>NC_133397.1:74891250-77386875 GCF_047511655.1 Castor canadensis | reverse complement strand
GAAAAGAGCAAAAGAGACAAAGACGAAAGAGGGAAGACAAGGAGGAAAGAAGGGAATGAAAGGGAGTAAAGGGGAAGAGAGAAGAAATAGAGAAAACAGAAAGTCTCTGTTTGAGGGGAGGAGAGGAGAAACAACATCAAAAATACTGAAAAGCAACTGTAAACCTAAAATTATATATTCAGAAAAATGAGACATCAAAAGAAATTTCAGAATACTTTTAAGACATATAAAAGCTAAAAGAACACAGCGTCAGTAGTTTCACACTGAAAGAAATGCTAATATAAGTTCTCCAGACACAGGATTGCTGATAAAAATGTGACTTTTGAGATTGGTAGCTAAAAGAATAACTTTACAAATATTGTTCTTACTGAACAATGTATCATTGGGTTTATAACAATTAAATTAAAATGCATGACAACAAAACTGAAATACCTATGTATAGATCATGCTAAAAAGGAGTACTAAAGGAAATATTTCAGGCAAGAGGAACCTAAATGGAAACTCGGAAATAGTCATAGGCAACCAGCAAGAATATCCCCTGTGTTTCCTGTCTCCAGATATTCCTACCACTGGCATAAACACAGTCCTTGACACATTGAATAGGGTTTACTCATGTAATCAACCCAATACTGGGTGGTTTCAGAGGCTAGGAAATTGAAGCCATTGTGGCTTCTGATTTTCCACAACAAATTTTTTGCATAACTTTCCCAACCTAATGCCATCTTGTGAGAACACTAAAAAACCCACAGACAGATGCACAGAGTAAGAAACTAAGGCTCTTGCCAGTGGCCAACATGAACTTGCCAATGTCTGAGTAAGCCACTGCAAAAGCCACCATGAAGTCTTTTGATGGCTCTAATCTAGCTGATTATCTTGACAGCAACAGGAAGGGAAACTAAGCCAGAACCTACTGGGAATGTCATTCCAAAATTCTTCACTCACACAAAGAGTTTGACAGAATAAAATTTTAACATATTAAGAGGGTGGATTTGACAGAAATATTTTACACAGATATACACAGAGAGCTGGGCATGGTGATACATGCTCATAATCCAAGAATTTGTGTGGCTGAGGCAGGAGTGTCAATAGTTCAAGGCCAACCTAGACTACACAGTGGAATCATACCTAAAAACAAGGGAAAGAAAAAGAAAAAACTTACACAGAGAATGCAGAGATACAGTAAGAAATTAAGTAAAATATGAGTATAAGTATAGATGTCAATCAGCTGCATAAAACAACATTTTAAAAGGTTTAAACATTATACAAGGTTGAAATAAAACATATAACAAACTTGTATACATCAGGAAGGAAATCAATGGAGTTATGGTGTCAAAGTTCTTGCATTTTTCATGAAGGTGAATGAAAGCATTGAAGTGTTATTTTATGGACTTCCTGTTCTAGAAGAATGGAGACATTCTATTTGACTCTTTATGGCTTGTTAGTCAATGACTTTAGTTTTATTAACATAAAAGTCGTTGCACAATTTCCATGTGCTGCAGACAGTACAAATACAAAATGATGAAGCCTTTGTCAGGCTGGTACTTGAGTGACTATGTGGAGCAGAGCACCTGTGTGAAGAATGGCCTTGTTAAAAATGTAGCATGATCAAAATTTGTTGGTGCTGGGCCATGAGATTGGGACAATGGAATAATTTACCCTAACCTCAACAACATAAAGTCACAAAAAAACTTGACTGAGAGCAGTGAGAGATGTCTGTTCATTTTCTTTAATGCTGCTGTCCTGTCAGTAAAACTATAAAATTAAGTCTATGCTTGAAAAATAAAATCTTTTACTGTTGTCCAATTGATTTGAGGACTTACACTTTCCTCTGCCATGCAACAATAAGGATGCTGTATGCATGAAAATTATATCAGTGGGAAACTGAAAATGAATGATGGGTCTGTAGCCACTGGATCCTATGCCCATCTGTGATCATATTGGTTTTTACAGTCCCAGGAAGACTGCTTGTCTACATCCTTCACCTCAATGACCTAGAGACAAAAAGCCAAAAAGCACCTTAGAAATCATCTATCATACTTTTAATGCAAAGATGCAGACACCAGGACAGAAATATCTTAACCAGAAGACTTGCTTAGGTCGTGGCAGAACTGAGACTAAAACCAGATCTCACAACTGTGATGCCATATCCTCTTCCCACCACTTCTCCAGTCCAAAGTCTAGTTCAACAACAGCCTAAACAAACCCTACCTAAATGTAGTGCTGCAAGGAGTCTAAATTTATTTCATTAGATGCTTGAGGTTTCTCATTTGTTCACATAAAATACAACTGGAATTGATAAATACCTTCTTCTTCCTCACTGCTATCCATCTGAAATGTGAAGTTTATCTTTTAAAATGTGTCTTTTTCTCACAGGAAATGATACAACTTGTGTCTTCTATATCTACAAGGATCAGTTTTAATCTAACACTTTTGCATAAAGCACTCAAGTGAAGGAACACTACAAAAAGACTACATGACCTCATGTTGCCCCTTCTTATACTTGTAATGGTTAGGCATGACCTCAGCCTAATTTGAGAAAAGTAGCATTCTGATGATGGTAATAAAAGTAAGGTCAATGTCTGCAGCATCCAAATCTTCAGTCTCTAGCCCATGAACAGGTCACTGGTTAGTTCAAAGCTTAGCAAAGGGCACATTTCCCACACAACAGCCTGCAGCCTCATTCTCCCCACTTCCCAGTGTCTCTGTGAAGGCTATAGCTTAATGTGGAATGCCCATCAAAGGACTATATTAAAGAATCGTTCACCAGCCTCTTATACTAATGAGAACAAGTGAAAACCTTAACAAATGGGGACAAGTGAGAGATCTTTAGATCCTTGTTGGAGTTACCTTGAAAAGGAATTGTGAGATCCTACATTCACTTCTCTCTTTTTGTATCCTGACCATAAGATGAGCAGCTGTGCTCTACCATGTCTTGCCTCCATCATGCTCTGTCTCACTACAAACAAAAACAACAGGGCCAATAGATCATGGGCCAAACCCTCCAAATATCTCATCCAAAATATACTTCTTTTTCTTTATAAACTGTCTCCGGCATTTTGTTATAACAGAAAGATAACAAGCATAATGAACTACGCACTATAACTATTATTCTTTTTCCAATATATTTCCCTTAAATTTCACTTTATTTACATCTGCTAGGGCTGGTTTCTATTACTTATACAAATATCCCTGACTAATCATCCAAATTGTAGGCAGTATAATTTAGTGATGGGAATACTCCAGAACCCACTAATAAAAGTACCATGGGAAGTGCACAAGACCATTCTCAGAGATTTTCTCATAGAAATTAATGGCAATTGACAAAGGGATATTTGACCAAGTTGAGCCTCTATTCAGTATTACTCACAAAGATATTATCATTTGTATTCCACAGGGACCATGGCAGTCTGCATGCCACCAAGAGGTTACACTCTAATAGTTAAAGGATGAAACAATGAACTCCCCACCTCACTCCCATCCTACGACATGGGTAAACCTGAATAGCAAAAGCTTCTTCCTTATTCTGAAAAATCTCAAGGAACATCATTTCCCCAAAATGCAGAGTATGAAGAGAGAAAGTGAAAAGTATCATCATAGGGACACTGATTTTATTCCTATTGTACTATTAGAGGCTTGAGACAGCTTACTAAACAAACACAAAAAAGTCTCATTTTACCTTCCTTTATCATCATATCCATGTATGACAGTGACTTCCTGAACGGTGTTCTTGATACACTGGTGGCTGTGCTGAAAGATAGATTCTAATCATATTTTAAAGGCAGAACAAGTGAGCAGTGGTGACATAAAGGATGCAAGGTGTGAGAGAAATGGCATATTGAGAATGGTTGCTACATGTTTTTAGGACTGAGAAACCAAAGGAATACCAAGGGAACGAAATCTTGGAAAGCAGTTGGGAATCAGGACTGCAAGAGAAATGTAGAATTGTGAATACTGACAGACCTTCAACTGGCAATGTTGCTAAGGTGGATGTTTATGTGTGATTCTGAAGTTCAGAGAAACAGTCTAAACCAATAAACAAATCTGAGACATGGAGTAAGATCACTAGGCAATGAGTGTAACACATGAAGTGAAACTGGGCATCAGCAGGTAACCCAAAAGTGGAAGACAAACACATGAAGGGAAACAAGAGCACTGAGAAGCAGGGGCCACCAAGTTAAGAAATGAACTAGGAGTGATGTCCCAGAGCAAAGGCAGTGTCTTCAAAATGACTTTTGAGTTTTAAAATATAAAAAGTAAAAAGGTAAATGAAGAGTAAATTTTCTTTTAGGGCTGGTTATTATTAAATACTCCACACACTGTCATTTGTAGGATCACAAGTCTTTCTGGGCAAGTAGAGTTGGAAGTTTTTGAAAACACATGAGTTCTTGCTGCCCTCTTTTGGTCACCCTCATGCACTAAAACTTCCCAAGAAATGGCTCCTCCTTCCTCTTGCAAAATATGCTGAATGTTTTGCCTACTACCTGGTGCTCTAGAGCGACTAGCACAAAATTATTTCAGTATCTCAGTTTGAAAGCAATGAAGAAGCTGATGCTTCATCTGTTCATTTTTTTCATTATACACATAGGATACATGATCACACAATTTGTATGCAAAATCAATTGCTTAGCTCATCAAACTTGGTTTCTACCACTCTTCCCATCATTTGACTCCACCCTGTCACCTAGCTATCCCCATATGCTGCCTAGTATGGTACACATAATGTTCTGCATGTTATGCCATTCTGCTGTCTGGTTTTCAAGATCAATTGTCCACTCCTTAACAAGACATCCCTGTCCCCCATATTTTAGGTGAATTCTCAGACAGAGTTACTCTCCACCACATCATTTGATCTATGGTTTTGTCATTCTTGCCTGTCTGCAAGTTCTGGGTGCCCATTCATATAGAGAAGTGTTCTGCTAATGCACAGAGTTCCATTTACATACAGACATATTCTCATCTGTGCCAACTTCACTTTCTATTCCCTGACATTCATTGTTCTCTGACTTCTAATGCAGCCAATGAGTTCATATCTGAAAGCAGATATTTGGCCATGCAAAACTCAGGAAAGAACCCACTAGAAATCCACAGGCTCTGGGAGACGGATGTGTTGAGTCTATTGAAGGAAACAAAGGAAGCCATGTTGGAGGGAGACAAAGGATTGATGAGAGGAAACCATGGACATCTGCTAGAACACTTGAGCTTTCCTCTAGGGACATTCAATAAGAGCATGTGGGCACATAGTAAGCATTAGTTTATGTCTTTACTGAGTAGTTTTTAGCACATGTTTTGCATGATACACATGGAAAGAAAAAGTGTGGAGGCCATCATCATTTCTGTGGTAGTTGAACTGTTAGCTCTTTCATCCTCTGAAATCACTTAATGATACTAAGGTTTAAACCTCTAAATAATACCCAGTTCCAAATAACTATACAAGCCCCAATCACTACATAGTAAATTAAAAGTAATGATATGACATACATAGAATCTAATTTTGCTAGTCCATCCATTGCTGACCCCGGTGTCAACACACTTTCTCCCAGGTATTCAGTTAAACAAAATTCGGTTTCTTAGTAAAGAGATTTTACAGATATAATAAAATAAGGTGACTTTAGAAGGGGAGATTTTCTGAGTAGACCTGACATAATCACAGACCTTAAAAATCTGGATTGAGAGTCAAAGAAATGGAATTTGGAAAGACTCAGGACATGAAAAGGATTGTGTGGGGAGGGGGAGATTCTCTAATGCTGGCATTGGAGATAAAGGGAGCCTTGTTTGAGGGAATGAGGGCAGCTTCCAAGATTGTGAGCTGACGGCCAGAAAGGAAATGGGACCTCAGCCTACAACTGCCAGAAACAAATTCTGCACAAAACTTGAACTTGGAAGGTAATCCAGAGCTTCACATGAAGTTCTGCCTAACTGCTCCTCAATTTTAACTGTGAAAGACTCAGACGTACAGCCATCCCAGTCCTGATTTCCAAGTAGAGTTCACTGAGCTCGTGAGTTGTTAAATGGGTGGCCATTTGTGACTCAGCAATACAAAACTACAAGAGCTATCATTGTGTCACATGTTAACAGGAGAACCAGAAATGTTAATGACAGTTATCTCCCACTAAGCTCACAGCCAAGTTGATGCTCAAACATCTGGCTCAGGCTGCAATGGGGTGAAGTTCTCTCCTTTTTCTACTACAGATATTCTCCTGGGTTCATACACATAATCAACATTGAATTCTGTTCTACAAAAATACTTATAGGGGTCCAGGCATGATGACACATGTGTAATACCAGCTACTTGAGGAGCATAGATTGGAGAGTCATGGTTTGAGGGCACCATGTGCGAAAAGTTAGTGACACCCTATATCAACGAACAAGTGTACAACATGTTCCATGCCTGTAATTTCAGCTGTGCAAGAAGCAGAAGAAGGAGGATATGAGACAACATTAAAAAAATACATGAAGCAAAATGGACAGGGAGTGTGGCTTAAGTGGTAGATTACTCTCCTAGCAAGTACAAGACCCTAAGTTCAAATACCAATACTGACCAAAAAATAGATAGCAAGATATATAGATAGATAGATAGATAGATAGATAAAGAGATAGATAGATAGATAGTTATATAATAGATAAAAGAAAAAATTAGGGTTCTGGGGGTTCAAATTCAAGTTCTCACATTTGTCAACCAGGCACTTTACCATACCCCCAACAATTTTTGTTTCAGTTATTTTTTAATAAGGTTTTGGTTGCCAAGGTGGCCTCCATTGTCTCTTTCTCCTGCTATTTTCATCTTCAAGTAGTACCCCTCCTTGTTGAATAGGGCCCAGCTGTGCAGCCAATAGGATATTGAGGAAATATGTATTGAATTCTCCAAGACTAGGCTTCCATCTTCCCATCTCTTGGATCATTTGCTCTTGAAAATTCAGCTACGATATTTTGGAAGATGGCAACTACAGGGAAGAAGCAGAAAGCATGCTTCCTAAAGTAAAATCTTGGAGAGATGCTGGAGATATGCCTTGCAAGAAAAACCACCAAGAAAAGGCAAAACTCTGACACCTCCACACCCCCAGCCCATGTATAGCATTCCTCTCCACATTAAATGGAGAAACCAGGAGGGCTCCCACACTGCCAGGTGCCAGACATCTTGCTTGAGAGAAACAGACCAATAGGTGAGCTAAGTGGCATGCAGTAATCCAACAGACAACCCTGGGTCAGATCAGCATAGCCCCCTGGACAGACTGACTCCCAGAGAAAAAAGAGGGGAAAAAATGAATAATAAACAAGCAGATGAAAAAAAAAGACACATAGCAAAGAGCAGGGGCACCCTGAGCTTCCAACAGCAGCTAAAGTGTGGCATGCTCTACAGCAGAGTGGGGAAGAAGCACTCCCCACTTGAACTGTAAATAAACAAGCTGGTTGGAGAAGGCAGGAGTGGTGCCACCTCCCCCAGTGTGCATATGTATCCAGGAGAGCTCTAAATAAACAAAGCCTGTGGGGCTAGGTGAGTGTAAAGCTCATCCCTGAGACCTGTAATAAATAAACCCTGCAACAGCAGCTGGCTGACAGTAGGTGGCAGGTGAGCCACAGCCTCAGATAGACATTCACAGAGCTGTCTCCAGACCCTTTTTTTCTTCTCTTCCTTTGATGAGACAACTACAGAACTACGACTGGATGCTGAAGGACTAACTGAAACTGCATTGCATTTGAACGTGGGTTATATATTTTTTTGTTTGGTTGGTTTGTTGGGTTTTTTTATTTTTGTATTTTCCCCTTTGATGAGACAATAACAGAACCACTTCTGAGGCACCAACACCAAAACTGGAGGCTGAAGGACAAACACCAAAATTATTAAGACTGAAACTTTATTGCATTTGAACGTGGGGATTTTTTTTAACCCTCTCTGTGTCTCTCTAATGACTGTTTAGCTTACTGTTGGTTAGTACACTAAATATCCCTGTTTATTTCTTTGGCTCTGGTTTTGTGTGTGTGTGTGTGTGTGTGTGAGTGAGTGTGTGTGTGTGTGTGTGTGTGTGTGTGTGTGTGTGTTTATTTGTTTTGGTTTTTTTCCCTTTTGCTTTACATTCTTTGCTTTCCCTCTCCTCTCAACTTTCCACTCTAGATATCACCATTGTTATTATTACAAACTAGACAATACTGAATTACACACAGTACAGGGACAGTAACAATAGCAAGGGTAATGATCAGAAGATGGAAAAAAGAGGGAAACCATTTTCCCACCAATAATAAATTAGTACAGGAACCAGAGGGAAATGAAGAAAACAGATGCCCAGATCCAGACTCCAACAAAATGAAGATAAACGATGTCAAAGAAATCAATGAAGCACACAAGAATAATCTAAAACAAGATATCCTACAGGTAATCAATGAAAATTTTATAGAGATGATACTGGATATGCTCAACCAAAATTTACAGGAGACACTCAAGAAATTCCAAGACAACAAAAATAGAGAATTTGAGAAATCACAACAACAACAAAAAAATAAACTATAGAAGCACTGTATAAACACCAAAGTGAAATAAAGAACATGATAAATAAAGAGATAAATGAACTCAGGACGAAAGTAGACAATATTAAAGATGAAGGGACTCAGGATATGGAAAACCTCAGAAAAAAGAATGAAACAGAAATGCAAAACAAAATGGAAGGATAATCCAGCAGACTAGAACAAGCAGAAGACAGAGTCTCAGAACTCAAAGATGAAATGGTAATCAATGGAAAATCAGAAGAACTATTAGTTAAACAACTCAAGACCTGTGAAAGAAAATGCAAGAACTTACTGACTCCATCAAAAGAATAAACCTGAGAATCATGGGCATTGAAGAAGGAGAAGAGGTACAAGCAAAAGGAATGTGTAATATATTCAACAAAATACTAACAGAAAATTTCCGAAATCTAGAGAGCACTATGCCCGTACAGGTACAAGGAGCATCCAGAACACCAAACAGACTTCACCAAAATAGAACTACCCCATGACATATTATCATTAAAGCAACAAGAACAGAGTATAGAGAAAGAATATTGAAGGCTGTAAGAGAGAAAAAACAAATAACATACAAAGGTAAATTCTTCAAAATCACAGCAGACTTCTCTACAGAAACATTAAAAGCAAGAACAGCTTGGGGTGAGGTCTTCCGGGGACTGAATGAAAATAACTTCAACCCTAGGATACTCTACCCAGAAAAACTATCATTCCAAATAGATGGAGCAATAAAAGTCTTCCATGATAAGCAGAACCTAAAACAATACATTACCACCAAGCCACCACTACAAAAGATTCTTCAAGGGATTCTGCACACAAAAAGTGAAACCCAACATAACCATGAAAGGGGAGGCAGTACGAAACCACAGGAGAAGGAAAGACAAGAAAGTAGAGAGTAACATTGATTTAGCTACACATAATCAAACCCTAAAACAACTAAGACAACTAAGTGATGGGAATCACCACATACTATCAATACTAACACTAAATGTTAATGGACTTAATTCCCCCATCAAAAGGCACCACTTGACAAACTGGTTTAAAAAGGAAGATCCAACAATTTGTTGCTTACAGGAAACCCTTCTCATCAATAGAAATAAGCATAGGCTTAGGATGAAAGGCTAGAAGAAGATTTACCAAGCCAATGGCCCCCCAAAACAGACAGGAATAGCAATACTTATCTAGGACAAAGTAGACTTCAAATCTACATTGACCAAATGAGATAAAGAAGGATATTCCAGACTAATAAATACTAATGAAAGGGGAAATAGACCAAAAGGAAATAACAATTATCAATGTATATACACCCAATGTCGATGCACCCAATTTCATCAAACATACCGTGAAGGATATAAAAGCATATATTAACTCCAACACAGTGGTTGTCAGAGACTTTAACACCCCACTATCATCAATAGATAGGTCATCCAAACAAAAAAATCAATAAAGAAATCCTAGATCTAAAACATACCACAGATCAAATGGACCTAGTTGATATCTACAGAACATTCCATCGAACTTCTACACAATATACATTCTTCTCAGCAGCCCATGGAGCCTTCTCCAAAATAGATCATATCCTAGGGCACAAAGTAAGCCTCAGCAAATATAAGAAAAAAGAAATTATACCATGCATTCTATCTGATCACAATGCAATAAAACTTGAACTCAACAACAAAAATAAAGACAAAAAACATGCAAACAGCTGGAAACTGAATAACTCATTCCTTAATGAACAATGAGTCACTGATGAAATAAAAGAGGAAATTAAAAGTTTCCTGGAAGTAAAAGAATATGAAAACACAACCTACTGGAACATATGGGACACAAAGGCAGTACTGAGAGGAAAGTTTATAGCCATGACTGCATATATTAAAAAGAATGAAACATCTCAAATCAATGACCTAATGAAACACCTCCAACTCCTAGAAAAACAAGAACAAACAAACCCCAAAACAAATAGAAGGAGAGAAATAATAAAAATAAGAGCTGAAATCAATGAAAGAGAAATAAAAAACACCATACAAAGAATTAATGAAACAAAAAGTCGGTTCTTGGAAAAATAAACAAGATTGATAGACCCCTGGCAAACCTGACTAAAATGAGAGAAAAATCCTACATCAGTAAAATCAGGAATGCAAAAGGCGAGATAACAACAAACACCATGCAAGTCCAGGAAATCATCAGAGACTATTTTGAGAACGTACATTCAAATAAACTTGAAAATCTTAAAGAAATGGACAGATTTCTAGATACTTACAATCATCCAAAATTGAACAAAGAGGACATTAATCACCTGAATAGATCTATAACACAAAATGAAATTGAAGCAGCAATCAAGAGTCTCTCAAAACAGAAAAGTCTAGGACCTGATGGATTCTCTGCTGGATTCTATCAGACATTGAAAAAAGGACTAATACCAACCCTCCTTAAACTGTTCCACAAAATAGAAAGGGAAGGAAAACTGCCTAACACATTTTATGAAGCCAGTATTACACTTACCCAAAAACAGGCAAAGACACCTCCAAAAAGGGGAACTATAGGCCAATCTCCTTAATGAACACTGATGCAAAAATACTTAATAAAATAATGACAAGCTGAATTCAACAACACAACAAAAAGATCATTCACGATGACCAAGTAGGTTTCATCCCAGGAATGCAGAGGTGCTTAAACACACAAAAATCAATAAATGTAATACACCACATTAACAGAAGCAAAGACAAAAACCACCTGATCATCTCAATAGATACAGAAAAAGCCTTTGATAAGATCCAACACCATTTCATGATAAAAGCTCTAAGAAAACTAGGAATAGAAGGAAAGTGACTCGCCATTATAAAAGCTATATATGACAAACCTACAGCCAGCATTATACTTAATGGAGAAAAACTGAAACCATTCCCTCTAAAATCGGGAACTAGACAAGGATGCCCACTATCTCCACTCCTATTCAACATAGTACTGGAATTCCTAGCCAGAGCAATTAGGCAAGAAGAAAGAATAAAAGGAATACAAATAGGTAAAGAAACTGTGAAAATATCCCTATTAGCAGAAGATATGATCCTATACCTTAAAGACCCAAAAAACTCTACTCAAAAGCTCCTAGACAGCATCAACAGCTATAGGAAGGTAGAAGGATATAAAATCAACATAGAAAAATCATTAGCATTTTTGAACACTAATAATGAACAAACTGAGAAAGAATATATGAAAACAATTCCATTTACAATAGCCTCAAAAAAAAATCAAATACCTAGGTGGAAACGTAACAATGGATGTGAATGACCTCTGCAAGGAAAATTATAAACCTCTAAAGAAAGAGATTGAGGAAGACTATAGAAAGTGGAGAGATCTCCCATGCTCATGGATTGGTAGAATCAACATAGTAAAAATGTCTATACTCCCAAAAGTAATCTACATGTTTAATGCAATTCCCATCAAAATTCCAATGACATTCATCAAAGGCATTGAAAAATCAACCACTAAATTTATTTGGAAACACAAGAGGCCATGAATAGCCAAGGCAATACTCAGTCAAAAGAACAATGCAGGAGGTATCACAATACCTGACTTCAAACTATATTACAAAGCAATAACAATAAAAACAGCATGGTACTGCCACAAAAACAGACATGAAGACCAGTGGAACAGAATAGAGGAGCCAGATATGAAGCCACAAAACTATAACCAACTTGTCTTTGACAAAGGAGCTAAAAATATACTATGCAGAAATAGCAGCCTCTTCAACAAAAACTGCTGGGAAAACTGGTTAGCAGTCTGCAAAAAACTGAAACTAGATCCATGTATATCACCTCATACCAAGATTAACTCAAAATGGATCAAGGATCTTAATATCAGACCACAAACTCTAAAGTTGATACAGGAAAGAGTATGAAATACTCTGGAGTTAGTAGGTATAGGTAAGAACTTTCTCAATGAAACCCCAGCAGCACAGCAACGAAGAGATAGCATAGATAAATGGGACCTCATAAAGCTAAAAAGCTTTTGTTCATCAAAACAAATGGTCTCTAAACTGAAGAGAACACCCACAGAGTGGAAGAAAATATTTGCCAACTATACATCAGACAAAGGACTGATAACCAGAATATATAGGGAACTTAAAAAACTAAATTCTCCCAAAACTAATGAACCAATAAAGAAATGGGCAAGTGAACTAAACAGAACTTTCTCAAAAGAAGAAATTCAAATGGCCAAAAACCACATGGAAAAAATGGTCACCATCTCTAGCAATAAAGGAAATGCAAATTAAAACCACACAAAGATTCTACCTCACCCCTGTTAGAATAGCCATCATTAGCAACACCACCACCAACAGGTGTTGGTGAGGATGCCGGGAAAAAGGAACCCTCTTACACTGTTCGTGGGAATGTAAACTAGTACAACCACTCTGGAAAAAAATTTGGAAGCTACTTAAAAAACTCAACATTGATCTACCATTTGATCCAGCAATACCACTCTTGGGGATATACCCAAAAGACTGTGACACAGGTTACTCCAGAGGCACCTGCACACCCATGTTGACTGCAGCACTATTCACAATAGCCAAGTTATGGAAACAGCCAAGATACCCCACCACCGATGAATGGATTAAGAAAATGTGGTATCTGTACACAATGGAATTTTATGCAGCCATGAAGAAGAACGAAATGTTATCATTTGCTGGTAAATGGATGGAATTGGAGAATATCATTCTAAGTGAGGTTGGCCTGGCCCAAAAAACCAAAAATCATATGTTCTCCCTCATATGTGGACATTAGACCAAGGGCAAACACAACAATAGGATTGGACTTTGAGGACATGATAAAAGCTTTAGCACACAAGGGAGGGGTGAGGATAGGTAAGACACCTAAAAAATTAGCTAGCATTTGTTGCCATTAAAGCAGATACCTTAAAAGCAACTGAGGTCAATAGGAAAAGGAGACCAGGAACTAGAGAAAAGGTGAGATCAAAAAGAATTAACCTAGAAGGTAACACACACGCACAGGAAATTAATGTGAGTCAACTCCCTGTATAGCTATCCTTATCTCAACCAGCAAAACCCCTTGTTCCTTCCTATTATGGCTTATACTCTCTACAACAAAATTAGAAATAAGGGCAAAATAGTTTCTGCTGGTTATTGAGGGAGTGGGGGGAGAGGGAGGGGGTGGGGGCAGGGGGGAGAAATGAACCAAGCCTTGTATGCACATATGAATAATAAAAAAAAAAAAACAAAGGCTTACCAGGGGAAAAAAAAAAACCACACTAAGATTCCACCTCACTCCTGTTAGAATAGCCATCATTAGCAACACCATTAACAACAGGTGTTGGCAAGTATGCAGGGGGAAAAAGGAACCCTTTTACACTGCTGGTGGGAATGCAAACTACTACAACCACTCTGGATAAAAATCTGGAGGCTTCTTAAAAATCTCAACATAGATCTACCATATGATCCAGCAATACCACTCTTGGGGATATACCCAAAAGAATGTGACACAGGTTGCTCCAGAGGCACCTGCACACCCATGTTTATTGCAGCACTATTCACAATAGCCAAGTTATGGAAACAACCAAGATGCCCCAAAATGACAAATGAATTAAGAAAATGTGGTGTTTATACACAATGGGATTTTATGCAGCCATGAACAAGAATGAAACCTTATCATTCGCAAGTAAATGGATGGAACTTGAGAACATCATTCTGAGAGAGGTTAGCCTGGCCCAAAAGACCATAAATCGTATGTTCTCCCTCATATGCAGACATTAGATCAAGGGTAAACAAGGGGACTGGACTCTGATCACACAATAAAGCAAGAGCAAACAAGGGAGGTATGAGAATAGGTAAGACACCCACAAAACTAGATAGCATTTTTTGCCCTCAATGTGGAGAAAATAAAGCAGATACTTAAAAGAAACTGAGGCCAATAGGAGAAGGGGATCATGAGCTAGAGAAAAGGTTAGTTTGAGAAGAATTAACTTAGAAGGTAACACACATGCACAGGAAATCAATGCGAGTCACCTCCCTGTATAGCTATCCTTATCTCAACTAGCAAAACCCCTTGGTCCTTCCTATTATTGCTTATACTCTCTCTTCAACAAAATTAGAGATAAGGGCAAAATAGTTTCTGCCTAGTACCGAGGGGGGTATGGAGGAGATGGTGGGTGTGGGGGGAAGGTCGATGTTAGGGGGGTGGGTTAGGGGGAGAAATGACCCAAACATTGTATGCACATATGAATAAAAGAAAGAAAGGGGGGTTTATGGTTTTACCTAGGCTGGCCTGGGTCAGCCTACTCAGCTAGGATGACACGTCTGGCTCCAACATATCAGATTTGAAGAAGGTCATGGTCTGTCCATTCTATCTTCATTGTCAGTTTCAACAACAATTGAAGGAACTCTAGGCAAGGTGCTCTTTAAGGGACAGGAGAGAGCTGACAATATCACAAACAGATCTGATGTTTGAGATTCATAATACATGTTCCTTTTGATGTGCAGCTTCATTAAATATTTCAAATTGTTATTGTATTCTAAGAAACAGTGGGGTGTTTCATTTATTTTAAAATTTACACTGACTATTCCTGTTGTTGAAAGTCTACATGTATCCTAAGTAGAGACAAATTTCTGGGTGTCAGACCACTAGACATTTACTTGATGCCATGGTTTTGGTATGAATTGTTCCGCAAAGGAATTATGTATTGAAGACTTGGTCCCCAGCTGATAGGTGACTTGATCATGAGAGCTCTGACCTAATTAATAGTTTAGTCCATTGGCAGATTCTTAAATTGGTGGCCTTATTGGGAGGTAGTATAAATCAAGGGGGAGGCAGGTTGGAGAAGGTGCATCACTAAGAGGGGAACTTTGAAGAGTTGTACTGTCCCTGGCACTTTCCTGGCTCTCTCTGCTTCCCAGCAGCCATGAAATGAGAAGCTTTCCTCTGACACACCCTTCCACCATGATTCTTCTACATTGCCACAGACCTAAGAGCAATGGAACTAGATGACCATGGAGTGAAACCTCTGAAACTATAAGCCAAACAAATCTTTCCCTTTTAAGTTATTAGCCTCAGGTGCTTGCCACAGTAAAGAAAACCCTGGTAGTGTGATGCCTTCAGCTTTGATCCTCCTTCTCAATACTGCTTTGACTCTTTGAAATCTTCTGTGGTTCCATGTGAATTTTAAAATTACTTTTTCTAGCTGTTGAATAATAGCGGGAAGGAGGAAAAGGGTAAGAAATATAATAGAGAGAGTTAAATTAATTAAAGCACAAATATTTGCAGGTAAAGTACCATCACTAAACCCCTTTGATCAATGAACACACACTTAAGCAATGAAGGACAGGAATGTAAAGCAGATCCTACTAGGGGGAAGGTTCTAGAAGTAGGGGAAGGACTAATGGAGAGAGTAAAGAATGGTGAATATTGTCAATGTACCTTATATCAGTGTATGAAGATGGAACACTGAAACCTGTCAAAATCATTTCAACTAGGAGAGAGGAGTATGAAGGAGAATGATGGTGGAGGTTAACCTAACTGAGGTACATTGTAAGCATATATGGGAATGTCACAATGGGACTCCCTATACAACTAACATATGCAAATAAAAATACCTTAAAAAGAATAACTTTTTCCATTTCTGTGAAAATATCTTTGACATTTTGAGAGGTATTGTATTGAATGTGTATGTTATTCTTAGAAGCATAAACATATAGCAATGTTAATTCTTCCAGCCCAAAACCATGGGATATCTTTCCATTTATTTGTATCTTCTTCAATTTATTTCATTAGCATATAGTGGATTTTTCACATTTGGCAGTACTGGGGATTGAACTACAGGCCTCACACTTGCTAAGCAATCAGTCCAAACCACAAATGTGAGGAGGAAGTAGCTGGTGCAGCAAGGATCACTGACCCAGGGCATAGGAAGGAGGTTTTTGATTGAGGCTGAAGCACTGTGGGTGGAGAGCTATAATGCTGCTGACAGTAGTAATCTGCCACATCTTCAGCCTGGAGGCTGCTGATGGTGAGAGTGAAATCTGTCCCAGACCCACTGCCACTGAAGCGGTCAGGGACCCCAGTTGCCCGGTTAGAGGCCGCATAGATCAGCAGTCTAGGAGGCTGTCCTGGTTTCTGCTGGTGCCAGGCTAAGTAGCTGCTAATGCTCTGACTGGACTTGCAGTTGATGGTGACCGTCTCTCCAGCAGATGCAGCCAGGGAGCCTGGAGACTGGGTCATCACGATGTCCCCATAGGCACCTGCAATTGGGAATGAACAATGATCACACACATATACACACATGGATTTTATCATATACACACTGAAATGTGGCAATTAAATGCATTTTCTAATGGTATTATAACACAGCACAATATTTAGTCCATTTTGAAGACAGTCATTATTTCCCACTGCATCTTAAAAACATTTTTTCAATTCTACAAAGATATTACTCTGAAGAAATTGAGCACTGATTAAATTTCTCACCAGACACCCAGAGCAACAGGGACATGAGGACCTGGGTCTGTGACACCATCTTGCTGCCCCTGCCTGCTTGATGCAGCTCAGTCCTCACTACAAAGGCCACGTTTATAAATTCTGAGCAGCTGAACTGGACCTGAGGGGCTATGCAAAGCAATCAGAAAATAAGGAAGTAAAATGCTTGAATAAAAGTACCTAATGTAAATGAAGAGCCAAAAATATCATCACCAAAGGGGTAATTGTGTCACTTGAAAAGACATAGAAGTCTACTTAGAAGCTCTCAGTCAACTTAGAAGTTCTAAACCACAAACCACTAGATGATCTAAAAAAGGGCTTTAGGAGGCTGAGGGAGGAAGCTAAAGCTAAGCCTGGTTGAGGCCACCCTGGGATACAGAGTGAGATTATGTCTCAAAAAACAAACACAATAATGAAGGTGTGGAGAGGGATAGAACTTTAAAATAAAAAATATGTCTAAACAGATTGGGTTTTACAAAAATGGTAGGCTAAGGACCTCACATCAACAATACTGACGAAATAATAAAACATGCTAGAAAAATAACAACAAAATAAAGAAAAATGAAGAGGAAGGGATAGGACAGAAGCAAGAAGGAACAAACAGAAGAGAAAACTGGACTGAGGGAGGTACAAGGAGGAAAAGGGCAAAAAAAAAGGGAAAAGACAAAAAGAAAGTAACAACTACTTTGAATCCTTTTTTTATCTATGACCAAAAACTGTCACAGTTCTGAAACCACACTTACTATGAAACCAATAAAAAACACTGCAAACATTTGAGCCTCTGTTTCTAGGATATGCATGGACAAAGACAGGCCTGGAATTCACTCTGGGAAGAATCTTGTGACTGTAATTTAAGCCTATGGTCAAAGGGGCTCTAATCTCAAAGTAATTATGAAGCAAAGAGAAACTGGAATCTTTCTAAACCACACCTATAATAACTAAAAAGCTACTCTAAATTAATTGGAAAATGGACAGGAAAAAAAAAAGAAAGAAAGAAAGACAGTTACTTTGGTAAGTAATGGCCAAAAGCAACACTGCCAAGAATTTTTATCCTGGAAACACATTCCAGAACTTGTGAACTTCAAATTGGTGAAGTTACTTATTAGGTGAAAACCTCTCTATAGAAGGGTGTGAACATTCTAACTCTTCAAAACCTTACAAATATTTTTTCTTTACTTATTTATTGATTTTTATTATCATTTATGGGGGTTCATTGTAACCTTTACAAAAGTGCTTACAATGTATCTTGGTCAATTTCACCTTATCTTTCATATAATTTTTCAAAGGTGCAATATCACTAAGACAGAGATCTAAGAACAAAAAAGATAATTTGAGTATGAATGAAAAACAATAGTAAAAACAAGGAGCAAGACATCAGTTTCCAGAATTATGAAAACATATTTGAAACATAAGTTATAAGCTTGATATTGTATACAAAGTACAGAATAATAAAAAAGTATCATAAGACAGTTGGATATTATTGACAGCACAGGGTATTTCTTATCCAAAAGAAATTATTTAACTGATCTTGAAACCTAACACAGAGTCAGGAATATTATTGACAACCAAATACATATTTTGATTTTTCCATTTAATCAAAATGATATCCCCTTTTATTTTGCTTTGAATAGATAGTTTTGTAAAATTATAGCTTCAACTTCAAAAAAATAAAATAAATTCTAATAACTGGACTCAAATATCACCTGTGAACTGCTAGGATAACATAATATGAGAAAGTGAAACAGTGTGTGATTTGATGGCATTCCCAATTTCCAAGGCCAAGAAAATGAAAGATGAGTGAATGTGCCCAAATCACTTTCTAGCGAGTTGTCATATACTCTAGACCTAACAAAGGTTTAACAAAAATTTTATGATTTTACTTCATGACTGCTCTGATGAGTTCTATCTTCTTTCTTTCATTTTATGAACTACTGCTTGTTCATATTACACTGGTAGAGAATAAAATAGACTTCATAAAGTCTTGTTTTTATAATAAAAGAAGACATGAGTTGGGGACAGCATGACTAAGCTCTGGTGAAGGTGCTCCCTGAGGATACACACTCAGCTTCTTGCTCGTCCTCTCATGGAGACCAGTAAGCGGGGACTTTGGGGAACTGCTCCTTATGAGGGCATCAATCCCAAAACAAGGACTTCATTCTTATGACCTCATTGAAACCTAATTATTTCCAAAAAGATCTATCTCCAAATGCCATCACATTGGGCATTAGTCCTCATCACAGTATAAAATTCAGTTACTCATAGTCATCAAAAGGAAGAAAATTGTAATAAAATGCCAAAGCCAAAAAAGAATCCTTAGTTACTCATTTTCCCAAAAATCAAGTTTCCACAATATATGGTTTGTAAAGTAGATTCTTCAAGGTATTCTAAAAACAAGACCAAAAATGTGTTGGCTGAAAGCAACACAGATTACTTCTTTCACAGTTTTGGAAACAGGAAGTCTGAAATTAACGTCCCTTCCCAGCTCTGACCCAACACCTTTTCCTCAGTGACCATCTTGGTTGAAGGCCTAGGAGAAGCTCAGTCATATATTCAATTTACCCTATGATATTGAAAGGATGAATTTTATCTTGTTATTCTAACACATAAAATGTACTTTTAAACTCAGAAATTATGACTGTGGCTTTTCAACACCAATAACAAGGAGAAGATATGCAGAGGACTTTTCTGTAATCATTTAAAAAATGACAAAAAAATGTGCCTTGTTCATCTTCTGAAGTTCTCAAGAGAATTCTTCCATTAAGAAATGCTTTCAGATATTTTTTTTAAAAAAATATGGAATGCTTCACAAAGTTACATGCCATCGTTGCTCTGGGACCAAGCTAATCTCACCTGTATCATTCCAATTTTAGTAGATGTGCTGCCAAAGCGAGTTTGATATACTTGATATATTGTAGAACTTTTGTAAATGCCACAACGTATCCCCATGAGAGCAAGGAAAAGAGTCAATCACAAAACAGAGAATGTTTTCAAATGTAAATCAAAACCATGTTAAAATTCCACCTGACTCCTGTTAAATGGCTATCAGCAAGAACACGAAGAACAAATGTTGGCAAGGATGTGGGTAAAAAAGGAACCTCATACACTGGTGGTGAGACTATAAATTAGGACAACTACTATAGAAAACAGTATGGAGGCTCCTCAAAAACCTAAAAACAAAAATGCCATATGATCCAGTAATATCACTCTTTGGGATATAACCAAAGGAATTGAGTCAAGGTACAATAAAGGCACCTGCACACCCATGTTTATTGCAGCATTATTCACAGCAGCCAACCTATGGAAACAGCCTGATGCTATGCAAGATCATTGGCAGAGGCCACTAAGGGAAGGGGACCAGGAAGTAGTGAGGAGGTCTGCTAGAGATGAACCAATGTGGGTTGTAATACACAAGTGCATGGAAGCAATGCTAGGAATCTCTCTGTAAAGCTATCTTTATCTCAAACTAGCAAAAAATGATATGTCTTTCTTATTATCTCTTATGTTTTCTCTTCAACAAAATTGGAGAAGAGGGTGGAACAGGTTCTGCCGGGAAACGAAGGTGAGGTGGAACAAACAATATGCACACATATAAGTAAAGATAAAAACAAGCAAATAAACAGGAGAAAAGACAAAAAGAAAGAAATCCAGGTATTTATATGCAATGGAATTTTACTCAACCATGAGGAAGAACAAATTTTTTCATCTGGAGGTAAATGAATGGAACTAGAAAAGATCATCACAAGTGAAGTTAGTCGTGTTCAGAAAGCCAAAGGCCACATGTTTTCTCTCATATGTGGAATACAGACCTAACACAAATATAAGCAATATTATGAAAAACAGGTCATGCTGAGGGGAGGTCACATATAGAGAGAGATGGTAAAAGAAGTTAAGAAGGTAAATATGGTTGATGTACTTCCTATAAAAGAATGAGTACAGAATTTTTAAACCTGTTGAAATCCCTGTATTTCCTATCTAATGTACTGTTGGAAAGACTCTACATTTATTTCATTAGGTGCTTGAAGATGGGGCTTCTCATTTGTTCACAAAGATGCAACTGAAGTAAATAAATACCTTCCTCTTCCTCTTTCTATTTCAGCAATTTGAAGCTTATCTTTTAAATTCTGTCTTTTTCTCGCAGAAAATGATACAACTTGTGTCTTCTATATCTGTGTGGATCAATTTTAGTGTACACTTTTTTCATGAAGCACTCAAGTAAAGGAACATTCCAAAAAAGATATTCAGTGAGGCTACAAGACCTCAGGTGTCCCTTCTTATAATTATAGTAATAAGGCTTTACGTCAGCCTAATTTGAGAAAAGCAACAAGGTAACTCATTCTGGTGGTGGCAATAACAACAAGACCGATGTCTACAGCAGCATCTGGAATCTTCAATCTCTAGCCCATGGTCTCGTCTCTGATTTACTTCAAAAGCTTAGCAGAAGGCACATTTCCAACACAACAGCTTGTAGTCTGGTTCTCCACTCTTCCCAATGTCTCTGTGAAGGCTATTGTTTGTATCTGGAATGTCCTCCAAGGCCTATGTTAAAGGACTGGTCCCCAGCACTTTAACTAATGGGAAGAGGAGCAAACATTTACAGGTGAGGGCATAGTGAGAGGGCATAGATCTTTGTTGCAGGGCCCTTGAAAGGGGATTGTGGGATCCCACATTCACTTCTCTCTCTTTTTTGTATCCTGACCATGAGATGAGCACGTGTGCTTCACCATGTGCTTGCTCCATCATGTTCCTGCCTCACTTCAAACCAAAAGCAAAGAGGCCAGTTGATCATGGACTGGAACCTCCAAAACTATGAACAAAAAGTAAACCTTTCCTTTTACAATCTGACTGTCTGAGGTATTTTGTTACAATAACAAAAAGCTGATAAGCACAATGAACTACCCAGTGAAACTGTTATTATTTTTCCAATACATTTCTCATAAATTTCATTTTATTTGTATCAATTAGTTCTGGTTTCTGTTACTTTTTTTAAAGATCCCTGACTAATACATAATTTAAATTAAAGATAGTGTAATTTTGTGATGAAATTACTTCATAATTCACTAATATAAGTACTATGGAAAGTGCACAGGAGCATTCTCAGAGATTTTTCTCACACACATTAATGGCAATTGACCATGAATATATGACTAAGCTCTATTATTCAAAATTACTCTCCAAGGTCTATTATGCATGCTGCTCCATATGAACCTTGGCTGTCTGCATGGCACCAAGAGGTTACAATGAATGATGGACTCCACTTCAATTTCATCCTCATGTAATGGGTAATCCTAAACAGGGAAAACTTGTTCCTAGCCAAGCTCATGCCTGTAATCCTAGCTACTCAGGAGGCAGAAAAGAGAAGGATGGTGGTTCAAAGCCACCCCAAACGAATAGTTCCTGAGACCCTGTGACAAAAATACCCAGCCTAAAACAGGGCTGGCAGATCTCTTAAGTGATGGAGCACCTCCCCAGTAAACGTGAGTCCCTGAGTTCAAACCCTAGTGACACCAAAAAGTGACAAAAGAAATGAAAACTTATTCCTTATTCTGAAAATCCTCTGGGACCACCACTACCACCAAATTGAAGAGTGGGAACACAGAAGTAAAGAGTTTCATCATAGGGATACTTTATACCTATTGAATTATGTGGGGACTTTGTTATAGCTTACAAAATAAATTTTTTTAAGTCCCTTTTAAACTTCCCTTCATAATTGTATCCTGGACTGCTGTATCTCCCTGCTCAGAACTGTTGATTCAGTGGTGGCTGTGCTGAAAGGCACTCAGATTCTCATCATATTTCAAAGGCAGAAGAAGTAAACAATGCTGACATATTGGGTGCAAGGTGTGAGAAAAATGGACTATCAGAGAATGACTGCTACACTTGTTTAGGACTGAGAAACCAGAGAATTGAAATGATGTCTTCTGAGAAGGAGAAGCTCAGGGGGAAGCAAATTTGGAATGCAGGTGGAAATCAGAACTCCAGGAAGATCACAATAGAATGAGGAGATGCTCCCAGACCTCCAATTGCCAATGTGCTAAGGTAGATGTTTATGTGAGATTCTGAAATTCACACAAGTGCTCTGAATTGTAGGGACAAATCCGGGACATGGGATAAGATCACTAGGAAATGAGTGTAAACAGATGACGGCAGACTGGGCACAAACAGGTAACCCAATATGTGGAAGCCAAACAAATGAAGAGAAACAAGTATGGACACTGAGAAGTACTAGCCACTGAGGTACGATTGAACCAGATCCAAGGCAGTGCTTTTAAAATGCATTTTCAGATTTGAAGTATAAAATTTAAAAAGTTAATGAACAGAAAATTTAGTTTTACTGCTACCCTTTAATACATGGTCCATATGCTTTTATTTGTAGGATCACAAGTCTCTCTGAGCAAGTGGAAGATCTGGAATGCTACTTTTGGAAAAAGAAAACAAAAGTAGGCACTTGCTGCCCTCTGCTGATGGCCCTCATGCACTAAAAATTCCAGGGAGGATGCTCATCACACTTTCTCTTGAAAAGTGTCTGGAATGTTTTCCCTGCAAACCTGTGCTCTAGTGCATTAACTAGCATGGTCTTCTTCCAGTATTTCTGTAATAGAGCAATTCAGAGGCTGATGCCCCAACTGCCCTACGATTTTCATTCTACACATAGGATACAAGATCACACAGAAAACATCTGTGCTAGATCATTTTCTTAGTTCATCAGACTTGATTTCTACCATTCTTCCCATCATTTGACTGCACCTTCTCACCCAGCTGCCCCAAGCTGCTGCCAAGTACAGCACACAAGCTGCTCTGCACATTATAGAGCTCTGCTGTCTGGTTCACTAATTCTGTGACCCAACAGAGTTCCTCAACAAGACATTCCTGTCCCCCACATTTTAGATGAAATTTACAATCACAGTCATTTAAAGTGTCATTTCTAATGACTTGGGCTCATATGGTAAATCATCATTATATCCAAGTACCTCTTTTAATTTTTACCTCTACAAAAAATATTATTCTGATAAGACTGTGTCATTTCAAAATTTCTCAACAAAGACCCAAAGCAGCAGGGACATGAGGATCTGGGTCTGTGACACCATCCTGCTGCCCCTGCCTGCCTCATGCAGCTAGCTCAGTTCTCCTTTATAAATTCTGGGGGTCTATGAAAAACAATCATAAAATAAGCAAACTGCATGATACTGGGTTATGAAAATACCTGATGTAAACCAAGAGCCAAAAATACAGTCACAGAATGGTTAATTGTGCAACAAGAAAAGACATAGAAGTCAGAAAAACCTCAGCTCAACTTAGAAACTCTAAACCAGAAACCACTAGATTCTTTAATAAATGTTTTAGTTTTAAATCAGAAATACATTTAAATTGTTTGAGTTTTACAGAAATGATAGGTGAACTATCTCAGACAATACTATAAAACAAAAAAAATGCTAGAAAGTAACAAAGGCAAGAAAGAAAAAAACAAGATAAGGGGACAGGAAGGAAGGGAAGAAGTAAACAAGGCAGAAAAGAGGAGCAAGAGAGGTAGAAAGGGAGGAAAGATAAAGAAAGGGAAGGAAAGGAAGAACAAAGAGATAATTTGAGTATGAATCAAAACAATAAAAATAGCCAGAGGCAGGTGACTCATGCATATAATCCTAGCTACTCAGAGAGGCAGAGATCAGGAAGATCATGGTTCGAAGCCAGCCTGGGAAAATAGTTTGCCAAAACACCTATCTGAGAAAAAAACAATCATAAAAAAAAGCTGCTGTAGTGGCTCGAGGTTTAGTCCCTGAATTTAAATCCCAGTCCTGGAAAAAAACAAAAAATAGAAACAACATAGATAAAGATTCTGCTCAGCCATGAAGAAGAACGAAATGTTATCATTCGCTGGTAAATGGATGGAATTGGAGAACATCATTCTGAGTGAGGTTAGCCTGGCCCAAAAGACCAAAAATCGTATGTTCTCCCTCATGTGTGGACATTAGATCAAGGGCAAACACAACATGGGGATTGGACTATGAGCACATGATAAAAGCGAGAGCACACAAGGGAGGGGTGAGGATAGGTAAGACACCTAAAAAACTAGCTAGAATTTTTGCCCTTAACGCAGAGAAACTAAAGCAGATACCTTAAAGCAACTGAGGCCAATAGGAAAAGGGGAAAAGGTACTAGAGAAAAGGTTAGATCAAAAAGAATTAACCTAGAAGGTAACACCCACGCACAGGAAATCAATGTGAGTCAATGCCCTGTATAGCTATCCTTATCTCAACCAGCAAAAACCCTTGTTCCTTCCTATTATTGCTTATTCTCTCTCTACAACAAAATTAGAAATAAGGGCAAAATAGTTTCTGCTGGGTATTGAGGGGGGGAGAGGGAGGGGGAGGAGTGGGTGGAAAGGGAGGGGGTGGGGGCAGGGGGGAGAAATGAACCAAGCCTTGTATGCACATATGAATAATAAAAGAAAAATGAAAAAAAAAAGATTCTGCTCAGTCTTTGTGCTTAGGAATTATGAAAGCATAAAGAAGGGAGGGAGAAAATGGCTTAAGTTGGAAAGACAAAGTGACAGCTTTTGGGACAAGTTTTTTATCATCTGTGACTTGTGCCCAAGTCCAAAGCCACTCTTATCTTGAAGCTTTTGAAGAACTCTGCAAACACTTACCTCCAGTGTCCACCTATGCATGGGCCAGAGCCACAGACGGCCACAGAATTCAGTCTGTGGAGAATTCCTGTGGGATTCTGATTTAAGGCTGGCATCAGAAAGCCTCTAATATTGAAGCAACTGTGAACCAGAGTAGCTAGAAACTATCCTTCACACAACTGTTAGAATTGAAGAGAGGCCTTTTAAGTAAAGTAAGAAATGGAGAGGGGAAAAATATTTCCTTGGGAAATATTTCTGATGAACACTGCCAAGGATGTGAACTCTGGACCACATCATCTAGAGCAGGCTGTAGCTCACCAACCTTGACATTTGTCTGAGTTGGCCTCAGTGAAAGCCAACTTTCACTGATATGGTGCCCAAGTGAAAGCCTTTCAAGAGAAGGTCATAACCATTCTAAGTCCTCAAGAAACCATATGAATAATTTTTCAAGTGCCAATGGACCACAAAGTTAGAGATTCTCATCACCTAGAACAAGAAGATATTTTGAGTGTGAATCAAAATCTTCAGAAATACCTGAACATTTTGGATTCAAAAAGGTGTATTTAAGAAATAAATTATAGGGCTGGCAAAATGACTTACATAGAAAAGTGCCTGCTTAGCAAGCATGAGGCCCTGAGTTAAAACCCCACTACTGCTGCCCCCCCAAAAAAATTATAGGGGTAAAGGAAAGGATACTGAGGGGTTAAGAGGATGGAAGTAAGCTGCATATATACATACAAAGACAGCATAATGAAACCCACCAAACACTCTTTGAAAAAGTGGGGAAGAGGTAATGGGAATACGAGGGAAAGGGTGACCTTGTTAAGGAACACTGCACACATTTATGGTATTATCACACTGACATTCCCTTGCACGATTAATGTATAATAATTCAAAACTAAAATAAAAAATAACTAATGGAAAAAAGAAATAAATCATAAACTGCATTATGTGCAAAGTAGAGGAATCTGAAAAATTAAAAAAGTATCAAAGCCAGGTGAGGGAGGCTTTATAATTCCAGCACTCAAGAGACTAAAAGATGAGGATCATGAGTTTGGAGCCAGCCTGATGACAGGCTGAAATAAAACTAAAATATTATTAATCAACTGGCAATAAGTTATAACTTGTTATTTTTACTTTTATGGTGGTACAGGGGCAGGCACTCAACAACCACTCCAACCAGGTTCCAAGCCTGATAACTCACTCTTTTCTATCCAAACAAATTACTTTACTGATCTTGAAACTTTAGCACTCACCCAGAAATATTATTAACAAATAAATATTTATTTTAGTTTTTTCATTTAACAAATATGATCTTCTTGACTTGGAATAATTTTGCAAAATCACTATTTCAGCTATAAAATTTTTTGTTAGAATTGGATTCATATTTCACCATAATATAAGAATGTACATGATTTGGAGAAATTCATAATTTTGGAGAAAAGAATATGAAAGACAAGTAAATCTTCTCAAGTCAATTTCTAACACATCCTCACATCCTTTAGACCTTTCATAAACATTACAATTTTGCTGTGACAACCAAAGAACTCAAACTGTGTTCATTCAATTTATTTGGTACTGCTTATTCAAATTAGACAGATGAAGAATAGGATTTTAAGAATCAAAACAAGCCAGGAAGATAAACACACCTGTTTCTTATCATGTTTAGCGAGATCATATATACTTAGAAGAAAAGTGTTTCTTTTTAACAAAAGAAACACAAGAATATTCCTACTTTTGTCTCATGGACCATATTTCCACAATGTACAATGCTGCATTAGATTCCTTGGTCTGTTGAAAAAAAATCTATCATGAATTTGTTGACTAAAAACAACACCTATGAAAACTCTCCCAGCTTTTGAGGCAAGAAGACTGAAATTAATGTCCCTGACTAGCTCTGAGCCAGCACCCTTTTCCACAATGACCATCTTGAAAGAAGACCCAGGAGAAGGTCAGTCTTTAATCCAATTACCCTGAGGCATCAAAAGAATGCAGTTCATCTTGTTCTAACACCTGGAATCTCTTTTGAAACACTGTACTGGTGACTTTGGCTATCCAAATCCATGACAAGAAAGAATAGATATGGAAAGGATATTTCTGTGATTCATCAGGAAAAAAATCACATGAAATTATTCTTTGTTCATTCTTTCCAAGCCCAGGGAATTCTTCCCTTAGGAAATGTTTGCTGCTGCCCAGACCCAGACACAGCACATTCAGTCATGGACAAAAAAGAATTGGTGCAAAGGTCAAACTGGCAGAGCAGGCTGAGTGATATGATGACAGGGCAGCCTGTCTGAAGGCTGTAACTGAGCAAGGAGCTGAATTATCTAATGAGGAGAGGGATCTTCTCTAGGTTGCTTATTAAAATGTTCTAGGAGACCATGGGTCATCTTGGAGGGTAGTCTTAAGTATAGTGCAAAAGAGGGAAGGTGCTGAAAAAAAGTAGAGGCAGCATGAGGTGAAACCAGCCAGGAGAAAGGAAGCCACAAGACCCAGGACTTTATAAGGTCATTTCTGCTCTTTTTTCTTTTCTTCCTTCTGCACAGTAAGGGGAACACAAAGAATGCAGAGATACAGGAAGAAAAGAAGTAAAACATGGGTATAAGTACAGATATCAATTGGGTGTACAACTGGGTGACTTGTTAGTGACTTTAGTATTATTGGAGTAGAATTAACATACAGGTCACTGCACAATTTACACATGCTCCATATAATATAAATACAACATGATGACGCTTTATTGGCCTGGGTTCTGGAGTGACTGGGTAGAGCACAGCAACTTCCTGGAGCTATTGGAGAATGGTCTTTTCAAGAATGTAGCATGAGAAAAATTTCTGGTGTCTGGCCATGAGATTTGAGGCAATGGTATCATCCATCCTAACTTCAACAATTTAGAGGCACAAAAGAAAACTTGACTGAGAGAAGTGAGAGATGTCTGTTTTGTTCATTTCCTATAACACTACTCTCTTGTCATTTAAAATGTAAAATAAGTCAATGTTGTAATAAATTACATCTTTTAACATTGTCCAATTGATTTGCAGACTCACATCACCCTATCGAATGCAACAATTAGGGCAATGTGTGCATAAGAATAATGTCAGTGGGAAAATGAAGATGAGTGAACTCTGTAACCACAGGATTCTATGCCTTTTGATGACCACACTGGTTTCTTCAATCCCAGGAATTCTCCCTATCTACCTTCCTCATCTCAAGGTCTTTGAGAATAAAAACCAAAAAAGTACCTCACAATTCATCTATCACAAACCTAGTGTGAGGAAATAGAGACCAGGACAGAAATGTCTAAACCAGAACACTTACTTGGTCACAGCAGAGCTGAGGCTAAGACCAGATCTCTCAACTGCTGTTTTGTGCCTTCCTCTCACCACTTTTCCAATCCAAAGTCTAATTCAGTAACAAGCTAAAAAACCACATCTAAATGTACTGTTGGAAGGAATCTAAATTTATTTCATTAGATTCCTGAAGATGGAGTTTCTCATTTGTTCACATAACACAACATTGGAAGTGAATAAATAACCTTCCTCTTCCTCACTACTATCTATTTCTGCAATTTGAAGCTTAACTTTAAATTGTGCCTTTTTGTCTGATAACCTGAATATACAGGGAACTCAAAAAACTAAACTCCCCCAAAATCAAACCAGTAAATAAGTGGGTAACTGAATTAAACAGAACTTTTTCAAAGGAGGAAGTCCAAATGGCCAAAAAACACATGAAAAATGCTCACCATCCTTGGCCAGAAAGGAAATTGTTAATCAAAACCACACTAAGAGTTCTCCTCACTCCTGTTAGAACAGCCATCATCAAGAACACCAACAACAAATGTTGGAGTGGTTATGGATGAAAAAGGAACCCTCATGCACTGTTGGTAGGAATGTAAGCTAAAACAACCACTTTGGAAAACAATACGGAGGATTCTAAAAAATTAAACATAGAACTGCCATATGATCCAGAAATACCACTCCTAAGGATACCCAAAAAGGAATGTGACTCAGGTTATTCCAAAGGCACCACCTGCACACCCATGTTTATTGCAGCACTATTCACAATAGCCAAGTTATGGAAACAGCCAAGATGCCCCACTACTGATGAATGGATTAAGAAAATGTTTATTTATACATAATGGAATTTTACTCAGCCACTAAGAAGAATGAAATTTTATCAATTGCAAGTAAATGGATGGAACTGGAGAACATCATCTTAAACAAAGTTAGCCAGGCTCAGAAGTCTAAAAATCCTATGTTCTCCCTCATATGTGGACTTTAGGCCTAAAACAAATGCAGTAATATTATTGGACATGGGTCACACGCTAAGGGGAGAATGCACACAGAACGAATAGGGAAAGGGAAGGAAACTAAAACTTGAATGTGGCTGATGTGCCCACTGTAGAGGAGCAAATACAGTAATCTTAAACTGGCAGAGGCCACTATGGGAAGAGAACCAGGAAGTAGTGAAGAGGTCTGGTAGAGATCAACCAATGTGGGTTGCAATACACATTTTAATGGAAGCAATGATAGGAATCTCTCTGTATAGCTTATCTTTATCTCAAACTAGCAAAAATGCTGTCTTTCTTATTATGTTTTCTCTTCAACAAAATTGGAGAGCAAGAACACAGAACAGGTTCCTGTAAGTGAAGAGGGGTTGAGGTGGCAGGGGACTGGAAGGAGAAGTGGTCCTAACAATGTATACACATATGAATAAATGTAAAAATAAATAAATTGTGCCTTTTCACACAGTAATTTCATTCTACACATAGAAGCCAAGATCACAGAAAATTTGTTTGCAAGATCATTTGCTTAATTCATCAGACTTTATTTCTACTGCTCTTCCCCTCATTTGACTCCACCTTCCCATCCAACAACCCCCATCAGCAGGCAAAGACAGAACACAAGCTTTTCTGCACATTATAGAACTCTACAGTCTGGTACACTAAATTGTCTGCTCCTCAACAGGACATTCCTGTCCCCCATATTTTAGATGAAATTTACAATCACAGTCACTCTCCACCACATGGTTAGGTCTATGATCTTCTCACTCTTGTCTGTTTGCAAGTCCTAGGTTTTCCTTCATGTGGACAAAGGGTTCTGCTGAGGCCCAGTATCCTATTTACATGCACATGTATTCTTATCCATGCTAACCTCACAGGTTAACTTTCTATTCCCTGACATTAACGGTTCTCTGGATTCAATGTTGCCAATGGAGTTCATGCCTGAAAAGAAAGATTTTGCCATGCAAAGCTCAAGGAAGAACCATCTAGAAATGCACAGGCCCTGAGAGAAGGATGTCTTGGGCCACTTGAAGGAATCAAAGAAGGCCATGTTAGAGGGAGGCACAGGCCTGTTGCCAGGAGACTATTTTGTTCTGCTGCTGCATTTCAGCTTTTTCTAACTATAATAACAGCATGTGGGGAAAAGTAAGAATTAGCTCATGTTTTCACTGAGTACTCTTTAGTGTGTTTTGCCTGATACACATGGAAGGGAAAAGAATGAAGGCCATCATCAATCCTGTGACAGCTGGACTTTTAGCTCTTTCATCCTGTAAAATTACTTAATGATACCAAAATGTAAGCCTCTGAACAATATTCAGTGTCAAATAACAACACAGGATCCAATCATTATTTGGTAATTTAAAAATAATGATATTATATACACAGAATTCTAATTTTGCTAGCCTGGTAATAGTTTATTCTGAAATCAACACACTCTCTCCCAGATACTCAAACAAAAATTCAATGTCTTAGTAATGGGATATTACATTTGTAATGAAACATGGTGAAGTTAAAAAGAAGAGATTTTTCTGAGTAGACCTGATCAAATCACACAACTCTTAAAAATCTGGATCAAGAAGCAAAGAAAGGGAATTTGGAAAGATTCGGGGCATGAAAAGGATTTTGTGGGGAAGATTCTCTAATGCTGGTGTTGTAGATAAAGGGAACCCTGTTTGAGGGAGTGAGTGCAGCCACCATGAGCTGTGAGCTGGCATCTAGAAAGGAAATGGTATCCCTACAACTGCTAGAAACCAAATCTGCCACAACTACTTGAGCTTCACATGAAGCTCTGCCCATCCTACTCCTCAATTTTAACTTTGAAAGACCCAGACAACCTAATCATCCCATTCCTAGATTTCTGAGGTAGAGGCTTCTGAGCTTGAGAGTTGTTAAACTGATGGTGACACAGCAGTGGAGAAGGTGGCACAAATAATGTGTACACATGTAAGTAAATGCAAAAAATGATATCTATTGAAACTATTCCAGGAATCAGGGGAGGAGTGATGACAGAGAGTAGCAAAGGGGATGAATTTAAGTATGACATATTTGATACATTGCAAGAACTCTTGCAAATACTCCAATGTACCCCCACCCACTATTTCTGCTGTTGAAAAAATTCTACATGTAGCCTAAGTAGAGAAAAATTTCTGGGGGTCAAACCACTAGACATTTACTTGATGTTATGACTTGGATATGAACTATCTCACATGGACTTATGTGTTGAAGTCTTGGTCCCCAGCTGATAAAGCCAATCACTGAGAGATGATTGGATAATGAGAGCTCTGACCTAATCAATAGATTAATTCATTGACAGATTCATAATTTGGTGGCATTGTGAGGAGGTATTAGAAGTTAGGGGGAGGGTGGTTCCAGGAGGCATATAACTAAAATTGGGCCTTTGAAGGGTTGAACCACCCCTTTCAACATCTTGTTTCCCTGCTTTCCAGCAGCCAGAAGGTGAACTTTTTCTTATGCCACCCATTCCACAGGATTCTTCTTTCCTGCCACAGACCTAAAGGCAATGGAGCCACCTGCACATGTAGCAAAACCTCTGAAACTATGAACCAAACAAAACTTTCCTCCTTTAAGTTATTAGCCTCAGTTGCTTGGCACAGTAAATAAAGCCCTGACTAACAGAGTTAACACAGCTCACACCACCTCATGCCTTTCCCTGGGAAATACCTGACACATCTGTACATATGAGCACACATGTACATCCATAGATATGGGTACATTAAGTGAGTCACAAGAAGCCAATTCTCAGGACACAAATTCAAGATGCTACAGAGTTCTCAAATGCTCAATGTAGTTCATAAGATTCTTGTTGCCTGCTGTACCTCTGTGCGCTATTACTATTTTAAGTGAATACATGAATAAAATAAATTAGCATATTATTTCCATAGAGACACAAAGATTTCCACCAAATACTAAATTCTATTAATTAATATGAGATATAGAGTCTGGACAGTAGTCTGTTGAACACAAAATCATACACATAAATACTATGCATTAATATGGAATTGTGTTTTTTGATGTCCACATTTGGAAAACTTATACAGAGACTTTAGTGGCAACATAACCCCAGAAGTAGGGTGAAATAGATACTATCCTTGCTGTGAAAATGGAAAAAAGAGCCACCCACCAAGGAATGCCATTGATATCGAGGAACTGGGAAAATGACAAATATTTCTCTCCTAGAGCCTCCAAATGGGAATGCAGTCTTCCAACATCTTGCCAAGTAGATGACAAGTTTCAGAGGCTGTCCTGGCTTCTTTTGGTACCAGCTCAAGATGTTCATCTGAACTATGCTGTTGAAAAGACTCTGGCTGGACTTGCACTTCATGGTGACTCTCTCTCCTTCAGACACAGCCAGGGAGCCAGGAAACTGAGTCAATGTGATGTCCCCACAGACACCTGCAATCAAGAAAGGGCAATACAAATATTGAAATAACTCATTTAAAATGTAATTTCTCATGGAGTTATGTCAATATGTTATTGGGTTCATATAGAAAAGTCATTATATTCAAGTACGTCTTATAATTTATATCTCTATATTCTGAAGAGACTGTGACTTTTTAAAAATTTTTAACCAGAGATATAGAGCAATAGGGACATGAGGATCTGAGTCTGTGATGCCATCTTGCTGACTCTGCCTGCCTGATGCAGTTTAGTTCTTGTTGGTAAGAACTCACTTATAAAATCTGAGCAGCAGGATTGAGCCTGGAGGGATCTTTGCAAAGCAAACAAAAACAAAAAAAGCAATTTGTCTGGGTAGTAGACTGTTAAAGTATCTGATGTAAATAAGGAGCTAAACTATCATCACAGAAAGGCTATTTATACAACTAGAAAAGATACGGAAGTCAACTCAGAAGCTCTAAACCACAAACCACTGAATGCTGTAATGATCAGTGTGAAATAAAAAATATCCATAAGAAGGGTGTAACAGAAATGAAAAGTGAAATATCTCATTTAGACAATTCTAGTCTAATAATTAAACATGGTAAGGAGCAACATCAACAAAGGAAAGAAAGAAACACAGGGAAAGGTGGGAAAATGGAAGGAAAAAGGTAAATAGAGATGAAGAAAGGAAGAAGTGAAAGAGAGAGAGGAAAGAAAGAGATAAGGGGAACAATACAAACAGAAAGTGACAATTTTTATTATCTGTGATGATAAAATTTACCAGTTCCAAAGCCACTCTGATCCATGAGCTATTTAAAAACACTACAAACACTTGAGCTCAAGTGTCCAGGATATGCAGGTGCCAGAGAGGCAAACACAGACATGGAATTCACTCTTTGGGGATTCTTGTGGTACACTAATTTAAGGTGGGATCAAAGGTTCCTAATCTCAAAGTAACTGTGAACAAAATAGAAGCTGGAATCAATCTTCCCAACACCTACTTAAACTGAAATAGAAGATCTAATTTAATTGCGAAGTTGAGAGGGACAAAAAGAATTCCTCAAGCAGTAATGGCTCAGACTAACACTGACAATTTGTGCTTCATAGTATAGAGAGGTCTAGGTTGCATCAACTTTGAAATTGGTCTAAGATAGCCTTATTCATAAGATGTCCAAGAAAATCCTCTCTGGAGGAACCCACGGGCATCTGAACTCTTCAAGAAACCATACAAACAATTTTCCAAGGGCCAACAGACTATAAAGTCAGAAATCCTTTGCACCCAAAACCAAAAAAGACAATTTGAGACTGAACGAAAAGCAGTACAAATAACATAGAATAAATATTTTCTCCAGAAATTAGGTTTAGGTTTTCTGAAAGCATATTAAACAAATGAATTCTAAACTTGGTATAATGTGCAAAGTATAGGAAAATTAAAAATTAAAAAAGCATAGCCAGGTGGAACTGCACTCTTGAATTTCTAGCAATTAAAAGGCTGAAGAAAACAAAGCCACAAGTTTGATGCCAGCCTAGGCTATATAGCAGAACCCTGTCTAAAGGAAAAAAAATAAAACATTGTTAATAAAATGTATACAATTGACAACTCAGAGTATTTTATATACAAAACAACTTATTGAGCAAGAAGTATTGTTAATATCAAATATGTGAGGTCAAATATATATTTTAACTATTCCATTTAATGAAGATCTCTCTTATTTTGCTTTAATCATTTCTAAGTATAAAATATTAAAATAAATTTTCATATGCAATTTCAATTTTCACAAAGGAACTATGAAGCTACCATAATATGAGAGAGCCCAACAATACATGGTTTAAGGAAGTTCCCAATTTCCAAGGGCAAAATTAGGAAAGATGAAAAGTTTACCCAAGTCAGTTTCTAACAGTTCTCATATCCTCTAGACCCTTGTTAAACTTTACAATTTTGCTTTGTGATTACTCCAGTGATTTCACATTGTTTTCATTTAATTAATTTACTATTGCTCATTCAGATTAGGTTGATGGAGAAAAAGATTTTAAGAATCCAGAAAAGTGACAAAAAGGCCACCATTATATGCTTGTCTTCCAACCCTGAACCTCTAACAGGAGGTTTTTTTATTCTTTTGAAATTTCTCTCTACTTTTACTGCTACACTTACATAAATCCTTTCTCAACTTCCAGCTTGTGAGACTTTCTTTGTGTGAATGAGACATCTTGAAATTTTTTTTCATGTGTGTGAACCTCAGCTACCTGGGATTTTGCATGGAAACTAGTAATCTGAAGGAGCTCCTAAAACCCCTCATCCCAGGATGGGAGGCTGGCAAGCCAGAACAAAGAGTTGATCTCACAAGAACTGCTGAGACTATTGCTAGAGGTGAAACAGTTTTAAACCATCAACTTCTCAAAAGCCCCAGAAAATGCCTGCAAAAAGAATCTATGAAGCAGTAATATATGACTGGTGCAGAGAACCTCCAGTGCACAGCCTGAAACAAAGAAACCAAGAGTGCAGCTCAGAGCAAAGAAGCCACCCAGAGTGTGGCATAGGACAAAGAAGTCTTAACTCACAACCCCAGGTCTGGCACAAGTACTGGGACAAAGAAAGCACAGTGAACAACCCAGGATAGAAATGCCACTGTGGCACAAGCACAGATTTTGTGGAGGGTCCAGTGCTGTGGACTGGGGAGGGGAATGCAGGCATTGAACCTATCTGAACATAATTCCCCACCCCACAAAGGATAGAGCTTTTGAACCTGCAGAGCACTGCTACCAGCCACAACCCAATCTAAGAAATTGCAGTGATGAGCAGAAAGAACAATGCTGGAAGTATCACAATACCCTATTTAAAACTATGCTACAGAGCAATAGAAATAAAAACAGCATGGTGCTTGTACAAAGCAGATATGAAGACAAGTGGAACAGAATAGAGGACCCAGATATGAAGCCACACAGCCACTCTTATCTCATATTATCAAAGGCACCAAAAACATACGAGGGAGAAAAGACAGCCTCTTCAACAAATGGTGCTGGGATAAAAATAGGTATCTGCTTGCAGAAAACTGAAATGAGATCCATGCCCATCACCTTGTACGAGTATCAACTCAGAGTAGATTAAGGGCCTTAATGGCAGACCCAAAACCTTGCATTTAATATACAAAAGACCAGGGAATACCCTGGAAACAATCAGTGTAGGCAAGGACTTCGTCAGTAGAACTCCATCAGCCCAGAAACAAAGAGAAAAGATGGACAGGTGGGACTACATGAAATTAAAAAGCTTCTGTAAAATGAAAGAAATGGTCTCTAAACTGAAGAGACCACCCACAGAGTGGGAGAAAATATTTGGTAGCTATACATAATACAAAGGACTGAAAAACAGAGTTTACAAGGAGATCAAAAAACTAAACTCCCCAAAAATCAATTAACAAGTAAAGAAGTGGGAAACTGAACAAAACAGAACCAAGAAAAACCACATGAAAAATGCTTACCATGCTTGTCCATAAAAGAAATGCAAATCAAAACCACACTAAGATTCCACCTCACCCCCGTGACAATGATTAGTATCAAGAACAACAACAACAACAAATGCTGGTGAGAATGTGGGGGAAAAGGTACCCTCATACACTGTGGTGGGAATGTAAGCTAGTACAACCATTATAGAAAGCATTATGGATGCAGCACCTTAAAAAACTAAACATAGATCTGCCATACGACCCAACAGTACCACTCCTAGAGCTATAAACCAAAGGAATTCAACTCAAGTTATTACAAAATCACCTGCACACCCATGTTTATTGCAGCACTGTTTACAATCACCAAGCTATGGAAACAGCCAAGATGCCCCACTACTAATGAATGGATCAAGGAAATGTGGTATTTATACACAATGGAATTTTACTCAGTGACTTTCTCTCATGGGAGAAATAAGGAAAGGAAAAGAAACCTAAAACATGAATGTAGTTGATGTGCTCCCTGTTGAGCAGTGAATAAAGTAATCTTAACCTGGCAAAGACCACTATGGGAAGGGGACCAGGAATAGTGAAGAGGTCAGGTAGAGATAAACCAATGTGGGTTGCAATTCACAAGGGCATGGAAGCAACACTAGGAATCTCTCTGTATAGCAAAGCTATTTCAGTGGTGAGCATCTCTGAAGGGAGCTGCAAAGCTGAGCTTCTCAATCAACTTAGACGTATGTCACTGGAACAGACACATCCAGATTACATAACAGACTGTAAGTCATCAAGAGCTTGGGAGAACAGAAACCTACAAATTTAGGGGGCATGATTTGAGACTGGCAAGTTGAGGGCCCAAATTCCAGAAGCCTTAACCACAGATTGAATTCAGATCATCAAATTCAACCCCAACACACACACACACACACACACACACACACACACACACACACACACATCAATCACCTCCCTGGAAAAGGAGCACAGGCTGTGGATACACACCATTCCAGAGTCAGGAATCAGACGAGATGCCATATAGTGGACTGAAAGACACAGACACAGGAGGAAAGGAATACTTGCTCAAGAGAGTATGAGAAAATTCTCAATTTTTATGCTGGTTTGGTTTTGTCAGTATTAAGTTTTGGAAGTTCAGATTTTGTATGTGTTTGTATTGTTTTTCAATCTGAATTTGATAATTTTGTACTTTCTTTCTCCCATTTTCTCTTTGCTTCTACTTTTCTCTCTCTTCCTTTCCAGAGAAAAGTCATCATATGAGCAATGAACACGCCTTTCAGATTCAGCCTTAAACTATATCTTCTTCTCTTTCCTACTGCCCATCCATATTTACACTTTTCTCCTGTCTAAAACTAAGACTGCTCTCTAGATCATATTTTTCTGTCTCTGTTTAACCACACATATTCTTCTTTGTTACTGATACTTTTAGTAGGTAAATAGATTGCCAGATCATCTTTTTTGGTTTTGTTTATGTTTGTGTGTCTGCTTGATTTTCTCCATTTTTCTTCCTCTTCTCTCCCTCAACACAATATTAACTAGATCTGCACCTATCTCACTTCACTTTCTCACTGACTCCTTCTATTAAGCTCAACCACCACCTTTTTCTGCCTCACAAAACCATATACCTCACATTATTCATTAGAGTTATGCCCCCATCTTCGTCCCATTACCATCTTATTACCTTGGGTTTTCATAGATCACAAAGATTCATCTTTGCCCCATTAACTCTAAAGATAAGATATCTGGAGCAGTAGCAGACATTGACTTTCTTTGGGTATTGCTATAATTTCAAGACTGTGATTGCTTTAGCAGCTAAGCTTCTTCTCCCTGTGTGGAGTAGGGGCTTGTACTACTCATGTTGAAAACTGAAGGTAAATGTTTCACTACTGGGCAACATACCCCCAGTGTAGTGACAAAATCTACACCACAACTGAGCCAATATCCAGTGCTAATGAATTTTTGAGAAATCCCCAACTGAAGAGACACAGATGATTGGAAACTCCAAACAAAAATGACCCCATGTACATAAATCTTAACTAAGAAACCTGACGCAACAAAGCAACAGCTCTCCCACTAAAACCAACCACTCTACAATAAAGGACTTAAGCAATAGTAAAAAGACAGAAATATCAATTGGTGACTTCAAAAATACAAGCAAAATAATGACCCATAAATTCAAAACAGAAATGTATTAACAGCTGAGTATTTCAAAAAGGACACAAATCTAAACAACTAACTGAAAAAAACACAATTCAAACAAACAGCTGAATAAAATAAAGAAGATAATGAAAGAAGGATTCAGTAAAAATAGAAAACCCTGTCAAAATCAAATTGAAATCTTGGAACTGAAGAGCTCAACATCCCAAATAAAAAACTCAAACAAAACCTGGCTAACACGTGGAACAGGTTGAAAACAGAGTATCTGGGATTGAAGATAAAGTAGAGGAATTAGATTAATCAGTCAAGGCACTCAGGAAAATGCTAAAAGAATTTGAATGGAACATATGAGACACCTGGAACAGCATGAAAACATCAAACATGAGTACAGAAAGAGAAGAGATACTAAGTAAGGCATGGATAACTTATTCAACAACACAGTAGTAGAAAACTTCCAGTCATGAGAAAGGGAGGGACATTCAAGTATAGAAGTCTTTCAGAACATCAAACTGACAGAATCAGAAAGAAAACACACACAGACATATTATAATTAAAATATTAAGCTGGGCACCACTGACTAACAGCACTAGCAGCTTGGGAGATAGAGATCAGGAGGGCTGCAGTTCAAAGCCAGCTTGGGCAAATAGTTCATAAGCCCCTACCTCAGAAATACCCAACAAAAACAGGGCTGCCAGAGTGGCTCAAGTGGTAGAGCACCTGCCTGGCAAGCATGAGGCAGTGAGTTCAATCCCCTGTAATACCAAATAAATAAATAAAACATTAAATTTACAAAGAGAGCCTCATAGGGGGTGAATTCAAGTATAAAATATTTGATACATTGTAAGAACTTTAGTAAATACTTCAATGTACCCCTACCCAGCACAATAATAATAATAAGTTAAAAATCAATAAATAAAAATACAGAACAAAGAAAAATATTGAAAGCTGCAAAAGAAGTGATAAGACACAGATAAAAGCAAACCCACACACAAATAAAGAAAATAAAGACAGCCAGGAAAATTCAAGAATAAACACCACTGGCCAAGTAGATTAGAAAACAAGGAAATGGGGGAAGTAAACAGAAAAATAACAAAATGACAGAAAATATTACATGACATTCAATATTAATAGTGAATATTAATGACCTCAATTCCCCAATCAAAGATGTAGAATGGTGAGTTGGATTTAAAAATAACTCCCAAAATTTGTTGCTTGCAAGAAATGCATCTAATGAGAAAGAAATACTGGCTTAGAGTAAAAATGATTGTCCAAGCAAATACACCCAAAAAGTGGGCAGGAGTAGTGATATTCATATCAGCTAAAAGAGACTTCAGGCCTAAATTAGTCAGAAGGTACAGTGAAGTTCTCCTCATATGAATAAAGGAGCATTCCATCAAGAGGAAAAAAATTCTTAATTGCTATCTGCCAAACACTGGTGCATCCAGCTGCATTCAAAAATAAAAAACATGGGAAAAAATGATGGCCAAGGGAGGGATTCGAATCTCTATGCTCTGTGACTTCAGAAACCTTCTTGAGACCCTGAAGCCACACTTGGGTAATTCTGATTGCTCCTAACCAAAATAATAACAGCCACCACATTAGGTACAGAAAAAATTCAAAGACTGACCCTTAAATCAGACTTTATTGCACCTAACAGCCATGAAAATCCCATGTGGCATAAACAGCAAGGCTTGTCCAAGCTCTGGCCCTGAGAAAAAGGCCTCTAGCCAATTCTCTTTTCTTTTCTTTTCCTTTCTTTTCTTTTCATTCTTCTTCCAACAAGCAGAAGACAGATTTCAATCAGAATCAAACCTTGCAACATCCTGGATCCCAAGCCCATACAAAGCCTTCCTATGCCACACAAAATGATACTATTTCTTCCCAACAGCTGGCTCCAAAACTGCCAGCATGAAAATGGAGAAGATAAATGTAAGCATCACACACCATGCACAACTCCCCTACCCAACCCCTCACCCAGGAAAAATAACCCAGTGCAGCACATAGGCAGACTGAACCTCCCAAAAAAATGGAAGAGATAAACATCAAACTGTAATCTGACACCAGCATTGGAGGGTGGCATGGAATGCTGAACCCACCCTAGAGAATGAGGGAGGGGCAAAGAGCCATCTCTCACTGCTGATCTGTCTGGGGTGTGGCTAGGAACCAGGCTCTCTTAAAGCAGCAAAGGTTGAGAGCAGAGGTGCACTGGTAAGCCAATTGCCTAGAGGAGCAACTGGCACCCAGCAGAGGTGGGAGAGTCCTAAAGGCTAAGAAAGGGAAATTAACCTCCCAAAGCAGGGCAGTAGGTGGATCCCAGAGCCAATATCCAGGACAGAGGGCAGCATTCAAAGCTGAATTGCTCAACCTTGCTGGGAGGAGGAGCTGGCCAAACAGAGTTGTAGCTGAAGAACACCCCAGCTGTCTCCTGCTGAAAACAACTCTGACCACCCTGCATGAGCTAGAAATCTTACCTCACCTCACAACTCCAACTAATCATGTGGACAGAAGGTTCAAATACCACTCACCAAAATTTTATTAATAGACTGAACTCAACCAAGTACCTGAATTTATGTTTTAATTGTGTTTCTTTTTTTCTTTTGTCTTTCTATCTTTATTTTCCTTTTTTTATTCCTATATTATTAACACCATCATCACTATTCACTTATCCCCATTCTTATCCTCTTCACTCTCCCTCCTTCTCCTGTACGGCAATCCACTGTTCTTCCTCCCAATTACTCTTTTGGCCCCCTCTCATCCAATCTCTCTCCTGTCTTCATCTTCCCCTCCCATCCTGCTGCAACCTGTATCCACACTACCCCTCCCTCCTACACACTCACCACTACTGACTACTCTGCTCTACCAAATGCACACAACACCAGCCCCCATCAATCCCTGACACAAACACTCTCCACTACAACAACAGAAATATACCTAAACATACACAAGGGCCACAAAACCCAGTAACCCCTAAAACTCTCAACCCACTCACTCCTTTTTTCCTTAGTGCCACCTTTACCAATTCCCCATAATCTTTAACTGGCCTAATAACCATTATATCCAATTCCAACTGTTTATAGATAACATCAAGTGGTTTTCTATAGAATATACTAACAACTGGTCTGGTATTCAACCTGTGAACTTGTTAATGCTAAATTACACCTCAGACAAGGGTCAGATAAAGCATGTCAACCTAGTAAACAATGAAATCAGCCACAACACAAAAATTAAATCAGGGAAAGAAATCAGGCAATCAAACCCACCATCTAGCCTACCAAAAATATAGTTGCACAGCACAAAGTGGAGGAATGGGAAGAAGAAGAAGAGATGGACACTATCCTCCTCAAAAAAAAAATTCAATACAGAGTTCAGTGGGAAATGAACAAAATGGATACCCAGTCCTTGACCTTAACAAAACAATGATAAATGTAACTAAAGCACTCAGAAATACACACAAAACAAACCTCAAAGAAGAAATCTCTGAGAAATTCATAGAGAAGATATTAAACATGGTCAACTACAATGTACAAATGACTCAAGAAATTTTAAGATACCAAAAACAAAGGGCATGAGATGACACAGAGACAAATAAAGGAATTTAAAGAGCAGCTCAACAAACACCAAAGTGAAATAAAGGACGCTATAAAAAAGAAATGCGTGAATTAAAGAGGACCACAAAAATTATTGAAAAAAAAAAGAGTTGATCACACTTTGGAAAAACCTCAGAAGAAAGAATCAAACAGGTATTCTAAAAATTAAAAGTCCCTATAGTCAAACAAAAAACTCAGTGAAATGCCACTCCAGGAGACTAGAGAAAGTGAAAGACAGAATCTCAGAACTCGAAGATAAAAGAGAAATTAAAGAAAAAACAAAAGAAATCTTAGTAAAACAACTCAAGAGCCATGAAAGGAATATGCAAGAACTCAGCAACCCCATCAAAAGACCAAGCCTGAGAATAATGGCCATTTGAAGGAGAAGAGGTGCAAACCAAAGGGATACATATCATGTTTAATAAAATAATACAAGAAAATTTCCCAAATCAGAAGAAAGTTTTGCCCATTCAGGTACAGGAAGCCTCCGGAACACCAAACAGAACTGACCAAAATACAACCTCTCTGTGGCATATCATCATCAAAACAACAAGCATAGAGAACAGAGAAAGAATATGGAAGGCTGTAAGAGAGAAAAAATAAATAACATATAAAGGTAAACACATCAAAATAACAAGAAGGGCATGGAGTGATGTATTTCAGGCACTAAGAGAAAATAACTTCAACCCTAGGATACTCTACCCAGCAAAACTATCATTCAAAATAGATGGAGCAATAAAAATCTTCCATGATAAACAGAAACTAAAACAGTATATGAACACCAAGCCACCACTACAAAAGATTCTACAAAGAATTCTGCACACAGACGATGAAAGCAAACAAAACCATGAGAGGACAGGAGCCATCAAACCATAGGAGAAGAAAAGACAAGCAATCAGAGAGTAGTATTGAGTTGTCTGCACAGAATCAAACCCTTAAACAACAAAAACAATAAAATGAAAGGAATCACCACATATCTATCAATACTAACACTGAATGTTAACAGACTCAACTCCCCCATCAAAAGACACCATTTGGAAAACTGGATTAAAAAGGAAGATCCAACAATCTGTTGTTTACAAGAGACCCATCTCATTGACAGAAATAAACACTGGCTTAGGGTGAAAGATGGAAGAAGATTTACCAAGCCAATGTACCCCCAAAATAAGAAGTAGTAACAATAATTATATTAGAAAAGTAGACTTTAAACTTACATTCATCAAACGAAAGGATGCTTCATACTAATAAAAGGAGAAATACATCAAAAGGAAATAACATTTAACAATCTATATGCACCCAATGTCAATGCACCCAATTTCATCAAACATACACTAAAGGACTTAAAAGCACATATAGACTCCAACATAGTGGTCGTGACAGACTTTAATACCCTTCTTATCACCAATATATGGGTCATCCAAACAAAAAATCAACAAAGAAATCCTAGAACTAAATGACACCATAAATCAAATGAACCTAACTGATGTCTACAGATTATTTCGTCCAATGAAAATACAATATACATTCTTGTCATAAGCCCACAGAATTTTTCCAAAGCAAGCCTCAGCAAATGTAAGAAAATAGAAATAACTCCATGCATTCTATAGGGTCACAATGCATTAAGTCTACAACTCAATGACAACAAAAAAAAAAAAACAGAAAATATACCAATTGGAGGCTGAATAATACATTGCCCAATGATCAGTGCATCAAAGGAGGAATAAGAGAGGAAGTAAAAAGTTTGCTGGAAGCTAATGAAAATTAAAACACAACCTACCAGAATTTATGGGACATAGCATGGGCAGTACTAAGAAGAAAGTGTATAGCCATGAGTAAAGGACAGAAAGTTCCCAAATAAATGAACCAATGCTACATCTCAAACTCCTAGAAAAGCAAGACCAAACTAAACCCAAAACAAGCAGGAGAGAAATAATAAAAATAAGGGCTGAAATTAGTGAAATAGAGAAAAAAAAGAAAAAACATACAAAGAACCAATGAAACACACAGCTGTTTCATTTAAAAAATAAATAAGATTGAGAAGCCCCTCACAAATCTGACTACAGTGAGGAGGGAAAAGACCCATATTACAAAAATCACAAATGAAAAAGAGGAGATAACAGTGAACACCACAGAAATCTAGGGAATCATCAGAGACTACTTTCAGAACCTATATTCCAATAATTTAGAAAATCTTGAATAGATGGACAAATTTCTAAATACTTAAGACCATCCAAAACTGAGCTAAGAGGATATTAACCACCTAAACAGATCTATAACATGTAATAAAATTATAGCAGCAGTGAAGACTCTCCCAAAAAAAGAAAAGCCCAGGGCCTGACAGATACTCAGCTGAATTCTACCAGACCTTCAAAGAAGAACTAGTACCAGCACTCCTTAAACATTTCCAGGAAATAGAAAGGGAAGGAAAATGTCCAACTCATTCTTTAAAGTCAGTATTACTCATCCCAAAACTGGACAAAAACACATCCAAAAAGGAGAACTATAGGCCAATCTCCTTAATGAACATTGATGTAAAATCTTCAATAAAATGATAGCAAACCAAATTCAACAACATATCAGAAAGATCATTCACCATGACCAAGTCAGCTTTACCCCAGGGATGCAGGGGAGGTTCAATATATGCAAGCCAATAAATGTAATACAGCATATTAAAGACAAAAAACACTTGATAAACCCAATAGATGCAGAAAAAAACCTTTGGTAAGATTCAAATAACTTCATGATAAAAGCTCTAAGAACTAGGAACAGAAGGAATGCACCTCAATATTACAAAGGCTATATATGACAACTTATAGCCAACATCATACTTAATGGAGAAAAACTGAAACAATTAACCTTAAACTCAGGAATGAGACAAGGGTGCCCACTCTCCCTATTCCTATTCAACATAGACCTGGAATTCCTAGCCAGAGCAATAAGGTAAGAAGAAAAAAAAGGAATACAAATGGATAAAGAAACAGTCAAAATATCCCTATTTGCAGATGACATGATCCTATACCTCAAAGACTCAAAAAATTCTACCCAAAAACATCTGGACACCATGAACAGCTTCAACAATGTAACAGGATACAAAATCAACTTTAAAAATCATAGCCTTTCTATACAACAAAAATGACCAAATTGAGAAAGAATACAGGAAAACAATTCAATTTACAATAGCTTCAAAAAAATTATATACCTAGGAGTAAACTTAATGAAGGACATAAATGACCTCTTTAAGGAGAACTACAAACCACTGAAGAAAGAGATCAAAGAAATTACAGAAGATGGAAAGATCTCACATGCTCATGGATTGGTAGAATCATCATAGTAAAAATGGACATACTACCAAAAGCAATCTACATGTTCAACACAATATCCATCAAAATTCCAATGATATTCATCACAGAGATTGAAAAAATCTACCATAAAGTTCATTGGGAAACACAAAACACAGCAAATAGCCAAGGCCAATACTGAGCAAAAAGAGCAACGCTGCAGATATCACAATACCTGACTTCAAACTATACTACAGAGCCATAGCAATAAAAACAGCATGGTACTACCACGAAAACAGATATGAACATGGGAACAGAATAGAGGACCCAGATATGAATCCACACAGCTATCTATGTCCACCTTATTTTTGACAAAAGCACCAAAAAATTCCAATGGAGAAAAGAGCCTTTGCAACAAATGGAGTTGGGAAAAGTGGCTAATTTCAGAAAACTGAAATTAGATCCATGCCTGTCACCACGTACTAGTATTAACTCCAAGTGGATTAAGGACCTTAATGGCAGACCCAAAACCTTGCAGTTAGTACAGGAAAGAGCAGGGAATATTCTGGAAGCAATAAGTACAGGAAATGAATTCCTCAGTAGCTCACCATCAGCCCAGCAACTAAGAGAAAGCATGGGCAAACTAAGAGAAAGGATGGACATGAAATTAAAAAGCATATGACCAACAAAGAAATGGTCTCTAAATTGAAGAGATCACTAACAGAGTGAGAGAAAATATTTGCTAGCTATACATCAGACAAAAGAAAAGACTGATAACCAGAATATACACATAGCTCAAAAAATTAAATTCCCCCAAAATCAATGAACCGATAAAGAAGTGTGAAATTGAACTAAACAGAACTTTTTCTAAGGAAAAAATTCCAAATAGCCAAAAAACACATGAAACAATGCTCACCATCCTGGCCATAAAGGAAATGCAAATCAAAACCACACTCAGATTCCAACCAGGATTCCATGAAGGCAACTAGAGGGAGGAAGCAGAACACCTGCTTCCTAAAGTAAAATCTTGGAGAGACGCTGGAGATATGGCTTGCAGGAAAAACCAACAAGAGGAAGCAAAACTCCGACACCTCCACACCCCCAGTCCGCACATAGCATCCCCACTGCACATTAAATGGAGAAACCAGAAGGGCTCCCTTGCCGGCAGACGCCAGTGCCTAACCTGCTTGGGAGAAGCAGACCACCAGGTGAGCTAAGCAGTATGCAGTACTCCCACAGACAACCCTGGGCCAAATCAGCATAGCCTCCTGGACAAACTGAACCCCATCCAGAGAAAAAAGAGAAAAAAAAACCTGAATAATAAACAAGCAGCTAAAAAAATAATAAAAACATGTAGCAAAGAGGGAAGGGCACCCTGAGATCCAGGGAGGGGGGAGGGTCACTCGCCACTCAAACTGTAAATAAAGCCAGTGAGAGAAGGCAGGAACAGGGGTATCTGCCCAGCAACCTTGGAGAGGGGAAAGCTTGTAACAGCAGCTAAAATGTGGCATGCCCCACTGGAGAGTGGGGGAGGGGCACCTCTCCATGTGAACTCTAAATAATGAAAAAAGACTGCAATTGAAACAGGCAGGTAAGGGCTGTATACTGGAGAAAACAAAACGGGCATGTGTCCAGGAGAATGCTAAATAAACAAAGCCTGCTGGGCTAGGTGAGTGTAAAGCTCATTCCTGAGATTTGCATAAATAAAGCCTGCAGCAGCAGATGGCTGACAATAGGTGGCAGGTGAGCCACAGCCTCAGATAGACATTCACAGAGCTGTCTACAGACTCTTTTTTTTTGTCTTATCTTTGATAAGACAGTGACAGAATAAGGACTGGATGCTGAAGGACTAACTGAAACTGTATTGCATTTGAACTTGGCAATTTTATTTTGTTTTAGTTTGGTTTGGTTTGGTTTTTGTTTTTGTTTTTTCCCCTTTGATGAGATAAAAACAGAACTTCTTCTCAGACACCAACAACAGGACTGGAGGCTGAAGGACTAACAACAAAATTATTAAGACTGAAACTTTATTGCATTTGAACTTGGGGATTTTTTTTTTTTATCTTCTGTCTGTTTGGGTCACTGTTGATCAGTACAACATCTCTACCTGTTTATTTCTTTGGCTCTGTTTGCACATGTGTGTGTGTGTTTGGTTTGGTTTTTTTCCCTTTTTCTTTAACTTCTTTGCTTTCCCTCTCTTCTCGCCCTTCCACTCCAGATTTCACCATTGTTATTATTACAAACTAGACAATACTGAATTACATACAGTACAGGGACAGTAACAATAGCAAGGGTAATGATGTAAAGATGGAAAAAAGAAGGAAACCATTTCCTCACCAATAATAAATTAGTACAGGAACCAGAGGGAAATGAAGAAAACAGATACCCAGATCCAGACTCAAACAAAACAATGATAAACTATGCCAAATAAACCAATGAAGCCCACAAGAACCACTTGAAAGAAGAAATCCTGCAAGTAATCAATGAGAATTTTATAGAGATGATACTGGATATGCTCAACCAAAATGTACAGGAGACACTCACGAAATTCCAAGACAACAAAAATAGAGATTTGAGAAATCACAACAACAAAAAAAAGGAAACTATAGAAGCACTGTATAAACACCAAAGTGAAACAAAGAACATGATAAATAAAGAGATAAATGAACTCAGGTCGAAAATAGACAATATTAAAGAGGAAAGGACTCAGGATATGGAAAACCTCAGAAAAAAAAAGGAAAAAGAAATGCAAAACAAAATGGAAGCCCAATCCAGCAGACTAAAACAAGCAAAAGACAGAATCTCAGAACTCGAAGATGAAATGGTAATTAAAAGAAAAACCAAAGAACTATTAATTAAACAACTCAAGAACTGTGAAAAGAAAATGCAAGAACTTACTGACTCCATCAAAAGACTAAATCTGAGAATAATGGGCATTGAAGAAGGAGAAGAAGTGCGAGCAAAAGGAATGCATACTATATTCAACAAAATAATAACAGAAAATTTCCCAAATCTAGAGAATTCTATGCCCATACAGGTTCAGAACACCAAACAGACTTGACCAAAATAAAACTACATCATGACATATTATCATTAAAACAACAAGTACAGAGTTTAGAGAAAGAATATTGAAGGCTGTAAGAGAGAAAAAAGAACACACAAAGGTAAACCCATACCAGACTTCTCAACAGAAATATTAAAAGCAAGAAGAGCTTGGGGTGAGGTCTTCCAGGGACTGAATTAAAATAACTTCAACCTTAGAATACTCTACCCAGCAAAATTATCATTCAAAATAGATGGAGCAATAAAAGTTTTCCATGATAAACAGAAACTAAAACAATATATGACCACCAAGCCACCACTAAAAAAGATTCTTCAAGGGATTCTGCACACAAAAGTGAAACTCAACATAACCATGAAAGGGGAGGCAGTACCAAACCACAGGAAAAGGAAAGACAAGAAAGTAGAGAGTAACATCAATTTAGCCACACACAATCAAACCCTCAAAGAACAAAGACAACTAAATGACAGGAATCACCACATACCTATCAGTACTAACATTTAATGTTACCGGACTTAATTTCCCCATCAAAAGGCACCATCTGACAAACTGGATTAAAAAGGAAGATATAACAATTTGTTGCTTACAGGAAATGCTCCTCATCTATACAAATAAACACAGGCTTAAGATGAAAGGCTGGAAGAAGTTTTACCAATCCAGTGGCCCCCAAAAACAGGCAGGAGCAGCAATACGTATCTTGGACAAAGTAGACTTCAAATCTACATTGATCAAATGAGATAAAGAAGGACATTCAATACTAATAAATACTAATAAAAGGGGAATTAGACCAAAAGGAAATAACAATTATCAACCTATATGCACCCAAGGTCAACACCCAATTTCATCAGTCATACCCTGAAGGACCTAAAAGCATATATTAACTCCAACACAGTGGTTGTGGGAGACTTTAACACCCCACTATCATCAATAGATAGGTCATCCAAACAAAAAAATCAATAAAGAAATCCTAATCTAAAACATATCATACACCAAATGGATCTAGTTGATGTCTACAGAACATTTCATCCAACTTCTACACAATATACATTCTTCTCAGCAGCCCATGGAACCTTTTCCAAAATAGATAATACCCTAGGGCACAAAGCAAGCCTCAGCAACTATAAGAAAAAAGAAATTATACCATGCATTCTATCTGATCACAATGCAATAAAACGAGAACTCAACAACAAAAATGAAGACAAAAAACATGCAAACAGCTTAAAACTGAATAACTCATTGCTTAATGGACAATGGGTCACTGATGAAATAAAGGAAGAAATTAAAAGGTTCCTGGAAGTCAATAAAAATGAAAACACAACCTACCAGAACCTATGGGACACAGCAAAGGCAGTCCTGAGAGGAAAGTTTATAGCCATGAGTGCATATATTAAAAAGAATGAAAGATCTCAAATCAATGACCTAATGTTACATCTCAAACTCCTAGAAAAACAAGAACACACAAATCCCAAAACAAATAGAAGGAGAGAAATAATAAAAATAAGAGCTGAAATCAATGAAGGAGAAACAAAAAACACCATACAAAGAATTAATGAAACAAAAGGTCAGTTCTTTGGAAAAATAAATAAGATTGATAGACCCTTGGCAAACCTGACTAAAATGAAGAAAGAAAAAACCCAAATCAGTAAAATCAGGAATGCAAAAGGGGAGATAACACCAAACACCATGGAAGTTGAGGACATCATCAGAGACTACTTTGAGAACCTATATTCAAATAAATTTGAAAATCTTGAAGCAAGACAGATTTCTAGATACTTATGATCATCCAAAACTGAACCAAGAGGACATTAGTCACCTGAATAGACCTATAACACAAAATGAAATTGAAGCAGCAATCAAGAGTCTCTCCAAAAAGAAAAGTCCAGGAACTGATGGATTCTCTGCTGAATTCTTTCAGACTTTAAAGCAGAACTGATACCAACCCTCCTTAAACTGTTCCATGAACTAGAAAGGGTTGGAAAACTGCCTAACACATTTTATGAAGCCAGTATTACACTTATCCCCAAAACAGGCAAAGACACCTCCAAAAAGGAGAACTATAGGCCAATCTCCTCAATAAAATAATGGCAAACTGAATTCAACAACACATTAAAAATATCATTCACCAGGATCAAGTAGGCTTCATCCCAGAAATGCAGGGATGGTTCAAGATATGAAAACCAATAAATGTAATACACAACAATAACAGAAACAAAGACAAAAACAACATGATTATCTCAATAGATGCAGAAAAAACCTTTGATAAGATCTGACACCATTTCATGATAAAAGCTCTAAGAAAACCAGGAATAGAAGGAAAGTAATCAACATTATAAAAGCCATATATGACAAACCAACAGCCAGCATTGTACTTAATGGTGAAAAACTGATATCATTCCCTCTAAAACCAGGAATGCCCACTATTTTCACTCCTATTCAACATAGTACTGAAAATCCCAGACAGGGCAATTAGGCAAGAAGAAGGAATAAAAGGAATACAAATAGGTAAAGAAACTGCCAAACATCCCTATTTGCAGATGATATGATCCTATACCTTAAGACCCAAAAAACTCTACCCAAAAGCTCCTAGACACCATCAACAGCTATAGCAAGGTAGCAGAATACAAAATCAACATAGAAAAATCATTAGCATTTCTACACACTAATAATGAACAAACTGAGAAAGAATATAGGAAAACAAATCCATTTACAATAGCCTCAAAAAAAATCAAATACCTAGGTGTAAACCTAACAAAGGATGTGAAAGACCTCTACAAGGAAAACTATAAACTTCTGAAGAAAGAGACTGAAGAAGACTATAGAAAGTGGAGAGATCTCCCATGCTCATGGATTGGTAGAATCAACATAGTAAAAATGTCTATACTCCCAAAAGTAATCTACATGATTAATGCGATTCCCATCAAAATCCCAATGACATTCATCAAAGAAATTAAAAAATCAACCATTAAATTTATTTGGAAACCCAAGAGGCCACAAATAGCCAAGGCAATATTCAGTAAAAAGAAAAATGCTGGAGGTATCACAATACCTGACTTCAAACTATATTACAAAGCAATAGAAATGAAAACAGCATGGTACTGGCACAAAAACAGACATGAAGACCAGTGGAACAGAATAGAGGACCCAGATATGAAGCCACACAACCATAACCAACTTACATTTAACAAAGGCACTAAAAATATACAATGAAGAAAAGACAGCTTCTTCAACAAAAACTGCTGGGAAAACTGGTTAGCAGTCTGCAAAAAACTGAAACTAGATCCATGTTTATCACCCTATACCAATATTAATTCAAAATGGATCAAGGATCTTAATATCAGACCCCATCCTCTAAAGTTGGTACAGGAAAGAATAGGAAATACTTTGGAACTAATAGGTATAGGCAAGGACTTTCTCAACAACTAAGAGATAGCACAGAGAAATGGGACTTCATAACACTAAAAACCTTCTGCTCAACAAAAGAAATGGTCTCTAAACTGAACAGAAAACCCACAGAGTAGGAGAAAATATTTTCCAGCTTCACATCAAAGGACTGATAACCAGAATATATAGGGGAACTAAAAAAACTAAACTCTCCCAAAATTAATGAACCAATAAAGAAATGGGCAAGTGAACTAAACAGAACTTTCTCAAAAGAAGAAATTCAAATGGCCAAAAAACACATGAAAAAACGCTCACCATCTCTAGCCATAAAGGAAATGCAAATCAAAACCACACTAAGATTCCACCTCACCCCTGTTAGAATAGCCATGATTAGAAACACCACTAACAACAGGTGTTGGCGAGAATGTGGGGGATAAGGAACACTCATACACTGCTGGTGAGAATGCAAACTAGTGCAACCACTCTGGAAAAAAATGTGGAATCCCCTTAAAAATCTAAACATAGATGTGCCATATGATCCAGCAATCCCACTCCTGGTGTTATACCCAAAGGAATGTGAGACAGGTTACTCCAGAGGCACTTGCTCACCCATGTTTATTGCAGCACTATTCACAATAGCCAAGTTATGGAAATGGCCAAGATGCCCCACCACTGATGAATTGATTAAGAACATGTGATACTTATACAAAATGGAATTTTATGCAGCCATGAAAAAGAATGAAATTTTATCATTTGCCAGTAAATGGATGGAACTGGAGAACATCATTCTGAGTGAGGTTAGCCTGGCCCAAAAGACCAAAACTCGTATGTTCTCCCTCATATGCAGACATTAGATCAAGTGTAAACACAACAAGGGGACTGGACTCTGATCACACAATAAAGCGAGAGCACACAAGGGAGGTATGTGGATAGGTAAGACACCCAAAAAAACTAGATAGCATTTGTTGCCCTCAATGCAAAGAAACTAATGCAGATACTTTAAAGTGACAGAGGTCAATAGGAGAAGGGGACCAGGAACTAGAGAAAAGATTAGTTTGAGAAGAATTAATTTAGAAGATAACATGCATGCACAGGAAAGCAATGCGAGTCAACTCCCTGTATAGCTATCCTTATCTCAACTAGCAAAAACCCTTGGTCCTTCCTATTATTGCTTATACTCTCTCTTCAACAAAATCAGAGATAAGGGCAAAATAGTTTCTGCCTTATAGCAAGGGGTTAGAGGGGAAAGGAAGGGGGCAGGGTAGGTAAGGGAGAGGGTGGGAAGAAGGGGGGAGAAATGACCCAAACATTGTATGCACATATGAATAAAAGAAAAAAAAAAGATTCCACCCAGTTAGAATGGCTAGCATCAAGAACACTACCAACAACAATGTTGATGAGGATGTGGGGGAAAAGGAACCCTCATACTTTGCTGGTGGGTTTGTAAGCTAGTACAACCACTTTGGAAAAAAATATGGAGGCACCTTAAAAAACTAAACATAGATCTTCCATACCACCCAGCAATACCATTCCTAGGGATATGCCCAAAGGAATAAGACTCAAGTTATTATAAAAGCACCTGCACACCCATGTTTATTGCAGCAATATTTACAATAACCAAGCTATGGAAATAGCCAAGATGCCCCACAACTGACAAATGAATCAACAAAGTATGGTATTTATACAAAATGGAATTTTACTCAGCCACAAAGAAGAATGAAATTTTGTCATTAGCAAGTAAATGGATGGAACTAGACAACATCATCTTAAGCAAAGTTAGGCAGGCTCAGAAGGCCAAAAATTGCATTTTCTCCCCCTAATATGTGAATTATAAACCCAAAACAAACAGAAATATTTTTGAACATGGGTCACACACTCAGGGGAGAATGCACACAGGAGAAATAGGGAAAGGAAACATAAAGCTTGACTGTGGTTGATGCGCTCCCTGTTGAGGACAGAATAAAGAAAATTAACAGAGGCCACTATGGGTAGGGGAACAAGAAGCAGTGAAGAGATCTGGTAGAAATGAACCAATGTGGATTGCAAAACACAAGTGCATGAAAACAACGCTAAGAATCTCTCTGTATAGCTATCTTTATCCCAAACTAGCAAAAATGATATATCTTTCTTATTATCTCTTATGCTTTTCTCTTCAACAGAATCAGAGAAGAGGGAGGAACAGTTTCTGCCTGCAAGTGGGGTTTGGGCAGGGTGATGGGGGACAGAAAGTGGTACAATGTATACACATGTAAGTAAATGTAAAAGACATTACAGACCTCAATATTCCTCTCTTAAAGATAAATAAGTCATCCAGACAAAAGATCACAAAGAAACCTCAAAATGAAATGACTTGATAGGACAAATAGACTTAACAGGCATCTACAGAGTGTTCCATCCATCAGCTGCACAATATACATTTCTCTCAGCAGCCCATGGAACTTTCCCTAAAATGGGTCATATTTTAGATCACAAAGCAAGTCTTATCCAATGTAAGAAAGTTGAAATAACTCCCTGTATTTTACCAGACCACAATGGAATAAAACTAGAACACAACAGAAAAAGAAACTATAGAAAATATTCAAATCTTTAAAGACTGAACAACAGATTGTTGAATAAACAGTGGGTCATTGAAGAAATAAGAAGAGATATCAAAATACTCCTGCAATATAATGAAAACATAACCTACCAGAGCCTTTGGGATACACCCAAGGCAGTATTGAGAGGAAAGTTTATAGCTTTTAGTACCTATATTTTTTAAAAGAGAGAGAGAGATCACAAATAAATAACTTAATGAGGAATCCTTATGCTCATGAAAAAGCCAAACCCAAACCCATCAGATGAAAAGAAATAATAAAAATTTTGATTAAATCCTTAGCCAACCTCACAAAAGGAGGAGAGAAAACCCATTATTTTGTATTAATTTACTTTCTCACAAATGTATAATAAAAATCAGCAACATAGCACACTGTAAACAGTTGCTTGTTTTCCATATGGCTGACTTGGAGCTCAATTAACTGCTACTCAGCATCACAAAAGAGTATTCTAATAAATATTTCTTACCAGAGAAAAGACCAAAATTAAAAATTCAAAGTACAGTTTCCATTAAATACTTATTGCTTTCACACCATGTTCAATTCACCAAATAAATCCTGAAGTTGAACCAACAATAGATAAGCAGATTGCCCCCAAAGGAGGCCACTTGTTATAAACTGTTAACTCTTGCATACTTAAGAGCACCTCATAGCACTTCTCACTCTCTTTCCTAAATTATCAATCTTCCTTTCTCTTTACAGCATCACTCTCATTAACATAGAAACATCATTTTTAGTATAACAGCTAGAAACTTTCATCTCTCTCCAGGCATGAAACATTTATTTTTTTCTTTACTACAAAGCTCTTTGAAAGAGCTGTCTCTAGTCACCATTCCCAAATCTTATAACTGAGGATAACTCAAACTTCTTCCTGGAGCTTTCCCCTATTCAAGGTGCTACACAACTATCTCATGAAATTACTCAACTCTAGGTCACCTGAGACTCACATTCCAAATTCAATGGTCACATCCCAGTCCTCATATAATTAGGGTAAGACACAGCATTTAATGAGTTGGCAACACACTGTCCCTTAAAACAATTTCTTCACTGAGCTTCCACACATCTCTCTTGCTTCTCTTCCGTCCCCACTGCTCCTTCTCAAATTAATTTTCTTTTCCTCTTCATCACCCCTCTCTCTGATCTCAGTCCTTGGGCTCCTGATCTGTTCAACACTCGTTTCCTTGGTTATAAGATTTCAATCTCCAGTGCATTTTTCTCCCCTGAATTCCAGACTCATATAGTCAACAGTCTACTCGGCAACTACAATGCAGGTCTGACACACATCACAAACCTGAGTGTCCTGAAATAAATTCCTGCTCTTTCTCCCCAAAATCACTTGTCCCAGTCAGCTCTACCTAAACAAATGCCAAGGCTTCCCTTCCAGTTACTGGAGGAAAAATGGCAGAGTAATCCTGAGTCTTCTCTCTCACACCCCTGGATAACATCATCAGCAAATTGTTAATCTCTGTCTCCAACACTTCCAGTGCTCACTCCATGTACCAAAGCCATCCAGATTGAAAGTTAGCACTGGCCTCCTAATTGTTGCTTCCTGTCTGTGTATACCACTCCTGAAGATCATTTAAAACTGCGAATCAAATCACATCTGCCCTATTTTAAACCCTCTACTCATTCAAATCCTTCAAGCAGCCTCCAAAGCCCTTCACAACGTGCTCCTCTTCATCTCTTTAACTCTTTTCTCACTACTATTGTCCTAGTTTTACCTCCTTCCACAATACTGGCTTCCTTCTATTTCTCCAACATACTGGTTCCTATCCCGCCTCAGAAATGTATCTCCCGAGATAGAGATAGATTCCTAAAGGTCATTCTCTCACCATTGGTGAGACGTTAATTAAAGCTTGCCTTCCAGTGCACCCTTCCATGACTATCTTTGGTAGATCAGTTGTGAAAATGTTTCCGTTGTTTATCCCTCCTTGTATCCCTGCTGATCATAGAGCACTTAAAATAATATGTGTTTTATATTTATTGATGCATTTGTGGGGGTTAGATTTTGATCATTTGTTTTTTATCGATATATTAAGGAGTTCAGCATGTTCTGATATATTTTGAAATGACATGGATACTATTTTCAAATAATGAACATATCCATCATCTGAAATAGTTACCCTTTTATGTGTTGTGCAAGACCATTAAAACTCTATTCTTTTGGCAAAAATATCAAATCAAGTAAATTTTATTAACATTGGCAATGTGATATATTCTTCATGTTGTACACTAAATCTCTAGATTCCGTTATCCCATATATCTGCACATTGTGTACCTACACACACATGTCCCCATGGTCCATTCTTTTTATTCCCCCACCTGTGATTTTAAGACTAAATAATATTCCATTATATGTATATTGATATAAATATATAGAGAAAGAGATCACATCTTTTTTATTCATTCATCTATCTATGCACACTTTGATTATTTCTATATCTTACCTATGACTATCAAAGTGCTATTGTCTTTATGAACTGGTGATTTCGTTTCCTTTGGTTATATACCCAGAAAAGGAATTGTTGGGTCATCTGAAAGTTCTATTTTTCATTTCCATAAGAAGGTCCATAATGTCTACCGTGATGGCCACACCAAGCTACCCTCTCAACAAAAGTGTTTAAGACCTCCTTTTTTCTCCACTCCCTCACCAACACTTCTTACCTATTACTTTTTTTATGGAATCTTCCATGAAAAAGGTCAGGTGATATCTCATCATGGTTTTGATTTTAATTTCCCTGTTGATTAATGATGTTGGCCACCTTTTCACATACATGAGGGTCACTCATATGCCTTCTCTGTAGACATATTTATTCAGGTCATTTGTCCATTTATTTTTACTCAGATTATTTGTTTTTCTGCTCATAAGTTATGTGAGTTCCTCTATTTTTGGATACTATTTATGAAATATATGGTTTGCAATTTTTTTCTCCCAAACTTTAGGTTGTTTCTTAATTGTGTTGATTATTGCCAATGCTGTACATAATATTTTATTTAATATTTATTGCTGGTATCACATTTATTTATTTTTGCTTTTAGTGTAATATTAAAAACAACATTGAAAGACTAATATCAAGGCAATTCCCCCTATGTTTTCATCTAGAATTTATGTTTCCTGGTCTCACACTGAAGAATTTTCTCCACATTCTGTATGGTATAACACACAGATCCAATATCATTTTTTGATGTGGAAGTTCACAGCATGATTTATTGAAGACATTAACCCTTATCCATTACATCTTCCTAGTGCCCTTTTCAAAAATTAGTAGACCATGAACGTGTGAGTTTATTTCTAGATTCTCTGTTCTATTCCATTAGTCTATGCACTATTTGTATGTCAGTGTCATGCTGTTTTGATTACTACACCTTTGTAATGTAATTTAGAATCAGGTAGTGTGATGACTTTAGTTTTTATTCTGTTTTTCAATATTGCATTGACCCTTCAAAGTCTTCTGTGGTTCCAGGTGAATTTTAAAATTACCTTTTCCAGCTGTTGAATAATAAGGGGAAGGAGAGAAAAGGTAGGGAAAACTAAAAGAGGGCATTAGAGTACTTAAAGTACAACATATTCACAGATGAAATCCATGGCAAAACCCCTTTGAACAATAATTGCACAATGAAGGACAGGGGTGTAAGACAGACCCTTCTACAGAGAAGGTACTATCAAGAAGGGAGAGGCTAATAGAGAAGGTGAAGGAGGGTGAATATGATTGATGAACCTTATATAGTATATGAAGATAGAACATTGAAACCTCTCAAAATCAATTAAGTTGTAGGATGGGGATGAGAAAGGATAATAGTGGATGAACCTAACTTAGGTACATTGTAAGCATATATGAAAATGTCACAGTGAACCCCCCTGTACAACTAACATATGCTTTAAAAATACTTTTAAAAGAATCACTTCTTCTATTTATGTGGAAATGTCTTTGAAATTTTGAGAGGAATTGTATTGAATATGTATGTTGTTCTGGGTAGCATAAACATTTAGCAATGTTAATTCTTCCAATCTAAAACCACAGTATATCTTTCCATTTATTTGTGTCTTCTTCAATTTCTTTCAGTAGAACTTTGTGGGTGTCAGTATGTGGATTTTTCACCTCTTCCCTTAAATTGATTCCTAAGTATTTTTATTTTATTTGTTTTACTTGGCAGTACTGGGGATTGAACTAAAGGCCTCGCACTTTCTAGGCAAGCAGTTCTCCACATTTTTGCTTATGTTATTTTCATACAGTGTCTACTGTTTTTACCAACACCCACCTTTGACCACAATGCTCCTACCTGTGCCTCATAAGTAGTTGAGATTAGTCATGTGTTGCTACTGCCTGGCTTATTTGTTGAGATGTGGTCTCACTGTTTGCTCAGGTTCTCATTGAAATTTGATCCATGCTTCCTCCTCCTTTCAAATAGCAGTGGTCATAGCCACTGCTCCTGGCATTTTTTTATTTTTTCATACTATTGTAAGTAAAATCATTTTCTTCATTTACTTTCCATGTAAATTGTTATTTATGAAAAGAAATGTGACTGATTTTGTATAGCCTTTATACCACATACTAATAATTCATTTATTATACAAAATCATTTATTACTTATTTTCATGAAATTTGATATTTTTAACTTGATACATAGTAAGTACTCAGTAAACATTCTTAATAAACACATTAAAAATTTTTTATTAGGATATATTCATTACACAGGGGGATTCATAGTGACAATTCTGATTAATCCTATGTTGTGCATTGGTTAGATCACTCCCATCTTCTCTCCTCCTCAACCTGCTCTCCACCCAACTTAAAGTAATTGCAGGAGGTTTCTTTGCTCTCTTTCATATTATATATGAAGTCCATCAACCATATACCCTCATCTTTATCTCCTTCATTCACCCTTCCCCTCTTACTGGTACCCAACACAAAAACACTGTACCCATTTTACAGACCTATCTTTCATTATTAATTTTTAAGTTGATGTTCAAAGAGGTTTCTCTGCACATCCTCACTGTCAGTATACTTTATTTTGGTCCATAAAACATCTTCCATTACTCTCCCTGACCACTTTACCTCCCATCCCCCACTCTAATTTTCAGTAGCTTTCAACACACATCCTTATCTCCTCTACCTTCACAGATGTTATGTTTCATGACATTACTGATGCGCTATCATTCTCTTTTCTTTTCCCCCTTTGCCCAAGTTCCATAGAGTAATAACACAATTACTAACATGTTCTACCTATCAGTTTATATATGCTTGTTTTTGTATGTATTTATATCTTTTGGATCTATATTCCACATATGAGAGAAAACATGCAACCTTTGTCTTTCTGAGTCTGCCTTACTTCACTTAACGTGATGTTCTCCAATTGCATCCATTTAACTTCAAACCACATGTCATTATTCCTTATAGCTGAGGAAAAGTCCATTGTGTATATATAATTAACATCAATATTTTAAAATATTTCTCACTGGTATGAGAAGGTACTGTATAAGAAAGAGTGCAATACTCAGCTTTGCTGAGATATTTTCTGGAACTAAATTTCATTCTCCCAAGTATTTTAGGTGGGGACGAAAAAAAAATACTAGTATGACTGGAGTTTATCCTGTTACACTGACATGGCCATACATAAGACAAACAATATCCATCACAAATTAGACTCAAACTAGAGAAAATTGACAACTTATGGGGAAACCTAATGGGAATTCTGTCCCATTTTCTACAGTGATTGAGTTAAAGAATTCAAGGATTGCCTTTGAAAGAAAGAGTATGACAGATAGAAATGAAGGGAAAGGGGCAGATTAGGAGGGAGGAAAGAGTAGGAAAGCATTTTGTGTGAAACTGACTAGAAAGGCTCATCTGTAAAACAGGTGTGGAAAGAAGAACCAAGATGGAAATAAGAACCTCTGTGTCCAAGGGTTGGAATTGGGGACAAAGATTTAATAATAGGAATGATAGACTTGAGAGGCAATTAGAAGTTATAAAAAGAAGGAGACTAGGGGGATAAGTCAAAATGGAATTGTTCTTGATTCAAGGAGGTCTAGTAAAGAGGAATTGTTCTGTCAACATGTGAAAAGCAATAGGTTTTTCTCTAAAGGGTAAAGATTAATTTTCTTGGCTCAGTCATACAATATATTCACAAGAAATATTCAAGTTCTAGAAACTCAAAAATACCTAACAGTCTCTTGGAGTGTCTTACATTTCTCTTCAATAACCTACCATGAAAAAGGATCCAGAGAAAAGTCAGTTCTGGAATTTTCTCCTGAACCCTGGGAGCTTTCCAGGAACTCCAGTAATAAATGCAACTTCCTAGAAAGACAGGATGCATGTGAGATCAGGGTTATGTGAGGAGGAAGTAGCTGGTGAAGAAAGGATCACTGACCCATGGCCTAGGGAGGAGGTTTTTGATTGAGGCTGAAGCACTGTGGGTGGAAAGCTATAACCCTGCTGACAGTAGTAATCTGCCACATCTTCAGCCTGGAGGCTGCTGATGGTGAGAGTGAAATCTGTGCCAGACCCACTGCCACTGAAGCGGTCAGGGACCCCAGATGCCTGAGTGGATGCCCAGTAGATGAGAAGTTTAGGAGGCTGTCCTGGTTTCTGCTGGTACCAGGCCAAGTAGTTCTTCTGGTTTGAACTGTATAAAAGACTCTGGCTGGACTTACAATTGATGGTGATTCTCTCTCCTATAGACGCAGCCAGGGAGGCTGGAGACTGAGTCACCATGATGTCCCCACAGGCACCTGCAATCAGGAGAGGACAATAAACATACATACACACACACAGACTTTATAATACAAACATTGAATATGTCATTTAAAATGCACTTTCTAATGGTTGGGTTCATATTGGAAATAGTCATTACTTCCTACTACATCTTAAAAACCATTTTGTCAGCTCAACAACAAATTACTCTGAAGGAACTGCAACATTTAAGTTTCTCACCAGAGACCCATAGCAATAAGGTGATGAGGACTCGGGTTTGCAACACCATCTTGTTGTCCCTGCCTGCCTAATGCAGCTCTGTTCTTATTGCAAAGGTGTCATTCATAAAATTGGAGCAGTGGGACTGGGCTGGAGGAGTTATGCAAAGCAATCAGAATATACAAAAACAAATTGTGCCGGCAGTGGACTGTAAATGTATCTGATGTAAGATACCAAGAATATCAACACAGAAAGCATGATTGTGGGACCAGAAAAGACTCAGGAGTCAATTTTCAGTTCTAAGATTAACTTAGAATCTCTAAAACCTCAAACTGCTAGTGAATTAATGAAGAGCTCCTATTTTAAACAAAAAATACTTAGAAGTGGATTCAGTATTACAAAATTACATGTTAGTTTTCTCAGATTAATAATCTTGGTGAAATAATAAAACATCCTGGAAAGACACCAAAAGAGACAAAGGAGAATGTGGGGAGAGGGGGAGGAAAGGAGGAAGGGAAGGAAAAGTGTCAGACAGAAAGTGTCTGAAGGGAGAGAAAGGTAATCAACATAAAAAACTATTGAAAAGCAACTTTAAACACAAAATTCTGTCCAAGCAAAACAGAGACTTAAAAAGAAAATGCAGAATACTTTTAAAACATATAAAAGCTGAAAGAACACAGGATCTACAGTTTCACAGTATAAAAAAATGCTAATGTAAGTTCTCAAGTCACAAGGAAAATGACAGCTAATGAAAACCTAAATAACTCTGCGAATGGCAAGTACAATAAAAATTTACAATTTTTTAATTTAATTCTATTTAACAGTTAATTGACTAGTATATTATGGCCTTTATAACATGTCAATATAAAATGTACAAAAACAGCAAAATTTAAGACCTACCTATACAATCATGTTAAAAAGGAATGTTCAAGGGAATATTTCAGGTCAGGGGAATCTAGATGAAAACTCACTCTATATCAGACTATACTCACAGGCAACCACCAAGAATGTCCCCTGTGTTTCCTATCTCCACGTATTCTTAACACTAGCATTAACACAGTCCTATGTACATTGAATAGGGCTTACTCATGTAATCAACCCAATTCTGAGTGTTTTAAAAGGCTAGGACATTAAAGCTACTGTGGCTTCTGACTACTCTCCTTTGGATAATTTTCTCCAGCTGGATGTCATCTTGTTAGAATACGCATGAAGCCCTATGGACAGGTCCACATAGTAAGATAAAGAAGCGCCTGACAACATGAATTTGCAAATGTCTGAGTGGGCCATTGCAAAAAAACCAGTGAAGTCTTTTGATGGCTGTAACTCTCCCTGATTTTATCTTGACAGCAATCTAGGAGAAACTTGAGCCAGAACCAACTAGGAATGCCATTCTCAAATTCCTCACAAGCCCAAAGAGTGTAACAGAATAAAATTTTACCATATTGAACTGGTGGAATCCAGGGCAATATTTTGCACAGAAATCACAGAGATGGACCTGTTGGTACCTGTCTATAATCTAAGAAGTCATGAGCCGAGGCAGGAAGGTCAACAGATCAAGTCCAACTTAGACTGCATAGTGAGACCCAGCCTTAAAAAAAAAAAAACTCAAGGCAAAAGGCCCTGAGTTCAAAACACATTACCACCAAAAACAAGAAGAAAGGCAGTTCCTTATTCTGAAAATCACCCAGGATCACTACCATCCCAAAATGCAGGGTAGGGAGAGAGAAGGTGAAGAGTTTCATTATAGGGACACTTTGTACCTATTGTATTATTTTGGAGTTTTGAAACAGCTTACCAAATAAATACAAAATAAAAGTTGTATTTTAACTTTCTTTTATAATCATATCCAGGTCTGCTGTGTCTCCCAGTTCAGGGCTCTTGACACACTGATGACTGTGCTGAAAGAGAGTCAGATTCTCTTTATATTTTAAAAGCATATAAAGTAAACATTGCCGAAATATTGGATGCAAACTATGAGTGAAATAGAATATCAGAGAATGACTGCTAAATGTGCTTAGGACTAGGAAGCCATAGAATTTGAAACAATGTCTTCTGAGAAGGGAAATGCCCAGGGAAAGCAAACTTGGAAGGCAGGTGGGAATTAGGACTTCAGGAGAAACACACTAGAATTGTGAGATGCTGTCAACCTCCAACTGGCAATGCTGCTAAGGTGGATGTTTATGTGAGATTCTGAAGTTCAGAGAAGCAGTCTGAACTGGAGGAACAAATCTGGGACATGAGGTAAGATCTCTAGGCAATGAGTATAAGCAGGTGAAGGCAGACTGATAACTATTAAGTAGCTCAATAAGTGGAAGTCAAACAGATGAAGAGAAATAAGTATGGACTCCAAGAAGCAGCAGCTATCAAGGTAAGAAATGACCTAACAAAGGCAGTGTCCTTAAAATGCCTAGTCAGTTTTAAAATATAAAATTTATATCCCTTTTTTTTTCTTGTGGCACTGGGGTTTAAACTCAAGGCCTTATGATTGCTAGACAGGTGCTCTACCACTTGAGCCATTCCTCCAGCTGCTAAAATATAAAATTTAAAAAGCTAAATGAAGACAAATTTTTCTTTTCCACTTAGTTATTTAAATAGTCCACGCACTTTCATTTGTAGGATCACAAATCTCTGGGCAAGTGGAAGATTTGGAAGGTTACTTTTGAAAAACAGTTGGGCACTTGCTGCCCTCTACTGGCCACCGGCATGCACTAAACACTCCAGGGAGGATGGTTCATCACCTTTCCTCTTGCAAAGCATCTTTAATGTTTTGCCTACTAGCCAGTGATCTAGTGCAATAACTGGAGCAGACTTATTTCAGTATCTCAGTATGAAAGCAATGCTTCTTCTGTCACCTTATTTTTATTCTACACATAGGATACAAGGTCACAGAAAATTTGCATGCAAGCTCATTTGCTTAGTTCATCAAACGTATTTCTACTGCTCTTCCCATCATTTGACTCCTCCTTCCCACCCAACTACCCCCCATCTGCAGGCAAGTACAGCACACAACCGGTTCTGCGTGTTATAGCAACTCTGCTGTCTGGTACACTAACTGAATTAGTTGTTCCTCCACAAGACATTCCTGTCTTCACATTTTAAGTGAATCCTCGCAGACACAGTAACTATCCATGATATCATCTGGTCTATGGTCCTCTCATTCTTATCTGTCTCCAAGTTCAAGGTGCTCATTTATGTTGCAAAGTGTTCTGCAGATGCACAGAGTTCTGTTTACATGCATGTACATTCTCATCACTGCCGACTTCACAGTTTAACTTTCTATCCCTGACATTCATCACTCTCTGGCTCAAATGCAGCCAGTAGATTTCATGTCTAAAAGGAGATATTGGCCATGTAAAGGTCATGGAAGAGCCCTGCAAAAATGCACAAGTCCTGAGATATGGATGTGGTGAGCCTGAAGAGGTCAATGAAGGAAGCCATGTTGGAGGCAGTCATAAGCCTAAGCTAGGAGACTGTGGAGGTCTGCTAGCACACTTGAGCTTTCTTCCAAGTATGTGCAATAAGAGCATGTGGTGAATTAGTAAGAAGTAGTTCATGTTTTTACCGACTTCTTTTGAGTGCATGTTTTGCCTGATATGCATGGAAGGAAAAAGTGTGGAGGCCTTCATTATTCCTGTGCCAACAGAACTGTTGGCACTTTCATCCTCTGAAATCACTTAATGATAGTCAAAATTAAAAACTCTGAGTAATAGCAGTTCTAAATAACCATATAGGACCAAATCATTACATGGTACATTAAAAATCATATTATCTACACAGAATTATAATTTTGCTAGCCCAACAATTTCTTACCCTGGAATCAATATACATTCTCCCAGGTATTCAGTTAAACAAAAATTCAGTTTCTGATTTTTCAGATGTAATGAAATATGATGACTTTAAGAAGGGGAAATTTCCTGAGTAAAACCAATGAAATCACAGAACTCTTAAAAGTCTGGATCTATAGTAAAAGAAAGGAAATTTGGAAAGATCAGGACATGAAAAGGATTAGGTGAGGGGAGATTCTCTAATGCTGGTGTTGGAGTCAAAGGGAGGCCTGTTTGAGGGAATGAGCGCATCTTCCAGGACCTGCGAGTTGCCAACCAGAAAAGAAATGGGTACTCAGCTACAACTTCAAAAAACCAATTCTGCCACAGAACTTGAGATGGAAGAAGACCCTGAGCTTCACATGAAGTTCTGCCACCCTACTCTTCAATTTTAACTTTGAGAGTCAAAAGGAACCATCCATCCAATTCCTAGATTTCTGATGTATAGACCTCTGACCCCATGAGTTGTGAAACTGATGGGCATTTGTTCCTCAGCAATACAAAACTAGTAGAGATATCAATGTGACACTTGTTAATGAGAGAACCAGAACTCTAAATAGCAGTTATTTTCCTAGTCCCCTTTGGAAACAACACAATAATCCCCTTGTATAGCTATCTTTATCACAAGCTAGCAAAAAAAACATGTTTCCCTTATTATCTTTTATGTTTTTTCTTCTGCAAAACTGAGAACAGGAGGGCAGAACAGGTTCTGCCCAGGTACTGGTTGACGTTGGCATCAGTGAGATGGGGGAGGTAATGGGGAAAGGGGTAGGAGGATGGATACGGTGCAAATAATGCATACAAGTGTATGTAAATGCAAAAATGATACCTGTTAAAATAAAGCAAAAAGTTTAAATTTAAAGAAAAAGATGTTATCTCCCATGTAGCTCATGGCCAAGGTGATGCTGAAATCTCTGGCTTGAGCTGCCATGTGGTGAAGCTCTGCACTTTTTCTACCATATATTTATTCCTCACTTGTGAACATATCCACAAAATCAAAACTGAATTCTGTTCTACACACACACACATGAATACAGGCGTGGTGGCTATTGCCTCCAATACCAGCTACTGATGAACAGAAATAGAATCATGGTTTGAGATTAGATGGAGAAAAAGTAACACCATATCACAAAGATCAAATGGGAAATGTGCCTCATGACTGCAATACCAGCTCTCAAGAGGTAGGAGGATCCCTGGAACACAATCTACCTATTTACCCTCCTGCATAGCTGAGATAACAGGCATGCGCCACCCAGACTGGCCCCAACAGATGGATCTTGAAGAAGGGCATTGTCTTTCCTTTCTGTCTTCATGGTCACGTTCCACAACACTTGAAGGACTCTGGGCAAGGTGCTCTGTAAGGGACAGGGGAGAGCTGACGATATCCCTAAAAGACCTAAAACTCACCAGACCCCACATGTTCCAGATGCCCAATGCATGTTCCCTTTGATGTGCAGCACTATTAAACATTTCAAATTCATATTGTATTCTAAGGAATAGTGGCAGGGGAAGGTCATATCTTTGAATTTAATATGGACTCTTCCTATTATTGAAATGCTACATGTATTCTAAGTATAGAAAACTTCTGGGTGTCATCCTACTAGACATTTACTTGATGTTATGGTTTGAATATGGAATTTTTCAAAGGACATAATTGTTGAAGTCTTGGCCCCCAGTAGATAAATCCAATCTCTGAGAGGTGATTGGGTCGAGAAAGCTCTGACTGAGTCAGTAGATTAATCCATTGATGAATTCAGAATTTGATGGCATTTTGAGGAGGTGTTAAAAGTCAGGAGGGATGTTGATTGGGGGAGGTGCATGCCTACAAGTGGATCTTTGAAGGGTTGAACCATCCTTGGCAGCTTCATGTTTCTCTCTCTGCTTTCCAGCAGCCATGAGCTGAGCTGCTTTCTTCTGCCACACTCTTCCACCATGATGCCTCTGTCTTGCCACAGACCTAAAAGCAATGGAACAAGATAACCACGGAGTGAAACCTCTGAAACTGTGAGCCAAACAAATCTTTCTTCCTTTAAGTTATTAGCCTCAGGTGCTTGCCACAGTAAAGAAAACCCTGAAAAACACAGTTGGCTCAGCTCATACCACAACAAACCTTTCCCTGAGAAATACCTGACACATCCATACATATGGGCACTTCTGTACATCCATAAATATGGGCACATCAAGTAAGTCACAAAGGTTCAATTCATATACAGACAGCATGAAGTGCTACAGAGTTCTCAATTACATGTGGTCCATTAAACTCATTCTTTCTGTATCTCTGTGCCCCAAAGTCAGTGATAAATCACTACTTGAAATAGATACATGAATGAAATAAGTTAGCACATTATTTCATGACACACAAAGCATTCCCCAAATAATGAGTTCTATAAATTAATATGAGATATAGAAACTGGCAGGAAGTCTGTTGAACACAAAATTACATTCATTCATACTACACATTAGTGTGGAACAATGTTTCTTAATGTCCATGTTTGGAAAGCAAATAAAGAGACTTCAGAGGGAATGTACCTCCATAAGAAGGAGAGAGCTGATACTTCATTGCTCTGAAGATGGAAGAAAAGGACTAACAACCAAGGAATGCAGTTGGACCTGAGGAGCTGAAAAGTCAAGAGACATAGTCTCTCCTAGAGCCTCCAAATGGGAATACAGCCTTCCAACATTTTGATATTAGCCCATTGAGTCCTATGTTGGACTTCTGACCCCTAGAACTGTAAAATGATTGATTTTGTAACTTTAAGCCAGTGGATTTTTGCTAAATTGTTACAGATGAAATAGAAAACCAATACAGAGTTTCCTCCACTGTGTTTAAATGTTGATACCTCTATTCAAAAGAATCTAAGAGACAATGAGACCTTTCATTTTATTTTGAGCACTAAAATCCTTCACATCACCAAGTCAGGCAATACAAGCTTTCAGGCAGATGGAGGAAGTGTGCAAGCACATGGCTTGGTGGATGGTGTGCAAACAGCTGATGAGTCTCTAGAAGTTTGTGTTTGAAGCTGAAGCACTGTGGGAGGATCCTCATAACCCTGCTGAAATGTGCCAGCCACATCTTCAGCCTGGAGGATGCTGATGGTGAAAGTGAAGTTTTTCCCAGACTCACTGCCACTGACATGGTCAGGAACTCCAGATTACCAGATGGATGCCCAGTAGATGAGAAATTTAGGAGGCTATCTTGGCATCTGCTGGTACCAGGTCAAGTAGTTCTTCTGGTTGTAGCTCAGTAAAAGACTCTAGCTGGACTTGCAGTTGATGGTGACACTCTCTTCAGCTGATGCAGCCAGGAAGCTGGGGGACTGAGTCATCAGGATGTCTCCACAGGCACCTGCAATCAGGAATGGACAGTGATCATATATACATACACACACCAACTACATAATACATGCCATTTAAAATGTCATTTTAATGGTGTATATCAATAGATTATTGGGGTCATGTGGGAAATAGACATTAAATCCAAGTCTATTATCCAAGTACGTGTTATAACTGTTATTTCTACAAAAATACTATTCTGAAGAGATCGTGACAATTTTTAATTTCTCACAGAGACCCAGAGCAACAGGGACATGAGAACCTGGGTCTGCAGCACCATCTTGTTGCCCTTGCCTGCCAGATGTAGCTCAGTTCTCACTACAAAACCCAATTAATGATTTCTGAGCAGTTAAACTGGGCCTGAGGAGCTATGCAAAGCAATCAGAAAATTAGGAAGCAAACTGCCTAAGTAGTGGGTTGTGAAAGTACCTGATGTAAATCAAGAGCCAAAAATCACAGAAAGGGTGATTGTGCCACTATAAATGACATAGGAGTCAACTTAGAAGCTTTCAGGTCAACTTAAAAGCTCTACACCACAAACCACTTGTTTCTCTAACAAAGAGACTTATTTTAAAATCAAAAATATATTTAAGTTGTTTCAGTTTTACAATAATGATAGGTGAACTAAAAAAGATGTTAGAAAACAAAAAAGTGGAAAAAAAGATGTTAGAAAACAAAAACAACAAAAGAAAGAAAAATAAGCAACGGGAACATGAAGGGAGTGAAGAAGTAAGACAGCCTGCACAAAGCTTCCCCACGCCATGTTACCCTGAGAAACCAGCAGGGCTCCCACACTGTCAGATGCCAGCTCCAAACCTGCTTGGGAGACACAGACCAACAGGTGAGCAAATAAGCTGCGCGGTACCCCCACAGCCACCCCTAGGATAAACCAGCATAGCACCCTGGACAGACAGACCCTGCCTCACAAAAAAAATTAAATAATAAACAAGGAACAAAAAAGGACATGCAGCAGAGGGGGTGGGGTGTTCTGAGCACACCAGAAAACGGGAGAGGGTCAAGGAGTTGCTCTCCACACCAACTTTTAGTAAACAAACCATGCAATAGTAGCTGGCAGGCAAGTCCCTTCACTGGAGAAGGAAGGAGGATCAAGGAGCTGCTCTCCATGTGAACTTTTAGTAAATAAAGCCTGCAATAGTAGACAGCTGACAGTAGGTGGCAGATGAGCTGCTGCCTGAAATAGGGCAGATAGCGGTAAACAAAGCTGTCTCCTGACCCAAACACCTGGTGAGACAACAACAGAGCTACTGCTTAAATACCAACACCAGGACTGGATGCTGAAGGAGTAAAGGCAGAACTACCAAAACAAAAACATCATTGTTCCTGAACCTGGAATTTTTTTTCCCTTTTTTCTTTTTTCTTTTTCTCTTTCTCTCTAAGTGCTTGTTTACTTCACTGTTGCCTAGTACACCATCTCTCCCTGTTTATTTCTTTGGTTCTCTACTTTTTCCTTCTTTTATTTCTTTTTCTTCTTACTCTTTCTTTCTTGATCTCATTACTTTTACCACTGTAAGTCAGCTAATACTAAATTACACACAGAACAGGGACAGAAACTGCACCAAGTGAGATAATGGGAAGATGAAAAAGGGATGGAAACCATTCTCCCCCCAAAAATAAATTAGTACAGGATTCAGAGGGAAATGAAGAAAATGGACACCCAGTTCCAGACCCCAACAAAGCAAAGATAGACTATCCCAAGGAACCCAATGAAGCCCACAAGAACACCCAGAAAGAAGAAATACTGAAAGAAATCACTGAAAATTTCATGGAGATGTTACTAGAAAAAGGTCAACCAAAACATACAGGAGGCACTCAAGAAATTCCAAGAAAATAAAAACAAAGAATATAAGAGGACACAAAAACAAATAAGTGAACTCACAGGAGCCCTAAATAAATACCAAAGTGAAACAGACAGCACCATAAATAGAGAGGTAAGTGAATTAAGGATGAAAATTGACAATATTAAAGAGGAAGTGACCCATGATATGGAAAACCTCAGAAAAAAATATGAAACAGATATACAAAACACAATGGAAGGACACTCCAGCAGACTAGAACAAGCAAAAATAGAATCTAAGAACATGAAGATGAAATGGAAATTAAAGAAAAACATGAAGAGCTATTACTCAAACAACTCAAAACCTGTGAAAGGAATATGCAAGGACTCACTGACTCCATCAAAAGACCAAACCTGAGAATTATGGGTATTGAAGAAGGAGATGAAGTGCAAGCAAAAGGAATTCATAATATATACAACAAATCTAGAGAAAACCATGCCCATTAGGTACAGGAAGGCTCCAGGACACCAAACAGACTTGACCAAAATAGAACTAACCCATGACATATTATCATTAAAACAACAAGCACAGAGAATAGAGACAAAATATTGAAGGCTGTAAGGGAGAAAAAACAAATAACATACAAAGGTAAACCCATCAAAATTACAGCAGATTTATCAATGGAAACCTTAAAAGCAAGAAGAGCATGGAGTGACTATCATTCAAAATGGATGGAGCAATAAAAGTCTTCCATGATAAGCAGAAGCTAAAACAATATATGACCACCTAGCCACCACTACAAAATATTCTTCAAAGAATCCTGCAAAAAGAAAATGAAAGCATACAAAACCATGAAAGGTCAGGCAGTACCAAACCACAGGAGAAGAAAAGGCAAGAAAGGAGAGAATACCACTGATTTAACTGCACAGAATCAAAGCCTTAAACAACAAAGACAACTAATGACAGGAATCACCACATACCTATCAACACTAACACTGAATGTTGGAAAACTGGTTTAAAAAGGAAGATCTAACAATCTGTTGCTAACAGGAAACCCATCTCATTGACAGAAGCATGCATTGCCTTACAGTGAAAGGTTGGAAGAAGATTTACCAAGCCAATGGCCCCTGAAAACAGGCAGGAGTAGCAATACTTATCTCAGACAAAATAGACTTCAAACCTACATTGATCAAATGAGATAAAGAAGGACACTCCATACTAATAAAAGGGGAAATAGACCAAAAGGAAATAACAATTATAAACCTATATGCACCCAACATCAATGCACCCAATTTCATCAAACATACTCTGAAGGACCTAAAAACATATATAAACTGCAACACAGTGGAAGTAGGAGACTTTATTACTCTGCTATCACCAATAGACAGGTCATACAAAAAAAAATCAATAAAGAAGTCCTAGAAACAAATCACACCATAGATCAAATGGACCTAGCTGACATCTACAGAATATTTCACCCAACTACTACACAATAGACATCCTTCTCAGCAGCCCATGGCACCTTCTCCAAAATCAATCATATCTTAGGCCACAAAGCAAGCCTCAGAAAATATAGACAATAGAAATAATCCCATGCATTCTATCTGACCACAATGCATTAAAATTAGAAATCAACAATAAAAATAGCAGTAAAAAACATGCAAATAACAGAAAGCTGAACAACACATTGCTCAATGATCAATGGGTCATTGATGAAATAAAAGAGGAAATTAAAAAGTTCCTGGAAGTCAATGAAAATGAAACGATGACCTACCAGAACTGATGGGACACAGCAAAGGCAGTCCTAAGAGGGAAGTTTATAGCCATGAGTGCATACATTAAAAGGACAGAAAGATCTCAAATCAATGACCTAATGCTTTATCTCAAACAACTAGAAAAATAAGAACAAGCAAATCCCAAAATAAAAAGGAGAGAAATAATAAAAATAAGTGCTGAAATCAATGAAATAGAAACAAAAACAGCCATACAAAGAATCAATGAAACAAAAAGTTGGTTCTTTGAAAAAACAAACAAGATTGACAGACCCCCAGCAAACCTGACTAAAATGAGAAGAAAAAACCCAAATCAGTAAAATCAGAAATGCAAAAGGGGAGATAACAATAAACACCATGGAAATCCAGGAAATCATCACAGACTACTTTGAGAACCTATGCTCTAATAAATTTGATAATCTTGAAGAAATGCACAGATTTCTAGGTACTTATGATCATCCAAAACTGAACCAAGTGGACATTAATCACCTGAATACATCTATAATACAAAATGAAATTGAAGCAGCAATCAAGAGTCTCCCAAAAAAGAAAAGTCCAGGACCTGATGGATTCTCTGCTGAATTCTATCAGACCTTTAAAGAAGAACTGATACCAATCCTCCTTAAACTGTTCCATGAAATAGAAAGGGAAGGAAAACTGCCTAACTCATTCTATGAAGCCAGTATTACACTTATCCCAAAACCAGACAAAGACACATCCAAAAAGGAGAACTATAGGCAAATCTCCTAAATGAACATTGATGCAAAAATCCTCAATAAAATAATGGCAAACTGAATTCAACAACACATCAGAAAGATCATTTACCATGATGTCGGCTTCATTCCAAGGATGCAGGGATGGTTCAACATATGCAAATCTATAAATTTAATACTGCACATCAATAGAAGCAAAGACAAAAACCACTTGATCATCTCAACAGATGCAGAAAAAGCCTTCGACAAGTTCCAACACCACTTCATGATAAATGCTTTAAGAAAATTAGGAATAGAAGGAAGTACCACAACATTATAAAAGCTACATATGACAAACTTACAGCCAGCATCATACTTAATGGTGAAAAACAAACCTTTTCCCTTAAAACCAGGTCAAGACAAGGATGCCCACTATCTCCACTCCTATTCAACATAGTACTGGAATTCCTAGTCAGAGCAACTAAGAAAGAAGAAGAAATAAAAGGAATACAAATAGGTAAAGGAAGTGTCAAAATATCTCTATTTTCAAGATATGATCCTATAGCTCAAAGACCCAAAAAACTCTACCCAAAAACTCCTAGACACAATTAACAGCCACAGCAAGGTGGCAGGATACAAAGTCAACTTACAAAAATCATTACCTTTTCTATACGCCAATAACTAACAAACTGAGAAAGGATATATGGAAACAATTCCATTTACAATAGCCTCAAGAAAAATCAAATACCTAGGAGTAAACTTAACCATGGATGTAAATAACCACTGCAGGGAGAACTACAAACCCCTGAAGAAAGAGATCAAGGAAGACTACAGAAGGTGGAGAGATCTTCCATGCTCATGGATTGGTAGGATCAACATAGTAAAAATGGCAATACTACCAAAAGCAATCTAAATGTTTAATGCAATTCCCATCAAAATTCTAATGACATTCATCACAGAGATTGAAAAATCTACCCTAAAGTTCATTTGGAAACACAAGAGACTGCAAACAGCCAAGGCAATACTCAGCAAAAAACGTAATGCTGGTGGTATCACAAGACCCGACTTCAAACTATATTACAAAGCAATAGCAACAAAAACAGCATGGTACTGGCACAAAAACAGACACGAAGACCAGTGGAACAGAATAGAGGACCCAGATATGAATCTACATAGCTGTTCCCACCTTATTTTTGACAAAGGTACTAAAAATATATGATGGAGAAAAGACAGCCTCTTCAAAAAATGTTGTTGGGAAAAGTGGTTATCTGTCTGCAAAAAACTGAAACTAGATCCATATTTATCACTCTGTACTAGTATCAACTCAAAATGGATCAAGGACCTTAATACCAGACCTGAAACTCTAAAGTTGGTACAGGAAAAAGCAGGAAACACTCTGGAAGTAATAGGTATGGGCAAGGACTTCCTCAATAGAACCCCAGTAGCTCAGCAACTAAGTAAAAGTATAGACAAATGGACTTCAGAAAACTAAAAAGTTTCTGCACAACAAAAGAAATGGTCGCTAAACTGAAGAGACCATCCACACAGTGGGAGAAAATATTTGCCAACTATACATCGCACAAAGGACTGATAACAAGAATATACAGGGTACTCAAAAAACTAAACTCTCTCAGAATTAATGAACCAATAAAGAAATGGGCAACCAAACTAAACAGAACTTTCTCAAAAGAAGGAATTCAAATGGCCAAAAAACACATGAAAAAAAGCTCACCATCTCTAGCCATAAAGGAAATGCAAATTAAAACCACACCAAGATTCCACTTCACCCCTGTTAGAATAGCCATCTTTAAAAACACCACTAACAACAGGTGTTGGTGAGGATGTGGGGAAAAAGGGACCCTTGTACTCTGCCAGTGGGAATGCAAACTAGTACAATCACTCTGGAAAAAGATGTGGAAGCTCCTTAAAAATCTAAACATAGATCTGCCATATGATCCAGCAATTCCACTCCTGTGGTTATACCCAAAGGAATGTGAGACAGGTTACTCCAGAGGCACTTGCATACCCATGTTTATTGCAGTGTTATTAAAAATAGCCAAATTATAGAAAAAGCCACGATGCCCCACTACTGACAAGTGGATTAAGAAAATGTGGAATTTATACACAATGGAGTTTTATTCAGCCATGAAGAAGAATGAATTCTTATCATTTGCAAGTAAATAGATGGAACTGGGGAACATCATTCTAAGCGAGGTTAGCCAGGCTCAGAAGACCAATAATATATGTTCTCTCTCATATGCCGACTTCAGATCCAGGGCAAATACAGCAATGTGGTTGGACTTGGGTCACATGATAAGGGGAGAGCACACACGGGAGGTATAGGGATAGGTAGGAAACCCAAAACATGATAGTATTTGATGTCCTCACTGCAGAGGAACTAATACAGAAACCTTAAAGTGACAGAAGTCAATATAAGAAGGGGATCAGGAACTAGTGAAAAGTTCAGTTAGAGATGAATCAACTTAGGATGTAACACATTTGTACATGGAAGAATGCTAAGAATCGATTTGTATAGCTATCCTTATCACAACTAGCAAAAAACACTTCACATTTCTTTTTATTGCTTTTACTTACAAAATTAGAGATAAGGGCAGAACAAATTCTGTCTGGAAGCGAGGGAGAGTAGGAGGAGGTATGGGGTGGGGGGAGGGGGGAGAAATGGCCCAAACATTCATATGCACATATGAATAAATGAGTAAAAAAAGGAGAGGGAGAAAATGGATAAAGGTGGAAAGGAAAGACAAAAGTGACAATTTTGGGACAATTTTTTTATTATCTGTTCCAGAAATGTGTCCCACCTCCAAAGCCACTCTTACCCACAACCCATTGAAGAACACTGCAAACACTTGCCTCCAATGTCCAGGATAAGCTTGGGTACAGAGGCAAAGACAGCATGGAATTCACTCTGTGGAGAATCCTGTGGGATTCTAATTTAAGGCTGGCATCAAAGGGGCTCTAATATCAAACAAACTGTGAACCAGAGAGTAGCTAGAAACTATTCTTCCCAAAACTGCTAGAATTGAAGAGAGACTTCTTATATAAAGTGAGAAATGGAGTGGAGAAAAACATTTCCTTGGGAAGTAATGATTCTGACCAACACTACCAATGATGTTCACTCTGGAAACATGTCCTAGAGGAAGCTATATCTCACCCACCTTGACATTGGTCTAAGATGGACCTCCTTACTGGTAAGATGCCCAAGTGGAAGCCTCTCTGGAGAAGGTCATGAACACCCTCAGTCCTCAAGAAACCATATGAATAGTTTTTCAAGAGCCAATGGACCACAAAGTGAGAGATTCTTGTAACCCAAAAACAAAAAGATAATTTGAGTGTGAATCAAAAACTTTTCAGTTTTAAAATATAAAATGTAAAAAGCTAAATGAAGAGTAAATTTTCTTTTAGGACTGGCTGGTTTTAAATACTCCACACACTTTCATTTGCAGGATCACAAGTCTCTCTGGGCAAGTAGATTGAAAACTTTTTGAAAAACACGTGAGTTCTTGCTGCCCTTTGTTGGTCGCGCTCGTGCACCAAAACTTCCAGGGAAATGGCTCATCATCCTTTCTCTTGCAAAGTCTGTTGAACGTTTTGCCTACTAGCTGGTGCTCTAGTGCGACTAGCGCAAACTTATTTCAGTATCTCAGTTTGAAGGCAATGAAAAAGCTGATGCTTCATCTGTCCATTGTTTTCATTCTACATATAAGATACATGATCACACAGAAAATTTGTATGTAAAATCACTTACTTAGTTCATCAAACTTTTTTTCTACTGTTCTTCCCATCATTTGACTCCACCCTCTCACCTAGATACCTCCATATGCTGCCAAGTACAGCACACAAAATGTTCTGCATGTTTTAGAACTCTGCTGTCCTTGCTAACTCAGTTGTCTCTCCTTAAAGACATTTCTGTCCCCCACAATTCAGGTGAATTCTCAGACACAGTCATTCTCCATCACATCATCTGATCTATGGTCTTGTCATTCTTGCCTGTCTGTCTGCAAGTTCTAGGTTTCATTCATATTGAGAAGTGGTCTGCTGAAGAACAGAGTTCTATTTACATACAGATACAATCTCATCTTTGTAACTTCACTTTCTATTCTCTGACATTGATGGTTCTCTGACTTCAAATGCAGCCAATGGAGTTCATGTCTGAAAGCAGATATTTGGCCATGCAAAGCTCAGGGAAGACCCGATAGAATACACAGGTCTTGGGAGACAGATATGTTGAGTCTACAGAAGGAAACAAAGGAAGCCATGTTGGAGGCAGACACAGGCCTGATACATGAAGACCATGGAGATCTGCTAGAACATTTGAGCTTTCCTCTAAGGACATGCAACAAGAGCATGTGGGCATATAGTAAGAATTAGTTTATATCTTTACTGAGTACTTTTTAGTGTATGTTTTGCATGATACACATGGAAGGAAAAAATTGTGGAGGCCATCGTCATTCCTGTGGCATTTGGACTGTTAGCTCTTCCATCCTCTGAAATCACTTAATGATTTGTTAAACCTCCACACAATCCCCAGTTCCAAATAACCATATAAGACACAATCATTATTTGGCAAATTAAAAATAATGATATGACATACATAGAATCTAATTTTGCTAGTCCATCCATTGCTGACCCTGGTTATCAACACACTTTCTCCCAGATACTCAGTTAAACAAAATTCAGTTTCTTAGTAAAGAGATTTTACAGTTATATAAAATAAGTGACTTTAGAAGGGGAGATATTCTGACATGACATAATCACAGACCTTAAAAATCTGATTGAGAGTCAAAGGGAAATCAGAAAGATTTAAGACATGAAAAGAATTATATAGGAGAAGATTTTTCTAATGCATTGGAGATAAAGGGAGCCCTGTTTGAGGGAATGTGGGCAGCTTCCAGGATTGTGAGCTGACAGCCAGAAAGGAAATGGGACCTCAGCCTACAATGGCAAGAAACCAAATCTGCCACAACTACTTGAACTTGGAAGGAGATCCAGAGCTTCACATGAAGTTCTACCCAAAGTTAACTGTGAAAGACCCAGACACCCAGCCATCTCATTCCTGATTTCTGAGGTGGAGGCCACTGAACTCATAGGCTGTTAAATGGGCAGTCATTTGTGATTCAGCAATACAAAACTACTAGAGATACCATTGTGTCACATGTTAATGGGAGAACCAGAAATGTTAATAGAAGTTACCTCCCACTTTGCTCATGACCAAGGTGATGCTGAAACATCTGGCTCAGGCTGCAATGGGGTGAAGTTCTCCCCTTTTTCTACTACAGATATTCTCCTGGGTCTATATACATAATCAAAGCTGAATTCTGTTCTACAAAGATACTTATAGGGGTCCAGGCATGATGACACATGTCTGTAATACCAGCTACTTGAGAACCATAGATTGGAGAGTCATGGTTCGAGGACACCATGTGCAAAAGATTAGTGACACCCTATATCAATGAACAAGTGTACAACAGGCCCCATACCTGTAATTTAGGCTATTCAAGAGGCAGAGGAAGGAGGATATGAAACACTGTTAAAAAATACATGAAACAAAATGGACTGGGAGTGTGGCTTATCTGGTAGAACACTCTCCTAGCAAGTATAAGACCAATACTGACCAAAAGATAGGTAGATAGATAGATAGATAGAAAATAGATAAAGGAAAAAATTAGGGTTTTGCAGGGCTTGAATTCAAGTTCTCATTTGTTAACTAGGCACTCTACCATACCCCCAACAATTTTTGTTTTAGTTATTTTTAATAGGGTTTATGTTTACAGGCATGTGACACTATGTCTGGCTCCAACTATCAGATTTGAAGTAGGTCATGGTCTGTCCATTCTGTCTTCATTGTCAGCTTCTACAACAATTGAAAGAACTCTAGGCAAAGTGCTCTGTAAGGGACAGGAAAGAGCTGACAATATCGCATACAGATCTGATGTTTCAAATTCCTAATACATGCTCCTTTTGATGTGCAGCTTCATTAAATATTTCAAATTGTTACCGTATTCTAAGAAATAATCGGGGGGGGTTCATATATTTTAAAATTTACATTGACTATTCCTGTTGTTGAAAGTCTACATGTATCCTAAGTAGAGATAAATTTCTGGGTGTCAGACCACTAGATATTTACTTGATGTCCTGGTTTGGGTATGAATTGTCACCCAAAGGAATTATGTGTTGAAGACTTGGACCAAAGCTGGTAGGTGACTGGATCATGAGAGCTCTGACCTAATCGATACTTTAGTCCACTCTCAGAGTCAAAATTTGGTGGCCTTATTGGGAGGTAGTATAAATCAAGGGGGAGGCAGGTTGCAGAAGGTGCATCACTAAGAGGGGAACTTTGAAGAGTTGTACTGTCGCTGGCATCTTCCTGGCTCTCTCTGCTTCCCAGCTACCATGATGTGAGCAGCTTTTCTCTGCCATACCCTTCCACCCTGATGCTTCTACATTGCCACAGACCTAAAAGCAATAGAACTAGCTGACCATGTAGTGAAACCTCTGAAACTGTGGGCCAAACAAATATTTCCCCTTTAAGTTATTAGGCTCAGGTACTTGCCACAGTAAAGAAAATCTTGACTAACACAGTTGGTACAGCTCACACCACCACAAGTCTTTACCTGGGAAATACCTAACACATCCATACATATGGGTACTTCTGTACATCTGTAGATGTGGGCACATCAAGTAAGTCACCAAGGGCAAATTCTCAGACACAGATTTAAGATGCTACAGAGTTCTCAAGCAACTATATGTGATCTATAAGACCCTTGTTGCCTGCTGTATCCCTGTACCAAAAAGTAGGTGCTCAAGTACTATTTTAGGTGAATACATGAATGAAATTAGTTAGTGCATTGATTCTATAGAGACACAAAACTTTCCCAAAATACTGAATTCTATTAATTAATATGAGATATAGAGATTGGAAGGTATTGTTGAACCCAAAATCACATCTGTAAATATTATACATTAATGTGCAATGATGTTTCTTGATGTCCTATTTGGAAAGCAAATAGAGACCTGAGAGTCATCATGACCCCAGAAGAAGGGTGAGAACTAATACTTTGCTTGCCACGAAGATAGAAAAAAAAGGTTACCCACCAAGGAACACTGTTCAACTCTAGGAGGTAGAAAGACAAGAGACCTATTTCTCTCTTACAGCCTCCAAATGCAGCTTTCCAACAACTTGATCCTAGCCAAATGGGTAGTGTATTGGATCTGACCCCTAACACTGTAAAATGATTGATTTCTCATCTTCAAGCCACAGAGATTATGGTATTTTGTTACAGATGAAACAGAAAACCAATACAGAGATTCCTTACCCCATCTAACTGTACAGACCTCTGTTCCAAAGGATCTAAGAGACACTAAACCCCTTAATTTTCTGTTGAGCATGCACAACTTCTCATCAAGAAGTAAGATCACACAGATTGTCTCAGGTAGATGGAAGTAGTGTGCCAGTCCAGGGCTGTGTAGGGTGCAATCAGCTGATGAGTATCTGAGAGGAAGTTTATATTCAAAGTTGAAGCACTGTATGAGAAGCTTCGTAACAATGCTGACAGTAGTAATCTCCATGTATTCACCCTGAAAACTGATGATGGTGATTGTAAAATTTGTCCTAGACTCACTGCCACTGAAATGGCCAGGGACTCCATATTCCTGGGTGGATGCCCAGAAGATGAGAAGTTTAGGAAACTGTCCTGTTTTCTCCTGGTACCAGGCAAAGTAGTTATTATTGTCTTTGCTCTATAAAAGACTCTGGTTGGACTTACAGTTCATAGTGACCCTCTCTCCTGCAGACAGTACCAAAGAGCCTGGAGACTGAGTCATCATGATATCCCCAGAAACACCAGTAATCAGGAATGGATAATGATCATAAATCAATACACACAGTGACTTTATAAAATAAACATTGAAATACATCATTTAAAATGTCATTTCTAATGGGGTTTTGTCAATATACAATTGGATTCATATGAGAAATAATCATTTTATACAGTATATCTTATAAGTTTTAGCTCTACAGAATATTATTCTGAAGAGATTGGGATATTTTTAAATTTCTCACCAGAGACCCAGAGCAACAGGGATGAGAATCAGGGTCTGTGACAAAATCTTTCTGCCCCTGCCTGCCTGATGCAGCTCAGATCTCACTGCAAAGTCATCATTCATAATTCTGAGCAACTAGACTGAGCCTGAGGGGAGATGCAAAGCAATTAGAAAAAAGGAAAAAAAAAATTGCCTGAGTTGTAGGTTGTGAAAATACCTGATGTAAATCAAGAGCCAAAAATATCTCAGAAAGGGTGATTGTGCCACTAGAAATGACACAGAAGTCAACTTATGAGCTCTCAGGTCAACTCTGAAGCTCTAAACCAAAAACCACCACATTCTCTAACAAAGAGCTTTAGTTTTAAATCAGAAATATACTTACATTATTTGAGTTTTACAGAAATGATAGGCCAACTATCTCAGACAATACTAGTAAAAATAAATGCTAGAAAACAACAAAAAAGGAAAAATAAAGGAAAGTGACAGGAAGAAGTAAACAAGGAAGAAAGGAGGAAGAGAGGAAAGCTGAAAGAGAGGACAGGAAGGGAAAAAAGATAATTTGAGTTAAAAAAAATGGAAATAACATAGAATAAAGATTTTGCCCAATCTCCAGGTTTAGGAATTATGAAAGCATAGAGAGGAGAAGGAATTATGAAAGCATAAAAAATAGGGAAAGTGGATAAAGGAAGAAAGAAAGTAACAGTCTTGGGGACAACTTTTTATCATCTGTGAGTAAATGTATCCCAGCTCCAAAGCCACTCTTATGCTCAAGCTGTTGAAGAACACTGCAAGCACTCGCCTCCAATGTCCGTTTGTATTCATGGGCCAGTGAGGCAATGACAACCATGGAATTCACTCTGTGGGGAATCCTGTGGGATTCGAAGATGGCCTTCCTTACTGATAAGATGCCCAAGGGAAAGTCTCTTGAGAAAAGGTCATAACCACTCTAAGTCCTCAGGAAAACATATGAATAATTTTTCAAGAGTCAATGGACCACAAAGTTAGAGATTCTTGTTGCCCAAAAACAAAAATATAATTTGAGTGTGAATCAAAAGCAATAGAAATACCTTCAGATTTTAGAATTATGAAAGCATATTCAAGAAATAAATTATACCCAGAATGGGGGAGTTTGGGGAGGTGGCCCAAACAATGTATACACATGTGACTGAATGTGAAAAAGATAAAATTTTAAAAAAGAAAGAAAGAAATTATAGAAGCAAAGGAGAGGATTCTGAGTGGTTAGGAGGATGGAAGTAAGCTGCTTACATGCACATGAAGACAGCATAATGAAACCCACCAAACACTCTTTGCAAAAGGGGCAAAAAGGAAGAAGGAAATGGGAATATAGTGGAGGGGTTGACCTTGTCAAGGCACACTGTACACATGTATGATATAATGACAATGAAATCCCCTCATATTATTAATGTATGATCATTCAAAAATAAAATAAAAAATAATTAACAGAAAAAAGAAATAAATTACAAACAGCATTATTTGCAAAATACAGGAAACAGAAAAAAATAAGTACCCTAGCCAGGTGCAGGGTTTCACATCTATAATTTCAGCACTCAAGAGGCTGAAGAGGAGGATCATGAGTTTGAGGCCAAGCTGGGCTACATAACGACACCACAACCTGCCTCAAAAAAAAAAAAGAAATGAAATAAAACTAAAACATTAATCAACTGGACATAATTTACAACTCACAGTGTTTTTTCTTTTTCGGTGGTACTGGGCTTTGAATTCAGGGCCTCAGGCATGCTAGGCAAGTGCTCTACCACTTAAGCCATGCTACTAGCCCAACATCTCTGAGTATTTTATATCCAAAGCAAATTACTTAATTGATGCTGAAACTTTAGCACTCAGCCAGAAATATTATTAACAAATAAATATTTATTTTAATTTTTTGGTTTAGCAAGTATTATCTCCTTTGCTTTGAATAAACAGTTTCCTGAAACCACTATTCAGGTATAACATATTAAAATAAATTCTTATAATTGGATTCAAATTTCACCAATGAACTGCTAGGATTCCCCAAGATGAGAAAGTCAAACAGTACCTGATGTGAGGATGGTCCCACTTTGCAAGGTCGAGAATATGAAAGATAAATAAATTGCTCCAGTCAGTTTCTCTCAAGTTCTCACACAATCTAGACCCTTCTTAAACTTTGCAATTTTGCTTTGTCACTGCTCCAATGAACTCAAATTGTTTTCACTCAACTAAGTTGCTACTGCTCATTCAGATCAGGCAGATGAAGAATAGTGTCTTAAGAATCTGAAAAATCTGACAGGTAAACATGTCTGTTTTTCTCAGTATTTTGAGAGAACATATAGACTTAGAAGAAAGGTTTTCCTTTATAACAGAAGAAAACACAAAAATATTCTGTTATATTTTTCCCTCATGAGCTCCTTTTCCACAATGTATAATGTGTATGTTAGATTCCTTGGAAAAAAACCCCACACATTTGTTGACTAAAAATAACACATATGAAAACTCTCACAGCTTTGGCAGGGTGTCTGGAATTAACATCCCTGAGTAGCTCTGACCCAGCACCCTTCTCCACAGTGACCATCTTGAGTGAAGACCCAGGAGAAGGTCAGTCTTTCCTCCAAATTACCATGAAGCATTAAAAAAGAATGCATTTCCTCTTGTTCTATTGACACATGGAATCTCCAGTTAAACTCTGGACTTGTGACTGTAGCTACCTAATATCTGACAAGAAAAAGAAGATATGGGAAGGATTTTTTGTGTCTGTTTAAGGGAAAAAAAATTACATGAAATTATTCCTTATTCATTCTGACCAATAATCTCAAGGGAATTCTTTCCTTAAGAAATGTTTCAATTGACAATCTCAATATCACTACCACCATCTAGAAACTGCTGAGCCCCTGTCCATATAATGCCACCCACTCCAGACACAGAACACCCAGATATGCACAGAAATGGGATGGTGTGAAGATCAAACTTGCCAAGCAGATTTAGCAATATGATGACATTGTGGCCTTCATGAAGTCTATAATTGAGCACTGAGCTGAATTATGTATGAGGAGAGGAATCTTCTCTCAGTTACTTATAAAAATGTTGTAGGAATCTGTAGGTCATCTTGGAGGGTATTCTCAAGTATTAAGCAAAAGATGGAACATGCTAAGAAAAAGCAGAAGATGGCTCAAGAATACACAGAGAAAATTGACACTGAGCTCAGAGCTTTTTGCAAGGATGTACTGTCTCATTTGAAAAGTTCTTGATCCCCAATGCTTCAGAAACAGAGAGCAAAGTCTTATGTTTGAAAATGAAGATAGGCTGTTTCCTTTACTTGGCTGAGATTGCTGCTGGCAATGATGAGAAAGGGATTATGGATCAGTCACAACAAGCATATCAAGAAGTTTTTTATATTAGCAATAAAGAAATGAGCTAATGCGTCCTATCAGATTGGGTCTGACCCTTATCTTCTGTGTTCTATCAGGAGATTCTGAACTCCCCACAAAAAGTCTGCTCACTTGCAAAGACATACCATTGCTGAACTTGATAAAGTGAGTGAAGAGTCATATAAAAATACAACACAGATAATGTAATTATTGAGAGAAAACATTATATTGTAGACTTGTGATGTTCTAGGAGGTAAAGGGGAAGCAGGAAAAGGACGGGAAAATTAACCATCCTTCCAACTTCAGTCTGCCTCATTCTAAAATTTACACAGTAGACCATTTGTCATCCATGCCAACCCACAATAGTTTTTGTTTACAATTTGTGACAGAATTGTGTTAATTCTATTTCAATTTCTCTATTTCCCTCTATTTTATGTTTAATATTGGGATGTTTGGCCAGTTAACATTTAGAGAGTTACTTGTTTTCATCTTCAGGAGGCCAAAATAAGGATGTGTAATTTTTATACAATTTATAAATGTTTGTCATAGTATTTTTGGTACATGGCAGTTTTCACAAGGGCCAGTGTTAAAATTGTATCCATGTCTAATCAAAGAAAACTGCCTACATACTGTTTTGTCCTTGTGGGGAATAAAAGGAATAATTAATTGGTTCTACTCACAGTTGTGGTTATTGTGAGCACTTCATGATTTGCAGCACTTACAAGGCTGTGGTATAAATGTCTCATGATACTTCATGTTGTAGTCATGTGTTTCTGTGGAATAGCCTATCTCAGTGCACACACCTTTGATTACAGCTGCAGAAGTGCTCCTTTAGAAAAAGTTGTGACCCAATTAACTCTGGATAAGGGCAGAAACAGCTCACATCCATTATTTGTATAGGGATATGTGGTTTTCTTCCATTATTTTTGGTATACATTTTATTTGTATTAAAGGTTCAAAGCACACTAAGAAAAAAATGTAAAAATATAGATGCAGTAAAAACAAACTGCTTGGTGTTCATTGCTTCATGGATATCAACCACAGCAGTTAACAAAAAATTCAACGTATTTAATTTTTTAGGGCATCTTTTTTTGCTTTTGTGATTTTTTTTGTCTCTTTTGATACTTGCTTAACATGCATGTTCTGTAAAATATCTAATTAATAAGGAAATAACTTAAGATGATGGCTAGCTTCAATGTCTTTGAAATTTTCATGAGCAATTCCAGCATAATTATTAGAAACATGTTTAATAATTCATATATGTAGAATAAAAGTTTTATTAATGGACTTTTCGACTACTTGCTCTACAGCTTTTCATGAAATGAGTATTGGAAATGAAAATTCCTCAGATGACATTGTACATTTTTGGAAACTTATTCCTTATTCTTCATGGTACCTAATTGGCTTTTACCAAGTTTACATATGAAGTTTATCATAACAAAAAAATACTAATAATATAATAACCTTTCTTAATGATGTCACATAAACTTCTTTCTAGCCCCCTCCAAAAAAAAACTTTTAAAAATTCTGTATTGAGATTGGAGATTTTGGTATATGGCATTTTTCTAACTTAGGAAGTGACAATGTTCGTGGCCCCTGATGACACTGGTACCATTAATGGTAAGTTCTATGCTTCCAAAACACATTATTTTGTCTGTTTGTTTTTTTAAAGAAATTATCAATACTTTTAACCTGCCTTTGATTTGGATCCTTCATTCTCTCTATTTGTCATGTGCACAAGATTGCCTTTCTTTTTCAGCATTCTGTCTTGTCACCAAACATTCCTACGTGGTGGCCAAGTATTTGCAAAAAGGCCACATGATCTTTCCGGCTCCTTTTAGTGTCTAAGACAACCTGTTTCTGTTGCTTGCATCACACAGACTACTTCCCTCATCTCTTTACCACAGCACATTTCTCCTTAGTTGAAGAGATTGTGGTTGTCTCCCTGGAAACTATACCTATCCTGAATGGCTGTCATTGTCTGCCTTTCTAAATAGTGATGGGGCTAAGTTATACCCAAAGCTCGTCCTGAAAAATATTTCCTCATTACCTTACAGAAAACACCAAACAAAAATGTGATATTAAAAGAGGTATTTATTTTCCTTTGAGAATATAAGCTCCTGAGGAGAGATCAAAGATGGCAGTTAGGATTGGGCATCAGAATTCCCTGAGCTACATGACTCAGAAACCACCTCAAGACATGAGAACTACACTTGGAACATCAACCAGGATCAAACTCTGCAATATCCTGGACCCCTAACCCATGGAACACCTCTTTATGCCCCACCACACTGAACCAAGTCCCAGGAAGTATCTGCCTTTAGAAAAATGGCACACCATTTCTCCTCACTTGTTAGTTACAAAGCTGCCTGCATTCCTGCAGATCAACAGAACAGGGACAGAAATAGTACATCAACCAAGCTAACAACAAAGACAGTCACAACACAAAGCTTAAATCAAGGGAAAAAAAACAGACAATTAAAACAAACAACTAGCCAATCAAGAACATAGTTGAACAGCACCAATTGGAGTGATGGGGAGAAGAAGAAGGGAAGAAAACTAACTCCTCAAAAAAACAATTAAAGGGAGGATTTAGTGGGAAATGAAGAAAATGGATACCCAGCTCATGACTCAACAAAACAATGATAATTGAAACTAATGAGTCCAGTGACACCAACAAAAAAAACCCCAAAGAGGAAATTGTGGAAAAGGTCACTGAGAAACCCATGGAGAAAATATTCAATGCAGTTAACCAGAAAGTACAGATGTACTCAAGAAACTTCAAGACACCACGAATAAAGAACATAAGAAGACACAGCAACAACTAAATGAACTAGGAGAGAACGTCAACAAACACCAAAGTGAAACAAAGGACTATATAAAGAGAGAAATATGAAATAAAGAAGACAAAACAAAATAATAAAAGAGAAGTTGAACAAAGATATGGAAAACCTCAGAAAAAAGAATCAAAAAGAAGTCCTGGAAATAAAAAGTCCCTATACTCAAACAAAAAAAACAAACCAAAAAAAACCACAGTGGAAGGTCACTACAGCAGACTAGAACAAGTGGAAGACAGAATCTCAGAGTTTGAAGATAAAATAGAAATTAAACCAAAAAAAAAATAGAACTCTTAGTCAATTAACTCAAGGGCTAAGAAAGGAATATGAAAGAACACAGCAACTCCATCAAATGACCTTACCTGAGAATCATGGCAGTGAAGAAGAAGAGGTACAAGCCAAAAGGATATGTAATATATTGAATTTAAAAACAACAGAAAATTTCCCAAACCCCAAGAAAGATTTGCCCATTCAGGTACAAGAAGACTCCAGGACACCAAAAAACTTGACCAAAACAGAACTTCTCCATAGCATATAATCATTAAAACAATAAGCACAGAAAACAAAAAAAGAATATTAAAGTCTGTAAAAGAGAAAAAACAAATAAAATATAAAGGTAAACCCATCAAAATAACAGCAGATATCTCAACAGAACATTAAAAGAAAGAGGGGCATGGAATGAGAACAATTACAGCCCTAGCATACTCTGTCCAGCAAAACTATCATTCTAAATTGACAGAGTAATAAAGTCTCTCAGGATAAACAGAAACTAAAGTAATATATGACCACCAAATCACTATTACAGAAGATTCTACGAGGAATTCTGCACACAGAAGATGAAAGCAAACAAAAGCATGAGAGGACAGAAAGTATTAAAACTCAGAAGAGGAAAAAACAAATAATCAAGTTGTAACATTGACTCAGCTGCACACATTCAAATCCTTATAAAACAAAAACAACTAAATGGCAGGATTCACCAAATACTTATCAATATTAACTCTGAATGTCAGTGGACTCAACTCCCCCATCAAAAGACACCATTTGGCAAACTAATTAAAAAGGAAGATCCAACAATCTGTTTTTTATAAGAGACCCACAATAATGACATAAATAAACACTGTTTTAGGGTGAAAGGCTAGAAGTAGATTTACCAAGCTAATTGCCCCTGTAAACAGGCTGAGTAGCAATACTTATATTAGACAAAGTAGGCTTCAAACTTACATAGATCAAATGAGACAAAGAGGGTCACTTCATACTAATAAAAGGTGCAATACATCAAAATGAAATAACAATTATCAACCTACATGCACCCAATGTCAGTGCACCCAACTTCATCAAATATACACTAAAATACTGTAAAGCACACATACACACAAACACAGTGGTAATGGGAGACTTGGATACCCCTCTATCACCAGTATATATGTCATCGAGATGAAAAAATCAACAAAGAAATCCTAGACTTAAATGACACCATAGATCAAATGGACCTAACTGATGTCTACAGAATATTTCATCCAACAACAGCAGGATACAAATTCTTCTCAGCAACCCATGGAACTTTCTCCAAAATACGCCATATCTTAGGACACAAAGCAAGCTTCAGCAAATATAAGAAAATAGAAATTTGATCTGATCACAATGCAATAAAACTAGAACAACAAAACATCAGCAGAAAATACACAAGAAATTAGACGATGAAATACACATTGCTTAATGATCAGTGGATCATAGAGGAAATCAAAAAAGTTCCTGGAATTTAATGAAAATGAAAACACAACCTATCAGAACCTAGGGGACACAGCAAGTCCCACAAAGAGGAAAGCTTATAGCCATGAGTGCATACAATAAAAGGACACAAAGATCACAAATAAATGACCTAATTCTACATCTCAAATGTCTAGGAAAAAAAAAACCTAAAACAAGCAGAAGGAGAGAAATAATAAAAATGAGGGCCAAAATTAATGAAGGTAAAAAATGCAAAGAATCAATGAAACAAAAAGCTGGTTCTTTGAAAAAATAAACAAGATTGACAAGCCCCTGGCAAATGTGACTAAAAAGAGGAGGGAAAACACACCAACTAGTGAAATCAGAAATGAAGAAGGGGAGATAACAAAAAACACTAAGGAAATCCAGGGAATCATCAGAGACTATTTTGAGAACCTATATTCCAATAAGTTAGAAAATGTTGAAGAAATGGACAAATTTCTAGATACTTATGACCATGTAAAACTGAACCAAGAGGATATTAACCACCTAAGAAAATCTATAACACATAATGAAACTGAAGCAGCAATAGTCTCCCAAAAAAGGAAAGTCCAGGAACTGATGGATTCTCCACTGAATCCTACCATACCTTTAAAGAAGAACTAATACTAATACTCCTTAAAGTTTTCCACAAAATAGAAAGGGAAGGAACACAGCCTAACTCATCTATGAACCCAACATTACACTCAATCCGAAATCAGAGAAGTACACATCCAAACAGGAGAGCCATAGACCAATCTTCTTAATGAACATTGTTGCAAAAATCCTCAATAAAATAATGGCAACATGAATCCAACAACATATCAGAAAGGTCATTCACCATGTCCAAGTTGACTTCATTCCAGGGATGCAGAGCTGTTCAACATATGCAAATCATTAAATGTAATACAGCACATTAAACAAAGACAAAAAGCACTCAATCATCTCAATAGATGCAGAAAAAGTCTTTCATACCATTCAACACCATTTCATGATAAAAGCTCTAAGGAAACTAGGAATACATCCTTGAGGAAAGAATCTACCTGAACATTATAAAGTCTATATATGACAAACCTATAGCCAACATCATACTTAATGGAGAAAAACTGAAACCATTTCCCCTAATAACAGAAACAAGAGAAGGTTACCCACTCTCCCCACTCCTGTTCAACATAATCTTAATTCCTAGGCAGAGAAAGGAAACAAGAAGAAGAAATAAAAGGAATACAAATAGGGAAAGAAGTAGTCAAACAATCCCTATTTGCAGATGAACTTATCTTATACTTAAAGATGTAAAAAAAACTCTACCCAAAAACTCCTGACACCATAAACAGCTTAAGCAAAGTAGCAGGATACAAAATCAACTTACAAAAATCAGTAGCATTTCTATACACCAACAATGAACAGATTGAGAAAGAAAATAGGAAAACAATTCCATTTACAATAGTCTCAAAAAAAATAAAATGCCTAGGAATAAGTTTAACAAAGGATGTAAATGACCTCTACAAGGAGAACTACAAACTATTGAAGAAAGATTAAAGACTAAAGAAGGTGGAAAAATCTCCCATGCTCATGGATTGGCAGACTCAACATAGTAAAAATGGCTACACTACCAAAAGCAATCTACATGTTCAATGCAATATCCATCAAAATACCAATGACATTCCTCACAAAGATTGAAAAATTTACCCTAAAGTTCTTTTGGAAATGCAAAAGACCACGAATAGCCTAGACAATACTGAACAAAAAGAGCAACACTACAGGTACCACAATACCCAACTTCAAACCATACTACAGAGCCATAACAATAAAAACAGCATGGAACAGGCACAAAAAACAGATATGAAGACCAGTGGAAGAGAATAGGGAACCACATATGAATCCACGCAGTTACGCCCACCTAATTTTCAACAAAAGTGCCAAAAACATACTATGGAGAAAAGTCAGCCTCTTCAACAATGTTGCTGGGATAAAATGGGTATCTGCTTGCAGAAAACTGAAACTAGATCCATGCCTGTCACCCTGCACTAGTATCAACTCACAGTGGATTAAGTACCTTAATATCAGAAGGAAACCTTGAAGTTAGTACAGGAAAGATCAGGGAATACACCAGAAGCAATAGGCATAGGCAAGTACTTTCTCAGTAGACCTCAAGCAGCTCAGCACCTAAGAAAAAGTATTGACAAATAGGACCACACGAAGGTAAAAAGCTTCTGCACAACAAAATAAATGGTCTCTAAATTGAAGAGACCACCTACAGAATGGAAGAAAATCTTTGTTAGATATTCATCAGACAAAGAGCTGTAACCAGAATATACAGGGAGTACAAAAACTAAACTCCCATAATTAATGAACCAATAAAGTGTGCAACTGAACTAAACAGAACTTTTTCAAAGGAAGAAGTCCAAATGGCCAAAAAAACACATGAAAAAATGCTCACAATCCCTGGCCATAAAGGAAATGCAAATCAAACCACACTAAGATTCTACCTCACTCCTGTTAGAATAGAACAAGAACAACAATAACAACAAATGTTGGTGAAGATGCAGGGGAAAAAGAACCCTCATACACTGCTGGTGGGAATGTAAGCTAATAAAACCACTTTGGAAAACAGTATGAGGCTTCTTAAAACCCTAAACATAGATCTTCCATATGATCCAGCAATACCACTCCTAGGGATTATACCCAAAGGAATGTGACTCAGGTTATGACAAAGGCACCTGCACACCATGTTTATTGCAGAACTATTTACAATAGCAATGGAAACAGCCAAGATCCCTGTTACTGATGAATGAATTAAGAAAATGTGATATTTATACAATGGAATTTTATTCAGCCACAAAGAGTGAAATTTTGTCATTCACAGGAAAATGGATGGAACTGGAGAACATCATCTTAAGTGAAGTTACTCAGCTCAGAGGCCAAAAATTCCATCTTCTCCCTCATATGTGAATTATAGACCTTAAATGAATGCAGCAAAATACTATTGGACATTGGCCAAACACTCAGGGAAGATCATGCATGATAAATACAGGGAAAAGAAAGAAAACCAAAAACCTGAATGTGGTTGATGTGTTCACTATAGAGGAGTGAATATAGCAATCTTAAACTGGCAGAGGCCACCTTTGGAAGGGGACTAAGAAGTAGTGACGAGGGCCAGTAGAGATGAACCAATTTGGGTTGTAACACACATATGCATGGAAACAACACAATGAATCACCCTGTATATGTATCTTCCTCTCAAACGAGCAAAAACGCTATGTTTTTCTTTTATCTTATGTTTTTTTCTTCAACAAACCAAAGAACAAGAGGGTGAACAGATACTGACAGGGGGCAGAGGGAAGACGGCCCAAATATTGTATACACATGTAAGTACATGTAAAAACAATAAATAATGTTTTTAAAAAGAGACTGTAATGTCCTCAAGAACAGGGGCAAAGCTTTCTGAATGTTCTGTTGTGCCTAGTGCACTGTAAATGCTCAAGAAATATTGATGATGGAAGAAAAGAGAAATGTGCCAGGTATTTTGATATATATCAGTTATACATATGGTTTTAAGTATAAAAGGATAGAGTGCCCAAATTTTGATCAAATACTGGATCATATTTTCATCCAATATAGGTATATCACTTATGGTTTTATGTTATATTCACTTATGGTAAAGTGAATATCACTTATGGTTTTATGTTATATTCACTTATGGTAAAGTGAATGAAAGTTTGAATTTTCAAAAGCAAAATAATCTTCTACTTAAGGAAATAAATTATTTTTGAGACACCTGCAGATTCTAAGATAATATAGTCCACAGTAAATGCAATTAAAAACTTGGTGCATTATTTTTGTTGGATTTAAAAGTTGAAAGGCAGAATTAATGCAGAGGATAAAGAAAACTCGAATACTTTAATGAAAAAATAATTTTCTAATTAAAGAGTTCAAAAATATTTGGAGTCCCAGAAACAGAGATAATGACAATAAGGTAAAAGGAAATATTATTTAAAAAACAAAACAAAACAATAACATCAGTGACTTTTCACTACTATATAAAGGAAATGCTGGAGGCAGGTCTGCTGGTAGAGGAATGTAACCGTGGGGAGAAACATGAAGATATAAAGAGAAGAAGCCTGGGAGGTGTGAATAATGGGCTCATGGAAATTAATACTGGCTTCACAAACAATGGGTATAACACTACCTTGTAGACTTTAAGATGATTATATGTCTTCTAATATGAAGAAAACATTCATCATGTAAAGAAGTGTTTAAAATATATTTGAAATTTTAACTCATCCATGTGGTAAATTTAATTATTCATAGTGGTAGAGACCAAACCCAGGGGCTTGCGTGTGCTAAGCATGTGTTCTAGAACTGAACTACATCCAAATACAAATTTAGTATCTTTAAGCCAAATAAGTTGACATTCTCAATTTACTTAAATTAATTCATAATTAAAAAGTAAACAAGAAAAATTCGACTTAAAAAAACAAACAATACAAACTAGTCCAAGAAAGTAGAGATAATGGACCATAAAAACAGAGAGGCAAACAGAAATGATACATTTAAAAACTCTAGGTGTAGTCTCAGCTTTAAAATAACTGGAATATAAATTCCAAGTAAAATTATAAAATCAACCACTTGGGATATTGCATGTCAACTGGGAATCTAATGAGCCCTGAATCCCTTTATCCCATGACAGAAGGCTGGCAAACCAGAGCAAGGAGTTAAATCTCATAAGAACTGCTGAGGTTGTTTCTCCTTTCAAGAGCACCCATAAATGCATATAACAAGGATCTATGAAGCCATAATGGGTGGCTGGAGCAGAAAACCTGTCGTGCACAGCCCAAGACAAAGAAAAAGACCAGAGTGAAGCTTAGGGCAAATAATCCATCCAGAGTGTGGCTTAGGACAAATAAACCCAGCCCAAACATGGCCTGGGGCAAAGAAGCCATAGGAGGCATCACTGGATAGAAATGTCACTGTGGCACAAGCACAGATGCTGTGGAGGGTTCAGTACATGGTCTATAACATGGCAGAGAAAGTAGTGAGAGGAATGCAGGCAGTGGAAACATCTGAATATAATTCCCCACTCAACAATGGATAGAGCCTTAGGACCAGCTGGGCACTGCTGTCTGCCACAGCCCAATCTAAGAAATTTCAGTGGTGAGAATTTCTGATGTGAGCTGCCATGCTGAGCAAACCAGCTCCTGTCAGAGCAACATTTGACAAAGGACTGCACCCAGATTACATAATTAGTAAGTAAGTAGTCTGGAGCTTGGCAGCAGGGAAAGCTGTAAATTTGGGGCAGCAAGGGGAACGATGTGAGATTAGCAAGTCAAGGGCTCAAACTCTGGAAGCCTTCACCACATATTCTATGCAGATCATCAAATTCTCCCCCGCCCCTTCACAGATACCCCACCACCCCTAGAAAAGGATCACAAGGCTATAAACAAACAGAATTCCAGAGTCAGATATCAGACTAGACTGGCATCTAGTGGACTGAAAGACTCTGAAACTGGAGAGGAGTGGAGAAATTCCCACTTTGGGGACCATTAGAATATTCTGAATTTTTTTGTTAATTTGTTTTTGTCACTGTTAAGTTTGGGATGTTCCGATTTTTTATGTGTTTGTATTGTTTTTCTTTCTATGCATCTGAATTTGGCAATTTTAGTACTCTCTTTCTTCCATTTTCTCTTTATTACTGCTTTTCTCTCCCTTCTTTCTCTCTGAAATAATCATATGAGATCCATGAAACCTTCCTTTCAGTATTCAGTCTTTAAATTATGTCTTCTCCTTCCCTTTACTATTGTCTTTTCCCATTTATGCTTTCCTTCTGTCTACAACTAGGACTGCTTTCTAGAACACATTTTCTCCTGTGTCTGTTTAACCACACATAATCTTCTCTGTTACCCATACTTTTAATGGGTAAGAATTGAATAATAACCAGTTCCAAGTAATCATATGATACCATATCTGTATTTGGTAAATTATGAATAATGATTTTATATAGATAAAACTCTACATTTGCTGGCCCAAAGAATCAACACACCTTCTACCAGGTATTTAGTAGAACATAATTCAGTTTCTTTAAGTAAAAGAATTTTGCAGACCTAATAAAAATAAGTTAACTTTAAAGAAATTACCTAAGTAGTTCTGACCTAATCATAGAGACCTTAAAATCTGGATTGAGAGACAAAGGGAAACTGGAAAGTTTCCAAACATGAAGAGAATCAGGTGTGGAGGAGATTCTCCAGTGCTGACTTTGGAGATATAGGAGCCATGTTTCAAGGAAGGGGAGTAACTTCCAGGAGCTGTGAGCAGAGAACCCAGTGACACCATTCCTTGATTTCTGGGCATAGTCTTATGACAAATGAGCTGCTAAATTGATATCATTTCTTACTCAGTACTACAAAACTAGTAGAGACATCAATGTGTTACTTGCCAATAGGAGAAGTGGAAATCTAAGTAGAAAAATTTATCTTCACACTGAGCCATGGCCAAGATGATGCTGAAATCTCTGTCTTGGTATGCCATGTGGTGAAGCTCTACTCTTTTTCTACCATACTGATTTTCCTAATATGTGAACATACACACACAATTAAGGATAAATCCACTGTACAGAAGTACATATAGGAGAAGATTAGCTTTGAAGAAGGTCATGCATTACTGGGCTGAGTGGGATAAGAAGATACAGATGATCCCAAGTTCTTTTTTTTAAATTTTTATTTTATTCACATGTGCATAAAATGTTTGGGTCATTTCTCCCCCCTTCCCCCCACCCCTTCCCTTACCACCCCCCGCTCCCTCCCCTACCCCCCCTTGAACAGATGCAAAATGCAAAAGTTCACTGAACGAAAAGGAAAGAAAAGGTAAGAAAAAGCACCACAAGATAAATGGTGATCTCCTGCCAGATGGAAGAGAAACATTATTCTCTTTGTTTAAAGACTAATTTATAAATTGTAAGGCTAGATAAATCCAGGCAGTCCTTAGGGATGGGATACGGTGACTGGCAGGTTAATTAACACAGCCTTATCATATAACATGGGGGTATTCTGCACATGTGCTTACGCTAATTTTTGGCCTTTATTTGTATGTATGAGATGCAGCCAATATTTATAAGGTCTTAAGTAGAGGACTTGGCCAGGGAAGTCAAATTGGGGGCAGGCCTTTTTTAACCAGACAAGCTAGGCTCAGTGGTATTTCTTTCAACACTATCTTGCAAAGATATTTACAACTGCTAGTGTATTACAACTTAGAGGAGATTTATTGCTCTAGAGATGGCTCAGAGTAGTACCGAAGAAAACTAAAAGAGTCTAGGAAGAGCGTAACAGGTTAGTTAAGCAAAGGGAGCCCCAAGTGGGTTATTTTCCCTGTTTGATAGCCTGCCTCAAATGGTCTGTCTCTCCTATCTTCATGGCCATATCTCATGACAGTTGAAGGAACTAAGAGCAAAGTGCTGTGTAAGGAACAGGGAAGACCTAAGGTGATTCCAAACAAACCTGAACCACACTGCTGCCTGCACCTTTTCTAAAGTCCCCAGATGTTTCAAGTGCCAAATACAAAGTTTGCAATGATGGAGGGTATCACAAAACTGTTTTAATTATTATTTTACTCTAAGGAAAAGTGGAGTTTTCCTTTTATTTTAGAATTTACATTGACTGTTTCTTTGGTTCACGTTTTACTTGTGTTCCAATATAGATAAATATCTAGGTCTTATTCCAACATTTATTTGGTACTATGATTTATGTGAAGTGTCCCCAAAAAAGTTCTTTCGCTGAAGGTTTTGTGCATAACTGACAGATGTGATCATTGAAAGATGATTGGATCATAGGGATTCTGACTTAATCAATACATCAATCTATTGATGGATGTATAATTTTATGGGTTATGTGATAGGGGAAAGTAAGAGGTGGGGCATTTATGGAGGAGATAGTTAACTGAGGGTGTGACTTTGAAAACTATATCTTGTTTCAGGACACTTCCTGTTTCTCTCTGCTTCCCAGCAGCCATGTGGTGAGCAGGTTTCTTCTACCACACCCTTCCACCATGATGTTTTTGGGTAGCCACAAAAGTAAAAGCAATGGAGCTAGTTGACCATGAAGTGAAACCTCTGAAACATAAGCCAAAACAAATCCTTACTCCTTTAACTTGTTTACCTCTAGTGTATTGTCACAGTAAAGAATACGCTAAGATACTTGGTACAACTCTTATCACCCAGAACCCATTCCTGGGAAATACCTGACAGGCCTGAGTCCCAACTGCTCCCACTAAGCAAGTTAGGAAGAGCTAATCCATATGCAGACAACTTTAAGATGCTATGGAGTACTCAAACAATTATGTGTGGCCTATGCCACTCTTGTTCCTGGCTGTATCTCATGTCCCATGTTAGGTGCTCAATTACTATTTTAAATGAATGTAAGAATTGGATTAATTATCATATTGTTTCCATAGAGACACAGAGTTTTACCAGGTCCAAAAATTGAAATCTGTTAATAAATATGAAATGTAAAGCCTGAAGGAAAAGTCTACTGAACACAAAACCACACCCAATATTACTATGTAGTAAGGTTTCTGTGTCTACATTTGGAAAGCAAATAGGTATATGTGGTCCAGAAATAAGGTGAGAGCTGATACGTTGTTTGCATTGAAGATGGAGGAAAAGGGTCACTGACCAAGAGATACAGGAAAACTCTAGTTGCTGGCAAGGGCAGAGACATATGTTCTCTTAGAGCCTCCCAGTAGGAATGTAGCCTGCCAACATCTAGATTTTAGCCCATTGAGTCCTGTGTTGGGATTCTGATCTTTGAACTATAAAATGATATTTCTCAGAATCAAGCCAAAGAAGTGATGATCTCTGTAAACAGTCCCTGAAGAAACAGAAAACTAATAGATTTTCATTCCTATATTTCCCTATAGGTACCTTCCAAGCTAAGGGATTTAAGGGACACTGAGCCCTTCATTTTCTGTTGAACACTATAGGCCTTCTCATCACAAGCTATCATGCAGATGGTCATAGTATGCCAGCCAAGGGCTGTGTGGGGTACAAGCAACCTATGAGTTTCTGAGAGGAAATTTATATTCAAGTCTGAAGCACCATGTGAGGAGCACTATAACCATGCTGACAGTAATAACATGCAATGTCTTAATTTGGAGGCTGCTGATGGTGACAGTGAAATCTATCCCAGACCCACTGTCACTGAAGCAGTCAGGGATCCCAGATGCGTGGGTGGATGCCCAGTAGGTGAGAAGTCTAGAAGACTGTTCTGGTTCTGCTGGTACCAGGCCAAGCAGTTCTTCTGGATGGAGCTGGATAAAAGACTCTGGCTGGACTTACAGTTGTGGTGACCTCTCTCATGTAGATACAGCCAGGAAGCCTGGAGACTGAGTCATCATTATGTCCCCAGAGGTACCTGCAATCAAGAAAAGGTAATGATCATATGTCCACACCTGCATAGACTTTAAAATAAAAATATTGAAAAATGTCATTTCAAAGGTCATTTCTAATGGAGTTATGTCAATATACTATTGGGTTTATATAGAAAATAGTCATTATATCCAAGTACATCTTACAATTTTTTTCTCTACAAAAATATTATTCTGAGGAGACTGTGACATTTTAAAATTTCTCACCAGAGACCCAGAGCAAAGAGACATGAGGACCTGAGTCTGTGACACCATCTTGGTGCCCCTGCCTGCCTGGTACAGATCAGTTCTTACTGATCCTGGAGGGGACTATGCAAAGCAAACAAAAATTAAGAAAGCAATTTGGCGAGGCAGAAGATTGTGAACGTGTCTAATGCAAACCAAGAGCTAAAATATCACAGAAAGGGTAGTTGTGCAACTAGAAAAGACACAAGACACAGAAGTCAACTTAGAAGCTCTAAACCACAAACCACTGGATGCTCTAATGAAGAACATCAGTTCAAAATCAAAATATATTAAATGAGTTGAGTTTTACAGTAATGACAGATGAAATACCTCAGAAAATTCTAGTGTAGTAATAAAACATGGCAGAAAACAACATTGATAAAAGAATGAAAGAAACATAGGGGAAGGTGGGAGGTAAGGAGGGCAAGGGGAAATGAGGGGTAGGGCCAGAAGGAGGGAAGAAAGGAAGGAAAAAAGGAAAGAGAGTGAAACAAAGATGAGGAAAGGAAGAAGTAAAATAGGGAGAGGAAGGAAAGGGACAATACAAAAAGAAAGTGACAACTTTGGGCCAATTTTTATTTTCTTTCACCATAAAATTTCCTAGCCCCAAAGCTACTCTTATCCTGAAACCATTTAAGGACACTGCAATCACTTGAGCTCCAGTATCCAGGCTATGCATGGCCAGAGAGACAAAGAGGCATGGAATTCACTCTGTGGGGAATCCTGTGGAACACTAATTTGAGATGAGGTGAAAGGGCCATACTTTCAAAGTACATGTGAACAAAACAGAAGCTGGATTGTATCATACCAACACCTAAAGAAACTGAATAGAGGGCTCTAAATTAATTAGGAAATTGAAAGAGAGACAAAAAAAGATTTCCTGAAGATATAAGGATACATATGGAAATCTGCAGAAAGATTTGGAGTGAGAGGGAAGGGGTAAGAGACAAAAGTGGAAGGGTTAGATTGGACAAAGTAAAGAGTAGTAACAGAGGGGACACATCCAGAAACCCCTTTGAACATCAACTTAGAAATTAATAACAAAAGACAGAACTATAAAATAGGTACAGTGGGGGGATACTTGGAGAAGGGAGAGGGTGAACAAAGCAGATTAACATGAGGGAATATGGTTGATGGACTCCATATACCTATATGAAGTGCTTGCAATTGCTTTAAGTGGGGCAGGAGGAGTTTGAGGGGGAGAATTGTACAATGTGAGCCTATTCAAAATTGTCACAATGAATTACTCCTCTATAACAAAAATACCCTAATAAAAAAATAATAATAGTAAAAGATTTTCTCAATCAGTAATAGCTCAAACCAACACCGACAACAATTTTTACTTCATGGTATAGAGCGGTCTATGATTCATCAGCCTTGAAATTAGTCTAAGATGTCCTTATTGGTAAAATACTCAAGTGAAACCTCTCTGGGGAAACCCATGAGCATCTGAACTCCTCAAGAAACTGTATGAGTAATTTTTCAAGGGCCAACAAACCATAAAATCAGAAATTCTTTGCACCAAAACCAAAAAGGTAATTTGAGTATGAAAGAAAGGCATTACCAGTAACATAGAATAAATATATTCTCCAGAATTCAGATTTTGGTATTATGAAAGCATATTTGAGAAATAAATTGTAAATTTAATATTATGAGCAAAGTACAGGAAAATGAGAAATTAAAACATCATAGCCAGGTAGCGCTGCACTCCTGAAGATCCAGCATTTACAAGGCTGAAGAAAATAGGATGACAAGTTCAAGGTCATCCTAGGCTACATAGCAATGCTCTGTCTCAAAAGAAAAAAATTAAAGCATTATTAATCAAATAGATATAATTGATTCAGAGTATTTTCTATACAAAACAACTTAGTGAGTCAGACGCATTATTAACGTCAAATTTGTGAGGTCAAATATATATATTTATTTTTCCATTTAATGAATACAATCTTACCTTATTTTGTTTTACATTTTTGGACATAAAATATTAAAACAAATTCCCATAGGCAGTTTCAGTGTTTACCTAGGAACTACAAAGATACCATAATATGAGAGTCAAACTATGTAATTTGGAGATGTTCCACATTTCCAAAGGCAAGATTATGAAATATGAATAAATTGGTCAAGTCAGTTTCTAACAGTTCTCATAATCTCTGGACCCTTGTTAAACTTTGTAATTAGGCTTTGTTATGGCTCCAGTGAGTTTAAGTTGTTTTCATTCAAATAATTTATTATTGCTTATTCAGATTAAGCTAATGGAGATAAAGGTCTTAAGAATTCAGAAAAGTAACAGGGACGATTCCAAGATGGCAGCTAGAGGGAGGAAGCAGAAAGGGTGCCTCCTAAAGTAAAATCTTAGAAAGATGCTGGAGATACACCTTACAGGAAAACTACCAAGAAGAGGCAAAACATTAACTCCTCCACACCTCCAGCATGCACACAGCATCTTCACTTCACGTTAAACAGAGAAACCAGGAGGGCTCCCATGCTGCCACCAGACACCAGCATCCAGATGGCTTGGGAAGTCATGGACCACAAGGTGAGCTAAGCGGCACTCAGTACTCCCACAGACAACCCTGGGCAAGATCAGCATAGCCTCTGGAAAGACCGACCCCACCCAGGGAAAAAAGAAAAAAACTGAATAATAAGCAATAACAACAAAAAGACACATAGCAAAGAGGGCAGGGTGCCCTGAGCGCTGAAGAGGGGGGAGGGGAAATCCCTCACAGCAAGCCAGCTGGAGAAAGCAGGAGAGGTGGCACACGCCCAGCAACCAGGAGTGGGAAAGCTTGTAAAAGTGGCAGTGGGAGAAAAACTCCACAGGACAGGGGGGAAGACCCACTTCCCACGTGACCTGTAAATAAACAAGCCAGCGGGACAAGGCAGGAACAGCAGCACACACCCAGCAGCAATGAGGAGCGGGAAAGCTTGTAAAAGTGGCAGTGGGAGGAAAACTCCACAGAGAGGGTAGAAGACCCACTTCCCACGTGAACTGTAAATAAACACACAGGCCTGAGAAAGCTGGTGCACTGTCACCTCCCCTAGTGTACTTGGAAAGGGGAAAGCTTGCAGCAGTGGCATTGCACACAGTAGAACATTAAGTAAACAAAGCCTGAGGGGCTAGGTGAATGTTAAGCTCACTCCTGAGATCTGCATAAATAAAGCCTCCAGAAACAGCAGGCTGACAGCAGCTGGCAGGCAAGTCACAGCCCCAGGTAGCCATTCACAGAACTGTCTCCAGGCTCTTTTTTTTTCTCCCTACCTTTGATGAGAAAACAACCGAACTACACCTGCATGACGAAAAACATACTGAAACTGTATTGCATTTGAACTTGGGATGCTTTGTGGGGTTTTTCTTGCTTTCGGTTGCTTTATTTTGTTTTGTTTTGTTTTTCACCTTTGATGAGACAATGACAAAACTACTTCTGATACGCCATCTCCAGGATTGGAGGCTGAGGGATGAACACCAAAATTATTAAGACTGAAACTTTATTACATTTGAACTTGGAGATTTTTTTTTCAATCATCTCTCTGTCTTTCTAATGCCTGTTCAGTTGACTGCTGATTAGTACACTATCTCTCCCTGTTTATATCTTTGAAACTTTTTGTTTGTTTGTTTGTTTTGGTTTTTTTCTTTGTTCACTTGTTTTCCCCTCTTTCTTTAACTTCTTTGCTTTCCATCTCCTCTCACCCTTCCATTCTAAATATCACCATTGTTATTATTACAAGCTCGAAAATACTTAATTGCACACAGCACAGGGACAATAACAACATCAAGGGCAATGACGGGAAGACAAAAAAAAAAAAAAAACAGGGAAACCAGTTTCCCCACAGCAAAAAATTAGTACAGGAACCAAAGGGAAATGAAGAAAACAGATACTTAGATGGAGACTCCAACAAACTGAAGATAAACTATGCTAAAGAACCCAATGAAGCCAACACAAACAATCTAAAAGAAAAAATCCTACAGGTAATCAGTGAGAATTTTATAGAGATGATACTGGATATGGTCAACCAAAATGTACAGGAGACACTCAAGAATTTCAAACACAACAAAAATAGAGAATGTGAAAAAGCACAAGAAGAAATAAAAGAAATCAAAGAAGCACTGTATAAACACAAAGTGAAACAAAGAACATGAATAATAAAGAGATAAATGAACTCAGGGCAAAAATAAACAACATTAAAGAGGAAGGGACTCAGGATATGGAAAACCACAGAAAAAAGAATGAAACAGAATTGCAAAACAAAATGGAAGGCCAACCCGGAAGAACAGAACAAACAGAATACAGGATCTCAGAACTCGAAGATGAAATGGTAATTAAGGGAAAAACAGAAGAACTATTAGTTAAACAACTCAAGACCTGTGAAAAGAAAATGCAAGAATTCACTGGCTCCATCAAAAGACGAAACCTGAGAATCATGGGCATCAAAGAAGGAGAAGAGGTGCAAGCAAAGGGAATGTGCAATATATTCAACAAAATAATAACAGAAAATTTCCCAAATCTAGAGAAATGTATTCCCATAGAGATGCAAGAGGCCTCCAGAACACCAAACAGATCAGATCAAAATAGAACTACCCCACAGCATATCATCATTAAAACAAGAAGTACAGAAACTAGAGAAAGAATACTGAAGGCTGTAAGAGAGAAGAAACAAATAACATACAAAGGTAAACCCATCAAAATCACAGCAGACTTTTCAACAGAAACACTAAAAGCAAGAAGAGCTTGGGATGAGATCTTCTGGGCACTGAATGAAAATAACTTCAACCCCAGGATATGCTATCCAGCAAAACTATCTTTCAAAATAAATGGAGTAATAAACATCTTCCATGAGAAGCAGAAACTAAAACAATATGTGACCACAAAGCAACCACAACAGATTCTTCAAGGGATTCTGCACACAAGAAGTGAAACCCAACATAACTATGAAGGGGCAGGCAGCACCAATCTATAGGAAAAGAAAAAGCAAGAAACTAGAGAGTAACCTCAACTTAGGTAAACACAATCAAACCCTCAAACAACTAAGACAACTAAATAACAGGAATCACCACATAACTATCAGTACTAACACTTAATGTTAATGGACTTAATTCCCCCATCAAGAGGCACCATTTGACAACATGGATTAAATAAGAAGATCCAACAATTTGTTGCTTACAGGAGACCCATCTCACTGACAGAAATAAGCATAGGCTTAGGATGAAAGGCTGGAAGAAGATTTACCAAGCCAATGGCCCCCAAAAACAGGCAGGAGTAGCAATACTTATCTCTGACAAAGTAGACTTCAAACCTACATTGATCAAATGAGATAAAGAAGGACATTCCATACTAATAAAAGGGGAAATAGACCAAAAGAAAATAACAAAAATCAACCTATATGCACACAATGTCAACGCACCCAATTTCATCAAACATACACTGAAGGACCTAAAAGCATATATTAACTCCAACACACTGGTTGTGGGAGAGTTTAACACCCCACTATCATCAATAGATAGCTTATCCAAACAAAATAATCAATAAAGAAATACTAGATTTAAAATATACAATAGATCAAATGGAACTACTTTCTGTCTACAGAACATTTCATCCAACTTCTACACAATATACATTCTTCTCAGCAGGCCATGGAAACTTCTCCAAAATAGATGATTTCCTAGGGCACAATGCAAGCCTCAATAAATATGAGAAAACAGAAATCATACCATGCATTCTATCTGATCACAATGCAATAAAACTAGAACTCAACAACAAAAGTAAAGAAAAAACATGCAAACAGCTTAAAACTGAATAACTCATTGCTTAATGAACAATGGGTCATTGATGAAATAAAAGTGGGAATTAAAAAGTTCCTGGAAGTCAATTAAAATGAAAACACAACTTACTGGAACCTGTGGGACACAGCAAAGGCAGTCCTGAGAAGAAAGTTTGTAGCCATGAGTGCATATATTAAAAAGACTGAAAGATACCAAATCAATGACCTAATGATACATCTCAAACTCCTAGAAAAATAAGAACAAGCAAATCCCAAAATAAATAGAAGGAGAGAAATAATAAAAATAAGAGCGAAAATCAATGATATAGAAACCAAAAAAACCATACAAAGAATTAATGAAACAAAAAGCTGGTTCTTTGAAAAAATAAACAGGATCAACAGACCCCTGGCAAATCTGACTAAAATGAGGAGAGAAAAAACCCAAATTAGTAGAATTAGGAATGCAAAAGGGGAGATAACAACAAACACCATGGAAGTCCAGGAAATCATCAGAGGCTACTTCAAGAACCTTTATTCAAATAAATTTAAAAATCATAAAGAAATGACCAGATTTCTAGATACATATGATCATCCAAAACTGAACCAAGAGCATATTAATCACCTGAATAGATCTATAACACAAAATGAAATAAAAGCACCAATCAACAGTCTCCCCAAAAAGAAAAGTCCAGGACCTGATGGATTCTCTGCTGAATTCTATCAAACCTTTAAAAAAGAACTGATACAACACTCCTTAAACTGTTCCATGAAAAAGAAAGGGAAGGAAAACTGCCTAACACATTTTATGAAGCCAGTAATACACTTATCTCAAAACCAGGCAAAGACAACTCCAAAAAGGAGAACCATATGAACATTGATGCAAAAATCCTCAATAAAATAATGACAAAATAAATTAAACAACACATTACCTAGGTGTAAACCTAACAAAAGATGTGAAAGACCTCTACAAGGAAAACTATACACTTCTGAAGAAAGAGATTGAGGAAGACTATAGAAAGTGGAGAGATCTCCCATGCTCATGGATTGGTAGAATCAACATAGTAAAAATGTCGATACTCCCAAAAGTAATCTACATGTTTAATGCAATTCCCATCAAAATTCTGATGACATTCATTAAAGAGATTGAAAAATCTACTGTTAAATTTATATGGAAACACAAGAGGCCACGAATAGCCAAGGCAATATTCAGTCAAAAGAACAATGTAGGAGGTATCACAATACTTGACTTCAAACTATATTACAAAGCAATAACAATAAAAACAGCATGGTACTGGCACAAAAACAGACGTGAAGACCAGTGGAACAGAATAGAGGATCCAGATATGAACCCACACAACTATAACCAACTTGTCTTTGACAAAGGAGCTAAAAATATAAAAATATACGATGGAGAAATAGCAGCCTCTTCAACAAAAACTGCTGGGAAAACTGGTTAGCAGTCTGCAAAAAACTGAAACTAGATCCATGTATATCACCCTATACCAAGATTAACTCAAAATGGATCAAGGATCTTAATATCAGACCCCAAACTCTTAAGCTGATACAAGAAAGAGTAGGAAATACTCTGGAGTTAGTAGGTATAGGTAAGAACTTTCTCAACGAAATCCCAGTAGCATAGCAACTAAAAGATAGCATAGATAAGTGGGACCTCATAAAACTAAAAAGCTTCTGTTCATCAAAAGAAATGGTCTCTAAACTGAAGAGAACACCCACAGAGTGGGAGAAAATATTTGCCAACTATACATCAGACAAAGGACTGATAACCAGAATATATAGGGAACTTAAAAAACTAAATTCTCCCAAAACTAATGAACCAATAAAGAAATGGGCAAGTGAACTAAACAGAACTTTCTCAAAAGAAGAAATTCAAATGGCCAAAAAACACATGAAAAAAATGCTCACCATCTCTAGCAATAAAGGAAATGCAAATTAAAACCACGCGAAAATTCCACCTCATCCCTGTTAGAATAGCCATCATCAGCAACACCACCAACAACAGGTGTTGGTGAGGATGCGGGGAAAAAGGAAACCTCTTACACTGTTGGTGGGAATGTAAACTAGTACAGTAACCACTCTGGAAAAAAATTTGGAGGCTACTTAAAAAGCTAGACATCGATCTACCATTTGATCCAGTAATACCACTCTTGGGGATATACCCAAAAGACTGTGAAACAGGTTACTCCAGAGGCACCTGCACACCCATGTTTATTGCAGCACTATTCACAATAGCCAAATTATGGAAACAGCCAAGATGCCCTACCACTGACGAATGGATTAAGAAAATGTGGTATCTATACACAATGGAATTTTATGCAGCCGTGAAGACGAATGAAATGCTATCATTCGCTGGTGAATGGATGGAATTGGAGAACATCATTCTGAGTGAGGTTAGCCTGGCCCAAAAGACCAAAATCGTATGTTCTCCCTCATATGTGGACATTAGATCATGGGCAAACACAACAAGGGGATTGGACTTTGAGCACATGATAAAAGCGAGAGCACACAAGGGAGGGGTGAGGATAGGTAAGACACCTAAAAAACTAGCTAGCATTTGTTGCCCTTAACTCAGAGAAACTAAAGCAGACACCTTAAAAGCAACTGAGGCCAGTAGAAGAAGAACCAGGAAGTAGAGAAAAGGTTAGATCAAAAAGAATTAACCTAGAAGGTAACACCCACACACAGGAAATCAATGTGAGTCAATGCCCTGTATAGCTATCCTTATCTAAATCAGCAAAAACCCTTGTTCCTTTCTATTATTGCTTATACTCTCTCTACAACAAAATTAGAAATAAGGGCAAAATAGTTTCCGCCGGGTATTGAGGGGGTGGGGGTAGAGGTAGGTGGCGGAGTGGGTGGTAGTGGAGGGGGTGGGGGCAGGGGGGTGAAATTACCCAAGCCTTGTATGCACATATGAATAATAAAATAAAAAGAAAGATTATTCACCACAACCAAGTAGGCTCCATCCCAGGAATGCAGGGGTGGTTCAACATACAAAAATCAATGAACGTAATAAACCACAATAACAGAAGCAAAGACAAAAACCACTTCATCATCTCAATAGATGCAGAAAAAGCCTTTGATAAGATCCAAAACCATTTCATGAAAAAAGCTCTAAGAAAACCAGGAATAGAAGGAAATTACCTCAACATTATAAAAGCTATATATGACAAACCTACAGCCAGCATTATACTTAATGGAGAAAAACTGAAACCATTCCCTCTAAAATCAGGAACCAGACAAGGATGCCCACTATCGCCACTCCTATTCAACATAGTACTGGAATTCCTAGACAGAGCAATTAGGCAAAAGAAGGAACAAAAGGAATACAAATAGGTAAAGAAACTGTCAAAATATCCCTATTTGCAGATGATATGATCCTATACCTTAAAGACCCAAAAAACTTTACTCAAAAGCTCGTATACACCACCAATAGCTATAACAAGGTAGCAGGATATAAAATCAATGTAGAAAAATCATTAACATTTCTATACATTAATAATAAACAACCTGAGAAAGAATATATGAAATCAATTCCATTTACAAAAGCCTCAAAAAAAAAATCAAATACCTAGGTGGAAACCTAACAAAGGATGTGAACGACCTCTACAAGGAAAACTATTAACTTCTGAAGAAAGAGATTGAGGAAGACTATAGAAAGTGGAGAGATCTCCCATGCTCATGAATTGATAGAATCAACATAGTAAAAATGTCTATACTCCCAAAAGTAATCTACATGTTTAATGCAATTCCCATCAAAATTCCAATGACATTCATCAAAGAGATTGAAAAATCTACTGTTAAATTTATATGGAAACACAAGAGGCCATGAATAGCCAAGGCAATATTCAGTCAAAAGAACAATGTAGGAGGTATCACAATACTTGACTTCAAACTATATTACAAAGCAATAACAATAAAAACAGCATGGTACTGGCACAAAAACAGACATGAAGACCAGTGGAACAGAATCGAGGACCCAGATATGAACCCACACAACTATAACCAACTTGTCTTTGACAAAGGAGCTAAAAATATAAAAATATACGATGGAGAAATAGCAGCCTCTTCAACAAAAACTGCTGGGAAAACTGGTTAGCAGTCTGCAAAAAACTGAAACTAGATCCATGTATATCACCCTATACCAAGATTAACTCAAAATGGATCAAGGATCTTAATATCAGACCCCAAACTCTTAAGCTGATACAAGAAAGAGTAGGAAATACTCTGGAGTTAGTAGGTATAGGTAAGAACTTTCTCAACGAAACCCCAGCAGCACAGCAACTAAGAGATAGCATAGATAAGTGGGACCTCATAAAACTAAAAAGCTTCTGTTCATCAAAAGAAATGGTCTCTAAACTGAAGAGAACACCCACAGAGTGGGAGAAAATATTTGCCAACTATACATCAGACAAAGGACTGATAACCAGAATATATAGGGAACTTAAAAAACTAAATTCTCCCAAAACTAATGAACCAATAAAGAAATGGGCAAGTGAACTAAACAGAACTTTCTCAAAAGAAGAAATTCAAATGGCCAAAAAACACATGAAAAAATGCTCACCATCTCTAGCAATAAAGAAATGCAAATTAAAACCACGCTAAGATTCCACCTCACCCCTGTTAGAATAGCCATCATTAGCAACACCACGAACAACAGGTGTTGGCAAGGATGCAGGGAAAAAGGAACCCTCTTACACTGCTTGTGGGAATGTAAACTAGTACTACCACTCTGGAAAAAAATTTGGAGGCTACTTAAAAAGCTAAACATTGATCTACCATATGATCCAGCAATACCACTCTTGGGGATACACCCAAAAGAATGTGACACAGATTACTCCAGAGGCACCTGCACATCCATGTTTATTGCAGCACTATTCACAATAGCCAAGTTATGGAAACAGCTAAGATGCCCCACTACTGATGAATGGATCAAGAAAATGTGGTGTTTATACACAATGGAATTTTATGCAGCCATGAAGAAGAATGAAATATTATCATTTGCTGGCAAATGGATGAAATTGGAGAACATCATTCTGAGTGAGGTTAGCCTGGCCCAAAAGACCAAAAATCGTATGTTCTCCCTCATATGTGGACATTAGATCATGGGCAAACACAACAAGGGGATTGGACTTTGACCACATGATAAAGCGAGAGCACACAGGGAGGTATGAGGATAGGCAAGACACCTAAAAAACTAGCTAGCTTTTGTTGCCCTCAATGCAGAGAAACTAAAGCAGATACCTTAAAACAACTGAGGCAAATTGGAGATGGGTCCAGGAACCAGAAAAAAGGTTAAATCAAGAAGAATTAGCCTAGAAGTTAACACACATGCACAGGAAATCAAAGTGAGTCAACTCCCTGTGTAGTTATTCTTATCTCAACTAGCAAAAACACTTGCTCCTTCCTATTACTGCTTATACTCTCTCTCAACAAAATTAGAGATAAGGTCAAAATAGTTTCTGCCAGGTATCAAGCATGTGGGGAGAGAGGCAGGAGGCTGGGGGTAAAGGAGGGGGTAGGGTAGGGGAGAGAAATGACCCAAACATTGTATGCACATATGAGTAAAAAAAAGAAACTACACTTCAACTGGGTCAATACCCCACGTTAATTAATCTTTGAAGAATCCCTAACTGAAGAAATTCACAGGGGGTTGGAACCTCCGAATATAAATGAACCCAGATGCATAAATTGCAACCAAGAAACATAAGCCACAAGGCAACAGCTCTCCCTCAACAGCCAACAATTCCCCTGATAAACTACTTAAACAACAGTAAAGAGAAAGAAATATCAATTGATGACTTCAAAAATATAAGAACAAGAATGATCAATAAATTCAAAAAAAAGATGGGTAAACAGATGAATGAATTTTAAAATGACATAAATATGTAGCTGACTTGAATGAGAATTCAAACAAATAGCTGAATGAAATAAAGATGACAATGCAGGATATAATGGAAGTATTCAATAAAGATTGAAAAAAATCAAATTGAAATCTTGGAAATGAAAAGCTCAATATAACAAAAACTTCAAAGAAAAGCCTGGCTAACAGAATGGAGCAGGTTGAAAATAGAGTATGAGGGATTGAGAATAAAGTAGATGAAATAGATCTATCAGTCAAAGACACTGAGAAAATGCTAAGAGAATAGGAATAGAACATGCAAGACCTCTGGAACACCATCAAACACCAAACCTGTGAATCATGAATATAGAAAGAGAAGAGATAGAAACTAAAGGCATGGATAAGCTATTCAATAAAACAATAGTAGAAAACTTCCCCAATCTTGAGGAAGGGAGGGACTTTCTGGTACAGGAGTCTTTCAGAACACCAAACTGATAGGATCAGAAAAGAAACACTCACAGATATATTGTAATTAAAACATTGCTGGCAGCTCATACCTGTAATCCTAGCTACTCAAGAAGCAGAGATCAGGAGAACTGTATTTCAAATCCAGCCTAGGAAAATAGTTCAGAGACCCTATCTTGAAACTAGTAACAAAAAACAGGGTTGGTACAGTGATTCAAGTAGTAGAGCACTTGCCTTGCAAGTGTAAGTCCATGAGTTCAAGTTCCAGTACCAATAAATAAGTACATAAATAAAATTTAAAGCTGCAAAACAGAAATGGCAAGTACACATAAAGGCAAACCAATCAGAATCGTAGCAGATTTCTCAACACAAACTCTAAATGCAAGGACAGCATGAAATGATATATTTTAAACCCTGAAAGAAAACAACTGTCAACCTAGACTAGTCTATACAGCAAAAATATGCTTCATAATTGAAGGATTCCACAATAAACAAAAACTAAAGGAATTCATGACCACCAAACCATCAATGAAGAAAATATTTAAGAGAGTTCTACACACAAATAAAGAAAATAGACCCAGCCAGGAAAATGCAAGAATAAAACTCCAGTGGTCCAATACATTAGAAAACAAGGAAAAGGGGGGGATAATGTTAGGAAAAATGCCACTCACAAAGAAAGCACATGAGAAAGTCTCACATCCAAGAGCAAAGTTTAATGGCAGGCTCGAATTGCCAGGCTGGCTGGGAAGGATGGTACAGCACAGACTCTGGGCCAGGCGTGGCTTTTACAGAAGGGGGAGGTTATGGAAGTTAGCGCATGTAGTAGTCTCTGGTAGGGGAGGGGCTGTCTTAGAGCGTGGGAATTTCTGTTAAGGGGTGGGGCTGCCATTTTGCCTCCAATTCACAAAATGGCAACATTATTACTCTATCATTCCCCCATTTTTTCTTTGATAATGATGAGGGTAAGGGCTGAGGATCGGGAATTGGAGTGAAGCATCAGCCTCTTAGCTGCTTCCTGCTGGCAGGGGGTGCTGTATGGGGCAGGATCCTCAGGCTCCTGTGTCCTGGTGGGGGCCCTCATGGCAGTCCTCTGGACAGTTTTGGAGAGGTTGAAATCCCTGGAGGTACAACTGGTTAAACTTTTGATTAGCAATAGCAGACACGTAGTATGATACAAGGGAGGAAGCTTAAGACTAGGAGAGAAAGAAACATAGGCATATCCCTTCTCCATTTTTCTAACAGTTCCTTGAGAGGTGCTGCCACTGGGGGATCCCATTGAACTTGACAGCAGTGGGTGTTGTGAGAGTGACCAGATGAGGGCTTGTCCACCAAAGTCTCAACGGAGAGGGTAAAAGATCCTTTAGGAGAACAAGATCCCCTGGTTTAACAGAAATTCTTATAGGGTGGAGCAGGATCTAGTCTGCATGCTCTCTGAGAAGTTTAAGATAAGGTAGATAGTCAGCCAGAGGATTTGGGTCTGTTGGAGGCAAGTTTATTAGAAGGAGCATAAAAGGTGTCTGCTAAAGGACTGCAAATCTAGGGATACAGATTCTGCAAAACCCTGTAACTCCCAAGAAAGCTCTAGGCTGCCTTATGGTGTGGGGGAGAGGGAAGCGGAAGATTGGGTTGATGCACTCATGACTCAGGGACTGAGTCTGTCCCTTTGAGGCCACACCTAGGTAGGTAACCTGTAGGAGGCAGGGGCTGTCAGGATTTAAATGTAACATTCTTGGATAAAAGAGAGCTCTAGCTCATTTTTATATAACTTTGTAAATGTTTGTATCATATTTAGATAAAATATAGACAGACACTGTTACAAAATGGTCATTGAAGACACATAAGCACATATGTAAATGAACCCTGATTTAGAAGTACTTAAAGCTTGACAAGATCAGCAGAAAACACAAATAATTTCTTTGATAAAATCTTTCTCTGTAACAGTTTTTTGTAGATGTTACTCAGAGCAGAACAATATTAAGATAACCTTGTTATTTTATAGACATAGAGAGTTTGATTTTTGTTTGACATGACCCTAAAAATCTTTTAGGCAGCTCTTAGATTATACTCAACTTTAACTTTATTACACATTGAAGCTTTTTATTATACACTTTTAAAACTTACTCAGAACTTTATATAACATACTAAACCCTTTGATGGCTTGTCCTTATCCTTCCTATTTGAAACAATCTTTAGACAAACCCTTTTTTACAAAATCCTTTCTCATCCAAAAAACATTCTTTTTTCCTTTAACTTCACTACCTATCTATATCCTTTCCAGTTGTTTACTTTGTAAACTGTTTTTAAAAATTAACTTTTATAAGAATTTTAAATTTATTATAGGGGCCGAAGCAACTAATTAGGAGCCATTGTTGTTTTAAGGAATTTATGAGAGGCAGAAGGCCCCATCCTCCCTCAGGCTTGAGGGGATATTGTTTTAAGTGTGGAAATTGTGAGGGATTTTTGAGTTCTTTTTGCATAGGGAGGGGCATCCAGGCTCACCCTACACTCATCTCATCAGTCTACACTGTGAGATCTATTTGTTTCTGAAGGAGGGGGCAGCAGAGATAGCTGCCTGGGGGAGGAGAATTTGAGCTTTTAGTTGAGATTATAAATCCCATCCCAGCAGAGTCACTGGAGTTTCAGGAACTATGAGGAAAAGGTGACAGAAGTAGAGGTCTCCCCAAGAGCAGGCCAGAGGCCAGATAAACTAGCACTCTAGGGGCTGGCCAGATTTGCACCAAACGATAACTTGTGTCAATGGATCAAGGACCCAGAGAGGAAGGTAAAACAGAGAAATGAGCTCCACTGTCTAGCCAGAAAATGATCTTTTGCTTTTCTGCCATAATGGCTACCAGGAGGCTCTTCAACATCAATGCCAAGAAGTGGAGCATGGACAGGGTGACAGGACCCATCAATCCATAGGAGGTGGCACCTCACGTCCATCTGGTGACGGGGGCACTTAGACCTCCAGTGATTACCCTTGCAGAGAGGGCAGGGTCCCGGTCGGGGTCAGGGCTGTCTCCCATGCTGTCTGCCTTAAGCATTCTCTGCAGAAGTGCCCCTCCTGTCCACCATGGTAGCAAGTTCAGGATACAGGCCCCAGTCAGGTGGGGCCCTCTCTGAGAGCAGCAATGAGACCATGGTGGTGTCCCTTATCTTTTTCTCTCCTGTTAGTAAGGTCCTGGACATACACACATAGCTATACATACCACATGGCTAGCTGTATTACTTGGTTCAATGACTTTTCTTCTTCAGCCACAGACTGTTTTTTTGCGAATATCTGGGGCTGACTGTGTTGGAAATTTATCTTTGAGAAGAACCTCTCTCACCTGTGACTCTGGGTCCACTGCGGTATGCTTTCTGATGCTGCAGAAAGGTAAGGGGATTTTCTTCAGAATGTTGCTAATAAAGCAAAGTTGTTATTTCACATTAATACCTGATACTCTGGGGAGCATGTCTCCGAACTGTTCTGGGCCTCAGTTTCCTCACTTGAAGAATCAGGGATCTGGTCTAGGTTAAACTACTTTCTTCCCCTATGAGATGGCTGAAGTGATATTAATGCCACTTATCTTCCTTACCATTTTTTTTTCATCTAGCAATGCTGGGGAATTGAACCCAGGGCCTTGCACATGCTGGGCAGACACTCTCCCACTGAGCTATGTCCTTATCCCCAAATATTTTTCCTCTTTCCTTTGGCTGTACTGGGGCTTGAGCCCAGGACTTTATGCCGACAAAACGGCACTTTACTGCTTGAATCATTTCACCAGCCCCTTTTGGTGTGGATCTGTCAAGGGGACTGCCTGTGCCCCTGTAGGTAGGCATGTGTATTCCCTCATTTCCAGGTGTCACTAGTATCAGGGCTTATTGTAAATGATAATCATTTCCAACCTGAGTGGCCTGGGCCAGAACCTATTGCATTTCTAATGAGGAAAGAGTGTTCTAGTAGAAGCATAATATCCTTTCATGTCAATTGAAAGGTTTGGATCACAGAGATAACGGCTTGAATGTATTTGTCTGGGCATCAGTACAGCTGTCCAGATGTCTTTTTAATTTCCCTTACATCTGATAGCTGGAAGGGGACATAGACTCACCCTCTTCCTATCATTACATATCGAAGGGGGAAGCACCCATTAGGAGGTTCTGAATATTGGGGTGGCTTAGAAGGTAGGACAATTATGGAGCCAATCTGAGATGAAAGAAAATTTGTATAGGGTACCTCAGTTCACTTTCTTCCCTTTTATAGAAAAGGTCTAATTGGAGCATGGTATTGTACTTTAAGGAACGCTGTGAAGGCCATTTCTCTTGGTCACCCAAGGCACAGTGAGGCCAGGCCTCAGTACAAAGCTTCCAGCATCTACCAGCCAGAAGACTGGAAGGTGCATGTCCCATCTAGAAAGAACAAAACACAAGGATCCTGTCTTTTAGCTAACAGCAGGCAGACTCTTTAATAAAGACTACCTTTTTAACAAAGGAATAAATCCTCTGTAAAGTTAGAGAAGGGCATTCAAAGAGCATCCTGGGCCAATATCAGTACCATATGGGACAACTACTGTTAATGTTTGGAGGGAAAATTTATGCTGAGGCTGAAAGTATAGAAAACTTTAAATGAGAAGTTTAGAGACCACAGTAATGTCCATTTTGCTATTTCTGGGACCATATCCTTGAGCTAACAATTGGCTTACAAGGACTGGGTGCCCCAAGGCGTGAGGTGGGGCTGGGAGCAGGGCATGCTCAAAGCACCGACCCCCTCCACACACACCCAGGACAAGCAAGCCTGACCGCCTAGGCCTGATCCTGTGGCCTGTTGCTCCTACCACCTTTCTGTGTACTCTATGCACATTAATTCTAGGGTAAGTGGTGGTAGGCTGCAGCCACTGCCATGTGTGGCTGGCAGCCTAGGATTTGTGTTAGGTTGGCCAATGGATTCTCTATGCTATGGCAGGCATTCCCACTGTGCACAAGCACACCTATTTGCTTTCCCTCCTCCCTTGTGGGGGCGGAGTAGAGCATTATTGTGGCAGCTGCAGTTTTTTTGTAAGCACTTTTACCTAGCAGCTGACTTAAAGTTCCTTTAGACTGACAGGCCTGGCAAAATAGTTGGAATAACTTAAGTCATAAGGTACCATGCTACAAGTTTTTAATGGGAGGTAGGGTTCCAGTAAGCCCAGGGAGGGGAAGGCAAACAGAGACAAAGGACATGTGGTGAGACCATGGAGCAAGAAGAAAAGGTGTCCTGACATCTTAGGTAAGGGAAGGGAAGGCAGAGCCTGGAGGCATGACACACGCCTGAAGGATTAGCCATCACCTGTTCCTCTAGGTTGCTCCCATTGACTGGTACTGGAACACTTTCAGCAACATGAAACCTCCACTCTCAGGTCACTGAATAAACTCTGGGCTTGGTCTCAGCCCAAAGGGAGGGAGCATGAGCTCTCCTAGAGCTGGAATCACCTTGAGGCCAGAGTTGGCAAGGAGTGGATTGACACCATTATGGGAAAGTCCCTCAGAAAGATAGGAAGAGACAGACAGCATGAGTAGTGCAAGAAGTCTGCTTACATGGGGAAGGAGGAGGTTCGGCAGAGGATTTGATTCATTTAGAAGCTGGTTTAGAGGCTAATAGAACCTGCACAAGGGAACAGGAAGTACAGAGGGAGGGTTTGGTGTGGAGAAAGGAAAAGAATTGGGCGTAGGGTATTTCCTTCCATTTACCAGCACGCTCACAGAGATTGTATATCCCTTAAATATTGGGATTGAAAGTGCCATTAAGTGGCCATTTGGAGGCATTGTCTAATGGGAATTGGGGCCAGGTCTGATTACAGAGAAAAATGAGCTTTTGTGGCTTAAGATCAAGTGTTAGGCGGAGGGGCTCAAGGTTGGCAAGAAGACATCCCAATGGGGAGTCTGAGGGAATTTCGGAAGGTCCAACTCCCATGGTGAGGCCTGACCTGAGGAGAGATATGGCAGGTGTCCCCGAAATAGTTCCTCAGGAGAGAGAGTTGATGTGGAACACCCAGGAGGAACGTCTTCCTCACAGGGTCCCACAGTCCTAGGGAGCCCAGTTTCCAGGGATGGAAGTGAGCCAAGACCTAGTGATAGGATTTCGAGGAAATGAGAAAGAGATCGTGGCTCTGTGTGCGAGAAGGACTCACCGAGAGCGGACCTTAAGGGACGATTGGCAGGTGGTGGATGGCAATTGGAGGCGTGCTGGGGCGGAGAAACTTCCCTGTGAGCTAGTGAGGGAGCAGTGCTTTCTAGGAAAGGGAGTTCTGGCAAAGCAGCTCAGGTCCCGGGGAAGAGAATGGGAGTTGAGAGCACAGGATGGGGTGGGTGAGGCAGGGGAAGCAAGGTCAGTGCTGGGGGTGCACCCAATCCAAGTCATGGCACTAAAATGTTAGGAAAAATGCTGCTCACAAAGAAAGCTCACAAGAAAGTCTCACATCCAAGAGCAAAGTTTAGTGGCAGGCTGAAACCACCAGGCTGGCCTGGGAAAGATGGCACAGCACAGACTCTGGACCAGTCATGGCTTTTAAAGAAGGGGGAGGTTAAGGAAGTTAGTGCATGCATGGTCGTCTCTGGTAGGGATGGGGCTGACTTAGAACATGGGAATTTCTGTTAAGGGGTGGGGCTGCCATTTTACCACAGATTCACAAAATTGCAACATTATTACTCTATCAGACGTACACATCACAAAAACAGCAAAATGACAGAAACTCCTACATACCTTAAATATTAATACGGATATTAATGACCTCAATCGCCAACTAAAGATATAGAATGGTAAATTGGATTAAAATGTAAGTTCTGGCCACTTGTTGCTTACAAGAAATGCATCTCGGTGAAAAACAAGAACTACCTTACGGTGAAAAACATTGTCCAAGCAAAAGGACCCAAAAACTGGGCAAGTGTAACTGTGCTCATATCTGATAAAGCAGACTTCAGTCAAAAATTCACCAGAGGACACAGTGAAGGTCACTTCATATATATAAAAGAGCAAATCATCAATAGGAAAAACAGATCTTTACATGTTGAGATGTAGACCTTAACATGTAAATGATAGTGTTACCATTTAAAACCACTGGACTCAAAACCACAGTAGCCTCAAGCACAACAAGAGTGGAAGACCTTAACACTCTGCTCTTAACAGTAGATAATCCAGCAGTTGCACAGTACACATTTTTCTCAGCAGCACATGGAACTTTCTCCAAAATGGATCATATTTTAGGACACAAAGCAAGCCTTGGTAAATATACAATGGAATAAAACTAAATGCAAAAGTAAAAGAAGACTGAACAACAGATTATTGAGTGAACACGGGTCACCTAAGAAATGAGGGAAATCAAAAAAATTCTTACAATATAATAAAAATGAAAACATAATCTACCAGAGCCTTTGGTGTACAGCCAAGGAAGTGTTCTGAGGAAAGTTTGTAGCATTGAGTACCTATATTAAAAAATGAAATAAATAACCTAATGAGGTACCACAAGATCTTGGAAAAACAAGACTAAACCAAACCCAAAACTATCAGATGGAATGAAATAATAGAAATTAATAAATTAAGACCAAAAAAACTATACAAAATAATCCAAAGAAACCAAAAGTTAGTTCTTTGGAAGGAAAAATAAGATTGATTAGCCTTAGCCAATCTCACGAAGGAGAAAAGACTCAAATCAATAAAATTGGAAGTGAAATGGACTATCACAACAAATACAAATGACATTCAGAGGATCATGAGGGAATACTTTGATAACTTATATTCAAGTAAGATGGAAAAATTAGATTAAATGGACAAATTCTTAGATACATTTGACCTGCCAAAATTGAAAAAGAGGTAGAATCTTGAACAAATAATATTGGAAAAACTGGATATGCACATGTAAAAGACTGAAATTCGGTCTCCATCTCCCACCATGTGCAAAAATCAATTTAAAATAGATCAAAGGTCTTAATCTAGGATCTAAAACTTTTGACAATACCATAGAAAAAAGATAGGGAAAGCACTTGAAGATAGAGGCATAGTCAACAAATTTCTGGATAGAACTCCAATTGCTCAGTAACTATAACCAAGAATTGACAATGAGTTTGCAACAAATAAAAAACACTGGAAGTATGGCTCAATCTGTAGAGCACCTGCTTTACAAGCGTGAAGCTCTGAGTTCAAACCCCAGTCTGACAAAAACAAACAAACAAAAAGCTTCTGCACACCAAAGTAAATAATTACCAGAATCAAGAGGCAACCTACAAAATGAGAGAAAAATCTTTTGTCAGTTTTCACTAGATAAACAAATAATATCCAGAATATATATAAAAATCCAAAAGTTAAAAACCAAAAGAACAATCCAATTAATAAATTGGCAAATGAATTAAACAGACATTTCTGAAAAGAAGAAGTAAACATATTGAAAAAATACAGGAAAAAATGTTCAACATCCTTAACTATAAAGGAAATGTAAATTTAAGCAACACTGAGATCCCATTTCACCTAAGACAGAAGGGAACTATCAAGAAAACAAACAATAGCAAATACTAGCGATAATGACTGGAGGGGAGACAACCCTTATACAATGTTCATGAAAATGTAAAATAGCAACCATGATGGAAATCCATATTCATTATGGTGATTCCTCAAGAAACTAAAATAGAACTACCTTATAAACCCGTGATACTACTATTGGGCATATATCCAGAGGAATGTAATTCAGTACACAATAAAGATACCTGCATACCCTATTTATTACAGTACCATTGAAAATAGCCAAACTACGGAAAAAGCCTAGATGCTCATCAGCTGATGAATAGATAAAGAAAATATGGTATATATACATTAGGAAGTATTATTGAGTCATAAATGAGAATGAAATTATGTCATTTGAAGGAAAATGGATGCATCTGGTAATCATCAGGTTAAGCAAAATAACACAGACTGAGAAAGACAAACATTGCATATTCTCTGTAATATGCAGAATCTAGTCCTACAAGAAAGGGAATGATATGAGCATAAAACCAGAACTGTCTGATGGAGGGAACCAGTCAGGGGGAGGACAAAAGGAAAGAGTGATGGGTGGACAAGTATGACCAAAATACTTATATGTATGTATAAAATAAACTAATGAAACCTGTTAAAAATTGTTTAGAAGGAAGAAGACAGGAATAAGAAAGAATGATAGAAGATGTGAATTGGATCAAAATACACAAAAATAAATAAATCAGTTGTGGAAAGCAGATTAAAGCCTATGAGAACTGGACACAAGCAAGGCAAGATGCGGCTCACCTGCTTTTCCCTAGATTGGCATAGCTCCAGAAGCAGAACAGCTGTTTCTCCTAAATTGTTTGCATTCACAGTAGCAGGAACACAGGTTTCTCCTGTTACAATGTCACAACCCTACTGGAGAGCCGCTGCTCTACCCTGTTTACTGCTGTTTATAAAAAAAAAACCCACTGAAGGAGGGCTGGAGGCTTTTTTGGGCTTTTTGCCTTTGGCTTTTACTTTGGGCTTTTGCCTGTGGCTTTTGCTTTGGGATTTTGGTGTGGGAAGCTTTTGGAAAGGGAAAGAATTACTGAAGGGAAAAGAATTTCTAAAGAGAAATTGCTGAAGGAAAAAGAATGGCTAAAGAGGGGTTGATAGAAAGTCTACACTGAGAACTTTAACAAGGGCCTTAGAAAAAAGAAAGCTAAAGAAAGAACTTTAACATAGGCCTTAGAGAAGATAAGCTAAAGAAAAGCCAAAGAAAGACTTTACAGTGCAAGTCTACGACCAACACTTTAAGAGTTATGCATATGCAGGTTGTAGGTGTGGCTGTTGCAAGTCTGAGCTCCTAGGCTTTAAGAAAGCTAAAGAGAGGTGGGACAGTGCAAGCCTGGGGGCAAAAGACTTTAAGAGCGATTAAGCTAAAGATAAGCTAAAAGAAAATATGGGACAGTTTTAGCCTAAGGAAAGAGGTTTTAAGCAAGGTTTTAAAAAAGACTTCAGAAGCAAGGTTTTAAAGAACTACAAGGAGTAAGGCCTTAAAGAAAAGATAAATAAAAGCATTGAGGGTTGGGCATCTCCAACCCAGCACCTAACACACCTGACAAAACTTTCTGTATGTCTGTCTATCCTATGTCTTTTCTGAGTCTCCAGTCTCCCCCAGTTAAGCCGAGTTAGGTTCAGTAATAACCAGGAGCTAGAGAGAAAACTCGTTCTAACAAGGGAGGGAGCAAGAAAACAGTGCCCCCTCCAATCAGTAAAATACCACCTTGCAAATCAAAATGGTTTCATAAGGAAAACAAACAACAAATGATGGTGAGAATATAAGAGGTGGTGAGGGACCCATACACCTTCTTGGTGGAAAGAGCCACAATCTAAATCACTTTGGAGGTCTCCCAAAAAACTGAAACTAGAGCTACCCATGATCCTGCCATAACATTTCAGGGCACATGTCCAAAGGAATGTTAAGAATGCATAAAATATAGATAACCTGTGCACCCATATTTATTGTGGCACAACTCAAAAAGTCACATTATTGAATTAGATTCTGTGCCCCTTAACTAATGAATGGATGAGCAAAATGTGGTGTGTATATACAATGGAATATTGTTCAATCATGAAAACGAATGAAATTATGTCATTTTCAGGAAAATGGATGGACCTGGAGATCATCAGGTTAAGCAAAATAAGCCTAAGTCAGAAAGATAAGCACCAGATTTTCTCTTGATATGTGAAAAATCTATAAATTAAGAAACAAAACACAAAGACATGATTCTAAAAGGGGAACTATTGTAGGTGGAATCAATGGGAGGAGGAAACAAGGATGTCTCAAGAACATTATGTGCACTCATGGAAATGTGATACATGAACCCATTATTTTCTATAATAAAAAACAGCAACACAGCACACTGTAAAGAGTTGCTTGTTTTCCACATGGCTGACTTGGAGCTCAATTAACTGCTGCTCAGCATCTAAAGAGAGTATTGTGAATAAACACTTCTTACCTGGGAGAAGATCAAAATTAAAAATTCAAAGTATGGTTTTCATTAAATACCTATTGCTTTCACACCATATCTAATTCAAAAAAAAAGAATCCTGAAGTTGAACCAACAATAGATAAGCAGATTGCCCCCATTGGAGGCCATATGTAATAAACTCTTAACTCTTGCATACTCAAGAACACGTCATAGCACTTCTCACTCTCTTTCCTGAATTATCACTCTTCCTTTTTTATAGCATCACTCTCAGTAACATAGAACCATCATTTTTAGCATAACTGCTAGAAACTTTCATCTCTCTCCAGACATGACACATTTTTTTCTTTATTACAAATTTCATTGAAAGAGCTGTCTCTAGTCACCAACCCCAAAACAGAAAAATATTCCTTGAGCTTTCCCCATTCAAGGTGCTGCCCCATGGTCTCATGAAATTTCTCAACTTAAGGTCACCTGGGACTTCCACAACTCACATTACTAGTGTACCACAGTGTTTAACAAGCTGGCAACACACTCTTCCATGAATTAGTTTCTTCACCCATCACACTCTCATGCTTCTCTTCCATCCCCACTTCTCCTATTCAAATTATTTTCTTTTTCCTGTTTACCACTCCTCTTTCAGATGTCAGTCCCTGGGCTTCTGATCTGTTCAACACTCATTTCCTCAGTTATCTCCAGTGCATTTTTCTCTGCTGAATTCCAGACACATAGATCCAAAAGTCAACTTGACAATCACAAATGGGTGTTAGGTCTCACACACATTCCCAACCTGAAGTGTCTAGAAACAAATTCCTGCTTTTCCTCCCCTAAATCTCTTGTCCGTCTTCTCTACCTAAACAAATGCCAATGCTTTTTTAGTTACTCAGAGAAAAATGACAGTTATCATAAATGTCTCTCTCACACCCCTGGATAACATCATCATCATATTGTTAACCCCTGTCTCCAACACAGACCTCTCATCATTTTTTCCACTTCACCTTCCTTGTACCAAAGCAATCTGCTATCTATTCTTTCCTGTATGTCCATGTCTTTCCCAGAAGACCCTTTTAAACTACAAAGAGACTATTCAAAACCGTTCTGCTTATCATTTGATTCCTTCAAGTAGCCTCCATAGCCCTTCATAATGTGGCCCCGCTATTTCTTTATTTTCACTATTCTTCTCCTTGTATGGTCTACTTCAGCCATATTGGCTTCCTTCCACTTCTCCAACATACTGGTTGTTATCCTGTCTCAGAAACATAGTTTTCTCTAAGTATAATCATATCCCCTAGAGAAATTCCTATAGATTATTTCCTTACCATTGTTGACACCTTAATTAAAGCATGCCTTCCAGTGCACCCTTCAATGACTATCTATGGTACATCAATTGTGAAAATGTGCCCCATTGTTTATCCCTCCTTGTAACCCTGCTAACCATAGCACTTTAAAAGTTATGTGTTTTATATTTACTGACACATTTTGGGGTTAGCTTTTAAATATTTGTTCTTATATCATATACTTAAGGCATGCAACCTGTTTTGATATATTTTGACATGACAATGATATTATTTTCAAATAAGAAGCATATCTACCATCTTGAATAGTTACCCATTTTATGTGTTCTTGTAAGACTACTAAAAATCTGGTCTTTTAGCAAAAATAGCAAATCCAGTAAATATCATTAACTATAGTTCTCTATAGTTTTACACTAAACCTCTAGACTCATTCATCCCACGTATCTATAACTTTGTATTACTTGACATGCATGTCCCCATTGCCTAATCCGCTTATTCACTCACTGATGTTTTTAAGGCTAAATAATATTCCATTATGTAAGTATATGTATATGAATATATGGAGAGAGATATCATAGCTACTATATTTTTTTCATCCATCAATGGACACTTTAGTTATTTTCATGTCTTACCTACGATTGTGGAAGTGTTATTCTATTTACAAACTGGTGATTTCATTTCATTTGGGTATATACCCAGAAGAAGAATTCTTGGGTCATCTGAAAGTTCTCTTTTTCATTTCCATAGGAAGGTCCATAATCCTTACCATGATGGCAGCACCAAGCTACCCTTCTAACAAAAGTGTACAAGACTTTTTTTCTCCACTCCCTTACCAGCACTTGATACCTCTTGTCTTTTTTATGAAATCCACCCTAAAAAGTGTAAGGAGGTATCTCAAAGTGATTTGATTTGCATTTCCCTTCTGATTAATGAAGTTGGCCACTTTTTCATATATGTGAGGGTCATTCATATAATTTCTCTGGAGACATGTTTATTCAGGTCATTTGCCCATTTGTTTTTAATCAGGGTATTTATTTTTCTGCTGTTAAATTACTTTAGTTCTTTTTAATTTGGGATATTAACCACTTACCAATATATGGTTTGGGATATTTTCTCCCAATCTTTGGGTTGCTTCTTAATTGTGTTTATTGTTTCCTCTGCTGTACATAATATTTTAGTTTGATGGAATTCCATTTATTTACATTTGATTTTGTAGCCTTCACTTTTAGTGTGATATTCAAAACATCATTGACAAGACTAATGCCAAGGCAATGCTCCTTATGTTTTATGACTCCTGGTCTCACACGTAAGAATTTTCTCCACAATCTGTATGGTATCACACAAAGGTCTAATATCATTCCTTTGATGTGGAAATTCACTTTTCACAGCACCATTTACTGAAGATATTAATCCTTTTCCATTGCCTCTTCCTAGTGCACTTTTCAAAAATTAGTAGACCATGAATGTGTGAGTTCATTTCTAGATTCTACATTAAGTTCCATTGGTCTACATACTCTTTGTATGTCAGTATCATGCTGTTTTGATTACTACACCTCTGTACAGTAACTTAGAAACTGGTAGTGTGATGCCCTCAGCTTTCATCTTGCTTCTCAATACTGCTTTGACTCTTTGAATTCTTTTGTGGTTCCATGTGAATTTTAAAATTACTTTTTCTAGCTGTTGAATAGAGAGAGTAAGGAAATGTAATTGGGGGAATTAAATTAATTAAAGTACAAATATTCACATGTGAAATACCATGACTAAACCCCTTTGAACAATGAACATACACTTACACAATGAGGGACAGGAATGTAAAACAGATCCTACTGGGGGAAGGTTCTAGAAGTAGGAGAAGGACTAACGGAGAGAGTAAAGATTGGTGAATATTGTCAATGTACTTTGTATCAGTGTATGAAGATGGAACACTGAAACCTGTCAAAATCATTTTAAATAGAGGGTACGGGTGTGAAGGAGAATGATGGTGGAGGTTAACCTAACTGAGGTACATTGCAAGCATATATGGAAATGTCACAATGGGACTCCCTGTACAACTAACATATGCAAATAAAAATGCCTTAAAAAGAATAACTTTTTCAATTTCTGTGAAAATATCTTTGACATTTTGAGAGGTATTGTATAGAATATGCATGTTATTCTTGGAAGCCTGTACATTTAGCAACGTTAATTCTTCCAGCCCAAAACCATGGGATATCCTTCCATTTATTTGTATCTTCTTCAATTTATTTCATTAGCACATAGTAGATTTTTCACATTCGGCAGTACTGGGGATTGAACTACAGGCCTCACACTTGCTAGGAAATCAGTCCACAACTTGAATCACACATGTGAGGAGGAAGTAGCTGGTGCAGCAAGGATCACTGACTCATGGCATAGGGAGGAGGTTTTTGATTAAGACTGAATCACTGTGGGTGAATAGCTATAGTATTGCTGACAGTAGTAATCTGCCACATCTTCAGCCTGAAGGCTGCTGATGGTGAGAGTGAAATCTGTGCCAGACCCACTGCCACTGAAGCGGTCAGGGACCCCAGATGCCCGGTTAGAGGCTGCATAGATCAGCAGTCTAGGAGGCTGTCCTGGTTTCTGCTGGTACCAAGCTAAGTAGCTGCTAACGCTCTGACTGGACTTGCAGTTGATGGTGACCCTCTCTCCTGCAGATGCAGCCAGGGAGCCTGGAGACTGGGTCATCACGATGTCCCCATAGGCACCTGTAATTGGGAATGTACAATGATCACACACATATACACACATGGATTTTATCATATACACACTGAAATGTGGCATTTAAATGCATTTTCTAATGGCATTATAACACAGCACAATATTTGGTCCATTTTGAAGACAGTCATTATTTCCCATTGCATCTTAGAAACATTTTTTCAACTCGACAAAGATATTACTCTGAAGAAATTGAAGCACTGATTAAGTTTCTCACCAGACACCCAGAGCAACAGGGACATGAGGACCTGGGTCTGTGACACCATCTTGCTCCCCCTGCCTGCCTGATGCAACCCAGTTCTCACTACAAAGGCCACGTTTATAAATTCTGAGCAGCTGAACTGGACCTGAGGGGCTATGCAAAGCAATCAGAAAATAAGGAAGTAAAATGCTTGAGTAAAAGTACCTGATGTAAATGAAGAGCCAAAAATATCATCACAGAAAGGGTAATTGTGTCACTTGAAAAGACATTGAACTCTACTTAGAAGCTCTCAGTCAACTTAGAAGTTCTAAACCACAAACCACTAGATGATCTAAAAAAGGGCTTTAGGAGGCTGAGGGAGGAAACTAAAGCTAAGCCTGGTTGAGGCCACCCTGGGATACATAGTGAGACTCTGTCTCAAAAAACTGACACAAAAAAGGAGGTGATAGAACTTTAGTTTAAAATAAAAAATATGTCTAAACAGGTTGGGTTTACAGAAATGGTAGGCTAAGGACCTCACATCAACAATACTGATGAAATAATAAAGCATGGTAGAAAAGTAACAACAACAAAATAAAGAAAAATGAAGAGGAAAGGAGAGAACAGAAGCAGAAGGAACAAACAGAAGCAAAATGTGCACTGATCCAGGAAGAGGGAGCAAAAGGGCAAAAAAAAGGGAAAAGACAAAAAGAAAGTAACAACTTTGAGTCCTTTTTTTTAATCTATGACCAAAAAATGTCACAGTTCTGAAGCCACACTTACTATGAAACCAATGAAAAACACTGCAAACATTTGAGCCTCTGTTTCTAGGATATGCATGGACAAAGACAGGCCTGGAATTCACTCTGGGAAGAATCCTGTGACAGTAATTTAAGCCTATGGTCAAAGGGGCTCTAATCTCAAAGTAACTATGAAGCAAAGAGAAACTGGAATCTTTCTAAACCATACCTATAGGAACTAAAAGCTGCTCTAAATTAATTTGGAAACAGAGAGAAAAAAAAGAAAGATAGAAGGTTACTTTGGCAAGTAATGGCCACAGAGCAACACTGCAAGGATTTTTACCCTGGAAACACATTCCAGAACCTGTGAACTTCAAAATGGTTTAGCCTTACTTACAAGGTGACCATGTGAGAAACCTCTCTAAAGAAGGGTGTGAACATTTTAACTCCTCAAAGACCTTGCAAATAATTTTTCTTTACTTATTTATTGATTTTTATTATCATTTATGGGGATTCATTCTGACATTTTTAAAAGTATTTACAATGCATTTTGGTCAATTTCTCCTTATCTTATATATAATTTTTCAAGGACAAATAGATCACTAAGGCAGAGATCTAAGAACAAAAAAGATAATTTGAGTGTGAATAAAAACAATATTAAAAACAAAGAGCTAAGATACTGCTCACACATCAGTTTCCAGAATTATGAAAGCATATTTGAAAGGTAAGTTATAAGCTTGCTATTATGTACAAAGTACAGGATAATAAAAAAACATAAAGTATCATTAGAAAATTGGATATTGACAACATAGGGTATTTCCTATCTAAAGCAAATTATTTAACTGATCTTGAAACTTAAAAAAGAATCAGGAATATTATTGACAATTTTGATTTTCCATTTAATCAAAATGATCTCCCCTTTTATTTTGCTTTGAATAGATAATTTTGTGCAGTTATAGCTTCAAGTTAAAAAAAGTAAAATAGATTTTAAAGTGTTACAGGAGAGATTCCAAGATGGCAACTAGAGGGAAGAAGCAGAAAGCATGCTTCCTAAAATACAATCTTGGAGAGATGCTGGGGATACACTTTACAAGAAAAACCACCAAGAAGAGGCAAAACTCTGACTCCTCCACACACTCAGCCCATGCATAGCATCCCCACTCCATGGCATAGGAGAAACCAAGAGGGCTCCCATGCCACCAGACACCATTTCCTACTGGCTCGAGAGACACAGATCACCAGGTGAGCTAAGCAGCACATGGTTCTCCCACAGACAACCCTGGGCCAAATCAGCATACCCCCTGGACAAGACTGACCCCAACCAAGGGAAAAAGAGAAAGAAAACACTGAATAATAAACAACAACAAAAAAAGACACGTAGCAAGGAAGGCGGAGTGCCCTCACAGAACTGTAAATAAACAAGCCAGCCAGAGAAGGCAGGAGTGGCAGCACCACCCAGCAACCTTGGAGCGGAAAGTTTGTAAAAGTGGCTGTGTGAGGAAAGCACCACTGGAGAGGAGGGAAGGGGCACTTCCCACATGAACTGTAAAGTAACATGACAGCTGGAGAAAGTGGGTGTAGCGCCACCTCCCCCAGTGTGCTTGGAGAGGTGAAACCTTGTAACAGTGGCGGTTGTGCACTAGAGAACTCTAAATAAACAAAGCCTGTGGGGCCAGGTGAGTGTTAAGCTCATCCCCGAGATCTGCAATCAATAAAGCCTCCAGCAACAGCTGGCTGATAGCAGTGGGCAGGTGAGCGACAGTCTCAGATAGACATTCACAGAACTGTCTCCATATCGTTTTTCTTTTTTTTTTCTCTTCCTTTGATGAGACAACTGAAATATACCTGCATGCTGAAAGACTTACTGAAACTGTATTGCACTTGAACTTGGGCTACTTTATTGTGTTTTGTTGTTGTTGTTGTTTTTCCCCTTTGATGAGACAACAACACAACTACTTCTAAGACACCATCTCCAGGTTTGGAGGCTGAAAAATTATTAAGACTGAAACTTTATTACATTTGAACTTGGGAATTTTTTTTTAAACCTCTCTGTGTCTCTCTAATGCATGTTTAGCTTACTGCTGATTAGTACACTCTCTCTCCCTATTTATTGCTTTGACACTATTTTTTGTTTCTTTGTTTTTTGGGGGGGTTTCTGGGTTTGGGGGGGTTGTTTGTTTGTTTGTCTTGTTTTTTTACTTGTTTGTTTATTTGTTTTTCCCTTTTGCATTACCTTCTTTTCTTCCTGTGTGCAGAATCCCTTGAAGAATCTTTTGTAGTGGTGGCTTTGTGTCACAGATTGTTTTAGTTTCTGCTTATCATCTATTTTGAATGATAGTTTTGCTGGGTAGAGTATCCTGGGGTTGAAGTTATTTTCATTCAGTGCCTGGAAAATCTCACCCTAAGCTCTTCTTTCTTTTAATGTTTCTGTTGAGAAGTCTGCTGTGATTTTGATGAGTTTACCTTTGTATGTTATTTGTTTTTTGTCTCTTACAGCCTTCAATATTCTTCTCTGTATTTGTTGTTTAACTGATAATATGCCATGGGTTAATTCTATTTTGGTCAAGTCTGTTCAGTGTTCTGGAGGCCTCCTGCCTCTGTATGGGTATAGATTTCTCTAGATTTGGGAAATTTTCTGTAATTATTTTGTTGAATATATTACACATTACCTTTGCTTGCACTTCTTCTCCTTCTTCAATGCCCATGATTCTCAGGTTTGGTCTTTTGATGGAGTCAGTGAGCTCTTGCATTTTCTTTTCACAGGTCTTGAGTTCTTTAACTAATTGTTCTTCAGTTTTTCCTTTAATTATCATTTCATCTTTGAGTTCTGAGATTCTGTCTTCAGCTTGTTCTATTCTGCTGGATTGGCCTTCCATTTTGTTTTGCCAATTCTGTTTCATTCTTTTTTCTGAGGTTTTCCATATCCTGAGTCCCTTCCTCTTTAATGTTGTCTGTTTTCATCCTGAGTTCATTTATCTCTTTATTAATCGTGTTCTTTGTTTCACTTTGGTGTTTATACAGTGTTCCTGTGGCTTCTTTTATTTCTTCTTGTGCTTTCTCAAATTCTCTATTTTTGTTGTCTTGGAATTTCTTGAGTGTCTCCTGTACATTTTTGTTGAACATATCCAGTAACATCTCTATAAAATTCTCATTAATTATTTGTAGGATTTCTTCTTTCAGTTTGTTCTTGTGGGCTTCATTTGGTTCTTTGGCATAGTTTATCTTCATTTTATTGGAGTCTGAATCTGAGTATCTGTTTTCTTCATTTCCCTCTGGTTCCTGTACTAATTTTTTTGCTGTGGGGGAACTGGTTTCCCTGTTTTTTCTGTCTTCCCATCATTGCCCTTGGTATTGTTACTATCCCCATACTGTGTGCAATTAAGTATTTTCTAGCTTGTAATAATAACAATGGTGATATTTAGAATGGAAAGGTGAGGGGAGAGGGACAGCAAAAAAGGTAAAGCAAAAGGGAAAAACAAATAAACAAGTTAAAAAGCAAAACAAACAAACAAAAAACAGTGTCAAAAACAGGGAGAGATAGTGTACTAATCAACAGTAAACTAAAAAGCCATTAGAGAGACATAGAGATGATTAAAATAAAAAAAACTCCAAGTTCAAATGCGATAAAGTTTCAATTTTAATAATTTTGGTGCTAGTCCCTCAGCCTCCTATCCTGGAGATGGTGTCTCAGAAATAGTTCTGTTGTTGTCTCATCAAAGGGGAAAAAAAAAACCCAAAACACCACAAGGTGTCCCAAGTTCAAATGCAATACAGTTTCAGTAAGTTTTTCAGCATGCAGGTGTAGTTCTGTTGTTGTCTCATCAAAGGAAGAAAGAAAAAAAAAGAGTCTTGAGACATCTTTGTGAATGTCTATCTGAGGCTGAGGCTCACCTGCCCACTACTGTCAGCCACCTGTTGCTGGAGGCTTTATTGATTGCAGGTCTCAGGAGTGAGGTTAACACTCACCTAGCCGCTCAGGCTTTCTTTATTTAGAGTTCTCCTGTGCACTGTTGCAAGCTTTCCCCTTTCCAAGCACACTGGGTTAGGTGGCGCTACACATGCCTTCTCTGTCCAGTGTGTTTATTCACAGTTCACATGGGAAGTAACCCCTCCCCCCTCTCCTGTGGAGTTTTCCTCCCACAACCACCTTGACAAGCTTTCCTGCTCCAATGTTGCTGGGCAGGTGCCGCCACCCCTGCCTTCTCCAGCCAGCTTGTTTATTTACAGTTCTGTGAGGGATTTCCTGTCTCCCCCTCTTCTGCACTCAGAGCACCCCACCCTCTTTGCTACGTGTCTTTTTGTTGTTGTTGTTCTTGTTTATTCAGGTTTTTTTTCCCCTGGGTGGGGGTTGGTCTGTCCAGGGGGCTATGCTGATCTGGCCTAGGGTTGTCTGTGGGAGAACTGCATGCTGCTTAGCTCACCCTGTGGTCTGCATCTTCTCAAGTGGTCTGGGAGCTGGTGTCTGGTGGCACAGGGGCCCTCCTGGTTTCTCTGTTTAACGTGGAGTGGGAATGCTCTGCATGAGCTGGGGATGTGGAGGAGTCAAACTTTTGCCTCTTCTTGGTGGTTTTTTCTGTAAGGTGTATCTCCAGCATCTCTCCAAGATTTTATTTTAGGAAGTATGCTCTCTGCTTCCTCTCTCTAGTCACCATCTTGGAATCTCTCCTTTTTTTCATTTTATGAACTACTGCTTATTCACATTACACTGGTGGAGAATAAAATAGTCTCAATAAAGTCTTGTTTTTATAATAAAAGAAAACATGAGTTGGGGCCAGCATGACTAAGCTCTGGTGAAGGTGCTCCCTGAGGATACACACTCAGCTTCTTGCCTTGTCTTGTCATGGAGGACAGAAAGGGGGGACTTTGAAGAAGTGTTTCTTGTGAGGGTGTCAATCCCAACACAAGGACTTCACTGAAACCTAATTATTTCCCAAAAGGTCCAACTCCAAACACCATCACATTGGGCATTAGTCCTCATCACAGGATAAAATTTAGTTCCTAATAGTCATCAAAAAGAAGAAAATTGTAATAAAATGCCAAGCTTACTCATTCTCCCACAAATCAAGTTTCAACAATGTACAGTTTGTGAAGTAGATTTCTCAAGGTATTCTAACATGACCAAAAAATGTGTTGGCTGAAAGCAACACAGATTACTTCTTTCACAGTTTTGGAAACAGGAAGTCTGAAATTAACATCCCTTCCCAGCTCTGACCCACACCTTTTCCTCTGTGACCATCTTGGTTGAAGGGCTAAGAGAAGATCAGTCATAGATTCAAATTACCCTATGATATTGAAAGAATACATTCTATCTTGTTATTCTAACACATTAAATGTACTTCTAAACTCAGAAATTATGAATGGCTTTTCAACACCAATAGCAAGGAGAAGATATGGAGAGGATTTTTCTATGATCATTTTAAAATGACATGAAATTATGCCTTGTTCATCTTCTGAAGTTCTCAAGAGAATTCTTCCTTTAAGAAATGTCTTCAGACATTTTTTTTAAAAAAACATGGAATGTTTCACAAAGTTACATGCCATCCTTGCTCTGGGGCCATGCTGATCTCACTTGCATGGTCAAGACAAGGTCAGAAACTGCAGGTGCAACATATCTCTCATTGGAGTTATTGAGGGAACATCCAGTGGCTTCCTTTGTCTGGAGAAAAGAGATATTAATAATCTGAAGGTATTTGTTTAGTATGAGCCAGAGAGATAGGCTCAGAACAAGACGTATCATTCCAATTTTACTAGATGTGCTGCCAAAGTGTGATTGATATACTTGATATATTGTAGAACATTTGTAAATGCCACAATGTATCTCTAGCACAGCAAGGAAAAAAAGAGTCAATCACAAAACAGAGAATGTTTTCAAATGTAAATCAAAACCATGTTAAAATTCCACCTGACTAAATGTCCTGTTAAATGGCTATCAGCAAGAACACAAACAACAAATGTTGGCAAAAATGTGGGGAAAAAGGAACCTCATACACTGGTGGTGAGACTATAAATTAGGACAACCACTATGGAAAACAGTATGGAGTCTCCTCAAAAACCTAAAAACAGAAATGCCATTTGATCCAGCAATACCACTCTTTGGGATATACCCAAAAGAATGTGAGTTAGGGTACAAAAGGCACCTGCACACCCATGTTTATTGCAGCATTATTCACAGCAGCCAACCTATGGAAACAGCCAGATGCTGTGCAAGATCATTGGCAGAGGCCACTAAGATAAGTGGGCCAGGAAGTAGTGAAGAGGTCTGGCAGAGATGAACCAATGTGGGTTAATACACAAGTGCATGGAAGCAATTCTGGGAATCTCTTTGTGAAGCTATCTTTATCTCAAACTAGCAAAAATGATATGTCTTTCTTATTATCTCTTATGTTTTCTCTTCAAAATTTGGGGAAGAAGAGGGTGGAACATGTTCTGCCCGGAAAAGAGGGGGAGGTGGCACAAACAATGTACATACATGAAAGTAAATGTAAAATCAGTCAAATAAAAAGGAAAAAAGACAAAAAGAAAGAAAACCTAGTATTTATATGCAAAGGAATTTTACTCAATCATGAAGAAGAATGAAACTTTTCGTGTACAGGTAAATGAATGGAACGAGAGAACATCATCACGAGTGAAGTTAGTCAGGTTCAGAAAGCCAAAGGCCACATGTTTTCGCTCATATGTGGAATACAGACCTAATACAAATATAAGCAATATGAAAAACAGGTTATGCTAAGGGGAGGCCACATATAAAGAAAGGGTAAAAGAAGTTAAGAAGGTGAATATGGTTGATGTACTTCCTATAAAAAATGAATATAGAATTTTTAAACCTGTTGAAATCCCAATATTTCCTATCTAAATGTACTGTTAGAAAGACTCTACATTTATTTCATTAGCTGTTTGAAGATGGGGCTTCTCATTTGTTCACAAAGATGCAACTGAAGTGAATAAATACCTTCCTCTTCCTCACTCTTTCTATTTCAGCAGTTGGAAGCTTATTTTTTAAATTCTGTCTTTTGCTCACAGAAAATGATATAACTTGTATCTTCTGTATCTGTGTGGATCAATTTTAACTTAGCACTGTTTTTATGAAGCACTCAATAAAGGAACACTCCAAAAAAGATATTCAGTGAGGCTACAAGACCTCAGGTGTCCCTTCTTATAATTATAGTAATAAGGCTTTACCCCAGCCTAATTTGAGAAAAGCAACAAGGGAAACTCATTCTGATGGTGGCAATAAAAACAAGATGGAAGTCTACAGCAGCATCTGGAATCTTCAATCTCTAGCCCATGGTCTCGTCTCTGGTCTACTTCAAAAGCTTAGCAGAAGGCACATTTCCAACACAACAGCTTGTAGTCTGGTTCTCCACTCTTCCCAATGTCTCTGTGAAGGCTATTGTTTGTATCTGGAATGTCCTCCAAGGCCTATGTTAAAGGACTGGTCCCCAGCACTTTAACTAATGGGAAGAGGAGCAAACATTTACAGGTGAGGGCATAGTGAGAGGGCATAGATCTTTGTTGCAGGGCCCTTGAAAGGGGATTGTGGGATCCCACATTCACTTCTCTCTCTTTTTGTATCCTGACCATGAGATGAGCACATGTGCTTCACCATGTGCTTGCTCCATCATGTTCCTGCCTCACTTCAAACCAAAAGCAAAGAAGCCAGTTGATCATGGACTGGAACCTCCAAAACTATGAACAAAAAGTAAACCTTTTCTCTTTACAGTTTGACTGTCTGAGGTATTTTATTACAATAACAGAAAGCTGATAAGCACAATGAACTACCCAGTATAACTATTATTATTTTTTCCAACATATATCTTATAAATTTCATTTTACTTGTATCTCTTAGGCCTGGTTTCTGTTAGTTTTAAAAAAGATCCCTGTCTAATACATAATCCAAATTAAATATAGTGTAATTTAGTGATGAAACTACTTCATAGTTCACTAATATAAGTACTATGGAAAGTGCACAGGAACATTCTCAGAGATTTTCTCACACAGATTAATGGCAATTGACCAATGAATATATGACCAAGTTGATCCTCTATTCTTCAGAATTACTCTCCAAGGTCTATTATGTATTATGCTCCATAAGGACCTTGGCTGTCTGCAGGTCTCCAATCTAATAGATCAAGGATAGAACAATGGACTCCACTTCAATTTCATCCTCATGACATATGTAACCCTGAATAGGGAAAACATGTTCCTAGCCAGGCTCATGCCTGTAATCCTAACTACTCCAGAGGCAGAGATAAGGAGGATGGTGGTTCAAAGCCAGCCTCAACAAATAGTTCCTGAGACCCTGTCTCAAAAATACCCAACATAAAACAGGGCTGGTGGAATGGCTTAAGTAATAGAGCACCTCCCCAGTAAGCGTGAGTCCCTGAGTTTGAACCCTAGTGACACCAAAAAATGACAAAAGAAAAGAAAACTTATGCCTTATTCTGAAAATTCTCTGGGATCACCACTACCCACAAATTGCAGAGTGGGAAGACAGAAAGTAAAGAGTTTCATCATAGGGATACTTTATACCTATCAAATTACGTGGGGGCTTTGGGAGAGCTTACAAAATAAATTTTTAAAGACCCTTTTTAACCTACTTTCATTATTGTATCCTTGACTGCTATATCTCCCTGCTCAGAACTCTTGACTCACGGTGGCTGTGCTGAAAGACACTCAGAATCTCATCATATTTCAAAGGCAGAAGAAGTAAACAATGCTGACATATTGGATGCAAGGTGTGAGAGAAATGGAATATCGGAGAATGACTGCTACACTTGTTTAGGACAGAGAAACCAGAGAACTGAAATGATGTCTTCTGAGAAGGAGAAGCTCAGGGGAAAGCAAATTTGGAATGCAAATGGAAATCAGAACTTCAGGAAGATCACAATAGAATTAGGAGATGCTCCCAGATCTCCAATTGCCAATGTGCTAAGGTAGATGTTTATGTGAGATTCTGAAATTCACACAAGTGCTCTGAATTGTAGGCACAAATCTGGGGTATGGGGTAAGATCACTAGGAAATGAGTGTAAACAGATGACGGCAGACTGGGCACAAACAGGTAACCCAATATATTCAAGCCAAACAAATGAGGAGTAATAAGTACAGACACTGAGAAGTACTAGCCACTGAGATAAGATTGAACCAGAGCCAAGGCAGTGCTTTTAAAATGCATTTTCAGATTTGAAGTATAAAATTTAAAAAGTTAATGAACAGAAAATTTACTTTTTGTGCTAGTTATTACTACATGCTGCATACACATTTATTTGTAGGATCACAAGTCTCTCTGAGCAAGTGGAAGATCTGGAATATTACTTTTGGAAAAAAAACAAAAGTAGACACTTGCTGCCATCTGCTGATGGCCCTCATGCACTAAAAATTCCAGGGAGGATGCTCATCACACTTTCTCTTGAAAAGTGTCTGGAATGTTTTCCCTGCAAACCTGTGCTCTAGTGCATTAACTAGCATGGACTTCTTCCAGTATTTCTATAATAGAGCAATTAAGAGGCTGATGCCCCATCTGCCCTACGATTTTCATTCTACACATAGGATACAAGGTCACATAGAATATGTCTGTGCAAGATCATTTGCTTAGTTCATCAGACTTGATTCCCATCATTTGACTCCACCCTCTCACCCAGCTGCCCTCATCGGCTGCCACATACAGCACACAAGCTGTTCTGCACGTTATAGAACTCTGCTGTCTGGTTCACTAACTCAATTGTCTGTTCCTCAACAAGATATTCCTGTCCTCCGCATTTTAGATGAAATTTACAATCACAGTCACCCTCCACCACATCATCTGGCCTATGGTCTTCTCACTCTTGCCTGTGTACAATTTCTAGGTGTTCGTTAACATTGAGAAGTGTTGTGCACATGAGAAGAACTCTGCACAGAGGTCTGTTTATATTCACGTACATTCTCATCTCTACTGTCTTCACAATTTAACTTTCTATTCCCTGATATTAATGGCTTTCTGGGGTCAAATGCAGCCATTCATGCTTGAAAGAAGAGATTTGGGCATGCAAAGCTCAGGGAAGAGCCCTCTAGAAATGCACAGGCCCTGGAAGACAGAGAACTGGCCCTGCTGAAGAAACATGTTGGAGGCAGGCACAGGCCTGATTCTAGGAGATCTGCTAGGATATTTGAGCTTTCTGCTAAGTACAATAAGAGCATGTGGAGAATCAGTAGGAATTAGTTCAAGTTCTTACTGAGTACTTTTTAGTGCATGTTTTGCCTAAGAGAAAAGTGTAGAAGCCATCATCATTCCTGCACCAGTTGGACCATTAGCTCTTTCACCTCTGAAAACACTTAATGACACCAAAATTAAAACCTCTGAACATCACCCTGTTCAATACAAGACCCAATCATTACTTGGTAAAATAAAAATAGTATTATATACTTAGAATGCTCATTTTGCTAACCCTGGAATCAACACACTTTCTGCAAGGTATTCAGTCAAATAAACATTCAGTTTCTTAGTAAAGGAATTTTACAGATATAATAAAATAAGGTGACTTTAAGAAGGGGAGATTTCCTGAGTAGACATGACCTAATCACAGAGCCCTTAAAAATCTGGATCTAGAGTCAAAGAAAGAGAAATTGAAATGATTCAAGGCATGAAAAGGATTATGGGGGAGGGGAGATGCTCTAATGCTGGCTTTGGAGATAGAGGGAGCTCTGTTGGAGGGAATGTGCAGCTTTCAGGAGCTAAGAGTTCACATCCATAAAGGAAATGAGTCCTTAGCCTTACAACTACCAGAAACCAAATTTGCCACAACTGCTTGATCTTGGAAGAACACCCTGAGCTTCACATGAAGTTCTGCCCAACCACTTCTCAATGTTAACTGTGAAAGACCCAGACACCTCAGCCATCCCATTCCTACATTTCTGAGGTAGAGGCCTCTAAGCTGGTGAGTTTTTTAATGGATGGGTATTTGTTACCCGGCACTACAAAACTGGTAGAGATATCAATCTGTTACATGTTAATGAGAGAAACAGAAATCTAAATAGAAATAATCTCCCACTTAGCTCATGACCAAAATGATGCTGAAATGTCTGACTTGGGCTGCAATGTGGTGAAGCTCTGCCCTTTTTCTGCCACAGACATTTTCCTAACTTGTGTCTATAACCAACAATCAACGTTGAACACTGTTCTACAAAAATGCATATCAAGAGCCAGGGTGGTGGCCCTTGCCCATAATGCCAACTTCTTCAGAACCATAGATAGGAGGACTGTGGCTTGAGGGCAACATGTGCAAGAAGTTAGTGACAGCCTGTCATAAAGAACAAGTGCATAGTGTGCCCCATGCCTGTAATTTCAGCTATGCAAAAGGAAGAGATAGAAATTTTGCCATCTAAAGCCAGCCCCAGGTAAAAGTATGAGATCCTGTCTAAAAAGTACATGTAGTAAAATGTACTTGGGGTGTGACTTAAATGGAAGATCTCTTGTCTAGCAAGTAAGACCCTGAGTTCAAATGCCTATACTGACCAAAAAATAGATAGACAGATACATAGACAGACAGACAAAAAGGAACAGATCGACTTATCTTGGCCATACTGGTCTTTAAACTCAAGGTCACACATTTGCTAAGCAGACACTCTACTACTTGAGCCACACCATCCACATTTTCTTTTATTCATTTATTCACATGTGCATACACTGCATCATTTCTCCCCCTTGTCACCCCCCACCGTCTTCTCCCTCCCCCCTTGCATCCAGGAAGAACCTGTTCTGCCCTTATCTCTAATTTTGTTGAAAAGAAGACATAAACATAATAAGAAAGACAAAGCGTTTTTGCTAATTGAGTTAAGGGTAGCTATACAGAGAGATTCCTTGCATTGCTTCCCTGTACAAATGTATTACAACCGAAGTTGATTCATCTCTATCTGATCTGTACACTAGTTCCTGATCCCTTCTCATATTGACCTCTGTCACTTTAAGGTTTCTGTATTACCTCCTCTGCAGTAGGGACATCAAACACTTTCATGTTTTGGGTTTACTACCTATCCCCATCCCTCCCCTATATGCTCTTCCCTTCTCATGTGAACCAAGTCCAACACCATTGCTTCATTTGCCCTAGATCTAAAGTCCACATATGAGGGAGAACATATGATTTTTGGTCTTCTGACCTGGCTAACCTTGCTCAGGATGATGTTCTCCAGTTCCATCCATTTACCTGCAAATGATAAGATTTCATTCTTCTTCATGGCTGAGTACAATTCCATTGTGTATAGATACCACATTTTCTTCATTCATTCGCCAGTAGTGGGACATCTTGGTTGTTTCCATAACTTGGCTATTGTGAATAGTACTTCAATAAACATGGGTGTGCAGGTGCCTCTGGAGTGACCTGTGTCACGTTCTTTTGGATATATCCCCAGGAGTGGGATTACAGGTACAATTTTTATTTTAGTTGTTTTTGATAGGGTCTTATGTTTTCAATTAGGCTGACCTGGACCATGATCTACTTATCTACTTCTCCTGCCTAGCTAGAATGACAGGCATGTGCAACCATGTCCAGCCCCAATAGATCAGAATTAATGAAGGTCATGGTCTGTCCATTCTGTCTTCATGGTTAGTTCCTCTTCAATTCAAGGAACTCTGGGCAAGGTGTTCTGTCTTGGACAAGAGAGAGATGACAATATCTCAAACACATCTGAAAAATTCTGGGCCCCAGATATTTCAGATGCCAAACACATGCTCCCTTTGATGTGCAGCAACATTAAATATTTCAAATTATAATTGTATTCTAAGAAATAGTGGGATGGTTTTCATTTCTTTGAAAATCTACATTGGCTATTCCTGTTGTTGAAATTCTACATGTATCCTTTGTATAGATACATTTCTGTGTGTCATCCTATTAGACATTTACTTGATGCTATGATTTGGATATGAATTGTCCTCCAAAGAACTTATGTGTTGAAGTCTTGGTCTCCACCTGGTAAATGCAATCACTGGGAGTTGAATGGATCATGAGAGCTCTGACTGAATGGATGTCATAATCTACTGACATGTTCATAACTTGATGGCGTCTTGAGGAGGTACTAGAAATCAGGACAGAGGCTGCTTGGCTGTGGTGCATTCTAATACCGAGCATTTGGAAAGCTGTACTGTCCCTGCTCTTTCCTGTCTCTCTCGGCTTCCCAGCAGCAATGGAGTGAGCAGCTTTCCTCAGCCACCTACTTCCACCATGATACTTCTATCTTGCTGCAGACATAAAAGCAATGTAGCTAGATGACCATAGAGGGAAACCTCTGAAATTGTGAGAGAAAATTAACCTTTCATCATGTAAGTTGCTTGCCAGGGGTGTTTACCACAGAAGACACAGTTGGCACAGTTCACGCCACCACATGCTTGTTGCTGGGAAATACCTGACATGTCTGCACATGTGGACATATCTGTACATCCGTAGATAAGGGCACACAAAAAATCACAAAGGACTAAGTCTCAGGACAAAGACTGAAGATTCTACAGACTTCTCAAACAATTATATGTGGCCTTGAACACTAGAAGATGAGAGACATATTTCTCTCTCAGAGCCTCCAATTGGGAAAGCTGCCTTCCAATGAGTCCTGTGTTGGACTTCTGACCCTAGAACTGTAAAATGATTGATTTCTCATCTCCAAGCCACAGAGTCTGTGGTAAATTGTTACAGATGAATTAGAAAACCAATACAGAATTTCCCCACTGCATTTAACTGTAGATATCTCTGTTTCAAAGGATAAGAGATACTGAGCCCCTTCATTTTCTGTTGAGCACTGCAAGTTTTCTCATCACAGGCTATCTGCGGATAAAGGTAGTGTGCCAGCAGGAGGTGGGGTACAAGAAACTGATGAGTATCTGAGAGGAAGTTTATGTTCAAGGTTGAAGCACTGTGTGAGAAGCACTGTAACTCTGCTAACAGTAGTAATCTGCTGTATCTTCAGCTTGGAGGCTGCTGATGGTGAGAGTGAAATCTGTCCACTGCCACTGCAGGGGTCAGGAACCCCAGATGCCTGGATAGATGCCCAGTAGATGAGAAGTTTAGAAGGCTGTCATTGTTTCTACTGATACCAGGCCAAGTAGTGATTATTGTCCTTGTTCCATAAAAGGCTGGCTGAACTTAAAGTTCATAGTGATCCTTTCTCTTGCAGACCCAACCAAGGAACCTGGAGACTGACTCACCATGATATTCCCAGAGATACCTGCAATCAGGAATGGATAATGATCATAAGTACAAACACACAGTGACTTTATAATACAAACATTGAAATATGTCATTTAAAGTGTCATTTCTAATGACTATTGGGTTCATATGGGAAATCATCATTATATCCAAGTACCTCTTTTAATTTTTATCTCTACAAAGAATATTATTATGATGAGACTGTGACATTTTAAAATTTCTCAACAAAGACCCAAAGCAGCAGGGACATGAGGACTTGGGTCTGTGACACCATCTTGCTCCCCCTGCTTGCCTCATGCAGCTCAGTTCTCACTGCAAAGTCCTCTTTTATAAATTCTGGGGGTCTATAAAAAGTAATCATAAAATAAGCAAACTGCCTGATACTGGGTTGTGAAAGTACCTGATATAAACCAAGAGCCAAAAATACAGTCACAGAATGGTTAATTGTGCAACAAGAAAAGACATAGAAGTCAGAAACTCTCAGCTCAATTAGAAGCTCTAAACCAGAAACCACTAGATTCTTTAAGAAAAAGTTTTAGTTTTAAATCAGAAATATATTTAAATTGTTTGAGTTTTACAGAAATGATAGGTGAACTACCTCAGACAATACTAGTAAAACAAAAAAATGCTAGAAAACAACAACACAGGCCAGAAAGAAAAAAATAAAGTAAGGAGGCAGGAAGGAAGGGAAGAAGTAAACAAGGCAGGAAGGACGAGAGAGGGGGGTAGAAAAGGAGGAAAGATAAAGAAAGGGAAGGAAGAACAAAAAGATAATTTGAGTATGAATCAAAACAATAAAAATAGCCAGGGGCAGGTGATTTATGCATGTAATCCTAGCTACTCAGAGAGGCAGAGATCAGGAGGATCCTGGTTTGAAGGCAGCCTGGGAAAACAGTTTGCCAAAACACCTATCTCAGAAAAAAACCATCACAAAAAAGGGCTGGTATAGTGGCTCAAGGTTTAGTCCCTGAGTTCAAACTCCAGTCCTGCAAAAAAAAAAAAAGAAAGAAAGAAATAACATAGATAAAGATTCTGCTTGGTCTTTATGCTTAGGAATTATGAAAGCATAAAGAAGGGAGGGAGAAAATGGCTTAAGTTGGAAAGACAAAGTGACAGCTTTTGGGACAAGTTTTTTATCATCTGTGACTTGTGCCCAAGTCCAAAGCCACTCTTATCTTGAAGCTTTTGAAGAACCCTGCAAACACTTACCTCCAGTGTCCACCTATGCATGGGCCAGAGCCACAGACGGCCACAGAATTCAGTCTGTGGAGAATTCCTGTGGGATTCTGATTTAAGGCTGGCATCGGAAAGCCTCTAATATCAAAGCAACTGTGAACCAGAGTAGCTAGAAACTATCCTTCCCACAACTGTTAGAATTGAAGAGAGGCCTTTTAAGTAAAGTAAGAAATGGAGAGGGGAAAAATATTTCCTTGGGAAATATTTCTGATGAACACTGCCAAGGATGTGAACTCTGGACCACATCATCTAGAGCAGGCTGTAGCTCACCAACCTTGACGTTTGTCTGAGATGGCCTTCCTTACTGATATGGAAAGCCTTTCTGGAGGAGGTCATAACCACTCTAAGTCCTCAAGAAACAATATGAATAATTTTTCAAGTGCCAATGGACCACAAAGTTAGAGATTCTAATCACCTAAAACAAAAAGATATTTTGAGTGTGAATCATAAACAACAGAAATACCTGAAGAGTTTGAATTTACAAAAGCGTATTTAAGAAATAAATTATAAGGCTGACAAAATGACTTACATAGAAAAGCACCTGCTTAGCAAGCGTGAGGCCCTGAGTTAAAACCCACAACTGCCCCCCCTAAAAAAATTATAGGGGTAAAGGAAAAGATACTGAGGGTTTAGGAGGATGGAAGTAAGCTGCATATATACATACAAAGACACCATAATGAAACCCACCAAACACTACTCGAAAAAGTGGGGAAGAGGTAATGGGAATATAAGGGAAAGGGTGACCTTGTTAAGGAACACTGCACACATTTATGGTATTATCACACTGAGATCCCTTTGCATTATTAATGTATAATAATTCAAAACTAAAATAAAGAATAACTAATAGAAAAAAGAAATAAATCAGAAACTGCATTATGTGCCAAGTACAGGAAACTGAAAAAAATTAAAGTATCAAAGCCAAGTGAGGGAGGTTCTGTAATTCCAGCACTCAAGAAGCTAAAGGACGAGGATCATGAGTTTAGGGCCAATCTGAGCCACATAACAACAACCTTTCTCAAAAACATAAAATGAAATGAAATGAAACTAAAGCATTACTAATCAACTGGAAAAAATTTATAACTCATTATTTTTACTTTTTTGATGGTACTGGGGTTTGAACTAAGAGCCTCAGTCTTGCTAGGCAGACACTCAACAACCACTTGAACCAAGGTTCCAAGCCCAATAACTCAGAATTTTATATCCAAACAAATTACTTTACTGACCTTGAAACATTAGCACTCACCCAGAAATATTATTAACAAATATTTATTTTAATTTTTCCATTTAACAAATATGATCTTCTTGGCTTAGAATAATTTTGTGAAATCATTATTTCATGTATAAAATTTATTGTTATAATTGGATTCATATTTCACCATAATATAAGAATGTACATGATTTGGAGAAATTCATAATTTTTGAGGCCAAGAATATGAAAGACAAGTAAATCTGCTCAAGGCAGTTTCTAACACGTTCTCACATCCTTTAGACCTTTCATAAACATTACAATTTTGCTTTGTGACAACCAAAGAACGCAAACTGTTTTCATTCAGTTAATTTGGCACTGCTTATTCAAATTAGGCAGATGAAGAATAGGATTTTAAGAATCAAAACAAGCCAGGAAGATAAACACACCTGTTTCTTATCATGTTTAGAGGAGTCACATATACTTAGAAGAAAGATATTTCTTTTTAACAAAGGAAACACAAGAATATTCCTACTTTTTTCCCATGGACCATATTTCCACAATGTACAATGCTGCATTAGATTCTTTGGTCTTTAGAAAAAAATCTATCACAAATTTGTTGACTGAAAAACAGCACCTATGAAAACTCTCCCAGATTCCGAGGCAGGAAGTCTGAAATTAATGTCCCTGACCAGCTCTCAGCCTGCACCCTTTTCCACAGTGACCATCTTGAATGAAGACCCAGGAGAAGGTCAGTCTTTGATCCAATTACCCTGAGTCATTATGCAGTTCATCTTGTTCTAACACCTGGAATCTCCTTTGAAACTCTGGACTGGTGACTGTGGCTACACAAAATCCATGACAAGAAAGAATAGATATGGAAAGGATATTTCTGTGATTCATCAGGAAAAAAAATCACATGAAATTATTCCTTGTTCATTCTTCCCAAACCCAGGGAATTCTTCTCTTAGGAAATGTTTTGACAGATTCTCAGCCTCACTGCTGCTGCCCAGACCAGACACAGCACATTCTGTCATGGACAAAAAAGAATTGGTGCAAAGGTCAAACTGGCAGAGCAGGCTGAGTGATATGATGACAGGGCAGCCTGTCTGAAGGCTGTAACTGAGCAAGGAGCTGAATTATCTAATGAGGAGAGGGATCTTCTCTAGGTTGCTTATTAAAATGTTGTAGGAGCCCATGGGTCATCTTGGAGGGTAGTCTTAAGTATTGTGCAAAAGAGGGAAGGTGCTGAAAAAAGTAGAGGCAGCATGAGGTGAAACCAGCCAGGAGAAACAGAGAGCCCCCAGACCCTGCACTTCAGAAGTTCATTTCTGCTCTTTTTTCTTTTCTTCTTTCTCCACATCCAGGGAAACAGGCTGAGATCTGCCCTCAGGAAATGCAGCTGGGAGACACCAGGTTCACAGGACCTAGCTTTGTGGACTAGACTCTGGACTGTCTCCAAAGTCCATGGGTGGAGTAGAGGGGTCCATGGTGCAGGAGAATCTCGCCCTGCACCTGGGTCCAGGATCACCACAAGCACGTGGGTCCCATAGCAGGGTCCCACCTTGGGTGGCACATGACCCAAGATTAAGACTACCTTAAAACAACAATGCTTTTCTCCCTCCTCGCTTGTCCCTACCCCATCTTGCACCATGCATGCAGCAGTGCTCACTGGTCCACATTCTCATGCCTGGCCTCAGACTCTGCCCAGCAGCCTCCTGTTGAAAGGATTGCAGCACCAAAGCCAGCGGGAGGAGGGAGCAGCACAAAGAGTGCCACTGCCACCTGTGGTAGGAACATGAAGGGCTTGGAGGCTAGGAGGCTTGCAACCACAAGGGATGAGCCTGCAGCACCTGCCCACAGGCCCTTTAGCCCTGCCTCTTAACACAGGACCAGGAGCCCACACTGATGGTCAGCACAGGCCAAAAGCCTAGGCACCTCTACTGTCAGGAGCCACTCACACAAACTACCAGGCTGACAGCATCCACCTGGCCAGCAAGCAGAGGAGGAAGAAAAACACCACAAAACCTACCACCCATTTTGCCTGGCTTCCTGTCCTCTGCTCCACCATCACCACCAATTCTAGTGCCCAGGGAAACAAAAGGAACCAACTGTGGTGGCCACAGCCCCCAGGCCTCAGGCAGGAAACCTTTTTCCTGTGGCTGCCTAGTGTCCACACTATTTCTCCATTGTCCCATGCATTGTTCTCTTGCCTGCCATGCTGCTGTTTGCCCTGGGCACCCCATTCTGACTATCAGTTGTGCTCTCCTTGTCCCCATGACCTGCAGAGGTCACGGAAGCACTCACCCCAAGGTCACTTCACCTTGTCCCAGGGATACATGCCCCTGGCCTGCAAGTGAGAAGTTGGCACCCTTCACTGATTGGATTAATGGGATTACTTGCCAGATTCTAAAAATGGTCTCTAAGTCTACTTTCTTTAGTGAAGCTAACAAGGACTGCCAGAGTGGCTCAAATGGGAGAAACCTACCTAACATGTTTAAGAACATGAACTCAAATCCCACCTTAGTTTGACTCAATTATTTGGTCTCTTCATTAGGATAGAATTCAGGATCAGCATCCCATTCAGGAGCCCCATGAAAGGGGTAGAGAGGTGGGCCTTTAGGAAAACAGGATGACTTGAAGTCAGGCCCCTGCTGCTCATTCACCTTAGAGACATCTGATGGAACCAGGTCAAAAGGACCTGTTTCAGAAACTTTACTGGTATGTAAAGAAAGGATGCCTCATAGATCCAAGAAGCTTTTGCTCTCTCTTAAAGGGTAGATTTCTTTTTTTTTTCCTCATTATTATTATTTTTTGTTTGTTTTTCATTTTTCTTTTATTATTCATATGTGCATACAAGGCTTGGTTCATTTCTCCCCCCTGCCCCCACCCCCTCCCTTACCACCCACTCCACCCCCACCCTCTCCCCCCCTCCCCAATACCCAGCAGAAACTATTTTGCCCTTATTTCTAATTTTGTTGTAGAGAGAGTATAAGCAATAATAGGAAGGAACAAGGGTTTTTGCTGGTTGAGATAAGGATAGCTATACAGGGAATTGACTCACATTGATTTCCTGTGCATGGGTGTTACCTTCTAGGTTAATTCTTTTTGATCTAACCTTTTCTCTAGTTCCTGTTCCCCTTTTCCTATTGGCCTCAGTTGCTTTAAGGTATCTGCTTTAGTTTCTCTGCGTTAAGGGCAACAAATGCTAGCTAGTTTTTTAGGTGTCTTACCTATCCTCACCCCTCCCTTGTGTGCTCTCGTTTTTATCATGTGCTCAAAGTCCAATCCCCTTGTTGTGTTAGCCCTTGATGTAATGTCCACATATGAGGGAGAACATACAATTTTTGGTCTTTTGAGCCATGCTAACCTCACTCAGAATGATGTTCTCCAATTCCTTCCATTTACCAGCGAATGATAACATTTCGTTCTTCTTCATGGCTGCATAGAATTCCATTGTGTATAGATACCACATTTTCTTAATCCATTCATCAGTGCTGGGGCATCTTGGCTGTTTCCATAACTTGGCTATTGTGAATAGTGCCGCAATAAACATGGGTGTGCAGGTGCCTCTGGAGTAACCTGTGTCACAGTCTTTTGGGTATATCCCCAAGAGTGGTATTGCTGGATCAAATGGTAGATCAATGTTGAGCTTTTTAAGTAGCTTCCAAATTTTTTTCCAGAGTGGTTGTACTAGTTTACATTCCCACCAACAGTGTAAGAGGTTTCCTTTTTCCCTGCATCCTCACCAACACCTGTTGTTGGTGGTGTTGCTGATGATGGCTATTCTAACAGGGGTGAGGTGGAATCTTAGTGTGGTTTTAATTTGCATTTCCTTCATTGCTAGATGGTGAGCATTTTTTCATGTGTTTTCTGGCCATTTGAATTTCTTCTTTTGAGAAAGTTCTGTTTAGTTCACTTGCCCATTTCTTTATTGGTTCATTAGTTTTGGGAGAATTTAGTGTTTTAAGTTCCCTATATATTCTGGTTATCAGTCCTTTGTCTGATGTATAGTTGGCAAATATTTTCTCCCACTCTGTGGGTGTTCTCTTCAGTTTAGAGACCATTTCTTTTGATGAACAGAAGCTTTTTAGTTTTATGAGGTCCCATTTATCTATGCTATCTCTTAGTTGCTGTGCTGCTGGGGTTTCGTTGAGAAAGTTCTTACCTATACCTACTAACTCCAGAGTGTTTCCTACTCTTTCCTGTATCAACTTAAGAGTTTGTGGTCTGATATTAAGATCCTTGATCCATTTTGAGTTAATCTTGGTATAGGGTGATATACGTGGATCTAGTTTCAGTTTTTTGCAGACTGCTAACCAGTTTTCCCAGCAGTTTTTGTTGAAGAGGCTGCTATTTCTCCATCATATATTTTTATATTTTTAGCTCCTTTGTCAAAGATAAGTTGGTTATAGTTGTGTGGCTTCATATCTGGATCTTCTATTCTGTTCCACTGGTCTTCATGTCTGTTTTTGTGCCAGTACCATGCTGTTTTTATTATTATTGCTTTGTAATATAGTTTGAAGTCAGGTATTGTGATACCTCCTGCATTGTTCTTTTGACTGAGTATTGCCTTGGCAATTCGTGGCCTCTTGTGTTTCCATATAAATTTAACAGTAGATTTTTCAACCTCTTTAATGAATGTCATTGGAATTTTGATGGGAATTGCATTAAACATGTAGATTACTTTTGGGAGTATAGGCATTTTTACTATGTTGATTCTACCAATCCATGAGCATGGGAGATCTCTCCACTTTGTATAGTCTTCCTCAATCTCTTTCTTCAGAAGTGTATAGTTTTCCTTGTAGAGGTCTTTCACATCTTTTGTTAGGTTTACACTTAAAGGGTAGATTTCAACTTCCCTTTCCCTCTCTCCACCAGCCAGCCTAGGAGAAGCCAATGTATTCATTTGGCTGTATCCTTAAACACTAGGAGTACTTTGATCCTCCTGATCTGTATGACTAACTGATATGGGCAATAACACCTGACTCAGGGGTGTGATGTTTTTTTGAGCCTGTAGATTTCATGTAACATGTCTTTGTGTTCCATATGAGAGAGCTTTGGAGAGACCATGTGGAGACAGAAAATGCTGCCACCACATGTTCAACACCATCTTGCCACATCCTAGGGATAAGAAACTCATGAGCAATGCCATCTTGCCATCATCCAGGATAATTATAACTAACTTGTGAGTGAACATCTCTAAATTTATATGGTTGTGCTACATTAATCTGTTAGGATTGGACAAAAAATAGGTGATTTATGTCAAAGATCTGTTATAAACTACTTAAAAATCTTTCTGGATGTGTACTAAAAATGACCAAAAAGTTTTGTTTAAGATTGCACTCTGAATTAATGTAATCATTTTGTGTGTCTTTTTCTCCAACTAATTGTAGCCAATGAATTTTTACTTTTTTTTTCTTTAGCTCATACATGCATACATATACTTGACATTTTTGGCATGCCTATGTCAAAACATCTGTGTATGTGTGTGTTTAGACAACTTTAGGATGATTTCTAAAGTACTTTTATAAAGTTATTGTATAAAACTGTTATTCAAAAAGTTACCTAAAGTTCTTTCCAAACAAGGCCTAACTCTCCTCTGCCTCAGGATTAAAAGAAAATTTATGGACAGTAATCTGTTTCATTCTATCATCTGTGTAATTTACATTTAACTCTTCTATAATTAGGCTTATTGACCCATGTGTTCTTACAGATTATTATTACAAAAAAGGTAGTTTAATTCACTTTTCTTCCTGAATCTTTCAAGATATATGATAGGTAAGAGTTTTGGAGCAGAGAACTTATGTCACAAAGCCTGAGACAAACACAGAGTGTGGCTCAGAACAAAGAAACCATCCAGAGTGTGGCCTGAGAAATAGAAACCCAGGGCACAGCCCAGGGTCTAGAATATGACCCGTGACAAAGAATCCACAGTGGACATACCAGGATGGAAAGGCCACTGTGGCACAAATGCAGATGTTATGGAGTGTCCAGTACATGCTCTGTAACAAGGCAGACAGGTTGGTGAGAGGAATGCAAACAGTGGACCCATCTGAATATAATTCTGCACTCAACAAAGTGTAGAGCCTTAGAACCAGTGGGGCACTGCTGCCAACTGCAACCCAATCTAAGAGATTTCAGTGGCAAGTGTCTCTGACAGCAGCTGCCATGCTGAGCTACCCAACTATTAGATAACTTATTCAATAACACAAAGTAGAAAATTTCCTCAATCTCAAGAAAGGAAGGGATGTTCAGGTACAGGAATCTTTCAGAACACCAAACTGACAGGATCAGAAAAGAAACCAGCAGAATATGATAATTAAACAATGAGCTGGGCACAGTTGGCTAATGCCTGTAATCCTAGCTACTCCAGAAGCAGAGATCAGGAAGAATGTGGTTCAAAGCCAGCCTGGAAAAACAGTTTAGGAGACACTGTCTGAAAAATACCTCACAAAAGCAGGGCTGGTGGCATGGGTCAAGTGTTAGAACACCAGCATAGCAAGCAGGAAACCCAGAGAGCAAACCATGGTACCACAAAATAAATAAATTGATTATTTAGTTAATTAATTTAATAAAACATGAAATATACAGAACAAAGAAAAACAGTGAAATCTGCAAAAGAGAAGTGGCAAGTGACAGATAAAGGCAAATGCATCAGGACAGTAGCAGATTTCTCAACACAAACTCTAAATGCAAGGAAGGCATGGAATGATATATTTCAAACCCAGAAATGAAACAACTGTCAACTTAGACTATCCTATACAGAAAAAATATGCTTCATAATTGAAGGATTCCACGGTAAACAAAAACTATAGGAATTCATTACACCAAACCATCAATGCAGAAATACTTATAAGAATTCTACACACAAATAAGGTCAATAGACATAGCCAGGAAAATGCAAAAATAAACCCTACTGCCAAGCACATTAGAAAACAAGTGAAAAAGGGAACATAAACATCAGAAAAACATCAATATAAATAAAATACTATGTACCCTTCAATACTAATAATTAACAACAATGGCCTCAATTCCCCAACTGAAATACATAGACTGGTGACTTGGATAAAAAGTCAGTCCCAACCATTTGCTGCTTACAAGAAATGCATCTCACTGAAAAGAAAAACTGGCTTAGAGTAAAAAATATTGTCCAAGCAATTAATCCAAAAAGTGGGCAGGTGTAACTATACTTATATCTAATAAAACAGATTTCAGACCAAAATTATTCAAGGGACACAGTGAAGGTCAATTCATATAAATAAAGGAGCAATCCGTCAAGAGGAAAAACAATTCTTAACATCTATGTGCCAAAAGTCGGTGCACCCAGCTACATTTAAAAATTTTTTAAATTACTGAACACAAAACCACAGATAGACTCCAACAAAACAATAATGGAAGACCTCAAAACTCTGCTCTTAACAATAGGTAAGTTATTCAGACAAAGAATCAACTAAGACGTCTCATAGCTAATTCACATGATAGGACAAATCAACTTAAAAGCATCTACAGAGTGTTCTATTTAGCAGTTTCACAATACACATTTTTCTCAGCACTCAATGGAACTTTCTTCAAAATGAATCATATTTTAGAACACAAAGCAAGTTTTATCAAATGTAAATTGAAATAATGCCCTGTATTCTACCAGACCAAAATGGAATAAAACTAGAACTCAACAGAAAAAGAAACTATAGAAAACATTCAAGCCCATAAAGACTGAACAACAAATTGTTGAATGACCAGTGGGTCATTGAAGAAATAAGGAGGGAAATAAAAAATTCCTGAAATATATGAAAATGAAAACATAACCTACCAGAGCCCTTAGGATACAGCCAAGGCAGTGCTGAGAGGAAAGTTTATACCTTTGAATACCTAAATTTTTTAAAAAAAACACAAATTACAAATAAATAACTTAATGAGGGACTGTTAAGCTCAAGAATAAGCCAAACCCAAAACTATCAGATGGAATAATAAAAATAAAACCTGGGACAAAAATTAATGAATTAGAAACCAAAAAACTATACAAACAAAGAAACAAGAAGTTGGTTCTTTGAAAATAAAAATAAGGGGATCCATGGCAACCTCAGAAGAGCAGCATTTATGAAAAGAAGAAGTACACATGACAAAAAAATACATGATGCAATATTCAAGATCCTTGGCTATAAAAAAAATGTAAATTTAAACTATAGTGAGATTCCATTTCAATTAAGACAGAAGGGAACCATCAAAAAAACAACCAAATACAAATGCCGGTGATGATGGGAAGAGAGACGAAGACATATACACTGTTCATGAGAACGTAAATTAGTACAGCCATGGTGGAAACCTATACACATTATGGAGATTCTTCAAGAAACTAAAATAGAACTACCTTATAATCCTGTAATACTACTCTTGGGCATATATCCAGAGGAATGTAACTCAGCATAAAATGAGATACCTACATACCCACATTTATAACAACACTATTCAAAATAATGAAACTATGCAATCAACCTAGGTGCCCACCAACTGATGAGTACATTAAGAAATTGTGAGACATATACACAATGGAGTATTACTCAGTCATAAATGAGATTGAAATTAAGTCATTTGAAGGAAAATTGATATTGCTGAGGAACACCATGCCAAGAAAAATAAACCTGACTGAGAAAGACAAATATTCCATGCTCTCTGCCATATGCAGAACCTATACTTACGAGAACATAAATGATATGAGTAGAAAATCTGGACTGTTTGAGGGAGGGAATCAGTGAGGGTGAAAACACAATGTGATGGGTAGGGACAAGAATGATCAAAATACTTTATATGCATGTATGAAAATAGAATAATGAAACCTGTTAAGATGGTTTAGAAGGGGGAAGACAAGAAAAAGAAAGTGACAGGTGTGCATATAATCAAATACATTATGCACATTTATGGAAATATAACAATGAAACCACTTTGTACAATTACCATATGTGAATAAATAAATAAACAAATCAGCAAAAATCTACCTTGAAAATGAGAAAGGTTACAGAAAATGTTTGCATTTTAGAAACATTGACCTCTCAAACAACCTAATGATGCACCATAATCTCCTAGAAAAACAAGAACAAGTCCAACCAAAACCAGCAGACACAGAGAAATAATAAATAGCAGAGCCAAGTTCAATGAGCTCAACACCAAAAAACAATGCAAAGACACAATGAAACAAAAAGTTGGTTCTTTGAAAAGATTAACAAGATTGACAAAGCCTTACCCAATATGGCAAAATGGAGGAGGGAAAAGGCCCAAAGTAATAAAATCAGAGATTAAAAAGGGAACATAACCACAAATACTAATGAAATCCAGAGAATCATTAAATAGTACATTGAAAACCTCTATTAAAGTACTCTGAAAAACCTAGATGAAATGGATAAATTCCTAGATGTATATAACCACCTAAATTGAACCAAGAAGATATTAAACACCTAAATAGTCCTATTACAAGCAATTAAACTGAAGGAATCATAAAGAGCCACACTACTAAGAAGAGCCCAGGACTTGATAGATTCACAGCCAAATTTTATCAAACCTTTAGAGAACTAACACCAATACTCTCAAACTTTTCAAGGAAATACAAAGGGAAGGAACATTAGCAAACTCATTCTATCAACCCAGCATTTCACTTATTCCAAATCCCAATAAGGATGCAACTCAGGAAGAAAATTATAGGCCAATCATTTAACAAATATAGACATAAGGATTCTCAAAAAAAATAGTGGCAAACAGAATTCAACAGCACATCAAAAAGATCATACATTTTGACCAAGTTGGGTTTCATTCCAGGGGTGCAAAAATTGTGCAACAAACTTAAATCCATAAACATAATACAGCAAATGAACAGAAGCAAGGACAAAAACCACATGATCTGCTCAATAGATGCAGGAAAGCGCCTTTGACAAAGTTCAACACCCTTTCATGATAAAAGCTCTGAAGAAACTAAGAATGGAAGGAATGTCCATGAACACAGTAAAGGCTATACAAGACAAACCTATAGCCAACATCATACTAAATGGAGGACAACTGAAACCATTCTCATTTCTCCACTTTCTTCACTCTTATTCAACATAGTCTTGGAATTCCTAGCCAGAGCAATAAGACAAGAACAAGATCAAGGGATTCAAATAAGGAAGGAAGAGGTCACTAGGCCTATTTGCAGGTGACATGATCTTATACCTAAGAGACAGTAAAAACTCTACCAAAAAACAATTAGAAATTATAAATTCTTTCAGCAAAGTAGCAGGATACAAAATTAACATACAAAAATCAGTATCCTTCTTATATATCAACAACCAACAGACTGAGAAAGAAATCAAGGAAACAATTCTATTTACAATAGCCACAAAAACAATAAAGTACCTTGAAATAAATTTTAAAAAAGAAAACAAAAACCTTTTTAATAAAAACTATAAACCACTGAAGAGTGAAATTGAAGAAGACATCAAAAGATGGAAAGACCTTCCATCCTAATAGATTGGTAGAATCAACATTGCAAAAATGACCATATTACCAAAAGCAATCTACGTGTTCAACAAAATCCCAATGACATTCTGCAAAGAAATAAAAATATCAATCTTGAAATACACATGGAAATACAAAAGATTTTCAACAACCAAAGAAATTCTGAGCAAAAAATTCAATACTAGAGGCATCACAATACCCAACTTCAAACTATACTGCAGAGCGATAACAATAAAAATAGCATGGGATTGGTACAAAAACACACAGGAAGAGAAATGGATCAGAAGAGAAGACCCAGAAATAAATCCATGCATCTATTAACCAACTGATCTTCCACAAAGTTACCCAAAACACATGATGGAGAAAAGACAGCCTCTTCAACAAATGCTGCTGGGAAAACTGGATACCCACATGTAGAAGACTGAAACTGGATCCCTGTCTTTCACCATGTACCAAAATTAACTCAAAGTGGATCAAAGATCTTAGTATAAGGCCTGAAACTTTGAAACACCTCCAGGAAGCAGTAGGAAATACACTGGAACCATACATATAAGGAACAGTTCCTAAATAGAACTCAAAAGGCTCAGCATCTAAGAGAAAGAATTACCAAATGGGACTGCATCAAAAAAAGAGCTTCTGCACAGCAAAAGAAACAGTCACCAGAATTAAGAGACAGCCCACAGAATGGGAGAAAATATTTGCCAGCAACTCATCCAATAAGGAACTAATAACCAAAATCTACAGGGAACTCAAAATGCTCAGCCCACAAAGAATCGACATCACAATGAAGAAATGGGCACAAGAATTAAAGAGGGAATTCTCAAAGGAAGAGGTACAAATGGCCAGTAAATACATGAAGAAGTATGCAATGTGTCTGTCTGGTTGTAAAAGAGATGCAAATCAAAACAACACTTGGATATCATCTCACCCCAGTTAGAATGGCCATAATCAAGGGTAATAACAACAGTTGTTGGCAAGGATGGGGCAAAACAGGAACCGTTACACACTGCTGATGAAATGCAAATTAGTACAACCACTGTGGAAAGCAGTATGGAGTTTCCTCATAAAACTAAACATAGAACTGCCATATGATTCAGTGATACCACTCCTGGACATCTACCTAAAAGAATGTAAAAATGGGATACAATAGAGACAACTGTACTCCAATGTTCATTTCAGCACTATTCACAACAGTCAAGCTCTGGAAACAACCCAGATGCCCTACACCTGATGAACAGATCATGAAACTGTGGTATATATACACAGTGGAGTATTATTTACCACAAGGAATAATGACACAGAATTTGAAGGTAAGTGGATGCAATTGGAGGACGTCAGCTTAAGGAAAGGTAACCATGGTCAGAAACACAATAGATCCAAAGATAAATATATGCACAGAAACAAGCATGATCATATACAAACTCAGATGTGGAACATGTTTCTAACAGTGGAACTACTCTATGGAACTTGGAAAAAGAGAGAAAGAAAAAGAGACTGATACAGCATCAGTAAATATTGCATACCACAAGATGTGAGCATAGAGGAAATAAGGATATGTACTGAAAGCTGTTTAAAAAAAGGGGGGTGGAAAGTAAAGGGGTAAGGGACAGTATTCAAAGGGATTGAACAGACAAAGTAAAGCACACTCTCAGTGTGCATTCATTGAGACACCCATTTGAATGTCAACTTAAATATTAGTAACAAAAACCAGGACTGTAAAATAGGCACAGTCTGTGCAGAGGAGGGTGGTACTACTGGGAAGAAGGAGGGTGAAGGAAAGAGATTAAGGTGACATATATGGTTGGTGGACTTCATATACCTACATGAAACAGAACCAGAAAATCTCTTGCAATTGCTTTAGGTGGGGTAGGGAGGGGTCTGAGGGGGCAAGACAATGGGGGCAATGTAAATAATGTACAATGTAAGTCTAATTGGAATTGTTACTACAAATCCTCCCGTATAATGAATATATCCTAATAAAAATTTATAATAACAAAAAATGAAACTCAAAGAAGAAAAATGCTCATCTTTGAGGAAGAATTGCAAAAGAAGTCAGGAAATGAAATGCACTCCTATTCTCTGGGCCAAATAGTTCTCAAACTGTCATAGTCTCCTCACATCATCCTCAAAATTAATTCAGCTCTTGTGAATTTTTCCTATTAGATAAAGAGGAAGACTTTAATAAATAATCCTTTAACTGCCTTTAAAAAATAGAATGAAATCTGAAAAACATAGCATCAATTGTTTCACAATATAAGAAATGCTAAAATAAGTTCTCCAAGCATAAGGAAAAGAACTGATGAAAACATGAATAACTCTAAGAATGGTAACTATAAGAATAAATTTACAAATTTCTTTCTTAATTAAATCTCATTAACATTTAATTCAGCAGTGTATCATGGGTTCATAAATAAATTGAAATGCATGACAACAGCAAAATTGAAAGACCTTCCTATAAAAAGGAATACTGAAGGGAACATTTCAGGCAAGAGGACCTAGATGGGAATTCAGAAAACAGTCATAGACATCTACGATGAATGCCCCCTGTGTTTCCTGCCTCCAGTTATTCCTACCAGGGTCATTAACACTGTCCTATGCACATTGAATAGGGCTTACTCATGTTAATCAACCCAAACTGGGTGGTTCGAGAAGCTAGGACATTCAAGCCACTGGGTCATCTCACTACTCTCCTTTGCATAATTTTCCCCAGCCAGATGCCATCTTGAAAGTACACTCAAGAAGCCACATAGACAGATCCAGAGAGTAAGAAACAGGTTCCTGCCAATGGCCAACATGAACTTATCAATGTCTGAGTACACCATTGCAAAACCCACCAGTGAAGTTTTTCATAGCTATAATCTAGCTGATTATCTTGACAGTGACCTAAAGTGAAATTTGACTACAACCAGCAAGGAATGCCATTCAGAAATTCCTCATTCACTAAATGAGTTTGACAGAACAAAATTTTAACATATTAAAAGGGTGAATTTGATGGCAATATTTTACACAGAAATACACAGACAGCAGGCTTAGTGATGCATGCTTATAATCTAAGAACTCATGTGGCTGAGGCAGGAGAGTCAGTAGTTTGAGACCAACCTAGACTACATAGAAGGATCATACTTAAAAAAGAACAAGAATAAGAAAAGAAAAAGGCATACACATAGAATGCAGAGATATAGTAAGAAAAAAAGTAAAAAATGGGTATAAGTACAGAAGTCAATTGGGTGTACAAAATAACAGCATTTTACAAGGATAACATGTATAATGAAATAAAATGAATGATAACAACACCATATACAGCAGGAAGATCGGTGGATTTAAAGTATCAAAGTCCTTGCATCGTTCATGAAGGTGAATGAAGGGGTGAGATTCTATTTTCCCTCTTTTGGTTTTTGACTGTTTAGTCAGTGACTTTAGTATTATTGAGGAGAATTAACATAGAGGTCATTGCACAATTTCCACATGTTCCATATAGTACAATTACAGCATGATGAACCTTTATTAGCCTGGGTTCTGGAGTGACTGGGTGGAGCACAGCACCTTTCTGGGGCTATTGGAGAATGGCATTTTCAAGAATGCAACATGAGCAAAATTTTCTGCTGTTTGGCCATAAGATTTGAGGCAATGGTATAGTCCACCCTAACTTCAACAATGTAGAAGCACAAAAGAAAACTTGACTAACCAAAGTCAGAGATGTCTGTTTTGCTCACGTCCTATAACACTACTGTCTTGTTGATTAATATGTAAAATAAGTAAATGCTGGAAAAAATTACATCTTTAAATGTTGTCCAATTGATTTGCAGACAATAATTTGCATGCAATAATTAGGACAATGTGTGCATAAAAATAATGTCAGTGCGACTATTCACAATAGCCACATTATGGAAACAGCCAAGATGCCCCACTACTGACAAATGGATCAAGAAAATGTGGTATCTATGCACAGTGGAATTTTATGCAGCCATGAAGAAGAACAAAATGTTATCATTCGCTGGTAAATGGATGGAATTGGAGAACATCATTCTGAGTGAGGTTAGCCTGGCCCAAAAGACCAAAAATCGTATGTTCTCCCTCACATGCGGACTTTAGATGAAGGGCAAACACAACAAGGGGATTGGACTTTGATCACATGATGAGGTGAGAACACACAAAGGAGATATGAGGATAGGTAAGACACCTAAGAAACTAGATGGCGTTTGTTGCCCTCAATGCAGAGAAACTAAAGCTGATACTTTGGGGCAACTGAGGCCAATAGGAGAGGGGGACAGGAACTAGAGAAAAGGTTAGATCAAAAAGAATTAACCTAGAAGGTAACACACACACACAGGAAATCAATGTGAGTCAACTCCCTGTGTAGCTATCCTTATCTCAACCAGCAAAAACACTTGTTCCTTCCTATTATTGCTTATACTCTCTCTACAACAAAATTAGAGATAAGGGCAAAATAGTTTCTGCTGGTTATCTAGAGGGTGGAGGAGAGAGGGAGGGGGTGGAGGAATGGGTAAGAGGGGAGAAATGACCCAAACATTGTATGCACATCTGAATAAAAAAATAATAATAATGTCAGTGTGAAACTGAAGCTGAGTGAACTCTATGACCACAGGGTCCTATGCCCTCTGGTAAACACACTATTTTCTACAGTCCCAGGAACACTGCCTATCTACCTTCCGCATCTCAAGGACTTTGAGAGTAAAAACCAAAAAAGTACCTCACAAATCATCCATCACACCCCTAGTGTGAGGAAATAGAGACCAGGACAGAAATGTCTAAACCAGAACACTTACTTAGGTCACGGCAGGGCTGAGGCCAAGACCAGATCTCTCAACTGCTGTGCCATGTCCTCTTCCCACCACTTCCCCAATCCAAAGTCTAGTTCAATAACAGGCTAAACACCCATTCCTAAATGTACTGTTGGAAGGAATCTAAATTTATTTCATTAGATGCTTGAAGATGGGGCTTCTCATTTGTTCACATAACACAAAATTGGAAATGAATAAATAACTTACTCTTCCTCACTGCTATCTATTTCTGCAATTTGAAGCTTAACTTTTAAATTGTGCCTTTTTAGCTGATAACCAGAATATACAGGGAACTCAACACACTAAACTCCCTCAAAATCAATAAACCAGTAAATAAGTGGGCAACTGAATTAAACAGAACTTTTTCAAAGGAGGAATTCCAAATGGCCAAAAAACACATGAAAAAATGCTCACCAACCCTTGCCATAAAGGAAATGCAAATCAAAACCATACTAAGAGTACACCTTACCCCTGTTAGAATAGCTATCATCGAGAACACCAACAACAACAAATGTTGGCAAGGCTACAGGTGAAAAAGGAACCCTTATGCACTGCTGGTGGGAATGTAAGCTAAAACACCCACCTTGGAAACCAATAAGGAGGCTGCTTAAAAAATTAAATATAGATCTGCCATATGATCCAGCAATACCCCTCCTAGGGATACACCCAAAGGGATGTGACTCAGGTTATTCCAAAGGCACCTGCACACCCATGTTTATTGCAGCACTATTCACAATAGCCAAACTATGGAAACAGCCAAGATGCCCCACCACTGATGAATTAATTAAGAAAATCGGGTATTTATACACAATGGAATTTCACTCAGCCACAAAGAAGAATGAAATGTTGTCATTTGTAAATACATGGGTGGAACTAGAGGACATCATCTTAAGCAAAATTAGCCAGGCTCAGAAGAAATGCTAGGAATCTCTCTGTATAGCTATCTTTATCGCAAACTAGCAAAAATGGTGTGTCTTTCTTATTATGTGTTCTCTTTAACAAAATTGAGCAAGAGGTCAGAACAGGTTCCTGGACGCGAAGAGGGAGTGAGGGGGCAGAGGGCTAGAGGGAGAGGTGGCCCTAACAATGTATACACATATGAATAAATGTAAAACTAAATAAATTGTGCCTTTTTCTCACAGTAATTTCATTCTACACATAGAATTCAAGATCACAGAAAATTTGTTTGTAAGATCATTTGCTTAATTCATCAGACTATATTTCTACTGCTTTTCCCTTCATGTGACTCCACCTTCCCACCCAACAATCCCCATCTGAAGGCAAGGACAGCACACAAGCTGTTCTGCACGTTATAGAGCTCTGCTGTCTGGTACACTAAAATTGTCTGTCCCCCATATTTAGATGAAATTTACAGTCACAGTAACTCTCCACCACATTGTTGAGTCTATGGTCTTCTCACTCTTGTCTGTCTGCAAGTTCTAGGTGCTCCTTCATGTGGACAAGAGGTTCTGCCGAGGCCCAGTATCCTATTTACATGCGCATGTATTCTTATCCATGCTAACCTCACAGGTTAACTAACTTTTCCCTGACATTAATGGTTCTCTGGCTTCAATGTAGCCAATGGAGCTCATGCCTGAAAAGAAAGATTTCATGCAAAGTTCAGGGAAGAACCATCTAGCAATGCACAGGCCCTGGGAGAAGGATGTCTTGGGCCACCTGAAGGAATCAAAGGAAGCCATGTTGGAGGGGGACACTGGCCTGTTGCCAGGAGACCATTTAGATCTGCTGGTGCATTTGAGCTTTTTGCTAAGTATAATAACAGCATGTGGGGAAAAGTAAGACTTAGTTCATGTTTGTACTGAGTACTCTTTAGTGTGTTTTGCCTGATACACATGGAAGGGAAAAGAATGAAGGCCATCATCAATCCTGTGACAGCTGGACTATTAGCTCTTTCATCCTGTGAAATTACTTAATGATACCAAAATTTAAGCCTCTGAACAACATTCAGTGTCAAATAACAACACAGGATCCAATCATTATTTGGTAAATTAAAAAATAATAATATTATATACACAGAATTCTAATTTTGCTAGCCTGTCAATAGCTTATCCTGAAATCAACACACTCTCTCCCAGATACTGAATCAAACAAAAATTCAGTTTCTTACAAATGGGACATTACATTTGTAATGAAACATGGTGACTTTAAGGAGAGAATTTCTGAGTGGACCTGACTGAATCATACAACTCTTAAAAATTTGGATTGAGAGTTAGGAAGGGAATTTGGAAAGATTCGGTGCATAAAAAGGATTTTGTCAGAGGAGATTCTCTAATGCTGGTATTGGAGATAAAGGGAGCCCTGTTTGAGGGAATAAATGCAGCTTCCAGGAGCTATGAGCTGACATCCAGAAAGGTAATGGTATCCCTTCAACTGCCAGAAACCAAATCTGCCACAACGACTTGAGCTTCACATGAAGCTCTGCCCATCCTACTCCTCAGTTTTAACTTTGAAAGACCCAGATAACCCGGTCATCCCATTCCTAGATTTCTGAGATAGAGGCCTCTGAGCTTGTGAGTTGTTAAATTGATGGCGACACAGCAGTGGAGAAGGTGGCACAAATAATGTGTACACATGTAAGTAAATGCAAAAATGATATCTTTTGAACGTGTTCTAGGAATGGGGGAGGAGTGATGACTGAGAGCAACAAAGGGAGTGAGATTAAGTATGATATATTTGATACATTGTAAGAACTTTTACAAATATTCCAATGTACCCTAGGCAGACAACAATAATAATAAAAGATGGTCATCTATCACTCAGCAATAAAAACTAGTAGAGATAACAATGTGTGACATGTTAATGAAAGAACCCAAAATCTAAATAGCTCATGGCTAATTTGATGCTGAAATCTCTAGCTTGAGCTGTAACGTGGTGAAGCTCTGCCCTTTTTCTAGCACACATATTCTCCTAACTTGTGTCCATACCCACTCAATCGGCACAGAATTCTGAACTACAAAATACATATTGGAGCCCAATCATGCTGGCCTATGCCCATAACCCCAGCTACTTGAGTAGCAGTTATAGGAGGATCGTGGTTCAAGGACAGCCTGGGTAAAAAACTAGTGACACCCTGTATCAAAGAACAAGTGTACAACATGGCCCATGAGTGCAATTTCAGCTATGAAAGAGGCATAGTTAGGAAGATTGCAGTCCAAGGCCCGGCCCAGGCAAATGTATAAGACCCTGTCTAAAAAATACATGAAGTAAAATAAACCTGGTGTGTAGCTTATAAATGGTAGATCAAAAGTAAAAGACCCTGACTTCAAATGCCAGTACTGTACTGACCATATATAAATCAATATACATACATGAGTATGTGTATATATGTATGTACTTTTTTTGGCAAAACTTGGGTTTAAACTCAGGGTCTCGCATCAACTAAGCAGGTAAGCTTTGACTTGAGCCATACCCCAACCATGTTTTGTTTTAGTTACATTTTTGAATAGGGCCTTATATTCACCTAGGCTGGCCTGAACCATGGTCTATCTACTTACTCCTCCAGCATAACAGGGATTACAGGCATATGCCTTCATCTCTATTCTATCAGATTGTATTTGAAGAATGTCATGGTCTCTACATTCTGTCATCATAAATATGTTCCATGGCAGTTTAAAGAACTCTAGACAAGGTGCTCTGTAAGGGACAGGAGAGAACAACCTGAACAACCTGAAACACACTGCTCCCCAGATGCATCAGTAGGTCATTGATGAAATTAATGTTCCTAGAAGTTAATGAAAATGAAAACATAACCTACCAGAATCTATGGGACACAGCAAAGGCAGGCCTAAGAGGAAAGTTTACAGCCATGAGTGCATATATTAAAAAGACTGAAAGATCCCAAATCAATGACCTAATGACACATCTCAAACTCCTAGAAAAACAAGAGCAAGCAAATCCCAAAACAAACAGGAGAGAAATAATAAAAATAAGAGCTGAAATCAATGAAATAGAAACCAAAAAATCCATACAAAAAATCAATGAAAAAAAAGTTGGCTCTTTGAAAAAATAAACAAGATAGACAGACCCCTGGCAAACCTGACTAAAATGAGGAGAGAAAAAAATTAGTAAAATCAGAAATACAAAAGGGGAGATAAAAACAAACACCACAGAAATCCAGGAAATCGTCAGAGACTACTTTGAGAACCTATATTCTAATAAATTTGAAAATCTTGAAGAAATGAACAGATTTCTAGATACTTATTACCATCCAAAATTGAACCAAGAGGATATTAATCACCTGAATAGATCTATAACACAAAATGAAATTGAAGAAGCAATAGAGTCTCCCAAAATAGAAAAGTCCAGGACCTGATGGATTTTCTACTGAATTCTATCAGACATTTAAAGAAGAACTAAAACAAACCCTCCTTATACTGTTCCATGAAATAGAAAGGAAAGGAACACTATGTAACTCATTTTATGAAGCCAATATTACTCGCATCCAAAAACCAGACAAAGACACCTCGAAAAAGAACTATAGGCCAATTTCTTTAATGAACATCGATGCAAAAATCCTCAATAAAATAATGGCAAATTGAATACAACAACACATGACAAAGATCATTCACCACAACCAAGTCAGCTTCATCCCAGGAACATAGGGTGATTCAACAAACATAAATCAATAAATGCAACACAGCACATTAACAGAAGCAAAGACAAAAACCACTGATCACCTCAATAGATGCAGAAAAAGCCTTTGACAAGATCCAACACCACTTCATGATAAAAGCCCTAAGAAAATGAGGAATACAAGGAAAGCACCTCAACATTGTGAAAGCCATATATGACAAAACTACAGCCAGCATCATAGTTAATGGTGAAAAACTGAAACCATTCTCCTTAAAATCAGGAATGAGACAACGGTGTCCTGGAATTACTAGCCAGAGCAATAGGCAAAAAGAAGAAATAAAAGGAATACAAATAGGTAAAGAAACTGTCAAAATGTCCTTATTTACAGATGATATGATCCTATACCTTAAAGACCCAAAAAAACTCTACCCCAAAACTAGACACCGTAAACAGCTATAGCAAGGTGGCAGGATACAAAAATCATTAGCTTTTCTATACACCAATAACAAACTGAGAAGGAATATATGGAAACAATTCCATTCAAAATAGCTTCAAAAAAAATCAAATACCTGGGAGTAAACTTAACAAAGGATGTGAATGACCTCCACAAACCCCTGACAAAAGAGACAAGGAAGATTAGAGAAGATGGAGAGATCTCCCGTGCTCATGGATTGGTAGATTCAACATAGTAAAAATGGCTACTTACTACCAAAAGCAGTCTACGTGTTCAATGCAATTCCCATCAAAATCCCAATGACTTTCATCGCAGAGATTGAAAATCTACCCTAAAGTTCATTTGGAAACACAGAGACCGTGAATAGCCAAGGCAATACTCAGCAAAAAGAGCAATTCTGGAGGAATCACAATACCCAAATTCAAACTATATTACAAAGCAATAGCAATAAAAACAGCATGGTACTGGCACAAAAACAGACATGAAGACCAGTGGAACAGAATAGAGGACCCAGATATGAATCCACACAACTATACGCACCTTATTATTGACAAAGGTGCTAAAAACATATGATGGAGAAAAGACAGCCTCTTCAACAAATGTTGCTGGGAAAAGTGGTTATCCATCTGCAAGAAACTGAAACTAGATCCATGTCTATCACCCTGTACTGGTATCAACTCAAAATGGACCAAGGACCTTAATATCTGACCCTAAACTCTGAAGTTAGTGCAGGAAGGAGCAGGAAAACTCTGGAAGTAATAGATAAAAAGGACTTCCTCAATAGAACCCCGGTGGCTGAGCAAGTAAGAGAAAGAATGGACAAACAGGACTTCATAAAATTAAAAGACTTGCACAACAAAAGAAATGGTCTCTAAACTTGAGACCACCCACAGAGCTTGAGAAAATATTTGCCAGCTATACATCAGACAAAGGACTGATAACCAGAACATACAGGGAACTTAAGAAACTAAATTCTCCCAAAATCAATGAACCAATAAAGAAACAACTGAACTAAACAGAACTTTTTCAAAAGAAGAAATTCAAATAGCCAAAAAACACATGAAAAACTACTCACCATCTGTAGTCATAAAGGAAATGCAAATCAAAACCACACTAAGATTGCACCTCACCCTTGTTAGAATAGCCATCAACAAAAACACCAACAATAACATGTGTTGGTGAGGATGTGGAGAAAAAGGAACCCTCATACACTGCTGGTAGGAATGCAAGGTGGTGCAAACACTCTGAAAAAAAATTTGGAGGCTTCTTAAAAATTTAAACATAGATCTGCCATATGATCCAGCAGTCCCACTCATGGGGATATCCCCAAAGGAACCCACACAAGTTACTCCAGAGGCACCTGCACACCCATGTTTATTGCGGCACTACTCACAGTAGCCAAGTTATGGAAACAGCCAAGATGCCCCACCACTGACGAATGGATTAAGAAAATGTGGTATCTATACACAATGGAATTCTATGCAGCCATGAAGAAGAACGAAATGTTATCATTCGCTGGTAAATGGATGGAATTGGAGAACATCATTCTCAGTGAGGTTAGCCTGGCCCAAAAGACCAAAAATCGTATGTTCTCCCTCATATGTGGACAGTAGATCAAGGGCAAACACAGCAAGGGGATTGGACTTTGAGCACATGATAAAAGCGAGAGCACACAAGGGAGGGGTGAGGATGGGTAAGACACCTAAAAAACTAGCTAGCATTTGTTGCCCTTAACGCAGAGAAACTAAAGCAGATACCTTAAAGCAACTGAGGCCAATAGGAAAAGGGGACCAGGAAGTAGAGAAAAGGTGAGATCAAAAAGAATTAACCTAGAAGGTAACACCCACGCACAGGAAATCAGTGTGAGTCAATGCCCTGTATAGCTATCCTTATCTCAACCAGCAAAACCCCTTGTTCCTTCCTATTATTGCTCATTTGAGGGTACTATAATTCTGGAAAATAGAATACAAAAGGTTAAAGGTCATATGTCATTCCATTATTTGTGTATAAAAGCAGTGACTATGTAAATATATTTATATTGTCTGGCTCTCATATGATTGGCCTATGCTCTAGCTCCAAGATTAGATTTATAAGAATAGTAGGAAAATAATATACAGATTGTTGACATTTGGGAATACACCTCAAATTCATCTAGTTACTACACACAAGGCTTGCTTAGTGATAGACGAATAAGAAATATGAATTTTTAATGAAAGGAGAGAAGACACTGATGTATTTTAAATGCAGGTGAAAGGAAACCCCAGAAATGTCATTTGGATAGCTCTAAAAATCAAAGAATGCTAATAGTAGTCTTACGACCCTCAATTTTTCTCCCTGCTGGTAACTAAACTCACTTTTCTCAGCTGTTTCCCTTGGCATTCAACAAATAGTTATTAAGCAACTAAGTGGCAATAGGATGCAGTAGTGAACAGGGCTGGTAAAACCCCATGCCATCCTGGAGCATACTTTCTCAGGTAGTGACCAAGTAAAGGCATGATAAATAGACATTTAAATAGACATAAAATATACAGTGTGAGAGAGATGAGAATGTAAAGCACAAATTAACAGGAGAGAGAATAGGAAGTGTCAGGGATGGAGCTGGAATTGTTACTGCCTAAGAGAACTGCAGTGAAAGCCATGGTAAAGCTGAGTTTCATTCAGGAGAGGAAATTAAAAAAAAATAAACAGAAGAGTTGAAGATGAAGGAGATTTTGCATGTGTTAGTCAGACTTTTCTTCCCTGTGACAAATACCTAAGAGAAGCAGTTTAAGGGAGGGAAGATTTATTTTGACTCACAGTTTCAGAGGTTTTAGTCTAAGGTCAGATGGCTTCATTGCTTTTAGGCCTGTGGTGAAGCAAAAACATCATGGTGGAAGGGGATGGTGTAGGAAAGCTGCTCACCTTATAGTAGACAGCCTGGAAGCAAAGTGAGAAAAAGTGACTGGGGCCAAGGATACCCTTCAAGGGCACACATTCTCAGCAACTCACTTCCTCCAACTCTGTCCCACCTCCTAGTATTGGTCACCTCCCAATAATATCATTAAATTATAAATTTATCAATGACTCAATCCACTGATGGAGTCAGAACCCTCATGAGTCAATTACCTCCCCAAGTCCCTATCAACTCGCCACCAAGCCTTTAGTACATAGGCCTTTGGGAGACATTTCAGGTACAAACCATAATGGGGTGTGACTATTTATAGGAAGAAGATGGGTGCTGACCAGGAGAAGGCATGTCATGAAGCCCCCTGCCCCATGGATTCCTGGAGAAGCAAACTTTACCCTGAGCAGTTTCCTAAACAATGGCCAGGTGCTCTATATAAGGAGCCACCCTCTGAAATAATCCTGGCATTGCTAAATTATATGAATTATATGTTTCATGTAAGGTAGACATTGTCCACCTACTTGCGATGTGATTTCAAGCACTTATCACCTCCTTGGTAGGATCAAAGCCTTGGAAAAGGATGTTAAGTTTGGCCACCTGCTTTCAGAAAGTAGAGCTGGGTAGGAATCCTGAGGATCTGTTGCGTTGGTGTGGATTTTCAACTTGTTCTCTTGTTTTCACCCTGCATCTCATCCTCTGCCTTCCACGACATTGAATCTTCAGGGCCAGGACCATTGCACAGTTCATGGAACAAACTGAATTCTATCTTTTTAGTACTCAACTTGGAGATTTCTTGGGACTGCTAGGCTCTGTAACAGTCTTCCAGAACTTTCCATCTTTTGAATCATTGTTGAAATAATCACTGCTGAGTTTTTGGTGGATTTGTTTACTTTCTATTCATGTATTCTAGGACAATTTTAAGGAGATGAAGACAAGGATGTTGGTGGTTGGTTCACTATATTTAAGCTTACCATAAATATTTGTACTTGCATTAAAAAAAGAAGAACATATGATAGAATTTCAAACTCTTTGAAGAGTGTACCTGGGAGAAGTTTGAAAAGGCAGTTATTCTAAAGAAACTTTCAATCGCTCTTTATCCTACTTTGTGTCAAACATAACTAAGTGGAAGAATTTTATCAGAAGACTCTCCATTTTATGAGCATTCTCTTTAGATTTTTTATTTGGATTTGAAAATTGTCTTTCACTTCCATGTATGAGAATTAATGAAGGCATTAAAGTGGCAATACAAGCAAATTCAATGGAAGCACCTTTTTGTTTCTGGATTTGAGTAATAAATGTATCCTGGCATAAAGATTTTCTGCTTGCATTGGGCAACGGCCTGAAACTGCTCTGTTCTGTGACTTCTAGCCTCCAGAACTGTGAGAAATACCTTTTTGTTGTTAATAAGCCACCCAGTCTATGGTATTTTGTTATTGCTTTCAGACCATACATTGGTAGGGTAGGTCTGAAGATAAAAGAGGGTTTGAAGGCCATGATGTCGTAAATCATAAGTTTTGTTATTTCAAAGAATAGCTCAAGGCATATGATTTGCATTTGTATACTGCATTCAGGGTCAGTTTACATAGAGTAGGGACTCAGTAAATCTCTCTTGAATGGTAAGAAATTGGATTCCATTTTTGTGAGACAGACTTACAAATAACTGATGTCATTTGAGGCTTATTCCTTCTGTTGAAAATTAAGGAATCACAATATTTTTAATATTGTTTTACTTTAGAGGTTGGTGTTTCCCCAACTGATGCACATCTATAGACTGTTCATATGCAAAGAGCTGGGTGAGGATCCTTGAGAAATCAAAAATGAATCAAGAGTAAGTTATTAAGGGTTGGTAACTTGGGCATCATACATAACTAATGTGTCCTTTTTAGGCTTATATAAAAACAGAAAATATTTTGGAGGAAAGGTTTACATTTTACAGGGGCTAGAGGTGAGATGACACTTGTCTTAGCCAAGGAGCTGTGGTTTCTTGGTTAGAAATGGAGATTCATTATGGATGCATGTCCTGACTCACGATTCACCCAGTGACTTCAAGAGCACCCCTCACCTCATTCTATCTGTCTGCTCTCACGGGCCTTTCTGTGTCTGGTGTGATTTCTACAATGAATCAATCTGGTAACAAAACAAGCAGCTCAGGTGCTCAGGTGATGTTTTATAATTATAATGGCAACCCTGTGCAAGAGTTCTTTAAGGAGAAGGCTATTAAGTTCTATTTTGCAGCAAGTCACATAACCACTCATTTAAATGATAATCCCAAAGGCATTATCCATTAAAGTCTGAAGTTAACAACGTGACAGATTGGAATTAAGAAGAATTACAAATCGTAAATCCACAAGGCTTGTTTCTTCACATACCAGCCATATTTTATATTTAGAGAATTTTTCAACAATTTCTCAAGTTTTCTGCTATTTGTTTTCTAACTTGTCAATATTTTCAAACTCATTTATTTATCTTCAAGATGTATGAAGTTTTAAATTTAAGATGAAAGTCAAACTCTAAGAAGAAAAAAACCAGCAGTTGTTTGCCTCCTGCACACAAACTGTTAAGGTAATATAGTGCAAGTTTTCCATAAACATAAAAACAAGTATTATCAAATATCTTTTCTGGTGGATCAAGGACATTGATTCTTTTTTTCTTCCTTGAAAATTTCTGCAAAGATATAGAAATAATAACTTTGTTAATTGAAGACTTATTTTAACAATGCTTTCATATGATTAGCACTGAGTACAGCAATGGACAACTTTAATGCTAACCATTAAAGGAGACTCTCAAATAACAGTTTGCTCCATATAGACGAGCTTTTAGGAATGAAAGATGTTAAAATCAAATCAGAATACTTACTAAATAAGTGAAAATTTTTATGGATTTTCACAATTAGTTCAATAGTCCTAAAATGGCTTTCACAGTCCAAGCCTCACCTTATCTCCAGACTCTAATCTTTAGCATGCACCTAATGACCTTAGGGTCACATGAAGCTATTTTTTTCGGAATGCATTCTTTTTATTTATATTTATATTTTCTTTTTTTATTATTGTTGTGCTGGGTGGGAGTACATTGTAGCATTTACAAAGGTCCTTATAATGTATCAAATATACTTGGATTCACCCCCTCCATGGCTCTCTTTCATTCCCCCTCCCGATTCCTGGAACTGTTTCAACAGGTATCATTTTTGTGTTTACATACATTTGCATACATTATTTTTGCACCATATTCATCCTCCTATCCCTTTCCCCACCACCTCCCCCCTCTCACTGGTGCCAACCCCCATCTCCCGCACTCCCCTTCCTCAGCAAGACCTGTTCTTCCCTCCTGTTCTCCAATTTTGTAGAAGAAAAAAAACAAAAGATAATAAGAGAAATGGCATTTTTGCTAGTTTGAGATAAAGATTGCTACTCAGGAGATTGCTTGTGTTGTTTCCATGCATATATATATTAAAGCACCAATTTGTTCATCTCTACCAGTCCTCTTTACTCCTCCCTAGTCCCCTTCCCATGGTGGCCCCACCCGGTTTAAGATTTCCATATTCATTCCTGCACAGTTAGCACATCAACCACATTCAAGTTTTTGGTTTCTTTCCATTGCCTTATCCTTCCTGTGCACAGCCTCCCCTTAGTGTGACCCATGACCCATAACATTGCTTCATTTGTTTTACGTCTATAATGTGCATATGAGGGAGAACATGCAGCTTTTGGCCTTCTGAGCCTGGCTAACTTCCCTTAAAATGATGTTCTCCAGTTCCATACATTTACCTGTGAATGCTGTGAATGACAAAATTTCATCCTTCTTTGTGGCTGAGTAAAATTCCATTGTGCATAAATACCACATTTTCTTATTCCATTCCTCAGTAGTGGGGCATCTTGGCTGTTTCTATAGCTTGGCTATTATGAATAAGGCTGCAGTAAACATGGGCATGCAGGTGCCTTTATAGTAACCTGACTCACATTCTTTCGGACATATCCCTAGGAGTGGGATTGCTGAATCACATTGCAGATCTATTTTTAGTTTTTTAAAGAGCCTCCATATTGTTTTCCATAGTGGTTGTACTAGCTTACATTCCCATCAGCAGTGTTTGAGGGTTCCTTTTTTCCTACATGCTCTCCAACATTTGTTGTTGTTTGTGTTCTTGATGATAGCCATTCTAAGTGGTTGTATTTCATTTTCATTAAATTCCAGGAACTTTTTGATTTCCGTCCTTGTTTCTTCTATGACCCACTGATGGTTGAGCAATATGTTGTTCAACCTCTAATTCTTTGTATTTTCTGCTACCTCTTTTGTGTTGAGTTCTAGTTTTATTGAATTGTGATCAGATAGAATGCAGGGGGTTATTTCAATTTTCTTATATTTGCTGAGGCTTGCTTTGTACACTAAGATGTGATCTATTTTGAAGAAGACTCCATGGGCTGCTGAGAAAAATGTGTATTGTGCTGTTGCTGGATGAAATGTTCTGTAGACGTCAGTTAGGTCCATTTAATCTGTGGTGTCATTTAGGTCTAGGATTTCTTTGTTGATTTTTTGTCTGAATGACCTATCTACTGGTGATAGAGGGGTATTAAAGTCTCCCACTACCACTGTGTTGGGGTCCATATGTGATTTTGAGTCTTTTACTGTATGTTTAATGAAATTGGGTACACTGACATTGGATGCATATAAGTTGATAATTATTATTTTCTCTTGATGCATTGCTTCTTTTATTAGTGTGAAGTGACCTTCTTTGTCTCTTTTGACTTATATTAAGTTTAAAGTCCACCTTGTCTGATGTAAATATTGCTACTCCTGCCTGTTTTGGAGGACCATTAGTTTGGTAAATCTTCTTTCAGCCTTTCACCCTTTTACCCTAAGCCAGTGTTTATTTCTGTCAATAAGGTGGGTCTCTTAAAAGAAATATATTGTCAGATCTTCCTTTTTAATCCATTTGCCAAACAGTGTCTTTTGATGGAGGTGTTGAGTCCATTAACATTCTGTGTTAACATTGATAGGTATGTGGTGATTCCTGCCATTTAGTTGTTTTTGTTGTTTAAGGATTTGAGTGTGTGCAGCCTATTCAATGCTACTCTCTGAGTGCTTGTCTCTTCTTCTCTTGAGGTTTAATACTTCCTGTCCTTTCGTGGTTTTGTTTGTCTTCATCTTCTGTGCATAGAATTTCTTGCCAAGTCTTCTGTGGTGGTGGCTTGGTGGTCATATGTTGTTTTAGTTTCTGTTCATCATGGAAGACTATTTTGAATGATAGGTTTGCTGGATAGAATATCCTAGGGCTGAAATTGTTTTCCTTCAGTGCTTGAAATACCTTACTCTGTGCCCTTCTTACTTTTAAGGTTTCTGTTGAGAAATCTGCTGTTAGTTTGATGGGTTTATCTTTTTATGTTATTTGTTTTTTTCTCTCTTACAGGCTTCAATATTCTTTCTCTGTTGTCTGTGCTAGTTGTTTTAACAATAATATGCTACAGAGAGGTTCTATTTTGGTCAAGTCTGTTTGGTGTCTTGGAAGCTTCCTGTACCTGAATGGACAACCCTTTCTCAAAATTTGGGAAATTTTCTGTTATTATTTTGTTGAGCCCTTTGGCTTGCACCTCTTCTCCTTCTTCGATGCCCATGATTCTCAAGTTTGGTCTTTTGATAGAGTTGCTGAGTTCTTGCATATTCTTTTCACAGCTCTTGAGTCTTTTGTCTAAGAGTTTTTCTGTTTTTTTCTTTAATATCTATTTTATCTATGAACCCTGAGATTCTGTCTGCCACTTATTCTAGTCTATTTGAGTGGCCTTCCACTGTACTTTTTATTTGATTTGAGAGATTTTTTATTTCCTGGATTTCTGTTTGATTCTTTCTTCTGAGGTTTTCCATATCTTTGTTCAACTCCTCTTTCATATCTTGTGCTATCTTCTTTATTTCATCTCTCTCTCTTTTTGTATAGTCTCCTTTGTTTTACTTTGGTGTTTGTTGAAGTCCTTTCTGAGTTCATTTAGTTGTTTTCATGCCTTCTCAAGTTTTTTTATTTGTGGTGTCTTGATATGGCTTGAGTTCATTCTGTTTAATTGTCTCTTATAGTTTCTCCATGAGTATCTTAATGTGCTCTTACATCATTTCCTCTTTGAGAAATTTTTTGTAGACATAATTGAGCTCACTGGTGATATTTATCATCGTTCTGGAACTGGGTATTCATTTTCTTCATTTCCCACTAAATCCTCTATTGAGTTGTTTTTCTTTTGAAGAATGAAATTTCCTCACATGATGCTATTATGCTTTAGGCATCACATCCACATTCAACAAGGGAAGAAATTGTCAAAGGAATGAAAGCTAAAGGACTTAGAGAACCATGTTGAGTTGGCCACCTTTAATAAACTTAATATGCTAGACAATTGACCCATTTACATTTATTTATTTACTTCATTTTATTGTGTAAAAATTGGTTCTCATGATCACTCATAGTTTCAATGAAATCTAGGGATATGAGAGACTAAAGGAAAGAAGAAGTTGTAATGAATGGCTTGGGAAGGCAGGACACAGTAAGTACATGCCAGAGACAGGTAGGAGCAGTGCCACTTACACAAACATCATGAGCACTCGTAGAAGGGCAAAATGTAAGTTCCAAATATGTTCATCCAATACCCTAGGATAGTGGGTGTGCGTGTGTGTGTGTGTGTGTGTGTGTGTGTTATTCCTGGAAAAAGCATGGTCAATTTGGTGACTTAGATGCATGCACACACAGAGGTATATAGAAATACAGCAATAAGTGTTTTGATTTTAAGTTAAAATGAGTTAATCTAGGTGCTGGTGTCTCAAGCCTGTAATCCTAGCTACTCAAGAGGCAGAGATCAGGAAGATTGTGGTTCAAAGCCAGCCTGAGCAAATAGCTCATGAGACCCTATCTTGAAAAACCCTTCACACACACACACACACACACACACACACACACACACACACACAAAGAAATAGGGCTGGAAGGGTGAAGGGCCTGAGTTCAAGTCCCAGTACCACAAAAAGGAGAGTTAAAATCCTGGCTCTAACAATCACTTGCCAGATGACCTTGGCACACTTCCTTGAAGTTTCTAAGCTACAGTTCCCTTTTCTTACATATATGCTGCCCCAGGGATTAATTAACTTCTAATATTAATTTCCTAGCATTAGTTTTTATTAGTAAATAAAAATCACACATTGCAACATGTAGGGCAGGAATCAATTAACAAGTGCTGTTGGGGACAAAGTATGCAAATCAGATTTATTAATATTAGATTTTAGATGTTTTATACATAACCAGAGTAATTTAAGTAATTATTAAGTATTACTTTCATTTTTAAGTATGGTTAACAAAATATATAAGAAATAGTACCTTTGTCACAATGAATCCCCCTGTACAATGAATATATGCTAATAAAAACAAAAAAAATTAAAAAAAGAAACAGTATCTGCTTTCAAGCGTTTTGAAAATTATTCAGTAGACAAGATTGATGTATATGGAAAAGAAGATGGGACACAGAATATAACCACAGGACAAGTATGCAGTCAGCTCTCTAGCTGGAGGTTCTGGATACAAGTTGGATTGAAATGCTTGGGAAAAAGTTACATTGTTGCTGGAATGTATTAGATAGTTAGGCATATGATATTTGCATGTGTACTAAACACATATAGGCTTTCTTTTTCTTGTCATACTCCTTAAAGAATACAGAATAATAAGTACTTACACAGCATTTATATAGTATTAGGTTCTAGTGCTGATGGAGTGCTCAAGTGGTAGAGCACCTGCCTGGTAAGCACAAGGCTGAGTTCAAACCTCAGTACTGCCAAAAAGAGTACATAGTATTAGGCTCTATAAGTTATCTATACTTAGATGGCTTAAAGTATATGGGAAGATGTTTATATGCAAATGCCATCCATAGATTTTGGCATCTAAGGATACAAGTGACAACTGTATTTCTACATTATAGAGTCATTTTTTCTTTCTTTCTTTTTCTTCCCTTTTCTTACTTCCTATTTCTCTTCTTTCTCCATGGTCAGACAAGTGAGACCAGAAATACTGAAACATCACCTTAAGTGGTCGTACATATGGAGGAGTGGGGGAGGGCATTCATTAATTCATAAATTCATTCAAAAGTTCTTATACCTGAGTAAAAAATCTCTCTCTTTATATATACATATACATATCTATGTATGTATTTCTTTAAATGCTGAAAATTTTGAAAAACATAGAAGTGTAAAGTTTATAATCACTCTGTTTTATATAATGATTGAAAACAAACAATGTATTTATGAGGTGGAGACACAGAGGCAAACTTTAGAAAAATGGGAAAATGGGTAGCTAGCTATTTGAATCAGTCCTTCAAAAAGAACTATTTAGACATGTCAATGCAGAGCTATACAGGCTCATTCACTGTGTTAGCTGACAATAGAGTCTCAACAGAGTTAAAGGGAGTTTGTTTGAGTAACATATTAAGAAAACATTGTGAGTTTAGGCCACAGAAACACTAATGTGCTTTATAGACTCCTGACCCAGGTGTTTGGTTGTATATTTACACTTTTTGAATATGTAATTATTCTGGATCAGAATGAGAAAAATGTTACTAGTCTATCATTGACAAATTATGTAGTGCAGTTCACTTTATATCTACTTAAGGGCATAGAGAATTTGGATCTATTGCTTTTAGTTGCAGTATTTTTGTGGATGTTCTGGGCATCCTTTTATATATGGTCTCCAATTTAGAATGACTCAACTTATGATTTTTTGTCTTTACAATGGTATGAAACAATATGCTTCAGTAGAAACCATACTTTGAATTTTGAGTGTTGATCTCTTCCTGGGCTGGTGATATGCAGTCCAATACTTTATTGCAATGTCAGCCAGGGGCAGCAAGGTGTGTGTGTAGTTCTCACTTAGCCACAGGATCATGAAAGGGAACCACCAATACTCTTCAGTGTGCTGTGTTGTTAAGCCAGGATGTCCCATAGGTTAGGCAGATTCAATGCATGTTTGAATTAAGATATTTTCAACTTACAATGAGTTTATTAGGACATAACCCTGTTATAAGTTGAGGAGCATGTATAATGTGGTTACGAGATGCACTTGAATTTGGTCCATGAAAACCAGGCTTTGCAAAGGCAATGAAGGAAGAAAAGTTTGTAGGAGACACATACACAAATAATTTTGACTCAAAGCTTTTTAAAGGATGCTCCAGATCCAGTGCACCTATTTATAGATGGCCACCATTGGAGATGCACCCCAAACAATTTTGAATGCACTAAAAATAAAACGTACAAGACACTCTCTAAGGCTCAAGAGACACCATGGAAAGTTACTGTCAAAACACAGAGTTCTTTAGCCTACTGCCTTCCAAAAAGGAATGAAACTTTCCCTGAGTGAAGCTCTTTTGTCACTGTCAAAGATTTCAGGTCTAAGATTCTGCATGCAGGTTGCAGACATATTGCTAAGGCCAATGCAAGAAAGCACCTTGTTCCTTTTCTTTTAAGCTACTTTAATTTGTTGGTCCTTTAATATTTCTGTGTCCCATGTACATGTTTTTCTCCCATATTTAGAATATTGCTCTGGGGAGAAAATCTTGAGAAACACTTTAAATGCAAGTTGGAAATCAAGGAGGAATTAAAACTAATATCACAAGGTATATTTTTAGGCTCCCAAGTAACAGAATTTGGAATGAAAGATGGCCTTTGCTTGTGAGACAGTTTGTCCTTAAAATCAGTGACATGTTGCAAATTTAGAACTTCACCCTACATGGAATGATCTAAAACTTGAAATAATATCAAGCATAGGTAAGTAGAAACAGTCAATATTTCTTAGGCAAAATATTTTCAAGAAAGTTTTTGATGGATGATTGGAGTGGGTGGGATGGGAAGGAATGCTCTTTTGAAAACTGAGAAAAAATAATCTTTTATGCAAGGGATTTTGAATAGAATTGTCTCACAAATCTATTGACACACTTGTAAAAAGCTTATTCTTTCCTTGCCTAGATTATGTTAAAATTGTTATTGAAAACTTCCCTCTTCCCCAAAAAAGTCTGTTAAAATTTAAAAACATTGAAAATAACATTTCCCTTGTGAAAACTTTTCAAGTTTTCTGCAGAGATTCTCCATAACTTGGTAAGATTTGTGCACTATAAATATAAGATATATGTTAATTTGTAGAGATAAATGACAGCTTCTCTAATTTGTAGAGATAAATGGTAGCTTCTCCAATTCAAATCACGTGTATGATGTTATGCAGTTAGTCCCAGGGTAAAAGGAATAAGTCACTAATAATCTAAGCAGTATACAAATATATTGATCTCTTTCACTTAGTAATTCCATTTTTAGAAATTCCACTTTAAAAAATTATTCATAGTTTGTCTAAAAACTACAGACCACAGGATGTATGCCTACGTTTCACTTAGAAAAATGAAGCATAGGAGCAATTTATATGCCTAACCATAGTGGATTGGCAAAATTAATTATGATATGTTCATGCAATAAATTATGATGTAGAAATGATTTATTGGGCATGGAAAGGTGTTTATGATATTAAGAGGAAAAGGCAGTGTTTGAGACATACTTTGTAAAGTATATTTGCAAACGCAAGCAGAAAAAATTATTTGGAATGATTTATATAAAGGTATGGATAGTAATTTTTCTGAGTGGTGGGATTATGAGCATGTGAAATACTCTTTCCCCTTTTGGCTTATTTTTATACACTATTTTCTCAAACAAGGAAATGTGATATTTCTGTAAGAAACTTGCAGTCAAAATAGCTCACCCTTCCTTTAGGCTCTGCCTTGGTTTGAAACACACGGGAATAATGACCTGAAAATGTAAAGACAAAATGAAGACACAAATGCCTCTCAACACAATGAATACCCTGGTAGACCATTGTTATCATTTCAATGTGAGTAGTGCTCCCCAAAGATTCGTATATAACGGCTTGTTCCCCAGGGTGGCGGTACTGGAAGCTGCTGTGGACCTTGAAGAGGTGGGACTCAGTGGGTCATTGGTAGCATGCCCTTGAAAGGTATTATGTGATTTGACTTTCTCCCCACTTTTGCTTCCTGGCTCATGATGTAAGCAATTTGCTCCTTTACAACCCAGCTAATTTGTGCCATACAAACTAGAGGCTCAAACCAATGGGATCACTTGAGCCTCCAGAACCATCAACGAAAATAAATACTTCCTTTTTATAAAGTTAATTGCCTCAGGCATTTCATGTGGTAACATGAAGCTGACTAATTCAACCAGGAAATGTCAGAAACTTGTTCTTGCTAAAACGATAGCGGTGATAATTTAGCAAGAAGAAATGTAGACCCAAAGAGAGAGTGTGGCATGCAGGAAATAGCAAAGTAAGAGTGAAAAACAGGCATATTGGAAAATTTCATTAACTTATTAATTATAAAAACTAAATGAAAAAGTAAGTTTAAATTCTAGATAACAATTTCAAAAAATGATGACAGGATGCTTACTGGTTGGCATTATGAAAACCACACCAAGATCTTATATGTAAGAAAGATGCTAGAGCCAAAAATGTAAGTACCATTAAAACTGTAGCTTCTGAACCCACACAGGAAATTTAAAAAGTACTATACAAACCAACTAATCCAATAGAAATCAAGAAGGAGAAATGTGAAATCCTAAAAAGTCATAAAAGGAGAAAACTGATTTAAAATATATCACTTTGAAACAAAAGACCATTACTTGGGCTGAAAAGAACCTTCTACCAAAATCTGGGATAATCATGAACTTTTGTGTCTTTGACCCATAGAAAAAGGGAAAAGAAATAAGCCAAATATAGTAGGTAAAAACAAACACACAAAAGTACAGAATTTGGGGGAAGTTTTAATTTTTAAATTATATTTTAATATAGTACTCTCAGAAAACTATTGATCATGTAAAGCAAAATTGTTAAGCATACAGAGAATTTGAAGTTTTCCTTAGCCAACAATTTGGAGTATTCACATTATTTCAAGCAATACAAAACATTTCTAAAAATCACACATGAGCTGCTAGCAAAGTATCGAATAATGCCCAAGCGTTAACATATCAGACCACTTTCACTACATGAAAACTGAATTAGTAACTAACAATAAAAAGACAATAAAATAAATGAGTGCTTGAAAAACAAAAACACACTTCTAAAATAAACATTCAGTTAATGAGAAAATCAAAGAGGAAATATGAAACTTTTGAAACTTAATGGCACATCATATACCTTACATAGAGCTGGGGGTGTGGCTCAAGTGGTAAAGTGCCTGCCTAGCAAGCACTGAGTTCAAACTCCAATACTACCACAAAAAAGGGGCGGGGGCAACACCTTATATCGCATAAGGTCAGTTATGTGAAACAGTACTTAAAACATATCATGAAATGCTCTTACTAAAAAGAAAACCATCTAGTCAAATTAATGCCATTAAAGATGTAATGAAAAGGTACGAGTAAAATAAATGACAAAATCAGAATCATAAAGGCATGAAAGTCTATTACTTTTTATTTTAACAAACTTAAGCAAAGGGCTGAAGAATCTATGTGTTTGACAGTGGTGTGAGATGAGAACTGCAGTGCATTTGTGCTTCCTTCCTTTGTGGAGTGGCTTGAGTATCCTGAATGGATGTCCCCTGGTTTCCATCCAGTCTTCATTGCAAGGAATGGTGAGTCCAGTGAGCACTGTGCTCTGTGAGTTTTGCAGGGACACACACCTGATCATGCTGGCTTACACCATCATCATGCCCTTTATTTCACACAAAGTCCCATTCTCCAGAAGTGCCTCCTTTTCTTCTGTTTCCTCACTCCTCCAAGAAGACTTCAGTGGTCTAGGTCTGCGTCCATGTCTAGGACAGTAATCCTCAAACTGGTGGGCGATTTCGTCCCCAGACAAGTCCTTTCAGGATGGGTGTGGATTTACATCATTCCTAAAGAGACTGGATGTGGAACAATGAACTTGGGACCCTTGGCTAGCATGTCTCACTTCCAACACTATCAAGGGCTTCTTCTCATCTTTTCAAAAAATGCTGTTCATAATCCACTATGGCATTTCTGTTGTTGAAATCAGGTCTGGTTTATTTAGGACCAAGTCTAACCTGTTGAATCAAAAAGAGACCATATTATGTGAGCTAAATCAAAGTTGCTTTCTCTCTGCAGTGTGGCAATCCTGGAACAAGCACTCAGCATTGTGCTTTGGTGCTCTGCTTCTTGGTACTATGTGGGAACTTCATCCCTGAGCTTATCCTTCTCTGGCCTGCTGAGGTCTTGTGTGCTTCCATGTTCCATCCTGCAGGTTGAGGATACAAGCGAGGTTCCTTACACGGACAAGGCACTGTCTCCATCATTTCCACTCCATCTCCCCTGATGAGGACTAAATGCACATGACCCAATTTAGTTTCAAAGACAGCTGGAAAATGTAGCCTTTGTGTGGAGTTCTCATCCAAGAACTGTGGAGGAAGAGAGAAAAGGGATTTTGGTAAGCAACTTGGCATCTCCTGCACACAGTCTAAAATCGGAACCTATGCATTCTGAATAAGAACCTGACACCTCCTATAAAGTACATTGATAAGCTTGAATGTACTTACAACGGGGTGCCTTTAAACGTATGATATCTGAAAAATATTTTTTACACGTCAAAATCAACACTGACTCCTATATAAAGAGAGGTGATAACCAGGTCTACATTGGAGTTTGGCTAGTAGTCCCTGTACATAGCTTTACAGTAAATGCTTCAGGCTCAGTAGGTTATGTGGTCTCTGAACTATTCAACTTTGAATTTGTAGTGTGGAAGCTGCAACAGACAATACATGAAGGCATACATGTGATCGTAAGCCAATAGAACTTTATTTACAGAAACAGGCAGTCAGCTTCAACCAGTGGGTCTTAGTTTATCAGTCCCTGCATTAGAATAGTGACTGTAAGGGAATGAATGCTATTGGACTTGCCTTCTTAAACTCACAAGGAACCTAGTGATCTCAGAAACTGGTGCTTTGAAGAACTGAAGAAGCATATGAATGTTGTTTGTAGTATCATTTACCAAAGCAGAGAGGAGGAAACCCTTATATTTGGGATTATTTTCAAGCTTTATTAATTTAATTAAGCAATTTTCTAAAGTCCAAAAAAGAAAAAAAAAAGCAAATCATACTATGTATATATTGAATACCATTGCTTTTATTAAGTCCTGATTTTCATTAAGATATTTAGAGACCTGTATGATTCTAGTCTGAAGCACATGGGTGTATTTTAATGAAAACTATAGTACATAAACATTTGTACTTTTCTGAGACACTGGTCCAAATTGATATCACATCTAACAAGTTGATAAATGTAGACTCAGGCTTTTAAGAAAGCTGCTATGGTCCCCTAACATAAGGTTGCACCTTGGGCTACATTACCCAAGTGTTTTCAACAGATGGTTTCAGAGGGTCATAACTTAGCATCATATCTCAGGTTTCAGTGAAGATGGATGATAGTAAAAAATCTTATGGAGAATGTTTCTGAGTCATCTATAAAAGTTCTAGGAAATGCCTTGCTTAATGTTTCTCATAAAAAAGATACAAGACGAAGTTATTCTTAGAGTTTAGTATTAGGGGCTCATGAAGAAATGATTTACCTTCTTTTACTAGACACCAAAGCCTATGAAATTCCTTATACTTTCCTTCTTTGGACTACAAGGAAACTGAAAATTCACATTTAGAATTCAAGTTCAAGAACTACCCTTAGTGTTTTATTTCTGATTACTTGTCACTTCTCTAATACTCAGTTGATAGTCTATGTTTTTAAAGAACCATTGTACATAGTGGGTATTAACACAGTCAATCCTGCTTAAAAAGAGGTATAGCCTTTGATCTTGGCTCCTGGGAGGTCATCTCTGAGCATTGGGAATGTCTTGTTTCCTAACAATGTCTTCATTTATTTGAAGGCATTGGGCCAGCCACATAAGAACAATACGATTTAGCACAGGATCTTTAGGCCACACCTCAGTGATTTTGTTTATCTACAACAGTGTCATTAGTTTGGCCACACCAAACGCAATGTGTGTTGTAGGGTCACACACCATCAGTTGATCTCTGTAGGCGCTGGAGATGGAGTTCAGCTCTATGGTTAGTCAACTAGTTTTATCTGATAGAGCACTCAAAGCTCAGGTATGTGTCCTGGTTGTCGTATTCCATGCATGCTGTCACATATCAAAACCAGAAAGTGATGCTGCCCATACTCTACAAGGTAAGAACTACTGGAAATTGCTCATTTGTGACTTTTCTACCTTATGCTCTTCATTCCTGGGCTGATTTTTAATCTGTACTCTTTCTCTGTAATTAACCACAATCATGAACAAAAATAGCTTTCAGTGCATTCTATGCATCTTTCTAGCAAACTGTCAAAACTAAGTATGGTCTTAGCAAACTTTGAACTATCAATTTCATCAGACAAGAGCTCACTCTTTTTTCACTATTCCCTCAAATATTGCATATTTTAAAAAACACAGCCATAAACCCCTCAACGATTGTGATGAGGTCTGAGACCTGTATCCTTGGGAGAATTTGTCATTGTGTAAATATCACAGAATGTACTGGTACAAACAAAGATGGCTACAATGTCACTAATTGAGACCATCATTGTCCATGCAATCTGTCATTAACTAAAATGTCATTATGCTTTTATAATTGTATTCAAAACTAAAGCCTGGAAGGTATAAAACCAGAACTTTAGGTCCCAGGCTCAAACTCCAGCCCTTCCATGTATCAGGTCCAGCCACTCAACTCCAACATGCTAAATAAAGAGCCCAGTCATGATGAAGGGCAGAGAAAGGAGATTTATTACACAGCACAGGCAGCCACAGGAAAAGATAAAGTACTTCAGTCCATCTTCTGCCATCTTTGTGGTACAAACATGAGCTTTAGGTTTAGGTAGAAAAAAAATAGGAATAGGGGGCAAAAGGTATGCATAGTTAAACAGTCCCAGGCACAGGTTTGGCGGGGTTGGTCATATCTCAGTCTTTGTTTGCAGAGGGGTTCCAGAGAAGTTATCCCTGTTATTGCTTGTAAGGAATGATCTGGTCAGGATAAACAAGTCTTTGTTACCTAGCAGGTGATCTGTCCTGAGGGGGTCTGCTGTTCCTTTCTTCGAGGGCAGTTTTTTTCCATTCCTCCTTACAAACATGATATTGGTAAGTCCTGCCCTTCCTGGGTTCCAAGGTGATTGCAAAGTGACTGCAGAGAGAACTGCTCAGAGCAAAGAACAGAAACTGGGTGCAAAGGCTTTTCTTCCCTTTTTAGTTAATTTGTGAGTCCAAGTAAGGAGTCTGTGCTTTTCAACAAAAGCAGTTTAAGTACCAGTAACAGATAGAATAGTACATTATATATAAGCACATTCAGGTTGTCTTGCTACCTGCCTCACCGAAAGGCTACCCTACCTGTTTGCTGGTGTCAACTCTTCCTTACATCAGAAGTTCACCTTCTCTAGAGGCTGAGAATATTTGCAAATATTAGGCATGTACCCATATCTGTGGTTGTATTGTCCTGGGTGTTCCTGATCTAGTAGCTGTTTGCCATAACGATGGACACCACAGATCATTAGGCTCTACAGCCATACCTCCATCCATTCATGCATCCAGTATGTTCTCCAACATCCAACAAAGGTCAATTCCAAATCATTCTATTCACAAAATATTCTACTCTTGTCTAGTTGCTCTGCTACCTCTGCCTTGCTCTTACAATCTGGTTCTCTAGCCCATATTTGGTCTCTACAGTGAAGCTGGAGAGAGATTTTCCTATTTGACATCTCCAAGCCTAGTGTACCAAGGCTAGACTTGGGTTTGTATACATTCTTTCCTTCCTTTGGTGAGATTATCCTGGATTTGACCTTATTTCAGGTCTAATTCATTCACTAAGTGACTCTTTATTAAGCTCTTACATTATGTATACTGGTACAGTCATGCATGGCTTAATGCTGTTTCAGTCAGCAGCAAACTATATTTACCATGGTGATCACATAAAATTATAATGGATGTTATGGTTTGGATCTGAACTGTCCCCCAAAATGTCATTTGTTAAAGACTTGGTTCCCAATGCAACATTATTCAGAGGTGGGGCCTCTGATCTCACCAATGCATTAATCCATGGGTGGATTCATAACATAACAGGCTCTTGGGAGCTAGTGGAGACTTAAGAGGTGGGGTCTAATTGGAGGATATAGGTCATTGGAGATGTGCTCTTGAAGGACATAATTCGTTCTCAGCTCATTCTTTCTCTTGGTCTTTCGATCTGTATCCTGGCTGCCGTAGGGTAAGCTGTTCTGTTCTACCCTGAGCTCCCTTCCATGGTATTGTGCCTCATTACAGACCCACAGGGATGGGGCCAAGAAACCATGGACTGCACCTCTGAAACTGTGAGACAAAATAAATCTTTCCTCCTTTTAAGTCATTTGTCTCAGTGATTTTATCACAACAATGGAAAGCTGACTGATGCCATGGAGTAGAAAAATTTCTATTGTCTAGTGACTTTATAGCCATCATAATGTTGTAGTACAGTGAATTATTCACCTGTCTGTTGTGATGCTTATTTAAATAAAACTGATTAGATGCACAAACATTGTTGTGTTACAATTGCCTACAGTATTCAGTATAGTAGTGTGCTGTACCAGTTTGTAGTCTAGGAACAATTGGGTGTGCCGTAAAACCTATCTATGTAGTAGGCTCTGTCACTTACATTTGTGTAAGTACACTCTACGGTGTTCATATGAGGATGAAATTGCCTAATGGCCTATTTCTCACAGTGCCTTCTCATAATTAAGTGATGCATGGCTACTCTCTAATGGGATTATGGTAAAAAACAAGTCTGCCCATTTTGGAGCTTCCCATAGAGATTGACAGAAATTAGTGTAGAATGTTTCATTAGGGTAAGTTCTGTACAAAGGGTAAACTGGCGTAGGGGACAGCGAAGGTTGGGCGGAGCTGGAGATGGGGGTGGACAGGGACTCAGTAAGGAGATGATGTTCCCGTAGAAATAAGTAAAGTGACCTTCAAGACCTATTAAGCAGTTGGATATAGGATTCATGCACAAGGGGTAATGAAACAAAGAATGGTTCTTACCATATTCGAAGACAAACCTGGGCAGGAAGCATGTAAGAAGCAAGACCATTTAGAAGAGGTGGCTGGACCATGTACAGCAAGTGACTGGGCTATTTATAGGAAGGAGACTGTTTATATGAAGTGGCTGTACCATTTACATTTAAAATCTTGCTTTCCGCCTTGGAGTTTGGTACCGTCTGTGTGATGGAAGCTACTAGAGATGTTTGCACAGTGATCTGAAGTCCTTACAATTCTATCGTGCAGTTATCTCACTCTTTGAGGGAAGGCTCTCTGTCCATGCTGTATCTGACATTGGGTTGAGATCGTCAGACACCCTCTCTGGCTTCAATTGACTTTGCCAGCTCTCTGTGCTTGGAGGCCCCTTCCTCAGCATTTTTCAGATCCCTTTCAGCCCTCATTGTTGCCTCCGTTCAACTTCCCCATTACGCTCAGCAGGTCTGTTTCACTGGGACTATCCAACTGTGTGTCCTGCTTTGGCCAAGAATGTTTGTTGACAAGACTCATTCTTCCTTGGGGTCTCTGCATAGAGCACATTTTTAGACTCTCACCAGTTCTCTAAACTCAAAGCCTTTTTCACTTTCAACCACAGGGAGTGGGAAATCCATAATCATTTCTTTATTTCCTTTTCTTGGCTTCATATAATTTCTGACTTTGTAACTCACTCTCCCAAGGAGCTGCATTTTAATTGTTTCTCCAAGTTATTGGAATGTTGTGCCTGCCGATATTGGTTATGTCCTGTTCTATGAAACTGAGAGTCCCTACAAGGAGAGCAGTCCACATCTAGTTGCTTTCTGGAAAGTCAATTGTAGTAGTAAACAGCAGGCATTTGAAAACTGGCTTATCTTTACAGAAGCAGCATCTTCCCTGCTCCCAAGCATAGATGGTAAAATATCTCAATTGAGCACTTTCTCCAGTATCTTAAGGTATGGGACCGAATGAAAGATAATGATTGGAAAGCTTCAGGGTTAGAGAACACAAAGATTGTTTCCTGAAGACTGAATTAAAAAAAAATTCAATATGACCAGAAGGAAAATTTCAAGTATTAGTGATGAAAATCATTTGACAATTGCTCTATCACACCTTAGGTTTAGAATGTAAGTTCATCTAAAATAGTCCAAACAGTGGTTTTGCATTTAAGAACCTTCATGTACAGGAATTCCTCATTATAACCATGAGAATATGTTCTTTTGGCTGCTTTGTATGTTGCATGTTCTGCCCAATTGCTCTATGCATGCCATTTTATACTCTTCAACATCTTCCTAGGTATCTGATACTATGATCTTGATTTTACCAGTGGCTATACATCTGTGTTAGGCAACCTGTGATCACACAACCAGAACATAACTGAGCTTCAGAAGCCAATGAAAGCCAAAGCCTTGACATATGTCTAAGCCCGCCTGATTTTAAACCCAATATTTGTACCAAGCATGAGTTGTAGTGTTCAATACTCAGGTTATTACTTTTAAGACCATAAGACTTGGTTCCTCCATGGGTGTCAAGTTCAACTTTCAGAAGAATGTAGGCAGCTGTCAGAAAGTGTTTTACAAGGGAGATGGAATAAAGAGGAGGGTTGTGGTTGGATTTACTCAAGTCTGTGTGGGCAAACACACACAGACTATGAGAATCTTACGGCAGTATATGGAGAGGCTGACATCTGGGTCTCATAAGTGAAATGGAGAAAAGCAGCAGCAAAGAAGTGGAGGTATGCATGTGGCAAGGGGACATGGTTACTGGCATCTGCTGCATAGAGGACAACGATGCTGCTAAATAGCCTGCAATGCACAGGACAGCTCTAATAATAAAGAATTGTCTGGTCCCAAATGTTAACTGTACCAAAATTGAAAAGCCCTACTATGGGGAGCTTATTGACTGCCTTCTAGTATTTTCTGCTTGTAAGAGCTATGCAATTTGGGGCACCTAACTTAACTTTTGAGATTTCACTTGATCCATTATGAAATCAAAGAGATAAAAAGAATATTAATCATCATCTGTCCAGCTATAAATTTCCATGACATCAGTTACTTTTTTCTAGAATTTTCATAAATTCTAAAATGAAATATCTGTGTATAGCACATCTCTTCCTGTCTAATATAGGATCTTTGTCATATTATCTTCTCTACATAAAGTTATTTAGAAAGGGTAACATCACATCCAGTAACTTTGATTTTAATTACAGTGTGACTATCTCAAAAATCATCATGGCTGCATCTCAGATGAATAGAGAATCATCATGATCAAGTGCATTATTAAACAGATTCATCCATGAGATGGTCACATTCACATTGAAGCTCACAAATAAGTGTAAGGCCTGGGTTTTTCCGTCACTTAATAATCTTGTGAGAGAGGTAAGACAGGAATACAAAAATTTAAGTAAAGATACTGTTTTAAATAACAACACAAACATGATAGCACAGCAAGGCTTGATACAGAGATGATGTTCTTTGGTTCAACTGTTAGTATTCTGCCTGAAGGAAAGCTACTTTTGACCTCAGGCTTGCAGATGTTTCGTGGCTTCACTTGTAGAGAGTATTTCTTTCGGTGTCTTTATTACCATGTTAAGACAAAGCCAGCATTGGTTTCCAAGGCCCAGTTAAGTCTAGAACAGTTTTATACCTTTGTGATATTATATCTTCCCTTACCCTTTGTGCACTGTCCTGTGCGATACAGATGACTCCAACACTAGGGAAAAATGGTCCACCATAGGAGAGCTACCCCTTTTAAAAAAGTTTTGTCTTAATTCCTGTTTATCATCAAGTGTTTAGATTTCTCTTTTTAAAAATCAAAAATAGACTTCTTGTAAGGCCATAGTGGTGGCTGAAGAACAGGAAGCAATTTAACTGCTTGAAAATTCTAATCAAAGAAAAAGGAATGCATTTTAGGATATTCTCTCTCTCTCTCTCTCTCTCTCTCTCTCTCTCTCTCTCTCTCTCTCTCTCTTTCTCTCTCTCTTTTGTTTCACTTCTCAGCCACAAGGGATCTGGTTTTGTTCCACCATGAACTTCTGCATTGTGTGTTACCTCATGACAGGCCCAGAAGCAACAAGGCCAACTGATCGTGGACTGAAACCATCAAAACTGTGAGCCAAAATGAACCTTTTCTCTTCATAAATTAATTTTCTAAGGCATTTGTTATAGTGACAAAAAGCTGACTAACAAAAGTTCCAAGAAGGGAAGATGTAGTCATCTGAGGATAGCGAAAAGGCTGGAACTGCCCTTCTAGATTTTTTGCTGCCTTATTAATATGGACAACAACCAGAACAAATCCAAAATGAAAATTCTTATATCTACAAACTGCATAAGCCTGGAGAAAGAAGTTATTTAAACCAGGCTTTAAAAACTAACTTATGAAATACTTAACAGCCATTCTCAAAGAATAAACTCTAAATAATTGTACTTTCAGAAGTTCATAAGAGAACAGAATGTGCTAGCAGTCTACTGTCCTGCCAAATCTGTCATTCCTAGCACTCTGTAGAAAAAAGTCCGGAATAGCTCAGAGGGGTAGAAAATTCTACATCTTTAGGTACTAGAGTCACATAAAAATTTAACTTCATGTCTAGGACCCTCAAGGCATCTTCTATGAAATAGAAACTATAAAACCAACTGCATTTTAGTGCAGGAGAAGAAATAGATTATAAGATGAAGGATATTCCCAGCCATATCACACTTGGGGACAAGCCAGTTAACAACATTCAAGAGTGAAATTAAATCCACTTTGTATAATGGTCCTCATCCCCTAAACATAGCTAGGGATTCAGCAAGCATTTAGTTGTATCTGCATTTGTGTTTTATCTGCTTTCGTGTTAATGGTAGGTGGGGTCTTTGTCAGGTTATGAGGTCATGAGTGTGGGGCATCATGAATAGGATTAGAGTCCTTATAAAAAAGACCCCAGAGAGTTCCTTTGGACTTCCAAACTCTAGAATGGATAGCAATAAATCTTGTAAATTACCTAGTCTATTGCATTTTGCTATAACAGCCTGAGTGATCTACTATAGCCATGTTAGGCAAAACTATTTGATATCGGGAAAGAAAATCTTTCTACCTAGAATTAACCTTTCACTGCACAATCAAGAGTTTAGCAATTTAGTAATTTGACTCTCCTGAGCACCAACAATGGGTCTTGTTTCATTTTAGTTTCCTTGTGAAGATGGTATGTGGTCCTAGCATTTAAATTTTTGGCAATTGGGCTTCTCTGTCTCATATATGTAAATAGATATCATATTGTACATACAGAATGTATAATTTATAATATAGAGTGATCCATAATATTTGGTGTCAAGTGTAATTAAACTTATTCATTCTTGTTTTGTCTTGAAGATATAAAATATTATTAACCACTTTTGCACCTAAAAGAGTCCCAAATCTCAGGACCAACAAACATCCTGTTCTGGAATTCCTACCCTCTATCTCTTTACATCCATGCTCAGAACTAGCAGCTGTATTTTCTGCTGACAGCCTTTAAATAAGAACTTTTATCTGAAAAATGTATACGGTAACAAGCATATATTTTCGACCCAACCTACCCTCTTTTCTGAGGATATGAACTTCTATATAAAACCATCATTTAACTTTGCGTGCTATTGCAAGGCTTCTTCTTAAGTGCATTTAGAAACAAAGAGATGCACTACCATACCCATGGCTGGGTCAAATGACTGAAAATTAGGTTTAGGGAAAATACGGGATGGTGGCAGGTGGCCTCAGACAAGGATGGAACCATTGGAGACATGTGAAGAAGGGCACCATAATGACCCCTTGTGACTAATCAGGTCAGGCCTTGTAGTTGACAGTCTGTGAACAGTCTAATGTGACTTACGTCATATTTTGTGCCTTCTCAGCCATAGTCTTCACAGATCACTCTATTTATGTTTGCCTTTGGTCACAAATTCCTCCCTAAGGCTTAAATCTTTTCCTTGGGTGTGCTTCCTCTTCATAGCTAAGAAGAAAGATGTCTGTTACTTTTGTATTATCTTAGAAAGTGGTTCATTCCAGTAATATCTTAGAAATTAACAACTGTTGTTGAACCTGTTAAAAATCATGTTTAAAAGGGGAGAGAAAAGGGATATGAAAGAATAGCAGAGGCATTGAATCTGCTCAAAGCACATTACATGCTTGCATGTAAGTATCACAATAAAACTCTTTTGTACAATTAATATACACTAATAAAAATGCTATGGGTGACACAAAGAAGAATGAAATCTTGTCATTCACAAGTAGTGAAGAGGTCTGGTAGAGACAAACGAATTCAGGTTGTAATACGCACGTGCATGGAAGCAATGCTAGGAATCTCTCTGTAAAGCTATCTTTATCTCAAACTAGCAAAAATGCTGCGCCTTTCTTATTATTGCTTGTGTCTTCTTTTCAACAAAATGGGAGAAGAGGGCAGAACAGGTTCTGCCTGGAAGTGAGGGGGTGGGGGGCAGGAGAGATGGCTCAAACAATGTATGTACATATGAATAAATGAATAGATAAACCAATAAACAAAGAAAAAAGAGAATAAAAGTAAAATAGAACAAAGAACATTAAAAAATGCTATGGGTATTATTAGTCAGCTCAGGATGCCATAACAGTACATCATGGACCGGGATGCCTTAAAAAACAGAAAATTATTTTACTCACAGCTCTGGAAACCAGGGATCTAAGAAGAAGGTGCAGCTGGATTAGTTTGTGGTAGTGGCTCTCCTCCTAGCTTGCATACAGGCCACCTTCTTGGCAAGTCTCCATATGGTAGAGACAGAGGGTATGCTGATAGCTTTTCCTCTTCTTGAAAGGGCACCGGGTCTATAGGATTAGACCCCCATCCTGTGACTTCACTGGACCTTTGTCATCTCCCAGGCAAGGCTATCTCCAAATATAGCCATATAGCGGCTATGGCTGTGACACATGAATTTGGGGGTGGGGGAGCACAACTCAGTTGACACAAGCTGGATTATCCAGTTGAGAAAATAATACATGGGGCTTTACTTTATTCGAGTTTTAGGATAGCAGTGAGTCACCTTTCAGGGCAGGTGTATCTCATGCAGTGTTTGAAATAGACTCATTCTGAAAAAATTCATTTATCTGAAGTTGAAATTTAACTCAGCATCCTGTGTTTTATCTGGCAAACCTAGCTGTAAGAAATCTTGAGCTGGTGGAAATGTGAGCAAAGTTTACTGAGCAGTGTGCTAAGTGTCTTGAACAATCCCAAATATTCAAGAACCTCCAAATATGTGAGAACTCAAGGTACACTTACATTCCCTGTCATATTCATGCAGAGGGAAAAAATCCAGCAAGCGGTATCTTTGCCTCTGAAGACAAGCATATAATGACTCGGAATAAAGTTTATACTTGGCAGCACCTTGGTCTTTTTATTGTACTGGGAGCCCATCTTGTGTAATGATTCACAGTGTGTGTCTCGGTGATCAGCTCAGTGAGTCATGTTTAATTTCTTCTGTTTCCAAAACTGTTTTCCAAGCCAATGGCCAAGTGAGGCTTTTCCTTTGCCAGAATCCACGTGAACCCTGAAAACCGTCTTTTATCCCCATTGCCTTCTGAAGTGCCTCCCTCTTGGTTCTGCCGCCCCAAATGGCAATGTATCTTGAAATGGTATTTGAAAATGCCATCTCTGGAAGGACTCCCCCTGCTTAACTCACAGCCAAAACACGAGGTCTAAGGCATTTTTGTCATATGAGGGACCTGGCAGCTCCCCAAAGTCACTCATGAGGACGACACATGCTGCCAACCATGGTAGGTTTTGTGGTGGAGTGTGTGCCTGGGAAATGAATTTTCCCTGGATGACAAAATGCTCACCCACATGTAGTAAATTACCTTTTCTGGGACCGTTTAATCAGAATGAATGCAGTCTTTCCTTCACCCATGAAACTAGGAGAGACGGTCAGTGGTTGTCACATGGTATTCTGTTTTAGCGCCGTGGTGGCTGCACACAGTGATTCTAAAGATTTCATTTAGGAATGAATTTTAATATTGCGCACTTGCTAACTATCTGGTCTGAATTTTCAATTTTCATCAAATAGCAGTTATTTGTATTTCGAAATCCTTCTTCTCACTTTCTTGAAAAGAATGCGTTTTCAGGTTAGTATTGCTTTCTAGGGAGCTGGCTGTCTGTGTGTGACTCCTTCACTTGGTGCCCTCACAGTTTGGTACAACTGTTCCATCTCTGAGCTCAGAGTCTGACCTCCATCTTTTTCACTTATTTAAACTTGTTGCTATAAAATTCTGGGGCATCCTCCCCAACTCTGCCATATTCCTAGTACCAAATTTGGCAAGAAATTATAAAATGACTCATGTTGGCTTGTTATTAAGGACTCCGAAGTCTTGGTAATTCAAGATATGAGAGAGAGAGAGAGAGAGAGAGAGAGAGAGAGAAAGTAGATAGTAGGTAAGTGATTGTTTGGGTCTGGGGGCTTGAGGGGTAGCACAGGTAGTGGTCTAGAAAAAGAAATTGGGAGTGACTGCTAATGACCATGGAATTTCTTTCTTGGGTGGTAAAAATGCTCCAAAATTGTGGTGGTGGTTGCACAAGTCAGTGAATATCGTAGAAACCATTGGATTTTTACTTAAATGAGTGGATTGTATGATATGTGAATTACATCTGAATAAAGCTATTTTTCTAAAAATGAAATTTAAGGTAATACAGAAGAAGAGGAAGAAGAGAAGGAAGAGGAAGAGCTTGAAGTCTTCTTGGCCACAGTGGTAGATTTCAAAGAAAGATTTTCAAGATATATTTTGAGAAACCATCGTTATGAAGCGATTAATGCTCACACGTTGAGATTTTTTTCTCACACATCTTCCCCTTCACTACTTTCTGTTCACAACCTTGAAATACAGTGGTGCACAGGGGATGGTAGATTTCACAAATACAGATGCCTGGGTTTTACCTGAGGTTCAGGTGTAACTGGACCAAGACGTGACCTGGCATGAGGACTTTAAAACCTTTGTAGGAGATTCTTAATGGCAGCTAATGTTGAGGATGCTTTCTCTGTTAGGATTTTCTTTTTCCTTTCTTTTTTGTGGTGCTGGGAGTGAGCCTAGCATTTCACACATGGCCAGCACATGTTCTACCACTGAGCTAAACCCCAGCCCAGGAACTTCTTTATATGACTTGTTTTGCCAATGAAACCATCCAACTTTTTCTCCTATTACAGAAATAGTCCATGCAGGTTTCTTTCGAGAAATCAGTCCAACATGTCTTTGAAATCTATACCGCAAGAGGGAAAAACACATTTGGCAAGTAAAAAAAGTGGAATTAGGTTCCTCTTTGACGACCCCTTGTCACTTTGAAAACCTAAGATTCTCTTCCTGGCACAACCTCAATGCAGAAAAATGCATATTTTTAATGTCAATAAATGTCGTCAACCTCATTTTTCTACAATGCAAGTCTTTTCAATAAAATGCTTTCACTTTATCAGGCAATTCTGTAGCTAAATGATGACTCCAAATACTGAATCTTTAAATAATTTTACAAGAGACAAAGGAGTTTCCTAGTTCTTGTTCAACTCTTTGTACCTTGGATTTATTAATTCTGTTGCTTTTGCATTAGAAATTGCTCAGCCCACTTAAAAGACTTTTTCCCCTTCTGTGGTGCTGGAATCAAACCCAGGGCCTTTGTACATGCGAGGCAAGTGTTTTGCCACTGAGCTGCAGTACCAGCTTGATGAAGACTTTTCTAACGACTTCAGAATCTGGTACCTCCAGGTATCCAAAAATAAATGTTGAGGATTAAACCTTCATCAGAGGAGATGTCTGTCAATTCTTATAAGAATTTCTTGGAAAAGTAGTATCTATCGTAGTGCAGGGGAAATTTGTTATAGCCAAACTTCCATCATGCCTTTGGAACATATTTTAACCTTTTTTAGTGTTATTTCTAAGTAAATAGTGCTTTTATTATCAAAGCAGCTGACATTATTGTTGAACTCATTGCATTTGGAGCTTCAATTGTCAGCCTGCAGAAATCTTTGAATAAATTAATAAAGGACCTGTTTCTTTTATGTATGAGCTGACTTCTAGAACAACTACTATAATAAGGGCTTAAAATCAAATACCCTTTGAATTGATTCTGGGAAATGATTCTGCTTAATGCAAATCATATCAGGAGAAGAATGAGCTCCTATTTGCATATATATTTCGAGATAGCTGTTTATTTTACAGTTAGATGTTTATGGCCAAGGAAGCATGAGATGAATAAATCATAGACAAAATTTCTGTTCCTCCGCGTCACAGGAAGGCCAGGACATACTGAATTTTTTTTAATAGCAGAATCGCTTTTGAAACTTCAAGCTTTATAAAAATTTAAATAATGATGCATGACGAAAAATTCCTTCCACACATTCCTAGAAAGAAAGATAGCACCAAACGTAAGGAAATGTGTAAACGCTTTGGTTTTCTTGTATTTGTTTGGTTTTGTAGACTTACCCTACACGTAGTTTATCTAATGTGTATTTCTGAGCCTTCAGTGCCCCCCAAATTGTATGCTGCTGTTATGTAAGTAAGTATTGGGAAGCCTTTTCTTCTGCAAAGGAGCTGGCTGACGTTTTTAGCTTTGCAGGCTCTGTGTTCACTGCTGATGTAACATAAAAAGCAGCAGAGACAAGGTAAACAAGCCGGTGTGGCTGTATTCCAGTAAAACCTAGTTTACCAGTACAAGCAGTGGCAGCATTTGGCACCTGGATTGTTATGAGCACTGACCATCTGGATGGCCCCTCTTCAGTTTTGTTTGGTAGGAGGAGAAGAGCTTTGGTAAGTGACGTGATCTGTTTTGATAAAATGCTTTAGAGATAACCTGGGGGCATCTACTCTCGATGGCCAGATCCAGATCCACACTAGAGTGGAAATGCTTCATCGACTTCCTTCATAGGCATTGTCACAGATCATGCTTTTAAAAAATTCTTCATTGTGTATCGGCCCAAGGAGACTCTAGACTGAAAGGCATAGGCAGGGGCTAACCTAAAGAAATGGAAAAACTCCAGAGACAATGGTTTATGAGATTTGAATTGTGTGCTGTTCTGAGTAGTGTGATGAAATCTCTTCATCTTGCTTAGGATGGGAACCACCCCATTGTCCAGTTGACAGCACCGTGTGATGCCCCCGTTCGTCACTTAGTGCCTATCTCTGCTATTAGACTGACTGTTGTGGTATCACAATACTTGTATTCAAGAGACCCTTATTAGTAGTGGCTCCAAAGCGCAAGAGTTGTGATGTTGGAAATTCAAGATACGTGAAAGAGAAGCAAACCATAAAGTACTTACTTTAAGTGAAAAGGTGAAAGTTCTTGACTTAATAAAGGACAAGTTGTCTGCTGGGTTGCTACTGTCTGTGGAATGAACAAATGCTCTACCTCTGAAAAGGAAAAGGAATTCATGTTCATGTTGCTGACGTACTTCAAGGCGCAAAAGGCATGGACACAGCTTGTGATAAGTGCTTAGTTAAGGCAGAAAAGGTATGAAATTTTCCTGTTTGTATAGGAAAAATTATAGCATGTATACATTCAGTACTATCTGAGTTTCAGGCATGAACTGGAAGGTCTTGGAATGTATCCCCATGAGATAAGGGGTGAGTTATGGTAAGAATGTGAAATGTCTCCCACAGGTTCATGCCTAGAAGGCTTGGTATCTACATAGTGGTTCTAGTTTGGGAGGTGGTGGAAACTTTAGGACATTGGTCCTAGCTGCAGGAAGCTAGGATCTAGAAAGCTACACCTTATGTCTGGCCTCTTCCCTTTTAAGATTCAATGTAGAGGGGGAAGTTAATAAAGTGAATATGTGTGACGTTCTTCCCTTTTAAGCCTGAATGTAGGATTTTTAAGCCATCGGGGTTTCGATGGCACAGTGCAAATTGTTGACCAGCTGTCTTAAAGAAACAAACACGTGCTTTGAGTGCGCTCCTTCCTGTGCCCCTTCACTAATTCCACCTGCAAAGGAGGAGGAAATGAATTTCCAGTCCGGGTTATTTGCCCAGGCTCCAGGGTCCCGAGGAGACCGATCTTGTCACCTTTAGCTCCTGCGTGGAACGCAGTCCTGTGTGGAACTCTGGCGTGTCGGTCACACAGCCGGTCAACAACCCCCGGGCTCAGCGTGGCCGTGAGGGCTCTGGGGTGCGTTTTATGGCGCCGTGCTCCTCCCCTCTGTGGCGTGGGACGGATTCCAGGACAGGCAGCTGCCCCAGGTGCAGTGACCCCAAGGGGACACGGGAGGACCAGGCTTCCAGACGGCCCCTCCCAGCCAGGTGGAGGACTCACTCAGCACGCAAGGGTTCAAGATGGCGGCCTCTGCCCGGCGTGGCCTCTGCAGGCTGCTGCCGGGACACATGGGCGCCGCACTCCTGTGCGTCCCTCAAAACCCCAGCGTTCACAACCCTCAGGCCCTGGAGGTGGAGGACGGACGGCGTCCTGTCCGTCCCATCTCTCTGCCTTCTGTCCGTCCATCTGTCCTCTGTCTTCCCGCGAGCTCGGCCTGCACAGCTCAGCCTGTGCCCAGGGTTTGTTGATGGAGCAACAGACCTCGGGAAAGGGAGGAGTCCAGACGCCCCACCACTGACCAGCCGGTTAAGGAAGGAATACTACGCAGCCGCGAGCGAGAACGGGCTTCTGTCCTGGCGGGTACGCGGGTCCCAGTCCACAGCAGCAGCGCCCTGAAGAGCGGGTGACGCGAGGGGCGGTGACACGGGACACCGCGAGGGTTTTCCGCTTTTGTTCACGGGTGCGAAATATTCCCCCGAGGTCACCTCCCTCACCCTTTCCTCGTGTCATCCGCCCCTCCCACCGCTGCATAAATAAAGACAAAACGCTTCGCCATTCGCCCTCATCCCCCTTCCTGGTGTCCCTCCAGCTGCCCCTGCTGCCCATCCCCAAGAAAAGACCTGTTTTCCCCTCCTGGCCTTCATTTTATTAATTGAGTGAATATGATGAACGTTAATTGAGTGAATATTGACGAACGTTAATTGAGTGAACATTGATGAACGTTAATTGAGTGAATATTGATGAACGTTAATTGAGTGAATATTGATGAACGTGAATTGAGTGAATATTAATGAACATTAATTGAGTGAATAATGAACATTAATTGAGTGAATACTGATGAATATTAATTGAGTGAATATTGATGAATGTGAATTGAGTGAATATTGATGAACATTAATTGAGTGAATAATGAACATCAATTGCGTGAATATTGATGAACGTTAATTGAGTGAATATTAATGAATATTAATTGAGTGAATATTGATGAATATTAATCGAGTGACTATTGATTATCCAAAGGGTTTTGTCTTGGGACTTCCGTTCTGTATATATTGTGTTTTAATCAGATTAACCCATTACTCACTCCTTCTCCACCACCATAATCCTCCAAGATCCAGCACAGATATCTCTCATAGATAGAAGATAGAGAGATGGATGATAGATAAATACACAGATAGATGGGTTGTAGACAGGAGAGTGACTTACAGAACTGACTATGGGATTCTAATCTCTATTGCTATTTGAATGACTTACAGAACTATGAGACTTCAAATCTCGATTACTATTTGAATGTCTTACAGAACTGATTATGAGATTTCAAATCCCGATTGCTATTTGAATGACTTACAGAACTGACTATGAGTTTTCAAATGTCTATTGCTATTTGAGTGACTTACAGAACTCATTATGGGATTTCTAATCTCTTTTGGTATTTGAATGACTTACAGAACTGAATATGGGAGTTCAAATCTTGATTGCTATTTGAATGACTTACTGAACTAGGAGATTTCAATTCTCAATTGCTATTTGAATGACTAAAGAACTGGCTATGGAATTTCAAATACCATTGCTATTTGAATGACTTACAGACTGACTATGGGATTTCAAACCTTGAGGCAATTTGAGTGACTTATAGAACTATGAGGCTTGAAGTCTCCATTGGTATTTGAATGACTTATAGAACTGACTTTGGGATTTCAAATATTGATTGCTATTTGAATGACTTCCAGAACTATGAGATTTAAAAATCTCGATGGATATTTGAATGACTTACAGAAGTATAAGTTTTCAAATCTCGATGGATATTTCAATGACTTACAAAACTATGATCTTTCGAATCTTGATTGCTATTTGAATGACTTACAGAACTATGGTGTTTTGAATCTCGATTGCTATTTGATTGACTTACAGAACTGCCTATGAGACTTCAAATGTTGATTGCTATTTGATTGACTTACAGAACTGTGAGATTTCACTTTTCGATTGTTATTTGAATGACTTACAGAACTGACTGTGGGATTTCAAATCTCCATTGCTCTTTGAATGACTTACAGAACCGACTATGAGATTTCTAATCTCGGTTGCTATTTGAATGACTTACAGAACTATGAAATTTCAGATCTTGATTGCTATTTCACCTGTAGAACTGAGTATGAGACTTCGAATCTCGACTGTTATTTGAGTGACTTACAGAACTGAGTATGGGATTTTAAATTTCATTGTTATTTGAGTGACTGACAGAACTATTCTCACTTGAACACTGGAGAATTGGTCTCGTTTCAACGATGGCGGGACGAGTGTCCCCTCCGAGTCCAGGCCCGTCTTTAATTCCTGGACTCTGGGAAATTTCGGTTTTCCTCGCTCTGTGCCTGACGCGCTTTGTCTTGGGGTCGACGCCTCTGCGTCCATTCATTTGCGGACAGGCTCGTGTGCACAGCAGTCAATTTACTGAACCATTTTGGGAACGGGGAGGAAAGCCGCGAGGCCGCGGGCTCGCGACCTCGTCGAAAGAGGAGGATAAAATTTGGGGGGAAACCGGTGATTCCGTCTTCGTACTGCCTGCGAATCTCGCTCCCCGCCGGGCGGAAGGCGGAATCCCAAATGTCGGTGCTGGAGAAGAGGACGGGAAAAAAAGCGACTATTCGTTTTTACCTCACTGAGTGACTATTCGTTTTCACCGCGCTGTGACTGACTATTCGTTTTTACTTCACTGAGTGACTATTCGTTTTCACCGCGCTGTGACTGACTATTCGTTTTTACTTCACTGAGTGACTATTCGTTTTCACCGCGCTGTGACTGACTATTTGTTTTTACCTCACTGAGTGACTATTCGTTTTCGCTGCGCTGTGACTGACTATTCGTTTTTACCTCACTGAGTGACTATTCGTTTTTACCTCACTGAGTGACTATTCGTTTTCACCGCACTGAGTGACTATTCGTTTTCACCGCACTGAGTGACTATTCGTTTTCACCGTGCTACAAAATCGGAGTAAAAACGCGAGTCTCCACCTCGCGACGCCTCCGTCTCCAGGCCAAACGACTGACCTCGCGGATCCCACGACGACGCGCGGCGGGGACCCCGTGTTTGTCACGCGACTACGCGGTCAGCGGATCGGAGCGGGAAAGAGCGCGGAAACCCAGCCGCCTCGCTGTGGGGACGGAGGGGACGGCGCGGGTTCGTCCCGCCCGTGGCCTGGGTCCCACGCCGTCCTCTTGCTTTCTTCCCACGACGATGAACTCCTGGCAGTCCCCATCCAACCCTGCGAAGGAAGCAACGCAGCCGGCTTCTCCTCAGCCGTCCCCTCGCAGCCCCTGCCGCGCCTCACGCTTCCTCCCGGCGTAACACCGCCTGCACCGAGAGTCACAACCCAACCGCAATCCCGCTGTCTTTGCTCAACCACCTGACGCTGCTCCACAACCAGGCAGGGATTCCTAAAGGGGTTGATACTGACCCTGAGTCCCACTACATCCAAGGGGATTGATACTGACTCTGAGTCCCCACTCAATCTAAGGGGATTGACACTGACCCTGAGTCCCACTACATACACGGCATTGATACTGACCCTGAGTCCCACTACATCCACGGGATTGATACTGACACTGACTCTGACTACATCTAAGGGGACTGATACTTACCCTGAATCCCCACTAAATCCAAGGGGATTGATACTGACCCTGAGTCCCCACTCAATCTAAGGGGATTGACACTGACCCTGAGTCCCACTACATCCACGGCATTGATACTGACTCTGAGTCCCAGTACATACATGGGATTGATACTTACCCTGAGTCCCCACATCAACCAAGGGTATTGATACTGACCCTGAGTCCCACTACATCTACAGGGCTTGATACTGACCCTGAGTCCCCACTACATCCAAGGGGATTGATACTTACCCTGAGTCCCCACATTAACCAAGGGAATTAATACTGACCCTGAGTCCCACTACATCTAAGGGGATTGATACTGACCTTGAGTCCCCACATCAATCAAGGGGATTGATACTGACCCAGAGTCCCACTATATCCAAAGGGATTGACACTGACCCTGAGCCCCCACATTAACCAAAGGAATTAATACTGACCCTGAGTCCCACTACATCTAAGGGGATTGATACTGACCCTGAGTCCCACTACATCCAAGGGGATTGAGACTGACACTGACTCCCACTACATCTAAGGGGACTGATACTAACCCTGAATCCCCACTACATCCAAGGGGACTGATACTGACCCTGAGTCCCACTACATCCAAGGGGATTGATACTGACCCTAAATCCCCACATTAACCAAGGGCATTGTTACTGACCCTGAGTCCCACTACGTCCAAGGGCATTGATACTTACCCTGAGTCCCCAATACATCTAAGTACATGATCCTATCAATAATGACCACAGACAATTGGTCCCAGAAAACACAAACCTTTCTGCACAAGCTTGAGCGTGTAGTACAAGTGAGGAGTCAAGGGCTCCAGGGCGGTAGTCAGGGGAAGCTTGCTTACTTGACATAGAAGTTGACGGTGATGTCGTCACGGTGTTCGCTACATTCAACATGGCGGAACAGAGTTCTCAGAGGTCCACCCTCACTTATCTTCTCTACATCGTCAGCTGCTATCAAAATAGAATACCAGTCGCCATTAATCTGAAAACGAAAGTCACAGGTGAGACGGATCCATCTTCATTTCTCACTGATATTCATGACCACGGTGCCTACTTTACCGAGCTCTCTGTAAAACCTAACCTGGTCTCGTTGGGCTGCGCTGGGCTGTCCTTCCTGCAGACGAGATTCCGGAAAGTTCCACTGTATCGCAGATTGACGAAAAAGCATTGAACCCAGAGATTTTGACGAGTGTGAGAGTGGGAAAATGATCAAACAATAATAAATGGTGTCATTATACACCATGCAAAACACAGGTATAATTTTGTTACCTTTGTTTTTTTCCCTTTCACACCAATCTTAATGGAAAGGATGAGAAGAGAACGTAAGGATGTTTTATGATGTTGTAAACACATGGACAAGTGCGCTTATTTCTTCGTCTCTCTTATTTCTCTTTCTGTTAATGTATTACTGATTCATTGTGACGTATACAAAAGTATCAGAATACATCATTGTTGAATTTAATTTCCTCATCAATCTTTTCTATCCCCATCTCTGCAATATTTTCAATAAACATCCACCCACCCACAATCCACCCACCCACCCATCATCCACCCATCCATTGATCCAACCACCCACCCACACAAGTATCAATCCACACGTCCATCCACCCACCCACCCATCCATCCACACATCCACCCACCCACCCATCCATCCACACATCCACCCATCCACCCACCCATCAATGCACACATCCACCCATCCACCCAACCATCCATCCACCCATGCATCCACCCATCCACCCACCCATCCAAATATCCATCCACACATCCATCCACCCATCCATCCATCCACTCATCTATCCATCCACCCACCCATCCATCCATCCACCCACCCATCCACCCATCCATCCACCCATCCATACATACATCCATCCACTCATCCACCCATCCATCCATCCACCCAACCATGCACCCATCCACCCACCCATGCACCCACCCATCCACTGATCCACCCACCCACCCATCCACCCATCCATCCATCCATTTACCCACCCATCCATCCATCCATCCACTCATCCATCCATCCATCCATCCATCCACCCATCCATCCATCCATCCATCCACGCATCCAACCATCCACCCATCCACCCATCCATCCATCCATCCACCCACCCATGCACCCATCCACCCATCCATCCACCCATCCATGCACCCATCCACCCATCCATCCACCCACCCATGCACCCACCCATCCACCGATCCACCCATCCACCCACCCATCATCCCATCCACCCACCCATCCATCCATCCACCCACCCATGCACCCACCCATCCAACCATCCACCCATCCACCCATTCATGCACCCACCCATCCAACGATCCACCCATCCGCCCATCCATCCACCCACCCATGCACCCACCCATCCAACCATCCACCCATCCACCCACTCATGCACCCACCCATCCACCGATCCACCCACCCATGCACCCATCCACCCATCCATGCACCCATCCACCGATCCACCCATCCACCCACCCATCATCCCATCCACCCACCCATCCATCCATCCACCCACCCATGCACCCACCCATCCAACCATCCACCCATCCACCCATTCATGCACCCACCCATCCAACGATCCACCCATCCGCCCATCCATCCACCCACCCATGCACCCACCCATCCAACCATCCACCCATCCACCCACTCATGCACCCACCCATCCACCGATCCACCCACCCATGCACCCATCCACCCATCCATCATCCCATCCACCCACCCATCCATCCATCCACCCACCCATGCACCCACCCATCCAACCATCCACCCATCCACCCATTCATGCACCCACCCATCCAACGATCCACCCATCCGCCCATCCATCCACCCACCCATGCACCCACCCATCCAACCATCCACCCATCCACCCACTCATGCACCCACCCATCCACCGATCCACCCACCCATGCACCCATCCACCCATCCATGCACCCATCCACCCATCCATGCACCCATCCACCCATCCATCCACCCACCCATGCACCCATCCATGCACCCATACACCCACCCATCCACCCACTCATGCACCCATCCACCCATTCATGCACCCACCCATCCAACGATCCACCCATCCGCCCATCCATCCACCCACCCATGCACCCACCCATCCAACCATCCACCCATCCACCCACTCATGCACCCACCCATCCACCGATCCACCTACCCATGCACCCATCCACCCACTCATGCACCCACCCATCCAACGATCCACCCATCCATGCACCCAACCACCCATCCATCCACCCACCCATGCACCCACCCATCCACCGATCCACCCATCCATGCACCCAACCACCCATCCATCCACCCACCCATGCACCCATCCACCCACCCATGCACCCACCCATCCACCGATCCACCCACCCATGCACCCATCCACCCACCCATGCACCCATCCACCCATCCATCCACCCATCCATCCACCCACCCATGCACCCATCCACCCACCCATGCACCCACCCATCCACCGATCCACCCACCCATCCAACCATCCACCCATCCACCCACTCATGCACCCACCCATCCAATGATCCACCCATCCGCCCATCCATCCACCCACCCATCCACTCATCCACCCACCCATCCACCCATCCATCCACCCACCCATCCATCCATCCACCCACCCATGCACCCATCCATCCACCCATCCATCCACACACCCATCCACCCACCCATGCACCCATCCATCCATCCATCCACCCATCCACACACAAATCCACCCACCCATGCACCCATCCATCCATCCATCCATCCATCCACCCATCCATCCACCCATCCATCCATCTTCCTCTCCTCCTCCTCCTCTCTTCCTCTCTTCCTCCTCCTCTCCTCATCCCTCTCCTCCTCCTCCCCTCGTCCCTCTCCTCCTCCTCCCCTCCTCCCTCTCCTCTCCTCCTCTCCTCGTCCCTCTCCTCCTCCTCCCCTCGTCCCTCTCCTCCTCCTCCCCTCCTCCCTCTCCTCTCCTCCTCTCCTCCTCTCTTCCTCAACTGACAAAGGGGAAGTCCTATGGGAGTGATCTCAGCTGAGAAAGGGGTGGTCCCGGGGGAGTGATCTGTAAGTCACTCAGCTGGCAAAGGGGAGGTCCCGGGGGAGTGATCTGTAGGTCACTCAGCTGAGAAAGGGGAGGTCCCAGGGAAGTGATCTGTAAGTCACTCAGCTGACAGAGGGGAGGTCCTGGAGGAGTGATCTGTAGGTCACTCAGCTGAGAAAGGGGAGGTCCCGGGGGAGTGGTCTGTAAATCACTCAGCTGACAAAGAGGAAGTCCCAGGGGAGTGAACTGTAAGTCACTCAGCTGAGAAAGGGGAGGTCCCAGGGGAGTGATCTGTAAGTCACTCAGCTGACAGAGGGGAAGTCCCAGGGGAGTGGTCTGTAAGTCACTCAGCTGGCAAAGGGGAAGTCCCAGGGGAGTGGTCTGTAAGTCACTCAGCTGAGAAAGGGGAAGTCCCAGGGGAGAGGTCTGTAAGTCACTCAGCTGAGAAAGGGGAGGTCCCAGGGGAGTGGTCTGTAAGTCACTCAGCTGAGAAAGGGGAAGTCCCAGGGGAGAGGTCTGTAAGTCACTCAGCTGAGAAAGGGGAGGTCCCAGGGGAGTGGTCTGTAAGTCACTCAGCTGGCAAAGGGGAAGTCCCAGGGGAGTGATCTGTAAGTCACTCAGCTGACAGAGGGGAAGTCCCAGGGGAGTGGTCTGTAAGTCACTCAGCTGAGAAAGGGGAAGTCCCAGGGGAGAGGTCTGTAAGTCACTCAGCTGAGAAATGGGAGGTCCCAGGGGAGTGGTCTGTAGGTCACTCAGCTGACAAAGGGGAGCTCCCAGGGGAGTGATCTGTAAGTCATTCAGCTGACAGAAGGGAGTTCCCAGGGGAGTGATCTGTAAGTCCCTTAGCTGAGAAAGGGGAGGTCCCGGGGGAGTGATCTGTAAGTCACTCAGCTGGCAAAGGGGGAAGTCCCGGGGGAGTGATCTGTAAGTCACTCAGCTGACAGAGGGGAAGTCCCAGGGGAGTGGTCTGTAAGTCACTCAGCTGAGAAAGGGGAAGTCCCAGGGGAGAGGTCTGTAAGTCACTCAGCTGAGAAAGGGGAGGTCCCAGGGGAGTGGTCTGTAAGTCACTCAGCTGACAAAGGGGAGGTACCAGGGGAGTGATCTGTAAGTCACTCAGCTGAGAAAGGGGAGGTCCCAGGGGAGTGGTCTGTAAGTCACTCAGCTGACAAAGGGGAGGTACTGGGGGAGTGATCTGTAAGTCACTCAGCTGAGAAAGGGGAGGTCCCAGTGGAGTGGTCTGTGAGTCACTCAGCTGACAGAAGGGAGTTCCCAGGGGAGTGGTCTGTAAGTCACTCAGCTGAGAAAGGGGAAGTCCCATGGGAGAGGTCTGTAAGTCACTCAGCTGAGAAAGGGGAAGTCCCAGGGGAGAGGTCTGTAAGTCACTCAGCTGAGAAAGGGGAGGTCCCAGGGGAGTGGTCTGTAAGTCACTCAGCTGACAAAGGGGAGGTCCTGGGGGAGTGATCTGTAAGTCCCTCAGCTGAGAAAGGGGAGGTCCCAGGGGAGTGGTCTGTAAGTCACTCAGCTGAGAAAGGGGAAGTCCCAGGGGAGAGGTCTGTAAGTCACTCAGCTGAGAAAGGGGAGGTCCCAGGGGAGTGGTCTGTAAGTCACTCAGCTGAGAAAGGGGAGGTCCCAGGGGAGTGGTCTGTAAGTCACTCAGCTGACAAAGGGGAGGTACCGGGAGAGTGATCTGTAAGTCACTCAGCTGAGAAAGGGGAGGTCCCAGGGGAGTGGTCTGTGAGTCACTCAGCTGACAGAAGGGAGTTCCCAGGGGAGTGGTCTGTAAGTCACTCAGCTGAGAAAGGGGAAGTCCCAGGGGAGAGGTCTGTAAGTCACTCAGCTGAGAAAGGGGAGGTCCCAGGGGAGTGGTCTGTAAGTCACTCAGCAGAGAAAGGGGAGGTCCCAGGGGAGTGATCTGAAAGTCACTCAGCTGGCAAAGGGGAAGTCCCGGGGGAGTGATCTGTAAGTCACTCAGCTGACAGAGGGGAAGTCCCAGGGGAGTGGTCTGTAAGTCACTCAGCTGAGAAAGGGGAAGTCCCAGGGGAGAGGTCTGTAAGTCACTCAGCTGAGAAAGGGGAGGTCCCAGGGGAGTGGTCTGTAAGTCACTCAGCTGACAAAGGGGAGGTACCGGGGGAGTGATCTGTAAGTCACTCAGCTGAGAAAGGGGAGGTCCCAGGGGAGTGGTCTGTGAGTCACTCAGTTGACAGAAGGGAGTTCCCAGGGGAGTGGTCTGTAAGTCACTCAGCTGAGAAAGGGGAGGTCCCAGGGGAGTGGTCTGTAAGTCACTCAGCAGAGAAAGGGGAGGTCCCAGGGAAGTGATCTGTAAGTCACTCAGCTGACAGAGGGGAGGTCCCGGAGGAGTGATCTGTAGGTCACTCAGCTGAGAAAGGGGAGGTCCCAGGGAAGTGATCTGTAAGTCACTCAGCTGACAGAGGGGAGGTCCTGGAGGAGTGATCTGTAGGTCACTCAGCTGAGAAAGGGGAGGTCCCGGGGGAGTGGTCTGTAAATCACTCAGCTGACAAAGAGGAAGTCCCAGGGGAGTGGTCTGTAAGTCACTCAGCTGAGAAAGGGGAGGTCCCAGGGGAGTGGTCTGTAAGTCACTCAGCTGAGAAAGGGGAGGTCCCGGGGGAGTGGTCTGTAAGTCCCTCAGCTGAGAAAGGGGAGGTCCCAGGGGAGTGATCTGTAAGTCACTCAGCTGAGAAAGGGGAGGTCCCAGGGGAGTGGTCTGTAGGTCACTCAGCTGACAAAGGGGAGCTCCCAGGGGAGTGATCTGTAAGTCATTCAGCTGACAGAAGGGAGTTCCCAGGGGAGTGGTCTGTAAGTCACTCAGCTGAAAAAGGGGAGGTCCCAGGGGAGGGGTGTATAAGTCACTTAGCTGACAAAGGTGTCCTGTCATGAAGGTGACACCTGGACTGTGGTCCCCGCCGTGGATCAGGTCACAGGTAGGTCAGGTCCTGAACGTGACACTGGCCTTCTGACGTCCTTCGGAGCAGGTGACCCACCCGGGCAGCCCTGAGATGGCCCTCAGGCTGTGTGTGACCTGTGCCATCCCCGGAGCAAGTGACCCTGACGCCCCTGAGGGGACACTGGCATTCCTTGACTCAGGACACTGGGCAGGACGGGACCCCGCTGTCCCAGGGCCAGGCCACGGTCCTGAGCAGGGCGTGCTGACCGCCACGGGGCCAGGCCAGTGTCACGGGGGCCATTGTGACGTCACTGGAGGCAGAGACTCCTGGGAGGGACACTGTGACATCACAGGGGACGGCCACCCACCCGGGAGGCTGGGGACATATCTGGGGAGGGCCTTGAGGGTCACAGGTCATCGGGATGACTGACAGGTCACAGGTCACCATGGTGACAGACGGGGATCACCAGGTCGCCATGGCCAAGGTGACCTCAGGCCTGGAGGAAGGAACACCAAGGTGTGGCTTGGGATCAGAACGGCCAGCGCTGTCCACTCCTCACCCGACCCGGACCTGACCAGGGGGCAGAGGGGACGCAGGTGGCCCTGGTCCCCCGTCACAGAGACGGGGCCACTGGCACATGTGAGGCTGGCACCCGCTGTGACTTCCACAAGGGTCACGGTGTCCACCACAGGGAAATATGGCTGCCCGGTGTGACCTTCTGTCACCTTCCTCACCTTCTTCTCCTCGCTCTCCTCCCTCTCCTCCTCTCGTCTTCTCCTCCTCTCCTCCTCTCCTCTCCTCCTCTCCCCCATCTCCAAAATAACCGGAGCAAAACGGACTGGAGGTGTGGCTCAAGCAGCTGAGTGCCTGTTTTGCAAGTGCAAAGCCCTGAGTTCAAAACCCAGTCCCACCAAAAAAAAAAAAGGAAAAAGAAATAAAGAAATCTAGGTCTGTCTGTCTGGTTGTGTCTATTTCTAGGAGAACTGGCAATATAGGCTGTGAAAGAGCAGAGCAGACAAATTACATTCTTAGTCTCTAAAACCTATAAGTCAAACAGATTCCTCTTGTTCTCTGTGAATTTGGGGTTTGAGTTTCGTGAATTGTTACTTTTTGTGTGTTAATCTTTGAAGACTGAATTGCTGTTTCACTTTTCTCCCGTAGAACTTAGTACATCGGCAGTCATATAGGAAGTGTTTGTGGGCTTTTGATTGTTTGAAGTAGAATAGCTGGGGAGGCTGAGGAGAGAGCCCCGAGGAATTCATCTTCCCTTTTCCTTTGTGATTAAAAAAAGAAAAAGTGTCCAGCAGGCATTTTTTCACCTTTTCATTCCTGAGACCTCAGCTTTAAAGTCACTTCCTCTGGAAAATTTTCTCTGACCGACTGCATCTTTAGCTTCAGTATTCCCCAATGCTGTTATTCTCTATCACAGCAATTTCCTTATTCCCTTTCTAAAACTTATTTCAGTTTGCAGTTAGTGATGTTACCTGTCTATGGTTGCTCTCCCACACGGATTGCCCGTGGAGGCAAAGACCGTAGTGTCTTCATTCACCAACCCAAAACACTTAGCGCAGTCACTGCCACATAGAAGGTATTCAGTTTATTCATGGAAGAAGACAAAAGCATCAAATAGTGGACTTTTCATGGGGCTGTGTTTTCATTTGTCATGAATGCCCAATGTTTATAAAAATTATTTTTTATTGTAACACTGAATACATGTCCACATGAAGCTAGGTATGAACTCAGCACACTCCTCTTAAACAACTGTAAAACCAAGTATTTGCAGGGCTAGCGGTGTAGCTCAATGGTAGAGCACTTGCCTAGCGTGTGCAAGTTCTGGGATTTGATCCCCCAGCATTGGAAAAACAATTCTACGAATTAAATATAAGCAAAACTATCAGATCGATAAATTCAAATTAATAGTACTCTAACGCAAGGTTTCTCTACCTTGGTTTTTTTGGTATTTTGTGCTGAATAATTCTTTGTTGTGGGTGCTGTCTAGCGCATGGTAAGGCGTTAAGCAGTATTATGGTCTCTACCCAGATCCCAATAACATTCCTCCAACTGTGGAAACCTAAATGTCTGCAGACATTGTCAAGTGTCCCCTGCGGTATAAAATTGTCCCAACTGAGAAACACAGGTCTAATGCAATATAATGTTTTGCTCAAACTAAGTTTGCAACGTTGAGTTTAATAGAATGAGGGAGCTACAGATCTGGCTCTGTATTTTCTGTTTTGACTTCAGTAACTTTAATGTACAGAATGCCTGTTTATGTAAGTGTTGTATAAAATGGTATCAGCTTCAAGGTATTGTTTGCTGTTTCAGGATAGTTAGACAAACTTTTCTAAAACTCTGTCAATAAGGAATAGTCAAATGCCAGTTTTAAGGGGTATCATTGATCGCTGGTAGAGTTGTCTTGTTAATAAAAAGTTGCACATAGATTGGGTGCTGGTAGCTCACACCTATAGTCCTAGATACTCAGGAGGCAGAGATCAGGAGTATTATAGGATTTTGTTCATTTATCACTTTATTGCAGTGACTGGGTTATTGTAGATGTTCATCAGAAGTTGCTTGATTCTCCATTTGTATCTGCCATACCAATATCTAGTAAGCACATGAAAAGATTTCGAACATCACTAATCATTAGAGAAATACAAACAAAACTACGGTGCAATACCACATCTATTAGATGGCTACTATGAAAAATAACAGAAAATAACAAGTATGGGTGAGGTTGTAGAGGAATTAATATCCTCGTATACTGCTAGTGGAAATGTAAAATGGTACAGTGACTATGGAAAACGGAATAGAAATTACTCAAAAAATTAAACTTAGAATTACTATTATGCTCTAGCATTTCCACTTCTGGGTATATTCCCAAAAGAAGTGAAAGCAAAGACTTAACATATTTTTGCGCCTGTGTTCATAGAGCATCATTCGCAGTAGCTAAAAGGTAAAAGCAATTCACATGTCCATCAAGGGATGACTGGACAGATAAGATGAGGACATTATGCTAAGTGAGGGAAGCCAGACACAAAAGAACAAATACTGTGTGACTGCACTTAACGTGAGGTATCTTGAGGAGTCAAACTTACAAACGCAGAAAGTACAGTGATTGTTGCCAGGGGCTAGGGGTGTGTTTAGTGGATACAAGGTTTCAGTTTGAGAAAATGGAAAGTTCTGGATGTGGATGGTGGTGATGGCTGTACAACAGTGTAAATGCACCTAATGCCATTGGACTGTATGCTTAAAACTGGTTACCGAGGGCTGAGGCTGTAGCTCAGTGGTAGAGCGCTTGCCTAACATGCACGAGGCCTTTGGTTCAATCCCCAGCACTACAAAAAAAAAAAAAAAAAAAGGTTAAAATGGTAGTTTTTTATGTTGTGTATTTTTTTTTAAGTTGAACAAATACATTCTTCCACTACTTTTTTCAACTTGCACTGTGAAACTTTACATAGCAGATTAGGCTATCATTTGGCCTTTACTTAAATTAAAAATACAAATGCAAGCTGGGTGTGGTAGCACACACCTATAAATCCCAGCACTCAGGAAGCTGTGGCAGGAGGACCATTAGTTCCAGGCCCGCCTGGACTACATAGCAAGACCCTGTCTTAAACCAACCAAACAACCCCCAAAATTTCATGAATAATTTGTAAGTCCTGAGATTATGTCTGAGAAACCCTTGAAGTCTATAAGCTCTAGTTTAACAATATTGCTAAAGAGACTTTGTTGTGACCAAATCAAAAGTCTCATGTCTTTCTAGGGTATTCCCCAAAGATTGCATAAGAAACAGATAATAGTGGCTGCCTAGGGGACATTGACTTTTTTTCCTCCTGAGGTGCTGGGGATTGAACTCAGGGCCTCACACTTGCTATGCAAGTACTCTCCTTGAGTCACACCGTGAGTCTGGCTGACTTATTTTTTAATGTATAGCATCTTGTATTGTTTGACTTCTTCACCACATATTTCCTATTTTAAGAAGCAAGTAATTAAGTCAGGATGGGGAACACCACCATCATAGGAGCTTGGAAATACCTGGTTACCAGAACTTAACTAACATTAAGTGGGCAACTTAAGTAAAGAAGAGAAAAATAGTAAGAAAGGAGAAGGCAGCGTGAAGCATTTGAAGCACCCCAAAGAATGTGGGGCAGTGCCTAGCAGGCAGCAGTTGTTTTTGCTATTGTCGCTCTTCTTGCAGGTGTCCCAGGACTTCCCATTTCTCCACCCCAGTGAGACTTGCGTCCTGAATCGACTCTGCCGGCTTGGCACCGACCACATGCGCTTCACTGAGTTCATTGATCAGTACACAGGCCACGTGCAGCAGCAGGTGGGTCCTGGTCTCGAGATGTGCGCCTCGAGAGCACTGCCAGGCTTTCGGTGAATTCAGGGGTGATTCATGTGTGACAAGTTAGGAATCTCCGGAAGTATTCTCAATTTATGAATCACTGGAAGTTCTCAAGTGAAGGCAAGATCTCAATTGTTTTCTTGTATATAATGCTTTAAAAAGCCTGTCCTCTATTCATATGTGTGTGGTTTTTATCTTGTATAGTAAGGGAGTTTCTCCTTTTCCAAATTCTAAAGATAACTGTAATACCTTTTTTGGGGAAAAGTATAATACATATTTTCTCTTTCATTTTGTGATAAATGAAGACATCCAGTTTTCTAGAATGACACAAGATCAAAACAAAACTGGCGGGCCATAAGCAAGGCTGCTCTGTTTCACTGTATGTCCATGCTGTTCTTAGTGTAGCTGTGAACATTTGTCTTTGGGAACGACTAGTATCCTTTGCAGCATCCTCCGATACACTGCACTTTCTAACCCCTGAGCCCAACCTTCCTACCAATTTGTTGCTGAGTTCTGCTATGCTAACTACCACCACCAGAACCCGAATCACTCCAATCAGTACATAGTCAGAGAGGCTGATCATCTATCATACCCTCTAGACAATTGTTGACTGCAATCCTCCATATAAAACTATATAAGAGGCTCCTGCAAAAAAACAAGCCAGCTGGGCATGGCACTTCACCCCTGTCATCCCAGCTATGTGGAAGACAAAAATAGGATCACAACCCAGGCCAGCCAGGCAAAACCTCAGACCTTATTTGAAAAATAACTAAAAGCAAAAAGGATTAGAGGCATGGCTTAAGTAGTACAGTACCTGCCTAGCAATCATGAGACCCTGAGTTCAAGCTCCAGTACCACAAAAAAAGCCCTATTTGTATATAACCAACCTCATGACAAGGGTCTTACAACCCCACATGTTGCTATCAGACTCGTGTTCTTGATGAATTGCCAAGCCAGGCAAGAGAAAGAGCATTAAGAGAAGGATTAAGGTCATTTTCTTTATTTAGTGAATATTTATTTACCCTCTATTCAAAGAACTGTGCTGAGATACAAAGATGAGTAAATTCTGGTCCTTGTCTTTATGAAGCTCTGGTCTAGTGAAAAGCACCTCTAAATAAAAGTACAATTCAAACACTAAATAGAAATGAAAGCAACAATGTGGAACTAATAATTCCCTAGGGAGACTTTGAAAGCGCTTTGCAGACAAGAAGTGCTTAAGCTGGGTCTTGCAAGAAGAGTGCTTGTCAGAAAGATGAGGTATGCAGCTGTGAGTGGAGCACAAGACCAAATTCACAGGAGCAAGAGATAGAAGCAAGGTACATCTGGTAGACTGTGAGTAGTCTACAAATGATGTTAGTTGGAAGGAGTAAAAACAATTTTGGAGAAATAGGTGAAAGTCAAAATGCAGAAGTTTTTGTATGCCATGTAGAAGAATTTGGATATTATTCTGGGACATAAAAAAAAACACCAAAGGGTTTTAAGCTGGGAATGGTAAGGTCAGAATTGAGTTACAGAAAGATCTCCATTGACATTAGAGAGTACAACCTAGTTGTTTGTAACATCTGGGGCTGCTTGGAAAATTAAAGTATTACCAGACTTTAAAATATCATCACTCAGAAGTCTTTATCTTCAACAGGGGTTTCTTCTCATTGAAACACTGCTTTGATATGGAATTCTGTAAGCAAAGACAACATTAGTAATAAGGGATAATGTCTTCCTTGGGTTTCAGGTCCTGAGAAGTTGACTTCTCTTTGTTTCATTTCAGGATCACCATCCATCTCAGCAGGGACAAGGTGGGTTACATGGAACCTACCTGAGGGCCTTCTGCACAGGGTCGGATTCAGTTTTGCAGCCTCATCGTCAAGCACTGCTTGATTTGGAACAAGAGGTGAGAAAGAGAAGATACAGGAAACAGTATCTGTGGGACAGCAGATTAAAGCTTGTTCTTGAATATGACGTGGCTTTGAGGAGTGTCGTTAGTTAATAATAAGCTATTTTCTGCAAGACTGGAGGGGCACAGTGTTCTGTGATTGCCCAAGCCATGATCCAAGTGGCTTACAGATCATGGCAGAGGCTCCTGAATGAGTTTGTAAGAGCTCTTGGCTTTGGTTTCTTTATCAACTAAAAATCATAATAATTTTCTATAAATTATCATTTCTGTTGAACCTAAGACTAACAACAGATTAGTCTTAATCAGATTTTCTAGTTTTCATAGCTCAAATTGATTCAGGTTCTTTGATGTGGAGCTCTAATCACAGTGTTTTTATTGCAGTTCCTGGCTGACCCTCATCTCTCTATATCACATGTCAATTACTCTTTAGGTCAGGTAAGCTGCCCAAATAACAAAATGCCTTGCAATCTGTTCCTGTGGTTGAAATAATTTAATTTATGGCACTATTTTAAGAACATTTTTCCTTAAGGTGTTAGAGCCCAACATTTTGTTTTGTGCATTTTATGTTTTGCTGGACAGGAACTGCTTAAAGAGTTCTGAATTTAGTTTAAATTTAGTTAATTTAGTCTTATATGAATGCTCTATTGATATCCATATTGACAATTATGCCAGCTTCAGAAGTAGAAACTGCTTCTGTCTGACATTTTCTTCCTGTTTGCAGCTAATCCTGACATCACATTGATTTAGGATATAAGATCTTGACTGTTCTGTAGTGTTGCCGTGTTATTTTAAGTTGGACTATTCAGAAACAAAAGCAATTCCTAAGGTGTTTTTTGGCCCCTGCATTTGATTACATACTCTTAATCTCTTCATTGCAGTTCCAGCTCCTTTTTCCCTCTGTGATGGTTGTAGTAGAGCAAATTAAGAGTCAAAAGGTAAGCACTTCCCATTTTCCTTTTGCTCTGTTAAGCACCAATGAAATATTAATAATTAATGTTGTCTTACAGTCTTTTTAGAAGACTGTGGTTTTCCTTACTTTTTACTTGTTAATTTATTCATTCAACAATATCTGCTTGCAAAGTAAGCCAAGTTCAGAAAGCCAAATATTGCATGTTTTCACTCATATGCAGAATAATGATAATAATAATGATGTGTGTAGTATAAAAGAGGGAATGTGGGGGAGGGAATCAGTTGGAGGAAGGAAGGGAAAAGGAGAGGATGCTGGGGGTAAAGAGGATCAAAGTGTATTATATATATATGTATATATATGAAGAATATGTATATATATGAAGACTATGTATATATATGAAGACTATGTATATAAATGAAGACTATGTATATATATGAAGAATATGTATATAAATGAAGACTATGTATATATATGAAGAATATGTATATATATGAAGAATATGTATATATATGAAGAATATGTATATATAAAGAATATACATATATATATATATATGAAGATAGCATAATGAAACCCACCCAAATACTATTTGAAAAATGGGAAGAGGGAGGATGGTAATGGGAATATAATAGAGGGGGTGAACTTGTTCCAAGTACACTGTACACATCTATGGAATTTTCAGTGAAAACCCCTCGTACTATTAATGATTCCTAACTTAAAAAAACACAATATCCACTTGCTTATCATATTAAGTGTCAGGAATGCAAAAATAAAATGTCATCTTGTCTATAAGCACCTTGTGGTTCGGAAAGCAAAAGAAATGTTAACAGATGCACCCAAGAAAGATCAAAATGCTGTGGATGTTTGGAGGTGACAGCAATTTGCAATAAGGGCTTAGAACTGTTGGGCAAAGATTTTGAGGAGAAGTAGAAAGTTAGTCCTTAGAAAGAAAGAAGGTGGTAGGTTTATGGTTAAGGTGCTGGCAGTTTTGTGAGAATTAGTAACTCACTACGTGAAACCACAGAAGCTTATTTTGTTAAATATTCCTGTTGTTGTCATCACAGATTGTCATCATATGCATTGAAAAGTTAGTGACATGAGATGATCTTTTCTGGGCAGAGTTAATAATGCTGAAGAATAAATGCTTTAAGGTTCACATTAGAGGAAGAATCTGCTTTCCTGGTAAATCAATCCATATTGGACCAAATGGATGAAACATGCTCAGCTTGGGCTGTGGCATAACTCGAGTGGAAGAGCTCCTGCCTAACAAGCACAAAACCCTGAGTTCAAACCCTAAAACTCAGCTCAACCCTACATATCTAAAAATGTTCACCTTGATGAATATAGCTAGCTGATTAATTAATTTACCACATTGCTACTTTATTTTTTCCTGTGTGAGTACAGACATTTAAGTGCTACATTCATGCTATGCCCAACCAAAAAACCAGTGAAGAGGTGCTTCGCAGAACTGATTGCCCTGTTACATTACAACATCCAGCTTTTATCATGCACTCGGCCTATACCAGGCACTGTGCTAAGTGCTTTACATGCATGTTCAATTCTCTAGTAGATTAAATAGGCCAAGGAATGTGCTCAGGGTCACACAGGTGCAAGTAAATGGTAGAACTGGGTTATAAACAGTCTATCTGACCCCAAAGAGTATGCTCTTAACCACTAAGCAATCTCTCAAAACACAGGGAGGAGACTTAATGGTGAGAGCACAGGGTTCCACACCTAGCTACACATCTCAGTTGACTTTCAGCTTTCATTTGTATAGGAAGGAGAGTGGGAAGTGAATAGAGGGATTGCAGATGGGTGAACCTTCTTTCCTGCTAGGATGGTGGTAGAGAAACTAGTGTGCTAATGCTCTACAGAGTTAAAAACGAGGAGATCAAGAGCATGGGCTGAGGGTGAGAAAGGGACTGATGGCAAACAGGCACGAGGGGTGTTATTTTTGGACTGATGGGATGTTGTAAAACTGAATTGTGGTTGTTGCACAGTGCTCTAAATTTACTAAAAGATGTTAAATAATATATGTAAGATGGATGAATTTAAGATACATAAATTATACTTCAAAGTAATTAATTAAAAAGAAGCCTGAAGGACATGGAGGCAGTGAAGTTGGGGAAAGCATATACCTCATAAGTAGTCTGAATTGTCCCTTTACCTGCAATAAAGACTTTTCCTTGCATTTGGAATTCCAGCTCTACATTACTGGTTTCTTCAGTGCATCTGTTGTCATAATTCATTGTGCATTAGATTACCTGGAGAGCTTGTTAAAACACAGATTGTGGGCCCTATCTGAGAATTTGTGTTTTTGCCCAGTCCATAGGTAATGCTGATGATGCTGGCAGGAGAGGGGATTGCCTTTGGGAAGCACTGCACAGATTTCTTATCATACAGTATGTCCCCAATATATATCTCCTGAATTGTGCCCTTTCTGTTGACTATAGAATGAGTTTATGTTGTATGAATTGTTAAAATGTAATTCAGTTTGACAAGGCTGTATTTCCACAGATTCATGGTGGTCAAATCCTGGAAACAGTCTACAAACACAGCTGTGGGGGTTTGCCTCCAGTTCGAAGTGCATTAGAAAAGTAAGTTATGGCTTACTTAGGGATTGGGGATAGAATGGGGGGTGGGTCAAGTGACTTCTCACAGGTTTTCTTTTCAGGTCCTCTGAGGTATCCCTCAGAGGAAAGTTATGACCAGGATAGAAAGCCTCATGAGCAGAGAAGCCCAGGAAATCCCTGTGATGGCTCAAGGCATTGCAAAGAGAGGGTTATGAAGTAAAGTATCAAAGCCAGGATTTTGCTACCAAGACAAACTCAAGGCGATCCTTTTTAAGTTTGGATTTCATTATCCTTGTAGGATTCCCATTACATGGCCAGATATTGCTTGCCATGTTTAAACGTGTATTTGAGTAGCCCATGTTTTTACATCATGATCCTTAAAAATATTTATCCCATAATGTTTTATCAGCAAATTAGAAAATTACTAGGTGTAAAAGAAAAATAAAGATGTAAGTCACTTAAATGACTATTCAGTCTACATGTTCAGTGCAATCCTCATCAAAATTCCAGTGACATTCATTACAGAGATTGAAAATTCAACCTTAAAGTTCATTTGGAAGCACAAGAGACCGTGAATAGACAAGACAATACTGAGCCAAAAGAGCAACACTGGCGGTGTCACAATACCCAGCTTCAAACCATACTACAGAGACATAGCAATAAAAACAGCATAGCACTGGCACAAAAGCAGGTATGGAGACTAGTAGAACAGAATAGAAGACCCAGATATGAATCCATGAGGCTATGCCCACTTGATTTTTGACAAAGGCGCCAAAAACATACAATGGAGAAAAGACAGCCTCTTCAGCAAATGTTGCTGGGAAAACTGGGTATCTGCATGCATGTCTTTCACCCTGTACAAGTATCAAAGTGAATTAAGGGTCTTACTATAAGAACTGAAACTTCTTCTGTTGTGCAAAAACTTCTGCACAACAGAAAAAACGGTGGTCACCAAATTGAAGAGGCTGTTCACAGAATGGGAGAAAATCTTTGCCAGCTATACATCTGACAAGAGATGAATAACCAGAATATACAGAGAGCTAAAAAAACTGAACTTCCAAAAAATCAATGACCCAATGAAGAAAAGGACAAATGAACTGAACAGAGCTTTTTCAAAGGAAGAAGTCCAAATGGCTGAAAAACACATGAAATGTTCCCTATCCCGAAAAACACACGAAATGCTCAATATCCCTAAAGAAAATGCAAATCAAAACTACATTAAGATTCCACCTCACTCCTCACACAAGCAACAACAAATGTTAGCAAGGATGTGGGAAAAAAGGAACACTGTTGGTGGGAATGTAAATGATACAACCACTATGGAAAACAGTATGGAGGCTCCTCAAAAGACTAAAAATAGAACTGCCATATGATCCAGCAATCCAATCCTAGGGACACCTGAAGGAACGTAAGTCAGGTCATAGTAAAGGGACCTGCATGCCCTTGTTTATTGCAGCGCTATTCACAATAGCTAAACTATGGAAACAGCCAAGATGCCCCACTACTGATGAATGGATTAAGAAAATGTGGTATTCAGATACAGTGGAATTTTATTTAGCCACAAGGAAGAATGAAATTTTGTTATTTGCAGGTAAATGGATGGAACCGCAGAACATCATCGTAAGTGAAGTTAGCCAGGTTCAGAAGGCCAAAGGTCACGTTTTTCTCTCATATGTGTAATATGGACCTAATACAAATACAAATACAGTTGAAAAACAGGTCATGCTAAGGGGAGATCACATATGAGAGAGGGAGGGTTAAAAGAAGGAAGTTAAAAAGGTAAATATGAGGGGGGATAGAGGGGTTAGGGGAGCGGGTAGGGAGAAATTACTCAAACAATGTATGCACGTGTGAATAAATGAATATATGTGTGTATATATATATATATATTTACATCAAAAATTTTTAAACAGGTGAATATGGTTGATGTACTTCCTATACAAGAATGAATATAGAATTTTTAAACCTGTTGAAATCACCATTAGAAAGGGACTAGGATAGAAAGGAAAAAAATAGAAATGAACTAATTCAAGTAAAAATACATACATACATTCACTAATTCAAGCTAAAATACATACATACATGGAAATGTCACAAGGAAACTCCCTGTACAGCTATCTTAAGCAAACAAAAACGTCATTTTTTTCAGTTACAAAATCAAAGAACAGAAGGGCAGAACAGGTCCTATCTGGAGGGTTGGTAGCAGTGGCGGTTGGGGGGGGAGGGTGTGGCAAAAGGGTTGAGAAGGGTGACTGTGGTGCAAATACTGTGTACACATGTATGTAAATGGAAAAGTGAGACCTGTTAAAAGTATTCCAGGAATGGGGGTGGGGGGATAAAGGAATGATGGAGGGGGTGAATTCAAGTATGATATATTGATATATTGTTAAGAACTTTTGTAAGTATCGCAATGTATCCCCAACACAACATAAATAAAAGTGCATACATATATATATATGGATATAGTCACTTGATAGACTATAAAGCCATTAAATTATAAATACCATAATGTGTCTGAAGCAGTTTTCCCTACGGGTAGAAATTTTGCCATCGTACATTCCAGTGAGAGTTGCTGAAAAAATCCTCTTTGTTGGAGAATCTATTCAGATGTTTGAGAATCAAAATGTGAACCTCACTAGAAAAGGTAGGAATCTCCTTGCCCAGTGTGCCACATCTGGGCAAGTCTCTTTCGTATTTGGTGGCCCAAAGCAGGCCTGGTCAGAATAACTGGAGCAGCAGTTGACTGCAAGAGCTGCACAGTCTGACAGGTTTGCCTGAGAAGCTGCTGCCCTCTCCAGAGCCCTTATCTGGCCTGGCTGTCTCCTCCTCTTTTGACAGTACCTTCCTATTATGCAGGGTCCATTTTGAAGAACCAGGAGGACACTTTTGCTGCAGAGCTCCATCGGCTCAAGCAGCAGCCACTCTTCAGCTTGGTGGATTTTGAGCAGGTGGTGGATGGTATTCGTAGTACTGTGGCTGAGGTTTGTATTCTTCTTACATTGTTTAAGGAAAAAAGTGGACTAGGACTTGACTTTGGTTTTTTCTTTTTTTGGTGGGACTGGGGTTTGAACTGAGGGTTTCACCCTTGTACAGCTCTACCACTTGAGCCACACCTCTAGTCCATTTTGCTGTGGTTATTTTGGAGATGAGATCTCAAGAACTGTTTGCCTGTACTGGTCTTGAAGATCCTCATGATCTCAGCCTCCCAAGTAGCTAGGATTACTGGTGTGAGTCACTGGCGCCCAGTGACTTTTCTTTTTTTTGTTTTAAACATGGCTAGAGCTTAGCTTTGAGAGATTTGTTTTGAGAGAATTGAAGGGCAATATAGAAAATATCTATATTGTTTTCTCTGTTTTTAAAATAGAGGCAGAACTAACTTTGCCATTCCACATCTGATGGATACTTTTTAGTTAATTAATTAGTTTAGTTGAATAAAGGGGAGGCCTTGGTTTCATTTATAACAGTCAGCAGTTTGGGTTTGTTAATGTAGTTGGCAAACAACTCCAAGAAAACAACTGATTCTGACTTCATTTAATGCATGATATATTTGTCTGGCTCTATAACATACTTTCACTGTGTACATGATAATTTTAGGGGGAAAGCAAAGTATTAGCCAACCTGCCTGGAGTTACGCAGTAAATGACAAAAGTGAGCTCAAAAACCAGGTCTTGTGACTCCCCCAGTTCAGTCTCCTTAAGTTTGAATGTGCTTCAGCCACCAACTTAAATTGTGGCCATTTTTCAAATGGCCGTAATTTCATTTGACTCACAGTTGGTGTTTCTTGCAAATATGTGTCATACTAATCCCTTTTGGGATTAATCTCTTCCTTTTAACTTTAATTTTAAAAAGTATACATACTAAACCAAGCATGGTTGCACAAGCCTACAGTCTTAGCACTCAGGAGGCTGTGGCAGGAGGATCATGAGTTTGAGGCTAGCCTGGGCTACATAGCAAGACCCTGTCAAAAAAAAATATGTATGTATGTGTGTATACACACATATACACACATACATACATGCTAGAGGCACCTACTTCTAAAGTTCGAAAACAGGCAAAACTTACCTGGTGCTAGGTGTCAGGATAGTCTTGTCCCTTGAGTCTGCACAAGGCTTCCAGGTGCTATTTCTTCTTGGGCTAGGTTATGCATGTGTGTTCAATTGTGAAAATTCTTCAACGTGATTCATGTGCTTTTCTGTGTGTATTTTAGTACTTTAACAAAAAGTTTTTAAAATTCTTAGATACTTAAAGAGTTTTTATTTTATTTAATTTATTAATTTATTTTGCAGTACTAGGCTTGAATTTAGAGCTTACATCTCGAGCCATTCCACCAGCCCTTTTTTTGTGAGATGGATTTTTTTCGAGATAGGGTCTTGTGAACCATTTACCCGGGCTGGCTTTGAACCACAGTCTTCCTAATCTCTACCTCCTAAGTAGCTAGGATTACAGGTGTAAGCCACCAGCTCCCAGCTTTTTTTTTTTTTTCTTTTTGGGGGCAGGAGTGGGATTTGAACTTTGGGCCTTGCACTTATTAGGCAAGTGCTTTGCCATTTGAGCCTGCCTCCAGCCCAAGAGTTTTTATTTTAATTATATCTTTAATTGATTAATGCTTATATAGAGAAATGTATAGGAGAATAATTTTTGTTGGCTTAGTTTACACTGCAGCTTGTTCTAATAGTTCGAGTCTATAGATTCTTCTATGTAGATGATACTACCTGAAAATAATGAAAGTTGCAAAATACTTCCCATTTTTAAACTATAGTGGAGGTAAAATTGGACCCCTTTGACTTGTTGACCCTTAAAGATTATGCATTTCCTTTTTTCTGATGTTTACTGTAGGCTTCTGGAACATAAGTTTATCAAATTAAAGTAATTCTATTTCTATTTTAGTAAATGTTTTATTAAAAATAAGGTTGAATTTTACCACTTCCCTTTCTGTATCAATGAAGGTGAAGTTTCTTGTTCTGGGTCCATTTCTACTTTAGTCTACTTGCCTAAAATTCCTACTTAGATTTTTTTTGAGGGGCAGATCAGGGTTTGAACTCAGGGCTTCACACTTGCAAACAGGTGCTCTACCACTTGAGCCACACCTCCAGTCCATTTTTGCTCGGGTTATATTGGAGGTGGAGGTCTCATGTGCTATTTGCCCAGGCTGGCCTTGAACCACTATCCTCCCAATCTCAGCCTCCCAAGAAGCTAGGATTATAGGTGTGAGCCACCAGCGCCTGACTCTTCTAGGTTTTTCAAATGTTCACTGCATTTTTGTTATCTACAGTCATCCTAATATGCCGTAGCATACTAGAATTTCTTGCTCCTCTCTGTTACTTAGTACCCATGCATCAACCTTTCTCCATCCCTCCCCTCCACACATTATCCCTGGCCTCTGGTATCTGCCATTGTATTGTCAACTGATAAGAGGCCAACCTTTTTAGATTCCACACATGAGTGAAATCATTCATTACTTGTCTTTTTGTGCCTGGCTTTTTCACTTAACATAATGATCTCCAGTTCCATCCATGTTGCTGCAATGACAGGATTTCATTCTTTTTATGTCTGAATATTATTTCATTTTGTGTGCCACATTTTCTGTATCCATTCATCAGATGATACACAATTAGGTTGTTTCTATCTCTTGGCTGTTGTAAAGAGTGCTAAATGAACATGGGAGTGCAGATGTCTCTTCAACATACTGATTTCATTTCTTTTGGATTTATACCCAGTAGTAGGATTGCTGGACCATATTGTGGTTTTATTTTTAATTTTTTGAGAGGCTTCCATAGTCGCTGTACTAATTCACTTTCCCTCCAATGGTGTGCAAGGGTTTCCTTTCCTCCACCCTTATCAGTACTTGTTACCTTTGGTCTTTTTGATAATACCCATTCTTAGTGAGGTGATATGATATCTCATTTTGCTTTTGATTTCCCTGATGTTGAGTAATGTCAAGCATTTTTAAATGTACCTCTTGGCTCTTGGGTTTTGTTTTTTGATTTGTTTGTTTTGAGAAATATCTATTCATGTCTGCTGCCCCCCTCTCTCTCTTTTTTTTTTTTTTTTTGGCTATTGAGTTTTTAGAATTCCCTATGTATCCTGGATATCAACCCCGTGTCAAGGGTACAGCTTGCAAACATTCTGTAGGTTGTCTCTGTACCATGTTGACTGATTGCTTCCTTTGTCGTGCAGAAGCTTCTTAGTTTGATGCAATCCCTCTTGTCTGCTTTTGTTTCTTAAGCTTTGGGAATCTTGTCCCAAAAGAATCTTTGCCCATTTTACTGTCCTGAAGCATTTAAGTTTTTAATCCATTTTGGGTTGATTTTTTGTAGCTGGTGAGAGATAGGGATCTCTAGCTTTATTCTTCTGCATGTGAACATCCAGTTTTACTAGCACCATTTATTGAGAAGACCATTGCTTCTCTAGTGTGTATTCTTTTTATCTTTGTTGAACTAGTTTGCTATACATGCATGGGTTTACTTCCTGGCTCTATCTCATCCCATTGGTCTGTGTATCTATATCTGTTTTTCTGCCAGTACCATGCTGTTTTGAGTACTGTAATTCTGTAGTCAGTCAGTATAATGCCTACTGTCTGCTTTGTTCTTCTCTGCTCAAACTGTCTTAGCCATTTATGATTTTTTTATTTTTGAGACAAGGTCTTACTATGTAGCCTAGGCTGGCATTGAACTATTGATTTTCTTGCCTCAGCCTCCTGAGTGCTGTGATTACGGACATGCATCACCATGCCTGGCCTTATTCAGGAATTTTAATGGTTCCATATGAATTTTAGAGTCACTATTTCTAGTTCTATGAAGAATATCATTGCTATATTGGTAGGGATTGCATTGATTCTGTAGGTCACTTTGGTCAATTTTAACAATATTGATTCTTCCAATTCACAAACATGGGATGTCTTTTTAGTTTTTTGTGTACTCTTCAATTTCCTTCATCAGTGTTTATTTTCATTGTAGAAAATTTTCACTTCTTTGGTTAAATTTATTCATAGATATTTTATTTTGGAGAGCTGTTGTAAATGGGATCACTTTATTAATTCCTACTTCAGATAATTCACTGATGACATACAACAGTGATGCTGACTTTTGTATATTGATTTTATACCCTGCAATTTGCTAAATTCAATATTCAAATGTTTTATTAGTTGCTTTTTTGGGATTTTGTGTATAAGATACCATCCGCAAAGTGACAGTGTGACTTCTTTTCCAAATTGGGTGTCCTTTCTTTCTCTTGCCTGATGACTTTGGCTAGGCCTCCAGCACAGTGCTGAATAAAAGTGGTGAAAATAGGCATCCTTGTCTTGTTCCAGATCATAGAGCTAAAGCTTTCAGTTTTTCCCTACTTGGTATAAATGGTGTTTATCATGTTAAGGTACCTTCCTTCTGTACCTGATTTTTTTTAATGTTTGTTATCATGAAGGGATGTTGGGTTTTATCACATGAGGTGACCTGTGGCTTTTGTCACATTTATTGATTTGCATATATTGAACCATCCTTACATCCCTCAGATGAATCCTTCTTGATCATAGTATATAATCTTTTAATGTGTTATTGTGATTCAGTTTGGTAGTTATTTGTGGAGGATTTTTGCATCTATGTTCATCAGAGATAATGACCTTTGGGGTATGGCTCAAGTAGCACTTGCCTAGCATGCACAAGGCCCTGGGTTCAATCCCCAGTACTGCAAAAAACAAGTAATAAATAGAATAGATTTAATTTTTTTTTAAAAGAAGGATATTGGCCTGTAGTTTTCTTTTTTTGTTGTATGCTTATCTGGTTTTCATATTAGAGTAATGCTGGCCTTGTAAAACGTGTTTGGAAGAATTCCTTCCTCTTCTGTTTTTTTTTTTTTTTTTTTTGGAATAATTTAAGGAGATTTGGTACTGAGTTCTTTAAATGTTTGTTAGAATTCAGCAGTGAAACCAGGGCTTTTTCTTTGATGGAGGGAATTTTTTTACTGATTCAATCTCATTACTTGTTATGCTCTATTCAGGTTTTCTGTTCCTTCATGATTCAGTCTTGTTTAGATGTACATGTCTAGGAGTTTGTCCATTTCTTTTAGGCTGTCAAATTTGTTGGCCTATAGATGTTCCTGATAATCTCTAATGATCTTTTGTATTTCTGTAGCATCAGTTGTAATGCTTTCTTGTTCTTTAAGTTACTCTTTTTCCACATGGGAAGCCTGACTTCTAGGTGCTTTCTAAGGGCTCTGTCTATCTTCCATATATGCATCGCTCTGACCGTATTCCACAAGTTTTTGGCACATGGTATTTTCACTGTCATTCTGTTCTAAATAATTTCTTTGGGGGCCGGGGCTTGTTACTTGCAAAACAGGTGCCCTACCACTCGAGCCATACCTCCGGTCCATTTTGCTGTGGTTGTTTTTTTAGAGGTGGGGTCTTGCAGACTATTTGCCTGGGCTGGTCTCGAACTATGATCCTTCTGATCTCAACCTCTGAATTAGCTAGGATCACAGGCGTGAGCCACTGGCACCAGCATGTTCCAAGTATTCTTTTTTTTTTCCTTTTATTCATATGTGCATACAATGTTTGGGTCATTTCTCCCCCCTTCCAAGTATTCTTAATGTTCTTTCTGATTTCCTTTGTAACAAAGGAATTTTTTTTAATTTTGTTCCAGTATAGTTAGAGAACAGTGTATTTGAGACTGGTTTAGTAAGTTTCCTTCATAGACTAAAGCAGAATCTGGGTTTTTGTTTTTAAGTGTTCTGCATGTGCCCAGAGAATGCATATTATATATCAGATGTGAAGTTCTAAATCCTCATTTAAAGCTGTGTGTTTAAGTATAAAATATGCATATTCATACTGCCATTATCCTTACTTTTATGCATATTTATCAGGAGTACTTTAAAATGTTGGCCGCTGTCATGGGTCAGATTTCCCAGGAAACACATTCCATGACTAAGGTTTAGGTGAAGGAAGTGAGGGCAGCAGAACTGAACAAAGGGAGGTCACTGTGACACAGCTGCAGCAGGAACTGCAGAGCTTCACAGCTGGCGGAGCTGTGATGCTAGGATGGCCCTTCACAGGTGTCCCAAATTGAAGCTGGGGGTCAGGCCCTGTACCCCTGCATCTGCTAGTTACTGGTTGTAGACCGCCTTAGGGAGACACCGGAGCCTTGGGTAAGGGAAGATCCCTGTAGCCGAGGACAGTTTCCAGACTGCCAGCAACAGGCCAAACTCCCAGCCACAGGTTAAGGCGGGTGCCTTGGTCTTGGAGTGATCTGAATAGCGTCCTGTAGCGTCCACGCAGCCTGTTTAAAACTAGTACTTCCCACAGGCAGTGTTGTATCTTTTACCCTTCCTGCGTCTAATTATTTTGACCTGTGGCCTTATAATCCCTTGGAGGTGTCGGCTGTCTTGTCCAGTACTGTGTATTAGAGAAGGGCCACAGGCCAGGTCCTAATTTGTGTTAGTTCCAAGGAGTTAGAGGGCAGGGACTGAGCTATGGAGTGGAAAATTCCACCACCTTGAGCTGTTATCAGTCACTCCACTGGGCAAATCCTGTAGACGGGACTTTACCTTCATGCCAGTTAGGAACTTATTCCTTCATATGAATTTTCAGCCTCGCTGAATTCTCTGAATAGTGTTAATGCTCTCAGCGTCAGTTTTCTTGGACTTTCCTTACAGATAGTCATAGCATACATTGCTTTTCTAGTTATACACACATACACACACTTTTGCTTTACCTTATGGCACTCGCACAGTCTTTGGAATGTACTTTACAAAAGGCACAGTGCGGAATTACTTTAAGGGTGCCTCACCATTAACTAGGTGGTGACTTTTAGTATATATCCTTTACCAGAATAAAGAAGTTTCCTTCTCTTCCTTTCTTGTTTAAAATTATGAGCAAATGTAGAATTTTATCAAATACTTTTTCTGCATTGGTTGAGGTAATCATATAGTTTTTTCCTTTAAGCTTTAATGAAGTGAATTACATTAATGCTTTTAGATTTTACTTTTTTATTGAGATAAAACTCACATAAGTCAACATTTTAGCCATTTTAAAATGGTGTATACAATTCAGTGGTTTTTAGTATATACATAGGCTTGTGCAACTGTTATTACTAATTTCAGAACATTTCTATCTCGTGGGTTTTTTCTGTTTTGCTTTTACTGTTAAACTATCTGTTCATTGCTGGATTTACTGAAATTAGTCACACACACACACACACACACACACACTTTTTTTTTAACATTGCTGAATTTGTACATAACTATTCTTTGCAGGGATTTCACTATAATGAATTTTTGTCCTTTTATTGTTGTTCTTTTCATAGCACCTCTGGAAGCTGATGGTAGAAGAGTCAGATTTACTGGGTCAGCTGAAGGTAATAACTTAGGTATCTTTTAGTTCTTAAAATGATGTTGGTGGGCAGTGACTTCCAGGCAGGGGTGCCTGTACCGAAGACTTCATAGTGAACTCATTTGTTCTTAACAAGTGAGAAAACTACTTTATGCTACAATCTACTGTAATACAAAGATTTGACTTGACTTCCTTCTGGTGTAATATAATTATGTTGCTGTTCAATAAATGGCACTAACCACAAAGGAGTGCTCCTGTTAAGAGGAATGGCTAATTATGCCTCTTCAAAATGCCAAATGCCTTTAGACAAGACTGGGAATTATATGTGTAATTTCCTCAGAATACTGAGGATCTTCTGGCCCTGCTTTACTGAATTATAAATTGGAATTCTTTCCTCAGATCATTAAAGACTTTTACCTTCTGGGACGAGGAGAACTATTTCAGGCCTTCATTGACACAGCTCAACACATGTTAAAAACACCAGCCACTGCAGGAACCGAGCATGGTAATTCCCTTGTGGTCCTGAGAATGACTGACTTACTGAAGTTGCAGGGTATTTCTTGGCTGCTGCTGATGCTTTCAGGCCTACTCCATATTTGAGCTACCTGGCGAGTTAAGAGCTGTGTTTCCAAAGATGGAAGGGCTCTCAGGTAAGCTTCATGCAAAGGTCACTGGGAGCAGCACCTTAGTGCCGTGACCCTTCCTGGTGCATACCTTCCAGCTAGGGGTCATCTCATGAGATTATATCATGTTTATCTCATATTGTACTTATTGAGACCTGCAATGTGTAGTATTGTATGAGAACATTTTAGGTTCTCAATTATGGAAACCTGCTCTGGGCTAATCTAGTTAGAGAAGGGGAACCTATTTGCTATTATATCTGAAACCTCAAACAACTGAAACGAGAGACTTGGATAATATCAGGATTCTCTCTTTGCCACATCTTCGTTGCATCTCCTGTGCGCTCTTTTGGTGACCTTGCAGGTCTATCAGAAGCAGGTCTCCCAGTGACCTCTACTGAAGGAAGCAGACCAGGTCTATCTGGTAGCAAGTTAAAGAAATTCTAGATAAAAGGTTTTGATTGGCCATCCCGGATCACATGTCTATCACTGTAGTAGTCAAAGAGGTCAACCATTAGGATATTCCTAGTTCAGCAAAGTGTCCACCCCTTGATCGGTTAATGGCTATTTCCATTCAGAATACATGAAGAGAGGTGGGTAAGACACCGGGCACCAGTGGCTCACACCTGTAGTCCTAGCTGCTTGGGAGGCAAATCAGGAGGATTGCAGTTTGAAGCCAGCCTAAATAGTTTGGGAGACCCTATCTCAAAAATATCCAACACAAAACAGGACTGGTATAGTTGTTCAAGTGGTAGAGCACCTGCTTAGTAAGCATGAGGCCTTTAAGTTCAAACCCTAATACTGAAAGAAAAAAAAAAAAGAGAGGTAAGGATCAGAGCCAAGAAAAAAAAAAAACAAAAAACAGCAGTTATTGTTTTTCTAGCCTAATAAGACAATAGGTATCCACTGTAGTTAAATAGTACTTTTTTGGTTGCAGATATCAGGAAACCCAGTTCCAACTCACTTAAATAAAGACAATGAAAAGGAAAAATTATTATTCTCATAACAAAAGCTCATAGGTGTGATGACTTTAGATAAAGTTTAGATAAAGTTTGATTCATAATGCCTGTAGTATTTGATCCCTTTTCATTTTTCACCTTTGCTTTTCTTCTCAGTCAGGATTTGAATGGTAGCAAGATAACTTCTAACCAAGTTTACATCTTACTAAGTCTTTGCTTATTTAAAAAAAAAAAAAAAAAGAGCTGCACTCACTAAATACAGCCTCTGGATTGGCCTAGTTCAAGTCACGTTCATATCCCTAAACAAAATAGTGTAACAAGGTAGACTATTACAGCCCATGTGATCATGCCTGGGTCACCTGCCTAACTCAAGAATCAGGTATTGTCACCCCACTGGAACTGCATCAACTGTACTAGGCAGGGATGATTCTTTCAGGGGCTGTTACTAGCAGGGAAAGGAGGAATGAATGCTGGTCAGGCAAAAGCAACAGAGGTACACTGCTCTCTGCTGTTAGCTTCCATTTTAGCCTTTATGTTCTTTCCTGCAGATGTAAATGTGGCCTTTCAACAGTCAGCACACAAGGTATTACTGGATGATGACAACCTTCTTCCTCTGTTGCACTTGACAATTGAGTATCATGGAAAGGAGCACAAAGGTTTGCCTTTCTTTCCTGTCTCCCTGCTTCTCCTGGTTAGCCTTTTTCCCTTTCTGCTTCTATCACCGTCCATGGGAACCATATAATTTTGAACTTTAGAAATCCAGTGCTATAATTTTGGGGGGGGAGGGGAGGAGGGTATGGGGACTTGAACTCAGGGTTTCATACCTGTGAGGCAGACACTACCACTTGAGCCATACCTCCAGCCCACATTACTCTAATTTTGTATGAGAGAAAAGAGAAGTCCAGAGAAGTTAAATGAGATGCACAGGCCAGGTCATGTTGGTTTTGTTTCCGTTTTGGGTTGGGTTTTTTGTTTGTTTTTCCCTTTTCATGCTGCTGGCATCATCTCTGCTTATTTAATTCTAGTCTCCAGATTTTAAGGCTGAAAAAAGAGTCACTGTGGGAATTTCTTCCAAAAATGTCCTTGCTCTTTGCCTTTTGTATCCATCTTATGCTCTGCCATTTCCACCTCCCCTGAGCTCTCATTTCATGAGTGGTACTCATCTTGTTCACTCTCTGGTTCTAGTTAACCTTTTTTTTTTTTTCATTTCTTTTCTTGGTCGTAGTGGATGCTACTCAGGCAAGAGAAGGACCTTCTCGGGAAACTTCCCCCCCGGGAAGCCCCCGCATCTGGCTGGGCAGCTCTAGGTCTTTCCTACAAAGTACAGTGGCCACTACACATTCTCTTCACCCCAGCTGTCCTAGAAAAGTGAGTATTTCTAAGTTTCTGACAGGTAAATATCACCCACCCAACTAGTTTTTTGTTGTTGTTGTTTGAGACGGGGTCTTACTATGTAGTTCAGGCTGGCCTTGAACTCAAGATCCTCCTGCCTCCATCTCCCGAGTGCTGGTATTACAGATGTGTACCACCACACCTGGGTAATTTTCAGTTAAACAGTTCTACATACCAGAGGTTGCAAAATCACATGCCTTCGAGGGGCTAGACAGGTCACATTCACTAATAAGTGAGACTGTAGGCATAAGCCAATAGGAAGTGCTGGGATGAATGGGAGGGTATACAGCCATTTAAAACAATCACAGTTTTTATTAATCTTCCAAATAATAAGCCATTTGTAGGGTGGCCTTTGGGGACAGAATCAGAATCACCATAACCCTTGGTTCATAACATACTACTGATCACTGCAGGACCCTCCTGCCTGCCTTCCTACACGCACATCGTAAAGCTGCTTCTAAGCACAAACACTGGAACACTAGTGATAATGTCCCAGCCCTGCCTGCACGCTTGTCTCTCTCAACTCAAGGTGACAAATACCATAAACCCAGTTTTTTTTTCCCCCTGTGGTTTTATAGTATCTACATATATTCCTCAAAAGGTTTTTTGGTTTTTGTTTTTTCCTCAAGAACTATTAAAAAACCACGTGAGGGGGAAAAGAGCGTGACGGGGAGTGAATTCGATAGAAGTACATTACATGTGTATGAAAATAGCAACATGAAGCCTACTAAAAGCTGTTAAAAAGAGGAAGGGGGGATTAAAAAAGAATAATATAGACAGGTTGAATTTGACCAAAGTACACTGTATGCATGAATGTAAATATCACAATAAAACCTCTTTGTATAATTAATTTATGCTAATTTTTATTAAAGCTATTTAAAAGGATGTATGTGGGTTGGGGGCATGACCAAAGTGATACAGCACCTGCCCAGCAAGCATAAGGTGCTGATTTCAAATCCCAGTACTGGGGCCAAGAGTCATTTTGTTGTGCTGTACAGCTTAATTTCACTTTAGCTTCTGTGTGATATTTTATTGTAAATGTAAGCTACACTGTATTTCTCCACATCTCTAACCACTCTTCTTTTCTGTATCCCATTTGTTGGGGAAGAGGTGGGTGACATAGAATTCTAGTGTCTGTCATGTGGACGGTATGAGGATAAAGTCTGTGTCTTCAGCAACCTGATATTCCCGTCCTAGGTACAATGTTGTTTTTAAGTACTTGTTAAGTGTGCGTCGGGTCCAAGCTGAACTGCAGCACTGCTGGGCCCTCCAAATGCAGCGCAAGCATCTCAAGTCCAACCAGGCGGACGCAGTCAAGTGGCGCCTAAGGAATCACATGGCGTTCTTGGTCGATAACCTTCAGTACTATCTCCAGGTGTGTTCTGAGGAATGAGTAGAAGGGCTTTGAAAAGAACTTTAGGTTGACAAGGATTATTGAAGAGGGTCTATCACTCAGAATTTGGTAAAATGCTAAGGTTTTGAGAATATTCAATGGTTTTACCTCATTTCCTTTTTGCCTTTTTGCTGGTACTGGGGATTTATTTCATTTTTTTGTTTTGTTTTTGTTTAGTGGGACTGGAGTTTGAACTCAGGACATGGAGTTTGCAAACAAAGCAGGTGCTGTACCACTTAAGACACACTTTCAGTCAACTTTTCTCCAATTATTTTTGGAGATCAGGTCTTGCAAACTACTTTCCCAGGCTGGTCTCAAACTGCGATCCTCCCAATCTCAGATTCCCAAGTGGCTATAGGTATAGGGATGCGCCACAGGCACCTATCTGGTGGTACTGGAGTTTTGAACTCAGGGCTTAATGCTTGCTAGGTGGGGGCTCTACCACTTGAGCCGCACTTCCAGCCCAGCTAGGCCTAGGCCAAGTCAGTCAGTGGTGGGAATGTAGAATAAGTGGGTTAGGCTAGGACAGAGCAGATGGTCTGCCAAGACATGTGAGGCAGTAAAGAATTATGAATAGGCGAGGCACAGTAGCTTGTACCTATAAACCCAGCTACTTAGGAGGCAGAGATCAGGAGGTTTGAGGTTTGAGGCTCCTGGGCAAATAAAAAAGTTAGCAAGGTTTCCCCCCCACTCTCCTCACCCTGTCTAAACCAATAAGCTGTGAGTGGTGACGTATGCCTGTCATCCCAGCTACAGAGAAGGCATACATGGGAGGATTGTGGTCCAGGACAGCCTGGACAAAAATACGAGATCTGAGAACTAAAGTGAAGCTAAAAGGACTGAGGAAGTGGCTCGAGAGATAGAGTGCTTGAGCACAAGGCCCCAAGTTCAAATGCAGGTACAGCAAAAAACAAAAGGAATTATACAAATAGGGGCTGAACAGTGGCTCACCTACTTGAGAAACAGGAGGATCACGTTTTGAGGCCCAGGCAAAAGTTAGCAAGACCCCTTCTCAAAATCAACCCGGGCATTGTGGTACACACTTTTAACCCCAGCTACTCAGGAGGTGGTGGTAGGTGGATCCTGGCCTGGGGCCAGCTGGGGCAAAGTCAGCAGGATAGAGGCTCAAATGGCAGAGTTAGGAAGGCCCTGAGTATCACACCCCTCTCCCCCAAAAAGTACACAAATAACTTTCTACCAGGCCGGGCAACATAAGGTGTCTTTGGTCAGCCTGAAAGTGGCTTGGCTAAAAGGAAGATGAGAAGGGGCAAAATTTGCTATTTCATCCTGTCAAATATCTGACAAGATGAAAGAGTGCTCAGAGTAAGAACAGTGCAAAAAAAATTCTTTGTGTAACTGTCTTATCAGGTAGATGTGCTAGAGTCTCAGTTCTCTCAGCTGCTTCATCAAATCAACTCTACCCGAGACTTTGAAAGCATCCGACTGGCTCATGACCACTTTCTGAGCAATTTGCTAGCTCAGTCCTTTATTTTGCTGAAACCTGTAAGTAGAGCTGGCTGGTTTCCTTTAGACTGTTCCTTTCTGGTACTGACTGTTCCCTTAGACCATTCAGCATTTGTTAAAACTCCATTTTTAAATATTTTGACAACTTATTTATAAAGCAAAACAAAAAGGGAATGTTAAACGGGGGCTGTCTTTGAGTTTCTGAAATATATAGGGTGTGATGAACAGATAAAAGAATGGTGTATTTAACCCTCAGAAGGAAGGATTTAAAGACATTCAAAAGTAGTTCTGCCCAGCGTTTACTTGCATGAACATCTGTTGGGTCAGGATTGACTAGTCATTTGAAAGTTGTTTTCACAGACTATAGAAAATAGAAATTATACCATGCATACTATCTGATCACAATGCAGTAAAAGTAGAACTCAACAACAAAAGTAAAGACAAAAAACATGCAAACAGCTGGAAACTAAATAACTCATTACTTAATGAAGAATGGATCATTGATGAAGTAAAAGAGGAAATTAAAAAGTTCCTGGAAGTCAATGAAAATGAAAGCACAACCTACCGGAACCTATGGGACACAGCTAAGGCAGTCTTGAGAGGAAAGTTGATAGCCATCAGTGCATATATTAAAAAGACTGAAAGAGCCCAAATCAATGACCTAATGATACATCTCAAACTCCTAGAAAAACAAGAACAAGCAAATCCCAAAACAAATAGGAGAGAAATAATAAAAATAAGAGCTGAAATCAACGAAATAGAAACCAAAAAAACCATACAAAGAATTAATGAAACAAAAAGTTGGTTCTTTGAAAAAATAAACAAGATCGATAGACCCCTGGCAAACCTGACTAAAATGAGGAGAGAAAAAACCCAAATTAGTAGAATTAGGAATGCAAAAGGGGAGATAACAACAAACACCGTGGAAGTCCAGGAAATCATCAGAGACTACTTTGAGAACCTTTATTCAAATAAATTTGAAAATCTAAAAGAAATGGACAGATTTCTAGATACATATGATCATCCAAAACTGAACCAAGAGGAAATTAATCACCTGAATAGACCTATAACACAAAATGAAATTGAAGCAGCAATCAAGAGTCTCCCCAAAAAGAAAAGTCCAGGACCTGATGGATTCTCTGCTGAATTCTATCAGACTTTTAAAGAAGAACTGATACCAACCCTCCTTAAACTGTTCCATGAAATAGAAAGGGAAGGAAAACTGCCAAACACATTTTATGAAGCCAGTATTACACTTATCCCAAAACCAGGCAAAGACACCTCCAAAAAGGAGAACTATAGGCCAATCTCCTTAATGAACACTGATGCAAAAATCCTCAATAAAATAATGGCAAACCTAATTCAACAACACCTCAAAAAGATTATTCACCATGACCAAGTAGGCTTCATCCCAGGGATGCAGGGGTGGTTCAACATATGAAAATCAATAAACGTAATAAACCACATTAACAGAAGCAAAGACAAAAACCACTTGATCATCTCAATAGATGCAGAAAAAGCCTTTGATAAGATCCAACATCATTTCATGATAAAAGCTCTAAGAAAACTAGGAATAGAAGGAAAGTTCCTCAACATTATAAAAGCTATATATGACAAATATATAGCTTTTCTCCATTATACTTAATGGAGAAAAACTGAAACCATTCCCTCTAAAATCAGGAACCAGACAAGGATGCCCACTATGTCCACTCCTATTCAACATAGTACTGGAATTCCTAGCCAGAGCAATTAGGCAAGAAGAAGGAATAAAAGGAATACAAATAGGTAAAGAAACTGTCAAAATGTCCCTATTTGCAGACGACATGATCCTATACCTTAAGGACCCAAAAAACTCTACTCAGAAGCTTCTAGACATCATCAATAGCTATAGCAAGGTAGCAGGATATAAAATCAACATAGAAAAATCATTAGCATTTCTATACACTAACAATGAGCAAACTGAAAAAGAATATATGAAAACAATTCCATTTATAATAGCCTCAAAAAAAATCAAATACCTAGGTGTAAACCTAACAAAAGATGTGAAAGACCTCTACAAGGAAAACTATACACTTCTGAAGAAAGAGATTGAGGAAGACTATAGAAAGTGGAGAGATCTCCCATGCTCATGGATTGGTAGAATCAACATAGTAAAAATGTCGATACTCCCAAAAGTAATCTACATGTTTAATGCAATTCCCATCAAAATTCCAATGACATTCATTAAAGAGATTGAAAAATCTACTGTGAAATTTATATGGAAACACAAGAGGCCACGGATAGCCAAGGCAATACTCAGTCAAAAGAACAATGCAGGAGGTATCACAATACCTGACTTCAAACTATATTACAAAGCAATAACAATAAAAACAGCATGGTACTGGCACAAAAACAGACATGAAGACCAGTGGAACAGAATAGAGGACCCAGATATGAAGCCACACAACTATAAGCAACTTATCTTTGACAAAGGAGCTAAAAATATACGATGGAGAAATAGCAGCCTCTTCAACAAAAACTGCTGGGAAAACTGGTTAGCAGTCTGCAAAAAACTGAAACTAGATCCATGTAGATCACCCTATACCAAGATTAACTCAAAATGGATCAAGGACCTTAATATCAGACCAGAAACTCTGAAGTTAGTGCAGGAAGGAGCAGGAAAACTCTGGAAGTAATAGGTATAGGCAAGGACTTCCTCAATAGAATCCCAGTGGCTGAGCAAATAAGAGAAAGAATGGACAAAAGGGACTTCATAAAATTAAGAGACTTCTGCACAACAAAAGAAATGGTCTCTAAACTTGAGACCACCCACAGAGCTTGAGAAAATATTTGCCAGCTATACATCAGACAAAGGACTGATAACCAGAATATACAGGGAACTTAAGAAACTAAACTCTCCCAAAATCAATGAACCAATAAAGAAATGGACAACTGAACTAAACAGAAGTTTTTCAAAAGAAGAAATTCAAATGGCCAAAAAACACATGAAAAACTACTCACTATCTCTGGCAAATGGAAAAGGAAAAAATGCAAATCAAAACCACACTAAGATTCCACTTTACCACTGTTAGAATACCTATCATCAAAAACACCACCAACAGGTGTTGGTGAGGATGTGGGGGAAAAGGAACCCTCGTACACGGCTGGTGGGAATGCAAGCTAGTGCAACCACTCTGGAAAACAATATGGAGGTTTCTTAAAAAACTAAACATAGATCTGCCATATGATCCAGCAATCCCACTCCTAGGGATATACCCAAAGGAATGCGACTCAGGTTACTCCAGAGGCACCTGTACACCCATGTTTATTGCAGTGCTATTCACAATGGCCAAGTTACAGAAATAGCCAAGATGCCCCACTACTGATGAATGGATCAATAAAATGTGGTATTTATATACAATGGAGTTTTACTCAGCCATGAAGAAGAATGAAATCTTATCATTTGCAAGTAAATAGATGGAACTGAAGAACACCATCCTGAACAAGGTTAGCCAGGCTCAGAAGACCAAAAATCATTATGTTCTCTCTCATATGTAGACTTCAGATCCAGGGCAAATACAGCAATGTTGTTGGACTTGGGTCACACGCTAAGGGGAGAGCACGCATGGGAGGAATGGGGATAGGTAGGAAACCCAAAACTTAAAAGTGTTTGATGTCCCCACTGCAGAGGAGCTAATATAGAAACCTTAAAGTGACAGAGGTCAATATGAGAAGGTGGCTGGGAAGTAGTGAAGAGGTCAGGTAGAGATGAATCAATTCAGGTTGTAATACTCTTGTGCATGGAAGCAATGCTAAGAATCTGTATATATAGCTATCCTTATCTCAACTAGCAAAAATGCTTTTTTTTCTTATTATTGCTTATGTCTTCTCTTCAACAAAATTGGAGAAAAGGGCAGAACAGGTTCTGCCTGGAAGTAATCAGGGGTAGGGGGAGAGGAAGGGGGTAGGAGGCAGGGGGAGAAATGACCCAAATAATGTATGTACATATGAATATATGAATAAGAAAACAAAATTGAATCACACTTATGTATAATGAGGTGCATGCACTTGAGCTAAAAATAAGGACAAAGAAAAATGATATCTTCTATTTGTTTCTTGTATCGAGTCTAACCCTGCCTTGATTTTAGATGAGGAAATAGAGACTATAGCAGTTAAATGTACTGGGGCTGATGGAGTGGCTCAAGTTGTGGAGTGCCTGCCTAGCAAGTGTGAGACTCTGAGTTCAAACCCCAGTCTACCCCCCACCTCAAAAAACAGAGCTAAATAATCTGACCAAGGAGACTCAAGTATTTGCCTTCAATCACCTCCACTCCCACAAATGGTTCCAAAAGTGACTCTAGCTATAGTGGACATAAGATCCACAACTTCCTTCTGATACAAAATTAGACCAAAAATTGGCAAATGATTGGGAACTGTAACGGGAAATGTCATATATTTCTACAGTGATTTTGTTAGGAAATTCAAGAATTGTGTTTGAAAGACTGAGAATGACTGAAAGAAAAAAGGGCAAGTTAAGAGGAGCAGAGCACTGAGGATGTAGTTCAGTGGTAGAGCACTAGCTCAGCATAGATGAGGCTCCTGTTTAAATTCACAACCATGAAAAAAGAGAAAAGAAAAAGAAAAATTTAACTGCTGGAGGCATGGCCTAAGTGGTAGAGCACTTGCCTAGCATACATGAACTGGAGACCCTGGGTTCAATCCTGATGTGGGGGCAGGGGGTGTGGAAGGAAGTGGAGCAGGAAAGCATTTTCACCGAAATGGACCAAAGGCCCAGCTGGAAAACAGGGTGTGTGAAGGAAGGAAACACAAGAGGAACATGACCTTCGAGTTAAAAAGACTAACTGTATTGGCTCAGTCATGTGATCATGTGAACCATGCAGATTCCTATAATTCATAAACTCCTAACAATGTCTCTCAGAGATCTTTACAACATTCTTTATCAATAATCTCCACAAGGAGGGGTCCAGAGAAGGCCAAATTCCTGATTTTCACCTGGACCCTGAATCCCTCAAAGGACTACATCAACAAATGCAACCTCTCAGGCAGAGAGGAAGAATGTAGGGTCAGAGTTGTGTGACAAAGAGGCAGCTGGTGCAGCAAAGCTCACTGACCATGACCTCAGGAGGAGGTTTGTGTCAAGGCTGAAGCACTGTGTGAGGAACACTATAATACTGCTGACAGTAGTAATCTGCCATATCTTCAGCCTGGAGGCTGCTGATGGTGAGAGTGAAATCTGTGCCAGAGCCACTGCCACTGAAGCGGTCAGGGACCCCAGACGCCCGGCTAGAGGCCGCATAGATCAGCAGTCTAGGAGGCTGTCCTGGTTTCTGCTGGTACCAGGCTATATGGTTGCTAATACTCTGGCTGGACTTGCAGTTGATGGTGACCCTCTCTCCTGCAGATGCAGCCAGGGAGCCTGGAGACTGGGTCATCGCGATGTCGCCACAGGCACCTGCAATCAGCAATGTACAATGATCACACACATATACACACGAACTTTATCATATACACACTGACATGTGGCATTTAAATGCACTTTCTAATGGTATTATAACATAGCACAATATTTGGTCCATTTTGAAAACAGTCAATTATTTACCACTGCATCTTAAAATCATTTTTCAAATCTACAAAGATATTACTGTGAAGAAGTTGAAGCACTCAAGTTTCTCACCAGAGACCCAGAGCAATAGGGACAAGATGAGCTGGGTCTGCGACACCATCTTGCTGCCCCTGCCTGCCTGATACAGCTCAGTTCTCACTGCAAATACCTCATTTATGAATTTTGAGCAGCTGGATTTGGCCTGAGGGGCTATGCAAATCAATCAAAAAATAAAGAAGCAAATTGTCTGGGAAGTAGGTTGTAACTGTACCTGATGTAAATTTAAGAGTCAAAAATAGCATCACACAATGTTTAAGTGGGTGACTAGAGAATATACAGAACTCTACTCAGAAGTTGTAAATTAACTTAAAAGTTCTAAAACCACAAACCACTAGATGATCTATAAAAGGATTGTAGCAGGATGAGGGAAATGGATTGAGTTTGAGGCCAGCCTAAACTATACAGCCAGTCCCTGTCTCATATCCACCGCTCCCCACCTTGAAAAAAAGGACTTAAGTTTAAAACCAAAAATATATATAAAGTGTTGACTTTTTATTTTTAATTAGCATACATTGATAGTATGCTAATTAAGGGGTTTTCATTATGATAATTCCATAGATGCATACAGAATACTTTGAACAAGTTCACCTCCTTCATTATATTCCCTTAACCTCCCTTCCCCTTTTTCAAACATTTTTTAAACATTATATGTTGGGTTTTATTACTTGTCTTTGTGGGAGGGGGTGTAAAGGATATTTCTATTCTCCACACTCCTCTGTACCCATTCTTTTTCCCCCTCCCCCACTGTGTTGATTTTTGTAAAAATGACAGGCTAGGTACCTCAGATCAACAATCCTGGTAAAATAATATACATGTTAGAAAAACAACAAGAGTAAGAAAAAAACAAACAAAGGAGATGCTGAGAGGAAGGGAGGAAGAAGTGGGGAAGAAATGATAAGAAAAGACAGTGACACTTGAACCAATTTTTTATGATCTGTGACCAAAAAATGTCCCAGGTTCAAAGCCACTCTTATCCTGAAGCCATTGAAGAACACCACAAACATCTGAGCTCCAGTTTCCAGGGGTCAGATAGGCAAAGACAGGTCCAGAATTCACTGTGTGGAGAGCCCTGTGGGACATTAATTTAAGACAGAGCTCACAGGAGCTCTAATCCCAAAGCAAGTGTGAATCAAAGAGAAGCTGGAAACTTTTAGAAACTGCAGGAAACTAAAAGAGGTTTCTAAGTAAATTAGGAATGGAGAGGAAAAAATAAGATTTCCTTTGGAAGTAATGTATGCAGATGAAAACTGACAAGAGTTTTTTTACTGAAATACATGGTCTAGAGGAATTTAGAACTCATAAGTCTTGAAATTGGTTTTAGATAGCCTTACCGATAAGATGCCCAAGTGAAAACCACTCTGGAGTAGCATATAACCATCTTAAGTCATAAATAAACCTAAGAAATAATTTTTCAAGGGACAATAGACTACCAAGTCAGATAGTCTTAGCATCCAAAACTAAAAAAATATAATCTGAATGTTAATGAAAGACAATACAAATAACAGAGCAAGTTTCTCCCCAGTCTTCGGATTTTGGAATTATGAAAAACACTTTTAGGAAACAAAATACAAGTTTAACATTATGTGCAAAATACAGGAAGAAAATTAAAACATCAATGACTGGATATAATGACTGACAGCTCTGACTATTCTATTTATTTGACCTATTATTTGATCTTGAAACTTTAGCATTAAGCCAGAAATATTATTGACAACCAAATATGTATTTTAACTTTCCTGCTTTATCAATATCATCTTCCCTTTTTGCTTTAAATAGATATTTTTGGGAAATCATTTTTCAGGTATAAAGTAATAAAATTAATTCTTATGGAAGATTCAAGTTTCATCTATGAACTTTTAGGAAGTCAAATGGTTTGAGGTTTGAGCAAGTTCCCAATTTCTAAGGCCAAGATTATGAAAAGTGAATAAATCAGCCCAACTTTCTTACAAGTTGTCATTTCCCTATACCCTTATTAAACTTTATAATTTTGTTTGGTGACTTCTCCAATGAGCTCAAATTTTTCTTTGAATTCATTTAGTCGTTGGAATTTGCAGTGCATGAAGGTGACCAGCAGAGGACAGCAAGTGTCCACTTGTCTTTCAAAAGCAGCCTAACTCTTCTACTTGCCCAGAGAGTCATGAATCTACAAATGAACCTACACTTGGCACATTTCATAACAACCAATTTTTGTTTTCATTTAATATTTTATTTTTACATTTGTAAACTGAAAAGATGTCATGTTTTGACACGAGATCTCAGTATGTAGCTGAGGCTGAGAACATGGTCTTAAAATTTTTTTAATTTTAAAAATCAGACATTTAAACATACCTGCTTCTAGTAAGAACAGCATGATCCTGGAATAAACACAGACATGAAGACCAATGAAATAGAATAAAAGACCCTGACACAAACCCATGCAACTACAGTCATCTGATTTTCCACAAAGGTGTCCAAAATGTGTGCTAGAGAAAAGATAGCCTCTTCAACAAATGGTCTAGGAAAACTGGATTTCCATCTGCAGAAGACTGAAACTAAATCCCAGTCTCTCACCTTGTACCAGCATCAATCCAAAATGGGTTAAAGATCTTAATGTAAGATCTGAAACAGTGAAATTAATCCAGGAAAAAATGGGGAACACATTGGACCACATAGCCATAGGTAATAACTTTATGAATGGAACTCCAATAGCTAAGCAATTAGGAGAAAGAATTGACAAATTGAACTACATGAAACTGAAAGTTTTCAGCACAGCAAGGAAAACAGTCACTAGACTGAAGACACAGCCTACAGAATGGGAGAAAATCTTTGCAAGCTATACATCTGACAAGGGATTAATAACCAGAATATTCAGGGACCTCAAAAAACTGACCTCCCAAACAACCAACAACCCACTGAATAAATGGGCAAATGAACTAAACAGATAATTCTCAAGAGAAGAACAAATGACCAATAAACACATCAAGACATGCTCAACATCCTTGGCCACAAAGGAAATGCAAATCAAAACTACATTAAGGTCCACCTCACCCCAGTCAGAAAGGCTATGCTACCGTCAATAACACAAACAACAACATATGCTGGTGAGGATGTGGGTGAAAAGAAACACTTCTGCACTGTTGGTGGGAATGTATATTAGTGCAACCGCTATGAAAAGCAAAAAACTAAAAATAGAAGTACCATATGATCCAGTGATACACTCCCAGGCATATATCTGAAAGAATGTACTCCAGAATATGATAGAGTCACTTACACACCCATGTTTACTGCAGCACTATTTACAACAGCCAAGCTCTGTAAGCAGCCCAGGTGCCCCACAACCGATGCATGGATTAAGAAAATGTGATATATATACACAGCGAAGTTTTATTCAGCCATAAAGAATGAAATTATTTTGTTTGCAGGTAAATGGATAGAACTGGAGAACTTCATGTTAAGTGAAGTAAGCCAAGCTCAAGAAATCAAAGGTTGTATGTTTTCTCTCACATGTGGAAGCTAGACTTATAAGTTAAATGTATATATAGAAACATACATGATCATATATACACAGAGAAATATAGATAGATAGATAGATAGATAGATAGATAGATAGATAGATATATCTATATATATATATATATATAGTGACAGAGAGAACAAAATTTGTTAGTGAGTCTGTCTAAGGGGGCTATGGGAGGTAGGAGAAAGAATGAAAAATATTGGAACAACCCATCTATATATGATGATAATATAATGTACTGTACAGTAAGCTGTTGAATATAAGTGGAGCATGGTGATAGAGAATGAGTAAGTAACAGAGGGGAGAAAGTTAATTTGATAAAAGCATGATACATACATACCTGAAGTACCAAGGTGAAACCCCTTGGACTATCAATACATACTTAATTAAAAAATAAAGTGCAGGAGGGAAAAATAAATCTTTTCCAGAAGTGGGTACCAGTGGGTAGGGGTGGGTACAAGGAAAGGGGGAATGAAGGTGTATATGGTGGATGTATTTTGTACCCATATACAAAAATAGAAGAATAAAACCTGTTGAAATTGTTCTAAGAAGGGAGGAAGAGGGAAAATGATGGAGGAGGGTAAATCTAACTAAGATATATTTAAAGCACATAGTAAATATCACAATGTATCCCCTGTACAAAATGCTAATAAAATCATAAATAAATAAAAAATAAAATAAAGGTAAACCATAAAAAATAGACATACCTCCTTCTGAAAGTGATTAGAAAGAACATAGAATCTGATGGTAAAGGCATCACCAACAGACTACAGCAAGCAATAGTAGGTTTTAAAGGCAAGGTCAAAGAAATTTATGCAGAAGCAATAAAGAAAAAAACAAGCATAACCACAACATCAAGAACTCTGGGACATGATCAACAGACTAATCCTAAGAATCTATGGAATGGAAAAAGGAGCTGAGATACAAACTCATGTACAGAAACTTCTTCAATTCAATTTTAGGGAAAGATATGGACATCCGAGTGCAAGAGGCATTAAGAGCCCAAAACACACATGACCAAAAAGGAACTTCTCCATATCACATTGCAGTTAGAATTCCAAGTCTACAGAACAAAGAAAGGAAATTGAAAGCTACAAGAGAAAAACACCAACTTACTTATATTTAAGGGAAAATTCATCAGAATGACCTCATACCTCATGGAAAATTTCTAAAAACCAGGAAATCATGAAATGATATATTTCAAGCCTGGGAAGGAAATAACTGCCAATCAAGATTACTATATCCTGTTAAATCAGTGGAGAAATACATGCCTTCTAAGATAAGTACAAACTAAAATAATCCATGACCATTAAGCCATATTACAGATGATACTTAAAGGAATCATATACTCAAAAACACAAGAGCTCAGAAAAGAATAAATTTTATGAGAGGATTAGATAAGCACATGAAAACTAGGAAAGAATCAAACATGTTCAACCCAGTACATTAGTAAACTCCTAAGATGAATAAGGAAGACATAAAAATGAAACTTCAATCAGCCAGGAAAATACAAGACAATTATAGGAAATAGCAAATACTTTGCAATAATAACCCTAAATGTAAGTCCTCTTAACACCCCATTCAAAATACAGATTGACTGACTTGATTAAAAAATAGGATCCAACTGTCTGTTATCTACAAGAAACAACTTCACTGGCAAGGACACATAGACTGGAAGTGAAAACTATACCAAGCAAGTAGAAATAGAAAATAAGCAGCAGTAACTATACTCATATCTGACAATATAGACTTCAAGTCAAAATTAATCAGAAGATACAGAAAAAGTCACTACATATTAATAAAGGGATCAATTCACCAAGAAAATATAAGGATTGTTAATATGTATGCAACAAAAATTGGTATACCCAATTTCACAAAACAAACACTGTTGGGCAGAGAAACAAACAGGTCCAGAAACAGTAATAGTGGGTTATTTCAAAACTCCACTCTCATCAATAGACAGATCTTCCAGACAAAAATCAATGAAGAAACTTCAGAGTTAAACTGCATAGATCAAATATAGATAGACATCTACAGAGTGTTTCACCCAACAGCTACAGAATACACATTCTCCTCAGCAGTTCAAAAATAGACCATATTTTAGGCCATAAGATAAGTCTTGAAAAATATAAAAATATCAAAAGTATTTAATATATCTTAATAGAGTGTAATTAGAAATTAACAGCAAGAGAAACTAGGCAAACATGTGGAGATTGAACTTTTGAATATTCAGTGCCTCATTGAAGAAATCAGTGAAGAAATTTTTTAAATTTGTATAATCAAATTGTGTACAAACACAATTTACCAGAAACTTTGGAATTCAGAAAAGGTATTTCTAAGAGGGAAGTATAGAGCTATGAATGCCAACAATAAAAAGTCAGATATCTTGGAGTCTTTGTTCCCATTCCTGCACAAGGGCAGGAAATGTTTCTCTTTTTCACTCCTCCCACCTTATCTATACGTCATCCTGTTATACACTAAAATGAATCCTTGCTAAAATTTTAAAAAATCAGATATCTCAAATTAATAGCCTAACTTGCACATCTCGGTTTAGAAAAGCAAAACAAGCCAAGCCCAAAATTAGTAAATGCAAAAGAATAATAAATATCAAGAATTTAATGAAATGTAGGCTAAAGAACACTACAAAGAATCAATGAAGAGTTCATTCTTTAAAGTGATAACAAGATTGAAAAACCCTTAGCCAAACTAACCATAAGAAGGAGGGAAAAGACCAAAATCAATAAAGCTAGAAAAGAAAAGGGTGATTTTATAAAAAATAAAACAAAATAAAATAAAATAAAATTCAGAGAATCCTTAAAAAATAGTTCAAAAATTTATATTCTTTTTATTAGCATAAATTCATCATAAAAAGGGGTTTCATGGTGATATTTACATACATACAAATAATGTACTTTGATCAAATCTACCCCATCTATATTACCCTTCATAGCTCCCCTTTGTACTCCCTCTTTTTTGATAGTTTTTAGTGGGTTTCACTATGCTGTTTCCATCTATATGCATAATGTACTTCTATAATATTCACCCCTGTCATCCTGTCCTTTGCCCCTCTCCTCTCACATTTGTTTCCACCCTCTGGTCTCTCTTTTATGATCATGTCATACTGTTATTTTTTATGTCTAGATACTGTATATGAGCAAAAACATGCAATATTTGTCTTTCTTGGTTTATCATATTTAAAATAATGATCTCTAGTTTCACCCATTTTCCTGCAATGACATAATTTCATTCTTCTTTGTGACTGAACAATAATTCATTGTGAGCCAGGCCCCAGTGGTTCACACCTACAATCCTAACTTTGCAGGAGGCAGAGATCAGGAGGATCACAGTTCAAAGCTAGCCCCAGGCAAATAGTTCCCAAGACACCATCTTGAAAAAGCCCATCACAAAAAAGGGCTTGCAGAGTGGCTCAAGAGGTCACAGAACCTACCTAACAAGTTCAAACCCCAGGGCTGAAAAAAAAAAAAAACCCATTGTGAGATACGTACAGATATGTCAAATTTTCTTTAGGTAATCATCAGTTATTGGCACCAACACTGGCTCCATAACTGCACTATTAAAATAGTGATGATATCTCTATTTTATGTTGACATACATTCCTTCAGCTATATGCCCAAGGGTTGTATAGGGGGATCATATGGTAGTTCTAGTTTTAGTTTCTTGAGGAACCTCCATACTGATTTCCATAGTGACTAAACTAATCTACATTCCTACAAACAGTGTATAAAAGTTATACTGCATTCCTCCCAATATTTGTTGTTGTTTGTCAAAAACTTATGTTCTAAGACACTGGAATATCTAGAAGAAATGGATAAATTTCTGCATGTGTATGAACTAACAAAATTGACCCAAGAGGATATAAACATCTTAAACACATCTATAATGAGATTAAAGTAGTAATCATTTCCCAACAAACAAAAGCTCCAGAACAGATAAATTCACCACTGAATTCTATTGGACTTTAAATGAAGAAAGAATGCCAATGCTCCTCAGACTAGCCCATAAAATAGAAAGGGAAGAAACACTGCCAAACTCATTCCATGAAGCCAGTATTACCAAAATATCAAAACCAGATAAGGACACACAAAAAAAGAAAACTATAGACCAATTTCCTGGATGAACATTGATGCAAGAATTTTCAGTAAACTACTTGGTAACTGAATTCAGAAACACTTTAAGCCATCATCATAAGCCATGATCAAGTTGTTTCATTCCAGGGATGTAAGGATAACTCAACAGATACAATAAATAAATAACTGTAATTCAACATATAAATGTAATAAGGGACAAAAATCACATGATCATCTCAATAGATGCAGAGAATATCTTTAACAAAATTCAACATCCTTCATGATAAAAGCCCTGAAGGAACTAGGAGTAGAAGGAATGCACCTCAACATAATAAAGGACATAAATAACAAACATAAAGTCAACATCATACAAAGAGGGGAAAATTGAAGGCAGGAAGAAGACAAGGGTGTCCACCCTCTCTACTCTTATTCAATATAATACTTAAGTTTTTAGCCAAAGCAATGAGCAAGGAAAGAAATAAAAGGGAGAGAAATAGGAAAAGTTGAAGTCAAATTATCCCTATGTGTAGATGATATGATCCTATTCTTAAAAGACTCTGAAGACTGCACCAGAAAACTCTTAGATCTGATAAACACATTCTTGATACAAAATCAACGTATAAAAATCAGTAGCTTTTCTGTATACCAAGAATGAGCAGACTGAGAAAGAAATCAGGAAAACAATACCATTCACAATGTCCTCAGAAACATAAAAGACCTAAGAATAATTCTAACCAAGGAAGTGAAAGACCTCTACAATGAAAACTACAAAACTCTGACAAAAGAAACAGAAGACACTAGAAGATAGAAAGACCTCCCATGTTCATGGATCAATAGAATTAATATTGTAAAAATGGCTATACTATCAAAATTGAAAAAGTGATCTACAGATTCAATGTAATTCTCATCAAAAGTCCAATAGCATTCTTCACAGAAATATACAAAACAAGCCTAAAATTAATATGGAAGGATAAAAGACCCCAAATAGTCAGAGCAATCCTCAGCAAAAAGAGAACAATGCTGAGCGATAGCTTAAAAAAATAGTGTAGCACTGGCACAAAAAGAGACATACAGACCATTGAACAGAATAGAAGATCTATGGACAGACTGACCTCCACCCGGGGAAAAAAGAGAAACTGAGTACTAAGCAATAAGAACAGTTAAGACACGCTGGAAAGAGGGTGGGGCGCCCTGAGCGCTGAAGATTGGGGGAAGGGAATCCTTCCCGGGACTGTAAATAAACAAGCCGGGCGGGCCAGAGAGGCTCTGGCGGGAGCGGGGCGCGCCCAGCAACCAGGAGCAGGGAAGCTTGTGAGAGAAGGGAAGACCCACTTCCCACGTGAACTGTAAACAAACACGCAGGCCTGACAACGCGGGGCAGTGTCGCCTTTCCCAGTGCTTGGAAAGGGGAAAGGCTGTAGCAGAGGCTCCCGCACAGGAGAACTCTGAGCAAACAAAGCCTGTGGGACCAGGTGAGTGCTAAGCTCACCCCAGAGATCTGCATAAATAACGCCGCCAGCTACAGGCTGAGAGCAGCAGGCAGGCAAGCCACAGTAGCAGATACCACTCTCAGAACTGCCTCCAGACGCTTTTTTTTCTTTTTCTCCCTACCTTCGATGAGAGAACAACCGAATTACACCTGCAAGCCGAAAAACTTACTGAAACTGTATTGCATTTGAACTGGGGACACTTGGTGGGGCTTTTTTTTTTTTCTTCTGTGTGTGTGTGAGTGTAGTTTTGTTTTACTTTATGCATCCCCTTTGATGAGACAACTACAGAACAACATCTGAGGCACCAACTCCAGGACTGGAGATTGAGACGGACATCCAAATTATTAAGACTGAAATTGCATTGCATATAAACTTGGAAGTTTTTTGGTTTTTTTTTTGTTTGTTTGTTTGTTTGAATTTTCTATTTTCCATTTTATTTTAATTCATTTTTATAAATAGATATTACTTTCATTTACTTATTTTTTATTTTTTTATCTTTGATTTTCAATCCTCTCTCTGTCTCTCTATTGTCTGTTCAGCTTACTGTCGATTAGTACACTAACACTCCCTGTTTATACCTTTGAAACTCTCTTGTCTGATACCTTGTTCTGCTTTCTCCCTCTTGTCTGGATATTTGTTTTCCCCTTTTCTTTAACTTCTTGCTTTCCATCTCAGCTCACTCTTCCATTCTAAATATTACCATTGTTATTGTTACAAGCTAGAAAATACTTAATTACACACAGTACAGGGACAGTAACAACACCAAGGACAATGACGGGAAGACAGAAAAAACAGGGAAACCAGTTTCCCCACAGCAAAAAATTAGTACAGGAACCAGAGGGGAATGAAGAGAACAGAAACTCAGATCCAGACTCCAACAAAATGAAGATAAACTATGCCAAAGGACCCAATGAAGCCCACAAGAATAATTTAAAAGGAGACGTACTACAAGTACTCAATGAGAATTTTATAGAGATGATACTGGATAGGGTCAACCAAATGTACAGGAGACACTCAAGAAATTCCAAGACAATAAAAATAGAGAATTTGAAAAAGCAAAAGAAGCAATAAAGGAAACCATAGAAGCACCATATAAACACCAAAGTGAAAGAGAGAACACAATGAATAAATGGATAAATGAACTCAGGACAAAAATAGACAACATTAAAGAAGAAAACTGCCAGGATATGAAAAACCTCAGAAAAAAGAACAAAACAGAACTGCAAAACAAAACGGAAGGCCAATCCAGCAGAATAGAACAAACAGAAGACAGAATCTCAGAACTTGAAGATGAAATGGTAATTAAAGGAAAAACTGAAGAACTATTAATTAAACAACTCAAGACCTGTGAAAAGAAAATGCAAGAACTCGCTGACTCCATCAAAAGACCAAACTTGAGAATCATGGGCATCGAAGAAGGAGAAGAGGTGCAAGCGAAGGGAATGCGTAATATATTCAACAAAATAATAACGGAAAATTTCCCAAATCTAGAGAAAGATATTCCCATACAAATGCAAGAGGCCTCCAGGACACCAAACAGACCAGATCAAAATAGAACTACCCCACAACATATCATCATTAAAACAACAAGTTCAGAAACTAAGGAAAGAATATTGAAGGCTGTAAGAGAGAAAAAACAAGTAACATACAAAGGTAAACCCATCAAAATCACAGCAGACTTCTCAACAGAAACATTAAAAGCAAGAAGAGCGTGGGGTGAGATCTTCCGGGCACTGAATGAAAATAACTTCAACCCCAGGATACTCTACCCAGCAAAGCTATCATTCAAAATAGATGGAGCAATAAAAGTCTTCCATGATAAGCAGAAACTCAAACAATATGTGACCACAAAGGCACCATTACAAAAGATTCTGCAAGGGATCCTGCACACAGAAAGTGACACCCAACTTAACCAAAAAAGGCAGGCAGCACCAAACCACAGGATAAGAAAAAGCAAGACAGTAGAGAGTAACATCAAGTTAGGTACACACAATCAAACCTTCAAATAACTAAGACAACTAAATGGCAGGAATCACCACATACCTATCAGTACTAACGCTTAATGTTAATGGACTTAATTCACCCATCAAAAGACACCGTTTGACAAAATGGATTAAAAAAGAAGATCCAACAATTTGTTGCTTACAGGAGACTCATCTCACCGACAGAAATAAGCATATGCTTAGGATGAAAGGCTGGAAGAAGATTTACCAAGCCAATGGCCCCCGAAAACAAGCAGGAGTAGCAATACTTATCTCTGACAAAGTAGACTTCAAACCTACATTGATCAAACGAGATAAAGAAGGACATTCCATACTAATAAAAGGGGAAATAGACCAAAAGGAAATAATAATCATCAATCTGTACGCACCCAATGTCAACGCACCCAATTTCATCAAACATACCCTGAAACACCAAAAAGCATATATAAACGCCAACACAGTGGTTATGGGAGACTTTAACACTCCATTATCATCAATAGATAGGTCATCCAAACAAAAACTCAATAAAGAAATCCAAGATCTAAAATATGCAATAGATCAAGTGGACCTAGTAGATGTCTACAGAACATTTCATCCAACTTCTACACAATATACATTCATCTCAGCAGCCCATGGAACCTTCTCCAAAATAGATCATATCCTAGGGCACAAAGCAAGCCTCAGCAAATATAAGAAAATAGAAATAATACCATGCATACTATCTGACCACAATGCAGTAAAAGTAGAACTCAACAACAAAATTAAAGACAAAAAACATGCAAACAGCTGGAAACTAAATAACTCATTACTTAATGAAGAATGGATCATCGATGCAATAAAAGAGGAAATTAAAAAGTTTCTGGAAGTCAATGAAAATGAAAACACAACCTACCGGAACCTATGGGACACAGCTAAGGCAGTCATGAGAGGAAAGTTTATAGCCATGAGTGCATATATTGAAAAGACTGAAAGATCCCAAATCAATGACCTAATGATACATCTCAAACTCCTAGAAAAACAAGAACAAGCAAGTCCCAAAACAAATAGAAGGAGAGAAATAATAAAAATAAGAGCTGAAATCAACGAAATAGAAACCAAAAAAACCATACAAAGAATTAATGAAACAAAAAGTTGGTTCTTTGAAAAAATAAACAAGATCGATAGACCCCTGGCAAACCTGACTAAAATGAGGAGAGAAAAAACCCAAATTAGTAGAATTAGGAATGCAAAAGGGGAGATAACAACAAACACCATGGAAGTCCAGGAAATCATCAGAGACTACTTTGAGAACCTTTATTCAAATAAATTTGAAAATCTAAAAGAAATGGACAGATTTCTAGATACATATGATCATCCAAAACTGAACCAAGAGGAAATTAATCACCTGAATAGACCTATAACACAAAATGAAATTGAAGCAGCAATCAAGAGTCTCCCCAAAAAGAAAAGTCCAGGACCTGATGGATTCTCTGCTGAATTCTATCAGACTTTTAAAGAAGAACTGATACCAACCCTCCTTAAACTGTTCCACGAAATAGAAAGGGAAGGAAAACTGCCAAACACATTTTATGAAGCCAGTATTACACTTATCCCAAAACCAGGCAAAGACACCTCCAAAAAGGAGAACTATAGGCCAATCTCCTTAATGAACATTGATGCAAAAATCCTCAACAAAATAATGGCAAACAGAATTCAACAACACATCAAAAAGATTATTCACCACGACCAGGTAGGCTTCATCCCAGAGATGCAGGGGTGGTTCAACATACGAAAATCAATAAACGTAATAAACCACATTAACAGAAGCAAAGACAAAAACCACTTGATCATCTCAATAGATGCAGAAAAAGCCTTTGATAAGATCCAACATCATTTCATGATAAAAGCTCTAAGAAAACTAGGAATAGAAGGAAAGTTCCTCAACATTATAAAAGCTATATATGACAAACCTACAGCCAGCATTATACTTAATGGAGAAAAACTGAAACCATTCCCTCTAAAATCAGGAACCAGACAAGGATGCCCACTATCTCCACTCCTATTCAACATAGTACTGGAATTCCTAGCCAGAGCAATTAGGCAAGAAGAAAGAATAAAAGGAATACAAATAGGTAAAAAAACTGTCAAAATATCCCTATTTGCAGATGACATGATCCTATACCTTAAAGACCCAAAAAACTCTACTCAGAAGCTTCTAGACATCATCAATAGCTACAGCAAGGTAGCAGGATATAAAATCAACATAGAAAAATCATTAGCATTTCTATACACTAACAATGAGCAAACGGAAAAAGAATGTATGAAAACAATTCCATTTACAATAGCCTCAAACAAAATCAAATACCTAGGTGTAAACCTAACAAAAGATGTGAAAGACCTCTACAAGGAAAACTATACACTTCTGAAGAAAGAGATTGAGGAAGACTATAGAAAGTGGAGAGATCTCCCATGCTCATGGATTGGTAGAATCAACATAGTAAAAATGTCAATACTTCCCAAAGTAATCTACTTGTTTAATGCAATTCCCATCAAAATTCCAATGACATTCATTAAAGAGATTGAAAAATCTACTGTGAAATTTATATGGAAACACAAGAGGCCACGAATAGCCAAGGCAATACTCAGTCAAAAGAACAATGCAGGAGGTATCACAATACCTGACTTCAAACTATATTACAAAGCAATAACAATAAAAACAGCATGGTACTGGCACAAAAACAGACATGAAGACCAGTGGAACAGAATAGAGGATCCAGATATGAAGCCACACAACTATAAGCAACTTATCTTTGACAAAGGAGCTAAAAATATACGATGGAGAAATAGCAGCCTCTTCAACAAAAACTGCTGGGAAAACTGGTTAGCAGTCTGCAAAAAACTGAAACTAGATCCATGTAGATCACCCTATACCAAGATTAACTCAAAATGGATCAAGGATCTTAATATCAGACCCCAAACTCTTAAGTTGATACAAGAAAGAGTAGGAAATACTCTGGAGTTAGTAGGTATAGGTAAGAACTTTATCAATGAAACCCCAGCAGCACAGCAACTAAGAGATAGCATAGATAAATGGGACCTCATAAAACTAAAAAGCTTCTGTTCATCAAAAGAAATGGTCTCTAAACTGAAGAGAACACCCACAGAGTGGGAGAAAATATTTGCCAACTATACATCAGACAAAGGACTGATAACCAGAATATACAGGGAACTTAAAAAACTAAATTCTCCCAAAACTAATGAACCAATAAAGAAATGGGCATGTGAACTAAACAGAACTTTCTCAAAAGAAGAAATTCAAATGGCCAGAAAACACATGAAAAAATGCTCACCATCTCTAGCAATAAAGGAAATGCAAATTAAAACCACGCTAAGATTCCACCTCACCCCTGTTAGAATAGCCATCATCAGCAACACCACCAATAACAGGTGTTGGCGAGGATGCGGGGAAAAAGGAATCCTCTTACACTGTTGGTGGGAATGTAGACTAGTACAACCACTCTGGAAAAAAATTTGGAGGCTACTTAAAAAGCTGGACATCGATCTACCACATGATCCAGCAATACCACTCTTGGGGATATACCCAAAAGACTGTTACTCCAGAGGCACCTGCACATCCATGTTTATTGCGGCACTATTCACAATAGCCAAGTTATGGAAACAGCCAAGATGCCCCACCACTGACGAATGGATTAAGAAAATGTGGTATCTATACACAATGGAATTTTATGCAGCCATGAAGAAGAACGAAATGTTATCATTTGCTGGTAAATGGATGGAATTGGAGAACATCATTCTGAGTGAGGTTAGCCTGGCTCAAAAAACCAAAAATCATATGTTCTGCCTCATATGTGGACATTAGATCAAGGGCAAACACAACAAGGGGATTGGACTTTGAGCACATGATAAAAGCTTTAGCACACAAGGGAGGGGTGAGGATAGGTAAGACAGCTAAAAAACTAGCTAGCATTTGTTGCCCTTAATGCAGAGAAACTAAAGCAGATACCTTAAAGCAACTGAGGCCAATAGGAAAAGGGGAACAGGTACTAGAGAAAAGGTTAGATCAAAAAGAATTAACCTAGAAGGTAACACCCACGCACAGGAAATCAATGTGAGTCAATGCCCTGTATAGCTATCCTTATCTCAACCAGCAAAACCCCTTGTTCCTTCCTATTATTGCTTATACTCTCTCTACAACAAAATTAGATAAGGGCAAAATAGTTTCTGCTGGGTATTGAGGGGAGGGGAGAGGGAGGGGGCGGAGTGGGTGGTAAGGGAGGGGGCGGGGGCAGGGGGGAGAAATGAACCAAGCCTTGTATGCACATATGAATAATAAAAGAAAAATGAAAAAAAATAAAAAAGAAAAAAAAAAAAAGAATTAACCTAGAAGGTAACATCCACGCACAGGAAATCAATGTGAGTCAACTCCCTGTATAGCTATCCTTATCTCAACCAGCAAAAACCCTTGTTCCTTCCTATTATTGCTTACACTCTCTCTACAACAAAATTAGAAACAAGGGCAAAATAGTGTCTGTCAGGTATCGAGGGGTGGGGGGAGAGGGAAGGGGTGGAGTGGGTGGTAAGGGAGGGGGTGGGGGCAGGGGTAGAAATGACCCAAGCCTTGTATGCACATATGAATAATAAATAAATAAGTTGTTGGGTCCTAGTCACTTTCTCTCCCTTACTCACCTTCCTCCCTCGGTTGTTCTCTCCCCGCCTACCCCCCCCCCCCCGCTTTCTCTAAAGTCCCATTTATTTTAGGACTATTCCTCCTTTTTTTGAAACAGGGTCTCACTGTGTAGCCGAGACTTGCCTTAAACTCACAATCCTCCCACCACAGTTCTGTGATTACTTGTGTGCACCACCACACCCAGCTCTTCCTCTAGTTTTTGCATTCTGACCATGAGCTACATTCCACCATGTGCTGCCTCCATCATGTTCTGCCTCACCACAGGCCCAAAAGCAATGGGACCAATTAATCATGGACTGGAACCTCCAAAACTGTGAGCCAAAACAAATCATTTCTCTTTTCAAGATGACTATCTCAGATATTTTGTCACAGGAACAGAAAGCTGACATGCATGATGAAATAGTATTCTTTTTCCAGTATATTCCTCATAAGTTTTGTTGTATGTGTTAGCACTGACTTCTGTTGCTTCTAAAAAGAACACTGACTAATACATCACCCAACTTACCCACAGTGCAATTTAGTAATAAGAATTCTCCAAAATCCACTAATACAAGTACCATGGAAAGGACAGAGAGGCATTCTTGGAGACTTTCTCACAGCAATTAATGACAACTAGTCAAGGGATCCATGACCAAGTTGAGTCCTCTATTCTTCACTACTACCAAGATCTATTATTGTTTATGTTCCATAAGGACCTTGGCCATCTGCATGCCACAATATAATCATCCAAGGATTAAACAGTACAGTCCCCGCCTCAACTGCAGATTTATGACATCAGTAAACCTCAATATGGAAAGCATGTTCCTTATTCCGCAACTCCTCCAGGACCATCACTACCCCCAAAATGTAGAGTAGGAAGAAAGAAAGTGAAGACTTTCATCATAGGGATACTTTACACCTACTGTATTATGTAGGAGCTTTGAACAGCTTACAAAAGAAATACAAAAAGCCCCATTTAGCTTCCTTTGACAACCATATCCAGGTCAGAATGGATCACCCTGCTCAGAATTCTTGACCCATTGCTGTCTGTGCTTAAAGATGTCACACTTCCATCATATTTTAAAGGCAGAACAAATGAATCTGCTGACATGTTGGAGATGAGGTACAAGAGAAAAAGAAAATCAAGGGTTACTGCAACATGTATTTTGACATGAGCAACAAGAAAATTTGTAATGATGTCTTCTGAGATGGAAAGGCTGAGGGAAAACAATTTGGGGAGGCAGGTGGGAATCAGGACTTTGGGAGAAACACATTAGAAATGTGAGCTGCTGCCAGACCTTCAACTGGCAATGTCCCTTAGGCAGATGTGCATATGAGATTCTGGAGCTCAGGAAGCAGTCTGAGCCAGAGCCTCAAACTTGGGATACCGGGTAAGATCACTAGGAAATAACTGTAAGTAGACGAAGGCAGACCTGGCCCTAGCAGATAACCCAATAAGTGAAAGTCAAACAGATGAAGAGAAACTATCATGGACACTAAGAATGAGTGGCCACCATGGTAAGAATTGAACTAAGAATGTTGTCCCAAAGCTAAGATCACAGTGGCACACACTTGTAATTCTAGCACTTAGTAGACTGAGGCAAGAGGATCACAAGTTGGATGCCAACTTCAGCTATGACATATCAAAACCCTTTTTTCCAAAAAAAGTCTTTTAGTTTACAAATGTAAAATTAGAATGTTAAATGAAAATAAACCTTTCTTTTAAGCTGGTAGTTATTAAATGGCCCAAATTCATTCATTTGCAGGATCACAAGTCTCTCTGAGCAAGTAGAAGATTTGGAAGGTTACTTTTGAAAAACAAGTGGGCACTTGCTGCCCCTTACTGCTCACTTTCATGTCCTGAAAATTCCAGGGAGGATGGCTCACTGTCTTTCAAAATATCTTCAAATATTTTGCCTGCCGTGTTGTGATCTAACTTATCAACTTCAAAACTGCTTTCAATATCTCAGAGTAGTAAAGCTATGAAGAAGATGACGCCTCATCTGTCCAAATATTTATATTCTGCACATAAGAAACAAGGTCACATAGAAAATTTGTATGCAGGGTCATTTGCTTAGTTCATCAGACTTGATCCTAATGCTCTTCCCATCATTTGAATCCGCCCTCCCACCCACCTACCCCACCTGGCAGCGAAGTACAGCACACAAGCTGTTCTGCACATTATAGCAGCTCTGATGTCTTGTACTTTAATGCTTTCCTTGCAAGCTACACACTGCTTTCTTCCCATCTGCTGACCACACCTAGTAGCAGAAACATAACATAGAAAACACATGAAATCAAATGATCTGCCAAAATATCATATTGCCAAAATATGAAACAGTCCCTGCTGATATTACTTTTTTGTTTAGATTTTTGGGGTGGGGATTGTGTGGTGAGTAGGGAAATTGCTTTAGTTTTGGATTTTTGAGAAAGGATCTCATAGTCCAGATTGACCTAAACTTTCTGTGTATCCTAGGCTGGCCTTGAACTTGAAAGCCTTCTTCTACCTCCCAGGAACTGAGATTAGAGGCACTTTCCACCACATCTGGCTCCTACTGACATTTCTTTATTCACAAAGTAGATCTTTTTTACTTAAATCTCTGATTTTTTTAATGGTGAGATTTTCTGCATTAATTTTTATTTTTTAAATACACTAAAATATTATTCATCTGAATTATGAGGTTTTTGGGCCCCTTCTTAAATTTTGCAGCCAAGGTAAATGCCTCACTCATCTCACCTAGTCTCACCCATGTATCAGAGACTCCATGAGCATAGCTGACTTCTAAATACCTAATGCCATGTCTTCACCATGTTGATGAGATTGGTGCTGTGAAAAGTGTAACATACCTGAAGGTGCAGTTTTCAACTACAGTGATTAAAGAGTCTTACAGTTAAAGTCCCCACCCTCCAAGCCCCAGATTTCTGAAGGGAAGAGCACCCCAAACTCTAATAAAGCAATTCACTATTCTTACATATAATCAAAAATATTTGTAGTTACACACCTAGTAATGTCTAGGAAGAGTTCACAAGTTATGATCAAGTCAAGCATACCCCTAACCTAGTAGAACTTTATTTGTGGAAGATATTGGGGATAGGCAGATAATAAACAAATAATATTTCTGTTGTCATTCTTATATTGCTCCTTATGAGATTCTTTCACAGGCCCCCAGTGTTCTTGATCTACCTCATACTGTGGTTTCAAGAATCACAGTTCCACCAGGCGTGGTGTTACATGCCAGTAATCTCGGCACAATGCAAGCTGAGGCAGGAGGGTTGAGGTTTTTCTGAGACCATTTCAAAAAAAAAGAAATAAAGAAAAATGACTAGTCCTTTGTCTTATCATACACACACGCACGCACACACACACACACACTTTCATCCTGTTGCAGAGAGTTACATCTAGATGCATTCACACTTGAATTAACAATTTAAATTCCTATTCCCTAACTGATGATTTTCTTGCTTCGATGCAGCAGCATTCCTTCTCAACACGAAAGACTAGCTAGAACTCACAACAAACAAGAATGACATGATAAAACAGATATGATGGAGAGCGTCGTGTCTGTGGAGATGCACCTAAAATGTGGAGGACAGGAAAGTCCTATTGAGGGGCAGCCAATAGAGTTCAGGCATGGAAGAGACTTGGCCACACAGAGTTCAGAGAAGAGCCCTTTAGAAATGTCAGCGCTCTGTGATGTACGAAAAGAGAGAAAGTTAGAAATGCACAGGGCCTGAGAGAAGGCAGGACTGGATCTGTTGAAGGAAGATAAAGGAGTTGCTACATGGAGGCAAACATGGTTCCAGTGCCAGGAGGTCATGGAGATCTGCTAGCAAGTTTGAGCTTTGTGCTAAATAAAATGAGAACATGTGGGTAAATAGTAAGAATTAGTTCATGGTGTTACTGAGTACTTTTTAGTGCATGGACAGCATTGTCAATTCTGTGCCAACTGGACAGTTACCTCTTTTATCCTCTCCTTATCTGAAATCACTTAAAGATATTAAGAATTCAAACCACAGAATATCCATGCTCCAAATATCCATAGGGAACCCAATAGGAGAAACAGAACTCTAAATAGAAGTTACATTTGCACTTAGCTCATGGCCAAGATGATGCTGAAATCTGGCTTGGGCTGTAATGTGGTACAGCTCTACCCTTTTTCTATCACAGTATTTTTCTAATGTGTGTCCTTACTCGCACAATCAAAACTGAACTCCATTATACAAATATGTACACATATATGTGTGTGTATATATATATGTACATATATATGCAGATTAGCTTTGAAGGAGGTCATGGTCTGTCCCTCCCGTCTTCATGGCCATGTTTCATGACAGTCGAAGGAACTCTGATCTGAGCAAGTGCTCTGTAAGGGACAGCAAAGAGCTAAGGACATCCCAAGCAGACCTGAATCATACTGCAGCCTACACCTTTGATAAAGGCTCCAGATATTTCAGATGCCCACACGAATGTTTTCTTTGATGTGGAACACCACAAAACTCTTGAAATTGTTATCTTACTCTAAGAAAACAAGGTTTTTCCATTTCTTTCAGAATTTATAATGGCTATGTCTGTTGTTTGATTTCTACATGTACCCCAGTTATAAAGTTCAGGGTGTCACTCCACTGTACATTCACTTGGTGTTATGGTTTAGATATGAAGATCCTCCAAAAGGCTCATGTGTTGAAAGCTTGGTCCCCTGCTGGTGGCTACAATCATTGAGAGGCAATTAGATCTCGAGGACTCTGACTTAACAGATTAATCCTCTGCTGCATTCATAGTTGACGGCATTTGGGGGAGAGGCCAGAAACTAGGAGGCAGAGCCCGGTTGAAGGAAGTACATCCCCAAGAGTGTGCTTTTGAAGGGTAGATCTTTTCCCTGGACCCTTCCTGCCTCTCTCAACTTCCCTCAACTGCGACGAGAGTGGCACCTTCTGCCACATCCCCTCCACCACGATGTTTCTGCCTTGCCACAGAAATAAAATCAATGGAGCTGGCTGATTGTGGAGTGAAACCTCTGAAACTGTCAGCCAAAATAAATCTTGGCTCCTTTAACTTGTCTGCCTCAGGTGTTTTGTCACAGTGAAGACACACGTGGCACACCCCATACCATCCCATATTAACCTTCCCAGGGAACACCTGACACATTTGTGTCAGGTATGATGTCAGCATATCAAGCAAGTTAGGAAGAGCCAATTCCTATGCAGACAGATTTAAGATGCTACAGAGTTCTCAAACTCTGAGAACTCTGTAGAAAGATGAGAAAGCTGAGCACTGTGGGGAGATCATCATACTTCTGCTGACAGTAGTAATCTCCCATGTCTTCAGCCTGGAGGCTGCTGATGGTGAGAGTGAAATCTGTGCCAGACCCACTGCCTCTTAAGCGGTCAAGGACTCCAGATACCCACATGGATGTCCAGTAAATGAGTTTAGTTATCTGTCCTGTTTTTTTCTGGTACCAGGCTACATATTACTGATGCTCTGACTGGACTTATAGTTCCTAGTGACCACCTCCTGCTGACACAACCAGGAAGCCTGGAGACTGAGTCATCATGATGTCCCCACAGACACCTGCAATCAGGAATGCATAATGATCATCCACACATCCACACACATGGACTTTATCATATACACACTGACATATAGTATTTAAATATAATACTGGTATTATAAGTCAGCACACAATTTGGTTCATATTGAAAATAGCCATTATTTCCCACTGTGTCTTAAAGTCATTTTTTAACTACACGAACTATTATTCTGAAGGAACTGAAGCACTGAAGTTTCTCACCAGAGACCCAGAGCTACAGGGACATGAAGACCAGGGTCTGTGACACCATCTTGCTGCCCCTGCCTGTCTGATGCAGCTCAGTTCTCACTGCAAAGGCCACGTTTATAAATTGTGACCAGCTGGACTGAGCCTGAGGGGCTATGCAAAGCAATCTGAAAATGAGAAAGCAAATTGCCTGCACAGTGTGTAAACTTATCTAATGTAAATCCAAAGGAAACAACAAGAAAAGACACAGAAGTAAACTTAGACACTCTAAGATCAATTTGAAAGTCCTAAAACCACAAACCACCAGGTAATCAAAAGAAAGGCTTTAGGAGGCTAAGGGAAGATGATCACATGTTCAAACCCATCCTGGATTACTTAGAGAAATCCTATCTCAACACCCCACAAATAAAAATAATAGAAGGGCTACAGTTTTAAGTCAAACTTAAATGGTTTGAGTTTTACCGAAATGATAGGCTAGGTACCCAATATCATTAATCCTGGTGAAATAATAAAACATGCTAGAAATACAGCATCAACAAAAGAAACAAGGAAAAAGGGAGAAAGAGAAAGGAATGCGAAAAGGAAGAGAAAAGAAGGAAGAAAGGGAGGGAAGTACAAGGAGAGTAAAAGTAGAAAGGAAAAGATGAATATTTGGACAAATACTTGGATGACATCTTTGGACAAATATTTTATTATCTGTGACCAAAATATGTCCCACTCTTATCACAACATCATTGAACAACACTGTAAACATTTGAACTCTAGTTCCCCTCTATACATGGGCTAGAACCTCAAAGACAGGCCTCACATTCACTCTGTGGGGAATCCTACAGGACCCCAATCTAAGCATGGGCTCAGAGCAGTTCTAGTCTAAAAATATTTTATTGGACCACCGTGGAATAAAACTAGAACTCAACAGCAAGAGAAACCACAAGAAATATATGGAGACCAAGCAATCACTTTTGAATCATCGGTGGGTCATTGAAGAAATTTAGGGTAGACATCAAAAATTCCTAGAATCAAATGAAAATGAAAACACAACTTACCAGAACCTTTGGGACACAACAATGGTAGTACTAAGAATAAAGCTTATAGCTTTGAATGCCTACATTAAAAAAAATCAAAATGGGGCTGTCACTGAAGTTCAGTGGTAAAGCACTTGCCCAGCATGTGTGAGATCCTGGGTTCAAATCCCAGCACCACCACCAAAAAAAAAAAACCCAGAAGGATCAGGCACTGTAGCTCACTTCTGTAATCCCATCTACTCAGGAAGCAGAGAAAAGGAGGAGGATCACAGTTCAAAACTAGCTCAGAAAAAAATTGGAGAGAGCCCATCTCAATCAGTAAGTCAGGCATGATGGTGCATACTGTGATCCCAGCTACATAAGAGACCACAGGTAGTAGGATCTAGGTCAAAGACCAGCCTCAGGCAAAAAGTGAGACCCTATCTGAAAAATAACCTGAAAGAAAAAAAGCTGGGGTGTGGCTCAAGTAGTAGAAGGCCTGCCTAGCAAGCACAAGACCTGACTTCACACTATGATACCATAAAAAAACAGAGATCTCAAAAAAATAACATAATTATGAACTTCAAACTCAGAAAACAAAAACAAGCCAAACCCTAAATCAGTAGACAGAAAGAAACAATAAAGATCAGGGCAGAAATTAATAAAATGGAGACTAAGAAAACAGTACAAAGAATAAATGAAACACAAAGTTGCTTATTTAAAAAGATAAACAAGATTGACAAACCCTTAGCCAAACTAACCAAAAAAAAAAGAAGACCAAAATTAATAAGATTAGAGTTGGAAAAGGGTATATAATGATGAATATAAGGATGATTAGGAAATATTTCAAAAACTTACATTCCAATAGACAGAAAAACCTAGAAGAAAGAGATAAATTTCTATATACATATGACCTATCAAAATTGAACCAAGGGAATACCAATCACTTAAACAGATCTATAACAAGCAATGAGATTGAAGCAGTAATAGTTCCCAATAAAGAAAATCCCAGGAACAAAGAGATTCACCACTGAATTCTACCTGATATTTAAAGAAATACTACTCAAATTATTAAGTAAAATAGATTCCTGTATATCCATGTTATTGCAATAGAATTCACAATAACCAAGTTATGGAATCAGCCTAAGTGCCCATCAACAGATGAATGGATACAGAAAATGTGCCATATATATACAATGGAGTATTATTCAGCCATAAAGAAGAATAAAATTATGTCATTTACAGAAAATTGATGGAACTAGAGATCATCAAGGTAATCAAAATAAGTGAGACTTGGACAAATATCACTTGCTTTCTTTCATATGCATAATCTAGAAAAAACTCAAAACAAAATCTAAAAATAATCAAAACAAAAATAAGGACATAGCTGGTGGAGTGACTCAAGGGATAGAGCACCTGCCTAGCAAGACTAGCAAGCATGAGGCCCTGAGTTCAAGCCCCAATACTATCAAAAAATAAAATAAAATAAGGACATGAAGGTAAAATGGGGACTTTAGGGGGAATTAGAGAGAGGGGAAAGAAAAAGGAGACTGTTGATGGAGGAATGAATGTGATCAGAGTACATTATATGCATTTTTGACATGCATTTTAAAATTGTCAAAAAAAGGGGAGAATACAAAGGAATAAGAAAGAGTAACTTGAGGTGAATATGATAAAAATACATTATTTACATGTATGGAAATATCACAATAAACCCTGTTATACAACTTAGAGATAATAACAAAATTAAAATGTCATTAGTCAATTGGATAGAATTGTCAACTCAGGGTATTTTCTAACCAAAGCAAAATTATTTAACTAATTTTGAACTTTTAGCATAAAATCAGAAATATGATTGACAACCAAATGAGCATATTAATTTTTCTGTTTAACCAATATGGTCTCCCCTTTTCTTTGCTTTAAACAGATAATTTCGTGAAATCGTTACTCAGGTTTAAAAGCTAAAATAAATTCTTATAATCTGATTCAAAGTTCACCTAGGAAGTGCTAGGATACCACAATATGAGAGAGCCAAATAGTATGTTGATTGAGGAAGCTCCCAATTTCCAAGGCCAAGAATGTAGGTTCTTCCTGGGTCTCACGTATGTTACATATATAGAGAGAGAGAGAGATAAATAGAGATAGATAAATATAGATAGATAGATAGATAGATAGATAGATAGATAGATAGATAGATAGATATGGGGGGAGAGAGAGAGAGAATTATGACAGTATATTAACTAGTTCATAAAAGCTAAATAATAGGAATTTTCTATTTACTACTAAAGGTACAAATTTTTCCCCTTTTCCTCATCTTGAACTGGGCAATTAGGTCTCTAATTGAAACAGAGATTCTTTTTCTCTCCTTGCCAAGTTCTTTTCACTTGAGTCATATAGAGTTTAATTCACTAGGATCCCCCAAAAAAAAGATTATTTCTAATTCTTGTTTATAACATTCTTAGTTTACCTAGTAACAGCAGATACCAGAAGCTCTTAAACTAGTTCAACTCAGAAAATCAGTACTGGGGAGGTGAGAGTCATTTTCTTATCTTCGTCAGTTGGGAGAAAGAAAAGCAGGGTGGCTGTTCCCTTCGCAGAGATTGGCAACAGCCACACCTCCAAGTCATTAGGTCCTTGATGCTGCCTTAGGTCCATGTGCACTGCAAACTTTCAGAGTGGGGTCTTTCTGCCCGTTGTTTCAGGGAGCATGGCTTTATCTCTATTAGTTTTCCCCCAACACAGAAATCATTTGTTTCACCTAAGACACTACCTACTCTGCCCTTAAGTCTTTCCATATCATTACATGCACCATGCAATTTGCATATTGTCCCTAGGGAGGACCTCCCTTTGCAAATCTCAGATAAAAGTTCAGCTATAACCTTGTGCTGTCATAGGCTTCCTTAGTTGAACGACTCAAAATGAGGTGCCTTGCTCAGTTCCTGGGGCTGCTAATGCTCTGGATCCCTGGTAAGGGCAGAGGGAGATGAGAAAGAGGAATGGGGTGGGAGGGTGAGCCTGGGAGTCCCCGGCTTCCATCGTGTGCTCTGTCCATGCGTGAGACGTGCAGGTCTTATGCTCCAAACTGGCAGGTGCCATTTAGATCCATCAGGAAGATTCCACAAGTAGCAGGACCTAGATTCTGCTGAAGAATGTTACATAGAGAGAGTGAGAATGTGTAACAGATCCTAGAGGGCCCTTTGTGTCTTGTAAATCTTGGGTCTTTATTTAAAATCAAAATTTCGGGTGTGTAAATTAAAAAATCACAACAATTTAGGCTGAAATATACAAAAAGAGGAAAATTATTAAACCAGTTGAAAATTATTGTGCATGACCTTGCATTTGTCTCTTATTATTTTAGGGTCCACTGGAGATATTGAGATGATCCAGACACCACTCTCTCTGCTCATTACCTCTGGAGAGCCAGCCTCCATCTCTTGCAGGTCGAATCAGAGCCTCCTAAATAGTGATGGAAATACCTACTTGAATTGGCTTGTACACAAGCCAGGCCAGTCTCCACAGCGCCTGATTTATAAGATTTCCAACCGTGACTCTGGGATCCCAGACAAATTCAGTGGCAGCGGGTCAGGGACAGATTTCACACTCAAAATCAGTAGCGTGGAGGTTGAGGATGTTGGAGTTTATTACTGTATGCAGGGCACTTATTCTCCTAACACTGTGGTGAAACCCAAAACAAAAACCATCCTGCTTGGGGTGATCCAGCTGCCCTCATGTGTTGCTTGTCTGGGGAGCATTAGAACAGACTCTCTGAGTCTATGTAAGAGGAAGAGGTTGGAGAACTCAGAGCAGTAAGTTGCAGATGAGGTCTCTGTCCCATGGGTGTCATGACTACACTCAGCCAAAGCCCACTAATGGTGCTGACAGCTACAATAGACTCCACATAGCACATCTGGCATAAAAATACAGATGATTCAAGTCACCTTTGAGTAAATAGCTAAGACTAAGTCAATGGAAGTTCCCAAAAGGGTCAAAGACCTGTTTTCCAGTGAAGATTTTCCCATAGAAGGATGAGGATGATATAGGTGACTTCTAGAGGGTCCTTTGTGCCTTACAATTTTTCTTCCTTTTTGAAACTAGAGTAAAAACCAAATCAAGGACTGACAGAGTGGCTCAAGTGGTACAGCACCTGCCTACAAGCATGAGGCCCTGAGTTCAAACCTCAGTGCTGTCAAAAAAAAGTAAATAAACCAAATAACAAACACACAAAAATGACTTTACCCAGAGAAATTAATAAAAGGAAAATCATAAAAATGGCTTCTACTTAATCCTGCACTTCTCTCTTATTTTTCCCCCAGTGATGATATTGTGATATGCAGACTCCACTCTTCCAGAATATCCATCAGCCCTGGAGAGTGGGCCTGCATCTCAAAAAGAATCAGAGAAGTGAAGACATGACTTCTAGTCTTCCAAAATTGTGTTGATACCACTGCAAATTCCATGAGGAAGAGGTGCATCATGCATGGCTCTGAGTGTTTCCTGACTCAACGATTAGTAAAGATCCTGACCAAATGTACCTTAAGTCCTATCACATATTCCCAACCAATCCATCAGGGCATAGGTGAATTTCCAGAAGGTTATTCTGCCCTCATCATATACCTGGGAATGACTTGAGAGAGAATGGTCATTCAAGAAAGAACTTGCTGGTACAAGTGTGCTTTGCAGCCTGTGGACTGGGTGTTTCCCACTCCTTCAGAGGCCTCCTAGTTTGCCACCCTTGGGTGGCAAATGTCCACAACTAGGGGTGGTCCCCAAGTGTGGCAGAGAGTGTATAAGCAAACAGAGCACTGAGATATGCACTGGACAGGGAGAGCTGATGGAATGTCTCACTCTGCCTGCTGGTCTCCAGTCTTTCACATCCTACCCAGCAGTAAACCACCCTGTGGGAGGGAGTAAACTAGGGAAATCAAGCAATCTGATGGGCCTGGACTCAGAGATCTCAATCTCACCCAACAGCACACCCCATACAGTGGAGAGGCAACTCCACATGGGAACCACGGATGTAGGCCTAGAGACCGTGGCAATGAGTTTCCAAGTGAATGAGAAACCTTTAAAGAGTTTAAGCAGGGAAGTTATTGGATTTGGGTTTGGTTTTGTTTGTTTGTTTGTTTTTTTAATTTTTCTGATTACTATGTGGAGGAGAATAATTCAGAAAACCCATTGTTCATCAGCCACCTATCTGTAAATTTGCTTCCTGAGTAACTGGATCTAGCAAAAAAAATAAATAAATAAACTCTTACTAAAAAGTATTATATTCCCAGCTACTGGGCTAATTAAAAAATTCATTTATTTGCCCTACAGCAACCTTATAAGAGAGATTACGCCCATGTTTAGGATAAGAAACTGACGCCTGTGGAAAGTTAAGTAATTTACCTAACGTTACACATGGTTCATCAGATGCAGAGCAAGATTCTAATCATATCTATGAGTTGATGGCCCATCACCCATACCATGCCTCGTCCAACTGGGAAGAGACATGTTGGCCCAAGGATACCACTCCCCAACTCACAGGATGGTTAGGTTTCTGGACAAAAATAAAGATGTCAGCATGTGAGGTGGCAGTGGGATGAACACATTCAGTTCTGAAATGACGTCAAGACATTTATGAGAATGTAAGTACAAGTTGTGTTCTCAACATGGTGAATTCACCAAAGCTGACTCCTAGACGGTTACCCTCTACAGCCACTGTATGGATTGTCCATCTGATGGTCTCCAGGTACAGTCACCATTTGTATGAGAGTCATGTGAATTCTGTTTTTGTGTTTACTTTGAAATTATTATTTACTTTAACCAGCTTACCACTTAACTCCTATGCAATGCCCCAAGATAGAAATTATCTTCAATTTCCAAAATAGAAATACCTTTATTCACACTTAGGAATTGGAATTTTCCCCCTAAATAAATCTGTAACTTAACACATCTTCTTTTTATTGGCTTCCAAGAAACTCTGTGCTAGATTTTATGTTCAACCACAATTTTTTCTTTTTAAGTGAAATACAAGTTAAATACATTAAAGCCCCCCCAGTATGTATTCTATATGTTTTGCAAATGCACAGCAATATATTCACAACCATAGTGAAGATACAGAGCAGATCCAGCACCCTTGACAGTTCCTCTTTGTAGTCAACCCCAACCCCTGGCAACCATTGATTTTGTTCCCTGATCCTAGAGTTTACCTCACAAACTATTCTCTCAGGCTGCCCTTGAACCATGATCTTCCCAATCTCAGCCTCCCAGGTGGCTAGGATTACAGACATGAACCACCAGCACCCTTTTAATTACTTTCATTTGTAACCTTCATAGAAATGTTCAGCCATATAAAAACATAGGAAAATGGTATAAGTAACACAAACTTCACAAAGTAACATTTGCCAGTCTTGTTTCATCTACCTGCTACATCCAACTTCCCTCTGCAACTGGTCACACACACAAACATACCAGTGTGCGTGCGTGCGCGCGCACACACACACACACACACACCATATTTTTAGGCCAATAATAATTGCATGCTAAATGATTAGGACTTTTTAAAAAGTATCTGTCTTTTCAGTTCATACCTAGCAGAATTAAGAGTAACTCTCTATTACCAAATACCCATTTTCTATTCAAACTCCCTTGATTGTCTCCAAGCATGTTCTCATAGTTATGTTTGCGTAAATCAGGGTCCAGGTCCAAATAAACATATGGTTAAGTCTTGACAAAATCTTAAGAGTTTAAGTATATTTTTTTAATTTTCCAGAAAATACTGGAAGAACAAGCTACCACTGTTTAAAACCATAAATCATGCCATAGAATTAGGATCATCTTGAAGACAAAACCAAAGATTAAAATGAAGAAAGAGACATAGACCAAACTCACTTTTAAACCTTAAGAGAAATTAATAGTTTAAGAGTACACTGTGATGCACATATGAATAACAGAAAAATTTTAAAAAAGAGAGAACACTGTGCTTATCCTTTGCTCTGCAAATTTTACCATGACCTTTTGTCTAAAAAAACAAGCAATAAAAACCTGATCATATGATATATATGAACTGCTGTTGATAGCCAGAAAGCTCAGTGATCCATTAGGATCTAAGAGAAATTAATAGATAGTCATGTAAATTAGAATTCTGTCCACTGGTCACAAAAGAAATCTAACTTATAGAGATGCTTTATCACACAAAAGAGTGCTTTTCTCACTAAACATGGGGTCCAGGGTAGGTGATCCAGATCTATAGCAGCTACTCTGAACCAGTTGTTTTTGTACCAACCCCCTTCTTGGCCATACTGGAGTTTGAACTTGGGGCCTGTGTTTGGTGGGCAGGCCCTCTACCAACTTAGCTACATCCTCAGCCCTAGAGCAACTACTCAGTCTCTTTCACCCTCTTTTTCCTCTCCTCTCATTTTTGATTCCATCCTAACTGTAACTAGATACCTCTCTACCATATTCCAGACAGTAAAAAAGACAAAGGAAAATCAGCAGGGTGCCTCTGTCAATAAAGCAAAATTTCCCTAGAAATGCACAACAGACTTCCGATTCTGTCACTGGCCCTCACCACTAAGAAGCTGGGAAGCTCTATTTTCTGACTGAGATCCTATCACCCTGTGCAAAACTGAGATTCTATTATTGAAGAATATGAGTAGGAGAAGAAAAATAGGAACTCTTACAAAGCAAGAGATAATGAAGCATATCTCATGCACAGATGATTCTAACAGATGCAATGGCTGGTAAACATCATGATCAGGAAAGGCAAAAAGACATTTAAACCAAGAATGAAATACAACATGTTACCCATTTCATTAGCCAAAAAAAACAAAAAACAATGCAAAGCATTGAAATACTTATAGAGAGGGCTCAAGTGGTAGAGCACCTGCCTAGCAAGTGCAAGGCCCTGAATTCAAACCCTAGTACCACAAAAAAAAAAAGGAAAAGAAAATATCTAGGAGAATGTGGAGTAAGAAACTCTATGGGGGACCCACCACTAAAAACATGGGTATTTACATTGAAACACCCATTTGAGGCCAGTTTGTAAAGTTTTAAATGCACACACCCTACACTCAATCAGTTCTCCTTCTATATACAGTAAAGAGGTGCTCAGGTTTCTATATACAATACACATTCAATAATGGCCACTGCAGAATGGGTTTGCAGGAAGGAGGTCTCTATCACAATGCCTCTAGCTGTGTGACCCCAACTTAGTTAACAATTAGTTAAACTAACTAGAGGTTAAGATCACACTCATCTCTCTAACCTCGTAACCAATAATTCCTGGCTACTACCACTCTATAATTTTTTTTTAATTATAAAATTTTAGCCACGCACCAAGGGTTCGCGCCTGAAATCCTAGTTACTTGGGAGGCTGAGAGCAAAAGGATCATGGTTCAAGGTCAGCCCAGGCAAAATAGTTCTCAAGACCCCATCTCCAAAATAACCAGAGCAAAATTGACTGGAGGTGTTGGCTCAAGCGATAGAGCACCTGCTTTGCAAGCATGAAGCCCTGAGTTCAAACCCAGTCCCACCAAAAAAATAAAACAATAAAATTTTATAACTTGTAACATTTCTGAAATGACAAAATTGTTGAAATCATACATTATATGACTTTTTGCCCAGCACAATGCTCGTAAGATCCACCCAAGTCTTATGCCTTCATAGTTCATTATTTCTAATCCTGAGCAATATTCCATACCATGAATGTACCACAACTTTTTCTGCCGTTTATCTACTGTATGACATTTTGGCTTCTTCCAGTTCTTCATTAATATAAGTAAAACTTCCATGAACAATTGTGTCTGTACTTGTGTGGACATAAGTTTTTATTTCTCTGGGATAAGTACGTGTGCCTCTGTGTTTCAGCTGTGTCCCACAAATTTTGATAATGTTGCATTGTCTGTTTTATTCCAGTCAATATATAATTTTTTTCATTTTCCTGAAACTTCCCATATTATTTAGGCACATGTTGTTCAATTTCCAAAGGTTTGGAATTTTTCCAATTATTTTTCTGGTTTTTATCCCTACTTTGACCATAGATGGTCAGAACACACTCTGCATGTTTTGGGGTTGTTTTTTATTTTTATTATTATTATTGTCATTGGTTTGTTTTGGTTTGGTTTTTGGTAGTCTGGAGATTGAACCCAGAGCTTCCCATGGGCTACCACTGCAGCCATACCTCCAGCTTTTTGTTTTGTTTTGTTGAGACAGGCTCTTGTGTGCAGCACAGGCCTCAACTCACAATCTCAGCCTCCCAAGTGCTGATACTACAGGTATACAACACCATGCCCAGTTCCGCATGGCTTTGCTTTTTTGTAATTTGCTGAGGTTTATTGCAGGGCTTAGTATGTGAGAATCCTGGTATGTGTTCCATGGGTATATTCTGCTAGAGGTGATTAGAGTGTTTCAGAAATGATATATAATCATAATAATTATGGTTCTGTTTGTAGTGTTCTTCAGATGATGGTTTTAACATCCTTGTCAAGTAATTCTAACATCTCTGTCTGCAGTATCTGCATCTGTTAATTATGTCATAAAAGTTGAGATTTTCCTAGTTCTTGGTGTGATAAGTAATTTTCAATTGAAATATGAACATTTGGGGTGTTACATTATAAGACTCTCAACTAACACAGACTCTCAACTAACACTAACTCTCAACCCACCAACAGAGTGGGTTATATACCACTTTGCCAGGATGTTAGGTATACCTTGTTACCACCATGTAGGTACAAAAGTCCAGGGGCCCAGCATGACCTCCTGGGGATGGAGAGGCTCATTGTTACTGCTGGGCAGAGATGAGAATCCAGCTCCCACATGGCACCCCTCCCTAGCTGGGAGGGGTGCATTGCCATTTCCCATGTGGTTTCCACTGACAGCACAATAGAGGTGGCTGCTTACCAATAGGACCCTCCACTGGTCCTCAACCATTACTATCCCAGCAGGAGGAACAGCGGTACCTTGACAGTGCTGGGTAGTGATGAAGTGCAAAATGAAGCCCAGGCTCCCTACTCTCCCTTCTTCTATGCCTGCAGGCTCAGGAGCTGGGCCCTTCATTTCAACTTCACATGGGTAAAACTCTAAGCACCAGGGCCTTTGCGGGGAGCAGGCAGAGGTGGAGGTTCATGATGTATGACTGGAATACAGCAATTATTTTCTGACAGCTTTTTGTCTTAGGAGGCTGTCTCTTTCCTCATTCTCATCCTCTGACTAAACAAAGCCAGTTTTGTCCAAGATTTTTTTTTTTTTTTGGTGGATGTCTCTGGGTCACCAACTTCTCCAGTACTAAGTCTAGGATATATTTGGCAAAAAAAAAATGATTCACTTCTGTGTCATTTCCTGTTTCCTAACTGGTACCACTCAGAATGTATTTGTTTTATATATGATGTCCTTTATGGGAGAAGTCAAAGAAAGTATTTCCACTCTATCTTCAGGACAAAAGTCTTGTTTTATATATATATATTGATACATATATATAAAACTGTCAAAAAATAAAACAAAAAACAGAAACTACAACAAAACAAGGAACTAGTATCACTGTTAAGTGGCAAATTCAATGGTCCAAATACACATTTAAAATTTAGTTCATCACTGAGGACATCACATTATTTAGGAGTTTAATAAATGCCTATTTATAATTATTCATATGGTAAAAGCTGAAGGCTTCTTATATTGACTAGGTACCCATTTGGACAGGACAAGAGAGCAGAACTTCATTTCCCAGAAAAGGTGACTTGGCAGCTGGAGTTCACTGAAACCAGGGAAAAATGAGGAAACTGTAAAGCTCCCAATATGACTTCATGTACTCAGGGTCCATGCAGTTTTGTTTCTGTTCTGTTATCTGGTGCCCTCTGCTAGTCCCCTAGAGACTGTCCTTCTTATCTAACCGCCGACAGTAGTTCTGTGCCCTCTCTGCTTAAGCAGAGATAACCTGAGGAGTTCATGCGCTCACACACAACACCTGCAAACCAGCTGGCCCACCAGCTCCTCTCCAGCGTTCTATCCAGAGGAGGCCACCCATATGTAAGACATACACGCTAGGTTGCGTCAACCTAGGGACAAAACTACAGTCACAAAAACAACCACACACAGTACATCACAGGCAGATAAGGGGAGCAGAGAGCTTGAGGACAGATCACGAGAGCTCAGCTCATCACTCTTGTAAAATGAGCAGGAAACCACAGCACCCAATATGTAAATCAGTGGCTGAGCCCACCAGGGGTTGTAACCCTTACCCAGTTGCTGCTGTTTTCTCTTTCACGCAAGGAAGCTGAAAAATACTGCAGCCTAATGTCCTCCTGGAAACAAGAAGTGCATCTATATTTTCCAGTGTTACCAGAACTTTGGGTTATGTTTATGGCACACATGTGCACATGGCCAGGAAAGGACTTTGCCTCTGCCAGCTCACCTGCCTTCAGAGATGAGGGAAACAGACACAAAGAAACAAAGAGGTGACTCTTCCTCAAGTGACCTTCTTTGTCTTCCTTCCTGAACATTGGAGCCCAACCTCTCCCCTTGGGGATCCAGGACAGATGCTTATTTATGACAGTCAATCCAGAAGAATGACACTTTAGCCAGTTCTAAGCACCGCTGGTTATGGACCGCAGAATTCCCTCCTCTTCTTGTGGAGTATCAACTGAGGTACAGTGCAAATGACAGAGTTACTATCCGAGGAATTCAGCTGAATAAAAAAGAATCACCTAACTTGGACTCTACTGTGACTGGCATGCTGGGATAAAATACTGAACCACGGACTTCAAAATGGATATCACATACAAATATTCCAGATCCAGGTAGGAAATCTACAATAACTCAAAACTTAGAGGGAGCAAAATTGTGCACTGTGTTCCTGACATGCTGAGTTGATAGCATGTTACTGATATGAAGGGAACCTCTCCAAATAGGCTAGTTAATTATTGCAAAAAGCAAAAATGGGACTGGGGATATAGCACAGTGATAGAGCACTTGCCTAGTATGTGCAAGGTCTTGGGTTTAATCCCAAGCACCAAAAAAAAAAAGCCAAAATGGTGTTTCTGGTATGGTTAGCACTTGAGGAATATTTATTGCTGAGATAGTTTGTCAATCAATAGTGTTCAGGATATAGAATCATGGATTCTGGCAGAGCCTCACCCACAGATGCTTTGGAGACATCATTTGCCTCCAATTAGTGAACCCCACATTTATTAAAGATTTCAACTACTTCTCAGTGAGCCTAGCAGCTCATACATCACAACCACCCTGCCTATCAACCACCACTATATGTGACCAAGCACGGCTTTAAAATAGTCATCTGCCTACAGTGATCACATTAAATCTCCAATTTGCTCACTTAGGAGCATGTGCTTGTATAGCCAGGTCATGTTTTCTGTGTCCCTGTTCCAGCTCCCACCTCTCCATTTGTAAAAGATTATCCCCTATACAGAACCAGAGAAGCTCTTACCTTTTGTGCATTCTCAGTTTAAAGATAAAAAGGGAAAGGATTCATTGATAAAAATGTTAAAACTAATCCTTTCAAATTTATATTTATACATTGAATGTGAATATTGAGAGTAGAATCAGGCAATCTCAGAGTTTACTTTTTTTCAATGGTGCAGCTTTATAGTTTCTGAAGACCATAAGATGAATGTATCCATGTGATTTTTTAAATCAAATAATCTACAACATACAGCCTTATATACAATATACAGAAGAGTAGAAAGAGATGTCATTACTTCTCCTCTGCAATCCCAGAAGATAACTATTCAGTATAGTTTGTGTAGCCTTTAAGAATTAGCCTATGGGAAGGGGAATAAAAAGAGTTAGCTTGTATTTACATAAATATACAACCCATTTAAACAGAATTATGACATCAGACCATACAAATGCATGACCTACATTTGCACAAACACTTTCTATGTGACTATACAGCAACCTTATTGATAGCTTTGTACTTCACTGTAAAATTCTATTTTAATCAAATTCTTACTGGTGAAGATTTCAGTTATTTTTCATTCTTTGACCCTTTAAACATTTCAATGCACAGTCTTGTATAAACATATGAGTACAGTTATCCACTCATTTCCCACCTTAGGATGCTCTGAGGAGTTTTCCTTCCCCTCACCCCAGCATTCTCTGCCACGAGTGTTGCCTTCATTGGGTGACTTTACTCCCAGAGTCTCTGCAATATGTGCAATTAAGTACATGAGCTATGGGTTCAAATCCCAGTTCTGCCACTGACTGTCATAGGCCAGTTTTTTGACCTCTTTGTGCTCATGTTTTCCCACCTACAAAATAGAGAGTAATATTAATTTCTAGTTCACAGAGTCTTTGGGATAATTAAATGTGGTGATCCACATACAATGTCTGTCACTTTGTAATTGCTCAATAAATGTCAACCTTTATGATTGATATTGCTGAGAAAAACACTTTCTATCCTCTTTAGGATCCTTGTTGGCTATGTTTTTCATTGGCCTGTTTGCACACTTAATTTCCACTTGTCTCTCTTTTCTCTTCCTACAAACTGATTTCTCTCTTTTTTTGTCTTGTATTCAGATCCACTGCAGATTCTGCCATTCAAGGTAACTAGCAAACTCCTAGGGACAGAATCAAATCAACCTACCTCTTATCTTTGGAATATCAAAACTTAGTATTGTAAAACTTACTGTTATAATGACCAATATTAATATTTGGTCTATTATATACCATGTTTAATAGATCATTGATTTTCAATTATTCTTTTTGTATTCATTTGTTGAGCATTTGGCAAATGAAGGTACTGGACTGATGGTCCCAAACACAGGCAAATAAAATAGCAAATGGCTTACAGTCTAGCAGGGAAGAGAGAATCTGATAAGATAAGAGCAACTAGTTACTTGTCTCTGTACTCTGCAAAGTCTGGTCACTTGTTTAGGGACAATATAAGAGAAAGAGTCTCTTGAGTTGGATCTTGAAAGACAACTGCTTATGAACTGACAAAGTGGGCAAAAATGTTTCTGATCAGAGGAAATGTTTTGTAAAAGCTAGAGGCCACAGTAGAACTGTAAGGAGTTTAGGGTAGTTGGGGAAATATATGGAAGGGAATAGGAATGGAAGATTAAGAAGGAAATAAGACTGCAATAAATGAAGCTGGGCTCAAAACAAAAAAGGGTCTTCATTGTCTTTGATGTGTTACTATGTACATATCATGGCAGCTCCAAAAACAGCACCTAGTTCAGCTCAGTAAGGCCTTTCCTGTGACAACAGACAAATCCACCAAGTAAAGCCCACTTATTTACTCTATTGATCTTCATTTTTGTTTCACATATGATCCATAGCTCAATTCCAAAATATATTTCAAAGATATGAGATTTGTTTTGATATACATTTAATCTACCCTTTTTGAAACAACATTATAGCAAAGGAGAAGTTCAAATAGGAAGGCACTCTTATATTAACAGAGAGAAGCTAATGAGTTCTATAATTACACCAAATGAAGTTTATCACTTGAAAAAGTCCCCCATCCCCATCCCAGGAAAAAAGTATAAAGAAATGGCTATCTTTTGAATTTGCTTGTTTTTCTTTACAGTTTATATTTACTCTGTTTTTTAATGAATAAATAATAGGCAGTCCATTTGGCTGTAGACACAAAATATATTGTCTTCTAGGATTTTAGAACTCATCTAAGAAAACAAGTATTATCTGTCAGAGAGTCCCCATGGTTTCTACACCTGCTTGAATGAGGGGGCTAAGCTTCAGCAGCTCACCCAGGGCTCTGTTCCTCTTCAGTGACAAGGGTTTTTGTACAATGAGACAATGAAGAGCCACCACTGTGGTGGACGTTCGGCCAAGGGACCAAGGTGGAAATCAAACGTGAGTAGAATCCAAACTCTCTTTCCTCTGTTGTCTGTGTTTTATGGTCTCTGTGTCTGTGAAATGATCTATAAACTGATCCTTTTAAACCATCCTCCAGGGCAAAGATAAAGATGAGCTCTGTAAATAGACTTGAGACTGGATTGTGTATTTTCTATAAAGAGCAAGAGTCAGTCATTAAATGAGAATAAAATTATCTAGAGGTCATTTCAGAAATATACAGAGGAGCACACTAGCATGTTCCAGACAGAGCATTGCTCAGTTGTCAGAAAGGGAACTTCAGTTTTTGTATAGGAAGGAGGTTAAGGAGAACCATTGTGTGTATACTTTTGGCCAGGGGACCAAGCTGGAAATCAAACGTAAGTACCTTTTTGAAGTGATTCTTCATTGTTTCTGTCTAATTGGTTTGCTTTTTGTTCCTTTTTGTGTGTTTTTATTAGTTGGATGTCAGGGATGTAATAAATTTCATTTACAGATTAGGTACAGAGGAGAGGAATTTGTTCCACAGGAGTCTAGCCGATGGCTAATTTTTAATGTTTCTAAATCAAAATAACTTGGAAGCACTGGGGTTTGAATTCAGGGCTTCATGTTTGCTAGGCAGCTCTCTTACTGCTTTCGTCATTCCATCAGCCCTTTTTTGTGATGGGGTTTCCCAAACTAATTGCCTTAGGCTGGCTTTGAACTGCCATGCTCCTGATTTCTGCCTCCTGAATAGCGGGGATTATAGGCATGAGCCACCAGCACCAGGCCTAAATCAAAATAACTTAATTGGGGAAGAGAGATAACTGTCTTAGGGAGGTTTTTGTCAAAGGAGAAGTTAAGACGAGTCACTGTGACTCACTTTCGGAGCCGGGACCAAAGTGGAAATCAAACGTAAGTACATTTTGCTCGATTATTTGTGAAGTTGTTGGTCTCCTTGTATCATTTGTGTGAGTTTATAATATGTTAGCTAAGTGAACCATTCCTGGTGGCCTGAAAGAAAATAGGAGAACACCATAAAATAGCCAACTTAAAAGCTGAGCAGATTTCTAGATTTGTGGGGGAGAAAAGTACTTATGGGGAGAATGGGAAAGCAAAAGCTGGTTTTTCTCTGAATTGGCCTGTCTCAACTGATTGGCTTCAAAGGGAGGTTTTTATTTTGGAGGGAGTGTTAGAGCCCTCACTGTGGTTCACGTTCGGCAAAGGAACCAGGGTGGAGATCAAAAGTAAGTGCATTTTTCTAATTCTTTTTCATATAGCATTGTCAAATTTGAGGGTGTTCATGTTTGGAATATGAGTTGAGGTCAATTCTGGAGAGAACAGTTTTCTTCCAAAAGTCAGTTAAGTATGGGACTGAAAACTCTACTCATCTCAAGGAAAAACAAAGAGCTAGTCAGTAGATGTGGCATCTAACAGGCCAGGTTTTCTCTGTGTATTATAAGCAGCAAAAAGAGGGGTTTTTTTTGAGGGGAAAATAATTAAGCTACTTCAGTGTATCACCTTTGGCAGAGGGACACGAATAGAGAGTAAATGTAAGTAATTTTTCTTTATTGCCTCTTGAAATTTGGGTCTAACTGCTGGTAGTACTGCCTTTTAGAAGTTTATGGAGTTTTATGTAGATGAGCAAATGAGAGCATTTCAGGTTTATCATCAGGTGTAAAAGTTAAACTCAGCTTCAAAAATGAATTAGGAGACAAAAAGATTAAATTGGGCTAAATGGAATGACTCAAAGGAAAAAAATAATGTAGATGAAGAAGGGACACTTAGAACTCTAAAAAGCAAAAGCATATTCATGTTTACTGAGTTTTACCAAGTACTGTGTTGTGGACTGTTGTGTGTGACATAGAAAAGGTGAGAAATCTATTTCTTAGCCTGTTTGCTCTCTTTTGTCTGATAAATAATTTAATAAGACAACTATAAAAATCAGTTATCGTGCACTAAAAAATCAATAAGAAGTTAGAAAAGTATATTTGAGGATCAACGTTACTTTTGGAGTCTAAGAGAGTGATAAACTATCAGAATGAGAGATTCTGTAGGAATAAGATCCGACAGATAACTCCCTTTTTAATCATTAAACTTGAAACCTCATCCTGATGGTGAAAAGCAGTTGTCCCCAAAAACTCAGTTTCAAAAAGATTTAAGTGAAGGGAAGTAAATAATTGCACTTTTTAAGTGTTCACAGGTTTGGAGAAAAATAGGAAATGTTTTAAAGAATTTGTTCTTTTATTTCTCCCAGTTACTACTTGTCTGTATTTTTATACCAACAAGGAGGCCGCGAGCAGCCAGCGTGGTCTATGGCCCTCATGGCGGTCTTGGTCATGACTGAACGACTCTGGTGGCCGTGCGCTGGCCGCCCAGGGCCACGGCCACGCGTTAGCCGCGGCGGGTTCCTGGCTCACAGTGATACAGCCAATGCCACTAACGCCAAGCAGAGAGAAACGGGCGGGCGCTGTGCCAGCCCCGGGCAAACAAGGAGAAAATTATTTTAGAGATGTCAGAACTAGAATTCACATCCATGATTATATCCTCTCATTGAAAATTTCCATCAGGAGACTGTAAATAACAGAAAACTGGGGGAGTTTTGGTAAGATTATTTTATCAAATTCATTTATTATTTATTGAATTTATTTAAATAATAAAAGCTTGACCCAAAAGAAAGAAATATAGTCTTTCAGAGTAAGATCCGCACCAGCAAAAGCTGGATTTAATGCCAGCAATCTGGCTGCTCAGGAAATGATCGATTCACTTTTACTGCGTCCACATTAAATGCCAGTATGATATATTAACTGATTAAAAATGAGATGAATTGTGATATTTTTAGTTTTCAAAAATTTAACTGGGTAGGATTATGTTATAGTTGTACAAAAATCTAATCATATGTACATGTGATTAAGAAAAACTTAATATAAACATATTTTCCAAAAGAAAAATGAAATGAAAAAAAAAAAAACATATTTTCCTATACTTTAATTCTGTAATAGAAAAAAATTTAATCTGGCTATTTTAATCCCATGTTCTCTAAAATAGTTCAATAATTTTATTTTGTCAATGATACTGTTGGCTACCCCAACTAATTTCAAAATCAATGTTTAAGAAGGATTAATTTGGTCTGAAGAACTTGGCAAGACAATGTTAGGGCCTTTTTAAAAGTCTTTTGAAGACATTTCAGAAACATTTAAATTATTTAACTACCTTAAGTGGCTTTAAAATTATTTCAAAGTCTTTAAAAAACTCTTTTAAAGAGTTTTAAACTCTATTTCTAAGAAGTAATAATTGTTAAACCTTTTTACAGCCAGATGGAAAATTTAAAGCTATTAAGAATTCATTCAGATAAGAGGGTCTTCTTAGGACATTTTTCTCTGCTTATTGTGCAGAAAGCATATTATTTTGCTGGCAAGTCTATTTTATACAGTTATTTAAGGAAAAAGTTGATAATGAAGGTTTAAAAAAAGAAAATATCAAATATAAAAAGTTCAGTATTTTATGTTGAATTGCTTGGTTAACTTTAGTTTAAAAAAAAAGTTCATGACTCTGTTTATTTCTCTCAGCAAAGGATGCTTGATTTTTCATTTTAATTATTGTTGTCCCACCCAAGGGCTTATGTCCCCTCAAAGGGGAATTTCCAGGAGGCCACCTGGCAGCTGTTCAAGGTCAGAAGTGAGGCTACCCAGCTCCTCCCAGGCAGGTGGCCAAGACTACAGTTGACCCTTCTCAACTGGCTAAAACTTGCCTTGTTTCACTATGACCATTAGGCCAGGACCCAGGTGTCACTTGGAGACCTTAGTGAGAGCTTGGAGAGTTGCTGGGATAATCCCAAAGGGTGAAGGGGCTGATACCCACCCAGGCACAGACCCTGGCTTGGGCCTCCTTGGCAGGGTTTGTTTGGCCTAGCTATGCCAAAGGAAGCCTGGAGTAGCCTGATTTCACAGCATGGTCATGGAAGAGGAATAGGGGAAATGAAATCAGATCTTCTACTGCTTTGTGTTCATTCATATAGCTAGGACAGAACTGTTCAGACTTCTGAACTCCAAGGGAGTCAGACAAGTGACCTGTTTTCTTTGCTTAAAGCATTGACCCAGCAGCTGCCAGGGTCCACAGCTGAAGAAAAGAAAAGTAAGGTCAAAAAGCCTGCAAAGAGGCCTCAGAATGGCTTCTAAGAGTTCAAACACAATTTAGAACTTCTCAAGGAGTAGTGAGGGAGCTAGGGAGTAGCTCAAAAATATGGAGTTTATACATGTACTTCCTGACCTTGTTGCTCCAATTCTGCAGGACAAGCATGCAGGTTTTTGTTTTGTTTTGTTTTTGTTTTTGTTGTTTTATTTTGTTTTTGTTTGTGTGTGTGTGTGTGTGTGTGTGTGTGTGTGTCTAATGTGACCATCCACAAACAAGCATCCAAGAGGAGGCCTTCTCTGTGGCTTAAATCCATTCTCTGTACTTCCTTCCTCAGGGACTGCGGCTAAGCCAACTGTCTCCATCTTCCAACCATCTCCTGAGGAACTGAAGTCTGGAAGTGCCTCACTTGTGTGCTTTGTGAATAACTTCTACCCCAAAGAAATTGATATCAAGTGGAAGGTAGATGGCGTTGAAAAGAAAGATGGCTTCCTAAATAGTTTCACAGATCAGGACACCAAGGACAGCACCTACAGCCTCAGCAGCATCCTGTCACTGACCCAGGGAGAGTACGACAGTCATAACATCTTTGTCTGTGAGGTCAGCCATGAGAGCCTAACTTCGCCCATTGTCAAGAGTGTCAGTAAGAATGAGTGTTAGAGCCAGAGGCCTGCCAGGCACCAGCACCTGCTCCTCAGGCCAAGCTTTGACCCTCATCAAACCTTTTCCCTTTTCCCACAAAGGACCTATCCCTGTTGCATCCCTGAACTCCTTTCCCCACCTCATCCCCTTCCCTGCCCTGGCTTTAATCCTGCTAATATTTGAAGAGAACAATGAATAAAGTGAATCTTTGCACTTGAGATTGCTCTCCTTCCTCATTTAATGGTTCTTGGTCATTGTTTTTCCAATTACCCAGTTTCTCTTCTAAGGGATTAAATATTTAGTTAATATGCACCACCATTCATAAAACTCGTTCTCCATTTTAGCCTACCCTGTTAAAAGACACTAAAAGACACTCCACTCTGAAACCCACATGCCACCTGTTCACGCCTCCCTTCCCTAAGTCATGGTGGTAGAGGCTTACTTCCTGTCCCTTGCCCTCCTTGTCCTGAGCAAGGCTTCATAATCCTTCTTAAGGGTGATGGTTCTTACCGTCATAAACCTTTGGTACAATTCAACCTACTGCGAGAGCTTACCAAAGCAAATTTGTCAAAAGAAGGAAACAGCTATAAAGAGAGTTGTTATTGCAACATGATATATAAAATAACCAAACAATGGACAAGCAGAAGAGAATGTCTAGGTCCATGACAATTCTTGGATTTAATAGGATCTCATACCTTCATTACATTTTTTGCCAAAGGTGATACTGAGCACTTTCTACAGCTAATGTAATTCTCACTACATTGTGAGGTCAAATAAATTCATTAAAATGCTGGGCAGATTCTATAAAGCTGGAAGATGTTCATTTTCTATAACCAGAAATCCCACTTCTATGTGACTGTCTCTGCCCACCAGAAAACTTAAACAAGAATTTCAGAGTAGCCTTATTTATGAAAGCTAAAAACTGCAAACAACCCAAATGTCCACCAACAATGGAACAGGTCATTGAACTGTGGTGTTTACAATTGAACTACTCTTCAATAAAGAGAATTTTTAAGTGGCAAGCATTCCTAATAACATAGGTGACGCTCATAAACATGATGTTAGCCAAAAGGAACCAAATACTAAAGAGACATTTCAACCTAGATAAAAATAAAATTTGAGATTGGGGAAGGGAGACTCTTGGCTGGGGGTGGGGAGAGGACACCTTTCCTTGCCTGGGAGAGGACAGGAAGGGTTTCTAGGGTTTGGGGAATGCTCCATTCCTCAATGTGTGATGTACCACTTTGTGAAAATATACTGAGTTGTGCTATTAGGATTTATGCACTTTTCTGCATGTCTTATACTTCAAAATAAGTTCACATAAATGTCTCATAGCCCGTTTATCAATAAGAAAGAATAGGAGAAATAGGTCACAGGTCAAGATCAAGCAGCTTGTAGGGCACAGGATCAAAACCTCCGCCTCCCTAACTCTGCTCTCTTGAGCACTATTCTGCCTTCCAGAGATAAAGTTTCAGAGCATGGGTCAGACAACATGCTACTTGCCTGGGGTCTCCTCCTATACACATCAACTGTGAACACCCATACATAGAAATGGAACGAAACAGACCTTCAGCAAGGGGACGAAGGACAGAAGTAAACTTGAACAGACATTGGGAACCCATGCATGACGGGTGGCACACCTGTTGGCTCTGAACATGAACTGTGAAATCAGATAGCCATGTCCACCCTGCCATTTACTGGCTGCACAATCCTGAGCAAGGTTTTTTACCTCTATGGCCCCACTTTCTCACCTGTAAGATGCAGATAATGATATAACTACCTAATACATTAAAAAATTTAAGGATTAGAAGGAATAACAAATATGAGCACACTGGCTCATATTCAAAGCTCAGTGAGGTTGGCTGTTGAATGAGCACGCTATGTTTTCACTGATCTGCAGGGTGGGCTATCTCATTGGCTCCAAGCTCCATGAGTCCCATGGTAGATATAAGGCAGAAGAGAGGAAAGAAATGACTCAGAGAAAGAAGAGGAAAAAAATAAGATTTAAATTAAAGAGGGGAGAAGAAACTGTAAAGAAAAATGAAGAAAGGAGGAAAAAGATGTCTTTCAAGGAAAACTAGAGGGCCCTGCCATGTCGGGTCTCCACCTATGGCAGGGTGAGTGTCCTCTCTCCAGGTCAGAGATAGCCTCTCAGCACCCAATGTGGCTTACCAAGTATGAAAGAGCAATCATTCCAAGAGGGAATAGGCTGGCCCACATCAATATGAATTTCATGTAGACCAAAACAGAAGAGGAAAAATTAAAACGTCCTGATAGTGTACAGCAGGGTTAGAGAAATAATTAATGTTTAGTGTCATGAGATTGGGGCAGTCCAACTGCTAATCCACCACCTCTTCCCGCACCTCCTACCAGCTACCAATACCATCTCAAGTACCCTTGGGCACATGATTTCCCCTCTGCACCTTCCAGGAAGACAAAGAGCTTCATCAGTTATCTCCAAGTCCTTTTATAGTTCTAATGTCTATGCCTCACAGTAGGATTTTCTGTGGCTTCAAAGGAGCTATCATTTCCCATTTTCACATTTTTCTACAAAAGAAAACAATTTCAGAATTAGCCATATTTCCTCAAGTTGGCATGAATAACACCTTTGCTCCAACCAGTCCCCAAGTGAGTCACCAAGTTGAATATATTATTTTGGAGAAAAAGAAAAGGTAGATTAGATGATGATGGAAGATGGAGAAAAGGAAATTGAGAAGGGAGGAGAGCTGGAGATAGAGAAAGAGGAAGGAAAGGTTGACCAATGAAGGATAAGAAATGAAACAGGAAGGGGAAAGAGGAAGTCAAGATAGGTGTTTGTCTATTTGTCTTTTTACACTGTGCTTTGGTTCAGGCATTAACAATTCTAAGACTTAACTCTTCAATTGTGCCAACCTATCAACTCTCTTTATTCTTTCCTGCAACTGCACTCCCAATGAGCTCATGTGCACATCAGGTCTTCTCATCTTCCTGTAGAAGATGCCACTCAAGTCAGGTACGGTGCTGCAGAAGAAGCAGTGCTTTTATAAAGTTAACAAGGTCAGCCCTAACATTTTACTGGTCTAAATTGTTGACCAGAGTGACCATGGGAGACTTGAGGCTGAGTTGCTAAGACACAGATCAGGGTCTCCGCAGCCCTCTCCCCATAGGGTAAGCACAGGGGAGTCACCTGAAGGGATCAAGTCAGCCTTTCTCATGAGCCTGGAGAGGTGTAGAGGATAAACGATGTGGCCAATTGCCTTTCCCATATCCTTGCATGCAATTGCCTGAAAAAATACACTCATAAGTCCTAACAGCAAGTTACTTGATTTTCATGCGCCAGCTTATGTATGATTCCTATAAAGGGAGGGAGGGATCTTACTTGTAAGATTGTCATAAGAATTAAATGAAATAAAGTGCTAAGCACCTGGCCTAGTATACACCATCTATAAATGTTAGTCATCCTTAGTAATAGAAGGAGGAGCTCAGATGGGCTATGGTTTCATTTCCTCCTTGAACTTATTGTTCAGTCGTAGCTCTTTCAGCCTGAAAAATCTGAATCTTACATTAACTCACATATGTTCTCGACATGCCTCTAGTATGGCTACCCAAGACCCACATGACTTCTTAGCTCTGGACATGAGCTAAGTCCATATTGAGATGTGCTATAAGTGTGAAGACACACGAGACTTTGACAACTTAGTACGAAAGTATACACAAAGATCTCATTATTCACCTTTATATTTTACGTTTTGATTACTTGTTGAGAAGGTAATGCTTTAGCTATATGGAGTTAAATCAAATATATTATCAAGATTACAGGTTAATCACAGGTTTATTTTTATAATGTAAGTACTAGAAAGTTTTAAGTTTTTTGTTTAACTCATACTTCTTTCCGACAGGACTGTCTAGATTATCCTAAACTACTAAATGTGTACTGGAAAGTGGTCCCATGGACCTTTTACACAAAAGGCTTTGATGCATGGAAAAGGAAGATTCAGTTCCCTGACTCACCCCTGAGTCTTACCAGGGGTTACAATAAATATTAATGGAGAAGTTTGTTCTAGTCTACCCGCCCTCACTGTAAAAATGAGAAACTGGCAGAGGGACCTGCATCAGATTATCCAGCTACTAAAAGGCTGGGCTTGAAGATCCTGGCAATTGACTGCTAATGTGTTTTTACTACTGTACCTCCTTCTAGTCAATTAGTCTCCAAAAATCTTCTCAATATTTTTGCTTACAAGTGTGGACACAGTAGTTGTGACTATAAGTCATAATTATGTAATTGTCCTAGAATTAAAATATACCAGGACTCAAGTATTTCTAAGATATGAAATATTTTGTAGAGAGTTATAAGGAGGCAGACCTCATAGATTTACATGCTGTGACATATGGTGTAGGGAATTGATGTAGTAAATTGGAGAAGGCAAGCCACTCCCACATGCCCCTCACAATGCTAGCGACAATAGAGAATATAAATCAGAGTAAGATAAGATCCTCATTTCCTACCATTAATGCTCTTATAATCTAATTGAATAGCCAAGTAATTCACAAGGAAAACATAAAATATCCTTGGATGGGAGAATGGTTTGGAAATGGGAAACTAGTAGTCTATGGACCCAAATTCCAATTTATTCTTTCATTCAGTAAGTGTTTATTAAATGTCTAAAATGTGCCGAGCACTATCTTTGATGCTATCTTAGATGCTGATGAATAGCAATAAAAAGTTGTAAGAAGGGATTATGCCTGAAGTGTTCACAGCTCAGGGTTACAGGGATAAGGAGCAGATCAAGTATGGCCTTGTAGATCACAGGAAGAATTTTTTTATTCCAAGTGAGATGAAGGTTGGTAGCTTTGAGAAAAAGAATAATTTCACCTGGCTTATATATAATCAAAACTTTCCGGGGTGCTAGGATAAGAATAAACCCTCAAAGGCAGATGTGGCCAAGTGTCCACGCAAGAGATGAACTACTTTGAAAGTGAACCTAACAGAACCCACTATCAGGGTGAGAGTGTGAATAAAGAGAGAGAATTTAAGGGTGAACCCAGAGTTTTTACCCTGAGGAAATGGAAAGATTGAATTGTCTTAAATGAAATGAAGAAGCCTATGAGAAGGCACAGGATTGGAAGAAACGACCAGAATACACTGAAATTAATTTTGTACATAGTATAAAGTAAAGGTCAAGGTTCCTTCTTTTCCATATAGCTATGCAGCTGCTCCAGCACCATTTGATTAAAATGGCTTTCCTTTCCTCTATTCAATTGTTTTAGCATCTTTGCAGAAAACTTTATTGGTCATGTAAGTTAAGTGTATATCTAAGCTCTGTATTTCACTCCACTAAATTATTTGACTATTCTTATGCCAATAGACACTACATCTTGATTAATGAAACTTCAGGAGCTCTTTCTCAAACACATTAAATCTGAGATGCCTATAAGACAACCAAGTGGAGAGATCAAGTGGACACCTGGATATTAGAATGTGGAATTCAAAAGAGATCAGTGCTAGTGAGAAGATGTCATCACTATATGAGTGACATTAGAAAATGTCAGACTGGGAGCGAGGCCTCAGCAAAGGAGACAGACAGAGAATTCCGAACACTGAGCTGGAAGGCTCTCCAACATTAGCAAGTTGGGAGGATGAGGAAAAACAAAATTGGAAAGCATCAGGAGAACATTAGGAGAATGGCGATATCCTGGGATTCAAGAGAAGAAATGCTACAAGAAGATAAATATTTTAACTGTGCCAATTGCTGGTGACAAGTCAACTAAGATTAGAAATAAAAATGGGTCATTGGATTTAGCAGTGTGGTGATCATTGGTGAACAATTTCTATACAATGACAGAGGCACCAGTCTGATCAGAAGTGGGGTCAACTGAGAAGGGGAGGAAAGAAATTGGAGGCAAGCATCCACGGACAACTCTTTCAATGAAAGAGAAAAGGGAAGGAGAGACAAGAGGCCATAAATGGGAGAAGAATGGAAAGAGAAGTGGACAATTCTACAGAAGATGCATTTAAACTGAGAGAAACGACATCACTTTTTCAATTTTATTAGCATTTGCACAGGGAGGGATTCATTGTGACAATTAACAACAACATTTTTAATGCTGTCGAGAATGATCCAGTAAAAAAGGAAAATGTGATGCTTCCGGAGAGAGAGGAGAAATTGCTGGAACAATGTCCCTTAGTAGGTGAAAGGGGTGGGTGAAGCATGGGTGGAGGTGTCACCCTTGGCTGGGCACCCATAGTTCCCCACAGTAACAGGAGAGAAGCTAATGTTCAGAGTACAGGTGCAAAGAGGTCCAGAGATGTTCCAGAATTGCTCGTGACTTCTCTAGTAAACGTGTGTTGTTTAGATTTTGTAGGTTTAGAAGTTCAGAAGGACTCTGCAGGTTGATATAAGCAGGTAAAACATCTGGACAGGATGAAATAAGAGAAGGCAGGGTGGGAAAGAAGAGAGGTCTCACTGTAGAATTCCCTTACCTCCTGCCAGGTGCTTTCCCCTTGGGTTCACTAGCAATCTCCTTCTCTGAAAAGATCCCCCATAGCTATCAAAAAAAAATCCCTTGTGTTTCTGAGAGACCTTGTTTCTCTGATTCCTCCATATTCCTGTTACCCTCTCTGTCCCCTTTCCCATTCCTGCTGCTCATTTCCCATTTGCAGATACACAGTGTCCTCCCTTCTCTTCCCCTATCTCCTTTCCTCCTCCCTCATTCTCTCCCCAGTTCCCCTTATGCTTTCTACTCCTCCATCTAATCTACCTGCCAATCTCTTCTCAGGATTGACTAGCCTTTACTATGTCTAACATATGGTTAGATATCTTTATAATATGGCTGGAAACTTTTGTATTCCTGAAACTACAAGGTTCTCTGCATATAGTAGAAAAGGAAATGACAGAAAGGCGGAGAAAATGGAATGTGGGGGGCAGACTAAAGAAAGGGGAGTGATCTGTATGACCACCTTTTGTTTCATGCCCCTCACAGACATGTTTCTTATTAGCCCTGATTCATACATGAAGAAACCAGGGATAAGAAAGTTTTTATAAGTGTGTTTAGCATTACAGAGCCAATAAGAGATAGAATCAGGACTTCAATCAGGGTTACAAAGTCCAATCACCTATGCCTTTCCCAAAGTTTTGCACATGGTGGGTCCACAATCAACTCCTTTAAAACTAGTCGATCAGACTGGATGATGAATAAGAGCCTTTATTTTCTATGAATCCATCTAAATAAAATACACAAATAAAATGTACTTTTATTTCACCATGGGTTCAAGAGCAAATGAGAAAGAGCCCCAACCTATGACGTAGAAATAAAATATAGTTGATCAAAAATGGGAAACAAAATCAGCATAGAGAACACCTTCTATGATATTCCTAGTGGCTCAGCACATGACAACTCATAACAGGTTTCAACTCTATGGCAATAGAAATGGACACAATGCCTCAACACCGAGAAGTACCATGTCCTTGAATCTTCCAGCAGCCCCCAGAGTAGCTTGTTATTGCCCTCTTTTTACGGATACGGAAGCTAAGATTTAGAATAAATGCCATGTCCAAGATCACACAATCAGTAAATCTCAAAATCAGGATTCAAACTCAGCCTGATGAGAGCCCCTAACTCTAAAACACAGTGCTTCTTCATCAATAACTCCTATTCAAAGCTGTCAATTCTGGGGGCAAAGCATCAGTGAAATTAATGGTTTTTAAAAAGCTTAGAAATCAACTATCTCATTTGACAAATGGGGAGACTTGAAATTAGACACTAATGGTAGACCTGGTCATTAAGAGACAGATTTGAGATTTGAGGACAATGTTCTCTCTCCTGCTATGTTTTCACTAGATGCAAGAAGGGCCTGATTACGGTCATCTCATGAGAGGAACATATGAACCTATACAAAAGTAAAGAGTCAGCTAAGCTTTAACTGGGAGCCATGTGAGTCTAGTTTGGAAAAATAACTCACTGTCCAAAGGTTTTTCTTGGTATCCCCAACGTATCTACATTTCATCACAATGCCCAAGATCCAACCATGCCCCTGACACTGGCTATTACCAAGTGTCATGGTGACTGGCCTGAGAAGTTTTGTTGTTTTTTTAAGTAATGCTATCTTATGAGAGAGAGTCCCAGGGACCAAGATAGCAACTGTCATAGCAACGGTCACACTACTTTGGCCAAGGAAAAGACTTTTAGGGGAACTGAAAACAGAACCTTGAGCACATCTGTTGCTTTCACTCCCATCCTCCTCCAACAGGCTGGGTGCTGCACTCTATGTCCTTTCAGAAGCCCCTAAAGCCCCACACACCTGGGGCCCCCACAGCACCTGGCCAAGGCTGTGTCTGACACTAGGATGGAAATAACACCAACCCCCACCTTGTTCCATATCCCTCCAACTTGACCCACTGCCCCATCTTAGCCTTAAGGATCTCCCACTGGAAAACCTCAATCTGGGAAAGTCAGTGTCCTCAAAGAAGTCTAATGTGGTAACTGGGCCCATACAGACTATTAACAATGTTAGAAAGAAGGTGGGAGTAAGCAGGTGATTTGTGAGGCCAAGAGAGGTCCTGGGAGTATCTGAGAGCAGCAAGAAACAGTTTGTGTTGAAAAGTTTGACCATCTCAATGCTGAGAGGCTGGGGAAAATAAGGATGAACTATATCAACATTTCAGTAAACTTCCTAGAGCCCATTATGGAAGCTTTCTCTTCCCGTTCATGCTGATAACCATCCACATATTCATTCACCCTTCTGTTGGTTCTTAACCAATTCCAGAGTAAGTTGACTTCCCTCTACACCAAACAACCCTAATATTATAGAAAAATACTTATTTGTATGTTTGAATTATGGAATGTCCACCTTCCCTCATTCCATGAATATTCATAAGCATTTCCACATGCCTGGTTCTGTATTTTGTTCTGCAGAAAACACAGTGGAAAAGACAGATATCAGCCTCAAAGAGCTCCCAGCCAAGGGTAGAAATAAAGAACTAGACATTGCAACATGGAGCAGCATGTTGGGAGATGAGAAATCTAGAGACCTCTACTGATGCAAGTGCACAGGAGGAGCACCTAATGAATGAAGGTGCATATCTTCATCCACCTGCCCAAACATTAATTATCCTGGGAATTACCTGACAACAGGATGTTCTCAAAAATCATTCTAGTACTCCAACCCTCTGATTGGGAAGCTACCAGTTACTAAGCTCTCACATGGGAATTCATCACTTACAAATTTATTCTTCTGTCTGTAATAAAGTATTGACAATAAAACCTCTATCTCAGCATCACTGTGAACAAATGAAGTATTGTGCTCAATCCATGATCTTTTCCTATTCTTGGTTATTAAAATGTCCTTGGGTTCCATGGTCAGGCCCAGTAAATATTCTCTCTGCAGTAACTCTACAAGGAGACTTTAAAAAATAATTGGCCAGACACATTTGTTTCTTCCAATATACAATACCACATTACAGCCCATCTTTTCATCCTCACCTACATAACATATAAAGGTGAGAAAAAGCTCCCAATTGGAAATATGAAGAAAATGAGGCACAAAGTGAAGGTACTATTTTCTGATTCTGAATCTCACCTCCAGACCTTAGGAGCCCATTCAATTCAATGTATCCCCCACACCAATCCATCCTGCCTAATGCCATAATAGAATTTACAAAATGTCACAGGATGAAGGTTAAAGATGCATTTCCCTAATATGTGCTCATGTATGAAAATGGAAAAATGAGACCTGTTGAAACTATTTCAGGAATAGGGGAAGGGAGAGATAAAGGAGAATGATGGAGGAGGTGAATTCAACTATGATGTATTGTAAGAATTTTTGTAACTGTCCCAATGTATACCCAATACAACAATAATATGATATTTTAAAAGATGCATTTACCAAAAGACCAACATTTCATATGGAAGAAAAGAAATACACCCTCCAGTCATCAGCATATATTTCAAATGGCCCAATCATCCTGCTGTCTTCCCAGCCAGAATGACAATGAGTTAAGGGTGTGTTTTGTGTCCTCATGGAAGAGGAGGCTCTGGACTCTAAGACTTCACAAACTCCTTGGGCTACATGCCAATTTAGATCTGCCTTCCAACCCACTTGGCTCCTAGGCAGGTAAGTGATGGCATGTTTACTGAAGTTCTTTCGCCCCTGTGACTTTTTTGCCCTTTGCTATGTAAAGAGATAAATATTTAAAAAACAAACAAACAAACAAAAACAGCATCACAGAGAAGAATAAGAAAATAAATAGGTAAGCACCTTGGGGAATCAGAATACATTTAACTCAGTCTCTTACAGCTCCTAACACCATATGCATTCCTGGCTTCTTTCATCTTGTGGACATTTGTGCGTGTGTGCTCTGAGTGCTAGAGTCTGGGAAGCAGTGTAAAAGGTACTCAAGGAACGGGAGAGTGGGTCAGCCCTTGTCCTGACGGGCTGCAGCATGACCCACAGACACTCACCACTTGCCTTCAGCCCTTCAGCCCAAACAAAAGCTCAGATCTCTTCCCTGGACCTGAATAAACTGAAGGGCCTCCTACCTATACCCATTCACTTTTCAGTGTGCTCTTCACAGACTGAAGGACCTACATACTGGTTTCCAATATATTTTCTTTTGTCATTCATCAAGCACAATAATCTAAACATGAAGAAGTTCTGGACTGAGGATCACCCATCCCATCATCTAATCTGTCCCCATTTTCTATAGTCTTCTAGATATCCTGGGCTATGGGCTTCTGAGCATTGCTGTGCATTGAGCTATTTACCAGCTTATCAGCTTCTTGATGGATCAGGATCCATTGCTAGATGATATGGTGCAGCCTACCAGAAAGGAAAGGATTTTCTTGGATCATAGCAATAGTTATGAGAGCCACTGCAGCTGACAGGCTAGAAGGATCTGATGTTTCATGCCCTTACGTTGACTTGTCTTTGGCTTCCTTTCCACACCTCTACTCGTTTCTTTAAGATTGTAAATGCTTGAGGACACAGACAGGATCTCCCAAATTGACTATAAAAAAATCAAATCTTTGAAACAAGAGAAATAAAATAGGCATATGTGGAACATGACACAATTCAACCTCACCACCCCACCCCAACACACACACACACACTCATAAATGTAGATATATGCTTCTCTGCACTCTCAATCTCAACTTGGTTTTCTAATGCACATTGTTGCTCAGAAATACAGCAACTCCTAAATCTTACATAAAAAAGTACTTTTGCCAGTATTATATTATATAGTTATCAGGTGATAAGTAACATTAAGCAAGTTCCTAAAACTTGACTTCACTAGGCCTTCCTGATAAGACAGGCAAATAACATAGTCACTCATCTTGCTAGATTCATGACACACCCCAAAATAATGAGGTATAAATAGTCTTACTGTAATATTATCAAAGTTGTGACTCACATAACTCTTATGAGCAATTTATCTACAGGTATGTATGACAAGTGAAAGCTTGGTCCTACTTCCACATGATGTAAAGAACTTCTGTCTCCCCTAAGATGATCTATGAGTAATGAGACACTCCTGACTCCACCTAGTCACCCTTTCTTTGATCCCACACATCATTACATACCATCCACAACTATGTATTTAATTTATGCAAGTTCCAAGTATTCCTGTCATATTTTCTATCAAAATAGAAGCTCCTAAAAGACAGTGCCTTTGGCCATTATGTAGAAACTGGCATCATTCCCCTTGAAAACCAGGCACCCAAACATTCGAGGATCACAATTGTAAGACTTAAAGAAAGTTGTTTTTTTTTTTTTTTTTTTTTTTGGTGTAACTGGGGTTTGAACTCAGGCTTGAACCACACATCTAGTCCATTTTGCTCTGGTTATTTTGGAGATGGGGACTCAGGAACTATTTGCCTGGACTGGCCTCAAACAGTGATCCTCCAGATCTCAGCCTCCCAAGTAGCTAGGATTACAGGTGTGAGCCACCAGTGCTTGGCTTAAGAAAGCCATTCTTTATTTCCATATTTCAGTTTATGATTTGCACTACCATTTATTGAGAACCTGACCTAGAATTTTTTCACTTGGTCATTATATAAGTTTATAGCCATTACAGAGTTTGGCACAAAGCATGGTACCTTGGTCTTATGTGTTTGTTGAAAAAATAAAAGAGTGGATAAACAAATGAATTGTTAGTGGTTGATTTTATGTTTATAGAACAGTTACAGAGGGGTTGTTTTTTTCTGTATGTGGTTGTGTTTGTTTGTTTTTTAGATACATTGACTAACAGAGTGTAATGTTATTATCCCAGTTTATCGATGAAGAAGCAGAACCAAAAAAGATCAACAGACTCGCCCAAGTGGAAAAGTCACCTCTCCGATACCTGTCCTGTGAGTTCAAGCCTTTTTCCTTAACAAAACCACCTGTCTGGACCAACACCATTGGATCCAGTGGTCCAAGTCTGCTGGGCTTGTAATCCACTCTCCAACTGTGGCCTTTAGGGATGCTCAGCTTCTGCTTCTGCCATCCTCGTATAACATAAGTGTTTTATGTTGTCTTGAGCTCCAAAAAACCTTTTCTGTAAGGATAGGAGAGTGTACCTTCTGGAGCCAGCCAACTAGAAAGCTTTTGCATCTCATGAGCCCAGATAATCTAGTCTAATTCCACCTCCACCACCCTCTACCCTGCACTCATGGGTTCTGTGCCCACAATGGGTACTTAGAGTTAGGGTCAAGAGGACAAGTTCACTTTGGGGTACAATGGTTTGAGCACAAGCAAGAGGTCATTGACTTGGCCAGAAAAGAATGGTTTAGTTGCTCTAAATTATTTAGAATTACTATTATTTCACAACTGGAAAGGAGTGTGTATGTGTGTGTCCAGACAAATTTCTCAAACTCACTTAGTTATAAGAATAAGTCTTTTAAAAAAACTTTTTAGTGACAGTATTTCTAACATTTACTCTAAAAAACTATATTGGACCTATAAATATTCCAGGGTTTATTTAAAATTTTGATAACTTTTTACTCTTTTTTGAATTTTTTAAAATTATTATTGTACTGGGATACACTTTGACATTTACAAAAGTCCTGAAAACATACTTTTTACTCTTGAGTTATAACTGTTCTATAGATATGAGAGTCTAAAGAACAGATAGAATCACTAAGGTATATATATATTTGACAAGCTTCCCTGGCCCACCACAGAGTACAAGGCACAGTGAGGAATGTATGCACATGGATAACACCATACTTGCCCTCAAGGAGTTTCTGTGAAAAGAAATCCTCACCAAATATATGTATATTGAGAGTACAAACAAGGGGAAAACAGTATAGTATGATCTGAGTACTAATGTTCTGAGAAAAGTCAACTCAAAGTAACAGAGTAATTAGGGCTAGCTTAGAACTAATTTTTAAATTGATAAAAGAGCTGAAGAGACATTTATGGACTATAAGGACTAGAGGGATAGAGCCATAAAAATCAGACTACCCTCTTTATTTTAACAAAGTAGGAGACTGAGCCTGACAGCAGTTGCCTGACTTACTCAGCACCGTTAGTAGTTGATGCTAAAACAAGACAAGAAGTGAGGGCTCAGGACTCTCTGCCCATTCTCCTTTCCCTACATTCTTACAAAGCTTAGACCGGGGGTGGGGGAGGATCATAAAAATTTGGTACATGGTGCGAGAAAGGGCTGTGAGCTTCCCTGAGGTGGTGGAAAAACCAGAGGATAATGTGGGCTATTCTGTTTTGTTAGCTTCTAATTCAGGGGAGATGATCGATCATTAGATTCACTGGCTCAAACACCCAAGAAATCTGAGTCATGGTTATATTGGACAAGTTTCATTGGATTGACTTCCCAGGGACTGATGTGACTAGAATGAAACTGATCGCTGGAAGATCAATGACACTCCTCAGATTCTTGCCCTTCTCAAGAGCCCAGATTCCCAGGCTGTGGAAGGGGCAGCCCTAAGTAACTATTGCTACCTACAGGTAGGTCACTGCCTGGAATCAGCATGTTCTCTAAGCCATTCTCTAATTGTTTCATCTGTGTTCATTTTGTCTCATCTAAAATATTTCTAACTATGGCATGTGCCTTTAATCCCAGCACTTGGGAGGTTCAGGAGAAGGACTGCAAGTTTAAGGCCAGCCTGGGATACATCGTTAAGTTCCAGACTGACATGGAAAAAATAAGTAAGTAAATAAATAAACGAATTAACTAACTATTGTATTATTAACTACATCTGGAACTTCAGGCCGTCCTAGGCTATATAACAAGATCCTATCTCAAAAAAAAAAAAGATAAATAAAAAATAATTGTTAGTCCTAGCTAACCCTGCTAGAAAAATATTGCTGGAAGAATCAAGCAAGATACAGATGGTAAATTGCAAAATCTGAGTCCTAATCAGAAACTTGGACACAGGATATCAAAACTAGAAGGGACCCTTACGAGTACAAAAAACAAATCTTGTGTTTCACAAATGGAGAAACTAGAGAAGACAACTGAGAAATGAAAGGACCCACAGAAGTCAAGAAAATGCCATAATGAAGGTACAGATTTCATCATTTCATTAATCTGAACATGAGAAGAACAAGGGGATTTCCACAGTGCCACATCACATGGAACAAAGGCTTCTATTTTAAGAGTCCTGCCCTGCACCTGTTCTGTCCAGATGGGCCTGGCAAAAGAAGAAATGAAAACAGGCTTTTCTCACTACGGAGCTGGCGTGCGGGTACAGGTCACAGGTTGCCCAAGTGACAATGGAGGAGCAAAATGCTGATGTGCACTCCCTGAGGGTGGGGAGCCTTCATTCTAAGATTCCTGATTCCATTATGAAAGAGCTTCCCACCACAGCAAGGAGGAAATGAGGCAAAGTCCAAGCAAGGAACCGTTTAACATCCTGGTTCCACAGTGTGCTGATTCAGCAGGAGAAACAGGAAGTGAGAGAAGGTGCAACCCAGCCATGGGCTAGAGGCATGCTCCCTACTCAACATGTCCAGAAAAACAAAATGGTTAGATCTTGGAATAAATCGTCAAGAAAAGCAGCAAAATAATTTCACCATAATTTCTTCCATGTAATAACAAAAATGCAATGAAAAAATGACAAATTGTACAGCCAAACTGATTCTGAACTCAGCTGGGCCGCAACTTGGTTGACTGGCCTGGAGCAAGTAACTAACATTTCCTTAACCTCGGTTTCCTCATCTGTAACTTTTTAAGATAATATCACAGCACACCTTTGAAAGTGCTTGTAAGGATAGTGATAACATAACAGCATATAGGAAAGGACAGAGGGAAAAGTAACTTGTTATTTTACCAACCTACATGTGAACACTGCTTGACATTTCCAAAGCTCAGAGAAGCTGCTTCACTGCTGCTTCTTCAGATCAGCACATAAACAGTAAATCCTATCATCAGATCAGGATTCACCAGTGACACAAAAGCCATTCTGTACATCTTCCTTCCTCCAAGGACCTGCCACACAAATTGGAAGGATCCTGTAAGTTTTAGTTTAAACCATGTCATTATGCCTCCCTGCTCTATCAACATCTGATGGTTTAAAATCTATTGTGTGTAATTACAAAATTCACAAGCTGTATTTTTTATCAAAAGATGAAATTTAAAAACATCAATTCATGATTAAGATTTTGTTATGTAACTTCAGAAAATTCCATATTGGCACTTTACTTAAGGAATGAGTTGTTCTAGTTAAAATAAATTGCATGTATTCCAAAGGATCATGACTGAAGTGACATAAAACTAGCATATCTGATTTCCTTTATTTAATGATTTTCTGCCTTTGATAATTCAGAAATCACTTCAGTCATGAAGTGACCTTAGTACTATAAAGGAGCAAAAATATTGATGTATTTAGACCATTTCACAAAATCTCAAACCTTATTTTATATACTCATGCCTCTCTGTGCTAAAGAGTTTATAATCTACAATTATAAGGAGCTCCTGTGGTTATCATTTTTTGTCTCTGGCTTCTGAACTAGTTTTTCATTTGTAGAATAACAGTAAACATCCAATACTCATGATGCAGTCAGAAAGAGTATTCTGGAGTCCCATGTCGGCTACTGCCTTGTTAACAATCTTGAGTGACTCACTGGGCCTGTTTCCCTGTCACATGAGGGGGTTGAACTAAATGATTATGAAGATCCCTTCTACATCTAAAATGCTATGATTTCTACATGGCAATTGAAGAATTTATAAGCTCCTTTCTTGGAGCATGATTTGCTATCTATGAAGTGAAAATAATCATTTCTATATGAGAAGAGGCCTTGCCCTACTCTTTTTGGAGTTGATTTTTTTTTTTAAGTTCCATCCAGTGAAAAAGCATTTAAAGAAGGACTGCCTTCAAGAAGATCACTGGTCAAAGAGAAACTAAAATGACAGAGATAAACAGGGACCATCATGCAACGTGTTCTATGACCCTTTCAATGTGCTTGGCCTTGTGCTAGGCCTCCACAGAACTTTAGGAATTTACAACCTAAACCACATGCTCACCTATTCGGATGCTCAGAATACACCTGGACAGTCCATGAACTAGAATATGAGATGGTCCAGATTACTTATTTAAAATGTAGTTGTTAGGAAACACATGAAAATCTGGAAATCCCCAAGTATCTTGGTTTGAGTGTCAACAATGGATGAAATTGCCAATGCACCTAGTCTAGCTTTCCCCTTACCTGTGCTATGAACACTTTTTGAGAGATTTCTGCCTTTAGATGGTATGTTTTAAAATAATTAAGAGGCTAAAATGAAAATAAAACTTCAAAAACATACACACTGGATTTGAAATGAAACTTATACCCCATTCTGGTTCTACCACTATGTGATGCTCACTGAGTCATGTACCCCATTTAAAATAAGTCTCAATATAAAATTGTGAATAAAAATTTTGCACAATATTAAATAATGTTGTGTAACCATCTCGCAAACAATGCTCAGGAAATCTTTGTAATGTAATTGTTTGAAATCTTCTGAAGGAAGGCTCCCAGGAATGGTAGAAATCATTTCATGAAAGGCAACATGGAGGGCCTGTCATTGTCAGCAAAGTGAAACAAAACTGTTCCCTTCATGTGTGATGGGCTCACAGACTGCTGTCCTCACTGACTCCAGGTTGAATACATATTTACTAAGCCTTGTGTAATTAAAGCAGCAGGAAAAATTTCCCCCAATCCCCGCTTTCTGGCTCAGCACCTGCAATCATGGAAACAAAAAAGTTTCCACTATGAGGTTTTCAAATAGGAACTAGCTCCATGCTTGAGGTGTAGAACTAAATCAGGTTTTTTTTGTGCTTCTCAGTGAGAGATTATCTGTAGAACTCAGTACTTGAAACTTACACACACACACTTATATCTACGTACTACTTCACCCTTAGGTACTTTTGTTTGTCTGTTTGTTGTTTGCTTGCTAGGTGGGAAAGGAGAGATACAGATGTGTGAAGAGAAACTGCAGAATAATATTCACATGGTTGAAAAATAACACTTGTGAAATATTTAATTGGCATAAATTGGTATAATCTTTCGGAAAGGAGTTTAGTAACATAACAAAAGTTACTAAAATTCTATTTCCTTTAAGTCAATAGTTTCAAGAAATCTAAAAATCAAACATTAGAAGGCTGAGAGTGTGAATCAGTAGTGGGGCACTTGCCTACCATGCTCCAGGCCCCAGGTTCAATCCCCAGCACCACAAAAATAAACAAACAGAAAGAAAATCAAATATTTGAAAAAACCTAAGTGGAAAAATGGCTAAGGATATAATGATGAAAAGTCAACTCAATGGACTAAATTATAGTGTACTGAGCAGAGGCTCCAATGTCTATGTGACAACATGCAAAGTTATAAATTGATGAGGCATCTGTAAAGTGTGGAATGCTATACTTGCCTTCCTTATAACCAGTCCTATGTAACAACATATGTGTCTTATGAATAAATATTGGAAAGAGAACATATAAACATGGATGAAAATGTTAAGAATATTGCTATATTAAAGCACAAGACTGTGAATTTTCTTCCTCAAAATGCTTGTTGTGAGGGGACTGGACTTTGATCACATGATAAAGCGAGAGCACACAGGGAGGGGTGAGGATAGGTAAGACACCTAAGAAATTAGATGGCATTTGTTGCCCTCAATACAGAGAAACTAAAGCAGATACCTTAAAGCAACTGAGGCCAATAGGAAAAGGGGAACAGGTACTAGAAAAAAGGTTAGATAAAAAAGAATTAACCTAGAAGGTAACACCCACGCACAGGAAATCAATGTGAGTCAATGCCCTGTATAGCTATCCTTATCTCAACCAGCAAAACCCCTTGTTCCTTCCTATTATTGCTTATACTCTCTCTACAACAAAATTAGAGATAAGGGCAAAATAGTTTCTGCTGGGTATTGAGGGGATGGGGGAGAGAGGAAGGGGGTGGGAGGGAGAGGGAGGAGGGCAGGAGGTTAGGGAGGGGGTGGGGGAAGGGGGGAGAAATGACCCAAACATTGTATGCACATATGAATAAATAAATAAAAATTAAAATTAAAAAAATGCTTGTTGTTTGCCAGGAGTGGCAGCACACACCTCGAATTCCAGCACTTGGCAGATAGAGGCAGGAGGATCCCCAGTGTAAAGCCAGCCTGAGCTATATTGCAAACCCTGAATAAAACAAACAACAAAACCAAAATGTTTGTTGCTAGAATATCATTTTTATCCTGTAGTGCTGGGAATTGAACTAAGGCTCTGTGCATGCTGGGCAGATAGTCTGCCACTGAGACACATCCCCAGTTCCAGAATATAATTTTTATAAGGAATATTCAGGAACTGGTAAAGCGATAGAACAACTTGCCAGTATTCACAGTGGAAGCAAGGCATCAATATTTGTCATACTTTCAGATTGAGATGGAGCCCATGCCTCCCATGCCAGGCCCTGGGTGGGTCATTTCACAGCGTGGAGCTTCTGCTACAGCACCCAGAGTAGAACACAGCTACTCAACCAGACATAAGTGCTAATGGCTTCCCAGCAGTTTGAATTAAATGATCTGAAAGAAAATTACACTACTTCCAGCAAATACTTCCTAGAATCACAAAGTACCTTTTATTGTCAAGTGACATGTAAACTATAAATACAAGTTTAGCCATTCTTGATTGAGAACTAAAAATATGTTACATTTTAACAACTGTTTAAAATAAATTATCAAAGAGCCAATGTTTTAATTAATAAGTCACTTCTGTCTAAGTTCTCACATATATTTGTCTAGTTGAATTCCCTGAAGTATTCATAAAAGCAAACACGTATCAAATTAAAAAGCAGAAAAAAGATCAAATATTTTACTGATTTTTCTTACTGGAAAGTTCTCCATTTAATTTTTGGAAAAGTAATCCCTGCATTTGGCAAAACATTCCAACAGTTCGAAAGAATAACCATGGGAAGAAAATTTCTCTCCACCATTCCCTATCCCCCAAGCTAAGAAAAATTTAACAAAGTATTTTAGCTCTATAGTACAGGAATTTTCAAGCAGATTGAAATAAAAAACTGGTGTGTTAGAAAAGGCATAGCAAGAATTGAGTTTTGGAGGTACATGTTGCATATGCTCTCCCTGTAAAGCAAAACAGTTCTTGAACTTCTAAAACTGAAACTTTTGGAATTTGTTTAAACTTATTCTTACCTATAAAATTAGATTATAAAAGTGATAATTATTTTAATTATAGAATAGTATTTAGAAAAATAGCTTCTAGAATGTAATCTTGGTTTTGAATAAATATTTTGGAACATTTACCCATTGCCTTTCATTTTGTTTTGTTTTGCTTTTAAGACCATGCTGGCCTCAAATTTGAAATATTCCTGCCTCAGCCTCCTGGGTGCAGGGATCCATGGCATGGGCAAGCCGGGATCATTGCCATTATTTGCATTTGGATACAAACTCAGGAGTAGCCATGATCTAGTTGAATTCCTATAAAAAAGGGAACAGAAAGTATGTCTTTCCCATGAACAAAATTTATAATTATTCAATGTTGCAGGCATGCAATTAAAAACAAAATCAACAAGATTACTTAGAAAAAGGATTTCTCTTGTCTCCCCACAACTTTTAAACATAAATATAAAAATTTATATGCACACACCTTATAACACAGCAATCTATTTAGGAATAAAAATGCACTACGGTGAATTGTGGTATGTGTAAATTATATCTCAATGAGAGTGCATTAAAAAAAATATGAAAACTGCTCTCAATCCAAAGGAACTGATCTTTAGGCATCAGCCCAGAGAACACAACTCCCAGTTGTACAAGGTACTTTAGGAATTTCCAAGGTCAACACTCACAATCATCAACTTTTCACACCTGAATTAGTTTACTTTGACACACTCTGATGATTTTTCCCAATTAGAATTACATCCATGGACCTCTTTACCCTTAAGAATTATATGTTGATGGTACCAACTGAATTTTACTTTAAAAATTCTATTTTTGCTTACATAATCTCTTTATTTACATTTCACCAAAGAAATGTTTTCCATTACATGGCTATAATTCATTTTCCAAAACAGAAAAGAATAAAGTTGCATAGATTCTATACTAATAAAGGGGAGGAAAACCACACAAATAATAGTAGGCTCTCTCCACTGGGGAATATGTGCAGGAGGGGGAGAAGTAAAACTATAAAGAGTTACATAAAATTGTTCTTCTATGACCTGGTCCTACCTTGGATTTTCTAACAATTACACACAGAGAGAGCCAACTGTGAGGGGCACACAGCCTGGGTGGGACTCAGAATGCAAGTTTTACCCAGTTTCTGTATGGGCAGCAGATTGGCAGACCTCACTGTGGGGACCCTAGTGGTAGCTCAGGACATTCTCTATGTGACTGCAGCTGCCTTCAAAATCTGAGCCCCACGCATTTTTTTCAGATCCATTATTTGGAGTTTGACTCATCTCCCCCAGGAAAGCCTATATGCTCCCTAATAATCCTCTGACCTCTGAGGATCTGTAAGTAGATATTCCCATCTGCTTAAAGTTGCTGTGGAGGAGTTTCAGACAGGCAGAACTGCAACCCAACCCAGCTAGTGTGTTCAGGCAGAGGAGGCTTCATGCACCCAGGAGAACAAAGCTAAAGGCTAGGCAGCAAGTGGACATAGCAAACATTCAGGGTGACACATCTCCACTGCAAAGAAATGTTCTCGGCCATTTCAAAATGCATCTCTAACTATAACTGCTGCTTTGCTGGTTAAGTGCCTAAGCTGGTCTCTGAGAGTCAGTCATTTTGGATGAGATAGAGAAACAGCACAAATTCAAAACTACTGAGTCTTGCACATGGCAATTTCAAGTACTTACTAGCAGAAAGCCACCATGGATTTTATAAGATATATGTCATCTAGGGCTGTGACCACTGGCAGCTCAGACGAGACCCTTTATATCATGCATAATCAGCAGAGTGGTGCTTCAGAATGAATGGAAACATCAATGCACAAGTGCTGAAAACACCCAAAGGTGCAGGGAAGACCCTCCAATTATGGTTGTTCAGTTGGCTTTGTCACGAATCATGGCAATAGCTTGCCTAAAATGGAAGGACAGATCAGCTCCGAGACGAAACACAGAGACAAATCTCTTGGGGACAGCAGTTGGCCAACAGAGCCACATCTCCTCAAAGGTCCCACTCTGCAAAGGCCACAGAAATCCCACCCTCAATCAGCCTGTCCAGAAAATATTTAACATGCAACAGGGACGCCCCCTTCTGGCCTCTTCCAGGGAGAACACCAAGCTCTTCGAGGGCCATGGAGTAAAACCTGGAGGAGAGATTGGTATCAAAAACTTCACATTTAACTATGTTACATCTGTCATTATATTTGCATTATCTTCTTCAAAATGTTGTTTGGCATCTTCAACACACACACAATTATCAGTTTTTATTTTAATAATGTTTCAGTTTATTAGCGAGAATAGGAAAATACATGAAAATAAGCCATCTATCAATCCATCAGCAAAAACAACTACTTTTAACATTATTTAATATGCTTCATTTTTATGTAGTCAAGATTATGCTATATGGTAGCCATTGCCAATCTACTTCCAGTTCCTGTCTCTGGCTCCATTAAACTGACTTCTGGATCAATTCGGCCAATGAGAGGCAGTGGCAAGAGTTTGGAGTGTGGAAAGAAGGGATAAGCCAGGATATTTATCCCTCTCTCTGCCTTGGGGAGGAATTTCCCAGCTCCATGAGTCTAGTCCCCACCAAGTGCGTGATTTATTGGGTGTGGCACCATCTTGTCCAGCCCTGGGGGAAGTAGGGGGAGGGCTTCCTGATACTGTTCACCTCTATGGGCTCTCTGCCCTCCATCACTGAGAATCAATTCCATAATAAATTCCATTTGTTTGAAATGCCTACAGTGGTTCATTTTCCTAAGTGGATCATGACTGTTCTATGTCACATGTGTAATTTTTGGTTATTACTTAATAATTTATCACTTGGGCTGGTGGAATGGCTCAAGTGCCTACCTGACAAGCCCTGAGTTCAAACCCCAGTACTGAAAAAAAAAATACCAGTGCTAGACACTGTTCTAAACTGTTGGTCAGGTGCTGGTAGCTCACACCTGTAAGCTACCTGATCTCTGCTACTCAGGAGGCAGAGATTAGGAGGATGGAGGTTCAAAGCCAGTGTGGGCAAATAATTCATAAGACTGTATCTCAAAAAAAACATCAAAAAAAGGGCTGGTGGAGCTGCTCAAGCAGTACGAGTGCCTGCCTAGCAAGTGTGAGTTCAAACTCCAGTGCTGCTGAAAAAATATTAATAATTTGTCACTCAACGTTATTCCATACAGATTATTTTATCTGTAGTTCTTTACAAACCTTCCTTAATGGCTGCATACCTTGTAACTTCATACCTTAATTGACTCATATCATTCAAGTTTCTAATTTCTGCTGAACTATTACATTAATATGTGCATAAATTTCTACCCATACTTCTAAGTATTTGCATAGACATGTTTCCTGAAAATGCCTAAAAATTAATGACCCATTTTAAGATTCTTGATACATATTGCCAAAAAAAGTCTCCAGTAAGAAAGGATAGACCAGTTCCCAATCCCACCGACAGTCTAAAACAGCTTGTCTCACTGTGTCCTCTGCACCTCTGATTTCCTTGGTGCGTTTATGTTACAGTTTTAAAAGGCATCCTGTTGTTACTCCTTAATTTAGATGCATTTTGTTTTTGCTGTTAGTGAGGTGGAACATTTTTCAGGTGATTATTATCCATGTGCACTTCCTCTTTGGTAAACATCTTTTATCATACAGTCAGTCCTTAAGTGATTCTCACTTTGTTCAGGTATACCAGTGATAGTTCTGAGAGATAAAAAGCAGAATATTGCTCTAGCTACATTAGGCAAAAGGGATTTATTAAGACAACATAAAACTAAACTATGACATTGAAAGAACTTTTGTAAATGTCACAATGTACCCCCAGCATAAAAATAAAAAGTAAAATAAAATATTAAAAAAGATTATGTCATATAACTACAAAATGAGTAAGAAGGCTGAAAATTGAGTTCAGAAAATAGGCAAAACAGAACCTAGTAATCTGGAAATATGGTCACAGTCCTGCCGATGCTACTACTGATGCTGCCACCCTGAAATGCTATTCCTGGCATTGCTGCCCCCAACTTCACTGAATTCTGGATGCCACCAGCCAAATGAACACGAAGTTCTTCTTGTACCTTTATCGTTCCCTGTGACAACGGCAAACTCTGCATGAGTACCTTCCTTCATCAGGAAGTGTCTACTTCTCTACCTCCAGAAGCCAAGCTATTTTAATTCATGAGCAGTACAAGTTAGAAGTGACACTGCACAATTCCTGAGGAAGACTGCAGCTTAATAAGCATCTTCAAAAGGGCCACATGTTAAAGACTTAGTCACCAGCCTATGGCACAACTGGGAGGTGGTGGAATCTTTGTCAGGGTGACAGAAAGCTAAAATAACTTCTTAGATTCCAGCTGCCTGCCATGCTGTGAGGAAGATAACCCACAGATAGGCCCAGGCAGACTCAAAATTGCTCCAGATAAGACCACATGTAACAGAGATGAACCATCCCCAAATTTGCAGGTCTGTGAGCAAATGAAAGTTTTAAGTCACTAAGTTTTGGAGTGGTCTGTTATGCATCAAGATATAACCAATACAACTCTCCCTCCTTTTCCTGTACTGCAATCCACTGTTCTTCCTCCCAACTACTCTTTCTGCCCCTTCTCTTCCACTCTTTCCCGTCTTCAGCTCCCCCTCCGTCCTCCCACAACCTGTCACCACACTACCCCTCCCTCCTACACACTCACCACCCGCTGACTGGCCACTGTACCAACTGCACACAATCCCAGCCCCCTGCAGTCCCTGACACAAGCACCCTCCACTCAACAGAAACACACCCAAACACACACAAGGGCCACAAAGCCCAGCAACCCCCATAACTCTAAACCCACCCACCCATTCCTTCCTCCCCCCCAATTCTTTACTGCCACCTTTACCAAGTCCCTATAATCTATAACCAGATATACAGTTAGATAATCTATAACCATTACCCCCTCCAACTCCAACTGTTTATAGATATTATCATCGTGGGGTTTTCTATAGAATACATTAAAAACTGGTCTGGCATTGAACCTGTGAACTTGTTAATGCTAAAATGCACCCCCAGACCAGGGTCAGATAGAGCACATCAACCTAGCTAACAACCAAGTCAGACAAAACATACAAACTAAATCAGGGAAAGAAATCGGACAATCAAACCCACCAAATACCCTACCAAAAATGTACTGGCACAGCACCAAGTGGGTGAGGAGAAAAAGAAGAAGGGATGGAAAACACTCTCCTCAAAAAAATAATTCAATACAGGTTTCAGTGGAAAATGAAGAAAATGGATACCCAGTTCCTGATCTCAACAAAACAATGATAAATGTAACTAAGGAACTCAGTGATGCCCACAAAAAAACTCTCAAAGAAGAAATCTGGGAAGAATTCTGAGAAATTCATGGTGAAGATATCAGACTAGAGATCGTGTATATTCTGGCCAACCAGAATACACAAGAAATTTCAAGACACCAAAAACAAAGAACATGAGATGACACAGAAACAAGCAAAGGAACTCAGAGAGGCCTCAACAAACACCAAAGTGAAATAAAGGACACTATAAAAAGAAATACATGAATTGAAGAGAACAACAAAAATTATAAGAGTTGAACAAAGATTTGGAAAACCTCAAAAGAAAGAATCAAACAGAAATCCTAGAAAGAAAAAGTCCCTAGAGTCAAACAAAAAACACAGTGGAAGGCCATTCCAGCAGACTAGAACAAGTGGAAGACAGAATCTCAGAGCTCGAAGATAAAATGTACATTAAAGAAAAAAAACAAAGAAAACTTAGTCAAACAACTCAAGAACTATGAAAGGAATATGCAAGAACTCAGTGACTCCATCAAACCTGAGAATCATAGGCGTTGAAGAACAAGAGGTGCAAGCCAAAGGGATATGTAACATATTCAATAAAACAATAACAAAATTTCCCAAATAAAAGAGTTTTGACCATTCAGATATAGGAAGCCCCCAGGGCACCTAACAGACTTGACCAAAATAGAACCTTCCTGTGGCATATTATCATCAAAACAACAAGCATAGAGAACAGAGAAAGAATATTGAAGGCTATCAGAGAGAAAAAACAAATAATATATAAATGTAAACCCATCAAAATAACAGCATATTCTCAACAGAAACCGTAAAAGCAAGAAGGGAATGGACTAAGGTATTTCAGGTACTGAATGAAAATAACTTCAACCCTAGGATACTCTATCCTGCAAATCTGTCATTCAAAATTGATAGAGAAATAAAAATTTTCCACGATAAACAGAAACTAAAACAGTATATGACCACCAAGGCACCACTACAAAAGGTTCTACAAGGAATTCTGCACACAGAAGATGAAAGTGAACAAAACCACGAGAGGACAGGAAGCATCAAACCATGGAGAAGAAAAGACAAGCAATCAGGGAGTAGCATTGATTTGACTGCACACAATCAAATCCTTAAAAAACAAAAATAACTAAATGCAGGAGTCACCACACACCTATCAATATTAACACTGAATGTTAAGAGACTCAACTCCCCCATCGAAAGATTAAAAAGGAAGATCCGACAATCTGTTCTTTACAAGAGACCCATCTTATTGACAAAAATAAACACCAGCTTAGAGTAAAAGGCTGGAAGATTTATTAAGCCAATGCCCCCCACCAAAAGCAAGCAGGAGTAGCAATACTTATATCAGACAAAGTAGACTTCAAACTTACGTTGGTCAAACAAGACAAAGAAGGACACTGCATACTAATAAAAGGTGCAATACATCAGAAAGAATAACAATCATCAACCTATGTGCACCCAAGGTCAGAGCACCCAGTTTCATCAAACATACACTAAAGGACTTAAAGGCATACAGACTCCAACACAGTGGTAGTGGGAGAATTTAATACCCCTCTATCACCAATAGATAGGTCACCCAAACAAAAAATCAACAAAGACATCCTAGAACTAAATGACACCATAAATCAAATAGACCTAGCTGATGTCCACAGAATATTTCATCTGACAACAACACAATATACATTCTTCTCAGCAGCCCATGGAACTTTCTCCAAAATAGATCACATCTTCAGACACAAAGCAAACATAAGAAAATAGAAATAACTCCCTGCATTCTATCTGATGACAATATATTAAAACTAGAACTCAACAACAAAAACAACAGCAGAAAACACAAATAATTGGAGGCTGAATAATACAGTGCTCAATGATCAGTGGGTCATAGCAGAAATAAGATAGGAAATAATGTTCCTGGAAGCTAATAAAGATCAAAACACAACCTACAAGAACCTATGGGACACAGCAAAGGCAGTCCCTAAGAGGAAAGTTTATAACCATGAGTGCATATATCAAACAGACAGAAAGAATTCAAATAAACAACCTAATGCTACATCTCAAACTCCTAGAAAAGCAAGAGCAAGCAAAACCCAAACCAAGCAGAAGGAGAGAAATAATAAAAATAAGGGCCAAAATAAATGAAATAGAGACCAAAAAACCATACAAAGAATCAAGGAAACAAAGAGCTGTTTCTTTGAAAAAAAAAAAAATGAGATTGAAAGCCCCTCACAAATCTGACTATAATGAGGAGCGGAAATACCCAAATTAGCAAAATCAGAAACAAAAAAGGGGAGATAAAAACAAACACCATGGAAATCCAGGGAATCATCAGAGACTAATTTGAAAATCTATATTCCAACAACTTGGAAAATCTTGAAGAAACGAACAAACGTCTAGAAACTTATGACCATCCAAAACTGAACAAAGAGGATGTTAACCACCTAAACAGATCTATAACGCACAATGAAATTCAAGGAGCAATGAAGAGTCTCCCAAAACAGACAAGTCCAGGACTTGACAGATTCTCAGCTGAATTCTACCACACCTTCAAAGAAGAACTAATACCAATACTCCTTAAACTTTTCCACAAAATAGAAAGGGAAGGAACACTGCCTAACCCATTCTATGCAGCCAGTATTACACTCCTTCCAAGACCAGACAAAGACACATCCAAAAAAGGAGAACTACAGGCCAATCTCCTTTAAACATTGAAGCAAAAATCCTTGATAAAATGATGGCAAAGCAAATCCAACAATACATCAGAAAGATCATTCACCATGACCATGTCGGCTTCATCCCAGGGATGCAGGGATGGTTCAACATATGCAAATCTAAAAATGTAATATAGCACATGAATAGAAGCAAAGACAAAAACCACATGATCATCTCGGTAGATGCAGAAAAAGCCTCTGATAAGCTCTAAGAAAACTAGGAATACAAGGAAAGTACCTCAACATTACAAAGGCCATATATCACAAACCTATAGCCAACATCATACTTAGTGGGGAAAACTGAAACCACTCCCCTAAAATCAGGAACAAGACAAGGATGCCCACTCTCCCCACTCCTATTCAACATTGTCCTGGAATCCCTAGCCAGAGAAATAAGGCAAGAAGAAGAAATAAAAGGAATACAAATGGGTAAAGAAACTGTCAAAATATCCCTATTTACAGATGACATGATCCTATACCTCAAAGAATCAAAAAACTCCACCCAAAAACTTCTAGACACCATTAACAGCATCTGCAATATAGCAGGACACAAAATCAACTTACAAAAATCAATAGCCTTAACACCACCACAAGCAGGTACTGGCGAGGATGCGGGGAAAAAGGAACCCTCTTACACCGTTGGTGAGAATGTAAACTAGTACAACCACTCTGGAAAAAAATTTGGAGGCTACTTAAAAAGCTAAATATTGATCTACCATTTGATCCAGCAATACCACTCTTGGGGATATACCCAAAAGACTGTGACACAGGTTACTCCTGAGGCATCTGCACACCCATGTTTATTGCGGCACTATTCACAATAGACAAGTTATGGAAACAATCAAGATGCCCCACTACTGACGAATGGATCGAGAAAATGTGTTATCTATACACAATGGAATTTTATGCAGCCATGAAGAAGAACGAAATGTTATCATTCGCTGGTAAATGGATGGAATTGGAGAACATCATTCTGAGTGAGGTTAGCCTGGCCCAAAAGACCAAAAATCATATGTTCTCCCTCATATGTGGACATTAGATCAAGGGCAAACACAACAAGGGGATTGGACTTTGAGCACATGATAAAAGCGACAGCACACAAGGGAGGTGTGAGGATAGGTAAGACACCTAAAAAATTAGCCTTCAACGCAGAGAAACTAAAGCAGATACTTTAAAAGCAACTAAGGACAATAGGAAAAGGGGGCCAGGAACTAGAGAAAAGCTTAGATCAGAAAGAATTAACCTAGAAGGTAACACACATGCACAGGAAATCAATGTGAGTCAACTCCCTGTATAGCTATCCTTATCTCTACTAGCAAAAACCCTTGGTCCTTCCTATTATTGCTTATACTCTCTCTTCAACAAAATTAGAAATAAGGGCAAAATAGTTTCTGCCAGGTATTGAGGGGGTGGGGGGGAGATGGAGGGGGTGGAGTGGGTGGTAAGGGAGGGGGTGGGGGCAGGGGGAAAAAGGACCCAAGCATTGTATGCACATATGAATATTAAAACAATTTTTTAAAAATCAATAGCCTTTCTATATGCCAACTATGAACAAACTGAGAAAGAATACAGGAAAACAATTCCATTTACAACAGCCTCAAAAAAAAATCAAACACCCAGGAGTAAACTTAACAAAGGATGTAAATGACCTCTACAAGGAGAACTCAAACCACTAAAGAAAGAGATCAAGGAAGACTAGAGGATGGAAAGATCTCCTGTGCTCATGGACTGGTAGAATCAACACAGTAAAAATGGCTATTCTACCAAAAGCAATCTACATGTTCAATGCAATACCCATCAAAATTCCAATGACATTCATCACAGAGATTGAAAAATCTATCCTAAAGTTCATTTAGAAACACAAAAGACCACAAATAGCCAAGGCAATAATACTGAGCAAAAACAGCAATGCTGGAGGTATCACAATACCCAACTTCAAACTATACTACAGAGTCATAGCAATAAAAACAGCATGTTACTGGCACAAAAAAAGATGTAAAGACCAGTGGAACAGAATAGAGGAACTGGATATGAATCCATACTGCTATGCCCACCTTATTTTTCACAAAGGTGCCAAAAATATATGATGGAGAAAAGAGAGCCTCTTCAACAAATGTTGCTGGGAAACATGGCTGTCTGTCAGCAGAAAACTGAAACTAGATCCATGCCAGTCACCCTGTACTAGTACCAACACAAAGTGGATTAGACATTAATATCAGACCCGAAACCTACATGAAAGAGCAGGGAACACCCTGGAAACAATAGGAATAGGCAAGGACTTCATCAGCAGCCCAGCAACTAAGAGAAAGGATGGACAAATAGAACTACATGAAATTAAAAAGCTTCTGCACGACAAAAGAAATTGTATCTAAACCGAAGAGAACACCCACAGAGTGGGAGAAAATATTTGCTACCTATACATCAGACAAAGGACTGATAACCGGAATTTACAGGACTGGTCTCCCTCCACCAAGAAAAGCTTCTGAAGTAAAAGAAGGACAAATACACTCTCCTATTTGTAACTTGGGTAGGGTACCCTCAAAATCTAGCTCTGTCATTGAGGGGCATTCAGGGATCTAATGTCACTTGAGCCTGACAAGAGGTGCTGTCAGCCAGGACTTCAGTTCCCTGCTTCCTCTCCCACCCTGCTGCTGAGCCAGGAGGTTCTCCATGATCCAAACAGAAGGGGGCTTCAACACTGAATTTATTTTACTCATCAACTGCATAACTCATTGTCTGTGGAACATTTTGCACTATCTTTAAAAGACCTTTCCTTCCCTCTCTGTAATTCTGCCTTTACCCCACTTCACCATCATTAACCATCACACTTCTGTCCCTCTCAAAACACTAGATGTTTTCCCATTGAGCCCATTTGAGTACATTTGAGCGGTAGGCTATATTGGAGTGTTTTTGCTATCCTGCAATACAACCCAGCTATTAAAAGTGCAGAGGCACTGAACCTATGTCAAAACATCACCTGATTACTGGGTTAGTGGAGAGTGAAAACTGATGCAATCCTAAATCTGGTTGCATCAGCTGCTAGGTGTGACAGGAAGTGAGCAGTCAGGCATTTGAGAAGGAGATCACAAGAAATTGTTGTCCTAGCACCAATGAAGTCCTGGAGCCACATCACAGGGTATCTGGGGCCCAACTCGCCCACCCCAGTGCCCAGTACCCAGCAAGTGCACAATACTAGTTAATCAAAGGACTGGTTACAGAATGCTCAAGCTATCTGGATCCTGTGAAAAAGATAAGCACCCCATGACAGCTGGTAGTTAGCCTGGTTGGTTTTATCAGTCAGACCTTGGTGTGGCTACAAGCTGGCGGGGCACCCACAGCTTGGGTTGATGCTTGTTTATATTAAACGTAAGCAATTTCATGGAACATCAGTGGCCATCAGACAAAGACCAATATGACCATGACAAAGACAAAAACAATACTCCTTCATAGGCACATTTGAACACAGGCAAAACAGGGACACCATCCAAGTCCCAAAAAGGAGCAGGTATCCCCCATACCAGCTAATGAGTGACTTGCTTCTTTACCAAAACCAGCTTTAGCCTCACTCCATTCTTCTCACCTTCCAGGTAAGAATTAAGATGCCCAATCATAGTTATCCCTGTTTCCTGACAGCATCCAAAGCAAAGCCTATTCCTTGAACCCAAGGATCTGAGACATCCATGGCTACCCATAGTCAGAGACTTCCCTAATTCAGTGGGTCAATGGACCCAATTTGTGTTCCTCAATGGTCTTTGGGATTTACAATCCTTAGCCATACATAACCCTTCCCAGATTAGCAAAATGACTATGGTTATCATTGTGCTTGTGTCACAGGGAGAAAGCAGGGGAAGAAACAAGCATGGGGGACTCACTGAGGGGAGGTGGGGAATCAATGGTTGTCAAGCTTCACTTCAGAGCGACAGATGACCTGTACAAAGGGCATTTTCCCAATGCAATGTTCACTCCTTTCTTTCAAAGAAAATTCAACAGAATATAGAAATAGGATTAACCATGAGCTTACACAAACACACATATGTAAAATAAACCATTCACTAACTTTGGTACTCTGACAAATAACTTGTGACAAACATTACAACTGATGGACACAATCAAGGAACACAAACCAGCCAAAGCCTTACAATTACCTCGAAGTAGGAGCAAGGTCTAGAGCCAGAGACATCAAGCCTGCTTTATCATGAGTAACCTAAACAAGTTACTTAAACTGAGCCTTGTTTCTCACTCTGCAAATTAAGAGAACAAGAACTATAAAGTAACTATGGACTAGCAGGACAAAACCCAAAATATTACTGCCTGGCACACAGAACAAGTTCAAAGTGACAAGTCCCCCCCTTTCCCGTCTTCTCCACCTTCAAATAAAAGGTGGGAACCGCTACAATGGTACATTGAAAAGAACCCATGCAAGCAAAGTCCCTCTCCTGAAATAAGCTGACCTCTTGAAAAGATTACTCTCAAAAGAGCTTTTCTTTGAAAATTGCCTATGTCTACTGGAATTTTCCCATAAAAAGTTCACAACATGGCATCCTTAGCTCTTCTGAGTTTCCTTCCAAGGGCCTACAAAATCCCAACCTGAAAACCAGGGCTTCCAGGCTGGCTTGGTCAATAGCCACCTTTGTGTCCATGATCAAGTGACATCCTATTCAGGCCTGTTTCTCTACCATAAACTGACACATTATTTCACTTTACTATTGGTCAGCAATGATGGCCATTGCTGGACAGGAAACTGTCACCAGTCACCAATAACCACCTTCCCCACTGGTGGCCTTTTTTCCCAACTGTCTAGCCACCCCCCAATATTGCACTGTCACCTGGCCTCTTGCTCACTAGGCTGGATACATCTGGGGCACAGTAGGTACCTCACTCATCTCTGTCCCACCTTTTTCCTCCCACTACTGCCCACTAGAGATTGACACAAGATGGGAGCTCAGAAAGTTTGATGAGAGTCAAAATTTTGAGCTCCAGATGAGTTGAATAGATTTTATTGAAGTCCAAGTGATTTTCCTCCTTTGATGACTCCCATGAGGGTGACAGCTTGTACTGGTTACAAGCCTTTCCCAAACACCAAACTTGCTACTTGTGCTGTGCCTCTCAAGATTGATCACATGCCCTGATTAATTGGTTTTGTTACCCAATTTATTATTACTAGGAAGGTCAATTTAATAATTTTATTGAAGAATCTTTAATGAAGAATTACCTCTAAAGAAAACTGCCATGTGTGTGCGCCTAAAGTGTAATAGGTATTTTGTTTTCTTCAAGAGAAGAAAAACATCACATGAACATTCAAAAACTTAGTTTGGTCACAGGTGCCAGTGCCTGTGAAACCCACAAAAATTTACATGTGATGTGGACCAGGCAGGTGAGTTTCAGAACTCAGTTTAACTTTTTTGTTTTTAACCCCTGAGTTAAATCCATACCACAAAAACTTTGTATTATTTTGAAAATCTGCTCTATCAAGTTTTCTCAGCTCATTTTGTACCAAAATTACTCTATCACCCAAACTAAAATAGTCTTAACGAAAAATACTGCACTCCTAACACTAACTTTCCTAACAATGTGAGACAACTACTTTTTTAAAAAAAGCCTTGAGAGTAAAAAAAAAAGGAATTCAACAAGGGGCAAAAATGTCTCTTTTAATGCTCAGTCCTGATTAATTTTTATACCGCACCTCAATTTAGCAGGAATATAGATGACAGGAGGTGCTAACAGATTACAGAATTCAAACTTTAAAACAAAGGGTAAACTGAGGAAATGACTGTTCAACTACTGTGCAAAGCTAGCATGGGGGAAACCAGGGCTCTTGGCACAGAGATCTTTAACAACAAAATGGATCTTTTGAGACCCAGCTAGAATGATCACTGAGCCAGTCATGGCCTTCTTTCCCTGTCTATACAGCTGTTTCTACATAGCTCACTGCTTATTAGGCAGTTTATCTGAAGATTACAGGGTGGGAGAAATAAAAAGAAAATTCAGGTTATTTATTTTACTGCTTATCAGATTCCATGACTAAAAGAGGTTTGACTAATATAAAACATGGAAATAAGTATGACCTGTTCAGCTGTGCTGCCTTCACAATAACTAAGAAAATTAACACTCTCTCTGTCTGATGAAGGTCTATGGAATAAACATTCCCTTGTTTAAATACCAGAAAGCATTACCTACCAGAAAAAAAGAAGGCATTAATTGGTAAATGGCTCAGTTTTCTTGAGTGAACTCTACCCCTTACCTGATATAAGTTGAGTGAGCAAAACTGATTTCCATTTCACTGTAAATTCTATAGTAATAACAAAGAGTCAAAATGGCACAACACTGTTTATTTCAAACTTCAAACAACATGAAGTGATGACTTCTGACACCAAGCCATACAGTAATACTAAAGGAATAGAAAAAATATTAACAGAAAGAAAATCACTTTTCATAAGAGCAAGTGCTTCACATTTCACAGCAGTGCTTCAGCAGTACTGGCAAGTATTTCTGGACAACTGCTTTCAACAACAGGATCTGAAAAAACCCATGACCAGAACAGAGAAGTCCACAGCTTCACCCTGACAGTTTACATTCCAAGTCACTCCACACCACACTGCTGCACTCACAGACTTTTGTAAACCTGACCTTAAAATGTAACTGGGTATTGTGCGTGATTGCAATGAAAACTACCTAAAAACAAAACAGAGTGGCAGAAAAGTAAACAAAGTTTCCCGTAAGGCATCAGGAGATCACTGCTGGCTGGCCCTTCATTTCACCAGCTTAAAGGAAAGAGATTTTTATTTCTCAGCAAGCTCAATGTTTCAGAAGCTTAGCCATCAGGCTCAAGTCTAAAGGTTTCAAAGACAGTCTTGCCCACCTCTTTTTTATTTTTTGGTAAATGTTTCATATAAAACATGAAATCAAGTTCTACTGTATAAAAAAAACAATATTTTTCATAGTAAAAATATATATGTTTAAATTTCTCTTTTTAAAAAGACACATAATAACAATACTTCAGAAGACTGGATTTAACTTTCACTTCCCACATGGTCAGCAGTCCACCCTGGCACAGATACATTAAGGCAAAGGCTCCAGGAGAGGCACGTCCACCTTGGCTGTGGCTGGAGAGACTCAAGGTGAGCACACTACTCCTCACAGGGTCAACAGAATGGCTTCTCCTTCATGTTCACTGAGCCATCCTGCATCCCAAAGTAGACTCTTTCTGCCATGTTAATGAACAGGCCTGTGTCCACCACACCTACACAACAAAGAATAAAAAGAATCATTGAGGTTCAGCCTCCCAAGATAAGAAGAGAATCAAGGATCATAGGGTCACGGGAAGCAAACATTTTAAGCAGCACTGGATAGTAACAAATCTAAAGCCTTGCTCTCCCACAAAGCAACTTAAAGAGATTCTGATTATCTTTATTTCTTCCTGCCAGCTCTTTCTCCACCCCACCCGGCCCTGAGGCGTTCTTTCTATACCCAAATGTGCAAGCTCTGCCCCACCACAGGGTCTTTGTCATGCTGCTCCCTTTGCCTGTCTGATCATCTTCAGATACTTCATGGAGTTGCTCTTCTTCACCCTTCCAATATACCAGACAAGTCCTCTTCTAGAGAGACTCTCCAAGACTACTCTAAGCAGCCCCCACTCTGTAATTTTCAATCACACACATACTCATGCCTAGTCTCCCGCAATTCTACGCCTAGATATGCAGTTGTTAGGTGTATGTATAATAAAAAAAAACACATATAAGATGAGTCAGGCACAGGGCTCACACCTATATACCTAGCTACTTGGGAGGCAGAGACTGGAAGAATCAGGTTCTCGGCCAGCTTGGGCAAAAAGTTAGCAGGACCCCATTTCACCTAATGAAAAGTGTAAATAGGAAGACCGCAATCCAGGCCGCCTGGGTATAAAAGCTAGACCCTATTCAAAAATAACTAAAGTGAAAAGGGTTGTGGGTATTGCTCAAGTATAAAGTACCTGCTAGTAAGCATGAGGCCCTGAGTTCAAACCCCAGTACCACCAAAAAATAATTTTTTTAAACCACATATAAGATATCCACTGCAGCACTTTTCCTAACAGCTAAACACTGGGAATACCCAAATTCCCACCAAGAGTAGAATGGACACATAGATATGTTTCTTTCCACATACACACACACAGAGTGGAATACTATTCAGCAATGAGAATAAACTATAACTACATATGACCTTTACCTGAAATATTTACATACACACACACAGAGCAATGAGATAATATTAATCAACTATCAAAGAAAAAAAAGTATGATGAAAAGTGGTGTATAGGGAAAGAGGGGCATGCACACATTGCTAGTAGAAGAATAAGTCTGGTACTATCTGTGGAAGGCAATTTAACACCATCTAGCAAAATCCATGGACACACATAACTTCTGATCCAGCAAGTCTCTTCTAGCAAAAGACGAGAAACATAAACGTCCACTGGTGAGGATCTGGTTAAATAAATTATGAAATAATATTAACATAGCCATAGAATACCAGTTACTAAAAAAAAAAAAAAAAAAGGATAAGATTGCCCTTTTGTGAACCAATACATAAGAGTCTCCAAGACAAGAAACAGTGGGAAACAGTACAGAACATGTACATAGTGTGCTGTTGCTTAGGTAAAAGGGGTATAGCAGGGGACTTTCAACTTATGAAAGACCATTTCAAAACAGACCAGATGATTTTTATTAGCATATAATAGTTGTACGGGGGAATACATTGTGATATTTACATATGTACTCACAATCTATCTTTGTTAGATTTAACCCCTCCATCATTCTCTCTCTTCCCCCCTTTCCTCCTTCTTAGAACAATTTCAACAGGTTTCATTCTTTTATTTTCATATATGAATACAAAATATATCCACCATACTCACACCCTTTCCTTATACCCACTGGTACTCACTCCTGGAAAAGACCTGTTTTACCCTCCTACCCTTCTTTTTTTTTTTTTAAAAAAAAAAAGTCATACAATGTTTTTGGTAACACTGGCTGCCTCCAGACAGGGTAACTAGCTGGTTATAAAAAAAGGAAGGGGAAGGGCACTTGCCACTATTTACTCATAATTTTGAACCAGGTAATTTCAAAAAGAAAATAAAATTTCCATGGACATCCTTCAATAAACAAACAAAATGGGCAATGAGTCACTAAACATAAAGATTCCTGGCACCAAACTGGACCTGTATAACTGGAGCCTCCCAAAGATGAACAAAATAGAACTTAAGACCCATTCTTGGGCCAAGCGCATGGCTCACACCTATAATCCCAGCGATTAGGAGGATCAGACTTAGAGGCCAGCCTGGGTAAAAAGTCAATGAGAGCCACCCCAATCAATAAACTGGGCATAGTGCCACATGCATGTAGTCCCAGCTGTGCCAGAGGCACAGGTAGAAGGATTACTGTCTAAAGCTGGTCCAAGGCAAAAATGTAAGATCCTGCCTGGAAAATAACTAAAAAGCAAAAAAGGGACAAGGCATGACTCAAGCAGTAGAACACCTGCCTCCAAGCCTAAGAACCTAAGTTCAAATCCCAGTACCATCAAAAAAATAAGAAAAAAAAATTTCTAAACCTCTGCAACAGGGCTGGCATAGTGGCTTAAGTGGTAGAGCACCGGTCCTGAGTTCAAACCCCAGTATCACCAAGGGAAAAAAGAAAAAGAGCCAGAACCATATAAATAATTTGACAATTTTGCTGGTGAAATGGCTCAAGTGGTAAGAGTATCTGCCTAGCAAAGTGAGGCCCTGAGTTTAAACCTCAGTGCCACCCCACCCCTCAAAAAAAAAGAAAGAAAAGAAAACCCACCTCTGCAATATAAGGTGAAAGCTTCCATCTGACCCCAGAGAAAGTCAAACTGCCTTCAGAAAAGGCTTTAAAGAGAAAAAGAGAATAAAACAAGAAAAAAAGAGGAAAAAAAAAAAAAGCATGACCTTGGAGTAACCTCTTCAACTTACTGAGTTGCTGGGAGTAGCTGATCCTCTTACCCCAAATAAAACACAGTGGAAAGGACAGAGGACACTAAATGTGAACCATGATGAAAACACTCTGATGACTTTGGTCCTTCAACAAAGAGGTACTCTGCTCCAGGCAGACCCAATCAAACATCCAATGGAGCTGTTCTCTAAGTGTCCTCACCTGTGCAAATGCACATGGAACACAGGCAACTGGGGTCAACAGGGAGAATGGCACTGTTCTCCACCCTTAATATTGCTCCAACAACAAATCTAACAGGTAAAACCAAGGAAAAGGAAAAAATAAGCAAAAAGAAACCACTATGTTATCAAACCTGCTGATAACATATTACTTGGTTTAATAGCTAGCTTTTTTTTTTTCATTTTTCTCATTCTAAGTTCTAATAAAACTCTGAAATTCTCTAAGATGTAGCTCCTACATACTTAGGTAGACAGCAAGACAGTGAAAATTCCCTTACAAAGAATATCTCAAAGTTTCAATAAGCCAAAAAATGGCCTGAGCAGGAGCAAGTAAGCCCCCTAGTGAGCACTACAAGAAATGCACCTACAGAGGAAGCATGCAGGCATGGGTGAGCTGTTTCCAACCCTACACTGCGCCCCCTGGGTGTGTCTACATTATCATCAGGAGCAAGTTCATCTGTTTTACTAACAGTGACTTCTACATCATCTATTCCTCCTGTCTTTTTTGGCTTTTTAGCCTTCCGCTATATAAATAACACTAACCAAGAGAATGAGTATAATTCAATTTATCTTTTTGAATTAATAAATTGGGTAAAAATTGGCAAGAGAAGACTAAAACAGACTAGAGTTGGAAGAATTAGCTTCCTTTTTCACACAGCATATATTCACACCATTTTCATTCCCAATTAGCAGGGATAACTCAGAATCCAGTATGTTTAGTTAATGGTGAAGATAGTAACCTTTCTCCCTAAGAATTATTCAGATTAAAAACACTTCCTGTGTGGTCAGTGTTTTAACTCATTTAATCCTCCCAACAATCCTACTATTAGCCCAATTTATAGAGGAAGAAACTGAAGCCCAGAGATGTTAGATACAGCTCCAAGTTCACACTGCCAAAGGATGGCAGGGATAGGATCCAGTCTGCTCCCAAAATCCACTCTTAGTCACTATACTTTGCAAAAGTGACCTTATCTGCTTCATTAACCAATACTGGCTTAGACTGTGTTTCTCAATGTTATAAAAGACTGATACCTCTCGAATATACCTCCTCCTTTAAATCCCCTCATATGAGCCCTCAATACTTTCTCTGGCTTGGACAAAGCCTCAAGAGTTATAATTCACTTCTACACCACTCTCCCTATCTTCTTTACCCAGGGCTCCAACCAGCTCCTACTCCATCATTCCCTGGCACAAGCTGCACATTTATGTTACACAACATCCCGAGTTTGGGCAAGTGAGCATTTAAGATCAGGGTCTAGAGGCAGACAACCTATAATTCATCTTGGTGCTACAGCTGTTGGGCAAATGCTTCAGTCTACTCAGCCTGTGTTCTCTGTAATGAACTCATCCAACTGGGAATCAAATGAGAGCCTTTTAAACACTGAGCACAGTGTCTATATTACACTATCCTAAGGCACAGGTCAAAAACACCTCTACACCCTGAACTTCCTCACCTTCCAAAAGAAGCAGCCTCTGTGCACTCTAGATCCCTACTATTCTTCTGGCAGAATTAGCGTATTCCATGTTATTGACAAGGATGGCTTCACAGAGCCACAAAGCTTTCCCTAGGTTTATACCAGCTCTCCTTGAGAATTGATTCCATGTACCATAGACTGGAGCATCCCATGTAACTCAAGGCACAGCATCTTGCCTATGATATGTATTCAATGAGAGTGGGTCAAGTAAGTCATTTCCACCCCCACTGCTAAGAAGATAGCTCACAAAGATCAGAGAGGCTGCAGTCAAGCTCCTGAAAGGAAAGACTCTACTCAGAGATGGTGGCCTTATTTCAAGGTAAGCCCCGTCTGACTTTCCATCAGCTCCAGGACTATCCCAATGAACTCAAAAAACACTGAACTATACACACACACCAAAGCTACTAGGTAGGCAATAACCACTCCTGTGGGGAAAAAGCAAAGGAACTCAAGTTAAAAACCCCAAACACAGTACAAAGAATTTCTTCTTCCCAACGAAGTCTCACAAAGCCCATGTCCATCAAGCCTTCTCTGGCCAGAAGCAGGAGACAGTTATAAAGGACATGGTGACCCTGTCCAGTGAATGTCATCAGGTTACCTGGGATCATTTTGATAGCTGTGTTCACTTCACTCCATTTGTGTACCCGGTCAAACTTCCAGTCCAGGATAAAATTTCCATTATCTGTCACCACAGGTCCCTAGAAGATAATTTTCCATAATAACTAAGAATGAAGAAAAAGGTAGGCAGAGGACAGGAATGAAGGTGATAACCAAAGACATCTATCCTAATTAATGGGCTCCAGTCAGTACTCCTGCTTTGTGTTTTCTAGAAGGTAGCACTGTGAAACAGTAGTGAGCAGTGATAGAACAATAATGTCACCATTTTGTGAATCAGCCAAAATGGCAACCCCACCCTTAAACAAACTCCCATGCTCTAAGACAGCCCCACCTCTACCAGAGACTACTGAGCATGTGCTAACTTCCTTCCCCTCCCCCTTCTATAAAAGCCACTGCTCACCCAGACTCAGGGCTGTGCCATCTTTTCCCCGGACAGCCTGGCAGTTTGGGCCTGCCATTAAACTTTGCTCTGTGGACGTGAGACTTTTCTCGTGAGCTTTCTTTGTGAGCGGCCTTTTTCCTAACATTTGGTGCCATGACTTGGATTGGGTTGAGTTCCTGGCACTGACTTGCTCTCCTGGCCTCCCCCACCCCATAGCTCCCTCCCTCCCTCCCTCCCTCCCTCTCTCTCAATTCCCATTTCCTTCCTCCAGGATCTGAGCTGCTTTACCAGGACCCCCAATCCTAGAAAATGCCACTTTCTCACTAGCTCACAGGGAAGTTCCTCCACCCCAGGGCACCTCCAACTGCCATCCACCACCGGCCAATCTTCCCTCAAGGTCCTCTCTCCCTCAGTGAGTCCTCCTCGCATGCTGAGCTGTGGTCTCTCTCTCTCTCATTTCCTCGAAAACCCTAGCACTAGGTCTCAGCTCGCTCTTGTCCCTGGGAACAGTTCCCCACTTGGGACTATGGAACCCCCCCCCCACCGTGATGAAGACATTTCTTCTGGGTGTTGTGTTCCACATTTCTCTCTCTCTCCTGAGGACCTGATATTTTGGGGATGCCCACCATAGCTCTCCTCAGGTCAGGACTTCACCATGGGAGTTGGACTGTCCCAAATTCCTTCAGACTCCCCATTGGGATGTCTCCTGGCAACCTTTCGCCCCTACGCCTAATGCCTGATCTTAAGCCATGAAAGCTCATTTTTCTCTGTAATCAGGCCTGGCCCCAATACCCATTAGACAATGCCTCCAAATGGCAACTTAATGGCATTTTCAATCCCAATAGTTTAAGGGATATACAATCTCTGTGAGCGTGCTGGTAAATGGAAGGAACTTTCCTACATCCAGTCCTTTCCCTATCTCTGCATCAAACCCTCCCTCTGTACTTCCTGATCCCCTGCACAGATTCTATTAGCCTATAAACCAGTTTCTAAATCAACCAATTCCTCTCCCAAACCTCCTCCTTCCCCATGTAAACAGACTTCTTGCACTGCTTACCATATCTGTCTCCTCCTATTTTCCTGAAAAACTTTCCCCGACATAGAGTTAAGCAAGCCACTCCTTGCCAACTCTGGCCTCAAGGCGATTCCAACTCTGGGAGAGTTCATGCTCCCTTCCTCTGGACTGGGACCAAGCCCAGGGTTTATTCAGGTATGCCTCATGCTACATTGGCGGAATCCTGTTTGATTATGTCATCTGACGACTGCTTCTCTTCCCCCTCCCATCTAATGTCCCTTTTTCCTGAGACAGCAACTGGAGAGTGGAGGATTTGTTTTGCTGAAAGTGTTCCAGTACCAGTCAATGGAAGTGACCTAGAGGCACAGGTGATCACTAATCCCTCAGACGTGTCATGTCTCCAGACTCTGCCTTCCCCTCCCTTACCTAAGATGTCAGCACACCTTTTCTGCTCCTCCATGGTCTCACCGCATGTCCTTTGTCTCTGTCTGCCTTCCCCTCCCTGGGCTTACTGGGACCCTGCCTCCCATGAAAAACCTGTAGCATGGTACCTTATGACTTAAGTTATTCCAACTAGTTTGCCAGGCTTCCCAGTCTAAAGTAACTTTAAATCAGCTGCTTTACAAAAGCGCTTACAAAAGACTGTGGCTGCCACGCTTATGCCGTAACTCCGCCCCCACAAAGGGAGGGGGGAAGCAAACAGACACACTAGTGCACAGGATGCCGGCTCCTGGACACAGCAAAAACGCCTGCCATAGCTAAGAAAATCCATAGAGAGGACCCAGCACATCCTGGGCCACCAGCCACATGTGGCAATGGCTATGGCCCACCGCCACTTCCCCTAGAATAAACGCCCGCAGAGTACACAGGAAGGGGGGGAGGGGTGACAGGCCGCAGGATCAGACCTAGGCAGTCAGGGTCATTTGTCCCGGGTGTGTGTGGAGGGAGTGGTGCCTTGTACAAGTCCTGCTCCTAGCCCCACCTCACACCTCGGGGCATCAGACCCAGCCTTTGTAAGTTAATTGTTAGCTCAAGGTTATAGTCCCAGAAATAGCAAAATAGACATTACTGTAGTCTCTAAACTTCTCATTTAAAATTTTCTATACCTTTGGCCTCAACATAAATTTTTCCCTCCAAATATTAACACTAGTTGTCCTGTACTGTACTGTTATTGGCCTGAAATGCCCTCTGAATGCCCTTCTCTAACTTTACAAATAATTTATTTCTTTGTTAAAAAGGTAGACTTTATTAAAGAGGCTGCCTGCTATTAGCTAAAAAATGGGATCCTAGCGTTTTGTTCTTTCTAGATGTACCTGCCCCATTCCAGTCTTCTGGCCTGTCTATTAAAACGTTAAAAAAAATATATTAAAAGCTTTGTACTGAGGACTGGCCTCAATATGCCTTGGGTGACCAAAAGAAGTGGCCTTCACAGGGTTCCTTAAATTACAATACCATACTCCAATTAGACCTTTTCTATAAAAGTAAAAAAAGTAAACTGAGGTCCCCTATACAAATTTCTACCTTCTAAGCCACCCCAATACTCAGAACCTCTTAATGAGTGCTTCCCTCTTCAATAGGCAATGGTAGGAAGAGGGCAAGTCTTATGTCCCCTTCCAGTTATCAGATCTAAGGGAAATTTAAAAACATCTAAACAGCTGTACTGATGCCCAGACAAATACATCCAAGCCTTTATCTCTGTGATCCAAACCTTTCAACGGACATGAAAGGATATTATGCTTCTACTAGACCTGACTCTTATCTCATTAGAAAAGCAATGGGTTCTGGCCCAGGCCACTCAGGTTGGAAATGATTATATGGCTCAAGCAGTAGAGTGCCACTTTACAAGCATAAAGTCCTGAGTTCAAGCCCAGTACTGCCAAAGTAAAAATAATAATAATAATAATTGGGGCTGAGGAAGTAGCTCAGTGGGAGAATGTCTGCCCAGCATGTGCAAAGCCCTGGGTTCAAATCCCCAGCATTACTAAATCAAAAAAAAAATGGTAAAGAAGGTAAATGGCATTAATGTCACTTCAGCCATCTCACAGTGGAAAAACATAGTTTAACCTAGACCAGATCCCTCATTCTTCAAGTGAGGAAACTGATGCCCAGAACAGTTCAGAGACCTGCTCTCCAGTGTGTCAGGTGTCAATATAAAATAACAACTTTACTTTACAGCAACAACCTAAAAAAAAAAAATCCTCTTACCTTTCTATAACATCTTAAGGAGGCTACCAGAAAGCATACCAAAATGGACTCAGAGTCACAGGTGAGAGAGGTTCTCCTCAAAGATAAATTTCTAACAGTCAGCCCCAGATATTCGTAAAAAAACTCAAACTGTGGCTGAAGGGAAAAAAAATCATTGAACCAAGTGATACAGCTAGCCATGTCTGTATTCATAGCTATGTCTGTATGTCCGGGACCTTACTAACAGGAGAGAAAAAACAGACACCATGGCCTCATTGCTGCTCTCAGAGAGGGCCCCACCCAACTGGGGCCTGTATCCTAAACTTGCTACCATGGTGGACAGGAGGGGCACTTCTGCAGAGAATGCTTAAGAGGGGACAGCCCGGGAGACAGCCCCGCCCCCAACCAGGACCCTGCCCTCTCTGCAAGGGTAACCACTGGAGGTCTAAGTGCCCCCATCACCAGATGGAAGGCGAGGTGCCACCTCCTATGGATTTATGGGTCCCGTAAATAACTGTCCATGCTCCACTTATTAATATCAATATTGAGGAGCCTCAGGTAGTCATAATGGTAGAGAAGTGAAAGATCATTTTCCTCCTAGACAGTGGAGCCCGTTTCTCTGTTTTACCTTTTTCTCCTGGTCCCTGGTCCAATGACAAAAATTATCATTTGGGGCAAATCTGGCAAGCCCCTAGAGCGCTAGCTTACCTGGCCTCTGGCCTGCTCTTGGAGAGACCTCCTCTTCTGTCACTCTTTCCTCATAGTACCTAAAACTCCAGTGTCCCTGCTGGGACGGGTTTTACTATCTCAATTAAAAGCTCAAGTTCTCCTCCCCTCAGGCAGCTACCTTTGCTGCCCCCTCCTTCAGGAACAAAGAGATTCCACAGTGTGGACTGATGAGATGAGTGTAGGGTGGGCCAGGACAGCCCTCCCTAGTCAAATAAAACTCAAAAATCCCTCAGTTTCCATACCCAAAACAACATTCCCTCAAGCCTGAGGGATGATGAGGCCTTATGCCTCTCATAAATTCCTTAAAGCAACAGGGCTACTAATTAGTTGCTTTGGCCCCTATAATAAATTTAAAATTCTTATAAAAGTTAATCTTAAAATACAAGTTACAAAGTAAACAACTGGAAAGCATATAGATAGGTAGTGAATGTATTTTTTGAGAAGTTAAAGGAAAAAGAAATGTTTTTAGATGAGCAAGGATTTTGTAAAGAAGGGTTTGTCCTAAAGATTGTTTCAAATAGGAGGGATAAAGACAAACCATCAAAGGGTTTAGTATGTTATATAAAGGTCTAAGTAAGTTTTAAAAGTGTATAAAAAGATTCAATGTGTAATAAAGTTAAAGTTGAGTATAATCTAAGAGTTGCTTAAAAGATTTTTAGGGTCATGTCAAACTAAAATCAAATCCTCTATGTCTATAAAATAACAAAGTTATCTTAATATTGTTCTGCTCTGAGTAACATCTACAAAAAACAGTTACATAAAAAGATTTTATCAAAGAAATTATTTGTTTTCTGCTGATCTTGTCAAGCTTTAAGTACCACTTAATCAGAGTTCATTTACATATTTGTTTATGTGTTTTAAATGACCACGTTATAACAGTGTTATGTTATACTTTATCTAAATATGGTACAAATATTTAAAAAGTTAAGTGTCAATTTATATAAAATGATGAGCTAAAGCTCTCTTTTATCCAAGAGTGTTACATTTAAATCCTGACAGCTCCTGCCTCCTACAGGTCACCTACCTAGGTGTGGTCTTAAGGGGACACTCACTCCGAGTCATAAATGCATCAACCCAATCTTCTGTTTCCCAACCCCCATACCATAAGACAGCTTACAGCTTTCCTGGCAGTTGTAGGATTTTGCAGAATTTAAATCCCTAGGTATGCAGTCCCTGAGCAGACACCTTTTTATGCTCCTTCTAATATTCCTATTTGGGTCTTAAATAATGTATGGCCACCCATTTCTCTTAGAAAACTTACCTCCAACAGACTCTGATCCTCTGGCTGACTACCTGCCTTCTCAGAGAACTTCTCAGAGAGCATGCAGACCAGATCCTGTCCCACCCCATAACAATTTCTGTTAAATCAGGGCATCTTGTTCTCCTAAAAGGATCTTCTACCCTCTCTGTTGGGACTTTGGTCGACCAGCACTCATCTTGTCATTCTCATGACACCCACTGCTGTCAAGCTCAATGGGTTCCCCAATGGCGGCACCTCTCAAGAAACAATTAGAAAGATGAAGAAGGGAATTGGAGGACTCTTGAAATTGTCTAGGGAACAACATTTCACAGTGGTTCTCCTGGCCAACGCCCATCCTAATGCTTATGTTTCTTGCTCTCCTAGCTTCCTCCCTCGTATCATACTACATGTCTGCTATTGCTAATCAAAAGTTTAACTAGTTGTACCTCCAGGGATATCAACCTCTCCAAAACCATCCAGAGGACTGCTATGAGGGCCCCCACCAGGACACGGGAGCCTGAGGATCCTGCCCCATACAGCACCCCCTGCCAGCAGGAAGGAGCTAAAGAGACCAATGTTTTGCCCCAATTCCTGATCCTCAGCCCCTACCCTCATAATTATTAAAGAAAAAAATGGGGGAATGATAGAACAACAATGTCACCATTTTGTGAATCAGCCAAAATGGTAGCCCTGCCTTTAAACAAATTCCTACACTCTAAGACAGCCCCACCCCTACCAGAGACTACTGCACATGCACTAACTTCCTTAACCTCCCCCTTTCATAAAAGTCACTGCTCACCCAGACTCGGGGCTGCCCCATTTTTTCCCTGGCCAGCCTGGCAGTTTGAGCCTGCCATTAAACTTTGCTCTACGGATGTGAGACTTTTCTCGTGAGCTTTCTTTGTGAGCAGCATTTTTCCTAACAAGCAGGAGTTTTGGAGTCAGAAAGACTTGAATTGGAGTCACAACTCCCCCATGATCAAGAAATCCCATCAAAAAGACAGGAAGCAGAGACAGCGTTAGTAGTCAAATGGGCAGGGGAGAGTTTTAGTTAATTAATTCAGAATTCCTCAACAGCTTTGAACCCTAAAAAAAGCAGACTGAGTGTTTAGGAACACAAATGACCAGGGTCACTGTCAAGGAAACTAGAAATTCCCGCAGACTGGAAGGAGATGGGGTGGGAGTTCAATTGGTTACTCTGTGAAGTGAGGGCTGGGCTGCTACCAGGATTAACTCCAGCCATGGAAAAAGAACCTCCACAACTTCCTCCTGGCCTCTCAGCTACAAAGGGAGCCATGAAACATCAATGAGAGCTTTGTAACAACTGTGACTAAGACTACATTTTTTTTTAGGTTTAAAAAAAAAAAACACTAAGAAGAAAACATGTAAAATAAAAATATCATGCAGTGCACAGGTGGCTCATGCCTATAATCCTAGCTACTCAGGAGGAAGAGATCAGGAAGATCTCAGTTTAAAGCCAACCCTGGGCAAATAGTTCCTAACCCTATTTCAAAACAACTTACAACAAAAAAAGGGCTGGTGAAGACCCTGAGTTCAAACCCCAGTACTGAGAAAAAAAAACAGGGTATAGTTATATATCACTTATTTTCTGTCTTCCAACCTTTTTACAATTATACATAAAACTATATTTAGATTTTAGATTATTAACTTTTGTTTATTTAGTAAGAGAAAAAAAGTTCTTCACAATCCACTTTAGAAGCTGAAAACACCCAGACTGAAGTGTCAAGAATGTATTCCTAAAGAATACACCTCCAACAAAATATTCACTTGTCACATTTTAGCATAGAATGAGAGAAAAGAGAAGAAAAATTATAGTACAGAACCTGAAAAACTCTGCCCCAGGGGACTTCCCAAAAGCAGTCTAGTAGCTGTTCATTAGGGTGGTACAAGCTTCAGGTACAAAGATCAGATCACCTGAGAACCCCAATTGCGAAGGAATAGAAAGAACCATTCCCCCTTTTGTACAGAGGATATGTACTATATTAAGTATCATCTTAAGCTCATGAAATTGAATACAGAAACTGATAAAGCCAACTCTCTAAGAACTAACAAACTTATCAAAAATAAACAAGTTAGGTCCAGAGACCTAACTTGAGGAGAAATGAGAACATCAGAGCCTGAGGGGCCTCTGGAAACTCCCCTGACCACTTACTGCCTTGTGGACAGCCATTCGAAGTTCAACTTCGCCCCCAAACTTCCGTGTCACAGCTCGGCTCACTGGGACGTAGGCCATTGGGATGACCTCAATAGGGATACCCTTGTGCCACTGATCCCCAAGGTTCTTTGAGTCTTTCCTAGGGGAAAAAAAAAAAGAGTCCAAAAGCACAATGAAATTAAGTAAGTTCAATGGCACAAACATCAACTTCAGGAATGGGTTAGCTACATGGACTGGTCAAAAATAATGCCCATCGATAGTAAATATAAGGGGCTTCTTATAGCCCCTTATAGGTATTAAAGTTATTGGCTGCTTTACAATTTATGAGATGTTTGAAATAAATGTGACAAAAATGTTAAAATTTTATATATCTGACTTGTTTATTATATTTATGTTTTTAAGTATAGGTGTTTATTATCTGTGCTCTCCCTACAGCTATATTTCACAAATAAATGCACACAGATTTTTTTAAAACAGGCTCAGCACAAGTGCCTCCTCCTAGACTCCTTGAAATAGAATCTGAGAGCCTGTCAAAGACTGTGCCCAACATGAGTCATGTGTGGCCAGTCCTGACCCCAGAGGAATCAAAGCATGCTGAGTCACTGCCTGTGGGCAGGGCTTGCCCTGCTTCCTGAGGCTCCCTGTGAAGATCTAATGAGTGATACATGAGGATGAGCTTGACTAGCAGAGCTAGTTTCCTTCTCTTCCCCATGAAAACATGAAATAGTGCTGGATATCCCAGCTCAGTGTAAGAATGAGGCAATCAATTAGCAATATCCACCTTCAAAATGGAAGCAAGATTCAGAGACACTTCCCTAAGTCCTCACCGTCAGTCTCAGAAGGCCAAGAGTCCCTGAGTTTCTCTATGAGCTTGCTCCTCTATAAATAGGGATGAGGTTTGAGAGCCAATCTACCTTCCCAGCAGGAAGCTCAGAACACTGGACACTACCTGAAATCAGCAATCACGATGAACCGACTGGCATAGCCAGCCACAATCTTCTCCTGGGTCAGGCAGCCCCTGAGGATGGGAAAGAAGGAAGTGATAACAGGAGTTAAGACAAATCTCAAATTGAGAGCTAGGTTCAGATACGTTGAATCTCACATCTGCTGAATCCTGACACTTAAAGAGAAATTTAACTTTTTGTTTTTAACAAGTCATCCTCAATCCCATCAGGCTGCTTCCAGTAAATAGACAATAGCAACATCTGCCTGTATCTGAGAGAAATCTAGAAAGTAGATAGTAGTTCCCATTCAGGCCAGGCATAATCCCCTCCAAGATGAATTTGAGAACAGCACTGTGTTTAGGGACATGCCCTCTAGACATGGGCTGAGAAAGACAAGCTTTGAACAACCCACTCTGTGGACTACTATTTGTCAGTCAGGGTGAAGGAGTGGAGAGAACCCCAGACACTGAATCGGCAGATCTGGGTCCAGCCTATCTCTGCTGCTCACCAGTTAAATTACTTCATATCTGCAGCTAGGATGATTACATAACACTTATTAAAAAAAAAAAAAAACTACACAAATATTTTGTCATTCAATAATCTGCTTGATTGTTAAGAACCAGCAGAATAGGACTTCCTTCATCTTTTTCCACTTATCATTCCCTAAGCCTCTCCCCAAACCAGCACGTAAGAAACACCCAATAAATGTTTTCAAATAAGGAACTGCTCACAGATGTAAGAGCAGCTTTAAAGCAAAGGCCACAGACCTAACAATCTAGTCCAATAACATGCTGGGTTAGCCTGTATACAGATATACAAAGAACCCATTAAGATGAATAATCTCACTGGAGGCTTAGGTTCCCAGTCACCAGATTAACACTAATGACCAGAAATAGCAAGCTGGCTCAAAGGCATATGGTATCAGCATCCTAGTAGGAAGACAAACGCATATATCACAGTGACAATTTGTTTATTCTGCATCCAATTTTGCTTTACTAAGCACTAACTGGCAGATATTTTTTAGCCAGAAAGTCCCCACAATACTCACCCACCACCCTTAATGAGATTGAGATCAGCATCTACTTCATCAGCACCATCAATGGCAAGGTCAATCTGTGTCAGGAGGAGGAAAGATGCAAAAACCACTAAGAACCTCATGAGCCTAGGCAGATTCCCAAGCTTGACCATGAAATGATAGCGCATTAGGCCCTCAGCAGCTCTATTAACTAGGTCCAGTATTTTCACTTAACCAATCAAGAGACTGAGACACAAACCTCAGTCCAGCTCTTACTCATGACACTATACTCCTTTTTCTCTTTAATGGGCTTCTCAATGGACAAGATAGAGTTACTCAAAGCATATATTCTCAATGGCAACATTGCTTTCAAAAAAATAAAAATTGACTCTAGGGATGAGGGAGTAAGGGCAAAAAATCTCAGAGAAAGGTTTTGGGCTTCCCAAAGGGCCACAAGTATATAAACACATATGGTACATCTGTGGTATTAAATTCCACAGGAAAGGGAAAGGTTAAAAATAATTTCAAAAAAGGAGCTGAGGAAAAGTGATTCAGAAGTTGGTACTCATGTGAGCAAATACAGGTAAATTTCAGGTGGACAAGAAGACCAGCCAGATGATAGCTCACGTCTATTTGGGTGGCTGAGATTAGGAGGATCACAGTTTGAGGCCAAGCCAGGCAAACAGTTCACAAAACCACATCACCGGTTGGGGGCAGGGGGGAGAAATGAACCAAGCCTTGTATGCACATATGAATAATAAAAGAAAAATGAAAAAAAAAAAAAAAAAAAACACCACATCACCAAAATTACAGGGCAAAAAAGGACAAGAAGTGTGGCTCAAGAGGTGGAGTACCTGCTCTGCAAGCACGAACCTGAGTTCAAACCCTAATCCTGCTAAAAAACATTTTAAAAAGATATCACCAAAGAAGCTGACAAATATTTAGTATATTCCTAAATTGGAAATTACCTGAGATATTCCCCCTAAAACCTCACAAAGCAACTGACTGCATAACCCAATCCCTGTATTAGGAGCCTTCACTGCCAGTCTCGAGCCCCAAAAGCAGCTGAGGGACAATGGATTCATTCATCTTTCAAAAATCAAAATCCCTGAAGTTGGATTTCTCAGTACTGATGGTACTCTGCATGGACAACGTGGAGACTTCAGGTGTCAGTTTTTTTCAAGCAGCAGTATCAAGGGACATATTCCATTCGTGTTGCACTTGCTTGAAGTGACTGGTGTGGCACAGGTATGAAGTCCAGTTTTGTGCAGGGCACCCTTATTCTCATCCTTTCAAGAAGTTGTCTGAAGCTGCAGCTTGCATTGCTCCTCTCCTAACCTACACTAACCCTAGGGTCAGGCTGCACTGTATCAACTCTCCAGGGCCTGGAAGGTGCCACCTTTTCTATCTGGACCCTGAGCCCATCTTCAGCCCAAGCACTGTCCTCATAGATAATTCAGCCTATGCTTCTAACTCTACCCACAAAAATCCCCCTAATGAGCCTTTCCCATGGATCTTACTAACCCCTTAAGGCCTTATGTACCACTACAACATGGATTGCTAGACTACATCAAGTCCCCTGCCTTCACCCCACTATGTACCACCACTCCATTCAAATCACCTCCTGAAAGTCTGGGCACTGTCCACATTATGCCCACATACCCTCAGAAAGCTGCTTTCCTGCCCATGCCATGGAGGCTTTGCCTCTTCCCCCAACTCTTCTAATGGTGCTCTAGAACCAGAAGTGCACAAGTTCCTTAAGCAAATGACATGCCCTCGCTGTGCCATTTTTACATCCATAAATTGGGAAAATGGGCATAATTATCCATCGTCAAGACCACTGGATATTAAAGATCTTACTACAGGAGAAGCACCTAGCACAATGCCTGATAACTTATAGTGGCACTAAGATGACTTACGATGTTACCACTCATCTTCAGTCTCCTCTGGAGTACCCCTGCGTTTAGCAGTCTTTAACACAAAATTCAATTCTAATCAGTTTTCAAATGTTCATGGCTGCCTCAGATGATGACTTCTTATCTCCACTTACATGTAAGCTCCTTGGGCCAGCCTACTCGTGTATCTCTGCTTAAGAAAGAAATCTCAGGGAGCCCTGAATCCAGCCCTGGGTTTGTCCAATTCTCCTTTACTATACTTGTACTGAGTCCTCCAGGTTACATCCCAAGTAATCCAACCTGTACTGAACCAACCTCCAACTAACCTCCTCTCCAACTGTGACCTCAGTCAGGATTAATATTCAGGATCCCAAGAGAAAAGTTAGTATGACTAACTTGTCTTCTCCTAGACTTGCCAAGATATCTGGATTCCATGAACAAGTGACAGTCACAAAAAAAAAGAGAGAAAGACACAGTATTAAGTCTCTCTCTCTTACCTCTGGGTGTCGATCCAGGTCACTGAGGGTTAAGCCATACTGAAGGATGAGCTGCCGTGCCTGGGAAGAACAAGAAAAAGCTCCAATAATCATTTACTCTGAACACATACATGGCAAGGATCCTCAGAATTCTTTGGGTTAAAGAATTCTCTGGGTTAAGTGCCAAACCCAGAGGCCTGACCCAAGTTCCCTCTTAAATCCCAAGCCAGCCCAGGATATAGGCCCACAAATGGCAAGACTAGCTGCTAATCCACTCTGGGAGCTGAAAAAAGGCAAAGAACACATAGTAAAGACTTCATTCTAATGCTGAGCTAAGAGTTCCTCCCTACTTACTTGCTCCTTGAAACAATACCATGGTCCTCCTAAAACTTCTGGCAGTACCTGTTTTTAAAAAGTTCTTAAAGCCAGATGTGATGGTGCAGGCCTATAATCCCAAGCACACAGTAGGCTGAGGCAGCAGGATCTCAACTTCAAAACCAGCATGAGTGGGCTACACGGTGAGTTCAACATCACACTAGGCTGTATTTTGAGATCCTGTTCCAAAAAAACAGGGCTGGAGATGTAGCTCAGTGGCTGAGTACTCTACTACCATACTCAAGGCCCTAGATTTGATCTCCAGCGCTGCAAAAACTAAAATTCCTAAAATAAGAACAGAGTCCACAAAATATTAGAAAGGGTTATAAAATAATCGAACAAGCTGGGCACAGTGGTGCACATCTGTAATCCCAGAACTTGACAAATTCAGAGTACAAAACTAGAAGAGTTTTAGGATGTTTATGTTGAAAAAAGGAGCATCATTTACTTTAGAGACATGCCTCACAGTTAACCTTCTAAAAAGGTTAAAGGTAGTGGAAATATTATGTACTCATGTATGAAAATGGAAAAATGAGACCTGTTGAAACTGTTCCAAGAACAGGGAGAGGGAAAGCAAAGGAGAATGATGGAGGGGGTGAATTTAACTAAGATATATTGCAAAAACTTTTGTAAATGTCACAAAGCACTCCCCATACAAAAATAATATAATAAAATTAGGAAAAAATAAATGCTTTGTCATTTAATAAACAAACAAATAAGCAAGCAAGGTGACAAAATTGGAGAGCAGTAGCTCAGGCCATGACATGGCCCTGAGAAGGATTCCTAGCTAAAAAGGTGCTGGGGTAGCTTCACATCTGACCACCCAGGTCCAGATGCTGAGGGATTGTGTTGATATCACTGGTTACAATATGCAGAAAAACCAAGGATAGAAAATTATCCTAAACTTGTTTCCCTTTAAAATATTTTCTGCTTAAAGTGAGTAGCAACTAAGATTCAGAATCAGGTACAGGTTCTAACCTTAAATAAACCAGTATAAAAAAGAAAAAGAGGAAGAAAAGAAAAACCCAATGCAGAAAAGGGGAACTCTTATAATACTACTGGTGGCAATGTAACTTACTACAAACTACCACATGACCTGGCTATCCTGCCACTTATTATATCACCAAAGGAAGCAAAATCAGCATTATTAAAGATAAACCTGTACTGCTATACTTACTGCAGCACTCTTTCTAACAGGCAAGGTACAGTACCAACCTAAGGGTCCATCGATGGACAAATGAAGAAAATGTGGTCTATCTATGCAGTGAAATAGTATTCAGCCATTTTTTAAAATTGGAATCCTGTCATTTATAGCAACATAGAAAGAACAAATAGAACTGGAGGACATTATATTAAGTGAAATAAGTCAGGTACAGAAGAACAAATATCACATATTCTTTTTCATATATGGAAGTAGAGAGCAGAATAGTCGTCACTAAGAAGCTAGAAGGAGGGGGGATTCCAAGATGGCAACTAGAGGGAGGAAGCAGAAAGCGTGCCTCCTAAAGTAAATCTCAGAGAGACGCTGGAGACACACCTTACAGGAAAAACCACAGAGAAGAGGCAAAACTTTGACTTCTCCACACCTCCATCCTGCACAGAGCATCTCCACTTCACATTAAAGAGAGAAACGAGGAGGGCACCTGAGCTGCCGCCAGACACCGGCACCCAGACGGCTTGGGAAGACGCGGACCACAAGGTGAGCTAAGCGGTACGCGGTACTCCCACAGACAACCCTGGGCCAGATCAGCATAGCCCCCTGCACAGATTGACCCCCACCCAGGGAAAAAAGAAAAACTGAATAATAAGCAATAACAACAACAACAAAAAAAGACAGTAGCAGAGAGGGTGGGGTGCCCTGAGCACCGAAGAGAGGGGGAGGGAATCCTTCACAGAACTGTAAATAAACAAGCTGGGCCAGAGAAGGCAGGAGAGGCAGCACACGCCCAGCAATCAGGAGCAGGAAAGCTTGTAAAAGTGGCAGTGGGAGGAAAACTCCACAGGAGAGGGGGAAGACCCACTTCCTGTGTGAGCTGTAAATAAACACACCAGCCTGAGAAAGCAGGTGCAGTGTCACCTCCCCCAGTGTGCTTGGAAAGGGGAAAGCTTGTAGCAGCGGCTTGCGCACAGGAGACTCTAAGTAAACAAAGCCTGCAGGGCCAGGTGAGTGCTAAGCTCACCCGAGATCTGCATAAATAACGCCTCCAGCAACAGCAGGCTGACAGCAGCAGATAGCCATTCACAGACCTGTCTCCAGACTCTTTTTTTTCTCTCTCCCTACCTTTGATGAGCCAACAACCGAACTACACCTGCATGATGAAAAACATACTGAAACTGTACTGCATTTGAAATTGGGACACTTTGTGGGATTTTCTGTTTTGTTTAGTGCGGTTTTGTTTTATTTTGGTTCTTCCAGTCTTTTTCCCCTTTGGTGAGATAACCACAGAACTACTTCTGAGGCACCATCTCCAGGAATTGGAGGCTGAGGGACGAACACCAAAAATTATTAAGACTGAAAATTCATTGCATTTGAACTTGGAGATTTTTTTTTTCATTTATTTATATTATATATATTTATTTTTTATTTACAATCCTCTGTCTCTCTAATGCCTTCTCAGCTTACAGTTGATTACTACACTGTCTCTCCCTGTTTTTATCTTTGAAACTTTTTTTGTTTGGTTTGGTTTTTTTCCTACTTGTTTTTCTCTTTAACTTCTTTGCTTTCCATCTCCTCTCACCCTTCCATTCTAAATATCACCATTGATATTATTACAAGCTAGAAAATACTTAATTGCACACAGTACAGGGACAATAACAACACCAAGGGCAATGACGGGAAGACAGAAAAAACAGGGAAACCAGTTTCCCCACAGCAAAAAATTAGTACAGAAACCAGAGGGGAATGAAGAAAACAGATACCTAGATCCAGACTCCAACAAAATGAAGATAAACTATGCCAAAGAACACAATGAAGCCCACAAGAATAATCTAAAAGAAGAAATACTACAGGTACTCAATGAGAACTTTATAGGGATGATACTGGATAGGGTCAACCAAAATGTACAGAAGACACTCAAGAAATTCCAAGACAACAAAAATAGAGAATTTGAAAAAGCAAAAGAAGAAATAAAGGAAACCATACAAGCACTGTATAAACACGAAAGTGAAACAAAGAACACGATCAATACAGAGATAAATGAACTCAGGACAAAAATAGACAACATTAAAGAGGAAACCACCCAGGATATGGAAAAACTCAGAAAAAAGAACAAAACAGAATTGCAAAACAAAACGGAAGGCCAATCCAGAATAGAACAACAGAAGACAGAATCTCAGAACTCGAAGTTGAAATGGTAATTAAAGGAAAAACTGAAGAACTATTACTTAAACAACTCAAGACCTGTGAAAAGAAAATGCAAGAACTCACCGACTCCATCAAAAGACCAAACTGGAGAATCATGGTCATTAAAGAAGGAGATAGAGGTGCAAAGAGAATGCGCAATATAGTCAACAAAATAGTAAGAGAAAATTTCCCAAATCTAGAGAAATCTATAAACCTCTACAAGGAAAACTATAAACTTCTGAAGAAAGAAATTGAGGAAGACTATAGAAAGTGGAGAGATCTCCCATGCTCATGGATTGGTAGAATCAACACATTAAAAATGTCTATACTTCCAAAAGTAATCTACATGTTTAATGCAATTCCCATCAAAATTCCAATGACATTCATTAAAGAGACTGAAAATCTACCATCAAATTTACATGGAAATACAAGAGGCCACGAACAGCCAAGGCAATACTCAGTCAAAAGAATAATGCTGGAGGTTTCACGATACCCAACTTCAAATTACATTACAAAGCAATAACAATAAAAACAGCATGGTACTGGCACAAAAACAGACATGAAGACCAGTGGAACAGAATAGAGGACCCAGATATGAAGCCACACAACTATAACCAACTTGTCTTTGACAAAGGAGCTAAAAATATACAATGGAGAAATAGCAGCCTCTTCAACAAAAACTGCTGGGAAAACTGGTTAGCCGTCTGCAAAAAACTGAAACTAGATCCATGTATATCACCCTATACCAAGATTAACTCAAAATGGATCAAGGATCTTAATATCAGACCCCAAACTCTAAAGTTGATACAGGAAAGAGTAGGAAATACTTTGGAACTAATAGGTATAGGCAAGGACTTTCTCAGCAACTAACAGATAGCATAGAGAAATGGGACTTCATAAAACTAAAAAGCTTCTGCTCAACAAAAGAAATGGTCTCTAAACTGAAGAGAACACCCACAGAGTGGTAGAAAAGATTTGCCAGCTACACATCACACAAAGGACTGATAACCAGAATATATAGGGAACTTAAAAAACTAAATTCTCCCAAAACTAATGAATCAATAAAGAAACGGGCAAGTGAACTAAAGAGAACTTTCTCAAAAGAAGAAATTCAAATGGCCAAAAAACACATGAAAAAATGCTCACCATCTCTAGCAATAAAGGAAATGCAAATCAAAACCACGCTAAGATTCCATCTCATCCGTTAGAATAGCCATCATTAGCAACACCACCACCAACAGGTGTTGGCGAGGATGTGGGGGATAAAGGAACCCTCTTACACTGTTGGTGGGAATGTAAAGTAGTACAACCACTCTGGAAAAACATTTGGAGGCTACTTAAAAAGCTAAACACTGATCTACCATATGATCCAGCAATACCACTCTTGGGGATATACCCAAAAGACTGTGACACAGGTTATTCCAGAGGCACCTACACACCCATGTTTACTGCAGCACTATTCACAATAGCCAAATTATGGAAACAGCCAAGATGCCCCATTACTGACGAATGGATCAAGAAAATGTGGTATCTATACACAATGGAATTTTATGCGGCCACGAAAAGAACGAAATGTTATCATTTGCTGGTAAATGGATGGAACTGGAGAACATCATTCTGAGTGAGGTTAGCCTGGCCAAAAGACCAAAAATCATTTGTTCTCTCTCATATGTGGACATTAGATCAAGGGCAAACACAACCAGGAATTGGACTTTGAGCACATGATAAAAGCGAGAGCACACAAGGGAGGGGTGAGGATAGGTAAGACACCTAAAAAATTAGAGAAACTAAAGCAGATACCTTAAAAGCAACTGAGGCCAATAGGAGAAGGGGACCAGGAACTAGAGAAAAGGTTAGATCAAGAAGAAATAAGCTACAAGGTAACACACATGCACAGGAAATTAATGTGAGTCAACTCCCTGTATAGCTATCCTTATCTCAACCAGCAAAAACCCTTGTTCCTTCCTATTATTGCTTATACTCTCTCTTCAACAAAATTAGAGATAAAGGCAAAATAGTTTCTGCCGGGTATTGAGGGAGTGGGGGAGTGGAGAGGAAAGGGGCGGGGTGGGTGGTAAGGGAGGGGGTGGTGGGAGGGGGGATAAATGACCCAAGCATTGTTGCACATATGAATAATCTAAAAAAATATAAAAAAAGAAAAAAGAAGCTAGAAGGACAGAGAGAAACAGGGTGAATAACAAGTATAAAAATACAGCTAGATAGGAGGAAAAAGTTCTAGTGTTCTATAGCACAGCAGGGTGACTATAGTTTATAATAACTTATTATATCTCAAAATAATAAAGAGGACAGAGGACTTGGAAGGTTCCTAACACAAATAAGTGCAGATAAGTCTGATATGATCACGATAAACTGTATGGATTATCATGCTATTATCACCCCAAAAACATGTACAATGTGTGTCAATTTAAAATAAATGAACCAGCCATCTGAGCCAAGTTTTCTCATCTCTGAAAAGCTGGGGATGGATGGGTTGAAGTGTACCTCAGAGGTAAAGCACGTGCCTGGCATGCCTAAGGTCATAGGCTCATATCATGCCAAAAAAAAAAAAAAAAAAAAGATGGGTGGATGAAATTGAGGCAGGCTAAAACTAGGGACTCAAAGAAAAATACACTTTAGATTAACCATACTTTGGCTAAGGAACCACCCTCACCTGACTGGGAACTGCCTGTGCCCCTCCCCAATCATTGATTACTGGCTGGGAATCTCCTTGCTCTCCCCTTCCCATAGGTTATCCTATGTTTTAAAAGCATCTGAAGGGCAGAAACACTCTCTCAGCTTCTGGCTTCCATCCGGGCCTCACCATTCCTCCCTGTGTATTTCCCTTCCCTAATAAATTCCATTTACACCCATGTGTTCTGCTTGGATTCTTCCATGCCAGAACGCAAGAACCATGGGCTTCTGGAAACACCATTTGCTGTTAACAAAATGACCAAAGCCAACCTTCTAATCCTAAACCCTAAACCTCTAAGAATAAAATACAAAGTCCCTGAATTTACAATATATTGGCCTTATTTGGAATTCTGAGTCAAATATTTTAAAGGATAGGACAGTAAGAAAAATTTGAACCCTAGATTTTTGATGTTGTTAAGGATTAATTTTGTAATATTACTGTGATATTTAAAAGACTCATTTTTTGAAAAGGCATAAAGAATATACAACAGAATGATATTATGTCTGGAATGTGTTTCAAAATAATGAGGGTGGAGAAGAATGGGGTATAGATAATCTGGCCATGAAATGATCATTGAAACTGGGTGGTTAGTGCACTGAAGTTCATTCTAATGTTCTTTTTTTCTTTTACGAATTTCAAATTTTCTACAATAAAAAGCTAAAATGAAATGCTTGCTGGAAAATAATAAAACCTCATGCTTTTATTTTTATAAAGAAAAACATAACGAAGGGGGAAAACAAGGAAAAAATGGCACTACTGGATTCTCAGTTCCTAAAAATTCCAAAAGTAGTATTAGAGAGAGCTGGATGTGGGGGTGCATGTCCATAACCCCAATACTTGGGAGGCTAAGGCAGAAGGATGATGAGCCTGGACTTCACAGGGAGACTTTGTCTTTAAAAGGATAGTTTCTGTACGACTTTGTATTTCCAGACCCTGAAGCTAAAAAGACATTGGGAAGGTCTAGGATTCTAAGATGGCTTCAGTAATCCCCGCTACATGATATTCATCTTACTGTCCCAGAATTGGTCTGTGTGACCAATGGGACATAGCAGAGATGATGGTGTCACACTTCTGAGTTTATAAATAATGCTGCAATGGGATGGCGTGCTCAAGTGGGAGAACACACACAGTCTCAGTCTCTCTCTTTCACTCTCACACAGTTTTTCAAATCAATTATTAGCATATCACAAAATTACAACAAATGTGAAGGTCATAATTGGCCTTATCTGCAATTCTAGAATAGGAAATCATCAAATAAAATGAGCGAAGCAGAGGAGGTTGGTTTTACAGACATGTTGTAGGAAGCAGAAACAAAGAAAAAGCAGAATGGTCATTTCAAGGTTACTTTCCTTGTAAATTAGCAGAATAGGAAAACAGAACAATAAATAACTGATTAGTTAACTTCAAGTTACTTTTTTGTTTAAAGCAGAAAAACTTCATTATCATGCTAACTGAAACTGATCTATTTAGGAAACTTGGCTATTACCCCTTATTCTCCTGATTTCTCCAAAGGTCAGAAAACAACTTAGTTTCAGTTTAATGATAATTGAATTTTACTTATTTGGTTTTGTTTATTTGTTTGGCAGTACTAGGGTTTAAACCCAGGGACTCACACCTGTTAGGCAGGCACTCCACCACTTGAGCCACTTCACCAGCACTGAATTTTACTATTAGTGACTACATTCTGATTTTTGGCCTGGTCTATCTGAGCCTAGTACAGGAGTCTAGACTAAAACTCCTGTAAGTTTTATTTAACACAACTGAAATCTGGGCCTGTACACAATGACCTCAAGATCCTACTGGGGTGGGATACCCTAAGCCTGCTCCCATCAAGAGATCCCCCAGCACCCCATTCTCCCAGCTTTAACCTGATTCCCCACAGGACCCATGAGTGGCCCTGAAGCTATAAGGAGAAGTCATATAGCTTCAAATGACATGAGCTTCACTCTTCCTGAGTGCTACAGATTGAATTGTGTTCCCTCCAAAAAAAAGATATGTTGGAGCCCAAACCCCTAGGACCTCAGAATGTGATCTTTCTTGGAAGCAGGGTCTTTATGGAAGTTACCAAATTAAAATGAGATCATTAAAGTGAGCCCTAGACTACTGTCCTTATAAAAAGGGGAAATTTTACCACAGACACACATGAAGAACGGCACGTAAGTATTAAGACAGAGATCAAAGTGATGGACTCAACAACCCAAGAAACATCAAAGGTTGCCAGCAACCCACCAAAAGCTTGCAAGAAAAGAACAGAACAAAATCTCTCACAGTGAAATAAGCCAGACTGAGCCAGGCATTGATGGCTCACACATGTAATCCTAGCTACTCGGAAGGCAGAGATCAGGAGGATCACAGTTCAAAGCCAGCCTGGGCAAATAGTACAAGCAACCTCATCTTGAAAATACTCAACACTTTTTTAAAAAGGGCTTTGTGGAGTGGCTCAAGTGGCACAGTGCCTGCCTAGCAAGCCTGAGGCCCTGAGTTCAAACCCTAGTACCACAAAAAAAAAAAAAAGTCAGAATGAAAAAGACAAATATCACATGTTCTCCCTCATATGTGGAATCTAGTCCTGAAAAATGAATGATAGAAATGTGAAACAAGCAGTGGAAATATTATGTACACATGTAAATGGAAAAATGAGACCTACTGAAATATTCCAGGAATGGGGGAAAATGATAGAGGGGATGAATTCAACTATGATATATTGTAAGAACTTTTGTAAATGTCATATTGTACCCCTAGTACAACAATAATTTTGTTAAAGTTTTCAAATAAATGAAATATTTTAAAGTTAAGAAAAAAAGTGAAACAATTTCTGTTTGGGGGTGGGAACCAGTAGGAAAGGGGAGGGTGAAAGGAGAGGGTGAAGGGAGGGTGAATATGATCAAAATAGTTTATACACATGTATGAAAATAGAATAATGAAATCTGTTAAATATGGAGGATGAGAAAGAATAACGGGGTGAACTGACTAAAATACACTGAATGCATATATGAAAATATCACAATGAAATCCCTATGTACAACTAATATATGCAAATAAAAAATGTGAAAAAAAAAATTCTCCATCACAACCTCAGAAGAAAACCCTAGGAACACCTTGATCTTGCATTTGTGGCCTCCAGAATTATGACAAAAAAATTTAAGATTTCTAAGCCAAAAACTGAAAAAGACTGAAATGATTTAGCATATTTCCCTTTAAAGTTAAAAGCTTTTGGAAGAGGAAAATAAAGCATTTACTGGTTTGTGGTACCTTCTTAGGGCAACCTTAGCAACACACACCAAGTTCAACATGGCAGTATTGACCCATCACTGTCTCAGTCAACACATGCAGCCTCGCAGCCTCGCAGCCTCGAGTGCCTGACTAAAATCAGCATCTGATAGACACCACGCCCTTCCAGCCGGCAAGTTGAGGGGGTCTCCTGAAGGAATGGGGCAAACAGCCCTACCTAGCTCCTCCAGCCAGAGCTCTAAAAAGGGCTTAAAGCAGAAAAGCTAATGATTTGCTTGTACTTCAGAAAGACAGGAAGCAATGCCTTCTAACTGCAATCCCATAAGTGATGTCCTCCAAAATGTCTCTTGTGATTATGTGATCTTGTGGCATGGAGCAGGTGAACAGTCCTTCTGTTTTTCATAAATTCCACAATAAAACCTGAAAACTCTGTATTTTCCCTTCTACCATGTAATCGAGGTGGAAGTACAAGCAGAGTAAATTTAAAAAAGCAAAACAATGGTTTGGGCTTAAACCAGATCTAGCTTGCAAATGCTTTTATTTCCACCCCCTTCCAAAATCTTTTAACTTTAAAGGGAAAAATCTACCAAATCATTTAAATTCCTTTAAGTTTACTAAGGCACAAAATATTTTGATTTCCTTTTAACCATTTCAAGAAACGGCACCTGGCTAAATTTAACACAAAATAAGTTTGGGCTTAGAGGCAGGGGAGGGAGGCTAACTGAACAAGTAAATTTTTAAAAAGCCCTGTGAGCTCGAGGTATAGCTCAAATGATAGAGGTCTTGCCTAGCATGTTTGAAACCCTGAGTTCAAACTCCAATACTGCCAAAAATAAAATAGAGTAAAATAAAAAGCCCTGTGAACTTTGAATGACTGTTCTACTTAGTTAACTGGAATTGGCTGACACTTTCCAATCTGGATATGTTGTTATCAATTATCATCATAAAACACAGGTAGGTTAGAAGAATAACAAGTTGAACACTTGTGTTTAACTCAGCTTCTTCCCAAAACCTCTTTAAAAGTACAACAAAAGAATTCTTCTTAAAGGTACAAACCTCACAGAAGAAAAGGGTGACTAATTTTTAAAAGCTAGGCCAGTGTGACAGTTAACTTTGGTTGTCAACTTGACTGTACTGAAGGATGCCTAGAAAATTGGTAAAGCATACTTCTGGATGTGTCTGTGAGGGTAATGGCAGAGAAGACTGGCATATGGGTCACTGAACTGAGTGCAGAAGACCCACTATGAATGTGGGCACTGCCCTCCAACAGGCTGAGACCAGCTGGAAAAAAACGGTGGAAGAAAGGGGAAGCTCATGCACTTGTGCACTTAACCCTTCTTCTGGCATGAATATTTTGCTGCTGCTGTCATCCACAGACACAAGACTCTAGCCTTTGGACCAAAACTTATACCTGCGGTTTTCAGGCCTTCAACCTCAGACTGGAGCTGCATAATTTGTTCCTCTTGTTCTGAGGCTTCTAGCTTCTTGCACTGAGCAGCTACCAGTATTCCTGGCTTTCTAGCATGTACAAAGCACTGTGGTACTACTCAATTTCTGACCATGTAAGCCAATCTCGTAAATCCCTTACAATTATTCATATACAAATACACACATACATACATACAGATATACACACACACACACATTCTATTGGTTCTGTCTCTCTGGAAACCCCGAGTAGTGCAGCCATTGATAGACAACGATAAATAGCAGAAATAAGAAAGATATACTAGGGGCTGACGGAGTGGTTCCAGTGGTTCAGTGCCAGCCTAACAAGCATGAAGCCCTGAGTTCAAACCCCAGTCCAAAAACAAGAAAAAGAAAAGATAGATATACCAAAGCAGTACTGGAGAAAGCTAAGAAATAGTCAAATAAACATCACAGAACTTCCCAAGACAGTCAGGAAGCAGTGTTATCATGACCTCCAGAAAGCACATACAATGAAATGTATAAAAAGGGAAAACTAGCTGACAGGCTACTTAAGATCCTGTTATACTCCACATCTTCCTCTCCTATTGTCAAAGCAGCAGGATGACTCTCAGGAGAAGAAAAACAGCTGGTCTTAGGACTAGATTACCAGTCTCAGTTGAGGACAAGGGTATTCCATCAGTGAACTTCTGCTGCATAACAACTGCTCCAAATTCAGTGGCTTAAAAGAGTAAAGTTTATAATTTCTTATGTTTCTGTAGACTGTCTGGGCTGGCTAGTTTAGGACCACCTCATTCACATGCCAGGAACTGCTCTCCATATGGCTTCTTATCCCCAAGGAGTCTAGTCTTGGCAGAATAATCCAGCAGCAAGAGAGGTCAAGCTCCAATGCAAAGCCACTTTTCAGGCCTCTACAGGCATCTCACTGGGTCATTTCCTTCCCAGTGGCAAACAAGTCACATGATTATATCCAGATTCAAGGAGATACTGCAAAATGTTAAAACACTTTTTCTTATCTACTACAGGTACTATAGTGAAAACAAGAGAATTAGGAGCAAGTTTATATCAAGAATATTTGCAGATGTCTTCCAGTCCACTTCACCTACTTGGCTCCCAGGACGCAGGCAGCCATGCATCTCAGGGAAATCTCACAAGCAAAAGGGATGACCTAAGTAATGGCTTGACAAGTCAAGTGCAAAAACCAGCCTCATCCTGAGAGTTAGCTGCCTAATCAGCTTCTAAGCCTACATTGGGAGACAGCTAAGAAACACAAGGATAACTTTTAAAGACTAAGATAGTCTAACAATATTTTGATAGTATGAATTGCTAAAAGACTGTTTCTCAAACTCACAACTATACATCAATTAATGGTGAATTTTTCTGTACGTAAATTTTACCTGTAGCAAATTGGGAAAAACAATTGAGGAAAACAGACATACAATAAGAAGTCTTTAAAAGCATACATTGTTAACATCATTTGAGAAGAAATTGGAGAAATTAAGCCTATAAAAAAAGTACAAGACCTTACTTACAAAAGCAAAAAAAAAAAACTTTAGGTAAACCAAAAAGGCTCTTAGATTTTAAACACATGAGAACAATGAAAGCTCAATAAAAATGATTAGCAAAAAAAAAGCTAGAGCCAGGAATGATGGCATATACAACTGTAATTCCAGCACTCAGGAGACTGAGGCAGGAAGATTATGAGCTCAAAGTCAGCCTGGTTGGTCTCCAAAATAAATAAATAAATAAATAAATAAATAAACAAAACAAGAAAGAAAAAAGCTAAAAATATAGCAAAACAATAAGATAAGCCAGTCTACAGCTCCAAAGTCACAGCAAGGGTCCTAGAAGATCACAGAAAACAGAAACGAAAAATCAGGAACAAGAGAAAGAACTCCCAAAACTGAAGTGTGAATTTCCAGGGTGAAATTCTCAGCAAGTACCCAGCATAATGGATGAAAACAGAACCATACCAAGACACATCGTGACGTTTTCCAAGAATAACGGAAAAAAGCAGATCATAGAAGGGGATACTGATTCTGAGAGAATTGAAAATACATTTCAGAGACAGGTGTAGTGGCTTGCGTCTGTAATCCCAACACTTAGGAGGCAGAGAAAGAACACTACAAGTCAAGTCCAGCTGCAAGTAGAGTCCAGCCTGAGCTACACAGTGAGACCCTATCTCAAAAACAAACACAAAAACTCTGCACAGCCAACAAGTTCACGTAAATCATGACCAATATCTGGAAATAAAGAGAGAAATTCTTCAAAATAAAAAAAAACTTTCAAACAAAGAATCACATATTGAAATGGTATCAAGTGCCTCAACAGCAGATTAACTAGAAGACATAGAAATGCCTTTAAATTTCCTAAGAAATTTTTTTTTTTTTTTTGGCAGTACTGGGGTTTGAACTCAGGACCACATCTGGTTGCTAGACAGGTGCTCTACCACTTGAGCCACTCCTCCAGACCCTCCTAAGAAATTTCTTAACGGAGATTCTCTACAGAGTCAATTGCCTGAGCACTATCTCCACCCCTTCTACTCTTTCCTTATCTTTCCCTGAATTTAACTGACTCCATGTCCATTGCTTTCTTTTTCCAGCTCCTACTATGTTATGGTGGGAGAGCATTAGATATGGAATCAATATACTGTATTTGCATGACTGACATCTCACTTAATTCCTTTCAGCCTTGATTTTTTCACCTATAAATGGGGACAGTATTCCTTGAGGACAGAGACCACACGGTCATCTCTGCATACTCTATGATACTTGAATTCAAGAGACACTGAAATGCTCTTGGGGTAAATAAATGAATGCATGTAAAACCACACTTCAAAGAGCAATCCTTGGTCAATAAATTCCTCTCCTGCTCCTGGCTCTCTCACCTAGAACAATCTCAATACACCACAAAGCCACATGTCCGTATCTCAGGAAACCAGATTTGGCAGCAGCTTGAAGATGCAAAATGGAAAGCAGGACATACCTGGAAGGAAGTAGGGATACAGACGAGGTTCAGATTCTCTTGCTTCACTCTTTCAGCTGTGGGGTCAAAGGTCACATTGGTTTGTTACTCTCTTCACTTTATAAATGTAGTTGCATTTGTTCAAATCCAAGTGAAAGGGAAATGGCCTATTTCCCCCTGACCAATGTCTTTCATTCTGTCCCCATTCTTGAAAAAGCTAGTGATCTCAAATCACACATCAGAAGACAGGACACCAGGAAGCCTAGGGAGGTTAAGCACTGACCACAGAAAAAGCAATGCCAGTGCTGCTATTGTCATGCCTGGCAGTATGCTAAGAACTCTGTACAATGAGCTCTTTTAATCCTAAAAACCCCAAAGGTAGGTTATGATTATAATTTCTATTTCATAAATGAGGAAACTGAGGTACAGAGAGGTGAAAGGACTTTGGTAATTATACAGCTGCTCAGTGGCAGGGCTAGAGTATCAGGCTAAGCAGTCCAACTCCAGTCTCAGCTACTACTCTACATTGCCTTTTCCAGGGAAAACTCAGAACTTTACTTCTGCATGTAGTAAAAAATATAATCATTTATAGGTCCAAAGGGTTGTTAAAGAAGGTTCGTTTATTTTAGATTTATTCATTTTAAACTTTCAGGAAATTTTAATTTAAAAAAAAGTCTTAAAAAAAACCTTTCTTTTTAAAATCTCAAAGCCTTTTTATCAAGTCTGCACACTGGAAGGGTTGGATGCCACTCATGAAATCCACAGCAATCCTGTGCCCTAAAATCCTGTACGTGCTGGGTTACTGTAGAAAGGCATTAAAGTTCTGGCTTGGCCAGTAAGGAGGCTCCCAGAAGCCATGACATCAGCACTACAACTACTTTTTTTTTTTTTTTTTTTTTTGTGGTACTGGGGTTTGAACTCAGGAACTCAAGCTTTCTAAGCAGGCGCTCTAACACTCGAGCCATTCTGCCAGCAACAACCACTTCTTAATGACAAAGGGAACCTGGATTTTGCCTTTAGAGTCCTGACCCTTGTCACATACAAGAGATTAGCATTGGGTAAGCCTCTCCCCAGGCCTTGTTCTTACAAACAAAAACAGCGCAGCAGAACCTGTTGAGCAGCCACTGGGGCTGATAATTCCTGAGCCTCCCCTAACCACAGACACAACTCAATCTGGGTGAAGTAAACATCTACAGGAACCAGCCACAATCCACTCCACAGGGTCACAAACAGGGCAAATCCACTCTGTTCTCGATTTGTTTGCCAAAAGAATCCTAAGACCACACATAGGACCCCTGATGGGAGTGTACCACCAAGATGACTAAAATTCTGCAGGAATCTCAGCTAAGGCAGTTCCTCCTCCCCAGATGGGCAGAGTAAACAAATGAACCCCCAGTGTTAGCAGAAGACCCACAAAATCCCTCTTTCCAAGTCTTCTTTGGAAACACTGAGCTGACCTCAGGCAAGCAGCCTCTTCTCCCAGATCTGCACTGCTAGAACCCAGACGGGCAAGTGTCAAACCTGTGCCTGCTCCCTCCCTTTCCTCTACTTCCACTCCCATGATCACACACAAAACATCCAGTAGACAGTCTAAAAACATACCTATTCGCTGCACAGCATGGACAATTGTAGAACCACTTCCAATTCCCAGCACTTGGTTATTCTGTGAAAAAGAGGAAAGAAAAAACAAAACTAATTATCATCATATTTTACTCCCTCTTCAGCCTACTTTGTAAAGCTATAAAATTATTATGAAGAGCAATTCACCAACACAGGTGCAAGGCAGGTACTGTGCCTACTTTACAGCACATAACCACTGAACCTCAAAGCTGTACTTTAATCCAGTGTCCAGTGTCCAATGGGTAATTAATCAACAGAGCTTTCATTTTTGACACTGCCAGCATCACTACTCCCTCCCAACATGCTACCAGACAAAATGATTGGCTCAATTACTTACAGCGTATAGCAACTTAAGTTGGCCTCACAGAAATGGCCTGCAGACAAACACCAAAAGATTTCTAGACTAATCAAAAGAGGTAATGAGAAAGAAAAAAAGCCCTAGAATTAAACAACAGAGCAGGGGCAAGGGTGGAAAGCTAGAGTTTCTGGTTTTGGTGCCTTTTCACACAAGCTTAACACCCAGCAGGCAGGGGACTGCCATCTTTTAGTTGGAAACAGCACAGGAAACCTCAAGGGGCACAACATCCAGAGCTCTCCCTAAATCAGTAGAAGAGGGGAAAGGTGATGCTTAAAATAGTCAGCATCTGTCCAATTAATGCCCAGGGGTCCCTATTTTGCCTGAGTCTGCCTCAGAGAAAATGGGAAGAGAGTAAAAGCCTAGTAAGGAACATGAGAAATAGTCTTCATATGCAACAAGGTGTGTAATAGATGTGAGTCACTTTCTAAGTACAAAGGACAAGAAACACATGTCACAATATTGAACCTGCCATCTTACGAAAGGGGGAAGGTACCTATGAGCAGACCAGTCAGACCAGGAAAAGCAAAACAAGGCCAGGGACTACCATTTCAAGGTAACTCCCTGGGATCAACCTCCAGCTAGGCTATGGTGAAACCACTAAAACCAAAGCAGACCCTACCATTTGTTAAATGCCTGGCAAGAATATTACAAATATTAATACAAAGTCAAATCTCACAACAATCCTTATGACCCAGAGACTCACTGTCTCCACTTTAGAAATTAATCCAATATCTTCAGAGGAAAAAAAAAAAAAAGACTTTGAAATGAGCAGAATACAGGATATCCTTTTAACTGAATGTCGGAACCTTACAATGGTGTGTGCTATTGATAGCTCTATAGAGACAAATTTTAACTTGCAAAAAACTTAACAAAGCAAATTCTTTAGAGGAATGCAAATTAATTATGGTTGATAGGATGCAACTGATTATTGTCCTATAGATATTACTCAATAAATTCTTAAAATTCATGTTAACATTTCTTGATCGCATCCATCTCACCCAAGTCAGACTGGCTATCATCAAGAAAACAAAATATTTTTGAGCCCTCAGTTCCCACCCTCTGCATGTCAGGGGATGCTTTCTCTTTCTCCACTTATTTTACTCTGCTTTACTAATAAATCCTTTTGGCTCATGGAAAAAAAGAAGAAGAAGAAGAAGAAAAGAAAAAGAAAACAACAAATGCTGGTGAGAATAGGGGTGGGGAATGGACAACTCTCATACACTGATATTGTGAATATAAACTAGTACAACCACCATGAAAACCAGTATAGAGGTTCCTCAAAAAACTAAAATTAGACTTACCTAACACCCAGCCGTACCACTCTTGGGCATATATCCAAAGAAATGTAAATCAGTACATACAGACATATACTCATGTTTATTGCAGCTGTTTCACAATAGCCGAACTGTGAATTTAACTGAGATGCCCAACAATCAATTAATGGATAAAGAAAATATGGGAAACACACACACACAATGGAATATTATTTAGCCATAAAGAAAAGAAAAGTGAAATTATGCCATTTGCAGGAAAATGGATGGAACTGGAGATCATCATATTAAGTAAGATAAGACTCACTACCACCAACAACAAAAAAAGGTTAGGGGCATGACACAAGTGGTAGAGCACTTACCTAGCAGATAAGTATGTATAAGGCCCTGGGTTCAATCCCTAATACCACCCCCCAACAAAATAATAATACACATTATACATGTTGTACAGAGCCTTGAGTTCAAACCCCAGTTTTACCACCACCACCAAAAAAAAAAAAGACAATAAATATGTATGTTGCAAGTCAAACCACCATAAGACAGGGACTGTCTATATTAAGATGTGGGACCTTTGGGGGGTGATTAGGCCACAGGGGCTGCACTCTCATTTGTGGGATTGATGCCCATCTATGGCACCTATTTCCTTCCTCCTCCCTCCCTCCTTTCCTTCCTATTTCCTTCTCCCCCTCTCCCTATGCCAGCTATTGAATTTCCCAGCTGCCAGAACTATGTGGCAATAAATTTCTGTTCATTACAAATATTTCAGGTATTATTTTCAGGTATTATTACATCAGCAAAATGGACTTAACACATGTGAACAGGTTCTAACACCTTTTCCAGTTTCATTAATTTAATGAGTTAAAAATTTTTAACATATGTTCATTTTATATTTGTATTATGATTCTTTTTATTTTAAAAAAATCATCTTTTAACAGTGTTGAGACACACACACACACACACACACAAATAAAACCTCACTTTGAATAAACAATTTCAAGAAGTTCACTTTGCTGAAATAGCATTGCATTTCAAATTTCATAGAGTTCCAACAACTAACAATTCATCTGGCAGGAAAAAATCCCATTGTGAAACTTTCTTTTTAGGAAGAAGGAAAAGTTCTGTAGGCCCCTCAAAAATAAATAAATAAATAAATAAAATAAAAAACTGATGACCATAGGTAATACCTCTCACTCCCAACAGTACAAAAGCCAGAGGAATACCCATTGGTAAGCCCCAGAGCCCCACATTTGAATTGGTCCTTTTCAAAGTTAGACTGTCTAAAATAAGAGAACATTAGAAAGAATAATCAACAGGCAGAAAATTTTAAAAAAATAAATAAATAACCCACACAAGTCAAATACTAATGTCCCCAGCAACCATGTATCTGTACACTAAAAAAGCTTGCAGCTGGGCCTCTCCTACCTCCAGAAGACTTTATCCATCAATTTCTGTGTTCTTAATCTGGTAGAAACAATTTTTACTAGTGCACAGTTCCAAAGTCACCAAATGGACCCAATGTTTAGGCCATCCGAGCAGAGCTCTGCAAATTCCACCAGTGACAATGCCCTCAAAAGGCAATGCATCTAATAAAGTCATTTATCTGACTGGGCAAACCCCAAAGGCCAGGACTTCAAGAAAACTATATGGGCATTACAAGCCATCATGACACAAAAACATTCCAAATGGCTACATATCTCAATACGTAAAAATCTTCAAGTATGAAAAAATGTGTTGACCTCTCAATACACAGGTATGCTAAACCTGACCTTCACACACCTGAGTTGAAGCCAAGCGCTCCAGCTATACAGCAATTCAATTGCCAGATTCCTCATTTCCAAGCTTAGCCATACATTCACATCTCTTGCAGGCTTCCAGAAGGCTGGTTGCACATAAGATGAACTTGGGTACAACAAACAAGCTCTGTACAAGGCCTCTGCTTTGGTTTTCAGAAGAGGCCAGGAATTGTGGGGGCCTGACAGACCCAAAACTTTTAAAAATCATGTGATCCTGCTACCTTAGAATCAAATTACAGACCCGGGAGTCAGTGCCCTAGACAAAGCCAAAGGGAAGGGGCCAATGGCCCCCTGTGGGGTAGTCCAACAGCAAAAAGCCCTTCTGAGCCACATGTCATACCTGCAACATCACTCATCCTGTTCAAAGGGGGTAACCTTAGGAATACTTTTGCTGACCAATTAGAACCACTGCCCAGTAACTTCTTCAAGATAAGCAACGAAAAAAAAAAAAGAAGCCCAGACTCCACAGAGAAAAAAGGGATGTGGCTACAGGCATTCAGGAGAGCCACTCCTGCATGGTAACCTATCCTAGATAACCAAACACACCCAACCCCAGAAACAGGCAGATCTAAACCAAGATACAAAGGATTCAGCTGAGAATTCTCCAAGTACTCACTCCATCCAGTGGAAATGGTCACCATATTGAACAACGGTGGGCTAGGGGACTAGAAACTCTACACTCACAGATTCTAAGCAAAGGGCCACCAACAGCCCCACAACCTCCATATTAACAAACATTTCCTGGGCAGGTCTCACTGTGGCCCACACTGAACGAAGATAAGGTTAACTATCATCCAGGAGCTTATTCTTTGGGGGCTGAGCAGTACAAACACAGATGACTAAAACATAAGCCATCAACATAAAGCACCTAAGAGGCACAAAGAACAGGAGGAGGAACTGTCCTCTCCTTAGGAAGCTAAAGAAAAACTGAAAGCAGGAAACGGTCTATAAACCAAACCCTAAAGGAATAACAGGACTTTAACAGGTGTCCCCAAAAAAGCCAATGGCGCTCTCCCTAGGATCATCTCATAACTTCTTTGAATGACGCAGCTGTAATCCACTGTTCTAGGGCTCTACCTTGAGATGAGGGCCTGAAGATTTTTATTTAATCAAATACATTAACTATAAAACCTAGGTCAGGGAGATAAGAGCCACTAAATAGTAATGTAAATATATTAACAGGAAAATATATAGGGCTCTTCTAATTGCACGGATTTCATTTACCCATCTATTAAATCACTTTATGTGGGTATTTTGAAATTTCAGCTTATTATTACAATTTTACAGCTGTGGTTCTAAATCACAAACATAGGACCAAATTACTCATTTTACATGCTCTCTCTTAATTCATATAAAAAATCCTATTGCTAATCAAACTTGCAACAAGTTACATCAGGACACAGCAGCCACCAAACTGATGGAAGGTACCAGAACAGGAATGACTTGGTTTGTCCTTCTACAGAACAGGCAGGGCCACCGGTTATGTCACTGGCCTCTCCCACTTAACCAAGTTGCAGAGAAGCTCAAAGGACATCACCTTTGCAAAGATCATGCTTTGTACAGCAAAGCATTAAGAAATGTAAAGAAATCTCATTTGAGAAGAAAAGAGCATCCGATAACACTACCTAAAAAGTAGAAAACAGACAAAAGACAAGGCCAGGAAATTCCAACGCCACAGGGCAGAAATACTCCATGTGGGTTCGGCTGAAGTACTATAATGAAGATAATTAACTTGATTGGTGACAGCAAACCCACTTGGTGAAAAGAATTCACTGACAGCACCACACCTGCCACTTATGCGGCCACGACCTCACTGGGTAAATGCTGAACATCTCTGAAGCCCCACCTCAAAGAACAGCCTTCTCCAGACTTGAAGTGTCCACTCGGCCCTTTCAAAGGTAGGAAGAAGTTCTGAGTTCCAACCTGCCCCTTTGACTTGGTCTCTCCTTTCCCCTGAGCACAGTCAAGAGATTGGCGCTAGCCAAGCTAAAAGCCTCCTTGGAGTGAAATTTCAAAGCACTTTGCAAACTTGCTCTCCTGGCTGGCTTTCCCAAGAAGTGAAGACCAACCTCCAGGCAGCCCCATGGCTCACCATTTACCGTTTGTTAATCAGGAGACCAGCCAGTATGTGCCTCTAAACCACCCCACCTCCCGCCCCCTGCAAACATCAGACACTACCAGGCTCCACTCTGCAGGCTGTTTCAGCAGGGCAAGGAGTCTTTGGAAAGTTAGATTTGGGAGGGACTTGATACCAACTGATTCCATATCTAAAGGCCTTTCAGGAGCAGGGGAGAGAGATCAAACTCCTGTTAAGCGCTCACCCTCTCCCCTTCTCACACAGCCACCGTCTTTCCAGGAACTAGGCACGCCCTGGCAGTACCCAGAGCGCGCAACAAGAGCCCATCACGACGAGGACAAACGCCCCAACGCCCCGAGCTGCTCACCCTCACATGGTTCTCCACGGCCGCACGGCCCGCCAGCTTCTTGGCCTCTTCAGCCTTGGACATAGTGGAGGGGGCCGGGAAGACGCTGTGAGAGTCCGGGCTGCTGGTGCTTGGGCTGTCTAAGCCACCGCGGGTCCCGGACTGTGCACGCCCCGGCAGCTGCACGTGCGAGCCTTGGAGGCCCCAGCTGTTCCCGCCTCCGCCGGAGGCCGCGCCCCCGGCCCGTCCGGGCAGCGGGGCCAGGACCCGCCCGTAGAGGGTGCTGAAGGGCCCGGGGCGCTGCATCCCGACACTTCGCTCCAGCCTTTGCTGTGGTCCCGCCCCCGGCTGCTGCGGAAGTCGTTTCACTCACTGCACACGGCTCGAGCGCGCTGATGCGGCGGGGCCTGCTGGGATGTGTAGTTCCGTAGTATCAGTGGCCCGTAGCCTTGTACCAACCTGGACTAACAGCCCCACAATGCCCGGCGACTAAATGCGTAAGTCGACCGCGACGGACTCCGGCGCGTCAGGCGGTAAGGTCCGACAGGCACCGCTAGCTGAGGAGGGGGAGGAGGGGGAGGAGGGGGGAGGGGGGGAGGAGGGGGGAGGGGGGAGGGGGGGAGGGGGGAAGGTGGGGGGAGGAGGGGGAGGTGGGGGAGGAGGGGGAGGAGCTGAGGAGGGGGGAGGGGGAGGGGGGGAGGGGGGAAGGTGGGGGGGAGGAGGGGGAGGTGGGGAGGTGGGGGAGGAGGGGGAGGAGGGGGAGGAGGGTGGGTGTGATGAATAACAAGAATTTGGAAGCTGAAAGCTTTACTTCTCCACCTTTAGAGTTTCCCTCTATCCTAAATGGTAAAGGGGGAGGTGGAGTACATTCCTTTTGGAGCCATTTAACAGGCAAACTAAAGTCAACCCCAGCTTTACCGACCACTTAAAATGTGTGGTATTTATTCTTTGCGTCTGTATTAGTGGAATTCTTTTTATCTTGAGCTCAAGGCCTTCAGCTTCACTCCAGGTCTTTGACTTTTGCATGCAAAGCCCCAGTAAAAGCAGCTGTGACCGCCATCATCTAGGCTTGGGGTTTTTTTAAACTGTACTGTGCAATCTGATATCTATCCTTTAACATCCACCTTGAATTGAAGGGGGGAAAGTTGTTCGAGATTCTTGGTTTTAGGCGAAATTCAGAAATTAGCGTGAGGTTATGGCAGAGAAGCAGAAAAAATATCTGGAGTCCTGCCGTTAGGTAACAGCCATGAGCAGTGGGGTCATGCAAAGAAAACCCAAAATGGAGGTCCTTCAAGGTCTGCAGAGAAGAACACTTAACAGCCCGATTAGGATCAAAATATCCCACCAAGGTCATGGACTGTAACAAGATTTTTTGAGTCACTCACACTAAGGTGGGTTGGCATCAGTTCCTGAGACAATAGCTCTTACAGAACAGACCCTAAGAGTCAGGTGGACCCAATAATGTTAACTTGTGACTGATCCTAGCGAGGGACTTAATATTTAAAGCCCCCTCAAAAACTGGTGCTAGAGTTAAAATTGTCATTCTCATTATTTCTCTAGAGAATATCTACTTTCAGGGGTTGGGGATTTAGCTCAGTGGAAGAGCGCTTGCCTGGCAAGTGTAAGGCCCTGAGTTCGGTCCCCAGCACCGAAAAAAAAAAGGAAAAAAAATAGAGAATGTCTATTTTCAGTCTTTTGAAAATGTATTCCATTCCTAATAAACTTTACTGTCACTTTGACTACATTTTTGTACCTCACCTGGATGCCCTTCCAGTAACACTGCTACTGTTGGTCTGCAAAGTTGAAAGCCACCTTAATTAATTTCAAAGCCTTTTCTGTATCTCCTTGGAGGCAGCCTTTCCCTGTTCTGAATTCTCAGCACCCACTAGCAAAAAGTTTATGGAGCAAGTATTGACCAATCTCTGGTTTATTACTCCAGCCTAATGGCCTATAAACCACCCTAAGTGTACTACTTGCCTACCTACCCCTTCTGCCAGGTGTATCTTGTCAGCTGAATGCCACCTCCTTAGAGAAGGCTTTCTGACCATCCTAGCTTGAGTTTCCCACCATCCTCTCTTGCTTTCCCTGTGGTTTATTTCTTATCACAGAACTTTTCCTTGATCATTTGTTTACTTAATAAACAAATAAAGATGATCCTCAACAAATACCTAAATCATAACTTCAGTAACATACATTTCATGCCTAAACCCCACACTCCACCTTCAGCCACATAAGTTTTCGTTCTTTCACACACTTTTATTTAGTTCTGTTTTTGCACACACCACCCTTCTAATTCTCCGATGTTCTTCAAGACTGCACTCTGTTACTTACTATTCTGCAATCCTGAATGCCCTTCCTAATTGGAGTGGCTGCTCCTCTGTGCTTCCAATCACCTCTCTCCTCTCTGTCACAGTCCATCTTGCTCTATTCACTTCGCTGTCTCACTCAAAAGGATATGGGACCCTTAATAGCAGAGATTATTCACCATAGAATCCAAACCACGTCGCTCAATATTTGGGGGTGAACAGTGTTTTCTCTAAAGGTCAACCTGTCTGTCCCTCTTTCTCTTTCCTTCTCTCTTCTCTCTATCTTGTGTTCTTTTCTCCAATCCTACCCCTTTTTAATTCTTTTCTTTAGATCTGCCAGTGATGTCCAGTGACTCACTCAATCATTCTGAAATCCCACTGATGGTTCTTAGGGCTGAATACTAGGCTAATACCTTGGAAGAATTTGAGCATTGTGTTCCTGTGACACTTTGTATAGGCACCATGCTAAATGCCTTAAAGACTATCCCCTACCTCCCAAATAGAAGTTTCAATTGGAAGGAAAAAGGGGACAATACTGATTGCAGGGAATTTAAGCTGCATGCCAACCAAGAAAAAAAAAAAAAAACAGGCATTTTATTGAATTGTTGGAGTAGTTGGATAACTTTTGTTAGTCTTGAGTATCGTATTTTTAAGAAATATTGTTTAAGGAGATCCCTCCCCTCATAAAATATACATCAGTGGCCAATTTGTCCTTGGAGATATCCTGGCATTAAGTTGCACCTGGTGGGTTTTTTCTCTTGTGGTAAGATAAGGAGATAAAGGACAGGCACATTCTGTACATTGTTGACAAGGGAGAAGAGAAACTCTTGGTGGGCAACATATTTGTGGGTTAATGGTGGGAGAACCATTTTTCCCGTGAGGGTCTCTATTTCTATTTCATTACCCCTACAAGTATTTCTCCCACTTTAATCTTAAGGGAGTGTTGAATGGTGAAGGTCCAGCTTCCAAAACTGCTTTTACAATGCTAGGAATCTCTCTGTATAGCTGTCCTTATCTCAACTAGCAAAAATGCTATGTCTTTCTTATTACTTCTTATTTCTACTCTTAAATGGAACTGGAGAAAAGCACAGAGCAGGTTCTGTCTGAAAGTGAGGGGGGAGAGGGGGAGAGGGTGGGAGCGGGGGCAGGGGGGAGAAATGACCCAAACAACATACACACATGTCAATAAATGAATAATTTTTAAAAACTGCTTTTATAGTTGTCTGGGGACTGATGACCCTAGCTGAGAAGTAGAAATCCTTGGACACATAATCTAATGAGGACAAAATTAGTAGTGTAGACTTTCTGTCTGGGATGGGTTGAAAAGTCACAGGACATCAGCTTGACTTGGAACTTGTGGAGTCTGAAAGACACAAATTATCTCCTTGGTGGACTAGCTCTTAACAGGCACGTAGATTCTTTTAAGGGTTCACAGGTGTACTTATGTGGCTTTGGGGAGTGCTATTACAACCACTCTGGTGAAGGAAAGACTCAGGCAGCTGCTCAGCCACTTGTGGAGACTGTGTCCAGAAGTCCTGAGTGCAATGGATCTTACCTACTCTGGGTTCATCTCATGAATATTGCTTTACAGACTTTCACATTTAGAAGTAACAACTCCAAGAAGTACACACTGTTAGCTCCACTGTACAGATGGGGCATGAGGGAACAACTCCCTTCTCCAAGGTCACACTACTTGTAAATGAAATTGGGATACAAACCTTCAGGTGATTGTAGAACTAGATCTTACCGGAGATAATTGGTGGGAATTTATTGCCCCACCCCACCACAAATATAGTCATGAACTTTGTGTAAACGGCCCAGGTAATACCTTTTCTCTTTAAACTCACAAGTCATAGCAATGAGTCTTAAGACAAAATGGATAAGGGAAAAAAGAAAAAACTATGTAAGTACTGAATAAAGAAAAATGCGTAAGTTTGGAATGCTAGGCCATGTTCAGGTTCTCACAGGTTGAAATCAATGTACTTTTTTTCAATTTGATTTGGTTTTTGTTTTTTTGAGATAGGGTCTCAATTATTAGCTCAGGCTGACTTTGAATGCTCAATCCTCCTGCCTCTACCTGCAACTTTGGAATTACAGATGTGCATCATATTGCTAAGCAGTAATATGAAGTATGTTTTTGTCATGCTGGGGGTCAAGCCCAGCCCTTTATGCATGCTAGGATAGTGATATACCACCGAACTACATCCCACCCTCAATCTACTTTATAATTTTCATATCCACTGAAAAGCCTGTTTTTCTTTCTAGACTAAGAAAGAACTGCATAAGGCTCATTCTTTGTCTTTCATGGAATATAAAGAAGTTATGTTAAGATTCTAAGGAATTCTTAGAAAACAGTTTTCAGGATCAGATTAGTGCCAGGAGGCAAAGCTCACATCCTACACTATTGTTGCTAGCAGGAGGGAGGGCCTGGACATGGAAGGGCTTTAGGCACCTCACCCCCTAAGGCTGAAAACAAAGACAATGGGACACACTGGCACTTCCCAAAAGGCTGGGAAGGAGGCACCCCCACGCAGATACAGCCACTTTGTATGCCTCCCTGGACTTCAGTGAAGCAGGGAAAACTCCACACTTTCATTCCCTCTCCCTTCTCTTCTTGTTTTCTTCAGAGTGTGATTATTTTGATTCCCAGGGAAGAGTATACAGAGCTACAAACCAGATGCTGGGATAGATTTGAGGATCCTACCAGAGATTGAAGTGGTGCTGCCTCAAATACACCTTAAGCTAGAGTTTGGTTCACCCTACTTTTCTTAGCAACTAGACATTTAGCAACAGCTACTCAAACTCACATAGCACCTCCAATCTCACACCCTTGCATTGGTCCTTTGAAGCTTCAACTTATTGCCTGAATTGCTTCATCCTTTTCTTCAAGGGCAGGTTTATTGCCTACTAATAATTTTGACAGTTAAATCGTTAGAAGACTATGAACCTTACTCATAGTGCTCTAGAGATCAAAATGAGCCATGATCAATACCTCAGCATTACTACCTTGCTATGCACTTAACACTGGAAGGCAACAGAGTATGGTCTTTACCAGTCTTCCTGCTGGTTAACCAAAGTTATGGGGGGAAAAAATGTGTATAGAACACTTCCTTAGGTGGTTGGGAAATCTATTTTTTGCTTAAGGATCAAGCTGCCTTTTGAAATTGTTAGAGCAACAGTTATCAACTTGGAGTGATTTTTTTTTTTCCTTTCCCCTTAGGACTATTTGGCAATATATAGAGACATTTTTTATTGTCACAATTGTGCAAATACTACTGTCATCCAGTAGGTAGAAGCCAGGGATGTTGCTTAACATCCTATAGTGCATAGACAGCCATACACACAAAGAATTTCTTACCCCAAATGCCAATAGTCCTAAGACTAAGAAACTTCACCTTAAAGAATTTTCAGGTGGGGCTAACAGAGTGCCTCAAGTGATAAAGTGCCTGCCTAGCCCTGAGTTCAAACCAGAAAAAAAAAAAAAAAAAAAAAACTTCAGGTGGAGATTCATGAATGGCTCCCTACTCTATCCAGCTTGTTTCACCTGCTTCATCCACACCCAGAGCTCCTGCATGATGAGCCTTCTCCAGACTTACCCTGCCAAGGAACTCCCCACCTTCCAACACCACCATCTGCATTGACTTCCCCTTGTTGCCCACAGCACCCATGAAAGCTCACCTTTTCTCAAGTTGTCATCCAGGTCCATTGATAATATTCCCCTCAGTGGCACTAGAGAGGCTTCAGATCCATGCGAGTGAAGAAAGAGGAGGAAGAGGATGGAAATAAAGCTTTACCAGTTTAGTGGGGGTGGGGGCAGACATCTACAAGTCAATCCTTTCCACACTGTGAGAGTGATCAGCTCTGGCCCTAACACCTGCACTATTCCACAAAGAGCCTCTGTCTCTGTTCAGCTTTAAGCAGCATCAGCCTAACTAACCAGATATCAAGTCCTGAGGGACTTCAAGGGAAGGGGATTTGTGTCCTTCCTCATGAAGAAAATGAGGAAGAAAATAATCTGTTCTACCATTTTGCTATGTAAATGAATTCTCCTAAGAAGTCAGAGGCACTTTCTAAGACTGGATCACATGTTTTAAACATGGACTTTTACAATACTGGCTCCCACTGCTCATTCAGGTCTCTGCCTCTCAGAGGTTGTCCCTGAATTATTAACAAAGTACTGAAGCTGCTTAATGACTTAAAGAAAAATCTTCCCAGCACAAGTTTAATTCTCTCTCTGACTTAGATTTTGTTTTCCTTCTTCTTGCTTGATTAAATTGCATACCAAGGCTAAGCTGAAATGCACTACATTCCACCTTTCTGGAGCACTCCCTAGTCATAGGCCATGGGGAAGGTCACAACTGGAGTGATGTGAGCTAGAATAACATAGAACAGGAATTGGCCATAACAAATACACTGGTAAACAGATTTTTTTTATCATTTGTGTTTTCTTTTAGATTCACAGAATTGGACTCTCATTGACCTTCACAAAAGCAAAATTAACAACCAACCCTGGCATCCATCCATCTGGAACCCACATCCATTCCCTTATTAAAAAAAAAAAATCAAAGGAAAGACTCAACATAAAAGACTCGACACAGGGTGGAAAGATGGAAACTCAGTTTTTTTCTCTGCTTATGGCCTGTACTTCCCCTTCTAAAATGTGAGCAGAAAAATTATCTTTCTTGTTCAGTTCTGAATCCCAGCATGTGCAGAATAAATGAATATGCAACACCAACCCTTAGCTCCTTCCCCTCATCCTCCACCACCCCATATTTACCGATACTTGACCTCAACTAAGCTACAGAACTGCCCTCCTATTTTATTAGCTCACATGTAGTTTAAGGATTTAATAATTTTACAGAGAAATTCTATCCCAAATGTTTCTGCTATATCTCTGTGGTAGTTTGCTATACATGAAGCACATACAACCACACACTCTACTGGATGCTCTATACAGAGTTCCTTGTGTCTTTTGCAGCAACTGTTGCCTTGCTGGTCTTCTTGACATCAGACGCAGCTAGAGCTTAGAGGGGAAGGGCTCAGTTAGAGAATGCTTGACAAGGGCCACTTAGGGGTGGAGTTCAAGCAGGAAAGAGACCTGAGGTCAGTTACCTTTGTTCTCTACACTAGAAAAGCATATAGCCTGACATAAAGCATCATTAATGGAAAAGCATGCTTCAGGAAACAAGCAGTTTTATTATTTCAGGGAGGACAAAAACAAGATATTTTCCATAAGTTGTTTAGAAAGTTCAGGCTTTCCACCCTGGCCACTACTTTGCAAATTTTTTATGATCTACAATTGACTATCCATTTTGTTAGAGATCAGTCTAAAGGTTTAATGCTGTTAAAGAAAAAAAATTGTCAGGTGCCAGTGGTTCACACCTGTAATCCTTGCTACTCAGGAGTCAGAGATTAGAAGAATCACAGTTCCAAGCCAGTCTAGGTAAACAGTTCATGAGACCCTATCTTGAAAAAGCCCATCACAAAAATGGGCTGGTGGGATGACTCAAGGTGTAGGCCCTGAGTGCGAATTCCAATACCACAAAAAAGAGAAGAAGAAATAAAGATTCTATTCATGACACTTGTTTTAGATGATAAGGCAGACTATTTAGGGGTGTCTGTGGCAATAGGTATAGAGACCACTACCAACCAACAGGCTCTTGCCAAGGGGAGAGAGGGCTTGAATGTGACAACATGTACAAGTGGGTGTTTATAAGCAAGAAACAGGTGGGGGTCAGTGGATGGTAAATGACTAAGAGGAATCATCAAGATGAGGTTCTGGCTCAACTGACTTGATAGGATTATTGCTGAGTGTGATGGATAAATTTCTGATTGTTGCCTCATTCTATTTACTTCTAGTCATAAAAAGGAACCTAGCAAATAAATGGTGCCCATTGGAAGGGTTAATGATTCCTGGCAATAGTTCCTATAGCTTATCACATAAGTTAAGAGGAATGGACCAATGTTCTATACCTGACTGATTATGAAACAAAGTTACCATTAAAATCCCTAGCCTACATTGGCCTTTCATATCCCATTCTTCAAGGCATGAGATTGCATATGCATAAGGTTGGCCATGAATTCTCCATAGATAAAAATATGCCACTTGGGTCACACAGGCCCCCTTTTCAATTCTGTTGCTCTTTAATACCTTAGTTAGAATGATATAATTAGCAGTTTATTTCCCAAGAGTTTGAGGCAGAAATATTATAGGTTAAAAGAGCACTGTAGTACTTGGCACATGAATCAGCTTGTGAGAAATTCCATCTGGGCTTTTGGTGAAGATAGTTCTTCAGATATACTTGTTGATCCTTGTTTTTATATCCCATGACTAGATTGAGTGAAAACAAATGAGATTAGAAGTCTCACTTCTCAAAAGGGACCACTATTACAATTTAAACAATTACAGTAAGGATACTGCTAGGGTTAGTCACTAGGTGGCTAAAAGATTTCTGAGGTCATGTAAAGACTTGAGTTTTACTCACAACTTACATGGTAGTGAGTGCATGTAATCTCGGTATTCAGGAGACTGCGTCAGGAGGACTTGTGAGTTTGAAGTTGGCCTAGGCTATATAATGAGACCCTGTAAGAAAGGAGAGAGGGAGGAAGGAAGGAAAGAAGGATGGAAGGAAGGGAGGGAGGGAAGGGAAGGGAAGGGAAGAAGGGAGGGAAAGAAAGGAAGAGGGAAGGGAAAGGAAGAGGGGAGGAAAAGAAGGGGAAGGAAGGAAGGAAGGAAGGAAGGAAGGAAAAGAGAGAAAGAAAGATTGATTTTTGGTTTCACATGATGTAGCCTACTTTGTCAAGTTGCTCATGAAAGCTACTGATTGGAACATTCCAATTTACAGTGTTATCCTACCAAGCAAAAGAGGTAGGCATAAGCAAGAAAAATTAAGATGTAAGGATTTTATAATGGCAGAAAAGAATTTTCCCTGGTTAGCTTTACCATAAGGTCCCCAACAGGTATACAGTTCCAAGAATATGGAGGGGCTCTTTTGAGCTGTGAGATGTGGACCCAAGTTTCAAGGCCCCAAAGTTTGTAGGCAGTGAGAAGAACTTGCATGGTCCCTTCTAAAGGAGTCCAAGGGCAGTCTTTCTCTGATGTCATTTCCAGCAGACCCGATTTCTCAGTTCTAGATCATGAAGGGCTTCATTGTCTTTAGTTAGTGGATCATGAAAAGCTGCTTTTACCTGATAAAAATATAGTTTGAGATAATTTATTAAATCCCTGAAGCATCTAGTCATATCAGAGTTTAGAAAAGCAGAAGATAAATGAAGTTCTATAGAGTCACAGGCCTTCGATGACTACATAAGGGGTCAACCACATTTTCCAGTGGGAATGAATCGGATTACTTTTGATCTAGGTAATCCAGTTCATTCAATTAGTTTTGCCTACATGTGGAAATCCAGTTTTCCCAGCACCATTTGTTGAAGATGATGTCTGTTCTCCAGTGTATGTTTCTGGCACATTTATTGAAGATCAGACAGCCGTAGCTGTGTGGGCTTACTTCTGGGTCTTGTTTTCTATTCCATTAATCTACATGTCTGTTTCTTCTGCTAGTACTATGCTCTTTTTGTAACTATGACTCTGTAGTATAATTTGAAGTCAGGTATTGTGATTTCTCCATCATTACTTCTTGCTTAGGATTGCTAGGTCTTTTCTGCGTCCATATGAATTTTAGGATTAATCATGGGAATTTTGATGTGTACTTCACCTTTGGTAATGTAGCCATTTTCACAATACTAATTCTGTTGATCCATGAACATGAGAGGTCTTTCCATGTTCTAGTGTCTTCAGTTTCTTTCTCCAGTGTTTTATAGTTTTCAATGTAGAGGTCTTTCACCTCCTTCCTTAAATTTAATCCTGAATATTTTTTTAGGCTATTGTGAACAGAATTATTTCCCTAATTTCTTTCTCAGCATGTTTCCTATTAGTATGTGGAAAAACTGATTTTTGTATGGTGATTTTGTATCCTGCTGCTTTGCCAAAAGTGTTACTCAGATCTAAGTTTTTTTGGTGGAGTTGTTAGGATCTTTTAAGTATAGAATCATATCATCTGCAAAGAGAGATAAGCTGATTTCTTCCTTTCCTATTTTAATTCCTTTTATTTCTTTCTCTTGTTATATTGCTCTGGATAAGAGTTTGAGCACTATATTGAAAGAGTGGAGAGAATAGACACCCTTGTCTTATTTCTGGTTTTAGGAGAAATGCTTTCAGTTTTTCCCAACTTAATATAATGTTGGCTATCGGTTTGTTGTATAGCCTTTATTATGTTCAGATATGTTCCTCCTATTCCTAATTTCTTCAGGACTTTTATCTGAAGTGATGTTGAATTTTGTCAGAGGCTTTTTCTTACCTATTGATATGACCATGTGATTTTTGTCCTTAATTTTATTTGTCCTTAATTTTACGTTTATTGAATTGCATATGTTGAACTAAACTTGTATCTCTGGATTGAAACCAACTTGATCCTGTAGTATCTTTTTAATGTGTTCTTGAATTTATTTTGTAAGTTTTTTATTGAAGATAGCTGCATCTATGTTATCAAGAAAATTGGTCTACAGTTTTCTCTTTTTGTTGTGTCCTTATCCACTTTTGGGACCAGGGAGATACTGGTTTCGTAGAATGAGATTGGTAACATTGCTTCCTTTTCTAACTTATGGAATAGTTTGAGGAGCATTGCTGTTAGTTCCTCTTTAACAGTCTGGTAGATTTTAGCTGTGAACCCATCTGGTCCTGAGTTTTCCTTTGTTGGAAGATTTTTTATTACTGCTTCAGTCTCATTGCTCATTATAGATCTACTTAGGTAATTTATATCCTCTTGGTTCAATTTTGTTAGGTCATATGTGTCCAGAAATTTATCCATTTCTTTTAGACTTTGCATTTTATTGGAATACAAATTTTCTAAATATTCCCTGCTTATCCTCTGAATTTCATTGTTATCTATTTTAATATCCTCCTTATCATTTCTAATTTTTTAAATTTATGTCTTTTCCCTCTTTCTTTTTGTTAGTTTGGCTAAGGGTTTGTCAATCCTACTTATCTTTTCAAAGAACCAACTCTTTGTTTTATTGATTCTTTGGATTATTCCTTGAGCTTGTGTTTTTTTTTAATTTCTACCCTGATCTTAATTATTCCTTTTTCCATCTGTTGATTTTGGCTTCGACTTATTCTTGTTTTTCTAAGCCCTTGTGGTGCATTATTAGGTTTATGTATTTGAGATCTTTCTCATTTTTATGTGGGTACTTTATAGCCATAAACTTTCCTCTTAATGCTTCTTTTGCCATATCCCCAAGATCCTGGTAAGTTTTATCATGTGGCCATCTATCTTCATCTATGTGTTTGATTCTGGAATTTTTTTTTTTTTTAGTTTTCTCCCCAATTTCATCAATGACCCACTGATCACCCAAAAGTGTTCTGTTCAATCTCCAGGTGTTATTACAGTTTTTGCAGTTTCTCTTATTATTGTTTTCTAATAGCATATCTGTATCTTATGATCTATTAAGATACAACAAATTATTTCAATTTTCGTTTTTTAAGAGTTGCTTTGTATTCTACAATATGATCTATTTTGGAGAATTATGTCTATAGGCTGCTGAAAAGAATGTGTATTCCACAGCTATTGGATGGAATATTCTGTAGGTGTCTGGTAAGTACATTTGATCTATGGTGTAGTTTAACTCTGAGGCATGTTTGTTGATTTTTTGTCTCAATGATGTATCTATTGATGAAAGTGGGGTGCTGAAGTCATTTACTACTCTTATGTCTGGACATATCTGTCCCATTATGTCCAGTAGTGTTTATTTCATGAAATTGGGCACACTGATGTTTGTTGCATATATACTTAGAATTGTTATATCTTCTGGATGGGTTGTTCCCTTTTTTAAATATGTAATGACCTTCTAATTCTGGCTTGAAGTCTTCTTTGTTAGATATGAGTATGGCTATTCCTGCTTACTTTCAAATTCTGTTTACTTGTTAAATCATTTTCCTTCCTTTCATTTCTAGTCTGTGTGACTTTGCCTTGAGGTGTGTTTCTTTTCTTTTCTTTTTTTTTTTTTTTTTTTGGTGAAGGGTTTTTTGAGATAGGATCTCACAGAACTATTTGCTGGCACTGGCTTTGAACCATGATCCTCCTGATCTCTGCCTCCTGAGTAGCTAGTGTTATAGGCATGAACCTCCAGTGCCCAGCTAGAGGTGTGTTTCTTGTAAATAAGTTGAATCTTAAAACAAAAAAAAAAGTTGGATCTTGTGTTTTAACCCACCCAGCCAGTCTATGTCTTTTTATTGGAGAGTTACGATCATATATATTAGGGTTATTATTGACAGGTATTTGTTGATTTCTGGGGTCATTTTCCTTGTTGATTTGAGTACTTTGTTCTTTTCTTCAATCCTTGTTCATCTTAGGGTTTTGCTGGTTTGAATTGAATATCTTTGATCATTTCCTAGTTCTCATGCATTCATCTATTCCTGTCATGAGATTTATGCTCTTCCTGAGCTCTCAATTTCTGACTGACTTTCTCTCTCCTCTATGTGTATTATTCCTGTAAGTATTTTCTGCAACATTGGCTTAATGGTCATGAATTGTTTTGCTTATGCTTATCTTGGCAGGTCTTTATTTCACCATTGATTTTGGATGATAATTTTGATGGGTATAGTAATCTTGGTTGGCAGTTATTTTCTTGCTGGGTTTGAAATATATCATTCCATATTTTCTTGGCTTTTCGGGTTTCTACTGGAAGGTCTGAGGTAATTATGATGTATTTTCTTTTGTAAGTAGGTATTTTTCTTGTCCTTTTAACAACTATATGATTTAGAGCAGTTATTTTCTGGACAGGTCTATTTGGGATTCTAAATGCTTCCTATACTGGGGTGTCCATGTCTTTCCCAAGATTTAGGAAATTTTCTTCTATAATTTTATTCAGTAGGTTGTCTGCACCATTGGTTTGTAACTCAGCTCCCTTTTTCTATCCTGTGGAAAAAGATTTGGTCTATTGATTATGTCCCAGAATTCTTCAAGGTTGTGGTCATGCTTGTTTATTTTTTATTTTTTTTTTATTGTTGTCTCAGTATAATGTTTCTCAATCTTATCTTTAATCTCTGAGAGTCCTTTTGCTTGTTTTAGTGTACTAATGATGTGTTCTATTGTGTTTTTCATTTGATTTATTGAGCTTTACATTTCCAACATTCTTGTAGGTTTTTTGTTTTGTTTTGTTTTGTTTTTAGAATGTCAATTTCCTTGCTGAATTTCTCATGTATGTTGCCAATTTTCTTGTCTGAGTCTTGAACTGATGTCCTTATTTATTTGTTTGATTTTCCTTTGGGGTCACTGACCAAGGTAACTTTTTTTTGAACTTGAAAGATCAGATTTATTTAGGGAAAACAAAAAATCCACAACCCAAAGGATAGGATTTTACATCTCAAGACATCTCCCAGGTAGTAAGTCTACAGATTTCAAATCATTTTTATAAAAGATATTTTTGTACAAATTTTACATGTATTCAGGATTAGGACATAAGTAAGGAACTTCTGAATCATTTGTCTTTGGATTTAGTTATTCAAGTGTTTAGGAGCTTTTGGAGGAGTAATATTGCCTTGTGTTTTCATATTAGTTGTGTTTCTTTGTTGCAATTTCTTCATCTGTTAGATTGGCTATCTCTTTCACCTCCATTCAGAGAAAAGAAAACAAGAGGAAAGAATATAAACTAGTCATTTAGATGTAGTAGAAAACAGTCAACAGCCATACCACCCTGAATATGCCCAATCTCACCTAGATGTAGTAGAAAACAACTGTACACATCACTGACTCCCCTAATAAGGCTATAAAGGAAAGGAACTAGGATAGTTATGGGATAAACAAGGACTTTAAAAAATTAAAGTTATAGGTATTAATAATTAAGTAATAAAAAAGAAGGCAGAATGAGAAACAAAAAAGAAGAAGCGGGTAGAAAAGAGTTGGAAAGTATATGGTATGATGTATTAGATATAATAGTGAGAGAGCACAGTAAGATATGTACATAGAGAAAAGATAATAGAAACGCTAACAATAACAGCTACAAAAAAGAAAACTGAATTGTTGTACTTCTTTTTTGAGGAGGAGGGTGAATTCCCCTCTCCTCAAGGAAGTATTTTGTTTCCTTCCTTTGAAGTCTAAACAAGTTAGACAATAGAGGGTTGTCTGGTTTGGGATTTAGCCCAGTTGTAGACCACCCACCAAGCACTTGCAGTGCCCTGAGCCAGATCTCTAGCACAGAATATGATGTTCGCAAGTTGGGCAAACAGAAAACAGCTCTTCCCCTCCTGACTCCAAGAATCCTGTTACTCCTGACCTCCTACTTTGTTCCAGGATAGTTCCTTACTCTTGTGAACTACAGGTTTATTCCTGACTTGATTGGTGGAAATTATCATATTGGCCATGTTCCTATGGAAACCTACCTCACTGTCCCTTGCAATTCCCACATTGCTGTGGTGTGGACCAATTCTCAATTCACTTTCCATTTAACTCATACCAGATGGTACCCAGGGCAGGAGGAAGTGGCATTGTGCCAGTAATCTCTCACCATCAGGTACTCCCCACACTCACCTCCCTTGTTGCAATGTAAACTTTTATCTCCCTCCTGCAGTTCTCACATCTTTTAGGTTCATGCCAAATTCCAACCCCTTCCCCACTCTACTTGCAATTTTTATCAGGTCCCACTCCCCCAAGGCAGCAACATGCCAGAATACTCTCTCAGCAGAGTACCTCTGACCTGTGGTTTGGACTCTTCACCCAACTAGTTTTGTGTCTATGAATTTGAGTCCCAGTCCAACCAGCTTCATGAATCCACATTGATTTTTTAGTCAGTTGATAGGGTAGGGGTTTGCAGGTATAAAACTTCAGGGTCTTCTACTCTCTCTGGCTGAGGTATTTATCCTTTTTTTTTTCCTTTTTCTTTTCCTTTTTCTTTTATTATTCATATGTGTGCATATAAGGCTTGGTTAATTTCTCCCCCCTGCCCCCACCCCACCCTTACCACCCACTCCGCCCCCTCCCTCTCCCCCCCCTCAATACCCAGCAGAAACTATTTTGCCCTTATTTCTAATTTTGTTGTAGAGAGAGTATAAGCAATAATAGGAAGGAACAAGGGTTTTTGCTAGTTGAGATAAGGATAGCTATACAGGGCATTGACTCACATTGATTTCCTGTGCATAGGTGTTACCTTCTAGGTTAATTCTTTTTGATCTAACCTTTTCTCTAGTACCTGTTCCCCTTTTCCTATTGGCCTCAGTTGCTTTTAAGGTATCTGCTTTAGTTTCTCTGCGTTAAGGGCAACAAATGCTAGCTAGTTTTTTAGGTGTCTTATCTATCCTCACTCCTCCCTTATGTGCTCTCGCTTTTATCATGTGCTCATAGTCCAGTCCCCATGTTGTGTTTGCCCTTGATCTAATGTCCACATATGAGGGAGAACATACAATTTTTGGTCTTTTGGGCCAGGCTAACCTCACTCAGAATGATGTTCTCCAATTCCATCCATTTACCAGCGAATGATAACATTTCGTTCTTCTTCATGGCTGCATAAAATTCCATTGTGTATAGATACCACATTTTCTTAATCCATTCGTCAGTGCTGGGGCATCTTGGCTGTTTCCATAACTTGGCTATTGTGAATAGTGCCACAATAAACATGGGTGTGCAGGTGCCTCTGGAGTAACCTGTGTCACAGTCTTTTGGGTATATCCCCAAGAGTGGTATTGCTGGATCAAATGGTAGATCGATGTCCAGCTTTTTAAGTAGCCTCCAAATTTTTTTCCAGAGTGGTTGTACTAGTCTACATTCCCACCAACAGTGTAAAAGGGTTCCTTTTTCCCCACATCCTCGCCAACATCTGTTGTTGGTGGTGTTGCTGATGATGGCTGTTCTAACAGGGGTGAGGTGAAATCTTAGTGTGGTTTTAATTTGCATTTCCTTTATTGCTAGAGATGGTGAGCATTTTTTCATGTGTTTTTTGGCCATTTGAATTTCTTCTTTTGAGAAAGTTCTGTTTAGTTCACTTGCCCATTTCTTTATTGGTTCATTAGTTTTGGGAGAATTTAGTTTTTTTAAGTTCCCTATATATTCTGGTTATCAGTCCTTTGTCTGATGTATAGTTGGCAAATATTTTCTCCCACTCTGTGGGTGTTCTCTTCAGTTTAGAGACCATTTCTTTTGATGAACAGAAGCTTTTTAGCTTTATGAGGTCCCATTTATCTATGCTATCTCTTAGTTGCTATGCTGCTGGGGTTTCATTGAGAAAGTTCTTACCTATACCTACTAACTCCAGAGTATTTCCTACTCTTTCCTGTATCAACTTAAGAGTTTGGGGTCTGATATTAGGATCCTTGATCCATTTTGAGTTAATCTTGGTATAGGGTGATATACATGGATCTAGTTTCAGTTTTTTGCAGACTGCTAACCAGTTTTCCCAGCAGTTTTTGTTGAAGAGGCTGCTATTTCTCCATCATATATTTTTTAGCTCCTTTGTCAAAGACAAGTTGGTTATAGTTGTGTGGTTTCATATCTGGATCCTCTATTCTGTTCCACTGGTCTTCATGTCTGTTTTTGTGCCAGTACCATGCTGTTTTTATTGTTACTGCTTTGTAATATAGTTTGAAGTCAGGTATTGTGATACCTCCTGCATTGTTCTTTTGACTGAGTATTGCCTTGGCTATTCGTGGCCTCTTGTGTTTCCATATAAATTTAACAGTAGATTTTTCAATCTCTTTAATGAATGTCATTGGGATTTTGATGGGAATTGCATTAAACATGTAGATTACTTTTGGGAGCATCGACATTTTTACTATGTTGATTCTACTAATCCATGAGCATGGGAGATCTCTCCACTTTCTATAGTCTTCCTCAATCTCTTTCCTCAGAAGTGTATAGTTTTCCTTGTAGAGGTCTTTCACATCTTTTGTTAGGTTTACACCTAGGTATTTGATTTTGTTTGAGGCTATTGTAAATGGAATTGTTTTCATACATTCTTTTTCCGTTTGCTCATTGTTAGTGTATAGAAATGCTAATGATTTTTCTATGTTGATTTTATATCCTGCTACCTTGCTATAGCTATTGATGATGTCTAGAAGCTTCTGAGTAAAGTTTTTTGGGTCTTTAAGGTATAGGATCATGTCGGATATTTATCCTTAAAACCTGTCCTGAGATGACTCCCAGTGAGTTGGGTAGTGCCGGTGTCTGTTTGCTCTGTGGGATAAAGATCTTCCATATTACGGTTTTGTCTTTTTTTTTTTTTTTTTTGCATACTGCAATCAGTTAGTACCCATACTGTGTTATCTCCTGAGAAGGGTTTCCTTTTTTCACTTTTGCCAGCAACCATGTTTGGGGGGACGCTCCCCATCACTACCAATTTGTTCTATGATAAGGTCGGTCCTTTGTTTCTTTTATAGATCTAAAGTTTAGTACTTTTAGATCTCTCCCTGCACACCCTGTTCTCTAAGTAATCAAAGTTCACTATTCTCCTTGGTTTATTCATGCCACCATCCTCTTCCTAGAGCCATGTGTCTGAGGTTTTGTTTCAGATTCATTGAGGTGCAGGAGAAAGTGCTGGGTGTCTCTAATCTGCATCATACAGGATCCTTATTATTTTATTTAACTCCTTAATGAGGAAACTGATAAGGTGTTACAACCAATTTAAAGGAGTAAAAAAAATCTCAAATTATATGGAGTAAAGAAGTGTTAATGTGTCAGTGGAGTCAACACATAATGTGATAAGGAAGTCCACTGAACCTCTGCTAGACAGAGTAGATTTTGCATGTCCACAGGCAAGAATTCTTTTGTATGGCTCTTGTTGCTTGTCTGTAATGTACAAAACTGCAAAATATCTGTCATAAAATCGGATAACCTGGATGGGTGTCCTGTCAATCTTGACAATGCAGAGCTTCCACTAAAACAGAAAGTATTCCCTGCAATGCCAAGTTCAAGGCTCCCATGCACCCTATCTCTCCAAAGTTACAGTGAGCTGATATGAGATTCACAGACTTGACACCATTGACATTTTGAACTGGAGATTTCTTTATTATAGGGGACTGCAGCAACCTTGGCCCTCACCCATTAGTTGACAGTAGCATCTCCACACCTCTCAGTTATAATGATCAGAAATCTCTCCAGACATTGCCACATATGCCTCAGGTAAAAGATTGTCACTTGTTGAAAACTTCTAAGTTATTGGCTCAAGTACGCATGAGTACTGCAGCACCAAACCCAAACCACTAACTTTAAGAAGCATAAATAATCCTGGAACATCTATTTTCTTTTCTCTTCTCCTTCTGCAGAAACTTCTCATTTCACACTAATTCCCTGACAAAGTCATACTTCTCTAGCAACAGCCACTATGCTAGTAAACAATATTTGTCTTCAGAATCTCAGAACATTAGAACAGTCACAGACTTGTCCTTTCCCCTGGCCCATGAAAACAAACACAAAAATAACTGCAATTAGGAGTTCAATTTTCCCCCAAACTCTTTCTCCTCCCTTATCCCCCTTCTCTGTGTGTCCCATTACAAGTCCTCTTGGAAGAATCTCAGCTGGACCAATTCAACCTTTGGTCTAGAACCCATAGCAGAATGATATTTTACACAGCAACTCTGAAAAAATATTTACAAGAGCAACACTTTTTTTTTTTTTGGGTGGGACTAGGGTTTGAACTCAGGGCTTCATGCTTTCAAGTCAGGCACTCTACTGCTTGAGCCACACCTCCAGTTCATTTTGCTCTGGTTATTTTGGAGATGGAGTCTTACAAACTATTTGTTGGGTCTGTCCTTGAACTGTGATCCTCCTGATCTCAGCCTCCCAAGTTGCTAGGGTTATAGGCGGGAGCCATTGGCACCCAGCCAGCACTTACTCTTATTACATGTAATATTCTTTTTTTCCAAAATGTTGTACTGGTATGGTTTCCATTCATGTTAAAATTTAAATGTTATTGTAATAGTATTAAGAGGTAGAATCTTTAAGAGGTGCTAAGGGTAGGATTGGTGTGGGAATAAAAAGTGAGCATGGCCCTCTCTCACACTCTCTTGCCCTTCTGTCTTCTACCATAGAGTGATGCAAGAAGGCCCTCATCAAATGCTGACCCTCTGCGTATGGACCTCCCAGCCTCTATAACTGTGGAAAATTATAAATTTTGCAGTCTGTGGTATTTTGTTACCATCTACACAAAGCAGACTAAGATATATACTGAATTGATTTCACAAGCCCTAGGGTGTGGTGAGCAGTGGTTTAAAATACTTAACTTTAAGGTCTTTGTAATGCAAGATCAGAGAAGAATAGAGACCCCTAGAGCAAAGATCTACCAAAAGAAGGTCACTATATAGTAAAGAGCAGAGTGTGGAGGCAGGAGGAATAAAAACCCCCAGGCTTCAGTTGGAAGCAAGTCTAGAGGAGGTTCCTTCAAGAGGCTGTCCCTCTTTAGACATTTCCGAACACTCAGAATCTCTCTAAGACCTGTTGTTGGGGCTGAGTCATATTTATGGCAGAAGCTCTGGAGGAGGCCTTCTGTTGAGTAACCCAGAGCTTCTAAACTGAGTCTTCCTCTCCCTAAGACCTCCCTGCCCTTCTACTCACCCACCAAAGGAATAACTGGAATGTGATCAAGTAGGATTCCTTTTTCCCAGATCAAGTAGGTTTCAATGGCCAGTTTCAATCCTCTTTTCCCTTCAGTTCTTACTGGCTTTGACCTTTGTAGGGCAAGAAGCCCTTCCAGGGAGGTCTTCAAGTTGGGAAATCTTTCATGTCTCAGTGACAGAAAATTTACCCCAAACTGGCCACAGGAATTGCTTGGTTCCAAAACCCAAATATTTTGCAGCTCAGTTTGATATAAATGCCAAGGGACATGATTATAACCTGCATTTCAGCTTGGCCTCCTCTAGGTTGACTCCAGAATCAGATGGACTTTCCCCTTGTAGTCCCAAGATAGCTGCCAGGAGCATCAGCTCCACTGTGTATGTCACCCACTAAGCAAAAGACTTTGGATGTCATCTTGAACAGGAAAATCACCCTAAAAGCAGATTATAAGGACACAAGAAGTTGCTAGTTAAGCCATAAAATGGGTCCAGGGCCAAGATAAAAGGCCCCATGAGGAGATAATTGCCCATTCCTGCCTCTCTTTGTCTCCTTCTGTGAACATATTTCCCGCTTCAGATCCCCTGCTGTCCATCCCTGCCTTTCTTTGTCTCCTTCTGTAAACAGACATCTTGACACAGGTCCCCCACCACTGCTCCCACCTAAACAAACCCTGATCCCTAACCCCCAATGTGCACCCACCTATTAGTGACCAGCACATTCACTATAACCTGATCCCTTGCACTTCCCTATAAGAATCCTGTAATTTCACCGCTCAGGGCCCAGAATTTTGAATTTGAGTTTATCTGGGACTGCTGGCGTTAAATAAGGTCTGAGTTCTCCTACTTCTCTGAGTGTTGCTTGGTTTCTCACCAGAAAATATTTCCACAACATTTTCTGGAGGCCCCAGCAAGATTCCAACCATTCTGGCCCCTTGAGCCACCAGCTGTGGCTAGGCTGCAACAGATTAGGGAGGGACTCAGGACTGAACAAGGCAGTGTGCCACCCGATGGTATCCCAGGTCCTCCTTCACCCCAGAGTTCCAACCTTCTGAGTAGTCTTGCCCTGACTGGACTCCAAAGAGAAGTGGACCAACTTGCCTGGCAATTTCATCCAGACTTGGTAAGCCCCCAGGGGAAAGTCAGCCCTCAGTCAGGTCCCATCCCAGTGGGCAGAAGGGGAGTCTGATCAACTCCCAGGAATCTCCAAGAGGAAGTCCACAGATCAGGGACTTCCCCAAAAAGGGGAGAAGGATAACTGTAATAACTTCGGTGTGAATGTGTGTGTGAATGAGTGGCCTGATTCATCCTCACTTCAGGCTTGAGTTTGTGGCTCCACAGCTGAAAAGCTACAGAGTCTGAGTGAGTCTGTCCTGCAGTTCCATGGTGATCCTCATACAGCTTAGGAAGGCATCAGGGCAACCCGATCAAGAGTCACAAAGTTCACCCTGCCATTGATACTAAGAGGCACCTAAGTTCCTTCAGGGCAGGGCCAGGCAGACATCTGATTGGTCTCTTCTCTTGAAGGGGCACCCACCCTTGTTTGGTGGGGAATACATAGGGTGGGTATAGATAACACCTCTAACTGTATGGGTGGAATTTCTTCAAAGCCCATGGTCATAGATTGTATGCTTAAACATTTTAAGAAGGGATTCTTGGAAGATTATGGAATCAAAATGTCTCCCAGGAAGCTGCACATGCTGTATGAGTTGGAGTGGCCCACTTTTGGGGTCAACTGGTCCCCTGAAGGTGCCCTAGAATTGCACACTTTCAGGGCTGTTTATCATTTCATAATAGGAATCCCCAGATTCCCAGATCAGTTCCCCTATATTGACTCCTGGCTTCAGGTGGCTCAGACCATGTCCCCTTGGGTCCTATTCTACACCAACCAAAAGGAACAGAGCAGAGTTTTCTGGCCCAAATACCAGAAGCTGACCAAGCCTGTTCTGCAAGGGGATCCAGAAGATGAACTACCTGTGCCCCCGCCGTGTGTTCCCAGCGCACCACCACCATCACAGCAGCCAGTGCCACCTCTCCCAGACAGTCCACCACATTCAGTGAGTCCCCCTCAGCCCTGTCAGCAGCCTCTCAGCCCTAACGATGTCTCATACCCATCCCTGGCCTGGAGTCTGAGTCCACAGCCCCTGAGCCACCTCCTTCACTAGTCCCATGCACTGGCCCCTCAGTCCAGGGCCCTGAAAATGTCGCTCTGTGAGACACAAGGGCCCCAGCAAATTGGTGTGATGGCACGGGCCAGCCTGGGTGTTCTATCCTCTATTGCCAGCCTTTCCATTACAACTGACCTCTTAAATTGTAGGAACGACACACTGCCTTATTCAGAAAAGCCCCAGGCCATGATCAACCTCCTAGAATCCATATTTTAGACCCATCAACCTACTTGGGATGACTACCGACTGAGCCTCCTGACATTTTTCAACATAGAAGTGCAATGGCAAATCCTGACGGAGGCCCCCCACTGGCTCCAAGGGCAGGCCCCAGTAGGAACCCTACACACAGAATCTTGGGCAAGAGAGGCAGCCCCCAGTGCTCGGCCTACCTGAGACTTCAATACAGCAGAAGGAGGAGGAGTCCTCACCCAATATCATGCCACCCTCCTACACAGGCTCAGGGCTGGAGCCAACAAGCCAACAAGCCAACCAACATGTTCAAAACTGCGGCAGTTATTCAGAAACCAGAGGAATCACTGATTGATTTTTATGAGAGACTCTGTGAGGCTTTCCAGGTGTACACTCCCTTAGGTCCAGGAGCACCAGAAAGCCAGCAGATTATCAATAGAGTGTTTGTGACCCAGTCATATGCTGACATTTGCCAGAAACTTCAGAAATTTGAAGGATTCACTGGAACGAATATCACCCAGCTATTAGAAGTGGCAAACAAGGTTTTTGTAAATCAGGACCATGAAGCAAAACAAGAGGCTGATAAAAGAATGAAAACCAAGGTGTCTTTATTGGCTGTAGTACTGGGGAGGCCAGACCTGACCAAGCAGTCAGCTCCACCAGGGAAGGGGAGACCCAATGGAAGAGCCTCGCTTTGATGGGACCAATGTGCCTATTGTAAGGAGACTGGCCACTGGAAGAATGAATGCCCCGCCACAAGAGACCAACAGCGGAGCCTAACTAGACTGCTCCAGGAAAGAAGACAGGATGGCAACCTGAACGAGAGGCCCAGGACCTCATTGGCCTAGTGGGAATTGAGTCAGACTAGGGAAGACTGGGCTCCTTACTACTAGACCCCAGAGAGCCCACGTCAAAATGAAAGTGGGGAGCCAACCAATGATTTTCATGGTGGACACCACTGAGCATTCTATGGTCATTAAACCTGCGGCCCCACTTACCAAGCACAGGGCCACAATAGTTGGAGCCACCAGCACTCAAACTGCCTGGCAGTTCTGCTGACCCCAAACATGCCAGCTAGGAGGGCACATGGTGACTCATGAATTCCCAATTACCCTGCTGGGAAGGGATTTACTAACAAACTTTGGAGCCCAAATTACCTTTACCCAGGGAGGGCCCACAAGCCTTACAGTGAGAGAACAAAATGCCCTCATGGCAGTGACTATGCCTACAGAAAGTGAATGGCAGCTCTACTGCCAGGAAAAGGGGGACCCAATGAAGCCTACCTGCCTGCTGGAGGAGTTTCCTGATGTCTGGGCTGAAAAAGGACCCCCCAGCCTGGCTCGCAACAATGAGCCCATAATGATAGATCTCAAACCTGGGGCTCTCCCTGTTAGACAGAGGCAATATCCAGTGCCACAGGAAGCATACCTAGGAATTCAGGCCCATCTACAGCAAATGAAGGATGCGGGGATATTGATTGAATGTCAATTACCATGGAACACCCCACTGTTATCCATCAAGAAGGCAGGAAGAAACAATTACCAACCTGTCCAGAACCTACAGGCAGTCAACAACACCATTATCACATTGCACCCTGTATTTCCTAACCCCTACACTCTCCTGAGCCTTCTACCACTGCAAGCAAGTTGGTTCACCTGTCTGGACCTAAAGGACACTGTCTTCTGCCTCGCCTGGCCCCAGTTAGCCAGCTTCTATTCACCTTTGAATGGGAAGACCCCCCCATACTGGAAGAAAGACATAAATGACCTGGACCAGGCTGCCTCAAGGATTCAAAAACTCACTCACTTTGTTCAGGGAAGCCCTAGCAGCAGATTTATCAACTTTCCCAGAAGCAAACCCACGCTATACCTTGCTCCAATACATGGATGATTTGCTTCTGGCAAGCCACAATCAAGGGAAATGCTGGGAGGGGACAAAGGCATTGCTAGCCCAACTCTCTGAGGCAGGCTACAAAGTTTCCTGGAAAAAGGCCCAAGTTTGCCAGCAAGAGGTCCGATACCTCAGGCTCATCATTTCAGAAGGATGATGCACCCTAAGTCCGGAGAGGAAACAGACCATCTGCTCCATTCCACAGCCAAAAATCAAAAGGGAGGTCCAAGAATTCTTGGAAGCAGCAGGATTCTGTCACATCCGGATATCTTCGTATTCAAGTCTGGCCAAACTGCTTTATAAGGCCACAGCAGGCTCTGGAAAGGACCCTCTAAACTGGGGGTCAGACCAAGAAAGAGCCTTTCAGGAGATAAAGAGACTGTTAACCAGCACCTCTGCACTAGGGCTACCAGATGTAATGCAACCATTCAATCTCTTCATCTGTGAGAAAAAAGTCACACAACTCTGGGGGTCCTCAGCTCTGATGGGCCTGTGGCAGCAGCCAGAGGCTTACCTGTCAAAGTGCCTGGACCCAGTGGCCTCAGGGTGGCCTCCTAGTCTTTGGGCCTTGGCTGCCATGGTAACCCTAATCAGGGAGGCTGACAAGCTCACCGTAGGACAGGACATTAATGTTAAGGTCCCCCATGCAGTCATGGCCCTAATGAACGGGCAGGGACATAAATGGCTGACCAGTTCCAAAATGGCCCATTATCAAGGACTGCTCTGTGGGAATCCTCAAGTCAGAGTTGAAACTGTACAAACTAAATCTTGCCACTTTCCTGCCAGCAGAGGAAGGGCCCCTAGATCATGACTATGAAGAGGTAATGGACAAAGTGTACTCCACCAGGCTGGATCTAATGGGTGCCCCACTCTCACGTCCAGAGCTCGAACTCTTTACAGATGGAAGTAACTTTGTCCAGGGAGGACAGCAAAAGGCTGTTCTCAGTCACCACTGCTAAGGACATCATACAGGCTGAAGCCCTACCACAAGGATGGTCTACACACGAGCTGAACTTTGGGCACTGGTCCAAGTGTTGCAATATGCAAAGGGAAAGTAAATGAACATCTACACTGATTCAAAGTATGCCTTAGCAACCCTACACGTGCCTGGAGCAATATACAAGGAAAGAGGACTGATGACAGCAGGGGGAAAAGAGATTAAAAACAAAGAAGAAATCCTCCAACTGGCAGTCTGGGAGCTGTCTCAGGTGGCTGTTGTCCACTACAGAGGCCACCAAAGGGGCACAGACTATGTCAGCAGGAGAAACAGCCTGGCTGACAGGTGACAAAGAAAGAAGCAGAAGAGCTAAGTTCTCCTGGAATGCTACAGCAAACTGCCAAACTTCTGCTGGCTCCAGAGCTACCTCCCACCCCAAATTACACCAAGGTGGAAGAACAATGGGCAAAAGATGAAAAAGGAATAAAAGAAAAGGGGGGCTGGTGGAAGTTGCCTGACCAGGGACTCTTTGTCCCCAGTGCTGTAGCAGCCCCTCTGGTAAAACAACAACATGAGAAAACAGCCCTGGAAAAACTGCTGGACAAATACTATTTCATTCCCAAGCTCTCCACCCTGTGCTCTCAAATAAGTGCTAGATGCATTACATGTGCATGAAACACTGTGAGTCAAAGGCCTAAGCCAAGTCCTTGGATACAAGCAACAGGCACCATACCTTTTGAGGACCTGGAAGTGAACTTCACAGAGGTCAAGCCCTGCCAAGGATAACAGTATGATACCTCCTGGTCTTTGTCTGCATTTACTCAGGGTGGGTTGAGGCTTACCACACACACACACACACACACACACAGAAAAGTCATGAGAGGTAATAAAGGCCCTCTTGAGAGAAATTATCCCCAGATATGGGCTCCCCCTTTCTATCAGATCAGATAATGGACCAGCCTTCATGGCAGAGATAGTCCAGAGCTTGCCTAAATCAAATGGAAGCTCCACACAGCATACAGGCCTCAGAGTTCAGGGAAAGGAGAGCACATGAATCAGACCCCCAACACTGCGTTAGCCAAACTCTGCCAAGAAACATAATCCCCCTGGATAGACATGCTGCCATTGGCCCTGCTCAGAGTGTGCTGTACCCCTGGACCCTCTGGCTACTCACCCTTTGAGATTCTCTATGGCAGACCCCCTCCCATAATAAACAGGCTCAGAGGGGACCTCAGGCAAACTGGAAATCTAGACATGTCCCAGCATCTCCAGGCCCTAGGAAAAACCCTACACCACATCTCCTGGGAAGTCTTAGAAAGGACCCCAATCCCCATGGGTAATTGGGCCCATCCCCACCAACCCGGGGATATGATATGGGTAAAAGATTAGAAAAAAAGAACCACTCCAGCCCTGTTGGACAGGTCCCCATCTAGTAATAATAGCAAATCCCATGGATGTTAAAGTCACAGGTATCACTCCCTGGATTCATCACTCCTGGATAAAGAAGGCAGCAGCCTCCACAGACCCTAATGACTGGCAGGCTGTCCATGATCCAACTAACCCCCTCAAACTGAGGTTCCAGAGGATGTCACAGTAGCACCCATCACCCGAGAGAGCTCCAGCCCTGCTCCAGCCACCTCTTGAAGCTCGTTGGTCAATGCATGGTGGAAACCTGAGGGCTTGCTCACTAGGACATAAATGTAAACCCTTTTCTGCCACCCTTACCCCATCCTGCTGATTAGCATTGTTGTAATACTGTTCTCACTAGGACTGGCTATCACTGCTCCCCAGGATTGGAATGTAGGCCAAAGTGTACAGCTGGCCTCCTGTTATCTCCTCATAGTAGGAGGCCTTACTGCTCTTTGGTGCTATCTGTAGCCCAGGCCCCAGTCTCAGGCATGAAGCCTCTGATGTGCTTTGCCTTCTGACTCTATTACACTTTAAGGTTGTCCCTTCTAGAGGCCCGGATAACTGCTCAGCTTGTGTAAAACCTTTCTCCTTAGAGGGAAAACACAGTGTGCTTTCTCCTATTACTAATACCTGTCACCCACATGCAGCACATCAATTTCTAAATGAATCAGAGGGGGTATAATTTACTATGAAAGAAAATTGACAGACTCTACAGAGTCCTGCAAGAACAAAGGCACTATAGGGCAGGGACCCCTTAAAGGCATGGAACAATGAAAGGACAGGGGGAGGAAATAAACTTCATTATGTCTGGGCATCCTCCCCGATCACCCCATCCCCATGTCAGTCTGCAAAGGGAAAAGCCGCAGATACAGAGAGGCCATCCAAAGACGATTACCTAGATGGCTACAAGCTTATAAAAGACATTGATCTTCCACCACCACAACCCCCATTGGGGTTTCCTTCCGGGACAGGGAAACTTAACTTGGAACCCCCAACTGTACAACCTGCTAAATGCAACTCACCGCTTCCTTAATCTTACGAACCCACCATTGGTGGTTGATTGTTGGTTTTGCCTGTCCTCAGGTCCCCTCCATTATATAGCAGCCCCAGTGAGCCCCTTTAGCCAGGGTGTGCATGATGCTACTCCCAGCTCTACCAACACAAAACCCAAAGTAAGCAATATACAGCTATCTCAGAGGGCCCTTAATTGTATCTACAACTTGGGAGGAAACTATCCAGTGGGGGACCTGGCTGTTTGCCAATGTGCCCAAATCCAAAACTGTACAGCCACTGCCATTAATTTTTTTTTTTTGGTGGTACTGGTATTTGAACTCAGAGCCTCATGCATGCTAGGCAGGCACTCTACCACTTGAGCCACTCCACCAGCCCAGCCACTGCCATTAGATGTACAGTTGACAGACCATGGTGCAGCAGCCCAGGAACCTTCTTTGTTTGAGGGACCCCTGCTTATAAGTGCTTGCCAGCTAACTGGAAGGGCATTTGCACATTAGCACTCCTCACCTGCCCCCAGATAAACATAGTGCCTAACAATCAGACCCTCCCTGTACCTTTCATGGCCCACACACGGTCAAAGAGAGCTATCCAATTCATACCTTTACTAATTGGATTAGGGATCACAGCTGGAATAGGAACAGGCATAGGAGGAATTGCCTTATCAGCCTCCTATTATCAATTATCTGTGGACCTAACAAGTGATATAGAACAAGTGGCTAGGTCCATAGTGGCCATGGAGGACCAACCGGACTCCCTAGCATCAGTGGTCCTCCAAAATCAGAGAGAGTTTGACTTACTCACTGCTGAAAAGGGGGGACTCTGCCTCTTTTTAAGTAAAGAATGTTGCTTTTATGTGAATTAGTTGGGAATAGCCAGAGACATGGCCCAGCAATTTCAAGACTGAGTTGCACGTAGGAGACAAGAATTAGCGAATTCCTGGAACAAATGGAGTGACATCTGGAATTGGGCCTCACAGCTTCTCCCCTTGGCTGGTCCTCTTTTCATAATCCTATTGGCCCATTTATTTGGCCCTTGCATTCTTAACGCCATCACTCACTTCATTAGCTCATAAATGGAGGCAATAAAGTTACAGCTCCTGGTGACCCAATACAGACCCTTGAGACAAGAGAAACCTGATACAATCCAGGGAACCTAGGGTTGATGCTTGTCCACAAGTAGGAAAAGCATTGAAAGGGGGGAATGAACAGGAAAAATCATCCTAAAAGCAGATTATAAGGACACAAGAAGTTGCTAGTTAAACCGTAAAATGGGTCCAGGGCCAAGATAAAAGGCCCCATGAGGAGATAATTGCCCGTTCCTGCCTCTCTTTGTCTCCTTCTGTGAACACATTTCCCACATTTCAGATACCCTGCTGTCCATCCCTGCCTTTCCTTGTCTCCTTCTGTAAACAGAGATCTTGACACAGGTCCCCCACTGCTCCCACCTAAACAAACTCTGATCCCTAACCCCCAATGTACGCCCACCTATTAGTGACCAGCACATTCACTATAACCTGATCCCTTGCACTTCCCTATAAGAATCCTGTAATTTCACTGCTCAGGGCCCAGAATTTTGAGTCTGAGTTCATCTGGGACCACTGGTGTTAAATAAGGTCTGAGTTCTCCTTCTTCTCTGAGTGTTGCTTGGTTTCTCATTGGACAATATTTCCACAACACTCTAACTAGACCTACTTAGGAAATGAGCGCTCAGAACTTATTGGGAGTGGGGGAATTGACAGTTTTGAAACAGATGGCACTGGAGCAGGAGTTAAGCATTGCTAGAGTACTTTCAATATTGTTAAAGCACTGTTAATGATTAGTCTTTACTGTAAGAACCCCTTATATATATTTTCCCCTTTAAATGTGCTGAGATGTTGCAGGCCGGAGAGATTTAACTCCCTAATTGACAGCTGTTAGACCCTTCCCTAGGGCCTCCTGGATTCTTTGAGTGAAGTACTGCCAATTAGGCAGTCAGACTACCCTTATGCCACACCAGTCACTTTGAACATGACTCCAGCTCCTGAAGGCTCTCCCTGACAAAAAGCTTTTACTGGGCTTTTGCACACCACAAGCTTTAGTGAACTCTAGATGCCCTCTGCAGCTACTTCCACCCAGCCAGAGGGTGAATACTTCCTTCCCCTTTGTCCAGCAGAAGGCAGTGCTAAAACAGTCCTTCATTTGCGTAAAGGACTACCCATGACTGGTGACAGGGACAATGCTATGCTTGGTGTCAACACAGTCCTTCATTTGCAAGAAGGGACTGCCATGATTGGTACAGACACCCTTGTCTTGCCCCCTTTGTGTAAATATATACAGGCTGTTCAGCTCATTTTGCAAGTCCATAAGAAGACCCCTTCCTATGCTCCCCGTTGGTGTTGCAAATAAAGACCTCTCTCCAGGTGTCTTTCTTGCCTACTCTTTTTTTTTTTTTTTTTTTAAGAAAAGTCAGCATAAAGCACTTTTATTGCAGTAATAAAAATTGAAACTCACGTGTGGTGTGAGGGGATGGGGAATAAAGCAACAATTTCTTTCACCAAATCCCTACACAGGGTACCCTGCAAAGGGTAAGAAGGAACCAATGGAAAAAAAGCCAGGAATCTTCCTTACTTTTGATTTTTCAGTGAGTGAGCCGTTAACATGAAGAAAAGAGAAGAAAAGAAGCTAAGAGCAGCAGCAGGGGTGACTAGAGCCATTCTGGCAGGAGCCTACATGGGAGTCTGCAATTGTGGAAGGTGGTAGGAGGAGCATCAGAGCCAACAGCTGTCAATTGGAACTGGCAGTGGGAACAGAACTGACATTGGCAGTGGATCAGAGCTGGCAGCAGAAGTAGCAGAGCAACAGGGGAGATAAGAGAACTGTAATACCACCACTGAAGCTGCGAATTGCCCCAGTTCCCAAATCCTATGGCAAGGGAACTATAACACTTGCTACTGTTGAAGAGCACTGGCTCAGGAGCTCTTGCTGCTGTAGACACTGACAGGTGGCCTGGCCATGGCCCCCAGTGCATGGGACCTGGACACCAGCTGTCAAGTGCTGCAGATCCTGACAGACAAGGCAGAAGAGTAGTAACACCTATTGCTGTGGGCTAGGGGTACCGGTACCCAGGGCCCACACAAGAGCCGTAACACCGGATGGTGCAACCTGTGGTGCGCACAAAGGATTATGAAAATAATCTGCCAAGGGGCCAGAATAACTTGAGGAGGTTCTTATTGCCTACCCAGGATTCCTATCTGGGTAAAGCAGAAGAACCACAGTCAACTAGTCTATAACAGATTTTCCACAGTTTGAACCCCAAATTCTTTATTTTTTTTTCTTTAGTGGGATTGGAGCTTTCTCATTGCAAAACAGACACTCTAACACTGAAGTCACACCTCCAACCCCCAAATTCTTTAGGAGGTAGAATTACCCTCCTTGGAAGTCCATAGACTGTGGAGAGGAAGTATGGAAAGTATGGAGAGGGTACCATTATTGGGAGGAAGGAAGAAAAAACTGTTGGGAATCAAAAATAGCATATTGTCACCTGTCCATGGTAGTGTCAAAACTATCAGTCTTTTGATTCACATCTGTTGTGTTTAGCGTTATTGTATTTGTGTTTTCATAGTAGGCTGCTCCAAATTCTTTTCGGAAAGCAGGTGAACTTATAAACATATTAAACAATAAAATATTGAAGTGTTTAACATATTCTATACACACAGGCACTACCTGCTAGTATCAGGGACCGTGAATGATCATTGTGGAAAAAGAATAGAATGGCTAGAATTAAAATGTTTGTACAGGCAATTCTGGATCTGGACCTTTTACACAAAGCAAGCAAAAGCTGATTTATAATCATATTCTAGTTAAACACTATCACAAGTCACGCCAGATCCTTGAAAATGTATTTTCCTTAACATGATGGATTTAAGAACCCAACAAGCAAGAACCACTTGCAAGAAATGAAGGAATTCATGTACAAACTCTAAGCCATGGTCCTCTCTTTCACGATATTCCATTATCACATTCTGCCTGCAGGACGTTTATAGCCTTTAGTCCTTTTCTTTTGCCCAACACCAGCTGCCAGACACAGGCATTTATCAATGGCTTCATACCTTTTCCCTTGCCCAGGTTTTATTCTCTTTTACAGCTGTCAGAGCAATTTTTAAAAATCGGATATGTTATCCTCGTTTAAGTCTTACAGTGCACCTCACTGTTTTCAAGGTAAAGTACAAGCTTCTTAACAGAGCATGCTGGGCCTTTCCATAAGTGAATCCCTGCTTTTCCCTTCAGCACCATTGCCCCCACCAGCACCCTCTCTGCCTCAACCCCAATCATAGCCAGACAATGAAAGTTCCCTAGTATGCCATGTTCTGTCATGTTGTCATGCTTCTGCAGGAGCTGGTGCCTCTGCCTAGAATGTCTTCTCTTCCACCCTCATTCCTCTGCCTCCTTCATCCTCATGTGGTTACCTCCTACTCATTTGCTAAGACACAGCTCTGACCTTGCCTGCTGAATAAACTATATATATAGAGAGAGATTCTCTCTCTCTCTCTCCCCCCCCCTATATATAGAGATCTATAGATATATATATAGAGAGAGAGAGAGAGACCACAGATGTATCATGGATACCATATATATCTTTATCTATATACTGTGTATATCTTATGTATCATCTCGTATTTCTGTCTCATCTATACCTCTCCTGTTTTGATTTTATACATATGACTATACCTAATTTTGACCACTAGAGGGCAAGCTCCTTGAGTTCAGAGCCTAAATCCTGCATCTTGCGTCTGTAGCCTTAGGGCTTAACATTAGGACGCGGTAAGCATCCAGTATGTGGTTATCAGATGGATGAATGAATGGATGATTAATGGATCAAATCAGCATAGTGAAAGTCTAATACAGCTAGGAAACTGGTTAATTGCTTACAGTTTATCAAAATATGAGTTAACACATGTTGAGACTATATGGTATAATGGAAAGGATAAAGAAAGAATAAAGAATTGAGTTAGAAGGACAAGCTTTTAGAGTCCAGAGTATAAACTGGACATTTTATACAAAGCAAGAAAAAGGTGATTCCTAATTCTATTCCAGTTAAATGCTACCACCAACCATGCCAGATCCCTGCCTGCACATCTTGGCTCAGGGATCCTTCCTTAAATCATTCCTACATCTGGGTTCTGTGATCACATCTTCTACTCACTATGGTTTCCTGCTTCCCTCTTATAAGGACCCTTGTGATTACACCCAGCCCACGTGGGTAATCCAGGATAATCTCCCTTCCTCAAAGAACTTAATCACAGCTGCAAAATCTCTTTTGACATATAATGTAACATTCAAAGGTTCTGGATATTCAGATAAGGTCATCTTTCAGAGGGTGGGGGCACTATTTGACCTACCACAGATAACTGTAGGTAAAAAAAAACTAAACCTAAATCTTACATTTTACACAAAAATTAGCTCAAAATGGATCATAGATTTAAATTTTAAATATATAACTCATTATAGAACATTACAGAAGATTTTTAGGATGTAGGGCTTAGTGAAGCGTTCTTAAACAGATACTAAGTATAATCAATAAAAGAAAAAATAAATTGCACATTATCAAAATTAAATTTTTTGCTCTGTGAAAGACCTTGCTTATGTGAAAAAGATGAAAAGACAAGCTACAGACAAGAGAAAGTCATTTGCCAATCACTAAACTGAAGAAGGATATATACCTAGAAGACCACTCAAACTTGCCTAGCTAGTGTGAAACCCTGGGTTCAAACACCAGTACTGCCACAAAAAAGTAAAAAAAACAACAAAAAGCCCCAAACCAAACAAGCCAATTAGAAAATGGGCAAAAAAAAAAAAATTTTAAAGGCACTTCATGGAAGAGGATATAATAACAGAAAGAAAAAAAAAGCACACAAACCCATGTCCAACATACTCAGGGAAACTGAAATTAAGATCATGATTAGCTATCACTCCACACTTATCAGAACAGCTGAAAATGGTGACAATATCAAATCATGGACAGGAACAGAAAATGTATCTCTCTCACATTACTTGTAGTAGTGTAAAGTGGTACAGCCGCTTTGGAAAGTATTTGGCAGTTTCTTCCCCCTCCCTCCCAAAATAATAATAATAAAAGCAAAATACGCACTCTGATCATTTTCCTCAGAAAAATGGAAGCATATTCACACAATACCTGTACATGAATATTCATAGAAGCTTTATTTATACTACCAAAAACTAGAAATAACTAAAATGTCCTTTAAATGGTGAGCAGTTAAATTGTGATGCACCCATTCCATGTAACTCCATTCGACTAAAATGAGTGAGCTATTAATACACAAAACAATGGATCTCAAGATCATCATACTGAGGGAAAAAGGTCAACCTCAAAAGTTACATCCTGCATGATCACACATGTTATATGTATGTCATCGTCAAAATGACATCATAGAAATGAAGAACTGATTAGTGCTTGGCAGTGTTTGGCATTGTTGCAGGGAGATGTGTGGCTGTGACATACAGGGTAGCTTAGAGAGACTTTTTTTTCATTTTTCTTTTATTATTCATATGTGCATACAAGGCTTGGGTCATTTCTCCCCCCTGCCCCCACCCCTTCCCTTACCACCCACTCCGCCCCCTCCCTCTCCCCCTCCCAATACCCAGCAGAAACTATTTTGCCCTTATTTCTAATTTTGTTGTAGAGAGAGTATAAGCCATAATAGGAAGAAACAAGAGTTTTTGCTGGTTGAGATAAGGATAGCTATACAGGGAGTTGACTCACATTGATTTCCTTTGCGTAGGTGTTACCTTCTAGGTTAATTCTTTTTGATCTAACCTTTTCTCTAGTACCTGTTCCCCTTTTCCTATTGGCCTCAGTTGCTTTAAGGTATCTGCTTTAGTTTCTCTGCTTTAAGGGCAACAAATGCTAGCTAGTTTTTTAGGTGTCTTACCTATCCTCACCCCTTCCTTGTGTGCTCTTGCTTTTATCATGTGCTCAAAGTCCAATCCCCTTGTTGTGTTTGCCCTTGATCTAATGTCCACATGTGAGGGAGAACATACGATTTTTGGTCTTTTGGGCCAGGCTAACCTCACTCAGAATGATGTTCTCCAATTCCATCCATTTACCAGCGAATGATAACATTTCGTTCTTCTTCATGGCTGCATAAAATTCCATTGTGTATAGATACCACATTTTCTTAATCCATTCGTCAGTGCTGGGGCATCTTGGCTGTTTCCATAACTTGGCTATTGTGAATAGTGCCGCAATAAACATGGATGTGCAGGTGCCTCTGGAGTAACAGTCTTTTGGGTATATCCCCAAGAGTGGTATTGCTGGATCAAATGGTAGATCGATGTCCAGCTTTTTAAGTAGCCTCCAAATTTTTTTTCCAGAGTGGTTGTACTAGTCTACATTCCCACCAACAGTGTAAGAGGGTTCCTTTTTCCCCGCATCCTCGCCAACACCTGTTGTTGGTGGTGTTGCTGATGATGGCTATTCTAACAGGGGTGAGGTGGAATCTTAGTGTGGTTTTAATTTGCATTTCCTTTATTGCTAGAGATGGTGAGCATTTTTTCATGTGTTTTCTGGCCATTTGAATTTCTTCTTTTGAGAAAGTTCTGTTTAGTTCACGTGCCCATTTCTTTATTGGTTCATTAGTTTTGGGAGAATTTAGTTTTTTAAGTTCCCTGTATATTCTGGTTATCAGTCCTTTGTCTGATGTATAGTTGGCAAATATTTTCTACACTCTGTGGGTGTTCTTTTCAGTTTACAGACCATTTCTTTTGATGAACAGAAGCTTTTTAGTTTTATGAAGTCCCATTTATCTATGCTATCTCTTAGTTGCTGTGCTGCTGGGGTTTCATTGAGAAAGTTCTTACCTATACCTACTAACTCCAGAGTATTTCCTACTCTTTCCTGTATCAACTTAAGAGTTTGGGGTCTGATATTAAGATCCTTGATCCATTTTGAGTTAATCTTGGTATAGGGTGATATACATGGATCTAGTTTCAGTTTTTTGCAGACTGCTAACCAGTTTTCCCAGCAGTTTTTGTTGATTGGAGAGACTTTTGTATGGTGAAATAGATCTGTATTCTCATTACAGTAATGACTACATGAATTCACACATTTGATTAAAATCCTTTAGAACTGCAACAGTGCCAATTTCCTGATATGTTATATAAGATTTAACCATTTTGGCAACTTCCTGTATATGTGTAATTATTTCAAATTAGCAAGTTAAAAACATACAATTATACAGTAGGCAAAATACACTGCAATAAAGTTTCTTTTTTTTTTCCAAGTGATCTATTACATGCACAACAAAATTCAGTATAATATCCTGAGTTCCTGCTTTGAAGAGTTAGAATGAACTGAAGTTGGCTCCTTGCTCTGCCATTTAATTTTGCATCTATTCTTGGAAAAATGTCATAAACTCACTGAAAATCCATGTAGAATGTCTAGTTCATGTAACCAATCCAAAGATTTTAGTTCTCTTTTTCTTTACTTCATTATGAGATTTCTCATAGGTAAATTCATAGCTTAAAAATGTTACTTGTCAGGTTTCTGTATTTTAGTTGTTAGATCATGACATAAGGATTCTCCCAGCTCTTACCTTCTATAATTCTGCAACCAGTAAATTCACCCAACACAGGAATTGTGGCTTACCAGGGAGCAATGCTAAAAGTGGCCACCAGGTGGCAGACCGTCCTCTCTATAGATTGACCAATTTGGTCACAAAAGGAAATGTTAACTAGCTATATTTAGATTATGAAGTTTTTTTGTATTTCCTGCTGTGAAGAATTTCTGGAACAGCTCAGTTTTGTCAGATTTTCTGACTCTGAGGTTTTGAAAATGATCCAATAATATACTTAGTTAAACTCAGTTCAACAGTCTACTAAATATTTAAGTTCATATAATGGGTACTGTACCAAGTACTTGGGGCCAGTGTTAATCAAATGTTCAGACTTGATAGCACATTTACTTATAAGATGTGTGTGTATGTGTGAATGTGTGTTAGTATTGCACTGTTTTTTCCTATTGAATCCACTTATTTAGTCATATAAGTTATCACAGAAGTGTTTTTCTTCCTTAGTACCTATCTTCCACAACCTGAGCAAAGCTTAAAAGAATAACATTGAATGGATAAAGGTGATTCACTTGGATCTCAAATCAGCTTGAACTTCCTCAAGAGGTCTCTGGTCATAGTGTGACCAGCTTGTCCCAGTTTTCCTGGCATTTTCTCTTTTAAATCTGAAAATACCACGTCCCACAAAATCTGGGAAACTGCGACCTTTGCTGGCTACCCTGTATAGAGACTGCCTCTGTCTTCCTCCCATTCCGAGGGGATATCAGTATGAGAAATAGGAGTGGATTTCAGAATGATCCACTGTTTTGCCACTAAGCCTGTCTGGTCATGAGGTTTACCAACCAGGGCACTATGTCTTGCTGTCAAAAGAACCTAAAGTTGTCCTTTGAATCCTGAGACAACATCCATAAGCAAATATGAGTCATCAAAGCCCGGAAAACCCCACTAATGAGGTGGAGAAAAACTTGTGTGGTGGGAAGGGGCTTTAGTTTGGGTTGTCAGAAGGCGACTGTGAGGAAGCAGCACTGAGCTGAGACCTACATGAAAAGAGACAGCTATCCAAAGTTTGGGGGGGGGAGGAGAGAAGCATCATAGGCGAAAGGATCAGTATTGCCAAGGCTATGAAATAAGAAGATATTTAAAGTGATGTTGGAACCAAAAGATTCTCTGTGTGAATAAAGTAGAATGAACAGGGGAGGAGAATAGGAAGTGAGTTTGTAGTGCCCAGTTCATGTAAGGTCTATGGGACTTGGTAAGGAGTTTGAATTTTTTTTTTCTTTAGGAAAGGGAAGGCACTGGAGGGTCTTAAGAGGAGAAAGGACATGATCCAATTTGCCTGGATCATGATCCATCCCCTGGATGCTGTAGGCAAAATGGACTGGAGCAAGCCAGGCAGGGAAACCACTCAGGAAGTTCCAACCATCTGAATCAAATTCATAGCATCAGGCTGGCAAGAACTTCCATGGTATCACCTGAGGGTACAAGGCATGATGCATGTTAAGGAAACCTCTCTCTGCCACCCAGAAACAACTCCCAAGTAGAATCCCAAGTTTCCCATGTCTTTCTTTATACCTAAAAAGCAGCTCCATTACTTAGCCTGAGACCCCACAGAGTCTGTGGTGTGGACTCAGGATTCCCTCAAAGAGAGATACCTGGTGCTTAAAATACTACTATCCATGCTACTTTGCCCTGAAAGCATGCAAAATAGGGAGAGAGAGATAAGAGAGTGGGGAGATACAGTGCCCACAAAGATTGGTTCCAGGGCCCAGGATGAATATCAAAATTCATGAATGTTCAAGTCCTTTATACAAAATGTCATGGTATCCTCCTGCAACCTACATACATCCTCCCATACACTGTGAATCGTTTTAGTTGCTTATCATACCTAATACAAAGTTAATGCCATGTTAGTAGTTATTGTACTGTATTGTTTAGGAAATAATACCAAGAAAAAATTTGTACATGTTCAATGACGACATGATTGTTTTTGATCTGCAGTTGGTTGAGTTCTTAGATGCAGAATCTGTGATTACAGATAGCCAAATGTGTATAAATTGAGAGAAACAGGACAGCAATAAACACTTTTTAGTGCCCTTAATCCTGAAATTTATACTCACTGCCTATTCCACTAGCTTTTCCCCTCTCTCCAGTCTAATGATAGAACTGAACAGAAAACTACTGGAAGTTTCTTATGTAAACTCAGAATGCAATTTGTCTTTAAAATGAATTGGAACATAAATTCACTACTATACAGTCTCCCCCAGTAGCAGCGTGGCCACAACTGTGATGTGCCAGACCACTGGAGGAGCAGGTTCTAGAGATACGTAAAGGCTGTATGACTGGAAGCCTCAGCCATAGGACATTGGTGAGAATTCTGGTGGCAAAGCCAAGAGCTCCCAGAGATAGTCATCTTTAGTGTGTTCTCCAAACAAAGGTCTTTTCACCTGCTTTTTTGGATACTCCATATCACATTTGGATTAGACAAAAAGCATATGGACAGTGATTCAAGAATGAAACTTAGGGGTAAGAGGAGATAAATTGACTGGCTAGTGCTAATGAAAAACACCACTTAGCTATACACATCGTTAGTCTTCAAAACTCCACCTTTCTAAAACCAAGAAGTTCGTGAATTACATAGTCTTTCTGCTGTGAAGCATATGTGGTTAAGCATAATTAAGAACAACCACCAAACAAATGCTTGAAATAAGTTAGAGGGAGTCAGCAAAAGTGCATTATCTGGGCCAAGAAGGCTGTCCCCTGTACCATTCTTCCTAGCAATACTAGCAATACTAGGAACATGGGAACATAGAGAGACCGTGAGGCTGAGTTGGAAATTGAGCCTCAGCATGGAGCCCAGCAAGCTACATCCACACCACCTGTAAATCAATAATGGATTTGCTACAAAGACCATGCAAACTTTCCAAGATAAACAAGGCTCAGGGCTCCATTGCGAACTGCTTCTGTGCTAGTGTGTTTGATCTGGCAGGGACCAGAGTGGGAACAGACACAGGCATCCCGTGATAATGAGTCATAGCTCTGATACTGACATCACTTGACAATGGGGGCACCTGAGAAGGGTGGCAGCTGGGAAGGTAGGTGAGCTACCATCAGCTACCCTTGGGAGAATCTAAATTTAGTGTGGGTTAATCACAAAGCGTCTGTTAAACAGCCTTGTTCTCTCTTCCAACTTAAATGGGGTACAGTCATGTCACACGTAATACTTAGGCCCTAAAGGAACAGATTTAGATATCTATAAAGATAAGCCTTCCCTTGTTGACTCTTTGGTTAGCCTGAGGTAAAGCTTATTTAAGAAGTAGCCAACAGAGTTTGAATCACAGTGCAACGAAGGAGTGGGTGGTGGGATCTCACAGTGTGTCTGGCCGTCCTTTTCTCTGTCTTGCTTATTTGAGCTTCAGCCGAATTCAAAATAGTAAATGATGTTAAGGCTGGAGAGGACTCCAGAAAGGCCAAGACAATGATGGTCTGCTCACAGACAGCCATCTCGAAGTTCTCTGTGAACCGAATTCATTGACACCTGAAATCTAGACCAACCAGCCATGGTTGTGTGTGTGCAACTGCCATCCACAGAGGTAACTGAACTGGCAGGAAGTGCTTCCAAAATCTTAAGGTAAAGTGTGTTACCCTTCATCCCTTGGAACTTGCTATTCGTGAAGATGAAGAATTAAGCACCCGCATCAATGCTACAGTTGTGTCAACCCCCACATCCACAAATCTATGGTTGGGAGGAAAGGACAACAGATAAAATGTCCAAAGGATGCCTGGATTTCTTACTGTCTTAGGTCTCTAACAGCTGTCCAGTGTTGGTGATTCCAGTAGACTGTATCTCTGTGGTAAATACAATTTTGATTTTTTATAATTCTATTTGCTCAGGTTGGAAGTTTGATTAGCTTTCCAACCAATCAAATTTCTGCATTCAAGTCTTAACCATATTTAAGTGTTACTCGTGGATTCAAAGAAGCTATTAATTCTGAAGTAATGGGTCTTCATTAAGTTGACTGCTTTTTTAAAAAAAAATGTTTGGATTTTAATTGTGATGTAGAAATTATAGTGACAAACATTTCATTTTGTGTAGACATCATCTTTACTCTGGTAGATAAGTTCAACAATAGTCATATACTCCCAAAAAAAGAAAGAGAGAGAGAAAAATAGTGGATAAATGTTTGCATCTTTATTTATAGGCCACTGGCACATTCATCATGGTCCTAATTGAAAACACTCCACCATGATATTTATCCCATTGTCTTTGGTCCCCAGCATGATTACAGGTCCTCTACTCTGCTGTGAGCTTCCTGCGGGCAAGGATGGCGTCACACATCCCCAGAAGCCAGCACTTCACCTGGCATATCCAATGACTAATTGTTGACTGAGTCAATGACTGTATTCTGGTTCAAGATTATCTGTCTTCTTACCTTTATGTTGCTACCATGGGCTGCTGCCAAGTTGGGAGAATTTTTCTCCATCCTTATTTTTGAGTCAATAATGGAATACAGCTTTCTTTCTGTATAAGAACAAACCCCTGAGCCTCCAAATTAGTTATGAGATCAAGAATCTCCATGGGAATTGGAGGTGTATGGGACATAAAGTACCTTGTTCAAATCCTTTGGTCTTTTTCTTCTGTTTGCCCAGCTGTGAAAAACTCTTTCTACTTATCTATATCATAGCAGAAACAAGGGGGGACCATGCAAGCCCAAAGTCAAGAATACTGGACAATGATGCTCAATATTTTGGTGGTAATGGGATTTGAACTCAAGGCCTTGTACTTGCTAGGCAAGTGCTCTACCACTCCAGCCATTCTCCCAACCCTGCACTCAATGCTTTGTACATGCATACTCTTAGGTAAAAGGAAAAATCTTGCAAATGTCTAGTTGTTTTTCTAGTATTTGTTGACTAAGAACACTTATAAAGAAAATCTATAAATTTAAATGATTTAAATTTAAATGTGATTTAAAATGTATTTTACTAACCAGGTATCGGTGACACTCACCTGTAATCCTACCCACTCAGGAGGCAGAGATAAGGAGGATCACAGTTTGAAGCCAGCACAGGCAAACAGTTCGTGAGACTCTATCTCGAAAAAACACATCACGGTAAGGACTGGTGGAGTGGCTCAAGGTATAGGCCCTGCATTCAAACCCCAGTACCACAAAAAAATGTATTTTATTAATTATGCTGTCTCTCCATTCATTAAATAGATTTTTGTCATACAAAGTGTGTGTGTGTGTGTGTGTGTGTGTGTGTGTGTGTGTGATGCATTGTCTATTCATCCTATACCAAAAGTTGGTGTTTGTAGGTTTTCAAGACACTCTGTAGTCCCTCAGGTTGGGACACAACATGGTAGGAGAAAGATGGTAGTTTGACTACAAGATATGCCTTAACTCCATACTCAGAAAAATCCCACTTACTTAGGATCCTAGGAAACTAATATCATCCAGGGAGCTCCCTTTCTCCCTCTCTCAACTATTCCTTCTTTAGTATCAGCCCTCAGTCTCCCCACCCATTAAGAAAAATTCCTACAGGATCCTCACTCCCCTGTACCCTCCGAAAAAATTTTATAATGGCCTTGGCATGGTGGTACACCCCTGTAATCCCAGCTACTCAGGAGGTAGAAATAGGAGGATCACAGTCTGAGGCTAGCCTGAACAAAAATGTGAGTCCCTATCTGAAAAACACTGAAAGCTAACCTAGCAATCACAAGACCCTGAATTCAATCCCCATTATCACTACAAAAAATTAATAACTCTAGTAATTCTTTTGGGTTTTTTGGGGGAGGGGTACTGGGGTTTGAACTCAAGGCCTACACTTTGAGCCACTCCATCAGCCCTTTTTTGTGAAGGAAGTTTTTTGAGATAGTGTCTTGCAAACTATTTACCTGGGCTGCCTTTAAACCATGATTGTCCTGATCTCTGCCTCCTCAGTAGCTAGGATTACAGGATTTAGCTACTGGCACCTGGCAACTCCAGTGTTCTTAAGAGTTAAAGTCCTTGACTTTATCTACTAAAAAAACAAACTAAGCAAAAAATGAGGACTTTCACCTTTGGAGAGTCCTACACTCTTAAAAACCCTGAATACTATCAAGAATGTCCATGAGAATTCTCTTTCTCTACCACTTGTCTAAAAGCAACTTCTGTTTTTTTTTAACCTTAGTTTTTCCTATATTTGAGATGTTACCTTTGGCCCATTAATGGTTTGTTATGTCTTTTTATTATGACACTTGGTGTATTGGTCAAGGTTTACCTTAAGAAAACAGAATCCACTCTTGCACAGAATGTTTTCAGTTCAGATTCAAGACATAGAGTCTAGAATGAACCTTCAGGAAATACTCCCAAATATATATATACACCAAAAAGTGGGCTACCAGCAGCATTGCTACATGCGGAAGCTGCCATCCCCTGCCTCAGCTCTACCACTTTACTACAGTCCATGGAGCAAGATAGGAGCCTTTCTTATCTTGCTGCCTTCCCCCACTTTGAATTCAGTTCTGAATTCAAATGTAACTTGAGTGAATATGATTGGCAGAATGGGAATCAGAATCCAAGGTAAAATGCAATACAATACAATACAGGAAAGCACACTTAAGAGGCTGAACAGGTGTGGAAGAAACCAACCTATATATCGATTGTACCAGGTCATACTTACCTTGATTTTATACCCTCCCACTCCAGTGGAGGTCTTGGTATCCCACCCTCATGCTCTGGGGCCTTGTAAATCCAGTGTGGAGTGTAGGCCAACAGCATCAACACTGAGAGATTTTAGAAAGACAGAATTTCAAGCTCTATCCCTACTTCATTAGAATCTGCATTGAGCAAGCTCCCCAGGTAGCCTGTATGATAACTAAAGCCAGAGAAGCAATGGGGAGACTCTCAAACTTGGCTTCACATTGAAATCATGGGGAGAGATTTTTGAAAAATACCAATGCCTGCTTCCCATCTTCTGACAGTCTGATTTTAAGGGTCTGGAGTATAGTCTGACATCTGTTTTTTAAGAATATAATATACAGCAAAGTTAAAGAAATACTATCTTAGGAAAAACCCTTGCTCTGAGCTTTGTACTCTGCCCTCAGTACTGAGATCATGGTGCTCCCATCTCACTGTCTCACTGAGATTGAGTACGAGCAGCCTCACTAAGCCTGATTAGGGTCTTGGGCAGCCACAGTTATGTTACTAATTCAAGAATCTATTATTTAGTTGGAAAAACCATGAACCCAAAAAGGGGCTAACCAATTAAAGTTTCCAAATTACCATGAGAAATAAATTCCAAGACAGGGAGTTGCAAAATGCACTATGTCCTTTTTCTAATCCTCCTGCTTGGTTATTTAACACAATATCTAGCACATTGCATATGGTCATTAGAATGCCACAGAAGTTGGATAGTGACAATGTACTCTTTCTTAATTGGAACAAATCCTTTCTGGTACTGGCAATGTTCATAAGAAAATGCTCTGCACCATCAATTAGAACTTGAATTAGAACAAATTTTCTTTATGATGATACTCCTGAGCTCATGTCATATGGCCCAATGAATGTGTGGTCCATTGCATTCTAAAGCAGTTAAACCCTTGGTTTGGTTCTAAGATAGTCTCATATTATAAAAAAAATTAAATATAATGGCATCTAAGAAATATTCATTGAATCAAATATGTGGTATTACATGTTATAGATACATTTGGCCACACATACAGTGTCTTTTTCTAGAGTAGATGCTCAGAAATACTTGCTGGCTTTGGGTGCAACTGATTTTTCTTTCAAAGTTGACCAGATTCCACCTACAAAGACTGAAAGGTACAGCCACATAGGCTAACAGTGTTGTCTATTTCCCCAAGTGTATGTACATATCCCTCCATCTTTCTGACATTTACATCATATAGCCTTCTATAGTCCATACTGAGTTCATTTTTCATCAGATGATACAAGATTTAAGGGTCCACCTTTCTATTCCCCCTTTCCCTTATATAAACATTGTTAATAGTAAGAATTAGAAAAGTTAACATTTCATAATGGATTAAGATGCCTGAGCTAGGGCTGGCAGAGTGGCTCAGATGGTAGAGCACCTGCCTAGCAAGCTATGAGGCCCTGAGTTCAAACAACAGTCCCACCAAAAAAGAAAAAAAAAAAGATGACTGAGTTAGTTTATTGTATAAAATGAACAAGTAGTATCAAAATCAGTTTGGGTAAAAAAAGAATCAGTTTGGATGACTGGTCACAAGCACTATTTAGTGACTGGCTAAACAGTAATATTTTGGCTCAGGCTCCCAAAAGGATTCTAGCATTGATATCTCTGAAGAGGAAAGAATGAAAACAAAATGAGTAGGATGATAGAGTGAGAAAGGTGGAAAGTGAAATTTTGAAAATGTTTAGTAGATGAAACCTTAAGATACCAAAAATAGTCTTCATGAGTCTGAGATTGAGAGCTTAAGTAGGTCTAAACAAATACGTATGGTCAAGAGTATTCTCTTGAATATGCCTAATGGAATATTATTCAACAATAGAAAAGAATGAAATCCTGTCACTTGTAGCAACAGGATAAGCCTGGAGGATATTGTTAAGTGAAATGAGCCAGACACAGTAGGACATAAAACACATATTCTCATTTAAATGGGGAAGCTAAAAATGTTGGTTGACAACAATTGCTTGTGTATTTCAAAATAGCTAGTACAGCAGATTTTGAAAGTTCTGAACACAAAGAAATAGTAAATGTTTGAGGTGATAGAAATACCAATTACCTTGATCTGATCTTTACACACGGGGTACATTTACTGAGATACCACCCTGTATCCCATACATCTGCACAATTATTATGACCTTGATAAACAACTTGTATAGAAGTAAGAGAAATACATATTTCTTCAATGTAAATTTTTTTAATTTAAAAAATATGGGAAAAAATTTTCTGTCCCCATCTGAACCCAGAAAGGTTCAGCCTATTACCAGTTTGGTTTTTTTTTTAAGGATTTTTCCTTTTTTTAAAAACACTAGTCTAGATGTCACTGTGAAGGGCTATTGTTAACGAGATCAATATTCAAGGCACTGGATATTAAATAGAACAGATTAACCTCTATAATGTGGGTGTGTCTCATGCAATTAACTGACAGCCTTAAGAGAAAAGTCTGAGGTTCCCAGAGGAAAAAAAATTCTGCTTCCAAATTGGACTAGACAATATAACATCAGCTCTTCCCTAGGTTTCCACTGCTCTACAGATTTAAGACTTGCAAAATCATGTGAGATAATGTCTCTCTCTCTCTCTTCTCACTCTCTCTCTCTCTCTCTCTCTCTCTCCCTCTCGCCCTCTCTCTCTCTCTCTTTCTGTCTCTCTCTCTCTCTCTCTCTCTCTCTCTCTCTTTCATACACATACATTATTAGTTCTGTTTCACTAGAGAACCCTGGACTCTACTGTTATGGTGACACCCTTTCCACTCCCAAGTCCTTCTCTCTACGTCACCCATATTCAGTGTGCCAGTGTAAAATCCTATGCTCTGAGACATGGAGAAATGAGTATAAAGAGGAAACAATGACTCGGGGGGCTATGTTCTGCAACATTCCTAGGAGGAATCCCTCTGAAATGTGTTTCTCTGCTAGCCCAAGAGGAGGCAGTATGGTGCAGTCACCTGGAAGGTCCATGAATGACACAGCACATAGTGAGTGGGCAATGGAGGACTGTGGGGCAGGACCACCTGAGCTGGAGCATGGGTCTGTAAGGAAGGAGGGGGCACAACTGTTCTGTTAGTGCTTTTGTTCCCCAAACTAGATTGGAAAGAGGACTTAATTAGAACCACAAAGTGACTACACCTTGGAGGCATAGGACTCATCTGTGAGAGCCACAGGAATATTTGCAAAGGAAAATTTCTAGAAGTGAAGCTTTCTGTTAACTGTGCAGAGAAATGAATTTTGTAATTATTTTGAGGTCACTTGCTAGTGGGGTTTAGACATGCTGTTATATCGGCTTCTATTTTTGTATTAAATTGGACAATATGCTGCTGCAGAAAAGAGCTACCTACAAATTCATTTCAATGTTGCCTATATTATTGGAGAAAGTTAATTATTTTGTTGTGAGACTGGTTAGGAAATAGACTCAGGTTCTCAGCAATATACTCTCTTTTTTGTCCCACCCCTCTGGGCTGAATAGAGTAATATGTTTCCTGGGACTTCTCAGACTTGCAAACAAATACACTTTGTGAATCTTTAGAAGTTTCCAGGATGAGAGTGAAACGGGCTTCCTAAGCTTATTTGTGTATGTCTTTTTTCAAGTAGCATGTCTTGGAGCTCATGTTTTATTGGACATATGAATAGTAGCAGTCTTCCCTTAAAGATGCTTTTCCTCTTATTCCCCTACTCCAAAGCTTCATGTTCTTTTTGCTTACAGAAAAATCCCTTAGTCAGACATGAGAGGCTGTTTGTGATCTGTCCCTCTGGTCTAAGCTGTGTATCTCATGATCTCTGGTCAGTGCTGTGCTTCTGTAGCCAGATTAACCATTCCGAAAGCCCATGTCCATCTTTCATTCACTAAAGGCTTTATTGGTTTTGTTGGCCTATGTCCAAAAGCACCGTCCTGGCGTATATGCACAAAGGGCATTCTGGATTTTAAAAAGAAATAAGTGGAGTTGCCAAGTTCTGTAAGGCTCTTGCAGCTCTGAGAAACTTAATCTAAACTGAGAACCAGTCATAGGAGCTAGGTTTACAGCCAAAGGACTTGTCTTAAAGCTCCCCTCTAATGATTTTGGTTGTATATATACCTTGGTTATGCAAAGGACCAATGACAGAGTTCTCCATTAGCCACCACAGAGAAGCAAAAAGAAACAAAACAAAGCCAGGTATGGAGATGTACACCTATAATGCCAGCACTCGGGAGGCTGAGGCCTTGATCTCAAATTCAAGGCCAGTCTGGGCTTGGGCTACATAGTAAGTTTGAGGCTAGCGTGGGCTGCATAGCAATACCCTGTCTCAAAACAAAACAAAACCAACAAACAAAAAATAACCCAAACAGAAAAACGGCAATCTCTGGTATCTCCACAAGCTGAGACACCCGAATGCCTTTGCAGAGTGGTATGATGTGACCAGGGCTGGAGTTTAAGTAGCTGTGTATGCCACCAGATGTTCTTTCTTCCATCTGCAACCTGCTATGTAGCTCTGCTTCAAAAGTTTCCTTTCAGAGACAAGATTCTCTCTCCTATCCTTAGAGAAACCTTAACTGAGCTTACGTCTACCCTCCTGGCAGAGCTCCTTCAAGTTCAGGATGTGCTTGACCTTTGACTTTAAAAAACAATTCTAAGGAATGTAAGGCCAGGGCTGTGTACAGAAATTGCCCTTTTTTTTTTTTCCTGATCTAAGATTAAGGTTTTTTTCTATTAAATGGCAGGTCCTGCCTCCAATTTAGCAAAAGAGAGAGGTGGTCATTTGAGAGAAGGCCAAAGGGAGAAGGGGAGGAGATTCCACCTTAAGGCTCTCTCTGATCTCACTTTTCCAGCCTCTGCCTTTTCTCCCAGAATAAACTAGTAAATAAAGGGCACACAGTTCTTCAGCCCCACCCATGAGCAGCCAGCCACAGCTGCATCTGCCTCGGGCGTTTCAGGGAGACATATCACAAGTTGGCCTTGCTGACCAAAAGTGGGCTGAAGGGTCAGGTGACTATCACCCTACTGGAAACATAATCCCCAAGCCAATCGGGAAGTTTATTACCAGCGCACATTTCCTGCTTCTGGGACTGGAGGGAGCTGCCTTCCAAGTGAAAGGAGGATCTCAGCAACTGCAGACTGCTGGGAAAGGATGATAATGGGAACATCTTCCCTCAAAGTTCAGCAGCAAAGTGCAGTCTGTGTTCCTATGCACAGACAAGAAGGGCAAACTTGGCAAACTGCCAGCCATCCAGGTCAGGCCCTCTGTTGACTATTTCACACAGAATGTGGTTGGTACTGGAAGGCATTGAAGCATGGAATACCACTGACCATTACACACTCCTTTTCCTAGACACTCTAAACTTGGCATTAAAGAAGGGTGGAGGCCCCATATTCTCAGTTCCAGAACATGACCAGGCAAACACCCTTCATACTAGTCATTCATTTATTCACTTGTCATTTATTGTTAAATATTTATGGAGAGTCTGTTCTGTGCCAGGTGGTGCATGGGAGCCTAGAACCCTCATGTCATCTGCTCCCTTATCTTTCTGGAACAGAATGTGGTACATACTCTGGCTGAGTACAACCTTGACTTTCTTAAACCTTGCTTTAAGAAAATTGACCACATTAATCAGTCACCATGCTGCAAAGGAAGAACCTATGTTCAGGGCTTAGGAAAGCAAATAGAGGGAAACATGGAGCCCTATGAGCTGAGTCAAGAGGGACTATTAACATCACCTCTTTGACTTCTTCATCTTCTGACTCCCTCTCTAGTGCTGTTGCTGTTATACCCATGAAAACCACACTATTGACTTACCCCATAGCAGATACACTTAGGATGATTTTTCTAGTTCCAGATCAACCCTGATTCAAACTCTTCCCACCAGCCTTCTCTATGACCAATTACATTACTTTTTGAGTTCACTAAGTGAACATGGTCTTCCTAAAATAAACACAGAAGTAATAGGAAGAGAGGAAATTTACGAAGGAAAAGCAAGAAAAAAAATTAAGCTGAAGAAAGAAGACAGGATCTGGCCACAGTGACCCAGCAAGATTGAAATTTAATAATGTCCCGTGGGCTCCTCCTAATCACCGTGCTGGAAGTTTTAGATCTTTCTGAACAATGCTGAGTAATAATAACAGCCACTCATCTCTAAATCTTAGCAACCAAGTTTCAGATCATAAAGCAACTGTGCAATGTGTCTAAAGTAGCATCAAATTATAATTGAAAGATAACTTATGTTTTCTATTTTTACTATTTTAGCTCTTAAGAGAATGAAAGATGTTGAGTGGAGGCATCCAGAAAAGCCATCTTGAAGTTGATAGCTAAGCAATTTATTTTATTTTATTGTGCGTTTACAGGTATCTGAGAAGGAAATTCCGTAACTTCCTATATAAACCACTCCAGAGTTTGGTTAACTTCCTTAGCTCTCACCTAAACCCACCCTTCCAAGTTTCTCGAATACGCACTGGTTTTACAATGAAGAGTGTCACAATTTAGCACCACAGTAACAACTCTCCCATCCAGATATGAAGGAAGCCTTACCCTGCTTAAGATTGGGCGCTTTGGGGGTGGTACAGCCATAGATTCACAATACAAAACTCTCAATAGGCAACATATGCTTCTCAAATTGTTGGTGGCCCAGGTAAATTGAGAGAGACAAGACCCCTACAGCTCTCTGTGGGGTTTTGCACAATGGATGAGCCTTCATTGTCCTGAGAAGGTAACAGAGCTCTTGCCCTGAGCTCTTTTGAGTCATTGCACATCCTCCTCTCCAGAACCTTTCATGTTGTTCCTTTTCTTTCATTAGTTTAAAATATATGTATAAATATATTAAATTACATGTATATTATATAATGTAAAATTATGTAATACACATATTCTGGGGAGTTTTGAAAACTCTGTTGAATAGGAAAAGGCAGGACGGTCATATGTCCTATATTTCTCCAGTGTACCCTTTCTTCCCAGGTTAACCCATCTTAGAGACAATTGAGAACTGAGTTATACAGTAAAGTCCACCCAGTTTTCCTAGAATTCTCAACTGCATAGTTGCCCACCCAGGCGTCTTCCTCTTCTCCGTAATGGACATCTATTGTTTTCATCTGCCCAGCACTCAGCCTCTATTAGCTGACAAAAGAACCTTGATTTCCCTTTCCCCACCCTCTACGCATGGTCATGAGAGGTCTGTGACCAAGGGGCTGTGCCATCTCTTACCTGGGAATGGAACCATAATCCAAGCTATGTCAATCCTTCCTCTCTCCAGAGAATTTGAACTTTGACAGTGTGATGATGGGAAAGAAAATAATTTGAGGGGATTCATTCCTGGTGAGATATTTCTGAAGAAACTGTCCATTAGGTCTTGCTTTCTAGATCCCTTCACCCCCCTAAAGCCACCATGGTTCCTGTGCTTTCAGAAGCTTAGTTGTGTTTAGCTTTTAGTATTTTTCTGTTTTCCGTTACCATAATGAAATATGTAAGGCTGAGTAATTTGTAAAGAAAAGAGATTTATTTAGCTCCCACTTCTGGAGATTCAAGAGCATGGTGCCAGTTTCTGCTCAGCTCTGATGAAGACCTCATGGCAGATGGCATCAGAATGATGGAACAGCAGGGAAGAAGGAGCGATCACATTGCTAGACAGAAAGCCAGAGAGCAGCAATTCAGGGGTCAGGTTCAAGCTTTTAAAACAACTGACTCAGTCAGGAGCTGGTGGCTCACACCTACAATTTTAACTACTCAGGAAGCAGAGATCAAAAGGATCATGGTTCAAAGCCACCCCAGGCAAATAGTTCATGAGACCCTATCTCAAGAATACTCAACACAAGAAAAGGGCTGGCAGAGTGGCTCAAGTGATAGAGTGCCTGCCTAGCAAGCATGAGGCCCTGAGTTCAAACCCTAGTACTGCCAAAAAAATAAAACAGCTCACTCTTGTGAGAACTAACTCATAGCCCCACTAAAACTACCTTAATCCCATTAATAGTGGTGCACCCAAAGATTTAAGGACCTCCTACTAGACCCCACCTCTTAAAGGTCCCACCACCTCAATACCAGTACTGAAGAGCAAGCCTCTAACACAAGACCTCTTGGGAGACACACCACATCCAAACAATAGCACTTTTCCTTTAATTCTGTGAGCCATCCCATATCCTTCCAACAATAATATTTCCCTTAAATTTTCTCAAAATGGTTAGAGTTGTTTTCTGTGGCATGCCTCAGAAGACTCCTGACTAACATTCCCTGAAGCATTAGGGTCAATTATCCTAAAATAGCATAAGTACCACTAGCCACAGAATTGGGACACCCGGAAAGACAGCCCTGTTGTTCCCTGGCTGTACAAGTCACCTCCTCCACTTTCCCAAAGGATAGGGCTTGAGATGGCTAATATTTCTTTTTTTTTTTTTTTTTTTTGTGGTACTGGAATTTGAGCACAAGGCTCACACTTGCTAAGCAATAGTTTCACTGCTTGAGTCATGCCCCCAGCTTTTTTCACTTTAGTTATTTTTCAGATGGGGTCTTATACTTTTGTCTAGATGGTGATCCTCCTACTTATGCCTCCCACATAGCTGGAATTACAGGCATGGGCCATCATACCCAGCTTGTTCCTTTTTTGTGGGGCGGTTTGAACTCAGGGCCTGGTGGACTTGCTAGGCATGCCCTCTGCTACTTGAGCCATGAGCCATCTCCCAGCTTGTTTTTAGAGATAGAGTCTGCCTAACTACCCACTCCCCAGGCTGGCCTTGAACCATGATCCTCTTATCTTTAACTCCCAAGTAGCTGGGATTGCTGTCATGAGCCACCCCCACCCCACCAAAGGTTAACCTTGATTGTCAACTTGAATGGATTGAGAAGCAATTAAGAGATTAATAAAGCACTCCTCTGAGGATGAGCAGGCCAGGCATTCTCTCCCTCTGTCTCTCTGTCTCTCTCTTTCTGTTTCCTGACTGCCATGAGGTGAGCTTCTCTGCTTTGCCATGCCTCTCCACCATGATAAATCTTTCCTCCCTTAAACTGTTTCTCTGAGATATTTGATCACAGCAACAGAAATCTGACTGATACAGTGCTGCTAACTCGTGTTCTACCCATTCTAGACCAAGATTCTGGCCAGCCTAATCCCTGGGTACCCTGTAGCAACAGCAATCTCCTCTACAGCATGGTTTGTCCCAGTTCATTTTGTTTCAGGTAGAATTTCCTCCAGGAACCATCACATTTTCCACCTGGTCTGGAATGACTGAACAGCTCTCTTAAGTTAATATTTATTTTAGTGATTTGAGACACACCTCCAGGAGCTCAGCTGAGAGGCATTTGAGATAAGGTTCTAAGGACAATAGTAAGGCAAATCCACATAGGACCAAACCACACAATGGGATGCTCTATAGCAGTGAAAAATATGAGGAAAATGTCCATGAGCTGAAATTAAAAGATCTCCAAAATACATTCTCTTTTTAAAATTTTTATTATGAGAATTTTAAACATATACAAAGGAACACAAAATACTATGATGAAACCTCCCTGGCACACCTTCCAACTTCAATAGCCATTAACTCTATCCAATATTTTTCCCTCTGTACCCTTACCCACTTCTCTCCAGATTATTTTGAAGCAAACAAACCTCAGATTTATATATATATGTATGTATTTGTGGATGTATATATCTTTTTTCTTTTTTTGACAACAGGGATTTGAACTCAGGACCTCATGCTTGCTAGGCAGGTGCTCTTACCACTTGAGCCACTCCACCAGCCTTATATATATCTTAAACACAATAAAATACTATTAAAACACCTAAAAATTAGTAACTCATTGATATTGATATCAAGTCAAAATTTCCTTTATCCTTTTTTCTTCCAGTTTTTATTTATTTGAATCAAGTTCCAAACAAAGTGCTGTGTCTGGTGTTCTCAAGGCCACTCCAAGGTTTTTATGGTTCTTTAGGAGGACTCACAGGACTCTATGTGGTTGCTAATGGCTATGATTTATTATAAAGAAAGGTCATAAAGAAAAAACAGGGGTTGGTGGAGTGGGTCAAGTGATAGAGTGCCTGCCTAGCAAGTGTGAGGCCCTGAGTTCAAATCTCAGTACCACCGCCACAAAAAAAAAAGAAAGAAAGAGAGAAAAATCAGCTTCCAAGAGTCCTCTCCCAGTGAAGTCACACAGAATATGCTTAATTCCTCCAGCATTAAATTGTGATATGTGAAGTGTTGTCTATCAGGGAAGCTCATTAGAAACTCAGTACCCACTGTGTTTATTGGAAAGTGGTCCTACAAGCACCCTCTGCCTATACATACCAGAATTCCAGAATGAAAACGGGTGTTCACTATATGCGATTCTTATCAGTTAGGGAATGGAAGGAACCTTCTGAAATTCAAATTTAAAGGATCCCAACCAAGGATCAACCTTGTAAGAAGGCCTTTCTGAGGATAGCAGTCTCATGCTTGCTAAATGCCAATTCTTTTTCTCCCCACAGTTATATACACTAAAATTGATGGGTAACTCTTAAATCTTTTTTAATCTATAGTATTCCCTTCTATCTCTTTCCCCGTCATAATTATTTAAGTTTGTCAAGTCTGGATTTTACTTAAGCATTGCTCTAAAATGATTTAAAATATTCCTCCATCCCTTATCTTTCCCATGAGCTGATGGTTATACATATAGGTACAATCCAACAGGTCATTGTTATTTTTCTTCTCATTTTTTGCTAATCAGATGACTAGTCAAAGTGTACACTTTGAGAGGTACATTACATTTTGGGCTGTCTCTTTACTATGATGCCACTACCTCAGCTCCAGGCCCTACATCTATTCATTCATGAGGGGTGCAGAGTGATAATATTCTATCATTGTTTTCCATTAACTGAAACTCATGATTCTCTTGACTCAGCCTCCTGAGTGCTGAGATTACAGATATGCACCACCATGCTCAGCTTAGAATATTTCTATAAAGAGAAGCTTCCCTCATCATGTATGAACCCTCAGTAGTACTTTGAATAGAAATTCTGGATCCTCACTTCTCTTTTATAAGTAATGAGATTCTCTAGACGCCTCTGTGACATTCTTGGAATATCATTATGGATTTAATCATGGTTGATGGTTTCAATCTGTCAATGCTCACATAGCCCATGATTGCCAACAGCAAGCCTTTGCAGTTTGGAACCTGAATCGTTTATACATGAGTCTATTCATCTTTGTGAGCTTTCTTTCTTTGTTATAAGACAAGTTATATCAGGATCTTCTTAGGTATTTCCTCTTCAAATCTACAATGAGTGAGTTCTCCAAGATTTCCTGATTCATTTAAATGAAAATTTGCATTTAGCACTTGTAATCTGGGTGCTAAAATGCCTAAATAGTCTTAATTTCTTTTAAAAAGGTACAGACAGCAACTAAGAGATAGCATAGATAAATGGGACCTCATAAAGCTAAAAAGCTTCTGTTCATCAAAAGAAATGGTCTCTAAACTGAAGAGAACACCCACAGAATGGGAGAAAATATTTGCCAGCTACACATCACACAAAGGACTGATAACCAGAATATATAGGAAACTTAAAAAACTAAATTCTCCCAAAACTAATGAACCAATAAAGAAATGGGCAAGTGAACTAAACAGAACTTTCTCAAAAGAAGAAATTCAAATGGCCAAAAAACACATGAAAAAATGCTCACCATCTCTAGCAATAAAGGAAATGCAAATTAAAACCACGCTAAGATTCCACCTCACCCCTGTTAGAATAGCCATCATCAGCAACACCACCAACAACAGGTGTTGGCGAGGATGCGGGGAAAAAGGAACCCTCTTACACTGCTGGTGGGGATGTAAACTAGTACAACCACTCTGGAAAAAAATTTGGAGGCTACTTAAAAAGCTAAACATTGATCTACCATTTGATCCAGCAATACCACTCTTGGGGATATACCCAAAAGACTGTGACACAGGTTACTCCAGAGGCACCTGCACGCCCATGGTTATTGCAGCACTATTCACAATAGCCAAGTTATGGAAACAGCCAAGATGCCCCAGCACTGATGAATGGATTAAGAAAATGTGGTATCTATACACAATGGAATTTTATGCAGCCATGAAGAAGAACGAAATGTTATCATTCACTGGTAAATGGATGGAATTGGAGAACATCATTCTGAGTGAGGTTAGCCTGGCCCAAAAGACCAAAAATCGTATGTTCTCCCTCATATGTGGACATTAGATCAAGGGCAAACACAACAAGGGGATTGGACTTTGATCACATGATAAAAGCGAGAGCACACAAGGGAGGGGTGAGACACCTAAAAAATTAGCTAGCATTTGTTGCCCTCAACGCAGAGAAACTAAAGCAGATACCTTAAAAGCAACTGAGGCCAATAGGAGAAGGGGACCAGGAACTAGAGAAAAGGTTAGATCAAAAAGAATTAACCTAGAAGGTAACACCCACGCACAGGAAATTAATGTGAGTCAATGCCCTGTATAGCTATCCTTATCTCAACCAGCAAAAACACTTGTTCCTTCCTATTATTGCTTATACTCTCTCTTCAACAAAATTAGAGATAAGGGCAAAATAGTGTCTGCCAGGTATCAAGGGGTGGGGGGGAGAGGGAGGGGGCAGGGTGGGTGGTAAGGGAGGGGGTGGGGGAAGGGGGGAGAAATGACCCAAGCATTGTATGCACATATGAATAATTTTTTAAGAAGGTGCAGAATAGAATGTGGTGTGTTAATATAGTACAAATAGTAGTAAAAACAATAAATATTTGCCTTTGTTGAATTTGCATAAAGATGCTCTTGTGAATTGTAGAATTCACAAGAAATTAATAAAATGGTACCTATTTGGGGATAAGAGGAAGGAGTCATTGGATAGATTTTAAAAACACCTTTGAAGCTGGGTGCTGGTGGTTCACACCTGTGATCCTAGCTACTTGGGAGGCTGAGAAGGGAAGGATTGCAGTTTGAGGCCAGCCCAAGCAAAAGGTTCACGGGACCTCCATCTCAATCAATAGTTAGGTAAGGTAGTTTGCACTTGACATTCCAACCTACAAGAGAGGTTGAGATGGGGAGGACCACAGTTTCAGGCCAGATGGGGCAGAAAAGTTTGCGAGACCCCTCCCAAAGGAAAAGAAAGCTGGACATGTTGGAGTGTGCGATTCCAGTGATGACAGGAAGCATAAATAAGAGGATCATAGTCCAGGAAGGCCTGGGCAAAAAGAGAGACTCTATCTCCAAAATAATCAGAGCAAAAAAGGACTGGGGGTATGGCTCAAGTGCTCACGTGCCTGCTAGCAAGCACAATGCCCTGAATTCAAATTCCAGTTCTGAAAAAAAAAATCATCTTTGAAAATTCCTTCAATGGCTTTCTCTCACATGCAGAATCTAGACTAACAATAATAATAATAATAGTAATAATATGACATGAATGTAAAAGGGGACCATTGGGGGCAGCTATTGAGGAGGGAAAGGAGAGGGTAATGGTGTGAATATGACCAAAGTACATTATATGTATATATGAAAATAGTGTAATGAAACTCACTAAAATCTATAAAATAAAGGGGGATGTAGAAAGGGGATGAGAAAGAGTAATTGAGAGGTGAATTTGATCAAAGTTCATTATACAAATGAAACCCCTTTGTACAATTAATAAATGCTAATAAAATTTTTTAAAAAAAGAAAATCCCTTGAATGGAGGACTATGGGGGAGGGAACTGACGGTTAATGGAAGGGTGAGAAGAAAGGATGGAAGAGAATATATGATTGAAGTACATATTATACACACATATGAAAAGGTCATAATTAAACCCACTAAAAATATGCAAGATACACATGCATGTAAATGGAAAAATGAAACCTATTGAAACTATTCCAGGAATGGAAGAGGGGGGAATAAAGGAGAATGATGAGGGGATGAATTTAATTATGATATATTGTAAGAACTTTTGTAAATGTCACAGTGTACCTCCAGTACAACAACAATAAATAAATAAGTAAATAAAATATGTAAGAAATTTTTTTAAAAGGTGTTTGAAGGGAGGGGAGATGAAAAAAAAGAGTAACAGAGGGGGTGAATATGATCAAAGCATATTATATATATATATACATACATACATACAGAAATAGCATGGTGAAATCCCATACTTTGTGCAATTAATGTACACCAAAATATATTATTTTTAAAAAGTTTTAAAAGTGCTGCTGTTGGCTCATACCTGTAATCCTAGCTACTCAGGAGGCAGAGATCAGCAGAATCGAGATTCAAAGCCAGTCTGAGCACATATTTCAAGGAGACCCTATTTTGAAAAAAACCCATCACAAAAAGTGCTGGTGGAGTGGTTCAAAGGTGTAAGCCCTGAGTTCAAACCCCAGTACCATAAAAAAAAAGTTTATTATAAACATGCTAGAAGAAAGAGAATTATTTTCCACTCCTCCTAAAGAAAGTTATATTGTAAAATTATTGTTAGATGAAAAAACAAAGAGCATGTTTCCACAAATATATATATATATATATAAAAGGAAATCCCTTTAATACACACAGCCAGCATCAAGACATACAAACTCTTAATAAGTCAAATATAATCAACAATGGAACAGATTGATTTTTCCTCAGATGAACACCAGATAAAGAGGAGAGGTCGTTTTGAGTATCTTTAAACACTTAGAATCACACTTGGCACAATGTGAAGTCATTATAGGAGCAGTCAACTAGGAACCAAGGACAACTGCATAGATTCTCAACCCTGGCTGAATAGTAGCATCCTGTGGAGAGCTGTAACAATCCTGATGTATGTTCAACCAATTAATTGTACCAGACTCCCTGGGAGTGGGTTCAAGCATCTGCACATCTGCATTTATTTTGGTGTACTATGGTTTGAACTCAAGGCCCTGTTTTTCCCTTGCAACCACTTGAGCAACACCCACAGCCCTTTTAGTCTGTTTTTCAGATAGGGTCTCTCACTTTTGCCCAGGTCAACATCAGCAATGATCCTTCTACCTCCACCTCCTGAGCAGCTGGGATTACAGGCATGTGTCAGTCACCACACCTAACTTGTTTTAGTTTTGGTTTTGATGCAGGCTGACCCAGAACCTTAATAGCTGGGGTTACAGGCATGAACCACCTGGCCCAGGTATCTGCATTTTTGAAATCCCCCTTCCATAGTCCAAATGCAGTCGAGGCTAAATCCCACCCCACAAAAGTCAAGGGAGACATCACTTTTGCCTCCTCAAGCTCATCAGGGATGACACTGAGCGAATATTGATAGACTCATCTGTATGTTAATAAAAATATAAAACCCTGGATTATTTAAATACTTTTTTCTCTTAAATGTTCTTTTCTCAGCCCCTCCCACTGTTGCTTGTTTGCCTATTTCTCCCTTCCTTTCTGCCAAGTTGGATTTGTGTAAGTCCAGTGCTTAGGTGATGTTCCATCCCTCCTCCATCAATCTGTCTTCAAAAGCAGAGATTCATGCTTTCCCTACCTTTCCATCTCTCACTTTATATTTTGGTCTCAAATCCTAGTTCCAGTTCTAATCTCTGTCCACTCCCTTTTTCTCCCATTTCCAAGGAATATAACACTCACCTAAATAATATACCTGAAGATCTGCTTTGGCCCACAGCATTCCTAAGATGGATGCACCAGTCAAGTGACTCCGGAGCCCTTGTTTTCTCACACTCACTGCCTGCTGCTATGTACTCAGGGCTCAGTAAGGTGGGCAGTTGCTTTCAGGGAATAAGCATTCTCTGAGAACACTCAGGGCTGTTGATTGAATTGGGTGCTTAAAGGCAGAAAACTCAGAAGAGATGAAAAGACCAAAGTTCCTGCTATACCTTTGGCCTCATTGCAAGGCCCTAGAGACCCAGTTATGAAAGGCACAACACCTGCCCTAAGAAAATCAGTCTAAGGAGGGTCAGGTAATTAAACAGGTGACAAAATGCCTCAGGGTAAGCGCTCTGCTAAAAGTGAACTGGGTGTTACGGAAACCAAGGGAACAGGGCAAAGAGAGGTGGGGGCAAGAGACAAGGAAGGTTTCTTGTAGGTGGCACCATGAGGACTGTGCTTTATTTTTAACTTAAAAATACACTGATAATGTAGATTTGCTATAGAAAATCAGAGTTAAAGCCAGAAGTTGGTGGCTCACACCTGCAATCTTAGCTACTTGGGAGGTAGAGCTCAGAAGGATCATGGTTTGAAACCAGGTTGGGCAAATAGTTCTCAAGACACTATCTGGAAAATATCCAACACAAAAAAGGGCTGGCAGGATGGCTCAAGAGGCAGAGTACCTGCCTGGTAAGTGTGAGGCCCTGAGTTCAAACCCTAGTACTGCTATAAAGAAAATCAGTTAAGAAACGGCACTGAAAATAAACATAACATCTATAAAAAATGTTCTGACTTGGGCCAATTTGGAGGGAGTTGTGAGATCAAACATGAATTCACTCCCTTGCACACATTCCTACCCTGACTTGTCATGCTTGGTGACAAGTGCCTGAAAATACTGACAGAGTACTGTGCTGAAATCAGTGCTCTGCAAGAGCGTGGGGGGACAAGTGGGAGGAAAACTTGGATACCAGGCCATAGTCTTTCAGGTGCTCCCCTCCATCCTCTGATTGTTGGCAACATAATTTTACCCAAGCACTGAAAGCCTTGAGAGATCCTTCTGATTGGAAGTGCGCCTGGGACCTTACTTTCTTTTTCAACATACCTATTCATAAACACCAAGTGGCAAGGTGTGGTGGTACACATCTATAATCCCAGTGCTTGGGAGTCAAAGGCAGAAAGAGCTCAAGTTTGAGGCCAGCCTTGGCCACAGAGCAAGTTCCAGACCAGCCTTGGCTACATAGTGAGATCCTGTCTCAAAAAAATAATCAAACATAAAACAAAATCCAAATCCTTTAGGTAGTGTGCCCACCACCTGAAGTGGGAAGAATGCAGTAGGAAATGCAGTTAAGCATCCTCCAAGGAGCTACCAATTAAGGACCATACAAGATGACTGCTGTGTGTTGTCACAGACAAGTATGATTTCTGTCTGTGTATGAAACTTCAGTTCCTAGCAGGTCAACCACAGTGTAGGCATTTAAAATATTTGTTAAAGAATGAATGTATAAGCCAGGTGCCAGTGGCTCATACCCATAATCCTAACTACTCAGGAGGCAGAGATCAGGAGGATCGTGGTTCGAAGCCAGCCTGGGCAAATAGTTCACGAGACCCTATCTCAAAAATACCCATCACAAAAAAGAGCTGGTGGAGTGGCTCAAAGTGAAGGTCTTAATTTCAAGCCCAAGTACCACAAAAAAAAAAAAAATGTAGAGTTGGGCACCAGTGCTCGTACCTATAATCCCAGCTTTTGAGGAGGCAGAAATGAGGAGGATCACTGTTTGAAGCCAGCCAGAGCAAAGAGTTCTTGAGCCCCTATCTTGAAAAGACCCAACACAAGACAAAACCGGTGTCATGGCTCAAGTGGTATAGCACCTGCCTAGCAAGTCTGAGGCTTTGAGTTCAAACCCCAGTACCAGCAAAAAAAAATAAAAAGAATGAATGTATGAGAGCTTGGGGTGTGGCTCACGTGGTAGAAGGCCTGCTTAGCAAGAGTAAAGCCCTGAGTTCAAACCCCACTATTGCTTTAAAAAAATGAATGAATGAATGTATGAAACAAGGAGAAAACATTGTCTGTTTACAAGCTAATGCTCAATTGTATGATAGACCAGAAAGGCAACAGATACTTTTGGTGGTGGTTTTATTTTATTCATCTATTTGAACAGTGATAGTTGATACAGTATCTTGGTTCCTAATTCAAAAGAGATAAAGGGATACAGATACAGTTAAAAATATCTCTCCTAATTGTACCACTTTGTCAATAAAAATTTTTAAAAACCATTGAACTATACATAGATGAAATAGATGATATCCCAATAAAGTGGCTAAAGAAAGAAAATGTCTCTCTTGTCTTTTGGTTACCCTGCTTGTTGTCCCAAAGGCAACTCTATTACCTGCTTTCTTCTTCTGGAGATTAGATAGATAGATAGAAAGATAAATTCCCCCCCCCCCCCACACACACACAACCCTCTTTTTAATACAAAATTTTAGGGAAAAGTCCCCAAAGAATTAATGACCACAGCCTAAAGAGAGATTGGGATGGACTACAGAAATAGCAGATGTAATAGTCCATGTAAATCACAAAACAGAGGTAGACATTAGAGTTGTCAATTGGGTTATCAGGCATGAGTGAAGAGGAATGTGTTAAAGGGTGGGGAATGGAGCATATCAGAGACTAGGAAGAAGCCAGGGACTCATTTTTGACACACAGGATCCCTAATCTATTATTATTGTACAAGGTGGCCAGACTGTCCCATTTGCCCAAGTTCTCTGTGTTTTAAAATAAAAAGCCCCAAGTCCTGGAAAATGCTTAAGTCCCAGAATTGTTCAATTATCCCAATGAATTGAACTATTTATAATTATGAAATGCCCTTCTTTGCTTCTAGTAATATTTCTTGCCTTAAAATCAACTTTGTCATAGACTGGAAGAAAATATTTTTAAAAGATATATCTGGTAAAGGATTATTACCCAAAATATACAAAGAACTCTTAAAACTCAGTAAGAAAACAAACAGTCCAATTAAAAACAGGCAAAAAAAAAAAAACCTGAACAGACACCTAACTAAAGAAGATACACAGATGAAAAACAAGCTATGACGAGATGCCCAAACTTATGTCATTAGGGAACAGCAAATTTAAACAATGAGATACCACAATATACCTACTAGAATGGCTACAATCCAAAACACTAGCAACACCAAATATTGACAAGGATCTGGCAGAAGAGAAACACTCAACAATTGCTGCTAGGAACACACAATGGTATAGCTACTTTGGAAGACAGTTTGGTGATTTCTTACAAAACTAAATATATTCTTAGCATCTGATCCAGAATATGCACTCCTTGGTAGTTACCTAAAAGACTTGAAAAGTTACATCCACATAAAAACTTGCACCCAGATATTTATAGACATTTTATTCATAACTGCCAAAACTTGGAAGCAACCAAAGTGTACTTCAGTAGGTGAGTGGATAAACCGTGGAATATGCAGATAATACAATATCATCTAGCATGAGACAGAAATGAGCTTTCAAGACACAAAAAGACACAGAGGAACCCTAAATGCATCTTACTAAATAAAATAGGGCTGGTAGAGTGGCTCAAGTAGTGGAGTGCCTGCCTAGTAAGTGTGAGGCCCTGAGTTCAAAACTCAGTACTGCCAACGAAAAAGAAAAAAAGAAAAGAAAAACTAAGTGAAAGAAGTCAGTCTAAAAGTAACACATACTGAATAATCATTCAACTATAGGACATTCTGGAAAAGGTAAATTATGGAGACAGTGAAAAGCTCAGTGGTTGCCAGGAATTGGGGGGATAAGGCATGAATAGGAAGAACACAGAGGATTTTTAAGACATGAAACTATTCTGTGTGATACCAAAATGGTAGATACAAGTCATTACACATTTGTCCAAACCGTGGAATGTAAACACCAAGGATAAACCCTAATGTAAACTAAGGACTTTGGGACCATAATGATATGCCGCTGTGGGTTCACCAATTGTAGCACAGGTACCCTCTGGTGTTGGATGTCAACACTGGAGGAGGCCGTGCAGCACGGTTTTGCTATAAGCCTAAAACTGCTCTAGAAAATACTTGAGCCCTATAAACTGACTTTTAAGAGAAGTACTGATTACATATGTAATTGTTCAATTGTAGATTGTTTAAATCTACAGCTGAGTATCCTTTTGGTCTGCTTGTCTAACCTGATAGTTTCCCTTCTTTTCTTGCCCACTTAAATAGGGACAATTTTTTATTGTTCTATTTTCCTTCTATTAACTTGTCATTGTGCAAACCTTATTAGTCATTAAGTGACTATTTGAGAATATAACATGCATCCTTGAGCTATTGCAGTATAATGTAAACCAGTGCTTTACTTTCCTAGACAATGTTTTGATCACCTTCACTGCATTTGCCTATCCCATCTTTTGTGCTGTAATCTATTTTAATTTTACTTTAAATCTTCTGGCAATGAGTTTCTTTTTGTGTTTTTTTTCTTTCATTGTTGAAATAATTTCATTAAAAGATGTTTTCACTGAGTATAGTATTTTTTGAGACAGGGTCTCATTATGTAGAAAATACTGTTCTCAAATTCATGAACCAGAATGCTGGGATTACAGACATGCAACACCATGCCTGGCTCTCTAAGTTCAATTTTTTCCCCAGCACTTGAGCAATGTCATTTCTTTGTCTATTAGAAAGTCACCTGTCAATGTTTCTATTGTACCTTTGAGGACAATGTGTATCTCCTCCTCTCTCCCATCTGTGGCTTCCTTTAAGATTATTCTTTGAACTTTGGTTTTCAGCAGTTTCACTATGCTGGGCCCACATGTGGTTTTATTTTGTATTTAGATTACTAAGGTTTCAAAGAATCTGTGACATGGCTTGTTTTCCCTTTTAATCATTTTTTATAAATTCTTAGTATCTCTTCAACTAGTGCTTCTACCATCTCTCCTTTTGGAAGACTCCAATTACATGTATGTAGAACCTTTCACATTCACATTCTATGTATCTTTTTTTTCCTCCAGATCACCTTGAACTCCACATCTTGTTTCTGTTGCCTTTTGATACTCTTTTTTTTTTTGGTGGTAGTACTGGGGTTTGAACTCAGGGCCTCACACTTGCTAGGCAGGCCCTCTATCACTTGAGCCACTCCACCAGCCCTTTTGGTTGGATATTTTTTGAGATAGGTTCTCGTGAACTATTTGCGTGGCTGGCTTCAAACCACGTTCCTCCTGATCTCTGTCTCCTGAGTAGTTAGGATTACAGGTATGAGCCCCCAGTGCTTGGCAAATTTTGAGACTCTTAAATTTTAAGCTGCACCTTTCTGTGTGGCCTCAAGACTCTAAACTTCTTCCTTATAATTCAGCAAATGCATCAAGGATGAAAATAGTGGTATTACCCTTGTATAATTGCTTTTTCTTTCTTTCCCATTCTAACCCCCTCAAGTCCTGCATGCCTTGGTTGTTTTCTGATATCGTTTTGTTACTGCTGCCAATTGATGCCATTATGAAATAGTATTCCTTGCAATTTATAAAGTGGTTAGGAAAATGCTTCTCAGACATTAAACCTCAGACACTAAATTTTTATTTTTGGAGAAGAGGCTGTATGGCTGGACATGTACACATGCACACGGCACATGCATACATTTGAGTATGGGCCTATATTCTGGCATTATTGCTGCATTTATACTTGCAAGCCTGCAAATCCTCTAAAGAGGGCTTCACAAGAGGACCAGAATGGATTATTCATTTTAGCCCTGGACTGGACTAGACCATGTGAATTCAAGAGTGGACAATCACTAGTCAGTGTCCTAGTGAAGTGCTGAGACATTTCTCTAGACTTTGTCACTCACATAAGGGGACAAATACTCCTGGTGGGTGTGGAAGACTGAACAAATGTCACAATTCTCTCCCCAGGGGTAATAATACACATCATACAGCTATGGTCACAGAGTGTGTGGAATGTGTTTCCCCACCCTCTCACTTTTGACTTGGCCATGGGGTGTACTTTGGCTACCAGGATGTCAGCAAACACAGGAAAGCAGAGTTTTGAAATATCACACATATGGCGGGGCTTGCTCTCTCGCCTTTCTGTTACTGCCATGAGAAGAACGTGACCACTCTTCTAAGAGATTGAGAGATCAACAAGTAGATCTGGATCCACCTCACTGTGGAACACAGCCCTGGTTGCCAGGAAGACACATGATGAAGAATGAACTATGCAATGATATCCATTGTATTTAGGCTGGTTGGTTATAGACAGATTTGTTGTGACAATAGCTAACCAACACAATGGGAAAGGCATGAATCCTGGCCTGAGATCAATTTTTGTGGGTAGGAAGGTAAAATGAGGTGAAAGTAGTCACATCCCAAATAGAGGAACATGAGGTCAGGAGAGCCAGGCTATGGACAGAGGTATGTATATGAAGAGATTCTCTGTGGTGGGTTTGATTTCAAGAGTTCTTTCCTCTTTAATTGCCCTATGATCTGCACATAGAGTCTTGTGTGGTGAGTATAGAGAATAAAATTTGGGCTGGAAGATATGGGTGGAGAGCAGTCTACTACTTCAGGTCTGTGTCCTGGGGTTCCAGCTAGTGACTACAGTGAAGAGGCCACAACCCATAATCAAGCTGCAAGCAGCTAAGATGAATTTACAATACCAGGAAGAATTTTCTAGTATACTGTAAAGAGGAAATTTAGGTCTTTTGGGGAGGTTGATGGGAATAGGAATAATGTTTCAATGAGAAGGATTTGGTAAAATTCATGCACGTGTCAATAAATTATAAATACACAGAAAACTAATGAATTTCACAGTATCCACAATGGAATGAAGATATTATTGCTAAACCTCTACACCTCTCTAGCTTTAGTATGCATAAAACCCTTAGGGAGTTTGTTAAGATTTGTTTGTTTAGTTAGAGTCTTAAACCCTTCTCTTTGCAGTTCTGATTAAGTCAAGGACCACACATTGAGAGACACAGATAAACTACTTTGTCTTTGGGCCAGATCTTTGGGGATCCCAGGCCCTCTTCCATAGGCTCTAACTCTAATCATCTTTCTTTTCTCTTTCTTTCTTTCTTTCTTTCTTTTTTTTTGAGAGAGGGTATTCTCAAGAGAGGGTATTCCTATGTAGCCCAGGCTGACTTGGAATTCACTGTGTATCCCAGGCTAGCCTTGAACTTGAGATCCTCCTGTCTCAGCTTCCTGAGTGCTAGAATTATAGGCATACACCACCACGAGCAGCTGCAATTATCCCTTTGAAGTCTGAAACAGCCTCCAAAAAACTGGACTTGTTATTATGAAATCTGCACTCCCTAATTCGAACCTTCTGGGCTATGCTTTCCACCTTCATCATTCAAATAACTTCTAATGCTTAAGGAAAGTACACTCTCAGGCTTATTTAAATAGCATATGTCACATCAAACTAAGCCACATATAATTTTGTATATTGTCACAGAACTGGCTAAATCTTTGAAATCTTGATTTTTGTAAACAAAGTCTTGGTTTTCATGTCCTCCCAATTTTTTAGGCAAAGTGGAAGAGAGAAAGTCTGTATTGTCTTTTATTTGCTTGCTTATTTAAGTAAGGTTTACTAACATATGATTTATATTCAGTAAATAGAACTAAAATTCTTTTTAGTTCTATGAGTTTTTACATAACTACCACCACAAACAAGACTTACAATATTTCCATCATACTAAAAAGACTCCTTGTCTTTCAATCTCATCCCCTTTGACACCATAGTTTTGCCTTTTCCAGAATGCCATATAGCTGGAATGATATAGTAGTTTTTATATTTGGCCTCTTTCAATTAGTGTAATGATTTTGAAATATATCAACATAATGTGTGTATCAACAGCATGTTTGTTCCTTTTTATTTCTGAGTAGTACTGCAGCATACAGACATACAACAGTGTGCTTATCTATTTACTAGTCGATTGAATTTTTGATGTTTCTAGTTTGGGGCAATCATGGAAAAGTTAGTATAAACACTTTCACAAAGGTCTCTGTCTGAATGTACATTTTCAGTTTTCTTAGGTGATCCCACTCGAAGAGTGAGATTGTTGGATCACTTCAAAAGTGTATATCTAACTGTAACAGAAATTACCAAACTGTTCCTAAAATAGTTAAGTACTTTTGTTGTTCTTATCCAGCATCATTATGCCAATCTCTATCTAATAGAGTGCTGCAAATTTCATAGCATACTCTGCTGGATGACTCCCATAAAATTTATTCCCTTTATGAGCACTCTGAATAAACATTTCACAAAAGAGGACATCCAATAAGTACATTAAAAGATATTAAAAATCATTAGTCATCAAAGAAATGCAAGCCAAACCACAATGAGATAACATCACATACATGCCTCTTCTAGCTAAAATTAAAAAGACCAATAGTTACCAAATGTTGGAAATTTTAGAATTTTAGAAAAATGCTTGGCAGACTCTTGTAAATTAAACATACATCTACATATGAGCCAGTTATCCCACATCTAGGTAATTTCTTAAGAGAGAGAGAGAGAATAAAACCCTATAGCCAGGCATGGTCCATACATGCCTGTACTCCCAGCACTCAGAAGGCAAAGGTAGGAGGATCTCCAGTTTGAGGCAACCTGAACTACATAGTGAGAACCTGTTTTAAAAATACAAAAAAAAAAAAAAAAAAAGGAAAGAAAGAAAGAAGAAAAAAGGGAGGAGGGAAGGAAAGGAAAGAAGGAGGAAAAAAAAGAAAGACAACAATGGGAAAAAAACCTAAAATCTACATCTGCACAAAGACTAATATATGAATGTTCATAACAGCTTTATGTGTAATAAAGTTAGAAATATTCCAAATGAGCCAGGCATGTTGGCACATGCCTGTAAATCCTAGCACTCAGGAGGCTGAGGCAGGAAAATTGCAAGTTCTTGGCCAGCTTGGGCTATAAAGCAAGACCCTGTCTCAAGAAACAAACAACACTAAAAAAGAAGTGTAGAAATATCCTAAATGTACAGCAACAGGTGAATGGTAACAAATGCAGCACATACACAATAGAATACCATGATAGTAAAAAGGAGCAAAGTATTGCTACATGCAGCAACATGCACAAATTAAAAAACACTGGACAAAAGCAGCCAGACATAGAGTATATATACTGCATGATTACATTTATTAAAAATTCCAAGCTAGGCATTTTGTAATCCTAGCTACTTGTGAGGCCAAGATTGGGAGGATCTCAGTTCAAGGCCAGCTCAGGTAAATATTTTGTGATATCCTCATCTCCAAAATAACCAGAGCAAAATGGACTGGAGGTGTGGCTCAAGTGATAGAGTACCTGCTTTGCAAGCATGAAGCTCTGAGTTTCAAACCCCAGTCCCATCAAAAAAAATTTTTAAGCCAGGTGTTGTGGTACACACTTGTAATCCCAGCTACTTGGGAGGTGGAGACAGGAGGATTGTGAGGTCAAGTTCAGCCAGTTGGTGAGACCCTATCTCAGAACACAAGCAAAAGCATTGGGGTTGTGTCTCAAGGGTTAGAGCACTAGTTCAAGGCCCTAGATTCATTCAACACCTAGTACTACAAAAAAAAAAAAATTACAGAAAATGAGGACTAATCAAATCAGTGATTACCTGGAGTGGGGGCAGAAAGAGGGACTGACTGCAAGGGACATGGGAAAGCTCTTAGGGTGATGGGAGTGAGAATAATCGGTATCTCAACTGTGATGCATACATCTATTGAAATTCATCCAAGTATATATTTTCAAGAGGTATAATTTCATGTATTATACTTCAATAAGGCTGATTATAAGTTCTCCCCTGTATCCTCAGTGGCATAGCCCCAATTTTGTTGGGAGTAACGGTATGCTTCCTTTGCAGCTTGGGGTGGTGAAATGGTCTGATCTGTGAAATCCAAATAAAACCCCCTAGTGGGGCTTATGCTCTTTGATAAGGACAAATTTGTCCTTCCCCTTTCCTAACCTGTGATAGGAGATGGTGCTAGAGATTGTGATTGCCATCCAGAGATTGTGACACGGAGGATATCATATATGAAGGACAGAAAAATAGAAAAAGCACAAGTCTAAATCGTTGTAGAACATCTGTGTCATTAAGAAAAACAAACCCCTCACTTATCTTACCTACTACATGAAATTTTGTTATTTACAACCAAACACAATCCAAACAGATTCTCTCTGTTTAAGGATTGAGCTTGTATTTTCTAAATCTTAGAACTGTTTCACAGACCTTCTAGACCAAGCTCAGTTTTAGAATCTTAATTGTTCTAGGCAGCCCTGGCTCTGGGTCACCAAGTGCCAGCTTATTTTCCCAGACCAGACTCATTGACCAGCTGTCTGTCCTCCCAGATCCCCACTTTTTACTCTTTCCTGAGGCACTCAGATTTCACCTAGTCACCATGACTTCCTATGTGGACATAAAACTGGCAGACTTGCTTTTCGTTCCTTCAAGTTATTGACCCAGTCAGCTGCCCTATAATTAGGATGTGTTTTCTTTTTTCAAAATGGAAATATTTGCTTGTTATTTTCCTGGTTAAAAAGGAAATGGCAGTTTTCATTACTGTGTTCTTCTGCCTATACCTTTTTTTTGGCAGTATTGTAGTTTGAACTCAGGGCCTCTCACACTTGGTAGGCAATGATCTACCATTTGAGTCATGTCCCCAACCCATGCCTGTATTTTTTCATCACAGAACTTATCTTTGTTTTTATAAATAAAACATTTTGTGATAATTAATGTCTGTCTCCCCTAACTAGGTATATTTTAAAGCTTCAGAAGGGCAGGGACCACAGCTGTTTTCTTCACATTTTTATTCTCATTGCATGCAGGTGGTCATGCAGCATTCCTGACTGTTAAAAATGAATGAACAAAACTTCTACATTTTTTATAGACTCCTAATTCATTAGTCAGATTAATAGCCTTCATCATGCCATTATCATTTCTTTGAAAAATTTACAAAACCATGAAAACCATGTATACTAAAATAAACACACCAGCTAATTTCAAATGGGCCATTACAGGCAGTTAACAATAATTTTTCATCTTGTGTTAATTTCCTGACACCTTCCTCACGTCATCTACTATAATCGGTCACTTAGGCAGGAGGTCTTAGCTCCTGTTTTGTTAAGTAGACACAGCCAGCTTGTTTGAGCTCTATTTTATCTACATTTCAAAATAATTTATTCTCTAGGGGTACCTCCTAATCTCTGCTTTCAACACGGAAGGCAGAACTGTTCCAGTTTCCTCAGGATGCTCTAGGATCTTGCTTCTCTAACTTCCTCCACGTACAGCAACTAGTCTCTTCCTTCCCACTGTTTCTTTCCCCTCAGTCCTCAGGTATTTATTCATTCATTCAGCAGATATTTATTTAATGCTTACTAACCATCTTACCCTATATTAGGTTCCTGAAATATATAAATGAACAAATCATCACAGAACTTATATACAAGTGGGGGAGAGCCAATAAACAAAGCAAATGTGAAAGTATACTATTTATGGGCTAGAAGAGAGATAAAGCAGGAGAGGGTTTCAATTATAAATAAGGGACAGGAGGGCTTTCTTGGGAAGGTTACAAAGCCTTGAATTAAGTGAGGGAATTTGTCTTGCAGATATCCCGTTATTATGTTCTGGATTGTGTCCCCTCCACCCGTCCTAAGTATACATGTTGAAGTCCCAACCCTCAGTATTTCAGAATGTAACTGTATGTGGAGATGAGCTCTTTAAGGAAGTGATTAAGTTCAAATGGGGCCATAGTGTGGAGCCCTAATCCAGTATGACTGGTGTCTTCATGAGAATAGAGAGACACCAAGGGCTGCAGATGCAGAGGAATTGCCCATATGAAGAGGCAAAAGGGCGGCCATGTTCAAGCCAAGGAAAGGCCTCAGAAGAATCCAGTCCTACTGGTTTCTTGGTCTCGGACTTCCAGCTTCCAGAACTGTGAGGGAATAAATTTCTGTTGTTTAAGCCCATGTTCTGTGGCATTTGATATGGTAACCCTAGTAAACTAGTACACGGAGAGCTTCAGGACTTTTGGCTTTCATACTGAGTGAATTGGGGGGCCATTTGAGGGTTATGACAGGCCTTATGGGAGAGCAGGAAAACCAATGAAAAAGTACTTCATAGAGGAAAGACTGAGTGAAACATAGCTAAGATGCAGAGTAAGAATTGTCCTTTGAATTTACCAAAAGCCACCACAATAAGAGCAGTCTTGGTGGGGTTGCCTGACTAAAGTGTGCCTGAGATGAGAGAAAAGGAGATAAAGACAAGGAGTTTAGAGTTTTGCTATACAGAGCAGCAAAGAAATGTGGTAAGAGCTAGAGGGTGAAGTGAGTTTGTTTTGTTTTTGAACAGGAGAAAATAGAGCATGACTGTATGCAAACAGGGAATAACCTAGGTATGTAATGTAGTTTGTACACAAACTGCTAACGTCTTAAAAAATCTCCACAGGGTTCTGATGAGTCTCATCTTGATGCTGTTCTTCTGAATACACTACTGGAGAACACAACTTCGTATTGTTTCACTCATCTGCTCAAAAATCTTCAGGGTGTTCTTGGCTGCTGTTAAGAAAAGTTCAAATGCCTTAGCTAAAATCCCAGTCTTGTCCACTTTGGCTGTTGGCAGTTTCAACTCTCTCTCCTTTCAACAGTCCTGTAGCGCGGTGCAAAGCATGCGAGACCAGTCAGAAGACTTGAATTAAAGTTCCATTTTTGTGACTATTTGACCTTGGGCTCCTTCCCGTTTATAAGGAGGAAGGAGGTTTATCGGCTGCACTGAGTTATTTATAGGTCACTGCCATCACAAACTGTACCTCTCACCACCGTCCTGACAACTGGTAGGGTCATCTCCTGAGCCCCCTGTATCCCTGCCATCCACTTCTAGGGACCACACGATTTGTGCAGTCACATATTTTCTGCTCCATTTTTGCCTGTCCAAGTAGACTCGACTTTAGAAGAGCCACAGCAACAGTCTCTTTAAGGTTGGCCGCCTCCTCGCCACTAGGGACTTGCCGCCCACTCCCCGTTTCACTGGGGACAGCACTCTTCACAGTCAGAATGCGCCACGTATTAAGTGCCGCTTCCAACCAATCAAAAAACAGTTATCTCAGCTCTTTGAAGGGCATCCTCTTACACCAATAATCTTCAAGTGTTCTGCAGCGCCTGACTTTGAGGGGCGAGGACAACCACTGGAAGAGCCAATCTGTTCCAGTAAAGGTGTTCCGGGAACTGTAGGGTCTGCCAATCAGCTAGGAAGACTCTGGGGAGGGGCCTTTCTTATTGGTAACCGTGTCCAGAAAAGGGGTAGGCCTCAGCTGACGAAAGTACGATTTGATTGGTAAGTGTGATGTTGACAACCGAGAAAAGTCCGCCTTTCGCAGAGTGGCAAGGCTCATCACCAATCAGAGAGCAGACGCGAGGAACGTTTGCTCAATGGGCGATGTCCGCGGGAGGCTGTCACTCAGGTGTTGGTGGCGGAGGCCGGACTAAGACGTGGCTAAGGGAACGCGTCTGGCTGCTCAGGCGGTCCGGGAGGCGGCGGAGTCCCTAGCGCGTTTTGCTGTGGTCGGGGGCTCGGAGCGGCGGGAGAGGCGGGCGCCGGCGGCTGCGCCTCCATGCCCGCGCGCTGGGCCGGCCGCTGATGGAGCGCGCCGCCCGCCCGGGGCAGCTGGCGCGGGCGCTGCTGATGTTACAGCTGCTGCTGGGGCTCGTGGCAGGGATCGTGGCCACGGGGCGCACCCGCAACCTCCCCGCACCGCCGGCCGAGGCGGCGTTTGGCCTGGGGGCCGCAGCCGCCCCCACTTCGGCCGGGCGAGTGCCGGCGGCGGGGACCGTGGCTGCGGCAGAAGTGACAGTGGAGGACGCTGAGGCACTGCCGGCAGCCGCGGGCGAACAGGAGTCGCGGGGACCGGAACCCGACGACGACGCGGAGCTGCGGCCGCGCGGCAGGTGAGAGCTGCGGACTCAGCGAGGCACCTCGTTTAGGCGCGAGAACCGAGTAAAGGGTCGGGGCCGGGCGTCCTCAGTCCCGGCAGCGGGCAGCGGGTGGCGCGGGGAGCCGCGACGCCCTCCTCCCCTCCGGGCCAGGGCTCAGCTTCCCAGCGCCCGGTCCCTGATTTCCGGCGACCACAGCATCTTCAAGGAGAGAGGATGAGGGCGGGGGAGGATGCCGGGAGAATGGAGCGCAGAGGTTGTCCAGAAACGTCACTTTCCCTGTTATTGTTTTCGGGCTTTATCCATCCTCCAGGCAGTCTTTCTCCCTTCCTTTTTCCTTATGTGAATCACCCTATTCCTGTGCTGCCTGCCAGCTGTTTTGAGAAAGGATTTTCAGAAGAGATGTGCACGTTTTGCTTCAAACACAACTCTGTAGTGGTCCCCGGACGAGGGTGGTGATCAGTAGTTCTGTAATTGAGATCTGCCGAACACCTGCAAAAGATTCACCACCTGGGGATGCTGGCTAAATGTAGTTTTCTAGGCTCCACCCCAGGTTTACTGAATCAGACAGTATTTGAGGGTAGGAACCTGGAATCTGCGTATTTAACAACTCTCTGGACAATTCTTGAACACAATAAAGTTTAAGAGCTGTGGTTAGGTTCTTGAATACTGGCAGTTCTTTGATACTTAAAGGGTTGATATAAACACTTAGTACAGGTTTATCTTGATTGAGTTTCTTAACCTTCTTAAACATAGTATGTAGTCAGGTACATGTTTGAAAGCACTTTTCAAAGTCTGGGTACAAATGTAACACATGTTCATGGTTAATTAGCACTCCTGAGGAGAAAGTGCTATTTAAGAAATGGAATGATAAAGGGAGCATCAGGTAAATTTAGCCAGGGAGGGCCAGACACTGGACTAGAAGTTATTTTAAGTTTATAGTATAGCAATTACTAGATCATACCAAGTTAGGTTTAATTTTTAATTAAATGTCAGTAGTTTATACACCTGGAGACTACTATAAATAGGATAAATACTAACATTCTCTAGGTAATATTTGAATGATCATATTTAAAAATTTTTTATGTAGCAAACATGTGACAAAATTTCCATCAACCCTCCTGGAAGAATGTTTTTGTTTATCTTAAAGAAACTTCTGAAGCAGCTGTTCAAAGTAAATTACCTGAAGCAGGGTAAAATGTTTTGTTTTTCTTAGAATACACTTCTTACCTCAGTAGGTTCTTATACTGACAAGGGCTCAAGAAGCCCTGGGGTTACAGAGGTCAGGCTGAGAGGTCTGTCTGCTTACCTTCTTTGGGAGGAGTGTGCAATCCAGCAGTGAGGATGAAATGAGGAGACCTCTAATGGCATTATGCAGCAGAAACAGTTAAGTGTCATGAGTGGCACAAGGTTTTTATGGTGTTCACTGGTTGGGACATGGAGGTGAAGTAAGTTAAAAGATAAGAAAAGGCTGTGGCAGAATGAGTTGTTTCATGAAAAGTGGGTAGAATTCTGACAGACATTGGACTTGGAAAAAACAGCAAGAGGCACTGAGGCTGGAAATTATGTTTAGAGAATATTTTGTCTCTGTACGTGTGTGTGATGTGACTTGTGTGTATATAAAAGATACAGATATGTATGCTAGGCAGGAAGGGTGTAAAAGATGAGACTAGAAAAATAGGTCAGGACTATATTTTGTGGGTGTGTATATTCTTACACTAACAACATCATCACTTGGAATATGTTATAACCCCAGAATTGTACCACCTCAGACCCACTGATGGAGTATCTGCATTTTAACAAGATCACCATGTGATTCACATGCACATTAGTTTGACAAATGTTATGTAGAGTATCTTGGATGTCAGGCCTGATTGAAATTTTGTTGAAATGGTATTTCTCTAGCAATAGTGTGTGCTGAAAAACTTGAGATAAGAAATGCTAAAAGAGAGTATTATAGCAGTTCAGTGTTATATGGTATAAAACAGGAGACAGATTTGAGAGAGCGTTGAGCCAAAATCTTGGTTCCTAGCAGGTGAGTTGATTCCTTCTCTTTGGCACCTCTGTCTAAAGATTGAAACTGGATGGCCAGAAGATGACAGCACACATAGGAAGATCAAGAGGTTTAGGGGAGCAGGAAAGAAAAGGTAAGGGGGTTGGTGTTGGAGATGGTTACTTGGAGGAGCAGGCAGGACATTCAGAGGGAGACATTTGGTAGGCAGGTGAGAATGAGTAGACTGGGGCTGGAAGGAGGTAGGGTAAATAGTTGAAGTTGTGAGAAAGAGGAGGCACCCATGAGAAGACCTCAGGAAATGCCTTGTTTTCGGAAGGAAAATGAGCTAGCAGAGAAGATAAAAATATAGCTAGCTAGGTTGGAAATATAGCACGAGGACTGGAAAGAAAGATTTGGTGATGAGTGCATTTAAAGAATAAAGCAGCAGAAATAATACACAGATTACAAAAGGCTACCGATTCATCCCTTTCTGCCTCACTCCCTCCTTTCCTCATTGATGGGAGGCGGTTTTTAGGACAAGGGACCTCTCTCATAGTCTGTGAGGAGGGAACCAGACTATAGGTTGAATGAAAGGAATAAACAAATTGGTGAAGGTAGTTGGAGAGAATCTACTGGCAAGCAGGAGGATCACATATTTTTTTATTCCCCCGCAGAAATGGGCAAATAGAGGAATTTTGCCTGGAAGAGAATATGTGATCTCTGGCAAATAAAACTGGTTAGGAGAAGATAGGACTTGGCTGAGGAATCTGCCTGATAGTGTGAAGTTAAGAGAGTGCAAACATTTCAGAAACCTTAGGGGAGTAATTTGATAGTCAACAAAAGATAAATATGCAGAGTTTATCAAAGTTTTTTCTAAGTGCTCTTTTAAAAAACAAAGTCAAAACCCAGAAAATATCGGTTCCATAATAATAGGCCAGTATCTTGTTTGTTTTACGAAGGAGGATTAGGGGAACAGATTTGAATTGACCAAGCAATTCTTACAAACAGCTGTGAAGAACTATGGTACATGCAGAACTCTTAAAAAGAGGGAGGTGGGGAATTAAGATCTGTACTTTTGCACATTGTTTTTTGAAGCTTAACAAGCAAGACTCTCCAATTCACTCTTTTTATTCTCTTAATAGAATTTCTTGCTCTTAAAAGGGATGTTGTGGTACATACCTATGTCCCAGCACTAGGGAGTCTGATGCAGGAGGATCAAAAATTCAAGGCCAGCCTGGGCTATATTGTGAGACTGTCTCAAAAAAACCCAAAAACAATAAACAAAAAAACAAGTGGGTATGGTGATACATATCTGTTATCCCAACTACTTGGGAGGCAGAGGCAGGAGAATCGCCACTTTGAGGCCAGCCCAGTAAAAGTGGCGTGGAGACCCACAAAATCAAAACAAAAGGACTAGAGGCACAGCTCAAGTAGTAGAGTGCTTGCCTAGCAGGTGCAAAGCCCTGACTTCAATCACCAGTATTGCAAATAAATAAATAAATAATAATTTCTTGCTCTTCATTGGTTTCATTCAGAATGCTCACTTCATCTCAAGCATGTGATTAAGTGAATAAAATTTTTTTTCTTCAAGTAGCTAAAATAAATTTGTCTTTCTAGTTGCAATCATGTCAATGCTTCTGCTGTTAACCATTATACTTAGTTGAACTTTAAATGGCATGGCCACTGTAGAAAGTTTGAAAGAAGGCCTTTATAATCTCACCACACTGTTAGGTTTTATGGGCATTTGCATAATTTATGTTACCCACTTTCAGACTCTTAACACTAATAGCCAATTGCAAAGTGTTACTTGGGGTTCTTTCAGTAGGTCGGGCATCTTCACATGGAAGACATCCTGACAACCTCAGAAGTTGTACAGAGGTGGCTGTAGCTCCTCTATTACACTAATTGCATAGCATGCTTCCTCTTTTCCGTGGTCTCTAGCTCTTCTCTAAGAATGTACGTCTAAATTGGACACTGCTGTCTGTGCTACTTCAGTTTGTGCCTCTGTAAACTGAATCTTTGCAAATGTGAGAGGATTTAATTCCTCTTTATTTCTCTTTCCTCTCTGTCCTTTTTTTTTTTTTTGAAAAAACTGGGCATTTGTGAATGCTCGTTTATTTAAACGTTTTTCATAAAATTCCAGAATGGTGTTTTCTTTTGCTATTTTAATGACAGTTATAATGTATCTTTATTAGATTTCATTTATTTGTTTAAGTTATGCACATTTCAGATACACTGACAAGGAGAATAAAAAAAGCATTCATGAACCTGCCATCTAGCACATACATTGATACTACATCTTATTTACTCTCTCTCTCCTCTCCTCTCTCTCTCTCTCTCTCTCTCTCTCTCTCTCTCTCTCGTTGAGAAGGTGTTATATTATCTCACCCACTGCTTTTATTTTATAAATGATGGAATTGAGACAAAGACCTTGGCAAACTTTCTTATTCAATGAGTAAAGTGTCTCATTTTATTCATATATATATATATATATATATATATATATATATATATATAGTCTCACTTTACTCATATGAGATAGAAAAGTAACAAAGAGTAGAGCTCCCAGAGCTGGTCGGAGTCCCAAGAGAGGGTGCCCTCCATAATTTTTCTTTTTTTTTTTTAGTTTTTAAAACTCTGCTTTTCTTTTTTTTTTTTTCCTTTTTCTTTTATTATTCGTATGTGGATACAAGGCTTGGTTCATTTCTCCCCCCTGCCCCCACCCCCTCCCTTACCACCCACTCCACCCCCTCCCGCTCCCCCCCCTCAATACCCAGCAGAAACTATTTTGCCCTTATCTCTAATTTTGTTGAAGAGAGAGTATAAGCAATAATAGGAAGGAACAAGGGGTTTTGCTGGTTGAGGTAAGGATAGCTATACAGGGCATTGACTCACATTGATTTCCTGTGCGTAGGTGTTACCTTCTAGGTTAATTCTTCTTTCCTCTCTGTCCTTTTACAACTTGAGCTGATGTGAAACAAAGGTACAGAAATCACCAGATTCTTCAGATTTTCAAATTCATAATCATGTTTTTGTTTGTTGTTTATTTACTGTCAGAACCATTGAATTATATAGCATCTCAGAATATAGTGTTGTAAGGAAGTTCAGTCATTTAGTCCCAACAGTGTTCATTCTTTGACTCTACACTCTTGAGGTAGAATTTACACATAACTTTCAAAGCAAGTTGTAAGCCAAAATAAACCTACTTTGGGCCAATAGTGGACTAACCGTCCTACAGTTGTTTTTAATTTAATTGATACCTGGACTCTGTATAAGTATATATGTGACAGGGACTACACTGTTCTTTATTTGATCTCAGATGTGTGTGCTATTGGCATTTTGCAGAGGGGACCTTCTCTATTGGCAGCTGTGAGCAATAGTTATGACATGACTGTCATTTCCTAACTACTGCCTGGGAACCTGCTTTCTTTTCTGCTGTATTTATAAGAGAGGAGATGCTTTTATATCTTTATGGCAGATTGTTTAAAACCCAGACTGGGGCTGAGTATAGCTCAGTGGTAAAACATGTGCTTAGCATTTGAGAGGCCCTGGTTCAATCCCCAGAACTGGAAAGAAAAAAACTTGTAAGTTGTAGAGCTAAATGTGAAGGGAAGAGATTAAATGTTTTTTATTTTTCTTTTCAATCCTGTCCTATTTGTAAATAACCATTCTGTTTAAATTTTTTTCATTGAATAAAGTGATCCCAAAATGAAAGTGTTTTATTTTTTCATTTTTATTAGCGTATATTCATTGTATAGGAGGGATTCATTGTTCCAACTCCTAATAAAGTGTTTTGTTTTTTGAGACAGGATCTCACTCTGTAGTCCAGGTTGATCTCAAACTCATGATCCTCTTGGCTCAGACTCCCTAGTGCTGGGGTTACAGGCATGAACCACCATACCTGGCCTGAAAAATGTTTTAATCTAGAAGGAAAAGGATATCTATCACTCTCATGTTATCCTGTAACATTGAAAAATTAGGTTATGTTTCTTCAAGGTCTAGCTGATAATGTCAAAGTGATCAAGTAGGGTTGGTCATTTTTGGCATTATATTTGTTTTGATTTGGGGCATGGTTAGGCTTATGATATATTTAAATATAGGAGTTTGCTTTGAAGATTTGCTTAGTAGGTGAGGGCTAGGAAGTAAAATCCAATTATTACTAGTTTGTTTTTAGATGAGACATTTGCTTTCCTTTAGTGAAAGCATATGTTTGGGTGGAGGATTCTTGGCTACACCAAAAAACCAAAACAAACAAACAAAAGGTTCAGCCAGATCACATTTGCAGCTTTCTTTCCCTCTAAGAAAAGAAATGTGAAATTTAAAATAAGCAGTTGTTAATTCAGTTCCAGTGATGTTCGTCTTTCACTTGCTTCCTTCTCTCAATGGGACATTTCTACAGAAGATAAACCTCCTTTAAAATTAGCTTATGAAGGAATTTAGCATACACTTATCAGAATCCAATAAATTTAACTGTAAGTAGGAAAGTATTCTGAGCAACTTAAGTCAAAGCAAATAGTTCTTTAAAAATTGTGTATTCATGATGGTATAAGGTCATTTCTACTAAGTTGAGAGCGTAACTGGGGCAATTAGAAGATAAATGATACTTTGATGAGATTTCTGAAAGGAATAAAATGCTGCATATTATATTAACATAGTGGTTATCATGTAAGTAAACTCATAGTTGACAGAATAATAGAGTTAGGAAACCTGAATTCGCACTTCCATTCAAACTTACTTGGTGCATGATCTTAAGCAAGTCACATCCCTCTCAGCCTCTTTTTTGTTATATGGGATAATGTCTGCCTTACCAAAGCGTATTCAGTCAGTAAATATTTATTGTATTTTATTAGGGGCTAGGTGCTGTTAGTTCTTGAGAGCCATTAAATGTCTTTTCCTTGAGAAGCTCCAAGTACAACAGGGAAATGTGTTAAAGAATAACCATACTACAGTGGACAATAAGTGTAGCATGGAAGTGAAGAGAATGGAAGTGTCAAAATAGCGAATCCTTTAACATAAGTGTCAAGGGCACAATGGGGAGTTTGTTCAATAAGTACAAAGCAGTGGTTCCTAAGCCAGAGCTCCTGGACCGTATGGATCTGCATAGAAGAATCTATGAGACTGTCAGCATTTTAAAATAATCTCATGGAGATTGGACATTGGCAAGAAGAAAGCTAGTTAAAGAGTCATGCTTCTTGCTTTGAATTTGAATTGTATCAAACCTTAGGTAGTAGTTACAGTTATTTCTTTCATGAAATCCTGAATATTCTTAAGTATTTTCTTTAAAGAAGGGGGGATTGATTATAAATATTCTTTTTAGCAATGAAATATTTTGACATGGAAGAAGTTATAAATAAACAAAAGGACTTTGTCGAAAAGGTTAAACACCTGGGGGGGGTGTTGCCATGGGTGGGAGGGGATTAGGTTGGAAGAAGAGGCAGAAAATTGAGATTAGAAAAGTACACTAAAAGCATTAGCCTAACAAGTACACAGCCCTGAGTTCAAACCTCCAGGACCTTATGTCCCCCCCCAAAAAACCCCATACAAAACATTGACACTAAATTGTGAAAGGTTTTCTGTCCCATCCCAGGCAGTGTGCTTTCTCCTTAGTGGGCACAGAGGAGTTTCAGAAGTTGATCACATTTCTACTAGAGAAACAAAACTAATGGAAGAACAGAAAAGAAAAAGACATGAGGCAGGAAAATATGTCAGAGAGCCTTTTAAGTTGTGTTCTGATGAGGAATGAGAATCTGTTCTAGGGCCAGGGCAATGGTAATGAAGAAGAAAGGGAGTTAAGACCAGCTTCAGAAATAGAATCAAGAGTACATGACTGTTGTCTAAACGGAGAGGGTGAGGGAATAGGCAGTTGATGTTTGATTTAAATGTTAGATGATAGGGTGAATGGTTATGCTGTGAAGGGAAAAAGGAGGAAGAAGAGGTTGTGGGTGAAAAGTTTAATTTTCTAATATAACATATTCAGAACATAACATGGTGGTAACATGCAGATTCTGCTGAAGATGCTTGGGTAGGGTAGAGAAAGGGAGGGCAAACCACAAATACTGTGTAGGTTTGGGGCTGTCATAATCCACAGAGAGATGGAGCTGTGGGCTTGGCTCTCCAAGAAGGACATGCAGTACAGACAGGGTAAGTGCCTGCTAGATTGAGACCTGTAAGGATGATAAGGGATGGGAGGGTCTGTGAGAAACTAGTCCTAGGAGAAGAAGAATGTCTGAGTAAGGAGCTGGTTGGTGTTGCAATGGCTCCTGTGAGGACACTTGATGAGGGGAATGAATTTGACAGGAAGGAGGTCATTGGAAACTTTTCCTAAGAGTAGCTGGAAAGATTGGAATACTGCTTGCTGTGGAATCATCCAAACAAATGCCCTTATAAACTAAAACAAGGTAAAAGTGAGAAGTAAGCATCCAGATTATTTTTACCTATATTACTTTTTACTGTTTTTTACCTATGAGAAAACAAGTTCAGGAGAATAAAGACAGAGCCATGGGATGTGCACCCATGACTGACATCAGGCCCCCCTTCTTTCCTCCAGTAATGCTGCCTCTGTAGTTTCTTTGACTCTTGAATAAATTAAAAGTTTTTCATCTTGTTCATGGAAACCTCAAAATAGGGCAGTCATGGAGATGTAAATGGCCTTCTATTCTCCCTGTTTTTCCATCTCTGTTCTGATGCCTGATGTCTACCTTCATGCTGTCATCTTGTTATCCCTGCATTCAACCTAAGGATTTTGGTTTTTAGCAGTATCTGTCTATTTGATGCTTTTCTCAATGGATGTCATTAAGCATTTATACCTTAGATTGGGATTATGTAGTCTAAAGAGTGGCATATCTGCCTTGTCCCAGTAGTGCTACTTAATTCCAGCCACAGTTGAAGTGATAGCTCCCATCCAGAGACGTGCTATGGGAAGAAGCCACAGTGAATACCCCTAAGCTTATCACACAATGTAGCTTGGAACACAACAGATGATGACGCTTTTTTTGTTCATTTGTTTTTTTGACACCTGTCAGAGCTTGCTAGGGAATTCGTATTAAAAAAAGCGGGAGGTGGGAGGAGGTGGCCCAAACAATGTATACACATATGAGTAAATATAAAAATGATAAAATTTTTAAGAGAGAGAAGAAAGATGAAGAGGAACCAGAAAATGGAACTGAGAATAAATAGCATAGAATTGAGTTTTAAAAAGAAAGACATAAATCAAGAGTGTGTGATGTCCTGGAAGCCACATAAAGAGTGTTTCACAGAATATAGAAATGGACTGTCAAGTGCTGCTAGACAGTCAAATAAACTGAGATCTGAGACTTGATACCACCCCCCCATGATTTACCATTGTGAAGGTCATTATGACTCCAATAAAAACTACTTAAGTAGGGTGATGGGGGCAAAAAATTTGATTAGAAATAGCTCAAGGTAGAAGGAGAGTAGAGGCTTTGGAGACTAGAGTATGTAAGAGCTCTCTCAAAGAGTTTTGTGGCAAAGAGAAGCAAGAAATAGATTGGAAGCTGGAGCCAGGAGAGGGGTTTTGCTTGATTTCTTTGTTTGCTTGTTTAAGACAGGGTTTTCTTATGTAGCCCAAGCTAGCCTCAAACTCCTAGTTCTCCTGACTGAGCCTCCCAAGAGCTGGAATTATAGGTATGCAACGCCAGTTCCAGCTGACTTGGTTTTTAAGTTGGGGGAAATGATAGCAGGTTTGAATGCTGTTTTTGTCTATTCAGACTGCTATAACAAAATATCATAGATTGGGTACCTTAAAAAACAGAAAAATTTCTCACAGGTCCAGAGGCTAGAAAGACCAAGATCAAGGCACCAGTGGATTCAGTGTGTGTCTGGTGAGGGTCAACTCCTCATAGGTAGTGTCCTCTATCTGTTTCCTCATGTGGTGAAAGAGTTTCGGAGCCATTTTTGTGTGTGTGTGTGTGGTAGTACCACAAAACCTTAGCAGCGTTTGAACTCAGGGCCTTGAGCTTGCTAAGCAAGTGTTTTACCACTTGAGTTACATCTCCAACCCTTTTATGTTAGTTTACTTTTTCAGATAAGGCCTCTTCCTTTTTGCCTGGGACTGGCTTGCGACCTCAATCTTCCTAGCTCCACCTCTTATCTAGATGGGATTATAGGCATGCACCACCACACCCGTCTGGGCCACTTTTATTTTTACTTTATTTTATTTTTTTTTAACTTGAAATATTTTATTTCTCAAGATACAAATATGAGATTGATCTAGTAGTTTCAATAATCAAATCCTAACATCAGAATTATACTACATTCCTTCATTTATGTAGCAAATTTACAAAAGAATTTTAAACTAATAGCCACATCAGTCCCAGGACTGGTAGATTTACTTGAGATAATTTATATATAATGGTTCTTAGCAAGGGATGCTGCCATACAAATACAGATACTATGAGGCCTTAATTAGTGAATCTTCTGTGGGAACCACTGTTTAAAGCATGTTGGCTATGCTGAAGATATTTCTTGATCACCACACCTGTCTGGGCCGCTTTTTTATAGGATATTGCCATCACTCCTGCAGCTCTACCTTCTTTATCTAATCACTTCCAAAGATGTCACCTCATAATACTGTCATACTGGGGAGGTATTCAATCTGTAGCAAGTGCTGATGGGAATGCTCCGGCATGGTTACATTTTTCTCCAGCTGCATTCCATTGCACAGGTGCAGGAATAAACAATGGAGAAAATTAAATTTAGCTAGGGTTGGAGTTCTGTTAGTAGAGTATGACATGTGAGTGAGGGGTAGGGAGTTGGGGGTGTTTGTTTACAAGATAGTGCTTAAGATGAAGATCTGTGGAATTTAAACTGGATACAAAAGAAGTGGGAGCATGCTGGTAGTGAAGGTCAAAGGACCAATGGCATGTATCTTCTAGTGGGGTCAGAGGTTTGCTAGAGTTGGAAACAGAGGAAATGAGCTGGAAAGAAAGGGGTTGGTGACTTGGGTAGGATGCTTCAAATTTCAGTGGATAAGTAGTGTGCTATTGGTAATGACAAATGCAGGCTCTGACCACAGGAGTGACTGAGGCAAGGTTGACAGATAATGAAAATCAACAGACCTGAGCAGGCATATGTGAGGTAGTGACAGTTGCCATCAGTTAAAATCCTCCAGGAATGGAGCTGGTGACCTAAGGATCAGTACACAACTCCTAGGAAGGGTAATGGCTGGAATTGTCTGAGGATTTTGTGTAAGAAAAGAAAGAAAGTGATCCAGAAATGGTAGGAAGATACAAGGGGTGCACCTACCCCATCACTGGACCCACTGATCAGGGGTTATGGATGGAAAAAATTCTTCTGTAGGGAAGCAAGTCCCTTAAGAAAGCCTGGTCTGTAGGTGAGCAAGAAGGAAAGTGAACATTTAGGGAGGATCAGTGTTTCAAAAGAATGGCTTTCTAGAGGTGGGGAAAAGGAGAAGAGAACAGAACTGAGGATATTGAGTTCTTTATGGGGATTAGGTAATTTGAAGGGGTGACCTAGGAATCTGGAGTTTTTCATAAGGGACTTAGATAAAAAGCATATTGAAGTTGCCTTGTTCTAAAGATTGATATGGTGGTAAGACCATCAGTGTTGGAGGGAAGTGACCTATCCTCTTCCCTCTTACCAGTAGGGGCCTGGGTAGAGGCCAGTTTTCTCTCAAGTATAGAAGTAAATGCACAACGGCTTAGATATTTTTCCAATTTTGTCCTATTTTTCAAATTTACAGATCATTAGTAATTATTAGCACTTTAGATGGACGAATTGCAGCTTTGGATCCTGAGAATCATGGTAAAAAGCAGTGGGATTTGGACGTGGGATCTGGTTCCTTGGTGTCATCTAGCCTCAGCAAGCCAGAGGTAAGAATTTTCTATTAAATGTTGACTAGAAAGGTTAGTTACAATGAGCAACTGCTGGTGTTCAGGGCTCAGTTACTTAGGTTTGGGGTCTCTCTGCCTTTTATAGGCTGTGTCCCCTTGGGGCGATTACTTTATTTTTCTTTCTTCAATATTCCTCCTATAAGAGGGAGTGGATAATAGTCTACTTCTTCAGATTATTATGGGCATGAAATGAGTTAATCATATAATGAGTGATGAATACTATGTGACATATCAATATAGCACATTACTTGAACTATAACATGATCATCTTTTCTTATTATCACAACATCCCTAAGACTAATAAGACAAATATAAATAAAAACTGAATTGAGTTTTACTAGTTGGAAATCTATGCTGCAGAATCCCATATATTGGCATTCCCTGCATTTTCTCTCAAATGTGCATTCTAATTATGAGCATAATTCATCTGAAATTTTCTTGGAATGTAATTCTAGACAAATTTGATTATTTGCAGGAAATTTGTACTTAATAGTTTTGAGCTCTAGAATGGTAGCAGGGAACAAATAGGGATTCAAATCTTGCTTCCAAAGCTACTCTGGCATATTACTTTAAGACTCAAGACTAACAAATGACTCAGCTCCTTAGAGCTTTAGTGTCCTCATCAATAAAGTAAGGACCCTGCCTGCTTTCCTGAGGTAGGAGTGAGTGAGGAGGATTGAAGGAGGGGAGTGTATTTTCCTCACCTTCAGTCTTGACTTGGATGGATTAAGTCTCCCATTTCAGAGCTTTATTCTGTTTAGCTCATTTAAAACTAAGGCTATCTTTGAGTTGTGACTATTTTCCAGAATGCCCTCAGTCTTCTACATAGGACACTACACATCAGTAGTCTTTTTTTCTTTAAAAAGCTTCCTAACTAGCATTAAGTTTAGAAAAAGACAAAAGCTAACATGAGGGACTTGAGAATGACCTGAATAGTGTTGATGGAACTTTCTGATGGGAAAACTGCTACCAGCAATCCATCTGTAATAACAGATTTCCCTATGCCTTCCAGTAAACTCAGCCTGAATTCCTTTCTGCTGCACCCAGGCAGGTACTTAGGGAAAACACAGCCAAATTTCCATCTTTGCTATGTGCTTAGTCCTGACTAAGTGCCTACTGTTTGTCATGTAGCATGCTAAAATATCTTTTGAGATTAGTGAGCTTCTGTTGTATTGTGAATTATTAATGCAAATAGCAATTTGATAATTTTTGAATTGGTATTCAAATTTTTTGAGTAGTATTCACATGAATTGCTACTCCAGCTAAACTTTATTTGTGTTCTTCTGAAATTATGCTTGGGTATACATGTTTTGCTTTATTTTTAAACTAGACATAAAGGATGATCAGCAAAATGAGAAGATTATAAGCTGCTTATCTCTGAGGTAATTTTACAGTGTGTTGGAGTGATGCAAAGCATGTGTGTGTTTGCAGACCAAAACATACACACACAAAAATAGATAAGTTGCATAGTATGACAAAGTAGAGTGCAAATACTTGTTTTTCTTTTTTTATTTTGAATGTAAATACCTGTAATAACCCAAGTGCTGTCGAATGTGTTTAAATTATAAACAGCTAGTGGTCCTCAAATTTTATCTTACAAGTGACAAATATGTTAGCTATATTTTTGACTACAGTTCAGTTTCCCTAATTGTCCCTAGTCTTCACTATTTCCTGTGGTCTATTAAAGGTCTTTTAAAAAGTGTTCTCCCTCTCACCCATGCCCCACCATATATCCTGTGAATTGAATGCTTTGAAATGTTAAATCACAAGTATATTTTAAGTTTCACTGTGCACCTTTATAGCAATAAGTGAAAGCTTAACTAGCCACATTACATGCACGAGAAGAATCCTAAGACTTCTTTACACTATCTAGTTCTTAATTTTCTACTTTATAGAAAAGAGAGAAGGAAAATCTAAAGTCATTGATCTATCTGTGCTAACATGATAGATTTATTAGATTTTACAATTGCCCCAACTTCTTGGGACAATTTCTTGAGCATATGTTTAGTATGTAGAAATGCTAATGATATTTCTTACATACATGTAATTCTCTTAGTAATCCTGATGTTGATATGTTGGTCACATTTTGTAAAAAAGGAAAACTAATATTTAGAGAAGTTATTTACTTGAAGTCACAGGCCTTCTACTGTATGATTAAGATGGAACCAAGACATGCCTGAGTCTACTGTACTTGTCTGCTGTGGAGTCTTTTCCCCATTTGAATGTACATCCTCTTTATAAACACAAGCTGTTCATAAAATACAGTGAGTCTCAAACTCACTGGCCTCAGGACCCTTTTATATTCTTTAATATTGTTGACAGCTCCAAAGAGCTTTTTTCCTCATGGTTTATATCTGAGTTTTTTAAAAGCTTTTTTTGAGGCAGGATCTTGTTACGTAGCCCAGGCTGGCCTCAAATTCTATCCTCCTGACTCAGCCTTCTGAGTGCTGGGATTATAGGTGTGCATCACCACCACCACATACAACTAACATTTCAGGGGTGTTTTGTTTTTGCAGTGCTTGGGATTGAACATAGTGCCTTGCACAGCATGCTCAGCAAATGCCATACCACTGAACCAATCAATAACATTCTTAAGTGCAATGGTTTGTTTTTGATTCTTCTGTTGCTACAAGTATGTGACAGTGAAGAACGTGACATCTGCTAGTTTGGTGCTCAACCCTGATAAGGCCAGCATTGCTTTTATACCGTCAGTCCAAATAGCAACACGGTGAAAAGGTCAGTAGCACCCCATTATGAAAACTACTTGACCTTTTGCACTCCTCAGGGAGTCCACAGACCACACTTGGAGAATTGCTATCCAGTATATGACAGACATATTGTAAGAATATTTGTGAGTTTACAAATATATTAGGAAGGAGAGGAGAATGATCTTGAATTCACTCTTGTTTATAAAGATAGGTGCTGCACAGCATCTAGACGTTGTGTTCAAAAGTTGGGCAAAATACCACAAAAAGAGGATCAAAAATTGCCATTTGAAACATCCTAAGCTAGATGCACAGAGTAGTAATACATTTCTAAATGCATATGGCATAATATTTTGTGACGCTCCCTAACCTTTATAATAGTTAATTTTCTCTGTCTGAAACCCAGTGTTTAGTTGCAAAGGATCATGTAAGGAGGAGGGTTATTTTCAGCAGGCAGAAAGAATTGAAGTCATTATTCATTGAGGAATTGATTATGGATTACATGTACATTTGCTAGAAAAATTTAAAAGCAATGGAAACTTTGCAGGTTTTGTGGTGTCACAGAGGAGGGTCTAGGATTTGGGAGCTTCAGTACTAGTCATGATTCCTCCATTAACTTTCTCTATAAAATTATGAGATTGGACTAAATCTCTAAAGATTGTTCTAACTTCAGGAATCAGGTGCATTCAAGTTCATGGAACACTCAAATAGAGAAATTACATTTAAAGACTTAAAAACAAAAAAGCCCACATTCATAACAAATTAGTACTAGATGCATACCTCATTGCCTCCTGGATTTCTCTGATGTTGCCTTAACCTTTTCTGATCCAAAAGGCATATAAAGTAGTGTGTTACATTGCTTTAGTGGTGTTTTGATTATGCCAGTGAAAATTCCTGGTGGGTCAGGGAGATTGACAGTTCCTTTAAGAAGTGTTTTGCATTATATTTAGAATGAATAGCATATGGCAGGAAGGTTGAGGTGCCTTGGGACACTGATCTCATTTTGCCACTCCTTCCTGTTAACAGGGTATTTGCAAACTTCCTCAAAAGAATGTTGATACAAAACCTAGTTGAAACTATAAATGTATGTGCCTATGTGCATTAGCATGAACAATGAACCTTAGGTTCATTTTCATTCTGAGCATTTTAATGGATGTGCCCTAAGGACTAAGCCTAGTATTTTTGACAGCTAGTAATTGCTAAGAATTTTGCTTTTAATTTTCAGAAGGATCTCCTGAGGTGAAATCTGATTTTCTTTTGTCTGGTTTTTTTTTTTCTTTTTTTTCTTTTTTGGCAGTACAGGTGTTTGAACTCAGGGCCTCACACTTGTTAGGCAGGTGCTTTTATCGCTTGAGCCACTCCACAGCCCTTGTCTGGTAATTTAAATGCAGATCCAAATTTGAAAAAGCACTAAGGAAATTTGATGATGGTTCTTTACTGTTTGTCTTAAAATTTTGTTTTAATAATAAATAGCAATTTATTTAATGATGGTTTTTTTCTTTAGGGGTCTCTGGGCAGGCTTTGAATCACATTTAAAATCTCAGTAGCAAAATATCCTTGAACTATCAACTTCTTGGAACACATTTATAAATACAAAGGCCTTTGTTATCTTTATTTAAAATGCCTTTATAAAGAATATTATAATTGCATATACATTTGTAACTAATTTGTACTTTGATGGCTACTTTTATATTTTCATTATTTGGAAATACCATGTTTGTTTTCTGTTTTGTTTTTCTGCTAAAATGTCCTTTTTTCCCTCCAGAAAGAACAAACAACACTATTGTAAGTCTATACTTAGAATTTGGGGTTTTATTTTGGGCATGGTTCTCCCCAGAGGACAAGTCTTTCTGTTTCAGACAGGTGCAGAAACAGACAACTAAGATGCTGCTGTTCTCCATCCTCCTCCTTGCCATGTAGCCTGTGTTTATCCTAAGTAGTACAGGGGTCTTAGAAGGTGGAGTGCCCTTTTTAAAAACAAAAATGAGCAGGGTCTGTATGTAATTTGGGCTTGCCTAGAACTTTTTTTTTTTTTGTGGTACTGGGTTTGAACTCAGGGCCTACACCTGAGCCACTTCACCAGCTCTCTTAATGGGTTTGTGTTTTGTTTTTTTGAGATAGGGTCTTGCAAACTACTTTTGCCTGGGTGGGCTTCAAACTGCAATCCTCCTGATCTCTGCCTCCTGAGTAGCTAGGATTACAGGTGTGAGCCACTGGCACCTGGCCTGCCTAGAACTTTCAGTCCTTCTGCCTCAGCCTCCTGAGTGGTGAGATTACAGGCAAGTACCACCATGCCAGGTTTGAGGGAGTGTTTTTAAAAGAGTGCACCCAGACTTGAGTGTAGCTTGAGGTCAACCTGGGCTGCATTATGAACCCCTGTCTCAAAAAAAGAAGGCACTTTCCATAATTACTGATATGTCCACAAAGAGTCTATTAGTAGACCCTTTTAATATTGCTTTTTTAAAAGAACTGAACCTGAGCCAGGCTTTGTGGTGCACATATAGCTATAAATCCCAGCTACTGGGGAGTCAGAGGCAGGAGGATCTTAAGTTTGAGGCCAGCTGGGGCAAAGTTAGTGAGATCCTTTCTCAAAATCAACATAAAAACAAAAGGGCTAGTAATATAGCTCAAGTGGTTGAAGCCATGGGTTCAATCCTCAATACCAAAACAACAAAACAAGAAAACAAAAAACTGAACCTGTAATCTTAGTACTCAGTTGGAGTCCATCTGTCTCAACCCACCCCCCACCCTGAAAAAAGATCTGTCATCTCTTTTAAAGATTCTCTGATGTGTACTAAATGTTGTCTAAGTCATTTTGAAAAAAAGATTTTTTTGAGACAGGTTTCATTCTGTTGCCCAGACTGACCTCCAACTCTTGATCCTCCTTGCGTTAGTCTCCTGAGCACTAGGATTATAGGTACATGCCACTGCGCCTGGTCCACATTTTTTTTCATTTTGTACATAAAATACATATTTACATATCACATGTACATTTGCACACACTAAGTGCATTTTGAGCCTGCTATGTCATGTAAGATGGTGATCTGTTTTGAAGAATGACTGTCAATTATGTAGCAAGCCAACATTTAAATAATTGCTTAACAACTGAGGCTAATAGGAAAAGGGGAACAAGTACTAGAGAAAAGGTTAGATCAAAAAGAATTAACCTAGAAGGTAACACCCATGCACAGGAAATCAATGTGAGTCAATGCCCTGTATAGCTATCCTTATCTCAACCAGCAAAAACCCTTGTTCCTTCCTATTATTGCTTGTACTCTCTCTACAACAAAATTAGAAATAAGGGCAAAATAGTTTCTGCTGGGTATTGGTGGGGGGGGGGAGAGGGGGCGGAGTGGGTGGTAAGGGAGGGGGTGGGGGCAGGGGGGAGAAATGAACCAAGCCTTGTATGCACATATGAATAATAAAAGAAAAATGAAAAAAAAAATAATAATAATTGCTTAAGCAAACTGCTTTTCTTTTAATTGTAGAAATGAAACAGTGCTTTGATTTAATTTTGTTTTATTAATCCCTTACCCTGGCTGAAAACTGCAAACTAAATCAATTTATTCCAGTATGGATATTGCCAAATGAGAAACTGATTTGACACTATTTTTTAGGAAATGGACTCTTCCTGCACATTGTTTCCACTTTATAAATATGTATTAGTCTGGTGAGGACAAAGGTCATTATTAAAATCATTGTTCTTTTATCATGAGTGTGAAAGGTATGCCTAAAAGGTTATTCTGGTAGATATCTTTGTGGTATTTTGTAGGTTGACTAAGTTGAACATTATTTACTTGGTATCTCTTGGTTCTTGAGATTAATTCACAATCTTTGAAGATAATAAACACCAAATCATTCCCAGATTTTCCCCCCTTTATTTCCTTTTAAGCATGTCACTTGCTAATAACTAGATCTGCTGAAAGATCTCATAACTCCGTCTGCTAGATCATCTCAACTACTTGTTAACTCCAGTGATAAAGTAAGGCTTATGGTAAATTATAGGTAGTCAGATATCTTTGGATTAAGAGTTCATACTTTCTGGGGGGTGGGGCGGGAGATGGCCCAAACAATGTACACACGTGAGTAAATGTAAAAATGATTTAAAAAGAGTTTATATTTTTGTTTTTGACTTTTTAAAAAATACATATATACATACAATATTGGCACAAGCATACACACAAATTGCATTAGAAGTTAAAAGTAAGCAGCCCTATAATAGGTTGTTACATAAAGTATTATTTGATTAGTACTTAATAGTTTGCAAAGTGGTATAAAATCTATTCTTAGTTAATCATTAACATAGCCTTATAAAGAAAATATTCATATTAACTCCCATTTTTCAGATGAGAAAATTGGAGTTCAAAAACTTCACACCTTGTTCTGATGTAGTAAAGCCAAGACCCAACCCTAGATCTTCTTGCTTATTCCTTTTCCTCTTTCCAAAATTTTACCCTTTTTCAAATACCTGTCTTGTTTACTTCTTTCTCCCTTTCCAACATTTCATGCATTTTTTAGATAAACTAGGTGCTTACCAGCATATTTGCATTTTCTCTACGGATTCTTCATGTGCTTTACCAAGGTTAATTATTCAGCAGCATCATGTGTACAGCATATTTAGTGTGCTACCCAGCTCATTGTGAGGACTTAACTGCCCATAAGACAACCGCAGTGGGATAGTCACGGGCACCCCAAGTTAACATATTCAAAATCCAGTTCATTATTGTGACACGGTTGTGTGCTGGGTATAGCAGCACCTAGGACAGTTGTGATCCCTGCACTTATGAAACTTATGTGGCATTGTGAGGAGTCAGTTAGGGAGACAGATATGAAACAATTATAGTGTGACTAATTGGACATGGCAACTGCCCTAGGCAGAATGGAGCACTAAGAAAGGATAGAAGGATAATTGCTTACCTTGTTTGATGGTCAGGGAAGGCTTTTCAGGAGATCAGATGAGAAGTAGCTTCTTAGGCAAGAGATAGGTAGAAAGGTGGAGAAGGACTGCTCTGGGAGAGGAATGAGAATTGTGATGGAGAAAATTATCATGGCATGCTCAGGGAACTGAAAGAATTTGAGAATGTTAACAGAGAGAAACAGAGATGAGCTCTTTGAGGGGGGTCAGGGTCTGATTATGCTGGGTCTTGTAAGGTATTTTAGTTATTTTGGATTTTTTCTTGAGCTGTGGGAAACCTCTGAAGGAATTTAAGAGGAAGAGATCATTCTAGAGAATGGACTACACTAAGCTCAGAAGTGAGGAGATGGCTTCTATTCTACTGGAGTAAAGAGACGCAGTAGTAGTTGTCCAGATGGGGATGATCTTTTGAGTGGGGTGGTAATGGTAGAAATGGAGTGAAGTGGTGGGTTCAAGAGAAGTTTAAGAAGGAAGGTGACCAAGGATCATTTAGGGAGTACTTCTAGGATACTACAGTAAGTGATGCTTACAATAATGATCCCAAGGAACTAATAAAAAATTAATTAACTTTGCAATACTAGGAAGCTATGAAATACATGAAAATACTCTATTAAAATGGAGTAAAATACATAAAAGTGTTTGTTGACTTTTTTCTTACCTGAAAACCCCCTTTACCTAGAACAATTACTTTCCTGTCTGTGCTGGTTGTTAAGATTTTTATTTTGGTTTGGTTTGGTTTTGTGTGTGTGTGTGTGTGTGTGAGAGACTGGAGTTTGAACTCAGGGCTTTGTGCTTGCAAAGCAGGCACTCTACCACTTGATCCACACCTTCAGTCATATGTGCTGGTTGTTTTGCAAACAAAGGTGCTGGAGACAACATGTATCCATATATGAAATCAAGATATGGAATCAGTACAGAGCACTGACTGACCAGACCCACTCCTGCGGTCCCTGACTCTACCACTCACTCACTGTGGGACCTTGGATAAAAACTAACACTTTACTGTTTTACGAAATTTCTTACAGTAACTTACTTCACTTCATTGTCATAATCACTCTCCACAGCTATGTTAAAAGGTATGTCTTTTTTGTCCTCAAACTACTAATTAATGCTTTATATACCACTTTGGGTATATGATAGGCTTCCTGACTTTTCCTACTTCTTTCCAAGTTCCCCTAATTCCTCCATAATCAAAATGGAAAGAATTTTTGATGTTCTCCTTTGCTATAAGACTTTCACAAGACCCTAATAGATTAAGGGATTGTCTCAATGAGGCATTTGCCTTATAAGCCAGTTATCGTGGAAGAATTTATATTTAAAAACATTTGTAAAGTATTTATACCCAGTAGCAGGTAGGGAAGCCTGAGGGAAAATAGTAAAGTCCATTAAATCCCATTAACACCAATTCATCCTTGAAAAAGTTTTTTCTCTGCCTCATCATTCTATCAATTTTAAAATGTTAAATTCTAATTTGGCCATCAGTTGTTCTTTGTTTCTACTCTAAAGGTGAGTGATGTTCTCAGGGTACTAACCCTTCTGTGTGTAATCAGACCTCTCTTGGGAGCACAAGACCCATTTAGTTAAATGCCTCCTTAACATCTCTGCTTAGAGAACTCTCAGTAACTCCAAACTCAACAAATCTCTTTTGTGTTCCAATAAGACTTTACTTACCAAAACAGTGATCAGGTGGGATTTGGCCCATGGATGTAGTTCATGTAGTTCATGGATGCCTAATAAGATAGGAAGTAGATAGCACCAGTTATAAAGTATTCCTGTCAAAAAAAATGTTGAATAGAATCAAGTCAAAGCTGCAGGTCTAATCACACTTTTTAGGAAATACAAATGATGTGCAAAATCCTGACTGTGGGACATTCTATAGCACAGAGAATCTGTGTTCTCAAGCAAATCAGTGCCTGAAAAGGGGGAAGTGAAAGGGGCTTGGGGGGCAGTGGGGAATTAAATATAATATGTAGACTTGGAATTCCTCATTGTAAAGTTTAACTTTGAGATGGGGAAATTTGAATATTAGATGCTTTTATTTGAATAAACATGTATATAGGTGGTGAGAAGAAATGGATGAAACAATTGACAAAATGTTAATTGTTAAAACTAGATGCTAGGTACATGGAGAGTTACTCTATTGGTTTCTTTAGATTTTGTATGTTTGAAATTTTTCATAGTAAAAATAAAGTTGAATGTATCCTATCAAACTATGTGTGTAGTGGATGGGGTGGGGAAGGTTGGTTGCATAGAAAACTAGGAAAAGCTAAATGAATTTTTTTCATATACCTAGAGGAATTTTTTACTTTTTATTGCTGATGGTATTCATTCTAATAGTACTACTTCCTTTGTTTTCTCAAAGTTCCTTCCACTTGAAAATTAGAGTTCTTATTTTCACATTCTAATTTCAGATGTAACCCTGATTACATGTGCCGCTGATATTCATTACATGTGCCGCTGATATTCATTACATGTGCCACTTAGATTTTGTTTAGGAACATAAATTGAATTACTTTACTAAACTGCTTGGTAATTGCACAAATAAAGACTTTAGATCCTTGGTATCCAGTTTGCTAGCCAATGTGACAGACCTTTTGTTTTAAAACTGTGAACAGGGAAAAACAAACAGGAAATGAATATGAAATAACGATAATTCTTTTTTAAATGACTTAAGGGAAAAGCAAGTCCCACAATTAGTTTGAGATGCAGAGTAGTGAATCAGAACAAATAGCTGCTTACAGGGACAAATCACTGGAATGTGAAAATACATCACTGTAACCTACGTTTTTTTCTCTACCAAGAGATTTGCAGCTGACTATCTGGGTGACTCATTCCTTTGCTTAGAGGGTGAGGTAATGCTATTGTGAGAGGTGATGTCATCTCTACCTGAACTGCATGCATATATATCGCTTCTCAGGCTCTCAAGGAAAAACACCATCTGCTTTCACATGGGCAGCCTGAAAGACTTCACAGAGATTGGTGCAAAGGTCAGCAGCCATGTGTATGACTCATAAGCAGCCAATTAGTGAAGAGCAGCTATTTAAAAGTGAACGTGTAAAATCATAATTCATAAATATGACATAATGATTCAATATGGAATCATAATTCTTTTTGGTTATTGTTTTATGTTTTGCATTCTTGAGTTAATGCTGTTGAAGACTTAACTTTTAAAATAAGGCAGTTTTCTCAATATGATCAATCATCACAAACACTCTTGGTTGTTTAAACCATATTTTTTTTATTGAAGATGTTTTCATTTACTTTTGGAGATGCATAGATCATTCTTAAAAGAGGACATGAATTTTAGTCCACATTAGTTTGACAGTTGCTTTTTGCAGTTAGGAGTCACTGGGTCCCTAAAGATCTGCTACTGCTTCAGGGGAAAAGAGAGTGTTAGTGGAAGAGGAAACAAGTCAAAATAAATGCTCTCTGGTTGCCATAAACCTACTAGCTCTTCCTTTCTTTTAGTGATGCACACTTGCTTTCCCTGTTTGTACTTGACCTAATATTACTACTGAGATGAAAAGACAATTGAAATACCTATTTTTAAAGTTTATCATAATTTGAATCTACTCCTTTAGTAAATAGAATATATAATACCTAACATACTATGGAAGGTCGAGAACAATAAATACTTGATTTTCTAACTGATAAAGTAACTTGAAATAGGAGATCATATTGGCTAAGTACTACATACTGTTACTGTGCAGTATGCATACTGTGACCCAAATTTGTTTTAATGATAACTTCAAGTTGGACATTCTACAAAAGATGAAAAGAAAAGCTTTAACTTTTTAAAAATAATATGTTATTAAGAAATACAACAATGCCAAAAATAAAATAATAATGCTAGAACTCTTAAGATAATGTTAGGTGGGATATATACCAATGTCATTTGAGAAGTTGTTAAAAATCAGGTTTTTTCCATTAAAAGTAAAGATAGAAATCTTTAAGTGCCCAGAGTTATGATGAGCCTTTAATGGTATAGTCTTCTGCATTGAATTATAGAGCTCTCACAAGGCTCTTGAATACCTTTCTTTTCTTTGTAACCTCAAACTGGGAAATAAGTTTAAACTACAAAAAGCTAGAGCAATAAAAATGGTACCAAAAAAGCAGGGAGCCCTTATACACTCAGATTTACCTACCCCAACCTGGTGATTGATGTATCATTTAAATGCACCCACTGTTTTAGCTTTAGTTGCCACAAAAAGCAAAGTACAAGGGCTGGAGGTGTAACTCAGTGAGAGTGCTTGCCCAACTTACTCTACATTTCCCAGTACCCCTTTATCTTGTTCTACTTTTTCTGCTGTGGTATTTGTCACCTAACATGCTATATAATTTACTTATTTATTATGTGGTCTCCTGATAACAGAGTTAAAGCTCCACAAGGAGCTGGTCTCTCCTAACCACCAACACTATACCTCACATATAGGTTGACCCTATGTAAATGTTGTTTAGAGAAGAAAAGATTATGGAGCACATAAAGCCAGGAAGCTTAGTTACCAGATTTCTGACTCATATCAGATTTAAGGAAGAAAATAAAAGGAGAAAAGGTATACTATTTAATCAACATCTCCAAACATGTGTTCCTTGGATCCAAATCTGTGACAGTAATTGAGCTGGGTGAAATAGGCATAGAAAATGCTGCATATGTTATCCATTTACTAGAAAATCATATTGTACATTAGCATATTGGCTATAAGAACTGTAGTAACCCCTTGACGTCACTGGATCCCCAAACTCTCTTTAGCAACTCACCTATCATTGTGGGATGGTCTCGACCCACAACAGAGTTGAAAAAAACCATACTGGATGGTTATGTGTAGGCCCTAGGAGTAATTGGCAGTTCTTTTAAAGTACTTTGGTTGATATGCTACTCAAAAGGAGGCTGGAGTACATTAGACTCAAGACTCTAGCTCTTAGTTACTACTGTTAAAGTTATGAACCTTTTTAAAGTTAGCTTTTGTTTTAGGTATTTGGAAATAAGATGATAATCCCTTCCCTGGACGGAGACCTCTTCCAGTGGGACCGAGACCGTGAGAGCATGGAAACCGTTCCTTTCACTGTTGAATCCCTTCTTGAATCTTCTTATAAATTTGGAGATGATGTTGTTTTGGTTGGAGGAAAATCTCTCACTTCATATGGACTCAGTGCATATAGTGGAAAGGTGAGTGAAAATATTAGATTTATTTGGAGAGATATCAGAATCAATTGGAATAGAGGAAATAATTTCTTAAACCATACTATTAGTCGTCAAGGTTTACTATAATTTCCCCCTAAGAATAGCATTTGTTTTAATAAGAGAACTATGGATCTGACAAAGTGGCTTCAGTGGTAGAGTGCCTGCCTAGCAAGAGCAAAGCCCTGAGTTCAAACCCCAATACCACCAAAAAACAAAAAAAAACAAAGAACTATGAAGTAGATAAGGGAAACTACATTTATGTAAGATAAGAATAAATAGCAAAGCCAGGGAGAGTATGAGGAAGAGAATTAATAAATATGGTTTACTGTGTCATTATTTTGAAATCTTTACAATATTCCTAAGAATTGTACATTTTTATTCACATTTAACAAATGAGGAACCTTTAAAGATTAATAATAATCCTGGTGATAAGAATAATTTCCAATCATTTATTTATCATGTTTGAGCCTATAAAAAGATGATCCAAGGGGAAAGCATACATTTATTTTACAGTTGAGAAAACTGAGACTTTAAAAACTTCCATGGTCAGATTTGACTTAGGTCTATCTGATGGCAAAGTAATGACCTAGACTTTCTCCAATATTAGCTTTTGAGACACAATCAAAATATAATCTTCTAAGATTGAGTCTTATAATATAAATCCATTATTATAACTAAAAACATCCTTTTTTAAAAGAAAACTTTTAGGAACTGGTGGAGTGGCTCAAGTGGTAAGAGTGCCTGCCTAGGAACGATGAAGCCCTGAGTTCAAACCCCAGTGCTGCCATAAAAGACAAAACTTTTTAAACCCTTTAATACCTTATTTGTAAACATTTTATAGACTTACTCTAAAGTAAGGAAGAATAGAAACATGACATTTTTATCCATGAGTTTTCAAACTAACCATTCCTCATCTAAGTGCCTTAGCACTTACTGCTCTTGCAGACAATTTCCTGCATCTGCATTGTATTAAGGAGGCTATGCCATCCTGCCTGACCCATTTTTTTTCTAGCAAGCACTTCAATCTCTGTTTACTTCAATACTGTTCTCTGTAAAACAGTAGGATCAAATCTGATTATCTGTTTCTGTTTAGATATGCTGCTACAAAACTCTGGTATTCTAGCAAGTACACTTCTTTTTGTGAGGGTTTTAGTTCAGATCATGCTAGTAGTATTCTTTTTTCTTTTAATGAAGTTTTGAAGGAAGCATCTTAAATTTAAAGCTATTAGAAAAGGTTCAAATTTTTAAAACCACTTAATTGTGAAGTTGATTTTTTTTTTTTTTAACTCACCTGGAATTTTACTGATGACTTTATTGCTAGGATTCCACTGGTTAGTCATTTCTTCTTATTTAGTCCATGGAAATTCCCAAAGCAAGACTAAAATAACCCAAAATCTTAAAATCATTTTCTGAAATAAACATTCCTGGTTCTAAGTAACTCATTTTAGGAGTTGGTAACCATAATGCTTCTATTACTTGGTTACTTTTTATATATTTCCTTAATTTCCTTTTACTTTTTAAAAATTATAGAAATTATTTTAATATCTCTAATCTTCTGTGATTTATATTCTTTACCCATTTTATATTTGTTTTCAGGTGAGATATATCTGTTCTGCTTTGGGGTGTCGCCGATGGGATAGTGATGAATTGGAAGAAGAAGAAGACATCTTGCTTCTGCAACGCACCCAGAAAACTGTTAGAGCTGTTGGACCTCGTAGTGGTAATGAGAAGTGAGTATAGAGAATGTTGATATTGATACTATTTAGAGGTACCCTAAGACCAAAATGTTTCAGATTTTTCTTTGCAGAGATTCTGAGAACTATTTTATTGCCCTAAAGACACACTACAGTTTTAAGAGAAACGTAGGCCCCAAATTAAAAATAGCCTCATAGTTACTAACGAATTCTAAACTGAACTGCTCATCATGTGTTCAGGGTATAGTAGCCAGAAGGAGTCCCATGGGACGATGGTGTCTTAGTTTGGTGTTTTAGGTTAATAATACTTTTCATAGCAACCTCACTGATCAAAGTTTGACTGCAGAAAACTCTTAAGACAGAGTTCATGTGTTTCTTTGAGAGTGGGCCTATTTGGCCTTTAGTTCTGTGTAGTAGGTAGTTTCATAGTTTGTCTCATTATCCTTTATTTTATTTTATTTTTGTAGTGCTGGGAATCAAACCCAGGGCCTTGCACATGCGAGGCAAGTGTACTACTACCACTGAGCTGCATCCCCAACCTCCAATTTTAGAATAACCACTTTACTTCCTTTATTCAAGTCATTTGTTTGGTCTAATACCTTTTTGTTTCTTTAGATAATGAACACTTTATGCAATTTATACATTTAAATATGTGATTAAAACATAAGATATGCTGATCCTCTATTGTGTACCAAATTTTTTCATCCTAATATTTGTCTGTGTAGTAAAAATAACCTTAGATTTCATCTTTATCTTTTGAAAGTGAACCAGACTTTCAGATTTTGTCCATTCTGATGCAATATAATTCACTTGTCTTTCCTGAAAACTGTTTTCTCAAACCCAGTTAAGAATGTATTATTTGCTCTTTCTTCTTTTGCTAGACTATGAATAAGGCCTGACCTTCTTTACCCTGATGGGATTTTGTTTCCTTGAGTTTTGAGTACTCAGTGGGAGCACAGCCACTGTAGGAGCAAAAGTACAACTTAACAGAATTTTTAGTTACCAGAATAGGAAGAGGGTGCGGTTCTAAGATCCATGTTCCTTAAATATATATATATTTTTCATTAGGCTGAGAATTCTTAGCTAGGTCATTTTATGTCTAACTGATAAGACATTATACTATCAATAGTTAAGTGACTTTTCAATTTACTAACTATAGAGGAATCATTATGTCACTTTATGGATAAGGACTAAAACTTCTGTTGGTTAGTAGAGATCTATCACTGGAGCTATGGTGATTGACAGGAGGTTGCCTCTTTGATGCCAGATTTTCATATGAATCTAAAATTCATTCATTTTGCCTTTTACATTGGTTAATTGGTTAATTGAAATTTATGGGTTAATTGAGATTTATTGACTTCTCTGCACTTGAATAAAATGTGCCCACGTGATTAAGAGGTAAGGCAGACTGCATGCCACCTCATTTTAAGGTGACTGTGTTTTAAGAAAATCACTCTGATTTGTAAGTGTGAATGTTTGTTAATTTTTGAGGAAAAAAAAAATCTATTCCTTAGCTTTTATAGGTCCACAACTCTCAGAACCTTTTTTTTTTTTTTAAAAGGGTCAGCACACAGTTCTCACAAGCCCTCTTGTGGCCTGGATCGGCAGAGTGCTCCTTTTCAGAAAGTTATGTTGACTTGTTCTATTTCTCATCATAAAATTTTAGTATTTACTTCTTCAGGTCTAGATGAATTCTGTGTTATTTGACCCCTTTATGTAAATGTTAATTTCTAAAACACACCTTTGTAAATTTAAGGTGGAATTTCAGTGTTGGCCACTTTGAACTTCGGTATATTCCAGACATCGAAACTAGAGCCGGATTTATTGAAAGCACCTTTAAACCCAGTGGAAACAAAGAAGAGTCTAAAATTATTTCAGATGTGGAAGAACAGGAGGCTGCTACACTGGACACAGTGATAATAAAGGTCTCAGTTGCTGATTGGAAGGTTATGGCATTTAATAAGAAAGGAGGACATATGGAATGGGAGTACCAGGTACCTAAAACCACTGAGAATTCATAAATGTTTCCTCCTCTCCCAGTTTGACCACATTTATTGGAAGAGGGTAAAAACTGCCATTTTGGATTCTCAATTTATTCTCTATGCTTTAAGAAATTTGTGATTTTAAGTGGCATTCTATTAATTGAAACTGCTTGAGTTACTTAAAATTTGTTTTCCATTTTTGTTTAGTTTTGTACTCCAATTGCATCCGCCTGGTTGGTTAGGGATGGCAAAATCATTCCCATCAGTCTTTTTGATGATACAAGTTACACATCTAATGAAGAAGTTTTAGAAGATGAAGAAGACATTGTAGAAGCTGCTCGAGGAGCCACAGAGAACAGTGTGTACTTGGGTGAGTAGATGGTTCTTACCTGGTGGTAGTACCCACTGACATCTAGATGGTATTCTTGCATTGTTTCTTCCTACTTCAGGAACGCTTGTCATAGTTTTAATTCCTAAATTCATTCTTTGATTTAGGTTGCCCTTAAGATTTTACCTTGATAGCCATTCCTGCTATTTTTCCATTTGTCCTGTTCTAAAATTTAATTACTTACAGTGTACTCTTTTCATCTGAGAACTATATTAGAAAGGTGTATTGTTCTTATTGTATAGCATGATATACATATCCTCAGAGTCTACAACTGTCTATATTTGTATTTTCATTTCTATTTGTGTTCAGTTTGCCCCCCACCCCATCACCTCCTTAAAGATTAAAGTTTGTCGGTTTGCTTTCAGTACATCTATACAAATGATCTGAAAAAAAGGAATAAAATTCTGTGTGTTTCTGAGCAATTAAAGAAGCCTTTAATATAATAAACTTTGAAGACTCTTGAACCTATTTGGATTAGTTTGGGTCATTAAGTACTCATAAAATTATATAAGCTTTATCAATGTGTATACCCACACCTCAACTCAAACTCCATGAAAGGCAAGAGTTGGAAGGAATGAATGTCATATACACGTTATGATAGTATTTGACTGAATTGTTAGCCAGAGCTCTGGAATTATAGATGTTTAAACTTTCTTTAAGTAGAAGATTACTTCATCTAAGCTGTTGGTTTCATGACAGTACAATGACTTTCTATTTTTTAAATTTTTACATTGGAACAGTTTTCCTTTGAATAAGTGAGAAACACTGAATGAGCTTTCTGGGTGTACTTCTTTGTTACTGAGTATCTGTTGAGTCAAATTTGAGTACTTCAGGCCCTCAGATTTCTTCTTTGAAAAGAGCTATGTAGCACACAAAGAAATAAGTAGAATTAATCTGATTGTATTAAATCAAAGTTAACTTTTTAAAAATATCATTACATGATTGACATTATTCTCGTTGATTCAGGGATGTATAGAGGCCAGCTGTATCTGCAGTCATCAGTCAGAATTTCAGAAAAGTTTCCTTCGAGTCCCAAAGCCTTGGAATCTGTCAATAATGAAAATGCAATTATTCCTTTGCCAACAATCAAATGGAAGCCCTTAATTCGTAAGTGAATGATAAACTTTATAAATACTGTTAAAATGTTCAGAGACCTGTCTATGCCCTTGTTTTGAATATTGTAGACATAAGAACTATTATACCCTTTGTATTCTACCAATAAACTGGAAAGGCATTATAGATGTTAGTAATGATTTTATTGTCATTTAGACTATTTCTTCTTGAAAGCAATAGTTGCTTCTATAGAAATAAATGTCAATACATTCAGTACAATTTAGAAAAACTCTTATTCACTACCACACCAAAATAAAATTTAGTGCTTACCTATTTGTATTAAGAATATTTGCATAAAAAATTACCTGTTTATCAAATCATCATATTCTTTAAGAAATATAAATGAATTGAATTCAAATACTAGGCTACTTCTACCTCTTTAAAATTATCTTTCCATATCTTTTGTTTGTTTTTTACTGTACGTGTCTCATTATATTTTAATTGCTTCTTTAAATGACTCATATTCTGAATTTGTTTGTTGTTGTTTTGAGGCCAGGTCTCACTAAGTTGCCCAGGCTGGTTGGTCTCCAACTCCTGAGCTCAAGTGATTCTCCCACCTCAGCCTCCTGAGTACTGGGACTGTAGGTGTGTGCCACCACACCATGCTCAGCTTTGTATTCTGTATAATACTGTGTACTTTGCACTGGAGGAACCTTGAGCCATTTGTTTGACATAACATCCTTCAACTGTGGTTAAATATCAGTTTATTCAATGAATGAGCACATGCATTTTCATTAAAATCATAACAATTAACATTTTATCATTTTCTTTTAGATTCTCCTTCCAGAACTCCTGTCTTGGTAGGATCTGATGAATTTGACAAATGTCTTAGTAATGATAAGTTTTCTCATGAAGAATATAGTAATGGTGCACTTTCAATCTTACAATATCCATATGGTAAGTGTAATTATTCTGGATTGAAAATACTGAGTTTTATTTGCCTCATTCAATTATATGAAATTAATTAAGAGCATTCAAATGGAGAGAGGTTAGTTGGTGCATAGAAAAATATTTTGGGAGGCAATATTAAATGTAGTGACAAACATGCTAGCTCCAAAGTCAGTTTGCCAGGGTTCAACCCCAGTTTTGCCATGTGCTAAGTTGGGAACACCTAACTTCCCTGTGTCTCGGTTTCTTTATCTATAAAATGATAATAATAAAAATAACAAGAAGAAAAAGAAAATAATAAAATAACACTAATATTATTATTCATTGGATTCTTATGAATTCTAAGTGAGAAAATGCATATAATGTCTCAGTTAGCACATCATAAATGTCAATAAACATTTCTTGCTATTAGTTCTCATTTAATTATTAGCCTATATGATGCATGTTATTATCTATGACTACATCGTAGTCTATATAATAAGAAAAACAGGTATTTCCCATAAATCGACATGAAAATGCTATAAATGAGGCTATTTTAACTTTATCCTCAGATAAATTAGTGCAAAAGTTAAAAATAGGTGTAATTTACCATGAAATACATTGCTGTGTAGTAAGCAGCAATTTTTTGAAATTGTGATATAGTCACATGTGAAAGTCTCTTGAACAGTTAATTGTTTAAAAAATGCTCAAGATTGTGAATTCAAGGCCAGCATTGGCTATATAGTGAGAGCCTGTCTCAAAAAAACCCAAAACAAACAAACAAAAAATTCTCAGATCTGCCATCAGATAAAAATACAGACTCATCAGTTATCCTAGATGCTAGAACTAGAAAATTATATGTAATATAAATTGATTTTAAAAAAAAAAAGAGGCTCTAACTAGAAACATCAGCCTTTATCTGAAATTGATCAAAAGACAAGGTAAGAGAGAATTGTTTAGTGTATCTAAGTGTAGTACAAAGTAGAAGACAAAAAAAGGTGGTTTTTAAGACGAACTGAATTTTGACAGCTTAACATGATGGGGATGTGTTTCCTATAGATGTAAAGAAAGTGTTATAGTAAAATTTGGTATTTTATTGATCTCAAGTGAAAAGAAAACTTAGAACATCTTGAAGGAAGCTTGAGTACTTGTTTTTATACTTAAAGAATTGAATTATGGGGTGAGATGTGGTGGTACACATCTGTAATCTCAACTGTTCAGGAGACAGAGGTAGAGGATCGCAGTAATAGGCAAGCCCAGGCAAAAGTTTGTGAGACCCCATTTGAAAAATAAACTAAAAAGCAAAAGGACTGGGACATGGCTCAAGGCCCTGAGTTCAGTCCCCACTAGTGACACACACACACACACACACACACACACAAGATTGAATTCATTATTAATGAGGTAATAAGTTGGGTGACTCAAATTATTTTCTGGTCTTATTACTTAATATAAAGAAATTTTAAAATACTTATGTTATAAAGAGAAAAAGTAAGACAAAGGAAAATGTTTCAAATGTGTTGAAGAAAAGAGATTTTAAAAAGTAAAGAAATGGGGGGGTAGGTAGCAGAGTGGCTCAAGTGGTAGAGTACCTGTTTAGCAAACATGAACTCCTGAGTTCAACCCCCAATACCACTAAAAAAAAAACAAAACAAAGAAACCAAAAACCTCTTCCATGAAGCCAGGAGGTGTTGGTTCATGTCTGTAATCCTAGCTACCTTGGAGGCTGAGACTGGGAGGATGGAGGTTCAAGGCCAGCCCAGAAAAATAGTTCATGAGACCCCCATCTCCAAAATAACTACAACAAAATGGACTGAAGGTGTGACTCAAGCAGTCTTTGCAGGTGCCTGCTTTGCAAGTGTGAAGCCCTGAGATCAAATTCTAGTACCACCAAAAAAGTTAAAGAAATGAAACTTTTAAAAAGGAATTATTGTTATGTCATAGGAAAATAAATCATTTTTAACAATTAAAGATGGGCCTGTTTGGTTTACCTTAAAATAAAAAACCCTTGTAATGTTTATTTTTTTAAGATAATGGTTATTATTTACCATACTACAAGAGAGAAAGGAACAAACGGAGTACACAAATCACAGTCAGATTCCTCGACAACCCAAATTACAGCAAAAATATCCGCAAAAAGGATCCTGTTCTTCTGTTACACTGGTGGAAGGAAATAGTTGGGACAATTTTATTTTGTATCATAGCAACAACTTTTATTGTGCGCAGACTTTTCCATCCTCATCCTCACAGAGTAAGACATTTTTTTTTAGAATCTAATGTATTTAAAATGTTTAGAATATAGAAAACAATATTATTGGAGGGGGAGAGAGTAAATGTACTTAAATCTTACTCCAAAATCATTGCCACTTATATGGTTATGTGTCACATAACAGCAAGGATGCACTCTGAGAAATATATTGTTAGGCAATTTCTGTCACTGTGCAAGTGTCAGAGTGTGCTTCCACTATATGATATAGCCTTTTGCTTCTATACAGTTACAAAAACTGTATAGCATGTTACTGTACTTAGAAATGCAGACACTTATAAATACTGGTGTGTCTAAACCTAGAAAAGGCACAGTGAAAACACTAGGCAATAGGAATTTTTGAGATTCATTATAACAGGACTACTGTTATATTTGAGGTCTATTGATGACTGAAATGTTGATATGTGGTACATGGCTGTATTCTCATTTCCACTTCCTCACCTCCATTCATTCCTCAACCTATTGTGTCTGGCTTCCATCTCTACCATTCCATGGAAGCTGCTCTTGCCAAAGTTGTAGGTGATCTTCTCTTCACATGTGGATATTTTCCAGTCCTTTTCTAACAGAGTCTCTCCATATTTGACACTTTGAACACTTTTCTTTGACATTTCCTAACTAATTTCCATGGCACCATGCTTTCCTGGTCTCCTTCTTGGGTGCTTTGTAGATACCTCAGGACTTCATCTTCCTTACATTTACCTGGTCATATCAGCATACCTCAGGGCTCACTCTTCTCTGTTCATTTCACAAAACCTCCTAAAATAGACTCCTCTACTTTCCCAGCTCCAGTTATCTTATAAACAGGCTCCCTTCTTTCTGGACCAACTATCTAGTAGGAGCTACACAAATAGCTCAAAATGAGCCATGTCTCAGACTGTGCTCATTTCCGCCCCCATTCCCATCCCCCAGTGTTCCATTGCATTTTTCTCTCAAATGAAGTATATTGCCATACTGTGTCACCAGAATCAAAGTCATTCTTTTCTCTCTCATTAGTCACCAATTCTGTTAATGGTTTCCTCCTAAATATCTTTAAATTCATTATCTTCTCCATATCTTGATTTCTGCTTCCTTGGTACAAACATCAACACACCTCTTCTGAACTCTGAAATAGCCTCTAACTGGACTCTGTACCCTCAGTCTGTCTTCTCCCTGTCTGCAAGCTATTCTTGCTGCACTTCCTGGCTTTAAAAACTCTAATAACTGACTCCTCATTATTGTTAGGATAAAGTCCAAACTTCTTAAAACATGCAAGGTTCTGAATGATTCAACCCTGCCTGTTCTTTCACTCATCTCTCACCATACTCTGATCCCTTCCTCCTCTCTCCACAGCTCACAGCCACCAGGCTGAACTTCTTTCAGCGCCCCCTGAAATCATGCTTTCCCTAGCCCAATAGTGCTCATCCTCTGACCTTGTCTCTGAACCTTGTTTGTTCCTCAACTCATCTCCCTTCCCTCTCACATGATTAACTCTTCATATCTCTAAGTCTAAAATTAGTTATCATGTCCCTGAGAAGTTTTTCTTAACCTCCTTATTCTGTGTTAGTTCTCTGCCTATGTCTGAGAACACTCTGGTTTCTCCTTTCTAAAGTATTTAATAGGTAATGTCTAATTTCTGTCTCTGCCTCTAAACTACATTCTTAAGGACAGGGGCCAATCTACATGTTTACCTCCATTTTCCCAGTCCCTTACACAGGGCCTGACGCATAATCAGAACTCAGCAAAGATTTACTAAAAGAAGCAATTATTCAATAGATGAACTACAATAGCCCCTGACTTTGACCGTAATAATTAACAACCTCTGGAAGATCATGTAAGAGATATTGGTGAAGATACATTGCCAAAATCAATTTCCTATGGCTGGAGGCATTTTAAAACCATCTACAAAGTAGTTAGGAAAGAAGTAACTCTAATCGTGCCTGGAAGTCTGCACTCATACTTACAGGTGTACTGTCTTTCTCTTTGTATCTTAATTATGTGTTAGGCTATATAAAGAAACAAAATCTCCTCAACAACTAAAGGGATAGAAGTGGCAATATAAATTTTTTTCTTAAATCTAGTAAAGGGAATTGCCATATTTTCTTTTTTATAATGCTTTTTTATTTTTCTCCAAGCTATCTTTTTCAATGTTATTTGATAACCAAAGATTATTAACTAACTTTAGTTCAACTTTGTACTGGTAGTGATTTTGTTTTCTACCTTATTAGCAAAGGAAGGAATCTGAAACTCAGTGTCAAACTGAAAATAAATATGATTCTGTAAGTGGAGAAGCCAATGACAGTAGCTGGAATGACCTCAAAAACTCTGGATATGTATCACGGTAAGAGTCTTACGAAATATTGATGCTCTTATAGCTTCTGAAGGCAACCATTTGAATCAAAGAAGTGACCTTTAAACTAATATCTTGTTTAACTGATTTGTCAGTGTATGAATAGCTAGGTAAATAAAATAGACCTAACCTTTAGTAACTTAAAAGTGGTCTGTACCCAAAGAAGGATAAAAACACAGTGCTGTATTGGCTGGAATTTCAACTATCAAATTAAATTCTTACTCAGATAACTTGGCTACTTAGTGTTCACCAAGTACTGGAATTGGCCTTAACAGTACCAAATAATTGTGTTCACTAGACTGTGATGTAAATATCTACACGGTTTTATTGTTGTATTTATTGGTACTGGTACCTCAGCTCAGGGCCTGTATGTGCTTGGCAGGCACTCTGCCACTTGAGCCGCACCCCAGCCCTTCCATACATTTCTTAATACTCAGTTCTTTATTTTATCCCTTATTCTGTCTGGAATAGGAAGTAGATAGATGAATGAGAAACACCAATAGAACATGTAATTTTTAAAAAGAAAAGAGAAAGATGGGTTAGCTAAAAGTAGGTAGTTAAAGTTATTTAAAAGTAAAAGTAAAGAAGCTGTTGCAGTATCTCAAAGGTATAAACTATCTTTGATGCCATGTGGTATAGGAGATGGTCTATGGTTTATTTTTCATATTACATGTATGATAGCTACTTTTCCCTTTGTTTAGTGTTTTTCTTCTCACTTTAGTGATAAGGAACTTTGCTACTAGGTCTCTAGGGTAATGGTTTTATGACAGAAAAGATTGAAAGTATTAGATAGATGTATGTATTAGTCAGGATTCTTTGCCAATTGAGGATGGTAAAACCAGTGAATTTCACAAGCAAAGCAAAATTTATTAGACTACAAACACATGATAAAGGCTACATTTATATCCTTGTTAATGAAAATGTTGGCTGTCATCGGCAGCAGGCAGAGAAAGGAAAAGAACAAGGAACCCACCAACTTTCCTGAAATAATCCATCACTGATGCCAGTCATTGTTCTTTCAGCATTTACTCTGAGCAGTGCTATGCAGAGCAATATTTTAGGCTTTGGGAGAAATAAGAAGAGTAGAACTATTCTAGAGAAGCTTGAAGTCTATGGGGAAATAAAATATGAGGTAAAACAAACAATTAAGGAAAAAAAGCCATGAACTAGTGAATGGGTGTGGTAATTTAAAATTTAAGAGGACATCAAATATGAGGTCACATTTGAATTAGATTTTTAATTTTAAGAGTAGACAGAGATGGAGAGGGGTGCATGGCATTGTGAATAAAAATGCATTGCAAGGGCTGGTGGAGTGGCTCAAATGGTAGAGTGCCTGCCTAGCATGTGTGAGGCCCTGAGCTCATGCTGCAGTACCACAAGCATTATAAGACTGATGTCAAGAGCATTAGAATACTGTACTCTAAAATTGGACTAGGCTTAAATCCATTTTTCTTTAACTTTATTTGATATGCAATTTTAAATAGAGGATTTCTATATTAATATTTAATGTTTATTTGTGCTTAGTATATCCTAGGCACTATTAAGAATAAGAACTATGGGTTCAGTCATGAATTCAGATCCCAGGTTTGTCATTTATCATCAGAGACCTTAGCTAAAATGATGCTTATATTTATAGGTCTATAATCGTGTATAAGATGTCATTCTTTTTAGAAGATGTAATACAGGAAGATAATACAATTAGCCCTCCAGGAGTAGGACATGAACTTTGTGAGCTTTTGCATTTAGGGAGATGAATTTGTACTGAGGAACTTTGACTAGCTATTTTTAGGAATACAGATTATTACTCTTCATTCTCTGTGAAGGTAATTGGCCCATGGAGGGTTGTCTCCTCTTTAACTCTGTTCTCTAACCAGCTGAGGCAACTACTAAATTAATATGATGTACAAGTCATAAAGTAATAAACTTACCTTCATAAGGGACATACCGAAGAGCATCTAATTCACCTCTCCCCCTTGTGGCTGGAATAATTTCCACAACATTGTGTACATGCATTCACTTATTAATTCACACAGTTATTCAATAAGCATTTGTGACATTTTCAATTTGCCATGTAATATCCAGGTTCTGAAAGTATAAAGAGAAACAAGAATGCTTTCCTGCATTCATGTTCCCCAAAGTACAGAGGTGCTGAGTAAAGTGAGTTGCATATAAATCACTGCAAAATTCTGAGACTAAATCTAAATAGTTCAAAGCAATATGTGTACAGTGCCATGGAAACATTAAGACATGGGTCTAGGAAAATTTAAGGTGGTGAGAGCTGCAGAATGAAGGAAGAATATGGTTTCATTCAGTACAAAGAACAATGAATGCCACACCAGCAAAAGCCCTGACATTGTGAGAGAGCATGGTGCAAACTGACTGGTATCTACAGTGCAGGTATGTGAAATCAGGAACTAACAGGAGAAACAGGCTGCGATGTGGAGGTCCAGCTGTAAGTGACAGGTGGTGAGTTAGCTTCTGTCTGAATACCCTCAGTAGTAAGCATACTGACTTGGAAGATAATCCTGGTAATTCCTAGAGTGATTTCTGGCTTGCCTGGCACTGGTGGCTTAATCCTGTAATCCTAGCTACTCACGAGGCAGAGATCAGGAGGATGATGGTTGAAGGCCAACACAGGCAAAAAGCTCATGAGACCCTGTCCCAATATCTTGAAGATACCCAACACAAAAAAGGGCTGGCAGAGTGCCTGCCTAGCAAGCATAAGGTCCTGAGTTCAAAGCCCAGAACCTCAGTACCACCAAAAATAAAAAGATTTCTGGCTTAAATATAGTAGGATTGACTATATTTCCTTCTATAAAATTTATAAGCAATGAGAGCTGGTAGAGTGGCTCAAGTGGTAAGAGTGTCTGCCTAGCAAGCATGAGGCCCTGAGTTCAAACCCCAGTACCACCAAAAAAATTATATATATATGCATATATATATACACATATACATATATACACATATATATATACATATACATATATACATACATATATATGTTGCATATATATATATGCAGTGAAATACAGTTAAAATACATTTTTAACTGAGTACAAAATGCCATAGAAAATAAAAGATTAAAGAATTGAGAATGTGATATTTTGGTAGATTATGGAAAGTATTGAATAGGACAAAATGAATAGTACAATTGCTATAAGAACAAGTGATTACAAGTGATTTCCAATAAAACAAAACTTTTTAATATATATCCCTTTTTCCCTATGAAATTTATAAAAATGTATTTGCTTCATATATATGAAGAGAAAAGCTAAGAATATCATTAGTAAAACTCTTTGTTGAATAAGTTCTGACAGTTTACTCATTTTATATACTTTTTGAATGATAAGATTGAGCCAATTTTTTCCTTGCTGCTGTGCTATTTAAAACTTTTTAAAATCTTTAAATTTTTCACCTATTTTTTTTAAGATATCTAACAGATTTTGAACCAATCCAGTGCATGGGTCGTGGTGGTTTTGGAGTTGTCTTTGAAGCTAGAAACAAAGTAGATGACTGCAATTATGCTATCAAGAGGATCCGTCTACCCAATCGGTAATGGATGGTTCTTTTAGTATATTTGCAATTAGCACTATATGATCTATCATAGACAAAATGTCCTTGTTATTATATTCCTTAGTCATTGAAATCTGACCTTCCAAATCTTAGGTTCTAAATACTACCAAGTAACAAGTTGTCTAAAAGTTGTGATCTAGATAGATTGTTTTCTATTTGCTTTAAATTAAGGTCTCATTTTTGCTTCTTAACAACTGAAGAGTTTCCTATTAGAATGTATAAAAACTATAGACTTTAATAAATCACAGCATTTAAAAATGACTTCTGTTTATTATAGTGTATTTGTTGGCTTTTCCATTACTGTAACAAAATACTTGAGCTAATCAACTTATGAAGAGAGCTGGTTTATGTTGGCTTACAATTTCAGAGATTTCAGTCCATGGTCAAATGGCCTCATTGCTTTTGGGCCCACAGGAAGGCAACACATTGTGGCAGGGAGCATATGGTAGAGCAAACCATTCATTTCATGACAGGGACACCAAAAAGTGAGAAAGAGGAAAATGTCAGGACCCCCATAGCCCTTTCAAGGGCACCCTCCTAATGACATTCCAGTCCAAACTGTATCATTAGTAAATAAAGTATTAAAACAGAAGCTATGACAGGAGTGATGGTACATGCTTGTAATTCCAGCACTGAGGAAGCTAAGGCAGGAGAAGCAGAAATTTGAGACCAGCCTGGCTTATATAGCAAGTTTAAGACCAGCTTTGGCCACATAATAAGACCCTGTCTTAAAAACAAAAACAAGTCAGGCACCATTGCCTGTCATCCTAGCTACTCAGGAGGCAGGGATCAGAAGGATTGACATTTGAGGCCAATCCAGGCTGGAAAAAAAAAGTGAGACTCTATCTCAAAAACACCCAACACAAAAAAAGAACTAGCAGAATGGCTCAAGTGGTAGAGTGCCTGCCTAGCAAGACTGAGGTCCTGAGTTCAAACCCCAATACCCTCACCCCCTAAAAAAACTAATGGTATTATAATCTTTCTACCTAGTAATAAACAGTATTAATACTTTAGAGTATTGTCTTTTGATTTTTTTCCAGTCATAAATAATTAATACTACACTGTACAGTTTTGTCTGTTGCTTCTTTCATTATATCCTCAGAGTTTTTTATGTTATTGAGAATTGTATTTGCATACCAAAATGCATTAAAAGTAAGGCTTATTAGCTGGGTATGGTGGTGCATGCCTGTAATCCCAGCACATGGGTGCTAAAACAGGAAGATCTCAAGTTAAAGACCAGCCTGGGTTGCATAGTGAGACCCTATCTCAAAAAACAGTAATAAAGAATGGCTTTGTTAATAGTTCATTTAGCACATGTGCCATATTTTCTTTAAATGTTTCTTATTGTTAAACAGTTTGATTTCTAACTTGGTTTGTAATTTTAAAAAAACTTTGTAGTGTTCATCTTTTATATAAAATTTGACCACATTTCTGGCTCCTAACAGTGTGAGGAATAAGATGATTGGCTTTCAGTAATACTTTCCTTACAGTCTCTGTAAAAGGTTCTTGTTAATTCTTTGCTGCTGTGCTGTCCTCATATGTAGTAGATGCATTTTCTTAAACTGATAGAGGCATAGGAATTTGATGGCTTGAGTACTATGTGACTACTTCTTTTCTTTTCGTGAACACTTGAGTAAGTATTCATATATGCCATATACCACATAGGATATTAAAATTAAGCAAGATTTCTTCCCTGCAGAAGCCTATAACTTTTTGGTGCTCAAATAAATTATACTACAAGAAAGATTGTGAGCTGTGTCTTGTCTTAGTAAACAGCTTCTCATAAAGGAGCAGATGAAGCTGAGAAGCAGTGAAGGAAGGCAAGCTTTATGGAGGTGTTAACATTGGGTTCTGGAGACAGCCATTCAGGGGAGGATAGTCTGAGAAAAGGCTCTCTATTAACAGTAGGTGGTTAAGAATGGGGAACGTTCTGGAATGAGTGGGGCAAAGAGTGAGAATAGGTGAGTATAGAAGAGAGGGTGAATAGGATTGGCTACAGCATCTTATGTGCCAGGCAAAGGAGTTTAGATTTTATTCTACTTTGAGTAGAATAGTTATGTGATCAAAGTGGCGATGACTCTGCAGCAACATAATGGCTGATCCAAGGAAAGGAGAAGGGTCGGGATGTTAGTAGATTGCTTTGCAACAGTTCAGTCCTAAAATAAAGAATGAGCATAAGGATTTGAAAAAGAGGGGATGATGGGATTTGGTCATTGGCTATGGGAATCTAGAAGTGAGAGAATTTTAAAATTCCAGGATCCTTGGATTGGGAGAGTTGGGGACATTAACAGTAACAAAGCATGGAAGGGAAAATTTGGAGTAGCTGACATTTTCCTGGGAATGAAAGAGTATATAAATTGTATCTATTTATGTTGTTTAAAGTAATGATGGGCTCCCTAGACTAGAGACATCAGAAAAGCTGTCAAAGCAGAAGATAAAATCCAGATGTTTTCTTTTTCCATGTTTGTTTGTTAATGTATTTTTGGGAGAGTATTTATATATATTTATTATAAACTGACATACTTTACAAGGTATGTCTATTTTTTAGAAATGTATATGTGTTTGTATTTGTGTATGTAGATACTTGTATCAAATACTACGTATGTGACTTATATTCTACTGAGTGTGGTGAGACACCCAGGTGGATAGTTAAGGATACATATGTATGTGAATAAATTTCTGTGTTTAATATGCAAACATGTTCATATGGTTGTGTGCATTTTTCTACTTATTCCATCAGTGCATACACTTGCATATGTCTCTCTACTTAAATATTTATCAAACAAAGCTAGCTTTGCTGGGAAGGCCATATAGATCTGAAACCAACATGAATGACCTTAAAGATATCTGAAAACCTCCCAGCAGGGCTGAGGGCCAACCAGATGCTTTTCTAGTTCAGCTTCATTGCCTGTGATACTGAGTAATTGAAGCGTCTACAATCAATGCACTTGTACAAGTGTTTTGAGTTGTAATATGTATGTACCCTTTTGGGTTGGTCTGTTTCTGTCATCCAGGGCTGGAATGCTAAGCTCTCTTTTCTGAACACATAAGGGTCTGTGAAGATTGATTTTTTTAGTCAGGCAAGAAAGCTTTCTTTGTAACACTTATTTCCAGAAGGGAAAAAAACATTAAAAATGCATGGGTTTTTTTTAATTTTAGGATTTGCTATGTGATTTTTTTTTTTTTAGAATTATACCCAGGGCTAGCTCATCTGTTCCTAATTTTAGATTTGAGGAGAGACCGCCAGTGTATTAATAACCTTTTGTGTTTTCACTATTGGACGTAAATACCTCAGATATAGACAACCTTAAGCATCTTCTGCTTTCTGTCTTTCAGTGAATTGGCTCGGGAGAAGGTAATGCGAGAAGTTAAAGCCTTAGCCAAGCTGGAACACCCAGGTATTGTGAGGTATTTCAATGCCTGGCTGGAAGCACCACCAGAGAAGTGGCAAGAACAGATGGATGAAATTTGGCTGAAAGACGAAAGGTAATTTAGTTTGATATAGATTCCTTTTAGGCTGGTTTTTGCTTCTATGAACACAGTATCATTTCTACTCTCTATTTTCTATTTTAAGAGAAAGAATAGCAGAGTTCTATATCATCATGTTTTGGAAATTTCTCTAGCCATTTGTGAAGTGAGATTTGATTTAGTTTTTGAAAACTTTTTTTTTAATTAGTAGTAGTGCTCTATGAATAATGCTTGAGGGATTCACAGTGTTTTTTCTCAATACAAGACAATATGTTGTCTACTTCTATTTTGTCTTTTTAAAGTTTTTAATAAAGTTTTCTCTTAACATCAACTTACAATTCCCTTTTAAATAGTTTTAAACTATATTCAGTTAAAAATATGTAATCTTAGGTATCATGAATATATTCCCCATGTTAACCATTGTGCACTATAGGAAGGAAGGCCCTTTTAAAAACACCTGGATCAAAACTTTGCACAGCAGTAGATCCACCTCAGTTACCCTGTTACAATGATGCTTATAGTAGGCTCAAGGACCAGGTGAAATGACCCCTTGTCTCAAGTCCCAGTAAGCCACTATGATTTGCACAAGGGTTACAGAATTGAGTATGACAGTCCCAAATAACTATTTCAAAGCATAAATTAAAATTTCAAGAGGAAATGAAAAAGATGTTCTTTATCTCATATAACATGTTATATTTAGTCTATATATCATTTTGTCTGTCATTTGGTAAGTGGCTTTATAATAGTTGAAGCTTTTTTTAGGCAAAGATAACTTAATCATCACATAGTTACTTCCACCCATTTATATTTCTCCCACTTTTAGCACAGACTGGCCACTCAGCTCTCCTAGTCCAATGGATGCACCATCTGTTAAAATTCGCAGAATGGATCCTTTCTCTACCAAGGAACATATTGAAATCATAGCTCCTTCACCTCAAAGAAGCAGGTCTTTTTCAGTGGGGATTTCCTGTGGCCAGACGAGTTCATCCGAGAGCCAGTTCTCTCCACTGGAACTCTCAGGAATAGCCCATGGGAATGGCAGTGGGTCAGTGGATGCAGCACACAACCTCCAGGACAGTTGCCTAACAGACTGTGATGTGGAAGATGGTACTATGGATGGCAATGATGAAGGGCACTCCTTTGAACTTTGCCCTGCTGAAGCTTCTCCCTACGTAGGGTCAAGGGAGAGAACTTCCTCTTCCATAGTGTTTGAAGATTCTGGTTGTGATAACGCATCCAGTAAGGAAGAGCCCAAAACTAAGCAGCTACACATTGGCAACCATTATACTAATAAACTAACTGATTTCAAGTATTCCAGCAGCAAATCTTCTTCTGAAGCTACATTGTCCCTTTCTCCTCCAAGACCAACCACTTTAAGTTTAGATCTCACTAAGAACACTACGGAGAAACTCCAGCCCAGCTCACCAAAGGTGTATCTGTACATTCAGATGCAACTGTGCAGAAAGGAAAACCTCAAAGACTGGATGAATCGACGGTGTACCATTGAGGAGAGAGAGAGGAGCGTGTGTCTGCACATCTTCCTGCAGATTGCAGAGGCCGTGGAGTTTCTGCACAGTAAAGGACTCATGCACAGGGACCTCAAGGTCTGTAGCTGTGGAATATCATGCAGAGGTTTCCCTCTGATGTTCAGGGGTTCAGAGCAGTGCAGAGGAGAGTAAAGGCATCCAAAAGCAAAGGTCTGAGAAGGTAGTTTGAAGGGGCCTGCAGTAAGAAGTTTCACATTCGAAAGCTTCAGGCAAACAATGCATTCTCCTCTATAATGTGTTTGTGTTCATTTCACTGTAAAAGATGTTCCCAATAGTCCTGATGGAGAAATGAAAAAAAGGCTATGTAAAATCCACCACAACCAGTTGAACCATGTTCTTTATATAGTATTGAATAACCCTGACACAAATATCCCTGGATCCCTACAGGTGGTGGTAAAAGAGACCCCAGTGGAAGGAGAGATGTGTTCTTTTCACTAGCAATCTCTGAGCTGGGGCAGCAGATAGACATGCGTTTTGCACCCAGTTCTGAACTGTTTGTGCTTTGGGGGAGAAAGTGGATGGAAAAAGGTAGCAAACGGTTAACCAGGTAATTATAGCTCTAAGGCCTTAGGATCTAATTTCAATGTATACAGTATTGATCAGTGTACTAATACAGGATCTAATTTGTATAAAAGTCTTACTGAAACACATGCATTTCCATAGGATGTGTTCCTGAAAATAAATGTATGGAACTTTAGCTAACGTAACTAATTTTATCTAACTAATTTCTGCCATATTCCATATGCTTATAGCAGTTGTCAGTTGATGTGTAGTGAGTGTTTTAATATTTTTCTGATGTGAGTAACTTAAATTCTCAACAAATTTGGATTTCTTTTTGACTATTTTTAGTTTTTGTTTGTTTTGTTTTGTTTTTTAGTCATACTAGGGATTGAGCTCAGAGTCTCACATTATTCAGGAGCTCTACCATTTGAGCCATGACCCCAGCCCTTTTGCCTTTTAGTTTGTTTTTCAGAAAGCTCTCCAATGAACCTCATATCTCTGCCTTCCCAGTATCTGGGTTTATAGGCATGTGCCACCATAATTAATATTGTTAACTTTACTTTAGACAAAATTGGTTTTATATACCAAAGTAGATATTTGGACAAAAGTTATTTTCTAAAATCAGCTGTAGGTTTTTAAGTTCTTTGGGGGGTTTTGTTTGTTTGTTTTTTGGACTGGGTTTGAACTCAGGGCTTTGTGCTTGCAAAGCAGTCCCTCTATCGCTTGAGCTAATCTTCAGTCCAGGTTTTTAAATTATGAGTGTATTTTAAGAATTTGGGGGGATAGAAGGAGGAAGAATTAGAAATAATAACTATTTTCCAGTATAACAGTTACTTAGTTGTAGAATCACTATGCTTCAGTGGTTTTGATGTGGTTGCAAACTGGTTGCCAGGAATTGTTCTGCACTAAATGAAAACTTCAGAGATGAATTATTTTGGTTGGAGTAGAAAAAACAACTTACAAAAGAGCAGATAGACACCTTTAACTTGAGATACTACTACCTGTTAAGGTTTAAATATGAGAAACATTCCTCATTTGATGGAAAGCAACTAGCTAATGTACATACTGTCCTTGGACACTTGCCATACACATGCGCACATACATGCTAAGCTGAAAGACAAAATCATTTTGTTTTCACTAATACTGAATATTCAACTGATTTTATAATGTAAACTAGATGTTGACGAATATTTGCTTAATTCTTCAATGTTGTCTAAAGATTTTTCTGTATTTGTATACACACAGAGTAAATCCTAGAAGAAAGGTAATTTCCTCTTTAGTTTTTCTTGAAATCGAAAAGGTTTTATTCTTTTCAAAACAATTCGTTTTAAAGATTTCTAGTATGCTGAAAAAAATACCACCAATATTTTTTCCCCAGAAGAAAAACCTATACATTTTCATTTGGGTATGTGTGTGGCCCCGGTGGCGGGGGGTGGGGCAGGTAATATTAGGGCAGGCATTCCACCACTTGAGCCATACTGTTAGCCCAGAAATTCAGAACCAGTCTTTCTTTCTCCCTTTCCTTCTTTCTTACTTTCTTTTTCTTTTTCTTTGTAAAAAGCCTATACATTTTTGCTATACTCTAACCTAAATCTTTGAGCTCAATGTTAAACCTTCTAGGATCTCTCCCATCTTGTATTTTGGTCACATTTTTGCCTTCAGCACCTCTGGTTCCTGCCTCTCCAGCCTTTCTTCTAGTCTTTTATTCTTTGGGCTTTTCTTATTTCCTCAAATACACAGTGTTCTCATAGAACCTATATTTCTCCTTCATCATTTTCTTCACACCTGGGTTATTTATCCTCTGTTTTTCATGGTGGTGGCATGAACCATGTCTGTTTTGTTCGTTCATTATAGCCTCAGTACAATCATCGACATATTCTAGATGTTCATATCATTTCATATTGAATTTTTGATTGCTTGTTTATTTGCAACCAAAAACATTTTTACTGATTTAACCAGAAGGAACTTTGTTAGCCTGTGTTACTAAACTCTTGAGGATTCAGGTAAAGCTTTATGTAAGAGCAAATGATTTGGTCAGAACCTAGTCTGTCCTCCCATTCTTATTTCTATTTTCAGGCAGCCTCTCCCCTCATAGTCTCAGGATGATTGTCAGGAATTCTTAGGACTGCATGTTTTTCTTTTAAGTCTTTTGGAACTTTTGGATGAGAAGAGAGGAGGAAGACTATCGGCCAAAAGTCCTGGATCTTGTTCTACTCAGTAAATCAAGGATACAGACCCATCCTTAAACAAGTGAATAGGAATCTTATTCACTTAAACAAAGGAATAGGATTCTATGGATTGGTTTAGGCACCAGCTGAGTTGCTATACACTTAGGAAGAAGGGTAAGCAAAGTCAAGATATTTCTGGTAGAAGCACTGTGGGATAAATGCTAGAGAACCAAAAAGCTGTCTGTTAAGGGTTCAGTAAGTAACCTTCATCAGAAGAGGGGTATAGGGAGCAAAGGTTAAACCAGCCAAGTCTATTATTATTTCTGATACATGGTGATTTGTGGGAGAGCTATAAATTATTACCATAGTTTTTAATTCACAAAAGCTTCATTGCTTCGAAGTCAAAATTATAAAATAGTATTTTAGAAATTAAGAATAAAATGTTATTTTCTGGCAGTATTGAAGCATAATGGGATTCAATTTCATGAACAAATGGCTTCTTTGTTCCTTATTTTAATGTCTATGTTATGTGACTTACAAGATAGAGTAGACTGTGAGGGGAAGATGGTGTGTTTCTTAAGGCACTTTCAAGTTTGAGGAGCCCATGAGACATTTGATGAGATGTATCCTATTATAAGTAGTTTTCATGGAAAGGTTTGGAACTCAGACAGAGGCAGGGTTGTAGATATAGTCAAGAGAGCACGTGGTTTTAGAAGGGGCAGCATAGAGTAATAGTTAAGTGTTCTGATTCCCCTCTCAGACACAAACCAAAAGATTGGTCTTTATCACTCATCATCAGACAGTAATTACCTGTACTAAATGCTGGACATGACAGTAAAACAAAAGGTTCTTTCCTAATAAAACAAAACTGCCTGGATTTGAATCCCTGCTCTACTACTTGTTAGCTGGGTAACCTTGGGCAATTTGTTTAACTTCTGGGCCTCAGTTTCTACATCTGTAAAATGGGGGAAACTAATAGGACTCATCTCAGAGTATTGTATTACATGAGTTAATAGTAATGAACTGCTGGCACATTACAAGTGCCATTATACATTTGCTGTTGTAATGACCTTTATAGTTATTATGGCTTAAGTCACAAATATAGAGAAGATTGCCTAGAGAGAGTATATAGAATAATAAGACTGAGGATTAAGTGTGCTGGACCCTAGGGAATATGGATCTCTTAAGCATTTAAGTAAATGCTCAATAAGTCCAGCTCTCTTTGCTACCCTTCCCTTTTCTTTACCCACATTACTTGTCTGACATAGAAAAATCACTTTTGTTTTCATATTAGCCCATTTTAAAGAGAAATATTCTTTTTTTTTAATTCATATGTGCATACAAGGCTTGAGTCATTTCTCCCCCCGCCCCCACCCTAAAGAGAAATATTCTTGAGAATACCTAGTTTCCTGTATTTCTTTTCTGAAATCATTTGTTCCCTTCACTTTCTCTCTCATGTCTATAAACACTCACTCTAGTCTTGTTTGTTTTATTTTTTCCAGCCTTCCAACATATTTTTTACAATGGATGACGTAGTCAAGGTTGGAGACTTTGGATTAGTTACTGCAATGGACCAAGATGAGGAAGAACAAACGGTTCTGACTCCAATGCCAGCTTATGCCACACACACAGGACAAGTAGGGACCAAACTGTATATGAGTCCAGAGCAGGTGAGTCTTTCAGACCTGGCATCAGCATGGCAGTAAGCCAACTATACCTGATGAATCTCTTCCCATTAAAGTATCCAGTAGTATATTAAAGTATCATTAAAGTATCCAGTAGTATATCGCCTGAAAAGTATGAAGCTAGTGTGCCACAGGCAACACAACTCCAACCTGAATTAGAGGTAGAGGAAGAAGAGTACAGTGCATAAAGCATGCTCTCACCGTCTGAACCAGAGCCTGGCAACAAGAAGTTTAGAAAGAGTCTTGAAAGCCACCTTCCCAAACTTAATGCTAGCTTGCTCTGTGTGGACAATGTAGAAACTGTTTTCAGAGCCAGATAGAGACAGAGGTTCTGTACCAAACCACCCTCTGGTTATGCACAGACAGGTTAACCCCTGACAGGAAATAGCAGTATGTAGGCTGGGTTGTGTAGGTGTGAGGGATGCTGGGTCTTCAAAGGAAGAGCACTGTAGCTGGGCAGGGACTGCAGGAGTGGTGGGAGCAGGGCATCCTGGGAGCTTCAGAGTGGCAAACCTAGCCACCGCCAGAGTAACGATATGCACAAGCTTATCTGTGCTTAGGCCAATGGTTTCACACTTTTTGGTCTCAGCATTTGTTTATACTTGTAAAAATGATTGATAACCTACAAATTTTTCTTCTAGAATTTTATCTGTCAATATTTGCCATATTAGAAATTAAAACCAAAAAATTTATAAAGTTTAATTAATTCACCTAAAACAATATTATTAAATCCTTCACTTTTCTTTCTCTTTTTCATGGTACTAGGGTTTGAATTCAAGGTGTCACACTTGCTAGACAGGAGCTCTATCACTTGAGCCACACCCCGAGCCCTTTTTGCTTTAGTTGTTTTTTGGATAGTCTCACGTTTTTGCTTTGGCGGGCCTCAGACCATGATCGTCTACCCTGTAGTCTCCTGTGTAGCTGGCATGTACCTGGTACAGGCATGTCCCATCATGTCCAGCTTGTTTGCTGAGATGGGATCTTACTTTGTCCCGAGGTTGGCTTCTAACCACAATCCTCCTGATCTCAGCTGTCCAACTAACTGCAATTACATGTGGGTACCACAGTGCCCAACCTATCATATCTTGAGATTTTTTTTTTATTATCAGAAAGAACGGTACTTGCTTACACTTTTGTAATTCTCTTTAATATCTGACTTATAAAAGCTAGATTTTTACATCTGTTTTTGCATTCAATCCATTGCAATATGTTATTTTGGCTGAAGTATATGAAGAAAATCTGGGCTCACACAGGTATATAGTTGGAAAAGAGACCCTGTCTGAAAACTAGACACACACACACACACAAAAAAAGGCATTTTGTACTCTGTCACTTTAATATCTCTTGCTCCATTTTGGTCATCTGGAAACTATTGGTTCCTAAGTTATACCACTTTTCCAAAAGTTGGTACAGTTTATTATACAATATCTATTTTTAAAAGTCATTTAGGTTAATATCACCAAATGTTGCCAGAAAAGGCAAGTTTTAGGAAGCTGTCATGCTCCTCTTAATGATATATACAAATTCTTAACTTTTCACTTGAAAGCTCAATTTACCACTGACAACAAATACTGTCTGTTTTCCCTGAGGTATGATTCTCACATTGTTCGTCTATAAGGAAATGTTAAGTACCCAAGCTGAATGACCACAATTTGTCCAACACTCCATTCTTCCACATCAGTGTGGCAGTGCCCTGTGAGGAGCAGCTGGGGCATGTTGTAACTTGGACAATTGCACAGTGCCTTCTCTTGAGATAACCATTGTGCTTTGGTGCAGAGCAGAAATGCTTCATGAACAGGGCCCATTTTGCCACACAGATTATGAAAAGGGTATGTATGAAGAGTATAGATTTAGCAGGGCATCGGTGGCTCATGCCTGAAATCCTAGCTACTTAGGAGGCTGAGATTGGGAGGATCAAAGTTCAAAGCCAGCCCAGGCAAATAGTTCATTAGACCCCATCTCCAAAATAACCAGCACAAAATGGACTGGAGATACGGCTCAGGCAGTAGAGTGCCTGCTTTTCAAATGTGAAGCCCCAAGTTCAAACCCTAGTCCCACAAAAAATATGTATATAGATAGATTTAATGCAATTAATAATTTTTACTGCCCAGCAAGGACACTTAAAAATATTTTTCCCATATCACTCATTCAATATTTACTTATATGCTAGGAAACACACATGAAGCATAAGGCTGTTTCCATGAGGACTGACAGTCTGCTTTGCTCTGCGCAAATACAGTGATTTGCACATAAAACAATGAGAGATTACTTAAAGAAAGTTCACTAGAGACTGGGATAGCGGGAGGGGGTGAATATCTGAGTGAAGACGATGATGATGAAATTTGGATAAAGGATGGCAGGAAAGACCTTTTACAATTCCCATGTGAAGGCTTTAAGAATACGGAATGTTTAAGGTACATTGGGTAGCCATGTTATTGGGTAGAATAACAGATTTTAGCACTGGAAGGGAGCTTAAAGGACTTCTAGGCAAGCTGGCTTAATGGCTTAAGCAGTAGAGCACCTGCCCCAAGCATAAGGCCCTACGTTCAAACCCCAGTACCACCAAAAAAAAAAAGTCTTCTAGACCAATCTTTCTGATTGTGCCAAAATATTTTATCATTGGACAATATCCCTGAGGACATTTTACATAAAATGTGGTTTGAAGTTTTTTCTTTTTAACCTGTGAATGTGGACACTGAAGAATACAGTTGTTACAGCATTGGTGACAGAGTGAACATAATGAAAGGAAAATTATGACTTAGTGTTATTACAAAAAGAGTTGGCCTCACAGATCTCCCAGAAGAGTATTGGAATCCACAGGGGTCCACAGACCACACTTTGAGAGCCACAGGATTAGTTTAGATTATCTTTGGAAGATTCCTATCAGAGGACAGTAACAGGAATTGCCTTTGAGGAGGGAGACTTTATTTACTGTTACATTGTATACTTTTGAAGTATCTGAACTGTTACTATTCAGATGTTTTTTCATGTTTTTTTTTTAATTGTTTTATTATTCATATGTGCATACAAGGCTTGGGTCATTTCTCCCCCCTGCCCCCACCCCCTCCCTTACCACCCACTCCACCCCCTCCCTCTCCCCCCCACCCCCTCAATACCCAGCAGAAACTATTTTGCCCTTATCTCTAATTTTGTTAAGAGAGAATATACGCAATAATAGGAAGAAACAAGTGTTTTTGCTGGTTGAGATAAGGATAGCCAAACAGGGAGTTGACACACATTAATTTCCTGTGCATGTGTGCTACCTTCTAGGTTAATTCTTTTTGATCTCACCTTTTCTCTAGTTCCTGGTCCCCTTTTCCTATTGGCCTCAGTTGCTTTTAAGGTATCTGCTTTAGTTTCTCTGCGTTAAGGGCAACAAATGCTAGCTAGTTTTTTAGGTGTCTTACCTATCCTCACCCCTCCCTTGTGTGCTCTCGCTTTTATCATGTGTTCACAAAGTGTCCTATCTTTAAACATCTTAAATTTCAAAGATAATGGGGAAATGGTATAAGTACTTAGGTAAGAGAAACAGGTTGAGCTACAGAACTTGTTTTCTATAGCACTCAGTCCTGGGAGACAATAAAGCAACATTCAACAGTATTGAAAAAAAATAGTTGAATCACTCCTCAGCCTTTTGGCTAAGATCAAGTGTAATATCTGTTCTAATCTGTTTAATATCTGATACGTCTTCTATCAGAGGACAGTATATTAAATGGATTTTTAGAACGGGGAAATAGAATAGGAGCTTTCCCAGTCCACTCCACACATCAACCTGGTGTTGAAGTACCTCCAGCAAGAGTGCACCCCTTTAGGGGATTTAAAAAAAAGAAATAATTATGACCCATCAAACTTGTATCTGGCCATGAATTTATTTATTTGCAAAGAAATCAGGCATTTTTAGATAGGAAAGAGGTTTTTTTTCTTAATCTCAAGTAAAATAAAAGCAAGGTTCAGAAATGTGTGTACAGTGTGCTACCTTTATGTAAAGAAGGAAAAGGTAGATTATATATTTGTTTAGCATATGTAAAAAAATTCTGGAAGGAACTGGGTGCTGGTGGCTCACAACTATAGTCCTAGCTACTCAGGAGGCAGAGATCAGGAAGATTACAGTTCGAAGCCAGCCTGAGGCAAATAGTTCCTGAGACCCTATCTCAAAAAAACTCAATACAAAACAGGGCTGATGGAGTGGCCCAAGTTGTAGAGTGCCTCCCTAGCAAGCCTAGCAAGCATGAGGCCCTTAGTTCAACCCCTAGTACTGTCCCCTGCTCCCCAAGAAAGAAAGAAAGAAATTGTGGAAGGATATACAAGAAACAAATATGGAACAGTAACAGAGCAAGTAAAGTAGCTGATGGGCCTAGAAGATGAGGGACCTCATGGGAGGAAAACTATTACTTTTTTTTTTTAACCATGTGAATGTGAATATGCTACCTACCTACCATAGGAGCTAGGCATTGTGGTACATACCTGTAATCCCAGCACCTGGAAGCCTGCAGCAGGAAGAGCTCAAGTTTGAGGCCAGCCTGGGCTGTGTAGCAAGACTCTGTCTGAAAAAAGGAAGAGAAACTTCTAAAAATTCTAATTCAGAATTAATTAGCTTAGATCTCATTGGTTCTTGTGAATGTCAATATCAAATTGAAATTACATGTAAAATCCAAAATATGTTCTTAGTAAAAGGCTTATAATTTTAAATATAGTTATCATAATCCACATGTTAACAAAGAAATGGAAGATGGTCAGAGCAGAGAAAGAAGATGGGAGTAGGGATTTGGTTTTGACATACATAAATTTAGGAAATAGAGTTAAAATAATATTTCTACCTTCAATATCACTACAGAAGATAACCACAACAAAATGAAAGGCATAGAAATACAAAAGAAACAAAAGCTTGAATGCTGAAGCTGCAACATACCTGACATGTTACTAGAAATTAATACAAGTGGAACTAAACATGAACATCCCAGTGGTGGTTATTTTCCTCAAAGTGATTTTTTTGCAATTGTGGAAGCAATCCCCTGATTGCCACTAATAAATCATCTTTTTTCCTTCCATATTGCAGTTTTTGCTGGCAACTGCTTATGCAAAAACTGTATTTGTTAGAATCCTTCACTTAGAATCTAAGTGAAGCAAAGTAACAAATTCACACAAATGGAGTGTGATTGCAGAGAATGTATATCATTTTCAGATTGTGGCTGAGATTTGTCTCTTCTCTTTCCCTGTCTACCAGATATAGGGGACTCTGAGGCTCAAAAGATGGTGGATTGTAAAATGAAAGAAGTTGTTTGTCCGGATTAACATATGGGGAGTCCCTTCAACCTGCCCAGTAGGAATACCTGTAATTCAGTGTTGTATACAATTAGTGACCCTGAGATTTTGAGTTTGTTGCATCATTTTATGATTCCGTAACTTTTACAAAAAGTAATACACTTATCTCAATGAGTCTAAAAAAGAAAGAAAAGCTTAAGCCAAATATTAGTTATGACAATAAGTAAGTCCCTATTGAAGGGAAAACCAGATTGGGTTACAGTTTTTTTCTAAAAAGAAAAGTCAGAAAGGGAAGCTAGGTGCAAATATATTAGGCTTTGTATATAGTTGGTCTACATTTATTTGAATATTTATTTGATGGATAAGTTAAAATGAGGTGTACTTTCATTTTATATTGCTAGGTTACAAAGAAAGATTAGTGTTTTTGAAAATAGATTGTAAGTGTCTTTCTATGATCATAGTGCAGTAAAAAAGAAGTTATAGAGGTTTGTTTTGATTTGGGTTTTGGTTTGTTTTATTTTTGTTTTTGCTTCTGGCAATTTAAAAACCCTCCTAAATAACTATTAGGTTGCCGGTGTGGTGGTTCATGTCTATAATCCCAGCTCTCCAGAGGCCTCTGCAGGAGGATTTTGACTGTGAGGCCAGCTAGGACAAAGTTAGCAAGATCCTATCTCCAAACAAAACTTCAAACAAAAGGACTGGGGAACATGGCTCAAGTAGTAGAGCACTTGCATAGCAAGCTTAGGGCCTTGGGTTCAATCCCCAGTATCAGAAAATAAATAAATAAATAAATAACTTATCAGGTCAATAAAGAAGTAAGATACTCATACAAAGTATTAAGAAAATAATGAAAGAAATGGAAAGGTTATCAAAGTTCTGCTCAGAGATAAATTTGTTTTAAGACCCTCCCTACATACGTAATAGCATTGCATCTAAAGTTGGCAGTGCAATAACATCGACTGATTAGTGACCTGCTCGTTGGAGGCAGTTCTTGGAAGATGTAAAACAACCTAGGAACCAACACCTGCAGAGCAGGAAAACAGCAGCATCACCATTGATTTCAATAGTTTTAAATAAAAAAGATTATCCTCTCTAGCGACTCTACTTACAGAGAAAAAAAGACGAATCTCTTAGAAAGGACGTAGCAGAGATTTTAATGGAAAACATAATTTTGGACACAATATTAAAATATGAGCATTTCCTGTATTATTAAACATTCTTAGAAAGTATTTTTGACTGTGTAGCTTTCACTTAGCTCAGCAATTTACTCAACATTTGTTGTGGGCATTTTAGTTGCTTGTAAATTTTGCAGTTAGGACTGTCACTTGGGTAATTACCTCTGAACCCAAATCTGTTACATTTCCATCTACCCTAGGGTGGATAAAATTAGATGGGATCATTACATGGACATAAACATTTATTGCCCAGTTACTTCTTAGAAGTTTATGCCCATTTATGTTGTCCAAATGGTGTGTGATGGTGTCCTTTTCACTGTGCCCTATAAGCATCATCTTTGCACATACTTTCCTAAGCCTAAGGGATAAAAGGTAAAGGAGGGTTCAGGTTGTAGCAGTCACTTAGAAAGAAGGAGGGTGACACAGCTGATGTGTCACTAGAACTTTCTACCTCTGTTCTGTGAGCAGAGCCTGGCTGACTGCATAGAAGGAACCTGGAAGCAGATACCAAGTGTGGTGTAGAGAGGTTGTAAGGGGCTCTTAACCAAGGCCACCGCTGTTACCACCCACCCCAACCAGCACCACCATCCCCCAGTCAAGAAATGCTGGGTAGAGCATTTCCAAAGTGATACTTTCTTGGGCTGTTTACCAAAGTTGGGGCCTAAAGAAATTTTCACAAATAAAAGAGCTCTTCTGAGTCACCAGGAGGTCACTTTTCATTTGAATAAGGCTTTCTTTAATAGAGTAATTCATTTGTTCATTTAACAAGTTTTTATCAGGCTTTTCTCTATTCTTAGCCCTGAATGATGGAAATACAAAAGAAGCAGTTCTCTTCCCTCCAGGACTTTATCATCTAGTTGTGAAGAATAAGAAATGCACACATGAAAAATACAACTAAGAATGCAAAGTAGTCCTCAATTAAGTGCCATAATGAAAGCTAACCACAGTTGATTAGTGGTTTGGAGTAATGAAGATTTTCTCATAAAAATGGGTGAGGACTAAGATGATTAGAAATGAGATTTCCCTGAGATAGCGTTGGCTTTGAAAAACTTCACCTCAGGGGGAGTGGAGCAGTTCTTTCTGCTCCCTCACACTTTCTTAGGGGCATGAGGCTCCAGGTTTCTGCCTTACTGATGCTTATCTCAGAGCCATACCTGGGCTTTCCCTCTGTAATGCTGAGTTAGTGTAATTACACCTGGTGTAGTGAGTAGAGGCAAAGAGGCTTGACATATTAACTCTTTCCTAACATTTTTATACATCATACCTACATTTGAACCAAGACAAGAAGTAGCTAAGTAAATGTTAACATTCAGTAATGCTATAATATCAATTGTACTATGCCCTGTCCTGTGTTAGGTTTTTTTAAAAATATGTTTTTTATGGTATTTCAGATTCACGGAAACAACTACTCTCATAAAGTGGACATCTTTTCTTTAGGCCTCATTCTATTTGAATTACTGTACCCATTTAGCACTCAGATGGAAAGAGTCAGGGTAAGTATCCTCCTCAAAAGAAGGTTGAAAAAGAAAATAAGCTAACATTTGCTAAAGAAAGAATTGCCAGGAGAACCATGGAGTAACAGGAGTGGGGAAGATAGTGGTAGCAGTTGGCCAGAGAAAATTTTTCCAGAGGACAAGTGGCCACACAACTCAAAGACTTTTAAAAGCTGGCAAGTTACACATCATTCATTTTTTTCGTTCTCAGAATAAACTTTGACCACAGCTTTTAAGACAGTACTCAAGGACTTTTAAAAGTAAGCCTATAGCCAAGCACCTTAAATCCCAGCTACTCAGGAGTCAGAGATCAGGAGGATTGTTGTTCAAAGCCAGTTCCGGCAAGTAATTCACAAGACCTTATCTCAAAAATACCCAACACAAAAAAACAGAGCCGGCAGAGTGGCCCAAGTGGTAGAGCACCTGCTTAGCAAGTGTGAGACCCTGAGTTCAAACCCCAGTACTGCCAAAAAAAAGTAAGCCTATCACATTCTTCCCCATACCTTGTAACTCTTCTAGTTGTTGTCCCTGGTATTTACCTTTCAATTTCCAAAATTTATGTTCTTATCACTACTTCTTAATTTATCAGTTTTAGATCTGTTTTAATTGATTTCTGGCCTTAGTAGAAGAGGAGGAAGTTCTCATAAGAACCAAAAGATTCATATCTTCTAACTAGAAGGAACTATCAAGTGTTCTGTACAATAAATGGAGAAAAAGTAAACAAAGCAACCAAATTTCATGACACTAGAATTAAGGACCCTAAAATCTTCCAAAAAGGAAAATAAAACAGGTCCAACCTAAGTAAGTAAGTTGGGAACCAAACTACATCAAAATGTATGGGCTATAACAAAGAACACTACCCAGAAAGTGAAAAGATAGGGGTAGAAGGCTTACCCTAGCATGCATGAGACCCTGGGTTCAATCCTTAGCACCACACACAAAAAAATTTAAATAAATCCACATGTCAAAATAAATAAATTTTCTTTCCTTTCAGACTTTAACTGATGTAAGAAATCTCAAATTTCCACCACTGTTTACTCAGAAATATCCTCGTGAGGTATGTATAATTCTCATCCCTCATTTTCCTTAAAATCATATTTAGAAGTTAAAGTGTCCTTGACAGTCAACTTCTCAGTTTCATCATTTTACAGATAGGGAAGCCAAAGAGAGTAAAGGGCCCTCTCCCAAGACCACACCATTTGTTAGAACTTCTCAGCCCAGCACCCCACAGAGGTCAGGCTGTGTGTCAGCTGCCCTGACCCATTGCTTAAGTAAGGCTGAACTCCTAGGGCACCCTCACAGGAACAGGGTCACGGTTATGATCAAACCATCAATCTCTTTACTTTGATGAACTTGCTAGAGATCTTTTAAAAATGACTTAGCCTTAAAAAAACAAAAGTTGCTAATTTCTGTTGATTATGGGTATAATCAACAGAGGAAGATTGAGAAGAGAAAATCAAGCTGCTCTTTAAATTGTCTTTCTTTTTACAGATTTTGTTTATTTTTATTTCATAGTATGTATGGTCTACAAACATCATTTTAAAATTTATACATTGGTAAAATCTTGAATTTTCTTAAATAATTAAGGTTGAAGTAAATTATAGTATATGTTAATGATCAAATCAGAAAAGGGCAAGATTTAACCCAATATTATCAGTATAATGAAGGGTTGCATAAAAAATTAACTTTATAAAATTTAATTTTTAAAATGTTTTAAAAAATTGTTACATTTTTCAAAGTTGAGTGTATTTTCAGGGTGGCTTATAAGAATATATGGCACATTAAAAAAGTATTTTAAAAATCATGAGAAAGTGTTGGGTACTGATCTCTGGCATGGTTATTTTTTAATTAAAATTTTTACCAAGATAATTATACATTTGCATGCAGTAGTAAGATTATTTTTAAAAGCAGATGGTGTCTGTGCTTCAAGCATGTGATTTTAAAACATTTTATAATATGTTAGAAAAATACCAATTACCACCAAAATGGTTCATATTTATTTGGAGCAGAGGTTGGCATACTAGGGCCCATGTTCAGCTCCAACCTGCTACCTATTTGGTAATAAACCTTTATTGGAACACAACCATGCTGTTTGGTTTGCATATTGTCTATGACTGTTTTGTGACTTCTACATAGCAAACTGCATTAGTTGTATCAGAAACTGTATGGTTCACAAACTTAAATTCAGAAAAACTTTGCTGGGTCTGGGAATGTAGCTCAGTGGTAGAGAGTTTACCTAGCACAGGCACACACAAAGCCCTGGGTTCGGTCCTCAGCATTGCAAATAAAATAAAGTTGCTTAGTGATCTAAATCTGGCCCTTTTATCAAAAACGCTTTTTGTATTTCAGTATCTGATGGTTCAAGACATGCTTTCTCCATCCCCCATGGAAAGACCAGAAGCCACAAACATCATTGAAAATGCTGTATTTGAGGACTTGGAGTTTCCAGGAAAAGGAGTGCTCAGACAGCGGTCACGCTCCTTGAGTTCATCAGGAACCAAACACTCAAGACAGCCTAGCAGCTCCCACAGCCCTTTACCCAGCAATTAGCCTTCTTGTGCTAGCAACCCAAGCAGGTAACACAGAATAGCCACCTCTGAAGAATGTGGTTTTCCAAAACGGTGGACTCGAAAATTTTATTCTTCACTCAATTTTATTTGGACTGGTTTTTCTAAGTCAAACTGAAACTGGATTTTAGGACCTAACCTAATTTGAGCCAACTCTTGATTTTTGCTGTACTTAGAGTCTCTGTCTAAATGCCATGTGGTCCTTGTTCTTTTATAGTTTCTGAAACTAGCTGACCCAGATTTATAGCCTTTACCTTTTAGGAGGTAGAGGCAATCTCTAAAATATAGAGAGATTTAAAATGGAAATATTTTTATAGTACAGAAGAATGTAAGTCCTCCCCTATGGTAACTATTGTTCTAGAAATATGCTTTCTAGAGATATGATGATTTTGAAACTGATTTCTAAAAAAGCTGACTCCGTTTTGTCCCTGGTGGGTAAATGACAAATCTGCACTATTTTGGAGGACAGGTAGCACAAGCTGTATAAATTTGTGTCTGTAGTTTTATAGTTCTATTTGTAGCATTAACTAGCTTTATTCCTTAGATAGTTTTAGGGAGAGTTTAAGAGCTTTTGTATTTTTACCTCCGATAAAGGAAAATGAAGCTTTTTATGTAAATTGGTCAAAAATTCTGGTTTGAGGAAAAAAACCTATAATAAGAAATGGATTATCTATTACAACTTAACTTTCAATTTATGAACGTTTTAACCTAATAAAATGCATCTTATATGTAATCTGTAATCCTGTAGGTTGGTACATCCCCCAGATTGATTATAGATAAGTTTAATCATCTCACTTGCTAACATGTTTTTATTTTTTCCTGTAAATATGTTTATTTTTTATTTATAAAAATTCTGAAATCAATCCATTTGGGTTGGTGGTGTACAGAACACACATAAGTGTGTTAACTATTGTGACTTTTTTCAAGTCTAAATGATTTAATAAAACTTTTTTAAATTACTTATGGTTGATGCTTATTTTGGGAGGAATAAGTTCTGAAAGGCAGATTTCCTAATTTACAAAATGGGACTATAGGTATTTGAAAGGTAACAAACCTACTGTCAGTAAAACTTATTCTTAACCTATTCGAGACAAGTGTTCTTCCAATTATTTCTAAGGACTTGACAGAGCCCTTTCAAAATTCACAGGATTCATAATCCCTAGATGTTGTTGGGAATAGAAAGAAGGCCCTGATCTAAAGGAAGAGCTCACAGAGAAAAGATGTGGCAATGCTGGCTGTGTTGATGTCACAGTATCCCATATGTGCCCCATGAAAGCATGTGACACCCTGGGCTGACTTGGGCACACTCTTTGAGGCTTAAATGCATGAGTTTTCCATCTCAGACAAAGAGTATTTACCACACAAAGTTATGAGCAGTTTGTAAGCCAGGAAAATACTCCCTAAGTATTTGTGGACTGTATCCAGACTCAGATGTAGCACTGCTGCTCAGATATCATCTTCATCCAAGGTGCTGCTTGGCTCGTGGCCAGCTCACCCTGGTCCTCTCCATCTCTTGGCCAGCTCGTTCTAGTTGCTGCTCCCTACTCTCTTCCTGTTGATTTCCCACCACAACTTACTCAGCCCTCTGAAGATCATCAGCCCCTACTGCAGCCCTGGGAGCTAGCCTTGGCAGGCACTCTTACTACCTGCCATTCTACTTAAGTCCAAACTCAGGTCCAGAAAGGTGCTATGATTTCTTCAAAATGGCAAAGCCAGCAAGAGCAGGACTGGACCCAAAGCCCAGGTATTCTGATTCTCAGTGTTTTGTGTATTCCCTTATACCATGATACCTGAGGTTTTGTAAATTCTCAGATATTGTAATTTGGCCTTCAGCCATTTTAATCCTGGATATGCCTTTGTTTGCCACCTTCAGAAACGTAGATCTAAGGATGGGGAGACCAAGGGGCTGGACCGGCAGCACTTACCAAGTCCATAATGGTAGCCAGGCTTGTCTCCTGCATTCTCACCCATCTGTCTACAGACCCAAGCCCACCTCCCCCTTCAAGTGCTATTGCTTTACTGGCATCTTTCCAAACCCCCCTACAGCCCATGCACACACTGACCTCTGCTTTTAGCACTTTGCACTAGCTACACTTACCGTTGTCAGGCTGCAGGTTAGCCAGCAGCTCCAATACAGCCCTGAGAGCTGTCTCTGCACAATGTCATCAAGTGCTTCAAGACATGCTTAAACTGGTGGTTCATGCCTGTAATCCTAGCTACTTGGGAGGCTGAGATCTGGAGGACCAAGGTTTGAGGCCAGTTGGGGCCAGATAGTTCACGAGATCCCATCTCCAAAATAAGCAGAGCAAAATAGACTGGAGTACATGGCTTAAATGGTAGAGCATCTGCTTTGCTAGTTAGTATGAAGCCCTAGGTTCAAACCCCATTCCCACCAAAAGAAAAAAGAAAAATATGTACCCAATTAAATGCAAAAGAGGGAAATGTATCTTTTAGGTTTTAAAGTAGCAGCAACTAATAATACATCCCATTCCTGGGAACATTTGCTGTCCCCAAACTAGATTGTCAGGGCACTGCTTATTGCCTTGGAGGCTTCCCCCTGAAGATTCCACTCCTATAACTACATTAGCTACCACCAGGTGGCACATTCCCACCTTTTCCGGCAAAAAGTATGCAGACAGCTGAAGGAAATAATATTCTTTAATCCACCCCAAACATCCAAGGCATCATGAGATCAGAAAGCACACTAACAGGAGACCTAAACATATCATATATTGCAAATTTCAACTGCAAAAAGTCCTATAATGCGTTTGCTATGAATTGCTTTCAGATTTCTCATGTGGATAATTAAAACAATAAAGATAAGAATGACATGTGTCTAGCTACTTGCAACAACTCTTAGTATCCCTCCCTAGTCCCTTTTTCAGTGCCTTCCCCTTTGGATCACTGGAATAGCTCTCTTCACTGATTCCTCTGGGAAGACCAAGAAAAGTTGGAACAGGGAAGGCTTAGGAGGAAATAAGGAAGAGAGTTCTCAATAGTGGAGGTGGAGAGAAGTAGACCAATTTAAGTATTATTGAGGCAGAAAGGTCAAGACACTGAAATTAACCAACTGTAGATGGGGAAACAATGGCTTCAAATTTCCGATGTGGGAAATTCCATAAAATCCAGGAGTGTATGATTTAGGGACAGAAGGAATGACCCCTGTTCCACAAATGTCCCCTTGTGATGAGTTTCCCAGAATTTGGTGGTAAATCATTGGAGCTTTATTAGCATATGGAAAGCCATAGAAAGTTTTCAAACTGAGGGAGAATATAATGACAGATTTTAAGGTCACCATGGCAATTGAGGAAGAGGGTTGACTAGACTGAGAGAACTGGAGTCAGGAACCAGGCAGGAGGCCACAGCCATTATTCAGCATGAGGTCAGAGGGCCTGAGCCAGGTCAATGGTTGCTGAAAGACATTCCTGTGGAGGAACTAAGCATGTGTGGCTCCTAGCAAGCCAGAGGAGCACTCAGTTACTACTCTTCAGTGTTAAATTGTTGAAGGACTTGGTGGGGAGGTGGGTGCTGTGCTGAGTAGAGCGAGCCCACTGCATTCCTAAATGATGTTAGGTTTTAATAGCACCTAGAGGGCTGGGGGTGTGGCTCAAGTGGTAGCACACTTGTCTAGCACGTGTGAGTCCGAGTTCAATTCCCCAGAACAAGAAGAGGAGGGAGGGAAGGAGGGAAGGAAGGAAGGGAGAGAGGGAGGAAGGGAGGCCCAGAGAATATCATCTTTTGCACAGTGCATGTGCCTCCCATGAGGGTCCTGGAAGAATGTTCACTACGCAGAAGCCCACCCAGAGGGAGTGAGAGCTTTGATACAGAGAAGTAATGAAGGAGAAAAAAGTGCTCCTCCCCAAAGGAGAGAGCCAAAGGATCTTCTGAAGACATATTCAGAACAGCTGAATAAATGAAGCTACATGCGCACTATGGGTATCGTGAAACTATGAACACAAAAGAGTCAGCAGCACAAGCAGGTGAATGGCAAATACAAGGTGCAAAATTCACAGGCATGAAGTTCTTGGGTTGTGTGTGTGTGTGTGTGTGTGTACGTGCGTGTGATTACCGGAGTTTGAACTCAGGGCTTTGTGCTTGCTAGGCAGGCACTCCATTGCTTGAGCCACTCTCCCAGCCCTTTTTGTATTGGGTATTTTCAACATAGGTCTCTGGAACTTCAAGTTGTGATCCTCCTGATCTCTGCCTCCTGAGTAGCTGGGATTATAAGCAGTGAGCCACTGGCACCCAGTGGGCATAAGGTTTTTAAAAGCTCCACACCCAAACACTGCGCTAGTTACCTTGGGGATGTCAGGAGAGAGTGGAAGGAGATTATTGACTTCCAGACGTATCTCAGTATTCTTGGGCTTCTTTCTGATGATGTAATAGCTTTGTGATTAATAATTGCATTTGTTTTATTTTGATTTTTAATACTAAGAACTGAATCCAGGGCTTTGCACATACTAGGCATTCACTCACTCTGCCATTGGGCTACATCCACAGACCAATGATATTAAATTAATAAAATAGGGGGGCCGGTGGAGTGCCTCAAGTGGTAAGAGTGTCTGCGTAGCAAGCATGAAGCCCTGAGTTCAAACCCTAGTGCCACCAAAAAAAATTAATAAGTAAAAATCCAATAAAGAGAATTTGCAATATCTTAACTGATCTTATTGCTCTGCTTTATAAAAGAAGTTAACACGATCTCATTTAATTCTACCAGGATCTTTGCAAAGCAGATAATGTCACTGCTGTTTTACATGTGAGGAAACAATGCAACAACTAAAATAACTACATTAACATAACAGGGAGCTTATAATAATCCGTATTATCACTCCACCAGTCACATTTGCGTAATAATTCCCACTTCTCCAAATTCTCTCCAATCTAGAGGGCATTTTCTAGCAATGACAGGTGCTCAGGCAGCATTGGGCTTTGGAATCTTAGCCTGCTGCATTACTTCTTGTTTACAGTTTCCCTTCAGCTCTCTAAACTGCCTACTACAACAAGTAGCCCTTGTGAAGATTAAGCAATAAAACATTTAACCTTTAGCATAAAATCTGGTAAACAGACTTCAAAAATTGGAGACTTAAAATGAAATCACAACTTAAGTTTCCTCACCTCTAAAATGGGTGTAATACCATTGGCTTGTAGGTTGTTGTGAAGATTCAGTGACATTTAAGTAGCCATACAGGACTGGTGGAGTGGCTCAAGTGGTAGTGTGCCTGCCTAGCAAGCCTAGCAAGTGTGAGGTTCTGGGGTCAGGCCCCAGTACCACCAAAAGAAATCATACAAATAGGGCTTTATGCAAATACATGGTGGGAGAGAGAAGTAGAGAAAGAACCCCGTTGGATATGCCAGAGGTATACAAAGGTAGAAAGGAAGAAAACAGGAGAGGAAGAAAAAGGGAAAGAAAAACAACGGCACAGTAAAACGCAGCCTATAAAACCACAATGTTTCTGGGGGAAAAAATGGAGACTTTGAATACGGAAGTTACAAACAGAGGCTGGCATTTGATTCTGTAAAGGCAAGGTTTTATGCAAATGGGAAAATACGGTTATGTCAAAAACAGCCCTTGTTAGACAAGGGGTTGGCGAGGGCTAGGAATGACTCCCTCCTTCCAGGACTTTGAGCCCAGACTGCCCGGCAGCAGGGCAGCTAGCGCCCCTCCTGCGGCTCCCCAGCGTTGCCGGAGGCTTTGAGAGAGAAAAGATGCTCAGATGCTGCACGGCCGCTCCAGGCTGGGGTCGGGAACCCGGCTCCGGCGCAGCCGGGAGTGGCGCCAGGATTGTTGTTGCAAAGACCGGGCGCGGGAAGAAGGGCTCAGCCCGGCCACACGGGGACGACAGACACCTAGGAAAGGCTGGGCTCCCCGGCGCGCGGCGCTCTCGGCTCCGTCGCCTGGGCTTTGGGGTTGAGAGTGGAAGGAAGAGCTGGTCATCCCCGAGTCAAGCCGGCGCGGGTGCGTGGTCCTCTTGTGAGGCCGATGCGGGAGGGCGGGCTGGCTGGAGAACCAAAGACTAGGGAGGTGTGGCGGGGGAGAAGATGCGGCGGGAGGAGACGGTCCATTGGCACCAGTAATTACCGCAATTACCGCCGGGCCAGGGGTTGGATGGACCCGCTCTGGGCGCAGACCTGCTGGGCGGCCAGCGGGTGGGCTTCTGGGTGTTTCAAAGGCGAAGGTTTCTGGAACACCGGCTGCATACCAAGTTCTCTTTCAGGCAGTTTATAGTCACAAAATCTCAAGAGATCCTGTGGCTCCCATCTTACAGAACAGGACACTGAGGCTTACTGGTCTAAGGATTTATCTAGGATGGGTGTAATCAAGCAAATCACAGATGAATTATAAGTACTTTTTTTTTAAGTGGATTGAACTCAATCTGGACTACTCACCAGGGAAATACAAATAAAAGCAACAATGGAATCTCACTATCCCTCTATTATATGGCAAAAATTTTACTCACTTTGTAAGTGAAAGTGTGATGAAAGAATTCTCTCTTGACAAGGCTCAGGTGGCTCAAAACTAGCACAGAAAAAAAATCTCTTATAGTGTTGGGAATGCAAACTGGAATGCTTTTTGTTTTTGTTTTTTTTTTTGATGAATTTTTTAACAGTATCTGCCTGAATTTGAAAGTTAGTTTCCCTTGACAAAGCAATTCCAAATTTGGAGCCCACTCTAGAAATAATCACACAGAGGAGGGATGTTAAGAAAGAGTAATAGAGGTGGACACCTGTTGCTCACACCTGTAATCCTAGAGATGAGGAGGATCAATGTGCGAAGCCAGCCAGGACAAATAATTTGCAAGACCCTATCTCAAAATCACCTATCACAGCTCAGCACTGGTGGCTCACACCTGTAATCCTAGCTACTCAGGAGGCAGAGATCAGAAGGATCGAGGTTCAAAGCCAGTCTGGGCAAATAGTTCACAAGACCCTATCTCAAAAAAACCCATCACAAAAAGGGCTGGTGAAGTGGTTCAAGGTTTGCCCTTACATTTAAATGCCAGAACTGCAAAAAAAAAAAAAAAAAAAAAAGCACCTGCCTAACAAGTGTGACACCCTGAGTTCAAACCCCAGTGCTGAAAAAAAAAAGGAAAAGAAAAGAAAAAGTAATAGAGGGGGTGAATTTGATCAAAGTACATTATATGCATGCATGTAAATATCACAATAAGAGTCCTTTGTGTAATTAACTTATGTTAGTTTTAAAAGAACTATAAAGTAAAAAAAAAAGAATCACCCAGATATGCTCAGTATTATCCTTAGTGAAAAAAAGCAAGTAAAAGGATTTTTTTTTTTTTTTCACTGCAGGGGCTTCACCCAGGGCCTTGCACATGCTAGGTAAACACTCTACCACTGAACTATATCTCCAGCTTGGGATTGTTAGATGTTTTGTTTTAATGTGATTTACTTATTGTTGGTGTGCTGCTGGGAATATGGGAATAGGAGCCTAGGGGTAGTAGGCTCTGTCCAGTGACAATCAGGTCCTTGGGCAAGTTCAAAGGATCACTGCCCTCAGCCATCTTCAAAGTATGGTTCACTTCACCTGCGCAGACTCTCTGGGGATGTTTGCACGTTCTTCCTGGGGCCTCTTGCAAGATTTACAGAAGATTATAGAGTCAAAGCCTTAAGGTTGGTTGCACTAGAACCTGAATTTTAAAGACATTTCCTGGTGAGTCTCAGGCACACTTCCCAGTCTTTTATTTTTTTTCAGTACTGGAGCTTGAACTCAGGGCCTACATCTTGAGCCACTCCACCAGCTCTTTTTTGTGATGCGTTTTTTTGAGATAGAGTATTGTGAACTATTTGCCCAAGCTGGCTTTGAACCTCAATCCCCCTGATCTCTGCCACCTGAGTAGCTAGGATTACAGGCATGAGCCATGGGTGTTGGTGCTCCCTAGTCTTTAAATACTGGGATCTTTAAGAACTGCCAGGACTAGAGGTGTGGCTCACATGGTAGAGCACTGGCACTTGCCTACCAAGTATCCAACCCTGAGTTCAACCTACAAAAAAAAATTGTTTTTAATTAAAAAAAAATAAATGCTTCCGGGTGCTGGTGGCTCATGTGAGCAATCCTAGCTAGGAGGTGTAGATCAGGAGGATCATAGTTCAAAGCCAGTCTGGGCAAATAGTTCTCAAGACCCTATCTCAAAAAAAAAAAAAACCCATCACAAAAATAGGGTTGGTGGAGTGGCTCGAGTTGAAGGCCCTGAGTTTAAGCCCCAGTACACCACCACCACAACAACAAAATGCTGATCTCCAGGCTCACTCTGGCCCCATGAATCACAACCTGTGGACGTGGGGCCCAGGCATCAGGACTGTTATTATTACTTTGGGGCAGGGTGAAGGGGAAGGGAGTTATGAGAATCAACCCAGGTCATGTGTGAAGCATGCGCTCTTCCACTGGGCTGCATCTCCAGCCCCTGGATATTTCAAAGCTCCCAGGTAATTCCAAGTGCATTCAAGATTCAAGGCTCAGAACCGCAGGCCTTGTCACTCAGTGTGGCAGCTGGATCGAGAGCATTGGAAATGCAGAATCCTGACTTCACCCCAGACCCACTGAATGAGAATTCACATTTTAATGGGAGCGCCAAGGTATTCATGTGCACATTAGTGTTAGAGATGGATTGTGGGTGAAATTTTAGTTTGATTTTAACCTTCCCTTTGTACTAGTGCTAGCCTGACTGCCAAGAGGGCAGATTGGCACTGTCAAGATCCAATACAGCAGAGCCATGGTTAATTCTGTTATTATCTCCCAAGCAATCCCTATGGGGAGGGAGCTGGTCTAGAGAGACCTGTAATCCTTTCTTCTGATCCCTGAAGTCTGGACAGACACAGGCTGAGGGAGAACTGACTTGGACACAGTACACGAGCAGAACTCTCTGTTGATTAAAAACTTAAAAATAAAAAATTAAAACAAAAATAAATCATCGATGTATTAGTTTTCCATCATTAGCAAAGACCTAAGATAATCAATTTAAAGGGAAGAAGGATGTATTTTGACTCACAGTTTCAGAGGTGTCAATCCATGGTGACTTGGGCCTGTGGAGAGGCAGGTACATCATGGTGGGAGGGTATGATGGAGGAGGATACTCATGGAAACTGAGAGTGAAAGAGGCAGAAAAGGAGGCCAGAGTGCAATATCCCCTTCAAAAGCATGAGCCCAGTAACCTAACTTCCTTCTACTAGGCCCCACCTTCTAAAGGTTCCACTACCTCCCAACAGCTGGGAGCAAGTGTTCATCTGCACATGAGCCTTCAGGGGACATTTCAGATCCATAAGCATAACAAACAAAATGAGACAGCTAGCAAAATTTCAGGTGCATGCAGACTACATTCATTGGTTCCCATCATTCACTAAACTTCAGAACTGCTCTATTGACCTCCAGTCTTGAATTAGCTCATGTTGACATAAGAGAATGTTTTATAGCAGAAATCTGGCCATGTTATCTATCCCCTGCTTCATTTCCCCGGAAAGCAGCTGGTCATCCTTGGTTAAAAATTGGACTCAGCCAGGCTCTGGTGACTCACGCTTATAATCCTCACTACTCAGGACGCAGAGATCAGAAGCATTGCGGTTCGAAGCTAGTCTGGGCAAATAGCTCACAAGATGCTATCTTGAAAATACTCAACACAAAAAAGGGCTGGAAGAGTGGCTCAAGCGTAGAGCACCTGTGTGGCAAGCATGAGGCCCTGAGTTCGAACCCCAGTACCGCCAAAAAAAAGCTGGAGTCATGCTGGGTGCTGGTGGCTCATTGCCTATAATCCTGGCTTCTTGGGAGGCTGAGATCAGGAGAATCAAGGTTCGATCAAAAGCTCTCAAGACCTCATCTCCAAAATGACCAGAGTAAAATGGACTAGAGGTGTGGCTCAAGCAGTAGAGTTCCTGCTTTGCAGGCATGAAGTCCTGAATTCGAACCCCAGTCCCACCAAACAAAAGGCAGATTTACAAGGTTGAGGTTGGCATGTGCCCACTCTGCTATTCTGGAATAATGACAGGCCTTTCCTGGAGCTACCATGTTCCTTCACTTCTCTGTCACCCACTCTCTACTCCCTCTGCCCACTGGAAACTGCTCCTCCCTGACTGGATGGCAGTCTCTGGGAAATCTCCTGATCCCAATGAAGGGCTGGCCAAGATGTCGGTAGAAGGAGTCCAGCCTTAGGAGTGCTGTGAGCACCCAGCACACATATGCTATCTGTCTCTCCAAAGACACTTCCCATTCTGCTAAGAGCTTTCCTGTCCTGCACTTGCAAATTCTCCATGCTCTTCCTCCCATCTGTGGGCCACTCTTGCTTTAGCCATGACCTAGGATTTGGCTTCCTCTGATTACTGAGAGCTTGTTTCATATAATGATGCTAAACCACAAACCAATGCCTCTCCTTACACCTTGGTATTACGATCTGTAACATGGGAACCTCCAGCCCTAAGACATTTCGCCCAATGAAATAGCACTGCTTGAGCACCCACACACTGTATAGTTCTTGGCTTTTTTTTTTTTTTTGTGGCACTGGAGTTTGAACTCGGGACTTCACACTGCTAGGCAGGTGCTCTACCACTTGAGCTACTTCACTAGCCCCCCCCCTTGGATTTTTAAGTCATTTCTGTAGGAAAAGTATTTGCAAGAGGAGTTTCTTTGCCAAAGGATGTGAGCATTTGGGAAGCTAGTTTCAATGTTTTAAATGTCACAATTGCAAATAGCTAAGCATGTTAAACCCAGTTATCATCTGAAGTTCTGATTTCCCCTTCATAAACCACAAGTGGGCTGCTCTGTTTAAAAGACTCCAAGTAGTTAATTATTCCCACAGACTGCAAAGTTCTAAAGGAGATTTGTAGTCAAATGGTAGAAGAATACTTATGTCTTTCCCCATGAAACGTATCAGCCCTCACCATCTGTTTCAAGCCCTTGTACCTCAAAAAAAAAAGGGAAGAAAGAAAGAAAAGAAACTTTGCTTTAATGAGTAGGCAATCTGTTAATTTAAATTTAGAGTTTCTAAATTTTTTTTTTTTAGTCCTGAGGATTGAACTCAGGGCCTTGCATACTCTAGGCAAGTGCTTGCTTGACCATTTGAGCCATGTCCCCCAACCCATTTGTTTGTTCGTTTTTTGACAGTACTGGGATTTGAACTCAGGGCCTTACACTTGCAGGTGCTATACCACTTGAGCCAGCCCCTTTTTATGATAGGGTCTTGCTTTTTTTCTTTTTCTTTTCTTTTTTTTTTGCCTACGCTGGCCTAAAACTGCAATCCTCCTGATCTCTGCCTCCCACATAACTAAGATTACAAATGTGAGCCACCAGCACCTGTCTGTATTTTGTTTTTGAGACAGGGTCTGACTAACTTTGCTTGGACTGGCTTTGAGCTTGTGATCCTCCTTCCTCCACCTTTCCAGTAACTGGAATTACATGTATGCACCACCACATCCAGCTTAGTTTCTGAACTTTATGTCAGACTTAAATAAACCTTTCTTTTATGTATATATACGTCTATTATTTTAAATTGTGATGAAACATACGCATAACATAAAATTCACCATTTTAACGAATTTGAAGTATACAATTCGGTGGCATTTAGTGCACTGCACCACTTTCTAACTCCAGAACTTTTTCATCTTCGCCAACTGAAACTTAATCATTCCCTCCTCCCTTCCCCCACCCTTCCCTCAGCTCCTGACAGCCACCATCCTACTGTCTGTCTGTCACTGAGTTTGCTCTAGACAGCTCAGGTAAGCAAAATCCACATATATTTTAGCGTTTGGAGATCAATGGACACATTCTGGCTGTTGCTGGGCCAGAGAGGTCTTGAGACATTTCAATCTGCACATGCTCTAATGTGCCCACACCCAAGGACCACCCTGCAATGCTCCCCAACCCCCATCTCCCATCCCCTCCACCCAGTTACAGGTTTCTCTCCAGCAGGGATTGACTTCAGGAGCTCTGAAGCCCCTTCTGCTGCTTCCGCAGAGCAGCCACTCAGCCTCACAGAACCAGTGAACATGTGGATTCCTGGACTTGACTCCAGACCCAGTGAATGTCCATCCAGACCCAATGGGGCTGAGAGACAGCATTTTACCAAGGAGCTCAGATGCCGCCCCTCAGCCAGGAGCTCTCAGAATTAGGGACCAGCAGTGGGTGGCCACACTGGAATAGAAGCCTAGAGGCTGAATCCCTCTTTCAGCCACTCTGTGAAATGGGCATAAGAATTCCTATGTCCCAGAGAGGGCAATCCCAGAGAGGACATAGGAATTGAGAATGAAGGCTGATACCATCTGCGGCTGTGTTTTGTAAACTCGGGAATATACACATGCAAGGACTGTTAGCAATACCTCCAAGTCCCCCTCTATTTCTGCAGCCTGCTTAGCAAGATCTTCCCCCTCCCCAGGCCAAGGAATGACAAAAAGCACCCCATCAGGTGGACATCATAGTGGGGTTGGGGGGGGGGGCCACAGCTCTGGGCAGCAGAAACTCTACCAGCAAAATAGCAGTCAGTTCAATTGATAATCAAAAGGAACCCTTTATTAACCTTTAAATTCTTAAAGTGCATCCACACACATTCCTATTTGTATCTCATGGACGGATGTAATTATCCTTACTAAATTAAATGTCAAAGTGAGATTTCATGAAAGAAACCAGGCTTCAAGGCCAGCCGAGCTACCACCTGTATGGTCTTTGCTGAATTCACCCAAGCCCTTGGTTTTCTTAGCTAAAAAATGAGTGATGGTGTGTTAACTGTATGGTTAAGGTAGGTATTGAACAAGATAAGGTGTGTGCTGGGCTACACATTCCCAGTGGAACTGTCCCGGTCCACCTCCACTTTATGGCACTCAGTTCTCTCTCAAGGAACCTCAGAGAGCTCTAAAAAGCACAAAAGGATGGAAGATGGGTGGCTGCTGGCATCTAGCCTTCTTTGCCCCAGCAATAAACTGAGTTAGGAGTGAAGAGTCTTAAGATGTCTGTTGACCAAATCAGGTATCTCCTTGATTAGACACAGTTACCAGATCAGGCCTGAACTTGCACTAGGAAGGCACAGAGGCTGATGGAGATACCAGCTCAAACCCAATTTGGAGTTCTCACAATCCTGCTTTCTCTCCAAAGACTACTCCAGCCAGATTCAGTGGCTTATACCTGTAATTCCAGCTACTCAGGAGATGAAGATCAGGAGGATCTGGATTGAAGGCCAGCTTAGACAAAAAGTTAACTAGACCCCAACAAAGCTAGGTATGGTGGTGTTCACCTGTGATCCCAGCTGTGTAGGGAATGTAAATAAGAGGACTGTGGTGTGGCCAGACAAAGCAAAAATGTGAGACCCTATTCGAAAAATAGCTAAAACAAAAAGGCATGGGACGGGGATAAGGAGGACAAATGACCCAAACATTGTATGCACATATGAATAAATGAAAAAATGAAAAAAAGGCATGGGAATGTGGTTCAAGTGGTAGAGAGCCTGAACATAAGGCCCTGTGGTCAATTTCCAGTACTGCCTAAAAAAGAAGGTGTTGTGGATAAAACAGACTCACTAAAGATTGCAATCAGCTGGAAAGAAAGGAATAAACTGCAAGAAAAGCATTTTACAACTGATGAAGAACATTTTTTTTCAATTATTTAAGAACTTTATTAGCAGGTGCTTGCAGTTTGTTGACTTTTTTGAAAAAATCAAGTTGTAAAATTTTATTACAAATTAAAAATGAAAAAAAAATTAAAAATGAAGTTCTTAAAAATCTCAACTTGACCAGATGTGAAACAATTTAAAAGCCTTCAAAGGCATATTGAGAAAAACCAGGCTTTTTAAAAAAACACGTTTGTCATTACCAAAGAGAGATGTCTTTAGGTAAATAAAACCCAAGGCTGCATAGATAATGCAGATAGTTCTAGTTATCTGGTCAACGGGCAAAAAGCAATCAACAGGCAAAAAGCAAGCACGTAAAGTCTTCAGCACCAATCTTTTGTTCATTTCTTACTGCTGGAATTTCATATGATGGAGAACATTTGGAAAATTGTCTCACTAAGGATTTAAGAGACAGTACTACCAAACTGAGTTTTTTCATTTCTTTCCTTCCCTTTCCCCTCCCTCTCTCCCTTCCTTCTTCCTTCCCTCCCTTCCTTTCTTCCTTCAGGAAAAAGGAAGACATTATGAATTACACAAACCCCCTACCCTAAGCCCCAGCCCTACTGAACCAGAATCTGCATTTTACCAAGATTCCCTAGGGGAAGCACTGGTGTTTGATGTGATCCCAAAAAGAAAGTCTCTCATGTAGTGTGACCAAGATGGATTAATATCCACCAAAATGTACCCTCCTTCTATGCAAGTAAACCCCTCATTTTTTAGCTGTTCATATGGCCACACAAACTTTCTATTTCTCAACCTTCTTTGCAGTTTGGTGTGTCCATGTGGCTAAGCTCTGGCCAAGGAGACATGATGGGAAATGGAGAATATTATTTCTACATTGTGCCCCTAAAAGAAAATGTACCTTGACTACCTGGGTGCTTCTTGCTTTCTACTAACTGAAAGATGTCAAATGAGTCCATTGCTATATTAGTCAGCTTGGGCTGCTGTAACAAAATATCACATCAGAGATTAGGGTTTTAGTTGTTGGGTTTTTTTTTTGAGAGGGGTCACTGAGGTTTGAACTCAGGGCCTCACGCTTGCTAAGCAGACACTCTTACTGCTTCAGCCACTTGGCCAGCCCTTTTTCTGTAATGGGGTTCTTTGAGATAGGGTCTCAAGAACTATTTGCCTGGGTTGGCTTGGAATCAGGATCCTGAACTCTGCCTCCTGAGTAGCTAGGATTCCAGGCGTGATCCACGGGTGCCCAACAGGATGAGGGTTCTAATATGTAAATTTGGGGGTACATAATTCAGTCCCTAGTAGCTATATTGGACCTAGGGATGGGAGCCCTAACAAAGATAGACTACCCTCTACACTGTTAGATGAGAGAGAAATATAGTCAAAGCACTGTATTTTGTTTCTCTTGTTACAGCAGTTTAGCCTACCGAGGTGACTCACACACACAGTCATATGCAATGCAATGGTGTGTCCATCAACAATGGACGGCACACACAATGGCAGTCCCATGCCTAAGTGATGTCACAGCCATCCAGACCACACTTCCGAATGCGTGAGTAGAATGTACCTTATGATGTCTGCACAATGATGAAACTGCCCCACAGAGCCTTTATTTATTTATCTATTTATTTATTTATTTATTTTGGGCAGTACTGACTGGGGTTTGAATTCAGGACCTCCCACTTACTAAGTAAATGCCCTACCACTTAAAGCCTTGCCGCTCAGTCTTTAACAACACATTTCTCAAAACATATCCCCATCGCTGAGTAGTGTGTAGCTGTATGTGTTTACATACACGCCTCTGAGCAAGAAGAAAAGTATAAAGTGATGTCTTCTGAACTGTTGCCATTAATTGCTGCAAGGGGGAAAGCAGTGCAAAAACTAAAATAAGAGCATTGAGGGGAAAATGTATCCAATAGCACGTTTGTGGTTTGTGTTTTAGTCCATTTTCTACTGCTGTAACAAAATAACTGAGACTTGATAATTTACAAAGGACAGACATTTATTTGGCTCGGGAGCATCTGGGGAGGGCCTTCTAGTTGCATAATGTGACATGTGTGCAAGAGCAGGTCTTCTTATAAAGCCACAAGTGTCATCGGGCCCCACCCTGTAACCTCATCTAATCCTAACTACCTCCCAAAGGCCCCACTTCTAAGTTTCCAACACATGAACTTTTGGGGAATACGTTCAAACTACAGCAGTAAGCAAATGCCCAAAGCTGTGAGAATCTTCACAGCAGGACTCTTAATCACAATGAAATATGATACAAATTTCAGTTCTGTCTAACACTGCCTCCTTCCTTCCCTCCCTCCATCTGCAGAGGAGATTCAGTGTCCCTGGGCAGGACAGGGATGAAGGAAGTACAAGCAGAGAGAGACCTGACATTGTAGGAACACCTTTCCAGGTTTATTTTCAGTTCCCCTCTCTTTCCCAAGGGCAGAGCAGTGGGCATGGGATTTCCTCAGGCCTTGGGATAGCCCATAGCAGCTTTTCTCTCCTCCTACTGGTAAAATGGCATCAAGGGTCCCCACCGATCCAAGATGGGAACCTTGATTCTTTGGTGACGAGGACAGCGACAGCCAGGCAGTAGGAGGTAGCCTTTGCCCAAATCTGCAGCAGGCTGGTACTTGGGCTCCAGGAGGCATGGGAAGTCAGTCCTCTGGTGAACTTGGTTGGGCTCGCCAAGGGCCACATACAGATCCGGGGAAGCTGGGTACATGTAAGGCCAGATACTGGTGAACTTGTACTTGTCCTCCTCTGTGACCACAGGGGCCTGTGGTGGGAAGAAGCCAGGGATCCCCAGGTCTTTAGCCGTCATGTGGGGTCTTTTGAAGGCAGGGTACCCATCCTCCAACTTCGGATTGGGGCTAGGGATCGGCCTAAAAAACTCTCTGTCCCGGAGCTGCATGTCGAGCTTCCCCTGCTGTATTAGAAACAAATCACATGTGGGAAAGGTGAAAGATAACACAGCTTCCCTTGGAAGCCTCCAAGGCAGACACACTTTGCTTATTTTAAAGAATTTTTAAATTCATTTGTGAATGTTAATACATACAACAGGAGGAAATCCTGAACTAATCTAAAAGAGTTTATGGTGAAAAGTAAGTCTGTTTCCCACTCCTCCTCCCTTTGTGCCCATCTCCAGAGAAAACTGCTCTTATCAGTGCTTTTTCTATATCTTTTTAGAAATATTTTATGTACATATCAACATATATTATGTACAGTTCCCTCACCTGGTTTATACACAAATGACTCAAATTATTATAGTCTATTCAGTGTTCTACTTCCATTAAGTCATGTATTTCAGAAATTTGTCCATCTTTGTATAGATCTTATTTTGGATGGTGATAGCTCAGAATAGGAAATAATCTCTTCCACTCAAAAATATGAAATAAAAATGAAAAGACTGATAAATTTGACTCTATTAAAATAAGAACATATATTTACCAAGATAAAGTATAAAGACAAACCACAAACTGGAGAAGAATTTTGCTACACCAATAACTGACAGATGAAAGAGGCCCAAAATATTTAAAGAATTCCTACAAATTAAGAAGAACAAGACAAGCGACCCAGTAGAAAAATAGGGAAAAGGTAGGAACAGACATTTCACTGGATAATAAATTTCCAATGAAAAGATGCCCAACCTCATTAATAGTGAGATCAAAATTATGACCCCAAGGAAATATGACTCCACCTCCATTGAATTTGCAAAAATTTCAAAGTCTGACAATGCCAAGTAGTGACTGCAGTGACAGAAGTGACTGTCCATTGCTGTGATAGTGTAAATTAGTACCACTGCTTTGGGAAACAGTGAGTTGAACTAATGCCCTATAACGTGACCTACTCCCAGAATGGATAAGCTGCACCTTAGGCTGTGTATCATCTTCATTGCGGCATTTGGGGGAGGAGAGTAGGAAGAAAATAAATACCTCAAATGTCCATCAACAGGGGAGGGGACAAATACATTGTGGCATATTCATGCAAGGTAGTATTACACAGCAGAAAATGAATAATAAGCCACAATATTTAGCAAAAACATGAAAGCCATGGAAGGGTACAAGTAATCCAAAATATTTTAAAGAAATACAGACATACAGTGTAAAACTAATTTTTAGCAAAACACGCACCCTTGTGTGTTTAGCAATGATTAAAGCAAAACTCAGAATACTGGCTATCTGTGGGGGTGGGAGGAGGGTTAAGTTTGGAGATACACAGGAGGCAACAGGGTACTGTTAATGTGCTATTTTATGCTGACTGATAATGGGGTTATTTAAACTGCGAATGTGTATTTTACAATCTTTTGCATGCATGACTTACATTTGATATATTTTTAACACATACTTGCAGACATATATGCATGTTCAAAAAACCTCTAAGTCAGATCTCCTGACTTTGGGCGTCATTTTAAGTAAGTGCCACAAATGTCCACATTGAAATAAGGACCATTTCAGGGCTGGGGTAAAGTGGTAGAGCACTTGACTAGTAATTGTGAGGCCCTGAGTTCAAACCCCAGTACCACCAAAAAAAAACCCAAAAAAACAAAAGAAAGAAAAAAGAAAAGAAGACAGATCATTTCAGCGGACAATTGAACAGATGGCAAGCTAGAATGCCTTCCTACCTCTTCTGGCATGGCCTTGGAGTACTTGTGCTTCCCATAGGGCTTATAGTCCACCATGTAGGAGCTTTGGTACATGTCTAAATCCACAGGGGCCTAAAGGACAGAGAGGATACAAAACAAACTCTCTCTTTTCATTCTTTCACTTGAAGCTCTTGGATGGCTTCTCATTGTGTGCAGAACAAAGGCCAACTTTTGGGCCTAGCATTAGGAGCCCTTCATGACCTGGCTTTGTCCCTTTACCATGCATCTTTCTCCCTTCATTCAAGGTCTCTGTGCTCCATCCTTACCTCCCCCCACAGTCACACATGCCTGGCATGTGCTCTTTTTGTTTTGTTTTGTTTTTTTGTGGGGGCTTGGTAGGCAGATGCTCAACCACTTGAGCTACTCTGCCAGCCCCTGGCACGTGCTCTTATCTCCTGATGGAAACCCAATAATTGTCCTTCTTTACTGACTAGCAAATGCCTATGTATCCTTCAAAACTAAATGTCATTCCTCAAAACATCTCCTACCCTTTTATTCTCCACCTCCCAAGAATGAAACCTTTTCCCCCTTGCTTTGGTAGCAGAATTTGCATCTCTTCATGGCAGCACTGATTGGGTGTTCTGTCAAGGATTTAATGAAGCACACTAGATTGAAACCTAGTGTTGAAACTTAGACATCTCTGCAGCCCCAAAATGCAGCACAGGTGCCTGGCACACTGTGGGCACTTAATATGTGCATGATGAATAAACAAACAAACAAATAAATAATTCCCCAGAACACTGCAAACACCTAGCTGTCCTATGCCTGTGGCAAAAAACTAAACCAAACAAAATAAAAACATCATGCCAGAATGATGATCAGAGGGAGTCCCAAAGAGCCTGGCCCTCCCCTGAGACAGTCACAGGTGACAGAAACCCACATCACTCACCTGTCTGGGGTACACAACACCTGCCATGATCAAGGACCTAGACAGACAAGTTTGTTAGCCCTTCCTTGGCCCAAGCAGGGGAAATAGCCTTGGCCCCCACCTCTGCCAACCATGCATGGACCCATCCTAGTCCACTTAGCCCCTTCCTCTCCACCTCCCCCTGAACCCCCACCCTGCAGATTACCCTATCATCCATGTGGAGGCCCAAGGAATAAATGAGCTGGTAGACAGGGGCCCTGGGACAAGGGCACTAGAGCAGGACTTGGAAGGAATTAGGATTCACTCTTAGAGCATCAGATTTGCCTCTCAAACAGGTAAATCAGATAGCAGGACAAGTGGTATGCTGGTAAAGGTTTTAATGACCATGTCTTTGGCAAACATAAGCCCTGGGTTTACAGCATCTGCCAATTCTTGTTGTGTAAATATTCCCACCATGGTGCATTTCAAGCCATCAACATCCCTAACAGCTGAGTTGCCAAGATGTGCACAGAAGGGGCTCTCATGAGCCAGAGAGAGGAGGCTCTGGCACACAGGCCCCCTGAATCAGGGCTCACCCTGCCTAGAGGAAGCCAGGCCCAGGCCTAGGACTCGGGCACCCTAGTTCAGAAGCAGGGTGTCCAAGAGGAAGAAAGTTATGAGGCGCTACTTTCTCAGTAGAAGGATAGCAGCTCCAGGGTCCAACCCTGCCCATCACCCTCAGCCCTGAAGTCCTAGGAGAGGCCTCGCTGCCCAGGCACAGGTGAGCTGTCTGAACTCACTCCGCCACGTGTGCACAGACCCCTAAGTTCATGGTAAGGACTCCATTTCACTCCAGGGAACCCTGCCCTGAGCTCTACTATGTTTAACAAGCTGTGGCCAGCAGGGTGGCCAGACCTCAGCTGTCTCCTGTATTCCTTCCTTTTTACACACAGACAGCTTCTCTCTGGAACTGGAGACCAGCATCAGTACAGACAGAGCCTACCCCTCCTTCTGCCAAGGCACGACAATGCTGCAGCCCTTTAAACCCCACACACTCTCTCCACGTGAAGTCTATGGGCACTGTTCCACTCCCATACTTGTCTCCCAGGGCAGTTCTGACCTGTGTGGTGGAGGCTGTTTCGGTCATAGGCCCTGGTCATTGTGATGTGGGTGGCTAGTCAGCTCTCCTGCAGGTCAGCTGCCCTGTCAGAGTGAGCTGTGGTGTCTTAGCACACCTGGGCTACTGTGAACCTGGCAGCATTGGACAGTACCCAGGGATGTATGTCTTTCTAATACTCTACAGCTCAGTCTGTTTCTGGGAGAGGGAGGAAAACAGAACCCTATGTGGTTGATGACATAAGTATATACCTTAGCTCCCGATGGTTTCTGTTCCCACAGAGGCTGGCTCAACCTATTTGTCAAAACTCTACCCATGCCTTAGGATGGCTATTTAAGGAAGGAATTTTCTGTCTTTTTTTCTTTTTTGGTGGTCCTGGGGTTTGAACTTAGGGCTTTGCGCTTGATAAGCAGGCACTCTACCACATGAGCCACTCCTCAAAAAAAAAATTAAATAGAACTGGGCATGGTGGTGATATAACCTGTAATCCTAGCTACATAGGAAGCAATGATTGGGAGGATTGAGGTCTGAGGCCCGCCTTTGGCAAAAATGTGAGATCTTATCAAAAAAATAAAGCAAAAAGGGGTGGGTTTGTGGCTCAAGTAATAGAGCACCTGCCTAGCAAGTGCGAGGCCCTGAGTTCTAACCCCAGAACCACCAAGATAAAAAATAAAAAAGAAAAGAAAAGTGGTTGTGGGTGCTGGAGAAGTTGGTGATGATGTGACGTGGTATAGTCACTATGGAAAACAGTTTGGTGATTTCTCACAAAGTTTAAGCACAGTAGTACCATGTGATCCAGTAATTTCACTTCTGGTTATAAATCAAACAGAACTGAAAATAGTTAATCTAATTTTCTTTAAATTATTTTTTACAGTGCTGGAAATTGAATCTAGGACTTCACTCACGCTAGGTAAGGTGCTCTATCACTGAGCTACATCCCAAGCAGGATTGAAAGTAGGAACTCAGAGATACTTGTATGCCAATGTTCTTAGCAGCATTACTCACAATACGCAAAGGTCCATCTGCAGATGAATGGATCATCCAAATATGGTATATAATATTATGGAATATTAGTCGACCTTAAAAAGGAAGGCATTCTGAAGCCAGGTGCTGGTGGCTCACGCCTGTAATCCTAGCTACTCAGGACACAGCGATCAGGAGGATTGCCGTTCAAAGCCAGCCCAGGCAAATAGTTTGCAAGACACTATCTTGAAAAAACCCTTCACAAAAAAGGGCTGGCGGAGTGGCTCCAGGTGTGTAGGCCCTGAGTTCGAGCCCCAGAACTTAAAAAAAAAGGAAGGCATTCTGACACATACTACAACATGGATGAACTTGGAAAACTTTGCACTCGGTGGAAAAAAATAGTCACCAAAGAATTAATGTTGTATCTGTATGAGATATATTCTAGATATCTCAGAGACAGAAAGTAAAATGAAGATAGGTGCTGATGGTTCACACCTGTAATTCTAGCTACTTGGGAGGCTGAAATCAGGAGGATCACAGTTTGCAGACCAGCCCTGGCAAATAGTTCTCGAGACCCCATCTCCAAAACAACCTGAACAAAATGGACTGGAGGTGTGGTTTAAGCAGTAGAGCACCTGCGCAAAGCCCTTAGTTCAAATCCCAGTACCACCAAAGTAAAACGATTGCCAGGGGCTGAGGGAGTTAATATTTAGTGGGCATGGAGTTTCAGGTGGGGAAGATGCAGTTCTGGAAATGGATGGTGGTGATGGTTGCACAATATTGTGAACTTGCTTAATGGTACCAAACTGTACACTGAAAGTGTGAAAATGATAAATATATATATGAATGCCAAAAAAAAAAAAAACCCTACCCTCTATTTAAGGACCAGCTCCTGCAGGAAGCTTTCCCTGATCCCATTTGATGGCACCATAGACTGCTCTCAGTTACCCAACCAGTATTTATTGAGCACTTGCTTTGTGTTGGGCACACTGTTCTGAACCTTGCAGATTTAGCATGAACAGAATAGGTGAAAATCCACTGAGCATTGGTGGTACAGTGGTTAGCATAGCTGTCTTTCAAAATAGATGGAAATTCTTGCTTGCACACAGTTTATATTCTGGTGACAGGGAAACATAGATCTGTAAACAGCATGATAAGCAGCCAGCCTCCATCAGCACATACGTGAGGTGATGTGTGATAGAATGACTGAGTGGGTCCTTCGGACAGGGATCTGAGAAGGCCTTTCCAAGAGAGTGATGGTAGAGAACAGTCTGAAGCAAAAGCACCAGCCATACAAAGGTCTGGGGCATGGTTCCTGGCTCAGCAAGTGCAAAGCCCAAAACGCAGAAACCATGGGAAAAAGAAGTGCTAGCAGCTTGCTCTAGAGAGGAGGGAGAGATGGGTGAGGCGAGGGGACGGAGTTTACTGTGAATCTCTGACCTTCCTCACCTTTCTACAATGGCATGTCAGGTTTCCCGCTTTAGGGACCACATGGTGTGCAGTGCTGACCCTATGCCTGCTCTACGTGGGCGTGCAGCCACAGCAGTGGATTCGTTGAGATGCTCGTGACCCAAGCTGGGCTGATGAGTGTCATCTTCCTTTCTTTTATTTTTTATTTGATTATTTCCTTCTTTTTAAAAAATTATTGTTGTGCTGGGGGTACATTGTGACATTTACAAATATTCTTACAATATATCATAGTTGAATTCACCCCCTCCATCATTCTCTTTTATCCCCCGTTCCCCTCATTCCTGGAATGGCTTCAAAAGGTCTCATTTTTCCATTTACATACATGTGTACACAATATTTGCACCATTTTCACCCACCTACACCCTCTCCCCAATGTCCCCTTCTGAGAAGGGTGCTCTCTCTTTCTGAGTCAGGAAACACTTAGTAGAGAGAGCCTGGCCAAGAATGAAATCAGCACAGAGGAAAGAAGACCCATGAGATGGAGACATAGTGACGGCATTATGACACTGAGGCCCTGGATACATCCATGCTAGAAGCTTGACCTGCGTCTTCCCTTTGCAGTGTATGTGAACCAATACATTCCTTTTCTTTCTAATGCCAATTTCTGATGAGTCTCTAACTTCTAGCTGAAAAGTCCCAACAACTTTAGCACTAGAAAGTTAAAATAGTTATTTCTCCTACCAAACTGGGAGATTGTTTTTTATTTGTTTGGTTGGCTGTGTTGTTTTAATTTTATTTTATTATTATTTGTGCTGGGAATCGAACCCAAGGTCTTGAACATGCTAAGTGCATACTCTACCACTGAGCCACTCTCCTAGCTCTTAAGCTATGGGATGTTTGAGTAAAGAATCAAATCTCACTTGCCTTTTTATTCTCAATACATTGTCACTGGAAGGTGGGGATAAGTAAAACTGAAAGAAGTGGAAGGCTGGGTGTGCAGCTCGATGGTGGAGCTTGCCTAGTATGCACAAGGCCCTGGGTTCCATCTCCAGCAACATCCCCCCCCACCAAAAAAAAAGAGATGGCAAGAATAGGGCAAAAAATAGAATGGCCACAGGGATGGCAGTGGAGGGGACATACGGGACAAAACAAGTGATCGTTGTGCCCAAGACACAAAATAATCAGGAAAACATTACCAAGTAGATTTTTGAAGTCTAGATTCAAATCCTGATATAGCCATGTGCCACACAATGACAATTCAGTCAATGACAGGCCACACATGTAACAGTTGCTCCATAAGATTAAAATGGTGTAAAAACTCCTATCACCTAGGACAACAGGTCACAGGACCACACATCACTAACGTGAGTGTGGAAAGGCTGCACTGCCTATCAGGAAAGTTAGCACACACAATACACACAGTACGTAATGCTTGATAGTGATAATAAATGGTTATTTACAGGCTTATGTGTTTGCTACACTATTATCATTATTTTCGTGTGCAACTACTTATTAAAAAAAGTTTACTGTAAAACAGTTGTCCTGTTTTGTTGGCAAGCCTCATACATCTCGTGTTTACTGTGTCTTTTAATGGCATCATTTTTTCTTGTGCTTGATTTAATTTCATGTTGTTCATCAGGGCTCTCAGAGAAACAGACTTTAACACACATATATATTCCATACGGACTGGGTGTGCAGCAAGCTATACCATTGGGGTTTGTGTAAGTATTCTCTACAGCATTCTCATAATGACAAAAATCACCTGCCAAATACCTTTCTAAGAACACATCTTCATGGTGAGCAAGGCATACCTGCAATTCCTCTCCTTATCCCATTAGGTAAAAATCTTCTACGTTAACCATCTGTAAAACAGATGCAGTATCTTTGTCTGCTCATCTTTGCTGAGTTCCTGCTCTGTGTCTTCCATTACGCAAGGGTTTGCAATTATATGATAACATAAAATAGAAATGGCCTCTGCCCTTGAGTTTACATATGACAGGCAAATATATAAATAATCACATAAATGAATTTTTTGTTATGTGGCCCAGCCAAGTCTTGAACTTGCTGTGTAGCAAGTGGCCTCAAACTCACTATCCTTCTGTCTCAGCCTCTGAAGTGCTGGGATTATAGATATGTGTCACTATGTCTAGCTAACAAGTGAGTCATTTTTAGACTTCAAACTCAGGGCCTTGCACTTGCAAGGCAATGCTCTACCACTTGAGCTATACCTCCAGCCCAGAAGTAAGTTTTTAATTACAATTATGACATGTACATTAAGGAGAAGCATGAGTATAGGGACCTGATCCATCTTGAGGGGTGGTCGGAGAAGACTTGCCTCAGGTAGTGACACTTTGACTCAGTCCTAAAGGGAAAGGAGACTTCTCACTACCCTAAGGCTGGAGAGAGACTCATGTGTGAAGAGGCTGCTCTGCTACAGCAGAGAAAGTGCAGATGAGGCTGGAGAGGAAGGTGGGACCTTATCACATCCAGGAGGGTCCTTGACTTTGTCTTTTCCAGGCCACTGGATGATAGTAGTGGTTGAGACCAGTTGGATGAGATGACAGTGGATCTGAAGAGAAGTAGTAGGTTCCAGAGGCACTTTGGAAGTTGACTCTATAGGATTTAATCATCATTAGGAGGCAGGGGCAAGGCATAGAGGGGTATCAAAGAGATTTCCAGATTTCTGAGATGAGCCACTGGAGTTTGATGATTCTTGGATGAGGTGAGAAAAGCTGGGGAAAGCCAGGTATGGGGAGTAAGACCATGAGTACAATTGGGATCGGATCCCAGTTGGGGAGCTGAGGGCTTGTAAGTGCAGAAAGTGAGTCAACAGATGGGTGGAGAAGAAAGTTCTGGACATATGACACATACTCTGAAATTGCTGTTAGGAAGTACTTGAAGCAATTAGGAAAGATATACAATACCTCTTCTTTCAGTAATTAACCCAGCAGAGAAACATGGCCCCAGCAGCAAAGGACATCCTGCTGCCTCCCAGGACTGGCAGGAGGGGAATCAGGTCAGAAGGGTGATAAAAGCCACTGGGCCCAGGTACTCAGGCCTCTTGCATCCCCTTTGCCACCTTTGCTGTGGCTGGGTTTTGCAAAATCTCTTGGCTCCAATGCAGCAACATTAAGGCAACAACCTGAAGGGGCAAGAGGGTGTTAGTTCTGAAGCCCAGGCAACTTACTTCACTCCAGCGAGCCCTAGAGTCCTCTTTCTTGGGGACTGAAACCCTGCTTTGCACAGTCTTCCTCAATTCCAGACTGCAATATACCAAACTTTTGTAACTGGCACTGGAAGGCCGAAAAATATCACTTTGAACTAATTTTTAAAGTTTTTACAGTGTAATACATCTTACGAAAGTTTCTGAAGCACAAAACAGTCACATTTTTCATGGTCTTATCTGTTTTAGCAGCATGCAAGGGGGGATCTTTTCTAAATTTGGAAGAGATGGAAAATAAACCAGAAAGCATATTCTGTTTTTTTTTTTTTTAAAGACACAAAAGTCTCACTTCTATTGCCCGGCTGGCCTCAAATTCTTCATGGGCTTGAACGATTCTCTCACCTCCATCTCTCCAATAACTAGGGACACAGACATACTCTGTTATGCATATGTCTGTAGTTACTCCTGGCTGGTTTTTGTTTTGTTTTGTTTGCAGTACTAGGGTTTGAACTCAGGGTCTTGTACTTGCTAGGCAGGCGCTCTATCACTTGAGCCACCCCCCAGCCATTTTGATTTTTTTTTAAGTTTCAATCACATATGAGTTTTGGGTTCAAACTGTGTAGAATAAGATAAACTAAACTGCATTATAAATATCAATATGAGTGTCCAAGCACAGTTATGTTAAAATAAATGTTATTTAAAAGAATGCAAAAAAAAAATGTGTGAGCTGGGCACCAATGGCTCACACCTGTAATCCTTGCTACTTAGGAGGCAGAGATCAGGAGGATCGAGGTTCAAAGCCAGCACAGGCAAATAATGCTCAAGACCTTATCTCAAAAAAAACCCTTCACAAAAAAAGGACTAATGAAGTAGCTCAAGGTGTAGGCCCTGAGCTCAACAAGGTGTAAGCTGAGTTCAAACCTCAGTACCGCAAAAAAAAAAAATGTGAACAGGACAATAATCAGTGTATACAAAGTGCCCAAGGTTCTCAACAAGCTTGTCCGCTCCTTCCTCTAGTGAGGGTATTCGCCACTAAATCTACAACTTCTTATTGTTAAAATAGTAATCCTAATACATACTCGCAGGTGTGGATGTGAAAATTAAAGAAGAAAAATGCATACAGTTACTCAGCTCTGGATCTGATACGCTGTAGGAGCTTAATTATTGTTGAAAAATGCCCCTACAGCCCTTCTGAGAGTAACTCCCACTTCAACCCCTGTAGCCAGGAGGGAGAACAGGGCCCCAAGTTTTTGTCCATGCAAATTCAACATGCTAATATTGTTAAATCACAGGAGGAAATTCTTCTCCCAAACCAGAAGCTCTCGAGTTCCTCCAGGCTTATATTAAAGGGATTACAATCCATTTCCTTCCTAATACAGCTAATGCGCCATGGGAAGCCCCCAGGCCAGGGATTAAAGCATTTATGCCTTTAATTAGGAGCAACCCTTCCCTTGGAGTCAGAACCACAAACAGCAAGTCAACACTACAAAGGCCTCCTCCCCAGCACAGTGGGGTATTGCCTGCTCTCCAGGAGCCTGGAGCCTGAAGCCACCAAGAGCTTAGCAAACACCCTTGTCCCAAGAGGGGCCTGGGCTGGAAAGCCCTCAGCAGAAATGGAAACCCCTTCACCTGAGAACAAACAAACAAACAAAAAGCAGATCCTTGAGTTCATTCAGGATCAGGCCCTGACGTACAGCAGGGCAGGTAAGAGGAAGCCACCTGGATAAGGGCCCTGTGGACTTGTCACATCTCTCCGGGAGGGGGTGGAGACACAGGACTGACCCACAGCAGCAAGTCATTAGCTTTTAAGTGGACAGCTCTGAAAATTAAGATGTGTTTGTGCTTCAGAGAGGTCTGCCCCATAAGAATGCCTTCACCAACCCCACACAGGGTCTCGCTTGGTTTTCCATACCAGCCTAGGATACACATTAAAATCCGGATTCCTGTTGCCACCTTTCTGACTCAGATCCTACTTTTGAGAAGCTTCTATGGAGATTCTTCTGATTCCTTTGGGACGAAGTGACACTTCAGGGATCACCTGTTCTGTTTGTAGAGAACAGTCTTCCAGGGAAAAGGCAGCCAGCCAGGGCCTGGTCAGGGATGTGTGCAGGGAGATGGGTATGCACAGTATGTGAGAAATGATGCCAAAAGAGTCCACGAAATTGTTAAGATAGGACAGGAACTCAGAGCCTTTGGCTTCATTGTTCAACACACAGGTATGGTGGGTACATTCCAAGACCCACAATGGTTGCATGAAACTGCAACGAGTATCCCACCCTATGATTTTTCCCCTTATATAACCCTATGATAAAGTGTGATTTATTATTTATTTATTTTTGGTAGTACTGGGGATTAAACTCAGGACCTTGTACTTGCTAGGCAGCTGTTTTACCACCTGAGTTTATTACCACTCTAATAAAGCATAATTTATAAATTAGGAACAGTATGAGATTAAAAACAATAGTTAGGGCTGGAGATGTGGCTCAAGCAGTAGAGCACCTGCCTAGCAAGCATAAAGCCCTGAGTTCAAACCCAGTCCCACTCCAAAAAAACCATTAAGTGAGACAAAGAGTAGCCACTGATGAGGGACAACTGTATTTGATTGCCTCTACACGCACATCTTGGCATAGAGAAAACATGACCATTGTCCAAGACAGACACAAAAATGACCAAACACCTTCCTATCCTGCCTCATGGGGACTATTGCTTCTTTAGCCTCAACTTATTCCTCCTAGCTGACAGATAAGAGTTATTAAGCTATCGCGTCATAAAGTTACAGCTGCTTCTCAATATATAGTTTCAGTACTGACATGAGGAAACAGGCACTACTGTTAAGAGTACACATTGCCAAAATCTTTGGAAGACAAAGAAATGTCAATGGCTCTACCCACTGACCTAGCAACTGCGAGTCTAGATGTAAGTCTAACATCAATGATCACTCACTTGTACAAAAACAGGCATGACATAGTTTATTACAGCGTTACTTGAAATCACAAAAATCTGCATCAACCTAAATCTACACTAGCAGAAACTGATTGGGGTGCAGAGCCACTATGAAACATTCTTATCTCTTTTAAGAAAATAAGATCTTCAGATGAACTGCTATGGAAAGATGCCCATGACCACGAGAGGAAGAAACCATTTCTGTGAAGATACGAAAAATATAATTTTGATATCCTTGGAGATAGCTGAATAAATCTTTTGCCCAAAGGCTTGAAAATGGAACGAAGAATACTAGCTCTGCAAGGCTTTTCCCCATAATAAATCTAGGATACATTCTGTGATGCTCAGTAACTCTCGATTGCTGATAGTGCTGTTGGATTGTGATGGTGACATCTATGTGCAAAAGAACAGGAAGGAGATTACCTCTAAAGGACATTACTCTGCCCACCGGTTACTGCAACATATTCACCGAGCTGTTTCATCTCTGTGTTCCTCTGTCAACTTTCCTAAATTCTTTCAAATGCTTTTTGAAGCCCGCGTCTAGGGTCAGTGCTGGGTCGGGCCAATTAGATGTTGAAAGGGCAAGGTGATCAGTAAGTCACACCCTCATTCCCTCCCTGCCTGACCTGATGCTGGAGGGGTAATCTGTGAGAGCATCTCCCTTCATGCCATCACATTGGAACGAAGCGCAGAGAGGAGCATCGTCCCAGGAATGGCGTTGACAGAGCAGTCAGTCACTTTGAGGTCAGCCTGTTCATACCTCATAACGCAGACCTAGCGATGGGAGGTTGAGAAAAAGACTGACATTTTCAAGATAAGTTGGTGAATCAAAGTGTGGTCCTTGCTCCTGCAGGGGCATTTGCTAAGAAAATAGACTCTCCAGGCCCCACTCCAGATCTTCAAAATAAGAAGTTGATGGGAGAGGGTGGGGGTGCATGGGAATCAGCATTTTAAACAGGCTCTCCTGGAAATTCTTTTGTACCCTGAAGTCTGGGAACAACTGAGGAAGACCTTGGTGATATTTTGCCCATGGACCTGTCTTTTGGGATCCCATTATATCTGATGGTATCTTTGTATGAAGTATTTTTGCAGTCAAGTGACCCTGTTCCATTATATGGTTTATAAAATCATGAGAACTAAAGGTTGATTTTAAATGGGCTCCTCTCTGTATATTCTAACAATACAAGACATAAGATAGGGCTGGGGATATAGCTCAGTGGTTTAGTGTTTGCCTTGCATGCATGAGGCCCTGAGTTCAATCCCCAGTATCACAAAAAGAAAAAAAAAAAAAGACATAAGATAACACAGAAAACTAATGATAATACTGAGAAAAGAAAGAAGACTTCAGGACAAATTACATAGATACATGCCCTTTACTGATTCACTTTACTAGCAAACTTCTTTTTTTTTTTTATTATTCATATGTGCATACAAGGTTTGGGTCATTTCTCCCCCCTGCCCCCACCCCCTCCCTTACCACCCACTCCGCCCCCTCCCTCTTCCCCCCAATACCCAGCAGAAACTATTTTGCCCTTATTTCTAATTTTGTTGTAGAGAAAGTATAAGCCATAATAGGAAGGAACAAGGGTTTCTGCTGGTTGAGATAAGGATAGTTATACAGGGAGTTGACTCACATTAATTTCCTGTGCATGTGTGTTACCTTCTAGGTTAATTCTTTTTGATCTCACCTTTTCTCTAGTTCCTGGTCCCCTTTTCCTATTGGCCTCAGTTGCTTTTAAGGTATCTGCTTTAGTTTCTCTGCGTTAAGGACAACAAATGCTAACTAATTTTTTAGGTGTCTTACCTATCCTCACCCCTCCCTTGTGTGCTAAAGCTTTTATCATGTGCTCAAAGTCCAATCCCCTTGTTGTGTTTGCCCTTGATCTAATGTCCACATATGAGGGAGAACATACGATTTTTGGTCTTTTGGGCCAGGCTAACCTCACTCAGAATGATGTTCTCCAATTCCATCCATTTACCAGCGAATGATAACATTTCGTTCTTCTTCATGGCTGCATAAAATTCCATTGTGTATAGATACCACATTTTCTTGATCCATTCATCAGTGGTGGGGCATCTTGGCTGTTTCCATAACTTGGCTATTGTGAATAGTGCCGCAATAAACATGGATGTGCAGGTGCCTCTGGAGTAACCTGTGTCACAGTCTTTTGGGTATATCCCCAAGAGTGGTATTGCTGGATCAAATGGTAGATCAATGTCTAGCTTTTTAAGTAGCCTCCAAATTTTTTTCCAGAGTAGTTGTACTAGTTTACATTCCCACCAACAGTGTAAGAGGGTTCCTTTTTCCCCGCATCCTCGCCAACACCTGTTGTTGGTGGTGTTACTAGCAAACTTCTTGCATAACTCAGATAAATATAATTTCGTATTCAGCCTTTAGAAATTTCTTCTCTATTTGTAATTTGTTGTATACACAGGTAAAATTTTGTTTTCCCCTACTCTTCCTACCCAAATCTTGAGTGTGACTGTATCACTTGTTAAAGTCAATTAACCACTTACATATAACAACACCTGGAAGCTTTCACCATTTCCTTCCTTCCCTCCTCTCTACACGTGTTTAGTGAGCACATCAGGCATGAGGGATCTGTAAGTGAACAAAGGACATGGTCCTACCCTTGGAAATTTCACTCTCTGGGATGAGTTGTACACATACCTATGTAATATTACATATAAATTATACAGTTACTTATAATCACTACATATAACTAAGTAAAGAATTAGAAATCATGCATGAAAATCCCAAATCCGTAGCAGTTGCTAATGGTGACTTCGGTTTGGGGGAGCAGATTGACTTTATGCACAGAATACAGACTTAGGTTGAACATCAACGCTTTGCCATTTCTTAGTGCGATTCCTAGGCAGTTTATATAACTGCATTCTCTTACAGAAAAAAGCAGATAAAAATGCCCCCTTGCAGGGTAGGTGAATGGTACAGAAACAACACATATAAAGCACCTGGTACAAGGCAAAATGTGGTAGTCATCCTCCCCCATCAACCCAAACCTGTGGGTTTTTTTTAAATATCACATATACAGTTCATTGTAATTCTTATCAGGTCTATAAGGTCAAAAACTGAACTCTACTTCCCTAAAACTTACACTTCTTCATCTTTGTGAGGAGGTCACATATCAGCCAAAGTCAAACAAAATCAAGAGCAGCACAATCAAGTTCCACCGGTGTGGTGCCTTTCCTAGCCACTGTCATTTCTGGCAAGGAACTTCTAGCTCACTTTTCCTCCTTCCCTCAATTCTCCACCCAGCAAACAGAATCGTTTTGTAATTTTTATTTCATTTTCATTAGGATATATTCGTTGTACAGGGGGATTCATTGTGATAATTTCAAATAGGCTTACACTGTACATTGGCCCCACACCCCCTCCCTACCTCACTTAAAGCAATTGCAAGAGGTTTCTTCTTCCATTTTGTACATGTATATGAAGTCCATCAACTGAATTCCTTCACCTTCATCTCCATTCATCTTTCGTCTCCCATAAGTACCCCCGCCCACACATGCACACTGTACTTATTTTACGGTCCTATCTTTCATTGCTAATTCCAAAGTCAATGTTCAAAGGGGTTTCTCCATGTATCCCTACTGTGAGTGTACTTTACTTTGGTCAGTTAACACGATGGCAGTGTATTCAGACCCCCGGTTAGAACCTTGGATGCTCCCTGCTGCCCACAGGTACCTATTTATCACCTAGTCCACAGAGATTTTTCTAGGGCTCCCCGTCCACTTCTCCCCCCACCCTCACATTAATAAAGCTGTTTTTAAAAAAGAAAAAAAACACATCTTAGGTAGGGTACAGGGTGGGGGAGGGGCTCCTTTTCACACAGGCCCTCAGTAGTCTCCACTTCCTTTCCAATGTGTCTACTGTAAATTTAAACAGACAAACGTATGCAGACCTAGGAGCCCACACACAGGACATGCTAATGGGTTGAACTGTGTGTCCACCACCCCCCTACCAAGATATGCTCACCTTTTTTGGAAATAGGGTCTTTGTAGATGTAATTGAGGTGAGGATCTCAAAGTCCTAAGAGTCCTTAAAAAAGAAGACCCAGAGAGGAGGCCATGTGACAACAGCCAGAGATGAGCAAGGCATCCACAAGTCAAGGGATGCTGGCCACACTAGACACTGAGGAAAGAAGGGAGCACAGTCTCCCTAGATCCTTCAGGAGGAGCCACCCCACTGGCACCACCCCATGGGTGCCTGGACCTCAGGCTCCTGGCCTCTTGGCCTGTAGGATAAATTACTGTAGTTCTTTGCTGTTGTGACTATGGGAAACTCACACGGGGAGTCAGAAGCTGGTGCCTCCTCCTGGAGGAGCCACCAACCGAGTCCCCTGTCCACTTCTCAGAGACCCTCGTTGCCTCTCCTTCCCCACATTGCCTTGAAGTCACAGGTCCTCAGACACAGTATCTCTGGGCTCTAGACCGTTGCACACTCTTTCTCCTCCTCTTTGCCTAGCTAGCAAACTCCTCCCCAGCTTGTCACTTCCTCCAGGAAACCCCTCCTGACCCGCTACGCGGGCACATTAGGTGCCTCTGCAGTGCTCTTGAGAGTACTTACCACAGGTTCTGTAGGCTGGTCATTCATTAGTGCACAACCTCTGGGATCAGTTTGCTGGAGTTCAAATTCCAACCCCAACACTTAGCTATAAGGCCTTAAATAAATTCTTAACTACGCTGGGCCTCGGTTTCCTCAGCTATTGGAATAAATCCTCAATGATTTGTGATAAAGATTAAATGAGAACATATGCACTGGGGTGCAGCAGTGCACATATGTTAAGGCCTTGGTTCCATCCCTGGCACTGCAAAAATCCAAGAAATAGACTGAGAAAGAAAAAGAGAGAATATGTGTGCAAAGTGTCCAGCACAGTGACCTAGTGCAGAACAGGCATTCAATAAAGAATTCAATCAGTCATAACCAGGTATGGTAATGCACACCTGTAATCCTAGCACTCGGGAAGTAGAGGCAGGAGGATCTGCCTCAGTGAGACCCTGTCTCAAAAAATAAAAAACAAAGAATACAATCAACCATGACATCTTAATTGCTAAGGGTAGCAACCATTATGATTGTCCCTCTAGCACCCATTCCATCTCTGCCATCACACAGCAGTTATGCAGTTAAGGTAGAAGAACCTCCGCCCCAGCTCACACTAGATGGCATCTGATTGGTCCAAGAGAAAAGTACAGCGTACATCAGAATCACCCAGAAGCCTGACAGGCAAACTACTGAGCCTGCCCTCAGAGCTGAGAATTTAGTGTCCGATCCCGAGGATTTGCATTTTTAGCAAATTCCCAGGAGATGCAGGTACTGCTGGCCCAGCAGCCATACTTTGAGAAGTTCTAAACCAATCAGGGTATCTTACTTCCTTTGTCTTATGATTGAATCAGGGGTAGGCACATGCAGCCATGATTGCAGGAAAATGTCCCCACCCCCATTGTAAAGCAAGTGGCTGTGGATACTGTTGGTGGCTCTTAGCACCATGAACAAAAGAGAAGTCAAACCTCATCTGGAACTCTCACACAGAGGAGGGAAGGCCCAAGAGAATCACAGAGAAATGAAGTAGAATCCTGGCTGAAGGTGTGGGAAACCCCAAATTCCTCATTAGCTACTAGGGATAACTTCCCTTTACTGTGCAAATCGGGGTAGATGTTGCAGAAGGGCAGTAGGCTGACATCTGACACTTGCTCTCTTGGTCCAATTGGTCACTAACCTGCCACTTCACTCTGGATAACTCATTTAATCAGAGGGCAGGAAATAGGTAGAATAGAATCTAGAGGAGAGAGAGAGAGAGTAGAGAGATTATCAGTAGCTGGGACCTGTTTTCCCCCTTTCTAGGCAAGGCGCTTTACCACTTGAGCCACTCTGACCGCTCCCCCATAATTTCTAAAGGGCAAAGTGGCCTTGTCATTTTCTTCTCTTATTTTCCTAGGGTCTGACTATAACACATAATACATCCTTTAAAAAGTTAACAGAGAAGTAAAAATATTAAGCCAGACAACAGTGGCTTACTCCTGCAATCCTAGTTACTTGGGAGGCTAAGATCAAGAGGATAGAGGTTTGGGGCCAGCCCGGGTGACAGACCCTATCTTCAAAAATAACCAGAGCAAAATGGACTGGAAGTGTGACTCAAGCAGTAGAGCACCTGCTTTGCAAGTGTGAAGTCCTGAGTTTAAACCCCAGTCCCACCTCCCTACTCCCTGAAAAAAATTAAGATCCATGCTAACTTTTTCTCTCAATTCCCAGAATAAGGACTAACTGTCTCCAAAACAAATGAACTTGTTTTTAATTTTATAGACTCTGCAAGTCCTGGGACTTTAACTTATTTCTTTCATGTCCTTGACCACAACCTGAAGTCACCTTGCTTGTGTTTTTGCTTGTGGTCCACTAGGCTGATGACTGCTGGTACATACACCATGGAGACCAGCCAGTCCAAGTCTCACTTGCAGGTTGTGGACCATCTTTTCCTATTTTTATTTTCCCTTATTTGCATGATCTGTAATTTTGCAAGCCACCTCAAATCCCTTTTTGGATGAGACTTGGCCTAAAAGTACAATGTTAGCCATCAGCATCTTCAGAAACCAATGAACTCCTTTACTCGGCTCATTCCTTTGTTAGCGTCTGATCAGTGTGCTAGAGGTAAGGGTGACAGATATTAAGCAAGAAAACTAAGAAATAAAGGAAATATAATTTGCACTACATAATTAGTGCAAGGAAGAAAATAGGCAAGAAAAGAGGGTAGGGGAGGAGTACCACCATTTATATAAAACAGTGTAGGGAAGGCCTCTCTGAGGAAGTGAGATTTAAGCAAGGACCAGAGGCAGGAGATGCTGGGGGAGGTAATCTGAGTGAGCAGCACAGAAGCACAAGCCGGGTTAGTTTTAGGAGCCACAAAGGCCTCAGTGATGAGTGGGAAGGAAAGGAGGAATGTGAGGGGGTGTGGAGGCAGCAGGAGATTCCGCCTTGTGGGTGAGGAAAAGGGAAGTTTTTCTTCTCTGTTCCCCATTGAAGTCTGGAGATTCTGATTGGAGTTTTGTTTTTTGTTTGCTTTGCTTTTCTGAGGCAGGGTCTTGCTAACTAGCTAAGAAGGGAGCCCAGGCTGGTCTTCAACTCCAATCTTCCTGCTTTCACCTACCCACTGCTGGGATTGCAGATGTGCACCTCCGTATACAGCATTCTGTGCTCTTATTTATTTTAAAAAGATTATTTTAGGACTGAGGGTGTGGCTCAAGTGGTAGAGTTCTTGCCTTGTTGCTGGAGTTTGCTAGCTGAGACACAGGACTCTTGAGGCAATTAGCAGGAAGCAATGTTTTATTGTGCCAGCAGCACAGACTCAGCAGACTCGTGTCCAAAGGCTGAGCCCCAAGAACAAAAGGGTCTCACCTTAGATACCCTTGCAAGCAAGTTACAGAAGCAAAAAGCAAGGTCTAATCCATATATGGTTATATTTAATTTTATTGGCTACTTTGCCCTAGTGCTATGTGACTTTCCCCTCCCTGGTGCTACGTGACCTTCCTCATGTTCAGATTTCTCAGGTTTTATCTCTCTGCTATGCCATCCCTTCCTCCCTGCTACTTTTTTTGGACTCAGGCCTAGACTGTTTTCTTCTGATCCTCCTCCCTGCTACAGCCTAGCAAGTGTGAGGTCTGAGTCCAAACCCCAGTACCACCAAAATAATAACAATAAAACAACAACAACAATAATGTTACTTTACACTGATACCACAGAGTATTATTCAGCAATTAATTTTTTTTTTTTGGTGGTACTGGTATTTGAACTCAGAGCCTCATGCATGCTAGGCAGGCACTCTACCACTTGAGCCACTCCACCAGCCCTATTATTCAGCAATTAAAAGGAACAATTATTGATACACACAAAAATCTGGATGGCTTTCAAGAACATTACAATGACAAAAAAAAAAAAGGCAATCACAATGGGTCACACACCGCATGATTCCATGTACACGACTCAAAATGACAAAATCTTAGAGGTTCAGGGTGGCCAGAGGTTAGGGACAAGAGTGGGGAGTAGGGAGCCTGGGTATTGCCATAAATGGTAGCACAAGGGAGATCTGTGTAACCGTGTCTTCATTGTGCTGGTGGTCACATGAATCCTCACTCAAGATAAAATTACACAGACTCACACACATCACGTGTAAACGAGTGCAGGTAAAACTGTAAGTCTGAATGAGCCCCAGGGATGTACACTTGTCAATTTCCCACTGTGGATAGTATAACATAGTCACATAAAATGTTAACACTGGGAAACTGGGTGGAGGTATGTGAGACCTCCTGTATATTCTCGCTGCTTCCTGTGAAACCATAAGCATTTTGAAAATAAGCTTTTTAAAAATTTTACTGTCTTTGTGGGAAGGAAGAGTGACCATGAGGAGTCCACATGATAGCCCTGTGGTAGCAAGAGATGGTGAGGCCCGGAGGGAGAAGAGACTTTGGGGGCTGCTGACGGAATGGAGAGAAGGATGGAAGTTCCAGGCCTTATACCTTAGTAACTGATGGACCCATTACCCTCAACAGTGCTATCAATTACCAAAGTAGTGAAGAAGAAGGAGGGAGGACCAGGGAGTGTGGGTAACAAACGTTTTGTTATTGTTCATTGTGGAAAAGTTCACATAAAGAAAAAAGGCCAGGGACTGGAGGTGTGACTCAGGCTGTAAAAGTGCCTGCATAGCAAGCCTGAGGCCCTGAGTTCAAACCTCAGTGCCACCAAAAAAAAAAAAAAAAAAAAAAACAGAAAAAAAAATGGTTATGCCCAGGAGGCTAACACAGGAGGATCGTGAGTTCAAGGCCAGTCTGGGTTACATACTCAGACCCTCTCTTTAAAAAAAAACAGAAAAAGAAAAAGGGCTTAAAATATATAAATACATCTTTATGAATTACTCTAGTGCATTGCATGTATGGTAACCACTACCCAGGTTAAGAAATAGAGCCCTGCACATCACTCAAGCCCAAAGGCTCCTTCTGGTCAAAAATGTCCCTTTCCACACAGGTAACCCGGCTCTGATTTTTAGAGCAATTGTACCCATGATTATTTGCTTCTAGTCTAGTCACCCAAGTGTGCACTGGCCATGCACAGTTTGAGAAGCCATAAGTCATCCAAGTGGATGTCTGAATTTAAAGAACTCTAAACTCCCTTCTAACACCTTCAGCAGGCTTTCAAATACTACCACGTATTCATGTCTTGTAGATCACTGACTTCTGCAGGTTGAAAGAAGAGACACCATGACAACATCACATACACTTCAATACTGTGGTAAATGCTCTAGGACTGGGCTGTGGGTGTAACTCAGCACCACACACACACACACACACACAAAAAGCTTAGGGCTTGCTGTGAGAGATGCCCTTTCTCCTGTCCTTCACTCTATAACTCGAAGTCTTTACAAATTTACTTTTTTTTGTCCGTATTTTCAGAACAGTAATTTCTGAGCATAATGTAATATACCAGCAGGTGCACAGGGCATCCATGTCTGCGGCAGCACGTGCTCTGGACAAGAGAGGAGAACAGCTGCGGGGAAATGCCGTTCTTAGCTTGATGACAAGGCCCACTCATGCAACCAAATGAAGGGCTCCATCTCCAGCAGCACCACTTCAAGTAAGGCATTTGCACTGGTGTTGCCACCATAACCATGGAGATAGGATTGTTACGCTGGAGGTGTCACAAAGGTCCCCTATTGTTAACTAGGCACTGGTTGGGCCAAAGAGGCAAAACAGAGCCTGTGTGACTACAGAAAGGAGTGGGGAGCACTGCAATTTTGGGGCTCCTCCTTTGAAATACCCTTTAAACAGTGCCTTAGGTGAACAGTACCTCAGAGAGCATCCCTGGTCAGAGTACTACAGATCAGGCTCCCTCCTAGTGAGTACCCTGGCCTCTTACCACCACACCCCACAGCTTGAAAGCGTTTTTCTCAACATAGCTGCCTCCAACATGGCTGCTGCTTGATGCTCTTCTGAGATCACGATCCTTGCTAGGGTCAACACTGCAGTATGCAGAGTCCCTTGAACTTATGTCTCACTGTCCACAGGCTCAAACCTGCCTAATCCAATACCCCCCATAACTAGACACTAAACACTGAATAATCTCTTATTGTGCCTATCAATCATAACGTGCACAAACACCTTGTGCATGTATTTCTGTGTACTCACCCAGAAACTGCTAGACAAACCAAAGACCTCAGTGTTTCCTGTACATTCTGTACAAGTGTGAGATCTGAGTCATCCAGAGACAATGTCTCAGACAAGGCCTTCACTCCCTTTCCCACTACTTTGTGGACTCCCCCATGCCCTACTCTTTGGTGCTGGGTAAGCAAGTGCTCCTCCACTGCCACCTTGAATGCAGAAGGACTGGGACCCCTCAGGACCCAGGGCACATGGGACTGTTTTCATGCATCAAAGACCCAACCCAGGATGCAATGGGTACAATGGCACCCCCCACCCCATCCCGAACAGAAATCTGTCTCTCTCTAGCTGCCTGATTTTGAGCAACTACCTTGAACTCTTTGTGTCCTAGGTTCCTCATTTGTAAAAGAGACCTATTAGCACCTTTCTCAGTGGTACTTTGCAAGAGCTATTTAGAATTTTTAAAACATGAGCACAAGGCAGTAAGTATTCATTAACTACCCAATATCATTTAACACTAGGCTCCAGATGCTGTTCCAGGATTACTGCCTTTTGTTCTCCTGACAGCACTAAGAGGGAGCTCCCCTTGTGAACCCATTCTACAGATGAGGACCCTGAGGCCCAGAGTTAAGTAACTTACCCTAAGTCACACAGTTGGTTAACTGCAGAGCTGACGTCAACGTGGAATTCAGTGCAGTTACTGGGTACTGGGGCTGGTGTCATTACCACCTGAGGGCTGGTTCAGGGTATTGCTCTGCCTTGGTCAGAGTCACACAACTTCAACGTACGTCATGCACACTTCACTTACAGTGTAACATCTAATCGATCTGGCAAAATTTGACTAAAGGAACAACTCTTATGATCCCTAAATTCACTGAACTTAGATTTAAAAATAGTGTGCTCATTGATAGAGAGTTATTACATGGTCTGGCCCTATGATTACGCCAGAGCTGCAATTTGCTTTACCAAGGTCATTGAACAAGTGATCATGGACAGCTTACTCCACGCATATTATTAAAGATCCTCACCACAATCCTATCATGTATCAGAATACCAGTATGGCAGATGAAGAGGCTGAGGACCACAGAACTGAACTACCTTGCCCAAGGTCACACAGCTAGGAAGTGGTGTGTGATTTGTTTGCTTAGGAAGTCTACACACTTCTTCAGCTACCTCATTGCCTTTCCTGCCTTTGACCTCAATTTGATTCAGACTGGTATTTATAATGTCTTCACTGCAAATGATATGTTTACTTCCTTCTTAACTAGAGCTGCACTGCATTTGCCCCTTCATGTCCTTAAAACTTAAAGGTGTCAAAGGAGACACTCAGGCAAAACTAGCAAAGAATGTTTGAGCTTGACATTTTAAATATTGCCACATAATTCACTGCAGAGTATGGAAAAGTATTTGGCAATTCAACCGTACAAAAATTTTTTTTAAACCTAAGCCTGCAGTTAGCAGGCTTCTGAGTTGAAAGTATTAGGTGTACATTCTATTGATCTGAAATTTTTTTGTTCACTAGAATCACTCTAACATAACTAATTCCAAGATCTTCTGCCATTGGCTCACTTTTCCTGTTTGGTAACAAAAACCCAACCGGAAAATAAAACCACAGTACTGAACAACTACCTGCCTATCCTGACAGACAAGCAGAGTAAAACCTGGCCTTTCACATGAAGAGATAATTAAACAACTGGGCTGTTTCGTTTTATGTCAAAAGTCACCTGCCCCCTTTGATCTGTACTTCAGCTAAGGTGCCTCATGGTCTTAGAGGTCATGGGAGAAGAGGGGCAGGGCAAGGGGGAAATTTCAGTCCACCTTGAAGTGTGAAGTGTTTGTTTTCCCCCAGACATTTCATCTCACTTCCTCTCTAGTGAAAATCTACCCTCCATATTCCCTAATGAAAGTCTCCTGGCATTCTTCTGCTGCCCTTCCCAAAACTTCAAGATGCTCAACACAGGCATTGCTTTCTAAAAGGCTTCCGACTTAAATGTCATAAACTTTGTGAGTTCTAAGACAAGCAGTACAGTTTTTGAAGACCCTTGTGATTTTTTTTTTTAATGTAGTAAAATTTCTTTTTCTTTTTTTCAGTACCAGGGTTCAATCCTAGAGATTTGCACATGTAGGCAAGTGTTCTACCACTGAGTAACATCCCTGCCCCAATACAGTAAAGTTGCAATCTTTTAGTACCAGAATCTAAAAGCAACATCTCTATACTACTGGAAATCATAATCACAATCACATTAATTAAAGGTCTCAGTGTTTTGTTTAACCCTTCAGTCACAACTTCCCTCTTTGTTCCTCACTCCATGGATATTGCCAGGAATGGAAGATCTTGCAGATTATATGTATGCAAAAAGAAGCTTTTATCTGATTTAGGAGGCCACTGATGGAGGTGATTTCTACTACTTGGTTTTAAAGCTTCCTTATCTTTTGTTTCCTTCTCATGCCTTCATACCATTGGCAATGCAATAAAATCTAAAAATTCTCTTTATGCATCCTTGTGCCACCCCCAACTGCGAGGCCCTGAGGCCCCATTAATTTCAAAGTGATTAGGCAGAACAGAGATAAGCCTGAGGGAATAGAGCCTGTATCCCAGGAATTCTTACCCCACCCTAGCTGACTTAGTCAAAAAAGCTTTTATCCTAATTTTATAGATCAGAAATACTGGAAAGGAGCAGAGAGATCACTAGTATTTCTAGACGAAGCAACATGGGAACAAAAGCATTGGTTCTCTAGGTTCCACACTTCTGTTTCTTAGCTTGCACCATCAAGAATAAATAAAATATTTGCCAATACAATTTGAAGGTGACACTGATCCAAGCAATTAGCTCTTCTTGTAGACCTAGCTGATTAAGACATGGAGATATTGCTTTATGATTTGCAGTTATGTTTTTGAGTTTGTTGTTTTTGGTGGGAGATGGGGGCATGGTGACACCTGATGATGTGATTGATATTTTCTTAGGTGCTGCTAATTGTTCAAAATGATCACTCAGAGTTGGGAGCAGAGGGGATGTGTTTGAATCCTGACTCCCACAGTGAGTGGGCTGTGTGGATAGCAGGTCACTGGCTTCTCTGGACTTGAGCTGCCATCAATCAATGAGGGTGACATTATCTACGTCCAGGGTAGCTGTGGTGAGAGGTACAGAGTGGAAGATGGGTCTGGTACGCATACAGTGGGAAAAGCAGGGTTCCTCTGAAGAAAATCCAGGTCCCTCTGAGCCTTCCCTGCAACCCACATTCACCAGAAGCTGGACGGGGCTGAAGGGAAAGGGCTGTCTGGACATATGTGCTAAGAACACACTCTATCACTGAGCTACATCCTCAACCCTGTAAGTTAAATTTTAAAAGAAAAAAATTGTGTGTGTGTGGCATATGACTAGAATCTGAGCTACAGGAGACAGATAGGAGGATCAAGGTTCAAGGCCAATATGGGCAAAAAAGTTAACAAGACCCTATCTCAAAAAAAAAAAAAAGCTGGGTGTGGTAGTATATACCTGTAATCCCAGCTATGTGGAAGGTAGGCCCAAGGCAAAAAGCAAGACCCAATCTGACAAATGACTAAAGCAAAAAGGGCTGAGGTCCTGGTTCAAGTGGTAGAATGCCTGCTAGGCAAACGAGGCCCTGAATTCAAACCCCAGTATCACCAAAAAAAAAGAAGAAGAAACAATTCACTGATAATCCGAGTCAATGGTAATTAAGTATATTATAAATATTTAAGCCTTAGTCTAGCACAGTGGCACACACCTGTAATTCCATTACTGCGAGACTGAGGCAGGGAGGAAGATCACAAGTTTAAGACCAGCCTGGGCTATATAATGAGACCCCCTTTCTCAAAAAAAAACATATTAAGCATCCATTCTGCCCAGTCGACCCCTACATACTCCTTCTCATTTTATATTCCCACGAGCAGTATCCTAATTTGGGGCATAGTTGCAAATAACTACTATGAGAAGCCTGTTTTTACTGAATATTGAGTATACTATTTGCAAGACGTACTGAGTAATAGAAGGACAAAGAGGACTCGGGCATAATATTTTTGGTGTTCACTGTTGTTGATGATGAGCTCAAACCCAGTCTTGCTGGGCAAGTGCTCCACCACTTCATTCCTGGTTTTGAAGCTGCCTGGGTTATATCTGGTAGGGTATAACACCTGCACAAAGTAATACCTTGAAACAATCTCTGTATTTGTGTCATTTTCACAGAAACCAAGCAGTCACAGGGCTGCAGAAAGGTGACAAGGAAAAGAACAAAGGTGAGAGAGTTAAAAGAAGCACTGGTAATGTGCTAAAGCCTATGCTACCTACATTTTACCTGCGTCTGCTTTTCCATCACTGCAAGTCATCAAGGTGTTTGTGGATAAACAGAGCCCCCTTCTAGGGTGATCTGTCTTCTCACACTGCCTGATCTGTGCATGGTTCACTGCCCACTCTTGGTGAGATGGCCTAGAAACTTCAATAGACTTAAAAAAAAATAAAATGATGATTTAATTACTGCAAATGGAAGATACTATCTCTGTAACGCTGGATGGCTCCTGTTAGATCTTGGATGAGTTGACCAGGTCCCACTGTTGAACAGAAAGACCTTGACTTCTTTTCTGAATTTGTATAAACCATCCCGATCTGCTGCCTTTCCAGCCTTGTTTGCCACTTCTGGGCACCCCCAAAAAAAGTCTTTCCTCTTATTGGTTGTCACCTCTTCTTACTGTTCAGTTTGTCCGAATGAACCTGTTGTTCTTCACTGGCCATCAGTTCAAATGCCACTTCCCACAGATGCCTCCTCCAAGTGCCTAGATTTTCACGCGTAGTCTGTGCGTGTGCGGGACTGGTGTCCCAAACAGACCAAGACCTTCTGGCATGGGAGGTGCTAAATGACTCCTTGTTGCTAGAATACTGGATAAAAGTTCACTGAAGATATTTACCTTGAAATCACTATAAGAAGGAGGACTAAGGTAGAAAGGAGAAAAATGGAGATGAACCAATTCAGGTTATAACGCATGGAAATGTCACAAGGAAACTTCCTATATAGCTATCTTCAGCAAACAGAATTTTTTTTTTTTTACAAAAATGGAGAACAAAACAGGAGGGCAGAATAGGGACTGGTACCAGTGGGAGGGAGGAGGAGGTGGGAAGAGGGGGTAGGAAGGTGAATATGGTGCCAATATTGTATATATATGCATGTGAGTGAAAAAGTGAGTCCTGTTGAAACTATTCCAGGAATAGGGAGAGGAGAGATAAAGGAGAATGGTGGAGGGGGTGAATTCAACTATGATATATTGCAGAAGCTTTTGTAAATGTCACAATGTACCCCCAGTATAACAAAATTAAATAAATAAACACTTTTGCAAAGTAAAAAAAAATACTTACCTATATATTTTATTGCTAGAATTTTGAATAAAAGTTTACTGAAAATATTTAGAATGTTATCTTTTTCTTCCTTTTTTTTTTTTTTTTTTTTTTTTGCCATGCTGGGAATTGAACCCAGGGCCTCATGCAAGCTAGGCAAGCTCTCTATCACTGAGCCCCAATCTTTCCTTCTTGAGTCTTTAGCACTTCTTTTCTCATACTTATGGCTCTTTCTCAGAGCCTGCTTGGTGGGCGGAATCTCTCACCTCTACCAGAAGCCAGGGAACCAGCAGTTGAGAATTGTTTTCCCCTTATGTGCCCAGGATATAATTTCTCCTCCTCATTTGACATCTGTCTTCCAAGGTTGATTGGTTGTAAGGTTACACATAAAGCAGGGCCATTGGGTAAACATCATTCATCAAAAAACCAATTTGCAGAATTGACCCTAGTTCAGTTGTAAATCTGGAAAGGTAGACTTGTGGAAAGAGGGATATTTAGGCTGAGCCTCAAAGAACTAGCAAGATTTGGATGAACCATTCCAGGGATAAGCAGAAAGGAACATTCCGGGAGAGACAACCAGCATGAGCACAAAAAAGAAAAACAAAAAGTCATTTTGTTTGGAATTTCCAACATCTCCCACTTTTCCAAAAAAGGAAAATCAGTTTCAAAATAAATGCAAATATGGAATATTTTCCAGTGCTACAGATGCTCTGATTGCTGCAGTTGCATAAATTGTTCAAAACCTTTAGTCTTCATTTGAGTGTCTTTTTTTTTTTTTATGGGACTGGGACTTGAACTCAGTGCTTTGTGCTTGCAAAGCAGGCACTCTACCACTTGAGTTGGACCTCCAGTCCATTTTGCTATGGTTATTTTGGAGATGGGCTCTCCCAAACTATTTGCCTGAGTTGGCCTCACACCATGATCCTCCGGATCTCAGCCTCTCAAGTAACTAGGATTATAGGTATGAGCCACTGCCTAAATAGTCACCTTCCTTTCTCCCATTTCTTGGTGAAACAATAGAGACTCGGCCCTGAAAAAATAAATCTGCCTTCTCAAATGGCTCTACTTATGCCAATGAATATTGCCTTATGTTTAGTGGTAACTGGTTTGTGCTGGCACTTCATGCTCTCAGCTCATACTGAGAGTAGCCAGGCAGACCCAAGCATATTTGACAGTATTTTTGGTAACCTAAAGAAAAAACAATGGTATATGCAGTGGACCTGCTGTTTTCTACCTGTTGGGAAGTATCCAGTACTCCTCCAGCTGTGATGAAGGCCTCGTGCATTGATGTGATCATGGTGATGGCAGAGGAAGTGTAGCATATGTCATTAAATATAGGTTCCAGGGCCAGATATAGGCCTCCATTTCAGACTCTTTGGGGGTGAGACCCAGGAATCTAAAAATTTAAAACCTGGAGATTTTTGTACTCATTCAAGTCTGAAAACTAATACAGATAAATAAATATACCAGGAATGAAATGCAGCTTTGAAAACATTTTCTGGTACTCAAGACCAGCCTTTTTTATTTTATTTTTTTGGCAGCATAGGGGTTTGAACTCAGGACCTCACTCTTGCTAGGCAGGTGCTAGGCAGCCACTCCACCAGCCCTTTTTTGGTGGTGGGTTTTTAAAGATAGGGTTTCTTGAACTATTTGCCTGGGGCTGGTTTTGAACCTTGATCCTTCCGATCTCTGCCTCCTGAGTAGCTAGGATTACAGGCGTGAGCCACCAGCACCTGGCTTACTATTCCTTCTTTCAGACAATGTCTAACATGTAAGTACAGGATAAACATCTAAAAACTGTGGTTAAAAGTCAGAGATTAGCCAAGTATGGTAACAAAGGCCTGTGATCTCAGCACTGGAGAGACTGAAGCAGAAGGATCATGAGTTTGAGGCCAACCTGTGCTATGTAGTGAAACTCTGTCTCAAAAAAGGAAAAAAAAAAAGTCAGAGGTTATCAGATCAATAAAAAGCAGCTATACATTGCCTACAGGAAGCCTGCTTTGGACTGGGGATGTAGCTCAATGGTAGAGTACTTGCTGAGCATGTGCAAGGCTCTAGGTTTGATCCCGGGCATAAAAGCAGAGAGAAAAAGAGAGAGAAAGAGGGAGGAGGGAAGGAGGAAAAAAAGAAAGAAGAAGTAAGGAAAGAAAGAAAGAAGAGGGAAGAAAGAGAAAGAGGAGCTGGAGATGTGACTCAGGCATAAGAATGCCTGCTTAGCAAATGTTAAACTTTGCGTTCAAATCCCAATACCACAAAAAAAGGCCAACTAAAAACCAAAGTTTCCCATTTGCCACTGATTTATAGAAATATAAAATAAGCCAGACATGGTGGTGCACACCTGTAATCCCAGCTATTCTGAAGGCAGATGCAGGAGGATCCCAAGTTCAAGACCAGCCTAGGCTACACAGTGAGTCCTTGTTTCACAAACAAAATACAAACAAAAGAACTGGGGCTTTCTGGCTTGTGCCTCAAGTGGTAAAGCACTGCCCAGCAAGCATGAGGCTGGGTTCAATCTCTAGTACCACACACACACAGAGACACACAAATATTCTGCTTTAAATATTTGTGTGTGCATGTATATTATATAAATGTATACACTTACACACATGTGTGTGTGAATATATATGTATACATACATAGATAAGGTCTCGCTATATAACGTGGACTGGCCTGGAACTCATAATCCTCCTTCCTCAGCCTCCCAGGGGTTGGAATTACAGGTGTGTACCATGACTCCCAGCTGAAAGCCTACTTTAAGCATAAAGATACAATAAATTCAAAAAATGGGCAAAAACAAAATTAATTCAATGCATGGGAAAGCATATATATATGTATGTGTGTGTATGATGTATATAATATACACATGTATAATGTATACATTACAATATATACATTATTGTTATATAATATATAATATATTATGTGTATATTATAATACATACATTATATACATACACACATATATGTGCTTATATATGGCATGCAAATTCTTTATAAAAGCTGCAATGGGTATATTAATATTAAAGTAGATTTTAGAGCAAAGATTATCACTAGGATAAAGAGGATTATTTCATGAAGATGAAAAGGTCAATTCATCAAGAAGACTTAACACTCCTTATTGGTTTTGCACCACATACCAAAACTTCACAATAGATGGAGTCAAAACTGAGAGAACAATAAGAAGAAATAGACAAACCCACAGTTAAAGATGGAGATTCCAACATTCCTCTATCAATATTGAATAGAACAAGTAAAATCAGTAAGGATGTAGAAAACTTGATCAAGAGAATTGCTTTATAGAACATTCTATCCAACAAATGCAGTATACACATTCTTTTCAAATTCTCATAGAACTTTTATCAAAACAGATCATGTTTTGGTCCATACGATCAATCTCAGTAAATTTTATTTGTTTATCTATTTATTTTTGGCAGCAGTGGGGTTTGAACTCAGGGCCTCACACTTGCTAGGCAGGCACTCTTATCACTTGAGCCATTCCGCCAGCCCTCAGTAAATTTTAAAACACTCAGCTCATACAAAGCATATTCAATGATCATAATGAAATGAAATTGAAAAATAAAATCAAGCATCTCTAGAAAATCTCCAAATATTTTAAAACTAAATAATATATTCTAGATAACTAAAAAAGAAATAAAAAAGGAAATTGAAAAGTTTTTGAACAGAGTGAAAATCAAAATGTAGTATCAAAATTTGTATGATGTAAATAAAAATTAGAGGAAAATTTGTAACTTTAAATACCAATATTAGAAAAGAAGAAAACTCCTAAGTTAGGGTTGTTAGAGTTACCAAATAAAAATACAAAACACTTGGCTGAATTATTTATTTATTTATTTATTTATTTATTTATTTATTTATTTTGTGGGACTGGGGTTTGAATTCAGGGCTTAGTGCTTGCAAAGCAGGGGCTCTATCGCTTGAGCCACACCTCTAGTCCATTTTACGCCAGTTGTTTTGGACATGGGGTAGTATCTAGAACTATTTGCCTAGGCTGGCCTTGAATCTCTATCCTCCTGATCTCAGCCTCCCAAGTAGCTAGAATTACAGGCATGAGCCACTAGTGCCTGACACTTGATGAATTTTAATTTCAAATAAATAGTGCTTTTTTTTTAGTATAAGTATGTCCTGTGCAATGCTTGGTACATACTTATACTATAAACCATTCCTTGCTTCCTTGAAATTCTAGTTTAACCAAGGTTCTTGTATTCTATCATGCAATTTACCTAAATCAAAGATCTCAGTTTTTTGCTTTAAGAATCAAAAAAAACAAAAAAAATCAAATTGAAATTAAAGTGACCAGAAGAAGGGGTCAGTGGAAACAAAATCCAATGAGATATGAAACAGAAAAACAGAAGAAAAAAAAATCAATGAAACGAAAACCTGGTCCTTGGTGAAGATCAATAATATAAATAAATCTCTAGCCAGACTGATAAAGGGAAAAGACAAAAATGGCAAGTATTAGGAGTGAGAGAGGGCACATTAGATTTAGGAGCTCCTTTGTATATTTTCTGGTATTTTCTACAAAGAGCAATAGTTTAATTTTTTGTTTTCCAATATGAACAGCTTTGTGACAGAAAATTTGACAACTCTGTTGAAACAAATTCCTTGAAAGATGAAACTACAAAAACCTGTTCAAGAAGAAATAAATAAAGTGAATAGTTTTACATTTATTAAAGAAATTGAGTTTGTAAGTTATGAGTTATTTATTTATTTATTTTTGAGACATGTCTCACTATGTAGCCCAGGCCGGCCATGAAACCTGAAATCCTCCTGCCAGTCTCTCTAGTGTTGGGATTACAGACATGTTTACTACCAGGCCCTGCAGGAAATTGAATTTGCAATTAAAACCCACCTCACATAAAAATTCCCCACAAAACCCAAGCCCAGTTGGCCGCCCTGGTGAATTCTACCCCTTAAGGAGGAAATTATAACTCTCCACAAAACCTCCCAGAAAAATGAAGAGGAGGAATGTGCCCTAACTTATTCTGAAGTACATCTTTTCAGCCGTTCCCTTGTCTCTGCCTCAAACTCAGCTGATACCACTTCATTTGCCACCTCCAAGAGGACCAGTCTCTGATTATCATTGCATGTAAACAGCTGTGATATTTACATGTAACACGACTTCCTTTTTCTGTTTTCTTTTTCTCTTTTAACAAGTCATCTTAGGTTGCATACACTGAAGTCACCATTCTCATTTCTGTTTCCATGAACTTGAAGACACACATACGGACGTGTAATCACTGTCACAGTCAGCATTACAGCTCCTCCAAGGAGCTTTTTACGTCACAGCCAAAAAATCTGTGCCTCGTCCAAAGTCACAAAATTTTCTCTTGTACTTTATTTTCTGGAGGTTTTATAGGGTAGGTTTAGGATCCATTCTGAGTTATCTTTTTGCACATGATATGAAATATGGATTTCATATTTGTTTGCAAATGGATAGCAATTGTTTCAGGAAATGGCTGGAAACACGAAAACAACAAATGGGTAAAGGTTTAAATTAATGAGAGTTGGGGAGAAGACTATTTGGATGAATCTCTGGTTGTGAAAAACAGAATTGCGATCATGAGCTGTGGGGCTGCCCCACCTCAGCCCTAATTATTCACTGAACAGTGTTGCAAAAAGGAAGAGTCTGGTGGGTGGTGGTGATGCACAAGCACCTCGGGCAGCCCTAGAGAGAGAAACCCAGCGAACGCACCGCTGTGTACTGAGCCCATTACGCTGTCATTACATTGGGATGCAATGGAACCAAGAACCAGGATCCCTGGCTTCCACGAATGACCCAGCAAGGGATGAACTGTGTGACCTGTGAAGCCACCTGAGCCTCAGACTCCACATCTGATGGCAGGGTTTGAAATGATAGGACCTCCAATCTCTTCTGCCTCTAGCCATCTTCTAGCTACAAAATTTGTATCCTAGAATGGGTTTCTGGAATATACCTTTGCTCAGTCCTTTAGATTTGGAGTTCTTGACGCCAGCCTCCGTTCTCTCTCCAGGCAATGTGTCATTCCCCTTTCACAATTTAAGGAGCATGCCTTGGAGAGGATTAGGCTTTGGTAAAGTCACTCTAAGTCCAATGCCCTTTCAGCCCTCCCACAGCAAAAGGCAGAGCTCCAAAGGGAAGACCCACTGCGAGGAGGCTTTGGGCCCACAGTCAGCTGGCACACTACTTCCTGGGAAGAGCTGCAGTGAAAATGCTTCAGGTATAAACACATCTTCCTCTGCATCTCAGCTATTGCTTATGAAGTCCCACTGCCACTTCACAGGTTTTTAAAAGGCAAGGGCACCTTTGGTAAAAGGTGTGGTAGCATGAACACGTTCCCCATTAATGCCTTCATTCTAACCTCGGAAACTATGGAAATGTAGCTCCCCTGGGAAAGGGGATTTGCAAATGGGGTTAGGGAGAGATGGAAATGAGAGATTATCCTGGATTAGCTTGGTGTCCAGGGTAATCACCAGAGTCATTATAAGGGGGAGGTGAAGATGGAGCACAGGGGGAGTCATGAGCGTGGACCATGGAGGAAGGGGACCACAAACTCAAGGATGCAGGCAACCTGGGAAAAGCCAGGAAAGGCAAGGAAATGGAGTCTACCCTTAAAGCCTCAATAAAGAATGCATTATGACTGACACCTTGATTTCAGACTTTTGGCCCCAGCACTGTAAGAAAGGAACTTTGTGTTGCTTAGCCACTAAGTTTTTTACCATCAGTAAATTATCACAGTAATTTAACACCATTGGGGCAGACAGGCTTGGGGACTGGAGTAAGGACCTTGTGCATGCTAGGCAAACATCCTACCACTGAGGCCCTGAGGTAATTTGTTACAGCAGCAATAGGATATTAATATTGTAGGGAAGGAGAATATTGACATTTTGGAATTAGGCATATTTAGAAAATTTAAAGCCAAATATTATTTTAATCATGGTCTTATATTTAAAACAAAGCAAAGCCAGGCATGGTGGCATATGCTTATATCCCAGCACTCAGGAGGCTGAAGGAGGATCATGAGTTGGAAGTCAGCCTGGGCTACCTAGTAAGACCCTATCTCTAAAACAAAACAAAACAAAACAAAGAACTAAGCAAAATGCACACACACCACACACATCTTTGCCCTCAACATCATCAGTATAGTCCATCTGTCCTGTAACAACATGATCATAATTTTGCTATGTTTAGGAGATACTGTTTTGGGGTTTTTTTGGTCTTTTTTGTTTAGGAGATACTGTTTTGGGTTTTTTTGGTCTTTTTTTTTTCAGTGCTGGAGATCGAACCCAGGGGCATCAGGCATGCTGGGCAAATTCTGTCACTGAGTTGCATTAGAGACACTATAAAACATAGAGAGATTACAGCACTATCTACTCTAGAATCCCCAACAGTGAGAACAAAGACATTTCAAATCTTCTTTTACACAAATTGCTGGGTATAACTTTTAACAATGCAAATCCATTTCAGGGGAGACATGATTTAAAATTCAGTTGGAGGTCTGGATGATTTGATTTTATGTCCATGACTTTCCACCCCAATTTCAAATTTGCCATCCTTATCTCCAAAAATACTTGCCCTCTCTAGTGCAAATTTTTTATTTACAAAATCTACCCTTTATGCTCTGAAAACAAGTAATGACACATCCTAAGGATTTACAAAAGATGTATGGGAATAAAATGTCTCTTTCATTTTGAAAACATGATATTTGTTTGAAGTTAGCTCTAGTTTGGTGTGATCTTCGGCTCTGTCGCCCTAAGCATGAGTTTAGTGGTCACTCCAATACGTGTTAACAGACAGTGACATCACTGGGAAGCAGGAAATGGCTCTCAGGTTACCATATAAATTGACTTAAGCTTCAGAAAGGATTACAGGGCAGACCTCTGCTAAGTGTGGAGATGCCATTACAGCTGAATCAAAGGTTACTGTGAGGTCTGGCAGGTACCTGTCAACAGGTAAGGGAAGGAAAAGCCCATGAAGGAGACTTGAGTTGGGATTACATTCTCCAAGCTTTATTTTTATTTCAGGTTAAAGGGTCAGACAGAGCAGCCATTCATAGTGGTCTTTATTTATGGTTCTCAGAGGCCTGGTTGGTGAAGCGTCATGACGAAGAGGGATGGCCCAGGTGGGACCCTCATCTCTGGCCTAGCCGACGACAGACAGAGGGCCTTGAGTTTGTGAAAGCCCAGCTCCTTACGAACAAACGTGCATTAATGTTTTCAGGCACAGCATGAGAGCTCACCCTCTCTGTTACCTCCCCTGCAGGGAGAGGTATGTGTTTTCCATCTCTTCTCATTCTGCCACCTAAAAGGACTTGTTGCAGCCACCTGTCATTGGCCTTTGAAGGACAAGGTGCTCTAGTCTCTGACTGGCAAGCTTGGCTAGGGATTCTTGCACACTATCAGCCAGCCAACTCCTAGCAAGTGTTGTGTGATAAATGATGTGCTAGTAATACAGCACACCCTTTCCAAAGACATTTCCATGCAACAACAAAGTATAATGGTCAAATGAGCACAAGGAGTACAGTGATATTTTCGGACAGTGAATGGACGGACCCTAGAATCTATCTGAGAACATTTTTATCACCCCAAAAAGAAACTCTGTACCCATGAGCAGTTATTACCTACCTGCCCTCTACGCTATGCCCACTACTGACTAGTCTCTGGCAACCACAAATCTATGTTCTCTAATGATTTGCCTATTCTGGGTATATCTAAGTGAAGCTCTACAACATGTGGGAGGTACTTCTTATTTTTTTTTTCATTTTTCTTTTATTATTCATATGTGCATACAAGGCTTGGTTCATTTCTCCCCCCTGCCCCCGAGGTACTTCTTAAAATCCTGCTGTCAAGGTTCATGCCTGTTCATAGCATGTATCAGCACTTCATTCTTTTTTTTTTTCATTTTGTGGCTACCCCAGCTTTATTTATACATTGATCAGTTAATGGACACTTAGGTTGTTTTACCATTTTTAGCTATACCTCTAGATTTTAAAGATATATCTAAATTTCTCTCTCTACTATCCAGAATTATTATTATACTCTGATAGAGTCCTTAGTATGCTACTTTTAACTTTTATTCTGTTATCTTTTGAAATATTCTCTCAATTCCTACAGCTAAAATTTCATGACAATGTACCAGGGCTTCATACATACTAAGCAGGCACTCTACTACTGAGCTACATCCCCAGCCTTCAGTAGAGCTTTTTAATTTAAGAGGCTTCAAAATTAGGCATCTTGGCTGGGTACTGGTAGCTCATACCCAGGAGGCAGAGTTCAGGAGGATAGCAGTTCAAAGCCAGCCCAGGCAAATAGTTTTTGAAACCCTGTCTCAAAAAAAAACCATCAACAACAAAAAAGGGTTGGTGGAGTGGCTCAAGGTATAGGCCCTGAGTTCAAACCCCAGTACCAAAAAAAGAAAAAAATTAAGAATCTATCTTGAATTATTTCTTTATGCTTTTTTCTTCCAATTTTCTTGGCTTTTTTTTTTTTTTTTTTGGAATTCTTGTTATTGGATATTGGACCTTCTGGCCTGACACTCTAATTTTCTTACCTATTTTGTCTGATTTCTAGAAAATACCTTCGACCTTGATCTAAAGGATTGCTTATTGCAGTTAAATTGTAAGCTACCTTTTGCTGAAAAAAATTTCACCATCCAGCTTATGGGTAACCAGTTCTCAACTTGCTTGTTCTTCTACACTTGGCTACCCTGCTACTTGGGAAGTTGGCTCCCTTGGCAGAAGGCAGAAAGACAGAATGAGAAAGTTGCCATTATTTTTGTCTTGTCTTATCCAATATTTTGTGGAAGATGCTGGTAAAGCTGTAGAGTAACATGTCCTCTAGGAGGGACATTTGGCTTGTAATTCCTCCCCTCTCTGCTAACCATCCCAAAGGCTGCACTCTCTCCAGGGAGTGGCAACTGCATAGTTGTGTGCACACAGTCTGAAGCCAGAGGGACTCATTCGAATACTGATTCAGCTCTTATAAGCCAAGGACCATCATCCTTTTTTTTAATTTCCTTTATTCATATGTGCACACAATGATGGCAGCATAAAATTCCATTGTGTATAGATACCACATTTTCTTAATCCATTCGTCAGTGCTGGGGCATCTTGGCTGTTTCCATAACTTGGCTATTGTGAATAGTGCCGCAATAAACATGGGTGTGCAGGTGCCTCTGGAGTAACCTGTGTCCCATTCCTTTGGGTATATCCCCAAGAGTGGTATTGCTGGATCAAATGGCAAGTCTATGTTTAGATTTTTAAGTAGCCTCCAAATTTTTTTCCAGAGTGGTTGTACTAGTTTACATTCCCATCAGCAGTGTAAGAGGGTTCCTTTTTCCCCGCATCCTCGCCAACACCTGTTGTTGGTGGTGTTTCTAATGATGGCTGTTTTAACAGGGGTAAGGTGGAGTCTTAGTGTAGTTTTGATTTGCATTTCCTTTATGGCTAGAGATGATGAGCATTTTTTCATGTGTTTTTTCACCATTTGAATTTCTTCTTTTGAGAAAGTTCTGTTAAGTTCACACGCCCATTTCTTTACTGGTTCATTAATTTTGAGAGAGTTTAGTTTTTTGAGTTCCCTGTATATTCTGGTTATCAGTCCTTTGTCTGATGTGTAGCTGGCAAATATTTTCTCCCACTCAGTGGGTGGTCTCTTCAGTTTAGAGACCATTTCTTTTGTTGAGCAAAAGCTTTTTAGTTTTATAAGGTCCCATTTGTCTATGCTTTCTCTTAGTTGCTGAGCTGCTGGGGTTCCATTGAGGAAGTCCTTGCCTATACCTATTATTTCCAAGGTGTTTCCTACTTTTTCCTGTATCAACTTTAGAGTTTAGAGTCTGATATTAAGGTCCTTGATCCATTTTGAGCTAATACTAGTACAGGGTGATAAACACAGATCTAATTTCAGCTTTTTGCAGACTGCTAACCGTTTTCCCAACAGTTTTTGTTGAAGAGGCTGTCTTTTCTCCATCGTATATTTTTAGCTCCTTTGTCAAAAATAAGTTGGGTATACTTGTGTGACTTCATATCTGGGTCCTCTATTCTGTTCCACTGGTCTTCATATCTGTTTTTGTGCCAGTACCATGCTGTTTTTATTGTTATTGTTTTGTAATATAGTTTGAAGTCAGGTATTGTGATACCTCCAGTATTGTTCTTTTTGCTGAGTATTGCCTTGGCTATTCATGGTCTCTTGTGTTTCTAAGTGAACTTTAGGGTAGATTTTTCAATCTCTTTGATGAAAGTCATTGGGATTTTGATGGGAATTGCATTAAAGAAGGGACCATCATCCTTAACTCCTTCCTTAGGCTTCAGTTTCCTTGTCTATAAAGTGAGGTTAATAACAGAAGCCATTTGCAAGCCAGGTGTGTTGGCTTGCACCTGTATGTCTCAACTATTCAGGAGGCTGAGGCAGGAGAATGGCTTGAGCCCAGGAGTTTGAGGCCAGCCTGAGTAACTTAGTAATACCCCCATCTCACTTAAAAAAAAAGTAAAATATAACAGAAGGCATTCATTTGGTTGTAAGTTAGATGTACTGATACGTGGCAAACAGAAGAGAGCCAATCAAGCAATCAGTAAACACAATGGGTATCTCTAAATTTTTTTTGGTGGCACTGGGGTTTGTTTAAACTCAGGGCCTCATGCTTGCTAGGCAGGTAAGCCCACAATGGGTAGCTCTATCCTCTGTAGTAGTTTACTTTCACTACTGGAACAAATCTCCATAAACTTGTGTTTAAAACAACACAAGTTTATTATCTTACAGTTCTGGGGTCAGAAGTCCTAAAAATCAGGGTGTCTGCAGGGCCATGTTCCTTCTACAGGATCCAGAATTCAATCCTGGCCTTTTCCAGTGTCTGTTGGTCACCTGTGTGCCTTGGGTCATGGCTCCTTCCTTCATTTTCAAAGCATGTCACTCCAGCCTCTGCTTCTGTTGTCAGTCTCCCTTTTCTGATTCTGATCCTCCTGACTTCCCCTCCCAAGGACTCTGATAATTACTTTGCTCCTCTCAGGTAATTCAGGATAATCTCTCTTCTCTAGATCCTAAATTTAGATGCATCCAAATGAATTAACATATTGACTAGTTCCAGGGATAAGGATGAGGACATCTTTGGGGGGGCATTACTTTGCATGCCACAGCTCTCTTGCAAGGCTTGGTGCAACCATTGTCTCTGTGTGTTATATAACATGCAGATGATACTCCAGTGCTTAGCAAATATAGCACATATAAGCCAGGTGCCAACTGTTCACACCTGTAAGCCAAGCTACTTGGGAGGCAGAGATCAGGAGGTTTGAAGCCAGTCCTGGGAAAACAAAGATCCTATCTTTAAATAATCCATTACAAAAAAACAACTGGCAGAGTGGCTCAAGCAGTAAGAGCACCTGCCTGGCAAGCATGTAAGCCCTGAGTTCAAACCCTGGTGCTGCTAAAAAATAATAATAATAACTACATATATATGATGCCTTTTAGAATTTCATTTGTTTCTCAAGACTAATAAGTAAAAATACTATTATGTTTATTATACATTTATTTCTCAAAGAACTAATTCTTTATTGCTTGCAACATGCATTGCAGAGTTAATGTTAATAAGCTTCTTTTCATTTTAAAACAAACATGTAATTTTTAACTGCTTTGTTCTTTGCAATTTCCAGAAATATACTGCTTGCCCTGAGGCCAAACAACAAATGTCATAAAGACAAAAGTGAACATATACCTTTCAGAATTAATAACTCTCTCTCCTGTAGTCACACAGAAAGTAGCAGAGCCACATAAAATGAGTTCTGCAGGCCAGGTTCTGCAGCCTGGTCCTTACCAGTCAGCAAGGAGCAAGCTGAGAAACTGAAACCAGAATGCAAATCCACCAGGCTGCCAAGCACTCCTTTTAGTGAAAATTACACATATATAAAACAATTCAAAACAAGAGCTTTCAATTGAAAAATAGGGCACTGACTTAACTTCTAGCACAATCTCCAAAAGATCAACTAAGAAATCACTTATGGACCAGTTACTTTGATTAGCCCTACTCTGGAAGACTTAACTTAGTTCTGCTTTGCATTGGGATTAACTACTTGCTTCATTTCATACACAGTAGTCTTCCTTTATCCATAGGGGACATGTCCCAAGACTCCCCAGTGGATGCCTGAAGCCATGGGTAGTACTGAAGTCTATAAATGCTATTTTTTTCTATACATATAAACTAATGATAAAGTTCAGTTTGCTGGGAAATGCTGGCATACACCTATAATCCCAGCACTCTGAGGCAGGGATTGCAAGTTCAAGGCCAGATTGCTACACAAGTGAGATCCTTTCTCAAAAATAAAGTTTTGTTAGGCATAATAAGATACTAACACAATAACTAATAAGATAGAAAAGTTACAATATGGTATTAATAAAAGTTATTGAACGTGAGGGATGATGGAATGGCTCAAGTGGTAGAGTGAGTTCAAGACCTGAGTTCAAAGCCCAGTAATGCCAACCCCTCACCCCCTCTACACACACACATGCACAAAAACAGTTATGTGAATAAGGTCTCTCTCTCTCTCTCTCTCTCTCTCTCTCTTTGCATTGTAGTAATATTTTCAGAATGAAGTTAATCACGGGTAACTGAAACAGAGGAAAACAAAACTGATTTGGGGTGGTATGGAGTGAGAGGACAAATGTATTCGTCTGAGAATCTTTTCTGACTTCTCTGAGATGTTTAGCAATCCAGCCTCTGTCTCCCCTCCACTCAGCACCCCCCCACCCCCTCAACACATGCATATACATTCACTGCTGTGTCTTGCTTGAGAGAATCTGATGATTGTTCTGCCTGCTGGAGAGCCACTCCAGGTTGAGCAGTCATGGACCCAGACTGCAGAGGCTGCAGGCTGTTGTAGTAAATGCCCCTGCCCCTGCCACCAGCACCTGTCCACCTGCTCCTGTAGTGCTCTGAGAGCTGTCCCTGCACAGGCCAATGGCATGCTACAGTACGTGACTGGTAAAACACAAAGCAGGACAACGTGTCTTTTAGGTTTTATAACAGCAACAGCAAATAATACAGAAACCTTCTGTAGATAAGATTTTAAGAGAGGGTATCATCATGTATTATTTAGGCTTTCATCTCCACAAATGCCACCCCACCTCATGCATCTTTCCCATATAGAATTTCAAAAGTATTCACAAGAGTGAATTTAAGTTACTCCCTTTTCAATTTTGTGGATACTGAAATAGAAAGGCTGGACTTCTTGTTCATAGTGAATTTTGAACATCTGAAACCTAGGAAGGCTAATATATGTCCATTTGCTATAAAATATTCCTTATAATACTACTATGAGATAATGAGGAAAAGGAAAACTATGTTACTCTTTTTAATTCAGTAGGAACCTTATGTGTACTTGAAAAAGACCTCAAAGGCATACACATACCTGTGATCCAATCACACACACACAAAAAATTAACTGAGTACAGAAAAAAAGTGATCAACAAAAGGGGAAAAAGAAAAAAACAGGAAGAAACAAAGAGGAGCAAGCATCATTAATCATCAGAGAAATGCAAATTACAACCACAATGGGATACAACTGCACCCCTATTACAATGCTTAATAGGATCAAGATGGTTTATTTCAAGTGCGGGTGAAGAGGAGGAGGATCTGGAACTCTTCTACACTGCTGGGAATGGAAGTAGTGCAACCACTCTGGAACAGAGTTTGGCAGTTTCTTAAATTTAAATATGCACCGCTATTCCATTCCTAGGTATTTACTCAAAAAAGAACTCATATGTCCACAGGCCTGTACACAAATGCTCACAGCAGCTTTACATGTAATAGCTCCAAATGTCATATGTAATGTGCTCATTAATAGATGAAGAGACAAATCATGGTGCACCCATATAATGTAGCACTACTCAGAAATAAAATAAAATGTTATAGATAAAACTACATGGATGAATCTAAAAATAATTATGCTGGGGCTGGGTACGTAGCTCAGTGGTGGAGCATTTGTCTACCATGTGCAAGGCCCTGGGTTTGATCCCAGAACTGAAAATAAAAAAAAAAAAAAACAGTAAATGCTATGTATTATATGATTCAATTCATACAAAATTTTTAACAATGTACACTAGCCTGTGAAGTGGTTGATGGGAGGGGTACGGACAGCACTGCACACAGCAAGGGCATCTTTGGAGGTGATAGAAATGTCAACTTAATTGTGATCATAGCTCCACAGTACATTCATATGTCAAAACCTCAATTTATACACTTTAAATATGCACAGTTTCTATGCCAGTTTAAACTAAGTAAAAGAAGATATAAAAGGAAAGAATCTGAGGAGAGGGAGGAACAATGGGAAAAGAAGCAACAAAAGCAAGGGGAAAAAAAGATGTAGGCCAGGTACAGAGATTCCTGTCTGCAATCCCAGCACTCAGGAGGATGAGTCAGGAGGCTCACCAGTTCAAGGCCAGCCTGGACTGGGTAGTGAAACCCTGTCTCAAAACCCAAATCCAAAAAAAGAAAGAAAGGAAAAGAAAACCAGACACAACATCTAAAATCTAAATGTGGAAATATCTTTAGAAGTTTATACTCAGCCCGCTGTGTCCTTGGCTTCCACATCCACACAGTCAACCAACTATGTTGGTATCAAAAATACTAGAAAAAGTAATTCCAGAAAGTTCCAAAAAGCAGAACTTTAATTTTCCACTCACTGAATGCCAAACATTACACTGAATGCACCAGAATGAAGTGATGTGTAGATTAGGGAAGAGATCTGAGAGTGTTGAAGGAGAGAAAATGCTACCTTGTGGCCAATGGTGGCCTCTGCACCAAGCATGGATAGGTATTTTCCTCACCGTTATTCCTGAATGACGCTGTTCCTAATCTATAAATTAAACTTTTTATTTTTGAGACAGCATCTCAAAATAATACAGTTTAACAAATATTTGCATGCCATTTACAACTGTGAATAATCTGGAGCTGATTGAATGTGTGAGAGGTCGGGCTGGACTGTGGCTCAAGTGGTAGAGGGCTTGCGTGAAGCATAAGAGAGGATGTGCGTGGGTTCCATGCAAACACTACACCATTTTAGGTAAGGGATCTGAGCACCCTTGGATTATGATATCTGAGGGGGTGATTAGGGCAGGGTGTCCTGAAACCAATCCCTCTTGGATACCAAGGGACAACTGCACTTCCACTTTATCAGGTTACTCCCAGCATTGGTGCAATAAGAATCAGGCTATGTTTTAGTGTGTACCACAAAATTTTTTTCCTCTCCCTCTTTTTGGGTTATAGAAATAATAATGCTTCACCAAGGTGATTGTTCCTTTGGGGTTCCTAAAGATGTGTTCCTGCCCTTATAGAGCAAGTCAGCTCACTTTCCCTACTATTTCTTCCCAGGTGGTGCTGAGTTAAAAGTGTCCAGTGCTCCACAGTGTGAGCACATTAGAGCCATTGCATAGGTTTTACATAAATAGAGAACTGGCTGTTACCTTTGTAACACCTCCCTGATTTCTCCGCTGTCCAAGATGCTGGATGACTTGAGATGTACTCTTAATTGATCTGCTTGGTAACAGAACTACTGGAGTGCAGGTTCCTGCCTTCTAGATGCTATGGTCTCTTTAAGTAGTTGTTTCTCCAATTCAATTAATTATTCAATTTCAATTCTGAAGCTAACTCTATGACTAGGACACTACTGAGACATAGTTTCATGTGATGCATTTTAAAATTTATTATCTGGGATTAATCCCTTTTATGCACCAAGTTACTAAGTTCTGAGTAAGCAGAGTACTGCTTACTCTTTCTGTTGAGAGTACTTAGTTAGAAATTCATTTTGTTTTTATTTTTACTTTTTTTTTGGTGGAACTGGGGTCTGAACTCAGGGCCTCACACTTGCTAAGCAGGTGCTCTTACCACTTGAGCCACTCTATCAGCCCTTTTTGTAATGGTTTTGTTTTGTTTTGTTTTTGTTTTTAGATAGGGTCTTGCAAACTATTTGCCTGGTGCTGTCTTTGAACCACAATCCTCCTGGTCTCTGCCTCCAGAGTAGCTAGGATTACAGGTGTGAGCCACCGGTGCCAGGTTTAGAAATTTATTTTAATATTTAAACCTGAAATGACCTGAACATGAAAATGACTTTAACATTCCTCCTTTATATAGAATTTTCTTTTAGGCTCCTTCAAGGATAAGCTTGAGTTTAAAAATAAACACTCCTTACCTTTCGAAGAAACAGAACACAGGAAGCTAAATGATCATCTCCAAGGAGTCAGTGTCATCAGCACCTCTGATTAGTAACAGCAGCAAACATTTCACAGCAAGCAGTCATCACCAGCAAACTATGTGTTAGGTTCAGTATTGGAGTAGGGGATCCTATAGGGACCATGCCAGAGTCCTGGCCCTCCAGGGCCATGTGTGGTAGCTAGAGAAAGGATCCACGGATGGACTGCAGTCTATATGCTAAAGCTCTGAAACAAGGTCCTCTGGGAGGCTTTGCATAATGTAGAGAGCACAGAGCACCAGTTGGAGGTGGTGTTGCTTCCTTTTCTTCTTCTCTGAGGTACGATCCATTCTTCACACACTACTGATAGAACTGGCTTTGTCTTTGAAAAGTTCAATACTCTTTTTATGCAGCTTTTATCTCAGAGAATCCCTGTTGAGAGCTCTTCCAGTACTGTCTAAAAAAAGTAACAGTGTCCATGAGATCCAGATCTCTTAACTCCCTGGAAGCTTAAAGCTCATATTTGCATATAAGTAGCATACAAGTAGGGTTACAAGACTAGACACAAATCATTTTGAAAACCTAGCACCCCGCCCTTTGATTGGAACCTCAATGGTGGGGATGGAGAACACCAGAGTGTCCCTATTCATGCAGATAAAGGTAACTGCATCCCCTGATAGTCGTGTGTGCGCGCGTGTGCGTGTGCGTGTGTGTGGTGGGGGGGGTGGCTCTTTTATTCCTAAGATTAAAAAAGCAAGGCTTTGGGAGCCAGAGGAATAACAGTATGAAAGGGAGTGGGCAGGAGAGTCAGCTTCCAGGCAGCAGAAGTCAGCTGTTAAGTATGGATTAGGCACACACTCCAGGTGTTTTGAAACAAGTTTCCAAAGCACTCAGTAGTCTGCATTCCTTTCCACACTTTCGAAGAAAAACGTCTCTTCTGGCTTAGAAAGAATTATACAAAAAAATTGCCATCCAACCCCTCATCTTAATCCCTTGCCATTTGGGAACAATAGAGAAAATGCACCTGACAAAGGTGTTGGACTAATGTCATGTTCCTCTTCTCTTTATGAAGAGCTGGAGGGAAACTTGGTCGCCATTCTTCCTTCAGGTCTAGAGGTAAAGATCAAGTCAGGCTGCCGAACGGAGTTTCTCATGGAAAGGTGCAAAGCTGTCAGGAGAGAGCCTGCTTTGTGTGCAAATTATCTGCAGCAGGTGCTGCCTTGGCCCTCCTGCTCTCTTCTTTAATCTTCAAATTATTTCCCTTTTCAGATGTAACACTTTTGCTAGACAGGATTTGAAAAAGCAGAGACACTGAGATTTGTTTGGGTTTTTGTTTGTTTGTTCTTTGTAGTGCTGGGATCAGACCCAGGGTCTTACACATGACAGGCAAGTACTCTATCATAGCTATATCCCCAGCCCCTGAGATGCATTTTCACATAGTTGGCAGGGACAACATTTTGCCCATTCTGAATTGGCTGTCATTCGCACATTCTGCCAGAAAGTTACCACTCTCTGTAAAGAATGCCACTAATAAAAATGGACTAATTTCAAGCAATGATATCTAGCAGGTGCGTTCATACAGGAAAGTTGGAACCCCACCTTGCTCTTCTGTTCTTGCAAGAGCCAACAGTGCATTGATTATGGAATAGGCTAAGGGTTAGAACTGCTGACTCATCCACTCTGGCTTTCTTTCTTTTTTTTTTTCCTCTGTGCTTTACCTTCTGAAGCTGAGATGACTTAGGAGGAGAAAAATTCACTCCTGTAATCCCAGCTCTTGTAAGGTGAGACAGGAGGACCATGAATTTGAAGCCAGGTGGGGCAAAGCTAACGAGATCCTATCTTGAATAAATAAATAAATAAAAACAGAAGGGCTGAGGGCATAACCTGAATGGTAGAACACTTGCCTAGTATATACAAAGTGCTGGGTTCAATCCCCAGTACCAGAAGGAAAAAATATATATAGCTAAACAAGCAGGAAGCTGTTCTAATCTCCTAAATTGCAAAACTCCTGATTGCTCAATAAGAGATAGACATAAACAAATATATTAGTTATAATGTAGTCCAAACTTGTCCAAAATGAAATAGCACCTCAGCAGTTTAATTCTGATAGTCAAAATACTATACCTAAGTTGAGCGTGGTGGTGTATACCTGCAATCCCAGCTCAAGAGGATGAAGCAGGAGGATCATGAATTCAAAGCCATCCTAGACTACACAGTGAGTTCCAGGCCAGGCTAGGAGGCTACATAACTTACCCTGTCTCAAAAGAAGAAAAAAAGGACATATCTTATTGACTAGTATAGTTATCAGATGTCAAAAAGTGTCCTGACAAGCAGAGGTCCAGCTCAGTAGTAGAGCACTCACCTAGCATGCACAAGGCCCTGGGTTCCACCCCCAGCATGGGGCCAGGCACGGTTGGGGGTCACGTTGATAATAAGGAAATGATGGCATCCTAATCGTCTTTGTTTTTTTTTTTTTTTTTTTTCATTTTTCTTTTATTATTCATATGTGCATACAAGGCTTGGTTCATTTCTCCTCCCTGCCCCCACCCCCTCCCTTACCACCCACTCCGCCCCCTCCCGCTCCCCCCCTCAATACCCAGCAGAAACTATTTTGCCCTTATCTCTAATTTTGTTGTAGAGAGAGTATAAGCAATAATAGGAAGGAACAAGGGGTTTTGCTGGTTGAGATAAGGATAGCTATACAGGGCATTGACTCACATTGATTTCCTGTGTGTGGGTGTTACCTTCTAGGTTAATTCTTTTTGATCTAACCTTTTCTCTAGTTCCTGGTCCCCTTTTCCTATTGGCCTCAGTTGCTTTAAGGTATCTGCTTTAGTTTCTCTGCGTTAAGGGCAACAAATGCTAGCTAGTTTTTTAGGTGTCTTACCTATCCTCACCCCTCCCTTGTGTGCTCTCGCTTTTATCATGTGCTCATAGTCCAATCCCCTTGTTGTGTTTGCCCTTGATCTAATGTCCACATATGAGGGAGAACATACGATTTTTGGTCTTTTGAGCCAGGCTAACCTCACTCAGAATGATGTTCTCCAATTCCATCCATTTACCAGCGAATGATAACATTTCGTTCTTCTTCATGGCTGCATAGAATTCCATTGTGTATAGATACCACATTTTCTTAATCCATTCGTCAGTGCTGGGACATCTTGGCTGTTTCCATAACTTGGCTATTGTGAATAGTGCCGCAATAAACATGGATGTGCAGGTGCCTCTGGAGTAACAGTCTTTTGGGTATATCCCCAAGAGTGGTATTGCTGGATCAAATGGTAGATCGATGTCCATCTTTTTAAGTAGCCTCCAAATTTTTTTCCAGAGTGGTTGTACTAGTCTACATTCCCACCAACAGTGTAAAAGGGTTCCTTTTTCCCCGCATCCTCGCCAACACCTGTTGGTGGTGTTGCTGATGATGGCTATTCTAACAGGGGTGAGGTGGAATCTTAGTGTGGTTTTAATTTGCATTTCCTTTATTGCTAGAGATGGTGAGCATTTTTTCATGTGTTTTCTGGCCATTTGAATTTCTTCTTTTGAGAAAGTTCTGTTTAGTTCACTTGCCCATTTCTTTATTGGTTCATTAGTTTTGGGAGAATTTAGTTTTTTAAGTTCCCTGTATATTCTGGTTATCAGTCCTTTGTCTGATGTATAATTGGCAAATATTTTCTCCCACTCTGTGGGTGTTCTCTTCAGTTTAGAGACCATTTCTTTTGATGAACAGAAGCTTTTTAGTTTTATGAGGTCCCATTTATCTATGCTATCTCTTAGTTGCTGTGCTGCTGGGGTTTCATTGAGAAAGTTTTTACCTATACCTACTAACTCCAGAGTATTTCCTACTCTTTCTTGTATCAACTTAAGAGTTTGGGGTCTGATATTAAGATCCTTGATCCATTTTGAGTTAATCTTGGTATAGGGTGATATACATGGATCTAGTTTCAGTTTTTTGCAGACTGCTAACCAGTTTTCCCAGCAGTTTTTGTTGAAGAGGCTGCTATTTCTCCATCGTATATTTTTAGCTCCTTTGTCAAAGATAAGTTGCTCATAGTTGTGTGGCTTCATATCTGGATCCTCTATTCTGTTCCACTGGTCTTCATGTCTGTTTTTGTGCCAGTACCATGCTGTTTTTATTGTTATTGCTTTGTAATATAGTTTGAAGTCAGGTATTGTGATACCTCCTGCATTGTTCTTTTGACTGAGTATTGCCTTGGCTATTCGTGGCCTCTTGTGTTTCCATATAAATTTAACAGTAGATTTTTCAATCTCTTTAATGAATGTCATTGGAATTTTGATGGGAATTGCATTAAACATGTAGATTACTTTGGGGAGTATCGACATTTTTACTATGTTGATTCTACCAATCCATGAGCATGGGAGATCTCTCCACTTTCTATAGTCTTCCTCAATCTCTTTCTTCAGAAGTGTATAGTTTTCCTTGTAGAGGTCTTTCACATCTTTTGTTAGGTTTACACCTAGGTATTTGATTTTTTTTGAGGCTATTGTAAATGGAATTGTTTTCATACATTCTTTTTCCGTTTGCTCATTGTTAGTGTATAGAAATGCTAATGATTTTTCTGTGTTGATTTTATATCCTGCTACTTTGCTATAGCTATTGATGATGTCTAGAAGCTTCTGAGTAGAGTTTTTTGGGTCTTTAAGGTATAGGATCATGTCGTCTGCAAATAGGGATATTTTGACAGTTTCTTTACCTATTTGTATTCCTTTTATTCCTTCTTCTTGCCTAATTGCTCTGGCTAGGAATTCCAGTACTATGTTGAATAGGAGTGGAGATAGTGGGCATCCTTGTCTGGTTCCTGATTTTAGAGGGAACGGTTTTAATTTTTCTCCGTTAAGTATAATGCTGGCTGTAGGTTTGTCATATATAGCTTTTATAATGTTGAGGAACTTTCCTTCTATTCCTAGTTTTCTTAGAGCTTTTATCATGAAATGATGTTGGATCTTATCAAAGGCTTTTTCTGCGTCTATTGAGATGATCAAGTGGTTTTTGTCTTTGCTTCTGTTAATGTGGTTTATTACGTTTATTGATTTTCGTATGTTGAACCACCCCTGCATCCCTGGGATGAAGCCTACCTGGTCGTGGTGGATAATCTTTTTGATGTGTTGCTGAATTCGGTTTGCCATTATTTTGTTGAGGATTTTTGCATCGATGTTCATTAAGGAGATTGGCCTATAGTTCTCCTTTTTGGAGGTGTCTTTGCCTGGTTTTGGGATAAGTGTAATACTGGCTTCATAAAATGTGTTTGGCAGTTTTCCTTCCCTTTCTATTTCATGGAACAGTTTAAGGAGGGTTGGTATCAGTTCTTTAAAGGTCTGATAGAATTCAGCAGAGAATCCATCAGGTCCTGGACTTTTCTTTTTGGGGAGACTCTTGATTGCTGCTTCAATTTCATTTTGTGTTATAGGTCTATTCAGGTGATTAATTTCCTCTTGGTTCAGTTTTGGATGATCATATGTATCTAGAAATCTGTCCATTTCTTTTAGATTTTCAAATTTATTTGAATATAGGTTCTCAAAGTAGTCTCTGATGATTTCCTGGATTTCCATGGTGTTTGTTGTTATCTCCCCTTTTGCATTCCTGATTCTACTAATTTGGGTTTTTTCTCTCCTCATTTTAGTCAGGTTTGCCAGGGGTCTATCGATCTTGTTTATTTTTTCAAAGAACCAACTTTTTGTTTCATTAATTCTTTGTATGGTTTTTTTGGTTTCTATTTCGTTGATTTCAGCTCTTATTTTTATTATTTCTCTCCTTCTATTTGTTTTGGGATTTGCTTGTTCTTGTTTTTCTAGGAGTTTGAGATGTATCATTAGGTCATTGATTTGGGATCTTTCAATCTTTTTAATATATGCACTCATGGCTATAAACTTTCCTCTCAAGACTGCCTTAGCTGTGTCCCATAGGTTCCGGTAGGTTGTGTTTTCATTTTCATTGACTTCTAGGAACTTTTTAATTTCCTCTTTTATTGCATCGATGATCCATTCTTCATTAAGTAATGAGTTATTTAGTTTCCAGCTGTTTGCATGTTTTTTGTCTTTTCGTCTTTGTTTTGCCACCAATTCTAAAACAGATTTTCCTTTAATGTCAGTATCTCTTTTAAATAGCAAATTATCTAAAAAAGTCTCTGACAGAAGATTTAACTCATTCCAGGAAAAAAAAAAAATGAAGCCCTGGAGCTAGTAATTTTATTTCACAGAAAAGGCTAGGAAAATTCTAAAGCATGCTGTTTAATGAATTTAGCCATCATTTATCAGGTGTCTATGACTTCTGTAAAGGAATAGAAGTCTCACCACCGGCACCACAGTGAAGCAGGCATTCCTCACCAGCACTCCTCTGCCCCACTGGTAAAAGGTTTTACTTTTTCAACTCTGTGATGGAATCCTTTGGCTTCTGGCAGGCCTAGCCAGGCTCTGCTCATCCTTCTCAGAGTGTCACCTCACCCCAACCACTACCACCACTGGACCCATTCTCCATGAAATTCCAACATAGCAGCTACTTCTGTCTCAGCCTCCCCTCTCTCACCATCCCTGCCTTCCTCTCATGTGCATTTGCTCATGGATGAAATGCTTACCAAAGACCTACTCTGTGCCCAGCCCTATGCTCCATCCTTGAAGGGGAGCAAACGGGCAGCTCCAAGTCCAAGTCCAGTGCCACTCAGGCAAGCATTGACCACAGTCAGATCCATCCTAGTTACCAACTGAGACAGTGCTACGAAGACAGATTAAGATGAGGCCATTATAAAGCAGCCCTCAGGTAACTGCGGAGGGAAAAAGGAGGAAACAGCAAGGGCCGCCTTTCTGAAGATGGGGGTATTAGGCAGCAATGCACTGACTGACAGCTTGGCAAGGTGTTCAAGACCAGGGAAGGAGAATTTACCAGACCCTTGGGAGGCAAGGAGAATTATTTCTCTCCTTTTTTCTAACCTTGAGTGACTTTTAATTATCTCCAACAAAAGAGCTTAGGTAAAAGGCAACTCAATCTGCAAAAACTGCAGCTCTTGCAACTGAGGAAAAATTATTCAGAAGTTCAGGAAGGGAGGAATTTCCCATACATAGGGTTTGGGGGTTACTGTCGACTGTACCCAGGTATGTTCTGATTCTTTCAGTACAAATGCCATGTCCTGACCTCCCCCAAGCCCCTTATTTCAACAGCCTACTCAGCTTGAGACCATACTTAGATTTGTTTGTATCTAGGTAGGAAATAGGTTCCAATAGAATCTAAGGGGAAATTCATGCCACTTTCTTTAAGGGAAATTGCTTATTTTCTTTTTCCTCTCCCTTCCCTTTCCCATGGGTAAGAATGAAACATGTGTATAAGTCAATTTTCTTTTTCAGTAACTACCTAAGTCTGGGTGGTTTATAAAGAAAAGAGGTGCCAGGAACCAGTGGCTCATACCTATAATTCTAGCTACTTAGGAGGCAGAGATCGGGAAGATCAAGGTTCAAAGCCAGCCCAGAAAATGTGCAAGACCCTATCTGAAAAATACCCAACAATAAAAAGGGCTGGTAGAGTGACCCAAGTGGTAGAACACCTGCCTAGTAAGTGTGAAATCCTGAGTTCAAACCCCAGTTCTGCCAAAAAGAGATAAAAGAGGTTTATTTAGCTCACAATTTTGGAAGCTGAAAATCTAAGATCACACAGCCACATTTGTTTGGTCTTATGTAAGGGTCCCTTGGCTGTATCACAATATGCAGATGGTGTCATGGAAGGAGTGTCTGCCAGAGGGAGATCACATAGTGAGACAGAAAACCAGAGAGACATTCAGGGGCCAGAGCTTGCCTTTTCTGTAACTCACTCTTTGAGAGTCTACATTCCTTCAGAGGGCAGCAATCTGAGGAAGAGGCAGAAATGAACTAAGCACCTCCCAGTAGGCCCCATGACACCATCCATGTCTTTTTTTTTTTTTTTTTTCGAGACAGGATCTTACTATGTAGCTCAGGCTGGACTCAAACTCACAATCTTCTTGCCTCAGTCTTCCAAGTGCTGGGATTTTTATAGAAGTGTATCACTACACCTGGTCTCCAATGTCTTAAAGGTTCTACTACCTCTCAACACTGCCACAATGGGGACCATCTTTTCAACACACGAACTCATGAGAGACACACTCAAACCACATAAAAATAACAGCAATGTGGCACTAGGAAGCCAGCTTCTGTAGTGGGGTGGAAAACAAACACACATCTGTAATCCCAGTATTTGGGAAGCAGAAGAACTGAATTCAAGGCCAGCCTGGGCTGTATATTGAGACCCTGTTTCAAACAACAAACAGTAAGGGCTGAGGATGTAGCTCAGTAGCTCATGCTTGCCTAGCATGCATGAGGCCCTCACGGCTATCATCAGCACCACCAAAACAGAAAGGAAGAAAAAAATTGTTCAGAGAATTATTATAAGAATTAATGACCTTTCTGTTGCCCACCTGACTATGGCTAAAATTAGATTATCAGAAATCCCATAGAGCTCTTGTACCTGCAACTCTTGACAAGATGGAATCTGTATGAAAGCCTCCTATCTTCCAGTTTGTTGCCAAGAAAACTATTTCTAAACTGGGTGTAGTGGCCCATGCCTTGTAATCCCAGCACTGGGGAGGCTGAGGCAGGAGGATGATCTTGAGTTTGAGGCCAGCCTGGGCTACATGGTGAGACCCTGGAAGAAAGAGAAGAAAAAAGAAGAAAGAAGGCAGAGGAAGAAAAGGGAGAAGAAAAATTATACAGGGACTTGAGGTGTAGCTCAGTAACAGAGTGCTTGGGTTGAATTCCCAGCACCAAAACAGAAAAGATTTTATACTTTGTATTAGATTTATCTTGACCATTGCATAATAAGATGCAAATGCTTCAAGTAATTGCATGTAAGAAACAAAAAATATGAACAATAAGTTTACAGATATTCTATATAAATCACTCCCTCTCCTGTTATAAGAAATAATCAACAGGGCACCAATGGGTCATGCCTGTAATCCTAGTTACTCAGGAGGCAGAGATCAAGAAGATCACGGTTCAAAGTCAGCCCTGGGGCAAATAGTTCCAGAGACCCTATCTCGAAAATACCCTGCACAAAACAGGGCTTGGTGGAATGGTTCAAGTGGTAGCGAGCCTCCCTAACAAGCATGAGGCTCGGAGTTTAAACCCCAGTACGAGAAAGAATCATATTAATATAATCTTTCATTGAAGACTCAGGACCATTATTATTGGATATTAATTACTCTGCTCTCTGAAACTTTTATTTTTAATTACTCTGCAACACCAAACTTTTATATTATCTACAAACCTAATTAAGAAGACTATTCAATCCATGATGCTAACACAACTCAGTGGTCTTCTGGAAAAAAAGAAAGTTGGACTGTTACCTCACATCCAGATAAATTGCAATAGGTCAAAGATTTTTTTTTTTTTTCTGTTTGTGGTACTGGGGCTTGAACTCGGAGCCGCTCCATCAGCCCCTTTTTGTGATTTTTTTTTTTTAGATAGGGTTTTATGGACTATTTGCCTGGGCTAGCTTTGAACACAATCCCCCTGATCCACCGGCACCTGGCTAGGTCAAAGATTTGAATGTAAAAAGATGAATTGTAAAAGTACTAGAGGTGTGCAGGGCACTGGTGGCTCAGGCCTGTAATCCTACCTACTCAGGAGGCAGAGATCAGGAGGATCAAAGTTCAAAACCAGCCAGTGTAAATAGTTCATGAGACCCTATCTTGAAAAAACCCTTCATAAAAAAAGGGGCGGGGGGCTGGTGGAGTGTAGGCCCTGAGTTCAAAACCCACTACCATACACACACAAAAGAAGATATTGATATTGATAAATTGGATAATATAAAAATGATAGCGTCAGTCATTCTTGTTCTCTCTGAGATGACCTGCTTTCGGTCTGTTGAAAGTGTATTCCTTTCCTAATAAAATGTACCATCACTTTCACTATTAAAAAATGATAATGCTGAAGCTGGGTGTGGTGACAAACTCCTGTGATCCTATCATTTGGAGGCTGAGGACTGAGGCAGGAGGATCAGGAATTTGAGGCCAGCCTGAGATACACAGCAAGCCCTTATCTCTTCTTTCTCTGTCCTCTCTCTTTCTCTCTCTCTCTCTCACATATGATTTTGCATGGTAAAATCACTTTAAAGTCAAAAGAGTACCATTTATCAATATCAAAAGTATTATAACTCACAGACAAAAAATTTTTAATATTTTATAGGAAAATATTATTATGGCCCCTATAGAACCTGCTTCCAATCTAACTACTTCCCTATTGTTAGGGTGCTCCTTAGCTGGGGTACAGTGAGGGCTGAAACGCTCTTGTTCTCTTTATCTCCTACACCTGTTCCAGGGCATGGCACATCTAAAGCATACCATTAATTTTTGCCAAATTAAGAAGGTTTATATATAATATCTAGGAAAGTTTAATATTTCACTTGCAGCTATTTTGTAACATACCCCTTCATGTAATAAAAGTAGCCCATACAGTGTTCTATGGAAGAACCTCACTATTTAAATCTTCCCAGCAGGGAAGTGTTCATTTCTCTGTACTCTGTGTTTCTGATCTACCCCTTATTCATGACTAAAGGCAGTATACTTCATTCCTGGGTTTCTCAACTCAAAAAATAAGAATTAGGCAATGATCAAAAGTATCACCAAATACTTCGTACTTTCCACACAGCATCACACTTAGTCCTTCAAACAACTTAGGTATTACCACTTATATTTTACATTTTATACCTGAGACAAATCGAGATCAGAGAGGCATTTCCTGGGCTGGTGGTATTGATCCTTAAGGCTGATAAGCAGTAAGATTGACACTTGAGCCCAGATCTTTCCGACAACAGAAACCAAGGATCTAAAACATATTTCCGTTGCACTTCTGCTTACCCTTGTGACCATTCATCAGAGGTCCCTGTGAAGCTCTGCTCTGGAAGAGCAGACCTTCCTAGCATCCCAGGATGACTTGTGTTCAAATTCCAGCTCACTCCACTCTCATCTTCCAACCTCTACTTGGGGTAAGAAGTCCTTCCCATCCAAATCCCCTCTACTTTCTTTTTCAAAATATAGATTAATGAGGACCAGTAGAGTGGCTCAAACAATAAGAGCACCTGCCTAATTAACATAAGGCCCTGAGTTCAAACCCAGTACCACTAAAAAACAAAAACTAAAATGACAAGCAGAATATGGATTAAAGCATTTGTCTGAAGTGATCCCTGGTTATTTCCACCCCTTGCTCCTTTAGCACGACTCTCAACTGTCTTCCTCTATCATTACATATGTGAGGGATATATACATACAGACCTGCTGTTCATGACTGTCCACAACCACCATCTCTCAATGGAGCAAAACCACAATCTGGAAAAAAGATTCTGATTGAATCTGAAACCCTTCACAAGTCTCCTGACTTAAGAAATATTGCCTTATCATTTATGTGTCTGTAAAGCAACATTTCCCTTCAGTTTTAATGTATTTGGGGGTGTTTTTATTGTTTTCATTTTGGTTTTGTTTTTTTTTTAAACAGTCTCTTGCTATGTAGCTCAGACTGGCCTTGAGCTTCTGATCCTCCTGCCTCAGCCTTCTAAGGACTGGAATTACAGGCATGTACCACCATACCTGGCCGTTTTAAAAGTTTCAAATAGGTGGGCCAGGTATCGGTGGCTCAGGACTGTAATCCTAGATACGTGGGAGGCAGAAATCAGGAGGATCATGGTTTGAAGCCAAAACAGGCAAATACTTCAAGAGATCTTAGCTTGAAAATACTCAACACAAAAAAGGGTTGGCGAGTGGCTCAAGTGGTACAACACCTGCCTAGTTAGCATGAGGCCCTGAGTTCAAACCCCAGCATCTCCTCCCCTCCAAAAAAAAAAAAGTTTAAAATAGGTGATTGTGCTCCTACACTCAACAGAGTCAGGATTGCTGCTAGGGGTGGTAGAAGTTTAAAGTATACAGGCTGGGGGTATAGCTCAATGGTAGAGTGTGTGCTTAGCACAAGCCTCAGCACCAAAAAAAAAAGTATGTAACCTATAGGAATGCCACCCTTGAGATTCAAACTCCTTGGAGAGTTGGGAGTTATGGGTGGATCCAAGGAATCTGCATTTTAAGAACCTCCGTGAGTGACTCTATAATAGGACCAGCACGGGGGAAAATCAAGTCAGGCTAACTTCTCCAATCTGAGCCCTGTCTGGGTGGGGTCAACCAAGTAGATGTAGAGTTAGGAACGCCACAGAGCCAAGTTTGTCATCGTCGTCATCATCTTCATTAAAAACACTATGAAGGCTGGCAGAGTGGCTCAAGTACTAGAATGTCTACCTAGAAAGTGTGAAGCCCTGAGTTCAAACCCCAGTACCACCAAAATAAATAATTTAAGAAAAAAGAAAAGAGGTGAGATTTCAAAAGAACTCTTAATTGTAATTAGAGAATACAGTTTTTAGAGCGAAGAGTGAGAACAGCACTGCTACATAGCCCAAAATAAGAGAAATGAGTAAGGTACTTACCATGTCTGTGACGAAAGGATGGGTTATATAAGAGTTGAGACAACTCAAGCTGCACTCTCTACCTTATTCTTTATTTGTCACTTTTTGCCAACTCCAACTTTAGTTCTCATTTTAGAGCTGGTGGTGCCATCTGAGGGATAAAACAGCTCTGTCCCAGTCTACGAAGAGCTCAATGCCATCACTTGTAGACTGCAATAGAACTCAGAGGGACCTTCCTTTTTTATTTTTAGTTATAGTATTTTGTTTGAACTCAGGTTCTGTGCTTGCTAGGCATGTGCTCCATCACTTGAGCTGTGCCCCCAGCCCTTTCTGCTGTGGTTATTTTTGACATGGAATATTGCTTTATGCCTTGGCCAGTCTGGACTGTGATGCTCCTATTTATGCTGCCTGTAACTGGGATGGCAGGCCCAGTTGGTTGAAGTGGGGTCTTGCTACCTTTTGGCCCAGGCTGGCCTTGACCAGTGATTCTCCTAATCTCCACATCCCAGGTAGCTAGAATTACAGGCTTAAGCCACTGTTCCAGTCCATTCTTTGATTTTTAAACAAATATTGACAGCTTTAGTAAGTGTTAATAGGAAACTGAGGCAGCCCTTTTCCCCAGAGGGAGCAAGCTTTTCACTGATGTGAGATTTGTCTTCTGTTCCAGGAATTCTTTTCCCTTCTAAGACTTTAATGTGTACACTAGCCAAATTGCCCCTGCCAGTCATCCTACTCAGTCCCCTAGGAGTAAGGAAGATGAGTGTGCTACAAATACAATGGGGCCAAAACAAAGCCAGAGAGGCTCAGAAGCATGGGTATGACCCAGGGACCACCCAACCACACACTAGTTGACCCCCAAGACCCAGGCCCCTCTTCTCAGTGCAAACAGGCACAGGAACCCTAGCAGAAAGGAAAAATCTGAATGTTCTAGAAGCCTAATACATTTGAGGATCCCTCAGAAGTTCCATGCACTTAATCTAGAAAGATAAGTAAAAATTATCAGCCCCTACTGGTGGTAGAAATGTTATTAATGTGTGCTTCTTTGCTTGAAGCTAAAGACCGGTGCTGCGGCATCACTGTCCACTCCCACGTCTCTGGAATGGTCCTGGCCTCTGGCTCTAACTGATCAGCTCCATTCTTGGGCTTCTGCAGTTAACGTACACACTCTTTTTTTCTGCTCCAGATCAGCCTCCCAGAGTGTCTTCAGCTCTCCTTGGAGGACTTCCTGGCAAGTGCCTCCCTGCCCAGACTAGACCCTTACTTCCCCAGGTGTCCTCCCATTATGCCCTCCCCTGAGGGGATCTCACCTCTCCACCCAGCTCAGGGCCAGAAAGCTGATCAGTGTCCTCTTTTGCAGTGCTCCCCCAGCAAATCCAGAGTCTCCCACTTTTTAGACAAGAGTTGTAGCACTGAGCGTCACCTCCACACCTCTCTTACTAAAAAATTCCTTGCAGTTTTTCAGCAATTCTTTTTCTTCTTACTTTTTTTTTTTGTGGTATTGAGGCTTGAACTCAGGATCTTTGCTTTGAGCCACTCCACCAGCCCTATTCTTGTGAAGGGTTTTTGAGATAGGGTCTCAAAATAGGAACTATTTGCCCAAGCTGGCTTCGAACTTCGATCTTCCTGATCTCTGCTTTCTGAGTAGCTAGAATTACAAGCATGAGCCACTGGTGCCTGGCACTTACTTTTTTTTTTTTTCTTCAGCCATCATATTGTTGCTGGCAGAGTGGCTGAAGTGGTAGAGAGCTTGCCTAGCAAGTGTGAGGTCCTGAGTTCAAGCCCAGTACTGCAAAAAAAAAAAGAAAAGACAACAGGTATTGCGGGAGGAGTGGCTCAAGTGATAAAGTGCCTGTCTAGCCAGCATGAGGCCCTGAGTTCAAACTCCAGTACCACAAAACAAAATAAGTAAATAAAATTTAAAACATGAACACATCATATTATTATTGTACTGGGAGTACACTGTGACATTTACAAAAGTTACAAAAGTTAAATTCACCCCCTCCATCATTCTCCTTTATCCTCCCTCCCCCCATTCTCAGAATAGTTTCATTTTTCCATTTTACAGATGAGTACATAATATTTGCACCATATTTATCTTCCCACACCCTTTCCTTCTTCTTCATTCTACAGTCCATGTTTTCTTGTCTGTGCCATCTTGCTAGGTGCCATCATGCACTTGGAAAACACATCCACCACCCTGTCCCTCATTTTCAACAACCAGCTTCTCTCCAGTTCAGCTACCCACTCTCCTGGATGATATCCAAGAACAAGAACTGTGGCTCTGTAGCTAGCTCATGTCTTTTTGGAGCTAACCATTATGGAACATGTACTGAATACCTGTACTGTGCTAAACACCTCACAGACATTCTCCCATTTGGTTCTCACAGCAATCCTACATCTTACAGATGAAGCAGCAGACACAGAGGAGTTAAGTAACTTAACTGTGGTTTCCTTGCTGGGAGTGGTGGCACACCAGCACTCAGGAGAATCTTGAGTTCAAGGCAAATATGGGCTATATAGTAAGAACCCATTTTCAAAAGAAGAAGGAGGAAGGAAGGGAGAAGGAAGGAGGGAAGAAAGAGAAAGGAAAGGGAAAGGAAAGGAAAAGAAAGGAAAAATACAAATGAAAACAATTTCCATAAACTGTGATCTCCCCACCAGTAAATTTACAATTGGCTTCAAACCAGTGGTCCGGCAGTGGAGCCCATGCTGTCAGGACTCAGCTCTAATGGCCTCTTCCATTATTCCCCAGTGCATAATCCAGTGCCTGACATTAGAGAATGCCCAGATGTTCTTTGCTGCTTGAATAAACTCAAAAGCACTAAATGTATGAAATGGAAACAAAACATCTCCTACAATCGCTTACCTTCTTTATCTGGGTCTCTTTCACCAAAGGTGGACTCATGTGGTCAGTTTCTGATGCTTTCCTTCACAAAATGTTTTTGAGGTATATGCCTGCATAGTTATGCACATTGAAAAATGCACAAAACAAGATTCATATAGTTCACATGGTCTCTGTGCTTTCCACTTCCATTAATATATTTTGGACAGCTTGCCAAAAGAGCCCATTTGTCTACCTCATTTTGTACACTTGTTACTCGCTTTCGTGGACTGTTTGGTGGGAATCAGCACAGCCATGTACTGGTTTATAGCCAGTGTCCATTGTAGTTGTTGGTTTCCTCTATATCTGCTTCCACATTTTGAATTTAGCCCTTTTAATAGATGTTTTTGGTTTGCTTCTTTAAAAAAAGAAAGTATAGTCTAATTTTACTTAGGATGATAAATTCCTAGCTGGGATTTAGGGGTCAGAGAGCATATAGCAAAAATGAGGTAATGGGGGGGTAGGCAACTCCAATATGATTATTGTCTTTGTAAGAGGAAATTGTAATACTGATATATACAGAGGGTAAAGCTGTGTGGAGATACAGGCAGGAGACAACCATCGACAAGCCAAGGAGTGAGGCCCTCAGAGGAAACCAGTCCTACTGACACTTGATCTTGGACCTCTAGGCTGCAGAACTGTGAGGAAATAAGTTTCTGTTCTTTAAGACACTTGGTCTGTGATTTTGCTATGGTGACCCCAGCCAACTGTTATAGGTGGGTTTCCATCCCTTTTGAAAGAAAATGTTTATGACTTTCATCTAGACTTGAGCTCCTGCCCAGTATTCCACAACTACTGGACATTTCTACTTCAAGTCACCTCAAATGCAACATGTCTAAGCAGGTCATCATAATTCCCCTAGAACTGCTTCTCCTTTGTTCTCAATCTCTCTGAAGGGCCCCCTTGTTGTGTAAGCCAGCACTTTGCTGTCCTGGTCCCCCTATCTCTCCTGAGTTACCTCAATCAGCAACTCATTGACCTCCCAGCCTCCTCTCCCCATACCACCCTCAAAATGATCTAGTCAGATCTAGTCGTGACACTCCCATGCCTCCAACTTGAGTGACTTCCATGCTCTTAGGATAAAGTCCAACCTCCATAGTGTGACACTGATGACTCTAGGAGAGACAGGGCATTTTGTTGGCCAGGCTTTTCCCCACTACATGCGTGCCTCAGATTCTTCCCAAGCTCAGCATTTCCCCAACTCTAGTCATTCTGATATTCCCTTCAGGGTTTCTGCTGACTCTCTATGCCACTTATGTGCTACTTATTACTTAATGCTTTTCTTTTAATCGATTCAACTTTTAAGTTTTATTTTTTTCAGAAGTAAACTATATACCATTGTAATTTTTTTTTTTCAGTACCCAGGTTTCTTTTCAGGGTCTTATGTTTGCTAGGCAGGTGTTCTATTACTTGAGCTACATCTTAGCACCTAACAAATTCAAGCCCAATAGTTAGGACAAGAATTTGTTTGTCTGTGGTGCAGGTGCTCTACCAGTTGAGCTATGCCCTAAACCACTTTTTTTTTTTTTTAAAAGGATCACTTGCCATAAGCAAAAGCTAAACAATTTAAGTGGATCATTAATAGCACCAGCTATGATGATTATTTTCAAATAAATATTAAATTCCACATTAGTAAACAAATTCCTTTTTTTTTAAATGGTTATTTGAGACAAAGTCTCACTATGTAGCCCACACTAACCTCTAATTCAGGATCCTCCTGCCTCAGCCTCCTGAATGCTGGGATTACAGGCATGCAACATCACATCCTGTGTCTTTAATACTTTTTTTTTAGCCACATGAAGAATTACAGCTCACAAGAGCCTGCATAGGAATGGATAAAGGTATTTAGTTGTGCCATTTGATAGGCTTGGCTAAATTTTATTCGATAATGTTTTCTTCAGGAAGCCATTTAAAGTAATCCTTAAGATTTGTTGTGAATTTATGAAGATGTAATCCAAGAGAATATCCAAAAAGGAATAAAGAAAGGATTTCTTGTACCCTGACTACTGTTACTGAAAAATGCTTATGAAAACCTTTCCTCAACACTGTCAAGCATTTCTACATGCCTTGGGAATATTTTAACCTAGCATTTCAGGTGAGTTTGTAGCCAGGTTCATTTATGAAGTCAAGAACTATTTGTTTGACAGACCTGGGCTCCGATTTCAGGCACTCTCACAGAGCTTCAGACAAGAAGGGTCCCACTCCATAGGACCCAGGTTGCCAAGGGCTCAGGGTGCTCAAGCCAGCCCCCTCCCCAGTCTTCTGTTCAAGGTCACTGGGAAAACTGAAATAAGGTTGTCTTTTAAGGGTAAATTAGGCTTTCAAATGAGTAAAACTTATCTACAGATATGCTAATTTGCAAATCCTCACACAGTCGTGCACATGATCTCTATGAAGACTGACCTTTACTTCTTGAAAGACTAAATTCTTCTCCTATCTTAAGAACACAGGTGTGGAGTTCCAGTATGAAGTAGTCAGTCACTTCTAACACTTCCCAAAGTTGGGAGAAAGGTGAGGAGTTCAGTGACCGATGTTTAACATAACTGACAATAGAAACAGCCTTTGGAATCTTCCTGCCTAGCTTCTGTGGCCAAGACTTCCTTGAAGCCAGGTGCCAGAGGCTCACACCTGTAATCCTAGTTACTCAGGAGGCAGAGATCAGGAGGATCTCAGTTCAAAGCCAGCCTGGGCAAACAGTTCAAGAGACCCTATCTCGAAAATACCCCAAACAAAAAATGACTGATGGAATGGCTCAAGTGATAGAGTGCCTGCCTAGCAAGCATGAGGCCCTTACTAACACACACACACACACACACACACACACACATACAAGATTTCCTTGATGTACACAACAATGAATAATCTTGGCTTCTACAAAGCAGCCCAGATAAAGGGCTTCTGTTCTACTGAACCAGCAATAGCCACTGCACTCTGTAGAGTGGCCTCCTGGCTCACCATCCTCTTGCCTCAGACTCCCAGGTACTGGGATTTATACCCATGTACTGCCACACACCATTTACCACACCTTTTTTTTTTTTTTTAATGGTATTGGGGTTTGAACTCAGGTCCTTAAGTTTGCTAAGGCAGGTGCTCTACCACTTGAGCCATACCCCCAGCCCGCCACACTTCTTTTTTTGTGAGATTTGACCTCAAAGCTTTTTGCTTGCAAAGCAGTTCTACTGCTTGAGCCACACCTCCAGTCCGTTTTGCTCTGGTTATTTTGGAGATGGGAGTCTCCCTATTTACCTCAGCTGGCCTTGAATCACATCCTTCTGATCTCAGCCTCCCATGTAGCTAGGATTACAGGTGTAAGCAACTGGCTCCTTGCTCGTCTACAATTCTTAATCAACTTCCAATTCTCCAACTGAATACAGATTAATTCTTCTAATTCCAGTTCTAACAGTCATTCTGTCACTTTGTTTTGTTTCTACTTTTTGAGGTTGGTGGACTGCCTTTCATTTAATAGACACATCATAGATGTTTTTATTTTTTTTTCTTTTATTCATATGTGCATACAATATTTCTTTTTTTTAAATATAACTTTATAACTCTCCGCCACATTACTTCTGCTCTCTGCTGTATTACTTCCTTTTTTGTTGTTGTTCTGCTACTTGAGCCACACCTGCAATCTTTCACCCTGTTTTTCATCCCCACTTTTGCTTGTTTCATAAAGACTTCTTGTCTCAGCAGAGTGAGGTGGCTTATACCTGTCATGCTAGCTACTTAGGAAGTGGAGACCAGGAGGATTGAGTTTTGAGGCTAGCCCTGGCAAAAAGTTCGAGATTCCATCTCCACCAATAGCTGGGTGTGGTGACCTGCACCTGTCAGCTACAGTGGGAAGTACAAAATAGGAGGATCGCAGTTCAGGCCGACCAGGGCATAAACACGAGATCCTATCTCAAAAATTAAGCAGGGCAAAAAGGGCTGGAGGCATGGCTCAAGCTGTAGAGCACCTGTCTAGCAAGTGCGAAGCTTTGAGTTCAAACCCCACTACCTCAAAAAAGAAAAAAAGACGTCTTGTCTCATAAATGCCAAACTTTCTTACATTTATTGAAAATGAAAAGCAGACATCTTCTTTTTTTTGGTGACACTGAAGTTTGAACTCAGGGCCCACCCTTCTTACTGCTTGAGCCACTTCGCCAGCCCTTTTTTTGTGATGGGTTTTTTGAGATAGGGTCTTGAGAACTATTTGCCTGGGGCTGGCTTCAACCCTAGATCCTCCTGATCTCTGCCTCCTGAGTAGTTAGAATTACAAGCACGAGCCACCAGCACCTGGCTATAATGGCATTTTTTTTTTTTTTTTTTTTTTTTTTGCGGTACTGTGGTTTGAACTCGGTCAACACCTTGAGCCACTCAGCTAGCCTATTTTCAAGATAGGGTCTCACAAACTATTTGCTCAGGTTGGCTTCGAACTGCAATCCTCCTGATCTCTGCCTCCTGAGTAGCTAGGATTACAGGCATGAGCCACCAACACCCGGCGGCAATTTTTTTTTTTTTTTCAGTACTGGGGTTTGAACACAGGGTCTCATACTTGCTAGGCAGGCACTTTTACCGCTTGGGCCTCTCCACCAGCCCAAGCAGATATTTTCTAAAAGTCTCCATTCCATTCCTCTAGTCCATTATTTCCAGAGTTGGACTTTTCTCCCACATGTAGGTAATGCTTTTATTCTTTTTTGCTATAGAAATTTTTCTCCAGGTCCAATTTTGGATTTCTGCTTGTATTGTGTGTATGCTTTTACATCCTTGAGCAGGCTTATTCATATTCCAGTGTGGCATTTATTAACTCACCAGACACTGATTTTTAAAATAACTGATATTTGCTTATTCCACAGTGTGCAAGATGCTTAAGATACGAATTACTTACAAGGATTCATCTCCAGTGAGCTTCTGATTTACTAGAAAAGGTAAGATATACTAACTATAGGGTCAAGGAGAAAGCCAGATAGGAAAAATGGGCAGATCCCCTGATTCAATTTCTACCTATGGGGTTTTTCTGGTGGATGACATGAGATAAGACAGATGCTGAGATAAAAAGGACTGACTGTAGGCACAGCAATCTTTGGTCAAAGTTGGCTGCTGCGAGAAGTTAAGAGCTATTTTCAGTTTATTTGACCTTTTTCCTTTTCTAGAAACAAGTAAAAATACTAGCAAACACTAATATGCTAATGTTTCTAAAATGTTGCAGATTACCAAGCGTAATAAATTTTACATTCCATGGCAGTATTTGTTTAAAATTACTGTATTAGGCCTGGAGCATGGCTCAGTGGTCGTGTGCTTGCCTAGCCATTCATGATGTCCTGGGTTCCATCCCCAGCACTGGAAAAAAAAAAAAAAGCCTACATTCCATAATTCACTGTGTTTAGCCATTTCAAAGAAGCAACAACAATGTTACCAACGGCAGTGGAAAATACATGTGATATTTTCTTTGGGCTGCATAATGTCCCTAAGTATTTTATACTACAGTAATGAAAACACATTAGCAGCCTATCTTTATTTTACACTGGCATAAATGCATTAATCAGTTGTCTTGGTTATATCATCTTGTGAAAAGGCAAGTGCAAAAAACGTTACAGGGAACTTGCATTTTTTTTTTTTTGTAAGACTGGAGTTTGAATTCAGGCCTTCCTGCTTGTAAAGCAGGCACTCTACTGCATTTTGCATTTTACTCTGATTATTTTAAAGATAGGGAGGGGTCTCTAGAACTATTTGCCCTGACTAGCCTCAAACTGAGATCCTCCTGATCTCAGACTTCCAAGTAGCTAGGATTACAGGCATGAGACACAGGTTCCCAACTGGAGCTTGCATTTTAAGCACTTTTTACCCTGTTTATTTTTTAAAGTGCATCAAACACTTTAAGTTTGCTTGATTCTTTTTTAAATAGGGATTTAAGGGGCCTGGTGGAGTGGCTCAAGTGGTAGAGTACCTGCCTAGCAAACTTGAGGCCCTGAGTTCAAAAACCGCCAAAAAACAGGGATTTAAAAACATTGTTTAAATCTTACATTAAATAATCCTGGTTATTAAGTTTTAAGTTTATGTAATTAAGTTTATATAATTAAAATGTGATTGAAAATAAAGAAATGTAACTTCCAATCACTAGAGGGTGTGCTGTAATAGAGGTAAAGAGTCGCTAGATGGCTCTGTCCTTTTTAAATCAAATAAAAGTTTGCAAAAGATAAAAGTGTAGTTAAGAAACAAAAAAATTCCCTACGAGGTAGAACTTAAAGCAAAGCAACAACCATAATCTGTAACCATGGCCTCTCATTCGGAATAATTTAAAACTAGCGGCTTAAGAATTAGACCCTAAAGAAAAACTGCAAAATTGCAAAGCATGTATGGATAAGCAATTTGCTAAGATAGCTGGGAAGGAATTACATTTGCAAGAAGCCAATTACTGCTGGTAGAGTGGCTTAAGGGTAAGAGTGCTTGCCTAGCAAGTGTGAGGCCCTGAATTCAAACCCAGGTTCCGCCAAGAAAAACAAAACAAAACAAAAAACCAAGAACGTCAATTACTAAAAGGGAGGCAGCCTCAAAGTTTCTGATTTCTTGCCATCTAGGCTCCCAACCTTTCTTTTGGGCGGTTCTCTGTTTAGCTTACACCTTTACATTTAAGAGCAAATATTAAACTTGGGCATTATAACATTACAAATTGCTTTCCGGTTTCCAGGGCTATAGTTGTCATCTCGTAGTTATTAACGTAACATCCCAGGTGAAATCTCAAAACAAAACCAGACAACTTCGTTTCAGGCCATTTGAGAAGGAAACAAACAAACAAAAAAAGGCACATTGTTCATCTAAATTAAAAAAAAAATAGATCCTCACACCAAAATACGATCGAGACACTTTCCTTTTTCAGAATTTTCTAAATAGTGTACTCAGAGTTGACAATAATTCGTTTCTGGTTTCCAAAAAGATGACTAAGTAATTACATTTGAAGTAAGATTTACATTTGAGGCACCCAAATTTGCTAATGAACTGTCTCTGTATTTTATTTTTTTAAAAAGGTGAGATGCTACATTACATATCAAACTTTACCATGAAAAGAAATGTCCTCCCTTGGCGAGGGGGAGGCGGATGTTTCCAGATTATTAAACATTCTGAACTGTCAGTCTGCAACCGACAAATAGAAAAAGAATTTTTTTTCTTCTTTACTCTCATAAATGAGGGCTTCAGCTCTGTCACTTAGTAACAACACATTCGGGAATACTTTCAATTGTAAAAGAGACCATTTTCTTACTGTTATTTGGAACCATTAAATAAGGATTGCTTGGCACGTGGCGTCGCCACAGTATCTTACTGGTTTTGTTTGTTTCCCAGGCAGGGAGCCGCATTTAAAAAGTCATATGCCTTAATTAAATGAGACTGCGTTTGTGTAGGAGCGCTCTGGAACAGTTTAAATCGCTTGAAACTTTCGGCTTTAAAATGCTAATTCCGAACCCACTTACTTAAGTGTCTTTGAAAACCTTCACCTTTCTAAAGATAAGCAATCATCTCACGGAAAGTCCGAACGAACGAACAAGTGCTTTCCGAGCGTGTGAACGAGTTGGTTAGAAAAACCGAACAACACGGATCTCAGTCCGTGGGATGAGGGAATCCCGGAGAAAGAGGAAGGGATGCTCCAAGGTCCGGCTCACACCTTCTACCCAATACCCCAAAGGGCTGGCTGTAAATCACACTATTATTTTGGACTGGAAGCCGATCCTGATCGGGGGAGACCGAACGCGAATCCCGTAAGTCGATCGCCAAAGGTTCGGAGCTTGACTGAGGAAGGAAAATCAGCGGGGCTGGAGGCAGGTGGCCCGGGCGGCCGCCACGAAACATCTCACGGAGTTTGAAAGAAACCGTTGCTAGGGTTTGGGTTATCTTCCCGTTTTTATACTTGTCTTATCTTGCTATTAGGTTAAGAATACGCGGGCTCGGATTGGTTGGCGCTTCTCACCTTAAACCTGGAGCCGCGGCCTCCCGGGGCGGGCCGGGCCGGCGCGCGCGGGCAGGTGGGGCGTGGCGGGGGCGTGGAGAGCCGGGGCCCGGGGCCCGGGGCCGCCGCCCAGCCCGGGAGGTCGGGTATAAGAGACCAGCTTACCGGAGCTACGCGTGCACCTGCCTAACCCCGGCCCGGAGCACCGGGCACCGAACGAGGGCCGAGGCGGGCCGCAGGGTTGGCCCCCAAAGGGATGCTCTCGCCCGAGTGGCGAGACCAGCCCCGCTCGCCCCTCGCCGCGGCCGCGCCGCACCCGCCCACGGCCGCCGACATGGCCCTGTACTGCGGCGACAACTTCGGCGTGTACTCGCAGCCCGGGCTCCCCCCGCCCGCCGCCGCCGCCGCTGCCGCCACCCCGGGCGCGCCCCCGGCCGCCAGGGCGCCCTACAGACTGGCAGACTACACCGCGCCGCCGGCCGCCGCCGCCAACCCCTACCTGTGGCTCAACGGGCCCGGCGTGGGCGGCCCGCCCTCCGCCGCCGCAGCCGCCGCCGCTGCGTATCTGGGCGCCCCGCCGCCGCCGCCGCCGCCGCCCCCCGGGGCCGCCGCCGGACCCTTCCTGCAGCCGCCGCCCGCCGCCGGCTCGTTCGGTTGCGCGCCGCGGCCCTTTACGCAGTCGGCGCCCGCCGCGCCCGCCTCGCCCGCGGGGCCCGCGGCTCCTGGTGAGTTGGGCTGGCTATCCATGGCCAGCCGCGAGGACTTGATGAAGATGGTGCGGCCGCCCTACTCGTACTCGGCGCTCATCGCCATGGCCATCCAGAGCGCGCCCGAGCGCAAGCTCACCCTCAGCCACATCTACCAGTTCGTCGCGGACAGCTTCCCCTTCTATCAGCGTAGCAAGGCCGGCTGGCAAAACTCCATCCGCCACAACCTGTCGCTCAACGACTGCTTCAAGAAGGTGCCCCGCGACGAGGATGACCCAGGTGAGGGCGACCGGGCAGGTGCTTCCTGGCTGGGGAGGGCGGGAGCGTGGCGGTGGAACCCACTAGGGAGTCTGTATGTGGCCGCCTTGAAGAGCCGCGAGGCGTCTTCTCATTCGTACCGGGATGGTAGCAGATGGAGAAACAACCACCTCAGTCTCTCATCTGACGGAGGCTAGGGACCCAGAGGACAAAGAGAAGTATTGGACGTCTTCCGAGGGAGGACCAGCTAAGGGACGAGCTCTTCCCTTACACCCCCCCACACATCGGCTGGCCAGTTAGAGAAAAAGAAAGACGTTCGTGGCCTCACACGGGAGGCCAGCTCTGCCCCGGGGGGTGCTCATCGGTCCATTGAAGGGACCGTCTAATTGCTGGGAGACGATGGAGGCGTAAGAGCAGGCGCGAGCTCTCAGATGAGGGATGGGTGGTTGTAAAGGGGTTCAGGTGAACTGAGTCATCACCTTTCACAGAAGGTGAGAGAGCTAGTCAGGCTGCGCTTTGGAGCACATCCTCCTCTCAGATTCGTAAAGGTCTCAGTGCGTCCTTATCAGAGCCAGTGCTATGCCGACCGTGAGAGAGATGACTTATCTATGGTGGCACAGGCATCTTGAGTCAGGGCAGGGGTTGGGAGAACTTGAATGGCTTGTGTAAATTGCGGTTTTTAAACTTAACTAGTTAGAAAGTTAGAAATGAGTGTTCCAAATTTGCTTCCTTTTTAAGCCCAGTAAGTTCCAGAGCCAGCAGGGCTGCGTTTTGATGTGAGGGTTTCTCTTACCTGGCCCAGAGCGGTGGAGGTAGAGAGAAGAAACAGATTCCTAGGAGAGGATTTCTAAAGGAGCCCAGGACAAGGGAAAGGGAGGGAGTTACGACAGGAAAACCAGAAGGGAAATAAAACCATTTTGGCACACACTGCAGAGATAGGGGACTTTATGGAAATACTCTGGATCTCAGAATGGACTCATCCCTGAAGTTATTGTTGTGGTGGGGATGGACCCCTGGGTTTCATGCATGCTAAATACACAATCTAAACTATACCGCCAGCCTTTGGAATTCATTTTAGGGAGTGTTTTCCCAAAGAACTTCTGTACAGTGCAAGCCACTTGTGATTGTAACTTTTCTAGTAGACACATTCAAAAAGTGAAGAGACACCGGTCACATTTTAAGTATTAATTTTTTGGGGGGAGGTGGGACTGGTTTGAGCTGAGGGGTTAAAACTTTCAAAGCAGGGACTCTACCACTTCAGCTAACTCCCCCAGTTCCCCAAGTATTAATTTTAAGTGGCCAAATGTTTGAACATAAAACAAATATAAAAATTACTAGTGAGATTTTTTTATATGTTATTTTCTCGGTTTTAAGACCTTAAAATCTTGTGTGTATTTTATACCACATCCTAATTTGGACTAGCCACCTTTTTTTTTTTTTTTTTTCTTTTGGTTCATTGACTTGGGGCCTCACTATGTAACCCAGGCTGGCCTGGAGCCTGGGGTCTTCCAGCCCCAGCCTTCTGAAAGCTAGAATTACATATTGGTACCACAACACCCTGCTCTGGACTGTGTCAAATAGCCACAGGTGGCTAGTAATTACTGTATCAGATAGGACATGGAGCTCTAGAAGAGCCAACTTCCTGATTTGGCCTCTAATTCACCACTTATGTGAACTCCTCTGAGCTTTAAAAGTTCAAAGTTATTGGTATCTAAAAAAATATAATTGGAGACTTGAGGTTATGGCTCAGTGGTAGAGCACTTGCCTAGCATGTCCTGGGTTTAATCTGTAGTACCAAAGGTGAGGGGCCAGGTAGGAAAGCTATTGGTTCCAAGCTGGTCCAGTATAATATCCAGATAGGTTGCAGGTATTGTTACCTAAATGATAGTTATATAATTTTTTTTCTGCCTCTATCTCCAGAAAATACTTCATTGGAGAAAATGAGCTTAGGGGGGAGTGCATGCTCCTTTGTGGGGCAACTTAATGCAGTGCACTGTAGTTAGAGGCCAGGTATGATGGTGCACCTCTGTAATCCCAGCATTTGAAGAATGAGGCTGAAGGAAGCTCACTAGTTCAAGGCCAGCCTCAGCGACACAGCCAGACCCTGTCTCAAAAACCCAAAAAAGGTGTGAAGATGGTTGAGGATGAGCTGAGTGCTTACTCTGCCTCTTCCTACAGCATGTCCCGAGCTGTGTAATAAACCTTTCTCTGTCTTAAAAAATCCGTGGTGGTTAAGAATGCTAAGTCTAAAGCCAGCCTATTTAAATGCTGCCTCTGTCATGCCAATGGCACTTGAAATATGAAAGTTACTAACCAGTCTGCACCTTAGTTTCTCCATCTGAAAAGTGGGGGTACTAATATTGCTGATCTTCACAGAACAGTGAGGAGTAACAGGTTATCCATGTAAAGCACTCACTACAAGGTAAGTGCTGAAAAGTACTTTCAGGGGCTCACGAGGTAGAGCACCTGCCTGGCAAGTGTGAGGCCCTGAGTCCAACCCCCCAGTATTGCCCAAAAAAAAAAAAAGTATTTTCAAACATCAAGGATGCTTTTTGCCAAAAATTTTAAGAAAAAAGTACTGGATGATAAAATCTTCCAAGATGATAGATCATTTCTATCTCAATTGTAGATAGTAAGGTGTATTTTCTAAGCGGAAAACCAGCATTGTGTGTATAGCATGAGTGTCCAGATCTGCTTAGTGAACCAAAAAAACTTAGAAAATTTGCAGGGGCATGTATTCCCCAAGTTTACTTGTACTAGAACTATATGCCATCCAATTTGTTAAAACTTTATTGATCAGTAATTTTCAACATCTTGAGATTTCCTTTTTCTAGTGTGATTTTTTTTTTTCAGGGGTGGGAGTTGTGCATTTTTAGGGAATAGTTGTAATAGTGTGTTTCACTGGCTATGTGCCAGCTACCAGGCTGCAAAATCACTTAAGTCCCACAGTCAGCCTTCTAGACGGGTGCTGTTATCCTTATTTTACAAGAGAAATGGAAGCTCAGGTTTTAAGTAGCCTCAGAATTCCTTGATTTTGCCAGGTAACTCCAACTAGATCTAGAGTATGGAAAGGTGTTGAGTGGTGTAATTACACATGCCTCAGGAAGAGAATTAAGTCCTCAGATTTAAGCAGCAGATACTGCGGGAGGAGATAGAAGTGGCAAAAACAACTTTGTTCCAGGATCCTCCTTGAAGTAAATAAGGTGTCCTGCAAAAGAGGATAAAGCAGTAGAGTGGCATGAGCATCTTCCTCAGTGTTTAGTGAGTCTCTCTTCTCCCAGACTCAAAGTGAAGCACAGCAGTCCTCCCTTATCCTCAATCCTCAGTTTCTTTTCTCTTTCTGTACTGTATTGAACAGTGTTCTACCACTTAAACCATGCCATCAGTTCTTTTTCTTTTTCTTTTGTTTTTTCTTTTTGGCTTGTTTTTCAGATAGGGTGCTAACTTTGCTAGAGCTGAACTTTTCTGTGGTTCCAAGATCAATCACAGTCCAAAACAATTGAGAAATTTCAGAAATAAACGGATAACATTCACATAGTTTTCATCGCAGTATATTGTGATAACTATTCTGCTGTGTTATTAGCTATTGTTAATGTCTTACTGTACCTAATTTATACATTTAACTTCATAGGCATGTATATACAGGAAAAAACTTAGTACACTTAGGGTTTGATAGTATCCCTGTTTCCAGGCACTCACTGACGGTCTTACAACATTAAGGAGGTAGGTGCCTACTACACTAAAATAGGGCCTTCTCTAACTTGTCTTCTTTCTCAGGGAAAGGTAATTACTGGACTCTGGATCCTAACTGTGAGAAAATGTTTGACAATGGAAACTTCCGTCGGAAGCGAAAACGCCGCTCTGAGGCCAGCAGCAGCTCCACAGTGGCTGCAGGGACACCAAAATCAGAAGAAGGGCTGGCCTCAGGACTTCCAGGGGCTGGAGTAGGTGGAAAGCCAGAAGGAGACAGCCCCTCCTCTCTGCTGAGAGCTTCACAGTCCCCAGAGCCTCCTGAGGGCACCAAGAGTACTGCCTCCTCTCCAGGAGCATCCACGCTCACCTCCACCCCGTGCCTCAGCACCTTCTTCAGCAGCCTCAGCACCTTAAGTGTCAGCACCAGTGGGAGCACCCCACGAGCCATCTCTGGCAGCCGCCACCTCGGGATCCAGGGGGCCCAGCTGCCTTCCAGCAGCACATTCCCCACCACCTCCATTTCCGAGGCCTCACCAGACACCTTGCAGCTGAGCAACAGCCCTGGTGCTGGCAGCAGCCAGCGATCTTCCTACTATAGCCCTTTCCCTGCCAGCACCAGTGGGGGCCAAAGCAGCCCTTTCAGCAGCCCCTTCTACAACTTCAGCATGGTCAACAGCCTCATCTACCCCCGGGAGGGCTCTGAAGTGTAAGCAGTGCTTCTCAGACTTTCATATGCACACCTGAGATCCGGTACAAGTGCAGTCTCCAAGTCAAGAGGTCTGGGGTGGGGTAGGATGGAGGTTCTGCATTTTCTGTTGAGCTACTGGGTGACCCTGTGGTCCGCTGACTACACTTGAAGTAACTGGGGTGTAATAGATAACTCTTCTACACCCTTCTACACTCTTCTAAACTTTGACAGGTTTCTCTGGAGAGAAATCCACCTCACTCTGTTCTGGGATAGGTAGCCTGGGAGCCCTGTGAGGTCAGGGACTGGCTGTGTCTATTTTGTTAGTCACTGAATACCAAGGTAGCAAGCTCAGATATGTATAGGCAGCTAAAAACCATAAGCCAATGAAGTTACTGGGTGGGAAAACCCAAGTAGTTGACAACTGAAGCAGTAGGGAGTGATTGGGACTGACCAGCTGAAGGCTGCTATGAACAGCTGGTTATCTCCTACATATGTGGTAACATTCTGATTTTTCTAAAAAAGCCAGACAATCTGGATTTTTATAGGAACACCACAAATCCTTGATCTATATCAAGCTCACAAGTCTGGTACCTGGTAGCTACTAATAGCAGTAAAGTTGTGCAAGCAGCTTTGTGTGCCAAGCACTGTTCAAGCACATTACATGCATTAGTGCTTTTAATCCTAATGGTAACCATGGAAGATAGGTATTACCACCCTTTGTTTTCCATATGAGGGAAGTGGAACTCTGAGATGTTAGGTAACCTGACTAAGGTCACACAGATAGGAAATGGACCCAGGCAGTCTAGCCCAGAGCTGGTGCTTTAACCTCAGCGTTCTAGTTCCTAAAAAAGAAGCCAGCCTCATGGGAAGGCACACCTATATAAGAGATAGGAATGAAGCTAGATCTCACTTGACCAAAGATTGTGGTTGAAATAAAAGTCATTTGAGTTGGGCACCGGTGGCTCACACCTGTAATCTTAACTATTTAGGAGGCAGAAATCAGGAAGATCACCCATCAAAGCCACGCTGGGCAAATAGTTCAAGAGACCCTGTCTCAGAAAAACCCAACGCACAAACAGGGCTGGTGGAGTGGCTCAAGTGGTACAGTGCCTGCCTAGCAAGACCCTAGAGTTTAAACCCTAATACCACAAAAAAAGAAAGAAAGAAAAAATTATTTGTGAAGTTAGATGCCACCTCGTCTTATTCAAGCTACCAAAAGAATTCTGGGATAATCATTATCCTTACTTATGATGGTGAGACTGGTATCCTGTCCCTGTTAGATTGTGTCCTGGTTACTTTATTTTCTAACAAAAGTGTTAACTAGAATTTTATTAACTATAGTTTTTAAATGGATTTTTTATAGTTTTTAATATGATTAAACCATTTGTGGTCAAAATTTTTAGACTATATATAAATTTCTATTTATTAGCACTCCCTTTCACTTCTCAGAGGTATCTTCATTTGAGTAATTTTTATGGCCATCCTCCCAGTACCCAGCAGAAAACACAGTAGTACAGCTATTTTTTGTTGAGGCAGTGTATTCAAAGAGTGCTAATTAAACAATGGGAATGGTTTGGATTGATGGGAACAGCTTCCACTAAGATGAAGGTAATGTTCTAAGAGTTGCCTCTGTGCCATGTTTTTGAACCTTTGATGTGAGCCTAACCCTTGTTAGTTTGGGGTTTTCATTTTTTGAGAAACAAAATCCCATCTATGTTGTAAAAAAAAAAAACATTTTCCCTGTGTATCCTTTTTTAAAAAGATTCTAACAACATTAATTTTTTTTAATTTTGAAACATACTTACAAAAATTATTTTAAGTGGCTTATTCTGGGACAAATGACACCACTAGTACTTTTTAGCATTATGCAGAAAGAGAACCAAAGAGACTACCTATCCCCATGCTTTGTGTACAAAAAACTTTCTATGGATATTTTTGTATGAAAAATTATGGACTTTTATAAATATTGTTTGTTACACAATTCTATATTTGTAAATTAATTTATAATGTGAGCTGGGCAGCAAAGAAAATGTTTTTACAAGAAAATACTCTCCATGCTGAGAAGAATCACATGAAATAAATGTTAAGTAGGATGACTTCCAGCCTCCCTGGGACTTTGCTGGTTTTTCTGACCTAAGCTTCTTTGTCCTATAGGAGTAAAGATGAGTGGCATGGCCCAAAGCCACTGCAGGAAATTTGCTGAGAGCAATTGACTTTACATTAGATTTATTCCACCTGTCCATATCTGAAGGGGCTGAAATAAAGCAATTACTCTTTGCAAAGGGACTACAGGCATATATGAGTGTTTGGTTCATTTCTACCACAGTAGTGGTTCTGTCATTTAAAGTGAATTTGAGTGTGTCAAACCAGAAAAACAGGGCTCTGAGGCTGGGAATCTCAGGTGGAGCTGTGCAGGGTTGAGTGTGGTAGGAAGGAGACAGCAGCCCATCATTTCCAAGGACATAGCTGGTAACTTGACCATGGTCCCATGTAGAAAGAAGTCAAAGCAGACTAGACCAGGGCTTCTCAGCCTTAGCACTGTTGCTATTTGGGACCGGATAACTCTTTGTATAGGCTGCCCTGTATATTGTAGGATGCTTAGCAGCCATTCCTAGTCTCTACCCATTAGATACCATAGCACACCAACCTAGGCATAACCCACAATATCTCCAGGCATCACCAAATGTCCTCTGAAAGAGGAGGTGGTTGGATGAGGGCAAAATCAACCCCAGTTGAAAACTGTCTGGCCCAACATGCAGTTTGCCAATGAGGAAACTACTAGCCCTAGGTCCCAGATCCTAGGGTTAATAGTGGAGCCCTGACTGAATAGGTGTCCTATGTAGATCCTATTTGCAGGATCCAGTTGGTTTTTGTTTTCTTTCCCTGCTTATTGGCTAAAACCTTGAGTTTATAAAAAACAAAATGGTAGTGCTCTACTATTTTGAAGCAGGAGGTCAGCTGGCTCTGACTAGAAATGGGGGGCCAGCCTGACTTGCCTTTGTCAAGGCAAGCAATTAGCTGAGGTGTGCAGCTCCATGGCTGGCACCACCACAAAAAAAATTGCCTGTTCCTGTCAGATTTTAAAAAAAGAAAAGCCAGAAAACTACTGCCTCCCTGAGATGCAGAGAATAGTCCTTTATTATTTTTAAAAAGATAAGCATTACAATAATAACTCACAAGGTGCCAGAGACTCCTAAAATTGCTCTAGGATATGTAAAATAGCTCTACCAACTCTGTGAAGTACACATGGAGAACACGGAAGCTTGGGAGTTACTAAAACTGGGCCTGGTCATGGATCTACATGGTTGCTACAAACAAGTGGTTGAACTGAGTTTCAAACATAGACCATCTGAGCTGGATGCCGGTGGAGTGGTTCAAAGGTGTAGGCCCTGAGTTCAAATCCCAGTACCATAAAAAAAAATAGACCATCTGATATCAGAATCCATCTGCCTCATAGACCACCTGATATCAGAGCCCATCTGCCTCTGTTTCAAAAAGGCAGGAAAGGCACAGAGAAGTTAAGTGACTTTCCCAAGGCCACACACAGCCTTTAGGTTGCCAACTGATTTTAGTATAGAACACAGGCTCCTGCCCCTCAGTTCATTGATGCTTCCTCCAGGCACTTGTTTGTATATTGTCTCTGTTGGATTTTGTGTTTGGGGCTTCTTTTCTTGAACCCAGAAGGGCAAGCCCTGGGGCAAAAATCACTTTTACTTGAATTTCCTTTGCCTCAGGACCAACCAGCAGCCCATTTGCAGGCCCTGAATTTGCCCTTGACCTATTACTCTGCCTCTTGGCAAGGTCTTGAGCTCTGAAGCTGCCCAGGAAAACCAGACATAGAGGAGGATGGCTGGGAACCTTGGACTCCTGTGACATTTATCCACAGACTCAGTAAATCCCCTTTGGCACCACATCCCATGCTGAACTTCGAGGATCCTGACCCAAGGCCTTCCTGGCTTAAGTTGCTTACTATTGGAAGAGAGACAGCCATCCCTTGGGAAACGGGATGGAGGTTAAGAACACACGTGCACAGGGCAGGGGGGATCCACAAGGCTGGACCAAGCACCACCATCTAGCTCTGAGCCCCTGGTGAGGGAGGTAGAATGGTTTAATCTTCCTGAAAAGCAATGACATCTCTCTGTCCTAGGCAAGGAGGCTACAGCTCCAGGTTCCTCCACTTTCTTATTGCTCCTGCTGGGAGGAGGTGGACCAGATGTTTCCAGGTACACAAAGTCACAGTGCTTGTAGACCTGTAGAACTGACAAGGTCAACTCAAAGCCAGCCTGGGCAAATAGTTTGTGAGACACTATCTCAAAAAAACCCACCACATGAGAGGGCTGGTGGAGTGGCTCAAGGTTTAGGCCCTGAGTTCAATTCCCAGTACTGGGAAAAAAAAAAAAAAAAGGTTGTCCAGGTGTCTCTATTGTATGCAGACTTAAATTCCTCCCCTTATGGCAATACTGAGGTTTGAGCTAAGGGTTGGCCTGTGCTAGGCAGGCACAAAGCTGTACATGTTGACACATGTCTTCAGCCCTGACTTAGATTCTTTTGGTATTTATCCAAGGTTGGTATAGCTGGATTATATAGTAGGTCTACTTTTAGCCTTTTGAGGAACTTCCATACCGATCTCCAGAGTGGTGGCTGCACTAATTTACCTTCCTGCCAACAGTGATGAAGATTGCATTGAATCTGTAGATGACTATCAGTAATATAGCCATTTTCACAGTATTAATTCTGCTGATCTATGAACATGGGAAGTCTTTCCATCTTCCAGTGTTTTCTTCAATTTCTTTCAGTATTTTATAGTTTTCATTGCAGAGGTCTTTGACTACTTTGGTTAGGTTTATTCCTACATATTTTATTTTTGAGGCTATTGTGAATGTGATTGTTTTACTGATTTCTTTCTCAATATGTTTTTCCTTTTTTCTTTCCTTTTTTTTTTGTGATACTAGGGATTGAACTCAGAGCCTTGAGAGAGCCACACCCCCAGTCCCTTTCTCAGAATATTTGTTATTGATATGTAGAAATGCCGCTGACTTTTTATATGTTGATTTTGTATCCAGCTACTTTGCTGAAAGTGTTTGTCACATCTAAAACTTTTTTGGTGGAGCCTTTAGGGTCTTTATTTATTTACTTTGTGGTACTGGGACTTGAACTCAGGGCTTACACCTTGAACCACTCCACCAGCCCTTTTCTGTGATGGGTTTTTATCAAGATAGTGTCTTGGGAACTATTTGTCCAGGCTGGCTTTGAACCACAATCCTCCTGATCTCTGCCTCCTGAGTAGCTGGGATTACAGGCATGAGCCACCGGTAGAGAGTCTTTTAAATATAGGATCATATCATCTGCAAATAGGAATAACCTGACTTTTTTCTTTCCTATTTATATCCCTTATATTTCTTTCTCTTACCCTATTGCTGTGGCTAAAAATTCAAGCACTATATTGAATAAAAGTGGAGAGAGTAAACACCTTGTCTTATTCCTTATTTTAGAGAAAATGCTTTCAATCCTTCCCTATTCAGCTATAGGTTTGTCACATATAGCCTTTATTATATTGAGGTATGAGTCTTCTATTCTAGTTTCTTTAAAACTTTCATCAGAAGGGATCGTGAATTTTGTCACAGGTTTTTTCTGCATCTATTGAGATGATCATGTGATTTTTGTCTTTGATTCTATTTATGTGCTGTATTATATTTATTGATTTGCATATGTGGAACCATCCTTACATTCCTGGAATTAAATCAACTTGATCATGCCACATGATCTTTTAAATGAATTGTTGAATTCAGTGTGCTAGTATTTTGTTAAGAATTTTCATGCCTGTGGGGAGGGGGAGCAAGAGAGGGGGTGGGAGGATGGGGGAGTGGGGGTGGGATGGGGGGGGAGAGATGGCCCAAACAATACATTCACATATGAATAAAAAAGTATAAACAATTTAAAAAATAATAAATCCTAAAAAAAAGAATTTTTCACGCCTGTAATCCTAGCTACTCAGGAGGCATGGATCAGAAGGATGTGGTTCAAAGCCAGCCTCCAGGCAAATAGTTCATGAAACCCTATTTTGAAAATTCCATCACAAAAAAAGGACTAGTGGTAGTGGAGTGGCTCAAGGTGTAGGCCCTGCATTCAAACCCCAGTACTACAAAAAAAGAAAAGAAAAAACAGAATTTTTATATCTATGCTCATTAAGGAAACTGATCTATAGTTTTCATTTTTTGTTGTTGTGTCATTGTCCAATTTTAGTATTAGGGCAATACTGGCTTTGTAGAATTAGTTTGGAAGCATTCCTTCTCTTTCTATTTGATGGGATAGTTTAAGGAGCATCAGGATTAGTTCTTTAAAGGTCTGGTAGAATTCAGCAGGGTTGCTGAATTTTAGGGTTGCAAAGAGGCTCAGGAGTAGAGCGTCTGCCTAGCAAGAAGTAAGGCCCTGAGCTCAAACCCCAGTACCACCAAAAAAATAAAAATAGCTTTGTTAGAAGACTCTTTATTACTGACTCAATCTCATTGTTCATTATGGAACTGTTTAGGATGTTTATATCCTCTTGGTTCAATTTTGGTAGGTCAGATGTGTCTAGAAATTCATCCATTTTATCTAGATTATGTAAGTTTTCAAGATATTTCAAAACTCTGGATTTCAGTGGTATTGTTATAATGACTGTGTGCGAGTGGTACTGGTGTTTAAACTCAGGCCTCATGCTTACTAGGCAGGCACTCGCCTACTTTAGCCATGCCCCAGCCCTTTATTGCTTTGGTTGAGATAGGGACTCATGTTTATGCCCACGCTGATGGTCCGTCCTACTTATGCTTCCTGCCTAGCTGGGATAACAGGCATGGACCACAATGTCCAACTTTTTATTGGTTGAAATGGGGGCCTTGCTAACTTTTTGCCAGGCTGGCCTTGAACCAACATCCTTCCAATCTCTGCCTCCTGAGTAGCAAGGAAAACAAGCATGAACCACCATGCCTGCTATAATGCCATTTTTTTGTTCTAATTTTTTTTAATATATATCTTCTCTCTTTTTCTTTTGGTTAGTTTGTCTAAGGGCTTATTCATCTTGCTTATCTTTTCTTTTTTTAATAATTTTATATTTTGAATTAGCATACATTAGTAATTTGAGGGGGATTCATTGTAATAATTCCATACGTGTGTACAGTGTACTTTGAACAAGTTCTTCCATCCTCTTTCCCCTTATCTTTTCAAAGAGCCAACTCTGTTTCATTGAGCCTTTGTATTGTTCTTTTGTCTTTATTTCATTAATTTTTGCCCTGATCATTATTATTTTTCTGTTTACTAATTTTGGGTCTTATTTTTCTAAGACCTCAAGGTCCATCACTAGGTTATTTACTTGAGATCACTTAGATTTTTTAAAGTAGGCACTCGTGGCTATAAACTTTCCTCTTAGAACTGCCTTTGTTTTATCACAAAGATTCTGATAAATTTTATTTTTATTTTCATTTGATTCTAGGAATTTTTTAATTTCCTTCCTAAAAAAAAAAAAAAGAAAGAAAGAAAAGAAAATGTTCTCCTTGCTGGAGGAGAGGCTCAAGTGGCAGAGTGCCTGCCTAGCAACCTTGAGACCTGGAGTTCAAACCCTAGTACCAGCCTGTCACCACCGCCTCACACCTGCAATCCTAGCTACTCAGGACGCAGAGATCAGGAGGATCACAGTTTGAAGCCAAACTAAGCAAATAACTCACAAGACCCGATCTAGAAAATACCTATCACAAAAACAAGGTTGCCAGAGTGGCTCAAGTGGTTGAGCGCCTGGCGACTGTGAGACAAGGCCTGGGTCCCAGTACTGTATGAGAGAGAGAATGCCAAGTCATTTTCTAAGATGTATCAACCACTTGTGATCTATATTCCCTTACCAATAATGGGTATTAATTAATGGGTATTAATTTTAGGCTGGGGATTGGACCCAGAGCCTCAAATATGCTAGGCAAGCATTCCACGGCTGAAGTACATCACCTGTTGGTGCCAATATAAATTATTTCTACCATTTAGCAACTGTGCTGGCAATATCTATACAAAATTCAAAGTACACTTACTTTTAACCAATACATTCTACTTCTGACAAATTATTTCTAGAGCCTCTCTAAGAGATGTGCAGATATTGACTGATATTCATATGTCACCTTGTTCTTTTCTCAGTTACATTTGCATGGTTTCTTTTTACCTGCCTTCTAACCTGTAATCTTTTCGGTTTATTTACAAACCATTGCTGAAGCACTTGTGTTTTTTTTCACATAGCTCATTGTCAAGTTTTGTATTTAAGGCCTTGTAAAATCTTTCTCTTTCATGGATGAAGTTATCACACTCATCACATTGACTGTCCCAATAGATGGGTCTGACCTAACTTCTGTCATCTTATTAAGTTATTTTTCTCCTTCCCTGTTTTATAGTGATTGTGTTTTCTTCTTCATTTTTGTATCTTTAGCTGTCACTCAATAGTTGCAAATATTTCTTGAACGTGAGGCCTCAGTTTCATCTGCAAAGTGAACAGCATAATTAATATTTCTTTACCATCTCATAGGGCTTCACCTTTGCAACCTGACAACTCTTTAGGAAGGTTTCCTCGGCTAAACTCTTTTTCAGCTTCTGAATTCAGTTTATTTATTCCTCAAGGGAAGAAAAAGACCCCTTTCCCTCTGGGTTTTTGCCCTTCCTCTGTTGATAATTGGCTCCTGTCAGAACAATGTGCTCCCACCTCTGATTGTTGGCCAGGCTTTTGCAAGGAAAAAACACTGCACAGCTGGCTAGCTTTTGAGGCTTTAAATGTTTCCTACTTCTGGAACAACTAGACAACAACCAAATAAATAAAACTCATTAACTTCTGGCATAATGAGAGGCTCAGGGCTGGGCAGACCAGCACCAGAGACTGGATTTGGTTGTTTCTTTGTAAGGTTCATCCTTGGGCCTCCCTTGATCATCTTCTTCCCTGCCTCTACCTTCTTTTGTGCTGGACTGGACCTGAGGCACAGGTGTCCTAGCCTGTAGATAGAGAGGGAATGTGGCATGAGCTCCACCCCAAGGCACAGGAATTTCAACTTGTCATTCTGGAAGTAAATTTGCATCCTCATGGGGCAGGCCTATCATTAGTGCTTCTGGGCCCTGCCTTTTCATTTGCCCCTCTCTAGGACTAGGATGTGAGATAGTGTGGCTTTTTAATTCACACCCCATCCTCACTGTAATCCCACCCGCAGACAAGGCAAACGCCTCTTCCTTTCCTAAATTTGCCTCTTGCCTTAGGGGGTACCTGGGTGACTGGTACTCACCCAGACCAGGCAGGATTGGAAAGATTTCTGCTCTAAGACACTGGGCAAAATCCCCAGGACTTCTTTGGAATTTCAAAAGAATGGAATAGCTTTGCTGCAGGAAACTCCATTTTCTGGCCTCTGCTTTGGGAGACTGCCAAGATAAAAATCTACTCCAAAAGTACCCTAAAGCAGTCTTTCATTCCAGCCACATGAAACTTCTGATAAAGAGGACAGGGGACTTTCTTCCCTCACTGCTGTTGGTCAGGAGAAAGCAACTTTGCTCACCGCACCTAGCTTCTCTGAGCTGTTTCCAAACAAACAGATCCTCACTCTCCAAAATGCAGCTGGTTGTACACAGTGTGGAACAACCAGTAACCTGTGGAGGGACCCACAGTTCAGCAGTGAGCTTAATATCTGGGTCTTAAAGCTGATTCTCCTCCTTCTCCTCCTTCTCTTCCTCCTCCTCCTCCTCCTTCTCTTCCTCTTCCCCTTCTCCTTTCTCCTCCTCCTTCTCCTCCTTCTCCTTCTTCCTCTTCAGTAGGACTGGGGTTTGAACTCAGGACTTCATGCTTGCAAAACATGTGCTCTACCACTTAAGTCACACCCTCAGTCCTTCTTTGAGTTTCTATTTCATGTTTTTTATTAGCATATATTAATTGTATGAAGGGATTTCATCATACAAAGCACTTTGATCAACTTATCCGTTACTCTTTCTTTCCCACCTTCCCCTAAAGCTCCTTCATAAGAAATTCATGTATGTGTCCTGTTAGGTTTATATTCACTTGGGAATAGGAAGGGGAATCCCTCCAAAAGACACTGAGTTGGGTTCCAGTGGCTCACGCCTGTAATCCTAGCTACTCAAGAGGAAAAGATCAAGAGGGTCACGGAATGAAGCCAGTCCAGGCAAATAGTTCATGAGAGTATAGCTTGAAAATACTCAACACATACAAAAAAAAAGGGCTGGTGGAGTGGCTTAAGGTGTAGGCACTGAGTTCAAACCCCAGTACCACAAAAAAAAAAAGGTGACACTAAGGGGGTTAGTTGATTGTCAGAGGCTGAGGGGTGGCACAAGAGGTCAGAGCACCTGGAAAGAAAGAGTTTAGATCCCAGCAAGTTGGGTAATAAACTTGGGGGGTCCTCATCTTCCTATTCCTCAGCCTACTGGGATGAGTAGAAGAGATTTAAGAAGATAGGGGGTCCCTCTATTATCAGCAGTCAGTAGAGAACAGCCCTTGGACCAATCCCACCCACAGACACCAAGCAAGAAATGGCATTCCATTGTTACATGGTTGGAAGAAATCAGAAGACTCTTTCATGAGTCATGAAAACTACATGAAATTCCAATTTCTTTTATTTACAAAGACAGTTTTTTCTGAAAGCAGCCTCTCTCACTCATTTGCTTATCGTCTGTCACTGCTTTGACACCAACACTACAGAGCCAGTAGGTGACACGAAGGCCATGTGGCCTCCAAGTTTGAAATGTTTATTTTTTGGCACTTAATGGAAAAAATGATCCAAAGCTGGGTCTAGATCATAGACAAAATATAGTCTTTGATTTGCATAGTTGGCACAGTATAGGCTTTACAGGTAGGCAGGTCTTTGCTCAATTCTTGATTGATAAAAATTATGGAAAAATCAGGCCCTGGTAACTCATGCCTGTGATGCTAGCTACTCAGGAGGCAGAGATCAGGAAGATCATGGTTTGAAACCAGCCCAGGCAAATAGTTCTAGAGACCCTATCTCAAAAACACTCAATACAAAAAAGGCCTAGTGGAGTGGCTCAAGTGAAAAAGCACCTACCTAGCAAGCACAAGGTCCAGAGTTCAAACCCCAAAACTGCCCAAAAAAAAAAAAAAAATTATGGATGGTCAGATGTGGTGCCTCATGCCTGAAATCCCAGTGCTCAGTCTTCGGAACTCAAGGTCAGCTTGGGCTACCAAGCAAGATGTTTTTTTGTCTCTAAAACAAAACAAACCAACAGTTAATGATTTTTATTCCAGAGAAAGTGTCCATGAAGTGACTGGTGCAGCCATGGTCAAGAGTAGTCTTCCTTTTCACTGTTTTTTTATTGTTCTCTTAGCTGTTTTTTAATTTTATGAGAATGCTCTTAATTACTTTTAGAAGTAAAACTTTTCAAACATGAACACAAGGCAGTCTTTAGAGTTCGGAGGCTCACTCAGTTCCCCTTGCAGGCACCAGGGCCACCTAATTGTTTGCTCCACACAAAAGGAGGATCAGAGAAAAATCGCTTCTTTATTCTTTCCCTTTACATCATCTCCCTCACACCTGGGGAGTCTGGATGCACTGAGAGGAGTACCAGTACAACACGCATCTGATGATGGGTTACACCAAAGCACACCAAGACCTAAATCCCTCCAGATTTATGAAGATTTTCTATAGCTTAACTAGATTTCTAATTGTCCTGCCACCTGTACCAAAATGTATAGTATGTGTTAATCTCAAATTCTTTTCTGTTTCCATAATCTTGGTAAAGTTTCCTGCACTCACACAGCAAATCCAACTCGGTCCATGGGTTTTAAACAGAGAGTTAAATTCACTTTTACAATTTCCAGTATGAGACTTCTTTGAAGCTATTTGGATATCTAAAAGCCCAGCACAATTTTTCTATTTTTCTTGCTTGTGGTCCCTGCAGTATGCCTTCCGGGCTGAAGGCATGAGTTCTCAAGTGTCCATTGTCTCATTTCAGGGTATTATAATTTCAGAAGTGTTTAGAAGGAAACAGGTAAGGGTTTCCACAGTTCACACCCAGGGGTCTATTCTCCCCTCAAAGTATTCTTTTTTTTTAAGTAAAAGTAACAGTGAAGTTTATTAGGAGAGGAACAGTGGGGAGAGAAGCATTTCCTGTTCCCCATGGAGGAAATGGGAGCAAAGACTCCTCAAAGTATTCCTTTTGTTTGTTTTGTTTATTTATTTGCTGGTGCACTGAGATTAAAGAATGAAAACATAAACTAGGCACCTGTTAATGTGTCCATTTTTCAGAACATTTGTAAAAGCAACTGGGTCACAGTCTCTCAGGTGGCCTGAAACAAGTAATTTAAACACCAAAGGGGCTGCAAGCATGGCTCAAGTGATAGAGTGCTTGCCTAGTGAATGTGAGGCCCCGAGTTCAAACTCTGGAAATGCCAACCAAACAACAAAATGCTTTCCTCCTATGTCAATTTGGAATAATGCCTTATCCCGCCTATTACTCATAGGGCTGTTTTTAGGAATTGAATGTGACAAAATATGTAGCCAATTCTTTAAAGGTGAAACTATTTTTTGGTTTTGTTTCTTTTGCTTTTTTTTAAAATCGTTTTTACATTTACTTATACATGTACACATTATTTGTCCACTTCCCCACCATTTTTGTTTTTAAGATTTTTTTTTGAAGCAATGATATGGGCAATGGTGGCTCATGCCTATAATCCTAGATATTCAGGAGGACCAAGGTTCAAGGCCAGCACAGGCAAAAAGTTCTCGAGACCCTATCTTGAAAATACTCAACACAAAAAGGGTTGTAGGTGTGACTCTTGTGGTAGAGTGCCTGCCTAGCAAGCACGAGGTCCTGAGTTCAAAGCCCAGTACCACCAAAAAGAAGAGAATGAAGATTTTGTTTTTTTTGTTTTGCCAGTACTGGGGTTTGAATTCAGGGCCTCATGCTTGCTAGGCAGGCACTCTACCACTTGAGCCACACCAGCAAAGATTTGTTTTGAGACAGGGTCTTGCTATGTAACCCAGACTAGCCTGGAACTCAATCCTTCTGCCTCAGCCTCTCAGGTGCTAAGATTACAGGCATGCACCACTATGACCAGCCAAGGTGAAATGTCTTGTAACTAAAAATACTCTAAAAAAGGAGGCTTCTTAATTTTTTTGTGTCGGGGAGGGGGCGGGGCAGGTTGCTGGGGGTTGAACCGCAAGCAAGGTAGGTAAGTGCTCTACTACTGAGTTACACTTCTAGTCCCCAAAGGAGGCTTCTTGAGGATGGGATGGGGAAAGGGAGATGTTGATCAAAAGATACAAATTTAGGCCAGGTGCTGGTAGTTCCTGCCTGTAATCCTAGCTACTCAGGAGAAAGAGATCAGGAGGATCATGGTTTGAAGCCAGCCCAAGCAAATAGTTCTCAAGACCCTATCTCAAAAAAAATACCACTGCTAAGTGGGCTAGTGAAGTGACTCAAGGTGTAGGCCCTGGCATCGAGCCCCAGTACCACAAAAAAAAAAAAATATATATATATATATATACAAATTTAATTGTAACTTGAATAAGTTCTGAAAATCTAACTTATAGCATAATAATGTATCATACCCTTAAAATTTTTCTGAGGGTAGATCTTACATGTTCTCACCATATCTAAAAAAAACAGACAAGGTGAGGCGATGAATAAGTTAACTTGATAGAAATCATTTTACAATGCAAAATATGTATCAAACCATCACATTGTACATCTATCTGGAATATTTACTCTTTTTATGTTTATCCCTCCCTTGTCTGCTATGCCCCCATCCTCAAAACTAAAGGGCATTTTTGTCTTTAGTTGGAGACCTTGGCTTCGCCTGTCTTTAGGCAAGTTGCCTGCCTTGTTAGCTCTAGTTTCTTCCTCAGATGTAGATATATAAAATATATGTAAGTATGTAAGACATTACCCTGGGGGAGACTGTGGGATGGATCACAAGCCTCTCCTTGCTATTTTCTCAGTTTTCTGAGTCTATAATGATTTCAATATAAAGGGTTTTAAAAAATTTTTATTAGCATACATTCATAATATAGGGAGATACATTGTGGCAATTCTGAATAGCCTTACATTGTACATTGGTTAGGTGGCCTCCACCACCTTCCCCTTTCAATTATTTCCCCACCCCACCTAAAACAATTGCAGGAGGTTTCATTGTTCTGTTTCATACATGTATACAAAGCACATCATCCATATTCCTTCACCATCTCCTCTTTCCTCCTCCCTGTCCCCAAGTACTCCTCTATCACAGCACCAAAATAAAATTGTTGTTTGTTTTGTTTTGATTTTGCAGTGCTGGGGTTTGAAATCAGGGCTTACACCTTGAGCCACTCCACTAAACTTTTTTTTGTGTTGAGTTTTTTCAAGATAGGGTCTAGTGAATAATTTGTCCAGGCTGACTTCAAACAGTGATCCTTCTGATCTCTGCCTTCTGAGTAGCTGGGATTACAAGTAGGAGCCACCAGATCTGGCTCAAAATAAAGTTCTAAAAAATTATCTGTAAAGTGCTTGACACTGGTGCCAGAATGTGAAGCTTAGTTTGCATACTCATTTCTTTGTGTTGTAAGTATATGTAGACCTGAGATTTATTACTGCTATTTGACATTATTGCCTAACACCACGATAACTAACAATATTTTTTGAATGCTTGCAATGTTGAGCACTATTTTAAATACTATATTTTAAAAATTCTGACAACATCATTAGGTAGTAGTTAAGAATTACTCCTGTTTTACAAATAGGAAAGCCACGCACAGAGGAGTTAGGTAATTTGTCCAAGTTCACAAGGTTAGAAACTGGGCGAGCCAGGATGCAAACTCTGGCAAGTTTGACTTTCTAATTCTCATTCAAAGATCACATGTAGTCATTTGCAGAACTTAAGAAGAGACAAAGGCTGGGGGGAGGGTGGAACCTGTACCCTTTGCTCTCACTTCTCTGCCTTGCTCCTTATGTTCCCTGCCCAGTGGGTGGAGGATCATTATCTGATGGGATTGTTGAGATTCCTAAGGATTCCTCCGCCCTCCCTAATAATTTACCTTGCCCAGTTCTCACTGATAAGGAACACCTTCCGCTGGGACAGTTGGTTCCCAAATGGGAACCCCGTTAAAAGGCCAGCTTTCCTGAGCTTGATGGCACACACCTGTAATCCAAGTACTCAGGAGGTTGGGCAGGAAATCTTGAGTTTGAGTCTAGCCTGGGCTACATAGCAACACCCTGTCAAAAAAAGAAAAAAGAGAGGGAACGAAGGGGAAGGAGGGAGGGAGAGAGAGGGAAGGAAGAAGGAAGGGAGGGAGGGAGGGAGGGAGGGAGGAAGGAAGGAAAGAAGGAAGGAAGGAAGGAAGGAAGGAAGGGAGGGAGGGAGGAAGGAAGGAAAGAAAAAGACAAGAAAAGAAAGCAAAGCAGAGTCCAGTTTCCTTGGCCTGGGGGCTGAAGATGGAAAATCAGAGATCCAGGCCAGGACCCTATAATCAATATTTCTAATTTGGTTTATACAAGGAAATTCTTATCATTAGCTAAATTTTGGAGCTCATGCCCTAAGGTTAGGTTTTCTAGAGGTACCTGATACAGTCAATGTCATGGTTAGAGTACAGAATGGCAGGGTGGGGAGACTGCAGCAAGCTGTACAACCTTCCTGGGACTCTGAGACAGTTCTAATCCTGTCTATTCTGCCTCCACGCTTTGTGTTCTCATGGTTTGTTTTCATTTTCTGGTCTTTAAAATGGAGATAATTCAACTCACCTACAGAGGTACTGTGAGGGTCATCATTCATACTTACGGGAACCATTGCACTCTGCACCTTACTGTGTTACAAATTTACAATCTACTACCACACGAATAGGGTCAGAGGTATTACAGACCAAGCAGCTGGTCACCTTGGAGGGTGGAGTGCCAGGCCCTGGGGAAATGTCAATAGTACCATCGATTTCTACTGAAGGACAGAAGCTTTCCAAAATGAGGAGAGCAGGTATGGTGGAAAGTTGCTTTATGGAGACACCAACCTTAAGAAGACTTGTCTCTTTAAAAAGCCAAGGTCAGTAGCGGAGTCCACTACTGGAAGACGGACTTGAATAAACCAAGCCCATGACCTCAGGTGTATCATATCTTTCCATATGAGGACTCAGCTTTTCACCAACCTGTGGATGCCATAAATGACTACCATTCAAGACAGCCCTGCCTCTTGCCTCCAGGGATATGGTTTCACCCTTATAAACAGTATCATGACATCAGGTCTCGTGGGACTGGCCATTGCACACCCAGAATGGATTTCCTCACGTGTCTGTCTTCACCTCATCTGCACATCTATAGCAGAGGTCTCTCAAACTCAGGGACAGAAGTGCTAGAGATAAGCAAGTCTGCCCAGGAGAAGAGGTAATTTAACAGCCATTGAAAATGTTAATGTCCTTGGCTTTAATGTCAAGATAAAGGAATATCATTACTAGTGAGAGATATTTCTATTTATTTTTTTCCAACTATGTATGTTTCTATGTTTTTCTTTCTTTTCTTTTCTTTTTTCTACAGTACTGGAGCTTGAACTCAGGGCCTTCACCTTGAGCCACTCCACCAGCCCAAGTTTTTGTGATAGGGTCTCTCAAAACTATTTCCCTGGGCTGGCTTCGAACAGCAATCCTCCTGATCTCTGCCTCCTGAGTAGCTAGGATTACAAGTGTGAGCCACCAGCACCTGCTCTTATTTACTTATTTGTTGGAGACAGGCCAAACTCTAACTCACTGGTCAAACTCATGACCAGCCCCCTCCCCCGACCCCAGCCCAAGTGCTAGGATTCCAGGTATGTATCATTGTGACTGAATTGAAGTGAAACTCCTGTGGACTGAATTGAGGAACTCCAATGTTTTGGGACCCTGATTATACTGCTGTCTATGGAGTTACACTTAAGGGAGTGCCACTCATGTGGAACATAAAATTAATGGTTACATGGGACAGGAATAAGGTGGTCATGTACAAATGTGCCCATGTACCTGTCTTCCAAGACAATAGCCTTGCATAAGTTATGCGTATGTGTCACCTGAAGACTTAATATATGATGTCCTGACCTGGTCTGGTTCAGGAAGCCGAGCAGAAAGCCTCCAGCACCACCCTTTGTCACAGACTGCTCCCAGTGATTTCGGTGCACACCAGAGTGCGGGAAACGCTATTCTAATGGGTCACATTGCTTTGTTTGTCCAAAAGAACTTGGCAGTAATGGGGCCTGCATCTGGTTCTGCTTCTTCCAGCTCTCCCCCAGCTTCTCTTAATCCTGGGCAAGGCTGTACACTAGAACACCCACAGCCTCTTCCATATTCCATCTGCCCTTGGCAAGAACCTTGGACCGCTCAAGTTCCTTGCCTGGTGGAGTTACAAATTGGGCTGTTGTGGTTTCCACTGAATTGGATCATGGCCCATAGGAATTCTAAGAAGCGCTCTAGGGCAGCTTCCATGTCCCAGACACAGTCCTTTTTCCCTCCATTGTGTGGTCCTGATCTGACTTCCTCTTGAGTTAGGATCCGTCACAGTACTGTGGCCCCTTGGCCTGTTGATTCATTGGAGTGAGGGTCAATGTGGCCAGGTGAGTGTCAACTCCACTTCCATGAAGCCCCTCCTATAGCTCCTGTGGAAGTGTCACTCTTAGGGACAAAGAGCTCTAGATCAGCAGGACTCAAAGTTGTGGAGATGGAAAGCAAACACGGCTGTGGGTCACCAGAAGTAACAGTGAGAGGAGCCACTCCCACTTCTATTCCAGGTCCACAACCCAAGGATCCTGGTTGTGGGAGAAACAACACATATATTGATGACATGTGGATTATCAGTGGCAACAGTACAGAGTGCCCAATCCTGCCAAAAGTATTGATGATACAACAGACCCTCCAAAAACCAATAAATGACTGAAAATGGTGGTGCACACCTGGAATCCCAGTGCCGTGGAGGCTGAGGTAGGAGGATCATGAATTCAAGGCCAGCCGCATAGGGAGTGTAAGGTCAGTCTGAGCTACATAGACAGATCCTGTCTCAAAAAACATTTTTTTTCTTTGTTAACTTTTTTCTTCGTAGTGTTGAGCATAGAATCCATGCCTCCCCCAAACGTTCGGTAAGCAGTCTAACACTGAACTACATCTGCAGCTCAGTATTTTTCTTTTTAGCCATTCTGCTAGGTGGGTAGCAATATCTCATCATTGCCAGCACCAGTGGCTCACACCTGTAATCCTAGCTACTCAGGAGGCAGAGATCAGGAGGATTGCGGTTCAAAGCCAGCCCAGGCAAATAGTTTGAGAGACCCTATCTCAAAAAAACCCATCACAAAGAAAAGGGCTGCTGGAGTGGCTCAAGGTGTAAGGCCCTGAGTTCAAATCCCAATACCACAAAAAACCCAAAAAACTCTCATCATAGTTTTAATCTGCATGTCCCTAATTGCTAATGATGTGAAGTTTATGTGCTTATTTGCCGTCTGTATATTCTCTTAGATAAAGTGTCTTTTTAAAGCATTTTGCTTGTTTTCTGATTGGATTTTCTTCCTATATTATTGAACTTAAAAAGATCTTTATACATTCTGAATACAAGTTCTTTGTTGGGTGTGCTATTTGCTGATATTTTATCATTCTGGCTTATCTTTTTTTTTTTGGTGGGACCAAGATTTGAACTCAGGTCTTCATATTTGCAAAGCAGGAGCTCTACCACTTGAGCCACACCTCCAGTCCATTTCACTCTCTTTATTTTGGAGGTGGGGTCTCCTGAACTATTTGCTCAAGCTGGCCTCAATCTGTTATCCTCCTGATCTCAGCCTCCGAAACAATTAGAATTACAGGTGTAAGCCACCAACACCTGGTCTCTTTCCATCCTTTTAACAGGGTCTTTCCATAGAGCAAAAGTTCTCAGTTTTAAGAAGAACAATGTGACATTTTCTCTTAAGTGTTATGCCTTTGTTGTCATGCCCAAGAACTCTGCCCTTGATCCTAGATTATGAAGATTTTATTCTATATTTTCTTCTAAAACTTCACAGCTTTACATTTGGAATTTAGGTCTATGACCCATTTTGAGTTGTATAAGGTATGGGGTTTGAATCAAGCTTCCTTTTTTGTCTATGAATATTTAATTACTTCAACATTCTTCATAAACATTATCTTTCCTCCATTGAATTGCTTCTGCACCTTTGTGAAAAGGCTGTTGGTGAAGACAGGTGCGGTGGTACACACCTATAATCCCAGCACTGGGGAGAATGAGGCAAAAGGATCTTGAATTTGAGGCCAGCCTGGGCTATGTAAGGAGTTCCTGGCCATCCTGAGCTACACAGCAAAACCCTGTGTCAAAAACAAAAACAAAAGCAACACAGTCTGTTGGTAGCACTTTGTATGGAAGTATCTGGACTGTGTTCTGGTTCGTTGTTCCACGGTCTTTTCCTCTGCTAACATCACACTGTCTTAATTACTATAGCTATGTACAGGTTGAGCAAAAATCCAAAAATCTGAAACTTTTTGCATGTTAATGTGAAAAAGTGGGAAATTCCACACCTGACCTCATGTGACAGGTCACAGTCAAATGTAGGTGCATTTGAAATATTGTACAAAATTACCTTTAGGCTATGTGTATGAAATGTATATGACACATAAATGAATTTCATGTTTGGACTTGGATCCCCATCCCATGATATTTCATTATGTATATGCAAATATTCAAAAATTGAAAAAATCCAAAATTTGAAACATTTCTGGTCTCAGCATTTTGGATAACATAGTTAACCTATACTAAGTAGGTTTCAAAATCAGATGCATGGCTCTTCCCAATTTATTCTTCCTCAAAATTGTTCCTTTGCCTTTCTGTATAAGTTTCAGTATCAGCTTGTCCAAGTCTACAAGAGTCTTACTGAGATGTTGATAGTCACTTTGGGAATAATGAATATTTTTACTATGTTGAGCTTCCAAGGTACATCTCTTTATTTACTTACATGTGTTTTTTTTTTTATTTGTGTTTGGTTTTTATTTTTTACTTTATCATCATTTAAAAATTCTTAGCATACAAATCCTGTATATGTTTCATTAGATTTATGTCCAGTATTTCTTTTTTTTGAGTATTGTGCTTTTAATTTCTGCTTCCAACTGTTTACAGCTAGCAATCATTTGTTTTGTGTGTGTGTGTGTGTGTTGACTTTGAATTCTGAGAACCTGCTAAACCCACTTACTAGTTCTAGACATTTTTCTCTTTTGATAGACTTCCTGGGATTTTCCAGATGTGTCCTCTACAAATGAAGACATTTAATTTCCTCCTTTCCAATTTGTATGACTTCAATTTCCTTTCAATTCATTGACAAACCCCCCCCCAACTTATGCAGTCATTCACTTCTTGACAGATATCTAATTCTCACTCTGTTACAGGTGCCTCTTCTAATATTACTAGAAATCCCAGGATCCAGTCTTGTTTTGGAATTGTGAATGGTTTTGAATTTTGAAAGGTAGTTTACTGTACTTACTAAGTATAACGCTCCCAGTGGGCCGAAGGTAGCAGTCTACAATCAGACATATTTTTTGCAAAGCAATAAATGAGTAGTCATGCTGAGATAAAGTCTCCAAATAGCTTCATGTCAGTTCCGGTCAGGTTTTGGTGCAAATGAATTTGTGCCAATCTTAGGGGGGACATCCTTTCTTTTTTAAGAGCCTTTTGGATCTAGGAATTATGGACTTTACATAGTTTGGTGTTTTCTTCTGTTTGTTTCTCCTCACCTGTATTTTTTGGCAGAGAACTTTCCTTTCTTGTTTACCTGTTTCCATTCTGCATTTGACCTTCTAGGAATTCCTCATCATTTCTGATCTACTAGAGACACCTGTTCATGTTTACCATGAAAAACTTATTTTTTCAAGTGTAAAACAGGAGAGTTTATTGAGATAGAAAATGTAAAGTGGGAGAGTAGAGCCCCCATAGTTTGGGGGGCTCTCAAGAGAGGGTGTCTTTTCTGTCATTTTAAGGGATGTGGGGTTGAAGGTTTAAGAAGTGTGTTTTCACTTGCCACCTTCATCCATTATCCCAGATTAGCCTGTCATCTGCTTTCCATATTCAGGACACACATGCAGACATAACTTCCATAATGGCCGTGTACTACTCTAGTAATCAGTAACTAAACCTGGTTTCCCGGCAGTTGGAATCAGAGTCTCACCACCACCAGCAAAGTGGATGTTGGGCATTTCTACTTCTAAGAGAACCAAGGAAAGACAGGAAGGAAGGCGTTTGCTTAGCACAGTGGGGTCTCTTTCCACAGCTCTATAACATCACAAGACATGAGACTCGAAGAGCCAGGAAAAGGACCACAGAGATGTGTACCTGGATGCTAACAGTGCTTCTCTGTAGTTGGTCAGATAATAGAAGACATTTACTGTCTTTCTCTACTGTGAAATTTCCCAAACTTCTCACAGTGACCGTGTAGATTTTTTTTTGAGATAGTAGCTCATTATGGTGTGTGTGTGTGTGTGTGTGTGTGTGTGTGTGTGTGTGTGTGTGGTTTGTTTGTTTGTTTTAGTGGTACTGTGGTTTGAACAGAGGGTCTCATAGTTGCTAGGCAGGGCTCTACCACTTGAACCATCACTCCAACAAAGCATCTCACGATGCAGCCCAGGCTGGCCTTGAATGCTGCATCCTCCTGCCTCAGCCTCCTGCCTCAGCCTCCTGCCTGCTGAAATTACAAGCATGTCCCAACACAACAGCCTCATATCTACTTTTGCATTTTGGACAATTTTACCGTTGTGCTATGTTGTACTATATTTCCTTTTTCTTTTTGGTGATACTAGGCATTGAACTCAGATCCTTGCTTTCTTTTTTAAACTTATAATTCAGTAGGTTTATATCCATAGAGTTGTGCAACAAGCACTAAAATCAACTTTGGAATATGTTTATCACCTTGAAAAGAAACCACACACCTCTTAGGTATTCACCAACCCCTCAACCTTTCATTCTCCTTAACCCTAAGCAACCAATAATCTACTCTCTTCTCTATTTGGCCATCCTTTATGTTATAAATAATATGTGTGTGTGCCTGTCTGTTTAACTGGCTTCTGAACATAGTGTTTTCAAAGTTCTCTCATGTTATAATGCATTTCTATACTCCATTCTTCTTTTCTTTTTGGGGGCAGGGTTTAAACTCAGGACTTCTCACTTGCAAAGTAGATACTCTACTGCTTGAGTCACACCTCCAGTTCATTTTGGTCTGGTTATTATTATTTTATTTTTATTTTTGGTTGCACTGGGGTTTGAACTCAGGGCCTCATGCTTGCTAGGCAGACACTCTTACCACTTGAGCTACTCTGCCAGCCTTAGTCTGGTTATTTTGGTGATGGGATCTTGGGAAGTATTTTCCTGGGCTGAGTCTCGCTCCAACCATGATCCTCCCAATCTCAGCCTCCCAAATAGCTAAGATTACAGGTGTGAGCCACTGGCACCTGGCTCTCCATTTCTTTCTATGACTGAATAATCTCACAGTGTATGAACCTACCACATTTTGTTTATCCACCCATCTGTTGATAAGCCCTCAGATTGTTTTCACCTTTTTGCTATTATGAATAATGCTGCTATGCCAAGAAGTCCCAGCACTGACGAATGGATTAAGAAAATGTGGTATCTATACACAATGGAATTTTATGCAGCCATGAAGAAGAACGAAATGTTATCATTCGCTGGTAAATGGATGGAATTGGAGAACATCATTCTGAGTGAGGTTAGCCTGGCTCAAAAGACCAAAAATCGTATGTTCTCCCTCATATGTGGACATTAGATCAAGGGCAAACACAACAAGGGGATTGGACTATGAGCACATGATAAAAGCGAGAGCACACAAGGGAGGGGTGAGGATAGGTAAGACACCTAAAAAACTAGCTAGCATTTGTTGCCCTTAACGCAGAGAAACTAAAGCAGATACCTTAAAGCAACTGAGGCCAATAGGAAAAGGGGACCAGGAACTAGAGAAAAGGTTAGATCAAAAAGAATTAACCTAGAAGGTAACACCCACACACAGGAAATCAATGTGAGTCAATGCCCTGTATAGCTATCCTTATCTCAACCAGCAAAACCCCTTGTTCCTTCCTATTATTGCTTCTACTCTCTCTACAACAAAATTAGAGATAAGGGCAAAATAGTTTCTGCTGGGTATTGAGGGGGGGAGCGGGAGGGGGCGGAGTGGGTGGTAAGGGAGGGGGTGGGGGCAGGGGGGAGAAATGAACCAAGCCTTGTATGCACACATGAATAATAAAAGAAAAATGAAAAAAAAAAAAAAAAAACAAAGTACCAAGAGAAACAATAGGTGTTAATATATATATATATACAGAGCTATGTGTTTGTATGTTGTAATTTCAGATACACTTGCCAAAGTCAGCTTGAGGATTCTTGAATTCAATAAACTCAGAAAAAAAAAAAAAAAAAAAAAAAAAAAAGAATAATGCTGCTATGAACATTTGTACAGAAGTTTTGTGTGGACAAATGTTTTCATTTCTCTTGGGTACAATACCTAGAAGTAGAATTGCTGGGTCAAATGGTTAACTATGTTTCACTATTTGAGAAATTTCTAGATTATTTTCCAAAATGGCTGCACCATTTTAGGTTCACAGCAGCAGCATAAGTGATGAATAATAATTTTTAATTGCATTTTCTTTTTCTAAAAGAAAGCAAAAGAACATATTAAAAAATAGTCATGGGTCCTAATTTTGTGTCTTCCAAAACAAGAAAGACACTTTTTATCACTAAAATGGGAACAACCAACAGTACTTTCTAGAATGCTCTGACAGGCACAACAGGTCTGTGCTTACCAAATACATGAACGAAATTCTTTCACAGAAGCTCTTTGAACCTGAAACTGGGTAGTACTCAGTGACCAGGGGTCCCCGATCTTAGGAAAGCCTAATCATCCTTGACCAGGGAGGCAGACCCAATACAGGAGTATGTGGGGTCTGCCCCAACCCTCAATTAAAGGGCAGTTTATGCAACATGCCTCCCTTTTGAATTGGACCCAGGGTCATTGCTGGGCTGAGGTAACATTAATTATTTTTCCGCTTGTCGAATTTCATGAAAAAGATGTGAAAATGGCCTGTTTGTGAAAGAGTGCAGGCAGAGGCTGTGAGCTGATTATGTCAAACCTAGTCAGAGCCTCCTGGGTGCTGGAGATTGTAATCAACCAAGCAAGGCAGCATCTGCACCAGCCATTCCTGAAGGAGTCCTATCCAGCCCGCTCCCCAGCAGAGACCAGAAGCCAGCATTAACCCCTGCTGGACTGAATCCCACTGACTCTGTAGAGTAAAGAAAGCTTACTCTCAGCCACCATCCAGGACACTTTCAGGGGACAGAGCAATGAAGAGTAATTATCCTTGGTGGGGGTGGGGGGAACGTGGGGAAGGAATTGGATCACATCCTTAATACAATAGCATCAAATTCTTTCTGTGACTTGTGTAGCTAGATAGATGGACCAAGTTACCAGGTAACAAAGCTTAAAACATTCCAAATTAAGTTAGAAAAAAAGTCTGAAGAAGACTTCCCAGCCTTTCTATGTAGGTGGGGCTTGTAGACTGGGTTCTTGTTGAAAGAGGGGTCTGAAGTGGCATTGACCATCAATCACTTTACTTTATGTAACATTAGATTTCTCAATTGTCCTTAGCAGAGAACTAAAGATGCTGTGGGTAAGCTTAAGCCCCTCCCCCAGCCCTGCCCTGCCTTTGTTCTTGGCATTCATTTCATCCAATGATCACTAAACATGTTGAATTCAATTTTTTTTTAACAACTAATATTTGCTATGCCTTCTTTCCTTTCTGAAATGTAATTCATGGATAATAAAGCCTAGTTATATACATGACTATAAAAACATTATGATGCTATAGGCATACAGTAAAATTTTAGTGATAGCAGTGAGATAAAAAAACCTTATATCAGAATGAAAGTCAACTGCCTCACTAAGCACACTAGTTTAGTGGATGTTTTCTTCATAGCAAGACTTTCTTGATAAAAGAAGCAACACATTTATATACATTCCGTTGCAAGCTCTTCATCTTGTAGCAAGCTGACATTACAAGTATATCATTCTAGGAGACACAATGAAACAATCAGAAGCTAGACTCCATTCATAGAGCCAACATGAATGTGACAGCTAGAAGCTGAGACTAATGCAGGCATGGATCATTGGTGATTTAATTAAAACCTTTGAGTAATGATGTGATTTTCCAAAGTGGTGGTAAACTTCTAAATATATAAAGTCCAGTCTCATCTTGATTCACCATGGAATTGTATGCCTAGAAATTTCAGTGCCTGTAAGCCATGCCTGGGCAGTTTGGGATTAAGTTCTAGACTCAGATCATTAGTATCAGGGTTTTCTACCTTCTATGTGAATATCCAGAGGAAAATCATAAAATCATGCTGCCTTAAAGGAGAAAACTGTTAAATTTATATGGAAACACAAGAGGCCACGAATAGCCAAGGCAATACTCAGTCAAAAGAACAATGCAGGAGGTATCACAATACCTGACTTCAAACTATATTACAAAGCAATAGCAATAAAAACAGCATGGTACTGGCACAAAAACAGACATGAAGACCAGTGGAACAGAATAGAGGTTAGCAGTCTGCAAAAAACTGAAACTAGATCCATGTATATCACCCTATACCAAGATTAACTCAAAATGGATCAAGGATCTTAATATCAGACCCCAAACTCTTAAGTTGATACAAGAAAGAGTAGGAAATACCCTGGAGTTAGTAGGTATAGGTAAGAACTTTCTCAATGAAACCCCAGCAGCACAGCAACTAAGAGATAGCATAGATAAATGGGATTTCATAAAACTAAAAAGCTTCTGTTCATCAAAAGAAATGGTCTCTAAACTGAAGAGAACACCCACAGAGTGGAAGAAAATATTTGCCAACTATACATCAGACAAAGGACTGATAACCAGAATATACAGGGAACTTAAAAAACTAAATTCTCCCAAAACTAATGAACCAATAAAGAAATGGGCATGTGAACTAAACAGAACTTTCTCAAAAGAAGAAATTCAAATGGCCAGAAAACACATGAAAAAATGCTCACCATCTCTAGCAATAAAGGAAATGCAAATTAAAACCACGCTAAGATTCCACCTCACCCCTGTTAGAATAGCCATCATCAGGAACACCACCAACAACAGGTGTTGGCGAGGATGCGGGGAAAAAGGAACCCTCTTACACTGCTGCTGGGAATGTAGACTAGTACAACCACTCTGGAAAAAAATTTGGAGGCTACTTAAAAAGCTGGACATCGATCTACCATTTGATCCAGCAATACCACTCTTGGGGATATACCCAAAAGACTGTTACTCCAGAGGCACCTGCACACCCATGTTTATTGCGGCACTATTCACAATAGCCAAGTTATGGAAACAGCCAAGATGCCCCACCACTGACGAATGGATTAAGAAAATGTGGTATCTATACACAATGGAATTTTATGCAGCCATGAAGAAGAACGAAATGTTATCATTCGCTGGTAAATGGATGGAATTGGAGAACATCATTCTGAGTGAGGTTAGCCTGGCCCAAAAGACCAAAAATCGTATGTTCTTCCTCATATGTGGACATTAGATCAAGGGCAAACACAACAAGGGGATTGGACTATGAGCACAGGATAAAAGCGAGAGCACACAAGGGAGGGGTGAGGATAGGTAAGACACCTAAAAAACTAGCTAGCATTTGTTGCCCTTAATGCAGAGAAACTAAAGCAGATACCTTAAAAGCAACTGAGGCCAATAGGAAAAGGGGACCAGGAACTAGAGAAAAGGTTAGATCAAAAAGAATTAACCTAGAAGGTAACACCCACGCACAGGAAATCAATGTGAGTCAATGCCCTGTATAGCTATCCTTATCTCAACCAGCAAAACCCCTTGTTCCTTCCTATTATTGCTTATACTCTCTCTACAACAAAATTAGAGATAAGGGCAAAATAGTTTCTGCTGGGTATTGAGGGGGGGAGCGGGAGGGGGGGGGAGTGGGTGGTAAGGGCGGGGGTGGGGGCAGGGGGGAGAAATGAACCAAGCCTTGTATGCACATATGAATAATAAAAGAAAAATGAAAAAAAAAAAAGGAGAAAACTGTCTGGCTTTCTGTCAGTAGTGACCCTAACCATTTTTAAGCAAAAGTGACTTTATACATGGGGTACTGCTGTCCAGTCCAATCCAAATTCCCATTTTACAGATGGAGCTAGGAGAGAGTCTCTCCCCCAACATCACCTAAGCCTGAGGGGACACTGGGACCAGAATGTAGGTGCTTAGCTCCTAATTCAGTTCTCTTGTCTCTAGCCCAGACTTTCCTAGGGATTACTGCTACATCTGGCCCTGCCAGGTGTTCTGTTTCCTGGCTACTAACTCACTATTGCCTGCAAAGTATTAATGATGTAAAAAGTTAACCTATCCTCCTGAAAGTCTCAATAAGGTTCCCAGGTGATTCTGACTAGAATACCTGTGTCTCACACTGAGAACCATTCCCTAAAGTTAGTGCTTGGAAAGTCCGTAAGAAAAAAAGGCCAGGCACTGGTAGCTCACACCTGTAATCCTAGCTACTCTGGAGGCAGAGATCAGGAGGATCACAGTTTGAAGCCAACCCAAGGAAATCATTTGAGAGACCCTATCTCGAAAATACCCAACACAAAAAGGGCTCAAGGTGTAGGCCCTGAGTTCAAGCCCCAGTACTGCAAAAAGAAAGAAAGAAAGAAAAAACCAATCACAAAATGGGGGGTGGTGGAGTGGCTCCAAGTGATAGAATACTTGCCTAGCAAGTCTGAGGCCCTGAGTTCAAACCTCAGTACTGCAAAGATAAACAAACAAACAAGTAAATAAATAAATCAGACACATTTTCATCCCCCTCGACCCCCATTTTTCAATTTATTTTCCATGACAGGTTGCAGGACAAACACTCAGTTTTTGCTTGAGTTTTAAATGGAGATTTCCTTTGCCCCACTTGAATGACCAACAAAGACATAAGTCCAATTGGCAAAGTGAAAGGGGATACATTTTCACCCCTTTGATTTTTTGCGTCCCATGTGGCTAATTTCAAGATTTGTTGTTGTTTTAATTGACTTTGGTTTTGTGTTTTGAGACAAGATTTCACTATGTAGTCCAGACTAGCCTTGAGCTCTCAATCCTCCTGCTTCAGCTTCGTGGAGTGCTGGGACTACAGACATCATGTCTGGCTTAATTTCAAGCTTTATTATTTATTTATTTATGTAATGGTACTTTCTGTTGCTTGGGCACAGAGCCTGGCCCACAGCCATTATTCAAATAATGTTTGCTAAATGAGTTATTTAGTAAGTTAAATAATCAATAGCAGTCCACTTAAAAGATAATGGGATAGCTTTAAGTCTTTCTGAGAAGTGAGATGTTTCCTTATATTTCCCAGGAACAGAAAGATCAGATAACTCAATTGACTCTACAGGAAGAACATCACAGCAAAAACTTTTAAATTCCACATGTAACACTAAACATAGTCAGGATGGCAGGGAACAGTTGTGCAGGTTATTCACTGCACAAACCATAGCAGTTCCACTCACTGTTTCCAAAAAGTGTGTTCACTATTGACTCAAGCCGACCTGAAACACACATAGAAATAACGAAAGATGGAAGAGAGTTTGCAGCTGTCTTGTGTGTTAGAGGGTGCTATGATTGAAACTTTGATTATACATGCATAGGTATGTATGCACAGTTTGTTTGTTTGAGACCAGGTCTCAGTAGGTAGCCCAGGCTGGCTCAGAATTCATGATCCTCAGCCTCCCACTACCACACACCGCATCGTTTATATTTTTTGTTATATTTTCGGTTGGCCTTATGGGGGGTACAAGTAGTCACGAACTACAAGGAATGGATTGCGATTCTCCAGCAATATTTTCAAGTTTACTCACTTTCTGCCTGGTACCACTTCTCAGTCAAATGCTAGATGACCACGCCTTTCCCAGAGCTGATCCCTCTACTGAAATCACCTTTCCCCTGGTCTGCCTGACATACTGCAACTTATCCTTCAAAGCCCAGTTCAAGTGCTATGTACATATTGGCAATACTAGGGTTTGAACTCAGGGCCTCTCACTTGCTAGGCAGGTGGGCTACCACTTGAGTCACTCCACCAGTCCTTCTTTGGTTGGGTACTTTTCCAGATAGGGTCTCATGAACTGTTTGCCTGGGATGGCTTTGAATTGCCATCCTCCTGATCTCTGCCTCCTGAAGAGCTAAGAGTATAGGCATGAGCCATGGCACCCGACTAAGTGCTACTTCTCTGGTTTTCTGAGACCTTTCTTTAGCACTCACTGGTTAATGACTACAATGATTACTTGCAAATTCATGAAAAGGAGAGGGAAATGGTTAAGGGCTTTAAGTCAGACAGCAGAGTTCAAAATATGGATCTTCCACAAATGGCTATGACATTGGGTAGGTTACTGACCTTTCTAAGTGCCAGTTTTCTCCTGAAAAGAAGATGGCAGCAGCTCAGGCTTCATAACATCAAGCTGTAGCTTAAGGAAGACAGTGTACACCTAGCACTGAGGACAGTTCTTGCCCTGTGGCTGCTCAGTCAGTGTCACTATTGCTATGAGTGCACTGCCCAGGGCTCCTGAGCAGCTGCATCTCTCTCATCCCTTTGTACCCCTTGTGAGCAAAGGCCTACACACCTTTAAGCTTTGTGTGCTCGGTGCCTAGGCCAGGGTTGCTGCTTATGTCCACTGTATGCTTGTCAAGTTAAATTGCATTGTGTGGACTACAAGGTCACAGACCTTTATATTTATCTCTAGTTCCTTATCAAGGTGTGTGTGTGTGTGTGTGTGTGTGTGTGTGTGTGTGAGAGAGAGAGAGAGAGAGAAAGAAAGAGAGAGTGTGTGTGTGTGAGAGAGAGAGAAAGAGAGAGAGAGAAATATGATACTGCAGGAGTGGCTTTATAATACCAAGACAAGCTAAGTTTCCAGAAGGCACAGAAAGGTCTATTAAATAAACACATTATGTATTTCAATATTTGTTACATCTCATTCAGTTACCTACCTACCAACCCACCTGCCAAAGACCTACCCACTAAACTATATCTATTTATATCTGTATATCCGTCTATTTATCCGTCTGTCTCTCTCCCTTTCCCTCTCCCCATTGGTGTTATAATAATAGCTATATCCCTTTAAATTATTCTACACACTTCCATACTTTTGGGCTTTCTAGTTTTCTTCAGTCATGTTCCATCTTATTGCACACACACATATGATCTGATAGCCAACCTATCCAAACTTGTTCCAAAAAATAAAACTGATTGGCATGTTTCATTGAGAACATTCTTGAGAGCAGGCACCCCTGTTTATATTTTATCCTGGGGCAGTCATCCAATATAAGAATACCAGCCATACTTACCCTGTTAGAAAGATGTATCAGTGGTTAAATTGTGAAATACACCTTTTCTTTCCTGTGTCTGCAAACTGTCTTCATTGTTCATAATGAGCTAGCCCTGCCCAATTCATTCATTGTGATGGTAATGCTAATTTATTTGAGTCATGAAAAGAGAAAGGCAATGGTAAGCATTACTGACATGTTTATACTATCAATAGTTGGAGACCCTAGGAACCCACCAATTCTCTCCCCGTGTTGGAGCACACCATATCATAAGGGCATCAATATCTGGCATTCAGTTGAGTTGGGATGTCCTGACCAGAGAACTGAAACTGATGCTTATAGAGCTGCTATCCCAGGATGCCACAGAGCAAATTTCTCATGCTTGGCAAAAGCAGTTTAATTTGCTCTCTGAAAGTCAAGACTTTCTCCAACCTCACCAAGGAATAGCATGAAGTCAAATGGAATCAACATACTGCCCATTCCCTGGTAGAGATTTAGCACAGGATCATCTGACAATTTTTGGTCAGTTCTTCAAACACACTTTAAAAAATTAAAGTCAGCAGGGGATGTAGCTGAGTGGTAGAACGCCTGCCTAGCATATGCAAGGCCTTGAGTTTGATCCTCAGCACTATTAAAAGTAGGGGAGGGAAGGGAAGGAAGAGGAGGGGAGAGATAGAGACAGAGAGAGAGAGAGAGAGAGAGAGAGGAAAGAAGGAAGGAAGGCAGGAAGGAAGGACGGAAGAAAAGAAAGAAAGAAATTAAAGTCACAAATTGAGCATTGTGGTGCATGCCTATAATCTCAGCACTTAATGGAGGCAGGAGGATTCCAAGTTCAAGACCTGCCTGAGCTACATAGTGAGTTAGAGACTAACCTGGGCTATAAGTAAGACCCTGTCAAAAAAAAAAAAAAAAGGAAAGAAAGAAAAGAAATGAAAAAAAGGGAAGAAAAACCCATTATTCTGTATAAATAATGGTGACTCAGTTTTTAGGTGTCTTCTCAAATGCTCTCCTATCTCTATGCTTAAGTTCTCACTCTTCTATAGGCATGATTTGCCTTACTTCCCCCCATCTAACATGGATATGACAAAAATTCTATTAAACATACTATATCCTTGTCATTTCCCTCACTAATCCAATTCCATCTTTCCCCCTAAAATCAGTCACTTCTACTGCACAGTAGACCCCCATCAATGCATAATTTTGTTTTCCTTGTTTTTGTCACTTGTGACAAACCACAGTCTGAAAATATTTTATGGAAACTTCCAAAAGTAAACAATCCATAAGTTTTAAATTGTGTGACATTCTGAGTAGCATGGTAAAACCGCATGCTGTCCTGTCACATCCCAGGTGTATGGGACATGAACCATCCCTTGGTGTATATGCTGCCTGTCCATTATTCACTTAGTAGCCATCTCTGTTAGCAGGTGCACCGTCATGGTATCCCAGCGCTTGTGTTCAAGTAGCCTTTGTTAGTTTTATTACAGTGTATTATAATTGTTTCATTTTATTCCTTAAAATGGAACAATTAAACTCTATCATAGGTGTATATGTAGGAAAAGCATAGACTATATAGGGTTTTGTACTATCCATAGATTCAGACATCTAACTTGGAACAAATCTTCTTCAGATAAGGGGAGGACTCCTATGTAAGTTTCAAATTACCCTTCTGTAAACTTGTGTATCCTCTCTTAGTACTTTCCAATGATTGCTCTTATTTTTTCATGTCATATGGAATGTGTGTGCCTATCCTTTTTCATTTTTTCTGCTTATCTTTATATCACACTTGCTCATGATACATTGACATAATTTATGTAACTGTTACTTAAAAATTTGTAGTTTTCCTTCTTCCTTTCTTTTTTGGCAGCACTGGGGTTTGAACTCAGGGCCTCATGCTTGGTAGGCAGATGCTCTACCACTTGAGCCACTTGGCCAGCCTTTGCCTTCTTATTAACAGATCTTTTAAAAAGTTTATTTTTTTCTCTTTTATCTAGTCCTTGGAAACCATTAATCTACTTCCTGTCTCTATGATTTGCCTTAATTTTTAAGAGTACATAATATTACATTTTATAAATAGTCTACATTTTTTTCTCTTTTTTTTTGTGATATGGGGGTTTGAACTCAGGGCCTCATGCTTGCAAGGCAGACGGTCTATCATTTGCACCACCGCGCCAGTTCTGTATACTACATTTTATTTGTCCATTTATCAATGGCCAATGTAAATGCCAACAAACGTAAAACTTGTTTGCTTAACCCTGACCAGGTAAAAATGATACCAAAAACAATGTTATTATGTGCTGTCGAGGGGGGAGCCCACCGAGTAGCACAGACTTTTCAAATATCTTATGCTTTTTATTTAAATTGAGTTAAATTATGGATTACAGAATTTGATTTTCCAAGTCCAAGTTTACATTTATCAAATTTGTTCAGGCTATAATGTGCTTATTATATAACACTTGGTTTGGTTTATGATATGTTGTATGGAATTTTTACTCATGTGCAAATGTTTCTTTTTTTTTTGGTGGTACTGGGAATTGAACTCAGGGCCTCACACATGCTAGGCAAGTACTCTACCACTGAGCTACATGTCCAGCCCTTCTTTTTTCTTCTTTCTTTAAAAAGTATTCATTCATCAAGCTAAATAAAGCCTTCTTGTTAAGTTAAACAGAAAAAGAGTATTGGTGTATCATGTCACCTAACAAGATGTCTAGATAAAGATGGTTTAGATGCTGTCTCTGACATTCTCTGGAATCTTCCACTTCTGGGAACACAGAACTGTTTGTTGTCACAGAGACAAGGACCTACCCAAGGACCATATGGCTCTTCAGTGTGGCAGGCAGGCAGATCTCAGGGCTGAGCCAGCCATCAGAGGCCTTGGTCATCAGAGTGATACTGCCCAGTAGGGAGACAGTAAAGTCAATGCTCAACCTTGCTGAGATCACCATGGGCATCACTGGTCTCTGGGAGGGGGCCATTGGGTGAGCCCACTGCACCTCTGCAGGCTGCCCTGAGTTTGCTCAGGGTGGCAGTGGTGGGAAGTGCCAGCCAGCACAGAATGAGGGGGAACCCAGGTACCAATTAAGTGGGGATAAATAGCCATTACCAAGGAGGCCTGACAACTGCAGGAGACCACAGCCTATTCACAAGCAACTGCTTATTTTCCCATTGATCCTCGGTAGGATGGGGCCTTGCCTTCTGCAGCGCCCCAAATAACAGGCTGGCAAAGCCCAGTGCTAAGAGGTGGCATCTGAGAAGAATCCGCTCGGGTCTTCCTGTCTGTTTCATCTTAAGGCCTGCCAGGAGAAGCGATAATTATGGGTCTGCGATTGTGTTCCATCACAGACAATGAGGGGATCAACACATGCCTCTCTGAAATCAGATTAAAAAATGTTAAAAGGTTTCAGCTTGGGAGGATACAGCAATTCCCACAGGTTTCAGCTGGATGAAAAAGGAAAGAAATCAAGAAGGAAGAAAGGAAAGAAGGAAGGAAAAGACGCATGAAGTCCCTTCAAAAGTAATAATCAGCTAGGGTTAAAGGCCTGGCCCCTTTCCCCTTGACCTATCACACAACCAGAAAGGTTCCCATGCAGGACTTCTTCCATATGGAGCTGAGAATCCCAGGAAACCCACGCCCTCCCACACATGGTTGTGTGGTCAAGTTTGCCTTTTCTCTCAACCCGCTGTAGGACCTGCCTCCATCTTTCAGGCATGGTTTGAGCCTCTTGGTGGGGGGGGGGGTGGGTGGAGGAAGCAATTCAATTTAAGATTTCTGCATTTGACTCTACCTCCTATGTTTGCTAGTGTTGACCTTGAGTAGGCCACTTTACCTTGACCTTCAACTCCCTATGCTCTTATCTGTAAAGTAAGAGCAGTGCCTTTCTCTCAGGCTAGTTCCCTGGATTGGAGGAGATAAATGCATGTAACAGCATTTAGTTCACAGCAAGCACTAATACATGTCAGCTGGAGTTTTCTCCATCCCAAAGAGGGAATAACTGGTCCAAGGATGGACATGCAGGAGGGGTTGCAGACTCACATAGCTTCGGGAGTCTGCTGATAAAAAGAGATAGCAGGCAGGGTGTCATTTTTTCTCTAACTGAAAAAGTTCCTATAGCAGTGTCATTTAATTTGTCCCCACTGAAAAACACTGTTTTGAAATTGGAGGCATTCTTTTCAAAATTCTTATTATAAACTTTTATATTACCCTTTTGTGTGTGCTGAGGTTTGAACCTACGGCTTCAAGAATGCTAAGCATACACTCTACCATCAATTCCCGCCTCCTTTCTTTGTTTTATTTTTTATGTAGCCTAGGCTGGTCTTCAATTCACGATCCTCCTACCTCTGCCCCTTGAGCGCTGGGATTACCGATATGAGGCTCTTTGTTTTGTTTTTACAATAAGTGTGTATTGCTTTCACAACCATTTTAAGAAACTAATAAAGATTTGGAGTAATGAGAGGATGAAAGAAAGAAGGGAAAAGTGAGATGAATAAGATCTAGTCTAAGCCAGAAAAGTTCCATCACATCAACTTTTTTTTTTCAGTTTTATTAAGAAATAATTGACAAATTGCATACATTTGAGGTGTACAACATGAGGTTTTGATGTAGACAATATAAAATGATCACTTCATTCAAATTAATTAGCATATCCATATATCCATCATCTCATAGTTACTATTTTTTTCCCCCTTACCAGTACTAGGGAAAGAACCCAGGGCTTTGTGTATGTTAGTCAAGTGCTCTACTGTTACAGGAATCTCTAGCAGAGACACGGGACACCAAGGCTTTTCAGGAAGCAACATTTATTAGCTTGCCTGCAGCAGCTCAGAGGATTCACATCCAAAGGCTGAGCCCCGAGGACAAAGGATAAGTCTCACCTTCTATACCCTTGCAAGCAGGTTACAGAACCAAAAAACAATGTTTAATCCATAAATGTTTGCATGTAACTCTATTGGCTACTTTGTCCCCAGTGCTATGTGATCTTCTTCACGTTTAGATTTTTAAGTTCTGTCTCCCTGCTATGCCATCTCCTACCCCTGCTACATAATCAGAACACAGACTTGTTTCTCTTTTTTTGGCCTTCCTCCTTGCTCCAATATTTCCCCATTTGATTCTTGAACCCACCTAGGGTCAAAGAGCATCATCTTGATTTAGGGGTTTGTATTTTTATAGCATCATTACACGGGAGGCTGTTTTTCTCTCTATAGTGGCCCCTATAATGGTCCTGATAGACTGCAATACCAAGGGAACCAGGCAGGGTCACATCAGGCATGCTCCCAAGACAAGACCCATTGCCCCGCTTTCCATGACCAATGTAGCGTGTATTGTTTTTTACTCTGGGACTTTTAGTATTGCTTACCAGCAACCTCGCAAACCTGGGGAGTATATGGGCCGACATAACACCCAACCTGTTGGTGGGTGCATGATACAAAGTATGGCTGTGCGGAGGTCCCAATCTCTTATAACATTCAGTACATGGGGGAAACCTTGCAAGGGCCAACCCAAAAGGTAAATAGTTCAAGCGTGTAGAGGAGAGCAGGGGTGCATCCCATGATCGAGCTTCCTCCGTGCATAGACTAGTCAGCTTCCAGAGTGACTAGAGCAAGGCTGTTGTCCCATTACAGTGGGAATAGACAAGATAATACCAAAAGGGCCCCTCCAATGGGGTTTTAATGGTTGGACATTTTATTCTTTTACCCAGACAGTGTCTTTTTTTTTTTAATTGAGCAGAATTACCATGGCAACAATATATTATCAGTATATATGTCCAAGAAAATGTGTTGTTTTAAAAAAGTTAAAACCGCCATCTTTAAGTATCAAAGGCCATGTTTAGAGTCAGTAACAATAGTCATTTTGTCTCTATTTAAGTAGAAGACCCTGTCTAAAACATATGACTTTGTGTTTGGAAGGGCTTTAATGCCAGATTGCCACACATGTATAAGAACCATTTCCTCAGTCATCTCGGCTTTGGTTATTTTTGAGAGGTCTAGCACGAGTGACTCCATTTGAACTTTGACGGCATTCCCTACTTGTCTTCAAACTGCTTGTCTCTGAGCTGTCTCTTCTGAAGATCTTTCTTCCATCCAAGTACTAACCAGGCCTGAGCCTGCTAAGCTTCTGAGATCAGACGAGATCAGGCACGTTCAGGGTGGTATGGCCATAGACTGATCTTTCTCAATTGGTCATTTTCTTCCTTCATCACAAGGATTTGTTCTTTCCTGGGTTTTGATTGTTTGGTTGGTTGATTTTGGTCCCATGTTGGGGGTAGGGGAGGAAAAATGAGCAGATCAGGTGGGAGTCAGTGCCAACTAGATCCTTTTGGCCAAATTTAAGCAACAAAGAGGCTTAGAAAGAGTTGCTCTTAGGCAGTGGGCTTATAGACAAGGAAAATACAAAACAAAATCTAACAAAAGCAGACGTCTAAAAAGCTAACCTGGTTGACACATAAGTACTTATTAGTCATTTCTTAAGGACTTGATTATAAATGCCCCAGAAGGATCAGAACTTTTAAGTTTTAAAAACTTAAAAGAGCCATGGTTAAAATTTTGATGGACAATTTAGCAACTAACAGAACAGTATATCAGTGCCATTAACTTTTTATTACTGTGTTTATCTAAATTTTGTATTTTAGAAGGCTTGATATGCTTGAAAAACATAAATATATTTAGTATACAGGAACCAGCAATAGCATCACAATTCTGTAGAAGTTATATATATATACATATTAGTTTAGTTGTTGCTCTTGAAGTAAAATCTTAGATTTTCTCATCAGTTGGGGGAGAGGGGGAGATACAGATAGGGTACCAACTGCATTAAAATCACCTAAGACAACAGTTGTTTAACCATGAGGTCATCTAGATAATTTTACATAAACTAACTCTTACATGAACTTTTATTTAGTTATGACTCAGTTACCTTAATAGTCAAAACCTTGACAAAAATCACCAGAGGACACAGATTAAGCAATTATGGGGACTAAGTGTAGAGTTAGGAAACCTACTGATCAAGAATCATGGCTCACATGTTGATAAAGGATCACAATCCCAGATTGTTGACATTAACAGATGGCTCATGACATCCAGCAGGATCCCATCAACCTGTAGTCAATGGAGCCCCCTAAAATAAGAGGCCCAATCTGGACATTCCAGGCCAAAAATTCCCTCTACCTGACATGTGGAAAGAGTAGGACTAACATCTCCACTCTGTTGACTCCAAGAAAAACTGGAGGTCTTGAGCTCCAGAGTAGTGTTCCTTTTTGAGTTTTTTTTTTTTTCTCCATCCTATCTAGAGGGTATACTTTGGCTTTGTTGTTTTTTTGTTTTTATTTTTGCTTTACATAAGTAAATCTGTCTCAACCCTCATATCAGTGCAGCAGTACTCCCTGTGCTCGGCTGTCTCCTGCTTCTCTGTATTTTAATAAACTCTTGTTTTCTTGATAAATTTGTGGATTAACCTATAGCACCAAAAATTCCTGACAGTTATCTTGACAAAACAAAAACCATTTTACAGGCATTTTTTTTTGTAAATGTTATCATGAACAATATAATATTTTTAAGATAGCCTTGTTGTTATGAGCTTAGAGAATTAAGTTTTAGTTTAACATCACTACATTAAATTTTGACAGTACAAAACCTTTAATGTAACTGGATTTTAGTCAACTTAATCACTTACATAAGCATTTATAAGCTTCATCTTCTTATGACAACTCACTCTGTACCTTTATGGCAACTTATTTTGTATCCTCTGGGGGGAGCTTGTCTTTATCCTTCCTTTTTTTAAGTTTTTTTTTAACCTTTAATTTTTAAAAAACTATATCCTTAATATCTTATATATGTATATCAGTATGTACATATATAATACCTTATATATATATATATTTTTTGTTACTTGTTGAAAATAACTCATAACTCCTTTTAACTTACAGCCTTATATTTTACATGAAAAAAACAGAAAGAAAGCAACCTTAAAACTATTTTTTGTATAAAAACAATTTATAGAAAGCCCATTTGTTAATAGATCCATGTATTATAAGAGAGAATTATTTACAAAAGAATGAAATAGGCTAAAGTCATTTTTTAGCTATCCAAATTTTAAGATTCCTGCTGCAGGCTGTGGCCTCACTTTTCTTTCTTTTTTCTTTTTCTCCTCTGGTCTGAGCCAGAGTGTTAACCCCTGAATGCCTGCGTCTTAGCGAGACCTGACCGAAATAAGTTTGAAAACCGTTTGGTTTTTTTTGTGGTACTGGGGTTTGAACTCAGGGCCTACACCTTGAGCCACTCCACCAACCCTTTTTTGTGTTAGATATTTTCAAGATAGGGTCTCGGAATTATTTGCCCGAGGCTGGCTTCAAACCGTGATCCTCCTGCTCTCTGCCTTCTGAGTAGCTAGGATTACAGGTGTGAGCCACCGGCACCAGCGAAAACTGGTTTTCTTAAAAGTAGTAGTAGAACAGAGTAACAATTTTTTACATTGACTCTATAATAAGAACCATCTACAAGATGTTTTCATATTCATATGTAGAAAGCTTAAGCAGTTTATAACAGAGATCTTTAAAACAAACACCCTGGTTTTTTTGTTACCTTGACTACCACATTAACCTTATAACAGCAATTTAAGAACCATTTTGAAGATGCTTACACATACACATACACACACACACACACACACACACACACACACACACACACACAAGTTTTATAAATTAAGCATGTCAGAAAAAAATGTCAATTTTGTCCAGTGCTTTAAACAAATTGACACACACACACAAAATTAGAGTGCACTCTCAGAAAGACCTTTTAAAACCATAACCAGAGGGCTATCTCATGGTATAGTGGATGATGCATCTATTCTCTTGTGAATTTCCCTGAATTTTTGTTACCCATCCCTTAACCTTGGTTGTGGCTATTTCCTGGGAAAAATCTCAACCCCCCCCTAATTCCTGGAGGTGACTCACACACTTTTGCCCTATTCCCTAAACCTGAGAGACCAGGTTTCACCCCAGACAGAGTTACTCAGACATCTCTGGGAGGTAATCAGGCTCCCCTTCTGCCTCCCAAAGATAGGCCTATTATTCAAACCCAGGTTCTTAGCAGACTGACAGCAGGGCTCCCAGTTGGTTCCTATGCCTTCTCCAGGTTCTTTTGTGCAACTGAGACTTGTTCTCATGTTCTGGGAGAGTCAAATCAACAGGTCCACTGTGCCTTGGTGGAACACTCTCCTGAGGAGCCAGCAAGTCCTAGCAATAAGGAGGTGAAAACATCGCCTCCTCGGAATCTCCATTGAGCCATACTCCCAGCCTCTTTGTTTGCATTTTTTTTTCCCTTGAGACAAAGCCTCACTAATTTTGCCCAGGGTTGGCTTCAAACTCTAGATCTTCCTGCCTCTGTCTCCCTGGGATTACAGATGTGGGCTACCACACCCAGATTTTTTTTAAACATTACTCTTAGTCATGAACTTATAGTTTTTAGTTTTCAATTGCTGGTTGTTAATATGTACAAACAAAATTAATTTTTGTATGTTGACTTTGTATTTTTCAGTGTTGCTAAATTCATTTATAAGAACTAGTAATTTTCTAGGTCCTATAAGATTTTCTATCCTTTCTTTTTTGAAGTTTTAGCAAAGATTTATTTTAGTATAATGAAATAAAATATGGACAAGGTGGACAAGGTGGGGAGAAAGAGGGAGAAATATTTCCTGTTCCCCATGAAGGAAATGGGAGCAAAGACTCCTTTTTGTTGATTTTTTGTTTGTTTGTTTTTGATTTTTATTTTATTTATTTTTGGTGGTATTAGAGTTTGAAGTCAGGGTCTCATGCTTACTAGGCAGGTGCTCTACCATTTGAGCCATTCCACCAGCCCTGTTTTTTGTTGGTTTTTTTGTTGTTGTTGTTTGCTTGTTTGTTTTGCTTACTAGAGTTTGAACTCAGGGCCTGCACCTTGAGCCACTCCACCACTTTTTTGTGATGTATTTTTTCAAGATAGGGTCCTGAGAACTATTTGCCCATGGCTGGCTTTGAGCCATGGTCCTCCTGATCTCTGCCTCCTGAGTAGCTAGGATTACAGAAATGAGCCACTGGCACCTGGCTGGTTTTTGTTTTTTGAGATAGGATCTCACTTTGTAGAACAGACTATCCTTGAACTCTGATGGTCCTGTCTCAGTTTCCTGTGTGCTGTAATTATAGGTGTGCACCTATACTTGGCCCTATATTCTTTATTTCTTTTTCATGCCTCAATTTTGTTTTTTTCTTTCTTTTCTCTTTTGTTATACCTCAGTTTTGAATAGAACTGATGTCTTTGCCTTCTTCCCTGATTTAGTGAGAAATAGTTTAATATGTGGTCATTAAAATGCAATACACTTTTGTCTTGCTTTTAAGTAGGTTGAGGTAGCTCCATTCTCTTCTTAGTTGCTGAGAGCATGGATGATGAAAGGGTATTAGGTTTTGTTAAATATTTTTTCTGCATCTATTGAAATTTTGGTATCAGGGTTGCATTAGACTCATAACAAAAGTTGGAAAGTGTCATAGTTTGTATCTGAAATGTCCATGAGATGAAAGCTTGGTTCCCAACTGATGCTACTGGTAGAGAATGGAAACTTACAACATGGGGCCTTCCTGGAGGAAGTGGGTCATTGGCGATTGCCCTTAAAGGGGGCGTTGGGATCCTGGCCCCTTCCCTCTCCCTCCTTGCTTCTTGATCACCACAAGGTAAGCAGTTTCTTTCTTTCTTTCTTTCTTTTCGTTGTTGTTGTACTGGGGTTTGAACTCAGTACCTTATGCTTGCTAGGCAGGTGCTCTACCACTTGAGCCACTCCACCAGCCCAAGTAAGCAGTTTCTACCACTTGCTCCCATATACTGCCTTGCTATAGGCCCAAAGCCAACTGGGATAAGTAACCATGGACAGCAACCTCTCAAACTATGTGCCAAAATAAGTCTTTCCTCCTTAGAAGCTGATTGTCTCAGGGATTTTGTCAAAGCTACTGAAAGCTGATTAACACAGAAAATAGTTTTTCTGTTTTTATTTTTCTGAAAGAATTGGCCGATATTATTTTCCTCTCTAATGTTTGATAGATTTGAAATGAAGTCATCTGACCTGATATTTTGCTTTGTTTTTGTTTCTTGTTTTGTTGTTGTTGTTGTAAGAAGGTGTTCATTATAAATGCAACATATTTAGTATCTTTGGGCTATCCAGGTTTGTATTTTTCCTTGTGTTAGTTTTATAAGTTATGTTTGCAAAGGAATCAGTCCATTTTACATAAATTGCTGGTTATATTGACATGAGGTTGCTCATAGAGCTTATTATTTGTGTATAATTTATATTATTGTTTTATAGTAAATAAAAAATATACTTCTGCCAGGCACAGGTGGCTCATGCCTGTAATCCTAGCTACTCAGTAAGCAGAGATCAGGAGAATTGCAGTTTGAAGCTAGCCTGGCCAAATAGTTTGCAAAACCCTAGCTCAGACAAACCCATCACACACACACACACACACACAAACGGACTGGTGGAGTGGCTCAAGGTGTAGGCCCTCAGTTCAAACCCCAGCACCGAAAAATATTTCTGCTCTGAATTGAGTTGGCACAAAATCTCTCAGAACCTTCCAAATGAGAAATTTTCAAGGGAATATTCTCATGGAATACAAGACGGTATGAGTCTTCTTTGTAGCCTTTATTTTTAGATTTTGTAGTTCCTCAGCTACAGATAAAAAATAGGAACAGTGTCCCCATCAGTGTCATCCTTTCCCCTTTACCTCATCTTCCTTTCACTCTCACCTTTTTAGAGAACTTGCTCCAATCTCTGGCTCCATTGCAAATGAGCCTAAAATTCCAACCTGCACTTGCCATGGTAGTCTGAATGCAGTTGTTTCCTTTGCAGTAAACACTTCCTTGTGAGGGCTGATGGAGGGGCTCAGCTGGTAGAGTGCCTGCCTGGCAAGTGTGAAGCTCTGAATTCAAACCCCACTGCTCCCAAAACAACCCAAAAAACAAAAAACTTACTTGTAATTGAGACTTTGGAATTTATTTATTTCTGTTTATTTGGTTTTGGCAGTATTGGGGTTTGAAGTCAGGGCGTGCACTCTACCACTTGAACCATGTCCCCAGACCTTTTATTCCCTGGTTATTTTGGAGATATTGTCTTCCTTTTTGCATGGTCCAGCCCAGACCTCAATCCTCTTATTTTAGGCCATTGTGTCTGGGATGAGAAGAACACAACACCATGACCACCTTTTTTCTATTCAGATGGGGCCTTACAAAACTTTTTGGCTCAGGGTGTCCTGGAACTCCCAGGAGCTTGGGATAACAGATGCATCTATTGGTTGAGATGGGGTCTTGAAAACTCCCCGATTTGGACTGACCTTGAACAGACAGCCTCCCACATACTTGGGATGACAAGCCCACACCACCTTGTTCAACCATTCAACCATTGGTTGAGATAGGGACTCACTTTTTGCCCAGGCTGGCCTCGAACTGCAATTCTCCCAACTTTAGCTTCCCAAATAGCTAGGATTACAGGTGTGAGCCACTGGTACCTGGTTACACTTTGGAATTTTAAGAAGTCTCAGAGATCTAATTAGTACTTATCCTGGGCAAGACATTTATAACCAGTATATATTCTGAAAACCTAAATAGTGCATTAAGTCAGGCGCTGGTGGCTCACACCTATAATCCTAGTTACTCAGGAGGATCTCAGTTCAAAGTCAGCCTAGGCAAATAGTTCTCATGGCCCTATCTCAAAAATACCCAACACAGAAAAGGTCTGGCCAACTAGCTCAAGTAATAGAGTGTGTGCCTAGCAAACATGAGACCCTAAGTTCAAATCCCAGTCCCGCCAAAAAATAAATAAATAAACATTAAGATGATTTTATCTCAGTAGGTAGATGAGGTATTGGTTTCCCTAGGTTTCTCCCACAAACTTCTTGGGACTAAAACTTGCAAGAAAAAAATTTTTCCCCCAAAAAATACAGTGCCCTGGCTGAGGGCCTGTGTGACTGCTCCTCCAACCCAGCATGTCCAGCACAGGTGAAATACTGGTCACAAAAAGTGCTGCTGTGCTTGTCAGTTCTCTGGCCACTTCAGCCCAATAACAGGCATTGTTTGGTATTATGAAGGTTTCTTTCCCGGGTGGCATACGGAATTTGGGGTCTATTCCTCCCTAACACTTGCTGCTTCTACTTCCAACACACACACATACGCAGAGAGAGAGAGAGAGAGAGAGAGAGAGAGAGAGAGAGAGATGTTCTGCACTGCTTCTTCTCCAAATTATCAAATTATCCAGTAATTATCGCCAAGAAAAAAAAAGTATCGAGTGGTCAAAAGGTATTTGGTCCCATCCAGCCCCTCTCAGTTTGTGGTAGGACTAATTTGTTAATGGGTCTGCAGAGGAAATTGCCTGGTGTTTCTTCTAATTGGACATGACTGCTGAGAATGCCTGCAGGAGCCGGCCAGCTCTCACTGTCCTGGAGACTGGATAATAGGCTTCTGCCACCAGCCCCTGAGTCCTGACCAGGACCATCTTTGGTAATGAACTTGGAAGGCTCATTGTAGATTCCAAAAAAAAAAGGAAAAGAAAGAAAAGCACAGTCTGGCTCTTGTCAGAGAGTTCAATTATGGCTTCTGTCAGCTTAACAAAAGAAATTCAGGAAAGCTAAGTAAGAAGGGTGGGAGGAAAGGATGAGTGTGAGGGGACCCATGATGGCAGAACCACAGTGATATTTTCCCAGAACCAAGGCTTCTAAAAGGAGAAGCCCAGAGATCACAGCAAGAGGATTGAGCTCCCAAACGTGAAGCTGTGCAGCTGTGGGCGCCCAAGGTCAGGGTTCACTGCGTGTCACTGATCTGCCCCATGCTTCTTCTGCTGCACTCAAATCCCCATCACTCACACTGATGGAGGGAGAAGCCCACTGTGTACATTATCGTCTGGTCATTATCACCATTGTTGCATATTTGTTTTCTGACACGAGATCTTAAAGCATTGAACCTGAACTATATTGCTAAAGCCATTCCAAAGATATTTTGTTAAAAACATTTTATTGTGAAATGTGCTAATACACGGAGAAGTGCATAAAGCATATGCATATTGCATATGCAATAATAACAAAGTTATTGTTGAAAAGGGAACGCTTAGCTGGGTGTGGTGGTATTACACCTGTAATCTCAGGACTCTGGAGGCCGAGGCAGAAGGATCTTGACTTTGAAGCCAACCTGAGCTACATAGCAAACTCAAGGCCAGACTGAGATAAATAGTGAGACCCTGTCTCAAAATTCAAGGACTGGGGTGTAGTTCATTGACACCATGCTTACCTAGCATGCACAAGTCCTCTGGGGTCACTCTCCAACACCACAAAAAACAAAAGGGAACTTTTTTTAAAAGAAGCCAATCAAAATAAGAAAAAAAAAAAAAAGGAACAAGAGAAAAAGAAAACAATAAAAAGGGAACACTTGTAGTCAAGTACTTTGGCAAAGAAATAGAACTTCGTCAGAAGCTCCATCCTGCCCCTTCCTGATCATAATGCCTTTCATCATGTATCAAAGTAATCACTCTCCTGACTTTTACTCTAATTGTTTCCTAGTTTCAACACTTAAGTAGGCAGCCCTAAACAATACAGTTTATTTTTGCCTTTCCTCAGCAGCTTTTCCCTCAATGCTGGGGATCAAATCCAGGGTTTCACACATTCTAGGTAAGGGCTCTGCCACTGACCTACATCCCCAGACCCTAATTTTGACGACTTTTGAGCTTTTTATCATGGAGATTAATACAATATATGTTGGCCTGGCTCCTTGTTTTCATGTGGTACTAAGGACTGAACCCATGGCCTCACACATGCTAAATATGTGTGCTACCATTGCACTACATCTCCGGCTCTGACCTGGCTTCATTTTGCTCAACGTTCTGAGAGTCATCTAAGTTGTTGGGTATGGTTTTAGTTGGTTTCTTTATTGCATGGAGTATTCTGTCATATAAATATACACAATTTATGTCCAGTTGCATGCAGTATTCTGTCATATAAATATACACAATTTAGTATTCTGTCACATGAATATACACAATTTATGTCCAGCTGCTGAATGATGTTGGGGCTCTCACCAATATTTGGATATTACAAACAATGTTTCTAGGAATATGCCCACTCATCAGTACTTGTGTCTGAATATAACAGAATTTAAGTAGGAGAGAATATATATACATATATGGAATATAAGTAGGAGAGAAATTGCTGAGTGATAAGGATCCCAGAGAGATTTTGACAGGACTAGTTACTGAATCACGGTGGACCACTAGAGCTAAGACGGCTCACCAGAAACTCATCTGTTGCCTATATGGTAACCAGCCCCCAAGATGGCACCTTACCTTCTGATATTCATGATGTTCTATAGTCCCCTCCCACATCGCATCATGGATGGATGAAATAGCAAGTAGGACATGGCAAAACTGATGGCTGTGATGTCTGAGGCTAGGTCATTAAAAAACATTGTGACTTCTACCTTGCTTTTTCATGTCATTCCTTCTGGCGGAAGCCAGCTGCCATGCCATAAGGATACACAAGCAGTCCTGTGGAGAGACTTACCTGGCAAGGAGTGAGGTCTCTAGTTAAAAAGAAAGAGCAGTCTTACAAAAGGACATCTTACAACCCCAGGCACATTTTTTTTTCTTGATGGAAATGGAATTTGAACTCAGGGCTTCACACTTGCAAAGCAGGTGCTCTGCTACTTGAGCCACAACTTCAGTCCATTTTCTGGTATTATTTTGAAAATGGAGTCTTGAGAATTATTTGCCTAGGCTGGCTTGGAACCTCGATCCTCCTGATCTTAGCCTCCCAAGTAACTAGGATCACAGGCATGAGTCACCTCATGCCTGGGCACCTGGCTTGGGATAATTTCTTATGCAACAGTAGATATTTTGATTTGTCTAAACTGGCTGAGGTGAGGATACAAAACATCTCCAAATAACAACTGTTTACAAATAACACATAGTGTATATCTGTCCTTTTCTTCTACATGGCTTTGAAATGAAATAGCAATCACCATGTTAGAAGTATCTTTAAGATATTGGGGTGTCATGAGAGAGAGAAACAACACAACTCAAAAGTCAACAGGGAAGGCAAAATTTACTTCTGCAGGAGGGTGTGCCACAGACAAAGAGTGAGCACCCCCAGCGGGGAGTCCACTGGGGTTTATGTCTATTGCAGTGCTGAATTGGGCAGGTTTTTGGTTCGGTCTGTGCAGTTGGCTAATTGGAAAAGGGACATCAGCAGGGGGCTTTGAAGACAAAGACGTTTAAAAGCTCAGGGAAGCAATAACTGTTTTAGGTTATCAGCTCTGGAACCAGAGCATCTAGTAGAATTTTGAGGACACTGAGGATAACAACCCTTTGTTCTTAATATAAACTTTTATCACATCAGGCAGAGTCCATGGAGCGAGTGTATGGGAAGCGAGTTAGTGAGACTAACATTTGTAACAGCGGTGGTTACTAATTAAATCCTTTGACAGAAAAAACCCAACCTAAGCTGGTTCTACAACCATCTTATTGGATTTTCATTCTTTATTTTCCTTCCTTTTTTTCTTCCTTATTCCTCCCCTTCCTCTTTTTCTCTCTCAAGTGCCTTTCTTTTCCCTAAAATTGCAAAGATATGAACTCTCTTCTTGGGGTGGTGGAGTGGCTCAAGTGGTCGAATGCTTGCCTCGCAAGTGTGAAGCCTCGAGCCCCAATACCACCAAAAAAGAAGAAAAAAAAAAGAACTCCCTTCACCTCCTCTCCCGTTTCCTTCCTCTCTCATCTTCCCCCTCCCTCTATGATTCGCTTCTTCTTCAGCTTGTATTTTCTCATTCCCCATCTCCTTTCTTACTCCTTCTCCCTAGAGAATGGAGGCAAGTTCCTCTTGGTCAGAACTCCACTATAGGAAGGAAGAAGGAATAATGCATTTCTTTTTGCTTTTTTTTCTCTCTCTCTCTTTTTCTTTTTCTTTTTGGGTGTGAGTTTGTGTGTGTGTGTGTGTGTGTGGTACTGAGGCTTGAACTCAAGGCCTATACCTTAAGCCAGCCCTTTTTGTGAAGGGTTTTCTTGAAATAGGGTCTCAAGAACCATTTGCCTGGGCTGACTTTGAGCTGTCTTAATTTCTGCCTCCTGAGTAGCTAGGATTACAGGCATGAGCCTCCGGCACCTGGCTAACTTTTGGTATCTCTTAGGAAGATTGTTTCCCTACCATAACACCAATTTGTAGATAGCGCCTCCACCTCAAATTTACCTCAGCATTTAATAAGGTGTTTATTGTTTACAAAGCAAACAGTTGTGCACACTGCTCACACTAAGCAGGAATGAGTACAGGGAAGGAATACGTTCTTTCTCTCCCTCTACTCTTGGTTGGTGTGAGCCTCTGGAAGCTTTTCGATATGTACACAGTTGTAGTGTCTTTGTTTTATTTACATAAATGGGATTATGGTATCAATAGTCTTCTGTGACTGTCTGTTTTTGTGTGCATCATGGACCTCTAGTTTTGCTAAGACTTACTGATCTTCATTCTTTTTCAGAGCTGCATATGTACTACCTATTAGTCTTTCCTGTCTTTAAGGACATTTAAATTGTTAGCAATTTTTTTTTTTGAGGTGCTGGGGTTTGAACTCAGGGCCTACACCTTGAGCCACTTGTTAGCCTTTTGTGTGTGTGTGTGATGGATTTTTTTTGAGATAGGTTCTCGAGAACTATTTGCCCTGGCTGTGTTTGAACCTGGATCCTCCTGATCTCTGCCTCCTTAGTAGTTAGGATTATAGGTGTGAGCCACCAACACCTGGTGCAATTTTTTATTCTTAAAAAAGTGCTACACTAAACAGCCATTTATATATTGTCAGGCATTATATGAATAGTCCTACGCTAGAATTGTTTTTGGCTGGGCCCATGGTCAGCTGACTACATTTAGACAGATACTACTTATGCAACAGATCTGAAGAGAAAAGGGCAGCCCCTCACGTGAAGGAGGCTGGAAAACACTCCAGGTTAAGGGACCTTGAAGGCAAAGTCCCTGGGGCAGAAAAGAACTAGACCCATTCCAGAAGCTGCAGGAAGATGGGATCATGGAATTAAGTGAGAAAGGAGGAATATGACCTTAATTGAGATGAGTGAGATAAGGTTGTCCTAGTGAGAGGGGGGAGATTATTTTATTCTAAGTGCTACTGAGTGCCATTAAATAAGAATGACTATTACTGGAGGTCTGTGACTACCTGGTACCTTCAGGCACTCACCCTGAGGTCAAAGTGGTGGCATCTCTTGAGATCAAAGCTAGTCTTTAGGTTTATACACAAAGAAAGGCACAGGGAACTACATGGATTGTTCCAGAGGTAACATGAAGGATCCAACTTCTAATACTTTTCAACTAACTGACCCAGATGATGGTGACAAAAGTTCTCTGCCAGTCCTTGGGCACATATCCTTTGAAGTTTCATGGCAGCTCAGAGTCTAACCAGGCTGAGAGGGTCTTGGGTTTAGGATGGTATGAAGGGAGTCTGAGGAAGGGAAAAGAAGGTAAGGCAGGGAGGGAGCACTGTTGGACTCAGAAAGGGAAGAGATTAGTTACTCAGGAGGCAGAGATCAGGAGGATTGGGATTCAAAGCCAGTCCTAGTCAGATAGTTTGAGAGACCCTATCTCAAAAAAAAAACCATCATAAGAAAAGGGCCAAAGGGAAAAAGAGGGGGAGGGGAGAGAAAGAATTTATGGTTGCTTGCTATATTATGGTAGGAAATCATGGAAAAAGAAATTTGAAGATGAATAAACATTTTAAGGAAGATGTTAGGGGAGGGGAGCCCCTGAGATTCTGTGCTTTCCTGAAGACAGCTCTCCTAAAAGAATGGATGCCTTTCAAACTTTTTTGCTCATGTACCCTATAAAGAATTTTGAAAAACTATGTATTCTTTTACATATTTTTAAGTCAATATTAAAATTTCTTATTTGTTTAATTTGAAAATCATGATTTGTGAATAAATATGTGATTGTTTTGTGGTGCTGGAGATCAAACCCAGACCCTTGCAAATGCTAGACAAGCATTCTACCACTTAATGCCACATCCCCAGCCCACAATGTAATTTTAAATTATAATTGTTTCTCCAATTTAAATTTATACAATGTAATATAAATTCCACAGTGAGTTTTATATGTGTCAGCTACTGAAAAATACAAAACAACTTTTGTAGCATTGGAAATCTTATATTTCACTTTTTTCCCCAGAATCTCTTTTTTGTTTCTGGCAGCACTTGGCTTTGAACTCAGGGTCTCACACTTGCTAGCCAGGCACTCACTCTACCACTTGAGCCATTTCACCAGCCCTATTTTGCATTAGGTATTTTCAAGAACTATTTGCCAGAGCTGGCTATAAACCATGATCCTCCTGATCTCTGCCTCCAGAGTAGCTAGGATTATAAATGTGAGCCACCAGTACCTGGCTTGATTAACATTTAAACCCTTAGACTCTGAGTAAACTAGATTATCTTTAACTGTGTGGGTGGGCCTCAACCAATTGTTGAAATCCTCAGGAACAGAGATGGGTCTCTCCCCAAGACTGCAGCACACAGCCAGTCTACAGAATGAGCTCAAAGACAGCCTGGGCTACAGAGCCAGACCTTGTCTCAATCCTCCCTTCCCCCTCAAAAAAAAAGGCTGCAACATAGAAATCCTGTATGAATTTCTTGCTTGCTGCCCTGCAGACTTCAAGGCTATGACTCTTATTTGAGTTTCCATCCTGCCAACCTGTTGTACAAAGTTTGGATTTGTCAAACAATGCTGTGAGCCATTTCTTTCAAAATTTCAGAAAGTAGCTGTAAAACCAGCTACTCAGAAGGTTGAGGCAGGAGGATCTTCAGTTCAAGGTGAGCCCAGGCAAAGTTAGCGAGACCCAATATCTTAGAAAGATATTTGATTGAACTGGCAGAGTGGCTCATACGGTAGAGCACCTGCCTAGCAAGCATGAGGCCCAGAGTCCAAATCCCAGTGCCACCAACAAAAACAAAACCAAAGCCAAAAAAAGATAGATCAGTCTTCTGTTAGTTGTTTCTCTGGAGAACTCTCATACAATGGATAAATATTATTCATTGGTAGAATGAAACAGTTCTCAGAGTCAATTCTCATTTGCATTGGTAAGGTAGCACTGAAAAATGTTTTTCACGTAATTAGGTATGTCATTCGATCTTTGTACATCTAAGTTACATGACTAAGACCATGGTAATATGTAATTAAAGTCATTGTTAATGTTTATTCGCTGGTAAATCGATTAAATATATATTCAGTGTTGTTAAAATCAAACATATAAAAAATCAAATAATAAAAAAATGATGACAAGCCAGGCACACGTGGCTACACCTGTAATCCTAGCTACTCAGGAGGCAGAATCAGGAGGATCAAGGCTTGAAGCCAGTCCCTGAAAATAGATCAAGAGACCCTATCTTGAAAAAACCCATCACAAAAAAGAGCTGGTGGAGTGGCTCAAGGTGTAAAAAAGAACGAGCAAAAACTGGTTGTTTATTATCATACTTAGGAAAAAAATTAGTATGCATATCAATAGTTTAGAAGGATGAGCTAATCTTGAATTTTGATGTAGTACCAGAGAAAAATAACCCAATTATCCAATTATCCAAAAGAGTTTTTATAATACTTCACTTTTTTCTATCTATCTGTCTGTAGCAGGCCATATATTTCAAGCAAAATAATATACCACAACAGATTAAATGCAAAAGCAAATATGATAATCCAAGTGTCTTTTATTAAGCTGGACATGAAAGAGATCCTGCAAACATGTAACAATAATGCCACTCTTCTCACTAATTTTTGTTTTTGGAAAACATCTCATAAAAGATACTTACATTAATATAAAATGGGGGGTTTTACTTTTTTTTTTTAATTCAGGTCCTTGTACTTGCTAGCCAGGTGCTCTACCACTTGTGCTTACACCTTTAGCCCTTAGCTTATTTTTGATATTCAAAAAAATACTGAAAGTGCCTTTAAGTACCAAGTTTTAGTTTTTGATATAGTAAAATCAGCTAAAATACGCATGAACGAAAGCATCGCCTGCTGTAGTATTGCTGCTTCCCCTTGCGGTGTCCTGGCAGATGGGGGCTGTGGCTCATTGCTGCTTCTCACCATCAGCACGTGGGGGTCACAGTTCAAACCACCAGCCCAGAAAAAGCTCAAAATCCAAAATTTGCAGCATGGTTGCTACTGAATGCAAATTGCTTTCTCACCACTATAAAGCTGAAAAATCTATTTAACCCATTTTGGGACAGGGCTGTCTGCACATGTCTATAGAAATAATTTGTTTTATTATTTATTTATTTCTGCAGTGCTGGAATTGAATCCAGAGCCTTCCGCATTTCTCAGCAAACACTGTGCCACTGAGCTACACCTCCAGCCCTTGGAGTTTTTGAGACAGGGTCTTGCTATGTAGCTCTCTTAAATAGCCCAGCTGACCTCAACTTCACAATACTCCAATTTTACCCTTCTGAGTGCTGAGATTACAGGCATGCACCACCATGCTCAGCATCTCTCTTTTACACACCTAGGATAAGGGATGCTCTCAGAGCAGCTGACAGCTTCAGCTCAGGGGGGCATTGTGAAGGGTGGAGCCATTTCTTATTGGAGAATTTCAGTGTATTCAGTTTACCTTTTTCCTGGAGATCTTGACTGGATAACCCTGCAGCTTTATAGTTATCTTTATACTATCCCTATCTAGAATCTGGAGCAGAAAGAATAGACCACGGCCTGAAGGCCTCCTCCAGAAACTCCAGGTAAGGTGTGGGAGGAGACAGCATTTGTGACTTGGGACGAGTACCCCAAGCACAAGGGCTCTTTGTGGCAGAACTGGGTGAAGCTGGGCAGGAGCAGTAAGATCTCCACCGTAGTTGCGGCTTTGGTGACTCATCTTTACATTGGTCTCAGGATGCACAAGGGATCAGTGCCCCTCTCTTCAACAGCTGATTGGTTATTCTCACTATTCCAGCTAGGAAACTGTCTGGAAAATCTCAACTTCCCGGGTGTTTCTGCATAAGTTCAGGTTCACGACTGAAGGATGCAAATACACTATAAATCTAGGTAGAGCGAGTGGGTTGGTCTGGGTGGCAAATAGTACACCAGTGTTCCGCCTTGCTTTTCTTACAGTGTTCAGCAGGTAACTCCAGCCCCAACATAAAGAAGGAAGCTTGGGTGGCTTCCCCTTGGGGGGCAGCTGCCTGGGAAGCCAACCAATTTGCCTTTTGATCTTCTGAGGGGAAGCCAGGGTACAGGTTTAGATGAAGGGCTGAGGGGAGGGAGAGCTCAGCCTTTTCATATGCCTGCCAATGGTTTTCCTACCTCTACTACCAGATATCTCTTTATTACAAGTACTAGCTGAACAGCCAGGCAGGGTGGCACCTATCTGTGGCTCCAGCTACTGAGGAGGCTGAGCCAAGAGGATTTCTTGAGCCCAGGAATTCTGGGCCAGCCTGGCCAATAAAGTGAGACTTCATCTCCAAATAAATAAATCAATAAGCCAGACACTGGTGACTTATGCCTATAATCCTAGCTACTCAGGAGGCAGAGAGCAAGAGGATCACCTCTTGAAGCCAGCCTGGGCAAATAGTTCTTAAGACCCTATCTTGGGAAAAAAAAAAAAAAGTATCACAAAAAAGGGCTGGTGGAGTGGTTCAAGGTGTAAGGCCTGAGTTCAAGCCCCAGTACAGAAAAAAAAAAAAATTTCTCTCTTTTAGAGGGTGTGAAAATTTCCTAAGGTTCCATAACAAAGTGCCACAAGTTGGGTGGTTTAAAAGAAAAGAAATTTCTTCTAGAAGTTAGAAGTCCAAAATCAAGGCATTGGTAGAGTGGGGTTCTCCAGAGGGAGAGTCTGTTCTACAGCTCTCTCCTAGCAATCCTCCATGTTCCTTGGCTTGTACCCACATGGCTCCAACCTCTGCCTCATGTGGTATGACAGTGTGTATGCCCTTATGCCAATGTTCTCATAAAGTCACAGATTAAGGGGCCACTTTAATCATTTTAGCCTAACTACTCTCTCTCTCTCTCTCTCTCTCTCCCCCTCCTCTATTTCTTTCACACTAGGAATGGGTATTGAACTTAGGCCCAGGCCTTGAATGTAACTCTGAGCTAATCCCTTCCCTCCCTATCTTCCTCCCTTCCTTCCTTCCCCAGCAGTGCTGGGATACCCAGGGCTTTGTGCACACCAGGCAAGAGCTCTACCATTGAGCTACATCCCAGCTCCCAATATATTTCCTTAGAAGACACAACTTCTGTTATATTTTCATCCTCTATGAAAAAAATTAGTAAAAAATGATATCTGTACTAAAAATATCACTCATTAGCAATCTGGCTAAGTGTCACCTACTGTTTTTGTTGTTCAGAAACAGGTTCTGCCTATGTAGCCCAAGCTGGCCTCAGACTTCCCATCCTCTTGCCTCAGTCTCCCAAGTACTGGGATAACAGGCATAGGACACCACACCTGGCTTTTCACTTACTGATTTGTTGCTGTTTTGTTTTTTGTATATCTGAGATTTAAATTCAGGGCCTTGTGCTTGCTTTACCACTTGAACCACACTCCTAGCCCTCTGTTTTAGTTATTTTTCAAATACAGTCTTGAATTTATATTGTCCTATTTACACATCAAGTGTAGCTGGGATGACAGGCACATGCTGCCACACCTAGCTTTTTATTGGGTGAGATGGGGTCTCACTCACGTTTTGCCCTTGCTGTCTGGCCTTGAACCTTGAGCCTCCTGATCTCTGCCTCCCACGTAGCCAAGGTTACAGGCTTTCTACCATGCCTGGCTTGCCTACGGTTTTTAACCTCAGTGATAGTCTAGGATTTTTTTTTTTTTTTTTTTTTACAGTATAACAGGTCAACTATTTTATTGGTGGTACTAGCCAGATGCTCTTCCACTTGAGCCATGTCCCCAGACCTTTTTGGGTTTCATTTTGTTTTTACACAGGATTTTGTGCATTTGCCAGAGCTGGCCTTGAACTGACATCCTCCTACCTCTGCCTCCTGAGAAGGTGGGATTGTCGACATTCCACCACACCCAGCCACAGGTCAACTCTTTAAAGAAGGAAAAAAATTTCTCCACCTTTTCCTCACTTATGGACTCAGGCAGAGTATTTGCTGAGGACTTCACCTGCAGGAATAAGGACTGGCTCACAAGGACTTTGGCAAAGAGATTTAAAGTTACACGGGGCAGGGGTACAGTGCTTACGCAGCATATGTAAGGCCCTGGGTTTGATCCCCCACACTACAAAACAAAACAAAAAAGAGAGAAAATTATTGAATAAATTTTTCATTTAAAATTATAAGGGAGGGAAGTAAAATTGGAATCTTTTTGGAATTTATTTGGAGTATAATGTGATAGGCATTGGGTTTGTTTGTTTGTTTTTTTCTGTACTGGGATTTGAACTCAGGATCTCACACTTACTAGGCTGGCCCTCTAACTCCACTATCCCCAAGGCACTTTGTTTTTGTAATTATTTCAAATGGTCAGTCAATGACCCCTGTGTTCTTCACTGAGAACACATAGGTAGTTTGTTGTTTGAAGGTGCTTCCTCTTATCACACACTAATGTTTTACAGATATTTGTGTCTCTCAATTCAGTCATCACGTGTTCCTATGGTTTTACAAGTGTCCTCTAGAAAGTGTTGAAGTGTTGTTCATCTAAATCCTGCACATTTATTACTATATTTATTTCTTAATCTTTTAAAAAGAAAGTATTTTTTAAATTATAGAAATAAAATATTCAACCAAAAGCACTTGAACTCAGTGCCTAGATTTTGGGCTTATGCATTAAATCTTTCCTTTCTACTTAGGACTGGCCCAGGCCTTTGTGACATAGCATGAGGCCATCGTTCACTGGTCTCATTTCCTCCATGTTTTGAGTTCCACAGGCCCAAGGTCAAGGGGTGAGGGGCATCTGGTGATTTTCTTGGTACAGGGAGAATCTCAAGGCCATGCAGGGCGTCACGTGACAAGAGCCAGGGAGCACGGGTGTGGATCCTTTGTCTTTGCTGTTGTTACTCAGAAGAAAGCCTTTTTACTAATTGCTTTCTTCTAGAACTAAAAAAAAAAAAAAAAAAAAAACCTTTTCCTCAACCATATTTTATAATCAGTTCTATTAGTTCTAATAATAGCTCAGACCATTCTGATGGATACTAACATCGTCCGAAAATAGGGATGCTCTTTCTAGATATAGTCTGTACTTTCCCGCCTCAAAGTCTTTGCATCTGCTGTTAATTGTCTGAATTTCCATCATTCCTGTCTTTCAAAAGCCTCTCTTCATCAGGACCCAATTGCTGGGAGAAACTTGATTCGACCTTCCCTGCAAGGGTTAATTTCCCTCTCCCTGAACTTTCATGAGACTTGGTACACACCGTGGTCATAACCAGACCCCACTGCACTGTGATTATCTACTTACAAAACTGCTCTCCCCAAGGGCACTCAAAAGCACCTATTTCTTCTGCAGACTATGAGTCAAGTTGGGAAAGCTGATGTTTTCTTAGTAGTCTATGGATTCCCTCTTCTGCAGTTTGTCACCCTTCAGAAGGAGGGCGGGAAGGAACGAGGGAGCGCGTTGAGCAATGAATAAATGGAGCAGAGGGCTCACTAGTGGGAGAGAGGCGGAACCTCAACTAAGACCACTGCTTTTGTGCCTACTGTGGGGCCTCCTCACATGCGGCGCTCCAGGTCAGAGCCTTTCCTCCCCAGAGCTGCCTATTAGCAGCTCAGATGGGGACTTGGAAAAGACCTAGGATGTCCTTGGTTCAGTGTCCTCTCCGCTTCCCACGCCCACGCCCCCGTGCTGCTCAGCCCAGCAAACCTCGGGAGCACTACCGCCACCTAGAGGCCGGCGGCGGAACTGCTCCTCCAGCAGGTGGGTCCAAGGCCTGCATTCCAATTCCTTCCGCGCTGCAGAGGTTAGAGGTGGAGTCTTAGGTTAGGGCTGCCCTGGATGTAGAAGCTGGGTCTGACATCCCCCCCTATTTCTCACTGCCATTCCCACCTGGCCAGAGCAGTGGGAGGGACCCGTTCGGCGCTGTGATTCTCACCAAGAAAGCCTGGGGGAAGCTCGGGGTTGGCAGGCGCAGGAAACAAGGCAGCTTTATTTTGCATAATGCCTTCGGACAAACGGCCCGAAAGTTGGCGGGGAGGTGGCTGTCAGGCCTGGAATGCACACACCTGTACCTGACAAGGCTCCTTTGAATTCCTTCTGCTCCGTGGGCTCCTGCAGGCTTCGCCCCTGGCAGTGGGAGGGAGTCTGGCAGTCTGTGTCCTGGGGAGGAGCACCCCGCCCAGACCTCCAAGAGGGGCGGCCACCAGGGGAGAGCTGGAGCCAGCCTGTTGATGAAGTTCCCCAAGAGCCTTCCTCTTGCCTCCCCTGTTCCCTCTCCACCAGTAGCTCCCACCCCTGCCCCGCCCCCAGACTCCCTGGAAACAAAGCTTTCTGGAAAGAAATAGCTGGGATTTCAGACTAGCACTGCTTTTGTCCTGTGGGCCTGAGCTTTGCTTATCTCTCCCACCCACCCCCCACCTACACCCCCCCGCCTTTTTTTTCTTGTATGCCAGAGAAGTTGAATGACTTTTGCAGGTCTGTCTGCTGCTGGGTGGCAGAGAGGTCTTAGTAGTTCTTTACCTTTCATAAGCTGTCAGTAGTATCACATAACCTATCACAAATCACTGTTTTTGGAAAGGTCACTCGAGAGGGTCTCTAATTCATCCCAGGGAAATAATATATTCTCTGACTGAACCTGGCCTACCCCTCTGGAGGTGGCAGAGATAGTACTCAGGGACCAAGAGTCTTGGAAGAGCCTGTCACATACAGGTCAGGAGTTGCCCAAGGTGGGAGAGAATTCTAGGAGGTCTACAACATTTTCTCCTAGAAGGAGAAGCTTTTATCTCACCTCCATTTGTCTCTCTGCAGCTACAGCAATGCCAAGGCTGCATTCTTGGACGAGGACTGGTACAGAATAAGAAAAACTGAGGAGGAAAGAGGGAGGGAAGGAGGGGAGGAGGAGACAGGATGGCTGTCATCAGAGACACGCTCCTTTAAAGCAGAGATCCATGTGCACTATTTCCAAGCAGGCTGGAGATGCTGGAGTTTAGTGTGAGGGGTACCAGGAGGGGCGCCCCCCCTAAGGTAGACAAGGCAGAGATTCACTCATGGCTGAGCAGAGGCCTTCCTCTGGGGTGGTAGAAAGGCCTAGGCTACAGTCCCAGCCCTTAGGCCAACTCAGCAAGACCTGCTTTTTCCAACTAGATGTCCACACTCCATCAGAGACCAGGGCAGGGATATGATAGACAGAAAATTGTAGCTTGAAAACCAACCTAGATTTCTCTTTGAAAAGCTTCTGAATGAGCAGCAGTGTGACAAACAACAAGAGCCCTAAGGAGGCAGCAGCTCTGAACAAAGTGAATGCTCTGGTTCTAGAACGTGAGATTTTCTTATGTCTTCTGGGCCAGTCAGGAGCATGGCCAGGAGCAACCTGGAGGCTCTACTGTTCTCACAAGAGGAAGGGACTCACAGAGGACAAGGGTTACAATCTGGAGACTGTCCAAAGCAAGTCACGTTTCTGACTTCTCTGGCAGGTTGTATTTTCCAAAAATGATCACAGCGGTATTTTCAATTTCACATGCCTTCCAGACCTTTTCTCTCCTCATCAAGAGGTAGAGACTTGGGCTGGGCATGTAGCTCAGTGGTAGAGCACTTGCCTAGTATGCATGAGGGCCCTGAATTTGCTCCCTAGCACCAAAAAAAAAAAAAAAAAAAATAGAGGTAAAGACTACTTCTCCCTTTGAACCACAGCAGGCCTCTGTGACTGTCTCAACTGATAGAAAACAGCAGCAATGATCAGTAACTTCCAAGACTTACTCTTTTTATTTGTTTGGTTTTTTGAGACAGCGTCTCACTCTATAGCCCAGGTTGGCCTCAAAGTCCAGATCTTCCTGTCTTTGCCTCCTGAGTGCTGGGATTATAATCATGTACCACTACACCCATCTCCAAAGTTTGGTCTTAAAAACAGTATATATAGCTTCCACCTGGCTTTCTCTCTTGGGAACCCTGAGCGGATAGGTAAGACATCTAGCTATCCTGAAGCCACCATTCAGGGAGACTAGAGAGAGAGATGCTCATGGAGACTGTTGTGTTCCTGCCCTGGATGTTTGAATATTCTTAGTCTAGATGCCACACATAGGGGTGAGGGAACCTCAGATGACTCCAACCCCAGGCCCCAGCCATTCCAGCTGACACTAGATGGAGATGAGCCATTCCTGTCAATCCCTGCCCAGACTGCAGACTCAGAGCAGAACTGTTTCAAGTCACTAAGTGTTGGAGTAGCTTGTTGTGCAGTATGAAGCAATTAGGGCACACACCATCCTTGGGGCTCTCAGTAACTGTGAGAGGTGTGTAATAGTATTTTTTTTTTTTTTTGCAGTACCAGGGCTTGAATTCAGGGCCTCATGCTTGCTAGGCTTGCTAAGCAAGTGCTCTATCACTTGAGCCACTCCACCAACCCCACCATTGTTAATTTATAGGCAAGAAAACCCAGGCTCAGGGTGGGTTACTCACAAGGCATTGTGGACTGAATTGTATCTGTCCAAATCCATATGTTGAAGCTCCAACCCCCAATATGACTCTTTTGAAGCAGGACCTTTATGGACATAGTCAAGGTTACATGAGGTCATAAGGGCGGGATTAGTTAGAACTGGTGTCCTTGTAAGAAGAGGAAGAAGAGCTGCCAAAGCTTGTCTTCTTCCCACCATGTGAAGACATGGTGAGAATGTGGCTGTCTTCAAGCCAGGAAGAGGGCACACCAGGAAACAACCCTAATAGCACATTTCCTTCAGAACTGTGAGATAATAAGTTTCTGTTGCTTAAGCCACCCAGACTGTGGTGTTTTGTTATGGCAGTCAGAGCAGACTAACACACAAAAATGGTCACGGCTATGCTTCATACACCAATTCTTTCATTCCCAAATCAGCAGCCCACACACACACTACGGCAGTGTCAGAACAAGACACTGTGCATGAGTGATGTGCTCCTTGGTCCAGATTCACCAGCAGTGTCATTATTAAGGGTCAGCCAGAACCTGAGACAGGTACTCTTAACTCAGGATTTGCCTACTCTACTCAGACAGCTCAAGGGCTAGGCCAAGAAACACTCTAAGAGGAAAGTTTCAGAAGCCAGGGAGGTACTTAATTCTGACCTTGGGTCAGACAGACCTGGGGTAGACCCTGAATAAAATTAGGGACTCTTTCACTAGGTCAGGAAACAGGGACAAAACCAGGGTGCTTTCTTTGTCTTCTTCCTTCTCTTTCACAGTATGTATTGAGTGTCAGTGATCTGCCAGGCACAATTCCAGGAAAAGAGTGGGAAATAAGCCAGAAAAGGGCCCTGATCTTATTGAACTTACATTCTATGGAGAATGGAAAGTAAATGAGTGAACACTACAACAAATAAATTAGCTTCTAATTGTCATAAGTGCTATGCAGAAAATTAATATCTGACCTAATAGAGAACACATTGGGGAGTGGGATCTGTAGAAGTGACATTTGCTAGAATATAAAGAATAAGAAGGAGCTGCTTTGTGAATAGCAGAAGAAAAGTGTTCTAGGCAGGACAGTCAAGTGCAAAGGCCCCAAGATGAGAGAGCTAGAAATATAAAGAGGGATTTGCTGAGATTAGTGTCATGATGATGTTTGAAAAGATAGGAAGGAAGATTGATGAGGTAGGTAGGCCAGACTTTATGGCTTTGTGTGCTATAACAGGAAGGGTTTGATTTCAATAAATGAAACATAGACATTTTGTAATTGTAGGAACAGACCAGAGGAATAAATGCACAGAGGTTCCCAGGAAGGCAATGGAGTTCAGGTAAGTGGTAAAGACACTGTGTTTGATGAAAATCATGCTCATTTTCCCTATGAGGGTCCAGATAGGGCCTGGGGATATGTCTTTTGGGTCTCTGCCTATTCACCTGTCACCCTCTCTCCCTCTGCTGGGGACTCAGGAAAGAAATGACCACTCACTTTCTTCCAAAATTGATACCCAAGACATGGAAACATCAGAGAACCGAGTGTCCAGTGCTGGAAGGAGGGATTGCTGCCCAAGTGTTTTGGGTTTTTTCTTGTTTTTGATGCTTCAGTGTTTAGAATAAATGGAACCACAATGTTTGTGGTTCAGCTTCCTATTGCTGAAATTGTGTTCTCATTAGTGGTTTAAAACAACACAAGTTTATTACCTTACAATTTTGTAAGTGGGAAGTCTGACACAGGTCTCACCAGGAAGGATCAAGGTATAGGTTCCTTTTTGGAGACTCTACCTAGCTATGGGAGAATCCAATTCCTTTCCTTTTCCAGCTCCTGGTGGCTGCCTGCATTTCTTATGTCATAGCCCCTTTCTCCTTTAAATATGGCAATGACAGTCTGGATCCTTCTCCTGCTGCCATGTTTCTCATTCTTCGGTCTTAATATCGCCTTCTGATCACTGCCTCGAAGGGCCTGTGTGGTTAGATTGATCCCACATGGATAGTTGAGAATAATTTCCCCATCACGGGATCCCCAACTTAATCCTTTTTCCTCCTACATTCTCAGAACTAGCCACCTTGTGCCCATGGAGAGACACAGCAACTGCCTTATGAAGCGACTTTCTCAGAAATCTGAGTCCCAGTCCTTTCAGTCCCTCCTCTTGAGACAGGAGAATAGGAAAGACAGTTTGTTCAAGATGGAGTAGAGACCGACCAAATAAAATGTCATTGTCTTAAAAGTCCCACCTTAGACATGTCCCTAAGACACGCCCCCTTCAGGAGACCTCTGGGAACATCCTTGAAACCACCTGATTGTGGTTAACTCACTAGCTACTACATACATCACGTAAAGAAGGGAAAGTCCCAGAGCTAGCGCATATACTGAGAGCTGGGGAGCCAGTCCTCAGATGACCTTTTGAGACACCCTTTACTTAAAACTTCTTACACATGGGCTGCATCTCATGCATATAATTATAACGGAATGCATTATGAGTAGGAACATGTGCAGTCAAAAATAAGTTATGTGACATCCTCCTGTCAATCAGTGTTGTCACTCACAACAGGGATGCCCCTTTCAGTGCTTCAGCCCCAGCTTCAGCCTTAAATTACAACCCTGACAGAGAATTAGGACTTTGAGCTTCTTCACTCAGGTCTACTCCAGTGTGTGTGACTTTCAATAAATCTTAAGTTTTGTTTGCTACTCCTGTATGTCTTGTCCAAATCTCTGTTTACTTCACTAAGAACCTGGAATACTCACAACAGAGAGATGCTCAGAGAAGCCCCCCTACCACCACCACCTCTCACCTCACTCCATCCCTGGAGATCTGGAGGCACCAGCACCAGGCTAGCAGCGCCCCTTTCTCAGACATCTGTATCCCAACTGTACAGGACCCTTCCTCAATTTTGCAAATTCAAACACTCTCCACCTTGTCCTCTTGTTATTCCAGTGCTAAATGCTGGCTGCTTCCTGGAGCTTCTACTTCTTCATTCCTTTCTTCACTTTTTCCCTTTTCATCATCCCTCCCTACCTCCCTCCAGATTCTTTCCTTCCTTCCTTCCTTCCTTCTTTGTGTTAGGGATCAAACCCAGAGCTTAACACATGCTGGGCAAGCAGTTCATGGTGTAGTGCAAAGGAAGGAATACAAAGAAGATGAGAATGTTGGAGTGGTTTTGTTTGTTTGTTTTATCATGAGCTACTTGCATTTCCCTGTCCCCAACTACATCTTTCTACAAGGCCCAGGGGACACTATTTTCACTAAGAAACTAGAAAATGTATTCATGAGAGGGGAATCAGTATTTTTTATAACTCTGTGGGAGTATGACAATGGGAGCTGGTCACCACTGAGATTTGGAGATGATAATGAGGTGAGTGTAGCAGATAGCAAGTGGCAGCTTTTGATTATCAGGGGTGAGGTAAGCACATGTACAGAACAGATGGTCCATGACTTGTGATGGTTCAACTTATGATTTTTTGATTTTTATGATGGTGCAAAAGTTTACCCATGCAACTATTCTGTTTTTCACTTTCGTTACAGGATATAAGGAATTACAAAATATATTCAACACTTTATAATAAAATAGGATTTTTGCTCAATGATTTTGCTCAACTGGAGGCTAATAAGAATATGCTTAAGGTAGGCTATGCTAAGCTACTACAGTCAGTAGGTTAGGTGTGTTGCATTTATTTTCTAATTACCATAGTCTCAATTTGTAGTGGCTTTATTGAGACATAGTCCCATTGTAAATGAAGGAGCTGTATAATGGGAAGCAAGGGTGGACTGATAGAGTATTTTGTGCCTAATGATCTTTGGGAGTTGCTAATTAATCATAGTATCCCTAGGAATGAAACAGACGGACAGTTTAGTAAAATATTGCTTAACTACATAACAGGAAAAATTGAAGTCTGGAATGACTAAAGGAAGAGGTTGGAGTTATTACAATAGCAGCAGCTGAACACCGCCTGCAGTTCCAGCACCTGCAGAACCAGCTTTATTACAACTCAATTAGAACAACAGCACCAGCTGGCTGCTGTCCCTCTTTATAGGTCTAATTCCCTGTTTGCAGGGACCCTCCTCCCCTGAGTTCAGAGACACCAACACCAGCTGAGTACACGCTCCTCCTTCAGACTTCAAGTTTCAGCTCTTTGGTGCCCTACCTCTAAGCTTCTCAGCATTCATATTTCTAACCTCTCCCCTGTTTTCCCTCGGTCATGAGAATGATAGATACTTCCTGCTATTCTTGTTTTTATGATGCTTTAAGGGTTAGGATTTATCTAGGTTTTTTTTTTTTTTCTAGTATGGGATCAAACTTAGGTCCTCACACATGCTAGGCAAATGTTTTGCCACTAGGCTATCCCTTTAGCGTAGGAATTATATATAATATTATATTGCCTCTCCTTGAATAATGGTATCATTACTGTCATCTGGTTGGTCTCTGACTCATACAGATATTGGTACCAAAAGTAATTTCAGGATACAGACCTCAGAGATGGCATTTTTAAATTTGGTTATTGGGTTTCTTGCCAATGAGACTGTGTCCCAGCATGCAGTGACATCGTGATTAATGAAATTATTACTTGGTATGTTTTGTTTGTTGTAGCTCAGATTGGCCTTGTGATCCTCCTGCCTCCATCTCCTAAGTGTTGCAATTACAGGCATATACCACCACACCAGGCTTCAAATGATCACTTGTGTTTGATGGGGACGATGCTTCTACTGAAGCCATTCCCCAGAGAAATTTTCTGACATTTACTAGAAGGATTATAAGAATCATTTACTAGAATATCTTTCTTTTCTCTTCTTTTTTTCATGCGGTGGGTTCTTGCTAGATTTTATAGGCTGGTCTTGAACTCCTGTGCTCAAATAATCCACCCTCCTCGGTGACGTGTGAGTCACCATGTTCAGCTTCGAATTTCTTATTTATTGGGAAAAAGGAATCACCCAGAACTTAGGCACTGGCTCTGAATTGATGCCTCTGTGCCACCAATGAAATAGGGCTAATGGTGGCCAGGTGACATAGAGTCTTAAGTCAATTTTAAATCACAGATGTCCCAATAAGTGCATGAATCAATTGTGTAGCTAATTATTTTCTTAGTTAATGAAGGTAAATTGGAAGAATACTACAGACTGACCAGTGGAATAAGAACAATCATGGTTGGAAGGATCAAATGGAAGCCAATGGAATGTACTCTCTCTGCCAGATGGTAAACACAAAAACATACACATCCCTGAGAGAATTACGGAGATTAGCTCCACCACTAAAGACTTAAAAGCTGTAGGGATAGTGAAACCTCATTTAACTTTTCCATTTGCCTATGAAGTAGGTAGTTAGGTATTGGAGAATGTGGATTTCCATACATTTTATCAAGTAGTGATTTGGTTTTAGATATAGTAATTTTATCAGGAAAAAAATCAATATGGTTGGCCTGCCATAACCCCAGTTTCTGTATCTGTGGATTAAACCAACAACAGATAAAAAATGTAGGTAGGTCACATCTGTATTGAACATTACAACTTTTTGTGCCATTATTCCTTGAACAATATAGTATAAGAACTATTTAAGTAACAGTTACATTGCACTAGGTATTATGATCAACCTAGAGATGATTTAAAGCATATGGGAGGATGTGTGCAAGTTATATGCAAACACTACAACATTTTATCTAAGGAACTTGAGCATCGATGAGTTTGGGATCCATCAGGGCCATGGACTCAGTCCCCCATTATACTTTGAGCTAACTGCATAGCTCCTAACACCTGGCATGTAGCTACTGACTGAGCAAATTCTTTTTTCTCCATATTCGTCAGGACTGTCAAAACAGTTTGCTTTTATTTTTTATCTTTTTATTTTTTTTGGTGGTACTGGAGGTTGAAGTCAGGGCCTTGCTCTTGTGAGGCAGGCACTCTGGTACTCATGCCTCTCCTCCAGCCCACAGTTTGCTCTTATCTGGCAGGGTCCACAGCACATCTTCACAATCTTTGTTCAGGGATCCATCAGTTCTCCTGTTTTCTGCCATAACTGCGCCTATCAATCTTCTTCTATTATCACACTGTTGTGCTACGCTGATGACATTGCGCTGATTTGATCTGATGAACTAGAAGTAGTGAATAATTTAGATGACTTGATAAGTCATGCAAAACCAGAAAGTGGGAAGTAAACCTCATGAAAACAGGACTTGAAACTCAATGACAGTTCTGAGTATCCAATGGCACATCCAGTCATTCCCAAGGTGCAACCCAAGTGTCTATTCTGGGTCCCACTACTACAATAAAACAGACACAATGTTTTGCAGGCATTTCTGAGTTTTACAAATAACATCTACTATATTTGAATATGCTATTTAGACCTATTTACCAAATAAAACTACAAATTTTGAATGATGATCAAAGCATGAGTGCAGGAAGTTCACTCTGCTATGCAAATCACTTTTCCTTTTGTACTTTTTGGTGTATTGCCTTCCATCCAACAATATACTCCAGTGTTCTCACAAGCAACTGTTTATCATCAGTTGACTGAGGAGAAAAAGCAGTGGCCTCATTTATCAATTTTTCTACATAACCTGTCAACTGAAAATGGACAGTTATAGCATTATAGCTTCTCTCAGGAGAAAGATGGAATTGAATGACAAGGCTCATGGTGGATAAAATTTTGAGTGGAATATTTGCATGTCCACTTTGTCTTGACTTAGAGATGACCTGAAGCACATATCAACACTGATGCATATGAAGTTATTAATGGTTTTACAAGATGGCCAGGATATTGAAAAGATAAGGGTTAAAAGATTGGCAATAAGGAGTTCTGGGGAGGAGGTAATATGGATGAATTCTTAGAAATGGGCACACCATATGATATTTGTGTCCTCTCTGAATTCACACCACAGAGTAGCCACTGAAAAGAGGCTTTCAATATTCAAGTACATTTCATGAAGGCTGATCAGCCTTTCCTTAGTCCCTCTATTACTTACTCAGTGGTCTCATCAACAAAGGTGTATGGTGGCAGGGATGGGACCAGGCATAGATGTAACAACATGGACTTTCTCTCAGTGATTTTCATCTGGATACTGATGCTACTGAGTACCTATCTTGCATGATGGAGACCCACACTGGGCCCTAAGATGGTACCATTGCCCAAGGGAGTTCAGCCAGTCCTTGTGCAAGATTGATTGTTTTGTGCTCCTTTCATCATGGAGAGTCAGAGATTTATTCTCATTGGAATTGACACATATTATAGATAATAATTTGATTCCCTTGTGTTAAACAAAGGTTACAGGAGGCATTTTTTTTCTTTTTTCTTTTCTTTCTTTTTTTTTATTTTTCAGTACTGGGGCTTAAACTCAGGGCCTTTACCTTCAGCCACTCCACCAGCCCCTTTTTTGTGATGGGTGTTTTTGAGATAGGGTCTTGCGAACTATTTGCCCCGGCTGGCATCAAACCATCATCCTCCTGATCTTTGCTTCCTGAGCAGCTAGGATTACAGGCATGAGCCACTGGCACCTGGCCCAGGAGGCATTGTTTTGAACTAGCCTCCTGCACCAGGCCCTGGCAGACCAGACCAAACCAGAATGGAGTCACTTGAGCTAAGTGTCATGTGATCAAAATGAACTTTGAAATGGGCTGGTTTCCCGAAACACAGGAGATTCCAGTCATCCTCATCTATTTTAGCCCTATAAGAAGGGAACTTTGAAACAATCTACTTTTTCCTCTGTGTCTGCTCTCCTCAGCCCTTTTCTGCCTAAAAAAGCCAACCTCTTCTGCTCTATTCATTAAAACACTCATTAATTTTGCAGAATGAGATGTTGCCTGATTCTAAAACTGGAAAAGAAAAAAAATTTTTTTTCCCGATTCTAGGTATATTTATTTATTTATTTTATTTTATTATTCATATGTGCATACAAGGCTTGGGTCATTTCTTCCCCCTGTCCCCACCCCCTCCCTTACCAACCCACTCCGCCCCCTCCCTCTCCTCCCTACCCCCTCAATACCCAGCAGAAACTATTTTGCCCTTATTTCTAATTTTGTTGAAGAGAGAGTATAAGCCATAATAGGAAGGAACAAGGGTTTTTGCTGGTTGAGATAAGGATAGCTATACAGGGAATTGACTCACATTAATTTCCTGTGCATGTGTGTTACCTTCTAGGTTAATTCTTTTTGATCTCACCTTTTCTCTAGTTCCTGTTCCCCTTTTCCTATTGGCCTCAGTTGCTTTTAAGGTATCTGCTTTAGTTTCTCTGCATTAAGGGCAACAAATGCTAGCTAACTTTAAAAAGAAAAAAATTAATTAAGACCTTTAAACTAAATTTGTAATTGTAATTTGGCTTCTTTGTTTTTTAAACAGGACCTCCCTATGCAGCTTAGGCAGGTCTCAACTCTTGTTCCTCCTGCCTTAGGCTGCTGAGTACTGAGATTATAGGCATGCACCACTACACCCAGCCGTAATTTTGTCTTTTGACCCTTGCAAGAATCACAATCCATAGAGGTAGGAAGGCCATGCTCATGGTTACTCTGTTCACATTCTAAGGAACTCATTTTAGAGCCAAAAAAGAATGTCAGTGAGCTTATGCCTCTGGAATGAATTAGTTTGTTTTCTCATATACCCCATAACCTTAAAGCAGCTCGCCAAATAACCTACTGAAGTCTTAATTCCAGTGCCAGCTAGGAGACAAGTTTTGAAGCAGATAGGGTTATAATTATAGGATGAGGTGTATGCTTTAAATCAGAGGTCAGTTTAAAGTGCCTCCTCTCCTGTTGCCAGAATACATGGATCCATGAGTCAAGAGGTAGAAATGAGGGTGAGTTCTGCTACTATGACATCTAATAACCCATTTGTTGAACTTTTGTTTTCCATCCCCAACATTTTGAGCTCTGTTGAGTTTGAAATCGTAATGAATTACCCCCAAAAGAATGCTTTCACCAAGGGATACATTACTAGTTCCACTGGACCGGTAGATGAAACTGGCCATCTGCTTATTTTAGGTTTCCTATGCCAAGACCCAACAGACAAGGAAGGGTGGTACGCTTCTTCGTAGACAGATCTCAGCTTTCCAAGAGGGAATCAAACTGCTGCTGGCACCACAGGAGCGTCAAGGTCAATGTTTGGAAGGTAGGAGATTCCCTGGGACATCGCTAACAGTGAAAGTTAGTGGAAACCGGCAGCAACCAAAAACAGACAAGAGCCCTGAAGGTTCAGACTTTTTGAGAATGATTTGTGTTGCTGTACCAGGTAAAGGGTCCTGATCAGTTGAGGCCCTGGCTGAAGGTAGAGGAAATATTGACCAGGGAGTGGAAGAAGGAAGTTCGTGAATATCACACCCAACTTCAAGATCATTCGCAGAATTAAGACTGTAATAGATGCACCCATCTGCTTCCTCACTTGGGGGGTGTGTGTACATATTACCCATTCTCTTCTGTCTCCTTATTTCTCTTATTATTGCATACAAGTTTGATGAGAGATTAATGTCATAATTTAGTATTTAGGAAACAGAATGTTTAGATAGGACTTTGAGTGAATTTAAGAAGTAATCGACCTAGGCCAGAGATGAACACAGTGATTTGTCATCTCCTTAGTTGGGGGTAGTAAGAGCATCTTTGTCCACTGATAGTTGTTCTAGAAGGCACTGCAGAGTTGTTTTGCTGTTGTCTGGTTATCCATTTATGTGCAGAGCATGTCCTAAGGGCTGGACTGCTAGTAAGTCATTGTCTCTAGCTTTGTGATACTGGGGTTGGGACCTTGCAGACCACATTTCTTCTTTGCTTTCCATCTCCCTGGTTATAGGCTCTGCCAACAGAAAGCACTAGAGCTTGCCTTTAGGGTTGGAGGCAGGAGAAGGCCGTTGCTCCCTGATGTTTCTTCAGATGCCCAGGAGCATCATCCCAGTGAGGTTTCTTCACCCAGCACAGCATTTCCTTCCTATGGCAGAAGCTGAATCTAGTTTATGTATTGTTCAACATTTGACAAACAAGCCTCATTGTACCCATCATCCCTAGTAGTGCAGGGATATCTGCTCAGAGGCCTGTTTAAACAGAGAAGGGCACCCCTTCTCTGAGTTTCTAAGTTTTAAAGATTCCATTCTCAGGCTAGAGATATGGCTCAAGAGGTAGAGCACCTGCCTAGAAAGTGCAAGGCCCTGAGTTCAAACCCCAGTACTGGAACCAAAAAAAAAGATTCCACTCTCTTCTTTTTGTTGTCTGAGCTGTAGAGGTGGGTTGCTATGCCGATGATATCGTAGAGTTGGTCTTTGTTCCCTTTCTTAACCACACCATATGTAGTTAATAGTTCTGTATATTGCATTCTACCTACTTATATGAGGTGTGCGAGTTTTGTCTCCCAGATTGACCTTAGCTGATACAAGCCCTTCGGTCGGTATGAAATTTTGGAGTGAACCAGAGCTGGACCCCAAGTTCATACTTCTCTGTTTATATTCTCACTGTAGATAAAGCACTGGCCTCAAGCCATACTTACATGCTAGTGGACCTCAGATGCATACCTCTTGCCCCAGTTTACCAGAGAATTCTACACGTATGCTTCCCTGTCTCCTTGACCTCTCTCCAGTTGGTAACTGAAGTATCTCAACTTTAGCATGGCCAAAACAGAACTCGCAATTCCTCTTATCGTCATAGCACCCACTCAAGCCTATTCATCCCTACTTCACCATGGTAAATTGTACAACCACCTAGCTAGTTCCTCAAGTACAAATACATAGAAATCTTTTTTCCCCAGTCAGGGTCTCCCAGTGTAGCCCAGGCTGACCTCAAACTTGTGATCCTCCTAATTCGGCCTCCTTTGTGCTGGGACTACAGGCATCTCGATTTTTAATTCCTCCTACTCTTTATATTAAATCCTTCAGTGAGTCCTACTAAAAATATCTCCAAAAATATCTTGATTTCCAAAATGCTTCCACATCTCACTCTGTCCTTCACTACCACTCTGGTCCAAGCCACCAGACCCTCTAGCCTGCGCATCTGCAGAAAATTTTAACAGGCATCCTTGCCAATCCCTTGAACTCTTCTCCAAAGCAGCCAGCATGATCTCTTAGAAATATAAATCAAGGCATCAAGTCCTCTAAAGCTTTCCCAACCCAGAGACCACACTGCAAACATGCCTTACAGTCTACAAGGCCTGTTCATCTCTCTGAATCATCCCATGCCACTCCCTCTCCAGCTTTCTTCCTGAGGCTGATACGCTTGTGAATGTTCTAGGGTTCCATAACAAGGAGCATGAGCTTAAATGGGGGAGATGCATAGATTAAAGTGTAAGGCTTGATGCATACGTCATGGCTGATAACTGTTAGTCTCAGCCACAAGGAACTGAGTATATACTACCCATCCCCACCTCCATTGACAGCTTATTCTTAAAATGGCTATGGCTTCTGGATTTCCATGCACCCTAGCTCCATTCACTCCATTACAGACTTTCACCACTGGACTAATCCCTTTCTTTTTTTGTTTTTTTGTGGTACCAGGGCTTGAACTCAAGTTCTACATCTTGAGCCACTCCAACTGCCCTTTTTTTGTGTTAGGTTTTTTTGAGATAGGGTCTTGTGAACTCATTTGCCCAGACTGACTTCACACCTCGATCCTCCTGATCTCTGCCTTCTGAGTAGCTAAAATTACAGGCATGAGCCACTGGCACCCAGATGAACTAGTCCCTTTCTTATCAACTGCCAGGGTAGTACCACACAGACAAAACAGAAAGGCCTCTTGCTTACGCCCAGATGTCATGTGTCTGGCTGTTCTCCTCCATGATTTCTGCTTTTAAAGATTTTTAATGCATTTGTCATCACAAATGACAAACTCTGAGTATGAGTATAGACTATCTTTGGCTTTGGCTGTTGTGATTTGAAACCTTAGCCAAGTTTCTAACAAAAGATCAGTGCCCAGAAGAGAGCCTGTGGGTCTCTTTTTTACTGTCAAGATTTATGTTCTTTGATAATTGTGGTTGTTCATGTGAACTTAATAATGAGATAATAACTAGATACTTCCGTTTTACTTTGTATTGGAGATACAAGCAAAAAATATCTATGTCAGTCTGTCTATCAATCAGGAATCATTAGGGAAGTTAAAAAAAAAGAAAAGAAAAATCTCTAAGCTCTGTCTCAACATCATAGCATCAAGATTTTCTGGGTTGGAAAGATTTTTATAGAAAATTAAGTTTTAAAACTTTGAGTGATTTTGATGCATACCTTGGATAAGAATGGATGCTTTACAAGGCTTCCCAGCTGATTTAAATGTCCTTGTCCTCAAAGGAGTGAGAATCATAGCCTTCCCAAATCCCTTCAGAGCTTTCCACTTGAAAGCTGAGGAAAAGAGTGAATAAATGTAAATAGTCATCATTTCCAGGCTCCTAGCAGCAGGGCCTGGACAACACAGAAAGTTCTGGAGAGGCTTTAAAGAAGGAAATGAGTATGGACAGTTGGAAGGAGGACAGGTCAGTATGGAGGGAAAGATTAAGGGCAGTCCTTCCGCACACCCGCCACCTCCATAGTTATGGTGGATTTTCCCCATAGAGGTAAACTCTACCTGACAGGCTTGCTGGAAGAAGGGGAGGGAAGCATCTGGTGAGGATAAAAATAGAAAGCATTGTTGGGCTTTTTGAGGCTGCTCACTTGAAAGAAGAACATAAATCATTCTTTTGCCCAGAGCCCTTATCTGTTCTCAATTCCTTTGGCTGTGGGTGTAACAGGTGGGGATTGAGAAGAGGGTAACAAGGAAATTTCTCATCACTGGAAATCCCCTCTTGGTATTGCATCCATTTGAGGGAGTTGGGATTGTATCCACAGTATCTTTATGGGGAAACATCTCCAGAGAAGGATAAACAGACATGAATAAGACAGAGGGAGAGGATAAAGTCAGGCAGACACAGGCTGGCACAATGGTAAAAACAAAGTCCTATGGGGAGGGAGGAAGTACAAAAAGAGAGAAGAAAGGAACAGGGTGGAACCTATCACACAGGCTCTAAGTCAGTCTTACATGCCTCACTGAGGCAGTCTGGAGCCTTTAGTGCTCTGGATGTGCTGGCTCACTGCTTCCATATCTCCTGGGGCTTAGCCACCTTTGCGGCTGGGCTATGGTGAGCTTCCTCCCAAGGTTTCAGTCAAGAATTTGGGAAGGGATTGGGAGGAGGGGGCAGGGGAAAACTGGTAGTCCTTGGCTTACTGTTCATAACCAACGGGAACCCCAAAGGTCTTGCTAAACCATGGCTTCTCCCCATGGGCTGGCAGCCTGGCCTTCCCATTCCCCTTTAACTTCAGCCCCTCCCCCTGAGAGCTGGCTGCTGTGACATTTTCTTTTAATGTGCTTCTCCTCTTAGTCAGCACAAAGGCCTCTATTCTGTTCAACTGACACCCGGCTCCTCTCCCCAGAGTCAACAGTTCTTTAGCCTTAATCCCTTAAAACCCCCTTAAACAACTCAAAAGCAATAAAGAGATAGTTCTTGGTTACATTTCTCCCCTTTGCTTTGTTCTTCCTAAACCTGTTCTCAGATTGCAGGCCAGAAGGTCTTTGTGCGACTGTTGACTCATCTCATTCACTCTAATGAGATCACCGACAGCAGAAATGGGGTGGCTGGCTTCTCCCGCCTGGGTGTTGGGTAACAGAGCTGTCTCCCTAAAGGACTGAACTTCCTGGAAGAAAGGAGAGGGAGGCGGTCCTGCTGGGTCTGAGACTTGGCAACATTTGTTACTCCCAGGGCCCCAAAGGCATGATCTTTGGATGTTGTAGGCCGGTTTATCCCCAAGTGACCGGATCGCTTCCGTTCTCCCCCTCAAGTCCCGAGAAACAACTACACCTGTGATGGGGTCTGTAATCCAGCTCCCATCCCACTCCCTGGGGGTTCCTGTTACATCCTCATGAGGAAATACACATGTCACTCATTAAACTATTAACTTTAATTCTGCTTCTTAGCACAAAGGTGTTTGATAGAAGTTAGATGAATTTTAATGAAGAAAATAAGGCTTTGGCTGTAGGCAAGGAGGACAAGCTTGGTTGAGTGAAGGATAGAAAAATGGTATGCAGCTCACAGAGCCAGGGGCAGGGCACCTGCTAGCCAATAGTGGATGTGGACAAAGCCCACTGCCTGTCTGAACCTAGGAACCTCGTGTGTAAAATGAGGAAAGTAGAATGTAGTTAGGTCAAGTGCTATTGGCAGGTGCGGGCAACAAATAAACTAAATGGATCAATACATTGACCATAGACAGTTATTGGTAGACAGGGAATGAAGTAAATATGAGGGAGTGTGACCACAGGAGTGGCGTGCTTGTGCTTGTATGAGTGTGCACAATCAAATTAACTGTAATCATAGCCAGAGAGATCAACAGGCAGGCACACAGAGAAGCAGGAGTGGTGACGGTAGGGAAGGTGGGAAAAATTCCACCCAAATCAAGAAATTAAAGGTCACATAGGTGGTTAATCTAAAAAAAAAAAAGAGTATATTTACACACACATATACAAACATATGATCTGTATGAATATATTTTTATATCCACATATGGAGAGAGATGAGAGGATAAAGGGTGAAGCTGATCCACAGAAAGATGACATTGTGCTTATAATTCCAAGACTGCTTCTCTTTTCTTCTTCGTTCCATATGACTCCTTTCCCTAAGATTGGTTCTGTTTGTTCACCTGGATTGTTCTGTTTCATATTGTTGGCTGTTATCAAATATCTGGTTATCCTTGGTTGTCTGTTCATATCTCTTCTCCCCTCCCCTCCCCTCCTCTCCTCTTCCCTCCCATCTCAACCTCTCCCTTCCTCCCCCCACCCATCCCCTTTCTCCCTTCCTATTCCCTTCCCTCTCCTCTCCAGAATCTTCAAAATAAGTAGGGGCACTGTGTGTGGTGACACATGGCCATAATCCCAGCACTGATGGCTCACATCTGTAATCCTAGCTACTCTGGAGGCTAAGGTTGGAGGATTGAGAGTTCAAGGCCAGCCTAGGCTACATGGCAAGTGCAAAGCTTTTGAGAGCACACAGCAGGATCCTTTCTCAAATAAGCAAACAAAAAAAAGTAAAAGAATTTGATTCATATTTTAAACATATTTGGAAACTACTCATAAAATTTAATAGATTTTGTTTATTAATTTTATAAGGTATTTGCAATCTACATTTTTATACTTTTCACATTTCTTTCAATTTTTTTCTTTATTTTTTGGCAGTACTGGGATTTGAACTCAAGGCCTCATGCTTGGTAAGCAGGCGCACTACCACTTAAGCCACTCTGCCAGCCCTCTTTCAATTTCTTTCTTTTCTTTTTTTGTGGTACTGGGGCTTGAACTCAGGACCTACACCTTGAACCAATCCACCAGCCCTTTTTTGTGAAGGGTTTTTTTGAGATAGGGTCTCTCCAACTATTTGTCTGGGCTGGCTTCAAACCTTGATCCTTCTGATCTCTGCTTCCCGAGTAGCTAGGTTTACAGGCGTGAGCCACCAGCTCCCAGCTTTTCAATTTCTTTATTGATCCAGTTTGGTAGTTTATAATATAACTATCTTTATGTGTCTTAAATATAATCAAGCTGGGGATGTGGTTCAAGTGGTAAACTCCTGCACAGCCAAGTGTGAGACTCTGAGTTCAAACCCTAGGACCACCAAAACAATTATTATAATCAGCTTCTGGAGTTCTCATTCTCTACATTAGTGTCACGTCTGACTCCTTTATCCCAATGTCTTTCCTTCTTCACTGTTGTCCAAGAATATTCAGGGCTTACTTAGTTCAAGAGAGTTCAAACCTTCTTCCAAGCTCTAGAGGGTTTCAGCAGTCTCAGTGCATGGCTGATTGGCTCTGCTGTCTCTGGGGTGTGGTGAGGCAGAGCATCACAGTGCGCAGAGCGTGGAAGAGCAAAATTGCTTGCCTCATGTCACACAGGGAGCAGGGGTGGCCATTTTTATATTTTTACATTCCACTTAACTGTTGCTCTGTTTCATGGAAAAATACTGAGACCTGGCAACCACATGGGTTCTATCTCCTTCACGTCCGCTATGTTACAGTGTTGTATGTTGAATATCTGTTTAGGTTATACATTGCCAGAGAAAATGTTCTAATTTTTGCTCTGCATCATATGCATATAAAGAAATTAAGAAGAAAAAAGTAAAAATTATATTGTATTTTTATTTACCCAAATATTTGCCATTTCTAATGCTATTTCTTTATAAAAAGGTTTGTTTAAATCTGATAATGTTTTAATTAAGCATGACTTATTTATAGTGAGGGTCAACAGGCAAAGGAATTTTTTTTGGGGGGTGTAAGTTAATTTTTGTTTTGTTTTTGTAAATTGTTTATTAGATATATTCATTATATGGGGGGAATTTGTAGTAACAATTCTGATTAGTCTTATATTGTGCACATTTACATTACCCCCATCATCTCTCCACATCAGCCTCCCTCATCCCCCTAATTTTTGTTTTTGGAACAGGGTCTTGCTTTGTAGCTTAGACTGGTCTGCAATTCACCTCCCGAGGGCTGGGATTACAGGCATGCACCTCCATGCCCAGCCTATCATGTTTACTGTAGTTTAAAGAATATACCATTTATCACATTGAAGAAGGAGAGTTTGTTTGTTTGTTGCAGTGCTGATGCTCAAACTCTGGGCCTCGATGTACTGGACAAGTGCTCTACCACTTGTCTTACCCTTATTCTTGAAGGATTTTTTTTTTTAACCAGATAAAAAATTCTTATTTGGCAGTTTTTTCTTTAGATAATTTAAATATTTTTGTTTGTTTACATATATTTTTTCTTTTTCTTTCTTTTTTTTTGGGGGGGGGTAGCCACTCCACCAGCCATTTTTTGTGATGGGGTTTTTCAAGATAGGGTTTCACGAACTATTTACTTGGGCCTGGCTTTGAAGCTTGTTCCTCCTGATCTCTGCCTCCTGAGTAGCTAGGATTACAGGCATGAGCCACTGTGCCCGGCCTCATTTTCTCTCCTTTATGGTATTATAGTTACACATCTATTCGACCATTTTATTTTGTCTAATAGCTGCTAAAGCCACTAGCCAATTTTTTTTTCAGAGTCCAGATTTTTACTGAACATGTTGCAAAGAAGTTTAGTCAAAAAGACCAAAGCCCATGTCATCATCAGACCCTTTCTTCTTTGCTTCTACCCTCCCCTCTGCTACAGCAGCAGGGTGCAGCACCAGCTGCTGGAGCGGGGTCCCCAGATCCTATATAACAGATGAAGCTCCGGTGTTGACATGGGCCAGGGCCTTTGCAAGCAGGCCAGACCAAACAGGTTCAACATTCATACCAGCTGCTTTAATGAGGAAACTGATCTTCTCCTCCGTGAAGGTCACCTCATCATTGTGCAGCATGAGGGCAGATAGCTGGGAGTCAGAGGCCATGGTGATGACTACCAGGTACCATGCTAGTAGAAGATGAAGAACCAAGCACCTTGACAGCAGCTGAGGAAAAGGGAAGATTTTTTTTTTTTTTTGGCAGTACCAGAGTTTGAGCTCAGGGCTTTGCGCTTGCTAGGCAGGAACTCTACCACCTGGGCTAAGTCTTACTCAGTTTTAACAATGTTTTTTCTTTGTGTTTCTCGTATTGAATAATGTCTAATGTCTATTGATCTATCTTCAAGTTCGCTTACTGTTTCTTGTTACCTCAATTTAGCTAAGGTTACTGTGAACTTTTAAATTTTAGGTATTGTATATTTTAGTTATAGAATTTCCACTTGGTCCTTTTATGTTTTATATTTCTCTACCAAGATTTCTTATATTTTCCTTTATTATGAGCATAATTTGCTTTATTTCATTAGGGATGGTAATAATAGTTGCCTTAAAATTCTTCATACCTCCCTGTAGAGAACAAAATTTTACATTGTTGATGGAAATGAGTGTCTGATACTCCAGTTCCCTTGCTTCCTGAGGGGTGACTATTGGCCATATGTCTAGCACTGGCTCTCAAAGTTTCTCCAGGGTCATTAAGTTTCAGTTGGCCACAATGATAGTTAGCCTGACCATTCACCATTTTGTGTGTGTGTGTGTGTGAGACTGGAGTTTGAACTCAGGGCTTCACCCTTGCAAAGCAGGCACTCTACCACTTGATCCATGCCTCCAGTCCATTCTACTCCAGTTATTTTGGAGATAGGGTCTTGCAAAGTATTGGCCCAGGTTGCCCTCAAACCACAATCTTCTGGATCTTAGCCTCCCAAAAAACTAGGATTACAGGTGTGAGCCACTAGTGCCTGGCTCACATTAGCTCTCTTTAGCCTAGGATTCATCTGGTGTATCTTGTTCCTCTTCCTTTTACTTTCAGCTTTTATTTTATTTATTTACTTATTTATTTGGTGGTACTGGGGCTTTAACTTAGGGCTTCACGCTTGCTAGGCAAGCACTCTACTACTTGAGCCTCTCAAGCAGTAGCCCGTTTTGTGTTGGGTATTTTCAAGATAGGGTTTTTCAAAACTGTTTCCCTGGCTGCCTTCAAACCATGGTCCTGCTGATCTCAGCCTCCTGAGCAGCTAAGATTACAGGCGTGAGCCACCAGTGCCCAGCTCAGCTTTTATTTTTAAGCCTGAAATTTGAACCATAGTGTGTTCTTCATTTCACCTCTGTGACAACCTAAAGGAAAGAAAGATTCATTTTGTCTCACAATTTCAGAGCTTTTCAGCCCATGTTTCTGGACTATGGAGGCAGAAGTGCATAGCGGAGCAAAGTTACTTACTTTATGGTGACCCCAAAGCAGACAGACAATGAGAAAGGGGCCAGGAACAAGATACACGAGATTTACTATTTTTGAAGCTTGGCGTTGTGCTTATAAGTTCCAAGAATGTTTTTCATTTCTTTTTGGTTCCATATAACATCCATTCCTTAAGATTGGTTAGGTTTGTTCATCTAGATTGTTCTGTTTCATGTTGTTGGCTGTTATTAAGAACCTGGTTATCCTTGGTTGTTTGTTCCTATTTCTCTTCTCTCCTCTCCTCTCCTACTCTCCCCTCTCCTCTCTTCCCCTTCCTTCCTTTCCTCCCTCCCCTCCAGTTCATTTGACCTGGGGATGACGCCCCTTTGGATGCACTGAGTGAGGATGGAGCAGGAGAGCTCTTTAATTTCTCCGCAGTTACCACTGGACAGCTCCCTGGCCTGGTACATTGAAATTAAGATCTGGAGTTTCCTTAGCTTTCCCTTCACTGTATCTGGTTCAGGTGTGTTTTCTCTGTGAACTTGTTCACATCTGTTTTCTAATTTCCAGCAAATCTCTTAACATTTCTTTGCTGTCACTTGTACTTGTTTTTTCAGAACTGTCACAACTTCATAGTTTTAAAATTGTACATTCCATTATTTCAATTAAACACACGTGCTCAGGCCACCACACTGAATTATTTTACCCTTTCCAAGTTTAGATTTGTAGACTGTAATTGAATTTACTTCTAGCTCATTGTCCATTCTGTCTCTCTACCTCATCAAAATAAAACTCGCCCTATCAAGTTGTTTTAGAACATTATGTTAAAGGAATGTTTTTTGGGTGTAGGGTATAGCTCAGTGCTAGAGCTTGTGCTTAACACATGGAAGACCCTGGGCTGCAAGAAAAAAAATTCTTTTACAACAAACAATGGAAGAAAAATAAGCATCAAAGTTCCCTTTTTGCTAACTAGAGCAATAACTCCTATTAACAGACTTCATTCTGAGTACTACTTCACAATTCATCTTCCAGCATTTTAATTTTGGAATGTTTTATTATTATTTTATTTTAGTGCTGGGGATTAAACCCAGCACCTTGCACGTGCTAAGCGCACGCCCTACCACTGAGCTATACCCCTAGCAAGTTGTTTCCTTTTTTCTTTTCTGCTCTTCTCATCTAATCAGACCAAGTTCTTTAATTTCATTTTCCATTTTCCAAAAGGTAGATTAGAGAGAAATCACTAATCACAGTCTCTACAGTATTATACGTATGAAACTTTATGTTTTCCTAAATCACAATATCCCTGATAGCAGCTTTATACAAGAAATAACATACTCATTTAGATTTTTGCTTTCCATAACTAGAGTTAGTGAAAATTGAAATTTACATTGAATTACTGTAAATTTTGTAAGCTAATCATTATTCTGGAAAATTTCTTAGAAAACTTCATCTCACCAGCTTCTTTCTGCTTTCTGTTAAAAGATCATAACCGTATAGGCAGAATACAAACTGGAGAAAAAGAAATCCACCCACTTAAACAGAAAACACTGGTATTACAGGACGAGACTTCAAGTGGTTCCAACTCACACAAACAGAAATATGCAAATCTGTGAATGACACACACAGTCTGTCCCGGGCTGCTCATAATCAGTACAACAGCAGAACCGTGATCAGGTAGCCTGAGGCTATTTCCTGGGAGAGTCCCTTCCTCCATGCAAGGAGTCATGCAGGCTGTTCCACACAGCAGCAGTTCACTCTCTGAACTGTTTTCACCAAGGTCTTCACTGTCATCCAGAGATGCTATACACTCAAGAGAGACTTGTGCTGATTCTTTTCCTGGTCTAGGGCAAAATCTATGTGTGCACCTGCAGAGAAGGAGGAGGGATTATCTTCGCAGACGTGTGAGAGGGAGGGGAAGTGTGGCCGCCTGTCACAGACCATCTTTTCCTCTTACTGTAAAGTAACAAAAACAAACAGCATCCTAACCTCTGTGCAAGGAGGAGTGGGGTAGTGTTTACAGATCAACACAGACCTGCTGCCTGCTAGGATCCCAGTAACAAAATTCAGGCAGAAGACTGAAAACAATCGTGTTTACAGATCAGAAGCACATGCCAGTGTCAGGTTGGCCGTGGAAGGCAAAGGTCATGTTTACTGCAAGCAGAGGTGCCTGCAGCTGCCGCAGGGGATGCTGGGGAGGGATTTGAGAAGGCAGAGGTGATAGCTACTGAAAATCTGCCTTTCGCCTCATGTGGAGAGTGGGGACAGCCTCAAACCTCAAGCCACATGGTGGGGATCACAAGAGCAAAGCCCTGAGACCACTGTGCATCAAAGCATTGCAACAATCTGACATCTGAGATGGCCCACCTTGATCCAGAGTCCTGGTTCTGACTTTTCCAACCCGTCAAAACCGTGTTTCTGAGCAGGGCTCTTGGTGGCTCACACCTGTAATCCTAGCTACTCAGGAGACGGTGATCAGGAGGATCATGGTTCAAGGCCAGCCCAAGCATATAGTTCTGGAGACCCTAGCTTGAAAATACCCAATACAAAAAAGGGCTGGTGGAGTGGCTCAAGTGGCAGAGTGCCTGCCTGGCAAGAGTGAGGCCCTGAGTTCAAACCCTACTACCACACACACACACACACACACACACAAAACTTTGCTTCTGGCTAAAAAAATAAGACCACAGTAGCAGAAAGTCACAAATCCCACACACCAAAAAAGCATACATACTCTAATTGTTTTTTTTTAAATTCGTTTATTCATATGTACATACATTGTTTGGGCCATTTCTCCCCCCTACCCCCCCTCTATAATTTTTGCAGGACAAAAACCCCCTCCCTTTAAGGACAGGTACTGTCCCCTGGGTGGGTCAATTCATCTATAGGCAGAATGATTACAATGCCCACTGCATCAGAGAGATGTAAGACTAAGCAATTACTTAATCTTGAATTTCATCATGTACGAAATAAGAATAAAATTAGTAGGAGGATTAATAGAGGAAAAAAATGGAAAGTATTTTCTGCAGTTCCTGGTGGTAAGTCCTCAATAAATGGTAGTCATTATTACAGCGAAATTTGGGAACAAGGCTTGCATCCAAGAGAATTAGGTATAAATCAGTGACTCATAAGTAGTCAGAGCAGCTCAGGAAAATGGTAGGGTGCCCATCCATTTCTGATTTGCCTGGGACCATTCAGTTTTAACACTAAGATCCTACATCTTGGAAAATAACTTGATTTCCAGGCAAATCCAGATGATTGATTACCCCAGAGGCCAAACAGAATTGGTTAGGGAGTGATTACAAGTGAAGATTCCTCTGGAATGTGTGCTTCTAGACTGAGCTACTATGTTTTAAAACCCAGACTTTTTGGTGGATGGGGCCTGCCGAGGGCCATGGTCTTTGGCTTCATTCTTGTTAATGGCTTTAATTAAAGCCCAGGTTTTCTGGCAGGGTAACTTCCGCCCAGCATGCTGGGCAAATCCCCTCCCCACTGGGCCCAGTCATCAGGCAGATTTGTCAGGGCGGTAGGGACAAGGTTTTCCCTACCTCTTCTACAAGCAGAATCTATGCAACATGTCTAGATGACAAGGTCGACCATTTGTGAATGAATGCCCAGCTGCCCTCCAGGGCAGACCCACTAAGATAAAGCTGAGTCTTTCCCTCCCCTGATCCACCTGAATAGTTGCCAGCTGTTGCAGCCCACCTAGATGCTCACATCTACGGCCCCTCCTGTACCCCATCCTCAGCGGCAGGGAGAGGCTGGAACTGAGTCTAATGAACTCATGTGGGCATTCAGGGCGAGTGTCGCAGCTGTGATCTCTTGCTTATTGCCAGACATTTGGGACAGGACACACTACCTGTCCTAACCTGCAGGAACTGGAATTCAGCGTTCCTGAATCCTATAGCTCTGCCAAGGTCTTCCACTGAGCTCCAGGCAAGAGTGAAAAATATTGATTAGCATCAGTATTTGGGGCACATTCACCTTATCATGTATGAATTGACAGATGTGGTTTGAAAGTTGTAACACTTGATTTGAGTTTATTGTGTTTATGAGCATGCTAATTCTACAATTCCTGTGACATAGTCATGCCAAGTAAGTGTGATGAATAAAACCATGAATGACTGAGTGAACATTGTGGTGGTGCACAGGACTTCCAGCACTTCTGTGTCAGCATGGGCAGCCTCAGCTGGGGGAGTAGCTTGATGGAGAGCACTTGTCTAGCATACATGAGACCCTGGGGTGGATCCTTAGCACTAAGGGGAGATTGAATGCACAAACTGAAAGGAGAATCCATCTTCTTTTATTAAGTCAGACATTAGAGATTTACAAAAGCTTAAAACAATTCTACTCTTGTTTTTCTTGTGTTGTTGTTTGTTGTTTTTCATTGTTTGTGAAAATCTAAAGTATAATTAAATCATAAAACGTAAGTGGCTAAAATGAAATAATACTGACAATAGCAAGTGCTGATGAGGTCGTGGGAGCATGTAGAACTCACACACTGTTGATATGAACACCTGAGAGTATAGCCACTCTGGAAGACAGTTAGGTAGTCCCTTATAAGGTTGAATGTACACTTACCACATGATCCAGCCATTCTGTTCTTGGTGTCCACACAAAGACCTGAACATGAATGTTTATAGAAGTTCTGTTCATAATCATCCCAAACTGAAAACCTTACAGTAGGTGAATGTATACACAAACCAGCCTATTCACTCAGTGGAATACTCCTCGGCAATAAAAAGGAGCACGCTATCAAAATGGGCAGTAATGTTAAAGCATAATGCTGAGAGAAGGAAGACAACTCAAAATGGCACATGCCATATGACTTCATTTATTTGATCTTTTTTGTAATACTGGGGATTGAACCCAGGGTCTTGTGCTTGCTAGGCAAGTGTACTACCACTTGAGCTATACCCCTAATCCAAATTTATATGTTTGGTGGGACTGGGGTTTGAACTCAAGACTTCACACTAGTAAAGCAGGCACTCTACAGCTTGAGCCATACCTCCAATCCCTTTGCTGTGGTTATTTTGGAGATGGAGTCTTGTGAACTATTTGCCAAGCCTAACCTCAAACTGTGATTCTCCCCATCTCAGCCTCCCAAGTAGCTAGGATTACAGGTATGAACCACAGGCACCTGGTTCACTTATATAATATTTTTAAGAGGCAGTATTACAGTAGTGAAGAACAGAGCAGTGGTTTCCAGGGGTTTGGGTGATGTTACCAAAGGATAGCAGGAAAGAGTTTTTGGGAGTGATTGAACTATTCCATATCCTGATTGTGATGGTCATTCCACAAATTTGTACTTGTGTTAAAATTCATAGACCAATACACAAAAAGAAACAGTTTTGCATCATTTAAAACATTTTTTCTATAATTCTTAAAAATTATTAGTATAAGTTTCAATAAATTGTTTTTACTTTTTGTTTATAAAATAGTACAAAAAGTTTATATACCCCATACCCAGTTTTCCTTATTAATACTTTACATTAATATGGTACATTTGCAGCCAGGTGTGATGGTGTACACCTGCAATCCCAGTACTTTTTAGGCTGAGGCAGGAAGATAGCAAGTTTAAGGCCAGCCTGGGCTATACCTCAAGACCCTATCTCTAAATACTGGTACACTTGTCACAACTAATGAAAGAATTTTGATAATTAATTATTAACTAAAGCCATACTCTATTCTGCTGTTTCGCCTATGTCCTTTCACTATTTCAGGATCTCATCCAAGATTCCACATTATATTTTCTTGTCATGTCTTCTAAGGCTACTCTGGAGTGTTTTCAGAATTCCCTTGTTTAGGAAGATCTGATGGGTTTGAAAGTTCTGGCCAGCTAATTTGTATAACCTCTCAATTGCTTTTTGCTGTTTTTCTCATGATTAGACTTGGATTTGGGGTTTTGACCACAAGATCATATAGACCACCATCACTCATATCAAGGGTACATACCTGAACTTGACTTGTTTCTGATCACTTTGGTCACCTGGCTACGGGTATGCTTTTAAGTTTCTCTACTGTAAAGTTATCATGTTACTCCCCTTTCTCTTCTGTACTCTTGGAAGTAACTATGTGCAGCCCACACGTGAGGAGAGCGCACTTATACTCCACCTCCTGGAGGGATTAACGAATCCTTCTGCTGTGGGGATCAATCTACTCTCTCCCACTTGGTCATTTCGTCTTTATTGAGATTACTATGGGTAAATGGATGTTTGTTCTGTTGGGTATAATTCAGACTACATTATTTTCATTTTGTTCTGGTTGCTCCATCCTTGCCCATTGAGAGCTCTTTAGGTCGACCCTTGTGTCCCTTTTACACAGTCCCATTGTTGTGTGTGTTACTTTCTGCCACTAAAAGATGCTCCAGGCTCATCTTGTATCTCCTGCCTCAAGCCTAGAATCAACCATTTCTCCAGGAGCCCTGGTTCCTTTTATTGAAGAACGGTTTTAGACAGTGAGATCTGGACACTGGTCTGCTTGTTGCTACTGACATGTCATTACTCCTGGGCCCTTCTGCTGATGGAGAAAAGAAATATACGCAATTAGACACATCTTTAAATATGTCTCTGTATCTATATTAAGCTAAACATGATTTCAGATTTATGTGTACCACTCTAGCCTAACATCACAGGGATCATTGCATCCTCCCCTCACTTGTCTGTAACACCCCCAGCAGTGAGAAACCTGAATCCCAATTCTGTTTTCCAATTCTCAATTGTTTAATTCTAGTACATATGTATAGTGACTTCAAAATTGTTATCCTATATTCCCATGGGAAACAACCTTACCAATTAGAGTCCAGCGCTTACATAAAGTTCCTTTTGCCTTCAGTCTTATGGTCTCCATTCACTTTGAAGCTTACTTAGGCAAACACTCTGGTCAGTGAGGGTTTTTCACGCATTTCATATATTCACACATTTCATACATAAATTTTTTGGTCACAGTGTGTGCTCCCACCTTGGGATCCTCTGACTTCCTAAATGATTTTTATTTAATATGCATACATTAAGCTCACTACATGTTATATTTTAGCACAATAAAGAATGCCAGTTGGGAGGCTGAAATTGAGAGGATCACAGTTTGAGTCCAGCTGTAGAAATAGTTTTTGAGACCTAATCTCCAAAAATAACCAGAACAAAATAGATTGCAGGTGTGGCTGAAGTGGAAGAGCATCTGCTTTGCGAGTGCAAAGCCCTGCATTCAAACCCCAGTCCCACCATAAAAGAAAGGAAGGAAGGAAGAAAGGAAGGAAGGAAGGAAGGAAGAAAAAAGAGCCTATAAGCTCAGAACTTGAGAGGTGGAGGCAAGAGGATTGTAAATTCAAAACCCAATCTAAAAATAAAGACAGGTATTTCACCATTCCAGTCCTTTTTTTTTTTATGTGACTGGCATTTGAACTCAGGACCTTACGCTTTCTAGGCAGGCACTCTACCAATTGAGCCACTCCACCAGCCCTCATCATGTCCATCTTGAGGCTTGAAAGTTCTTCAGGTACAAAAGTTCTTCAGTACATAATTAGAGCTTGGGAGAGGGACAGCCAGGTACCTCTTTCCAGCACTGAGTGGTAGGTACCAGTAAACAGGCTATCATGACACACCCACTGACTCCATATCCCGTACGTCATATAAGTAGATCACACAGTATTTGTCCTTCTGACTTGCTTATTCCACTTAGCAGCAATGCCCTCAAGGTTCACACACACTATATAGCATGTGACAAGACCTCTTTCTTTTTTGGGGTTAGGGGAAGGGATAGGGTCTTGCTAGGCAGCCCAGCCTAGCTGAGATGAACTCCAGTCTTAGCCTCCTGAGTGCTTGGTTTACAGACTTGTGCCACCATGCCTGGCTGATAGCTTTCTTTTTAAATCTACATAAAATTCCCTTGTACATATACACCCTATCTTTAGATATTTACCTATCAGCAGAACTATGGGTTTCTTCTACCACTTGTCTATTGCAAGTAATGCTACAATGAATGTGGGACTGGAAATAACTCTTTAAGGTCCTGATTTCAGTTCTTGTGTGTGTGTGTGTGTGTGTGTGTGTGTGTTGCTAGGGATCAAACCAAGGGCCTTGTACATGTTAGGTAAGCCCTCTACCTCAGAGCTATATCCTCAGTCCCAATTTTAATTCTCTTGGCTAAATACCTAGAAGAAATTACTAGTGCACACTGTAGTTCTAGTTTTAATTTCCTGAGAATTACCAATACTCTTTTTGATAGCACCTACACCATTCTCTATTCTCAACAACAGGGAAGACAGGTTCCAATTTCTCCACATCCTTGCCAACACCCATTATTTTCTGTTTCTTTTTTCTTGTGTTTTATAATATCCATTCTAACAGCTATGAGGTGATAAACCTCATTGTGGTTTTGACTTGCACTTCTCTGATAATGATGTTGAATATCTTTTTGTATTACCTGTTGGCCATTTTTATGTCTTGTAAAAATGTTTGTTCAGGTTTCTTGCCCATTTTTAAATTGGACTGTTTGGGCCCTTTGTGATTGACTTGTAGAAATACTGACACACTTTGGATATTTACCCCTTCTAAAACATGTGGTTTGCAAGTTTGGTTCACTTTGCTGTACAGAAGCTCTTTCGTTTAGCCCACTTGTCTATTTTGGTTTTGTTGCTTGTGCTTCCAGTCTTCTATCCAAGAAAGCAACACCAAGACTGGTGTGATGAAGCACACTTTCCTCAAGGAGATTTGTGATTTCAGGTTACCTAAAAAATCTAAAAACCAGATTCCATTGCTTTTTGCTTCTGGTATTGCTGTCCAAAAGTTGTGTCAATTTGATTTTTGGTTGCTTTCTTTTTTATTGCCTTCCTTTTGAAAACTTTTAGCACTTTATCTTTTTTCTCGATGTTCATATATTTTACTGGAATTTTGTAGTTGTTGTTGGATGAATACAGGAAGGATGCAGACATTACACCTGATCTCAGCCCTTCACCTAGTCCTTTGAACACAACCAGCCTTTCCATAAGCCATTCTTAACTAGGTCATTAAAAGAATCTTTGAGCAAAAACACTTCAGCCAGGCCTCTCTGCTTGTACCAAAAATACACCACCTCTGACACTGGCTCTGTCGCCTCCCTTCCAGTGTCTCTTGCCTTTGCTTCATTGTTTTTTACAAGTTTATCTTTTTAATAATTTTAATTGACATGTAATTCACATACCATAAAATTCAACCCTTTTCGAGTATATAATCCAATGGGTTTCAGTACATTTCAAAGGTTGTCACACTGCCCACACTGCCTACACTTCCATACTTGTTAGCAGTCACTCTCCTCTCCCCCTCTTTCTAACCCAGAGTGACCATTAACCCATTTTCTTCTCCTATGGATTTTGCTATTCTGGACATCTCAGACAAATGGATGCATAATATATTACCTTTACTGAATGGCTTCCTTCACTTAATATAGTTTTCAAGGTTCATCCATGTCACAGTGTGTCAGCATCCCATATTTTTAAAAATTCAGCAAATAAACTAGGCACCAGTGGCTCATGCCTATAGTCCTAGCTACTCAGGAGGCAGAGATCAGGAGGATCGAGGTACGAAGCCAGCCCAAGCAAATAGTTTGAGAGACCCTATTTTGAAAAAAACCCATCACACAAAAGAGCTGGTGGAGTGGTTCAAAGTGTAGGCCCTGAGTTCAAACCCCAGTACCACCCCCCTCCCCAAATCACGAAATAATATTCTATTGGGTAGATATGTCACATTTTGTTTACCCACTCAAAAGTTCATGAACTTTGGGGTTGCTTCCACTTTTTTGTTATTGTGAATAAAGATGCTAGGAACATTCTTGTATAAATTTTTGGGTAGATAGTTTCAATTCCTTTGGGTATATATGTAAGGTAGAACTGCTGGTCAGAAGATAACTCTGTATTTAACATTTTGAGGAACTGCCAAATGTTTTCCAAAGTTGTTGCACCATTTGGTAGTCCTACCCAGAAAGAATAAGAGCTTCTATTTCTGCAGATTTTTGTCAGCAATTGGCACTTACAGATTTCTGGATTTTAGCCTTTAAGTATGGGGTGGAATCTCATGGTTACTTTCATTTTCATTTCCTTGATGACAAGTGGTGGTGAGCAACTTTTCTTGTGCTTATTTCCCACATGTATATCTTCTTTAATGAAGTGTCTATTCAAATCTCTTGGTTTTTTTTTTGTTTTTTTTTTTTTTTTGCTACTGGGCCTCAGGCTTGCTAGGCAGGTGCTCTACCACTTAGCCATTTCACCAGTCCTCTTGCTTATTTTTAATTGGAGTCTATTCTTCCTCAGTGTTAAGTTTTTAGAGTTCTTTATATATTTTGGCTATAAGACTTTAATCAGATATAGACACAAAAAAATCAGATATGGGTAAGCTATGTATAAACAATTCTCATAATAATTTTTTAAATGAAAGAAAACTATTTGGGCCAGAGAGGAAGTAAAAAAGCAGGGAACGATAAGGGCCTCTTCTCTGGATCTGGAAATCTCTGGAGATTTGCTCCTTGGTGGTGGTATGACCTCCCTGAGCCTCAGTTTCTCCTTCTGTAAAATGGATATTAAATGATATCTATCTGGGAGAGTGACTGTAGAGACTAAATGACTGGTGCTTAGTAAGGTTCAATAAGTGGTAGTTTAGATGGACTCGCTTTACCTTGATTTATCTGGGCAGCAAATGGAGGAAACAGAATGCAAATCTAGGGTTCTTCTTTCCAAACCTGTGTCTTTCCCATGCTTTCCCCACTAGAGGGCAGCATTAGAAGACAGGCAGCCCTGGGTGCCAATTTTACCTCTGCTGCCTGCTAGCTGGGTGACATCAGGAAGTCAACTTCACCTCTCCAAGACTCAAAATCACTGTATGCATCAAGGTAGAATAAAGAATTTAAAAGGAGTTTAGCACTGTCTTCAGGCCAGAGTAGATGGTATATATTTTACTTATATACATTTTTTTTAAAAAAGATGCACCATGGTATATTAGGAAGAATCAGGAGTCCTGGGCTCTTGTGCTATCTTGACCTTTACCTTGTTATGTGATCTTTGACCTTTCTGGGCTTTGGAGTCTTCATCCAGACCAGGGGCACTTTTAAGGTCCCAATAAAAATTATCAAGTATATATGTGAATTGTTAGCACCAAAATCAAGACAGCAAATGCCTCTGGAGAGGAAAAGAAAGGATGCATGTTGAAGAAGGTCATGCAAGGAGGATCAACTGTATTTATAATTTCTTTTCTTTTCTTCCCTTCCCCTCTTCTTCTTTGTTTTTGTTTGTTTGCCCTTGCTCTTGCTTGCTAAACCACTTAAGCCATGACCCCAGCCATATTTGCTTTAGGTTATTTTTCAGATAGGGTCTCACATTTTTGCCCAGAGCTGGCTTCAAACTGCAATCTCCTTCCTGTGTTTCCCATGTAGCTAGCATTCCAGGAGTGTACTGCCACGCCACCCCTGGCTATCATGCTTTATTTCGTAAAGAAATTTTGAGTACATATGGTAAAAATGCTTAGCATTATTTTTTTCATTTATTTATGTAATTTTAAATTTTTATTTTATTGTTTTGACATTTACTTACAGGCATATGCATTATTTGGGCCACTAACATTATTATTATTATTATTATTATTATTATTTTGGTGGAACTGGGGTTAGAACTCAGGGCCTCAGCCTTGCTAGGCAGGTGCTCTACCACTTGAACCATGCCTGCAGCCCTTTCCTGCTTTAGGTATTTTTCAGATAGAGTCTCCACATTTCGCCCAGAGCCATCCTCAGACCACATCCCTCCTTTCTGTGCCTCCCCTGTAGCTGGGATCACAGATATACAGCACCATGTCTGGCGTGTTTCTTGAGATGGGGCTTTTGAAAACTTTGTGCCCAAGCTTGTCTTGAACCATGATCCTCTCAATCTCTGCCTTCCAAGTAGTTGGAATTATAAGCATGAGGCACCATGCCCAGTCAAAATGTTTAGCTTTGAGAAATCTGTATGGTAGAATACAGTAGACATTGTTCTCTATACTTTGAAAGGGAGAAAAGAGTTTGGTAAAAGTAGTTGGAGGGTGGAAATACTTAATATAGATATTCCAGGTACAGGAAGTGAACAGAGACATAAAGGAACTAAGAATGTGGAATTTTCCAAGATATTTTAATACATAAAATTCAAGGATGGGAGTGGCTGAGATAGGCAAGAAGCAGATCACATCAAAGACAGCCTTGTTTGTCAGATGGGGAAATACGGACTTAATCTTGTCCACAGTGGAGCAGGGGAGGGTGATCAGGAAAAAGTTATATGCTATGTCATTTTGTGTTTTGATTTTTTTTGGGGGGGGGTCCATATTAGGGATTGAACTCAGGACTTCACACTTGCTAGGCAAGGGTCCTACCACTGGAGCCACTCTGCCAGCTTGATTTTTGCATTTTGAAAACCATCCATTTAGTTGTTCTTCAATATATTGTTTTGTTGACCCATTCTCTTTCAAATGTCATGTCAGGCAGTTCCAATGCAGTGTTGGAGAGGAGGGGCACCATGCTTTCTTTGATGGACTTGTCTTGGGAAAACAGACACTGGCATATTAACTAATTAATTAAAATTGACTAGTTTCAAATGTGACATTCTAGTCCTGTAGCAGTGATGAGGCTAGAGGGCAGGACACCAGTGAGGGCTTATTAAAATGCCCAGAAGGGACACTTGGTGGGCCTGGATCTGGGCAGTAGCAGACAAAATGGAGAGAAAAAGAGGGCATGGGGAAGGATGTGGAGGGTGGCCACTGTTTGGATGAGGTCAAGGAGAAGGGAGAGCAAATGGTCAGTGGTACTTCTGTCCTGGGTGTCTCAGGACCTTGGTGCCACCTTTTTTGCCAAGGAGAATAACATCTTCTGGGCTTTTCTGTTACTTGCATTCATGGCTTCAAAATTGTTCACCAAAACAAGGGTTCTTGTGTTTTCTGAAGAATACAATATATTATTAACATTTGTACTTCAAAAATGAGATGGAAAATTTTGTGATGAATGAAGCATCATGTAACACTAATGTCTAACCAAAGAAAGTTGTAACTGTACATAGTGATGCCCACTGTAATCCCAGCTCAGGAGGTAGAGGTAGGAGGATCATGAGTTTGAGGTCAGCCTGGTCTACAGAGTGAGACCCTGACCCAAAAAACAAAAGACAAACAAATGAACAAAATGCTATAGTAGGAACTTTGGATTGAAATAAAAAATCAAAATCAACTTATAAAAATCAATAGCATTCTCCACACCGGCAACAATCAGCCAGAAAAACAGTAAAATACATCGAAAAATGACCCAAATCATGGAATAATATTCCCCGCTCTTAGGTGAGTCGACTTAATATTATAAAGATATCATTTCTCCCAATTAATCTACATATTCTATGCAATTTCAATCCAAACACAATTTATAAAAAGTATGTTAACTTTGAAAATAAATACTACAATGATGGTACCATGTGCTTCCAAATACTAAAATATTGTGCAGCAACTTAGCAAAAGCAACAGTACTCACTGACACAAAAGTGAGTAGTGATCAGAGACTCGGTAGAGACATTTCTAGACACACTTAGGATATGCACAGGAGCTTAGGAACATGATGAAGGTAGCGTCACCAGTTAATGAGGAAGTGAGGTTATTAGTAAAGAAGATTAAGAATTGACTTTATTTATGGGAAGAATAAAATAGACCCCAAATTCAGATGTAAAACAGGGGCTCCAAATGGATTAAAACTGGAATGTGAAATTCTTTGTATCATAAAGTTGAGGAAAGTCTTGTTGTTGTTTGCAGTACTGGGGATTGAACCCAGGACCTTGCACGTGCTAGGCAAGGACTCTATCACCAGGCTACACCCCAAACCATTTCAACTTTACTTTGAGATGGTCTCACTATATTCCCCAAGCTGGCCTAGGACTTGTAGTCCTCCTGCCTCAGCCTCCTGAGGAGCTGCATAGCAGGTGTGCACCTGGCCATGCCTGGCAAGCAAAGATTTCTGTTTTAAAAAACAAAACCTCGAAAAGCACAAGTCATTAGCCAAAACAAAACAAAACAAAAACCAAACCACCAACAACATAAAACAGCCCTCCTAAAAGCCTAGTAAATTTGATTATACAAAATTTAAAAGTTTTCTAAGAAACAAAAAAAGAAAAAAATTAAAAAGCTTCCTAGTCAACAAAGGAAACTAGGGACAAAATAACAGCAAGTGACAGGCTGGACAAGTATATTTTTTAATATCTAATGAGTGAGAAGCTGGTATCTAAAGTCTACAAGGAACTCTGCAAGTCAACAAGCAAAACACAGGAACCCCAGAGGGAAAATGTGCAAAGGTGGCTTATGGAGGAGGAATTTTGAAAGGCTAATGGGTGAGAGAATAAATGGCCTAACTAATGGGGATCAGAGAAGTGCAAATGAAAAGAATTGCCAGAAAATACCTTTTAGATTTTAGACTGGAAAAAATTAAACATGTGTTCAATGCCAGGTTGAGAAATACAATTTAGGAATTTAGGACTTCAGCCCTAGCGGGAGTGTAGACCAACATAGCCATTCTAAAGACCTAGCGGTTCTACGCCTGCACATGCATCCCAGAAACACATATGGGGTTGCTTGTGGAGGCTGGGAGTTGGAATCAGCTTGGGTAGCCATCGCTGGAGAATTGGATTAATGGACTGTGTCAGACATATCTGGAGCATCAGAAGCGGTATTCCAGATGTACGTAGAGCAAGCTGGCTACATCTTACAAGTACAGTGCTGAGAAAAACAGAAACAGAATGAGTTAAATACAATTAAAAAATACCAGTAGGACAATATAGACATTACACAAGAACATATATGAAAACGGATATATATCTAACATATCAGAATAGGAGCATATAGGGGAAGGGGAATGGAACTGACCAATGGAAAGAAAAGTGCATGGATAAAGGGATTAGATGGATGGATGCACTGATGCATGGGTGCATGGTGGTATGTGGATGGGTGGATTTCTCAAACAAGAGAGGGACCTTGTAAGGACTTTGGATGACAGTTACCTCAACTGAGAAGTGTGACTTCCTCAACCCTCTGCATCAAAAGTGTCATTTCAAAAACAAAACAAATCCTCAAATATTTGAAAGAGAACTATTGATGAGTTTTCACTAAGAAAGCATTTCTAGCACGAACTGTACTAAAATCATTGTCTTTTTTTTTTCTTGAGGCAGGGTCTCACTATTGTTGCCTAGGCTGACAACTCCTCTGGGACTATACGTGTATACCATTTACATTACACTTGACTTGTCTTCTTCTTATTCTTATTATTTGAACTCAGGGCCTCAAGTTTGCTAGGCAGGCGCTCTTACCACTTGAGCCAAGAGACTTAAAATACTTTAAAAAAAAACAAAACAGGCATGCTGATTCACAACTGTAATCCCAGCCCTTGGGAGGCTAAGGCAGGAGGCTCAGGAGTTTGAGGCCAGCCTGCACTACATAGTCAAACTCTGTCTCAACAAATAAATGATAAAAACCAAGATAAAAATTCCAAACAACAACAATAAATAAAACATTGCCTTATGGGAAATGTCATACATGTACAAAATACAGATAATATAACAAAATAAGCCTCATGTATGCACTTTCTGCTGAGAAGAACATAATCAACCCCATTTCATCCAAATGCTCTCTCCCCTCTCCTCGCCAGCACACTCTGAATTACTTTGATTTGATCTAAGGTAGAGACAAGATTTTCTGACATATGGGATGTGGTGTATGAGAGAGAAATAGGGAGTCAGTGACAGTTCAAGATCATTGGGGTGGGCCACCAGCAGAGATGGAGAAGATGGGCAGGAGGGAGATTGGGGGGCAGGATCAGGCATTTGGCTTTGCACAGACTGTGTTCGTGATTTATTAAGCAGCATATCAGAGATGTCTTATAATAAACTGGAATAAAGAGATCTGGAATCTGGGAGACAGGAAGTGCCTGGAGACATGAACTTGGAGTCACTGGCAAGTCCCATCCCCAAGCCTAGATGATATCAGGCAGTGGGTGTAGACAGAAAAAAGATCAGTCCCCCCAGGCCCTCAGTGATAGGCAGAATAATGATCTCCAAAGATATCCAGACCCCCCCAAACCTATGACTGTAAAGAATCTGGGGATGGGGAAATCATAGTGAATTACCCAGGTTTGCCAGGCCTAAGCACATGGATCCCTTAAAGTGCAGAAGCCGTCCCAGCTTTGGTGACAGGGAGTGGTGACAGTGAAGTCAGAGTCAGAGAGATGGCAGAGTTGCTGGCTTCAAAGATGAAAGAAAGGAACCAGGACACAAAGGATGCAGGCAGTCGCCAGGAGCTGGAAAAAGGAAGGAAAGGATTTGTCCCAAAGACACTCCAGAAAGAAAAGCATCTCCATTGGCACCTAGATTTTAACCCAGCAAGAACCATGTGGACATTTAACTTCCAGAACTCTAGGTTTGTTTAAGCCACTAAGTTTGTGGCAATTTGGTATAGCAGGAACAGGAAATGGATATGCCCTCCTACACGAGAGGTGAAGGAGAAAAGGGGTGAGGGAAGCAATGGAGGGGACTGAGATGCGCCCAGGGAGATCAGAGGAAAACAAAGGGAAGGTCACCAATAGGCCAAACAAGATGCAGAGAGGGACTCAACCACTGGACTTAGGGAAGCGGTGGGCAGTTCTTTGGAAGAGTTTTCTGCAAACAGGAACAAAGAAATGTGATGACAGTTAAAAGATGTTTGTTGTCATGATTGTTTAACATGGGGGAAATAAAAGAGGGTGTAGGTCAGTGGTGGAGCACTTGCCTAGCATGCACAAGGCTCTGGGTCTAATCCCCAGCCCAGCAAAATAAATAAATAAATTAAATAAAATAAGATGGGAGAAATAACAGTATGTTTGTCAGTATGAGAGTGACACGAAATGCCCATTGAAGAAGAGAGAAGGGAGCAGACCAGCTAGAGGATTGTCCCTGAGTAACAGGACTGGTCTTGTACACAGTTAGAATTGGCTTTTGACAGAAAAGAGAAAGGCTACAGGTGGGACTGCAGAGGTGTGCTGCTGATGCTGGTAATGAGGTGGCTACAGTGAGAGTCTGTGGGCCTCCCCTCCTGTTGACCCAGGTTGCTCACTGGGAGGATAGCAGGCTAGCGTTCTGCAGAGGGAGGTGTGGAGTGGTCCTTTAGGAAAACAGGAAACTGAATGATTGCAACGCAGTGTTCAAGACCCACCGAAGGTGCAATTATTTCGCAAGAGAAACAAATGAAATAGGAAGCACCACTAAATAACTGGGTTTGGTGAATCCCACTACTCAGGAAACAGAGGCAGGAGGATCATGAGTTTGAGGCCAGCCTGGACTATGGAGTGAGACCCTGTTTAAAAAAAAAAAAAAGGCATCATTAGACACAGACTTGCAGAGTGCAGAATTTTCCTGATGCTGGCAAATTCCCATGGCACATTTGGTGTGAGCATTTGGTCTTCTACTCTCTCTTAGCAATTTTTTTGGTCTCTGGGCTCTGTGTTGTTACCTGCCTCCCTGGAGCTAGTCTGGCGAGTATCCTGTTCTGTTCAGGGCCAGATGAAATGAATTTTTCTGTTTCCAACTGCACCACACCCTTTTGCGACCTCCCACTGAGTTCTGATTTCTGGTCTAGACAAGATACGTGAAGTTTTGCTCATTTGCATAGCAGAGGTAATGGACATCAGTCCCATCCCATGAGGGCTCAAACCTGTCTCAACCCAGGCTTTGTGCCTCAGCACTAGCCTAGCTCCATCTCCTCTAGCAGGTAGTATCTTTCTTTTCCAGGGGGAAGCACACGCAGCAAAAGTCCTACTTAGGTATAACAGTGACTCATCTCCCGTCATCCTTTTCTGTGGAGAAGTGACTCTAGTGAAAGTCCCACCTGAGTGATAATAGTTCATACTCTCAAGAGACAATACGATAATCAGCACACTCTCTCTTTGGCAGACCCTGAGCAGCTGGGGGAAATGGACATGACCATAGGCAGAGCAGGGAGCAGTGGGGGAGTGCTGATTAAAAGATGAGGTCAGCTCCAGAATGTTCCCAATTCAATTTGATCCCATTTTGGCTACATATAGGACCCCTGGAGAGGTGAGGCTATAAAGAAGCAAAAGTTGGGAAGATGTTTTGTAAGCAGGTGATGTAGTCTGCTCTTCCTTTGAGAGCGTCTAGGACTCCCTGCTGTGGCTTCTGCTCCACTCAGTCAGCTACTTGCTGGTTTATCCTAGGGAGAGATCCGTTCCTTCCTCCATAATCCCATCCACCCACTGTCTTCACCAGAAAAATCCTCCTGCTTCATCTCCAGCAATCAAAATCCTTTTCAGATGGCAAGTTCTTCTTCAAATGTTGTCTCTTCTATCAGGGAATCCCTGGTTTCTTCCAGCAGTTTTCTTAAACTTGTTCAGGACCTCTTAGTGCACTGTAACTCAATCTTTATCCATTATCACTCTGCTAAGAAACCTTTTCTAGACAATTTCTTCCTGAGTCACCACTGTCTCCCAAGAAACCATCATTCCTCCATGGTAAGGGCATCTAGGAGAAGGTCGGGTCTCCAGGATGTCACAGTAAGCAATATATGCCACCTGGCTAAAGAATTGGCCTGCCCTGTTTTCTGCACTGGATGGAATCCAAGTTCTTTGATCTCTTCTTTGGCCAGCAAACCATTTGCTGAAATAGACATCCAAAACTGGCTAACAGACTGGACGGAGGGCACGCTAGAGCCAGCAAGAACAAAAGGAATACACAGGGTCCATTTTAGAGAGTCATTATGAAAATGTTAACTTTTGAATCAGATAAGCTATAGATCACAAAAGATTATTAACACTACATAAGACCTAGACCTTCTATTGCATAGAAACGTATGCAATCGTTATTTGCGAATCGAATTTGACCTACACGCCATTTGGGAAATACACATTAAACTAAACATAGTAATTAATATAGCATCTATCTAAAGTACATAATGCCAAAAAACTGCTTTTTAACAACACATTCATTGTCTTTCTTAAGAATTATTTTCTTTTTTGGCAGTACTAGAATTTGAACTCAGGGCCTCAGACTTGCTAGGCAGACACTCTACCACTTAAGCCACACCTCCAGCCCTTTATTATCTTTCAATTGATAAAATAATGCACATTAATTAAAGAACACTAGAACATATACAAAATCTCTTCTAAATTAAAATCATGTAAACTCAACACAGTTAATAGTAGTTTATGTCCTTGCAATCTTTTTTTAATGCATATTTGTCTTTCTCTAAGATTGAGATCAAGTGTCCCATATTGCTTCGTAATCCCTTGATTTACACAGAGGATAATCATTCTCAGTACCATTAAGTACCATCCATACCACACTTTTTTTACAGCTGCATGGTATTCCACCTGTGGACAGACCATGAGTTATTTTTTAATGTTTCTAATTTTACTTTTTGCTATGACAGTAGACAGTGAGCATATCCTTGCAGGAAACTTTGCTCACACTCATGGTCATTTTTTTAAGACCAATTTGGAAAATGAAATGACTGGTTGAGAGGGAGTGAAACATTAAAGACTTAAAAGAAAGGGTTGGAAGGCATTGGAGCATTTCAGGACATGGAGCAGAGGGTGGGATGGTTACAGTAACATTGCAGACAGGATGTGTTATCACTCTTGGGAAATTAGGTGAGATTAAAGAGTGGTACTGACTGGATTGTGGCTTTCAGGGTCGTGTGGTCAGATTCTCATTAGACATGGTGCTATGGTTTGGAACTGAATCTCTCTCTCTCTTTCTCTCTCCTCTCTCTCTCTCTCTCTCTCTCTCTCTCTCTCTCTCTCTCTCTCTGCTTCCTGGCCACCATGATGTGAACTTCTCTGCTTCGTCACACCTTCCCCATCATGAAGCCTCTGCAACTATGAGCTAAAATAAATCTTTCTTCCCCTAAATTGTTTTGCTCAGATACTTTGTCACAGGATGAAAATCTAACACTAGGCAGGGCCTAGTTGGAGGGAGTTGGGTCATGGAGGCCATGCCCTTGAAAGGGATATGGGAATCCAGCCTCTCCTGTTTCTTTCTCTGCTTCCTACCCACCATGAGATAACTTCCCTTTGTTCCACACTCCAAACACTCATGTTATGCCCTACCTCAGGCCCACAGCCCACAGGGCCAAGCCACCATGGACTGAAGCCTAACTTTTCCTCTTTGTAAGTTGATTATCTGAGGTATTTTGTCACAGCCACAGAAAGCTGATTAACACACATAGTAAATTGAAAAAAACTTTCCACATTTTCTACTCATTCATAATTTCTAAAAATCAACTTTATTGAGGTGTATTTTGCATATGATAATACACATTCATTTAAGTGTTTAGTTCTCTGACTTTTGATAACTACAATCAAGACATAGACTAAATTGTTCCACCACACCAAAAAATTTCCCCATGCTTAGAGCCAGGCAAGTCCCCACTCATCACTCATCTGCTTTCTAACACTACAGATGAGGTTTCTCTTTTCTAAGGTTTCATAGCAACAGAGCCATGAATTTGCATCATTTTGTTGTCTTTCCTCAGCACAGTGTTTCTGATTTATGGCTACAATTGTGTGTATCTGTGGTTCACTCGTCGTTATTACTAAAGAGGATTCCATTTTAAGGTTATAACTTGCTATACAAATACCCACTGATAAATATTTGAGTTATTCCTGGTATTAGAACATTAGGAATAAAACTGTTATGAACATTTGTGTTCAAGATTTTGAATGTTGTGACAATACCTAGGAGTAGAATCACTGACTATAGCATATGTATAGGTTTAACCTTTTAAGAATGGACAGTTCGCACTCTCTCTCTCTCTCTTCCTTCCTACCTTCCTTTTCCTCCCTTCCACCTCCCTCCCTTTCTCCTCCCTCCCTTCTTCCCTTCCTTCTTTTTTTTGGGGGGGGGGTTTGAACTCAGGGCCTCACGCTTGCTAGGCTGGCATTCTTACCACTTGAGCCACTCTGCCAATCCTTCCTTCCTTCTTTCTGTCTCCAGTACTAGGGATTGAACTCAAGGTTTACAGAATACTAGGCATGCACTCTTACCACTTAAGTCACACCCCCAGCCCTTTTGTTTTATATTTTGTGTTTGATATAGGGTCTCACTAACTTTGCCTAGGCCAGTCTTGAACTCATGATCCTCCTGCCTCTGCCTCATGAATAGCTGGGATTACAGGCCTGCACCTGCCACTCTTGGCTAAGAATTGAAAGTTTTCTTTTCTTTTTCTTCTGGCATACTGGAGTTTGAACTCATGACCTACACCTTGAGCCACTCCACCAGCCCCTCCCCCCTTTTTTGATGGGTATTTTTGAGATAGGGTCTCCGGAGCTACTTGCCCAGGGCTGGCTTTATTTTTTATTATTATTATTTTTTTATTGTTTTATTATTCATATGTGCATACAAGGCTTGGATCATTTCTCCCCCCTCAGGGCTGGCTTTAAACCATGATCCTCCTGATCTGTGCCTCCTGAGTAGCTAGGATTACAGGTGTGAACCACCAGCACCCGGCTAACAGTTTTCTAAAGTGAATGTACCATTTCATATTACTACCAGCAAAATAGAAGGGTTTCAGTTGCTTTATATCCTGCCAAAATTTGGTATTGTGTATTTATTTAAGCCTTTCTATTGAGTTGGTAGTACAATCTCGTTGTGAATTTTAAAAACTTGTTTTTGTTAATTTAATTGTTGTTGTTGTTGTTTTGAGCCAGGACAATGCTGTGTAGTTGGACCATGGAAGCATGAGTCTCCTGATTCCGCCTCCTGAGTGTTGAGACTATAGGCATGCACCTGTCTCTTATGTTTTTTCACTGACCAAAAATTACATATTTATTGTTTACAACATGTTTTTGTTACTTTGAGAAATGTATACATTGTGAATTGGCTAAGTCAAGCTAATTACCATGTGCGTCACCTCACATCCCTGTCATTTTGTGTTGTGTTGTGAAAACACTTAAAATCTGCTCTCTTACAAATTTTCATGAAAACTGTATACACTGTTATCAATGAGTCACCATTTGTACAACAGATCTCTTGAACTTATTCTTCCTATCAACTGAAAAATTTAATCCTTGACCAACATCTCGTTGTGATTTTTTTTTTTACATTTCCCTGATGATTAATGATGTTGAACATTTTATCATGTGCCAATTAGCTATTCATAGTATCTTCTATGAAGTATCTACTCAGGTTTTTTGTCCAATTTTAATTGAGTCTCTTGTCTCTTTATTGAGTTACAAGAGTTGTTGGTATGAGTTCTTCATCAGAAACATATAATAAATGTTATCTTCTCGTCTGTGGTTTGCCTTTGCATTCTATTAAAAGCACTTTTTTTTTTTAACTTTCCTTGACGTTTTTTTGTTGTTGTTTGTTTGTTTCTTGAAACAGGGTCTCAGTGTGTAGCCCAGGACAGCCTTGAACTCAAGATCCTCCTGCTCAGCCTCCCAAGTGTTGTTTTGCACAAAATTCAAGAAGTTTTGAATTTTGATGAAGTTAGTGTTATCAATATTTCCTCCTGGGGTTGTGCATTTTATGTGTGCCAAAGAAATGTTTATGTACCCCAGGGTTACAAAGCTATTTCCTTATGTCTTCTTCTAGAACTTTTATAGTTTTCACTTTTATGTTTAGGTGTATGGTCCATTTAGAGTTAATTTTTGTGGAAAGCATGAAATAGGGGTAGTGTTAATTTCATATCTGGTTCCAGTGATGCCTTTTGAAGACCGTACTTTCCTTATTGAATTACCTCAGCTTACTTTGTCAAAGATCAGTTAGCCATGCACATGTGTGTCTGTTTCTATACCTCCACTCCATCCACGCACATGGCTGTCTTTGTGCCCACACCATACTGACTTGGCTATTTTGCTCCTCTGTGGACGGTTTAACTTCTGGAGACTCTCTAGATGCCCTGGGTGAGCAAAAGGACTTTTCAGTGAGGTTGATCCAAATTCAAGCCACTCCCAGCCCTGGGTGAGCCCTAAGAACTCCAGCTCACAGCTACGCAGCCATTCTTTGTCTAGTCACTGAGTTTTGCTGCAAACAACCATGCCTAAGGATTCCTCGAGGATATTCACAGCTTGGCACACCTCAGTGCTTTTAGTTTTACTCAGTTCCTCAAAGGGACCTCTTAACAGAGGTCTCAAGCTCTTTTCATGCTGAGCTCCCTGTATTTTGGGACCTGCCTCACAATTTACAGACTCTGCCTCCTAATTCACCAATTCTGCAATGAGGGCTTGGGGTGTGCCTGTGTGCTCTGTGATCCAGAATGTCTCCCTTGGCAGGAAATGATCTAGGAGGCGATGCCAGCATTCAAGATCACAGTCCTGCACTGTCTGTCATCCAAAATCTGAAGGCATTGGCTTTTAAATTTTGTCATTTTCTGATTGCCTTATACCGAATAGTAACACCATCTTAAGGTTAAATCCATGCAATGGAAATTCTTCAATAAACATTAAACATTCAGATCTTCACATCCACATATTAAAGAACACAACAGTCTCTGGTCACATATGATTTTTGTAACATTAACTACAGGAATGGGGTATGGCTTAAGTGGTAGAGTACATGGTCTCATTACCACCTCCCCCAAAGAAGCTTAAAAATTCATATACCTTTACCCAAACTGCCAATAAAATAATTATTGACTAATAGTTTATCAGAAAATATTGAAACATCTATTTTCTTTTTTCTTTCTTTTTAGTGGTACTGGGGTTTGAACTCAGGGCCTCATGCTTGCTAAGCAGGCGCTCTACCACTTGAGCCACTCTACCAGCTCACAAAATCTTTAATAATTGTGATTATCCACTGACTCCATTATTTTAGAATGCAGCACTCAAAGTTTTAAAATGTATTTTCATGTTGAATATTCATGTCAGGTATTTCAATTCAATTGTTTTCACGAGTTTTGCTCTTCTGCTCATAAGTTCTCTAGCATTTGGTGAATATTTAGGAATTTTCACTTTTTAAAACTTTTAGAACTTTAATTAAGAAAATTTGAAGTTAACAGTGGTTTGAAATGTGATATAGCATTTGCCTGGCATGTACAAAATTCTGGGTTCAATCCCCAGCACCACTAAGAAAAAAGAAAAAAAAATAATGATTTATGCAAATCATAACTTCATTATTGCATTCCTTTTTTTTTTTTTTGGACTTTGCACTTTCGAGGCAGATGTGCTACTGTTTGAGCCATGACTCTAGTCCATTTTGCTCTGTTGTTTTGGAGATGGGATCACTTGAACTATTTGCCCAGGCTGGCCTGACCTTGAATCTCTTCCTCCCCACCTTGGCCTCCCAAGCAGGAGCCACCAGCACTGGGCTCATTCAATCCTTATGGATACTCCATTCATTTGTTTCTCTCTGTATTCAATTTTAGCATTCTCATCCTGTTGATGAAAATTCAACACTTCATAATATTTCATTTACTATTTCAATTATTTTACTTTATAAAACATTAATATAGTAGTAAAAGCCAAAACTATACACAATATATACTCCTTCTATCCCTTCCACCCCATTCCCACTCACTGCAGTAATATTTTGTCAATTTCTTTTAAAGATATTTTTAAGAGGCAGGTCTTGCTATGTTGCCCAGCCTCGCCTTAAACTTCTGGACCCAAGCTATCCTCCTGCCTCAGCCTCTCAAGAGTTGGAACTGGAGGTTCAGGTGCCACCACACCTGACTTGTCTTATTAATTTCTGATTTATTCTTCTGGCAATTTATTTTCTTTTTCACTTATTTTGAGAAAAAACAGATTTTCAAAAAAGTTGCCAAAATAATATACTGTATTGACTTCCTGTATACCTTCATCCAGCTTCCTCAAATACAAGCATCTTATAGAAACGTTGAACAATTATCAAAACTAGGAAATTATATTGATAAAATACTGCTAACTTATCTATAGACCTTATTGAAATTTCACCTGTTACCCCTAAGTTTTCTTTCTTTCTTTTTTTTTGGCACATTGATTTTTGTGAATGTTACATTCTTTTGTGAACCTTACATTCTTGAGATAAATCTGACTTGGTGGCTGCTAGTTTGGAGCTGAAAAGTACCCCCAAAGCACATCTGTTAAGGGCTTGGTCACCATCTGGTGGCAGCTCCAAACACCACCCTTGGATCCCCCTAGGCAATAGGACCAAAGCTTTTTCCTAGAGCACTAGTTGCCCTGAGTCACATAGAGTTGGGTGGCATATAACGTGGGTCTAATACAATATGCTTCTATTTCTTCCCTTAGTCAAATCCTTCCAGTGTATGCTTACTTTTGGAAATTTTCCCATGCCTTCAAATGATATGTGTAATTATATATGCAATTTGTCCAAAGTTTACAATTTTAATCCCTGGAAAGTTTAAGCTAATATCAGCTACTCTACCATAATGGGAACTGGAGCTATTTCTTTTTATAAAAGAAAATCTGATTTTAAAATGAGTGCTTCATCATCAAAGAAAAGCTGGAGGATACCGAAAGGCATAAGGAATAAAATGAAGTAATCTCAACTGGTTGGAGCTGGCCACTGCCTACATTTTGGTAGCCATTCTTCCAGTTTTTTCTTGCTGTCTGTCTGTCTATCTATCTGTCTATCTATCTTATCCATCTCCCTTATCTTGTGGCACCCCTGCTTCTTTTTTTTTTTTTGCTTCTTCTCCCTCTTAGTCATTTTTTCTCCCATGTGAAATGCATCAGTGTATCTGACGACTACGGACAGCCTGCAAAGTATCTCAGTATCTTTAGCCCTTTGCAAACTATGCGCATTCAATGAATATATGCAGGATGACTGAACTTTCCCAGGCAAGACAAAGATTTTCTTTAACCTACAACTATGCATTCCATGGTTTACAAATGTTTATTTTTTTAACACATGGCAGGTTGTACTTCCCAGCCCCATTGAATTCAGCTGGGGACATGTGACTTGCTTTGGGCAATAACATGTAAGTAGAATAGATGTGTATCTCATCTGGCAGAAGCTTTCAGGAATAATGCACATTTTGCCAGTTTCTTTCCCTCTGCTGGTGTGATTACCACGTTCTACTTAGAAGCTCCTCATCAGGTGAGGAGTATGGAGCAGAGTGAAGCCAGCATGGTGCACAAGCATTAAGTAAACTTTTCTTATTTTAAATCAGGAGTTGACAAACTATATCTGAGGGCTAGCTGAGTTCATAAATTTATATAATGTCTGCTTTTATACTACAAAAATAGTGTTGAATAGCTGCTACATAAGTCCTATGTCCTGTGTTATGGTTTGGATCTAAAGTGTCTCCCAAAGATCATATGTTAAAGGTTTGATCACCAGCCAATGGGGTTTTAGGAAGCGATGGGATCATAAGGGCTCTGACCTTATCAGTGGATTAATCCATTGGTGAGTCCACAATTGATGGGATTTGGGGAGGTGATGGAAACTGAGGAAGTGGGACTTATTTAAAAGGGGTGGATCCTTGGGGGTATGTCCTTAGGGACTATATCTTTTTTTAAATTTTTACATAGACACATGATTTTTCATTTATTTATTTATTTATTGGTGGTAATGGGGTTTGAATTCAGGGCCACAAGCTTGCTAGACTTGCTAGGTAGGCACTCTATCACTTGAGCCACTCCACCAGCCCCTTAGGGATTATACCTTGTCTTGCACCCCCTCCTCTTTCCCTCTTTGGCCACTATGACGTATCTTTTTTTTTTTTTTTAATTCACACCATTCTTAAAGCTACAAATGTAAATCAGTTGTTTTTTCAAGAACATCAAAAATATAATTGTTTTTTGGCAGTACTGAGGTTTGAACTCAGGGCCTACACCTTGACTCACCAGCTCTGTTTTGTGATGGGTTTTTTCGAGATATGTTCCCTTGAACTTTTTCCCCCACAGACTGGTTTCTAACCTTGATCCTCCTGAGTAGCTAGGATTACAGGCATAAGCCACCAGTGCCCAGCGAAAAGAATGATAATTTCTGAAGAAAGTTTTATTTTGCTCTTGAAATAAGCCACTGCTTGGGGTGTTGGTTTGGTTTTGCAGTGCATCAGAGTGAGTTCGAATTCTTTCAAATAGAGAACTTAACACAGTGGCTCAGTTTCAACATCAGTTTTGAAAACAGTGACAGCTTTCCTCCCAGAGTCTGCTGACCACCCTAACTTCTATGAAGATTATGGCTCTACAGGGAAAACCTGAGGGTAGGAACCAGAAGGCTTGTGTTTCTCTCATGCTGTGACCCAGAGGGAGGCTTTGGGCAGTATCATCACTGAGACAGGAGGATGAAAGCTGGAAGGAGGAGCCAGAAGGGCATAAGCTCAGGTGAGGGTTTGGGGAAGGGAAGTATCTTCAGACTAAAGGGGAGGGATGGCAGCGAGTACCTGGAGGGGCTTCTCTGTGCCTTACACCTGAGCCAAGCATCCTGAGAGATTCTTCTCTAAGAATCCCCAGTGCTGGATTCTGTACCGCCGGGATGCTCATCACTCCCCCACTCCCCAGCCCCTCTGTGGCGAAGCCAGCTCCTCGGCCCCTTCCTTTCCCAGGCTCTTTCTGCAGCACCCCAGCCTTACCCTGCCTCCTAGGACTCCTCAGATTGACACAGACCTGCCCCTTACCTCACTTTCTCCATGAAACAGTAGCAAAGGCCTTTTGCATCTTACTGAAGTGCAGACACCCACCATTGGGATGCCCTGGCTCTGACCCTGGCACCAGATTCTAGCTCCACCTTGACTAGTAACCATGCAGCCTTAGGTCAATCACCTATTCCCTTGCTTTCGTTGTCATTACCAGTTAAATTAGAAGGTGGATAATAGAATCAGTAAGTCTTTTTTTTTAACTCTAGAGAAATACAGTTCATCAAAAATAAAGGACAATATATCAAGGAAATCTTAATACATCCTTTTAAAAATTTCATCTGAGTTACGGTGAAGTGAAAAAGGGACCAGCCCTTTCTCAAACTCCTTTTTTGACAGGGGGAGTGCATTTGAGACTGGAAATTGTCATTTGTCTTTCAAAAGGTGGAACTCACAGACCAACAGGTAAGTTGATGAGGCTTCCAGAAGAAAAGGGTCCAAGTGGCATTTGGACCTGGATATCAATTTGTCTAAAATATTTCTGTGATCAATGAGCACAGCAATGGCAAGCTTTTTCAAATCAGAATAAGCCTGAAATTTCTGGACTATCTGCCAGATAGTTCTTACAGCATTCCTTCAAAAGAATAAAAGAAGAAAAAGCTTACTATTTTTTTCCAGGTTAACGAAGCGCATCCAGTCCCCCTCCCTGGAGACCCTGACCTTCTCTTGATCCTGCCTCTCCATAGTGCCCAGGCCACTCTTTACAAGGCCAGATAGTAAGGGTTCAAATGCAGACTCAGAATCAGCCAGACTGAACTTGAATCTGCTTCCACCACTTACATGCATGGCTATGGCAAGAACTTAACCCTTTCTAAGCCTTAGGTTTCTCATCTGTGTAACAGGGCTCTTGTGATTAAATGATAGCAAATCATGGCCATAGCATAGTCTTGTCTGGGGAATAGTGAGCAATTAACAAACAACAGCCATTTGTTTTTATACTAAATCTAGATAGTTAGGTAAATTCAATCCCAGAAGACCCTCCAGAGCCCAGTTGGTCACCTGCTCTTTTCTCCTGGCCCCTATTTGCAGATTCGCCATTCCTGCATACCCTAAAGACGAGCAATGAAGTGCTGAGCAATAGTAGGAGTGAAGAGGCCATCAGGAGCCCTGGCTTTGTGACCCAGATAGTCCCTGTGTTTGGCATGCCAGACAAGGCGAACACAGCACATCTAATGGGATTCTCCTTTCTGGGGCAAGAGGAGTGGAGCGCACTCAAGGCCCGGGCTCTGCCAGTGTTTTGGGCACGAGATCAGAACACGTGGGATTCGAGATTTAGTTCCTTCTTCCTCTCATTGATGGGTTTCCAGAAGTAACGGCACTCATCGCCCCCTGCCCACCTCTGCCTCCTCTTCTCCCGCTCTCAAAGAAAGTTTTCTCCTGGCTTCCTAAGAAGAGTTTGCGTGGGGCTTCCCCCTGACCCAGACACCCCGGCCCCGCTGCACCATCTGGAGGAGAGTCTCACCGAAGCAGGGTTAGGGCCCCTTCCAGGTGCAAAACCAGTAATCCGCGGGCCCGGGGGCAGGCGGCAGCTGCGGAGCGCTGGCAGCGGAGCAGGCCCTAGAGCGGCGGGATCCCGGCGAACTTGGCCGGCGCTGAGCTGCCGGCTGCTCCGGGGGCCGACATCAAAGGCCAGGAGCGGGGAGCGCGCGGGGCCGCGGCGCGGGCACCGCCGGGCGCGCGGGGGCGGAGGGACAGCAACCCAGCGTCTCGCGGGTTTCTGGTTCTCTCCAGGATTAAAGAAAAATCCTCCATCCAGGAGGCTTTCCTCCTGCCGGGGCCTGCGGGAGGCTGCTCCGCACCTGGCGACGGCAGGGGAGATAAATAATGACTAAGTGGCCACTGTGATTATGTGAATATTCCTTTCGTTGTCACCTGGACCCAGCAGTGGCCCGGGCGCACGGACTTTCCGGGCGGAGGGTGCAGGTGACCATTCCCTGCCCCGAAGTTCTATTGCTGGACGGAGTGGGGGAGGTCGCTAGCTCCCCACCCTCCAGTGTCGGAGGCCTGCGGCCTTCAGCAGGGGGTCGGCATCTGCACGCTCGGGCAGGGGTGGGTGACCCCAGGCGGCCACCGTGTCTGGGACTGGGGGGCTGGGCCTTGGAAGGTGGGGACTGCAGGGGGAGGTGGAGCTGAGGCAGATTATAGGGAGGGGACTCTGGGTGCTCCCGCTGCTGTTCTTTCTCCCTTATAAGAAACTGAGAAAAGTTGGGGTGGTGGTAAAAGAATGGCTAAGGAAAAAAAGGAGAATCAGACATAGTGGCGCTGGCCTGTAAGGATGGTGAGTTCCAGGTCAGCCTGGGCTACATAGCGAGACCCTATGTCAAAATCAGAAATAAATAAACAAAAAGACCACGGAAAAGCAGGACAGTATCAACAGAAACAAAGCCAAGTAAGAGTTCTCAAATAAAAAGGTGATTTGATGCAACACAGTAGTGCCAGCGTGCACCCCTGGCCCAGCAAAACTAGCATCCCTGGGAACTTATTAGAAATCCAAACCTAGGGAATCACACTCCCAATCTTGGTGGTCAGCAAGCCCTCGGGGTGATCCCAAGGCCATCTCCGATTTGTTTTAAAGGAAGGGTCACGGCCTGGGTGCTGGATAACTGCGTCCTTAGATTTCCCCATCAGTAAAAGGAGGGGTGGGATGAGAACCACGGACACACAGAGGGCCAGGTATGCAATGCCACATTCCTGAGGGCCTGCACTTGTGCCAGCCAGTGGTTGTCTGGCTCAAGTTTGGTTGCCATATTGTCTGATTTTGCAAGGGAAGCTGGAGACTTAGGCGAAATCTCCTGTTTTTCAAATGTTGGCAACTAATTCAATATTTTAACTGCAATTTTGGGTCCTCTCTACAGGCCAAGTCAAGCACATGTGCAGCCTGGATCTGCCCTGCAGGTCTCAGTTCAGTTTCTTAACTCAGCATCTCCTCTTCTTCTGAGAGTCTGGGTTCCTGACATAAAATGTAGGTGCTACCGTGTCATGGAATAGTTTGGTTTCTCAGAAAATATTATGAGCAGAAAAAAATTTTTAGAGCACTTTAGTCACACAAAAATATTATTGTTCCTTTACCTCCCTCTCTGCTGTTCTCTCTCATCCTTGTAATAAGGGAGCCTCACTGTTCTCACTATAATTTAGACCTAAAAAATGCTGATCCACAGAAACATTAAGTACCCTGCACAAAGCCATCTGCTAGAGTCGGCCAGTGCACTGCCATTTTTACAACCACAACTTCCTTGTCAAGGCCCACTCTGAAACAGAGCGAGTGTTTATCAGGCTTTTTTTTTATCCCCTACGAGACAGGCATAGTTCTTAGTGCACAGGGTTTTTCTACAAACACCCTGTGAAGTAGGTATGATTATTGTCTCATTTTATCGATGATGAAGCAGGTCCAGGGAGGTTAAGTAACTTGCCCAAGGTCACCCAGCTTGCATGCAGTAAATGGTAGAGTTGGAATTTTTAACCCAGGCAGTCTCACCATTCCCGAATTATCACTCTTTACTTCCTCTCTGCTCTCAGTGATTAAGCCTCATCCTATCCCGCCCAGATGGAGTCCCTAGGAATATGGCAGCTCGGAAGGACATAAAAGAGTGCAGGGAGCTATGACCCAACCAGGCCAGCCCCCCTGAGACATGCCTGCTAATGTAGCCAGTCCGGCTTAAAGTGTCATGGAGTTTGACAGCTTTAACAAAGGAGGTGTCATCCAGAGAAGATGAAAGAGCAGAACTGTTTATTTGAGGATTAGGGCCTTAAGAAATGTCTGTAACTCTGCAGGCTGCATTTCTGTATCTTCTCCTCCTTGCTCCTCACAGAGTGCTCTCAGGACTTCAGAATGCCCATAATTTAATTTAATGTTATAAGGATTTCTAGGTAGAGGAGTGGTCTCCCTCCCACACAGCACCATTTTTAAATGCTGCAAATGGAAAGAGCACTGAAAATAGGAGTCAGGAGATGGTGCTCCATCCAGCTTCATCAAAAATCGACTGAGACTAGGGAGACAAATTTAACCTTCCACATTCCAGATGCCTCCCCTCCTATTTTGTCTACTGTGGTAGCTACTTGCCACATGTACTACTTCAGTTTTTCTATTGCTGCTGTGTTCAGGAGCCCATGTGGCTGGTGGCTGTCACACTGGATGGTGCAGATGGAGGATATCTGTATCTATGCTTGTGACTGGGGAACTCTAATCTTTGAACACTTAAATTGAACTCTCTGTTTCTGATGTGTGAGCCATTACTACTCACTGTCTGCAAGACATCCGCTGGCAATGGCTGATCTCCATCAAGGGGCACTGGATACAGTGATCTAGTCACAGCCTAGGCTGGTCAGTTCATCCTGTGTTCAAGGGGAGCAACTAGAGAGACCTCCTGTTAGCATTGGCCAAGAACATTACTACTCTCTGAATCCCCCTGGCCCATAAAGGAAGTAGGTACTAGGTTACATTATTTACAGGGTAAAGGTAATAATACTGTTGTATTATCACCAGATAAAATGCAACCCTGAAATTTTACTGGACAGCCTATACTTGTATTTGCTAAATAAAGAAATAACTTACCTGAGAAGCCAGTCTAGGGACTCTGACTCCAGAGCTTATACTCATATGCCTCCATTTTGCTGCCTTTTGAAAGAGGAAGGTGCTGGGTATGATGGCACACACTGTAATCCCAGCCCTCAGGAGGTAGAGGAAGGAGGATTCTGAGTTCAAGGCTAGCCTGGGCTTCATAGAGATCTGTCTCAAAAAGAAGAACAGGGAGGAGGAGGAGGAAGAAGAGAAGGAGAAGGAAGAGGAAGAGATGATGTAAGTTATCTTGTATTCACAGAGACAGAGTCTGCAGCTCCAAGCTAGGTTGTATCTAAAACTAAAGTTAATTGGTGAATTTTTACTCTTGCTCCTGAGTTGGTTTGAACCATTTTCCTCCTGATCTCTGCCTCCTGAGTAACTAGGGTTACAGGTGTGAACCACCACTGCCCAGCCTGGGTTGGTTTTTAACAATCTGAAGTCAATTGATGAGAGATCAGCTCAAATTAACTTACCACAGCCTAGGGATTCTTGGAGTCTGTAAAATGTGGGATAAGTGAGTCTGCTGGCCATTTAATTGACTGTGTGTACTCTGCTGCCACTGTGACTGCCACCGATGATCTGCACTCGCAGGTGATACTGACAGATGAGGAAGGGGTGGGGGTGGGGGAGCTGGGTATCTTTATATCCTTCAGCTCAGACTCGATAAGTGCCCTATTTCTCCTTAAAACCCTGCCTTAGGACTGCTATCAGTGATCAATCTAATTTGGCAAGGCCTTTTTTTGCATCCTTTGTGTTCTCAGAAAATTTGGGCCTCTTAGTATAGTAGAGAAGGAATGTGTATCATCTTATTAGAGACAGGCCAGTCAGAGATGGACCATATCAGGTGGAGGCTCCCTGCCGGTGTCCAAATCAATGAGGCCCAACCTGCAATCGGAGGACCGTGGGAACTCTTCCATGTGCTCACAAGATGAGTGCTGAAGACCTACTATGTGTTGAGCACAGTCTGGGTGCTGAAGATGTAGATGGAGGCCAATAGCAAATGGTCCTTCTGTGCCCTCAGGAGCTGGAGGCTGTAGCCAAAAGAGAAAGATAACAGGAGCCCGGCATTTGGCTTTGGACACATAGTGATCTTTTGCTGCAGCTGACAGATGATCAAGAGATAACTTGGCTGGGTGTAGCTCAGGGGTAGGGTGCTTGCCTAGCATGTGGGAGGCGCTAGGTTGTATCCCCAGCATAGGAAGGAGAGAGACAGAACTTTAGGCTGTGGGGTGGGGTGGAGGAGTCTTTATGTTCTGTATCACCCCAGAATTGACTCTGAATAAAAAGGAGGTTCACTATTCATACATGTTATTATATATGTCATATGTGTTCTATCATTTTGCACGTTTTATCATTTAGTAGTTGGAAGATGTTGGGCAATTTAAAATTTTTTCTCTGTCTTCTTCTCTTTCTTCTTCCTTTTTTTCTTTTGTAGTACTGGGGATTGAATCCAAGATCTCACATATTCTAGGCAAGTGCTATGCTACTGAGCTCTGTGTAACTCAGGCTGGCCTTGAACTCCCAATCCTCCTGTCTTTGTCTCCCAGTGCTGGGATTACAGGCATAGGACACCATGCCTTGCTTTGCTTCTGTTTCCCAACTGGTGAAATGGTGATGGTTATAGCAACTTGCTGGGTTGTCTAATAGTTTTATTAAATTGATATATCACCTTAGTAAAGGACCTGACTCACGGACGTGCAATAGTGAGTGTCACTGGCTATCCAATCAATTCTACCATTGAGTTAAAAATTTAACCCTCCTGCTCATTTGATTTGGAATTTTATAGAGCAGACACTGGAGGTTGATTTTTATCACAGTGTAGCATTGAGACAAAGCATGGAAAAAGGAGAGAGAAAGAAAGAGAGACTGGTAGAGAAAGAGTAGAAAGAGGCAGAAGCAATAAAGGACAGACAATCTAGCAGACATAAGAAGAGCCAGGTGAAGAAAATGCTTTATGTTCACTTTTGACAAACCATTCATAGCCCACACAAAAGGAAGCAATGCTGTAATAGGTAATTATTTAGATGGTATCTGCTTAATCAGTCCCAAATGGTACTCAATTACTAGAGAATTAGAAATCTGTAATTATTGGTGTGGAATTTCAAAAGGAGAGCCTAGGAAATATGCAAATGCTTCTGAGGGATGTCCAGGTGGAACCCAGGCGTGCCAGGCTGCTGCCATTCAATCACCTGGGAGAGGCACTGGCCTATGTTTTCAGAACGCAGCGGGACAATTATGGGTGGGTGTGTGGAGAACAGCTGGAGACCCAGAAGACACAAGTGGAAGCTAAGCTGTGCCTGGAGCCATATTTGAATAGCTGTATCTTATCTGTGGAGTTTTTTTATTTTTGAGAGAGAGAGAGAGGGAGAGACACAGGTAGAGATGGACAGGGAGAGAGACAGAGACAGACACAGAGAGAAAGACAGAGAAGGAAGGAAGGAAGGAAGGAAGGAGAATGACTGTAGGGGGAACTTTCACTGATTTACATCACATGCTCCCTCTTCATGTTGTCTTCATTTCATAAAACAGAGAAAATAGCTGTTGGTTTAGAAGAAGGATGTCAATTTTAATAAAGGAACACTTTGTGCTTGGCATTATCTTGGGTATTTGACATGGTAAACCTTCTAATGGATGAGCTGTTACTATTCCCATTTTGTGGGTGAGGAGCAGGCTCTGACCCTGGAGCAGTGAGGTGCAGAAGGGTTGTGGCATTTTATCAGTGCAGCTCAGACACAGAGGAGGTGCCCACTGAGGCCACGATTGGTGTCTGCCTCTGGCAGCTGACTCTTCCCCATTCCAGCTGAACCTTGGGCTTCTCTCCCTGGTGTGTACTCCTCACCACCCTCCCAGCTCCCTCAAGGGAATAATATCCCACATGTAACTTCTGTAGAGAGTCATGAAGTAACAGCATATGTCCATTTTGGATGACATATACCCAGTGAGCCAAATTCCTCTTCATTCCCACTTGCCCCCGCCCAGATTCCAGGAATACTCCACTATAGGACCAAGGAGTCCTGTAGATGGTTCAAATGTGCTAGAGATGCTTTTGGGGTCACATCAAAGCTATGCCAACAGGTACCTCCTGGATGCCAAATAGAACCACAACTAAAAGCTAGAAGCACATCTGTAATATAAAATTAAGAATCTATTGATAGGAGCAGGAACTTGTGATTGGCTGCACAACATGATAGGTAGGGGTGACAAGATACTGATGAGGTCCTTCAGGACACCCCCCAGGGCCCTCTTCCCACCTTGGAGAAAGAAGCCTTCCTATCCAAGTGAAAGGCATGCTTTGTTGTCAGATTTGCCATATGAGGGATGTGTTTTGTGTGTGTGTGTGTGTGTGTGTGCATGTGTGTGTGACACAGAGAGACAGACACAGAGCGAAAGACTGAGACAGAAGAGAGGCCAAGAGAACATTTGACAGGCAGCATGACGATGACTGAAGTGGCTAGGACAATCAGCCAGGAGACCTTAATTCTGACTCTGTCCCCATTTCCTGTGTGACTTTAAATCTGTCAGCTCCCTCTCTGGGCTTCATTGTGCTAATTTTCAAGATATAGGAGTTGGAGTTGGAGGAGATGTTTTAACCTGGGAAAGAATTGGGTTGTCCTGGAGGTGATTTGGGGACTACCCCCTTAGCAGCCCTTGAAAAGCAGCTCCTCCCAGACCCCCAAGTCCAAGTCCTCCCTTCCTACCATAGTTGCCACCCGGATGCAGCCACCCATGAGAACTGCCTCTGACTCCCTGTTGATGTTTCAACACTTCTTTCCCCCCTCACCCCCGCCTTGCTGTGGGGGCCAAAGCCACAAGCAAGTAGGCATGTCCAGACTTTGGTTCTCACAACACCACGAGCAGCCTGTTCTCAGAGGTGAGCCCATCCGGACCCAGACTTCCAGCCCAGCATGCTTATCTACAGACAGCTTTGTTCCTCGGGGCCCAGCACGAGACTCAGTTTCAACACAGCCAGCAGATCTCAATCTCGTGGCCCGCCCCATCCGCAGGCACTGCCTCCAGCACCCTGCTCACCCCTCAGAGACTTGGCTCATTGTCTCGAGGGACAGAGGCACCTGCACCCTCCTGAGCTTCTCTGGTCCCAGGCAGGAGTGGTGACAGCAGCAGGGGTGAGGGGATTGCATAAGCCTCCTCTGGAGGGGCAGTGAGAGCATCTATTTATTATTTTTCTGCTGATTTATTGGGCTGGCAAAGCCCTGCTGGTGATGAGAAAGCCTTGGGAGCTCCTGATACCGCTGTTCTCCACACCTGAAAGAGGAGGGCGGGGCCAGAAGTATGCTGGGCATGAGGACTTGGAGTCCTGAGATGGGTCCACATCACATATGAAAGTGCCAACCCAAAGCACTCGGGGCCTCTTTGGGGGAACTCTAACTGTGGTCTTCAGAATGGGACTGCTATTTGGGGTCATTAGAGAGGCTGTCCCAAGCAAACTCTGCCTGTTACCATGGGATGAAGGACTGTGTCAAGGTATAGAGTAGTCTATATCCAAGACACAGTTTAGAGTTCAAATTTTACCAACAGTTGACCTTCATTGACAGTCTGAGTTTGAGATTTAGGTCTAGAAGAGAGAGTACCAATTATTTTAAAGCTATTTTTATTAGTGTACATTAATTGTACAAGGAGGTTTCATTGTGACAATTCTACACGAGTGTAGCATATTTTGAACAAGTTCACCCCCTCTATTTTATTCCCTTCCTCCTGACCTCCTTCCCCCACTTTTCAAGTAGTGTTTGGTGGATTTCATCATGCTATCTATCTGTCTGTCTGTCTATCTATCTATCTATCACAAACTTCAATCCTCCCCCCCAGTACCCACTCCTTTTCCCCTCCCCTTGTACTGATCCCCCCATAGTCCCCATTTTACATTCAAGTGAGATGATATAATTTTAATAAAAGAATACTTTCCATGCTGAGCACTATTTTAGGTATTTGACATTAATTTATGGTGATCCTCCATAATTACCTATGGTGGAAGAGTTACTATTATTCTTCACACTTCATAGGTGAGGCATTAATAGAAACTAAAGTGAACTTGACAATAGCAAATGTACTGGCAGGAGCTCTGTAGACACCTAGTGTCAACACCTTGGTCCTCTCTGAAGATTTATATTCAGTTCTTCCTATGCCTTCTCTGTAAGCTGTTGCCTAAATCTCCTTCAAGTCCTAGTCTAGTTCCATGTCCCTGACCACCATTCCCAGACCACTCCAGGCCTCTAGATCACACCTCCTTTGAGCATCTACTGCTTGCAAACTTGCCCACATCATTTGGCCCTGCATCTGCCATATTGTCTATTGTTCCATAATTCCTTCTTATCTGTGAGTGTTATCTCCCTAAAGAATCTATGAGACTAGGAAGCCTATCTCTTATTTCTTTTGGAGCCTGTCTGCCATTAATTCCTGGCATGGTGCTGATCACAAAGTTGGGCTTAATAAATATACACTTGATTAAGAACGATTATACTTGTCAATAGATAAAAAGAAGTCAGAGACAAGGCATAACTGTTCTAATCCCTTGGAAAAGACAGACATGCTTACAATTATTGCCCAAATTCCCTTTTGTCTCCTGTCCTCCTTTTCGGGGGCTCATGTGACCAGTTCTGGCTAATGGTCTGTGAGTGCCAGTGCCAAGTATCACTTCCTATCTGAGTGACTTCAAGACACTGAGTTTTTTGACACTCTTCTGTCTTCTGCCATTCCCCCATTGGTATGGCAGGTAACAAGATGTTGGTGCCTCATCAGCCTCAGTCTCCAACTGGCCAGATGGAACAGAGCTCCCAATGGGAAAGTCATGTGGCATGGTGTATTTTAGTTTGCCAAGGTTGCAATAATAAAACCACAGATCGAGTGGCTTAAACAATAGATGTTTATTTCTCACAGTTCTGGAGCATAGACATCTAAGACCAAGGTGCCAGCAGGTTTGATATCTTCTAAGGCCTCCCTCCTTGGCTTGCTACTTTCTTGCTATGCCTCCACATGATCTTTGCTCTGTGTGCACATCTCCTGGTGTTTCCTTATGTCCCACTCTTCTCTTCTTATTAAGGACACCAGTCAGATTGAATTAGGGCTCACCTTAATGGCCTTGATTTAACTTAACCATCTCTTAAAAGTCCCTGTCTCCAAATATATTCACATTCTGAGGCACTAGGGGTTAGGGCTTCAACATAGGAATTTCTGGGAGACACAGTTCAACTCATCACAATGTGTAAAGCCTTTGAGATGTAGGGGTTTGTTTCTTAGTGCAGAAGAATCTAACCTCATTAGTATGATCCCATTCTACTTATTTTTCAGTAATGATGATCTCCAGATTGGAAAGGAACTACAGAAGATAAGGAGAACTAATTTTGGCCCAATATAGGTTCCAAAAGAGCATCTAACTGGGCATTTCTCAAACTATGGTCCAGGAACCACATGCATTAGAATCACCAAGATGGTTAAAAATGCATCTAGACTTAGTTCTGTGCCAGACTCTCCAGGGGCAGCCCCTGAGCACCTCCTGTGTTTCAGTTTTGGTTTTTGCCTTACACATGACAGGCAATCCACTCTAGAATATCTGCCTTTCTAACACCTCCCAGCTAATTGTTAAGCACAGTTAAGTTTGAGAAACTCTGCTCCCCCACCATAAATGAGATATTCTCAGATCAGTGGTTCAAGAGCTTGGGTAAGCACTAGAATTACATTAGAAGCTTTAAAAATTTCAGGCTCTCTTCCTCATTCCTAGAGAATCATTTTTAATTGGTCTGCAGAAGGACCTATATACCATGTTGTTGTTGCTTAAAGTTTCCTCTGATGGTTCTAATACAAGCCCTTGACTTGGATTAATTGTTTAAAGGCATTTCCGGTTATTTCAGTGGGTTCACTAAGAAGGAATGGATCTAGGATGGAGGCAGGAGCTGACATGGATGTAATTGGCATTGAGTCCTGGTTTAAATGTGGAGGACCTTCAACAACAACTAAATGATTCTCACTCATCTGTGGTTCCCCATTCAGATGGTGCTACTGACACCCACCACAGGGCAGTACCACCAGAACCTCTGTGTGTGTGTGGCGACATTTTCCAGATGAATTGACAGTCTCTGTCACCAGCAACTTTATCTTCATAAAAAATTTTTTTAAAAGGATGGGGGGGCTTCCTTTAACATGATCAGCTTCCATGAAACCGTGTTTCTTGTTACTCAGGCTTACGTCAACTTCTTCACCTATAAAGTGGGTTTAACAGCTTCTCCTATTTAATATGGTTTTTGTGAGGATTAATTAGACAAAACCAAGTTACACACACACACAAAGATTCATTGTACACAAAACTTTTGACTTTTTATTTCACAAAAATAAGCTGATTCTTACTGTAGTGTGTTGAGTAATGGCTCCCTAGATTTACCTGGAACCTGTAAATGTGACCCTATTTGGAAAAAGGGTCTCTGCAGATGCAATGAAGTTAAGGTGAGTAGAGTTAAGTGAGGTACTCTTGGACTTAGGATGGGTCCTAAAGCTAATGACAGATGTCCTTGCATGAGGGGAAAGTGTTGTGAAGATGAGGTAGGGATTGGAGTGATGTATCTACAAGTCCAGGAAATCCAAGGGTTGCCAGAAGGCACAAGAACATGGAAGAAACAAATGATTTGCCCATCCAATCTTTGGAGGTAGTGGGGCTCTGCCAACATCTTATTCTTGGATTTCTGGCCTTCAGAACTGTGCAAGAATAAATTGCTGTTGTTTTAAGATGAGTTTGTGACAATTTGCAACAGTAGTGCAGGAAACACAAGTACTCACAAGCATATTTAAGCAAAGGTGTTGATTAGTCAATGGGCAATGCAAGGAAGGTGGCCAGATGAATGACTTGAGGATGGAAAATACTACTGTGGTCTTTAAATATTTCAGAAGCCATCTGAGGAGAGAAAGGCAGTGACATTGACTGAGGAGTGCTCTGAGTCTCTGGGCCTCATGTGTCAGGTTCACCATTCCTTTCCTTAGGAAATACTTCCTAAGCCCTGACTCCATGTGCTTTATTTTGGCAGTACTAGGGTTTGAACTCAGGGCCTACACCTTGAGCCACTCCACCAGCCCTTTTCTTTGTGATGGGTTTTTTTGAGATAGGGTCTCTCAAACTATTTGCCTGGGCTGGCTTTGAACCTCGGTCCTCCTGATCGCTGACTCCTGAGTAGCTAGGATTACAGTCATGAGCCACCCGTTCCCAGCCTCACTTTTAAAGTTTTTTTTTGAGAATGGTCTTACTATGTAACCAAGACGAGCCTCAAACTCACTCTGTAGTCGAGGCTGGCCTGGAACTCTCAATCATGCTTCAGCCTGCTGAGTGCTGGGATTATAGAAGTATACCACCATGCTTGGCTCTAGTTTTTACTTTTAAAGGCAGATTTAAAGAAATATATGAGTTTTTCTCCAGGCCAAGGACCTTCTGAGAAGCTTGGCTGGTGGAATTATAAAGCATTACTATCCAAATGGTGGTAATTTTCTCTGAGGACAAAATACCTAGGAGGAATTGAAATGTCTCTTGACTGCTACTTTGTAAACCCATAACTTTAAAAGACCATGAGAAGCAGAGAACACATTTTCAATTTTATAAAGGGAATTAAGAGGAAAACAATAGGTTTTTCTTGTAAACAGAATCCATTGTGAGTTAGCTTTGGTTGAATTCAGCTTTTCCACAAAGTAAAAGATACCATCAAATTATGAATGTACCTGTATTTGCAGTGAAGCCAGGAAATTCCAACAACATCTATTTATCAGAAACAGATATAGACAGCTCTACAATACTTGAAAATGTCCATCGTTATTGTTAACTTTGCTTTAAATCCAAGGAACTATGCTATGTCATCAGAGACTTGCCATTTAAAGTAGTGTGTGGGAAGGAACGAAGGTACAGAAAAGTAAGTGCCTGCTTTTCTCCTGAGAAAATATATATATATTTTAGGAATAATATAAATCATCAGAATAGATACAAAAACAAGGAAGGCCAAAAGATTTCTTCTTTGGGTGATGATTGGTAAAGAGAAGCAATCTAGAGGCTACTGCTGAAAACCTCCCATGCCTTAATGGCCTGAGAGCTTACACAGAACCACATCCAGGGCTGTGGATTTACCTGAACAAATAGACAGAGGTTTTCCAAAGCTGCAGTCTAAATTCTGTTTACAGTGTAAATAAGAAAGACACAAACAGCTCTCTGATGAGCTACTGTCACATCTGGGCTGCCGCGTGGGAACAGAGGCGGGTTGGGAGACTTGGCTGGCTGGGGTGCTAAGATCTCTCCTCCTGGTAAGACTTGGGAGATGCAACAGATAAGAGATCTGGAAAGGATTTCTGTGTTCTCCGCTCTCTGCAAACAATACAGGGCTACTGTCTTCACCTATTATTTCTCTAAAAAGTAGCCAGATGGGAATGTGAAAGCTGGAATCTCAAGAGCTCGTCCAGCAGCCCATCCTGGAGCAGAAATCCCTGTCACTGTCTCGTCCCCTTTGGTTGAGCCATTGGTCTGCAAAGGCCCAGATAGTTAGCATTCAGTCAGGGGTGGTGTGTGCATGCGGTCAGTACTTATTGAAAGTTGGCACTCTTTATGAAGCTCTCTATTCCTTGCTATGGGAGATACAACGATGTTCAGATACTTCCTGATGTCAGAGCTTTCAGTCTAGTGAGTTGATAAGCTGGTGGGAATTCAGAAAGTGAAAGGAGACTAAAGATGGTCCCCAGGATGCAGAGCCAAGCCCCAGTGCTCAGGCTGATGGCTAAGACCCTCTTCCATATGCTGCAGCCTGCTCTCCTCTATATCCCCTCTAGCCAGTCCAGAGTACTGACTTTACTGCACTTCGACAGAGACCTCTCCATTTGGCATGTCCCCATCCCTTCCTTTCCACCCAGCCAAGCCAGTGAGCCCAGCTCCAATTTCTCCTCTTCTATAAAAGCTTCTGCAAACCATCTTAGTGGGAAGTGTTTTGTACCCCTTTTGAATATTCACTCCACTTACCGTCTAGAACTGGGATTCCCAAACTGCACTAAGGCACCCAGAGTCTGCTCACGTTCCCAAGGTGCTTTGAAATATTTCAGACTTTTTCCAAGAAAACATCTGTCAGAAAGCTTGCTAACTCCCAACTCAAGAAAATGCACACTTCCAACATTAGATTGGGTTACATTTCTTTTTCTCTTTTTTGTGACTTTGCATTTTAGTAATTTATTTTCCATGTATCTAACACAGAAGAAGAAATTCCCACATATTGTATTCCAAGGCACATAAGACAGTCATTCTAACAGAAGAATTTGCTAAGCACGGGAACTGTCTCTCAGAGCTGAAGTTAAGAATGACAGAGCCCTGGCCTCCTCCCACTTGGAAATCTCTCAAGTGCCACATTCTTCTGGTGACTTTTTTTTTTTTTTTTTTTGCAATTGTTGTGATTAGAAAAAAAAAGTTCTAAGTGGAAATCAATGAGACAGGAAATGAAAATGGGTGTGTCCAACCTGATTCTATGGTTTGAAAAGTTGTACAGTGCCCATAAATAAGTCATTGTAATTATTTAATAATGGATCACAAATAATTTTTCTTTCAACCTTTTGTGTATTACTTTTTCAAATGGCTACCAAGATTTTAGCCATAAATAATTATTAAGTCATTTGGACCTAATTACATAATTACTTAAGAAATGAAAGTGCTGGTATTTCTTTTGCCTAGGGGCAGCATGGAAAAAGTACTAAGACACTAAGTGCTCCTGAATGGAGGAAGTTTAGGAACCTCTAGTCCAGCATCAACTTGACACATTGCTTGGCAGTGTGAATTCTTGTTTTATCTCCTCTGGTGTTTACTTGCAAAGCAAGCCAGGCTCTTTTGCTTGTGTATTTAGTTTGCCCTTGGGCTGGACTTGAGAAAAATAAGAGAAAAGTTTCCTCCTGAAGACCCAAGGGAGCTGCAAGAAAGGAGAAAAATTGACCAGCAGATGTGTCTGAGCGAACTGAATGAGCTTAAATGGGTTAAGAACCGAGAAAGAGGAAGGTCAGGAGGAATCTACAAATAAAATAAAGTTTAATTAACTAAACGATTGGGGGATTGTATCACTTTTTTTCCAAGGCATGTCACCACTTCTCTGCAGCTAAGCTTTAGAACAGTCTGTGTTTTTCCTTATTTCATAATGGGGGTATATTTTAAGTAAATTTGTTTTATTACTATTAATAGATGTTTTAAAGTTAGTACTAATGAGGGAATGAAAAGTTGTTTCCATGTTTGTTTGTTTGTTATGTTTTATTTTGCTTTCAGTGCTTTATATCTACAGTCATTGTAATTATGCCTAGAACACCCTGTTTTACTATTTAAACAAAGCTCCAGTTCATTCACTTGTTGATAGCTAGATGTACAGATGAACTTAGAGGAACCTCCCCTAGTGAATGTGCCAGCTCCTGGTAGGCAGGGATGGCACTGTGTGCTGTTGGACTGATTCTCTGTTCAGGGTCTTGAATAAAAAAATAGCTAAGGGTTTTTGATTGATTGACTCTTGGGATGGGGGTGGCTCATGCCTGTAATTCTAGCTACTCAGGAGGCTGAGATCAGGAGGATCATGGTTCGAAGCCCTCGCTGGGAAACAGTTCTGTGAGACCCTATCTCAAAAAAACCCATCACACAGACACACACAAAAGGCTTGTGAAGTGGCTTAAGGTGAAGGCCCTGAGTTCAAATGCTAGTACTGTAAAAAAAAAAAAAGAGAGAGAACTTCGTAAATTTACAACAATGGTTTAGAATTTAGATCATTTTTGCCAATGCTTTAGCTGAATTAGTAAGTGGTTACAGCCTCTCAGATTCTTCATAGTATTGATAGGAGGCTTAAATAAGGTTGTATGGCAAGACAGTGCACAAAATAAACACTCATTAAAATTCATCTGAAATTAACAAGACATTGAATTGTTTCCTTGAGACTACCCCTTTCTTTTGCCATTTCTTTCCTTTTCAGACTTTCTTGTTGTTGACTGACCATGTAAGCTTTGAACACCCTTTCTTACTTTGCCTTTTAGCCCTGTATTCTTTTGATTTTTACTTGCCAGCCTGCCCTCTGACCATTGGTGTGCAGGCTTTTGCATTTGTGTGTTTGGTGCTTTTTGGTCTGGGCTCCTCCCCCAGGGCCCTCAGCCTGCAGTGGCCACACACATGACAGCTGCCTTGGTGAGGGCTTGTTGGGAGTGGAAAGTGATGCAGCTGTGACCATATCTTCAGACAAAGTTAAAACATGGGGACTCCCTCCTCCCCCTCCCCAAAAGAAAAACAAACTGTGGATGAGATTTGTCCTCTCAACTTAGAAATTTAGAATCAAGCAATGATTATATAGCTGAACCTGGTCTTAAGCAAGTTCCTTAATATTCCAAGTTTGCTTCTTTGTCTATAAGAATGGGACTAAAAACAGCAGCTACATTTTAGAGTCGCTTTGAGGATTAAATGCTAATTCATGAAGTGTGTAGTGTGCCAGGTTCAGTGGAGGTGTCAGTCACCAAGGGTCTTGTTTGAAGCCTGTATGACATAATCAAGTCTCTTAGCCTCTCTTGACCCCAGATTTCATTTCTGTAAAGTGTCGATGGACACCTTCCCCATCTGCTTGACTGTAGTGTTGTGATTAAAACTTTGAGAAGACTTTGTAAATTGAAAGTTCTGTGCAAACACAAGATTTCAATTTGTGGCTGGTGGAGTGGCTCAAGCGGTAAGAATGCCTGCTTACCAAGTGTGAGGCCCTGAATTCAAACTCCAGTGCTGTCAAAAAAAAAGAGATTTCAATTTGTTATCACTGGCCTCTTTTTTTATTGGGATCATAGGAGCTGTGGTAAAGGCCTCCTTTTCTGAGGAAGGGTTCTGAGTGCTGGGTGTGCATGCTCAGCCTGGCTTAGGCATCTGCCAACCCCTGTGTTGGCTTCACTCTCAGAAGCCATCTCCCCAAAACATCCTGGGAGATGGATTTCTTGTTTCTTCCTGAGCACACAAACAAGTCCAGAGCCTGGTTTTCAATCTCTCCTTCCCCCAGTTAGGGAAAAGTCAGGCACTGTCAGCTCTTCTTCAGGTCCCAACAAGCCCTGGGCTGCCCTGGAGGAAGGAGGAGAAGAGAGGAGACGGAAACTCTCTCTGTAAAACTTGGCTTTGACTGAATAGCTTCCAGTTGCCTTGAAATTTAATCTTCTTTTGAACTCAAGTTTGCCGTCAGTCACATTCTTGGAAGGCAATGAGCTCCAGCCCTGTCCTGGCGGGTGGAAGTGGTGATTCCTTTCCAAGAACCCCACTCCTGGGGAGTTTGAAGCTGCGTGCTTTCCCCTCACCTGTTCAGGGAGACTGGAGTGTCCAGGGGGCTTTGGTAGGAGGGATCTGGGCTTAGGAAAGAAAGTGGTTCTCTTTCTCTCTGGAAAGGAACATCTTGCTATCCCTTCCACATACCCTTACTAAATCTCCAAATGTCTGGCTTCTCCACTCCAAGGAGAACTCGACCTTGTATGAACATTCACTAAGGCATGAATTATCAATTCAACAAATTTGTGCTGAGTACTTACCATTGGTTGTAGGCACTGGGAAGAACAGTGGACAAAATGAGCAAGACACCTATTCTCCACAAATGCACCACCAACCTTGGCCCACAGAAGAGTCAGGACTGAAATCTGCCAGTCAGATCTGCTCTGAACATGAGAAGGTTTGGGCTTGAGCAAAGTGTGTGAAGGGAGCTCAAGTGGTAGAGCATTTGCCTAGCATGTTGGAGGCCCTGGGTTAGATCCCCCAAACCTAAAAAAACAAGTTTAGGTTTGAGAGAGAGTTGATATGCGAAAGGTGTGTGCTGTTGGGTAAACCACTTCATGTCTATGACCTGTTTTCTCATCAGTAAAATGCATGTTTTCTAAGTCAGTTGGGGCTACTATAACAAGTTACCACAAGCTGGGTGACTTAACAAAAAAACATTTATTTTCCCAGTTCTGGAGCCTGGAACTTTGTGATCAAGTTGCCAGCATGGTCCAGATCTGGTGACGTCTTTTCTGGGTTGCAGACAGTCAATTTCTCATTGGGTCCTCACATGGTATAAAGCGATAAGAAAGCTCTCTGGGATCTCTTTCAAAATGTCACTAATCCCATTCATGGGGACTTCATCCTTGTGAATTAGTGACCTACCAAAAGTCTTACTTCCTAATATTATCCCATGGGGGTTTGAACATATGACTTTTTTAAAAGACAGGGTCTCAATATATAGTCCAGGATGGTCTTGAACTCTTAATAGTCCTACCTTAGCCTCCTGAATGTTGGAATTACAGTGTGAGCTGCCACACCCAGCCAACCATATGAATTTTGGACAAACATTCAGTCTACAGCAATCATGGTATGACCTGCTCATCTGCTGTCACTGCAGCGATATAAAGGAAAATAAGCTATTTTTATATTACAACAATCTGTGCGAATTGGACCAGTATGGGTTAACTGTACAGTTTCAAACTTTTTATTTGAACATTTGACATTTTTTGAACGCCTACTGTATGCTAGGCACAGAAGACACAGATGAGTAAGATTCTGCCCCTGCTTTCTGGTAGAGAAGCAGTTAATTGTCAAGCTGTGTGGTGAAAGCTATGGTAGAACCACACACGAGAACTACAGAAGAATCAGGGAGGGTGAAAAAGTATTGTGAACAAAGAATGGGAATGAACGAAAGCACAATTTCCTGGGTTTAAGGAATCAGATGTTGACCAAGGAGTCAGAGAACAGATGTCTACAGGGACTGGCTTATGGGAGGCCTTGTCTACCATGTGATAGTGTTGGACTTTATTGTCTAGGCCATAGAGTAACACTGAAAGGCTTTGAGAGAGATCTGTGGTATCTTTAAAGGCAGCTATGTGAAGGACTGACTGAGCAGGGAATGCAGAAACTGTGAGACAAGAGCATCACAGTACACCGAGAGCAAGGTAGAAACTTGAAGTAGGGGGGTAGAGAGGTTAGGGTGTCTCTGTGAAATATTTAAGATGTGGATTATAGGGCTTAGGTATTGACTGGACACAGAACAAGTGGGGTTAGGACATGAAAGAGGTCCCAGGCCCCTGCCTGAGTTCCTAGGTAGTGAGTGCTGTGAAGAATCAGAAAGGAGAGAAGGTTGAATGAGTGTGTGTGTGTGTGTGTGTGTGTGTGTGTGTGAGAGACAGAAAGAGAGAGAAAAGAGAGAGAGGAGAGAGAACAAATGTGAAGTGCTTGTTGGATTTCCATGTAAAGAGGCATAGCAACTAGCCCTTGCTCTAGACAGCCCTTGCTTTAAATGGTTCCAACATGGAATTTTAGAGCCCAGGTGTTATTTAACACAGTTCTACTTTCAGTTACCATAGCGTACTAACTGTGAGTGGTGACACTGAGCACTCACTTGGCTGCTAGCTCTCCAGTCCAAAAATCCGCTACATAAATAACAGATGTGCTTCATTATCTATGACCAATGTTGGCATTAAATAAAAATGACCAAGTGGGCCAAGATTCAAACAATGGAGAAATCAAGAACACAGCCTGAAGTCTTGCAAACACCTGTCTCTGCCCTCTGCTCCCATCCCTGCCCCTCTCGCATGGAAGGGCTTTCTGGGAGAAATATCATCTGGTGCCAAGCCCTCAAACACAGTGTTAGAGAACTTTTATAGCTAGAAATTCACAAGGTGAGCTCAACAGAGCTTTTCCTGTTTTGTGCAAATAATTCAATTTCTCACACACCAGCCCTATACACTGTACCCAGTACTGCAGTGTCACAAAAGAAAACAGAAGTCACAGAAGACAAATACCTTGCTTCTCTCTTCACTACACTTCAACAAGTTTCTGGTAGCTCTTGAACTAAGAAAGGGGGAGAAAGAAAGTAGAGAGGAGAAAGAAAATGAGCACTGGCCTAGGAGCCTGAGTTTCTTCATCTGAAAAATGGTACTATTGAGGCATTTCATTGACTTGTTGCAAAGCTAGAAAGAGATAATGGTTTTTGCTGTTCTCGTGTTTTGAGACAGGGTCTGGCTATGAGTTCAAGTCCAGACTGGCCTCAAACTTGCAATTCTCCTGCCTCAGACTCCCAAGTCCTAGGATTACAGGCTTGCCCCACCACAACTGGCTCTGAAAGAGATAGTGTGTCTTTCAACTATGGAAGACAGCTCAATATTGGGTTACAATGAAAATGAGCTAGGCACTAGTGGCTCATACCTATAATCCTACCTACATGGGAGGCAAAGATCAGGGGGATTGCAGTTTGAAGCCAACCCCAGGGAAATAGTTTGGGAGATCCTATTTCAAAAATATCCTCACAAAAAACAGTGCTAGTGGAGTGGCTCAAGTAATAGAGTGCCTGCCTAGCAAGTGTGAGTCCCTGAGTTCAAATCCCAGTACTTCCAAAAAGAAAGAAGAAGAAAATACCTGGAAATGGAAGAAGAGTAAAGAATGTGGAATCTTTGTTTCCCATCCACCTCAGGAGCAGTAACAATAACAGCCACAAAAAATTATTGGGCTCCTACTACACATTAGGCTCTGTGCTATAATTATTAGCTTCTACCCATTTTGTGCTTAGAGCAGGTGACTTGGGCTTCACAGGGATTTTCTCATTCAGTTCTCTAAGGATTAGCGACTCAGCCTTCGTCAGCAACTAGCACCTCTGTGGGAATGAGTTTGTCAGGATCCAGAGGACAGAGAGGTTTCCATTCGGAAGGGAGAAGGCCAAGGTTTGCAGCCTGGGCTGCTCTTGGGGAGAGCTGGTTCCATCAAATCTATGTCATGGTTCGGGGTCCTTATGGACCACCTCTGTGATGTGGGGAGGTGGGTCACCTGATCTCTATTGACCTTTATTTTCTGGAACACCAGGATATTAACAGTATCCATCTCATAGCGACATGGAGAGCCTCCAATCCCATAGTGCACATGGCACTCCTGTAGGAGATGCTGGCCACCAGCCCATGCAGAGGGCAGGGAGGGCCACTCCTGTCTGGCTATGAAGGAGGCTTATACAGGAAGCGGTAAGAAAAGAGCCAGGGGCTCCCTGGCAGCCTGAGCCCAGCTACCACAAAAGCATCTATCAGCCTGGGAATCCTCCATGCCTCTGTTTAGGAGATAATCTGAACTGTCCACAAGGCAGAATTCTGGGATGGAAATCACAAAAGCCAGCCAGGCACTGACTAATTAAACAACTACTGGGCCTGGTGCAGATTCTTTATTTCTTTTCCTCCCTCTCTCCTTTCCTTTCTGCCTCCCACCCCCTTCCATCTTCTCTGTCTCTCCTTCTCCTCCTCCTCCCCTCACTTGTTTCCTCCTTTTAAAAACATTTATCGAGCATCTACTGTAAACTAGACACCTCTAGAGCCAGGGTCCAGAAGTGAACAAAACACTGCCTCCTTTCTTAAGAGGCTTAAGTTCCAACTTAAGAGACAAAGAAGTGAAATTCAGTCACATATAGCTTAACCATGGTGATATAGGTGGAGAAATGTGGTGTTAGGTGCTTTTGTTATTTTGCAGACATCACAGAACACATCCACACAAATGGTGGAGGTCAGGCATCCAACATGGTCCCCGATACGGTCAAGAGATTTGGTGGGCATGAGATGCATGTGGCTGTGGTAGGCATAACGGCATCCTGGTTTACAGTACACTTTCTTTTTTTTAATAAGTAGAAGTACATTTTAAAATAACGGTAAAATAGTAGTGTAAACATAATGTAAACATTTTCAAGTATTATGCACTGTGTATAAATGCATGTGTTACACTTTTATAGGACTGGCAAGGTAGTAGGTTTGTTTACACCTGCATCAACACACACGTGAGTAATGCGTTGTTCTCTGACATCACTAGGCAATGGGAATTTTTTAGCTTCGTAACGATCTTGTGGGACTACCATCATATTCGTGGACCATGAGATGGAAGAGTCATTGCGCAGCACATGGCTACATGTACTGGCAAGGTCTGTGGGAAAACAAGGAGGGAAAGAGGACCAGGACTCAGAGGGTGGGGAGAGTGGCATTTTAGGAGGTTTTCTGGGGAAGGACTTGTTGATAAGATGATGTTTAAGCAAAACCCTGTGGGATGGATTTCCTTCAGCTGCCAACATCTAAACACACGCATCTACTGTGTGTAAAGATGCAATGCTGTGTGCAGTGTATACACCTACACACAGGGAAAGACACGCATGTGCAGAGGTATTTGGGTAGGACTGGTCCCTGACTTTCCGATATGAGTACACTTTGAGCCATGCCTGTCCACCAGCTGCCTAGTGACACCAACTGCTCCCCTCCCACCACCACTAATGCAACTTGGGTACTTCTTGCCTTGCAGACCCCAAGTTCTTCCCACTTCTCCCAGCCTCTCACTGACCCTGAGCTGGCCTGGGGCTGTGAGGGATGGACTGGCAGGGAAAGAGAGGAGGGAAGACCATCTTTGGGGTCCTTTCTTCTCCCTTCCCTCATGACACCTCACTGTGAAGGGGCTTCACAGACACATCCTCACTCCCTCATTATCCCCACCTTTGGAGAGGCCCCCTAAGATCTTGGGGTCTGCACTGTGTTCAGTTTTCCTTCCTTGGAGCATCCCATCCGTCATGCACATTTACCTTTTCTCACAGGGTGTAGGAAAGGAGGAAGGGAAGAACAGAGGGAGGAAGAGAACAGAGAAGGGCCAGGCCTCTTTTTGCCTCATGTAAGTAGCATCTTTGGAACTGGTTACCAGCCTTGGAAATCCTCAAAGGACTGGGCTTTGCTTCAAAGACTTGTGCTTAGACCTCCTGTAAAGTCCCCTGCCATCTTTTAGATAGGGAGAAGAGCAAAATCTGTCAGATGGAACAGGTGGCCAGAGGAGAAGGAGAGGCCAGAGCTGAGTGGGGTTGAGTGTTGAAGGAGCAAAGATGGCCAGTGGAGAGGAGAGCTGGGGAATGGGGTGGGGTGGGGAAGCAGGACAGAGCAGGAGTATCTGCCAACAGAAGTCCTGAATCCTTAACCCCTCTTAGCCCCTCCCCCCGCTGGAGCCCTTAGGAGACTCTTCCAGGAACCAGGGGACACCCCCCGCCCCACCATAGGCACATGTGAGGAGTGAGACAGTGAGGTCAGTGGTAAAATATCAGATAGACCCATGGTCCATCCTCCTCAGCCAGGCGAGTCCTGTACCCCTACACTTCCTCATGCACCAAAGGGCTGCTGTGTCTGCCACAGCAGGAAGAGCTGCCAAACCCATTGCTGCTCTGAAGTCAAAGCAAACCTAGCATAAACACAGGGGCTTCTTTGAATTCTCCACATGAAATGCTTACTGTGTTTCGCCTGGAGCAGCTGAGATTTAATAAGGGAACGTTCCCATGGTGATTCTATTAGAAACCTTCACAATCAGCTACCACTGATCGAGCGCCTGTACCCAACAGCCACTGGGCTCCAGGCAGCTTGCCATGAACTCTCCTCCCTGAGATCCTGGCAGGCACCCACCACCACCACACACACACCACACACACATGTTATAGTGAGGAAACTTCTCAGAGATTCAGCAATGTTAAGTAACTAGCCCCAAGTTATATAACTAGTAGGTGTTGGAGTCAGAGTTGGAATCCAGAACTGAGTAACTCCAAAACCTGAGCCTGTCTCACGGAGCTATCTGTCTTCCTTTAAGAATTTTCCAGGTCCTGAATTTGATCCCCAGCACTGCAAAAACAAACAGGTGAAGGACTTTTCTAGGCAGCAAATTCAGACCTCTTAGGGTTGGTTCTGACAACGCCAACTTAACTTTTGTCTTCTCTAGGTGTACTGCTTTCTTCTAAAATCTAAGCAAGTCTGCAAGACTTGGAAACTTCTGGAGGTAACTCAGAGATGTGTAAGATTCCATTTAGGACTAAGTCTTAATGCTACACATGGACTTTAACTCATCAGCATTTAGGCATTTCATTTAAAAATTATAATTCAGATTGTAGAAACATGACAATATTGCTATAAAACAATCCCTTTCATTTTGTTCATTCAAACATTCATGAGGAACTATTTGAAGACTCATTATTTGCCAAAACCAAAATTAAAACAAACTATTTGAAAGCTTCTAAACAGAACTTCTCAAAACCAAAGGGTTAGAGGATACATGTTTCTATCCAACCCAAATTTTCAGGAAGGAAAAACAGGCACTGAAGGAGCATCTTCCTAGCCAGTTCCCACTTCATGGCTTCATCCCCCACTGCTTCAGCTCCAACCATTTACTCGTACGTTAAGTCCTTGCCTTCGACCGTGCCTGCCATGAATAAGCCACACCTATTATTTCGCCTCCTGCCCTTCCTCTGTGCATGCACTATTGCCCCTCTTCAATGTATTCTCCATATTGTAACAGGAGCAATCTTCTAAAAACACAAATCTGATTGTTCTTAGAAAAAAAAAACTAAAATTCTTTTTCTTTTTTTTCTCCCTGTGGCAGAACTAGAGTTTGAATTCAGAGACTCACACTTGAGCAGGCACTCTACCACTGGAGCCATCCCACCAGCCCCCCACACCCCATTTTCCAGGGAAGTTGGTTCCATCTCCTGTGCCCATGGCAAGCTCAAGAGGCTTCATGGGAATCTCATCCTTCCAGCCAGTAACTACTGATGGGTGAGATGTGGAAGGAGGTCTGGAGATACTTCAGGGAAGTTCTTCTGGGAGAGCATTTATAAGTGATCTTCCTCAGGATGTGTTTGCACAGGGGCGAAGCTCTGAAATCCTGTAGACATCTTGTTTCTAGCCTCATGTGCAGAGACACACAGAGGAGGCAGGACTTATGGACTGTCTTCTAACGTACAGAGTAGGGCAGAAAAGACAGTGTATCATTTCTGAGGTTAGATTATTAAAACTACTGCAGCTTCTACCTTAGTTTCTCTCTTTCAACCTCTCTCTCTCTCTCTCCCTCATACACACACAAATGTACAGAGAGAGAGAGAGAGAGACAGAGAGCTCACAAAGGAAGCAAGCTTCTATGGCTTGGAAGTATTTCATGGGAAGACCAAGGTAAAGAGCTGAGGTTCTTGTTCTCACCCCAGGACCTGAAACTCACCAGCAACCAAGTGACTGATCTTAGAAGTGGATACTTGCGCCCCAGTCAAGTCTCAGGATGACCATAGCTGTGGTCAATGGCATGGATGAACCCTCAGGAGAGATCTTGAGCCAGAGGCATCAAGCTAAACCATCCTCAGATTAGAGAAACTGTGACATAATAAAGCTTTTTGGTTTTGTTTTCATCTGCTAAATCTTGGGGTAACTTGTTACACAGCAACAGATAACAAATACAGTCATTGATTATGTTAATTCTCAAGCCTTCTTGTCCTTAGGACTTCCAGTCATATAAGACAATCATTTTTTTTTCTCAAATCAACATAAGTTGGGTTTCTGCTACTTGTTCCTCAAGCACACTAACAAACAAGAAGTCTGCTGTGATCGTTCTGAAGCCTGCTACCCCAGCTGCATTTGAAAATGCTCCTCCCACCAGTAAAGTTCCCCAACCCCCTCTGAGTATCCAGTCCCCTTGTTATGTACTTTCATAATACTATGCGCTCTGCTCTGGGGCGTTTATCAGAGTGGGCAATCAGCTTCATGTACTCATTCCACTGTCTCTTTCTTCCCAAAGGACAGGCTCATAGCTTCCTGGGGACCATTGTATCCATGGTGCTCAGCACCCTGCTGGAGTAGGGCAAGATATCTACGAACAGTTAATGAGCAGACGAACAAATGCACTGGAAGCATCTATTGGTAGCTCTAGAGCAGGGCCAGGACTAAGGATACAGATTCTGGAATCATCTGTAGAGAAGGGTTATTTGAAATCTTGAGAGCATGAGGTCTCCCAGGAAAAATATATGAGTGCAAACATGAAACTTTGAAGATCCTCCTCAAGTTGGAGGTTGGGAAGAAAGAGGACAGAGCATAAGAGGTCCACAGGTGACAAACAAGAAAGCCTCCAACATCAAGATCATTTAGAAGGGACACCAAATCTTGAAGAAGTGGCTCTAAGAGGTGTGAGTGCAAAGATGGGGCAAGCAGGGGGTCAATGTTGTCAAAGAGGAGATGCCCCAGTCTAGCCAGGCTGCAGAAGAGCAACTCAGAGGGTGGGCCCCAGAAGGCAACAGCCATTCCTCTTTCTGAAGCTAAAGCACCAGGGAGCCACCCCCCTCCTCACACCCATCTCCCAATGTCCCTGCCCGTAAGCAGGGGGATAAGACAGTGGAAGTGTTGCACTTTGAAGATGGTGCCAATGACAGTACTTTGTAAATGAAAAGGGGTTTCTCCCAGTGCAGATTCTAATTGCAGCATCCATCACTGCCACTCAGAGAAGGCTGTGCCAACACCAGAAGGGTCATGAGTTGATGTTGCAACCACCCAGGGAAAGACATGTATATGGGCAATGAGGGCCCTGCCTCCTCTTTTCCTTAAAGAGCTGAGGCCAGGCTCAAAATTATCCTGGCAATTATTTTCCCTCTATATTTTGCTCAGTTACCTAGCTCCCATGTCTAACAGAGCCTGAAGTCCTACGTGTTCACTGAAACATCATCTACCAGCCATTACCAAATATGGAGTGAGTGTGGCCCTGAATCACAAGGTGCCTAAGAGCGTGTTTGAGTCAGAGGATGAAATTTCCAGATGACAGAATTTGCTCTTGAGCAACAAAAAGGATCAAAGAAATAGAAAGTGTTAGCCAATTGAACGTGCACACACACTCATGCACACGCATGCCCCACTCACTTCGAATGCAACCTACCACTCCACTTCACTCAGCCTCCTGAAAGAGGATGGTGGCCAGGTAGAAAAAGGAACACAAAGCAGAGAGAAAGGCAAGGGCAGAGGGGTTGGGAGTGGGAATTACTTAAAACAAGGGTCAGTAAACTTCTGTAAAGGGCTAGATGGTAAATATTTTAGTCTTTATGGACAGTATAGTCTCTGTTACAATATTCAACTCTGCCATTGTAGCATAAAGGCAGCCAGAGAGGATATGTGAATGAATGGGCATAGCTGTGTTTTAATAAAACTTTATAAACATTGAAAATTGAATTTCATACAATTTTCCTGTGTTACAAAATGGCATTCTTCTTTTGACTTTTTTTAACTATTAAAAATGCAAAAAATTATTTTTAGTTCTGGCAAAAACAGATGGTGAGTTAGACTTGGCACACAGGCTGAAGTTTGATCTAAAATAAGGAGGTGAGTTAAAACCTCCTAAAGAAATGTCTATATTCCTTCCCTCAGGCCTTCTCCTTCTCTCCCCTACCTCCCTCACCCACAATGTTCAAACTATCCTGAAACAGGTGTACTTCCTGCTCAGTTCCTACTTTGGTTGTTCTCTAACAAGTACTTAATTTTTGTGCTAGGTGCAAACAATAAGTCCTTAACCACATGCCTCCTTTCTGTATACAATTAAGAAAAAGTTAGAGCTTTCTACAAACTATGGGTCTTAAGAAAAAGGATAAATGGAAGGGCTTGGGGTAAATGAGGGTGCCAGAATGTAATTATTATTATCGTTATTTTTTTTTTTTTTGAGGTGCTGGAGAGTAAACCCAGGGCCTGTACCTGGTAGGCAAGTGCTCTACCACTGAGCTACACCCCAGCCTTTGATAGTATATTTTAGTACTAGTTTTAATGGGGAAAATTCACTTCTATAAAGTATAAACCAACATAAATTTTCTTTCTATGGCTATACTATGAAGTAAAAGTCATTTCTTGCTCACTAAAGTGCTTGTACTTTAGTTTTCTTACCTACTCAAAATGTTAAGTGATTTTCCCTGAGTTCTAAAGATGTTCAGCTGTCCCAATCTTGGGATGAAACAAAAAATTGGGAACAGTAATGTGCAACAGAGAAAGAATCATGGACTGGTACCCTTGAACTGAAATTTGCAGAAGCAGTGGGCATCGTGGAAGAGCTCACTGTGTGGGGTCAGATAGGCCCAGGTCCAAACCCCCTCAGCTACTAGTTATAGGAATTAACTTCTTGGTCCTTTCACCTGTGGAATGGGAATAATAGTGGTCAGTTGTCCTGATGTTTCAATGAAGTGGCGACATGATGTGCCTAGTCAGTTAGTGTTCTTCCACCCTTCCATCTCTGGAGTCCCTTCCATTACCTCTCAGTCAATCAGAGCTCATGGAGAGTACCATGATTTTGTATTAGCAACAACTTGCCTGTAATATTTTTTTGCCAGAAAAGTAAAATCTTCAGCTTGGGTGCATAAATGAGACCCTGTCTCAAAAAAATTTTAAAAAAATTTAAAGTAAAATCTTAAAGCAGAGTAAGTAATAAGAGGCCTTCAAAGTAAACCTCCTGGACTGGTTATAATTTTGGTGTTTTTTTTTTTTTTTTTTAGTTGTCTCAGGACGCTTAACTTAGATTTAGTTCTTTATAGCAGTAATTAATAGCACACTAATAAATGAAGCTGTCTTTCTAGAAGTAATGAAGCCTGAGTGGAACATGAGCTCACTGCTGCTCTGGGCTTTTAAATCCTTGCCGAGGAGAAGGGGGAGCCTGCCAAGGAATGTTGGGGGGAATTATCAGGCGTGTGGCTTTGCCAAAGCAGAATTAGCCAGGCTCTAATGTGCTTGGGGTGCTGCGCAAATGGGAATCGGCTAGAAGCAAGGCAGGAGACTGGGAGCTGTGGAAGGTTTTGGGGTGGGAGTGTGTGTTGGAAGGGACAGTGGCAAATATGAGCTGCAGTCATGATGGGAGGGACACTGGGACCAGGAATTATGCACTGGAGTTACTGAGTCACAGTTGTGCCCTGACCTGCCAAGGTCCTGCATGTTCTGTGAGGGAAGAGCTCTGCTGTCTGTGGCAAGCTTCATAGAGCTCATCTTCAGAGGAAGGAAGTCCTGTGTCCTGTTTTGGCCAAAGTAGAAATAGCTGACCACAAAATACTGAATTCATCTTGTCCACGTTCCAAAGCAATGTCAGCTACTTGGCTACCATCTCTCAGTGGAGTGAGTCTCACGTGCACACAGACACACACTGCCACCGTAGTTTCCTTTGGAATTTGGGGATTGTGGGAATTGAAGCCAGTTGTCATAATTTTTTTAAGTAGTTGGTATGACACTAAATATCACATTATTTATTAGAATGAAATACTAACATTAATAGGAACCAAACACCAATTTATGGAAATGACTCAACTTCTTTGGTTCCTTGTCCTGAGAAAGGTGCATGTAATCAAATGCCTGGGACAAGTCAAAGTGTCCTCGCAAACACACCTACTGATAGCCCCATTAACTGGTCTCCCAGGAGGAATGGTCCACTCCCTTGCTGACCATTGGTTTGAGAAACAGAAGACATCCAGGGACAGCCTCCCACCCTGACTCTCCTGCAGGAGTTGGGCTCCTTCCCAGGGTGAGCTTCCCTGTGAACACTCACCCCCAAGGAGAGAGCCTGGCAGCAGGTGCGGGGGGGGGAGGTGGTCGGTGGGTTTTGCTGGAAGAGAGGTGCCAATTATAGCCTTTATTAGGCTCACACCCGCCGTCTCACTGCCTTGCGACTGCTGCAGACCACACACACATTCTGTTTCCCTGTGCTGGGACTGGAGACCTGTGTGGTCCTGCCGACTCACTTATAATAAATCTGCAAGCTTAATAAAAGGCATCACTTCTATCTTTTGATCTCTCTTGAGTTACTCATTAGCTCTGGGTAACACACTCCTTGACTGACAGGCCCTTCCCAGGGAAAACCCAGGCTTGGTGTTTCTTCAAACAAAAAATGGTATAGAAAAGTGTGTGTGTGTGTGTGTGTGTGTGTGTGTGTGTGTGTGTGTGTGTGTGTGTGTTGGGGATGGAGCACAGTGTGATTTATGAGGAGGCACTTGGCATCTCTGGAGGGGTCTGGGACATGGTCCCCAAAGGAGAATGAGCACCACTTGGGGCCTGCTGCAGCAGCTGTAGAAGGCTCCAGCATCCTCAGGACTATTGCACCTTTGGACCCCACCCCCATCCAGTTCCACTCCTTTCTCCTTCCCTCCTTCAAGTCCCTCTCAGGATTCCGTTTCTCCATGGATCCTCAGTTTCCTCCCTGCCAGCTCCAAGTCTGCCTTAATTCAATCTGCTTTTGCTTTACACACACTAAGGCCATTTTCTTGTGTGACTTCCTTCCTGTCAATTTCTGGAGGGATCAGCATTCCGTCCATGTTCTTTCCTACTTCCAGCACACCCCAAATCCAGTCATTCCAGCCATCATTTGCAGGAGTTTTGGCTCCTCCTCTGGTTAGCACTGGGCTAAGCATGTCTTCACAGCAACTCAGTGGAGTGGGGACAGCTGGGAAACTCAGGCTCACAAAAGCTAAACCACTTGCCTGTGATGACACTGGCTGAATCCCCAGGCTCTTCTTTCATTCATCCTGCCCCTCCCCACAGTGCTGGGTTTCTCAAGGGTTCTTAACAATATGGGGTAGCCTGGCCCATGCATTGGGCCCACAGCCCAAGCTTGATGTCAAGGTGAAGTTCCCAGTGTTCCTGCCTCCCTGAGACGCACCTTGTGCCTACTCCCTGCCAGTGACATCACCTTGGGCCGTGGGCTGTTCTTGGGGAACCACAGCCACTTGGAGAGTGGTGGAGAGATGCCAGACTCAATATCAACTCACCATGTGTTGGCGTTTCAGCTGAGAAAACAAAGTTACCAGGTCAGCCGTGTTTGCTCCTCTTTACCACACAGACACAGCCCTCTTCACGGCCACCCCCATGTGAAACCACAAGTGCAGGGGCCCCAGGGCCACACACGACAGAGGCAGCATTGCCCTTGGCTAAGGGTGCAGTCTCACAGTCAGCTGAGGTGGCGTTGAGTCCCAGCTGAGTACCTGGTTGACCTTGAGCAAGTCACTGTTGGCTTCTTTCCTCTCCATAAAAAGGACAGGGTCTTCATACCCATTACATGGGCATCTTAAGTGAAATACTCTGTGCAAAGGAGCCTGCTTCAACAAAATCCTTTTCTGTGTGTGTGTGCGTTATTTATTTTTATCATATTATTGTTGTACTGGGGGTACACTGTGATATTTACAAAAGTTCTTACAATATGTCATAGTTGAATTCACCTCCTCTAACATTTTTTTTTTAAGGATAGATATTATTAGTTATGGGTTGAATTGTGTGTTTCCCCAAAAGATCTGTTGAAGCCCTAACCCCCAGCTCTGTGGGTGTGACCTTATTTGGAATAGGGTCACTGCAGATGCAGTCAAGTTGAGCTGAGATCATTGGTGTGGCTCTAATCCAATATACTTCTGTCCTTAGAAGGAGAGAAAATTTGTACACAGAGGCACAGAGAAGACCATATGAAGACACAGACACAAAGGGAAGACAGCAATGTTAAGATGGAGACAGACTGGAGTGATGCTCCCCAAACCAAGAGCTCCTGCGTTACCAGAAGCTGGACAAGGCCAGGAAGGCTCCTCCTCCAGAGGCTCTGGAGAAAGCATGGCCTCTCTGACACTTCAGTTTTAGTTTTCCAGCCTCCAGAACTATAAGAGCATAAAGTTCTTTTGTTTTAAACCACCAACTTCATGGTAAAGCTATAGTAGGCCTTGGAATACTAAGGTAATTAGTATTAAAAATATCACTTGTATAGGAGCCCCAAAAACGAAGTCCTAGTTTTTACCTTGCTTCTAACCAGTTGTGTGACCTTGAGCAAATTATAGAAGAATAGATTATATGAATCAGAAAACACCTTTCTGTGCAGGTGAAGAAACTGAGGCCCACAGAGGGGAGTGACTGCTCCCTAAACCTGGTGAACCTCAGTTATGTCATCTGAAAACAAGAGATAATTAGCTCCTCCCTGCCTGCCTCACCAAGCTATGCTTGAGGTAGCAATAAAATCTCTGAGGTAGACCAGTTGCCATTGCAGGCATGCCAACACATACCACTGTTAGTTTCTTTCCCAGGATTCTGGTTGATTCTGAAGGAGCCAGGCCAATAATGAGCTCTTAGAACCAGATGAGATCAATAATGGCACACCAGTTGTACAAATGTGGAGGAGACTGCCACACAAGAGGCAGAGTGGACGGCACCTATTAACATCCACAAATGATTGCTTGGTCTCGTAGGGAAGACTAAGATGAATCAGGACACCTGAATTCTGCACCTGGCTCTGCTGCCCAACTCAGTGTTCATCTTGCACATGCCCCTCACCCTCTCTGGGCTTTCCCATGCCTATCTATAAAATACAATGGACCTGCACCCAGGATGGTGTGATTTCAGATTCTCTGGTCTTATCTGCCATTTTATGCTGGTAAAAGAGATGAAGTAATTTTTCATTCTGGGAGATACAGGGATAGTAGAGCCTGTAGGCCCTGAAATCATAGTGCCACTGGGAGCAGGAAGGCATCTGCTTCAACTTGCCACCTGCTGACTCTCCTCAGCACATGTTCTATGGCTACTGGACAGTCCAGTGATGTTTTCCTCACTCCTCCAGAGGAGGAGGATTCTGTTGATATGGGAACAGTCTTCCTTAATGGACAAATAATGAATATGAAGATTAAGAATTTATAAAACCAGTAATATCTCATTTATGGTTCTTCCATTGTTTCTTGGGTTTTGTTTGTTTGGGGTTTTGGTTTGTTTTTGTTTTTCAGCCCATATCACTTTGTGCAAATCACTTTGCCTCGCTCAGACTAATGCAGAGACTTTGGTGAGTGAAACTGTGTAAACTCTTGGTGGCCCTGCCTCATGGCCAGGGCTGGAGAAACACAGGTTTTCTTTCCCTTATTCTGATACAGAGCTGGCAAGATCACACTTGCTCTTTGACTGTTTGAAGTCAGCTTTTGAGTGATCCCCCAACTCTTACCATTCTTATCACATTTTCCTCATCGTTATCTTCATCATTATCATCATTCTTATCACATTTTCCTCATCGTTATCTTCATCATTATCATCATTCTTATCACATTTTCCTCATCGTTATCTTCATCATTATCATCATCACCAACCTCATCTCAACATCGGTGGTCACCTCTTCCTCACCATCTCCTCTATCAACATCATCCGTTATTATCCTTGTCTTCATCAGTGGCAGCAGCAGCACCACACCTCTTCCTCATCTTTATCAACATCATCTGCAAAATATTATCTTTATTATTATCACTCCACACATTTGAATTAACACTAGAATTTACCATGTGTCCCCATATGTGTGCCAGTCTATCCTTCAACAACTCAAGGAAGTAAAGTTTTAATTTGATAGATAATGAGGCTGAGGCTGAATCTCAAAGAACAGAAGTGACTTTCAGGTTCATACTGCTGTAAGCACCAAAGGCAGGAGCCTAACAGTTCTTATGATACTAATTCTTAGGGGTGTCTCCTTCAATGGCATTGACTGTGTTTAGAAGGAGTATCACCCAGCCAGCTCAGATTATGTACCGGTGAACGGGAGCCACCAAATGCTCTTCTTTGAGTACAGTTTAATGTACTGTATCATGTTCATGTGCAAACCTCAAGGGAAGATTTTACAGTGTGTGTGTGTGTGTGTGTGTGTGTGTTAGAGAGAGAGGGAGAGAAACGTGTGTATCCTTGGAAACCTCTGGGGCTCTCCTGCCAAGCAGACTTGGGATTCAGCCCACACCTGCAAGATTTGGGTGTCTTTTGTCCCTGAGAGTCTCACCCTGCCTGGCTAATCCAGTCAGAGCTTCCTGCTGCCTCCTCACAGGACGCAGCTCAGACCAGAATATTAATGGAGATTACAGCAAGGAGAAGAGTAGATTTGGGTAAGGGAGGGAGCTGCCTGGCAAGGAAGCTAGGCACTCATGGAAGACCATGAAGCACTCAGTAGAGAAGCCCTTCCCAGAAATGCCTAGAGCCAGCCTAAATCGTAAGCTCTGTCCCTAGTACAAACCTATCCACATCCAGTTTTTCTAGCTGATATGCATACATCTTTTTTTTTTTTAACCTTTGCATGTCAAAAATCTACCCACTATGAAGAGGGTAAGCATACAGACCAGATTTGTGTCTTTTTTTTTTTTAATTCATATGTGTATACAATGTTTGGGCTAGATTTGCATCTTTTGTACTGACACCTCATCCAGTTTACCATGTGTCACCATCAAAACTATCCCTATTGGAGCATTAACTATAGATTCTAACATAAGCCTCAAAGAAGACAGATAACAAGGGTTATCAAGTGAGGGGTTTGCCATGTGACTCAGTGGGAAGAGCACTAGACTTGGAAACCAAGGACTTAAGTTTAGGTCTTGGCTGACCATTTTCTCCTTGGTAGGACTCAGTTATCTCATCTATAAAATGGGTATGATTATACCCACTTCACAGAAGTGTCAAAAAAGAATGACTTTAGTAAGTTCAGTTCCCTGCAGCCATCACCATTAGTGATCTGTTTTGTTTTCATATTTCAGTTTCAGCTACACAAGTTTTTCTCCAAAGCTATTGATTATCTGGTCACATGGAATCATTGGGGACCTTGGGCCAGGGGCTGTGAGGTCCCCTTAGAGAGCTATGAGAATCTAGCTGTGCTTGTATAAAACCAACCCATCTGTCAATGCTGCAACAGCTGGAGCAGGACTGCTGATGGGTAGATGACTTTGGAAGACCTGGAAAATTATAAAAAGCATTTGCTTGTTGGAGGTTTAGCAAATTGCACCTGAAAAAAGCAGAAAGTGGGTGTTGGAAGATGGATTAACTATAACAAAGGGCTGAATTTGTGCAGGGAAGGAAGGGATTGGAGTCAGCCCTGTAATGCCAGGCGCCTGGGGAACCTGAGCCAAGGTGGTCCCTCTGGCCTGGTCACTGACACAGCACTGCTCACTAAATCCTATGTTGGGGACTTCCTGGATCACACCACTGCCCTCCCACTGCCTGTGACTAACAGGGATTCCTGTCAGCACCACCTGGCCCTGCTGATCACGTGGACTCCATTTGCAGTCACACATCAACTGTATGCCAGAAGTCTTAACTACTCCAAGCCACCCGGTGTCTCCAAGTGCAGAGGGTCTGCCAGCCTTCGCTCGGGCCCGATTCTCCCTGCTATGAGAACACAGCCACTTTTCAACAACTTACAAAAGAATGTTGATATTTCAAACCTTTGCTTGATTCCACCTGTTCTAGGCAGTGGGAATTGCTCCCTCCTCATAGCTTGATTAATAATTTAACCATCTTTGCAAATGTCACCATGCTTCTGAAGAGGCTGTCTCTGTATCTGTCTCCCTTCATCCTCACAGGTAACTGTGAGCTCTGAGAGTGCAGCAATGTCTCCACCCATCTCTGTACCCCCAATGCTTCCAACAGTGATCTTGGTCAAGCTTACTTCTCTATCTTCTGTCTGGACACAAGGTGTTTCGATCCTCCCATCTCCCATTTTGGATCCTGTTTGAAGGTAACCTGCATTCATTCCCACCCCTCTTTTATACCCTGCAGAGGCTAGAAATCAGAGAACTACATTTCTTAGACTTTCTTGCCAGCAAGGATATGGTTGAGGTTCTGCCAATAGTTGAATCTGCAAAACATTCGGAAGCAAAGAGAGGCATCTTCCACCTTCAGGGACTGGACCACAAGCTTCTGCAGAAGGAAGTCTTGCTGTGCTCAGCTACTCTCTCCCATCTTCTGCCCATCATCTATGATAACTATAGCAGCTTCCTGCAGCTGACTGCCCTCTGGATTGCACAAACAGGGGCAGCCTGGCCAAAAATCTAGTGATGGCCTCTGACTTCACTCCTGACTAAGCCCCTCACTCCTTGTAGTACAACCTGTTCTTGTGGAAATGCCTAAAAGCACTGTTTTTTTTTTTTCTTCTTCTCTGAATTTCCAATGATGTATCATTATATTGGCGTGAAGGTGTTGGGTTCGTAAGTAGGAAAACTGAAAAATAGAATTATACCAATATCAACACATTTTTTATCCATAGGTCATTTTTGGGAGCAAATCTCATGAAGCCAATATAATTTCTGGATCAATTTCCTATGCAGCACAGTTACACAGCTCCCCTCCTCTGTGTCCATTTTTTATTTCACGGAAAAATTTTAAATCTGATTGTGCTTTTTCTCTTTTGCTGTAAATTTTAATAATGAAAGATTAATTTACCAATCAAGACCTTATTTTTGTCAAATTTAACAATACTGATCATGTTTTCTATGTTTTTACTGATTTTTTTCTAACAATGATTTTTATTTTATGCTTGTATTTCTGTCCCATCTATTTTAGTGAGATTCTATAATTTTCTGTTTTCCAAGAAAATTCAATTTTTGTGTCATTTTTAATCCACAACAAATTTTATAATACACAGCTTTATCTACTGGTAGTTTAATTACATGTTGAATATTTTTACACTGATCAATTTTTCTTGGATCAAACTTTGCAGATTTGATGTTAGGTTTGTTGTAAGATGTGGCTGTGTCCGTTTTTCCCTCTACCAGATTCACTGTGCACCATTTTAGCTGGTACCAGATTTCTTTCTTTGTTATTATTTCTATTTCTACTAGTAATTGCCACCATAAACTAACAGCATAAAGATTTCTATCCAAAGTGCGTGTGCGCACTGGGGATTGAATCCAGAACTCCACGTGCTAAGTCTGCTCTACCACTGAACTATACTTTCTTCCAGTCCCTGACTTTTTATTTTAGACAGAGTCTCACTATATAGCCCAGGCTGGCCTAGAATCCACAATCCTCCTTCCTCTGCTGGGATGGTAGACATGTACTACACTCCTAGCTATGTATTTTTTTTTAATTGAAGCAATGAGCATCAGCAGGACAAAAGCATAGAATGTATATGCACAAGGAGCTCATAAAATTCTTCTTTTCAGTATGGTAGGGTAAAAATTTCCTGCTTTTCTGTTTTCATTAACTATAAAAGCTATGTGTTGTGAGGAGTAAATGAAATGCTTTGCACAGACTGGACCATAAACTGTTAATTATTATTACATTAACTTTAAAAATGAGGTCACTTAACTTTGGCCTTGTGAAATGGGTCTGATGATTATTCCCATTTTATACACGAGAAGCAGGTCGATCCAGGCCAGCCCTTTTAACACTGTGCCAGACCCTTCCTCCCACTTTATATATCTGTTCCAGGAGAAGTAAGCAGTAGGACATGTTAAGTGGATATGGGTGTGATCCACATGCCAGGTCATTGCAAGAAGTCTGCCGGAACACTGATGGTCAGGCTAGGATGGGATCCACCAACTGGGAAACAGAATAAAGTAGAACAAAATGCCGAGCCAATTCCAGAAAGTTGGAGACCAGGAAAGACTCACCATTGATCTGAAGAGGGGCAATGGCATCACACAAACCCCAACAACTTTGGACAGGAAAAGCCAGAAAGGAGCCTGATAGTGCCAGAAATGCTGAGATCTCCCTGGCCCTAACTCAATGCCCAGCTGGTCTGTCATGATTTGACAGCAGGGGAGCAAAGGCAAGCAGCAGCTCATATGAACATTGATTCAACCATTAAATATAATTTTAAAGTCTCAAAGAAAGAAAGTGTCTACATCTGAAGAGGACTATTTAAGACAATTATAAATGCAGGAGGGTAAAAAAACATTGATAGAAGTAACATTTCTACATTTCAAATGAAATGATAAAATGCTTACTCAGTAGACTGTGGCATTGCATATATATATAATGTAACTCCTAGAGAAACTGCTATTTTAAGAACCTATGCAAAAATACATTAAAACACTATTAATAAGTCAAAAACAAATTCTAACAAAGTTCAAGGAATCCACACAAAGGAAGGAAAAGAGAAATAGAAGATAGAAAATGGAATAATTGAAACAATAATAAGTAACAATTTAAGCCCTAATATATCACTAATTACATTAAATGTAAATGGCCTACATGCACAAACAGAAAGACAGAGATTGATATAATGGATTTTTTTATTATTATTCATATGTGCATACAAGGCTTGGGTCATTTCTCCCCCCTGCCCCCACCCCCTCCTTTACCACCCACTCCGCCCCCTCCCTCTCCCCCCTACCCCCTCAATACTCAGCAGAAACTATTTTGCCCTTATGTCTCATTTTGTTGTAGAGAGAGTATAAGCCATAACAGGAAAGAACAAGGGTTTTTGCTGGTTGAGATAAGGATAGCTATACAGGGAGTTGACTCACATTAATTTCCTGTGCGTGTGTGTTACCTTCTAGGTTAATTCTTTCTGATCTCACTTTTTCTCTAGTTCCTGGTCTCCTTTTCCTATTGGCCTCAGTTGCTTTTAAGGTATCTGCTTTAGTTTCTCTGCGTTAAGGGCAACAAATGCTAACTAATTTTTTAGGTGTCTTACCTATCCTCACCCCTCCCTTGTGTGCTCTCGCTTTTATCATGTGCTCAAAGTCCAATCCCCTTGTTGTGTTTGCCTTGATCTAATGTCTGCATATGAGGGAGAACATACGATTTTTGGTCTTTTGGGCCAGGCTAACCTCACTCAGAATGATGTTCTCCAATTCCATCCATTTACCAGCGAATGATAACATTTCGTTCTTCTTCATGGCTGCATAAAATTCCATTGTGTATAGATACCACATTTTCTTAATCCATTCGTCAGTGCTGGGGCATCTTGGCTGTTTCCATAACTTGGCTATTGTGAATAGTGCCGCAATAAACCCGGGTGTGCAGGTGCCTCTGGAGTAACCTGTGTCACAGTCTTTTGGGTATATCCCCAAGAGTGGTATTGCTGGATTAAATGGTAGATCAATGTCTAGCTTTTTAAGTAGCCTCCAAATTTTTTTCCAGAGTGGTTGTACTAGTTTACATTCCCACCAACAGTGTAAGAGGGTTCCTTTTTCCCCTGCATCCTCGCCAACACCTGTTGTTCATATAATGGATTTTAAAAAATGACTGAGCTATACACTATCTACAATACACAGCAAATAAGATACAGATAGGTTGAAGGTAAAATGATACAATAATGTACCAAGCAGACATTAATCAAAAGAAGGCAGAAGTGATAATATACTATCAAAGTAGACCAGAGCAAATCAAACTTACAGAGACACAGAGAAACACAACATAATGATTAAAGGGTCAATATACCAGGAAGACACAGCAATTCTACATGGATATGCCCCCAAACAATAGTGCTTCCTCACATATGAAGCAAAACCAGAAAGGAGAAATAAACAAATCCATAACTATAATTGGGACTTCAGCACCTTTCTTTCAACAATTGATGAAACCATGAGATGGAAAGTTAGCAAGGATATATCTGAGCTCAGATACCACAACCAAAAAGGTCTATTTACACTTATAGAAGACTTCACCAGCTGAAATCTGTGGTCATAGATTTCACCTAGATGAAATCCATGGCACCCTAAATATTAGGAGCCCTTAAATAAAAAGAGAAAAACATATTTTGGTTAGTGCTGATTTTTTAATGAATTATTTACTTGTCCTCTGTGGGGATAGGAAAACTGGAGAAGGTTGTACCTGAACCAATAAGCTGAGAACCTTGTGTTGAATAGTGGAATCTCTTGATGGGACAGGAAATTTATTTAAGAAAATAATAGAGCTCAGAAGTCACTGCAGCTGAGTGTGTTGAAAGGGAGCCAAAGCGAGTCTAAGGCCAAGCGCCTGCTAGAGCAACCTGCCAAGTTCACATGGGCACATCAGAAACATATGTGGTCACATTAGACCAGACAGTGAATCCGAAAACATCAATACCAGCATCAGACTTGGCTCCAGCACATTGCTCAAAGAACATTTGCAGAACAAATGAATTGATGGTCACAGCTCTGCTGTTTCAATCATGTGGCCTTGGAAGTGGCTTCTCACTTTTCTGAGCTTTTATACTTGTAAAGTGGTGAGAGCTTGGCTCTCCTCATTTCCCCAGTCTCTTTGGGCTCTCATAATCAGTATTAGGAATGCCTCACACTGCATAGCAAATTGCCCAAACTAAAACATAAAAGACAAAAAAAAAATGCATGAGAAAGAAAAAACTGAAATTTTCCCCCAAATGTTTTACTAAGTTGAATGTTCTATGTTTACTTTGTACTTTCATATGCCCCTCCTGGACAGCTACAGCGCCCCCTGTGGGTACAAGCACCATCTGAGGAGCATGCCTGGTATTCGGTATTATTATAAATTCATTTCCAGGTGGTGGAATCACCTAGATGAGAAGATGCACTTTTCAGCGTAGTGTTTGACAGAAATGTAAATGGAGTGCCTCCACTTGGGCTTGGGCAGCTTCAGTTCTCTGGTTCTTATTTTTCACCTGTATCAGGAAGGGTAGACAGGAAAGAGTGTAGACAGGGAGAGCTCAGTCCACTTCTTACCTATGAATATGTAAGATTATTATTTAGACCACTCAGCCCAGGAGTTCCTAAAAGGTGGCCTATGACAAAAAGTGTGACTCAGCCTTCTCCAGTGTCTTGCTTGTGGCTCTTGATTCCTCTCCATTCTTACATTTTCCATTTTGCCTCTTGGCCAGAGTCAAAAGTGGCCCCTATGAGAAAGTGATTGCAGGCTGAAACCAGGACTTCCCCTCGAGGAAGACTAACCCACCTGTCCCCAAGAAGCAAAGCATCATCCTGTCACTAATGCCTAAGGCCAAAGCGCACAGTCCTGCTCCCTGGGCCCAGTATTGTGTCCTCATCAAAACTGACAGTTAAGTGGAAAAAGAAAACAAAGGAAAAAAGCATTCAGTAGGGAAGCAGCTTAGCGTCGTTCTTTGGTGCTGCCCAACCATTTACCAGGCAGTGTCCTAAGTGTGTTCCATACATTTCTCATTTAAAATCACAACAATCCCAAAAATAGTGCTCTTATTCATATCCCATAATCAGAAATAATTGATATTTCATAATCAATAATAGTGCCTGGGTGTCAGGCCCTATACCAAGTGCTTTGGGTGCATTGTCTTAATTTCAGAATATGCTAAGTGGCAGGTATTGTCATCCTCAATTTAAAGATGGGGAAACCAAGGCCGAGAAAATCTGGATATTTCCCAGTCACACAGCTAGTGAGCAGATGAAACAGAATCTAAACTTAGGTCCTCTAGCTCCAGTCTTTCATCTTTATCACCTTCCTGCAACTGCTTCCTCTATGAGAAAACTATAGCTCTGAGAGCAGTCATTTGCCCACAAAGCTCAACTGCCCACAGAGCTCCAAATGGAACACAGGTCTGATGCAACAGCACAAGCCTGAGAGTAAGAAGAGCCTAGGAAATTATTAAGTCTCTGCTAGGATCCAGGCCCTGGACCTAGCACTGTTGTATATAACTGTTTGATTTGATCCCCAACCATGGGAAGTAAGCAATAGCAGTCTTTCAGCTAAAGATACTGAAGCTCCAAACAGGTTGGGTACCACAACACTGATGTTGCATCTCCATTCTCCAAGCTGCATCTTGGTCCACTACTTCTCAGTTGCATTCTCAGGCATGGACAAGCCACGAGGGTAGGTTGCTAGGGTCTTGCTCAGGCAGTAATGAACACCCTGCCCTTCCAAGCAGTCAGCATTCAGGAGGGTTTCTCAAATCAGCTGCCCACCTAGGCCCACTGAATTGGTTGTGATGTGAGCACCATGGCAGGCCATGAAGAAAGAGTAGAGCCTTGTTGCATCCCTCTGCTGGACTCTTGACCAGTGGAATCCAAGGATACAGGGCCCGACCCACCAGTTTGGAGAAGCAGCCTATGTCAAAGCAAAGGTGGACGAATCCCCACTTTGGGGCAGAGATAAGACTTCCCAGAGATCCAGCTTCATTGGACCTAGAGATCCAATGCCTGGAGGCAGAAGCTCCATCTCTACCTCTTCACTAGTAGTGAGACCTGAGCCAAGTAGTCACTACCTTCTTTCAGGACAGGGTTACTCTGCCCATGTGACCACGTGATATGGGCAGACAGAGAATCACAGATCTAGGCTTACACCTGGGCATGTGGGACAGAGAGTAACATACTTCACCGTGACTCAGTTTCTTCCCTATGAATCAACATAGCCAACCACACCCCCAGTTCCCAACCTCAGAGTTTTAGTTGATGAGTGTCTTCATTTCTTACCTGGCTCCCCCACAGGTCACCCTGTCTCAGGTCACACAGGTCTCACCTTGCCTCTTGTTATGGGTTTAATTGTGTCACCCCCACCCCCAACCCCCCAAAAATACTGAAGTCCTAACTGCCAGTAATTCTAAATAGGAGCTCATTTTTAGGAGTCTTTGCAGAGGTAATTAAGGTGAGGCAAGGTCACTTGGGGGGGAGAGGGAGCCCTGATCCAATATGACTGTGTCCTGATCAGAGGAGGAAAATGTCACAGAAAAAAGACATAGGACAACAAAAGAAGAGATTGGAGTGGTACAAGGGACACCAAAAGATTGACAGCCACCATTGGAAGCTGGGAAGAGATAAAGAAGGATTCTTATCAAGGTGCTCAAAAACTATGTGGTATTTATATATGGTATAGCCTATTTTCCTAGAGCCACAATGAAAAATACAATAGGAAATTAAATCAAACACAAGAGAAAATGGCAAAATCAAGAAATGTGGCAAACACAGTGTAAATAAGATTTACAAGGGCCCTGCCAGCATAACACAACATACCATTTTACAGTACACTTTTTTTCTGTAAGTAAAAGTATTGTGCTCTCAAATAACAATATAAAGTGTAGCACAGTGACAACACAAGCCAGTGACATAGTCACTCGTTATCATTATCAAGTAGCATGGACTGTAAGTAATTGTATGTGCTGCTCCAGCAACACAGCAGGTGCACTTACCCCAGCGCTACCACAGCTGCATGACTACAGCTACGACGTCACTAAGGCATAGGGATTTTCTAGCTCCATTATAATCTTTCAGAACCACTGTCACATACACAGTCTGACCCCCTGAGTGTCCTTAGGTGGTTCTGACTGCATATGCTGCATGGATTTGGGATGGTGTCTGTGGTGCCCCAGACATTTGCCCACCACCTCACAAGAAGTCCCACTTCAGGAAGCTGGCAACCCATTCAACTCCCTCTGTGACCTCTATGCATAGCACCAGGCGGAGATTTCAATGCTTTGTAATGCAAGCATTTAACTAGGGTGATCAACTTGATAAATGAAAAGTTCATCTGGGTGCCGGTAGCCCATGCCTGTAGTCCTAGCTACTTGGAAGACAGATCAGGAGGATCGCAGTTCAAGTCCAGGGAAATAGTTTGCCAAATCCATCTTCAAAAATAGACTACCTGCTTTGCAAGTGCAAAGCCCTGAGTTCAAACTCCATTCCCACCAAAAAAAAGTTTAAATTTTGCAAAACACTTTCACAGACACCATATCTGGCAACCCTTAATATTTCCAGCAACCCTTTAACGCAAAAAGTACCATCTCTGCCATTTTTAATAGATGAAAATCACAAGCTCAAAAAAGGAAGTTTATCTCAAAAATCTCCTTCACAGAAGATGGTAGGACACTGGTTCCAAAATCCATGTGCCTCCCCATACTGCAGGCAGGCCAGGAAAGAAACCCAGTTCCTAGACTGAAGAGGCCTGAGGGAGAGGTGTCTCGGAGGCCAAAGTCCAGTAACCAGAGGCTGCAGGAGTCTGACACTCAGATGGTCCTCGAGAATACCGTCTATTGGTTATGTAAATTCTGAAAGCAGTGCAATACATTACTGGCTAGAGCCCTACAGGCAAGACTGTCCATCATGCCAGGGGTAAACGAGAACTTGCTGGTTGATTATTCTTGTTTATAAGACAGGGTAGCAAAATGAACCAAAACAAAGGAAAAACAGGTGAGTTTCATTCCCTTCCTCCATCAAAAGGCAGCTGTGAGGATGAATCAAGTCTGCAAAGTGACACAGAAGTGTGAATTGGATGCCATGGTGCTACAGGGAGGCTGTGGGGTTGGGGGAAGAGGAGACAGAAACAGTATTGTCCCCCTCCAGATAATACTGAGATGAAAACAGAAGATGGGTTGGTCCTCAAACCAGTTCAAGGGCAATGTCTATGACATGAGGTGCACTCTGAATCAGTGCCCAGCACATGCTGCTGTGTCCCCCACAGCCAGGTCCCTCAGGTGGAGGATCACTAGTAGAAACAAGAGTGGCTCCTCTCACTGTTATTCCTGGTGATCCACAGACATTTTGCTTCCCTTCTCCAATCGTTGGGAGATCTGCTGGTCTAGAGATCTTAGTCCTCAAGGCAAAGACTTTTACAGGGGCTGCGGCAGGGGCTCCATGGAAGTGGAGTCGTGACCCAGCTGGCCATGTTGGCCCCTCACTCCAGAGAATCAACAGGCACAGGGGCCACAGTATTGTGACTGATTCCAAATCTCAAGGGGAAATCAGGTCACAACCACACATGGAGGTAAGAAAGATGTTGGAGGCTGCCCCAGAGTACCTCTTAGGATTCCTATGGGCTATGATCCAATTTAATGGGAGTCACCACAGCCCAATTCAATTAGGACTGCTAACAGCCCAGGCCTTCAGGAAGAAAGGTTCAGATCACCAAAACTGAAATGAGCAGTGAACGAAGATCATTTTAAATACCAATTACCACAACAAGACCAACTCAAAAACAATACTATAATATCTTGTCTAAAATATTCTTCCAATATTTTAGATGAATATGTTTGTGTGTATACTAGCTAATTTTCTCACCCCTCTCCCATTCCCTTGCTATCTAACATTGGACATATTAACAGCAGTCAACCTTGTTTGTCAGTATTTAAGGTACAGGATATCAAAGGTACAGCTAGAAGAAGAAAGAAATCACTCCAAAGAAGGGAAAAGGATGTTTGGGGAAATAGCTTATCATGTTATCAGTTGTGTCTGAAATAGCTGTATATAGTGTCAGATGAATGTATGACTTCATTATTGCCTCTATTTGCTAAATGAAGTCTTAAAAGTTGTGTATGGGTGCCAGGTTGACAAGGGATAGACTCTGGTGGCTTTGTAATGAGTAAGTAATTCCCTTTCCTGTATGTTTTTCATTAGGGTAGATCACAGAACATGCATTTTGAAAGGCAGAAGTGCAGCGGTGACTGTCTTATGGGTGAGCTTCAAGGCAGCAGGCCTTGCTGTCACTCCCACACATTGTCTTCTGCTGGAAGACCTGTGGGTGCTCCACCTCCCCTCACTTCTCCTGCAACTCCAACTCCAGGGCAATGCATGTCCAAGTCCACAGTGAAGGGCACTGGCTGCTGCTTTTGCAGTCAGTGGGAAGCAGTGAGAGCCTGTTGTGAACTGAATTAAGCCCCTCCAGAAATCCTATGCTGAGGCCCTAACCCCACTTTGACTGTGTTAAATGCAGTGTCTTTAAAGAGGCAAAGTTAGATTAGGTTTCAAGGGTAGGCTCTAATCTGCTAGGACTGGTGCCTTTATAAGAAGAAGCTGGGGATGTGGCTTAGTGGGAGAGTGCTTGCCTAGCTGGCACAAAGCCCTGGGTTCAATCCCCAGCACTGAAAAAAAAAAAAAAAAAAAGAGGAAGAGAGCAGGGAGATGTGTGTGCATTGAGAAAAGGCCATGCAAGGACACAGTGAGAAGACAGTCAAGGAGAGATGACTCAGGAAAAACCAGACCTGCAAATGCCTTGGTATTGGGTTTACAGTCTTCAGTTTCTGTTGTTTAAGCCATCCAGTCTGTAGTGTTTTGTTATAGCATCTGGAGCAGACCAACACAGGGCCTGATCCAGGTTCCAACTCACATATACAGAACCCAGGCTGCACTTGACATTCCCTACTTTGGGTCCATCGTTCATTCCCAGCTGGGAATGAATGTTAGACATTGTGGACCTCAACAGAGGATAAGCCTTCCAGAGACTTCTAACCAGCTTCCACAGTGACAGAAGGTCCAAGTGATTCTGATAACCACTATCTAAAAGGCTGGGTCTCTTGGCCTGGCCTCAGGCTGCCCAGGTTGGAGAATGTGGGAGATCCAGGATTAGAAGGGCTGAGCAGAGGCAGGATGTCAACCAGTGTGGTACAACTTCCTCACAGCATCTCTCTAGAGTCCATCCACCAAACCTTCCGCCCAATTGCAAGGATGATGCACGTCACTGCTTCTTTTCCTGATGATGTCTCCTGGAAAATGCTGGATTCAAATACTGACTCCACCACTTCCTAGCAGTGTGACCTTGGCCAAATTACATACATGCTGAGCCTATGTCCCCTGTCTGTAAAATGAAGTGGTCCCAGGCTCCACTTCTGAGGGTTGAATACCAGGCTAAAGAAGAAGATGCTCCATGCCAGGAGCTCAGTGCTGTGTGACAGTGACAGACAGATGCTATGGCTGTGGTTGACCAGGGCTCAGACAGGAGGATGAAGAGCCTCTGAGGACTAACTTCACTGCCTCTAACGCTGAGGTCTGGTCCTTTGAGAATCTCAGAAGGGGTATCCCCTATCCCTCACCGTGCTCACAGTGTGTTGACACCACACCTTCAGGAATTGTACAGGATACAGGGCCTCTGAGCTCCTGCCCATGCCCACTCCAGCTCCATGACTCTGAAATTGTCCTTCACCTTCTCTGGGCCTAGATTTCTTGTGAAAAGAAGGGTCCAGACATGCTATGGTCTATTTGCTTAACCAGAGGAGGCTCCCTGGGCTCTGTGGAGAGAGGCAGCAAGTGCTCTCTGAGCCTGGACAAAAACAGTCACACCAGGGATTGTTCTCCATACTAGAAAAACCACACCAAGTGCTCTCATCGTAACATTTAGAGACATTAAATGTGAGTTTCCAGACTAGGATGTAGCTCAGAGACAGAACACTGGCATGAGAGAGGCCCTGGGTTCCACCCCCAGCACTGCAAAAGGGAAAGAAAAAAAAGTTTCCAAATTGAGGAACTACTGCACCCTTGGGCCTGCATCAACTGGCCCTCCTGGCCAGTTTTGCTAATTTGGCTCTTCTGAAAGGCAGCAGAAGCGTCAAGTCCCTAATCACTTCCCTGGAACCTGTCCTCTGGACCTTCTGCCCAGAGGACACCCCTCACTGCAGCAGTTTCCACTCAGATGCACGTGCTAGTTTTTACCCTTGCATGTGCTGTTTCCTTTAACATCCAATCACAAAATGAAAACTCCCCTTAAGTAATTATAGAGTGTTTCCAGTCACCAATGCTAAACATCTGTGGTCTCGTTTGCTCCTTGGAGCTGCTCTGAGAGCACAATGTCATTGTTCTCATTTTCCAGAAGCACAGCTAGAAAGTAGTGGCGTTGGGATTTGAACCAGTCTTCTAACAACAAAAGCAGTGTGGTATATTTTGAATTCTTAAAAGGGGCCTATGAAGCTAGTGTCATTGGAGAGAGGCCATCACAGAGCCCTCAGGAGGAGTCTCTGCTTAAGGAGAGGTTCCTATGGCATGGGTTCCATTTCTGGCTCAGCAACTTTCTATCTGTGTGTCCTTCAACAAGTCAACCAACCACCTGAAGAAAGGGTCATTGTTTGAGGCTACAACCATTGCTAGTTGAGCTAGCAATCCTGGTTGTTCTGTGTGGAAAGAAAGCCCTTGTTGGCCCTGATTTGATAAATAAAATGAATGGCACTCTATTGTTTCATAATAAAAAGGGGTTTATTTGGTAGGCAAAATCTTCGAGGAATAGATTTCATAGAGTAGGGGATAAATAGCAATGGGATTCTAAGCAATAAAAAGATAGGGAACTGGGGCTGGCTGAGTGGCTCAAGTGATAGAGCACTTGCCTAGCAAGCATGAGACAGTTCAAACCCCAGCACCTACACAAAACAAACAAAAAAAACATGGGGGACTATGCCAGTCCACAGGTGCCATCCAGAGCCCCCAGTCCACGTTGGACTGAGAATGTTTGACTCACAGAGGAGAAAAAATTGATCTGAGGACTCTTGGTAGCAAGGGTTACTGAAGGGAACCACTCTGTCATTCCACTGGGGCTCACCTGCCTCTCTCTGAATAGCTCTGGCCATGGGATCTTTCTTTGTAAGGTCAGCTCTCACGGGCTGGATTGTTGATGCTGATTGTTAGAAAGCTGTTCATCAGAGCAAGTCAGAATCAGCCTCCCAGGGACTTTGTGCCTCTGGTCTCACTCTGACCTCAGAGGCCACATGGTAGGTCCAGGCCAACAGCCCCTTGGGTATTTGCAGACAAGTTTTGGGGTCCTGCCAGCAAAGTCTCGTGTTTGTTTTGAGTCCATGGCCCTGGCACCCATTACTAACCCCTACTCCCTTCCCTCAGAATGTTCTGGAAAAGTTTAAAACTTAAAGTTAATTAAATGCACATAGGGAATTTTATAAACCCTACCATGCTTAAATACCTAAAGGGTAGTAATAAGAATTCCATCACCCATTCCCCCATCCGTGCAGCACTTCATGTCCTTCAAAACCCTCATGTGATCTTCGTTTCATTTGTTCTCCCAGCACCCAAAGAGGAAGCCCAGTGGGGACTGTCATTCTCATGTCACAGGGAGGTAACAGGCCAAGGATTTGTCCAACATCACCTGCAAGTGAGTGGTGGGTCACATTAGGGGTTTCTGACTGTGGCTAGAGCTGTCTCTGCTACAACTCATTAGCAGAAGTAAAGCCAAGATTAAAAAAAAATCAATTTCTAAGACTTTATCCCACAGGAGTATTTATAAAGAATGCACAGATTTCTGTACAAGGTTGATCACCATCCCATGGCCTACATCTGATTGCTTGCCAATGACTGGTTGTCCCCAATGGAGAATTGGTTAAAAATTGTGGAACAGCCATTAGTGGAAGCTACACCCCTTCCAACACTGAGCAGGAGGTTCCCTGTGTGTTCACAGGAAGACTACACATGCTGTTTGGTTGATCCACTGCATGTAGAGCAGTGGAAGAATCCACTTTTGAGTTCACGTGGTGGCTGGCAGGTTTCAGTTCCTTGCAGGCTGTTGTCTCAAGTTACCTTCAGTTTCTTACCACTTGGGCCTCTCCATAGGCTAGTTTACAACATGCGCTGGCTTTGCTAATGATGTAAGAGTCTACTCACAAGATGAAAGTTGCAATCCATGGTAGGTCAGGCATGGAGAAAGATGTTCTGATGTCCCAGGGCTGGAAAGTGCCCATTGACCCCAGCTGACAATACACAAGTCCAGAGGGGAGCAAGGTGATTGCCCTACTACCAATAATAGGGTTGGATGCCCAACATCTCACCTCCCGGCCTGTTCCACTCTTGATCACTCCATGTGTGTGTGTGTGTGTGTGTACATGCATGTGTGTTTGTCCTAGTCCCACCTACAATCCCTCAGGCTGACTTGGAGCTCCCAGAAAGCTGCAGAATATCTCCTCTCTGTTCACCCCCATTACCTCTCACCTGCCATTAAAGTTTTTAATATTATCCATTTTTATAGGCAACATTGTTATCACTACTATTATAAAGTAGGAGGGAGAGCAGCAAGTTCTAATGGAGTCCAAGTGAAATCCAACTGGGTATCTACAAAGAAGCATTTTGCAGATTCCTCTTCTGTAGGGATTGCTGCTTGCTGAGCCTGGGAGGGGCACAAAATGAGCGTACTTCTGCCCCTCCTCCATAAGCTCCACCTAACTAGGAGGGAGGGTAGCCCCACAAGGCTGGTGGCAACAGAGGCTGTTTGTATCCAATTTTTGTTCAAAGGTTTGTGAATAATAAATGACCAGTTGCTTCATGAAATCATACCCTGGGGGCTTAAAATAGAGTTTGTCTATAAACACTCAGGTCTAGAGGGATCTTTTAAAAACAGGACTGGCATTATGCCTCTAGGATAAAAATCTAAGCAAAATCCCTGTTCACTATAGCCCTGCCTGCCTCTTCCCACTCCTCCTTGTGCCTCACATTGGCTACATCCTCCCTGGCCTCCTCTCCACGTCTGCAACGACCAGCCTCTTGCCTACCTGTTTGTACTCACTATCCCCTCTGCCTAGAAGGCTCTTTCCTGGGGCTTCAGGCCTGGGTTCAATCCCCAGTACCTCAACCTCAGTCCTCAATGTGTGTGTGTGTGGGGGGGAGGGTGGGTGGGTAGGTGGGTGGGTGTGTATGTGTATGTATAACTCAACTTAAAGCCTTTTCAAAAATAATTGATAATTAAGCCAGGCATGGTGGTATGTATCTATAAACCCAGCATTCAGGAGACCGAATCAAAGAGGATTGCAATGTTGAGGCCAGTGTAGGCTACATAGCAAAACTCTATCTTTAAAAAAAAAATTGAGGGCTGCCAGAGTGGCTCAAGTGGTGGAGTGCCTGCCTAGCAAGTGCAAGGCCCTGAGTTCAAACCCTAGTACCACCAAAAACAAAAAAACAAATTTGAATTATGTGTTTGCTCTAATACCATGAACAATTCTTTTGTCTTGCTTTGTAATTGGTCCTTCTCCCTGATTCACGTGTGACACAGATAATGCTTTGCAGGTGACATAGAGCTGTCACAAGCATCTTTCATTGGAGATTATTAGTACTGAAGAAGTACTCAGAATGATATCCTCATTTTATGGTTGAGAAAACAGTGGCTTATTAGAGCATGAATTGTCTCCTGATTCCAAATTCTCCATCTTCCCCAATTGTAACAATGCCATGTGCTTGGGTCACTGTTGGGAAATGCTAAATTTACCTAATGTATTCCAGTGTTCAGACTCTCAATCCCATCCCCATTCTCTCCTCTGGAGGAGCTGTTGCCTCCCAAGCCCCAGCCAACACCAAGAGGCTAATTAGCACTGCTTTAAAAAACTCAAGGTGGACTAAGAGAAAAAAGATTCTGTTGGTTGTTGCTCATTTGCGGATGTTTTTCCTGCAAAACCACATCAAAGCAGGGAAGCCCACCATGGACTTGGCCGGAAACCAAAGTTCGCTGGCCAATCTGAGAAGCAGCAAGTTTCATCAGGCAGAAAACTATTTTATCTTCTAGGCCCAGATTCCTTGCTTAGAGCTGGTAGAGGTGGAACATCCCCCGAGCAGCAGAGCTCTTCCTGAGCCCCCAGTTGGCTTGGGGAGCCCCCTCTGGGGGAGCTCCATCCTGCACAGGCCTGACTGGGAGAGGATGTGGAGCCACAGAACAAACCTCCAGATGGTCACCAGGTACAGGGCAGGATAGAGTGACTTTGGGGAGTAGCCCTGTCACACGCAGGTACAGGAAAAGTTGAAGTGTGTTTTAATCTTCCTGAAAGTCATCACCCAACTTGTGTCAAATTTTAAAGAGACATCAGAAGCTGTTAGATGCTAAGGAGGTCTCAGAAGGGCATCAAGGGAGACTAACAGTAAAGGCCTCTTCTCTCTGCTATCCAGGACATTCCAGCATTTGGAGCTCACAGAGAAATATCTGAGGTCCCCAACCAAGACCATAAATTAGAGTTAAAGAAAACTCAGGATATGGTAGGGGACTGTGGGAAGGGATTGCAGTACCAAAGAGGAATATATTTCAGCAAGAGGGACCATGAACACCTGGCTACATGTGCTCCCATCTCTCCGGATATAATTGTGACCATAGCCATCTCCTTGTCTACACCTGGTGCTCCTTGCAGGTGAGGTCCATGGCTTTCCTCTTTTCATCTCAAGTGTCTGACACCTTACCTGGCACATAATAGGCACCATATGCTTTGAGAGAATGAGTGAATAAGCAATGAATGAATGAGTGATGAATAACTTATTCTACTGGTGATAGAGACTTGTCAGTGATTTCTGAATTCTGGAAGTGGCACAATTTTACGTATACATTAGAAATATCACTTTGTCAGCGGTTTACCCCTGGTCTTATAGGGAAAGTGCATACATAATGCTTGGTGCAGAAATGAACTGAAAATCCTCAAGTTCTTTGTAGATCTGAGGGTCAGACTAAATGTAACACTTTCCCATTCACTGTGCCTTACAGAGAACTCGAACTCTATTAAAATATAAATCCAATATATATATATGTATATATTGAACTCAGGACCTTGCACTTGCTAGACATGCACTCTACCACTTGAGTCATTCCTCCAGCCCTTAACTATTTTTTGGCTCATTAAATGAAGAGGCCTGGAGACTATCATGACTTTGGGAGTGTGCTTTACTCTCTCTTCCTGTGTTGGAAGAACTCCCACTTTGTGAATCTTGGTGATTCACACACTGAGGAAGAATCCATGGCAATTGCTTACCCAGCCTTCCTCAAATCAGAGTGCTGTTGGGACCTAAGCTAGCCAGCCACATGCCCCCATCTTCCTGGACTTTAATGAGACACCAATCCACCCATTTCACAGCTCAGCCACAAATTTCTAACCAGGCAAAAACCATGCAACCCAGGTAGAGTAGGGGAGCAGGGTCACCAGTGACATCCAAGAGGACTCAGCAAATTTAAGGAACCCTCCCTCCCTGCTGATTTAGGTCATAGTTTCTGCAGCCCTGCCCCACCCGGAGAGATGCTCCTTAAAGGAGAAACAGAGCAGACCCACCATTCATCCCACTCAGGAGCAGGGCCTTTGATGGACAAGTGCACTCCTTCACTCACTATTTCAGCCTCTGGATAATTCTCTGCTGTAAAAGTGAAGAATACTTGAGAATTTTTCCCATACCAATTTTTCCTGAATGTTCTAAGTGCTTTGAGATTGTTTCATATTACACAAAAGGTTGAAATCATAACAAAGAGGCTAGAAATATAAACCCCAGAATCAAGCAAGCTAATATTTGACTCCCAAATCCACTAACTATATGACTTTGGCACCTGGCATGTGGTGAGTTCAGTTCACTGTGACTGAAAATATTGTCGGTAATCACTAATAGAGGAGACCATGTAAGGAGTCAGATAGGCTGTCTCCAAAAACTGCAGAGCACCTGCCTGAGTGGCAGATGTGGAAGAGGGATTAAATTTACTCAGTGGAGGCCTGAGGGCAAAGGAAGAACCCATAGTGGGAGCTCAAAGATAACATGCTGGCCTCAAATAAGATTTTCTAATAATAATCCGAAGGCGTGCCAACGTTGCTCAGTGAAGAATAAATCTCTAGTAAGGAGGCATTTAAGGTGAGACTGGGTGAGTTACTGCATGGTGAGCTACTAGAGAAAAGGTTTAAACATCTGGCCGGGCATGGGTGGTTCACACCTGTAATCCTAGGTACTTGGGAGGTAGAGATCAGGAGGATCATGGTTAGATGGCATCCTGGGCAATAAGTTCTTTGAGACCCTATCTCAGAAATATCCAACACACACAAAAAAAAAGGTCTGGCGGAGTGGTTCAAGTGGTAGAGCATCTCTGCCTATCAAGCATGAGGCCTTGAGTTCAAACCCCAGTGCTGATACATAGATAGATGATAGATAGATAGATGATAGATAGATAGATAGATAGATAGATAGATAGATAGATAGATAGCTATCCATGTGAGCAATGAAAACTCTTGTTTTATTTTTTATTTTTTTGGTGCCATTGGGATTTGAACTCAGGGCCTCATGCTTGCTAGGCAGGTACTCTGCCAATTGGCCCACTCTACCAGTCCTGAAAACTCCTTTCTAAATGAAATATTCTATGAAGCCCCAGTCAAGGCTGAGCTGCCCTCAAAGCATGCTAAACACATGTTCAGAACCACAGGGAGGGAGAGGCCATGTGAAGAAATGCAGAGAGAATTTTCAATTCCTAAACCTAGAATCAACCTTGTTTAATGTTAGCAATTAAAACAGTTGTGATAGGAATAGGGACAGGGAAACCCTGGCAGCCCTCCATATTCAGGGCTTTGAAAGTCTTAATTTGGTCTTGAATCCATTGGAACACTGGACCAGGCAGAGTTGTGTTAGAGAAAGTAGGATCAAGTCGTAGAAGCCCCTCCCCACTGCACCCCCAAAGCTCCTACTAGGGACTAGCAAGTCACAGAGCCATCTCAAGAGTCCTAGGATTCCTTCTCATCCAGGGCAGCAGGGAGGTTCTTTCTACCTTTACACACTGGCTCATGTTAAGCCCTACTTGGAATTTCAGCTAAGATATTATTTCATTTTAATTTGCCTAATAATTTTAACTTTTCCATTTTTCTCCCACACCTATTATCTTAGTTTTACTCTCCTAGCCTTCCCTGTGGGAAGGTTGAAGGTCTTCCCCTTTATTTTCCTTATGTGTCAGACAAGGAAACGGGTAGGTCATAAAACTTTTTAAATTTTTTTTCTCCTTTTATTTTATCATTTTTACATTTACTTACATGTGTATGTATTGTTTATGCTACCTCCCCCTCACTCCCAAAAAACTTTTCTTTTAATTTGTAAAGAGAAAATGTTTATTTAGCTCACAGGAAATTTGAATCCAAGATACAGATGTCCATTAGTTTTACCTCTGATAAAGGTAGCAGGCAATAATGGAGGAAGGGAGCATGTGCGAGGGATAGGGAGAGGGAGAGAAAGAGAGAGCAGAGAAGCCACACAACTTTTCTTTAAGTGTAGACTTTCTAATATGCAAAAAGTGGACAAGAGTATAAAAAAAAAAAAAACCCATATCCATTATCCAGTCCCAATAGCCATCCAATCATGTTCAGTCCTCTCTGGCTTTATTTGAAACAAATCCCAGTCATGATATAATTTCATCCATAAATCTTCCATATATATTTTTAAAATTAGAATCTCTCTCTCTCTCTCTCTCTCACTCTTTTAAAAGCACAATACCATTATCGTAACCACCAAATTAAATAAAACTTTTTAATATCAAATATCTATTCAGTGTTCATATTTTCAAATTGGCAAATGCCCAAATTTTTCCATTTAAAAAGGAAATTCATGACCCTAATAGGGCTGACTTAGCAATTTGTTGATAAGTTTCAGTCTGTCCTCTCTCTTCCTCATCTTGCAATTTATTTGTAGAAGAAATTCAAGCATTTGTCTTATGAAGTTCACTTAGTCTAGATTTTCTTGAATGCTTCCCTCTGGCGTGATTTACTCTGTGCTTTACACCTCTCTTCTTTGTGTTCTCTGTTAACTAGTATCTGTTCTAGAAGCTTGATCACATGTAGATCACATTGCTATTTAAAGAAAGCAGGAAACAGCTTTGATGTGATAGAGAGCAGGCCTTTCGGGCCATGCATGACTTCCATCTCTGCTACAAGAACTACTGTATTCAAACAGCAGAAGGACAAAAGCAACCTGGTATCATTTGACAACGTGACCTTAATTGTTCAGGTGTTCAGCCCACTCTTCTGCAGGGAATGCTCTTTCATGGTCATTAATGAGCTTAATACAAAGATCTACTCTCAAGCCTAGTTTTCAAACTTCTTTGTCCCTGATCCAATTGTGTTCTTTTGAGGCCCCTGACAAACCAACCAAGCCATTCAGCACAACCTAGGATTCTATGTTTGCTCTTTCCTTGGACAGTTTCTCTGTTCATAGAAAGAAGATTGACCAGGTATCGGAGATATTTAAAAATGGGGTGGGCGCTGTCCTTTTATGCAGTCAATACAGAGCACTTCACCTTGTTGGGAGGTCACTAAAATGTGTGTAGAGATTTCTCCCAACATACCGACCAAGCAGTTCTCCAATGGACCCAACTGGGTGTCTAAATTCAATTCTGATGCTATCTACCTGGAGCTAAAGTCAGATCCCACGGTGAGAGGACCCAGTCCCACAAGACTGTTTTTGCCTTGAGATGCATCACAAGCCTTAAGTTGTTTTGCCTGTGTTTCTGACTGACAAGTTCGATGCTGGGGTTCTGTATTAGCTACTTTGGCATAGCTGTGTCCAACGTGTGTAACAGAAACAACTTAAGGAAGGGAAGACTTATTTTGTTCACAGCTCCAGAGGGTTCAGTCCATGGTTGTTTGGTCTCGTGCACTAGGGTAGAATACCATGGTGTTCACAGCATGTAGTGGAGAAGGCTATTCGCTTCATGGAAGACAGGAAGCAGAGAGCGAGAATGGAATGAGGGTCCAGGCATAGCTTTCAAAGACACCCTCAGTGACCGATTTCCTCCAGGTAGGCCCTATCTCCTTAAGTTTCCAGAATCTCCCAAAATAGCATCAGCAGCTAGAGACCAACATGAGCCTGTGGGAGACATTTCATATTCTAGCCATAACAGGATTCCCACAATTTCCTCCTTGGGTTCAATTAATTTGCTAAAGCAGCTCAAAGAATTGAGGGAAATACTTATGTTTATTGATTTATTATAAAGGGCATTACACAGGGGGTAAATGAAAAGACAAATAGAAGAGGTGCATCACGCAAGGTGTGGGGAGAAGGAGCTTCCATGTCTTTTCCAGCATGCCATCCTACAGGCACCTTCATGTGCTCAGCTCTCTGGAAAGCTCTCCAAACTCTGCTCTTTTGGGTTTTCATAGAAGCTTCTTTACATAGGCATTTGCGGTAGTTTGACTCTTCAATGTCCCCCCAAAGGCCCATGTATTGAAGGCTTGGTCCCCAGACTGTGCTGCTATCAGGTGGATGGGACCTAGGGGAAGAAAGTTAGGCCACTGGATTCATGCCCTTGAATGGGCCCTCTTCTTCCTTTTTGTTTCCTGGTCACCATAAAGTGAGCAAGTTGCTTCATGGCACAAACCCTTCCATGATGTGCTGCTTCACCACAGGCCCAAAGACAAAGGGGCCAAGTGACTACAGACTGAAACCTCTGAAAACCATGAGTCAAAATAAACATTTTCTCCTCTTAAGTTGGTTTTCTCAGGTATTTGTTACAGTAACGGAAAGCTGACTGATGCAACATGATTACTTACATTGTTCACCATTGGTGATCAATTCAACCTTCAGCCCTTCTCCTGTCCCCAGAATTTGGGGATCAGGGACTGAAAGTCTTCTGACGACCAGTTTTCATTCTGAAGCTATGGGGGAAAGGTGTAGCATTCAAAAAGACACTTAATTACTCGGTAATTCCCAAGGTTTTAGGAGCTGTGTTCAAGGAGCCAGGGGCAGAGACCAAATCTACCATGATATTAATGCAGGTGTCAATTGAGAGATGTCCTTTCTGCTGTCTTCTAGGGCCACCCTAAGAAATTCCGCAGTACATCTGCAGTCCACTTTGGGCCTATCAGCTGGCTATCCATGAACCCAGATCAGAATTTTTCTTCCCATATCAGCAGATCATAGGAACCACCTACCTTCCTGCGAAATAAGGTTATACATGTGAGCTGAGGAAAACATGTTAGATGTCAGTGGTCAGGGCATCCATTTGTACAGCCTATGTACTCCCCACCCCAACCTGCTTAAGCCCAATCTCTAATGTACCCCTTTAATTTAATGATAATTTTCTATTTCTCCTCCCTAAACTTGGCCTCATGATCAGAGGCTCAGTTTCTGCAAAAACCCGGTAATGCATCTAGAGGATCAAGAACCCAAACTATTATGCTGCCACTTTCTCATGGGGGCAAGCAGGGCAGTGCCAGAAGCTCCAGATGGCAATTTTCTCCAGATGTATCTGATACCAGGTGATCTTTAAGCTGTATAAGCTGCTCAGTCATAGTCGGAACCTGATATAGGGCCCAGTTTTGCTCTGTACCTTGCTCAATGCTAGCAGCCACTGTACTACTGGATAAGTAAATCATGATGGGTTTTCCTAAGTATGAGATATGCAGTGTCCAAAGCCCAAAAGATATCTACCAAGTGCTCCATTTCTTCCTTAGTGGTAGGAGTTTCAAGGTAGAATAGATTGCCCTTGACTTTGGAGGCAGTATCTTGACCATGCCCCTAAACCACTAGGCCCTTAAAATTTATATCAAGATAGCAGCTCCCTTAATCTTTTATGATTTTTCTCCTACATGCTAAGCTGCATGTCTTCAACCAAGTCATCTGAAATATTTGCTACATTTTCCAGGATCAGGTCAGGATCAGCATTATCTTACCAATTTATCATGAGGATTAAGTCGTCCTGTAGACTGTTAATAGATATTTCCAAAAATTCCTCAAAGCAGTATTAGCCAAACTTTTGCTCAAAAAATATTTTAAGCCAGGTACAGTGTCTCAAGTCTGTAATTCTAGCTACTTTAGAGGTGGAAATCAGAAGAATTGTGGTTTGAGGCCAGTATAGGCAAAAAGTTTTTGAAACCCAAGCTCAACCAGTACCTGGGTGCAACTGCACGTGTCTGTCATTCCAGCTATGCTGAGAAGCACAAATTGGAGGGTTGTGGTCCAGGCTGGGGCATAAAGTGAAACCCTATCTCAAAAATAACCAACACAAAAAAGGTTGGCGTAGTGGTTCAAGTGGTAGAGCACCTGCCTAGCAAGCATAAGGGCCTGAGTTCAAACCCCTAATACTGGCAAAAAAAATTGTTTTTAAATATCTATGTAAAAAATACTGGATATTTATTAAGGTGCTATTACTATTTCAGTGTGACAATCTGCCTTTTAAAAATGGTGCACTTTACTGAAGAATGCTGGGTAGAATTACCAGATCACAAATACGTGACATCCAGAGTTGCCACCATCTATGTATAGTATTTAATAATTGATGTTTGTGATGTGCAGTTCTTCAGTGACAATCATCAATGTCATATGTTCAGACTTATAAGATTCAAATATAGTTCTATTCCATTTCATTGTTTCTTATATCCTAAACACTTCTCCTACACCCAATTGATCTTCATGGATCCAGAAAAAGAGGTTTATTTTATTTTTAATTGGCAGATAGTGATTGTGTAAATTTATGTGTATTATGAGATGTTTTCATATATGTTTATATTATGGAATAGTTAAATCAAACTAATTAATATATCCATCTCCTCACATGCTTATCTGTTGACATATGCAATATGTATTAGCTATAGTTACCATGCTGTGTAATGGATCTCTTAAAATTTGTTCCTCCTGTCTAACTGAATCTCTGTGCCCTTTGAACACTTCATCCCCTTGCTCCCTGCCTCTGGTGACTACCATTCTGCTTTCTACTTCTGTGAGTTGTGCTTATTTTAGATTCTGCACATAAGCCAGGTCATACACTATTTGTCTTTATGTGTGTGAGTTATTTTTTCTAACACAAATCCTCTAGGTTCATCCGAGTTGTTGCCAATGACAGAATTTCCCTCCTCTTAAGGCTGGATATATATATGCCACACTTTCTTTATTCATCTCTCTTTGATGGGCACTTAAGAACTATTCTACATCTTGACTATTGTGAATAGTGATGCAATGAACTTGGAAGTGCAGACATCCCTTCAGTTCCTTTGGGTATATTCCCAGAAGTGGGATTGCTGGATCATAGGGTGGATCTAGAGGAAGACTTTTGTTGTTGTTTTGTTTTGTTTTGTTTTGTTTTTTAAGTAGAATTGTGTGCTTTCAAGCTGGGTCACACTCATATAACCACAAAGTCAAGCAGTCTCCAAATGAAGAGACTCTGAAAAGTTAGGAGAAGGAGTTGGGAACACCACTCAGTGGTGAAGCATGCAAGGGCTTGGGTTTGATTCCCAGCACCCCCCCACCCCCAAAAGTCAGGAGAAGAGCTATTAAAAATGAAATAATTAATTGCTAATAATAGTAGCAACAATAAAGCACTGCACAAATAATGCAAAATAGCCAGTTGATCTTGTCATCCTTTGCTGTATAGTGAAGTGATAGATCTAAAATATGAAATTAAACTTGATGTTGAACTTGATAACAAAGATCACACCAGCTATCTTGATCAATATTAGGTGGAGAGATAATTCTAAAATAATGCCAAAAGAATTACTTCAAGCTAGGAGTGATGGCACATGCCTGTAATCCCAGCAGGGGGATTCCAAGCAGGGGGATCTCCAATTTGAGGACAGGCCGGGCTACATAGTGAGTCCAAAAAAACACCAGAATTACTTCAATTCAAAACATCTCTATAATTTCACTTTTAGAATTGTAAAATTCTAAAACACAGATATAAATCTCACTTTGATAGTTTCTTGCTGCAATTAATCCATGAGACCACATGCTATTGTTTGCTGTGATCTGAGAACATCATTGTTTTTTAATAATCTTGGTGTCCCCTCAACACATTACACTTTTTAGAAGTATTTTTGTGGTTGTAAGTCAGAGAGGCACAGTCACAGGCACTGCTGGAAGGGAAATATGGCGACTCTGGAGTCCAAGGTGGCATAGCCAGAGCCTCCTTGCTGCCACTTCAATTTAAAACATTTCTTTCTTTCTTGAAAAAGAAGATGTCCATGCCATCAGGGTAGCCATTAAGATTTGCCAGATATTGGTAATGTCAGTGAGGAGAACGGTTCCTGTGAGGAGCACTGAAGAACTGCCTTGGAGCCAGTTGCTCTCTCTTACTGCTCTGGATTTTGACTTCATGTCTCTGGAAAGTGCCTGACCTGTTCCCCAAAGCACTAGATTGTCACAAGGCTTTGGTGGGCCATAGTAAATCCCAGCAATTGTCTCCTTCCTATTTTGTCTTCCCAGATGCATCTCCAAAGGACTTGGTGATTGACAAAGGCTAGAGCTGGCCTTAGAATTTTACCATGGTGCGCTCCAGGATCTTCAATCTCTCTCTCTCTGTCTCTCCTTTTCTCTCTCTCTCTCTCTCTCTCTCTCTCTCTCTCTCTCTCTCTCTCTCTCTCTCTCTCTTTCTCTCTCTCTCTCACACACACACACAAGGACTGAGGGCATATCCTCAGCTACTGAGGGTTCTGCCACAGACGAGCCCTCAACCCCAAGTAGAAATCACCTCAGCTGAGCAAAGTTGCCTCAACAGTCCCCTTCTGAGTGGATACTGATATCCAGTTTGCTTCTTCCTGCCTCCCCTCCACAGGGAAGGCCACCTGGAGTCGCCCTACTCTGTCACCCACCCAGGCTTGGCCTGCTCTGAGCCCCTTCCTGAAGCTGCTCTTTCTGCATTGTTTTTGAAAGTTCTTGGGCCCAAGCCTCTTTCCCAACCTACCTATACCAAAGCTGCTGTTTTGTTTTTTTTTTCTCCCCTTGGTAAAAGAAAAAGAGGGCGACTCCCAGAAGAAAGAAGGGGGAAGGAACTGTCCAGATGGGTAAGAATAATGTAAGTGTGTATTTGTAAGGCCCAACTCAGCCGGCAAAGAAAACTGACCCAAATTAAGTTAAGAAAGAAGAAAAGATACTCCTTCAGTTTGTAAAACTGTTTTCCTCTTGTTCCTGTGCTTTCCTATATTTTCATTATTTATTTACTTATTTATTGCAAAAAACAAGCAATCAGGAAAAATAATAAAGCTGTTTTTAAGAAGGAAGGGAGGCCACAGGCCTGGAGGGCTTGACTCTTCTGCATCGCTCCCTGTCTCCCCCCTCCTTCACTCTCCCACCCTCTTGCACCCAGCAGCCCCATCCCAGGGTGGCTGTGGGCAGAGGAAGTGCGGCTGGGAGGCTCAGAGGCAGCTCAAAGCCCCGGATTTCTGACTGAACAGATCCTCCCATTCTTTGCTTCCAGCCCCAAATCCCACGCTTACTCGCTTCACAGCCCCTACTTTTAACCTGCCAAATGCCACTAAATCTGCAAATTAAACCTCTGATTACAGAATTCCTTTTGATGTAAAAAAAATGTGGGGATTTTTAAAATGTAATTATTCATACACTAAGATTTTAATTGTGCTTCTTTTCTCCTTCTCTCGTCTTTTTTTTTTTTTTTTCTTCAGGTAGGTGATTCCCCCATGCCGGGCCTGCCCAGGCAGCGCCAGGGCCTGGTGCAGGAAGGAGCCTGCAGGAGTTTGCTGGTGCCGATCTGGATACTGTGTTCAGGAGGTGGAAGGGGTCTGGGGAGCAGATGGCCTCCACCCTACAGCGCCTCCCAGCCCTCTCAGCAACAAATGACAGCCAAGTGCAAGACCAGGGTGCTATGTCCCACCAGAGGGGCAGCATTGGGCAGAGATCTCAGGATGGAAACTCTTAGCCAGTCTGATGCAGCAAGGAGCAATGGGAAATGGGCCTGGCTGCCCACTTTTCCCAACTCATTCCTCCTTCCCTCAGTTCAACCAGACTGATCTTTATGGTTTCCAAATTGGTATAAAATAGAGTCAGGCATGGTGGTACATGCCTGTAATCCCAGCACTGGGGAGGCTGAGGCAAGAAATTGAGAGTTCAAGGCCAGCCTGGGCCACTCTAAGGAGAATTTAGCTCAATTTTTTAAAAATTTTAATTGTGAGAAACTAATATAAAATTTACTGTCTTAACCATTTTTTTTCTTGGCAGGACTGGGGTTTGAACTCAGAGCTTAAAGCTAGCAAAGAAGCACTATACCACTTGAGCCACATCTCCAGTCCTAAAACATTTATCATTTCTTTTCTTTTTCTTTTTGAGATGCTGGGGTTTGAACTCAAGGCCTCATACTTGCTAGGCAGGCGCTGTACCACTTGAGCCACTCTGACAGCCCTTAACCATTTGTAAGTGTACAGTTCGCTCACATTGCCCTGCAACCATCACCACCATCCATCTCCAGGATGTTTTGATTCTCCCAAACTGAAACTCTGTACCTACAAAACAAAAACTCCCCACAACGTGCTCTTCCCTACCCCCTGGGAACGGCTACGGAACCGCTATTCTAGTTCCTAGCTCTATGAGTTTGACTGTACAGTGCTAGGTACTTCATGTAAGTAAAATCAGACAATATTTGTTTTTCGTGTCTGGCTCCTTTCACTCCACATGTCTTCAAGGTTCAACCATGTCAGAACATGTGTCAGAATGTCTTCCTTTCTCAGACTGAGTAATTTTCCATTGTATGGTTATACTGTGCTTCGTTTATTCACTCATCTACTGATGGACACTTGAGTTGCTTCTACCTTTTGGTTATTGCCGATAATGTGTCTACAAACATGGATATACACGCATCTGGTTGTCTCTACCTTCAAATCTTTTGCGTGTAGACCCAGAGGCGGAATTTCTGGATTATATGGCACAGGCTGATCTTTTAAACATGAAAGTGAAGCCATTTTATTGCAGTGTTTAGAATAAAATCCAAAACCCTTTTGGAGCCCACCAGGGTCCAAATGATGGGGTCCACCAGGGAGCTCAACCCATTTCATGGTCCTCAGTACACAACCACAACCAAGCTGACCCCCTTTGAGAGTCCCAAACACGCAAGCCCTCCCTTCCCTAAGCCCTGTCTGGCTGTGTCTTCCCCCTGCAATGTCCTGCACTTGGCTCTCTAATTCTCAGAGCCTGGATCACCCCCATGGGAAGCTGGTCTGGGCCCTCCCCTGTTTCTCTCACATCTCCACCCTAATGAAAGCTCCAGAAGAATAGGTTCTCTATCTCTTATACCCGTGTGCCTAAAACCTTGCCTGGCTTGTAGCTAGGGCTCCCTAAGAAAGTGTCAGATGAGAAAATGAATGGACAATTAATTAATTCAAGTCCAGCTTTCCAAGTGGCTGGAATGGGAGCCTAGGGGCCTAGGGGCCTAGGGGCCTAGGGGCCAAGACTAAGCCTTGGTATCTTCTGGGAACATAAATTTTATTTAAAGGTTTAAGGGGAAACATTACGTTTATATTTATATTTTACTAAGACAAAAAAGATACTTAAAGAAGTATATTAGTTTCCCGGGACTGCTGTGACTAAATACCATAAACTGATGACTTCAACAATTGAAGTGCCGGCAGGGTTGTTCCCTCCGAGGCTCTGAGAGGGATCTGTCCCAGGCCTCTCTCTTAGCTTCTGGTAGCCTTGGGCATTCCTTGGCTGGTAGACACCATTCTCCCTGGGGTTCTGCATCGACTTCTCCGTATGCACCTTTGTCTCTGTGTCCAACTTTTCCGTTTCCATAAGGACACAGACATATGGCCTAGGGCCACCCTAACAGCCTATGTTGACCTGATCATCTGCAAAAGACTGTTATTTACAAATGAGGCCACATTCACAGGTCTTAGGGATTAGAACCCCAACATCTTTTGGGGAGACACAGTTCAACTCATTAGAAGGAATAAGGTATAAACACGCATGGATGTTTTGGATGCTGAGAGCCTTCATTTACTTAGTGCCTGTTCTCATTCCTCTACAGAACTTCAGAGGAAAGGACTGAAAAGCCCTTTCCAGGGTAAGGAAAGGCAACTGGGCTCCGGGGCTGCCTTGCTTCTGGTCACATGGCCGGTCTAAATGAAGTGAGAACAAAGTCCCAGAGAGCTGACTTGCTACTCCAGGTTCTTCTGAGATCCAGGCTTTCTTGGGTGGGAGGAAGGACCCCCAGACACTGAGGTGGAGAATGGCACACAGAGACTTTATTGGTGTGTGGTGTCAGGAGATAGACCTGCAAGGAAACGAAGAGGGCAGGACAGGTGGAGAGAAGCTGACCCACAAAGGTATAGCCACAGAGGCTGCAGACACCCTACAGGGAGCATGGAGCCGGGGTCACCCTTTGGAGTTGTCTTTTGCATCCTACCCTCGGTCCCTGGGAGGAGGTATAACATCAGGAGGGGTGTATCCCCAGAAGGGATGTAGCTGTAAGTAAGCAGCTGGTATTCCCACCCATCACATAGTGGGGCCTTTACAAATGTTGGATGTTCAACTGGCTACTCATACCAAACCCAAGACAGAGAGAAACACTTTTTGTTCTGAGGAATCGCATTCTCTACCTCTGTAGGACCAGTACCAGCAAAGATGCTGCCCAACAGAGGGCTATCAGAGTCCTAGAGGTGTGGTGACTAGGAAGGAACATGGACCAACCCATTATTTCACATACAAGGGGGCTGCAAGGGGACATGTGTTTTTGGAGAGCATCCAGTTAGATGGCAGAAAAAACAGGAGCAGGAATGGGGCCCCTTGTCTTCTAGATCATTCCTCATCTACCACAAGCACCATCTTCATCCTCAGGACAGGCTTCTAGGCCTAGAACCTTCTGCCAAGGCCTGAGCTGACGGCAGCACAGACCCACAAGCTACAACATAGCAGACTTCCCTTTTATCTGGGGAAAATGGGGTTTCTATTAGAAAGGAGGAACAAGTTCAAGAGATATGTAGTACAACATGGTGACTGTAATGAATAACCATATACATTGAAAATCATTGAGAGTAACTGCTTTAAATCAGAGAAAGATGGTCAGTTTGCACAAAATGGTATCCCTGGAGGGGCAGATTTCTGGTACAATAGCACTGAGAAGACTGTGGTCCTTTCTTATCATTAGCAGCTCTCTCCCATGAGGCCTGTGAAATTGGACCTATTCAAAGGTCTCCCCTGAAAGTTGAGTTTTTACAATAAATCTCCAATGTCAACATGCTTGTCCCATTCCTCCTTTTCAGCAAGCTGGAGAGCCAAGTAAGACCCCACCCTATTCACTTATTTACCATATGTGCACTATTTTACCACTTCCTACACCATTCTATTTATTTGCTATTTTGCACTATTCTATCTTCCATATTGCCTCCAAAGTCATCTTTCAGAGCATAAATTATACCCTTTCAGTCCCTTCATCCCATTATTTAATCTCCCTCTCCACCCACCCAGGCCAGGACTTAGAAGGTTAAATCATAAGCTCCTTAGAATGACCTCGATGTCTTTCCTAATATGTCCTTCCTAATATGGCCTCTGCCTCCCCCTCATATCACTGTAAGGTACAGAAAATGCAACTAAACTGGGCTTGAATATAACCAGTCTGTCTATCTCCCCTAACAAAAATTCCAGAGGTGGGATGCTGAAAGGCTGCTCAGCTCAGAACTTTCCAGCATTCCCAAGGACTGAGGACCTTGTCCCCTCTCTTCTCTGCCATCCTCATGGGGCAAAGTGGCTACAGCAGCTCCATGTGTTCCACCCCCCTTCCCCACCACCTTACTTCGGTGTCAAGAAGCAGAGCCAATCCTGGGTGAACTTTCTCATGTAACTCATGGTCCAAAACCACGGGACCAGCATTTTCTGGAATTGCCATGAGAAATGGAGTACCATGATTGGTTTACACCAGCCTGTGTTTCCCTGAATCTCAGGGCTTATCTCAACACTCACCTTCCCTTTGGAGAATTTCCTGTCCCATTTCTGGCAGGTCTACTTGGCCTCTTTGCATCCAGTCACTCAACAACTGAGCATCTAGGAGGTGCCAGTCATCAGGGATACAGTAGTGAGCAAAAGACTCCAAGCTGTTCTCATGTTGTCCTGTTTCTATTACACTACTTACTTCTATGTTCATTGCTTTGTGGAGTGTGTGACATTAGGCACCTTTTGGAGCCTGGCTTTCCTCATGTGTAACGGGGGGGTGATGTCCACTTCGTTGTTGTAAGATTTGGAGATCATTTACACGAGGAGTCCAGATGTGCCCAGTTTGTAACTGATGCACAAGAAATGGCAACTCTACAGATTTGTTTTTCCCAGAAAAAGTGTGTTTCTATTGTGCTGTGAACTTCGTTAACAATCTGGAATAATATCTTCAAATGCATAAAATAAGATATATAGAAGAAGAAAGAAAACCGATGATATGGAAAGACGGTTACCAAAACGTTTAAAAATATTCATAATATAGAAATGCATGTCTTTTATTGATAATTAAATAACACAGCCTAGTGTCAAATCTAATAATATTTCTAAATAAGTGTAATTATTGATATTTTAAGATATCTACATGTCACATAAAAATGCCTTGTGATTTCTATTGTTGACAAAGTCCCCAAGTGCCTAGCAGATCAGCTGGTTTGTAGCCAGCATGTACATTTGAAGAGAAAGTAAAGATGCACTCATCACCCTCCACACTCCCTCCCCAGCTTCAAGTTCTTAGATCCTCTGAATTCTGTTGATGGGCGCCCTAGCAATTAGTAGACTTCAAGTTAAAAACCTGCCCCTATGACTGGGACAAAGATAGGTCTTCCCCTCCCCCCTCCCCCCCGCCCCTAATAATAGCACTTAGTAAGACTTCAATACCTGAAAGACTTAATAAGCTATTATTGATCTTATTTCTTTCTTCCTTTTTGTAGGTCAAGGGTTTGAACTCAGGGCTTCACGCTTGCAAAGCACGCACTCTACTGTTTGAGCTACACCTCCAGTCCACTTTGCTCTAGTTATTTTGAAGTGGGTCTTACAAACTATTTGCCTAACCTGGCTTTGAATCAGGATCCTCCTGATGTCAGCCTCCCAGTTAGCTAGGATTGCAGGTGTGAGCCACTGACGCCAGGCCTCTATTTTTAATCAGAGAATGAGGACACCCAGGGAGGTGCAGGTGGGCCTTCTTGCTAGATCTGGAGTCTACAAAAGCATCAGGCTTTTCCAGGGAGTCCTTACACAAGGTCTTTCCATCCATGGCAGGGACTATGAATATCCAATTTCTTTCATTTTCTGATTTCTGGCTGGCAGGTCCCTCAGCGAATCTGTGCTCAGGATTCTTTCCCAGGGCTAGCCTGTCCTGGGCTGCCTGGGGTTGTTAACAGGAGGAATTGTTACGCAAGCAGCAAAGCACGGAATTCTCAAGCCATCCTGTACCATGAGTTGTGTGACCTCAGCTAAGCAACACTCCGTTCTGAGCCTCGGTGTGCTCATCTGTAAAAAGCAAGGATTAGGAGAGATGATATCTTTCTAAAGGGGCTTCTGGAATGCATTCCTGCTGTTTAAGAATTGTCATTAGCAATGAGTTTTGTATGTGATCTCATCTCCATCATTTTTTTCATAGATTTTTCTAGATCATTAGTCTGTTCACCTTAAAACAAGTTTTACCTCATAATTTCAGCATCTGCATTTGCATTTAAATTTACAATTGCAGGCAGCAATAGTATTTCAAGATTTGTTTACACTCAATTTGAATTTTTATTTCTGCTTATCCTATTTGACAACTGTCAGTATAAGGAGTTCATAGGCAGTTTTACTTTTATATGTTTGAGGCACTTTACTAGAAAAATAAAAACTATTTAGGACAACATTGGATCCATCTGTGGTTTTTTTTTTGTTTGTTTGTTTCTTTTAAAAGAGGGAGTTCTCAACATGTAATTTGAGAAATAATGACATATGGCTCGCTGGTAAAGCCCTGGGTTCAACCCTCAGCACCACAAAAAGAAAAGAAAAATCTTTGGGTCCCTTTCTCCCTTGACCTTGAGGGACTCTAATTCCCAGGAGCAAAATCAGACTGACATGCTTGCCAGGTGTGGAAGTGGGGCTGGGAATGGGAGGTGAAGAGTAGACAATCTTGCAGAGAGGACTTTGGGTGTGTTTTGCTGCCCTCTACAGGTTAAGGCCAGGGGGCTTTGAGAAGAATTCGGTGGGCTTGCTTGCCGGGGGGGGGGGGGGGGGGGGGCGCTGGCAGCTCACAGTGACATTTGTTTGCAAGAGTTGGACCCCAAGCCATCTGAACACTCGAGACCTCAATTGATTCAATTTCATAAGCAAGCGCTGTCCCTGCTTGGGGATGAGCCTGGGATGAGAGATGGTGGGAGTGAGCTAGGACAGGAAGGGGAGGCACTACGGTGCCCCCTAGTGGCTAAACCAGGGAGCGTCTCCCACGATTTCCCTCTGGCCTGACAGATCCAAGCCCTGCCTTAGTTCTTGACTTTGCACCCGTTACAGGGCCTTGGCCTTGATTACTTAGCTACTGAGCATCCATCTAGAGAGAAAGGAGACCCACTCCTCAGCTGTAAAGACACTTCTGTTTGCAACAGGAGGTATCACCCTAGTGCCTACTCCGGGGTTTTGGTTTATAACAGATCTTGGCAATGACCAAACCATTGAGAAGGAAACAGTCCTAAATCCAGGAGGACTCCCTTGGTGCCCAGCAGACTCTGGGAGACCCAGCTCAGTCCTCTCCACTCACTCCCAGCCTCCTGTCCAGTCATCTCTCTGCATCACCTCCTCCTGGCTTACCTCTAGTCACACATTCTCAGGAAAGGCTACGTTTTGAGGCTAGGTCCTGGTCTTATGGGCTATTCATCAGTGAGTGACCTTTGAGGAATGTGTAGGTAGTAGAGAGCAGGCCCCTGAGCTGATCTCTGTAACATCTGGTCAGTGGTGGGGTGGGAAGGGAAGGTGGGGGGGGTGCTGAAGGAGGGCTGCCTGGTACCTGCTTTGTAGAAACATGAACCATCACTAACAACCCTGGGCAGCTCCTAGGCATCACTGGTGCAGCTTTTATCCGTGTACACAGTCAGCCCCAGCCACATCTCTTCTTATTTATTCTCTCCCCCTAGATACCCAACACTGCCCAGCTTAATGGTAGGAAGTCATCATTCTGCCCTCAGTATTTGACCAGCCCCTAGCACCTGCAAGACCCCAGGTCGTGGCATGGAGGACTTATGGGTAGGGCCTGAAAGGGGGGCAGAGAGGGGCCTGAAAAGGAAGAGGGTTTCTTGGTCAGCAGCAGCAAGCTCTAGGCACAGAGAACTCAGCTCTGTCCTCTTTCCAGGAGGTGAATGACCCATTTCTTCCTGCATTGTTCACCTTGTGTTTATTTAGGGACACAGCCGAAGAAACTCAGCAAAGGTTCCCAGGGCTCTCCCATCTCCCCACTCAGACCCACAGCTCCAGTCTTTCCAGTGGGGCCCACCAGGCTGGGCCTGCCGCCTGCAGCTGAAAATCCCACAGCAACACCCACTCCACTGAGCAGTCACTCACTCCTAGCCATCCCCACAGTGAGGGGTCTGAGCCAGGGGAAAGGTCCTGGTACCATCCTTCTTCTCCAGAGCAACCATCCATGGCCTACCAACAAGACCTCTCCCACACTCTCAGACATCACCGTCTTTCCATCTGGCCCCCAGGCCACCACACACACAGATCTGAAGGTAAATAAAGGCCATTAGGCCCCAAGTGCCTCTCCTGGTAGTACAGCACAGTAATTAAGCTCACGGACCCTACCCTCACATCTTTCCTCTACCACTCATTGACAGTGTGGCACTGGGCAAGTTACCTAACCTCTCCGAGTTTCATTTCCTCATCTCTAAAATGAGGATCCTAAGATTAGAAGACTCAGTGCCTGGAAAGTGCTTTACAAAGGACTCACCCCATCAGTCCTTAAGAAAGGAATGATTTCACGATCGTCCTCATCACTGCAAGCTAACAAGCGTTGTTAATGGACTTGCAGCACCACTACTGACTAGTCTGTGGCACTCAATCCCCAAATAATCCTAGCAGATCCTGTCACTGGGCATGGTGGCTGGGCCAGGTCGACCTCCAACTTGTGCCCAGAGCTGCATCAGCACAAAGAAAACTTTATCCCCAAGGGAGAGGCAATCTCCCAGGCAAGATGAGACTAATTCACAAGGCAATTAGTAAAAAACACAAGATAGCTTAAAAGTACTAAATTGTTTGGGTGCAGACTGTAATTGTGTTAATAGGAAGAACCATTTGTATGGCATTTGAGAATTTACCCAGCACTTAGAAATCCATTATCTCAGGTAATCCTGAAAACAAACCTGCAAGGTAAGTATTCTGATTAGCAGAGGAGGAAACTGAGGCTCACAGAGATGAAATGGTTTATCTGTGCTCACACTACCTGTAAGTGGATGACTCAGAAAAAGCCTTCAGCTGAGTCCAACTCCATTTAATATGTAGATCCTTGCTTTTTTCCACTAAGTGCTGTGTGTGTGTGCATGTGCGTGTGCGTGTGTGTGTGTATGTGTGATGTATATTAGTCAGCTTGGACTGACATAATGGCACGCCACAGACTGCATGGTTTAAAAAAACAGATGTTTATTTCCTCACAGTTCTTCTACAATTTGGGAGTCCAAGATTGAGGTGGTGGTGGTTTCATTCTAAGAACATTCTCTCTGGCCTGCAAATGGTGCCTTTTCTCAGACTTCACTGGCTTCCCTCTGTGTGTGCACATGTTGGGTCCTCATCCTCTTCTTATAAGGACACCAGTCATATTGGATTCAGATTCATTCTAGAGACTTCATTATAACTTACCTTTTTAAAGACCTTATCTCCAAATACAGTTATATTTGGAGGTGTTGTGGGTTACAATGGCAACAGACTAATTTGGGGTATACAATTCAGCCCATAATGGTATGTGTGTATGTTTACAGGGGTGGGTGTATCTTCAAAACACATCTCACTCCAGTCTTCCTCCTCCATTCCCCCCAAGACTCCTTGTGGCTAGTGTAGCCTGAAGTTCCCACTTCCCGTCTATTTCTGCCATGTCCACTGGCTTTATTCTGAGCTCCCTCACGGATGTGGTGGCCTCTCAGAGGCCCAGAGCCATCCAGAGGGTAGGAGTTTCCCTGTGCCCTCTGCTGTGCCCTGAGGCCCTCAGAAACATGGTGGCAAAGGATGAGGAACCACGGCTGGGACTGCCCAAAGCACAGACCAGGAAAGCAGGGCAACAGCAGCCCCTGGTGAACCTCCCTGAGAGGCACGACCATGCTCCCAAATCTTATCCAAGCAAGGGAGAGGGGTGTAGGACCCAGGAGCAGGACCATGCTACCAGGGAAGGATGGAGGGAATACCACAGGAATGCCACCAGCTACATATGAGGAGCGCTGGTGCAAATTACACACCAAACTCAAAGCCACGGTGTGGAGTTCAAGTCCCAGCTTCTCCATTCGCTAACAGTGACACCCTGGCAGGTTACCTCACCTCTCAGAGATTCAGTTGTTTCATCTGTAAATTGGGGGAAAACAGTAGCATCCACTTCACAAGTCATTAGGGTTAAGTGAGCTAATTTTTGTAAAGCATCAACTGGCCTAAAGTAGATGCTGCCAGGGTTACATTGTGGACCTCCTCCTCTCTAAAAAATATTTTTAAAAAAATCCTATTGTACCACTGTGTTGGTAGAAAGATGAGTATAATCTAAGTTGGACTGTATTCATGGTTTCCTTTTGGTTTACGAAACCCACCAAATTTTGATGGTGGCACTGGGTCTGAACTCATGGACTCACACTTACTAGGCAGGCAGGCACTCTTACTGCTTGAGTCACTCCACTAGCCAAGTACTGTTTGAAAAAGGAGGGCAGAGGAGGGAGGGTTAAGGTAATATAATAGAGGGGGTGAATTTGTTCAAAGTACACTATATGTATCTCTGGAATTATCACAGTGACACCACCTTATACTATTAATGAATGCTAATAAAAATAAATAGAAAAAATTTAAAATTTCATGGGTCTCAAAAATTTAAACATTTCCTTTGACTCCCTAAACATTGGACTTCTTGTACCTGTACAGGTAAGTGGTCCCAGGAGCTCCACTGATGTTAAAGTGGATGTCAAATTGTCTTAGAAACTGTCAAGTGGTATGGCTTGTAAGGGGTCACTGTCATTCCTATCATTTCTGTAGGAATAAATACTCCTTTCACCCTCTAGGTACTGAACACCAGGCTTCAATGTTGGGCTTTCCAGTAGCAGGTATCCTCCAGCCTCTTTCTTCAGTCCCTGGGCTCAACAGAGATCCAGGGATGGCATGTTTTGATGAGGAATGCCAGGCAGAGACCAGTCCTGGGTGACCAGCGCCCTCAGACCTCATGGCAGGGAAAGAACTCTGGAGGGTAGACCCTCCCTGGGTGAGGTCACAGCAGCCCCAAGGGTGGGACAACACAGCGTCCTCTGGTGGCAAAAAAACCTCACTCCACCCCATGACTCTACTACCCTTTCCAGAGGGAAACCCAGCATCCAAGACATGAGGCTGACATTGACATCCATGGGCTTGTGTTTGCTTAAAATGTCTCTTATGCCCATAGGATTTGAGCCCAGGAATATAAATAAGTAGCTCTGCTGCTATATGTGATATATGAAACACAGGGCAACTTGACATGGTTTGTACATGGATGCCAGCAAGGCTTCTGCAACCATGGCTTGATCTGGTGATCCTCACCTCAACCCCTTCCACGCTGCCAGTACCAGGGCTCCCTGTGCCCTGTCTGCTCTGCTGCTACACAAGGCTGTGACAACCAGTGCAGAAAACCTCAGTGCTGCCACTCAGCACCCATCAGGGCTGCTGATTCCCACAGCTCTATAGGGAAGTGATTTGCCCACAGGACATCCAGAGTCCCCATTAGATTGAACACTTTATTCCAGGGATTCCCAACATTTTAACTGACAAAGATGGCCAATTCCTTTCTATGGTTAGGGAGCTAGATAAACTAAGACTCAAGAGACTGTAAGTCCTAGGCCTGTGTTAAGGTCGTAAGCAGCACCCAATTCACAGGTCTGGGGTCTTAAACCCCTAGGGCAGAGGTCTACCCTGTGCTCAGGACTCTCCATTGACATTTTCACATAAAGCCGTGCTCCGTTTCCCCCTCCTCCCCCAAGGAGGCTCCACACCCAGCTGAGCAACCCCTTGAGAACCTCCTACACCAGCTCTTCCCAGGGAGAAGGGGCACAAGGCAGCTGACAGGCACACCTTCCTGGAACTGGAAGCCAACTCTGGCTGGCTATTCTGGGCCCTCAGGATATGACCCTTCCACCGCTGGCTCAGGTCTTCAATCGTGTCCCGAAGCATCATCGTCCAGTTGTCCCCTCTCTGCATGGGGGTACAGTATGTGTTCTTGTGCTCCAGGGCTAGAATCTCTGCAGGAGTCTCGGGGGTCAGCCCTGCAGCCAGGACCGCTTCAGGGAACTTGGCTGCAGAGGCAGAGGCCAGGCAGCACCGGTGGTCACTGTCAGGGATGGGGCAGGTGTGAGCAGGAGGACAGGTGAGAGAATAGCAAAGGAGGAAGGAGAAGGAACAGGTGTTAGTTAAGAGAAGGAGAGACAGAGGAACAATTGATACCTTGAATTTACCTCTACAGTAATGCGGCCAAGCAAAGTGCTCTTAGTTGGAGGCCCAGCTCAACCAGCACACACACGCACACACGCACACACACACACACACGCACGCACACACGCGCGCACACACGCACACGCACACACGCACACATGCACACGCGCGCGCACACACACGCACACACACGCGCGCACACACACACGCACACACACGCACACGCACACACGCACGCACACACGCACACACGCGCGCACACACACATGCACACACACGCACACACGCACGCACACACGCACACATGCGCACACGCACACATGCACACACGCACGCACACACGCACACATGCGCACACGCACACATGCACACACGCGCGCACACACACGCACACGCACACATGCGCACACGCACACATGCACACACGCGCGCACACACACGCACACGCACATGCACACACGCACACATGCACACACGCGCGCGCACACACGCACACGTGCACACACACACGCACACACACAATCCATCAGATATCTATCATACTTCCTCTTCCGAGCCTACAGTTCCCAGGCATAGTTCACATGGTACTCATTACACCCATTAATGCAACTGGGCACAATCCCGTCTCCCTGCTTAGAAGAGGAGAGCCCCTGAAAAATCAAGACGCCTAAGAGACACAGACCCTATGGTCTATACCTGGGCTGCTGCTTGTCTGTCTGCTGGTAATGGTAACTCACAGCCACAGCAGAGTGAGGACACAACAGGTACTTGTTCTCATCCCAGCAGCGGGCCATGGTCCGCGTGATGGCGTCATCTGATACTGACTCAGATGTTACTGCCTCTGAAAGCTGAAGAGTCCCAGTTTTTGTTTGTTTGTTTGAGACAGGGTCTCACCATGCAGCCCAGGCTAGGCTGAAACTCACAATCCTCCTGTCTCCACCTCCCATGGGCTGGGATTACAGGGATGTGCCACCACGACTAGCTAGTTTCCTAGTTTTGAGCTGATTCGTTCAACTTGGAAGAAGGATACATTTCAGTGTTAGGTCAATACATTTAGGTGGCAATTTGGCTCATTAATCAAATCAATATGTAGTCATGTTCCACAACCAGACAGCACAGAAGGTCAAGGGCATTCAATATTTCTGGTGCTTTGTTGTTGATGCATCTCCTTCCTGGTGTGAAATCTGCATCCTATCAGTTCCCACCCAGCTAAGAAGCAACTGCTATAGGAAGCCTCCCTTTACTCCAGGACAGAGGAGACTCCCCTCTCGGTGCTCCCTCAGGGAGGGTGGCTTATCTGATCATTCCTTGAAAAAGTACTGCAAGCATTCTACTTACACTTGACCACAAGAGAGACCACACGGTGTTTAGGTTGTTTATATAGCTACCTCCCATAGGGTTTAGAGAAGGCAACGAATGCATTTTCTTTCTTCTTTTTCTTCTTCTTTTTTTTTTTCTATTGCTGGGGATTGAACCCAGGTTCTCATGCATGCTGGGCATATAATGTTCCACTGAGATATAACCACCCCTAGTTCAATAGATGGGTTTTGTCTTTGTATCTCCAACACCAAGAACACAGTAGATAGATAATATGAGTGAACGCACCTCTGGCAAATGGAGTGTCTCTTATGTGTATAGCCAAGGAGAGAATGAAGAGACAGAGGATATGGTATCTTGCTTCATGGAGCATCTCATTTCAAGAGGAGAAAGAATGTGGGTGTCAAAACAACCCATTAACCAAATAAAGAGGTGTTTGGCTGCATCAAAGGAAGCTTAGATTCCAAAGACAGAAATTCCACTCTGGTCTGCATGGTGTAGCTCAGTCTAGAGGGTCACTGATCATGCAGAATTATGTCACATAGGGACAGTTACAGGAACTGGGAAGACTAAGTCAGTAAATGAGGATTCTCTTCAACTCTGTAGAAAATGTTGAAGTAAAATCAGATTTGCAAGCTAGAAGGAACATATTTTAGCTCTACATAAAGAACTTTGTAATAACTAGAGCTGGCATAAGGTAGTGAGGTCCTGGTCACTCACTGGAGGTATATTGTTCAGATGGCCACTTAGTGGGAATATAGCAAAAATTAAAGACAGCTTCAGAAATCCTATATTTTATACATAGAATAAGTAACTATCACCAGGTTGCATTAAAATAAAAGCAAACCTTTCGAAGAGATTTCTAAAATAAATAAACTTATTTCCTAAATAAAATTTCTTCTCTAAGTGAAAGAGAGAGACAAGAAGGAAAGAGAAGAGAAGGGAAGGGAAAGGAAGGGAAGGGGGGAGGGGGAGGGAGAAGAGGGGAAGAGAGGGGAGGGGAAGGGAAGGGAAGAGAAGGGGAGAGAAAGGTCTAACAGGATCAATGTCTGCTCAGTCTGGAAGGGCAGAGTGGTTTGCCCTTGTTTACCAATTATTATTATTGGAAATAAACAACTATAGTAAATAAAAACATGAATGGTTACTGTATTGAACCCCATATTAGGAGGCAGTATCTAAAGTGCCTTACGTGTATTATTTGATAGGTAGGCATTTTATTATCCCCATTTTTCAGATGAGGAAACTGAGGCACAGAATTTAAGAAACGGGTCTAATACCTCACAGCAGGTTTAAAGCTGAGCCTGACTGACTCTAAATCATGTTCTCTTCTGCCTTTCCTCATTCAATAAATTAACCCAAATAAAGTAACAGTAAGAGTGTCTGGCTCCTGGTAAGTTGTTCAAAAAACAGGTGTCTCATTCCCTTGCCCAGAGTTCCAAACCCCATATCTGTTGCATGGCTGCACCCTTTCCTTTCTCTGTGGCATATGGGTAGTGGCTGACCTTGCTGTGCAGTTCCTTGGGTAGATGCAGACTTTGGGTTCTTTCAAACTGCTCCATGAGGGCTTTTGTCTCCTGGCTGTTGGAGCCAGAAAGCAGCCAGAAGATTCTCTCCATGTTGTATGGTACCTGGGCAGAAAGGCAGAGTCCAGGTCATCCTGGACTAGTCCCACCCCACTAACACCTGGGTCAGATCTGCTCACTCCCCGCAGGCCCACCTGAATGTCCATAGCTGATGCCAAGGTTGGTTTGACAGCTTCAGACAGAGAGAAGTCTCCACTCTGGACAGTCCTGTGGATGATGTCATTGTGGTTCACTGCCACGACCAGGTGGATGGGCAGCCCCATCTTCTGTGCAATGCACCCAGCTTGGGACAACACAGAAGAACAGTATTTTAGGAAAAAAAAAAAATTTAATTGGGCTTCATCAAAACTGAGAAACTTTTGTATTGTTTGAATATTTTTGTGCTTCCAAGGATACTATCAAAAAATGTGAAAAGACAACTTACAGAAAGAGAAAAAGTATTTGCAAGTCATATATCTGATTAGATATCAAGAATATACACATATAAACGTGTACATAAATATGTATACATCCAGAATACATAAAGTACACTTAAAACTAAATAATAAAAATATAGTTAATTTAATTTTAAAATATGCAAATGATCTGGGTAGAAATTTGTCCAAACAAGTTACACAAATAGCCAATGAGCACATGAAAAGTCACAAAGTCACTCAGTGTCATTAGAAAAACACAAACCAAAACCACAGTGAGCCACCACTTCATACCCACCAGGATAAAAAAGACAGATAAAGTGTTGGCAAGGATATGTAGAAACTAGAACATTCTCATTGCTGGTGGGATGTAAAATGGTTCACCCACTTTGGAAAACAGTCTGGAAGTGCTTCAAAATGTTCAACATAAAGTTAGCATATGACCCAGCAATTGAATTATAAGTTATATATCCCAAAGAAATGAAAACACAGGTCTACATAAAACTTAACATACCAATGTACACAGCAGTATAAATAATAGCCCCAAATTTAATACAATCTAAATGCCCATCAACTGAGAAGTTGATAAACAAAATATGATACACCCATGCAATAGAATAAATACTGACACACGCTACAATATGGATAAACTTTGAAAACACAATGCTAAGTGAGAGACGTCAGATGCAAAAAGCCACAAATTGTGTCACTCCAGTTCTAAGAAATGTCTAGAACGGATAATCTAGAGACAAAATAGCTGAGTGGCTGCATATTGCTTGTGGGGAGAGTAGCTTGAGGGGAAATGAGAAGAAATTGCTAATGGGCACAGAGTTTTATCTTAGGGGGCTATAAATGTACTACAATTGATTGTGGTGATAGTCACACAACTCTGTGAATATACTAAAAACCACTGTACACTTGAAATGTGTGAATGAATGGAAATCATATAGCAATAAGCTAGAGAGAGAATCACAGTGACCTGTTCTATGTGCCAGCCACCTACCAGGTGCCCACACACGCCCACTATTGTCAGACAACTTATTTGTAGAAGAAGAAATAAAAATACAAGAGGTTGAAATGTCCAAGACCTGCTAAGTAGCAGAGTCCAGGTTCAAAGTACACATGAGTCTAGAACACACAATCCTCCCCCAACTCATCTCTTAGAAACAGTGGCTCCAGATGGTGCTTCCTGGAGACATGCCAAGAGAGGACAGAGCAGCACCCCCAGTCCACCCTAATAGCTGCTCTTGTTTGCATGGTATAAACAAGGAATTCCTCACCCTGAGAGATGGAAGGCTCCAATATGTGACATAGCCTAGGAAGGTTTTATATACTTTCATGAGTGGCTTTTCTCTAGTGAGTGGTTAAGGGGACTTAGGGCTACGCACATTTCCCCAATATCACTCTTAATTTTGCAAAGCACTTTCCGATTCTTATTTCCCTTGAGTCCTCATGGAAATATTGATATTCTTGGATGAAAAGAAGAAATGGACACTCAGGAGGGTCCAGGGGCTTAAAGTCCAACAGTTCCTGATGGAGCAGGGCCGGACAGGAATGCCCTCAGCAAATGGTGGCTACATGTTTACTTTGTGTCAAGCACTGTGGAGGACCCTGGGCTGCAGAGGCCACAGCTGCACAGTTGCAGCTGGCACCACTAGCTAGAAAGTAACATGAATGGGAAGTATGGTAGATATCCCCCACCATGCATGGTAAAGGAGCCAAAGGTCCTTGTTTAACTGCCAACCCACTGCTCTTTCCAGCCCCTGCTAGTGGAAGAAATTGAGAAGTTTTTAACCATTAAGATGTCTTCATGGTCTCACCTACACCACCCCAATGCCTTTCAGAGACAGAACTCTCAGAAACAGTAACACCATAAGCTCTGAGAATTGGTGAGGACGCAGGCTCTGGACTGCCTGAGCTGTAGTCCTGGCTCTGTTACTGACCAGCCATGTAACCAGGGGCAAGATGACTTATCTTTGCCCCTGGCTTAAAGTCCCACATGAGGGTGCATGAATTAATACGTGAAAAGACCTAAGAATTGTGCCTGAAGCTGCCACGCGGTCAGTCAGCACTTTACCCTTACAAAGTTCATATGCACACGAGAATCCTACTTGCTCCTCACTACAGTCCTGAAAGATATGGTAAGCGATTCAATCTCCTTTTTACAGCTAAGATTTGAGTCTGAGGGACCGCCTACACACACTCAGCTATTAAAGGGCAGACTAAGGCCAGAATCCTAAGTTCAGCACGCTTTGCGCCTCACATGGCACCTGAGTACTGCCCCCACAGCAGGCAGCCTGCACAGCTGAGAGTAAAGTCCAGTTTTCTGGGAGAGAGCACTGCCCGTCAGGTTCCAAGGACAACCTTTGACCTTGTCTCTCCACACTCTGCTGAGTGAGCTAGAGCAGCAGCTCAAGCTGCTGGAGGACCCCAGGGCTAAGCCCTTACCCTCCCCCCTGAGCAAGCACCCAAGATGTTCCCCCAGAAGTTAGTGGGGAAATCCTCTGAGGTGTTCTTCAGTGTGGTTTCCTGTTGCCTTTGGAACTAGGACTTGACCTTCTTTCTCTTCACATTTCCAGTCAGAGGGCAGTTGAAAAGAGACTGGGAATCTGTGTAGAAAGCTTATCTGACCCTTGGGTTTCTTACCTGCAAGGTTACCACCAGCCCCTGTTGGCACAACCACTTCCACAGGAGGCAAGGGGTACATGTCCAAGGAGGGTACACACTGGAAGTAAGCAAAGAAGTGGTGGGCCATTTGCACGAGGACCCGAGACCAGTTGATGGAGTTCAGGCTCATCAGGTTGTGCTTCTTCACAAAAGCCACATCACCAAACACGGCCTTGATGGGTTCATCAAGCTCATCACTGTTTCCCTCCACTGCTGGGGAGAGAAGAATCAGCTCTCAAGGGCAGGATGAAGCCCCAGATGGCCACTGCTGGACTGGGCCAAGGTCCTCCCAGGCTGAGCCCACCCTCCTGGGATCTTCACTCAGTCTTCGAGTTTCTTTACTTTTACATGGCTCGGACTTATTTTCATTCCTGTGATCCTGAATATTTACCTTCACCTGAAGATAGCTGGAACCATTTCTAATGTTACTATCATTATATAAAATAAGATATATGATGTCAACCTTTTGCATATTGGGAAAAGAATTTCCCTTTGTATTCCATGCCCAATTCCTCCACTCTTCTGCAAAGGAGGGGGAATTGTTCACCTGATTGTGAGATGGTGAGAAGCTGATCCTTTACTCCATATCTCTACTGGGGCTCAGGAGAAATGGTCACTATTCCCCTGTGGTCTGCCCTCATTGAGATCACAAGGATGAGTTTTCCTCTCTCTGCAACTCTATGCCAGGTAACCTTGCTTGGGCAGAACTTCTCTTCCTTGAAGTTGGGTATGTATAATGGTTTAATTTATGGGTGAATTATTGGGTAAACTTATCAGTGAATTGTCCACTAGTCCAACATATATTCCTCAATCTAGCATAACTAGCAACCACACAATGTTGATTCTTATCTGATACATGGGTCTTTATCCATTGGATCTATGCTTGGAGGGGAGAGGTGAAATTTATTGGGAAGTCCCACAGCAAGCATTAAGGTTGTGAACCATTTCCCCCTAACCACTAGATAGCAGTAATGAGGACTGGGGACTGAGTCTATGTCCAAGTGTCAACCCCAAGTGGCCTGAGCTACTCACAGCAATCCCATTCCTTTGCCAGGACCAAGCCAATCAGTACCTGGAATTCCTGAGGGGTCAAGACTGGCACCAAGATAGGCATATGATAAATTTAGGCCAGTGAGACACAAGGGAATGTTTACTGGGTTCTAGAGAAGATTTGCTGCTTTTAAGAAAGAGCCACAGGAAAAGACAGAGATCTGGTTACCTTGTGTCAACATTATATGACCACAAGAGCAATAAGCTTTAGGACTGGGGAAGGCAGAGTAGAGAAAAGAAGAACTTGAGCTCCTGAAGGTACTATTGAGTCAGTGAAAACCCACCCCATCTTTGGAAGGCCAGTCACAGAAGCTGGAAATTATTCTTCTTTAAGCTGGCCTGAGTTAGGTTTTCTGTTACTTCCTACAAAAAACATCCCCAATAATAGAATCAATTAATACCTAGTCCGTACTGATTGCTTATGCTAAGAACTACACAATGTATGTGGAAATTACAACTTTGTAAATTTAAGGTCCACACACAATAATCTAAGTGGTCTATCCCTATCCCCTGAGCTCATCAATCCAAGGGAAAACACACACTTATTGTTAGCTCCTGAACTTACAACATCCTCCTTACAGCCAAACCAGAAAAGAAAGGAAGAATTTGAAATGTGCTGTTTACAAACAAGACTGATTTCTTGAAAGCCTACTGTACTATTTTCTTAAAGCTCAGAACCTGTTCAGAACAAAAATGTACCTTCAGCTCTAGTAATAAAGCGTGATAGCTGCACTCGTCATCAGCCACGTGCCTTCCACTAGTTCACAAATGGGCACCATTATCCAACAGGAATGAACTTCCATTCATGCCTTTACCCAAAGCCTTCTAATATATGTGAAAGGCAAGAAAGAAGTTGGTGGTATGGCAAAAGTACGAAAAGCTATTCTCTAGTTTAATGCTAGGAAAAGAGTCTTTGGTCCATAACTAGCAATTTTGGTACTTGGGGTATAACAGGGACCTTCAAGAGCCTGAATTTTTGCACTAAAATCTTGCAATGACTGCAGGAAAATGCAGCCAAATATGAGCAATTATCAAGGCTACGTGCACGATTTTGCTACACTGGAATGTGCTTGTACTTGCTAAGGACAAGAACATAGGCATTTGGTTTGCTTTTGAACAAACAGACAAAGGATATTCGTGCTGCTTCCAGGAGTAAGGTTTGCTTCCACATTGCCTTTGCTCCTTGACAAAATTGATGTTACATTAAAAAAAAAATCCTCTACAGGATTACACCAGGAGGCCAAGCCAACTGTAGAAGGAATATTTTCTGCCATAATCTTTGCTATCCCTGCCAAGTAAGTAACCAAACTATGCCAGGCTTCATGGATAGCCTGTCCTTGGTCACAGTGCACAGAACCTCAACCAACACATGGTACTGCTCAAACTCCTGTCCCCACCTTTCATCTCCCTGAAATCAAGTGGAATGTGAGAGGTGCAAATAAAAATGTGTAGTTCCACCCACACCTTCCCCAACCTTCTCCAGTCTCAGTCTCCACAACAATTAGAATCATTTGGAATAAATGATCCGGCACAAAAAGAGATGATTTTCTACCTTCTCTAACCACAAAATGCTATAGTTCCTTTAATATAGCTGAGAACTTTATTACAGAACTAGCTATAAGTAACTAATGATGGGTCTTGCTGACCGGCTTCCTATTTTAAATACTAGACCTGCCAACTATGAACATGGCTTAGTGGTTTCTGAATTGTAGGGAAGGGCACGAACTGCCAACATGTAGTAACACATTCTCTTAATTATTTAACACATTTGTGCCTTCTACACTTCAGTGCCTTAGAATAAAACCAAAGTCTCTTAGCTCAGGTTACAGCTCTGCATGGCTGCCTATGCACGTGACACCAGCAAACAGAAACTACATGGAGGTGGCATTCTGTGACGTATGGCTTTAAATCTGAAATTTAGGCTGGCAGTATGGCTCAAGCGGTAGAGTACCTGCCTAGCAAGCATGAAGCCCTGAGTTCAAACCCCAGTGCTACCAAAAAAAAAAAAAGTACTAAACCTGCACTTTCTATGTTGAATTATTATAATTGGTTTATGCATATGTCACATCAAGTAGTTTAGGATACTATGTAGCCAGGAACTGCTAAGAGCCAAGCCAAGGCATATATACAAACTTCAAAATGTAACTGATGAACAGAGAGAAAGACGAGATGGGAGGACAGTCAGCCAGTCAATTGAGAAGTTTTGTCCCAGATCATCTGCCAAAAGAGACCCAGTCAAGGCAGGACCATGCCATCCTTGGAACCTCTGCCTCAGCACCCACCTCCAAACACATGGACGTTCTCCTTCAGCACTGTTGTCATCTGGAGCTCCTGGATCTTCGAGCAGTGACCTTTGGGCAGCAGAACAATGATGTCCATGTTCTTTGCCCCTTGAACACTCTCAATGGCAGCACTCCCTGTGTCCCCAGAAGTTCCTGGATGGGAAGACGGGAGACCCCTCCCCTTTAGAGGGGGATGGAAAAGAAAAGAAATGTTGCCAAAGGCAGCGATATCCACTTTCAAATACTGCAGGGTAGGACCTTAATACATAGCCTGGGGTCCATGGATCCTTGGATGAAATTCAGGACATGGGTGAACTTAGTACCACATAATCTTAAGTATTCTGTGTACTTGAAAATATTATTTTGAGAGGATCCATAGCCTCTACCAGATTGAGAAAGGGGTACATGGCACGAGAACAGGTTAAGAATCATGCTGTAGAAGAAATGATGACAGTGCCTGAGAGACTCAATTGAGGGATCCTACATGTGGACACCCTACATACGGGGTACCAAGGGACTCCAGCCTCATGTCCACAATACGCACCTACAACCACGGTGACATGCTTCTTCCTCTTCTCCAGGAAGTACTGCAAGAACTGAGCAGTGCAGCTCATGGACAGATCCTTAAAAGCATAAGTAACCCCGTGCCACAGCTCCAAAACATTCAGCTTGTTCTTCAGCCTGCACAGATGAACCACTTCTCTGTGGCGGAATCTGCTGAAGGCTCGATCAATCAGATCTGTCAGGAAAGGAGAACTGGACAGTGAATGAAAGTCATTATCTCTTCCCTCAAGTTCTCTCTCAGTCTCTTTAGCATTTAGATGAATTTAAAGTTTTCATCTCCTTCTACCAGATAAAAAGACCAGAAACTTTTATCTTAAATGACACTATTTATGAGTGAATACAATCATATAAACCTAGAAAAAATCTGGACCGACATGCACTAAACTGCTCATAGATTGCTCAATAGGATTCTCCCAGAGACCAGAATTAATGCTAGAAGTCCTTAGTTTTTCCACTTTGTACACTTATTCATTGTTTGAGTTTCTTACAAACATGTATTCCAATAGTCAATTAAATAGTTATATAACAAACAAACCATGTCTAATCCTTCTAATTTTCCTTCCTAAAGACAGAAAGACTTTGTCTGTTTTTTGTAATACTAAATCTCACACCATGATGCCAGGACCTGGGCATAGGGGATACACTAACATACCCATAGAGGGGCAGTCTAGAACAGAGTTTCTCAAACTTTTATAGATAGACCAAGCCCCTGGGATCTTGTTAAAATACAGAGTCTAAGCCTGTAGATCTGAAGAAGACTAAGATGCCTAACAAGTGTCAAAGCAACTGGTATCACTACTGGTCATTCTGAATGGTCCTTTCTCCTCCCCATCCCGAAACATCCAGCATTACATTATGGACTTTCTTCTGGCTACTCAAAGTGTGGTCCATGGACCAACAAAATTAGTCTCATCTGGTTGCATGATAGAAATATAGAATTCTCAGGCCCACCCCAGATCTACTAAACCAGAATCTGCTTATTACCAAGATCTTCAGAGGGAATCCACGGGCACATTACAGTTTTGAGACAAGCTGGTACAGGACACTAGCAATGTCCCTTGTGGAATTACCATTCAAAGAGACAAAATGGCAATCTGGGGGTCCTGGTGCTTTGTACACAAAAAAAGAATCACCCTAATGTTCAAACCACTAGGATGACTGTCAAATCCTTATTCTTAAAGAGGTTTTAAAATAAATTCCCAGCAGACCATTTGGGCATTTGTCTCACTGGAGGTGGGAGCTGGAACAGATGAACTCTCGGGATATTTTCGATTCTGGGGTTCTAGAGTCAGGGGAAAAAGCCCCAAAGTTTGGGAAATGCAACTAGAGACTTTTTAGCAGTTAGGTGATGGATTTACAATTCTGTGTGTGTCAGGGGTGGGGGAGTTTGCTGAACTGGCAGGGGTTGAGGACACTCACCATTTAAGTCGTTTCTTGGAATGAGCTCAGAGCCGATGAAGAGGGCACACAGCTCCTTTACCAGGCCAGGATAGGAGAGCATGCTCCAATGACGCAGAGTCTCTCTGTCTAGCTGTGGGAGCTCCTCAGGCATGTAGAGTCCCCCATCAGGTGCATAGCCAGAGAAAAGGGCCCCCTCAAAGTCAACCTGTGGGGCCATGCCCCGGGTGCTGATGTACCACATGATTCTGGAGGCCTGCAGAGGGAACAGCCCCAGAGGTACCTGGTCTTCCAGTTCCTAGCACCACACAGAGTAACGCTGAAGCACCTACAGCCCTCTTGGCTGGCCTCTGAGCCACCACTCACTGGGGTGTGTGTCCCAGACCTGGAGACAGCAGCCCTAACTTGAGTCTTGTGCCTGCTTTGTCTGGTACTGTGCAAATCATGACCTCTCCCATCAAAATGAGACAATTTGCACTGACCTACTACCTTGAGGAGGAGGGTACAGGAGCATGCCAGGGACAGGGAACACTCAGTCCTCACCAGTGAAAAAGCAATCCTTAGAGTGGGGAAAAATCATAGCAATAGCAGACAACTGCCATTTAGATAGCTTTCTTGGTAAGAAGACAGACACATCTGGTCATGCACCCTTTTGAGAAGAGAATGGGTCCACATCTGCTAAAAAAAATAACGACCTTCAGTGGTTATTTAGAGATGTTGCCACTAACTTAGTGGATTTTAACTCTGGTTGAAATCAATTTAGAAGCTCTAAAAAAAATTCACATACCTGAGACCTCACCTGGAGCAATTAAACTAGACTGAATAAGAGGCTCCTGGAGTAAGCCTTATGCAAAGTCAGGCAGAGAACAGCATGACGAACTTACCCCAGTTTTCCTGGGACTTTCCTGGATTTAAAACTGCAAGTCCCATGTCCCAGGAAACCCCGCAGTCCTAAGCAAACTAGGATAGTTGGTCATCCTAGTTGATAACTAGTGCCTTACCTCTTGGTCTAATCCTAGAAGACTAGCTAGTAGCACGCATGCGCCTGTCCTTACAGTTCTCTAGCCGTGGCTAAGTGGCCCTGGTTAACTGGCACGGACTCAGAGTTCTTGGGTTCTGCAGGTGGAGACGAGTCACAGCAGTTGAATTTAGGGGTTCAAGTGTTAAGGTTCCATTGTGACTCTGGGGGTGAATTTGACTAGATGTAGTTCTCTGTGCCACTTTTCTGGGCCCACTGGGAGCAAAGATTTCTACCTAAGGGTATGAGCTGACATTGGTCCAGAAGAATTCTGGCTTCCCATACCGTGTCTCTTACACCTGTAGGCCCAGTGTGAGTTCTTCCTGGGCTGCCACACGCCACCCCACTGCCTACGAATGCATATGCATCCAATTTAGAGACAGACATGCGTCTCATCATTCAAACCACAAATCTTTTGAAAGTGAAAGGGGAGAGATATTATTATGCTGGGACAATGGGTACAAGTGAGTTGTCTCTGGAAAGTTGGGACAGTCACCCTGTGTAGAAGTCTATGGCAAGGAAATTCAAGGTAATTCGACAAGCCATCTATAGTGGGTAAGGTGTCTCACAAATAGAAGCAGGGTCATGAAGCCAGAGCCTTCAACAAAGAGGAATTTCTGTAATTCTGGCCAAGAGTTAGCACCACGGCAAATTGTCTGAGTCTGGAGTAACAGGCAGAAGGCCTTGGCCCACACTAGGACCACACTAAAGAATACACTGCAACAGAACTGCCAAAACACTACTGCAGAGGTGAGGGCAGGAGTAAGGAAATATTTTCAGAAGGCTCTTCCCTGGGTGGAGTGGACCACATGGCACCGTGGACACTGGGCTGGTCTCTGGGTTTCCCACACTGAGGAGGATGTGGATAAACTGTTCAGGAACAAAGGAAAGAGGCTGACTAGGGTTCTGCCCGTGTGGATATATGGAGCTGGTCACATTAGCACACAAATCCATGCACACAGCAGCAGATTGTCCCTGTTCTGTCCAGCGACCACAAGGGGCAGCATTCCCTAGACAACTGGGCCGCCCTAGGGAGAAAGACATGGTTGGATTCAAGGAACTAGAGAAGCCCAGAAATAGAATCAGCTGCCACATGGGGGTGGGGAAGCTGAGGAAGAAACCAAGCACTTTTGTTGAACTGTTATATGGGGACTCCAGGCATCGGGCGTGGGACTGGACTAAGTGACGTCCAGTATGTATTATTGCAATAATTTTCCCAGTGACTCCTCTGGATCTTATTCCAGAGTGGAGACAGGGCAGAAAAACTGTAAAAATCCCGGGTAAATAAGGGGAGTAGGAGCCGCCTGAAGGCCGGGGTTGAGGGGGGAAGTTGAAGGGACATTTCAGGAAGGGACCCGCGGAGTAGCTTCGAGAAGAAGTGGGACAGGGTGGAACCTTGGCCCCCCCTATCCCCCCCCACTCCCAGACTGAGCCAGCCCCTCGGGGTGGAGGCCCAAGAAAGAGATCTAAGCCCTCAGGCGGCTCGCAGAGGTCTAAGGCTCCCCTCCCAGCCTCTGAACACCCCTCAGCTTCCCAGTTTCGGGGCTAAGTGTCGCCAAACCGAGGCGTGGGAAACCCTCCACCCTCCGGCCGCTCCGAGTCCTAGTGCCCCAGCTGGAGGCTACAGAAGGGGCGCGGGGACCGATGCGGCCGCGACAGTCAGCGCACAGCAAGGTCGCCCGCCCAGCCCAGCAAGAGCGCGGAGGGCGCGGCGACGGCGGGAGGACGCGGGGCCGCGCGCGGTTACCGGGCGCAGGGCGCGGGGCGCGGGGCGCAGGGCTGCGGCTCCGATCGCGGCGCTGGCCAGTCTGAGTGCGCGGCAGGCAGGGCTCGGCTTCGCGTGGGACCCCTGTGGCGTCAAATGCCTGGACCCGAGGCGCTACCAAGGGGGTGGGGGAGGAAGGGGCGTGGAACAGGAGGTGGACAGAGCCAAGGCCAAGTGAACCGTAGAGAGAAAGCCGTTTATTCTCGCTGGGCGCTTGCTAAAAATTCTAGTCTCATTCGGGCCTTTAATCTTTCTGCGCTGCTGAGAGCACCCTAAAACCTCATTTTTTTTTTTTTTCAGATAAGAAAATAAAGGGCGAGATGGGAAGAAGAAAGGCCCTTCTCTTCTTTGGGCTTCATAACGCTCTTCCGCAAAATCACAGAGGACAGACTCGTTTCTCAAACTGGGGCCAGAATTCACCACATGGCTGTGTCTGCTTAGCTCCAAAACATGTTTATGGGAAAACGCTTTTTTTCTTTTTTTAATTTAATCCATCCTCAACCTCAGATCCCAAAAAGAAAACACTTTTTATTAAGTATATTAATCCTGCCTCTCAATTCATTTTGAAGAAAAGAAAGCCAAGAGACTGGGGAAAAAAAAGTACCGTCCATGCAAATTGAGAGTGGGGAGGGAGAGGAGGAAGAGGATGAGGGGAAGGGGGAGGAGGAGGAGGAGGAGAAAAGAAAGAAAGAAGAAGGAGGAGGAGGAGGAATAAAATGTGTTGTAATGGCTGGTGCTGGTTTCTAGATTCACAATTCTATTTCGTTTACCTGTTTGATTATCCTTATGTCAGTACTGTACCATTTTGATTACTCTATACCAGATTTTTAAATTGGGAAATATGAAACCTCCAAACTTGTTCTTTTTTTTAATTAGTTAACTTATTATTATGATGATTATTATTATTGGTGACACTGGGGCTTGAACTCAGGGCCTCATGCTTGCTAGGCTTGCTAGGCAGGTGCTCTATCACTTGAGACACTCCACCAGCCCAAACTTGTTCTTCTTTTTCAAGGTAATTTTGGCTGATCTGGGTCCTTTACCCTTTCACATAAATGTTAGGATCGTCTTGCCCATTTCCGCAAAAAAAGAAAAAAAAAAAACCAATTGGAATTATGCCAGTCAGTTTTTGCTGGATAATTTGGGACTATTTATTTGGAACCCATCTGAGGATGATTCAGGGTTCTTGACCTTAAGTTGTTATTCCATCTCTTCAAATAACCACCAAGCACATTGAGTGGAATGATTGATCATCAATGTAGAAATTTTTTAAATACTTGGAGAGAGCAGGTGCGTCCTGACTTGGAATGTCATTCTTCCTTTCCCCCTGCCCTGCTGTCCTTGCCTGAATTGACACCAGAGGAATCCCCAGATCTGGCCTATGTGCTGCTTGAAGTCTGGAGAGACTCTAGCAGGTGGCTTTCTTCTCCAGAGTCCAGGCCATGTGTGCTCTCTAATCCTTAGTGAGGGCTCTGGTCTCTAATTCCTACATCCCAGAGCACAGAGACATAGGAAACTTCTCCCTCTGCACAGCCTCAGAAAAGTGACTCTGCCTGAGTCACTGCAGAGTGACTCAGCTCTGCTTTGAAGATCACTGGCTTCAAAGTCACAGACAGCTAAGCTTTCTAATCAAGGTCAAAAAGGGAAGAAACAGTTTTTAATCTCATAAAAAACTAAATGTTGATATGAGGTAGAACAGATCATAGAAAATGAGGCATGGGAAATAGTAGCCAGGAATTCAGAGGAAAACACTATTAATAAATGACCTGATTAAAAGCACACAAGCACTATTTTCTTTGCTTGAAGCCTTACACCCCCTCAATAAACTGCAACATTTAGCTAGAAGGAAGAAAGAGCAGTTATCTCCCTCTGACCTTGTCTACTTGCCCAAATAATTAGTTTGCTCTGGGACTGAACAAGAATATCTTAAAGAAAGGTACTTATTCTAGGGAAGACACCTGGAAAAATGACTCCACTGGGCACACACACACACAAAGTGTTTACAAAAAAACTGCTTATTGCAAAGATGGTCACATGTCTTGAAGGAAGCATGATAGGACACATTCTTTGTTTAAAGGAAAGCTCAGACATCTATGTCATGATGACCAAAATTTAATAAGCAGGCCAACCTTGAAATCTTTGGGCCTAATCGCTAAAACAATGTAACAGCGAAAATGATGAAATATACCAGGTGTCAGAACAAAGAGGAGCACTTCTCCCAAAGTGAAGTTGAGTCAGCCCCCAACTACTTCTTCACCATAAATACCTCTGACGTTAGAGCACTCATTGTATCCGTTAACAGATGTGCCAGCACCCATGTCTGGGTTGTGTACTATGTTTCCTTTGCTTTGCTTTACTAATAAACTTTCTTGGTCTCTATCTTGACGTGTCCTAAAATTCTTTTTTGCAACAATATCAGTGGGTACTGAACTCAGTATCCAAGAGCTAAATGGAGGTCTTTCTTTTGGAGAAAGAACCTCTGGTTCTGCTGTTCACACTTGTTCAGAATTCTGTCTTCTTCCTTGGGCCACGTAGATGTTTCTGTTTTCTATAGCTGCTGTTTTGAATGTTCCAGTAGCAATTCCTAATTATTAACCTGTTGTTCCTTGAGTCTTTTGTGAGAAGTCAATCTATACTTCACACAAGAGTTTCTGGCTGTCCTCCTGTCCATGGAATGGGGGAGTCCTGCAGGCCTGTGTGAGCCTAGCAGAGAGCCTGTTGAGAAAGCCCTGTGAAGACGCTGCTGTCCTTGCATGGTTTTGGACATTTCATTGGGTTGGTTATAACAAGCACTGCTGAATCTTATGACATTTTTGCCACTAGCCTCTAAATGATGACATGCACATGATGGAGGAGATTGCAACACTTTGGGGTTCCCAGCCTGGCCTATTCCCCTCTGAGGAATGCCCCCCCCCCACACACACCTGTGTGAACTCTGTGACAAGTCTCTGGCCCCAGTGTGTGCTGGAAAGCCCAATCCATTAGCTGAGCAGTGAGAGTCCCTCAGTGTCTCCTCCCTCTTCTGGGAATCTGAGATCCACTCAAACTAGTCAGCCAGTGGTAGCTGTGTGGACTTATACAGGTATGTCAAATGGACACCATGTATAAGCCAAAGCTTGGACAGTAGGTAACTTGAGTAAACAGATCACAGTTTTAGGAAAATGTCACCAATAGAAGGAAGAAAAGGGGAAACAGGCAACACCAAGATTGGCCTTGAATTCAAGATCCCCTTGCTTCAACCTCCAAAGAGCTGTGATTAGAGGTGTGAACTACTAAGTTTGGATTTTATACCACATAAATTATACTATAATTAAAGTTTTTGGAACTTGGGTTTGAACTCAGGGCAGGCACTCTACCACTTGAGCCATGCCTCCAGTCCATTTTGCTCTTGTTATTTTGGAGATGGGGTCTTGCCAACTAGTTGTCCAGGCTGACCTCGAACCACGATCCTCCTGATCTCAGCCTGCCAAGTAGCTAGGAAGGTAGGCATAAGCCACTGGAGCCTGGCTTAAATTTTTTTACACATATAAAAACAGACTGATGAGGATTCAGAGCATATTATTTCCCACAGCTTACCAGACAGGAAAGCATTCCAGCATGAAGTGGTAGACTGAGTCCTGAAAAGGGACATCTGCTACCACTAAGAGCAAAACAACTGGAGAATGATTGTGATTCAGAGGTGATCTAATTCATCAATAAATGAATTTAGAAATCATTTCTAAACACTTAAAAAGGACCAACAAATCCTCTTCCATTCTTTCTTATTTGTATTATTTATGTGCTCTTTCCTATTTTTCCAAACAATTTCTTCCATTCCTGAATTTATTTGGAATAGCAGTGAACTAACACAGGTCAGGAGATGCCTTTAATATTCTGAAGTCTGGTTTTACTCAGTGTATTTCAAGAAAGTAGAATCTATTTGAGAGCAGCACAAGTTGTTCAGCAGTTATTTTTATGAAGTGCTGTTCTTTCACCCTCTGAGAGTATGGGTTTATATAAGACATTTGTTGTAAGGGCTGATGCTGGTTTCCCAGTCAGTTTTTTTTTTTCCTTCTCCTAGTCTCATGTTAAGGATTGTTCTATGTGTATGAAAACATGTAAGCCAAGTTTAAAGGTACTTTTGTTCATGCAAATATGAAAAACATGCTTACCCACTGAATCAGAATTAAGTAAAGTTAATTCTGAAATTGGGACTTTTATAAAATTCAGGGGAGAGAAGAAAGCATAGCTAGGTTGATTACCTTGGAATGTAAGAAATGTCTCCAGAGTGGAGAACAAGAGAGAGTTAACTCTCTATATCTCTCAGGAGAACTCTACCTTAGGAAGATACTTCAATTTCCAATGCCTTGCAATTTAAATATTCTCTTTGTTCGGAAAACCTGTACTATGCAAAACTATGAAATACTCATGGAGAATTTTGTCCCAATACATGGAGCCATAGCAGCCACTTTAAACCATAAGGATTAAAGTCAAAAATTAATGACAGAGGAGCAGAAAGGTAGAAGTGGCCTGGGATCTTGGTGGCTTCTTTAAGCAGGCTCTGTTCTTCATTTGTTTAAACCTTGGCTTTTCTGGCTAGAAGCCAAACAATATTCTTACTGCTACATTCCTTCTATCAGAAACTGACAAGATGAAAGAGAAGCAAAAATGAGGAGCATGTGAGGGAGACAATTATAAAACAAGAGTATGAAACGTGGTGCCTGAATTACCCTAGATGCAGCATGGCCCACACAGAACTCTCCACTCTCCGCCTACTCTTCCTTGCTCTGTGAATGGCACCACTGACTCAGTTTCTCAAGCTTCTGAGTAAGTATTACTGATTTTATCCTTTCTCTTATCTCCCACATTCAATGCATCAGCAAGTTCCCTGGGTTCTATCCACAAAATATATAGCCCACTTTCCACATCTCCATCCATACCACCACCACACTACCGCGACTCCTGCCTTTCCACCCTCAGCCCCCGCTCCCAGCAACAGGACTGGTGCCAGCACACCAGTGGCTAAAGCCTTAACAGTTCCCATCACTATTAGAATTCAGTTTCAAGCCCGTGTGACCTTGAGTGCTTTCTTTAATTTCACCTTGAAATCCTTCAGTCCTCACCTACAGCAATGACCAAGCAGCACTTGTCTTTCTTCCTCTCTACAGTAATCCAAGCCTCTTCTTATCACTGGGTATTCCTGCTTCTTCTGGCTAAATGCTGCCCCCATACTCTTCCATGCCTGGGTCTTTCTCACAGCTGAGGGATTGGCACTAATGCTACCTTCTCAGAAAACTTTCCTTCATCATTCTCCCTTCCCTGTTTCTCTTCATCCAATCATCCTTCTTATTTTCTTTATAGTATCACACAGTCTGAGGTTGTCTCACTTATTTTTTATTTTATTTATTGTCCACCTCCACCCTTACCCACACTGGAACATCAGCTGTTTGGCCCTGCCCCATTCACCATTGTGCCTACGGTCCCTGGACCAAGTCCCAGTCAATCGAGCTCTAAACAAGTATTGGTTTTTGTGGGAGTGACAGACACCTGTCTTTTCTAGGAGTGAGACAATAGCTTCTATTTTTCTACTTCAGAGGGCCTTAGCACACACTAGGAGCCCACCCTCCCATGCTCTCTCTATCCTGTCTCAATTTATTGTCTTCAGAGCTCTTAGTGCTATCAGACACATGCCCCTGTTGGCAATTTAATGGAAGCTCTGTGAGAGCAGGCACCATGTTGGTATTTGCCACTGTCTCCTGGAACGCTAATTGGCAACACTCAATACGGTCATCCTTTGCTATCCATAGGGATTGATTTCCGGACCCCCGTGGATACCAAACTTCATGGATGCTCAAGTCCCTTATGTAAAAGGTGCAGTATTTGCATACAACCTGTGTACATCTTTCCATGTACTTTAAATCATCTCTACGTTATTTATACTGTCTACCATAATGTAGATGATGTGTAATTAGTTGTTTCACTGTGTTGTTTGGAGAATATCAACAAGAAAAAGTCTGTACGTGTTCAGTACAAATGCAATTTTTCTTTTCTTTTTTTTGAATATTTTAAATCTGCAGTTGGTTGAATCTGCATTTGTAGAACCCACAATCATGGAGAGTCAACTGTAAAGTTTTGCTGGACCTCAGCTACACCCCTTCATTTGAGTATTGCCTGTGGCTACTCTTGCACTACAACAGACCATGTGGACTACAAAACAAAAATGTTCACCATTTGGCCCTTTTCTAGAAAAAGTTTGCTGACTTCTGGTGTAAAAGGTCATAATTACAGTCTAAGAAACAAAGGTGGGAGGGCTGAACACTGAGGAAGACTCAAAACTTGTTGACTCTGGAGCCCAGCATGGCAGTGCATGCCTTGCAATCCCAGCATTTGCCTATAATTCTAGCACTCGAGACACTGAAGCAGGAGAATCAAGTTTGGGACCAGCCTAGGCTATGTGATGAGACCTGTCTAAAGAAACCAAAACAAACAACAAAAGGAAGAGCTTGTTGACTTTGTATCTCTCAGGGAAAAAGAAAGGACCGCAGGTTCTGGAGACTCAGAAAACAAGGCAAGTCACACAGGGATCCAGAGGCAAGAGAGCAGTTTAAATTGAAGACCCAGTTCAAATTCAGCTAAACTATCAGCTGAGATAGCTTGTGATAAGTAGAAAGAGCAGGAACACTAGAGATGTGTCATGGAATAGGGTAGGGGGGGAACAGGTCTGCTGGTACAGAGATGGGTGGAGTAACTCAGGTTTGGGGAAGGAGACAGAACAGAAGCCACACCAAGCATCTGTCACCCAGGGGGACAGAACTTAGACATATCATAGTATCTTCAGAAGTCCAAGCGAGTCTCTATTTTAGGTCCTTATGCTCCCATGCTGATCAACCATTGCATATAGCTGCCTCAGGAAGACAGGCTGTGTCTGCAGATGCTATAATCCCTAAAGAAGTCCATACTGACTTCCAGGTCCTCTCCCAGAAGTTCCAGTAGCTGTGGAAGAAGTTCTTTCTTCCTGAAGGAGAATAGGCAGAGTAAAAAGCATCTACCAGGTTTACAAAATGATTTAAGATGAGTAGATGCCCAGTAACTGACATCTACAAAGTGATGGACATTCTGCCATGCCTTTATTTTTATTTCATAACTTACATACAATTATATATATGTGATGTGTAATTATATGTATTCTATATATATTGTGCACCTAAAAAGTTCCAGGTATTGGATCAGGCTCTAGGCATACAAAGGAAGGCATGAAACAAGGTCTTTGACTTCCTGGAGCTCACAGTCTGAGAAGCAGAAGGAGTTAGAAAGACTTGCACAACCCAGCTGAAAAGGGATCGAAGGAAAGCAAGCACAGGCTTCGCACAGCACAGAGGGGAAGGGGCTGGTCAGGGCTGGTCAGGGAAGATGGAGGTTTCGTTGGGAAGGTGACCTCTGATCTAGCCTTCATGACTTGAGTTTGCAGTCACACGTGGAACTGAAAATGGCTTATCTTACCCACTATGTTATTTTTGAGTTTTTACGTAAAGAAGTACCTGATAGAAACAACTTAAGGAAGGATTTATTATGCTCCTGGTTTCAGAGTTTTCAGTCCATCATGGTGGTGGGGAGGGTGTGACAGGAAGCAGAGTGGACACTATTAGTAAGGGGCCAAGGCAAGATTTAGCTCCCCAGGACATTCCTCCAGTGACCTACTTCCTCCACCCAGGCCCCACCTTCCAAAGTTCCACCACCTCCCAATAGTCTATTCAAATATTGAACAGATTAAACCATTTATTAGGTCAGTGCCCTCAGGATCGAAGAGTCTCTGGGATCCCCCTCACAGATACACCCAGAGATGTGCTTTACTAATCTAGGTGTTTCTCAATCCAGTTAAATTGGCAAGTTTAACCATCATATCCATCCACACCACAGAAAGTTGCCTGGCCCTGGCACCCTATGTTCTTTCATAAACAAAGGTGGTTACATTAACTGCCACCAGATGGCAGTAGTAACCAAAGTGCTTGCAGCAGGTGTTTATTGTGGCCAGTCCCAGTTCTGATTTTGATGGTGGTGCTATGGGGTTCTTAAAGGTGGCAATAGAATTTTCTAGATTAAAAATAAAATTTATTTTAATTCTTTAGGCTGCATATGTAATTATATATATTAGTGTGACAAAAAAGGGTTAAGAATCAAGCAAATCCTAGTATTTTCCAAGAAGGAAAAGGAGAATTGGCAATACTAGAATTTTCTCACAAGAGTGATCTTTCTTTACCATGCCCTCTGCTACCTCATAGCCAGGTATCAAGTGTGTGTTCACATTTGTGACATTGTACTTAATTTTTTCTTGATCTCCAAGTGGCAGGCAGCATCTTCTATCACCTTTTTCTTTTCCCCCAGTTTTGCCATTAAGTGCTTTTAAAACAGCAGTTGTCTAAAATGTTTTATCATATGTTAGAATCAGAAGGTAGATAGGACCTTCCTTCCACATTTTGCAGATATAACAAATAGATTGTGTTCTCATTTCCAAGGGTACCTGGCTCCTTTCTAAGTAATCTTTTTTTGGCTGGCAGAGTGGTTCAGGTGGTAAACCACCTGCCTAGCAAGTGTGAGGCCCCAAGTTCAAACCCCAATGCTGCCAAAAAAAAGAATTCTAAGTAATCTCCTTTTGATGAGACTAATATTCTCATTTCTTATTAATCAGACCATTCTCCATCACTTCATCATTAGGGACACTATACTTTAAAGACTATCAGTGGCCAGGAGCCTGTGGCTCACACTTGTACTCCTAGGTACTCAGGAGGCAGAGATAAGGAGGATCGGGGTTTGAAGCCAGCCTGGGCAAATAGTTTGCGAGACCCTACCTTTAAAAGACCCATCACAAAAAAGGACTTGTGAAGTGGCTTAAGGAGTAGGCCCTGAGTTCAAACCCCAGTACTGCCAAAAAAAAAAACGTCTATCAGTGGTTGTTTTTGTAATGCATGCAATGCATTAAGGTATGTGGGGGAGTAGGGAAAAGGTCCAAGCTGAATGTGGTGGTCTCAGTCTTGTAGACCCTTGCACGTGGGGAAAGTGAAGAATAGCACACAACTGAGTTCCTCAGCAGAAAGACATCATTCCCCCCCTTTTTTAAGTAAACACAGATGAAAAAATTATAGGCTACTTCATCAGCATCTCATGAGTTGGAGAGATGGTAGAGTGAAAAAAGCACAGACAGGACTAGAAACAGATGCTGGAGCATAGAAGAGGGCACAGAGAGGCAGCAGGTAGACCTCACAGGCTACGCACAGAATCCTATCACAAAGGTTTCTGAGTGGGTTCCTAGGTATCTTGTGAGCCAGAAGCAGCTATGGAAGGCAGCTGGGACAATGTACCAGCTCTCCAGTGCATCCTCCCTTCCCACCCCACAAGGTGAAGAGAGGATCCCCAGCTGCCCATCTATTATACCCCAGGAGCATCCCTGACAGTGGAGATGACAGAGACATGCGAGGCACCTGAAAACCATCAATAAGTCTCACGATCCTTATTTCCCATGATAGAAAAATCAGCTGATAATATCTACTGAGGGGAAAGGAAAAGAAGAGAAAAAAGGGGAAAAGCAAGGTTATACAAACACACTATTTAGAAATGTGGAGATAAGTTCCAGAAAAAAACATAGCTAAAAGAATTGAAAGTTTTGCATCTCATTGTGTCTTTTTATTTTGGGAAAGGTTCCGGATTCTCAACTTTAGTGTCCCCCCCTCCCCGCCACCCCAAACACTAGGGGAGCTTGCTAAATACCCAGGCCCTACCTCAGACACTTTGCCTCAGTAGTTCTGAGATGGACTCAGACATCTGAATGTCTAACCTGATTTGGAAGCTGGATGGACCACTTTGAGGAATTCTCTGTGTTCCAAGGAGAGTAGAGAGTGGTATACAGCAGACCCCAAGTTCTCTTCCAACTCCCCTTCATCCTAGCTGTGTGTATCACTCCATTTTGTTGTTTCCTCATCAATTAATAAGGGATTGCATTGAGTCCAGGTTTCTTGAATTTGGGAGAAGATCAAGGTTGAGAATCTGATAAAAACCTTAAAAAATTTAATGTGAAAATTTACATACAACTCAAGTATTCTTGTTCTTTTCCAGTCGTGTAGATTCTAGGTTACAATGTCTTAGAACAAATGTTTTCAAAGAATATGTCCTTATTAGAACATGTCCTCAATCAGACCATGGCTTTAGAATCCAAACCTGGGTGATTTTAGGTTCTGGGCATAGAAAATGTAGGTGGTAGTGTTTTTGATGGTAGGAGGTCTAAGCTTAGCAAGGAAAACAGATAATCAAGTCAGCTGTTACAAATGTAGTGTGTTACGCCGTATGCAAGAAATATGGCTGGGATGTTCTGGGCACAGAGACAAAGACCATGTGAACTGTTTGAATGAAAGGATATGGGAGAAATCAGGGAGGACTTCACAGAGGCAGTGATCCTTAAGCCTAATCTGAAAGGATGAGTAGCAGTTAGCAATACGACTAAAGGGGGATGGCACTATAGGCAGGAGAAAATCATGTGTGAAGCAGAGAGGTGTGGAAGCAACTAGGCCCTGTGACTTGAGCAGTGAGCACCTAAGGAGAGGATGGGAGTGATGGGAAGGTTGGAAAAGTAGACGGTGGGCAATGACAGATTTGGTTACCCTTTGACATTCATTCTGAAGGCCTTTCCTTTCTGAGTCAAGTAGGGCACATCTGTGAATCATTTCCATTTAGAGCTGGAGTGCATAGTCTGGGGGTAAATTATCTATTCTCACTGCTTTCTGATTTTCAGTGCCCGCAGTGAACGGATAAGAGAAGTCTAGTGGGAAAAGAAGACCTGGGCAGGGTGCTGTGAGGAGGGGGACATTTTAGCAATCTGCTTAGCCCAGTAACCCAGGTTCTTTTTTTTTTTTTCTTTATTTTTTATTTTTATTTATTTATGCATTTATTTTTCAGTGATGGAGTTTGAAGCCAGGACCTTGCACATGCTAAGCAAGCACTCTACCACTGAGCTATATCCCCAGCCTTCATTCTTTTTTTTTTTTTTCATTTTTCTTTTATTATTCATATGTGCATACAAGGATTGGTTCATTTCTCCCCACTGCCCCCACCCCCTCCCTTCCCACCCACTCCGCCCCCTCCCTCTCCCCCCCCAATACCCAGCAGAAACTATTTTGCCCTTATCTCTAATTTTGTTGTAGAGAGAGTATAAGCAATAATAGGAAGGAACAAGGGTTTTTGCTGGTTGAGATAAGGATAGCTATACAGGGCATTGACTCACATTGATTTCCTGTGCGTGGGTGTTACCTTCTAGGTTAATTCTTTTTGATCTAACCTTTTCTCTAGTACCTGTTCCCCTTTTCCTATTGGCCTCAGTTGCTTTAAGGTATCTGCTTTAGTTTCTCTGCATTAAGGGCAACAAATGCTAGCTAGTTTTTTAGGTGTCTTACCTATCCTCACCCCTCCCTTGTGTGCTCTCGCTTTTATCATGTGCTCATAGTCCAGTCCCCTTGTTGTGTTTGCCCTTGATCTAATGTCCACATATGAGGGAGAACATACGATTTTTGGTCTTTTGGGCCAGGCTAACCTCACTCAGAATGATGTTCTCCAATTCCATCCATTACCAGCGAATGATAACATTTCGTTCTTCTTCATGGCTGCATAAAATTCCATTGTGTATAGATACCACATTTTCTTAATCCATTCGTCAGTGCTGGGGCATCTTGGCTGTTTCCATAACTTGGCTATTGTGAATAGTGCCGCAATAAACATGGATGTGCAGGTGCCTCTGGAGTAACAGTCTTTTGGGTATATCCCCAAGAGTGGTATTGCTGGATCAAATGGTAGATCGATGTCCAACTTTTTAAGTAGCCTCCAAATTTTTTTCCAGAGTGGTTGTACTAGTCTACATTCCCACCAACAGTGTAAGAGGGTTCCTTTTTCCCCGCATCCTCGCCAACACCTGTTGTTGGTGGTGTTGCTGATGATGGCTATTCTAACAGGGGTGAGGTGGAATCTTAGCGTGGTTTTAATTTGCATTTCCTTTATTGCTAGAGATGGTGAGCATTTTTTCATGTGTTTTCTGGCCATTTGAATTTCTTCTTTTGAGAAAGTTCTGTTTAGTTCACATGCCCATTTCTTTATTGGTTCATTAGTTTTGGGAGAATTTAGTTTTTTAAGTTCCCTATATATTCTGGTTATCAGTCCTTTGTCTGATGTATAATTGGCAAATATTTTCTCCCACTCTGTGGGTGTTCTCTTCAGTTTAGAGACCATTTCTTTTGATGAACAGAAGCTTTTTAATTTTATGAGGTCCCATTTATCTATGCTATCTCTTAGTTGCTGTGCTGCGGGGGTTTCATTGAGAAAGTTCTTACCTATACCTACTAACTCCAGAGTATTTTCTACTCTTTCTTGTATCAACTTAAGAGTTTGGGGTCTGATATTAAGATCCTTGATCCATTTTGAGTTAATCTTGGTATAGGGTGATATACATGGATCTAGTTTCAGTTTTTTGCAGACTGCTAACCAGTTTTCCCAGCAGTTTTTGTTGAAGAGGCTGCTATTTCTCCATCGTATATTTTTAGCTCCTTTGTCAAAGATAAGTTGCTCATAGTTGTGTGGCTTCATATCTGGATCCTCTATTCTGTTCCACTGGTCTTCATGTCTGTTTTTGTGCCAGTACCATGCTGTTTTTATTGTTATTGCTTTGTAATATAGTTTGAAGTCAGGTATTGTGATACCTCCTGCATTGTTCTTTTGACTGAGTATTGCCTTGGCTATTCGTGGCCTCTTGTGTTTCCATATAAATTTCACAGTAGATTTTTCAATCTCTTTAATGAATGTCATTGGAATTTTGATGGGAATTGCATTAAACATGTAGATTACTTTTGGGAGTATCGACATTTTTACTATGTTGATTCTACCAATCCATGAGCATGGGAGATCTCTCCACTTTCTATAGTCTTCCTCAATCTCTTTCTTCAGAAATGTATAGTTTTCCTTGCAGAGGTCATTCACATCTTTTGTTAGGTTTACACCTAGGTATTTGATTTTTTTTGAGGCTATTGTAAATGGAATTGTTTTCATACATTCTTTTTCCGTTTGCTCATTGTTAGTGTATAGAAATGCTAATGATTTTTCTATGTTGATTTTATATCCTGCTACTTTGCTATAGCTATTGATGATGTCTAGAAGCTTCTGAGTAGAGTTTTTTGGGTCTTTAAGGTATAGGATCATGTCGTCTGCAAACAGGGATATTTTGACAGTTTCTTTACCTATTTGTATTCCTTTTATTCCTTCTTCTTGCCTAATTGCTCTGGCTAGGAATTCCAGTACTATGTTGAATAGGAGTGGAGATAGTGGGCATCCTTGTCTGGTTCCTGATTTTAGAGGGAATGGTTTTAATTTTTCTCCGTTAAGTATAATGCTGGCTGTAGGTTTGTCATATATAGCTTTTATAATGTTGAGGAACTTTCCTTCTATTCCTAGTTTTCTTAGAGCTTTTATCATGAAATGATGTTGGATCTTATCAAAGGCTTTTTCTGCATCTATTGAGATGATCAAGTGGTTTTTTCTTTGCTTCTGTTAATGTGGTTTATTACGTTTATTGATTTTCGTATGTTGAACCACCCCTGCATCCCTGGGATGAAGCCTACCTGGTCGTGGTGAATAATCTTTTTGATGTGTTGCTGAATTCGATTTGCCATTATTTTGTTGAGGATTTTTGCATCAATGTTCATTAAGGAGATTGGCCTATAGTTCTCCTTTTTGGAGGTGTCTTTGCCTGGTTTTGGGATAAGTGTAATAGTGGCTTCATAAAATGTGTTTGGCAGTTTTCCTTCCCTTTCTATTTCATGGAACAGTTTAAGGAGGGTTGGTATCAGTTCTTCTTTAAAGGTCTGATAGAATTCAGCAGAGAATCCATCAGGTCCTGGACTTTTCTTTTTGGGGAGACTCTTGATTGCTGCTTCAATTTCATTTTGTGTTATAGGTCTATTCAGGTGATTAATTTCCTCTTGGTTCAGTTTTGGATGATCATATGTATCTAGAAATCTGTCCATTTCTTTTAGATTTTCAAATTTATTTGAATATAGGTTCTCAAAGTAGTCTCTGATGATTTCCTGGACTTCCATGGTGTTTGTTGTTATCTCCCCTTTTGCATTCCTGATTCTACTAATTTGGGTTTTTTCTCTCCTCATTTTAGTCAGGTTTGCCAGGGGTCTATCGATCTTGTTTATTTTTTCAAAGAACCAACTTTTTGTTTCATTAATTCTTTGTATGGTTTTTTTGGTTTCTATTTCGTTGATTTCAGCTCTTATTTTTATTATTTCTCTCCTTCTATTTGTTTTGGGATTTGCTTGTTCTTGTTTTTCTAGGAGTTTGAGATGTATCATTAGGTCATTGATTTGGGATCTTTCAATCTTTTTAATATATGCACTCATGGCTATAAACTTTCCTCTCAAGACTGCCTTAGCTGTGTCCCATAGGTTCCGGTAGGTTGTGTTTTCATTTTCATTGACTTCCAGAAACTTTTTAATTTCCTCTTTTATTGCATCGATGATCCATTCTTCATTAAGTAATGAGTTATTTAGTTTCCAGCTGTTTGCATGTTTTTTGTCTTTACTTTTGTTGTTGAGTTCTACTTTTACTGCATTGTGATCAGATAGTACGCACAGTATAATTTCTATTTTCTTATATTTGCTGAGACTTGCTTTGTGCCCTAGGATATGATCTATTTTGGAGAAGGTTCCATGGGCTGCTGAGAAGAATGTATATTGTGTAGAGGTTGGATGAAATGTTCTGTAGACATCTACTAGGTCCACTTGATCTATTGCATATTTTAGATCTTGGATTTCTTTATTGAGTTTTTGTTTGGATGACCTATCTATTGATGATAATGGAGTGTTAAAGTCTCCCACAACCACTGTGTTGGCATATATATATGCTTTTGGGTCTTTCAGGGTATGTTTGATGAAATTGGGTGCGTTGACATTGGGTGCGTACAGATTGATGATTATTATTTCCTTTTGGTCTATTTCCCCTTTTATTAGTATGGAATGTCCTTCTTTATCTCATTTGATCAATGTAGGTTTGAAGTCTACTTTGTCAGAGATAAGTATTGCTACTCCTGCTTGTTTTCGGGGGCCATTGGCTTGGTAAATCTTCTTTCAGCCTTTCATCCTAAGCATATGCTTATTTCTGTCAGTGAGAGGAGTCTCCTGTAAGCAACAAATTGTTGGATCTTCTTTTTTAATCCATTTTTTCAAACGGTGTCTTTTGATGGGTGAATTAAGTCCATTAACATTAAGTGTTAGTAGTGATAGGTATGTGGTGACTCCTGCCATTTAGTTGTCTTAGTTGTTTGAAGGTTTGATTGTGTGTACCTAACTTGATGTTACTCTCTACTGTCTTGCTTTTTCTTATCCTGTGGTTTGGTGCTGCCTGCCTTTTCATGGTTAAGTTGGGTGTCACTTTCTGTGTGCAGGATCCCTTGCAGAATCTTTTGTAATGGTGGCTTTGTGGTCACATATTGTTTTAGTTTCTGCTTATCATGGAAGACTTTTATTGCTCCATCTATTTTGAATGATAGCTTTGCTGGGTAGAGTATCCTGGGGTTGAAGTTATTTTCATTCAGTGCCTGGAAGATCTCACCCCACGCTCTTCTTGCTTTTAATGTTTCTGTTGAGAAATCTGCTGTGATTTTGATGGGTTTACCTTTGTATGTTACTTGTTTTTTCTCTCTTGCAGCCTTCAATATTCTTTCCTTAGTTTCTGAACTTGTTGTTTTAATGATGATATGTCGTGGAGTAGTTCTATTTTGATGTGGTCTGTTTGGTGTCCTGGAGGCCTCTTGCATTTGTATGGGAATATCTTTCTCTAGATTTGGGAAATTTTCCATTATTATTTTGTTGAATATATTACGCATTCCCTTCGCTTGCACCTCTTCTCCTTCTTCGATGCCCATGATTCTCAAGTTTGGTCTTTTGATGGAGTCAGTGAGTTCTTGCATTTTCTTTTCACAGGTCTTGAGTTGTTTAATTCATAGTTCTTCAGTTTTTCCTTTAATTACCATTTCATCTTCAAGTTCTGAGATTCTGTCTTCTGTTTGTTCTGTTCTGCTGGATTGGCCTTCCGTTTTGTTTTGCAGTTCTGTTTCATTCTTTTTTCTGAGGTTTTCCATATCCTGGCAGTTTTCTTCTTTATTGTTGTCTATTTTTGTCCTGAGTTCATTTATCCATTTATTCATTGTGTTCTTTCTTTCACTTTGGTGTTTATACAGTGCTTCTATGGTTTCCTTTATTTCTTCTTTTGCTTTTTCAAATTCTCTATTTTTATTGTCTTGGAATTTCTTGAGTGTATCCTGTACATTTTGGTTGACCCTATCCAGTATCATCTCTATAAAATTCTCATTGAGTACTTGTAGTATGTCTTCTTTTAAATTATTCTTGTGGGCTTCATTGGGTCCTTTGGCATAGTTTATCTTCATTTTGTTGGAGTCTGGATCTGAGCTTCTGTTCTCTTCATTCCCCTCAGGTTCCTGTACTAATTTTTTGCTGTGGGGAAACTGGTTTCCCTGTTTTTTCTGTCTTCCTGTCATTGTCCTTGGTGTTGTTACTGTCCCTGTACTGTGTTTAATTAAGTATTTTCTAGCTTGTAATAATAACAATGGTAATATTTAGAATGGAAGAGTGAGCTGAGATGGAAAGCAAGAAGTTAAAGAAAAGGGGAAAACAAATATACAGACAAGAGGGAGAAAGCAGAACAAGGTATCAGACAAGAGAGTTTCAAAGGTATAAACAGGGAGTGTTAGTGTACTAATCGACAGTAAGCTGAACAGACATTAGAGAGACAGAGAGAGGATTGAAAATCAAAGATAAAAAAATAAAAAAAGTAAATGAAAGTAACATCTATATATAAAAATGAATTAAAATAAAATGGAAAATAGAAAATTAAAAAAAAAAACTTTCAATTTTATATGCAATGCAGTTTCAGTCTTAATAATTTGGGTGTCTGTCTCAATTTCCAGTCCTGGAGTTGGTGCCTCAGATGTTGTTCTGTAGTTGTCTCATCAAAGGGGATGCATAAAGTAGAACAAAACTACACACTCTCACACACACACACACACACACACACACACACACACAAAAGCCCCACCAAGTGTCCCCAGTTCAAATGCAATACAGTTTCAGTAAGTTTTTTGGCTTGCAGGTGTAATTCGGTTGTTCTCTCATCAAAGGTAGGGAGAAAAAGAAAAAAAAGCGTCTGGAGGCAGTTCTGAGAGTGGTATCTGCAACTGTGGCTTGCCTGCCTTCTGCTCTCAGCCTGTAGCTGGCGGCGTTATTTATGCAGATCTCTGGGGTGAGCTAGCGCTCACCTGGTCCCACAGGCTTTGTTTGCTCAGAGTTCTCCTGTGCAGGAGCCTCTGCTACAGGCTTTCCCCTTTCCAAGCACTGGGAAAGGTGACACTGCCCCGCGTTGTCAGGCCTGCATGTTTATTTACAGTTCATGTGGGAGGTGGGTCTTCCCCCCTCTCCTCTGAAGTTTTCCTCCCACTGCCACTTTCAGAAGCTTTCCTGCTCCTGCTTACTGGGCGGTGCTGCTGCTCTTGCCGGCCACCATGTTTGTTTACAGTTCACATGGGAAGTGGGTCTTCCCTCCTCTCACAAGCTTCCCCGCTCCTGGTTGCTGGGCGTGCGCCCCGCTCCCGCCAGAGCCTCTCCGGCCTGCCTGGCTTGTTTATTTACAGTCCTGGGAAGGATTCCCTTCCCCCAATCTTCAGCGCTCAGGGCGCCCCACCCTCTTTCCAGCGTGTCTTAACTGTTCTTATTGCTTATTACTCAGTTTCTCTTTTTTCCCTGGGTGGAGGTCAGTCTGTCCAGGGGGCTATGCTGCTCTGGCCCAGGCTTGTCTGTGGGGCTACCGCGGTACCGCGAAGCTCACCTGGTCCACGTCTTCCCAAGCCGTATGGGCGCCGGGGGCCCTCCTCGTTTCTCCGTTTAACATGAAGTGGAGATTCTCTGCACCGGCTGGAGATGTGGAGGGGTCAAAGTTATGCCTTTTCTCAGTGATTATGCCTGCAAAGTGTGTCTCCAGCATCTCTCCAAGCTTTCACTATAGGAGGGTCGCTTTCTGCTTCCTACCTCTAGCTGCCATATTGGAATTCTCTTCTGGTCCCTTCTGACAGGAGCTTCACATTCTTGAAGGAATGGGAACTCTTTTTTTTTTTTTTCCACAAGGCAAAGAGTATCAGACCATTTAACAGAGATAAGGAAGTGAATGCCCAGAAAAGCTCCAGAATCACAAGTAGGTATAAGGAAGAGCTGGGCCCAAACCCAAGTCCTTGCCCCAGGGAAGGTCTAGGGAAATATGTGCATTCAGGTACCTTCTGTGTCCCAAATACCCAGGAAATGAGCAAGCTGGCACTGCAGGTACTCTGGGGTTAGATACAGTACAGAGTGCCTGCTCTAAAATGAATGCCTGCCACAGTCTGGTTGCCAAGAAGTGTCTGCCTTTTCCTTTCCCCTCCTCTCCTGTGTCTCCACACTGCCCATCTGCATAGGCCATGTGAAGAGAAGGAATGTCTAGAGGTAAATAGAGAGAGGCTAGAAGTCTTTGGGTTGATCAAAATCCAAAGGTGTGCCCATTGAGTCAGAATTTTTTTATTTTTCTTGAACTTTGTCATTACAATTAAGCTTATCTCTTCTTGTGTTTGCTTAGTTCGTGGGTGGAAGATGTCATCACACTTGCTGAATTTTATGGAAAACTACTCACAAGTGCTAATTTTTTGAAATGGCTACTAATCTCTGAAGCCTCAAAACTCATATACTCAAAATCTGGACACAAGGAAGCAATTGGGTTTGCCTATGAAATGACCATATCTAGGATCTGGGGACAGAGAGAGGAGCATCCTCACCTGGCATTCCTCAGTCTACCTACTTCTTTGTCTGTCGGGCGGTCCACTTGCCTCCTGAGCCAAGTCCTTGACCAGCCTCTGAGTCAGTCACTGATGCACTCTCCACTGCTGTTCCAATGTGCAGGTGCTGCCTGGGCAGGGTAGGCAGGAGGTCAGGGCAGGCAGAGGGTTTGCAGGAAGTTTGTTCAAGCATCCTGCTCTTTCTCAGATATCAGAAAAGTTGCCCCTGACCCAGGCTTCTCCAGAGACCTCTGAGATTGATGTTGACTTGCTCCATGGAGAAACTTTCATGCCCCTTCTTTCCATTCCATGCCATAAACCCCACATACCACTGTTGGTATGCCATTTGAAATCTGTGATCAAGGGAAGAGGGTCCAGATGTGAGATTTATATGACAGGTATGCCTTTTATTTGAGTACGGATGTGTGACAGGTGCATGAGACAGCATGGGTGGTGCCAGTGGACCCTCCCAAACTAAGCACTTGATAGATGGGATAGGAGTGGGGCGGTAATGACTCTAGCGCTCTTGTTTACCTTAAGGATTGTTTCATTCGTTTTAGGCTGCAAAACATCTAATCTTCCCAGCTTCCCCTTCCTTCCTTCCTTTCTTCCTTCCTTCCTTCCTTTCTTCCTTCCTTCCTTCCTTTCTTCCTTCCTTCCTTCCTTCCCTCCTTCTTTCTTTTCTTCCTTTTTTCTCTTTCCCTTGTCTTTCCTTCCCTTCCTCTTCCCTTCCTATCCCCTCCTCCCTTCCACTCCCTCCCTCCCTTCTTCCTTCCTTCTTCCCCTACCCTTATCTTTCTTTCCCTTCCTTCCTTCCTTCCTCCTTCCCTCCCTCCCTCCCTTCCTTCCATTTTTCCTTCTTTCTTCCTCTCTTCCATGCTAGGGCTCAAACCCAGGACCTTGTACATGCTAGGCTAGCATTCAACCACTGAATTGCACTGATTTGCCCCCAGACAAATGTTGGAAGAGTTCTTTAGGTAGGTGGTAGGTGAGGAGAGGATGGATGTGGTCTTGGGTATGATCTTGAATTTAGCCCTGGACTCAACAACTACATAGTCATCAGACAAACATAAGCTAACTGTAATCCAGACTTCAGCATACATAACCCTGATGTCATGTGGAATCACAAGTACTCTGGGATCTAAATAAAATTAAATTAATTCCCCCAAGGTCTTCCCTAAGATTTCTGGGAACCCCTAAGGAGAAGGCATCCCCATAGACACTGTTTCCTGGCACTGCTTCTGGGTAAACTGTGTCAGCTCCATTACATCAACCCAAAAATAAAATTCACCCTTTCATCACCTTCCACCTGCACACACAATGATTGGTATACTACAGCTTACTGAAGCTTTTAAGGTAGTAGTGAAAAGAATAAAGAAAAGTGGATGGGAATTCACTTTGTGGCAAACAAGTGGTTGCAAATTCAACACTAGCCTTCCAAAAATCCTTACCTTGTGGCCACTGGGGATGTCTTAGAGGCCCTTTGCCCCAAAACCTCTCACTGGCTCCTCTCCTCTCCCTTCTCCCCAGAGAGAAAGACACACTGTCTTCTCCTGGCCTCCTGTGCAATGGGGCAGCCCTTGACTTCTCCAGTTTAGCTTATTGATGGACCAGTTGGGGTCTCAAACATCTTTTTCTCCTAAGTAGCTTATCCACTCATTTACACAGATACACAGACACTACACACACACACACACACACACACACACACACACACACACACACCCTCTCCCAGAGGAATTTCATACCACTTCTCAACATAATGGATTTTTCACTTCCTTATATATAGAAAAATGAAACAATAAGTTGTCCCACTTAGAAATCAGGCTCTAAATTGGCTGTTTTAAAACAATAGGTTACATTAAAAGATACATATTTAGGTTGTGCACGTTGACTCATTATTGTAATCCTAGCTACTCAGGAGATAGAGGCCAACCTGTACAAAAAGTGCATCAGACATGAGACTCCCATCTCAACCAATGTCTGGGCACAGCAGCATGTGCCTGTCATCCCAGTTATGTGGGGAAGCATAAATAGGAGAATCACAGTCTAGGCCAGCCTGGGTATAAAGTAAGACCCTATCTCAAAAAATAACCAAAGTGGTCAGGCACCAATGATTCATGCCTATAATCCTAGCTACTTGGAAGGCTCAAGTTGGGAGGATGATGGCTCCAGGCCAGCCTGGGCAAATAGTTTATGAGACCCCATCTCCAAAATAACCAGACCAAAATGGAATGGAGGTGTGGCTCAAGAGAAAAGGTTAGATCAAAAAGAATTAACCTAGAAGGTAACACCCACGCACAGGAAATCAATGTGAGTCAATGCCCTGTATAACTATCTTTATCTCAACCAGCAAAACCCCTTGTTCCTTCCTATTATTGCTTATACTCTCTCTACAACAAAATTAGAGATAAGGGCAAAATAGTTTCTGCTGGGTATTGAGGGGGGGAGCGGGAGGGGGTGGAGTGGGTGGTAAGGGAGGGGGTGGGGGCAGGGGGGAGAAATAAACCAAGCCTTGTATGCACATATGAATAAAAAAAAAAAAGGGGTAGATCACCTGCTTTGCAAGTGTGAAGCCCTAAATTTATACCCCAGTCCTACACTAAATAAATACATAAATAAAATAAAATAAAAACAACCAAAGCTGAAAGAGCTGACAAAGTGGCTCAAGTGGTATGGTGTCTGCCTAGCAAGTACAAGGCCCTAAGTTCAACCCTTATACCATTAAAAAAAAATACACATTTAAGGCTCAGGACAAGATGAAAGGGCACTGTTCAAAGGGTCATCATCCTTTGAGCCACTTTGCCCATTCTTGTTCCTATGCTCAGGTGGTTATGGTACCTATAAATTGCCAAATTACCATGAGTTCTCAGCATACAACCATATTCAGGAACAACCCTAATCTGACTCATGGCTTACGAAGTACATTGTGTCTCCAGCACTGTCAGGAGAGGGCAGAGTGGGGAGGGTTGAGCAGAGTGCCCTCTGTGCTGGTATCAGGCTCCACATGACAGCATACTCAATTAGTATCTCAGCTCTCCCCATGGCAGATGGCCTCCCCATGGCAAGGTACACACTTCACCTATCAGGGATCCCACAGAAGGCCCTGGCACTGGGCACACCAGTGGAGGAGAGGACTTCTGAAGTGCTTTGCCAGATCAGCAGATGTGAACTCTGGAGGTTCTGGAGTATGGGGCTTGCTGAGGGTGTGTGCAGCTGTTTAGCCTGAGCTACTCATGCTGGTCTTCTTGGGGCACCCATGCCCCTGGCATGAGCTCTCATCCACTCATTTTCCCTGCCTCCTGCCCAGAACCTGAGGTTTGCCAGGTTTTGAGAGCACAAACCCCTGCAGCCCAGAGAGTTTCTGGGTACAGAGCAGGGGGACAGTCGGCTGGGCACATGAGCAGGCTGAACATTTATTCTTCTTGGTGATTGTGCTGGAAATAGGGACAGGCATGTCCAATCAGGGAAAGAACTATCCAGGAACAGAGAATCTCACACTTCCATCTGCAATCTCACACCTTCTGCCTGGCACAAGCTGGAATGGCAGAATGGGACTGCAGAGGAAAGAGGAAGACACAGAGGGTAGGAAGAAGAAGTGGGCTCTCCAGCCTGGGCTCACACTTTGCCAGCCCTGTTCATATCCCCTCCCACTGAACTCTTGGCCAAGCCACAACTCTATGAGATACACACACACACACACACACACACACACACACACACACACACACTTCATACATACATAATCATTTGCACAGAATCTGTGTCTCTGTCAGTCTGTTCTCTCTCTGTATCTCTGTCTCTGTCTCTCTCTCTCTCTCTGTTTCCCTCTCTCTTTTTCTCTCCCTCCAACTCCAATAATTCAGTGATTAGAGGGCTGTGTGCTGACCTGACTACTCCATATCTCTTAGTTTCTCTTATCCAAAAGATCCATGGTCTCCTTATCTTTGGACAGTTTTTATTTGCTGACCCATCACTGATTGAGATACTCTTATGTGCCAGAAATTGGGAAAAGCAAGGAAGAAGTACAGTGAGAAAGAATACATACAGAAACAATCCCAGCCCAGCAGGAGTCAGCATGCAAGAATCACAAAGTGCTCTAGGAGCCCAGAGGATTCAGAGGAGGAAAAAGGTTGAAGAAGGGAAAGAAAGGCAGAGGGAGTGACATGCACATACGTATGGAAGCATGGATGCCCCTGACATGTTCAGCTTGCCCTGTGACTGTGACCTACAAAGAGAGATGGCGTGAGGGTGGAAAGGTAAACTAGAGCTTTGGTTTTGCAAGACTAACAATACTGCTAGACGTTTAGTCAATGACAATCATATTCCAAGCCAAAAATTACAACCCATGATAGCAAAGTGCAAGTGCTATTGGAGGCAGTCATGATGGCCAAGACAGTTGACACTAGGACCCTCCAGGACCTGTGGTTGCTGGAACATTGGGCACCACTGGAGGCTTCTACCTAGAGGAGTGATAGACCTTAGGCTCCATGAGCCCTGGACAATAGGAGTCAGAAGGATGTGAGTGAAGGGCCAATACCAAAGTCCAGACAGAATAGGGAGAGAAATAGGGGGTCAAAAGTTTCTTTCTGAGAACTGCCTCAGAGGCAAAAAGTGGGGGGAATGTGGATTCACTGGGTACTATCACATGACAAATGAGAGTATCCTGAGGCCTCTGGAAGCACTTGCATGCCACCTCCCCAAAGCCACTACCACTCAGGGAGCTCTCCAAGGCCAAATTTCCCACATATCACCCAAGTCCCTTGTTCCTGCCTTGGAGGCAGGGATGAGGTCAGGTAGCAGATGCTGCTTTGTCCTCCTTTGTTCCTGTCAAAGAAAAATGCATTGCACTTTCCATACACCTGGTTTAAATGTTTTCCACTTATCCTGTAGTATGCACTGCTTTAGCACTTCAAAAGGGTTTGAAGCACAGGTTAACACTGGTTTGGACTGTGCAATTGCCTATAATCATCAAGGAAGAATTCCCAGAATAAAAATGCCAGTAATGACTGATGACAAGTGTGTAAAAGTTAAGTTTATGCAATGATAATAAGGTTGGGAAACAATCCCAAGGCTATGTAAATAAGCTAAGGATTTGAGTTCAAAGGTATTTCTCTGTGTGCATTACACATATTCATGCACAAATGTGCTTATACATATATGTACACATACATATATGTATACATACATATGCATAAATATATACACAGTGCTCATATACATAATATATAATGTACACAAGCATGTGTGCACACATACACAAACCTGTATGTGCGTGTAATACACTACATAAACATATATATGTACATGTGCATACACGTACTATGCACACCTACATATATACACCCATATATACATATGCACATATATACACACGTGTGTGCAGTGTTCATGTATATTCTTTTCATTCATTCACACTTACATCCTGAGGGGTGGGGAGACACCTTAAAGGCCACAGGGCCCTAGAGCTTTGCACTTGATTGGCATTTACTAATGTTTGCTGAATTAAATAAAGCAAACCTCTGCCATGCCCATCTAGTTTTTATCACTGACCATTGCTCTCAGGAGTTAATGTTTGAACCTGGCCATAAGGAAATCGACAGCTACTGACCTATGCCCAATATTAAACTGGGAGGTAGCCCCCTATAAAACAGCCAACAGTGGGCAGCCCAGCCAGCAGAACTGTGGGTCAGCTGTGGAAAGGGAGCTGCATTGCCACCATGAGCTTTTCTGGCAAGTACCAGCTGCAGACCCAGGAAAACTTTGAGCCCTTTATGAAGGCAATCGGTGAGTGCTGGCCTCACTACTGGCCGAGACCATTCCAGGTCTGATTTTGAGATGGGAGGAGAGGTTCAGGCTGTAACTGAAGTAGGGCACATTTTACTGACTTTAGTGGTCTTCTGTCATTTATGCTATTACTTGACAAGGCCACTCCAGAGACAGTGGAAATAGCACTGATCTTGGACCTGATCTGGATTGAAGTCCATGTCTGCTGGAATTACCCTGTTCATTCCTGCAAGCATGCATGCATGCATGCATTCTTCTAGCAAACACTGAGTCAAGATCAACTATATATCAAGGACCATGATACCAGGGAGACAGATAAATATGAGTTCCATTTTCAAGGTCATAGTTTAGAGACAGAAGAAATAAACGTAACAAAGTACCCCTAACATGTACGACTTTGTGGCAGCCACTTGGTAAGTAATGCCCCATTTAGATCTCACCAAGACACTGTGTTAAGTACCATTTTCCCATTTTGTAGTTGAGGCGACTGAGCCTGAGAAAGGTTGAGTTGTTGTGACCAAGATCACATGGTAGGAAGTGTTTGAGTTGGTATTGGAAGCAGGCACCGTTCTCTGTGAATTCCACTTCAACCCCCCCCATGTCTCCTAGGGCACAGTAGAGTGTGGTGCTGCGGAGGTTGTGGAGGAAAGATGTGAAGGCTCAGTAGTGGCAAAGGCTGAGCCTTGGAAGATAAGCAGGTGCCCACTAGGGCTTTGGGAAGGGGAGTGTGTTTTAGGGAGAAAAACTCCATTAGCAGAGGGTACAGAATGATAAAGGAGGGTGCCTAGAGGAAGAAGGGAAAGGAAAACAGGAAGGACAGGGAAAGGAGGCCCTTCAGGGCCACCTGAGCACTCCAAACTTCTTCTGTAGGCAAATCACACTACTTCTGTGTCTCACATCCTTTACCTGTACAACAGGACCCTCCATTCCTGCTGTCAGTGCATGAGGTTTCCATGAACCTCTGCTCATACAAAAGCACAGAGGTGTTCTGCAATTGGTAAAGCCCTGCTTCGAGACAAGGAATTTCCAGTCCATCTTTCCCCAGATGTACTCACAGGGAGAGGGAAGCACAGATTTGCCTGATGAGCTTGTTTTGTGCGTGGTATCCTGGTCAAATTATTACCAGCAAACCCATCCTGCAGGGGTGACTTGATTTGGAAAATAAGTGCTCTAGTCCTTCTAGTATGAAGAATGAAATGCTTATACTCCATGAGAAAAGCCATTAAGGAAGGAAGAAGGTGAGTGAGCAAGAAGCAGGGAGACAAGAGGAAAGGTTCTTCAGGGCCTTTTCAAAAGCTAACTGGCCAGACAGTGGCAGGCCAGGCCACTGACCTTCCTTTTCAAAGGTCAAAGTTCTTACCACAGAAAGCGTGACCTCTGGGGAGACACAGTGCCCTCCTATGCCCCTCCATGACACAGATTCTCTTGTTTACTTGGCCAGTGCAACCCCCATCCCTGCTGTCTCTAAATCTCATAAGTTTCTACCAGGTGTACCTGATGACCTCATCCAGAAGGGGAAGGACCTCAAGAGCGTATCAGAAATTGTGCAGAATGGGAAGCATTTTAAGCTCACCATCACCACAGGGACCAAAGTGATCCAGAACGAGTTCACCTTGGGGGAGGAGTGTGAGCTGGATTCCATGACTGGGGAGAAAATCAAGGTAGGTGGTGCCCATCTACTCTTTGCTTCAGAACTTCCCCTAGAACCTAGCCTAGGGTCTTCCTGACCCAAAGTTCATGCCTCACAATTTCCCTCATAGATACCTCATCTGGAACCCACCTCTCAGGTGAAAGAAACAGAGAACTCTTAGGGAAGCTGTTGTCATTTTCCCAGGGAAGTTCTAGGGTGCTCCAGCCTCCAAGCCCAAACTCTCCCATGTAGAGGAGGTGGGGAAAACCAGGCACAGAGCAGGATTTTAAGTCTCAGGATCTCCCATATCTAGTGCTCCTGGCTCTCAGAGTCCAAGGAGGGCCCAGCAATGAGGCAAGTAAAGGCCAGGGAAAACAGTACCCAAGCCAGGGCATCTTTACCTGCACTGGGCTGTGATTCCAGGTGTGCAGGGAGAGCTGGGCTGTGGGCCATGTAAGTGGTCAGCAGGTGATGAAAGGGAGAGGTGCTGTGAGTACCCATCTTTTCCCTATGAGACACCACACACCTCAGTGTAGGCAACACCACTAAGCAGCTGTCTTCTCTGCTCCTGGCCCCAGATGACTTCATGCTTTGGGCTCAGCATATTTGTCTCTTTACCTTTTCTGATTGCTCTTTATTGCTCAAGATATCATATTACAGGTCAAGATAAATTTCAGAAGATGGCAAGCCATCATGGGTTTTATCATGGGCCTTTTTTTTAACCTTGGCCCTTGTCTTCTGCCCCTGGTTGAGTTTTGTTTGTTTATTTTTGAGACAGTGTCTCGTTATGTAGCCCAGGCTGGCCTGGTACTTGCTATTTTCGTACTTCAGCCTCATAAGTGATGGGGTTATAGGCATGCATCACCACACACAGCCCTGGTTGGGTTTCTATGTCTAGATGTCTAAGGCTGAGAAGAAAGATCACAATAGGAAAGATTAATGTCCTGGAAGGACAAATACACACCAAAGCAAACTGCGCGTCCTGTCAACTAGCCAGCGTTTTGGATTTTACTATTGCCTCCCTCCATTAGCTTGGAGAATTGGGATTTTACTTGATTTTATTTTAGCATTTGTCTTAGGAACCTCTCACATGCTCATTTCTAGATCACATATCATAAATTCAAATTCTAACCAAAGAAGCCCTGGCATTTTCTTCCATTCTTAGATGTACTTCACCTCTGCTTAGAGCCAGAGAATTGGGGCACTAAGAGTACAGGGACAGGAGCATTATGGCTGTTGCCAGCAGAGACCATGTGGGGTATCTAACCTTATTAGCAAGGATCTTGTTCCCATCCCAGACTCCTCTTCACATGGCATCTCTCTGTTCCTTGTAGGCAGTGGTTAAACAGGAAGGTGAAAACAAACTGGTGACAACTTTAAAAAACATCAAGTCTGTGACTGAACTCAATGGTGACACACTCATCAATGTAAGTTGGCACTCTGCCAAGCTTATGGCTCCAAGTGCTTGAGGGGAGAGAAGAAGTGAAGGATGAGGATCAGTCCAGATATCAGGATGTTTTTTTCCACAGTATCTTGAGGAAGGGGTTCCCTTTTCTAATTCACCAAAGCTCCACATGAGCTGGCAATGACCCTATCTGGTACTACCAACCTCCCCTGTGCATTGTGCCACTTTGTGAGTCAATCAGACACTCCCAGCACCCTTCCATTTTGCCTCCTTGCCTACTCCCTGTCTCCTCTCCTCCAGCAATCAAGTAAGAGGAGCTTGGTGGGCAAAGAAACAGAAAGGCACACGTTGTGTAGAAGCCACAATTCCCCTTTTCTTGATACTAGGATGTAGCCAAAAGCCTCATATTCAGATTAGAGGACAGAAGCCCATTCAATCCAGAGATGGCCACAGAAATCCAGTCAGTCTGCAGAGAGTCCCTCCTGTGGGCCTCAGCAGCCCTTCCCATCCATGTAGTACCCCCACACAAGGAGGGCTTTGTTTGGCCAAAGGTTAGGCTTCTTCATTGTTGGTCAATGAATTTTTGAGAAATTGTATTGAATTGGTCTAGATTAGATGCTCTTGCTATAACAACCATTGGTACAGAAAAGAATTCAGCAAATGGCAGGACAACTCCAAGTGACAAAGACCTTACATAAGATTTTAGGAAAAAATGTCAACCCTTCTTCTGGTCCTATAAGAAATGGGACTCTTTGAGTTGTTTCATATCTTAGCATATTTGAGGCTATTTGGGGGACTAAATTAGTTTTTTACAATTTAATATCAGGTGAACATTTCATGATTTCTTTTCTGGCTTTCAGACCATGACACTGGGAGACATTGTCTTCAAGAGAATCAGCAAGAGAGTTTAGACAACTCTGCATCTCATATTCTTTTACTGCATAAAATTAATGTAATAAAGTGAACTTTGTTTTAAAAAATGTCTTTTCTTGTGCTCACTTCAGCTGCACATATACTGAAATTGGAAAAATACAGAGATTAGCATGGCCCCTGGGCAAGGATGAAAAACAAATTTGTGAAGCATTCCATATTTTTTTAAAAAAATGTTTTACTCTTGATAGTTTCTCATTGATGGTGACATTCATTCCAATTTCTTTGGGGGGGGGGTGCTGGAGATGGAACCCAGGCCTCACACATGCTAGGCATGCATGCACTCTGCCACAGAGCCATATCCTCAACCCTGCTGTTAGTTTCAATGAGCAGTGATCACCTATGCTTTTTTAATTATAACCTTGCCAGGTAAGATCTGAAGGGCAATTCTCACCTTGAATACAGGACTCAGACTGTCTACTCAGGTGTCCCTGACAGAACGCCAAGTGTGGCATCTGTAGAGTGGCTCTGGCATGTCCTTTTTTAGTCAGCCATACAGACAAGGAGCTAGAGCAGGAAGGTGTGCAGTGGGCTCTTCTTGAGGGTGGCTCCCCATAGGCACAGGGTGCAGAAACACTGAGCAGACAAAGGAGAACTATACCAATGAGCCCAGCCATAGTGACCCACCCAACCAGTGGATAGGCACAAAAGGTCAGGCACTGACTGACCTCAAACAACTTTTTCTCCTATGGGAGGGGATGAGTGAGGGGTTCCAGAATTGGACAGAAGTAGCTCAGGTGGGAGAGGCAGAAGTAGGAAAGGGAAGGAGTCCTGTAGACACTACTTTGTACCAGACCATTAAGTGCTTATTATGAGTTAAGTTGCAGTCCCCAAAATTGACACATGTAAGTCCTAATCCCCAGTACCTCAGAAAGTGGCCTTATTTGGAAATAATGTCATTATGGATTTAATCAGTTAAAATGCAGCTATACAGAAGTAGACTGTGCCCCTAATTCAATATGGCTGGTGTCCTTATAAAAAGGGGAAATTTGGACATGAGGAGTATCTAAATGAAGGTTGGACTTATGCTGCCACAAACCACAGAACTCTCCAGAATGAGGAGACTTTCCTAGTACCTTTAGAGAGAGCTTAGTCCTGCCGATACCTTGATCTCAGACTTCCAGCCTCCAGATTGTGATTTAATAAATTTCTGTAGTTTAAGTCACCAGTTTGTGGCACAATGGCAGCCCTAGCAAACTAACACAATATTCAGACACTAAAGAGCTGTCTGACTCTGTCATTTCCACTTTCATAGTGACTTTTAGCTAGAAGGGTACTCAGCCTTCATAAAGGACCCCATTATTTGTTCCTTGGATTGCCTCACACACCGCCTATGGCACCTCCTTGCCCCCTGCTTCCTGCAAACCTCCATCTTCTAGCATGGCAGCACCTACAGTTATGCCCAGTCCAGCTTTAGAATGGTGGCCTGCAATATACACAGCCTCCAGTTTCTCTCACAACTAAGTGCCACTTCTTCAAGAAATCTTCCAGTTTGCTTAGTTAACAGCATACTCCCTCCCTCCCTCTGGAGTTTCATCTGCATCAGTGCATGGAATGACATTCCTCCTGCCTTGCATATAGTTTTCTATTGGGTTAGCTCTCCTTTTCCTACATTGGGGAAGAAGTCTTAGCAAAAAAAGAAATCCATTATTTGGGAATCTGAGGCAGACTGAAGGAAAGAGCTTTAGCCCTTCAGCAAGAACTCAGAGCCAGGAGATAGAGAAAAAAACAAAAACAAAACAATAGCACACTACAAAACATCATTATAAAAATAAATTCCAAACACACTAAAGAACTAAAGAAATATGAAATATTACAAATAAAGACAAGAGCAGATAAGTAAATTCAAATATAGAAGGCTATTTTGTTGTTTGTTGTTGTTTTTATTTTCAGACAGTCTCACTATGTAGCCCAGTCTGACCTTGAACTCCCATCCTTCTGCGTCATCTCCCTAAGTGCTGGGATTACAGCCATGTGCCACCATGATGGGTTGAAGACTTTCTTATATAACGTGCAAAGTCCATGAAGGAAAAAATTAATAAATTTGATTACTTGAAAACCTTTAAGTTGTATATGAAAAAGAGACAAAGTAAACATAGTTTCCCAGAAAAGAAGCAATGTGGGAGAAAATATTTGTGGCTTACATAACAAAGGCTATATATTTATATTTTTAGACTGTAAAAACTTTCCCCAAATCAATAAAAAGATCAATAAGTCGATATGAAGTCGAGATGAAAACATTAATAAGCAACTCACAGTATGAAATGCTTTTTTCATCAGAAAGGAAGGATGTAAGATGAGGTACCCACTTAAAAAAACTCAACTAGTGGAAAGTAAAAGTACTGATAACAGCCAAGGTTGAGGAAGGCTCTACTTTCCATGGTAGAGATGTAAGCTGCTGAAGCTCACACTGAGCACCATTTGTCAGTATCCCTTAATATTTTCAGTGTGAAGTCCTTAACACCTAGCAGTGCCACAACTAGAGAAGTGTTTATACATGTGCCCAAAAAACCTCATAAGGGATGCAGTAATGTAAAACCGGAAACAAACGTTCATCAGTAAAAATGGGTTCAATAAACTGGAGTACACAGTCACGCTCTGAAATAATCTACACTAGATAAAATGACGAGGCAGAAGTACATTATTGAAAAGGCAAGTTTCAAAACGATATATTATTCATGCAATTTTTGTTAAAGCATGTAACAATATTATCTACTTACATGCATATATGGATTTGAACTTATAGAAAAAAGCCTAGATGATTGGAACACCAGATAATAGATGTTACCTCTGGGTGGGTACAGAATCAGGAGGTTGAGAACTTTTTGAGTGACTTACATAGTTTGAAACTTTCACAAGCAACAAATCTTGTGGAGCTGTTTTTTATAAGCAATTAATTTCTCAACAAGTAGATGACTTCAAGGAAAATATCAGGCTTGAAGACATTTTTGTAACTAACTAATCCATGATTTTGGACCTTAGTTTTCTCATCTGTGAAACAGGCGATACAATACCTACTCTCGGCTTTTGTGAGGAACCCAGGAAATGGTGCAAGTCAAATGACATCTAAATAAAACATGTCATTATTGCCATTCAGAGATTACTTAGGGAATACTAGTGGGTTTCACATTCAGAGAGTTAGCAGAACCCTTGTTCTGCCCAGAGAAATTAACCTCTGAATGTAGATGCAGAGGCATAGGAGAGAGAAGAGATTTGCTTTGTCCGTACAGTTGACAAATGGTGGAACTGAGGTTCTTTCACTGTGGAGCCACAGGAGGAAAAAGTAAGACAGTCTTTTTGGCAAAGCGTCTGAGGATCAGGCAAAATTCCCAAAGATTCCTCCTAACCAGGCTCTTCTCCTGGGAACAACTCTGTTTTTGTTTTTTGAGGGTTTTTTTTTTCTTTTTTTGAGGAGGGGGGATGTTGTATGGTTTTACCTGAAAAGGAAATGCTGAATTTAGATGTTGTACAGGTGCCCAAGGAACTTTTGTCTTGAAGCCTGCTTCAAACGCTGAATAAACAGCTGTTTATGGAATCAGCTATTTTTACTTTGACCTCTCCCCGCTTAGGATCCTTCCCTTCCTCTGTGGGCATCTTGACAACAGGGGGCGCTTTCTCTTGAGAACACTTTGGTAAGGGCACAGTTTTGATGTTTCTATCCACAAAACAGCCATTTCCTTCTCCTCCTCTTCCATCCTGCTCCTTCTTATAAATTGCCATTAGTGTAAAGAAAGTAATTTGGGGAGGTGAGGAAGGAGGGAATCTATCTTAGTCCATATTACATCTTGATCATTCTATAATTTTCCAGTATTTCTTACTAGGAAAACATCAGAGTTCTGAAAGCATCCAAAGATACTTCCTTGTCAAGGAGGTGTGATGAAAGTAGGGTATGGTAAGAGGGAGGCAGGGAAGGGACTGAGTCTCTCCCATGACTACGGTTTTTGCCCTGGTAAGAAGCTTGGACTTGATCAGAAAGACAAGAATCAGTGAATGGTTTTGGTTCTAAGAATAACATGACATGAAATGCATTGTAGAAAAATAATTCTGGCCCTAGTGAAGATCCCAATTATAGTTTTCCTTCTGCATCCACTAGAGAAGTAAACCTTAAGAGATTTGCCCAAGCAATGGCTATGTCTGGCTTTCGTTCATGTTTATTGGTACATCAGTGGTGTGGTGGCAATGCAAGTGGCACCCTGAAGCAATGTCCCTGACAGTGGTACACAGAGCACCTAGGTTTGTCTGGTATGGCCCTGAAGGGTAAAGGTTCAGAATGCAGATTTCACCCAGTGTTAGTAGAGACTTTTTTAATGTTCTAATTATTCATTGTTTTTCACAGGCAGCAAAATATCCTTGATAGATTGACAACAGAACAAATTCATGTGTTTTAAGGCTAAGCCAATTATACCTGTATAAATATTCTTACCATGGCCAATTTCAAGTTATCAGTGTGATGGCAAAAGGAGAAATAAAGAAACTATGCAAAGGGAGAATTAAGGAAACCGAGGCATGGGTGAATATTAGCTCAAAGATCTGGGATAAAGGCAAATTAAAATAATGTCTCTCAGTTCCCATGCTAAGTATTTCTCTAAAATTTCATAACTTAATACAGTATCATGAAGAAAACAAAAAAAAAGTTAGTGAGGGTGCACAGAAAAGGAACACTTAGACGCTGTTAGTGGGAATGTGTTAGCTCAGCATTTGTGGAAATCAGTATGGAGGTTCCCTTCTCCCAACTAAGTAAATAAATATATAAATGTATAAATAAATATAGAACTACCATATGGTCCAGCTATATCACTCCTGGGTATATACTCAAAGGAAACAAAATCAACATACAATAGAGAGACCTGCATGTCCATGTTTATCAGGCACTATTCAAGGTATGGTAGCCATAAATGGATGTATGGATAAAGAAAATGTTGTATATATATATATATATATATATATATATATATATATATATATATATATACAATGGGGTATTATTCAGCCATGAAGAAAGAAATTATGTCATTTACATGAGAACTGATGGAACTGGAGATCATTATGTTAAAAGACTTCCTAGGCAGGCAAGTGGTAGAATGCCTGACTAGCAAGTGTGAAGCCCTGAGTTCAAACCCGCAATGCCATCAAAAATATGAAATAAAGTTTTTGTAAAAAAGACTTGAAAGTCAAGAGGGACTATGTGGAAAGGGGACCAGTGGGAAAGGGTAGAGTAGACAAGTGATAAGAATTTTATATGTATGTATATATGTATGAAAATATCATAATAAAACTCATTATTTTGTACAATTTAAAAAAAATACAGTAGCCACTGGCCACTTTGACTATTTAAACATAAATTCATTGAAATTAAGTAAAATTAAAAATCTGTTCCTCAGTCTTACTGCAGCACTTAGCAGTCACATGCTATTAATGACTACTATATTGTACACACACATATAATTCATTTCCACCATCCCAGAATGTTCTGTGAAACAGGGCTGCTACAAAAAGATTATCAGAAAGAAAGATGCCACGCCTATTTGCTTAGAAACACAGAGAGTTTAATTGGGCTTTGTTTATTGGTATAACACAAAAACTTGAAATGCACAGTTCCATATCTCTTTTGCTCTGAGATAAGTAAATTCATCCATTTGTTCATTCATTCATTCAACACACACTTACTGAGTACCCACCATGTTCTGGTGCTAGGTTCTGGGAATAGAAAGATAAACGAAGGCACTTAGCCCCTGTCCTCCAGGAGCTCACAGTCTGATAGAGGAGGTTATGTTCTCGGGTGGTACTCTGAGTGGTACTAGATGTTAAGGGGAGGAAGAAAGGAAAGTTTCATTTTGGACATGCTGAGTTAGATACACATGCAGAACATTTGAGAGGGTGCGTGGAGCTAGATTTCAGATGCAAGATCAGGGAATACAGATTTGTGAATCATCAATACAAGGTCCGCTTAAGCTCATTCAGGGAGTATTGCAGAGTGAGAAGAGAATGAATCAAAGACAAAACAACTCCAGCAAATGCCAACATGTCAGGGGAAGATGGAGAAACCAGGCTAGTGAAAAAGCCTGAGAAATCTCATCAAGGGATCATCACAAGGAAGCTGGGTCACAGAATTCAAGTTAGGGAATATCAGTTGATGAAGATGCCAAATACTATAAAGACTAAAAAGTACCCACTAGATTTGATCTTGATAAGAACCATTTTAGTGGAGGAGCAAGAGTGGAAGCCAGTCTGCAGTGGGTTCAAGAAGAAATGGAAAGTGAGGAGAAGCAGACAAAACTATACAACTAAAAAAATACTCAGCTATGAAGACTATTAGAAGCCCTCAGGGCGGGTCACCGGAGGCTCACGCCTATAATCCTAGCTACTCAGGAGGCAGAGATCAGGAGGATCAAGGTTCAAGGCCAGCCCGGGCAAATAGTTCATGAGACCCTATCTCAAAAAAACCCGTCACAAAAAGGGCTGATGAAGTGGCTTGAGGTGTAGGCCCTGAGTTCAAACCCTAGTACCCAAAAAATAAAAAGAGTCCTCAGCATGTTTATTGAATGCATTAAGAAGGCCAGCAGTGGGGAAATGTCAAGGATCTAGGATGGAGAAGGAATAACAATGGACCAAGATCACAAGGGCAAGGAGGGCAAGGAGTCCAGAGTACAGGAGCACAGGCTAGCCTTGGCAGGAGATAGGAACTTCCATTCCACTGGTCCAAGAGGGGAGGTGGGGACAAGGAGCATAGATAGACACAGAGCACAATTCACTGAAGACAACAAATTTTAGAAAGATGTGAAAAATGACCATGAACATGGGAGAAAGACCAGTGGGTGGACAGAGAACAATGACACAGAAGGGAAAGAGGGCTTAGGGGAGGTTTTGTATTTTGATGATTTGAATGTACCAGTTGGATCCTGGGGAGAATGTCAATGTTCTACTTGCCAGAGAGGTGGAGGCTTGAAAGAACTGTCAGTCTTCCTGTAGAAGCTTCTACAGAAGAGAGTGTCCTCAAAGAAGAGTCAAATGTCATACATTAATATTCTGCAAAGGAATGTTCTATCTGCAGAGGTTTCAGTTAGCAGATGCAATTCAAAGGGAGGCATGGTTCATTCTGGGAATGAAAGGATGGGGCTGGAGGAGCTAACATTTTAGGCAGAGATAAATATGGGGATTGGTGGAATAGCTAGACTTTAAGATGTTAGAAAGAGTTCTGGGATCAAGGATAGCTCAAGGTGTATAGAAATCTTGGTGATACCCCCAACTTAAGGGCACTGTTCCTGGGTTCCCAAAAGCATTGGTGAAAAATTTGGGGTCCCAGAAGATAACAGGCCATTCTTGGAATTGGTTAGTTCCCAAGACCTTTACTTCTCAGATGGAAATCAGTTTCCCAAAAAATGAGGATAAATTTTGCCACACCTCTGAAGAGATCCTAACCCAGGTGCGCAAGTGTGTTCCTTCTGGTGAGAAGGGCATAAGCCCCCAGGGCATGGACAGAAAAAGAAATTAAGGGAAGTAGCAACAATTTAGTACTAAAAATGGAGGTTTGTTGGGGTCAACAATGAAGTCTAATCTGATAAAGATCACCAGACACATGTAACCAGGAGCCAATTCTTCCAGGCCTGTGATCATCAGGTATGTGTGCTTCAACATTTCTCTCTCAGCTTCACCCTGAAAAAGACTTCTTCAATTCTACTAGGCCAACAACCAGAAAAATCTCACATATTGCCCAAGAAGCCCCCACATCACAAGTAGCCAAAAGACTTGGCAATGAGAGTAGGTAAAGGTACCACGTTCCGTGTGATCTCCAGGGATCTCCAGGGATCACCTGGGACTTCAGGTGATTTGGACAAGGCCCCCTCTTTTGATGCCCCATTCTGAAGGTATTTCAGGTCTCTTAGTAGATTCTAATTGACTAAACACAGCCCAGCCCTGTCTTTATCACCTCACACCAGCCTGAGGAAATGGGACTTACCCATCCTTGTTTGCCAAATCCTGACAATTCTGACCATGGGTGAGACCACAGCCCCAGAGATATTTGCACAGATAGGTGAGAAACCACCTGAAGACTCCAGGCACCTGCAACCCTTAGCTCAGATGCCATTCCCTTGATGACACTCCCCTCAGTTCACACACACACACACCCCACATCCTCCTCTGAACCCCTCTCTTCATATAGTTTGCCATTGCACTTAGTATTATACTGTGCTTTAACTGTTTACATTTTGCCTCCCCACACAACTACATTTGGAGCTCCTTTATTAGGTGTGAGATCCTACCATGCAATAAAGATAGTAATAGGAAAACTTGGGCTGGGATGAATTGAACTGAGTTGAATTAAACCAAACGACAGTGGAGAACACAGTGAAGACAGCCACTGGTTGAGCATGACCCTGACTTACTCATCAAGGGTCTCTGCAGAGACCCACCACCTCCAGAATCTTTCCCCATGTCCCCAGGCACATTGACTTTTCTCCAGAAGATCCTCATTGCTTCTTATGGAACAGAGCCGGAGCTGGCTCATTGCTGGGCTCAGCCATGACCTGCATGGGCTGGTTGTTCAGGGCAGCCTCACGCATCTTGTGGTACATGAACTCATTCTGGCGGAACATGCGCAGCTCCATCTCTGTCTGCACCCGCATGGCCTGTGGAACAGATACACCATAAATAGTGGTAACAGGCCCCCAGGACATGGTTCCTGACCTATCTCACTGAGATTCAGCTTTGCTCTTTTAGAACACACATACACACTCATCCACTGTGGCCTAATATGTGAGCAGTGTGCCCACTTTTTAGAAAGAGGAAATCAGAACCCTGAGACAGTAGTTAAGGAATTGTTTTGGGCAGAGAATGTTCTCAGAATTTCTAAGTGGGGACCTGGGTTTGAACCCTGGATCCTGTACCTACTGATTATGACAAGTCACAATTACTTCAGTCCTCAGTTTCCCCATTCCAAGAGATTCCTTTGTGTCTTACAGTGAGTTGGGAAGATTATAGTGTACAAAACACAGAAAAGCCCTTGTTCTACCATATATCCACTCAACAAATATTTGTCAAGAGCCAGACATTGCTCAGGAGCTGAAGGTACCACAGTGACAAAGACTGCCTTTTATAGGCTTAACCTACTGGACATAAACTATGTTATTTGTCTCTATTTGTCCCTCACTTGGTCCTCTCATCAATTTAGAGGGGTTAGTGTATTAGTTTCATTTTATAGACAAAAAAACTGGTGATCTGAGAAGCAAAAGGACATCCATACCTGAGGTCACATTAGTCTTAAATGTAGTTACTCTATCACCCATATTATAACACCAGCATCTGTCTGCTTTCCCTAGAATACACCATCTGAGGACAGCTGGTCATTTTCAAACAGCTCTTCAAAGCACAAAGGAAAACAATAGCTATTAAGACCACACTACTTACCAGGCACTGATCTAAGGGCTTTTTACACATCAACTCATTGAATCTCATCAGAACCCTATAGGCTCATCCATTCATATATTTGCAAAAATCACAAAGCTAGAAAAGTCACAAGCTGGAATGAATTTTGGTGGTCCAATTCCAGAGCCTATGATCCCAAACTCCACTCTATGTAGGATACTTTCTAATATAAATGGTGGTGGGGCACATACACACTTGCACACATACCCCCTCCCAACACACACCATTGTTTAGATTTTCTCAGTCCAGGCTTAGGGGCATCACGATGCAACAGACTTGGAGTTCAAGCCTCACCTTGTCATCAACTCACTAGGTAACTGTGGAGAGATAAGACCTCTTCCCTGAGTCTCTATTTCCTCAAATGTAAACAAAGAATGTGGGCTAAGGCAGTTCCAAGTTCCCCTCTGGTCTAGTTGGCAATCTATGGACTTCCCTAGGAAACCAGCTGAACTAAGACTTCCATCCTCAGCTCAGACAAGGCAGGAAGTACCCAGCCCCAAGATGCTACTTGCCTCTAAGTCCTTGGTGATGGGGTGGGAGGGGCCGTGTGTCACCAGGAGAATGGCATAGGCTTTGCAAATCATCCCATGCCCCACCTCGATGTTACCAGCATGCCAGTTGGTCAGCCCTGCACGCATCACAGCCATACCCAGTTGGGCATTGTTGTGATGGTAGAGCTTCCTGTAGGGACATAGCAAGTAATTATGACACATTATCCCACCATTTTATATCTGCACATCATTTACTAACCCATAAAGTGCCCCTGTGGATCAAGTCCATCTATGCCTCCCACTAGTGAGGCATCTGTGTCTTGCCAAGAGGGTACTGAGGGGCAGAGAGATGACAATGTCTTTGGCCTGCGCCATCAAGCCAAGTCCCCATGGGGAAAGAGGGCCAAGATGGTACTCTAGCTTGAGACTAGGAAGATGGAGCACTTCAGTTCTCTCCTGGGAAAGTAACAGGAAGTTCAAGGGGAAAAATAACTAGAATGTCCTTCTTGGGACAGCACTGCATTTTTGCTTCTCTTGCCAGAGTCCCCTGATAACATGCTGTGCAGTTCACCTACAATTTTTTAAAAGGAGTAGCATCCTCCAAAGGATGAACCTTTGTGTGCTGAAAGAAACTTTCTAAGCACTTAAAATCAAGCTACATTTAGCCAGGAAAATCAAAAGCAGAAGATGTCACCCGAATGATAATTGAGGATTTAGGAAAGGCTGGGAATGACAAATAGGTTTCATCTGTAGTACCAACTCTGACCGTTTGGTCATTTATACTCAGAGCACCATGATGAAAAGGCTCAATTGTAAAGAGAACCATGACCATGACTGATTACTGACGCCTGCTATGGGTGCAGCAGGAAGGGTGACAACATGCATGCCATCTACTTGCCATTCCTGGAATAGACGAGCTTCCAGGAAACTATCTGAGGCCCAGGGGCATCACCTACATGTATCCATCCACCATCCTCCTGGCATAGTGCGAGGCCTCCTCAAATGCCTGCAGGTAGGAGAGGACCTCCGACACAATGCTCAGCAGCCGCAGCATGTAGAGGTTGGTGTCAGAAAACACTGGCTCCTGCTTCTGCAGGCACTCCCGGCACAGCTTCACAACCTGGAGTGAAAAAGGCCCTGTCTATCACCATGGCATCCAAGCACATGTTTAGCTCACACATGGCATCAGGACAACACTGGACACTTGTTCTTTGAGGGTTAGAGAAATTGCTGACACAGGTAGGAAAGCAAAGCTGTGATTTAAATAGCAAAATGGTCCTATGTGGCTAAGATGTAGAGATAGGAAGGGTAGTAATGAGACATATGGATGATACAGAAGAACAAGGAGTTTTCAAAGTCATAGGTAGCAGAGAGTTATGAACACTATATATCAATGTGTATATATATCTATGCAACATGTATATACTGAAGCATCATACATATATGTAAATATACACATAATGCAAATATATTGTTATGGTTTGAATAAGTATCACTCAAATGTCCATCTGTTAAAGGCTTGGTCGTCAGCCTGTGGTGCTATTGGGAGGTGGAAATGAAAAGAAAAGAAGCAAGGGGAATAGGACCTATGGAGCCCCATTGCTTACACCAGCTTCTAATTTATGCTCTTGACACAGACTCTCCATATTGTACAATAACACTTTGTCCACATGACTGTCTCTTCACCTAACAGAACTCCTAGGAAGCAAGGCACATGTCCTGTGTTGGTCACCCCAGGAAGGGCTCATACATGTGCAATGAATGAGTTAGTAAAGGAGGAAAGAAAGGGAAAAGCAAATAGAAACAAAGAAAAAATAACCTACCACATTGCTGTGCCTTAGTACTATCCCAAATGAAAAAAATACTGACTCTTGGTCCCTGTGTTCTGTTGCAGACTGGATGAATCCCACTTTGGCAGTGGGGGAGGGGGGAGTTGGGGTTGGGGCGGGGGGGAGGTGGTGAGATAGGAATCAATTTCCAACAAACTTCTTAGATGTATTTAAAGTTACTCTCTGAAGGCCAGTGTTTGGCAGTGGGTCTAGGCTTTAGCTGCTATTGAAATCACTTGAGAAATCAGTTTAATAATCTTGAGGCTAGATCTCACTCCCAGAAATTCCTTTAAAATTTCCCTGGGTAGGGGTCTGGGCATGAGGAGTTTTCAAAGGCAATTTTAGTACACAGATGTGAATCCCTCTGATGCTTCGACAGTCAAGGTTAGAGCGCAGTTGGTAGAAACTAGAAACTGTAGTGGTAAAGGCATTTCAGTTATGGGAAAGCAAACAAACTACCCCCAGTGTGTCCCACTGCCATCACTATCTTTCCATCTTTTTTTTTTGGTGGTACTGGGATTTGAACTCAGGGCTTTGCTTGCAAAGCAGGTAATCTACCACTTAAACCACACCTCTAATCCCCATCCCTCCATCTTTAACATCATCTGAGCTGTCACAGATCCCACAGGCACTTTGTTCAAGCTGCCTTTGTGCTCCTCAAACCCAGTTTTGTGGGTTGAATAGTCACTGAGAACATGGTACATTTCCCAGAAAAATAGCCTGCTTAGTAACCTCTACATCTCACATCCATCTCTTACTAGAGAAACTTTCCATCCTCCTCCCCATCCCCATTCCCTATAAAAAGTATTCTCACCTCATGATACAAACCCTCAGAGCGAGCCTTGTCTATTTTTTCTAGTGTGTCCTTGGAGAATTGTGTCACCTCCTTCACCACTTCCTGAGAGGGCTGGAAAAGAGAGAGGCATTGAGTTGGAGACATCTTGGTGGATCACCCCATTCTATTTCTGAGTAGTGCCATCTTTGGCATTCACTGTAATGCAATATCAATACCTTACTCATTCTAAATGTCTCATTTCTGCAAGTGTCTAAAGACCTCTATGGCTTTTACAGCTGCCTCTTCACCCTTCTGTGTTTCCTAGTGACCAAGTCCCAGAGCCTTGTGTCAGCCAATCATCCCCAGTCTGGCCTCACTGCTGGGTTTCTGAATTTCAAAGCAGAACTTGACATGGATCCCTGTTGTGTTCTCTCTGGCCTTTGGAAATTTTCTCTGTTGCCCAAAATATTCACCAGTCTTCTTTTTTGCTTCAAGTCAACCACATATTCCTCAGACATACATTGTATTTTCTTACTTCATTCAAGTTACTGATTTAAATATTAGCCAGAATGGGGCCAAAGACATAGCCTGGACACTTGATCCAAAAATCATACTCCAGTTTGCCATTGGAGCTCATTAAAGAGAGAGCTCATAATTATGGTCATCCAGTCATTATTTCTTTGTTTTAATATCCTGAGAGATTTTGTCAGCTGTCTCTGTGACTTACTTTTGTCAGTTGTCTCTTGTTCGACTTAATGCATTTGCCTGAGCAGCCTAGTAACTTGTCTAAATCTATCAAAATAGGGTTGTAGCCAGAATTAGAACATATTCCTCTTAATTTTTTTCTAGTTTCTTTCTAAATTCTTACTACATATGATGCCTTGATTATGGTTAAGAATACACTTGTTTTTAAAAAAGATATGTTCGATGTTTTTCTACTCAGTTATTTAGGTTACTTTTTAGTTTATTTATTTTAATAGAGGAACCCAATTTTACATTCAAAAAAGTAATAGAAAGCTTCTGCTTTGAATCCTGGTAGGTTCAAGAGAAATCATGAATCTTTTGTATCAAGAGAGATGCCAACCCTGCAATTTAGACCAGAGGACATGGGCATCAGTAAGAGCCTATCTCATGTAAAGGGGCAGAAACTACAGGCCACGCATTAACTACTGACCTCTTAAAACCACCAGGTGAACATTGAAAGATTTAGAAAAATGACTATACATTGTATAATTTTGAAAGGGAGAAAGGAGGATCTTGTCTATTAAAAAATAATTAAGTGGTGGTGGGAGCAAGTTTTGAAACAAATATTCAGGGCCAGGCACCAGGAGCAAATGCTGATTGAATCACAGAGAAAACATGATATCCACAGGTATTGAAAGGTCAGGATGAGGGTGACAGGATAGCTTATTCTCTCTGTAGTATCCAGAGTGTTGTGCATGCATACATGCCAATATACACTTCCTGGATTTCAGAACCTTTGATTCTATAAAGAACATATTAATCCTCGGATCCCAACTACTTTATCTCCTGACTGGGAGATATGACTTAGTTTCTCTACCCCATCCTTTGGTGAGCCATTGATCATAGCTTCCTCCTGTTTATGTCAACATGGACACTGACTATGTTTACACATACATGCATGGGTCTGTGTGTGCATAAATGAATATGTCCTTTAGCATACACCATGTTATAGACTGAATTTCATCCCCTCAATATTTTTATGTTCAAGTCCTAACCTCCAGGACCTCAGAATGTGGCCTTATTTGGAAATAGATTATTACAAATGTAATTTAGTTAAAATGAGATTATGCTGAATTAAGTAGGGTGGGTCTATAGACCAATATGACTGCTGACCTTAAAAAAATGTAATATAAAGAGAAAGAAGCTAATGTAAAGGAAAAATGATATGAACAGACACGAGAGAAGACAGACATCCACAAGCCCAGGAGAAAGATCTGAAACAGATCCTTCCATCACTACCCTCAGAAGGAAATAACCCTGTCAACAGTTGGATTGTGGACCTCTAGCTTTCAGAACTGTAAGACAAATTTCTGTGATTTAAGACATTCAGTTTTTGGTACTTTGTTAGAGTAGCCTAGCATGCAGAGGCCGAAGGTGGATCAGTATGGGAGTGGAGGCGTTTCACTGTTGAGGGAATCCCATTAAAAAGGCTCCAGTAGTTTTATGGATCTATGGATGGAGGGAGCAGCTCCCTCCACCCCAGTGCAGATCTACGCTCTGCCCCTGCATACTCCAAGGAAGACAGGGACTAGGGGCGTCAGCAATTTCTACTACTACAAAAGTGGCTAGAGACTTTATTGCCATTTTGGCATGAGGCTTTAGCCAGCTACTCTGACACCTGGCAGCTAGGCTGTCAACCAGCATCCCCTCAGTGAGCCTGCCCATCTCCATATTGCCCATCTCCACAAACTAAAGATGTCTTTGTGATAACCAGATAACAAAATCTCTTTATTTTTCAAACATGCCAAACAAGCACTCTTGAGCCGCATCCTGACCCCGGGTAACAAAAGCCTCTTTGCCCAGCAGACCTTGGTATCTGGAATTCTCCACATTACTTAACCTGTACAGGGTCAAGGGTTGGAACCAAAGCTTGCTGAGTGCCTACAATACCATTCTCTTTACATACATTATTGTGTTTCATCCTCATGACAACCATATAGTGGGACTATCACTCCCATTTTAAGGTTGAAAAGACTGGGTGACTTTCCCAGACCTAAACACCTGGCCAGTTGTGTAGCCAGGACCTACCTTTTCTGCTCTGTGCACCATCCCACGCTATCACCCCAAGAGCTTTGGAACCATTGCTTAACTGTAAAATCCACCCTTGCCTGGCTGCTGGAGAAGACTGCCACAAACACACCCAGCAGCAGGACTGTATGTACCTTGGGGTCTTCCTTCACCCCCAGGAAAAGGTTGTCCTTCAGCCCTTTCTGACAGTGCTCACATGTGCAGTCAAAGTAGTACTGCTTCTTCAGTTGCTTCTTGCGCTCTTCACTGACATTGAGGAAGTCAATATAAGACACTGTCAGCTCCTCTCCTTCTGAGATCTTGCCCAGGGCCCGGAGCTCAATTCTAGAGCAGGGTGAAAGAGAAAGCGTCAGTGGAATCCAATCTTGCCAGCATGGGATTCATGCTCTCCAAGGCCTCTAGGAGTCCAGTCCTAAACACAGCAACTTCCAATTATACACTAAGAAAATTCCCACTCCCTCCAGAAAGGGGAAATGTGGCCTAGTTTACAAGTAACCAGTTTTCCGGTAATTCCACCCTACTCAATATAATAGTCAAATCTGCTCCATTTGCTTAATTTTTTCTGGAATCAGCTCAAACAGAATCCCAGTAGAGGGCTAGGCTTGCTGATAAAGCTATACACAACCTCTATGCCTACACTTATCCACAAACACTTAGCTACTGATTAATAAAGGAAGGGAGAGATAATAAGGTGAAACCTCAAGCAAAAAAAAAATCTAAAAATTATTTCTGTTTAGTCTGGAGACTATGCTCTCAGAAACACATACTCTTAGTTACCCAAAATCTTGGTCCAGGCTGCTTCTAATTTTAAGCCTCCTCATCTCTTATACTTCAGTTCAACGGTTCAGACCTGCATTGTGTGGGGAATTTATGACCACTGGACATCACTTAAGACATTTCAATAAACAAAGGCTGGGTCTGTAGCCTGCTGCATTGTTCATATTTGTGCTTATTAAGAGAAGTGGCGTCTTGGTTGAAGGTGGTTAGGAACTGTCGATGACATTTTCATTTCCTTCCTATGTAGATCTTACCCTCCAATTACCCACAACACTACCCACCTTACCATATAATAATACAGATGGTGCTGCAGATAAAAAGCCCTCTGCAGAACTGACATCAGCCAAGCCAAACAAGTGGAGGCCAGCCCAGAACCGCTCAGCCACGTTCCTCCCATCACAAGGCTAGACAGCTAAGGAAAAGAAATGGTGAGGCCTGCAAGCTGGGACCTATGCCATGCTCCTGTATCTCTCCAATAGCCTGGGGTCTCACTGCCCAGAGAGAAAATGCCCCCCAGAGAGCAAGTGACTAGATGCAGAGGGCTGGGGACAGCATCATCACAGAGATCAGTGGTTGTTTCTTTACCTCCCAGCAAGGCGAAGTTGGACATTGTGCGAAAGGTAGGGCAAGAAGACCCCATCACCTCATAGGGTCCCAAAGGCAGCTGCTTCCATGTTTTCTGAGATGACAACCAAGGAAGTAGCTGCTGAATGGCAGAGGCATATATTTCCAGGCATCCAAAGTGATCACTTAAGGTTAAAATCCTTTTCCCTGAGCAGGGCATCATGGTATATCCCTGTAATCCCAGCACTCAGGAGGCTAAAGGAGGAAGATCATGAGTTCGAGCCTGGGCTACACTGCAAAACCTATCTCTAAACAAAGAAACATAAATAAATAACCTTTCCCTGAAGTGGAAAACACTGACATGTCCAATAAATGCAATAATGTGTATAAAAACAACTGACATGGAGCCTGGGAAAACCTAAATGGTTGCTCTTTTGCAGTTCAGGGGGTTGAATCCATGGTCTCACCCTGCTAGGTAGGTGCTCTACCACTTGAGACACACCCTCAGTCCTTTTATTTCTTTCTTATTTTTGAGATAGGGTCTCACTAACTGCACCCAGATCTTAAATTTACACTCCTCCTGCCTCTACCTTGACTTCTTTTTCCTTCTTTCCTTTCTCCCCTTGCCCAATTTTTGGCAGCAGCTGTTACTGAAGTGATAAAAGGCCAGTGGGAGAGGAAGGCTGGGTGACTCTGCTCACAGTTTTGTTGAGAATCCTAATAAGTCCAAACTCTAGGGGACCATCATTTCACAAAGATGCTTACACAAGAGGTAAGTAACTTCCCATGGCACCTGAGCTACAAAGCCAAGGTTAGCACACAGGTGCCTTTTAAGCTTCCACACTTCATACTGACCTCCTCTGACAGTTTTCAGCTGCTTACTGGCTCTGTGGTGGATGCATGGGGAATGAAGTGCATCAAAACCCTGACTTCTTAGGACTCCACTAATGTCCTACGTAGTTCTACGTGAGCCCTTCTGGAACCAGTGTGGATGCCTGATGTTTGGTCATGGTGCAGTAAGTAAGCAATTCTGCCCCCACTTGTCCCTTTCAGAGGCAGCTCTCCATGCAACCATTATACATCATAATTCAATAGTGACTCAGAGGCCAGTTGGTTTGGAATCTCTAGTAACTTTGCTTCCCCTCTTGGGTGAACCAACTCCCAAAGGCATCTGGGTATTTCAGATTATTGAACTAGTATCACAGTTTTCAAACCCAAATTAATTTCACATTATTTAAATGTGAAAAATGCATATATCCCCATTCCATTTTACATTGCAGATGCTCGTCAATGTACAATGGGGTTATGTTCCAATAAACCCAAGATAAGTTGAAAATATCACGACTCGAAAATGCACTTAACACCTAACTACCAAACAACATAGCTTAGCCTAGCCTGCCTTAAATGTGCTCAGAATACTTTCATTACCTATTATTGGGCAAAGCCCAACACAAAGCTTATTTTATTACATATGCTAAATATCTTATGTAATTTTTTGAATACTATACTGAAGGTGGAAAACAGAATGATTATATGATTATGCTTATCATAAAGTTAAAAAAAATCATAAGTAAATTATCGTAAATTAGAGGCCATCTGTACTTGGAAGGTAGGGACAAATGGTTATTAAAATAAGCAATGTACTCAAGAGGCAGAGATCAGGAGGATCGAGGTTTGAATCCAGCACTGGCAAATAATTCTCGAGACTCTATCTCAAAAACACCCAACACAAAAAAAGGGCTGGTAGAGTGGCTCAAGCGGTAGAGCATCTACCTAGGAAACCTGAGGCCCTGAGTTCAAGCCCCAATACCACCAAAAAAAAAAAATGATAAGCACTGCAGAAGAAGTCAGGAGATGAGGGCTCTTCCTGTGACCAGCCTCCTTGGAGAAGTCACTTCCCCACCCTGAACTCCACACACTTCCATTTCCAATGACACCATTCTATAGTTCAGCTAATTAAACCACGATTAGGCAATTTATCTAAGTGTTTCTTGCAGAGATCAGGAACAGAACCAGAGCTGCACAGATTAGAATTAGAAAAGTCTCTAGAGATGCTCTCCTTTTGACTTTTACTATACAGATGTAGAACTCAAGCCCAGGGGACAATGTGAATCATCCAAAGTCATGTGTACCCTTATTCCAAAGCCCAAACTTCCATGCACCATCTTTTTCTTAACCCAAAGATCATTTTAAGGGTTTTCAAGTCCAGTTTGTGCAAAAGACCCATCATTGGCCATATGGTGGACTTTTAAAAAAGTCAAAAGTTTACTTTGTGTAACCTAAACCACAAATTTACGGTTGCCCAGAAACAACAAATAAATACTATGAAAACGTATCAAAATATCACAGTAATGGGTACTATTCTCAGAGCCCATTCTAGGTGAGAAGTGGACGTTATAAACAAACACACAGTCCTTGAGAGGGTCAGCAGTATCAATAGTCCTCATTTTATAGTAAGCAGGGTTTAGATGAACAATGTAGGTTTTAGCTAAGGTGATGTGGACTAGAAGGATTCATGCTTTGAGGCTGAGGGAATGAGAGAAATATACAGTAAAAAGAGGGAAGAAAGGAAGAACAAAACAGCAAAGGCAATGCAGGGAGTGGGTGGATGAGGAGCAAATGGTTAATTTAAATGCATTAAAAATATATCATCCAATGAAGACGAGACACTGCAGTGCAGGACATTACAGATGGATAGCAGCCAAGGACTCTTGGAAAGGGGCAGGTCCCAAGCAAACCAGACAAGTGAGGGAGATGGGTCAGGGAGCAGGGATGCTTGAAAAGACTGACCCACCTCATCTGGGTGTGAAACATGGATTTCACTGCCTCATGACTGAAAGACAAAACAGATACCCAAATGGAAGTCAATACCATTAGCTGATCTGGTATGGCTAGCAAAGGTGCACAGCATTCTGGGTCACACAACCAAAGCTTTGGCCACCACAACCTTTATTCCAGCCCTTTCTAGCTGAGCTCACATGGCAGGATGCAGTCTGGGATAGTGGAAAGCACACTAGATTTGGAATGCAAAGTGCTAGATTCAGGCCCTTCCTTGGGCCTCAGTGTCTCACCTGTAACCCAGTAATGAGACTGCTGTGAGACAGTGCATTTAAGAGTATAGGGCTGAGAAATGTAGGGAATGTTGTTATTGTTGTCCCACTGACAAGCATCCTACATAAATAAGCCCAGCCTCTTTGAATGACTATCTTGGGGAAAGTTTTAATTGTACATGGAGACTGGTTAGGTCACACAGGCAGTATGCAAAAACAGTTGGGATTGGGTTAGAAGAATGGCCCAAGTGCTAGAGCACCTGCCTACCAAGTACAAGGCATTGAGTTCAAGCTCTAGCATCAAAAATAAATAAATAAATAAATGTTGGGATTAGAATTGGGCCCCTAACACCATGACCAGAGTTCTTTCCACTATGCCAGGCAGCTGTAACTGTAAGGACCTTAAAAGCCAAGAAGCCCAAGTAACACATGGCTTTTAGTAGATGCAAAGAAGCCAGAGCAGACAACAGAGATGATCTGAAGAAAGGGTTCCCAGGTTCCTTGATTATTACACATAGTGAGGAGCCCTGGTCACCACTTCTTAGGGTGAGCCATCTAGAAAATTGGGCCTCATATATGGCTAAATTTGATCCTTTTTGTTAACCAGACTAAGCCTGGACAACAGGCTTCTTGGGAGGATTCCACAGGGTTCAGGCCAATGACCTGAAGAGAAATACAAATGCTGGGACAATATTAACATCTTGTTCAAAATAAACTTTCCCATCTCGAGCATCTTTCTCAATTGCTTTAGAGCCTGGGGTCAGAAATAGGAAGGAAAGGGAAAATCAGAGTTCTTGTTGTATTGAGGTTTAAGCTGTGTTCACAGCTAAGACTCAGAAACCACTGACTTTTGGCTTCTAAGAAGTTTGAGGGGAAAAGTTGCTCAAATTGATGGCTCACAGTTGGCTTGCATTTGTCATAAGAGATCATCTCTAAGAGATAAAGCAATGAATATGGTTCAGAACTCACTCCCCAATTTCCCCAGCCTAAGCCATGGACTACCAAGGGCTCACTCAGCTACTTGGTTGATTTTCCTCCATTTGTACCCTACCCCCAAGATCCAGTTTTTGTCCCTGTGTCCCTCATCTGTGCCATTCTAGGGGCAGAGGGCTGAATTCTAAGGGCTACATTACCCAAGTTCATTGGCCAAGGGGAGAAGACCAATAGGTCTGAGGAGAGTGAGTTTGGAGCATTTATCACATGGTTCCTCAGCAGGCACAGCTGTAAACCACAGCTGACCTGCCAGGGCCCTCTACCATGGCTCAGGCACTCAATGACTATAGGAAAGGGTGTTTCCTCTACTTGTCCCTCCAAAGCTAGAGGTCATAATGGTTTCAAATGCTCTGAACCTTGGACCCCTCACCATTCCTTGTTCAATTCCTAAATCCTGCCTATACCTCTATAAATTGTCCCTTCCTTACATTTTCTTTGCATAGACCTCTTTTAATGTGCCTTTTAATTATATAACATGCTCCTGCCAAATCCCTCTGACTCAATGTTCTACCATGACCTTTAGATAGATAATTCCAGGGTTCAAGTTTAGGATAGTAGTTAGAGGTTTATCTAACATATCTAGGCAGCATATCCACCTCAATTCTTTTCACCTATCCACAACTAGCCTAGAACGAGATCCAGAACTGCTAAACATTGGATATTGGTTTAACAGGTTGACTTCATTGGAAGTCAAGTGGGGAAAACAATCTCCTCATCCCAATGTCACACCACCAGTGAAAGGCATACTCACTTGCCATTGTTGAATATGACGGTGCAGTTGGGCCAGCAATCATGGTTCACCAAGGCCAGGTTGGGGAAGATGCCCACACCCACTGCCTGAAGACCTCTTTGGTCACTGAGAGTGAAACCGTTGCAGTTAATCTACCCAGAGGAAAGGATGAAAGAGTCAGTCAACAGACACAGACTAGGGACAGAACACTCTCCTAGCTGTTAAAAGGAATCTTAAAAAAGGGAAGACCAGTCTCACCATGAAGAGAGTCTGGAAACCATTTCCTGTTCTCTGTGTGATTCCAGATGACCCACAAAATAAGTGCCACAATATTATCACCACCTTGGAAGCTTTTGGTGACTGTGTTCTAAAGAGGCCAAAGATGGCATTATAGGATCCCTTTTTCTGTATCTGGATCTCACACGAGTCCTCCTGTCTGTCTTGGTTTTTCTCTCCATGCCCTGCCTCATCTGTCTTGTATGTGTGTGTGTTTGTGTGTGTACTTCTCTGCTTGTCTCTCCCCGCCTTCCTTTGTCTACCCACCCACAACTCCTGTAGCTGTGCACAAAATAAAATTGACATCTTGTTTGGATTATTTTGTGTCTGATGTATAGTTTTATGCTCATTTTTACAATTTTAAAATCAGATGGGTATTACATTCAACAATTCTCTCTGAAATACAAGGCAAATTAAGTTGGTTATAATAATGATATGACATTCAACTGATTTTTCTTTTCCTTAAAAATAAGTTGCTCTCTGGGCTGGTAGAGTGGCTCAAATGATAAGAGTGTCTGCCTAGCGAGTATGAGGCCCTGAGTTCAAACCCCAGTGCTGCAAAATAAATAAATAGATCGATAGATAAATGAATAATATGTTGCTCTCTATAGAAACAAATTTCAAATATCTGCTCTCAAAGCATGAAAAGTACATAAGAACAGAATACATTAATAACTCACACAACCTTCTACTTTATAAATACATATATGAATACATGCCAACATAAAATATAAATACAATACACATGTATGCATTCCCATGACAATTTGTTACAGAAAAAAGTAGTGTTACTGACTCCATTTATTCTCATCAGATATTTAGCAACTACATGAGTGTAAGCTTATGTACACTGGTAACAAGCAGTATTGTTCTGGGCAAATTTATTTCTCCTCTGAGCCCTGGTTGAGTAAAGTTGGGTTGAATGAACTGAATTCAGCTCTAAGCTTTGCTAGTTATGTGATTTGTGACTATAGTCCCCAGACTCCTTTAGGGATGCCCAGTGTTGGTCTATGGCTATAAGAGCATAGCAAGTGAGACTAGAAGCTCTGGCACCAGACAGACTGCTTCTAGACCTTCTTTGGGGGCCAAATAACTGTGCGGCCTGCAGAGGTTATGTAACCTGACTGGGCCTACGTTTCTGTCTATAAAATAGGAACATTTAAAGCATGGATCTCACCTTGCATTGTAAAAACTGTATGAAATAATGTAGGATGGGAAGCTGTGATTACAACATTTATGTGTCACCATGGCTGTGTCATGGCCCAGGTATTTTGTTTGGCAAAACCTTATTATGTATGCTTCTGTGAAGTTATTTTTTTTTTATGAGATTAACACTTAAACTGGTGAACTCTGAAAGCCAATTTCCCTCCCCAATGTGAGTGGGCTTCATCCGATCAGTTGAAGAATAAAGACTGACCCTCCTCAAGCAAAAAGAAACGCTTTTGGATAAGCTGCAACTCTTCCTCAGGTATCCTGGCCTGGCAGCTTCTGGAAACTTCTTAGTTGGGCAATACCAGCTGTCACCATGGCCCTCCTTTATGAAGGATCATACTCCAGGGTCTCTGGATTTTTTAAATGGGGTCATTTAGGAGCCTAAATGGGTTCCAAAATGCAAGAAGCAGCAGGTGTTTGTTACACCTGGGAAGTAGAAGGCAGACTTCAGCAATCTGGCTGCCTGGGATAGACGCCATCGTCATGGAAACTGAAGTCACTGTCCAGGGCAGATGGGGCTTCCTTCCCTCTGAGAAGCCCCAATCCCCAGAGGGGAGGAGCGAAGGAGGAAGAGGACCTCTGAGAGGCAGAGGAGGGGGCTCGCAAGCAAGGGAGGAGGGAGCAGGGCCATACCACTCCGAAGATATGTGAGATGTACTGCATGCTGAACTGCTGGCTCTGGGGTGGCCAGTACTGCAGGAACGTGTCCATGTCCACCCGCAGCTCCTTCTGCTCCTCCTCCCCAAAGTGCTCCACATGGTTCTGCAAGTCATCCACAGCCACCAGGCAGCCCTCCGTGAGCCCCGTGCCCTCTCTCTCCACACGCCACATGATGCGCGCTGCCAGCCTGCAAGGAAGGGCAGCATCAGGGAGGTCAATGCACGCACACATTCCTTCCTTCGTTCATTCAGCAAACACTGGGTGCCTAATGCATGCCAGCCACAGTGTCCAGCCCTTGACTAGGAGGTTGGATTTTCTTCTAACATGATTCTTTTTTTTTAATTTTTATTTTAGTCATATGTGCATACAATGTTTGGGTCATTTCTCCCCCCTTCCCCCACCCCCTCCCTTACCCGCTTCCACCCCCTCCCTACCCCCCCACCCCCTTGATACCCAGCAGAAACCATTTTGCCCTTATTTCTAATTTTGTTGTAGAGAGAGTATAAGCCATAATAGGAAGGAACAAGGGGTTTTGCTGGTTGAGATAAGGATAGCTATACAGGGAGTTGACTCACATTGATTTCCTGTGCATGGGTGTTACCTTCTAAGTTAATTCTTCTCAAACTAACCTTTTCTCTAGTTCCTGGTCCCCTTCTCCTATTGGCCTCAGTTGCTTTAAGGTATCTGCTTTAGTTTCTCTGCATTAAGGGCAACAAATGCTAGCTAGTTTTTTAGGTGTCTTACCTATCCTCACCCCTCCCTTGTGTGCTCTCGCTTTTATCATGTGCTCATAGTCCAATCCCCTTGTTGTGTTTGCCCTTGATCTAATGTCCACATATGAGGGAGAACATACGATTTTTGGTCTTTTGGGCCAGGCTAACCTCACTCAGAATGATGTTCTCCAATTCCATCCATTTACCAGCGAATGATAACATTTCGTTCTTCTTCATGGCTGCATAAAATTCCATTGTGTATAGATACCACATTTTCTTAATCCATTCATCAGTGGTGGGGCATCTTGGCTGTTTCCATAACTTGGCTATTGTGAATAGTGCCGCAATAAACATGGGTGTGCAGGTGCCTCTGGAGTAACCTGTGTCACAGTCTTTTGGGTACATCCCCAAGAGTGGTATTGCTGGATCATATGGTAGATCAATGTCCAGCTTTTTAAGTAGCCTCCAAGTTTTTTTCCAGAGTGGTTGTACTAGTCTACATTCCCACCAACAGTGTAAGAGGGTTCCTTTTTCCCCCGCATCCTCGCCAACACCTGTTGTTGGTGGTGTTGCTAATGATGGCTATTCTAACAGGGGTGAGGTGGAATCTTAGTGTGGTTTTAATTTGCATTTCCTTTATTGCTAGAGATGGTGAGCATTTTTTCATGTGTTTTTTGGCCATTTGAATTTCTTCTTTTGAGAAAGTTCTGTTTAGTTCACTTGCCCATTTCTTTATTGGTTCATTAATTTTGGGAGAATTTAGTTTTTTGAGTTGCCTATATATTCTGGTTATCAGTCCTTTGTCTGATGTGTAGCTGGCAAATATTTTCTCCCACTCTGTGGGTGGTCTCTTCAGTTTAGAGACCATTTCTTTTGTTGAGCAGAAGCTTTTTTAGTTTTATGAAGTCCCATTTCTCTATGCTATCTCTTAGTTGCTGTGCTGCTGGGGTTCCATTGAGAAAGTTCTTGCCTATATCTATTAATTCCAGAGTATTTCCTATACCAGAGTATTTCCAGAGTATTTGCCTATACCTACTAATTCCAGAGTATTTCCTACTCTTTCCTGTACCAACTTTAGAGTTTGGGGTCTGATATTAAGATCATTGATCCATTTTGAGTTAATATTGGTATAGGGTAATATACATGGATCTAGTTTCAGTTTTTTGCAGACTGCTAAGCAGTTTTCCCAGCAGTTTTTGTAGAAGAGGCTGTCTTTTCTCCATCGTATATTTTTAGCACCTTTGTCAAAAGGCGCTAACAATAGTTGTGTGGCTTCGTATCTGGGTCCTCTATTCTGTTCCACTGGTCTTCATGTCTGTTTTTGTGCCAGTACCATGCTGTTTTTAGTGTTATTGCTTTGTAATATAGTTTGAAGTCGGGTATTGTGATACCTCCTGCATTGTTCTTTTGACTGAGTATTGTCTTGGCTATTTGTGGCCTCCGTGTTTCCATATAAATTTAACGGTAGATTTTTCAATCTCTTTAATGAATGTCACTGGAATTTTGATAGGAATTGCATTAAATATGTAGATTACTTTTGGGAGTATCGACATTTTTACTATGTTCATTCTACCAATCCATGAGCATGGGAGATCTCTCCACTTTCTATAGTCTTCCTCAATCTCTTTCTTCAGAAGTTTATAGTTTTCCTTGTAGAGGTCATTCACATCCTTTGTTAGGTTTATACCTAGGTATTTGATTTTTTTTTTTTGAGGCTATTGTAAATGGAATTGTTTTCATATACTCTTTCTCAGTTTGTTCATTATTAGTGTATAGAAATGCTAATGATTTTTCTATGTAGATTTTATATCCTGCTACCTTGCTATAGCTACTGATGGTATCTAGGAGCTTTTGAGTAGAGTTTTTTGGGTCTTTAAGGTATAGGATCATATCATCTGCAAATAGGGATATTCTGACAGTTTCTTTACCTATTTGTATTCCTTTTATTTCTTCTTCTTGCCTAATTGCTCTGGCTAGGAATTCTAGTACTATGTTGAATAGGAGTGGAGATAGTGGGCATCCTTGTCTAGTTCCCGATTTTAGAGGGAATGGTTTCAGTTTTTCTCCATTAAGTACAATGCTGGCTGTAGGTTTGTCATATATAGCTTTTATAATGTTGAGGTACTTTCCTTCTATTCCTAGTTTTCTTAGAGCTTTTATCATGAAATGGTGTTGGATCTTATCAAAGGCTTTTTCTGCATCTATTGAGATGATTAAGTGGTTTTTGTCTTTGCTACTGTTAATGTGGTTTATTACGTTTATTGATTTTCATATGTTGAACCACCCCTGTATTCCTGGGATGAAGCCTACTTGGTCATGGTGAATGATCTTTTTGATGTGTTGTTGAATTCGGTTTGCCATTATTTTGTTGAGGATTTTTGCATCAATGTTCATTAAGGAGATTGGCCTATAGTTCTTTTTGGAGGTGTCTTTGCCTGGTTTTGGGATAAGTGTAATACTGGCTTCATAAAATGTGTTAGGCAGTTTTCCTTCCCTTTCTATTTTGTGCAACAGTTTAAGGAGGGTTGGTATCAGTTCTTCTTTAAAGGTCTGATAGAATTCAGCAGAGAATCCGTCAGGTCCTGGACTTTTCTTTTTGGGGAGACTCTTGATTGCTGCTTCAATTTCATTTTGTGTTATAGATCTATTCAGGTGATTAATATCCTCTTGGTTCAGTTTTGGATGATCATCTGTATCTAGAAATCTGTCCATTTCTTTAAGATTTTCAAATTTATTTGAATATAGGTTCTCGAAGTAATCTCTGAACATTTCCTGGACTTCCATGGTGTTTGTTGTTATCTCCCCTTTTGCATTCCTGATTCTACTAATTTGGGTTTTTTCTCTCTTCATTTTAGTCAGGTTGCCAGGGGTCTGTCGATCTTGTTTATTTTTTCAAAGAACCAACTTTTTGTTTCATTAATTCTTTGTATGGTTTTTTTGGTTTCTATCTCATTGATTTCAGCTCTTATTTTTATTATTTCTCTGCTTCTATTTGTTTTGGGATTTGCTTGTTCTTGTTTTTCTAGGAGTTTGAGATGTATCATTAGGTCATTGATTTGAGATCTTTCAGTCTTTTTAATATATGCACTCATGGCTATAAACTTTCCTCTCAGGACTGCCTTTGCTGTGTCCCATAGATTCCAGTAGGTTGTGTTTTCATTTTCATTGACTTCCAGGAACCTTTTAATTTCCTCTTTTATTTCATCAATGACCCATTAACATGATGCTTCTTATAGTAGAGTTCAGTAAACAAGATCATTTTAACAGAAAATAAAATTAAGTGATAGGATAGAGTGGCTAGGGGAAGGGAAACTAAGGTCATTAGGGAAGTATCAGGAGGAGGGACATTTGAGCTGGGAACTGGAATACACAGAAGGAATACACTGGAATATACACAGTGACACTGGGGAAGGAGCAAAGACCATGAAAGAAGAACAGGTTTGGCCCAATGAAGAATCAGCAAGGAGATCCAGGTGGCAGAATAGAGAGAGCAAGGAGTGGAGACCAGAAGCTGGGTCACTTGGAGTCTGGGAACAGAGAGAGGTACGGCAGCCTGGATCTCTCCTGACAGTATAGCTTACTGGATGAGCATTGGGCAAGCTGTCTGATGGTCTGGGTTTGACTCTGTTTGCAGTTCTGCAGGAGTTCGCCGATACCTGGGACCTGAGGTGTCCCCACACAGAGACCAGGGCAGCACTGGGAAAAATAAGGTTCAGGGTGGGAGTGAGAAAGTCTGTGGCCTCTAAGTCCTGGGAAAGCAGTCATAAAGCTGAGAGGACAGAGGCAGTGGAAAATTCCCCTCAGTGCAGAATAAGCTATCCACAGGAACTGTGCACCTGGGGGAATTCGCTCCCATCTCAGGAGGTGATATTCACTGTGAATCTTGAAAAATACTTGCAATTTTAACAGATGGAACTAAGCAGGATGGGAGGTTGCAGTTTCCTAAAGAGTCACAGGACTGAGAAGTCCATGTGAGGCCTTCCCTTCACACCCTACACACAGACAGAAAATGCTCCCAGTCACCATCCCCACCTCCTTTGGTCTCCACTGCCACCTTCTCAGTACCTCCCTGTGGTCCGGCACTAGCTCAGCAGTGAGGGATATTGAGCCAGGGCAACTGCTTCAGGCAATGGTGGCCAGTGGAGGCCAGGGCATTACAAACTCAATGTCTGACAGGTGGAGCAAGTGTGCAGGCTGCAGGGAGGACCTCAGGGACAGTTGATGGTGCACTGAAAACTGTGCATTTTTTTTGTTGTTGTTTTTGGGTTTTGATGAGACTGGGTTTGAACTCAGGGCTTCACGCTTGCAAAGCAGGCACTCTACCACTTGAGCCACACATCCAATCCAATTTGCTCTGCTTATTTTGGAGAACTATTTGCCTGGATTGAACCATGATCCTCCCAATCTCAGCCTCCCAAGTAGCTAGGCTTACAAGTGTGAGCCACCAGAGTCCACAAGAATAGAAACTACTTTCTTAAAAAGACAGATGCTACTGAACACCAGTCCATTTTGTCAAATCTTCATTTCTTCCATTGTTCTTTCAAGAGCAACCAGAAACCTTAACTTTTTTTTAAAGAGAAAATTCCCAATTTTTAAAAGGGCAGATTCACTTTTAAAAACTGAGCTTTCAGGAGCCAGTCCCTCCAGCTGGGGTCCACGGTTTGGAACTGCTGCTGTAGACACCCAGTTCTCCCTCATGGAACTAAGGGCGTGACTAGAAGAAGAGAAGGACCATATCCAGTCTCTTTAAGGCTCTTTCCTGATTGCGCTTATCCTGACTTCCACAGCCTGGGAATGCTGTCACTGCTGCCATTCCCTGCCTGAAATTTGGAAATCTTTAGCCTGCCCAGGGCCCAGCTCTGACCTTATGTTCTCATTGGGTATCTTCCCATATCTCTTGATGGCCGAACACTCGTTCTTATGATTCAGCCAAGCATCTTTCTGGCAGGTACGGTCACAGTAATGCGCAAACTTGCACTGTCCACAGCGATGGAGTTTCTCCTGCCTCTTGAAGCAGGTGTGGCACACAAAGTTAATAAGGCTGGAAATAGAGGGAGAAAACATATGGTCAGAACTGTCTTAATCCATTTTTTCTTGCTAATAAAACATTAGCACAAACTGGGTGGGCTATGAAAGAAAGAGACTGATTGGGGCTCACAGTTCAGATGGAAGGGTGAGGCTTATATCTGATTATGGCCTTCTGGTAGAGTTCCAAGGTGGTGCAGAGCATCACATGACAAGAAACAGGAAGTGAGAATGTATGTGCATGAGTCTTGTCTCTCCCTCTTATTACAGAACCATCAGGATTTGATCATGGGGACTCTACCCTGATGACTTTGTTTAATCCTAATCATCTACCAAAGACCTCACCTCTAAACACCATAGTCAGATGCTTCCACCCTCTTCATACCTCACAGTGGGGATTAAATTTCACACAGGAAACCTTGGGCACACACTCAACCTACATCCAAACCATAGCAGAGGGCACAGTGGAAAGGAGACCATACTGGCCCTTGGGAAATCTGGGTTCCAGTACTGGCTCAGTGGGCTGGTCCTTACCATTCAAAACTTTGGTTCCTGCTTTTCAAAATAAGGGACACGAGCTTCCAAAGGGGTCATTTTAGCTATAATTATTCCTTTAGCAGAGACTGCTAAATGACTCTCATGTAGGAGACACTATTGTCTCCTCTTCATATAAGTCCTTCAGTTCATCTCAGCCAGTGTAAGTTCATCACCTCTGTAAAGCAGGCACTGGGACACCAGTGAGCAGCTTACCAAAAATGCAATTGAACATCACCATGCAGTATCCAGCACAGTGAAAGGGAAACACAGGGCATTCCTATAACACATGGGAGAAAACACAGAGGAACCTGGCAGTCACCTAGGCCAGGAAGTAGATTGAAATTCTTCATGGGCTCCCTGCCAAAAGCACTATAGTACTAGTAGTATGTCATGTGGCACATCCTTCTCATTGTTGAAATGTGAAGTCCCCTTCCCAAAAGAATAACAAATCACAAAACAGGTATGGCAGCATACACCTGTAATCCTATCACTTGGGAGGCTGAGGCAGGAGGATCACAAGTTTGATGCCATCCTAAGCTACATATCAAGACCATTCTCAAAAAACAAAAAAGAGAGAGAATGACAAATTATAACTGTCTTCAAAAGTGATGTGAAAAGAAACATGATAGCATGGTACACAGTATGAAGTCTACCCACCATGTCACCATTCTGTGTAACAGTAAGAATTATGAGGTTATTGGTGTCATCTGATGTACCCTCCCAGCTCAGAGAAAGGGTAGAAGTGGTGAGGAAAAATGCAGGCCTGTTAGAGGTGAGGGAGAGAGATGTAGGAAGATGAGGCCTCTTATCCCATGCTTCTGGCCACCCTGTGTTCCCATCATTAACAGAAAAGGGCATAGGCTACAGAGGAAACAAATCTAAGATAGCCTGACATCCAGCGTGAGTGACATCAGGTGGGATGCACAGCATCTCAGGCCCCCAGCTACTGAAGCAAAGAATTGAAGGACAATTTCAGCAACATGCAGGGAAGCCCTGAGCTCCCTCAGAAGAAATGAATACATAAACTCAGGTTGGAGTAGGCCATCTAAGCAGGGATCTCAAAAGTATAAGAATCACAGAATTCTAGAGCCAACAAGAAGAAACTTTCACAGAACCCCAAGTACAGAACTCCCTTGTGTGCATCCTTGATCATGAAATTTCTAATTCCCATGTGAAGAAGAGTCGTCTGCTTTTAAGAACTGTTAATAGCTGGGCATGGTGGTACATATCTATAAGCCTAGTCCTTGGGCAGCTGAGGCAGAAGGATCACAAGTTCAAGGCAGACTAGGCTACATAGTGAGGCCTTGTCTCAAAAACTGAAAGGGAAGCCGGGCACTGGTGGCTCACACCCGTAATCCTACCTACTTGGGAGGCAGAGATCAAGATTTCAGTTCAAGGCCAGCCGAGGCAAGTAGTTCATAGACCCTATCTCAAAAATACCCAACATAAAAAAGGACTGGTAGAGTGGCTCAAGTGATAGAGTGCCTGCCTAGCAAGTGTGAGGCCCTGAACCCCAGTGCCACCAAAAGAAATAAAAGCTGAAAGGGAAGAAAAGAGGGTTGGCAGGGGAGATAGGTACAGATCCAGCTGAGGGTACTATATGGGCTACTACTCCATGCTAGGATTGGGGCTTCCCAGAGTCCAGGCAGTTTTCAGCCTCTGGAGAACCAACTCAACACTGCTCTGTCCCCATCTCCTGCAAAGTGTAATTTGTTAAGAATCCCCAAGTACTGGAGGGTGTAGAAGGTCGGTGCTTATTTATAAGTTAGAGAAGGCTCAAGGTTATCCCCAAAATAATGTCTTCCTTACTCTCACACTTGTGTCCCCTAAGCTTCTCTAGTGAGACAGGAGGAATAGAGTTACCCCAGCATACTTGGAATTGCATGGAATCCATAGTCCATCGTAATGATGCCACAGATGGTGAGTCTGATTGAGAAGGTCATTCATCATGAATGCTCTAACAGAATAGAACACTGGCAGCAAACATGGGATCCTGACCACTTAGTGGAATCGCCAAACCCCTGGAGATGGGGAGTTATGAATCTCTCACATCTGTCTCAAGTCAGGAGTGCATTCTCTGGCAAGAATGTGAAGTTCACTAGCAGGGACTGGACTGCTAAAGAACACAAGTATATTAGACTCCAAGAGGCTCCAAATCTTATCTCCTAGCCACTCAAGGATGAGGACACTTTATAATTACAATATTCAAGGGGCTGGCATGATGGTTCACATTTGTTATCTCAGCACTCAGGAGGCTGAGGCAGGAGGATATTGAATTCAAGGAAACTTTGGATATATAGTGAAACTGTGTCTCAAAAAAAATGTTGTGGTGCCAAGAACAGAGAATAGTATCCAGATGCACTCCCATTTATTTACTGTATCTCAACAGTGTGCTTCCATTAGTTTCTTTCATTAAAAAACAACAAAAAAAACATTAGTTTGAAGTCAAATTACAAAGTCACTAGAACTGCCCAAGCTTTCTCAAAGGTGCTGAGCTAAGTCAGTTTCTCTCTAAATCAGTTTTTCTGATCAGCTTTCTGGAGATGCAATTGACATACATAGTTCATAAAACCCCACCTCCAAAATAACCAGAGCAAAATGGGCTAAAGGTGTGGCTCAAGCAGTAGAGAACATGTTAGCATGAGCAAGTTGTGCAAAGCCCTGGGTTCAATCCCTCGCATCAAAAGAAAAAAAGTATGTGTTAACTCTGTTATCATAACAAAATAGCCAAGATAATCAACTTAAAAAAGAGGAAAGGTTTATTTTAGGAGGTTTTATTTGTGGTCAGTTGGCCCATTGCTTTGGAACCTGTAGTGAGGGAGGACAACATGGCAACAGCACATGACAGAGGAAGCTGCTTACCTCATGGTGGCTGGGAAGCAAAGAGAGGAAGAGGAGGAACCAAGGTCCAACATCTCCTTCAAGGACATGCCCTCAGTAACCTAACTTCCTCCCACCAGGCCCTACTTCCTAATAGTGCCACAGGCTATAGACCAAGCCGTCAACACCTGGGCCTTTGGAAGACACACAAGATCTAACTCTAGTGTTCTGCCCTGGCCTCCAAAAGTTCAAATCCATCTCACAAAGCAAAACATTCAGTCCATCTCTGAGAGTATGTACTTTCATAGGCTCTGACAAACATATCTACCCAGAAAACCATCAAGATTGTGAACATACACATTACCTCCAAAAGTTACCTCATGACACTGAATTATTTAACAGGAAGTAAAGGCTTCACCTTTCTTCCTACCTGGCTGCTTTCAGTGTAGCATTCCAAACTGTCAAGTATAATACCCTCATTTTGACTTCCATTCTGACATCTTTTATGCTAGTATGCTAAGCTATGAGTAATCCGCAAATCTGACAGCCTGTCTTTGGTTGGGAAAGAAGTAGGAAGAATAGATATCCAGCTCTGGGATACCAGAACCCAGACCAGGAGTACAAATCTAAGGTAGAAAATAAAAGGAGGAGAGTTGCAAAAGTGTCTGGATATCCAACAGTTAGAAGCAAGCACAATTGTGCTGGCTGTCACTTTTCACTTACAACTCCTTGCCTGGTCTGTTCCAGGGGCACCCAGCAGAGAACCCCACACTAAGACTATTCTAATAGTGTATACCCAAATGATATGATTAGAACATTCTAGTATAATACTCTCATATTTTTATTCTTAAAAATAAATGCAAACTCCATAAATACACGGAAATTTGTACCTACTAAACAGAAATATTACAGCACACAGTTCTCACTCAGTTTCACAGTTTTAAATGTTAAATACTGGGGGCTGGGTGTATAGCTCAATGGCATGCTTAGTATGAGTAAGGCTCTGTGTTCAATTCCCAAAAAATTTTATTTTTTTTTTACTTTTTAAAAATAAAAATAAAATTTAAATATGAAGAAAAACTCTTAGTGCTCACCTGGAATAGCAGACGTTACAATCACTGCTTATTTCTAACCTACGTAAAATGTGGGAATAGTTAGCATCACAGGGATTGACAGCATGGACTGTGACCAGTTCAAACAATTCTGAACATTAAGAACTGACCTTGAAATAAGCCCAGGTAGCCACGTTGTGTTAGGATATGACTATATAAGTGAAAGTCTATCAAATTAACTTTCAGATAAAATACAATGTTCATTCAAGGATAACTGATTTTTAAATGGATAATTTGATTAGGAGGGAGAGATCAGGAGGACTGTGGTTTCAGGATAGCCCAGGCAAAAAGCTCGTAAAACACCATCTCAACAGAAAAGGCTCAACAGAATTGCTGGTACATGGTGATAGTTTTTTTTTTAAGAAGACTGACTTTTAGTTATTACTGTTTTCTGTTATTCTGTACAGACAATGCACTATTATTGCCTGCACTGGGGATGGACTCCTTGTTCTTCCCTGACCTGGTCCACACAATCTGTAGTTTATTGTGGCAGGTTTTTCCATCCTGACTCAAAAGGGAAGAATACAACTGGTCTAGCACTTGCCTCTAGGCTCCCACAAACTGAGCTAATTCACTTATAATAGGGCCCAATTATAGAATGAGCCATCTGCCATGAATTGTAGCTATCTTGTCTCCCTAAGAATAAATTCCAGTGGCACAGACCATGTGTCTTCAAAGTCACTAATAACCATTTTGACCAGAAAAAAGCTGCAGAGTCCTAAGGTTCTTCAATAAAGTCTTCACCCCAGGTGGAGTGACAGAGAGACATTTAAAATCATTTATATCAGTATTTATCAGGCCTTGAATCAATTCACTATCAGCTCAACAGTGTCTCATCAATCTTTTATCTCATGAAACTGTTTGTGTAAATGCTTCACTGTAAGAAACTTTTAATTACTTTTCACAAAAAGAAAATGTGATCAATTTGGAAAGATTTTTTTTTCTCATGGTGAGCTTATAGTGGGCTCCAAATGTAAACCACCAAATATTCCCTCCAGGTTCACCAATCTGTTTTATATTCCATTCTACAATTTTGCTCAGACCTAGAGGCAAATTTGAAAAGCTGATGAAATACAGGAAGCATTGTGAGTTCCCTCTTAATCTGGGTCTCTTTAGGTGTTGGCCAGCCTTTTCTCCATCCCCCTACCTGTTAAGGCTTAGCCACAAAACTAGGACTGGAAAGGAGGAAGATGCAGAATAAGGCTTCTCAAACTTTAGTGTGCACACACATCATCAGAGATCTCATTAATATTCAGGTTCTAATTCCAGATCTGCTGAGGGCCTGGGATTCTGACATTCCATCTGGGATTCTGCCCTTTCTATTCCCATGTGGTAGTGATGCTTCAGCTTTGAGTAGCAAAAATATAGAGATGTGAGAAAAACCTGAATCCTGCTTCTTCTAGTGGGGCATGCTGGGAAATGCCAGGTAGACAGGAAGGGGAAATTTAAAATTTTTTCTAAAATCCTAACCCTCTAGGCCCCATCTCCCCTCAGGTGGTAGGATGGATAATATTGAAGGTCAAATCTGCAGTCAGTCAGCGCTGGGTCAACAACTGACTCCAGTATCTACTGCCTGTATCACCTTGAACAAGTCCCCTAACTTCTCTGAGTCTTTGTTTCTTACGTAAAGATGGGAATCTCGCTGTCTACATCTTGATATCTTTTTGACTAATGACTATTGCTTTTGAATAAAGCATTCCTAATACAGGGAAGAAGAAAGTTGCAATGAAGTTCTGAAGTGACTTTAAGGGTTAAATTAAACCACATGTAAAGCAGCCAGCACACAGCCTGGCCCTGGGTACAGGCTCAGTAGACATCAGCCTCCTCTGCTTATCCCACCTGTCCCATGGGGAAGACACCCCAGGTGATCTCTGAGTTCTGCTCTCCTCCAGCACCTCTTGGGAGAAGAAGACAGTTGAGTACAAGAGAACCTGACAGAAATGCCTCCTTCCCATACTTCTGTTAGTATGGGAAAGTATCCAAGAGACACTAAATCCCCAAACCTCTTTTCAGATTCCAGCCTGTCCCAGCCAGGCTTAGTGGAGTGACCTTCAGTAAGCATTGTGTCTCCTACTTTCTATTCTATAGAACTTTGCATTTTCAAAGTGTATTTCTAACCACTCTGTTTTTTTTTTCTTTTTAATCTTTACCCAGCTCCTTAGAATAGTGGTGATCATTATTTTTACAGGGATATTATTCTTTTAAATCTCAGCTGCTGGCCACTGCTCCCAGCACACAGGGCAGAGCCCCACACAGCCCACTCACTTTACAGGCAGCCTGGAGTGCCCTGCTGAAGGGTCCCCACTCATCCTCCCTCTGAAGCCCTACCCTGGGTTCTGTCATCTGTCAGAGTCAAGAGGCCTGGAAGGGCAGCTGCTGTTCAGCTCCTTGTATGGAAGTAGTCAGTTACTGACAGATAAATGCAAAGACAAAGTGTCTGCATGGTGGACAGACAACCTTAAAAAAACACCACCAAAGAGGACTGAGCCATTACTTCTGTCTTTCCAGGCTGTTTAAAAACTCTTGTCTGACCTTATTAACAAAAATGTCAGTGCAAAATGTTATAGTACTAAATATTAAAACTAATTGTAAATTTTATTCTTTAAGTAAATTTATGATGTTCTCAAGCTGTTGAATACACATACACACATTTGTGAACTATGAATTTTCTAATTAGATTTTATATGCTATGTTTTTTACATAAATGATACTTGCTTAAACTTTCAAATGTCAGTGTTGTACTACAATTTTATTATAAGATGTCATATCACTAAATGAGCTTTGATTTAAAAATCAAATTAGCTTTAGGTGTATGTTATTTTTTAGAAAAGAAATGTTTTTGTTTAAAAAATAAAGATAAACTTGTATCTATCTTGTAAAAAATTAAAATAAAAACCTCTTAGCCTGCCAGGTCTCCCCTCAAAAATTGGCAAGAGGTATCTTAAAGAATATCCCATTCCTCAAGTACCCAGACAACTTTACCATATTTTAAATTCCTTTACTCATTCCTTCTTTCTTTTTTCATCCCTCCTTTCTTCCCACCTTCCTTCCTTTCACAAGTATTGATTGAGCGTCTATTATGTGCTTTGCATTGAGCTAGGTAGTAGAGGGCTTTAGAGATAAAGAAGAAGCAGACCCTGCCTTCTAGCAGTCACCAGACTGGGCTAAGACATAAGCACAAATTTTAAAAAGGTGAGGCCTGAAGTCCACAACTGCTGACAACTTGCTATAAGGTTCAAGGAAGGGACACCTCAGCGTACTTCCACTGAGCTGTGGGAAGTGAGGAAAGAAAGGTGATCGATCAGCTAAGAGGTAAAGAGGTATTGTTCTGACCCCATAAAGATTGGCTGAGTTTGTACTCAGAGAAAGTCAAGGTCTTCCAGGAAGAAGCACTGACATGAGTCAAAGGTTGGAAGTGGGGAGTACAGACATGTATAGGAGACAGGAGATGCTGTCGAGATCATAGACTGTACCACAATGGGAAATGATGTTGGAAAGATGACCAGCCTGTGGAGGATCTGGGATGCTTTCTCAGTAGTGTGTCCTTACCCTGAAGGCAAAGGAGGGCCACTGACGTTTGCATTTGCTGATAGGAGCAACACATCAGGGCTGATAAGAAGCTTACTGTTTTCCCCATGACATCTGCCTAATTCAATTTTTCAAAGGCCCATGTCAACCCTTGAGGAGCATGGCTATACTCATGGCATAAGTTAGGTGGCACAGCTTCCTTCTTCATTCTCAAGACTGCCTTTTTAGTATGCTTGTTTGTAGAGACAGGGTCTCGCTATGTAAACCAGGCTAGCCTTGAACTCACTATCCTCCTGCCTCAGCCTCACAAGTGCTGGGATCACAGATGTGCACCACATGCCCAGCCGCTTACTTATTTCTAACATTGCTTTTCATTAAAACACCAACTCTCAAGATTTTCTCTGGTACAACTCCCATGACAAGGTGCACATACACCCTCACCTTCCCCAGCTATGTCTATACCCCTCATCCCAAGTTCAAGTCACATCCTCAGATGTTACCTCATTATGGAGGCAACTTCCCATTTGGTATGATCCACATTTGAAAGGCAATTATTGCTGGGCAGGATGGCAAGCACATGAGATCCCAACACAATGAAGGCTGAAGCAGGAGGATCAGGAACGTGAGGCCAATCTGGGCCACATAGTGAGACCCCAGAGAAAAAGGGGGGAAAAGAAATAAAGAGAAAAGCAAAAGAAAGAAAAGCAGAAAGGCAATTACTTCCAAACTTCTGAATTTGAGGATTACTTAGTAAAATTTAGCCATACAGCTCATCACAAGTTGTGGGGCACATCAGCATGTGCAGCCTCCACAGCTAATAGCACCAAATTAAAGACATAATTCTAAATCTACTGTGGTTATTATGGCTATCCTTAACAAGTGAAACATCAAAGGTGGTAACCTGAATAACAAACACTTATTCATTCATTTTCTGAACTAATTGCTCAGAAATTTTTCTAAGCTCTTTATTAAATTATTGCCATTTATAGCACCATTTGTCCTCTACCACCCACTCACCAGCTGTGGTCAGATTAAAGGCCACATGTGTGTTCGTTCATATGCCAGGGCTAATCCTGGCTTTCCCACAGGATCACATAGAATTACACCAGATACAAGCCCAGCTGTCCCCACTGGGCCTACAGAAGCTCATAACTGGTTCAACTTTCAAAAACAGCCTAGCTGGCACGCATTTCCTTAAAAGTACTCAACTTTTCCTCATGCACCCCTCCATCTTTTTCCCTGCACACATACATACGCAGGACCTCCTGGACACTTACAACGCCTTAACCAGACTCATTTAGAAACTGACCGAGTTTTTATTTAAAGAACTTAAAGGCAGCAGGGGGTGGGGAAAGGTATAGCTCAGTGGTAGAGCATTTATCTAGCAAGGACAAGATTCTGGTCCCCAGCACAGAAAGAAAAAAAAAAAAGGAACTTAAAAGAAAAATTCAGTGCTCGCTTCGGCAGCACATATACTAAAATTGGAATGATACAGAGAAGATTAGCATGGCCCCTGCGCAAGGATGACACGCAAATTCGTGAAGCGTTCCATATTTTTCATCATCAATAGCTATAGCAAGGTAGCAGGATATAAAATCAACATAGAAAAATCATTAGCATTTCTATACACTAACAATGAGCAAACGGAAAAAGAATGTATGAAAACAATTCCATTTACAATAGCCTCAAAAAAAATCAAATACCTAGGTGTAAACCTAACAAAAGATGTGAAAGACCTCTACAAGGAAAACTATACACTTCTGAAGAAAGAGATTGAGGAAGACTATAGAAAGTGGAGAGATCTCCCATGCTCATGGATTGGTAGAATCAACATAGTAAAAATGTCTATACTCCCAAAAGTAATCTACATGTTTAATGCAATTCCCATCAAAATTCCAATGACATTCATTAAAGAGATTGAAAAATCTACCGTTAAATTTATGTGGAAACACAAGAGGCCACGAATAGCCAAGGCAATACTCAGTCAAAAGAACAATGCAGGAGGTATCACAATACCTGACTTCAAACTATATTACAAAGCAATAATAATAAAAACAGCATGGTACTGGCACAAAAACAGACATGAAGACCAGTGGAACAGAATAGAGGATCCAGATATGAAGCCACACAACTATAAGCAACTTATCTTTGACAAAGGAGCTAAAAATATACGATGGAGAAATAGCAGCCTCTTCAACAAAAACTGCTGGGAAAACTGGTTAGCAGTCTGCAAAAAACTGAAACTAGATCCATGTATATCACCCTATACCAAGATTAACTCAAAATGGATCAAGGATCTGAATATCAGACCCCAAACTCTTAAGTTGATACAAGAAAGAGTAGGAAATACTCTGGAGTTAGTAGGTATAGGTAAGAACTTTCTCAATGAAACCCCAGCAGCACAGCAACTAAGAGATAGCATAGATAAATGGGACCTCATAAAACTAAAAAGCTTCTGTTCATCAAAAGAAATGGTCTCTAAACTGAAGAGAACACCCACAGAGTGGGAGAAAATATTTGCCAACTATACATCAGACAAAGGACTGATAACCAGAATATACAGGGAACTTAAAAAACTAAATTCTCCCAAAACTAATGAACCAATAAAGAAATGGGCATGTGAACTAAACAGAACTTTCTCAAAAGAAGAAATTCAAATGGCCAGAAAACACATGAAAAAATGCTCACCATCTCTAGCAATAAAGGAAATGCAAATTAAAACCACACTAAGATTCCACCTCACCCCTGTTAGAATAGCCATCATCAGCAACACCACCAACAACAGGTGTTGGTGAGGATGCGGGGAAAAAGGAACCCTCTTACACTGTTGGTGGGAATGTAGACTAGTACAACCACTCTGGAAAAAAATTTGGAGGCTACTTAAAAAGCTGGACATCGATCTACCATTTGATCCAGCAATACCACTCTTGGGGATATACCCAAAAGACTGTTACTCCAGAGGCACCTGCACATCCATGTTTATTGCGGCACTATTCACAATAGCCAAGTTATGGAAACAGCCAAGATGCCCCAGCACTGACGAATGGATTAAGAAAATGTGGTATCTATACACAATGGAATTTTATGCAGCCATGAAGAAGAACGAAATGTTATCATTCGCTGGTAAATGGATGGAATTGGAGAACATCATTCTGAGTGAGGTTAGCCTGGCTCAAAAGACCAAAAATCGTATGTTCTCCCTCATATGTGGACATTAGATCAAGGTCAAACACAACAAGGGGATTGGACTTTGAGCACATGATAAAAGCGAGAGCACACAAGGGAGGGGTGAGGATAGGTAAGACACCTAAAAAACTAGCTAGCATTTGTTGCCCTTAATGCAGAGAAACTAAAGCAGATACCTTAAAGCAACTGAGGCCAATAGGAAAAGGAGACCAGGAACTAGAGAAAAGGTTAGATTAAAAATAATTAACCTAGAAGGTAACACCCACGCACAGGAAATCAATGTGAGTCAATGCCCTGTATAGCTATCCTTATCTCAACCAGCAAAACCCCTTGTTCCTTCCTATTATGGCTTATACTCTCTCTACAACAAAATTAGAGATAAGGGCAAAATAGTTTCTGCTGGGTATTGAGGGGGGGAGCGGGAGGGGGTGGAGTGGGTGGTAAGGGAGGGGGTGGGGGCAGGGGGGAGAAATAAACCAAGCCTTGTATGCACATATGAATAATAAAAGAAAAATGAAAAAAAAAAAGAAAAATTCAATAGCTGTTCTTGCCTCTTCTTAATATATTTTGTGATGAATTGGATTAATCTAGAAAATTCATATTATTGGCTGTGGTAGGATATGGTGACCTACAAAATATGACCATGTCCTAATCCCTAGAACCTGGGAATGTGTCACCTTACATGGCAAAAGGGACTTTACAGGTATAATTAGGATGAAGGGACTTGAAGTAGGGACAGCATCCTGAGTCTTCGAGGTTGGCCTAATGTAATTACAAGGTCATACAAAGGAAGCAGAAGGTCATAGGCAGTGAAGAAGCTGCACTACTGGCTTTAAAGATACAGGGGGTGGAGGAGCATAACCTTAGTGCTGTAATCCCAGCACTAAGGAGGCTGAGGCAGGGGGATTGAGAATTCAAGACCAGCTCTGATCCCTAGGGCTTTCTTTCCTTGTCATTTAACCTGAAATAAGACTCTATAACTTATATTCAAGGTGCCTGGTCCTAATCTTTCTATTTAAAAAAAAAGTTCAGAACCTTCTTTTCTTCAAAAGATAGTTCATTATTTGTAGATGGCTATTAGAAGAGATTTCGAACATTACTGTATGACATGCTTCAAATTCTTTCACCTCAATTCTGAACCATTCCAGTTTGTCATATAGTTACTAGGTATGGACAATGTTTGAAAGTAATGATAATGAGGGCTGGTGGAGTGACTCAAGTGGTTGAGCATCTGTGTAGCAAGCATGAGGCCCTGAGTTCAAACCCCAGTACTCCAAAAAAAAAGTAATGATAATGATATTGGAGATGATGATGGTGGTGACGGTGATGATATAATTGCATTCATACTGCCATAAATTATCCTCCATGGATTTTAATCTATGGATCAACTGAGTTATCTAACTGATTGACTTTAAAGTTTGGAAAAGATGAAGGTTCTGCTTTAAGGGTCTGAAAGAGTCCTTTTAGAACTCTATCCTAAAAGCCTAAGTCATTCTTTTCTTCCCCCCCTGCGGTACTGGGGTTTGAACCCAGGGCCTACACCATGAGCCACTCCAGCAGCCCTTTTTTATGATGGGTTTTTTGAAATATGGTCTAGAGAATGATTTGCCCCAGCTGACTTTGAACCTCGATCCTCCTGATCTCTGCCTCCTGAGTAGCTAGGATTACAGGGGTGAGCCACCAGCGCCCAGTTCTGAGTCATTCTTGAAGATAAAATTATTTATCTTCTTATTATACTTGACACAAAATGAATCAAATAAGCTAAACATGAAAAATTAATTAATACAATGCCAATAAAATAAAAATAAAGAAATGAAAAGGAAGCTGGGGCTGGGGCATGGCTAAAATGGTGGAGCACTTGCCTAGCATGCTGTTCCAGGCTCTAGGTTCAATCCCCAGGAAAGAAAGAGAGAAAAGGAAGGGAGAAAAGGAAGGCGGGAGGTATGGAGGGAGGGAGGAAAAGCAGCTTAAAAATATCCCTTTAAAAGGTACACAACAAGAAAAATGTGCTCCTTTTAGAATATCTTAAGATAAAATATACAGAAAATTAAAGAACAACAAAAGTAGTAAGAGTCAAAATCAAAACAAAAATGATAGAAAAATTTAAAAAATGATACAAAATAATTCAAACTATTTGGATCAGTACATAAAGGAGTAATAAACCAAAGAGTTGAGTGTATACAAATACTCCTCAATTTATGGTGGAAACTTGTCCCAATAAATTCATCATAAGTTGGAAATATCATAAATCAAAAATGCATTTAATACACCTCACCTACCTAATGTCATAGCTCAGCAGAACGGTATACTACAGAGTATCTGTGGTTTACCCTGCTGGTCACATAGCTGACGAGACTCTCTGCTTCAGCCCAGCATCTTGACAGAGTATTGTATGCATGTCACTAACCCAGGAAAAGATCAACATTCAAAATGTGAAGTATGGTTTCTACTGAATACAGATCACTTGCATACCACTGTAGTTGAAAAATCATAAGTTGGGACCATCTATACTTTAAAATTGCAGTCAACATGTGAATAAACGATTAAAAAAAGAAAAAAAATGAATGAATGAATAAATAAATATTAAATTAAAAATAAATAAAATTGCAGTCAAGCCAGGTGCCAGTGGTTCACACCAGTAATCCTAGCTACTCAAGAGGCAGAGATTAGAAGGATCAAGGTTTGAAGCCAGCCCGGGCAATAGATCAAGAGACCCTATATCAAAAATACCCAACACAAAAACAGGACTGGTAAAGTGGCTCAAGTGGTAGAGTGCCTGCCTACCACTGAGGCAGGAGTCCCTGAGTTCAACCCTTGTACTGCAAAAAAAAACCACCCGAAGTCATCTAAAGAAAACAGGAGGCTGAGGGTATAGCTCAATGACAGAGTGCTGCCTACCATGTGTGAAGCTCCAGGTTCTATCCCCAGCACTACACACACAAACACACATCACCCAAATAATAAAAGAATAAATGTTAATAACTAATCAACATGAAGACTTTTATTTCTCCAATAATAAATAACTAAATCAGATTTTACAGATTAAGTTGGAAAATATGAAAGATGACAAATAACTTTCTGTGTTAGCCAGAATTAGGATGGGGAGGCAAACGCAACATTTGTAGTGAAGAAAAGTATGACTTCCTTTGGTGAAGTGATTTGGAACTTTGTATCAAAAGGCTTAAAAATGTCTTTTAAACTGGACATGGTGGCACATGCCTATAATCCCACTATTCAGGAAGGAAGAAGGATTGTGAGTTCAAGGTCAGCCTGAGCTACATGGCAAGTTCAAGGTCAACCTGGCCTACATATTAAAATTTTGTCTCAAAATAAACAAATAAAACCTCTAAAAATATACTTTTGAATCTGAAAGGAGTTTATCTTTAGTAAATAATCAGAGAGGGCTGCAGTATAGCTCAAGTTGTAGAGTGCATGATTAGCATGTGGAAGGCCCTGAGTTCAAACCCCAGTTCTGCCAAAAAAAAAAAAAAAGGGAAGGTAATATTTACATTAGACAACTGGAAGGATATACTCCAAAAGTCAATCATTGGTTTTTTTTCAAACCATAAGATTTTAGAGAGTTTTTTCTTCCTTTTTCTATAATTATAAACTTTCTAAAATGCTGAAAAAAATAGCAACAACAACAAACTCAGTATCATGAGTTCCCAGTTTGCCCACCTTTTGCAGAAGTAAATGAGATCATGTTGGCTAAGGTATTGTGGATTTCCATTCACTGTCCTCCCCAAAACTGGAGCCCTCAGAGTGGAGAGGTGAAGATGTTTTTACTAGCTCATTCCTTACTGTGTGTTTAAAAAAAAAAAATGCAACTTCTTGGTAAGATGACCTCACCTCACTACCTTCACTCCTCTCTGGCACTAAGCAGAGACACCCAAGAGGGGTAGCAAATAGACTTCATTTGAAATGCCAGTTCCAACTGATCCATAATGGCAGCCTGTAGCACCCTGCTGGAAAAGATTCTAATGCTAAGTTGGAGTTCAGGAGAAAGATGTGTTTAACTATTAGTCATGTTTCCAGGGACCATCATGACCCAAGTCTATGTATTTGCTGTGCCTGAAAGGATTTTCTCAGCTTCATTCTTGCTCTCTTACCTTGTTTTTCCAACCAGCAAAGCTAAAGAGATCCTAACCAGACTAAGAACTATAATAAGAGCCTGGACTATTTCTGTAAATATTAAGCTAAGCCTATTCAAGCAAAGGCACAATTCAGACTTACACAGCTACATTTCACTGTATTTGAATATCCATACATTAATGATCCAGCAATTCCAGGTAGTATATACACCTGTGTATCTGATTGATCTCCAAGAGATAGACAAAATTTTCATAGCAACCATTCACAGGAGAATGAAAAATAAATTGTAACACACAAATACATAACTTATTTATATTAGTACTTACAAAAAACAATTAGGATGAATAATAAAATAAACTTCAGTAATAAAAATTTGGCATACATATATTACAGTACCTATGTTTATAAATGACTATAAATATGTACCTATGTGTTTAAAAAAACTTAGGAAAAAGACAGTAGGATATATAACACAAAACTTAATAAAAGGTGAAAGATTTATACAATCTGAAAAGAAACTACAGTATAATACAGAACTTAGGATAGCAGTTACAATTGGGGTTGGAATGGGACAGGATAGAGAAAGAAAGAGAAGATGTAATACTGGAATCTTCTAGTTAGGTTGGATAGTGGCTTCATGGGTGTGCATTTATTGCTATGCTTCACTATATATTATATATTAGAATATATGTTATCCATATGATTTATGTTATCTATATTATATATTGAAGTATTATGCTAATGGATACAATATACTACACATATTATTTGAAATAATTAATTTTCATTTCATGCAATGTTGACTAAAAATGAAATCTTCCTCTTGTTTGTGTTGGAAGAGTAGGGCAGAAAGCCTGTCTTGCCATAATGTGGAATAGAATGCACCTCTTAACACCCACAGAGTGGGAGAAAATATTTGCCAACTATACATCAGACAAAGGACTGATAACCAGAATACTTAAAAAACTAAATTCTCCCAAAATTAATGAACCAATAAAGAAATGGGCAAGTGAACTAAACAGAACTTTCTCAAAAGAAGAAATTCAAATGGCCAAAAAACACATGAAAAAATGCTCACCATCTCTAGCAATAAAGGAAATGCAAATTAAAACCACACTAAGATTCCACCTCACCCCTGTTAGAATAGCCATCATTAGCAACACCACCAACAACAGGTGTTGGCGAGGATGCGGGGGAAAAAGGAACCCTCTTACACTGTTGGTGGGAATGTAGACTAGTACAACCACTCTGGAAAAAAACTTGGAGGCTACTTAAAAAGCTGGACATTGATCTACCATATGATCCAGCAATACCACTCTTGGGGATCTACCCAAAAGACTGTGACACAGGTTACTCCAGAGGCACCTGCACACCCATGTTTATTGCGGCACTATTCACAATAGCCAAGTTATGGAAACAGCCAAGATGCCCCACCACTGATGAATGGATTAAGAAAATGTGGTATCTATACACAATGGAATTTTATGCAGCCATGAAGAAGAACGAAATGTTATCATTCGCTGGTAAATGGATGGAATTGGAGAACATCATTCTGAGTGAGGTTAGCCTGGCCCAAAGACCAAAAATCATATGTTCTCCCTCATATGTGGACATTAGATCAAGGGCAAACACAACAAGGGGATTGGACTTTGAGCACATGATAAAAGCGAGAGCACACAAGGGAGGTGTGAGGATAGGTAAGACACCTAAAAAACTAGCTAGCATTTGTTGCCCTTAAAGCAGAGAAACTAAAGCAGATACCTTAAAGCAACTGAGGCCAATAGGAGAAGGGGACCAGGAACTAGAGAAAAGGTTAGTTCGAGAAGAATTAACTTAGAAGGTAACACCCATGCACAGGAAATCAATGTGAGTCAACTCCCTGTATAGCTATCCTTATCTCAACCAGCAAAACCCCTTGTTCCTTCCTATTATTGCTTATACTCTCTCTACAACAAAATTAGAGATAAGGGCAAAATAGTTTCTGCTGGGTATTGAGGGGGGGAGCGGGAGGGAGTGGAGTGGGTGGTAAGGGAGGGGGTGGGGGAAGGGGGGAGAAATGAACCAAGCCTTGTATGCACATATGAATAATAAAAGAAAAATGAAAAAAAAAAAGTTTCTCACTGGCAATGATGATACAATTTTGGAAAAGTCTCAAAATTTCTTTAATCTCATCTGTAAAATGACAGGTCACATAGATTTGTTATTATTAAATGAGTTAAACCCATAAAAAAAAAAAGAAGAAGAATTAACCTAGAAGGTAACACCCACGCACAGGAAATCAATGTGAGTCAATGCCCTGTATAGCTATCCTTATCTCAACCAGCAAAAACCCTTGTCCCTTCCTGTTATTGCTTATACTCTCTCTACAACAAAATTAGAAATAAGGGCAAAATAGTTTCTGCTGGGTATTGGGGAGGGGGGGAGAGGGAGGGGGTGGAGTGGGTGGTAAGGGAGGGGGTGGGGGCAGGGGGGAGAAATGAACCAAGCCTTGTATGCACATATGAATAATAAAAGAAAAAGGAAAAAAAATAGAATGCACCTCTTTTATATAATGACTTTTGTGGGTGACTCAGTCCTACCTTCCCCAGTCAAGTTTCTCATCTATAGTGGCTGAGCCTCAGCAGGAGCCTACAATAGGTAAATTTTCCTTTGATGCCTCTCTGGGTTCGCAGGTATAGTGTGCCCCCCAAAAAGAACAGCCCCCACATGTGTGCAGGACAAGTTTGAATGATGTACTTTTAAAACTCTCCTTTAGAACTTTTTCAATTTTGTGTGTGTGTGTGTGTGTGTGTGTGTGTGTGAGAGAGAGAGAGAGAGAGAGAGAGAGAGAGAGAGAGAGAAAGAGAGAGAGAGAGATGCTGGGATCGAACTCAGCATCACAGGCACCATGCCTGCTAAGCGTGCACTCTTCCACTGACCTACACCCCCAAACCCTTTTTAAGTCATTTTAAAGATCATTTACCCCAATCATCCTTATTTGTATTACTCTTGTAATAATAATATAATATTTTTCTGCCATGTGCATTAAGGTTTTTTTTATAGCTGTTACTTTAAATGTATGACACATTATATATAATAACAAAAACATGGAAACAATCTAAATGTCTACTCATCAGCAAATAGTAGGTGAACATGCAGTCCTTAAATACTGTGGCCATGACAAGTATATAACTGCACAGAAGATACCTAAATTATTAAATGAAGGAACACACTAGTTTAAATAGTAAGATTCCAACTCTGTAGTACAAATGAAAGCTATGCTTTAAAACAGGCTAGAAGGAAACAGTCAACATGATAAGAGGGGTTATCTTTGTGTGGTGATGTATTTTTTTTCTTTCTAAATTTTCTAAAATAAGAATGTTTTCCTGGGAAAACCTCTCAGCTCCAAACAGTCTTGAGAAAGAAACTAGCTAGACTGGCTTTAGAGAATCTTAGGCACCAAATGGAGATGTTCTTTTAAAGTCAGATGACAACTAAATGACAAAACCAAGATCAGTGTCTGCCATCCATGTGTTTCTGACTTTTTGTGTTTTGATTCTGGCCCCAACTGACTCCTTGCCTACCCTCAGCCCACCCCAGCACACATACAAATAAATTAAAGAAACAAGATGAGCTTATTATATTAATATTACTGTGGCTCAGTCACCTGGTATTCCTTGAATGGTAGTAAATCATACTCCCTGGTTCACTGCCTTTTCCCTTGAAGGTCTTGGCAGGCAGGAAGAAAAGACAATTTGAACACTAACCAAGTTATCTCTGAAAAAGTAGCACTCACTCCCAGGATAGCTGGTACAGCAAGCCAATCACAGAGCCTCAATTATCAGAGATCATCTTAATTCAAATCACATAAATGTCAAGCAGGTCACTCCAACCAAAAGCTCAGAAAATAATTAGTTTAATGTCATCATTATGTAGGTGTTTTAAAAATAAAGATTCAGTACTATTTTAAAATTTGGGTAGTCCAGTGGAAACATGGTTGTAAGGAAACAGGCATGTAAATTTAATAGCACCTATTAGAACCGAAAATGGCACACCTTATGCCCCAGTGATTCCTCTTCTGGTCACATACCCTACAGAATAATCACACCTGTGGACATGTGGACACAGGCAAGTGTTTTGACTGCAGAAATGTTAGATTTTGTTTAACTTGGAAACCACCAAATGTTTCTCAAATAGATAAGTAAAATGTCATATATTAATAGGGTAGAATATTTACAGCAGTTAAAATTGGGATCTATATGGTTTATAGATCAACATGGATGGCTTAACATGTAGTTAAAAGAAAGATCTTTGAGGGTTTAAAATAACTATTCTATTCTGCCAGAGGTGGGGGGGATGTGGCCCAAATAATGTATACACATGTAAGTAAATGTAAAAACAATAAAATAAAATTTAAAGATAAATAAATAAAATATTTATAGACTTGTTCTTATAAGGATAGACATCAAAACATGTTGTTTAGGGAAAAGATCAAGTTTTAAAATGATATCTGAAGTAGTATGCCATTTCTATAAAAAGAAAAAATATACAAACTATAGTTGGCCAATTTGGTAAGTGCAGATAAATGTATGCACAATACAGAGCACATCACATGATGATTTTAGGGAGCAGGGACTAGGATTGGATGAGATTCTAGTTTTTGAAAGGTAAATGGATACTTGTCTTACCTGTATTTCTACAATAAATTTCTTAAAGTCTCAACAACTACTTTATCACCTAATACATAGGTTTTTAGCTTCTTTTTTTCTTTTTTTTGGTGATACTGGGGTTTGAACTCAGGGCCTCATGCTTGCTAGGCAGGCTCTCTACCACTTGATCCACTCTGCCAGACTTTAGCTTCTTCTATATGTCAAAAGAAGCTAAAAAGAGTTCTCTGTAAGAAAACATTTCCCAGCACCATACCCACCTTTCAACCCTCTAGCCACCCTCTCACCAGCATCAGGAGAAAATGCCCCAAAGTCCTTATTCACCTTTTTAACCCTTCTAGTGACCATAGCATATCATTGGAACTGACTCCTTGCAGAAAAAAAATTATGCCGGCAAACAGTCATCAGAAATGCCACTCTGTTAAAAATCCTATGACTTTATCCCTTCCCCTGGGGATTTTGAGAGCAAGTATTTGAGAGTTTGGCACCAGTCAAACCAACAAGGGAGAAAAGGCAACTCCCCAGTTTCCTACCTGTCAAAAACCACTGCAGAATAAGCCCGCTCAGCAAAGATGACATCGGCAGCCCAGAACTCCTTTGTGGCCTTCAGACCCCTGCCTTTGCCCTCAGAAGTGAAGACCTCCACATTCTCCATGCCTCCAATTGTCATCTCAGAGCCTGTCAGGCCAGCACAGTGGACGTCTCACACTGAGCCAAGCCTCTTGTTGTTGCTGCTACTTAGCACCTTCAGCATCCCAAAGAGCAGGACTATAAATGGACAGGCCACTTCCCCTTCCCTAACCCCTCTCAGCCACTGGGCCCTCACCTCCCCCTCTGCCACTCATCCTGGGACAGCCAAGAGAAAAGTGACCTGGCAAAGCTTTCATTCATCACTCAGCAAAGCTGATGGGGCAGAAAAATGACCGTGTGCTAGTGTAGTCCTGGGATGGGGATGGGGAGTTCTGACAAATTTTGAAAAGTTTCTTTGCAAGGAGAAACTATCTGCATGTGCTACATTCTGGACTGCAGCCTCTTCAGCTGGAGTTGGAATAGGGAGCACTTGGTCAGTAGGGTATTTTTAGCAGCCAGATGCCTCTGTCAATCAAAAGTAGATTGCTGGAATAGTCCAAGAAAGGAGGCAAGGTGATATTTGCTGTTCTGGGACCCTTCAGCTGTCAGGCTTGCACTTTCTCAAGTGAGTTGGGCCCCTTCCCCCAACACCCTGTCTCTCCCCAGTAGGGGTACTGTTGGCAGGAAGCAGCAGAAACAGAACTGAGCCCTTTGGTATGTACATAGCTGAACTGTGCAGGCTCCAAAAGGTATCCCTCCACTCCCTGCCCTGAGGCAGGGGAGTAAGAGCATTGCTAGTGCTAGTGGTTCCAAAGTGCTGGATGCAGGCTGAATACAGTAGAGTCAGGCTTTGAAAGCAACCACTCCTAGTCTTTCTATCATATTTTCCTTAAACATATGTCTGCTGCCAGGAAAATACCAACATGTTTTTTTCCTTCTTCATACCCAGGAGTGAGGACTTTGAAGGGACAAGTCTAAAATCCCCACTGATTGAAATGCCGCTCTTCTTGACCATCAGGTAGATCCCCCTAAGGTTGGTTAAAAAAAAAAAAAAAAAAAACACCTACAGATCTGGAGCTAGCATTTATCTTCCATGTAATACTTTTAATTTCATGATACATCTTGGTACATTTGAATGTATCCCCCAAAGTTCATGTGTGGAAAACTTAATCCTCAAAGCCACAATATTGAGAGGTGTGACATTGAAAAGGTAATTAGCTCATGAGGGCTCCACCCTCAGCATGGATTAATGCTATTGTTAAGGAAGTGGTTTGGTTATTTTGGGAGTAGATTCCTGGTAAAGGATGAATTTGTTTCTCTCTCTTTTTTTATCCATGTGATACCTTCCACCATTTTGTGATGCAGCAAGAAGTCACCAGATGCAGCCCTTCAACCTTCGACTCCAGAACCATAAACCAATAAATTTTTGAGAGCCCCTGTGTCTTGGATCTTTGTGAGTGTAATAGTTCACAGCACTGATTTCTAAGTCAAATAGATCTGAGTTTGAATTCTGAGTCTACTACCACCACCTTGAGATGAAACTATAAACAAGGGTGATAATTTCTACCTCACTGAATTGTTGTGAGGGTTAAAGAGGTAATGTGTATAAGAACATAGCACCACACTTGGCACTTCATGAAATACTCATTAAGTAATGGCTGTCTTATTTTACTTATTCTGTCATATTATCTACTGCAAATTATCAAAATATGTGTCTTCAACCAAATTGTACCTGCCAAAACTCCTTTGACTCTTGGAAATCCATCCATAATCCTTTATCAGACTATATATTCTAATTCCTAGGTCATAATTGAAAGGAATAGGAGGTCTCAGCGGGCCCCAACTCCCTTGTTGGAGAAACCAGTACCAAACACCCCGTGTAGATAAGATAAGCAATGCGGCAGGGCTCGGTTAGGGCATATAGAATGTGGGGAATGTGAGCGGGAGGTACATGCAAGATGCGAGGTACGTGCAAGATGTGAGGTACGCGCAAGATGTGCTCTGCCTGCTTGCCCAATGTTGATAACGAAAATATGCACGCCACCGCGGTCTATATAAGATTTCCCCTAAAGAGGCTCAGGGTCGTGTTTTTCCTAACCGGTCCTGCGTGTCCGTGTGGGAGCTCGACCCTGGCTAGCCAGCCCAATAAACTCTGCTTTGTAGATTGCATTCACGCCTGGTTCTCTGTCTCTCGGGGGAATAGGATTCCGGGTCCTAACATTTGGAGGTCCCACCGAGATTTCATTTTCTCAAGAGACAGAACCTGCCTGCGAGAGAGCAGGGGCGATCCCAAGTCCTAGGCGTTGGGAGGGGATCCCAGACCCTCATTTGGAGGAACTTGAGTGTTCCATTTGGGCCGCGGCGGGGATTCGGCCAATCCCCAGGGAGATTCATTCTGGGAATCTCGCAAAGAGGACCACAGGGTCCTATTGGGAGAGGCTTTCCTCTCATTTGGGCTCGAGCATTTTAGGAACCCTGGCGCCAGGTGAAGAACTAATTGAACTAGTCGACCGACCACCCGTCAAGTGGATGCCTTTCGGCCTGATATCCCAGTTGGATGGTGAGGAGGTTGAATGGGGTGCGCACCAGTGTGAGAGAAGGACCGGTCCGAGTGAGTGCTGGAGAGTGTTTTGTGTGTGTGGAATTATTGTTGTCTTCACCCTTTTTGTTCTCTCTCTCCTGGTGTTTGATTCTCCTTCCACAATGGGACAGGGGCAGACAACCCCAAAGTCTTTGATCCTTTCTCACTTTTCAGAAGTTAAAGAAAGGGCCTTAAATGCGGGTCTGGTCATCAAGAAAGGTAAGTTCGACACCTTTTGTTCTACAGAGTGGCCCACCTTTGGAGTCGGGTGGCCCATTCAAGGTTCCCTCTCCCTAGACATGATCACTAAGGTTAAAGCAGTCATTTTTCAGCCAGACAATCGAGGCCATCCAGACCAAGTTCCTTACATTTTGGTTTGGGAGGATCTGGTGAGGAACCCTCCCCCTTGGTTAACAGTTTTTCTGACCCACCCCTCCAGTTCGGCCCCCGGGGCTAAAACCCCAGTCACGCCCGCCTTGGTCATAAAGGAGGAGGAAAAACTTCCTCTTCCCACCTTGACCGGTCCTTAAATTAGGGCATCTCCTTCACCATCTCCGGTCTTACCAGAGAGTTCCCCCCTTTACCCATCCCTCGCAGGGGCAGAGGAAGATCGGCCGCCTCCATATATGACTCCCCCTAGCCAAGCCAGTGCCCCGGAGAAGGAAATTTCCTCATCCACCTCAATAGGACTGGCAGCTGGAGGAGGAATGAGTCGAAGACTTCACCCCCGAGGGATCCGGGAAAGGGAAGGGGAAGACGGGCCCTCCTCATCAACACAGGGGGAGGAAACTGTCCCTACACTTCCAGTCCGGATGGTGGGCCAAGGGGGACCGGGAGGAGGGCAAGTTTCAGTACTGGCCCTTCTCCTCCAGTGATCTATATAACTGGAGGACGCAGAACCCGCCCTTTTCTGAAGACCCCAAGTGTCTCATAGATCTCTTGGAGTCCATCATGCATACACACCGTCCCACTTGGGATGACTGTCATCAGCTGCTCAATACTCTTTTTACGATGGAGGAATGAGAGCGCATCCTCAACGAAGCGAGGAAGAACGTCTTGGGGGATAATGGGAGACCCACAACTCTCCAACCGGCCATAGACGAGGCTTTTCCCCTACGCCGCCCTGATTGGGATTTTGGGACCGCAGAAGGTAGGGAGCATCTTCGGATCTACCGCCAGACTCTTATGGCCGGTCTCCGAACGGCCGCTAGAAGGCCCACCAATTTTGCAAAAGTGAAAGCAGTCGTTCAAAGGGAAAACGAAAGCCCGGCCGGTTTCTTAGAGTGCCTCTATGAGGCATACCGTCAGTACACCCCTATTGACCCTGAGGCGGACCTCCACCGGTCTGCTGTGGTACTTTCATTCATTAATCAGGCAGCTCCAGATATTAGGAGAAAACTCAATAAACAGGAAAACTTAGGGGAGATGACTATAAGGGAAATGCTACAGGTAGCGGAAAAGGTCTTTACCGCTAGGGAAACTCCAGAAGAAAGGGAGGAAAGACGGACAAAGGAAGACAGGGAGGCCCAGGAGAAATTGAGAAAGGAGGACCGGGAGTTCCAGGCTAAGGAAAACCGAAAGCAACAGAGAGAAATGGCCCGTATTTTCCTAGCGGGTGTCCGGGACCAACCCAGGGGAGGGGGCCACGCCAGGACCCCGGATAAGGAACACTGTTTTTACTGTAAGGAAACTGGGCATTGGAAGAGAGAATGTCCTAAGTTAAAGGGAAGAAGAGGGTTTGGAAGGAGACCGGGGGAAAACAGGGAAAGGGAACGAGCAGTAGAGCAGGCCAGAGTCCTCCTAGCCGGAGAAGAGGACTGAAGGAGACGGGGCTCGGACCCCCGCCCCGAGTCCTGGGTAACAATACATGTGGAGGGGAAGCCGATGGGGTTCATGGTGGATGCCGGCGCCCAGTATTCGGTTTTAAACAAGGCACATGGACCTTTGAACAAGGCATGAACAAGTGTTGTTCAGGGGGCCACCGGTACGCAGTTATGTACATGGACTACCAAAAGAAAGGTGAACTTAGGAAAACACCAGGTCACACACTCCTTCCTGGTTGTCCCTGAGAGCTCCGCTCCCCTGCTCGGACGGGACCTACTCACCAAAATAGGGGCCCATATCCATTTTGAACCAGATGGAATAATTGTGACTGATCAGAAGGGAGCCCGATTCATGTCTTGTCCCTATCATTGGCTGACGAGCATCGTCTGTTTGAGAGTCAACAGGAACCAGGAGGGGACATGACTCATTGGGTAAAAAGATTTCCCACGGCCTGGGCAGAGACCGCGGGAACCGGCCTTGCCAAACACCTCCCGCCCATAGTTATACAATTGAAGGCTTCTGCTCTCCCCATTCGGGTGAAACAGTATCCTATGCCTGAGGAGGCCCGAAGAGGCATAGCTCCTCATATCCACAGGCTAATAAAGGAAGGAGTACTGCGGCCTTGTCAGTCTGCCTGGAATACTCCTCTGCTCCCCGTCCGAAAGCCGGGAAGCGGGGACTATAGGCCTGTGCAAGACCTACGAAAGGTAAACGAGCGGACGGAGGACATTCATCCCACCGTTCCGAATCCCTATACCTTGCTCAGCCACCTACCCCCCTCGCAAGTATGGTATACAACCCTTGATTTGAAAGATGCTTTCTTCAGCATTCCATTGTCAGAAATTAGTCAGCCACTATTTGCTTTCGAATGGCAAGAAGATGGGGGCCAATCCGGACAGCTCACTTGCACCAGACTGCCGCAAGGATTTAAAAACTCTCCCACCCTGTTTAATGAGGCCCTGAGCCAGGACCTGGAACCTTTTCGCCGGAGCCACCCACGAGTCACTCTATTACAGTATGTTGATGACTTACTGTTAGCGGCAGAAACCCGAGAGGAGTGCATCAAGGCTACTGAACACCTGCTAACGGAATTAGGTGAGCTGGGGTATCGGGCAAGTGCCAAGAAAACTCACATCTGTAAAAGGTCAGTGACATATTTGGGTTATCGGATTGCAGATGGGGCAAGATGGCTGACTGATGCCATGAAACAGACTATTCTGGCTATCCCATCCCCGACATCCACTAAGGGGGTGAAAGAATTCCTGGGCTCCGCGGGGTTCTGTAGACTCTGGATTCCAGGATTTGCGGAAATAGCCAGACCCCTATATGAGGCCACCAAAGAAGCTCCAGATTGGAGTTGGGGAGAGAGAGAACAACAGGCCTTTGATCAGCTAAAAGACGCTCTTTTGCAGGCCCCTGCCTTAGCCTTGCCAGATCCTACAAGACCATTCACTCTGTTTGTAGATGAGAAAAAGGGGGTAGCCAAAGGAGTCTTGACCCAACAGCTAGGTCCCTGGAAGAGACCAGTGGCATACTTTTCCAAGAAATTAGACGCAGTAGCGGCAGGATGGCCCCCCTGTCTCCGCATCATAGCGGCCATTGCCGTGCTGGTGAGAGAAGCCGATAAACTAACCTTTGGACAGGCCCTCTGGGTAACGGCCCCTCACCCGGTGGAGGGAATCCTTAAACAACCCCCTGGGAAATGGATGACGAATGCCAGGCTCACCCACTACCAGGGGCTCTTGTTGGATTCCCCTCGGATCACATTCACAGATCCCGTAATCCTGAACCCTGCCACCTTGTTGCCTAACCTGGAACTGCAGACACCTGTCCATAACTGCAAAGAATTCCTCTCCGAAGTTACACAGGTACGGGCTGACCTAAAGGATACCCCCCTGTCCGGCTGCAAATTAAACTGGTACACGGATGGAAGCAGTTTTCTCCAAGATGGAGCCCGAAGGGCAGGGGCAGCTATAGTCGACCAAGAAGGAAATACGGTATGGAGCAGCGCCCTCCCACCCGGAACATCAGCCCAAAAAGCGGAATTAATTGCCTTGGCAGAGGCCCTGGAGAGGGCAAAAGGAAAGCGAGTCAGTATCTACACCGATAGCCGCTATGCTTTCGGTACCATCCATGTCCACGGGGCCATCTATCGCGAAAGAGGATTCCGCACAGCAGAAGGAAAACATCTAAAGAACCTAGCCGAAGTCCAGCGTCTATTAATGGCAGTGGAAAAACCGAAGGCAGTGGCAGTGATGTATGTCCCAGGCCACCAGTCTGCCAAGACGCTGGAAGCTGTCGGTAACAACAGAGCAGATCAAGAAGCAAAGAGAGTAGCAATGGTGAGTCCTCCCATGGAGACAGGGCAACCTTCCACGGTTGCGGCGATAGACGTGCCGGTCCCAGAGCTCCCTCCGCTACCCCCCCCCCCCGACCAGAATACTCCACAGAGGATTTCACTTGGATGAGAGCCCACTCCCCCTTTAGAGAAGGGGAAGACGGACGGAAAAGCGACTTGGAAGGCAAGTTAATTCTGCCTGAAAAACTCGGACGATTCCTGTTGGCTAACTTACATAAGTCCACCCATTTGGGGCGGAGAAAATTACTAGACTTGTTGACATCTGCGCAGCTCCGATTTCCGAACCAGACCATAGCAGTCCACCAAATTGTGGAAGATTGTGCCAGCTGCACAGTCATGAAACCAGGACGAAGGGAGGGGCACCATACAGGTACTCGGGAACGGGGGAGGGCTCCGGGAAGAAGTTGGGAAGTGGATTTTACTGAGGTAAAACCGGGAAAGTTTGGGTACAAATATTTGCTGGTATTCATAGATACCTTTTCGGGCTGGGTGGAGGCTTTTCCTACAAAGAAGGAGACGAGTCAGGTAGTGGCAAAGGCTTTGCTAGAGGAAATCATACCCAGATATGGGGTGCCCGAGGCAATTGGGTCAGATAACGGTCCGGCTTTTGTTAGTAAAGTCCTGCAGGGACTAGCCCAGACTATGGGGGCCAATTGGAAGCTACATTGTGAATATAACCCCCAGAGCTCAGGGCAAGTAGAAAGGATGAATAGGACACTAAAGGAGACCTTAGCCAAACTGGCCCTGGAGACTGGCGGTGATTGGGTGACGCTCCTTCCCTTGGCCATCTTCCGGGTCCGGAACTCTCCATATGTCCACGGGCTAACTCCCTTTGAGATCCTGTATGGGGCTCCACCCCCCATCATTCAGAGGACCTTAAGCCCGAGACTAGGCGATCTGGCCCCAAATTATCGGGTTACTCTACAGGCTTTAGCTAAAGTACAACAACAAATATGGCCCCTAATTCAAGCGTACCATACTGCAGAGAGGACCCCGAACACGGAGCATGGCATAGTCCCGGGGGATATGGTATGGGTTAAAAGACATCAGTCCAAAACCCTAGAGCCTAGATGGAAAGGACCTTATGTTGTACTGTTTACTACCCCTACCACCCTCAAGGTCGACGGGATTGCAGCATGGGTACACCATTCCCATGTAAGACGGGCTCACCCTCCGGAGAAAAAACAGGAAAATTGGTCTGCACGGAAGCATCCAACAAACCCACTCAAGCTCCGGCTGATACGGGATGCTCCGAAAAACGAGAACACTCCAGATGCTCCGCAGCCCTTCTAGAATGGGATTATCACCTGGGTCCACTACACCCACATCAGACCGGCAGATCCGGTAGCTATGAAGAAAGGCCTCCTGCCAACAAGAAGGGTGTCCCACCACAAGGAAAATTTTTTCAAACTCAAACTTCATACTGGACCTCGGTAACTTTATTCCTTTTTCTAACCCTGTCCACCACTTGCTGGGGGCATACAAATCCACATCAACCTTTTAACCTGACCTGGATGATTGTAGATGTATCCACAGGAGACATTCTTAACCAGACCTCCAAGGTGACCCCTCCCAGCACCTGGTTCCCAGAATTATACTTTGACTTAAGGGCCTTATTCACTGGCAGGGGACAATGGGATTTGCGCCAAAGTTACTTCTATGTCTGCCCCGCTCCCCAACCCAACCACAGAAAAAAATGTGGAGGAATCGCAGACTATTATTGTAAGTCATGGGGTTGTGAGAGCTCAGGGGACATATGGTGGCCACCCCCCGAACAGGGGGACCTTATTCAATTAAGTAGAGTCTCTCAATCTGGCATTACATACCACCAACCTAGACCTATAAATAAGGGATGCCCAACTCCCCCCAATTGTAATCCCATTATGATAAATTTCACTGATTTAGGAAAAAAGGCAACGAATTGGGAATTGGGTAAATCCTGGGGAGTCAGACTCTACAAAACAAATCATCCAGGAGCCCTTTTTACCTTGCGGCGTGTGCGACAACCAGTCTCTACTCTAACAATAGGCCCTAATAAGGTACTTAGGCCACCCTATGTAAAGCCACCTCCCTGACCTTCCACAGCTCATCACCTTCCCTCAACCATAGCCCGGGCTAATGTTACAACTCCAAGACCATCAGGAACCAGCCCTCCCCTGGTGAGGCCCAGTCTCATGACCGGATCTACAGACCCCCTCTGGGAGCTAGTGGGTGCTGCCTTCCTGACGTTAAACCACACCAACCCTAACATGACTAACTCCTGTTGGTTATGTTATGATGTGAGGCCCCCATTCTATGAGGCAATAGGGCTAAACACCACTCACGATACCTCATCTGAGGAAAACCCTACTCAATGTTCCTGGGGAGACCGTAAGAGAGGTCTGACCATACAGCAGGTAAGCGGTCAAGGAACCTGCTTAGGAAAAGTGCTAAAGAACAGACGGGACTTATGTACTGTTATTAACGCCAGTTCTACCTGGGAAAATGCTATTAAATGGGTAATTCCAAAGGACAATGGGTGGTGGCTATGCTCGCGGTCCGGACTCACCCCGTGCCTATCAACTAAGGTGTTTAACAGCGCTAAAGAATTCTGTGTTATAGTGGCTGTGCTGCCCCGCATCCTCTATCATTCAGAAGAGAGTCTATATTCATACTGGAATACAAAAATGGTTGAGAAAAGGAAAAAGAGAGAACCTATATCCGCAGTAACTATTGCTACCCTACTCAGCCTAGGGTTAGCGGGAGCAGGAACCGGCATAGCTTCTTTGGCCACCAGCAGAAAGGGATGTCTTCGCTGCGTGCAGCTATAGACGAAGATATAGAGAGAATAGAAACCTCCATTAGCCACCTAGAAAAATCCCTCACTTCTCTGTCTGAGGTAGTACTTCAAAACCGACGAGGTCTGGACTTGTTGTTCCTCCAAAAGGGGGGACTATGTGTTGCTCTAGGGGAAGAATGTTGTTTTTACGCTGACCATACCGGAGTTGTTCGTGACTCCATGTCTAAACTTCGAAAGAGCCTGGAACAAAGAAAACGAGAAAAAGAGGCCGGGGAAAGCTGGTTCGAGTCTTGGTTTAACCAGTCCCCATGGTTGGCTACCCTTTTATCTGCACTGGCAGGGCCAATAATAATCATCCTATTATTTGTTACCATAGGACCCTGGATTCTAAACCGACTTATGACTTTTGTCAAAAGTCGAATTAATACTATCCAACTTCTGGTCCTCCGCCAACAATATCAGGCTCTTCATCCCCTTGAGAATGACTCCTCAATTTAGGCCGTAAGAAAAGGGGGGAATGAAAGGAATAGGAGGTCTCAGCGGGCCCCAACCCCCTTGTTGGAGAAACCAGTACCAAACACCCCGTGTAGATAAGATAAGCAATGCGGCAGGGCTCGGTTAGGGCATATAGAATGTGGGGAATGTGAGCGGGAGGTACGTGCAAGATGTGAGGTACACGCAAGATGTGCTCTGCCTGCTTGCCCAATGTTGATAACGAAAATATGCACGCCACCGCGGTCTATATAAGATTTCCCCTAAAGAGGCTCAGGGTCGTGTTTTTCCTAACCGGTCCTACGTGTCCGTGTGGGAGCTCGACCCTGGCTAGCCAGCCCAATAAACTCTGCTTTGTAGATTGCATTCACGCCTGGCTCTCTGTCTCTCGGGGGAATAGGATTCCGGGTTCTAACAATAATGATACTGGAGTCAGGTCAAAAGCCTCGGCTCTATGGAGCCTCAGTGAACTAGTCCCAGCCACCTTAATCCCATCCTAGAAAGTCAAATAGAGAGACAAGCAGCAGTAAAGGCAGGAAGGGAGCATTATTAACAGCATGATCACACTGGGGAGAACTGAGGTCTATCTAACTTCAAAATGCTTCAGTAGTCTAAATGCTATATAGGGAAGAGAAACAAAGGCAAGGGTTACAGATTTCCACGGTAGTCATCCAAGTTGTATTGGCCTGGAGTGGTTTGGTTGACTATTACTTTGAGCCATTGGCTAATCTCAGGATTAGCCATGCAAAGCTATGTTGGTACCAAGAAGGTCTCTGTTGCTTAAGTGGATAGTTTCAGTCTTTTATCTTAAGATTTTATCTTAAGATTTTCAGGAACAATCAGGCCTGTTGTTCCTGGGATATAGGTAACTATAGGGGAGAAAGACTCAGAAGAGCTCAGAAGGAAAAAAAGAAATGAGATAGAATTACAAACAAAAGAGAGTTAGTTATGTCTGTGACTGGGTTCTTCTTCAAATCCCCACTCTCATAGAGATTCCATTTCTATGGATATGGGACCAAAGGTAAGGTCCTGTTACAAGAACACAGTTTACTAGAAGTAGAGGCTATCTTAGTGACTTCAGAGTTATTCTGAAGAGCAAATCAACTTAAGACATTTGAAATTGGTGCCTCAAAAAGTAAACATGAAGGGCCAGGTGTGGTAACACATATTTGTAATCCCAGATATTCAGGAGGCTGAAACAGAAGGATCAAAAGTTCGAGACCATCCTGGGCTAGCAAGACTCTGTACTTTAAAAAAGAAAGAAAGAAAGAGAGAGAAAGGGAGTGAGGAGGGAAGGAGGGAGGGAAAGAGGAAGGAAGGGCATATAAATCCAAGAGAAAAAATATTGAGAAGGAGTTTTTCAATCTGGGTTAGCTACAGCATATGCTCCCAAGAGGAAGAAAAAAAACATTAAGGAGTTTTTCAATTCAAGTTAGCTTCCAATGGATGTCCTATACTACACTGCTCTGCCACTCAGGATCCTGCAACAACTAATCTTCCTTCAGGGGCAGTGGCAAGAATTAGGTTGTGTTTTGGCCACTGCACTGGAACAGGATTGACCCAAGCCACGGTCAAGGAAGAAATCTGCCTGCCTTGAGACCAGAAGGAAACAAGAAGAATCAAACCCAGAGTGTTAGTTATATCTGTGGGTATCAACCTTATCAGAACCATGATGATAATATATTATTAAAGTATAGTAGACAAAATAATGGTCCCTGAAAGATGTATAGGTTAAATCTCCAAAGCTACGAATGTTACCCTACATATGTTTCCCATGAGTGGACTGTCTCTACCAAAACTCATGTTGAAATATAATCTCCATCCAGAGGAAAGCTAGATTAGGGACATTAAGGCATGACAAAAAAATCCAAAGTGAGTTAAGATCCAGGAGCTAAGAATAAGAACTATAGAAAACTTGAAGTCTAACCATACTTTTAACCTTGCATTAATGATTTGCTGCATATAAACAAATCATGAATAAATATCTCAAGAAAAACATATGGTAAAATTCATTCTTGGACTAAAAGGAAACCTCCTTAAAGGAAAATAAATCTCTCCTAATGATGGGCCTTGCTGGGTGCCTGTGTCTCATGCCTGTAATCCTAGCTACTCAGGAGGCAGAGATCAGGCAGATCACAGTTCAAAGTCAGCCCAGGCAAAACAGCTCCCAAGACCGTATCTTAAAAAAAAAAAAAATCATGAAAAAGGGATGGTGGAGTGGCTCAAGGTAGGCCCCGAGTTCAAACCTCAGCACTGCAAAAAAAAAAAAAAAAAAAAAGATGGACCTTTTCTGCCCTTAAGTAAACTTCTAAAAAAGCATCTGGCAGATTCTCAAACATATACCATCTGTGTCAACTGAAGTGACTTAGTGATTGCCTGCCTAGCAAGCATGAGACCCTGAATTCAAACCCCAGTACTGCCAAAAAGAAAAAAACAACTATAAGATGCAATTAGAGGATGCTACCACAACAAATGATTACATACCAGACAGTCAAAATGAAATAGCAGGCACAGAGATAAGGAAGTGTAGACCCCCCCACAGACTGACTTGAGCCTTATAATATACATTACACGAAGGATGGCACATTGCTCACGTGTCCACATCTCCAGTCTATTGGGGGTGCTTTTTTCCCTTGCTTTGCTAAATAAAACTTCTATAAACTTCTCACCTAACTAGACTCGTCTGTAAGTTCTTTTCTGTGATGATGTCACAAATTTAGTTGGCAGGGAAGCCACACAGCATCCTATGTCACAAGCTTGACACACTGGGTTGAGGTCATGCCCCCTTGGGACATACTTGGGTTTGAACCAATCCTGGTTCTGGCAACATTTGGATAATGACTCTACCAGGACATCTGAATGGTAGTTCTGGTGGCAAATCCTGAGGTATGAAGAGGGTAGGATCTTAACCCAATTATGGTATTCGGAGATGGACTCTGTGAGAGGTAATTAAGGTTAAATGGGGCCAGAGGGGGAACCCTAAGCCAAAGGTACTGTGGCTTTATAAGAGGAAAAGAGACCTAAGTGAAAACACCCTGTCTCACTATGTGATGCCCTGTGTTGCCTTGGACCTCTACAGACAAAGTCTCCACCAGCAAGAAGGACCTCACCAGGTGAAGCCAGCCAGTCTTGAACTTCTCAGCCTTCAGAATCATGAGTTTAAAAATAAACTTATTCTTTATAAATTACTCAGTCTGCAATATTCAGTCATAGCATCAGAAAAATGGACTAAGACACATAGCAAAAGGGACTTTGAAAATGTAATTAAGGATTTTGTGGTGGAGATTATCCTGGATTATTGCTGTGGGACCAATGTAATCACAGGCATTTTAAGAGGAAGGCAGAAGGGTCAGGGTCAGAGAAGGAGACATGGCAATGGAAGCAAGAGGGTCTGAATCAGAGAGATATTTTACGGTGCTATGTCATGGACATTAAAGATGGAGGAATGGGTCATGAGTCATTCAAGAGACCGCTAGAAACTACAATAAGAAAAAGAACAGATTCTCACCCTAGAGCCTTCAGAGGGAGCACAGACCTGCTGACACCTTGCTTTCAGCCTGGTGAACCTCATTTCTGGCTTCTGACCTCCAAAACTGTAAGATGATAAATTTATGTTGTTAGAAGTCACTAAGATTATCATAATTTGTTACAGCAACAATGTAAAACTAACATATAAAGTGTTATACTTAATGTCATTGCAGTAAATATTATCTGACATCCCCTCTGCTACTCTGAAATGAAACTCTTATAAAATTTCTTAGCTAGTATCTTTAAAACATGTTATTAGCCTACCCTAACAAGGAAGAAAGACAATAAAAGTTAACTTATAATAAATTAACATATATTAATTGCAAATATAAATATGCTCATTAATATGCTTGTGTACAATTACACTAGAAAACATGATAAAGTGGCAAGACATTTGCACCTCTAAGTGGAATCACTACGATAGTGTGAGCTAAAAATGCAGCTTGATTTGGGAGACACAAATACCACAAATATGAGATGGGGCATTTTCTGAAATGGTAAATGTCTCTTAGAGTTTTGAGCAAGCCATTGCATTCCACACAAGGGAATGACAAGAGAAAGTATAAATTTTCAGCTAACAAGAAGTTGCATTCCTAGAAAATCCACTATGTATTAAAATGTTACAAAACTACTCTATGATTGCATACAAAACAGAGTTTTAGACTCACGTAATTATAAACAGATTTTTCACCTACCTGAAGAGCACATATGGCTATTTGAGATGGTACAAGATGGGCAGATTCTTTGTTGATAAAATTGCCTTCCACCTTTCCAGTACATCTAGCATCTCTGATCAATATCAATGAGACAGGAGGTGTTGGTACTAATTTCCACACTGTGGTGCAGAAAGGGGCACAGGGCACTACTACATTGTATTTCAACATAAATTCATTTAAAATTTTATATGAATTTGGCCATCTGCCCTTGCTAGCACCCTCTCCCCAGGTTTTTTCTTTTACTGGGATCCAATTTTTCTTTGTGGCTCTAATCTTGACAACAGTATGCCATCAACAGCCACCATCACCACACACACACACACACACACACACTGTGACAACCAAAAGTTCTACCCACAGCTCTAAAATTCTTCCTGCATAGGGAAGTTTTCTCCATTGAGAGGTGCTTCTTTCAGGGAAAGCATGTCTAGAGTTTTGAAAGGATTTTTTTTTTTTTATCCTAGTGGAGATGTTAAGTCAGAGAAGAAAGGATTCTGTAAGGACATGAGAGCTTTCTTTGACATTATACATCTTAAAGTATGCAAGAATAAATAGATTAATTCTGTGTCTCCTAAGAGTCCAACTAGAGACCAGGGAAGATATAATTGTTCACAACCTTCATGATCATGTTGCTATAGATGAGCCCTTTATCACTGCAAGAAGTTAGAAACTTTTTTCATTGTTAATGATTTCAATAGGCATCTGGTCCCTTTCATTTTTGTGTCTGGATGAAGAAGTATGGTGAGAAAGGGAAAGAAATAAAACAGCACAAGACATAGGTGACCCAGTCCAGAAGAGGAGTCTGAGCTGGGAGACTCCAGACAAGGGAATGACAAGAATGACCACCCATGGAACAGAATGTCCATGCTGTCTATTTCAGCAGAACTCCCTCCACCATACATATACACACCCATATAAACCAGGAATAGTACCCTGACTATCCCATACTCCCATACCCTAAGCAAGTTCAAGGCAATTGGTGCAGGACATGCTAAGCACAGGTAGTGCTGGGTCCCTAATCATGCACTTCAAAGGTACAATAAGGTGATGTGAAAAGGTCAGATGTAGGGGCTATTTTAAGTTGTTTTGGAGTGAGCCATCAGTGTATTATCACAAAACTAGTGTGGGCTTCAAATATCCTCTTTTTTTGAGACAGGGTATTTCTATATGTCACAGGTTACTATCAAACTGGTGGTCTTCTTGCCTTAACCTCCTGAGTTCTGAGATTATAGGCACATGCCACCATGCCCAGATAAATATCCTCTTAGTGTAAGAAAAGACTCCAATTGTTAACCTGTACCCAGGGTAGAATATGTTTCTAGATGCCATGTTGTAACTGCAGCCATGTTTTTAACTATAGCCTTATATTTATAATATTGTCCCAAGCCTTTGAGCTGATGATCCCAGAGGCCCTGAGAGAGTGATTGCATTCCCCCAGTTGGAAATGTTACAATTTAGGCAATATGAACAAATAAGTAGAAAAGTGGAGAAGTTAAGCAAACCTATATGGCTGTGATAAGTTTTGAATCTTTGGTACAGTTCATCTGCCTATACCAGTACTGTATCCACTACTCTACCATATCCTGGAAAAACTCATCCCTTCTGCTAATGACCTATTGGCTGAGCCACACACCTACAGAGATCACCATCTAGTGGCAAATCAAGGAAGTTGCAAGACTTAACATCTTTTTCTAGGTCCTAATTTAGTAAAAAGGACAGTCTTTTACCATTGGATTCAAACTCCTTTCTATCTGGTATTAAGGTTCATTTAAGAGAGGGGTCTATGAGGATCTTTTAGGACTGTGAGCTAAGAATTTTTTGTACCTTTTTTAATTGTTATAGAAAAATCAAATAACATTTTGTGATACATGAAAATTACATAAGATTCAAATGTTTAAATTGAATCAGAAAAAAAGTCACATTTACTTGTCTACATATTTTCCAAGGCTGCATTCACACTATGATTGCAGAGCTGAATATTTGCCACAGAGCCAAAAGTATTTACATCTGACTTTTATAGAAAATGTTTGCCAAACCTTGCTGAGACTAATAACTTAATGCTTGTCAGTGTTAAATAGGCCAGGGAGCTCATTGCTCCAAAGTACACTCACTGGCTGATTCATAAATTCATTTCATAAACAATGAGAGAGAAGCAAAGAGAAAGTTCTTGTGCCCATCTAGCACTCACATTCCTGGATGAGAACAGCATATTCTCTCCTTAATAGTCCACTATGTCCTGCACAATTACATCACTGACAAAACCTCACATTCTCTCTGGTCCTTCTGTTCTTACTAAAATAGTATGGATCTGGGATCCTGACAGAGTCCTTGCCTAACAGGTGCAGGACCCTGGATTTGATCCCTAGCCCTGCAAAGTAAAATAAAGTAGCATGCTCACTTCTCTTTCTCCCTCTGGCTCTAAGAAATTCTTAGCTGCAAACTGCTTTCCTCCTGAGAATTCCTACATTCAGTTATTTCACATGCAGATATCAACACAGGTATCAAGCACTATGATCAGGGCCCAAGATAAAAAGACACATAAAATGTAGGACCTGTTTTCAAGACATTGACCATGGAAAGGGGATTTGGGGAGAGAACAGAAATATGGTTTAAGAGTGGTAGGAGCCAAAGAAACTTTATCTAGAGCAGCCTAAGATCTTGAGACAACTTTCAGAAGAAGTGCCAGATTAGATAAGTACGGAGAGGGGAAATCAAAACTGGAGGAGAGAGACCATTTCAGTCCCAAGGACACAGTAGTATGAGCAGAGATGGGGAGGGAAATGTGTACAAACAAGGTAGTGAACTTTTAGAGATCAGATGACAAAATCTATACATATACTGTATATGAATTTACGTGTTACGCACATATATACATAACCTGAAAGAGGGAGAGAAAGACCACCGACGGTGACAATGTGTCATGACCAACCAAGGATTGTGTTTAGTCTACTTTGTGTTAAAGGTCATACACGGGGCGGGGGGAGGAGAAAAACCAGGAGATAATGTATTTTTGAGATATTTGCTGATGGAATCCATACATTTCTAGACTTATTTCGGCCTCAGTTGATTTTACGTTCGCGCTCCTCAGCCAGCAGTCCCAAACGCGGTTTCTTTCCTCCAAGAGCAAGACCGAAGCTCAGAGCCGGAACCACCAGGGCGGAAGCCGCTCTAGAGCGGAGCCCGGAAATAGAAAATGGAGAGGGCGGAGCAAACAGGAAGGCGGGGCTAAGGGGCTCCGTGAGCGCGAAGCTCCCTACTACGCAAGCGCAGTAGCGCGCCTCGCCGCTATGGCGCCGGCGCAGTTCTGTCAGCCGCCGATGGTGGCGGCGACTTCCCTTCAGGAAGCCGGGTGTCCGCCCCTCCTCCCACCCGCCTGCTCGGCGGCGGAGGCGGCGGCGGTGGCAGCGGTGTTCCTGCCTCTCCGCCACCTCCACCGCAGCCTATCCCCCGGCCGGCGGCGTTGGCGGGGAGGGGGACAGTAGTTGTAGACGCCCGCCCCTGCCTCAGAGAAGGTGAGTTCCCGCCCCGGCGGCGGGGGCGGCCCGGCCTTCAGCCCTTCATCTCCCGCGGCCCAGTAGAGGCCCTGCGCGCCCCGCCCCGAGTACGCGAAATGGCCGACCGGGGCGCGGTCGGGCTCTCCGCGCCCCCCAGCACCCGTCGCCCTGGAGTGGGGCGCCAGGGCTCCCAAGTGGAGCGTGGAGGGCAAAGGGGCGCCTCACCTGCCGAGGGAGCTGAGGTCTGAGTGGGAAAAGAGGTCAGGGAGAGGAACGGGGTTGGAGGGAACATGCCCTGGACGGACGGACAGACAGACGAGATGAGACGAACGCCCGAGACGTGGAAGGGAGGGAACCTCCGTTTGGTGAAGTTCAGTATAGGGAGTTGAGACATCACAGCAGGGTACTTAGGGAGAGGTGGGCTGAGGAATTGGGGACTTCTAGGAAGTTACATGGGAGCCCAAAAGTGGCAGAGGTCTCCAGGGAAGAGAAGAGTAGGTGAGGGTTTTTTTGGGGGGGTGGGGGGGTCACCTTTTAGCATTTCTAGGCTTTTCGAGGCTAGACAGGTTACTAAGACTTCCAGACCCGTCTTGATAGTGATAGGAGTTTTGGTATGTATCGAATCAGTGCCAGAGATGAAGCTGGACATTAGCTAGAGCGATGGAAACAGGTTTTATCCCATTAGTACTGACAGTACGGGGAAAGCTGAGCTACATTCTCATTTGCTCAGAAGTGACCAGGCGTTTTAAAGGGAAAAAGTGGGTAAGGAGAGGGAAGGGAGCGCTCAAGTAGCATCAGGAAGGTGAAAAAACTACAAAGGGTTAGCTGCAAGTAAGCCAGCTGTGTCTGCTAGCTGGGCATTATCAGTTAGGCTTCTGTCCTCCCACAGAGACAGGAAGACTGGCTCTGTCCTTCCTGATTATATTTCAAAGGAATGGCTTTCTGTTCCTTGAAAGACACTCCTGAGTTGTAGGAAATACCTGTCTCAAAAGGATATAGGAAGGATTCACAATTTTAAGCCTTTTTTAATAAACGTTTTGTTGTTTTTTTTTTTTTTTTTAAAGAAGCCAATACAGGGGTGTAGCTCAGTGGTAGATATTCTGCCTAGCATACATTAGGCTCTGTATTCCATCTCCACCACCACAAAAAAACAGGAGGGTAGGGGCCTGATCATCAAGTGTTGGCTACAACAAACAGTAAACTCTTGACAGCTCAGAGCTTTTCTTCAAGGGGCGGTGAAGGTGGTCCCTGCCTTAGGCTGCTAGAGGACATGTTCAATTTTGGCTCAGACTCTTTGCACAAGGATTTGGGGAGTTTTTACAGTTCTCACCAGCACATTTCCTGTAACAGAAAAGGCTATGCCAATCTAAGAGACTTACGGGTTTTCAAAGTGCTGCACTCCTGCAAACAGCCTGCTTATTGGCAACTGTGAAATAAGGCTTTAAAGCAGTTTTGTAAATGATTTTAGAATGTGGTGCTTTATTCCACTGCAGAACATCTCAGTAAAACATTGAGAGTATTCAGTTTCATAATTTTTAGTATGTGCTATGTTGCCTTATGTTACTATTTATCCCCAGAGGAAGATAATAGAAACCAGAGTATTACAGAATAATTAATTAATATTTCTTTTTCGAGGAGGGACATCATAAATATGTGGATGTCCATAAATAACTATAAAAATAATTTCTTTCTCTTGACATGTATTTTGTGTGCTGATCTGTATCTTAACACATTTCACTTTGGAGAAATGGAAAAATAGTAAAATTCCTTACAACATTTTTGTAGACACTTTATACCATTTCCATTCACTAAAAATATTTAATTAGAAATTTACTGCACCCAAGTGAGTGTCTTTAGTCAGCCCTATTTGAGACTTAAAAAACAAACAAATGAACTGGATGTTTTCCTTTTGTGCCAAACTTCCTGCCTGCCACCAAGTATGCCTGAGCAGCTTATTAGTGTCACGACTACAATTCTCTTTGGCCCCCATGGTCAGATCACAGGAAGATTTGGAAACAGCTCTTCATTTAAAAACAGCTTTCTGCCAGACTCAACATTTGAGGGGGTTTTTTGCAGTGACATTGAATATGAGCAAAAGACTAAAAGATGTCCGTTCACATTTGATGCCAGTTCAAATAACCTTTCTAAACTACTTTAAGATTGTAAAATGAAAATACCGGAATAGGAATCTTGACTAGTAATAGGTCTAGTGCTAGTTTCTCCACTAGCTGTATGATACTGAGTAAATCTGTAAATCCCAAACTTTCTGGATTTAGTTTTATCATATAAGGGTGGGATAATTGTACTAGCCCAGTTGTTCTCAAACAAAGGTGATCCCCCACCTCCAGGATATTTGCTTATCACCAGGCAGGGAGGGACATGGTAAGTGAGCATGTGCTGTAGGCATCTATTTGGTATAGGCCATAGATGCCACAAAAATGCCTAAAATGATTTTAATAACCCCACATACACAATACAGGATTGTCCTACCCAAAATGTTAGCAGGGTCAAGGTCGAAGAACCATGTACTAACCAAACTAACAGTCCAATATGTAAACTAACATCACAACTGAAAGTGATGAACTGATTTAGCAGTTCTCTGTTGATGTTCTTTCATGGTGTAGCTATGTACTGTAATAGTAATTCATAAAATATTAAACTTTGGTCTACAATGTCCATCAGATGACAGTCAAAGATTAATGAAATCTATAGAGTTGAGGTTGAGATTATTCACTAAGATTAGAAAGACAAAATACAAGGTAATTTTTTTTAAAAAATCACTTTTTGTCATTTTATTTCAGGTTAATACCCTTCATTAACAGTTCAGGTAACTGCCATTTGACAAATGATCAATATTTGATATGCTATTTAAAATCTTATTTAAGAGGTTAGGGGTGTGACTCAAATGGTAGAGAATTTGACTAGCAAATATAAGGCCCTGAGTTCAAACCCCAGGACCTTAAAAAAAAAAAAAAAAAAGGACTCAGTATATTTGTATTTTAGATAATTATAAAAGGCTATAATTGCCAATTGTGATAAACAAGAAGAGGAAAAAATGTTGCTTGGTATTAAATTAGATGACAGATAGATAGATAGATAGGCAGGCAGACAGACTATGTTAGAAGATTCCTGCAAAAGTTACCAAAGAGCTGTCATGCTCCCAGTTACTACAGTTTCATTTTCGCTTTCAAAATCCTGATAGGACCACTGAAACTGATTTGAGGCAGAAGACTGAGGCAGTAGGATCACTTGAGCCCAGGAGTTAGAGCCAGCCTGAACAACATAAGACCCTTTCTCAAAAAAAAAGAAGTGTCACATCCCTTTGGTCAATTTGTGTATGTTCTGAAAACTTCTGTAATTAACTTTTTTACCTTGCTGACTTTAACTCAAATACAATTGAGTGTTTTAAAACAAATCAAAAGTAATTGAGAGCTGGGTGCTGGTGGCTCACCCTTGTTATCCCAGCTACTTTGGGAGGCTGAAATTTGGAGGATCACAGTTCAGGGCCAGCCCAGGCAAATAGTTCTTAAGACCCCCATCTCCACAATAACCAGAGCAAAATCAATTAGAGGTGTGACTCAAGTGATAGAGCACCTGCTTTGCAGTCATGAGGCCTTGAGTTCAAACCCCAGTTCCACCAAAAAATAAAAATAGTTGAGATACTATATAATATGTTCACATTCTTTCTAAAATGTTTCTTGGTTGGTTGAGAGGCTCAAGTGGTAGAGCTCCTGCCTAGCAAGCATGAAACCCTGAGTTCAAACCCCAGTACTGCCACAAAAGAAAAGTCTGAGGCTACATAAAGAAAGTAAAATGTTTCTAATTCACAGTTACCTTGAGCACATATATACCCTGGCACTGAAATTAAGCTTAGTTTGAAGATACCCAGTATAATTAAATGTTTATGGGAGTTTCAAAGTCATGCTTTTTGCAAAAGTTAAAACAATATAGACATGTACACAGAGCAAAATAAATGTTAAATGTTCTCCCCTACTTTCCTAACCCCGTTTCCAAAATTCCATTAGACTTAGTCTGTATCTTTCCAACTTTATAAAAATTCAACACACAATATTAAACTATCCAGTTGGACTTACACGAATCTGTAATATAACCCAATATCAAAGTTTAGTAATTATTTCAGGGATTCAGGCCATTGAGAGACTGAGATAAAGCAGAGAGGTATCTGATAAGTGAAAGATGTCTCCCTAGACCATGTTTTCTCACATTAACATGTAAATCTGCCCCAGAATTATATATGTTTCTAAGTGAGGTTCATCAGTAAATTATTAACCATTTCTATTACACCCCAGGGAGTTTTATGGCTTATTCCTGGGGAGCTGTGCCTCATAGATTTTGGGCTTATTTACTATCAATAATCATTAACCAGGGACATCTTACTGAGAAAATTTTAGAGAAGAGGTCTCTCTCCTAGCAAATATCATTAGATATATATGGTTCAAACTCATTCATTTAAATTGCTACATAAAAGTACACTCTTTTTGTTTGGAGTTTTTTATTTTCTTTTTTTTGTATTAGGATTTGAATTCAGTGCTTTACATTTGCTAGGCAAGTGCTCTACCACTTGAGCCATGCTTCCAGCCCAGATGTATAGTTGTGATGTTACATGATTAGCATCTGTATTACACATTTTATGTTGCTGTAACAGAATACCACATTGGATAATTTATAAAGAGATTTATATCTCAAAGTTCTAGAGGCTGGGGATTTCTATACTAAGGTGCCTGGTGCATCTGGTTGGCCTTCTTGTTGTATCACCCCATGGCAGAAGGTGAAAGAGATCAAGCTTGCTGCCTCAGGCCTTCTTAAAATTGACATTAATCCTCTCAAAGTGGTGCCTTCATGACCTAAATACCTTTCATTAGGATCCACCCTCTCAGCACTATTGGACTGGGGGTAAAGTTTCCAACACATGCTTTTTGGGGGTCATATTCAAACCATAGCATTATCCTGTATATAAACTGGTAAACTTCTGTAAAATAAATTTCAGCTGTTAGGAACTTAGATTGAAGTGTAGACTCAAGTGTAAATACAGTAGTTTTGGAGTAGATTATGAGGGAAAAAACTTACGGCAAACATTCTAGATGTTAACGTAAACATTGACTATAGCCTTCAGGAGCTTATACAACCTTGTTGAGTGAAATTCGTGTGGTCATGTTTGTGCAAACTATGGGGGAGGGTTGCCTGCCACAGGTAAAGATGGTTGGTAGTTCCTGTGATTCTCCGATGACTTTAGTTATACACCTGCTGGGGTTGATTCCAGGTACTCCCACCACTACCCCCAATAAGTACCAGCCCACAGATGTTCAAGTCCCTTCTGTAAAATGGGGTAGTAGTTACATAAAATGTAAGCACATTCTCCCATATATTATAGATTACCTGTAATACCTAATTTAATGTAAGTAGTTACTATACTGTATTTCTTAAGGAATAATGACTAGGAAAAAAGTATGTGTTCAGTACAGGCGTGATTTTTAAAGATATTTTCAGTCTGCATTTGGTTGAATCCTAAGATGTGGAAGCCCTAGATGTGGAGGATTTACTGAAGTTAGAATTAGTGATTCTCATATGGATTGCATTTCTTGAGATTGTTTACTATAAAACAAAATGGTATGGCTGGATTTCTTATCTTTCAACATTGGTGCCCCAGACCATTTCCATAAGAGTCCAGTCTTCTAGTGATACCCCAGTAAGTTTTCCTTTAGAGTGGACCAAATAAAAATGTTACACCCAAGCATGGTGGCACACAGCTATAATCTCACCTACTCGGAAGGCTGAAGCTGGAGGATCACAAGTTTGAAGCCAGCTGGGCAACTTAGTGAGACCTTGTCTCAAAATTTTAGAAAGGGCTGAGGAAGTAGTTCAGTAATAGAGCAATTAACTAGCATGCACAAGGCTCTGGATTCCTTCTCCAGCACTGCAAAAGAAAACAAGTTAACCATATGAAATATTAGAAGCATGTATCTTTTTTTATTAAGCAGTACTAAGGGTTGAACTCAGGGTCTCACACTTGATAGGCAGGCACTCTACTATTTGAGCTACTCCTCCAGTCCTACTTACTAAATATCTTCATATTGCCATTCTGAGCAGAAAGCAATAAACACTTGGGAAATTAAAGTTTAAGATTATCTATGAAATGATACTACTAGTTGAGAATTGAAAATATTACTTAATGTTTAATATGATTTTCTGTCTTATTTTCTCCAGAGATAACCACATTCAATGAATAAATACAGCTTTTTATACAAGGCATCTGTGGAGTAATGCTACAGTTTGAGTAGTGAAAGACTTCACATTATGAGGTAAGTTAAAAATAAAAAGAATATATCCTACAAATGCTTTTCAATGTAGCAGGAAACTTCATACATGTCATGTTATTTAGTCCTTCTAAGAGCCCTGTAAAGGGAGTGGTATTGTCCTTTTGATGGATGAGACAAGCTCAGAAAAGAGAAATAACTAACTCTTAAGCTCATTTTCTTTTCCCTGCATCTTCCATTGTCTCCAGAAAGCCACCATATCCTTAATTATAGAAATATGAGAGAAGTTATAAAGCTTGAGCAGGAAACTATTAGTAAGAATCAAGAGATATACCCTCAGAGGCTTCCCTTGTAATAGTTGAAGGTTATAAACACAATATGAGCAACCTTACCCTGAACTTAGCCTTAGAAATTATAGAGCTAGAATGCAAAATGTCTAATAGGTTATAGCTGAAGAAAATGATGGAGAAGGTTAGTGATTCTCCTTAGCTAGTCACAGGCATGACTAAGCATGAAAATTTGATCTGATCTGATTCCTTATCCAGTGTTCTTTCCCTCTATATGATATAGCTTCTTATTCCTTATCTTTCCCATATAAGGGTATTCTAGAGAAAAAAAAATAGTGTTTTGAACACTACTACTTATGTGTACTACATTACAGTAGTCTTTTTCCTTCTCTGTTCTCTTTGTACTCTGAGACCTGAAAAAAGCTATTGGATCTCTTTAGAAATCTGGTACTGGGATACCAAAAGTACTCGATTAATTTACTTACATGAAATGTAAAGCCAGTTACGCTGTTTTAAAGAATTCATCTAATTCTGCTCATTAGTAATGTTGTCAGAAACTGAATTTTAGTTCATGCGTGGATGATATTAAAGTAATAATTACAGTCATGTCTTAACCTTGGATTGAATGGATTTGGATTCATGTCTCAACTCCACCATTAATTGCTGGGCAGGTCATTTGTACCTCTTTATGTTTCTTCAGACAGATTAGTGAAAAGCGATAGTCAAAGGCAACTCTCTGAACTTGAGTTGCTTTGAAAATTTTGAAATAACTTTATAAGATTATAAAGTTAATATCAATATAGAAAAAGACATACAAATACAAGAAAATAAAGAACATTCTTAATTGTGCTTGGAAAATGTTAGTTTCTCCCTTTTCCTTATATCAACATTTTAGTAATGTGGTCAGTTTTAAACTCATTCCAAGATGATTCTCTATTAGGTCTTGAACCCACTGAGTTTATTCATTCTCTTACTTAAGTTTGTAAGTGAGCAGTACAGACTTGTGACAGTTTCGGGATGTCATAGAGGGCCCAGGCATCTTCTGTCTTTGGTCTAAGGCAATAACTTCCTTACTCATATGATGACTGAACAGCAACCATGGTCTCTTCATTCCAGAAGCAGGAGGGCCAAACCCTCCTGATGTCCTGTACAGCACTTAAACGTTCTTTTTATTTGACCAGAAGTTATTCAGATAGCCACATACTGCTTTAAGAATGACCAGAGGACTGGTGGAGTGGCTCAAGATATAGAGTGCCTGTTCAGCAAGTATAAGGTCCTGAGTTCAAACCCCATACCACCAAAAAAAAAAAAAAAAAAGAATGGCCAGAAAATAGTCTTTTAATTAACTAGTTATGTTGCCTAGAGTTTGTTACCAAAGGGGAAAAAAAGTATGTTGGAAGACAATTGGTAGTTTCTGTCACCAATAGGATTATAAAAATTGTTGGCTTCTAAAGCTAGACACAGCATACACCTATAGTCCCAGCTACTCTGGAAGCTGAGGCAGAAAGATCATTTGAGTCCAGGAGTTCAGGGTTAGCCTGGACAATTTAGTAAGATCCCATCTCTCAAGAAATGAAGAAAAAAACTGGCTTCTATACTGTAGGATTATTTCTACTGAAGCCGTTACTTGATTTGAAAGGAAACAAAACTCTATTCTTAAAACTCTTAGTTCAGACCAAACACATTAAAACTCATGAATAAGTACTATTTTCAGACTGAGAGGTATGAGTTTGGAATCATTTATTCTTCTTTTGGAATCACTTATTCTTAAAATAATTACTAGTTTTTCCAGGGATAAAAAAAAACAAAACTCAAAAAGTTAGGATTGATTTCAAATTTACAGGATGCAAATAGTAAGATAGATTTTATGAATTTTAAGATGCTTAGTCTGTGTTGATTGTGTAGTTATAAACTTTGAATTATTTAATCTTTATAACAAGATTGTGCTTGGTTTCAGGTGAATGGGAGTAGAGTATTGGACAAAAAAAATAAATGTTGTAATCTCTGCATCATGGTGTCTTAGCTTCCTGGTTGTTGCACAAGCTCACTATTTGCAGATGGTTCATATAGAGAAACTAAAGCAATTAATGGGTGAATATGATCAGATTTCTCCACCAAGTCCTTGGCCTGATAAGGGTAAGGTTTCATTCACCTATTCATATCTGTGCCATTTGTGGTCTTTTGAAGCATAATGTCTTCAAGGACCATGTGCTTTTACTATGTACTTTATTTCTTTTTATCATTGTATTAGTATGCCACTTTTTATTTGCCTACTTGTCAGTGGATGGACATTGGGATTCTTTCCACTTTTTATCACTGATAATATTTATTCCATTATGATTATTCTACCATTTGGCTTATCAATTCACCTATTGATTGACATTTCAGTTTTGGTTTCTTTTTCCCTTTCTGGGGCTATTACAAATAAAAATGCTGTGGACACTCATGTATAAGTCTATGTATAAACAAGTATTTCCTTTTCTTTGGGGTAAGTGGTATAACTGGATCATTTGGTAATGGTCATTTGATATGTGTAACTTCTTAAGAAACTGCCAAAATGTTGTCTAAGTGGTTGTACCCTTTCACATTCCTGCCAGCAATATGTGAGAGTTCCAGTTGCTCCACATCCTCACCAAGTATTGTCAGTCTTTTTAATTTCAGTCATTCCACTGAATGTGCCATGGTACCCATTTTGACATTAATTCACATTTACTTGATGATTAATGGTTTTCAACATCATTTCATGTGCTTATTGGCTATTTAGATATATATTTTTTTCTGAATTATCTGTTAAAATATTTTGCCCATATTTAATCAAGTGTTTAATTACTGTCCTAGTCAGAATTGTTATACTATTTAAGTTGAATAGGCACTAATCTTTCTAACTCACCACATTAGGCTTCATTTAGACTTTTCTTTTTCATATCAAGTTCTGGAAAAATAATTGATCATTAGGGACTCTGAAGTGCTTTGTCAGGCTTGTTTCTGTTAAAGGGACTCAATATTCATTTCTACATGGGTTTTACTGCTGCCTCCTAAGTTTTGGAGATAAAAATATATCACCAGAAATGCTTAGGGCATTATCATCTCATAGTGAGTATACTTTTTGCTATTTTTTTTTTACTTATTCGGGATTTGATGTAGGGGAAAGACAATCAGGAATAGTACTGCCCACCATACTCCAACCCTCCTCCCCCCAAATCAAACAGCCAAACAAAATCTCTTATATCTTCTGTAAATTACTTATGAAACTTTTTCTATATCAGTTCTGTCCCCACCATGTTCATCTCCATTTTCTCCTGTTTCCTCCCATAATCCTCCCACCAGTACTTTGAGAGAACAAACCAGAAGGCATTCTAGAATGCTTTTTTCACCAATCAGAAGTAATGGAATGAAATCTTAAGTGCTGTGCAGAGATACAGAACTCTGTTCCCTCATCTTCTCTTATGCCCTATCCCCAAGAGGAGTTTTCATTTCGTAGCTGAATTTCTTAATTTCTAGCATTCCCAAACCATTTTACAAACATCCTTTTATTATTAAGCCATACAGTACTGTAGTCAGGTGAGTATGTATGTTTATTTTGTTTCAGTAAACTGAAGATTTTGACTATCAAATTAATTCTCCATTGTTCTGCTACTCTCAGAAAATAGTACACAGGAAACTGATTCATCAGAACTTAAGAAATTATCTAAACATTCAGATCAGGCCATCTACCACAGATGTGTGGTTTTTATTCACACATCCCTACATGTCTTACATTTTTAGCCCTATGACATTAACCCTATATGTCATCTTTGTACACATATTCTCCCACTTTAGAAGGGTAAAGTTACTTGTGAGTGGCCTGGGAGATGTTTAACCATTCCTGTGCTACTTTTGACATACATTAGCATAATACTTAACTTTTATGCTAAAGTAGGTTTTAATTTGTTCAGATTTTGGTTTTGTTTTGTTTTGTTTTTTAAGCTCTTTTCAAGAGCAAAGGAATTATTCAGAACAAAATAATCTAGCAAGGATTTTTTTCCTGTCTTCTCTACAGAGAATCCCTTTTTGTCAACCTAATGAAGCATTCAAAGAAGTCATCTGACTCTTTTCAAGATGAACTCGAAGATTATATTAAAGTACAGAAATCCAGAGGCTTAGAGCCAAAGACTTGTTTCAGAAAAATGAGAGAGGACTATTTGGAAACCTGTGAGTACAGAGAAGAGGTTGATTCCAGACACAGGTATAGAATGTTTGATCAAAGACTCCCATCTGGAACTATGCAGACCTACCCAAGATCATGCAATATTTCACAAAAAGTAGAAAACCGGTTGCCTCAGTGGTTACCAACTCATGACAGCAAGCTGAGACTAGACTCTCTGGGCTACTGTCAATTCACCAGGGACTGTTTCTCAGAAAAACCAGTGCCCCTGAACCTTAGTCAACAAGAATATAATTGTGGTTCATACAATGTAGAATCCGGAGTTCACAAGCACCTCTCCTTAGAACACAGTACCAGTGCCCCTCAAACCAGTCGTAAACAGATACATCAGAAGAGGAAAAGGCACCCAGAGGAAGGCAGAGAAAAAACAGAGGACGAACGGCCCAAGCATAAGAATAAAAGAAGTTCTGAGGAAATGGATTCAGACAAACATAAGAGCATCCAAAGTAAAAAAACAAAGGTGGAAACAGAAACTGTACAGGTCAGTACAGAAAAGCTTAAGGATCGAAAGCAGAAAAAAAACCGAGGTGCATCCTCTAAGAAAGAGGACCGTAAGCATAGAAAAGAGAAAAAGGAACATGGCAAAGAAAGGACAGAGGAGGAAATGCTTTGGGACCAGTCTATCCTTGGATTTTGAAGTTAAATTGAAAAAAATAGTTGGAACCTGGTTATATGATGTTCATGTTCTTACCACTTTTCTTATGTGAGCAGATACTTTTAATTTCTAACAAAGGCCAAGTGAACATGAAGTATTTAGTATACTTGCTCTTCACCATGGAAATTACTTTTCCTCATTTTCCAAAAGAATTACTACGTTTTTCTTATATATAATCTAACTTCCCTTTATGAGAGTGGCTCTTACTTATCAAATTGCTGTGATGGTGAAATTATTTTCCCCTAGTAGATGATTTATTTTAAATTGGAGGATTTGTAGACTGCAGAATCTGTTTCTTTTTTGGGTTTGTTTTAATTTTGAGTCAAGATTTTTTTAGTTCATTAGGTTTCTCTATGATGCAATTTAGGTTTTTTTTTTCCTTTGTTCTAACTTGCAATGTGTTTTCTAGGTTGAAAAGTGAAATACATTATAATAATAATAAGCTTATATTACATATAGTTTTAAAATTTTCAAAGAGTCTTCATACAAAATCAGTTTATATTCTGAAAATGTTTATAATAAAGTGTTCTAATTTCTGCATGTTTTCTGTCAAATCTGTTCCTACTTACCTGTGATGTTCTTTTGGAAGAAAAGCAGTAACTGGGTAGTTTGTACTTAAGTGTTAAGATCTTTTTAGTAAATCACACTATGAACTTGTGAAAATTTCTTACCTACTACACCAGGCTTATTCATATTTGAATGCAGTTTTTAGCACAGAAATCTATGGCTGGCCACAATTTTTCCAAATAGTTAAAGAGATGAATTTATAAGAAATAAAATTCCAAAGCCAGGCACTGGTGACCCATGCCTATAATCCTAGCTACTCAGGAGGCAGAAGGATCAGAAGGATCTCAGTTCAAAGCCAGCCCCAGGCAAATAATTCAAAAGATTCTTACCTTGAAAAAACCCTTCACATAAAAGGGCTGGTGGAGTGGCTCAGGGTGCAGGCCCTGAGTTCAAACCTCAGTACCACAAAAAAAAGAAAATTAAAATTCCATTAGATTATTCTATCCTGGCAACACTATAAGAATTTTCAGAAAGATGCCAAGGTATGATTCAAATGCAGCAGTTAGCACACATCTGAACATTAGTCTCTACTAAATATATCATGTATATAATTTTTTAAATATTTTATTAAAACTATAGAAATTGGTCAGGAGAAGACTATAAATATGTGATACGATAATCTTGAGGAAGCCATTACAGCTTGCACAGTAATTTTCAAAACTTTTAGAACTTTTTTCCATAAAATGTCATGGGGGGATCCTGTTCCCCACCTCAACCCAATATTCAAATAGATTATATAAAGCTGGTTAAAGCTGAGCCTTTTTTGGCACTTGTTTCCTCTTTACTTTTTGTTTCTAAGGCTTCTTCAAAGATAGCATTTCCCAAAAAACAGAACCTAAACAATTGAAGGTTTAGGGAGGCAAATTCTGGCTAAATTTGAAAAATAATTGTCAAAAACAAGTTTAAAGAATGGAATTGACCAGTGTAACATGAACACATATTGAGAGCACTGTGCCTACACTATGCCATGAAGGAACCTGAGAAAGAAAATGGGAATTTGGGCTGTTTCTCATAGACATCTTGCAACCCAACAGAAAAAGCCAGCTAGTCAGAGGGCAGTCTCAGTCCAGGGTGGAAAGGCTACAATAGCAGTGGCAAGGGATGTTGAGGCGATCCAGTGTAACTGACTAATTGGAATGGGAGAAGACTTTGGGGAAAGGTTTCACCAAACAAGACATTGAAGCAGACATCTACAAGGACCAGTTCCTTAGAAGAAGAAATGGGAAGTGTATTCCTAATAGAAGCCACCTGATCAAAAAGTCTATAAAGAAATCCATAAATTCATGTTTGACAAATTGGAATTTTCTCTGTTATGCTGAGCCTGGAAAGCAAAGAAGTCTCCTATAAGCTATGTTAAGGAACTTGGGTTTGTCACTGGGACAGAGAGAAGCTATTAAAGGCCCTGGGCAAGTTTGAGTTCTCTCTTTTAAAAATCTAGAGGATTTGACTTCTGTCATCCCAATTATCCTAACTCCTTTCATTACATCCTACAGTATGTCTATATGGAGTTGGTTGCCTGGCAACCAGAAAGGGTGCTATAGGAAATGTAAGGTCCCTTGGAAGAATCATCAGAGGAAGCTCAAGAAACCATGAAGAAATCCAGAGGAAAGGAGTTTTTAAGACAGGTTGACTATAAGGCACTGTCCCTCAGAGCTTAGATGAAAGGACTTGTGCCTCATGAGTTGAGGGAACAAGGAAGTAGGCCACCTCTGAAACAACACCCCACTAGGCATTATGTGCATAATTTGTTACATGAAACAAATTACGGAGTTGAGGCAGAGCAAAACCAGAACACAAAAGACCAGGCAGGAGGCTGCCTCAAGTCCTGGAAAGAACATGATTGGCCTGAACCAGACCAGGGCAGTCAAGTAGAGCAGCAATGGTGATGTTCATGTTGTGGCTCTTGCAGTCCCGAGGACGGTGATAATGCTTACTGACATGGACTCCAGGAGGAGGTGGAAGGAGTACATTAGTTGGGGGTTAGAAAATGAAGTTCGAGGAAGGGAGGGAGGGTGACAAAAATAACTCCATGAAGTTCAATTTTAGACATTTTGAACTTCTGCCCATCCCAATGGAGAGGATCAGTAGCAAGATGTTTGAATTTGGAGCTCAGGAGAACAATCTGGGATGGAGACAATGTTTTGGCAGGCATGGCAGATCAGAGCAGCTCACATCATGCCAGCCAGGAGGCAGAGAGAGAATGTAATTGACTCCTTTTTCCCTTTTATTTCATCCATGCCCCCAGCTGTGGGGTGGTGCTGCCTACATTGAGAGAAGGTCCTCCCCATTAGTTAACCCTCTCAGAGATATCCAGGGGTGTGCTTTACTAATCTAGATGCTTCTCAATTTAATCAAGTTATCATGAGTAACCATCACAGTGTGTGTATCTGTATATTCATATATGTATGTTTATGTACATCTATAAATACAACTATTCATATACATATATTTTGTATATGTATAAATACCAGCTGGGTGTCCTCTAATCCAACTCAACCTGTTCTGTCTACCTGAAGATAGAGTCAGATCCCACAATGTGAGTCCTCCAAACTCCTCCTCCTCTCCCCCTCCCACTTTAGATGTGAATCATAAGACCCAGATTGTGACCTGTGCATCTCACTAAGTGGCTATAAACCAGGGTTTATAGCCTCATCTCTCTACTGGAATTTTATTGATTGGCTAGTGCAGTACAACTCACAGAACTCAGGGAAACACTTACTTAGACTTACAGGCTTATTATAAAGGGCATTACAAAAGGTACAAAGGCATGCATAAATTGAGTCATCTGGAAAAGGGCACAGAGCTTTCCTGCCCTCTCCACGCAAGCCAACCTCCAGGAATCTCTATGTTCAGTTATCTGTAAGCTCCCCAAACCTGCAGCAATAAGAATATCCCTTCCTGTTGGGTACTGGTGGCTCTTGCCTATAATCCTAGCTACATGAGAGGCTGAGATTGGAAGGATCACAGTTCAAGGCCAGCCTAGGGAAATAGTTTGTGAGACTCCATCTCCAAAATAACCAACCAGAGCAAAATGGGCTTGGAGGTGTGGCTCAAGTGATAGAGCACCTGCTTTTTGCAAGTGCAAAGCCCTAAGTTCAAAGCTCCAGTCCCACCAAAAAGATAAAAAAAGAATATCCTTTCCCTACACATTTCAATATCATTGAATACATTCAATTTGATGGCAGTGCCATCAAAAATAATTCCTCTTAGTCAGGAAGCCATGGCTCATACCTATAATCCCAGCTACTCAGAAGGTAGACATCAGGTGAATCACGGTTTGAGGCCAGCCTGGGCAAAAAGTTAGTGAGGCCCCCCCCCCATATCAATCAATAAGCTGGGTGTGGTTGCACACTTTTGTGATCTTAGCTATAGGAAAAAATGAACAGAACATACAAGACTTATTGGACACCACTAAAAGACCACATATACATACAATCAGAATAGATGAGGGTTGAGAGCTTCAGGATAAAAGCAAATAAAATGTATTCAGTGAAATAATAGCAGAAAATTTCCAAAATCAAGAAAGATACAGACATCCAGTTACTGGAATATTTAGAACCCCAAATAGATATGACCAGAAAAGAACCTCTCCACATTATATTAATTTATACTTAAACTGTCAAAAGTACAGAGTTGTGACATACTCAGTGGTAGAGCACTTTCCTAGCATTTTCAAGGCCATAGGTTTAATCCCCAGCACTGCAAAAAAAAAAAAAATTACAGAACAGAGAAAGAATATTAAAAGTTGCAAGAGAGAAGTACCAAGTCACGTATAAAAGTAAGCCCATCAGAACAACAGCAGATTTCTCAGCAAAAACTCTAAAGGCCAGGAGGGAATGAAATATTCAAAGCCCTAAAAGAAAATAACTGCCAATCTAGATTACTAGACCCAGAAAAATTATCCTTCAGAATTGAAGGATAATAGAAGATATAAAGATGTCCCAAGATAAGCATAAACAAATGTAGTGTCAGTGGCTCACACCTGTAATCCTAGCTACTCAGGAGGCAGAGATCAGGAGGATGAAGGTTAAAAGCTGCCCAGGAAAATAGTTCAAAAGACCCTATCTTGAAAAACCCCATCACATAAAAGGGCTGGTGGAGTGTCCCAAGGTGTAGGCCCTGAGTTCAAGATCCAGTACCACAAAAGAAGAAATAACCACTCAACCACCATTATAGATGATACTTGAATCCTACACCCAGAAAAGAAAGTAAGAAAAACCCAATCACGAGAGCATAGGAAATAAGAGTGGATAAGCAAATGAGAATTAGGAAAGAATTAAGCATGATTAGCTCAGTAAACCATCAAACCTCTAAGATGGATAAGGGAGAAAAGAAGTGAAAATAGATTATCTAAAACAACCAGAAGAAAAGCAACAAAGTGGCAAGGGCTACTACATATCTTTTAATGATAATCCTGAATGCAAATGGTCTTAATCCTCCAATTAAAAGACACAGACTGTCTTGATTGTATTAAAAAAAATAATATACTGCCTGCATGAAACTCACCTCACTGGCAAACTTAAGCACAGACTAAAACTGAAGGTGTAGAAAATGATAGTCCAAACAAATGGAATTCAAAAGCAAGCAGGAGTAGCTTCAAGTCAAAGTTGACAAAGGGAACAACCCAATGTACATAATATGTATGTTTGTGTGTGTGCATAAATACATATACCAAACATTAGAGAATGTTATAAAATAAGCAGTATAATAAATGGAGAAATGAATTTTTAAATTGTCCTTATTTCTTCAATAGCCCATCATTCTTTCAAAAGTATATTGTGCAAGCATATTGTTTCATTTGATTCTAAAAGAATTCCTAGAATCAAATGAAAATGGCCCCAGTACAATAATAGTGGGTGGCTTAAATACCCTACTCTCACCAAAAAATAGATCATCTAGACAGAGAAAGTCAACAAAGAAACATTAGAGTTAAATTGCAAATAGATCAAGTGGACTTAATACATCTCTGCAGAGCATTCAAGTAGTTACAGAATACACATTCTTTACATCAACATATATAACTTTTTCCAAAATATCTCATATTTTAGGCCATAAAGCAAGTCTAAACAAATATCAAAAACAAAATAATTTCTTACATCTTATCAGATCAGAATGAAATGAAACTACAAGCCAACAACAAAAGAAACTACAGAAATTATACAAACATGTCTAGATTGAACAATACACTTTATAATAAATAGTGGGTCAATGAATGAGCAGTGGGTCATTGAAGAAATTGGAGAAATTTTAAAATTCCTAAAATAAGGACTGGGAATGGTGGTGCTACACAAAGACAGAGATCAGGAAGATAGAGGTTTGAGGCCAATCTAGGCAAAAAGTTAGCAAGATTCCATCTTAACAAACAAGTAAGGCATTGTAGTACATGCCTATTATCCCAGCTACGTGTGAATTACATAAGAGTATTGAAGTCCAAGACCGGCTTTGGCAAAAATCACAAGGCTATCTAAAAATGTAACCATAAAAGTAAAAAAGGCTTGGGGGCATGGGGCTCAAGTGGTACGGTGCCTGCCCAGCAAGACCAAGGCCCTGAGTTCAAACACCAATGCTGCCACCCAAAAAATTTCTACAATCAAATGAAAATAGAAACACAATATACCAGAACATGTGCGATACAGCAAAAGAAGTACTAAAAAAGGATGTTTATTACTAGTAGTCCCTACATTGTGTGTGTGTGTGTGTGTGTGTGAGAGAGAGAGAGAGAGAGAGAGATCTCAAATAAATACCCTAATTATGCATTTCAAGGTCTTAGAAAAACAAGAACAAACCAAACTCAAAAACCAGTAGAAGGAAGAAAATAGTAAATATCAGAAATAAACTAGATAGACTAAAAGAACAATACAAAGGATTAGTGAAACAATAAGTTGGTTAGTTTTCTTTTTGGCAGCACTGGGGTTTGTACTCAGGGCCTCATGCTTAGCTAGGAAGGTGCATTTACTGCATGAGCCACGTTGCTTGGCATGAGAGCCAAGTTGCTTCTTTAAAAAAATAAAATTAAATCTTTAGCCAAACTAACCAAAAGAAAGAGAGAAAAAGTGAAAGTAGACACAAAAAGGGGTATTACAACAAATACCACTGAAATCCCTAGGATCATTAGGGAATATTTTGAAAAATTATATGCCAATAAATTAGAAAACTTAGAATAAATGGCCAGATTTTTAGACCTATAGAATCTACCAAAATAGACTTAAGAGAATATTGAAATAAACCTAAATAGATCAGTATCAAGCCATAAGATTAAAGCAGTAATAAAAAGTCTCCCAACAAAGAAAAGCTCAGGACTGAATGGATCACTGCTGAATTTTACAACTATTAATGAAGAATTAATATTAATGCTCCTCAAACTATTCCATAAATAGAAAAGAAGGAAAATTCTCCCAAAATTCAGCATTACCCTGCTGCCAAAATCTGATAAGGACAAAACAAACAAACAAAAAAACTAGACACTGGTGCATGACTCAAGTGGTAGAACACTTGCCTAGAAAGCAATGGGCCCTGAGTTCAAACCTCAGTACTTCCAAAACAGAATAATAAGAAGAAAACTATAGACCAATATCCATGATGAACATAGATACAAAAATTCCTCAATAAAATACTTGCAAACAGAATTAAACAGCACATTCAAAAGATCATACACTGTGATCCAGCTGGTTTCATTAGGGATGTGAGGATGGTTTAACACATGCAAATCAATAAAATATAACACAGCATACATGCAGAATCAAGAGTACAAAGCACATGATCATCTCGATAGACGCATTAAAGAGACCTTTTAAAATTCAGCACGCCTTCACCATAAGAGCTCTGGATAAACTAGATATACAATACGATCACACCTCAATGTGAAAAAAGGCTATATATGACAAACACATAACCAATGTCATACTGAATAGGGGAAAACTGGAAGCATTGCCTCTAAAATCATAAATAAGAAAAGAGTATCTACTCTCACCACTCTTATTCAATATAGTACTTGGAATCTTAGCTAGAGCAATTAGGCAAAGAAAGAAATAAAATGGACAGGAGAATGTCAAATTATCCCTAGATGATATGATTCTTTACTTAGAAAACCCTAAATATTCCACTAAAAGACTCTTAAAACTGATAAAATTCAGTAAAGTACCAGGCTACAAAATCAACAACAGTTTCCAGGAGTGGTAGCACATTCCTGTAATCCCATCGCTCAGGAGGTGGAAGTAGAAGGATTATGTGTTTAAGGACAGCCTGAGCAAAAAAAGAATCAACATACTCTGCCTTTAAAAAAGACTTAACATACAAAAAATAGTAGCTTTTCTATACTCCAAAAATGAAGTCACTGAGAAAGAAATCAGGAAAATTATCCCATTCATAACTACCTCAAAAAATTAAATACCTAAGATAAAACTAACCAAGGAGGTGAAAGACCTCTACAATGAAAATTATAAAATGCTGAAGAAATAAGTTGAGGACACTAAACCATGGAAAGGCCTCTCATGTTCCTTGATTGGGAGAATTAGTCTCACTGAAGTGCCCATGCTACCCAAAGTCATCTGCAGATTCAATGTCACCTCCATCAAAATACCAACAGCATTCTTCACAGAACTAAAAGACAATCCCGAAATTCATAAGGAAGCAAAAACCGAGGGCTGGCGATGTTGCTCAGGGGTAGAGCACTTGCCTAGCATGCACCAGGCCTTGGGTTCAACCCCAGCACCAAAAAAAAAAAAAAAAAGAAGAAGCAAAAAAGACCTGGAATAGCCAATGTGTGTTACTTTTTTGTTGTGACCAAATACCTAACAGAAACAATTTAATAAGAGGGATTGTTTATTTGGGCTCACAGTTTCAGAGGTGTTAGTTCACTGACAACTAGCCAGGAGGGCATGGTGGAGCAGAGCAATTCATATCATGACAAACAGGAAACAGAATAAGGGAAGAAAACAGGAAGAAGCCAGGTAAGATTTGCCCCCAGTGACCTGCTTCCTCCTAGGCCCCATTTCCACCTACCTTCCATCATTTCCCAGTAATGCCATCATGCTATGAATTCATAAAGGGATTGATCCATTCTTTACCTCAGAGCCCTAATGATCTAATCATCTCCAGAAACACCCTTACAGACACACCTACTTGCCCGTCACTAATTTCTCAATCCCAATCCGATTGCATTGGATTGCATTTCTCAATTCTATTCAAGTTGAAAGTTAAGACTACCCAACAGACAAAGCAATCCTAGGATCTCCTGGTGCTTACCAAAGGCTGTGTTCTTACATTGACTGTATAGAAAGAGAGGGGAAGAAAATATACCCCATATACAACTCAGTCCAGGCCCTGTGCCTGGTCTGTATTGTGAATTGGGAAGACATGGGGTGGGGGTGGGGGGGACAATGTTGGAGGCCTCACAATATTTGATTTTAAAATATACTACAGAGCCATAGTAACAGAAATAGCATGGTATTGGCAAGAAAACAGATGTGTATGTGGACCAATGGAATACAATAGAGGACCCAGAAATAAACCTATGTGTGTACAGATATCTGATTCTCCACAAAGGTACCAAAAACATACATTGGAGAAAGGACAGCTCCTTTAACAAATAGAGCTGGAAAAACCTATATTCACAAGTAGAAGACTGAAACCAGGTCCATATCTCACACCCAGTAGAAAAAAGTCAACTCAAAATGGATCCAAGAGCCTAATGTAAGCCTGAAACTTAAAATTAGAGGAAACACTTCAGATATTGACACAGGAAATGCTTTCCTGAATAGGATTCAAATAGTTCAGAAAATAAATGCAAGAATTGACAAATAATATTGAGGCAAGATCAGGGAAAATAAGAGATGGGAGACAGCAGCCAGGAATTCACACATAAGAATTATATTGAGGAACAACTTGATTAAAGGCATTTCTTTGCTTTAAATTTCACAAGCTGCAACATTTAATAAAAAAGAAAACAAACAGAAACAAAGGAAGAAACAAGGAAGAAACAGCAGTTCTCTTCCTCTGACCTTGCCCACTTGCTCAAATAATTAGTATGCTCTGGGAACTAAGCAAGGATATCTTTAATGAAAAAAAAGAAAGAAAAGAAGAGAGGGGGGGAAGGGAGGAGAAGAGAGGAGAGAAGAGGAGAGGACAGTGGAGGGAATGGGAGAGGAGAAGCGAGGAGGGAAGAGGGAGGGAGGGAAGACCGAGGGAAGGAAGAGAAGGAAGGAAGAGAGGGAGGGAGAGAGAAAAGAGAAAGAAAGAAGGGAGGAGAGAGAGAAAGAAAAAAAAGAGAAAGAGAGAGAGAAAGAAAGAAAAAAAAGAAAGAAAGAAAAGAAGGAAGGAAGGAAGGAAGAAAAGAAAGAAAGGTAGGTCACTTATCCTGGGAAAGAACACCTAAGAACATGACTTCCCAGAGCACGAGAGGTATTTACAAAGATGAACACCTGTCTTGAAGAGAGCATCCCTTTGAAGTCTCTGGGTCCAGCTGATAAAACAGTATAACAATAAAATTGATCAAATATACCAGGTGTCAGAACAAAGGAGAGCACTTATTCTAAGACAAATTTGAGCCAGACTCCCAACCTACTTTTTCACTATAAATACCCCAATGTTAGAGCACTTATTGCACCTGTTACCAGATGTGCTTGCGCCCGTGTTAGGTTGTGTATTATGTTTCTATCTTTGCTTTGCTTTACCAGTAAACTTTCTTGGTCTCTACTTCAATGTGTCCTAAAATTCTTTTTTGTGACAACCTCATGTATTTGGTGGCCAGGTTCATGGGTCCAGGGAAGAGGCCTCCTTCATTTTGGAGACTTCACTGAAGCATCACAAATTAAAAAAAAAACTTCAGCAAAGGAAGCAATTAACAGTGAAGAGAAAAATACATAGAATGATAGAAAATCTTTACCAGATATTCATCTGACAGAGGATGTGTGTGTGTGTGTGTGTGTGTGTTAGGACTGAGGTTTGAACTTAGGGCTTCATACTTGCAAAGCAGGTGCTCTACCACTTGAACCACACCCCCAGTCCATTTTGCTCTGGTTATTTTGAAGATGGGGTCTTGTGAAATATTTGCCTGGGATGGCCTCAAACTGCAATTCTCCCAATCTTAGCCTCCCAAGTAGCTAGGGTTACAGGAGTGAGCCACCAGTGCCCAGCTCTGGTAGAGGATTAATATCCAGAATATAGAGAACTCAAAGCAGGGCATGGTAGTTTATGCTTATAATCCCAGAATTTAGATGGCTGAGGTAGAAGAATAATGAGTTTGAGGGCCAGCCTGGACTATATAGTGAGTTCAAGACCAACATATGTGAGACCCTTCCCAAAAAAAAGGAAAAGGAAGGAAGGATGTGGTTCACACCTATACTCCTAGCTACCCCGGAGGCAGAGATCAGGAGGATCTCAGTTCAAAACCAGCCCAGGCAAATAGTTTGCAAAACCTATTTTGATCCAACACAAAAAATGGCTGGTGGAGTGGCTTAAGTGGTAAAGCAACCCCAGTACTGTAAAAAGGAAAAAAAATTAACAACAGAAGAACAAGTAATCCAATCAATAAATGGGCAAATAATCTGAAAAGATGCTTCTCAAAAGAAGTACGAATGACCAATAAATATATGAAACATGCTCATCATCTTCAGCCATCAAGGAAACGCAAATAAAACTTCACTGAGATTCCATCTTTCCCAATTTAGGATGGCTGTTATCACTAAATCAAAAAGTAGTAAATGCTGGTGAGGATGAGGGGGAAGGAACTCTTTTGCATATGCTGTTGGTGGAAATATAAATTATACAGTCACTATGGAAAACAGTCTGCTGGTTCTTTAAAAAACTAAAACCCTACTGTCATATGATCCAAGGAGACCACCCCGGGTACATACCTGAAGAAAATGAAGTCAGCATACAAAAGAGATACCTGCATACCCATGTTTATAGCAGTCCTATTCATAGCAGCCAAGTTATGGAATCAGCCTTGGTGCCCATCAATGGATGAATGGATAAAGAAAATGTGCTATATATGCGCAATGGAATATTATTCAGCCACAGAGAAAAATGACATGTTGTCCTTTGCAGCAAAATGGATGGAACTGGAGGTCGTCATGTCAATCAAAATAAGCCAGATCAGAAAAACTAGAATCATATGTGGAAACAAAGCCTGAAAGCAGAAGAGGAACTATTAGGAAAGGGGGAGGTGTGAGGAGTGGAGGAAGGGGAAAGAGGGAAGGCCGGAGGGTAGTTGGGAGGTTGGATGCTATCAAAGCATGGTTATAGGCTTGTATGGAAATAACACAATGATGCACATTAATTTGCACAATTAATAAGCATTAGTAATTATAATAGGGCTGGCAGAGTGGCTCAAGTGGTAGAGCACTTGCCTAGTAAGCATGAGGTCCTGGGTTCATACTCCAGTCCCACGAAATAAATTATTATTATTATAATCTAAAAAGATGAATAGAAAAAAACACTATAACCCTATAAGCTTGATTGTTAAATCTGACAATATTGAAGTTAATAATGTTTGTCCATCAAAAGATACTACCATAGAAATGAAAATGCAAAGCAAAAAGTGACAGACTTGAGCAACACATGAGCCAGCAAAGGGCGCATTGAGAATGTAGATAAGGATTAAGGCAAACAGCCCAACAGAAAAATGTGCAAGAGACCCCAAACAGCAGATCATAAAAGAGAAAATCCAGACAGCAAATATATAGATGCAAGGAGAGATGTTCAGTATCACTGTGAATAGGAAATACCAATTAAAATCACCGTAAGATGCAGAATCTAGGTTTGGCAATTGCAAGTGTTGAATAGACTGTGAAGCCCTCCAGCAGTGCTGGGGGAGGACATAAATTCCTAGATGATCTTCTGAGAAACCTTGATATTACTGTATCTTAGACTGTGCTGAATAACACAGAAATTCCACTCCTAGCAAACAATGCTATAGCAGTACAGGCTTTTGTACATCAGGAGATATGCACAAGAATATTCATGTTGCCAGGTGCCAGTGGCTCATGCCTGTAATTAGTTCTTTGGGAGGCCAACATCAAAAGGATCAAGGTTCCAGGCCAGCCCAGCAAATAGTTCAGGAGACCCCCATCTCCAAAAATAACCAGAGCAAAATACACTGGAGGTGTGGCTCAAGAGGCACAGCACCTGCTTTGTAAGCTCAAAGCCCTGAGTTCAAACCCCAGTCCCACACACACACACACACACACAAAAGTATTCTTGTAGCTCAACAGTAGGGTTCTTGCCTAGCATGCTTAAGCTTAAGTCTCTGGATTCCATTTCCAGCTTCAAGGAGTGGCAGGGGAAGAGAGCGGGGCGAGAGTTCATTTCAGCTAAGCATGGTCCCTCAGTTCTGTGATCTCAACATTCAGAAGCAAAGAAAATGTCTCAGAACCAAAACAAAGAAACAAAAAGAATATTCATGACAGTGGACTGGAATAATCACAGTGCCCGTGAGCAAACATCCTGTGATTATCTATCTCTGTCTATGGACATGCATGCATACACACACACATGCATATATTTATATATATACACATACATGTAATTCCTACAGTAGAGTACCATACAACTGTAAAGTGAACATGTTGTGATAAAATGCAAAAGTGTGCTTAACAAAGGAAGTACATACTGTACAACTCTAATTATACAAAGAAAAAAGAAGTAGGTGGGTCAGGGTGTTGCCCGGTGGTAGAGCACACGCAGCATTCGTGAGACCCTGGGTTCAATCCCCAGAAGCCCGTCAAAAAACAAAAAAACATAAAACTAAACCATAGTATTTGGAGACATAAGTGATAAATTATATAGAAAAGCCAAGATGAGATTACCATAAAAACAAAGCTAGTAGGGCACAAAAGTGGAGGTTGAGGTTAGGAGGGGAAAGGAGAAGCTTGCTGGGGTGTGGCAGTGCCTGCCTACTAACCTGAGCAGTATTTGGGTGGGCCTTGCCTTAGTGATAACTTGTCCCTGTAGATTTGTGGTTGGTGCACATTTGGCAGGTATACTGTGGTTCACAAATTGAGTGTTTATTAATTTTTTCAAGATAAACTCTTCAAACAGGATTTAACGACACTGCTGAGATTATAGACTGATTTTTGTTCCCAGGAGAACTTGGATGTTCCTTAGTGTATGTAATTGGATTTGTCTTTCCTGAGAGCCTGGAGCTGTGGATGAGAAGGTTTGAAACAAGACCCAGACAAAGGAAGAGGTGTGGCCTTCCGCTTGCCACTCCCAGTGTTCTGGGCCAGAAGTGTGAAAAGCTGAGCAGCTAGGAACCTGGAATTCTTCTCCTGGAGCTCAGAGTAACCCTTACCCTACGCTGAGGCTCCTTACTACTGAGGTTCTGCCCAAACACTATCCCAAACACTTGCAGGCTTGAGGAGGTGAGGGTTTCATCTGTGCGTGGGAATTTTCTCTCTAAACTATGCATGGTGGTGATGCCAGGTAAGAGCTGATCCAAATGTGTTTCTCATTTGTTCTAATGTGTAGAGGCATTTGAGCAATAGGAGGGAAGAGGGTGGCTGAGGTGCAAACCAGAGGAGGCTAGGTGGGAATCCAGCTATGGCGGAGAGGACTCCTTGAATCTGGGGTTTCTAGTGGACCAGAGCATGTAGGGAGTGATCAGGACCTTTCCTCACTGATTTATTCCCTCGTCAGTTACATCTTAATTTCATGCAAGATTGGATAGGATGAGGAAACAGCAGTGAAAAAGGAATATCTGCTCTTGTGAAGCTTACCTTCAAGTAAAAAGACAGAAAACAGACCAGATCTGTAAACAGAATGTCCGTAGCAACTTGCTCCTCACAGTGTGGCTGGGAAGGAGCAGCCCCTTGGAGTTGGGGAGAACAGCAGGGTCAGAGTTGGCATTTTTAACATTATCTGGAATCAAGGAGAAGGGAAGGACAGCAGACATTTCGGTTAAGCCCAGAGGAGAGGAGTTTTCCCAGGAGGTGGTGCGACAATGCAGAGGTAAAGAGTTTTGCATGCTTGGGGACTTGAAGTACAAGGGCTCTTAAGCCAGTGGTCTCCCTTTGTGGAGACCAGTGTGGTTGAAAGGCAGGAGCAAGGGGAAGGTTGTCAGAAAAACCAGGGACCTCAAGACCACAGTGTCAGGCCGTGTGGGCCCTGTGGACATCTGAGCTTCATTTGGAAAGAAATGACTTTCAGTAGAGGAGTAACAAGTAAAAGGATTATTCTGGATGATGGTTTGGAAATGAGTCAGCAAACTAGAGCTGGGAGGCCAATTAAGAGGTGACTGTCCTGATCTGGTGGCAATGGGGTGGGAAAGAACAGTTCTGGTGGAGAGAAGTGGTCTCATTGTGGGTGCACTTTGAAAGTGGAGTCAGCAGGATCTGCAGATGGTGCTACCCAGGGGTATGAGGAAAGCAGAGAGCAGTGGTGTCTCCCATGGTTCCAGGAGATGAAGGCAAGATGGGCATTAATGGGAGGAGAGCCTGCAGGAAGAGCTGGCTCACCCAAACTTCCACAGATTCCCTTATCTGATGAAAGTGGCCCAGAGAGGGTCTAGGGGAGAGCCCTAAACTCAAGGAAATGGTCTCAAGTAGGCCTCAGAGAACTTTGTCTCAACTGGTCTCTTTTTCTCTCTCTCTCTGTAAAATTTTGCTTTCTGCCATACATTATAACGATGCTCATCCTCACATGAGCAGTCCAGCTTAGAAAACAAAGCATGGAGGGGCCTGAGACAAGGCTGAGGAGCAAGTAGGAGATGACAACCTAGCTGTATGTGGGAAGAGGAGGAATTGACTGGGTAAATGTCGAACAGGGCTGCCTAGAGATTCTGTGACCAGCCAGAGGGAGCCTGGACTTTAGAGAGGGTGGAAATGATGGCGAATAGCAACTGTGGCACACCCTTGGAGCCTGAGGATGGATACAGGCACAAAGGGGATAGCCCAAAGCCTTATGAAGTGATGAAGAGTGTGTGTGTGTGTGTGTGTGTGTGTGTGTGTGTGTGTGTACATTATACATATAATATATAATATGTATATCATATATATATATAATGATGATACCAGGTTTGAGCTCAGGGCCTTGAGTTTGCTAGCCAGGAGCTCTACCACTTCAGCCACATCCCCAGTCCATTAAGTGTCTATTTTAAACCAAGGGAAATTGGCTGGAGGTGATGTGAAAGAAGAATCTTAAACTGATTCCTCTCTGATTGCTTCCTGGAGAATGGCTCAAGGGTGGGTCAAAATGGGCTGGTTCATAATTCAGGCAAGAGGTCACATAGCAGTGAGATGGAGGGTAGTGGATAAACTCCAGCAATGCTGAATAGGTTGGAAAACCAGACTTGGTGGGGTTCTTGGTGCATACATAATTTTTTACCAATAACTGAGTCTTATTTAAGCAGGACCGTTAGTGGGGAAAGAGAAAATAAGAAATAGTCACTCTACTAAGTATCCTCTTTCCTTGCCCCTTCCCATCCTTCTCCCAGGAAAACAGTCTGAACTTCTGTTTCTCTACACCAACATTCGAAAGGATTGTTTTGCACTGGGGAGGGTTAGTGCTAGTTATCTCAGGTTTGAAATTTATAAATGTTTTTAGACTTCCTTATTTTTATATACAAGTATTCATGATAAAAAGTCTAAAAGCATCTATAATTTTCAAAACTGGGGTAACCATCAGTAAATTTTATACGTATTGATATGTTACATTTCTTATGTATTTACAAAGCCTCAAATTTAGTGTTTTAAGATTCATCTTCTTGGTCTTCTAGTTCATGATTCTCAATCCATATTGAAAATATGCATGTTCAACATCAATGACTACATATTATTTAGTGTATATGACATAATTTCCCCTTGAAAGTTGAGTGGATCCTTTTTAGGATAAAGAAAATATTCATAATAAAACAATACATTTAATGGACAGTTTCCTCTCATTTTCCCTAGCAGAAATTCATTTATGATCAATATAATGGAAAATTCTCAGACTAATGACTCTTTTCAACATGAACTTGAGGATTATATTAGAAAGCAGAGAGCCAGAGGATTACAACCAAAGGTATGCTTTAAGGCAGCAGTGGACTCTATGCACCGAGAAGGGGCCCACATCGGCCCCAAATCCCCAGTGCTGGAGCAGCAACTCTCCTTCAGGTGGCTCCCCAGCTCCCCAGCCTGGCCTAAAATTCATCACTCCAGAAAAAGGCTGGAATCTCTAAACCACCATCAGAAAAATCACCATTATTTCTTCAAAAGTCCGGGGTTTCAAAGCCATGGCCTTTTCTGGGAGGACCATAGCAGGGTCTACTGGCCAGGCCATCCAGACAGAAGTCAAAGACGAAGACACAGGGAGAAGGAAGGGAGGCCCACCACAGAGGAACCGGGGGAGCCCAAGAAGAACCACTATGTGGAGGGAGATTTCCACAAAGAGTACCAGGATCTGAGGAAGGCTGAGATAGAGCCAGTGGCTACAGAGAAACCCAAGCACAGAAAGAAGAACTGCCAAGATGAAGGAGATACCACAAAAGGGCGAAGCCAGTCCCACAGGGAGAGGAAGAGGGCTGGCAAAGAAAGTGCAGAGGAAAGAGACTTGTGGGATGCGGCTATCCTAGGCAGTAATTACTAATGCTTGGGCATTTAGGGTCCCAACAGTAGTGATTTGATTCTTTTGGAAAGAATGGATTAAAACAACCTTGAAGCAATTAAATGACCATCCGCTTTTGTTACCAGTCAGCTGGCTGGGATGTTCTGCCTGGGTAGAAATCCTGAGTAAGAAGTAGTTGTTCTGGTGTTGGAAGGCCTGGGCCCCTTGAGTGCTAGACAGCAGATCCAGGGGCTTATAACTCCAAACCATGAGAGCACGGGGCCTGCATCTTCTGGTTCTTCATTGTCTCTGCTGCTACTGGCCACTCTCCAGAACTGTTTAGCTGTCCTCCCAGTGCTACTGCTGCTGCTGTTATCACGGCTGCCAGTGCAGCAGCTGCTGCCACCTTCACCACTGCTGCCACTCTGCTGCTACCTCTGCCATCTATTCTCTCTTCATGTTACCAGCTCAGCCCACCCCACTAACAAAGATCAAAAGTAGGCAAGAAAAGACCATTCCAGAGAAGTCTTTATTTTGCCTAATGTTGCAGCACCAGGAGGCAGCACAGAAAGGTGTCTCCTGGCTGACTCAGTGAGCAGAACAATCTGCTTATATAATCAAAAGGGGGGGCGCATGTGGTAAGGGTGGTTGCCCCTATCACAGCACAGTCCTTCATGCAAATGAAGAATTGTGGTCTGCACAAATCACAAGCCTTCTGCTGGGCCCCCAGGGAAACTGCTTCTCCGGCCTGGGTGAAAATGACTGCAGGGTCATCTAGAGTTCACCTAAGCTGTGACAACAGCAGAAAGTGTAGTGCAAACTGTTTGAAACAGTTGTGTCTAGAATGGTGCTTTCTGGAACTGGCGTTGTGCTTCAGCCACGAGCAGCTACAGTTGCAGTGTAGTTTCCTCAGGCCATCATCCATGCAGTGCTCAAAGCAGCTGGGCGGCCATCAGGACAGTCTGGAGGGCTGCTTGGCCGACAGTCCTCTGCTCAAGGCAGTCAGGCACCGGGGAAGGGTCTAACAACTGTCCATGAGGGAATCAAATTGCCTGTCCCCAACATCTTCACTTATTTAAAGGAAAAGTAAACATTAAAAGGAGTGCTTACAGTAAAGGCCTGTCATAAACGTTAACAGTGCTTGAACAGTATTTAATAGGGCTTTACTCTTAGCCAAATACCCTTGGGAAGAGTTGGGTCATTTTAGTTGTTTCACTTTAAAGGAAATACTTTCTCATCCCACCTTACACTGTGTTCAAATATAAAACCCACATGACTTAAAGATAAAAAAAATAGAAGTGTTAGAAGAAAATATAGAAAAATTGTTTTTAATGTTAGTGTATGGATAGCCTTCCCAGACATACTAGCCAAGTGCTAGCAAACAAACAAAAAAATTAATAGATGTAGTTGCCAAAATATTTAGGATTTGTATGAAGAAGAGTTTGCTGTAAAATTTGTAAAACAAATTTAAAATAAGCATTATGTAGACACATAGAACAGTTCTAGAAAGACCGATACACTGGGAATGGTGAACTAGGGACAAGAACTGAGCAGGTGGGGACAGAGTGAGAGTTACACTAACTTTTCAAAGTCCTATTTCTATCTTCAATTTTTCACTACATATGTCTAAAACAAAAGAGTGGGAGAAATCATTTGCATCATGCTATTATAACATCCCAGTGCCGGTTATCAAATTATCGCCTCGAAGATCCAAACAAGTTCCTTTGCTTTGTCAAACAGGGCCTTACAGACTACCCTGCTTTGCCAATTGGCTTGATGTTAGTCCCCGCCAACAGAGGGCACTGGAGGGTCATGTAAAGTGGAAGCCTGAAAAGGGGACTTCCCTTTCTTTTCCCAGGTTTGCCCTTTCCTGTGCAGCAATTGAGGGAGGAGGATGGGTTCCTACCTGCAGTTTATGCCCCTCAACAAACTTCTTTGTCATAGTGAGCTGTGTGGCCAGTTCTCTCTGCAGAATCTGTATCTCAGTCAACAGGAAGAAACCCTCTCCGAGTTTCTCAGTTCCCTCCTTGTTTGCCCTCCTTCAGCCCCACAGATAGGGTTTAAAGCAGGCAACTGTCACCTGTCAGTCACATTCAGCACATGCTTTTGTCCTGCTTTGAGCTAACAGTGATTTTCATATTTGAACTTCAACTAAGAAAAATGTTATCCCAACAAAATGGATCCCAGTCTTCTCATTAATTGAACTATATTCCAAACATGTCATTATTTCATCTTGGATTGCATCAATAAAAAGGTTGTGGACATTTGTTTTCTGTGTTGTTATAGAATACTTACATAGTATCATTGAAGCTAAATATTAACTACTTGGCCCTTTACAGAAAAAGTTTGTTCACCCCTGCCTTAGAGTCCTTTTGTAATCCTTTTGGTAGTTAGCCATGTTTTCTTAGTTAACAACACTTTAATTTTTCTTTGCTTAAATTATTGCTGTCGTTTTGAATTTCTGATTTGGCCCTGATTGATATAGTCCTACTAGACAAATGGCTTCTACCAATCAATAAAAATTATATAAACCTTATAGGAAAGCAGGCATTCACATATTTATTTAATCAACAAATACTTAGTGAATTCCAGTCCTTAGTCTAGACACTGAGATACAGGAGAGAATGAAATAGATGCAATGATGGGAAGAAGGGAGGGAAGGGCGGAAGACAGAGAAATGAAAAAAGGAAGGGAAGGAAAAGAGAGGAAAGAAGGAAGGGATGGTGGAAGGAAGGAAAGGTTAAAAAAAGGAGAGAGGGGAAGAGGAAGGGAGTAACAATGGAAGACACTAATATATAAAATTGAACTCCATTGTGGGCTTGTGTTTGGGAGGAGCAGGTAACACCTTGCATCCCTAGTCCTCATCTTCTAAATGCCAGTAGCTCACTCCCATCCCAACACTGAAACAATCAACATAGGCCATCATAAATTTATAAAATGGGTCCCCCTCCAGTGGTTCCTGCTACCACCTGACTTAATCCTTCAGAGTTCATATGAACAAACATTTAAAAATCATGTTCCTTGTTTCCCTCATGCCTGAAGACAACCCCTCAGCGAGATGGGCAAAGCTGGTGTCTCATCCCCATTTATCAAATGAGAAAATCAAGAGCTGGGCATCTGGGAGAACTAGGTGATAATTCCAATCAGGATCCTATGAGATTTGGCCCGCTGCCCCCTCACCCACCTGTTTCCAAATGTCCCATTAGGCAATCCACAGAGCCAAACCACATTAAATGACATGGAGAAGGGTGCTCACCATCTAGTTATTCCCTTCTTGTCCCCTAATAGAGTCTCCACTCAATGCTAATGTGTCTTTAATCCCTCTCTAGTACTGTTAATCTTCCTTCTGATATAAATTTTCCTTTGTCTTCTATTCAAATTAGCAATTACTTTCTACTTGTGGCAAGTATTATATTTCTAAAATAAATTTTATGTAAGTTTTTCTTTATTATTTTACCTTTTAAAAAAAAGGAGTCATGATAGTCAACTTTGATTGTTCATGTGTCTTTGTTACTGTCTCTTGCAGAGTATCCCATGGGTGCCACATGTGGGTTAGGGAGGGGGAGGCTGAGTGGTGTGGTCCACATCAGGGCCAGGAGGAACTCAGCAGAGGGTGGACTTGGCTCTTGTGGGTAGAGTCAGGACTGGTAGGGCCTTAAGGTGGTTGGAAAGAAACGTCCTGGAGATGCACTCATCCTCCCAGGGATCCAGAGAGCCAGGGCTGAGACTTGTATTTCTGTCTAGAGGTTGGTCAAGAGGCAGGAAGGAGGGAGGAAGGGAAGGGCACAAGGGAAGAGACAAAAGGTGCTTTGCCTTTGGACATGACTGTGTCTTTGTGCAGACATGTGGCTGGGCCCAACTCTGCCTTCCCTGCCCCACAGGTGGCTCATGCTGCAGGACCTGCTGACAAAATTCTATTCCTCCCAGCTAGGTGTCTAGAGAAAAATTGGTCAGGCAGAGAATTATTCCAGTCCTAATTCAGGTGAATTAGGATACACACAGACACACACACACACACACACACACACACACACACACACACACATACATTGGGTTCCCAGATTCACTGGGATGCCCAAGTGTCTATGTACATTGGGTATGAGGACCAAACAGTGGCAGGGGCCTTGAGTGAGGATTTTCCTACTTGGGGTGGGCTCTGGGCAGGAATGAGCAGCCTCAGATAAGAGGTGGCAGCACAGCAGCTGGAATGCTGGGCAGGTCTAGGTAAATGCTCTGCCGTTTGGAGGAAGCCCCCTCACACCCCTTGACTACCCACCAATGGTGGGTGATTTGCTCTCAGGCCTGGCAAGCCCAGAAAAACACTCAATGGAGCGGCAGTGCATGAATTTTTACCCTGGATGAAGTGTTATTCATGGTTCAAGCAAAAACTCAGAGTAGTTTATTATCAGGGTGAAAATACCTGCCACTTTACTTTCTCTAGTGTTAGGGATTTACCACATATTTAGTTTAAAGATCTTAACTGGCTTTTATTTGTGATTCTAGAATCAAGCAACACCACATTCTATAAAATAGAGTGAGTGTTCTTATAAACAGAGCAGAGGAGATTGGTTTTATAGACCCTAGCCCTCCTGCCTCAGTAAGTCATGCAAACCTCTGTAAACACACATTTACATGTGTCTTCCACACATAATCATAGACATGAACACACACACACACTGCAGCCTGAAATCTCACCTGTTCTCAACAGTTTCATTAATTTGTTAAATAAGAATTACAGGAGTTAGGAGCATACTTCAAGTGGTAGAATGCTTGCTTAGCATGTACGAGGCCTGGGTTTGATCCCTAATACTAGAAAAAAAAAGAAAAAAAGTTACAGGAGGTCATTGTTTGAGATTAGGCTCCTGCACAGAGTCCTAACAGACCACAGTAAAAATCAAAAGGGAGTCACCCATACTGAAGTTCCATGTCCTCAAACCAAAACTGAGCTATTCACCTGACCTCCCAAGAAACTCAGGAAAGAGTTAGCAGTCAGATTTTCCAAACAGGCTAGTTTCAAAGGTATGCTAATGAAGTTTTCTCTGCCTTTAATCATTTAATGAATTAGTTATTTTTCTATTGATCTGTCCCCACCTTACAAGGGAAGTAAACTTGAAATGATCTATCCACTTTTTGTTCTTTTGTCTCTGCCTCCCCCGACACCCTAGGGATGGAATCCAGGGCCTTGCACATCCCCAGCCCCCTGTTTCTGCTTTCTTTGGTCTTTCTCTGTCTATAAAACCAATCTCCTCAGCTCAGCAAATGGGAGCACTCATTCTACCTTATTGAGTGAAATGCTGCCCTAATCTAGAGTCAAAAATAAAACCAACTGAGATCTTTAAACTAATTTGTAATTTTGTCCTTTGATAAAGTGCACAATTTTCATAATGCTTAGTATTTATCCCACAAGACTGTGCACCCTGTATACAGACCTGTCTGCTTAGCTCATTAGTGCACACCCACGACTTGGAACACACAAGGCTTGGAACAGCACAGCAGGTGCTCAGGAACCACGTGTGGTATGGTGAGCATGAACCACAGTGCAGGCCACACTGAATCTGGTCCCATCCTCAGAACAAATGGTGAGGTAAGTGTGACTGTTTGAAAACTCTAAGACCAGACAGGAAAAGCACTCGCCCAAGGTAGGACATCAGTCTTGTCTAGGAGACGGGAGCAGCAGGAGTGCTCAGTCAAGGAGGTGAATGGGAGCTAGAGTCTAGCCTCCTTACTCTTCTTTCCTGGTTTGAGTTAAGAGGTAAAGACTGACAAAACAGAGCTAAACACTCATGGTTACGGCTGCCAAACAGATTTCTAGAACACGACCTGATTTTAGATCAGTCTCTCAGAGAGTATTTTGAACTCTGTAAAATAACATAAATGCATATGTAGACATTACTCTAGATGTAAATATAATCTCCCTTTGACTTAGGACCTGATCCCTTAAATAACATTCAGTATTCTGACTCCCTCAGGCCCCCATATTTCCTTCCTTCTACTCCTGTATTTGTGCACAAAGAAGGGAAAGATCAAGCAGGATGGTAAAGTTGGTCTAAAAAATATTTGAGGAACAGATTTATGCTGAAATAAGTATGCTAATTTAGATAAAAGTGGTTGATGTCCTGTGAGCAATGCCATAATAACATTGAAATCATTTTTTGTAGTGAATGAAAATGTTTGCATCTCTACCACGTATCACTTGCAACTTTTTAACCTTCTAAAAGTAACAAATTCATAGAACTTGCATCTTAGTAGCAAACACCAAGTGAAATGATGCATTCCCTAGAATGTAAGAGATCTGAAAACTACAGAATGTAAATCAAATATAGCTTGCTGCCTATTTTTATAAATGAAGTTTTACTGGAATACATCCAAATCCATGCTTTCATACCAAAGTTGAAGAGTTGCAACAGACCCACAAAGCTGAAAAAAATCTGGTCCTTTAAGAAAAGGCTTGCCAACCCCTACCCTAGAGTTTTAAAGAATCCTTGGCCAGAAGATGCGGTGGCTTACACTGTAATCCCAGCTACTTAGTGATGGGGACCAGGCAGGGAGTTAGGAAACCTGAGGACCAGGGCTTGGATGTTGATAAGGAATCACATCCCAAACTTTTGGTGTTAACAGAATGACTTGTGATATACAGCAGGGTCTCAGTGACCCATAGCCTCTAGAATTCACACAAAATAACAGTGTGACCATCTAAGCCCAATAATTCCCCACACTCAACATATGACACATGACCCAGTTTTCCAGGACTGACCACCCCCATCTGTGCAGACCCTAATAACAGCTTGAGGTCTTAGGACCCCCAGCAGAGTAGTCTTTCTTGCATCTGCCCAATTCCTGTTGGTGCACCTTTGCTTTCTCTTTACATCAATAAACCTGCCCAACCCTCATATCGGCCTGGAGCAACACACCCTGTGCTCAGCTGTCCCCTGCTTCCCTGTGTCCTAACAAACCTCCTACTTGCTTGTCTTGGTAAATTCTTTTACCAACCCAAGACACCAGAAATTCCTGACATTCAGAAGGCAGAGGCAGGGGATCATGGTTCAAGGGAGCCCAGGCAAAGTTAATGAGACCTGATCTCAAGGAAAAAAGGCCTGGGGTGTGGCTTGCTTAGTAAAAATACCTGGTCAGGCCTGCTGGAATGCTCCAGTGTAACACTGAAAAGATTGGCAGACAGGCTTTTGTCTTGTTAAATAATTTCTTTTAACAAGAGGCTCACTCTGGTTCTAGAATTGATGGAAACTGATAAAGATGCTTTTTGTTGGGTTTTTTTTTGTTTTGTTGTTCTATTTTGGTTTTTTTGTTTGTCTTTTTGAGACAGGGTCTCACTATGTAGCTTGGGCTGACTTCAAACTCATGATCTTCCTGCCTTAGCCTCCTGAGTGCTGAGAGTAAAGGAGTGTACACCATGCCTAGATTGGACTTCTGTTTCTTTATGTAATTTTTGAAATTTTGGATATTCTTTTAAAATATATTTCAACATTTCTGAATAAGAACAGTAAGAAAAGTTGAAAAAAGAAAGTTGAAGATATGCCCTTGGGAGGTGATGAAGTATCTATATTTATCTGACTTTGGAATATAGAACTGCACTTTGACCTCTATCCAGAGCAGAACAGCCAAGTATTCCACTGATTGCACTGCCCTGCTCTCCAATTTGAAGTAAACTTTTTTGGGAGATGGGGGAGAAAGTGGGACTGGGGTTTGAACTCAGGGCCTCATACTACTTGAGCCATGACCCCAGACTACTCCCCTTTGTTTCAGACAGCTCAGACTGGCCTCCAACTCAAAATCTTCTTGCATTAGGCTCCTGTGTGCTGGGATTTAGGGGAAATAAGCTTCCTAAAGACATTCTTTGCTTTGCTTTGCACCTAATGTGATTTCTCTAGCAGGAGGGATTCTGCTTTTGTTCCTCTTGTTGCTAACAGTGAGATCATTAAACCTTTACTTGAAGAGGCTTATTTGATATATTATTGTTTCCACTTGGTGGTCATTTGGCATTTGCAGATTTTTCCTATGGAGATTTGAAAAAGCAATCGAGGCTGTTTTTCTTTGTTTGGTTTAGAGCTAAGGGTGAGACTTCCAAGTGGAAAATGAATGGCAACTCAAAAAGGTTTTGTTCCACTTAGTCCAAAGCATTCTCTGAGAGACTGATCTAAAATCAGTTGTTTCTAGATGTGTTCAGATTGCACTATTTTAATATTTGTATATTTATGTGTTATTTTTTAGTGCTGGGGATTGAACTCATGACCTTGCACAAGCCACACCACTGAGCTATAGCACTATTTTTTTTATTACTTTTATTTTTCAGACATTTTTATTAGCACATATTAGTTGTACAGGGGAGTCATTGTGCCATTTCCCTACATGCTAATAATGTGCCTTAGTTAGGTTCACCTCACCATCTCTCTCCCTCATCCAACACTATTTTAATATTTACAGTGTCCTTTCATCTTTCCATTCATTCATTCCTTTGCCATCTATTTAAGGAGTGCCCCCTGTGGGTCAGACACCACAACTGCAACAGGTCACAGCCATGAGCGAACACGCAACCTCATCAATAACAATTCTTTATGACACTTTTACAGCCCTGGAATGAAATTCACAGATAAGATACCCCGCCTACACATGAAATTGCAAAACAAACCAGCTTAACACATGCCTGTTATCACAAGCTCCAAGGAGGCTGAGATCAGGAGGATTGTGGTTCCAGGTGAGCCTGAAGGAAAACTGTTTGCAAGACCCCACCTCAACAGAAAAAAGCTGAGTGTTGTGGTGTGTGGCTGTCATCCCAACTATGGTGGGAAACATAAATAGGAGGATCACGGTGCAGGCTGGCCTGGGTGAAAAGAGGGAGCCTATCTCCAAAATAACCACAGCAAAAAGGGCTGGAGGCATGGTTTAAGCAGTAAAGCACTTGGATTCACTGAAAAAAAAAAAAGTAAGAAAGAAAGAAAAAGAAAAAATACTGATGAGTGCATTAAGCAGCCATCACTCAAGTACAATTGCAGGAGCCGATCTAATGAGGTCTGACAGTACTAAGCAAATGTTGACTCAAGAGAAGGCAAGACCAGGAATTTGGAAGAGCAAGGGGTAAGGGGTTGCTGGACTAAAACCCCATTCACAGCACATAAACCTGAAAGGAAGGACTTTGGGTGTGGCTCAAGCAGTAGAACACCTGCCTAGCAAGCACAAAGCTGTGAGTTCAAACCCCAGGGGGCCTCTGTTATGCTCTAATAAGACCTAATTCAAAGTTTGCGAAAGGTTGCCTAGTTAAGCAGTACCAGTCACAGGTGTAGCCTTGTTTAGGGAGGGTCCAGAGTAGTTGTTACTGTCATCACTTGAGGGGAGCAATTTGGTCAGGATGAACAAGTCATTGTTGCCTGGGGGTGGTCTGTCCTGACGAGGTTCGGCTGTTCCTTTCCTTGGGGGCAGTTTGCTCTATCCCTCCTTGTAAAGACATTATCCATCAGTGCTGTTCTTCCTGGATTCCAGGTGATGGCAAAGTGATGGCAGAGAGAACAGCTCAAATAACACAGATACAAAATGAAGGCAGGGATGCCAAGCTTTTCTCCTGCTTTTAGTTGATTCATGGGCCTAAGTAGGGACTCAGTGCTTTTCAGCAAAAGCAACTTAAGCGTCTTTTACAAGACAAGAGAGGAAAGGGAAAAAAAAAAAAAAAGGAGGAGAAAATACCTCTACTTGAGATCCACTAAGTTAGCTCCTTATAGCACAGTTAAGCTGGTGGCTCACACCTGTATAGCTACCCAGGAGACAGAGATCAGGAGGATCATGGTTCAAAGTCAGCCTGAGACCCTATCTTGAAAAACCCAATACAAAACAGGGCCAGTGCAGTGACTCAAGTGGTAGAGCAAGTCTAGCAAACGTGAGGTCCTGAGTTCAAGCCCCAGTACCACCAAAACCAAAACAAAACAACTTATCAACAAGAGAGTATATAAAACAGATCCGGGGTTTCATTTGGCCCTGAAGATGAGCCATGATGGCTGGTGCTGGAGCAATGTAGGAACCAAGGCCTGGGGCGAGGAAGTAGCAGAGGAGCTACACTAATGCTAAGGGCATGCTTTGTACCATATCAGTCAGCATAGTGGATCCTGGTCATATTGAAGCAGACCAAAATTAGGGAAAGTTTGGGACTCATAGAAACTTAAAATTGCATTTCAGATTGACCATGCTCTGGCTCAGGAACCGCCCATGCTCCTCCCCACTCATTAATTATTGGATGGGAATCACCAGTTCCTCTCTTCCCATAGGTTAGCATGTAAGTTTTAACAGCACCTGGAGAAGAGAAGCACGCTCTCTTGGCCTCCAGATTCCACCTGCACCCCACCAGGCTCCTCTTTGTATTTTCCTTCTCTAACTTTTAATAAATTCCATTTACACCCACATGGGACACAAAGAATTTGGAAGTCTTCTGGTCACAGACTCCACCTCCACCTATATCACCAATGTGTCACTGGCTCCATTTCCCTTTCCTCTTGGGTACCCAACTAAACTTCATTCCTAGCCCAGTTGGCAGTTTGGTTGGGTCCATGTGACTGAGTTCTGGCCAATGGGAAGTGGACAGAGTGGTGTTGACACTTGCAGTCCTGGTCCCAGCCCTACCCCTTTCCACAGAGATATCTAGAGCCCTGAATTGAGATGGGGACCCATGAGACAGAAAAAGTGTTGTTCCCTGCAGAACGGAGTGAAGCAAATACCCCCTAGTCTGGCACACTGCATTTGAATGGCAACAATTCTGTCAATTTATTTGGAGTTAAATCACTAAGATAGAAGGGTTAGCTGATCACAAGAGTAAGGGTCTCCTTTACCAGTGCATCAGGAGTTCCCTTCCTGTGACTTGACAAAGCAGTAAGTAACTTTTAATTATTCAGTGAGAAAATCACTTCCTTTACAAAGCTTAGGTGCCATGAGAGTGGGTAGAAAGACGAGATTTTCTTCTTTTTTTTGGTGGCACTGGAGTTTGAACTCAGGGCCTCACACTTGCTAGACTGGAGCTCTTACCACTTGAGCCACTCTACCAGTCAGACTAGATTTGAAATAGACAAAGAAGAAATGCAATTGGCCAACAAGCAATAAAATATGCCAATTAGTCATTAGGAAAATGCAAATCAAAACCACAATGAGCTACACTACACATCCACTAGGATAAATACAAAAACAAAGAGGGAAAGTAATAAGTGCTGTGGAGGATTTGGGGAAGTTGGAAGTCTCCTCCCCTGTTGGGAAGGTAAATGGAAGACAGGTGGGCAGCTCCTTGGGAAGTTAAACATAGTTTCTGTGTGTGACCCAGCAATTCCACTGTAGGTGCACCCAGAGGACTGAAAAGACAGACCCAAACACATAGCTGTACATGGATGTTTCTAGCAGCGCTATGCACAATAACCAAAAGGCAGCCACAACAGCCAACCTGAATGTCCATCGATAGATAAAGGACAGACAAACCATGGTAAACACATGCACCAATATATTACTCGGCAATAGAGAGGGCCGAAGAGCTGATATGTACAATGGGGTAGAGGAACCTCACATACATTATACTAAGTGAAAGAAGTCATATACCAAAGATCATGTGTCGTAAGATTCCTTTTACATGAACTATCCAAAACAGGTAAATCCAGAGACAAAATGAAGATTAGTAGTTGCTGGATCTGGAGGGAGGGTAATAGGGAGTAAATGTACTATTTACTAGTTTATTGTACACTTTCAGTTGGTTTATTTTATGTTATGTGAATTTCACACCAATACTTTTGGGTTGGGTGTGGTGGTACATATCTATAATCCCAGCCACATGGGAGTTGGAAATTGGGAGGATCATGGTTCCAAGTGAACTGGAACAAAAAAAGCTAGCAAGACCCTATCTCAATAAATAAGCTGGGCACGATGGTGCACATCTGGGAGCTGGGGCTCTGGAAAGGGCCCCAACCCTGCCTGAGCTCGGGTAAAGCCAAACCTAGACTGTCAGAGGCCCAAAGGACTGAGATGATGGGAGTGGGGAGGGCACGCCTGGTGCCCTGCTTTCCTCCTCTGCCTGTGGTGACATTCAGGCTCAATCAGAGACCCTTGTCAGGGAAGAACTGGCTTGGCCATTATGGGTTAGCAGAGGAAGGGGTTGAAGGATTGGGGCAGGAGAAGGCAGCTACGCAGCAGGAAGGAGGATGGCAGTCTGAGACTGTCCCTAAGCAAAAAACATGAGACCACCTGAAAAATAAACTAAAGCAGAAAGGGCTGGGGGCATGGCTCAAGTGGTAGAGACTTGCCTACCAAACACAAGGCGATTAGATCAAACCCCAGTACAGCTGAAAACAACAAAAACCAACACTACAGTGGTCTCCTCAGGACCGTCTGTCCTGTGCAGACCCAGGCCTCAGCAGTTGCTGCCAGGAACAGCAGGGATATATATGAGAGCAGGAAGGAGACTCTGACAGGCCCGGAATAGCCCATACTCAGGACACACCCCACTTCCTTCTTCCTGCTTCCCCTCCAGTGCCTTTGAACTCTCTGACCAGCATCAGTGATGCCTGTCACCACCAACCAGCAAGAGTGGGATGGATTTGGACACCAAAGGTCACGGTGTCCTCACCCCTCACCGGGCTGGCAGCTTTAGCGCTTCAGTGACACACCATCCCCAATTCACCAACTCCAAGTTCTGTGGGTGACCCAGGGCCCTGGCCTACCCGGTCCTTTTTAACATTTGTGAGTTCTGCTGGTGACTGTCCCCAGAGATCTTCTCAGCCTCCCTCTTCCTTGCAGGTCACTGGGGACACAGTTCTCCCTGGACAGCCCCCTGCCCCAACCCTTCAGTCCTCTCCTCCCTAACCCACAATGGCCAAGCTAGGTCTTCCCTGACAAGGGTCTCTGATCGAGCCTGAATGTCACCACAGGCAAAGAAGGAAAATAGGGCACCAGGCGTGCCCTCCCCACTCCCATCATCTCAGTCCTTTGGGCCTCTGAAGGACTAGGTTTGGCTTCACCCCGAGCTCAGGCAGAGTTGGGGCCCTTTCCAGAGCCCCAGCTCCCAGTTCCCCTCCCTTCCTCCCCCATCTGGCTGAGTGTCAAGGTCAGTTAACTTTCCTCTCCTTCACAAGCAGGGCAGGGCCTGGAGTCTCCATCACTCCGGGCCCAGCTGAACCCTGGGCACCGAAATCGTGCTGACTTCTGAGCCTCAGTTGACCCAGCTGTCACAGGTGGTCACAGCCCCGCCCTGCTCAGCACCTCCCAGGGCAGGGGACATTCACACACATGCCACTGCTTGGCACAAGTCAGCCTTGTCTCATCCTTACCAGAAAGTACGGGGTCCCGGTGGGCTTTTGAGAAATGCAGACTTTTGACATGCGGGAGGATGAGGGCGGGGACCTTGCGATCCCCCGCCTCCCCCCCCTCCCCCCACTGCTGCCGGCCCGGCCCCGCCCGCTGTACCCCATCCGCACCTCACCTCAGCCGGTGTACCCCGCCCGTCGCTCCCACCCACCCTCTGCCCGACGGTGTCAGCGGAGCCACGGGGACCAGGCGTCCCGGCGCCCCAAGATGCAGCCGCGGCTCTGGCTGGTTCTGGCCGCGCAGCTCGCAGGTGAGGCGGAGGACACTCGACCTACGGGACAGGGACGGGGGCGGGGGTCTTCGACAGACAGGTGACAGTGGAGTTTAGAAACGACAGGCAGAGCCCAGCTGCGGGGACCCGGGGAGGCGGTTGGGCAGGCACAATCCCTGAGGGTAGGGAGGAATGTCCTCCATCTTCCCACCCCAGAGGGCTGGAGAGCCCCAGACCTAGGTCACCCCTGCTCAGGAGGTGGAGAAGAGAAGAGGAGGCAGGAAAAAAAGGAGAGAGAAGAAAGGAAGGAAGGAAGGAAGGAAGGAAAAAGGGGAAGGGGGATCCAGACAGAAAGGAAAAATGTCCTTATCCGGGAGCCCCAATGGGATGTGCTCCCTCTCTTTCTGGGAGGTGCCAAGGGCCCAGTCTGGCCTTCTTGCCCCATACTTGGCCCCGGCGGAGGGTCCTATAGACACATTTTTATCCCTTCCGGGGAAGTGTTTGTAGTAGAATTGGACAAATACCGCCCAATGACGCCAGTTCTGGGACACCTCTGGTTAGACGCTCCTTCTCCACTCCCCGGCTCTCAAGTGTTCTCTGGGGGTCCTGTGTAGTGTGGCTCCCCTAAGAAGCAGCACTAGAATTGGAATTGGGGCACAGGTGTGGAATGAGACTGAGTCTAAGCCCAGACAGATTGCCTTCTTGAAGAAACCCCCCACTCTGCCCCCAGATGCCCACTAGTCTGTGGTTCCAAAAGCCCCAAACTGATTATCCTGTAGTGGGGGACAAGACCTGCTATCCCCACTGTGACCCAATGAGCTCAATCACATCAGAAATGGAAATGAGTCCAGGACATTCAAAGCGACTAAGGTTATTGCTGAGGTGTCTAGAAATAGCAGGTCCTTTTGAGAATGGAATTGGTGGGTTACTGTGAAGATCAAACAAGACCACATGTGTCTTGATGCCTGGTTTTGTGTCCAGCGCACTAAGGGTCTGGTCACAACCAGCTTCAGTCCACACAAGCTTAAAGCAAGTAGAACTAGAGACAGCGAGGGAGTGGGAAATCAGAGTGCGTCTTAGCAGAAGGAAATACACACTCACAGCCCAAGCCTCACCCTTTCAGGAGTCATTTCTGGGCTTTCTTGGAAAGGCTTCTGTCATCTGTGCATTTTCAGCCCCACTATGTGTGCAAGACCCAGGAGAGGACCACACATTTCCTTGACTCAGTGGCTCCAAGCTCAGATTCTGGGGTCCCACAATCCAGGTTTGAATGTAGGTCCACTACATACAGGCTGTGTGACCTTGAGCATGTCCTTACCTTCCTTAGCCTCTTTTTCCTCATTTATAAAATGGGTATGAAAGTCTCTTCCCGTGTAGAATCTGGTGAGGATTAAATGAGATAATGCACACACTGTGCTCAGAACAGCTCAATAGATGTTGGCGTCATGGAATCCTATTAACTTCCCAAAGAGATCAATGACCCAAAACAATGAAGAACCCCTGCCCGGCTGGAGAGGCAGTCTGGTGTTTGGGGAGAAAAGAGAAAGTCCATCAACCAACCACCTGCGCCCCAAGTGCAAATTTGTTCTTGATGCAAGCAGAAGTTCAGAGTGGTGTCCAAAGGTTTAAGTTCATCTCATCAGTCCTAGGGAAGCCACGATAGGGCCATGAAGTCTCAGCTACAAGTACAGGCAGGGACAAGGGCCACTAACTCAGGAAGCCAGCTCCTCCTGTGTGTACACACTCACACTCACACACACACACACACTGCCTGCATATACTGGCCTCCTCTGCCCTCTCAGGTCCCCTTTGTGCCTGCACATGGTCTGCAGGGTCATCCTCTGTCCATAGCCAAAATGAAAGGCTTGCTAGGTCAGATTGAGTTTGTTGGAACCTGAGTGGCCCTGATCACGGTGAAAGCCTGTTCTGATCCAGTAACTGCCAGCAACAGCCCTGAAATGTGAGACAAGGGACAGTATTTACCCGTGTGCCATGCTTCGTAGTTTGCAGTGTGATTTCTTGGGCATTCTTCCTTTCTATTTAACCCTCAGCAGCAAGCAAGACAATAGCACCCAGCCACCCTCCTTTCACAGGGAGAAGACAGCGGCTCGCTGACTTCCCTATGGTCCTGTAACTGGTACAGAGCAGCTAGGTTCACAGCCAGGCCCATGAGTCCTACTCTAGTTCCTCATGAACAAGTTCTTACCTACTGAGTCTTCCCCTCTGAGACTAAGATGAACTCCCAGCTCTGCTTCAGGGGGAGGGGTCTCTGTCCTTCCTCTGGAGCATGGGGCTGCAGATGCCCATCAATTGCTGGGCTGGGGAGTAATGGGCTATGATTGTGCCTACCAGGGACAGTGAGCTCCTTTTGCTCTTTGTCTAGAAATGGTGACGGGTCCTGTCTCAGGTTGTCTAAACCAGCCATGTGCTCTTGTCTATGACTGAGCTGCTCTCCCACCTTGCCCTGGCTCTTCGGTTTCCTCCAGCTGCTTGGAGCTGATGGATGACCTATGCATGGTGTGGCAGCCACACAAGGTGAAAGGCTTCAGACTTGCGATCCTCGAGTTTGAGTCTCAGGCCACTTTATAACTGCAAGTGAGACTTTAAACAAGTAATTTATGTCTAAGTTTTCTCATCTGTGCAATGGGGGTGCAAATCCTGAAGCCAGTTTGAGACATGGCTGAAATAATTTATGCCAAGGACCATACATATAAGTATACTGTTAACAAATGGCCACAGTGTCCCCTGTGCCTACTGTAAGGCTTCCATGACAAACAATACCTGGTAGTGATCTCTGTGGGCTCAGAGTCTAGGAGGTGCCAGCTGCATTTGACACCCTGGGCCCTGTCACTGGCAGGTTCTTCCATGGCTTTGCCTTTAACATGTGGCTTGGTGGGACTCTGTGGCCAGGAAAATGTGCTGATAGTCTCTGTGCCTTCTGACTCCTTGCAGCTCTCCATGGCAGCTCTGCCTTCCAGCAGGCCCCTGAGCCCAAAAATGTTCTGACCAACCAAGTGGTGGTGCTGTACTGTGATGCTAAAAACTCTCCGAGCAACACGCACACCTACTGGCTGAGACAGCGCCAGGCCCCCAGCAAGGACAGTCATTATGAGATCCTGGCCTCCTGGCATCCTCTAAAAGGGACTATGTATGGCAATGGAGTGACAAAGGAGAATCTAACTTTGTATCGGGAAATGGGCCGGTCCATTCTCAATCTCACGAGTTTGAAGCCTGCAGACAGCGGTGTCTACTTCTGCATGACCATCGGGACCCCGGAGCTGACCTTCGGGAGGGGAACTCAGCTGAGTGTGGGTAAGAACAGACTTGATGCTTATAAATTAGCAGCACACACTTTCTGAGTGCGTTGGGGCTGCCCCGCCCTCAGTGGGTCATACTCTGCAGCCATGCCTAACAGCACTGTTGCTGATAGTAACAGGAAATCTGTGTAGAGAATCACCTAGGCAAAGCACCCATGAGTGTTGTACATAGTCGTGTCAATGCTGCCACTCACCTAGCTCACAGTATATTAGGAATTCTACTTTGGATGGGAACAGATGAGACTGAGAGTCAGAAGCTATGCTTCTTGTGGAAACAGGGCAATGCAGTCTTTCAGATCATGTCAGGCCCACTGAGGCTGTGGCTGGATGGGACTTAAGCACTTGACAGTAGTCTCAGAAATCCTGAGTACTGAATGAACGTAGTGCAATGCCAGCTACTTGGGAGGTGGAAATCGGGAAGATCAAAGTTCAAGGTCAGCCCAGGCAAACAGTAATCAAGTTCCCATCTCAATCAATAAGCCAAGCAGTAAGCCAGTAATACCAGCTACATAGGAGGCATAGGTAGGAGGATTGAGGTCTGAGGCCAGCACAAGCAAAAAAATGTGAGACCCTAACTGAAAAATAACTAAAGTAAGAAAGGTCTTGAGTATGTGACTCAAGTGGTAGAACTCTTGCCTAGTAAGTGCAAGGCACTGAATTCAAACCTCAGTACTGCCAGGCACCAGTGGCTCATACCTGTAATCCTAGCTACTTGTGAGGCTGAGATTGGGACCATTGCAGTTTGAGGCCAGCCTGGGCAAATAGTTCATGAGCCCCCATCTCCAAAATAACCAGAGCAAAATGGACTGGAGGTGTGGCTCAAGTGGTAGAGCACCTGCTTTGCAAGTGAGACACCCTGGGTTCAAACTCCAATCCCACCAAAAAATAAATTAAAAAAAATATTGCAAAGAAAGAAAGAAACCCTGAGTATACACACAGGGAAAGAAGGCCCTCATGGCCTGGACACCCTTAGAGCATTTCCAGTGTAGCAAGGGGTGGATGCCCTCAATCTTCTTTTCAGGGTTCTATGGCTCACAGAGAGTAAGCAAACGGAGCCTCAGGCCCAACTCTGCTGAAAATTTGCTGCGTGCCTTTGAGCAGGTCATTCCCCTCCTGGGGCTTCAGTTTTCTCATCTCCACGTGGGGCTGCTGACTCCCCCATCCCTGGGAAATGCTCATTCCTTGAGTTAAGTCAGTGCATGCGGTGGAAATGGCTGCAAGCCGCACATGTAATTTTACATTTCCTAACAGCCAGGTTAAAAAAAAAGTAAAAAGAAACCAGTGAAACTAATTCACGTAATACATTTTACTTAACCTAACTTAACAGGCAGCCAATATGAACATTATTGCTGAAATAATCTTATTTTGTGTGCAAAGAGTATCTCTGTTCAGAGTGGCCACGCTGTACATGCTTGGCAGCACGTGAGAAGTGAGGTTCAGCTGCAAGGGTGGAAGGGTCTGTGGCAGATTCTCACAGGCCCTTGTGTGGCTGAAGCCCCTTCCCTTGCTCAGCCCAGAGTCAGTCCTCCCACTGCCCTGCTTTCTGCTCACCTGGGGGCACTGACAGGGACAGGTACCACAGAGGTTAGACCACTCAGCGTGAGGAGGCAGGGATAGCAGTACAGTTTAGGAAGACAAAAACCAGCCTGGCATGGCTGGCAGTACATGCCTATAATTTCAGCACTTGGGAGGCTGAAGCAAGAGGATCATGAGCTCAAAGCTAGCTTGGGCTACAAAGTGAGACCCTGCCTCAAAAAACAAGCAAAGTTAGGCACTGGTGGCTCGCACTTGTAATCTTAGCTACTTGGGAGGCTGAGGTAAGGAGGATCGATATTCAAGGCTAGCCTGTACAAAAAGTTAGTAGGACGCCACCTGGACTAATAGCTGGGCCTGGTGGTGCACACCTGTCATCTCAAGCTATGAGGAGGCTGAGATCTGGAGGACTGCTGCTCCAGGCCAGCCCAGGCAAAAAAGTTTTGGAAACCCCATCGCAATGGAAGAAAGCTCGGTGTGGTAGTGTGTGACTGTCATCCCAGGGACATGGAAGAATAAACAGGAAGATCTTGGTCCAGGCCAGCCTGGGCAAAAAGCAAGACCCTATCTCCAAAATAACCAGAGCACAAAGGGCTAGAGCCATAACTCAAATATTAGAATGCTGGCCTCTCAAGCACATAAGCCCTGAGTTCAAATCCCAGTGTCACCAACCCCCTCCCCCCAAAAAAACACACATACAGGAAAACAAAACCCAGAGTGATGCCCTACTGCCTCTCCAGCCTCAGGCCTTTCATTATGGGATCCTGGGCAGGCTGAGGCCTCCCTCAGGGTAAGAGTCCCCTGATTCTTGTATGGATACATGGGATTTAGGGGATTTGGTTTTGGTTTGGTTTGTTTTTGTTTCTGCTCCCCACATCTTCCCACTCATGAGATTCTGGTGTCTGAGAAAGGTGGATGGTGAAATAAGGATAACTGGTCTTCAGAAATTTTCTATAACCTCCACCTCCACCCATTCCTGGCTTCCATGTTTCCAGGCCCCGCATGCTGCCCAGCATCCCAGGAATGACAGCACCTCCCCAAAGCTCGCTCTTACATCTCTACAATCTCCCCAAGGCCAGGGTATCCAGAACTAGAGCCTGCCTGATTGACAGAAAGGTCTGTGTTTTAGAGGATGCACCTGGGGTAGAGAAAGTGGATAGGGGGTAGGAGGGGAGGCAGGGCCTTGTTCAGACCTCTTAAGCATACCATGGGCTCAAAAAGGCCTGTTCCTTTCAAGGACACAGTGGAAGAGGTTGAACTAGGGGGTCAGGAGGGATGAAGGAGACAAGATGAAATTAGAACAGCTCTTCCTACCTCCCAGCCCCTCCCTTCCACCAGACACAGGTCACTGTGGCCAGCCAAGACACTGAGGGCTATTATAGCTGGCTCCCTTCCAGGCTCACCATGGACCAGCTGAGAGACTCCTGCTTCCTTGAGAAGAAAATGAGGGTAGCAGAATGACTTCCAGGCCCATGAGCATTAAGGGAGCTAACATCCCAGCAGGGGGTCACACTCCTTGCACACACCTCCCAACTGTGTCCCTGGGTATCTTAGAGAACACTGATGACCAAAGATCTTGGATGGACCTAATATGTTTAACTTTTTGTCAGAAAGCATTTGCCCTTGAAGCAGCATGGGAAATTGGGTAGCAAAGAGTCTAGAATCATCTTTTGGTTCAGATCTTGACTGCAGTTCAATGGCTACCTAATGTAGCCAAGTTATTTCAGCCATCTGAGCCTAAGTTTCCTAGTGGATAAACTGGGGGTCGTAATGCCTACCCCAAAAGTTGTTGTCATCAGTAAATCTTAAATACTTGGCCCTGCCACCGGCACACTGGGAGCTGAGCATGTTCCTTCTAGTTCGTTTCTTCCCAGAAGCATCCTGAAGCCAACAAAGTCAGCTGTGCTGTCTTCATGGAGGCTCAGGAGAGAGGACCACAGTGTACGCTTTATATATGGCAGTTGCTGGCCCACAATGACCATGTGCTGGCTGCTCCTCCTTGGCCCCTTGGCTCTAGAGTTTAAGCTCAAGCTGTCTCTCTGTCCCCTCTCCTACCACTTTACTGAGAACCGTGTCACGGAGCTGTTTCCTCACTGCGCACCTCAGAACCACAAGTCTCCCCTGGCTCACTGTGCTGACCCACTGTCCTCTTCCATCTGAAGCCGTATGGGTCCCTGGGTCAGAATGAAGGAGAGGAATGCCACCCAGAGCCAGGAGGAGGACCTGAGGTCCCAGCCTGACACGTACTACTCAGAAGTCAGTCCCCCCTTGTCTCAGACATCCACCTTTGAAATTAAAGTTTGAGACTAAATGTTCCTCTAGCTCAGTGTTATATGATTTTTAAGGACAACTGAGAAGGAGAACAAATCCCCTAATAGACAGCCCACATGGCATGGTCCATGCAGAAAAAGGCAGCCTCCTCCTTTCCGCGACCTTCCCCCACTGGCTTAGGCTTGCCCAGGGCCTGAGGATACCAGTCTTCTGCCAGGTGGATCCATGTCTACTGCACACTATGCAGGGCACACGGTCCCATAACTTTCACAACCTTGAGAAAGAAGTAGGAATCCTCTTTATTACAGCAAATGGGGAACTCGAGGCACAGAAAAGCATAATGACTTGCCCCAAGTCACACAGTGGTTCATCAGGACCACTGGGCTCTGTTTGGGTCTGGTGGCTCCAGAGCTCTCTCTTAAGCACACCAAGCTGACCCCTATGCATAGGTCCCAGACACACCTGAGAACATCAACAGGTCTCTTACTCTGTGACTGGAAGTCCTGTAGCAGCCTTGGGAATGATCGTGAGGAATTTAGTACCGCATGTAAAGCACAGTGTTTCTCTAAGTCCACCTGTCATTTACCTGGCTGAGCTGTGAGTCTTGCTTTCTTTCTGTAGTTGATGTCTTTCCCACCGCTGCTCAGCCCACCAAGAAGACCACCAGGAAGAAAGTGTGCCGGCCCCCCAGCCCAGTAACTCGGAAGGGTGAGTCTCCATCCCCTGTGCTCTTCCTTTTAATTTTTCCTTTTTTTTTTTGGAAATACTAGGGTTTGAACTCAGGGCCTCACACTTGTTAGGCAGGCATTTTACCACGTAAGCCACTCTGCCAGCCCTCCTTCCTTCTGCAAGCACTTGCCACGTGTTGGCTGTAGCCTGTTTCTCCTGCCTTGAGTTGGGTCAGAAGGGATGCTGAGAATGATCGATCGTGGTTTACCATTTAGTGTGCTCAGACTTGCAATCACCACAGAAAAGAAATTTAAATGAGGATCCATTCACCAATGCTACTATGCAGTAGCATTAGTCATGATAGCCGAAAAATAGAAGCAACCCTAATGTCTACCAACTAAGGAATGTGCTACTGAAATGAGATATATACGTTACAGTGTGACGGAAAGAATGAAGTACTGCCTAGGTATGCCTGTAATCCCAACACTCAGGAGGCTGAGGCAGGAGAATTGCAAGTTCGAAGCCAGCCTGGCAAGACCCTGTCTCTAAATAAATCAATAAAGCTGGTATGAACCTTAGAAATGTTATGTAAAACATAAATGTTATGTAAAAGAGACCAGTCACAAATGATCACATATTGTGCAATTCCATTGGCATGAAATGTCCAGAGTAGGACATTTCATAGAGATAGAAAGTGAATGAGGAGCTGCGGAAGGCTGTGGGGCTGGGGAGGAATGAGAAATAACTCCTAGTGGATCTGAGACTTCTTTCTGGAGAGAAGGAAATGTTCTGAAGTTAGATTATACTGATGGGTACACAACTCTATCAAACTGTACACTTTAAACGGGTGGACTCTGCGATCTGTGACTTATGGATGTCTCAATAAAGCTGTTAATGAACAAAAAATCCAACCCAAAGAGCCAGCATTGAAATTCTTCCAGTTTCGATATCTAACAGAGGCTCTAACACACTCCCTTAATGAGAGAACAAACGTGCCTCTCTGCTCAGAAGCCTCAGCTGGAGTAGGCACATGTACACACTCACACAAACACACACGTGGTCACACAAGCACACACATGGTCACACAAACATACACACACTCACACAAGCACGCCTGCTCACATGGGCGTATACATACACACTTTCCTTGAACGCATCAGCCAAATGTGTTTCTGGAAAAATACTGACTTCAACCCCCAAAAGTTACTGGTAACAAACAGAAAGTACCATCTGCTGTCACCTAGAGAACAAACCACAAGAGCCCCCCACTCCAGGACTGCCTGTGCTGCTCGGGTTGCTTCGTCTTACAACATAGAGAGCTAAGATTGTATAAAGAACCAACATTGTCTTTAAATACAGAGCAACTGAGAAGGTCCACCTATTCAGGAGCAGCAGACAGGGTGGGAAGCTGCCAGATGCGGTCCCAGTGAAGAGAAAGATGAAGTCTTAGAGAACATAAAGTGGGGACAGCGTGACCTCATTTTCCAGTGCAATATGCCCTGATAACTTCACCTGAAGGATTTCAGGCAAGCTGCAATTTAAAAAAAAAAAAAAAGAAGGTACAAAGCACAGACACCTGTGGTCCCAGCTACTCATGAGGCTGAGGTGGGAGGATTGCTTGAGCTCATGAGTTTGAGACCAGTTTGGGCGACATAGTTAGACTCCGATGTGAAAGAAAAAGAAAAACACAAATACGACAGGACCCTACGCTGAGGAAGCAAGAGAAGCCGGACATCCAGTTCAGCCAAAGGACGGTGCTTCCCTGGAGACCTGCGGCTGCACTGCGGGCCTCTCCCCAGGGGCCTGCCACCCTGCGGCCATCTCCACTGCTTAAACTTTCTGGAGGCATAACTAAACTCCCCCATTTTAAGTATGCAAGGCTTCTTTCACTTAGTGCCATATTTTTGAGGTGTTTCCAAGTTGGGAGAACATGGAGGGGGTGAAACCCTTAGCATCTCAGAGGTGGGCCTCTGGCCTATCCTCCCGCCCACGCAGGAGTCCTCTGTCCACATCACAGCCATCCAACCTTGGCTTGTTCCCCTCTGGTGATGGCCGACGCTCTCCCACTCCCTCTGCTATTTCCCACATCCAAGCCACTCAGGTAGGACCAGTAGGGACTTTAGAACCCAAAGGACCTATGTCCTCTAAGTCCTGTATCCTCTCTGGCTCTGCCTTCTAGTAGCTGGGTGATTTGGGGCCTTTGGATCTTGGTTTTCACGAACAGCAAAATGAGAGAGAAAAATAATGGTAATACCTTCCTTCCTCACAAGACGAAACTTGCAGTTAGCCCTGACCTTGGCACGTCATAAGGTTCCCGTAAAAATTCTCTCCCTCCCTGACATCCAAAACCCTTTCTAATTATATTAACCCCGAGTCCAAGCCCACAACCTTGTGCTTTCACACATGGACCTTGGCTTTGCACCTCAGCTACTCAGAGGAATCAGACACAGGGGCCTCAAAGGGAGTGGAGGAGGATTCGAGGCAATGAGAATATAAACTCTACCGCTGAACTGGCATGCAAAATGGACAAAGGAGTCAGGCATGGTGGTGTATGCCTGTAGTTCCAGTGCTTGGGAAGCTGAGGCAGGAGGATCAAAAGTTTAAGACCAACTTGGACTACATAGTGAGACCCTGTCTCAAAAAATAGATTCATAAAATAAAATGAGATGGACAGAGGAACAGATAGCCAACTCAAGAAAAACCATGCAAGTGATCTATATATGAATATATCACAGGCTGCAGCTCACACATAACAAGATTGAAGTGAAATGTCACCCCCCCTTACACACACACACTGGATGGCAAAATCTAAAAACTGCTGATATTAAGATCCTGCAGGGCACACTACTGGTGGTTGGGAATGGAAAGGAAGACATTTGACAGCATCTATTACAAGGTAAAATGGACAAAATCTATTTGTTAGTGGTAGTTCCCATTTTGAGTATCTGCCCCAGAACAGCGTCTACATACAGAAACATGCAAGAATGTTCTCTGAAGCGTTACTTGTAAGAATAAAACTCAGGAGACAGCCAAAATGCCCACAGATGGCTAAATAAACCATGGTATACTTGTATAGTCATGTGTTTCCCTGCTAGGAAAAAGAATGTGCTGCCATGATTAAGGGAAGGGAAAAAAATAATCCACTGAAAAACCTGTGTCTGTGGAAATTATGCATGTGTGAATGCAAAGGGAAAGATTACCAAATTATTAACTGGTCACTTTTGTGAAGAAGGAAGCTAGACGGATTTTAACCATATGTTTAAATCTTTTACAATGGAAATGCATTCAGCTATATCTTGTGACATTCCAATAAAATTTTTAAATAAATAGCTAAAATAAAGTATCATTAATAGGCATGAGAACTTTCTACCTCTCTTGAACATAAACAGCATTTAATTAATTTTTTAAAAAGTCAGATAGGAGATAAGACATATTTTATATAAAATTATATCAATATATTTAAAGTGCATACAAAAAAGACTAGAAGGAAGTACTCCAAAATGCAACCAGTGGTATCTCCAAGAGGTGGGATCCTGGTGATTTTTCCCTTGCATGTCTGTGTGTCTCAAGTGCTCAGTGTTGAACACATGTCATGTGTGTCTTTTCCAGGTCTGCCATGTAGCCCCATCATCCTCAGCCTTCTTGTGGCTGGCATACTGGTTCTGCTGGTGTCCCTTGGTGTGGCCATCCACCTGCACTGTGAGTTGCCCTTTCCTGGGCCATCATGGAGCCCCAGTTGAAGGACCCCGGGAATAGTTTATTCTTTAGGGCAGCAGAGTAGACAGCAGCTCCACAGAACCTATAGTAGTTCTGGAAGTGATTCTTTTCATTTACGGGGAGCTTCTTAGGTAGGGGTACTGGAGATCAAACCCCAGGTATCATGCATGCTAAGTACAAACTCTACTACTGAGCCACACCCCCATACCCAGATGTGATCCTTGACGTGCAGTCCTGCTGCCAGAATGAGAGACCATCTGTCTCTGGGGTCAGATGAATCTTGGTTTGAGTCTAATGCTGCTGTTCCCTCATCTAGTGACCTTGGCCTCAGTGGGTCTCAGCTGCCTCACACAGGGATAAAACATTGCCTACCTGCTAGGGCTACTGTTTGTAAAATCCTTCCCAGAGCACCTGGCACATGGCATGTGCCCCGAGGACAGGAACTCATGGGAGCGGTAGGGATGCAGACCCAGTGTCCAGAGGAGATTGCCAGTCATACAAGTCCCTCCCCTCCATGAGACCCTGGGGAAACTCAGGTGTCAGGTGCTCTTGGCCACTCAGAGCATAGGCCCATCCCCTTCCATGGTCTCCCTAGGCACTGCAGGACACTGTCCTCATAATCAGGATGCGCAGAGAAAAGGGAAGCCCAGACTGCCCCTGGCTTTTATGCTCACCTGTGCCACACTGAACAAGTCACTTACCCTTCCCTGGACTTGTGCACAATGAGGGGAGCATCAGTGGATCTTAGCTTTTATAGGTCACAGACCCCTTTGAACACATGATGACAATTGTGAGCCCTCTTCCCAGAGAAGTGAAGCCATATCCATGTGCTTTGCTCCTACATAGGGATCTGTGTATCCTGTTCTAAGAACCCCATTATGCTTCAGTGGTCTGCAAACTTTTCTGTTTAAGGACCTCACAATGAAGAAATTTTAAATTGCCGGTGTGGTAGAGTGGCTCAAGTGGTAGACACCTGTCCAGCAAGCATGAGGCCATGAGTTCAATCCTAAGTACCAACAGTAAAAAAATTTAAATAGCTAACACTATCTGCAATTAGTTACATTTATTTAATATATTATGAATACTATTCAATGTATTTCAAAGATAAAGAGTAATAAAGGATGAGATAAAATATAAGAGGACACAGTTACTTTCCTTCCTACATCCCAGTGGGAAATCTTGCTTATCCCCTGACACCCACGTGAAGCAGAACCTCTCATGCCTGACCTGCTGTGAAGGGCAAGAGAAACTGGAGTAGAGGAAGTGCATTTGAATTCTAGCCTTACCACTTGCTAGCTGCATGGCTTTGGGCAGGTTACCCAGTAACCCATTCACTCTGTGCCTCACTTTCCCCATTGTAAATGGACATAGTCACGTACCTAGCTCATAGGCTCATAGTGAGAATGAAGGGAGTTAAGATGTTTGAAGCATTTGGGTCCAGCCTGGCATCAGGGACAAGGTCTGGGGCATTGTCAGATCCTGTCCTCCTCCTTGGTCTCCAGGGCTTGGGGCCAGTGGTCCCCCAGCCCGAGCTGACTGGTGCCCTTACTCTGCTCTTCCAGGTCTGCGGAGGAGAGCCCGACTGCGCTTCATGAAACAGTGAGTGTCTTCCTTGGTGTGGCCCTGGGCTTCTTAGCCTCTGCTGCTGGCTGCAGCCCTGACTGCAGTCAGATGTCACCTTCAAAGAATCATAAACAGACAGGTTGACAGAATTCAGGGAAAGAGCTAACCTAAATAAGCAAAATTACTGACTAACCACTCAATGTATTCCAAGTAGGTAAGACAAGATCTCAGCTCTCTTAATGCTAGCAGTCAACCTCCACGTGCACAGACTACCAGAGAGAATCCCAGGTTCTTTCCCACCCATGATTTCATTCAACCCAAGTCAGGAAGGTCATTACCCCCATGTTACAAAGACAGGTGATTGTCTCCAACACCAGGCTTCTCCACCGGCAGTTGTCCCTTTCCTAGGTGCTGTCTTCGTCTCATCAGCCACCCTAGACCCCACTTGGTTTTTTTTTTTTTGCTTTTTTTTTTTTTTTTTTTTTCGGTGCTGGGGACCGAACTCAGGGCCTTACAATTGCCAGGCAAGCGCTCTTCCACTGAGCTAAATTCCCAACCCTCCTAGACCCCACTTGGGTCCCAGGAGTTGTCAAACCCAAAACTGAGTCTCATAGTGCAAGGGCTGAAAAGCACCCTTCAGCCAGGAGTGGTGGCACATGCCCCTAATCCCAGCACTCAGATCTAAGGCAGGAGGAGGCAAGTTCCAGGCTAGCCTGGGCTACAATAGTAAGACCCTTACAATAGTAAGACTCCCCCCTCCAATAAAAAATAAATTCATTAAAGATAAAAAGCACCCTCCAGGCCATAAATGCTTGACGGGCAGAGGCTGGTAGCAGCCAGAGGCTGTGGTTTCTCCTCACCTTCAGGGCTAGTACTGCACCCTCAGCCTTGGGCGGTGTTCTTGGATTTGACTTTTCTTCCTCAACATTGAGACTCTTTCACATCTATCTACCTGATTTGATCCTCAGAACACCCCATTTCCACATGAACGTGTTTTGGGGGAAAGGATATGTCTTTCTAAATGCAAGAAAGTAACAGGGCTTTGTGGTCAAGGGCTCTGGTCAAGCGAGAGGCAGACCTGAGTTTGAATTAGTCTGCCACTCACCAACCGTGTAACTCTATGCGAGTCACTTCACCTCTCTGAGTCTTCTATTTCCCATCTGTAAAATGGGACAACAGTACCAACCTCATGCCTTTTGTCAGGACTGCAGGAAAAATGACCATAAAGTGTTTGACCCTTAATCCCATGGAGTCAAAGCACAAATTGGTAAAACATAAGTTCAAGTCTATGAGTCTACCCACCAAGCAACAGAATATACTATTATACACTTTAGAATTAAAGTGTCCACATTAACTCTCATTATTACACACTGTACATCATTATATACAAGAATTACTTAACCATGTCCACTGTATTTTGTGAACAATTTGCAATGATAATTCAGATGGCATGAAATTTCACTTTATAGATTGGACTTAGGAACTGCTCCCCCACCTAAGAGATAAGACTAGACTGCCAGAAAGTTCTGTTCAAAATCTTCCCCATGGTGACCTTTTATGGAGAACAAACCCATTCTGGGCGCTGTCTGTGGTCTGTTCCTTTCACACCTTTTCATGTTAACCAGTTCTCCAGTGATCTAATACCAGTTTCGGAGAAACTGGAGGTGGGACATCAAGCTTTGGCACACCAGGGGTTCTGAAGACCAGGTAAGGTGGGCAGGGAGCTCAAGGTGGTCATGGGAGTCCCTGAACCCCCCTCACCTTTTCACTAGAACAGCTCTGCTCTCATCTATTGTATGGGTTTACATTTACTCACAAGATGTCATTTGAATGAGAGTTTGTGGCTAAAAAAAAAGTTTGAAAACCACTTCTGGTTTTGCTATCATGATCCAGGTGTGGATGAAACACACTCTGAGCCTCACAGATCAGCTGTTCCAAACGTAGGTTGCGATTTGGGGTAGATGTTCACCAGCCTCTGACTGTCCACAGAGAACCACCCATCAGTAGGCCATTTACTGTGCGTTTGTGAAGAGCTCATCTGAGAAGCCACTGCAGTTAGCAACATCATTCAAAGCTTGAGTTTTGGGGACTATATTTTGGGGAGAGTGGTTTTTTTTTATTTTCTAACTTTAATTTTTTTAAAATGGCTTAGATGGGCCCTAAAGACACCCTAACACAAAACCGTTAGTCCCAATCTACTTGGGATAGAGCCCAGCAACCTCATTTTCCATCTGTCTCTGCTACAGGAAATACAATACCATTTAAGTGCTCTGCAACTTGCTGTCATTTCCAGGTTTTACAAATGATGAGAGTCTACATTCTGGGCATCCAGCTATAAAAAAACAGTGGTCAGTAATGAGCGAGATCTGGACAAACGAGAGAGAAGGGACACACGCGACAGTGCAGATTTCCTTGCCCTGCTCAAGCTGCCTGCTTTAAATTGCTGCAAGTTCTTTCTATGGACCTCATGCATGGGGACAACTTGTTGCTTGGTCATCGGGAGTCTCAGAGACGAGGCTTCAGGGCTCCAGAGCACTTACAGAGTGTGCCAGAGAACTAAGAATTGCCACTGTGACACCACTTCCAGCTTCTGTACTCTCCTGGGCTGGGACCTAGATGTTGCCCATCCAGGCACCATCTTTATAAGTTGCTTTGCCCTGGGAGGGCAGTGCCATTGGCTCCTGGGTCTCTCATGGGATAGAACTGGGATGACACCATTGAGTATCTCTCACAGAGAAGCCAGCTTGTAAATGAGGCTTCCTAAAAAGGCTTGCCTGGCTGCCAGTAGCCATATTAGTCTCTGAGGCCTTCCTTTGTGGTTGTGTGGTTGGGAGAAGGAATTTCACTTCAACTCCCACTAAGAAATTTCAACTTTTCCCCTCCTGTGCTTATAGATTTCTTCTCTCACTCTCTTGTTCTTTTTACAAAAACATCTTGGTTATGAAAATAAAGTCCTGGATTAAAGTTGAAAGTGGCTCCTGTGACATATAAGGACAAAAACCCATCTACAGCAAAAATATCAATGCTCAGGTGAAAAGACACAAGGACAAAGTTTGCATGTTCTCATTTCACACTGAGATCCTCATTTGTCCCCACCATATGCATTGTGGGTGTAGAGAAGGCTGGAGAGGTTGGGAAGCACCCAGAGAACCTTGAGCCAGGATGCCAGTGCCTCCAGAGCCCATGATATCATGCCCCACTGCCAAATGCCTTCAGCCCATGTCCTGCCAGGCCACCCCCAACCACTACCACTTGCTCTTGAGGGCTGGGCCTCAGCGACTCCTGGCCTCAGGGCAGCCTTATGCCAAAGAGAAGGAACCCTCAAGGAGCAGACACTGAGCTGGAGGGGGTTGGAGAGGAGGACCCTGGCTTTTGAAAAAGTCCTGGATCTTGTCTTAGCTACTGCCTTGGTCTCTAGTAGCCTAGAAGTGATTGAGCCAAAATCCCATGCAAGCTGAGTGCTTTCACAGAGGCACGGTGGCCAGGTCCAAGGAGAATCAAGCGCCATCTGTTTTCCTAGCCAGATCAGAGAAGGGTATTGACAAACCAAGTGGTGTTCAGAGGCTTCTGGCAGTCACAGAATGTAAAAAAGTTACAGGAAACAGGAAAGGGAAGATGGCTGTAATCCAGGGGAGGGGTTAGGATGGCCACCTCCTGCCATCTGAGGTACAGCTGCAGCAGAACTGGGTGTGGTGGGTGGGAATTAGAAGGTGTAGATGTGGGGGAGGGGGATGCAGCAAAAGAAGCAAAAACTTTCTCCCCATCGGCCCAGGGGACAAGTGACAGGCCACCTTCCAAGGCTGAGGGGAAAGGTGAAAAGGACTGGGTCATTTGGACCAGACTCCTCTAGAAATCATTAAGGTGGCTCCTTGCCTGGCCATGCCATGCAAATGATGAAAAGAAAGCTCCTGCTGTGTGCACCTGCCCTCCCTGAAGGCTCACACCCAGTCTGCAGCAGAAGTAAGAACAGGCCTCAAGGCCCCTGTCCTGCTGCCGGCTCTCATATCCGAGGCAGTTCCCTGATGCAGTCTCTGCAATTGCATTCACTTGTTTACAAGTTTAAGTGGGGCTGGGTTAGGGGCAAGGGGTGGTTTGGGCTCCTTTGTGTTCTCTGCAACAGGCAGCTGCTGAGGCAGGCTCAACTCTAGCTGCCCAAGGAGCCAGGTGGCTGCGGTCTACACCCAGCACCTGACTTCTGTGCTAAAGAAGGAACTGAGTTGTTCCTACTGTCTGGGGGGGCCATTCCTGCTATATATATATATATATATATGCATATATTGTCTGACTACCAATTCTACTCATGGATATTTAACTTAAATAAGTCAAGTGACGTGCACAAAGAAATACACCTCAAGTTGTTCCATGTGTTTTCATTTGGCCTAAAATTGGCCAAAAATTGGCAACACTTCAAATGCCATCAAAATGGGCCAGTTTCTAGCATGCCCAAAATGCCCAAAGCCCTGGGCTCAATCTCCAGCTCCACAATAAAATTAAAGTGGGGAGCAGTTAGATAAATTACAATGCAACCTTAAAAGGGAGTCTATACAACTGTTAAGGCATGTGCTAGAACCATATATTCTGACATCAAATGATGGCCACTACATATGTATATATTTTACAACATCTGTATTGATTATTCTCATTTTAATAACAAAATGTGGTGCTGTACATGGTCACTCTTAAAATTTAAGCATGGATAGGAAACAGGCATGGCCAATACAAAGAAATATTACTAAAAGTCAGATCACGGTGAACTCGGTGCAGGGTGGCCATTAGAAAGAGCTGAGGTTTGAGGATGGCGGGTTCTGCTTCTCCATCTGAGAGTTGGTTATATGAATGTGTTCAATTTCAAAAGCCATCAAGTCATAAGTTGACTTTCATAAATAGATACGGATATAGATGGTGATATTTCAACAAAGAAAGAGAAATACAGGTATTTTTTAAAATCCAAGTACAGAACATTGTAGAAATAATGTAAAATCAATATTTTAAAGTTTCTTGTTGAGGAGCTAATACAATAGCCTTAAAACAACAGAGGTCAATATGGGAAGGTGACCAGGAAGTAGTGAAGAGGTCTGATAGAGATGAACCAAGGTGGGCTGCAATACACATGTGCATGGGAGCAATGCTAGGGATCTCTCTGTATAGCTATCCTTATCTCAACTAGCAAAAATGCTATATCTTTCTTATTATTGCTTATGTCTTCTCTTCAACAAAATTGGAGAAAAGGGCAGAACAAGTTCTGCCTGGAAGCGAGAGGGGTGAGGGGAAGAGAGAAGGAGCAAGGGGCAGGGAGGAGAAATGGCCCAAACAATGTATGCATATGTGAATAAATTAATAAAGAAAAAAAATAAAGTTTCTGTTCTTCCAGATTCTTCTGCATATACTTTTTTAAAAGAAGATTTATATCTTATAGAATACATAATGCATAAGATAGAATATAGAAAACCTAATCTCATTTTTTCTGCAAGTTGGATTTGTTCTAATAATATACCAAAGCCTCTGGATATTTGTGTTTTTACATCTTAGAAGAGGATCTGTTAGGATTTACTCTATGACTGGCTTCAAATGGGAAATTTCCAATTCTGATTTTAAAAATCCAAGCACAGAACATGGCAGAAATGAGTAAAATCAGCATTTGAATGGTTGTGTGTTGTGTGAGTCTTTACAACACAATCTTATATTACTTTCGTAATGTGAGGACAAACATTTGGGGAAAGAATATAACTTTTTTTTTTTAAAGGGCTGTGGTCATTGCAATTATTTAAAAAACTGAAATCAACTTAAATATCCAAATAGAAGAGATAATTTGTTCATAACTATCATTTTCAAAATCCGTATCCCGGAAATCATCAAGCTGCACATCCAAGGCCACAAGACAGCAGGCCCAATACTGCCTGACCAACCTTGAGCTCATAACCTCTGTGATTCTTTCTTCTGAAATAACATCGGTTGAGTCTCCCTTTCTTTCCTGTCCTGTCGTGTGCTGTGATCCTCCATTGACAGTAGTAGGCAGAGGGTCTGGAAGCAGCACTGGGGTCTACCCCTCTTCTTGAAGCCTGCTGGTGTGTCGCCCACCAGGCCTCTTAGCAGGAGGAAGAGGGCTCTTTCATCCTTATTCATCCCCACCCCCGCCCCTCCTCAGCAGCTCAGTCTCTGTAGGAAGTGGGCAACTTGTTTTCAGAAAGAGATCCCCAGCCCGCGGGGGCTGCAAAGCTGATCTGAATCTACCAACCAGTCAAAGGGAAAGAAAGAAACAGCCCTATGTTGGCAGGCTTTTCCAGGCGGTGGAAGATAAAGAGATTTCCTCTGTCACTTCTTGGGAAACCTCCTTGATGCGTCACTGACGCTCCTCCAGGGGACCATGAGTCATTGGTTCCTGCAGTTCTCCTGGCCACATAACTTGGTACATGGACTTGGGGAACTGTACTTCCATTTTCTGGGATCCACAAAAACCCTCAAGGCAGCTGTGGTTAAGGAGCTTAGAGCAGAGGTACTAAAAACACTTCCATCCTGCTCTGTAGGGTTGGCTCTCCTGGGTCATGTGAGCATCCATCATAGAGCTCAGCCTGTCTTAAGAGGAAATGACCTCCTTTCTTTCCATAATTTTTACAACAATGTTTTTAGTGACCCAAAGCCTTGAGAGTATTTGACAGTCTGTACCACTGAGCCCAACTCCCACCCTCTTGCCACACAGTTAAGTTGTACAGTTTCCAGCTTGTCCCTCTATAGGACTGAGCCATCCCTCCATCCTTCCCCCTGCACTTAATTCTCCTCCTCCTTGGGCATCTTGATACCAGCTCAAATGTATTTATTTTGGACACCTCCTGTGTGTCCTGTCAGCCTTGGGCTGGGCTCAGAGGAGCAACATGGCCAGGACAGACAAAGCAGGGCCCCAGGACTCGTTGCCTTGCTTGTGGACACTTACCAAAGAGACCGCTCAGCCTCAGCTTCGGTGCCCTCCTTACCAGAAGGGGCCATGGCTCATCAGCTCTTTCCTGTCACTTGTACAAATGGCCAGTATTCCTCGACTTTGAGGCCAGAAACCAAATGAAGAAATGAATGCAGTGAAAAGCTCAGCATGCAGGTCCTCAGGCTCCCACAAGCAGATTCTGCTGTTGATGGGAGTGAACCACAGTCACTCCTCCTGCCTGCTCCCCCACCTACCCAAGGATATGAGGCCCCTGGAAAGGTCTGCTCTGCCAAGCACAGGCGATAAACCCCTTAAAGAACATAAACTCAACAACTCAGCTATAGATTGAGTGCACGTGTTCCAGGCCCTGAAGAATCAGCACAGACCCTGTCTCTCGCCCCATTGTCATGGGGAACTCAGACCCAAGGCCAGCACTTGCATGATTCCAAGAATGAGTAACCTTGGTGCCTTCCTGGCTCTACCTTAGCACCAGCCTTGGATCCATGATGGGTAAATGAACACAGAAATGCACAGATGATGCCAACACAAGGCCAGAGGTATGCATTGCCTTCTCACCAAAAGTTGTGCTCAGCTGACAGAAGTCTTAGCGGCCTCTCACAGCATATTTTTTAGAGGTCTCTGTGGTTGGGTGGGGGCAAATTTATAAGGGGAAGATCTGAGGTGGTGCTGACTGGGGAGTGGGGGCCCATCCTCCCCAACACTCCCCTCCCCAGCACCCTCAGCATCCTGTGGTCCTAAAGCTGGCTGTTGGGTTAGACCCGCTGGCTGGGCAGGACCAGGCTAGGCCAGAGGGAGGCCATGACTCCTGCCTTCCACCTTCATCCCTGCTGCAGGCCTCAACCAAGCCTGGATAACATGGGGAGATAAAAGCAGTGGGAAACTCAACCAGCACAAAAGCTGTTCCTGGCTTGAAATCATGGAGCCTCTGGCCTGGGCAGGGCAGGAGAAGGAGTCCATCCAGCGTCTACTCCACTGCCACACTGATACTTCTGGTTCACACATGGGGACATAGGGTAACTTCCATAGGAAAGCAGGTCTTTGTGGACCCTGCTGAAAGCCTAGCTTCCCAGAAACTTAGAATCACCTGTGTGGCAGTCATGAGGCAGTGAGAAGAAAGGCTCAATGGGCTCACATGGGAGTCAGCCCTCACTGGAATGGGCCTTCGCATCCTCCTCAGTCAGGGGGTGGCCAGTTCTCCAGTCACACAAAAAAGCCATCATGGGAGAAGGAATGATACTGTTGGGCTTTCAGAGTGAATGTGTCTGTGTGCTCCTTTGTGAGGCAGGCAGGATAGGGGAGAATGTAGGGGGCGTATGCCTTATAAGCTATCCCTGACTACTGTGAATACTGGACCTTGCCATGGACACTGTCCTGTATTTGAGCCTGGCCAGACTTCTGATGCTAACTCCAGACCTGCCCCCTCTCTCCTGTTCTGCTAAGACTCTGTGTGTGTTTGTGGCTAAGACAAATACTGACCCACAGGTGCTCATTTCTCCTGCCCATGACCTCTACCACCAAATCTCATTTTCATAACATGAGTTGTGACTTAGGTATGGTCACAATCCTTTTCCAGGAAAATGGAAATCTGTCATTTGCATACACATGTCACCGGGTGAGTGGCATGTTAACAGACTGAAGCCACTCACTGCTGGAGAGGCTGTGACCAAAGGCACTCAGGTGTTGCTAATGGCGGGAACAAGGCTCTGTAGCCATGTGGAAAATGGTTTGGCAAAATCTCGTGACAAATAACATGAAGTGCAGCATTTTGGGAATATGGACCCATAAAAATGCATGTACAAAGAAGATTACTTCAGTATCACTTTTGGGCAAAATAAAAAGTGGAAATAACCCCAAATTCACCAGTAGGGAATCACTGAATAAATTGTGGGCTTGCTACACTGAAAATTACCAGACAGCCATCAAAGAATGACTTTAAAACAATGATTTGGCATGATCGCCAGGGAAGAAAGACAGTCTCCAAGTTAGGATGGTTCAATTTGACTTTGTGATGTTACTAAATTGCAGTGCATTTGATAGAAATGGAAACTTGGATCTTGATCTTTTCTCTGCTTCATGATGTGTGGTATGATAACTCTCTTCAGATGCTGAGTAGCAACAGTAGACCACAGGATCACAAGGGAAACAGCTCCTGCATTGCAGAACTGGGGTGTTTGGTAGGGGAGGTGTATTCAATGTCTTTTCAACTTACAAGGTTTCCAATTTAGGATGAGTTTATTAGGACATCACCCCATCATAGGTCAAGAAGCATCTCTACAATTATTAGGGAGAAAAAAGAGGGCCTCAGAATGTAATCAAAATAGGCCCTATTTTTATGAAGATAATAATTGCTTGCAATTCACATCTATAGCTGTGCATATGGCCTATGGGAAGGCAAGGCTGGAGCAGGCTATCTTGCCACTGTAGCCCCGGGCATGGGTGAAAAAGCAAAATACCTCCCCAGAAAAGGAATTAATTTCACCTAAATAGCAAGAGATTGAAACAAAAGTATTCATCCTTTTATTTTTATTAATTAACTTGATTTGAAGTTTAATTTTTTAGTATATTAAAAAGCTAAGAATCAATGTTTTTATTTATCCTTGCACTGTCTAATTCCAAAAAGGAATTTGGGTAAGCTTGCGAAGATAGACACACAAAGGGAGCTGTGAATGAAGGCAAACCCACAGTAGAAGGTGGGTGGGTGTCACAGGGGCACCCCCACTATCAGTGGCACACAAACTTGATAGCACTCATTGGTCATTCGAGCAGTCTCATTTGGTACCACATAGAAACCTGGCATGGCTGTGCCTTTGGCCTTATTTAACATGACATCTCTTCAAGTAGCTTATTTTTTCCTCTATATTTGCCTAAAATTACAATTCTACCCCAGATATGGTGCTCTGTCCCAGCTGTGGTTTCCTGGTATAAAGACCCAGGTAGCTCACAAATAGGGTAAGATGAGAGAGTACAATTAATGTACAAACAAACAAAAATACTCTCTCTTACTTTTTTTTTTTTTTAGTGCTGTGGATTGAATTCAGTACCTTGTGCACGTTGGGCAAGCGTTCTACCACTGAGTTGCACCCCCCAGCCTTATCATACTTTTAAAACAGAAGCAAAATTTGTTATTACAGTGTCTGAACATATTGCTGATTCCTACGTTTAAAAAGATGGCTTTTCAAGCATGGGTATAATGAAGTTATTGATTTACTAAGGCTACACTCTGTGGGTCAGATCTTTATCTGTTTCATGTTTTATTTTTTCTAACAGATTGAAAATATTACTTCCTTTATTTTCCCAGACTTCAGTGTTTCATTTCTTATCACGGAACCTGGAGTTCTGGGGTCTTAGAACTTGGCCGATTTCTCCCTCCCAGTCTTCCAATCTGACCAGCAATCTCTGCTTTGACTAGCTTGTTTTCCCACGAGCTTCCTCACTGGTTGGTCATGTTCTGGATTCTGGATTCCTGAACCCTCATTGTAATGTCTTACTTTTCCCATCATTGGGTCCTAGCAGAGGGAAAAATGAACAGATGCAGCTCAGCCATCTTTTTTTTTTTTTTTCTGTTGAGGTCTCGCTATGTTGCCCTGGGTAGTCTCAGACCCTTAGGCTCTAGTGATCCTCCTGCCTCAGCCTCCCTGGAAGCTGAGATTACAGACACTCACGTTAACATGCAACTTCACCCATCTTTTTAGAAACAGAAGGAAAAGTTCCTCTTTCTGAAAGGCTAAAGCCTCTCCCTCCCCATGGGTTATCAATGACTAAATATTTGCTAGTGAATTCACATGACTGATTTTGATAATTAAAGCAAATTGACACACATAGTAATCGTGTGTATGATTATAAGACATTATGTGATACTCATATACATGGGGAAAGAATTAATTATTTAATAAAGGGTATTGAGCCAGTTGATGAATTACTTAGAAAAAAATAAGTTTAATCCTTCATATCTTGCCCCAAAAGAAATTCCAGATGGCTTAAATAAGTGAATATTTTTAATATAAAAAGAAAGAAGACAGAGGATCACTAATTTAAATAATAATAACATCTGATAATTAAAGGCACTAAATTATCCATATAGATTGGATTTATTAAACAACAAAGAAATGTGCTTTTGAAAATCATTTACTAGAACATAACACTTGAGGCCAAAGAGATGCTGGTGAATGGACCCATTCGTGGGCCCCTGCTGGAAGTGCAGATAGCATCACCCTCTAAAGGGCAATTCAGAAAGGATAGTCAAACTTGGGTATATTTCTTTGATCAGCAATTCCTCCTCTATGAATTCATCATAAAAACGTTATTATGGTTATACACAAAAATTATAAACAGCAGACAGACATCACAGTACTGTGAGCATATTGAAAACATGCTGAAAATACGAGTGTCCCCACAATCCCTATCAAAATTCCCATGGCGTTCTTCACAGAACCTAACATTTGTGTGGAACCACAAAAATAACCAAAGCAGTACTGAGAAAAACTAATTGGAGACATCACACTTCCTGATTTAAAATTATATTATAGACCTATAGTAATCAAAAACTGTATGGCCTTGAAAAAAGAAAAACCAGAAACATAGACCAGTGGAATAGAATGAGTAGCCCCAAAATAAATCCAAACAACTAATTTTGACAAGGGCACCAGGAGGACATAACGTGGGGAAGAATTGCTTCTTCAATAAATATTGCTGGATGGTGCACGGTGGCTCACACTTGTAATCCTTCCTACTTGGGAGAATGATAATTGGAGGCCAGCCTGGGCAAAAAGTTTGAGAGATCCCATCTCAATTAATGAAAAGCTTGGTGAAGTAGCATGGGCCTGTCATCTGAACTACAGGGGAAGCATAAATAGGAGGATCCCAGTTCAGTCCCACCCAGGAGTAAAAATGGTGAGACCCTGTTTGAAAAATGGCTAAAGCAAAAAGGGCTGGACGCATAGTTCAAGTGGTAGAGTACTTCTAGCAAGCACAAGGCCCTAAGTTCAAAGCCCAGTACCACCAAAAATAAATAAGTAATAAAAATAAATATTGCTGGATAAACTGAATTTTCCATACACAAATGAATGAAATTGTACCATACCACATACCAAAAAAGCCAACTCAGAATGGGTAAAAAAGACCTAAAACCATAAAACTCCTAGAAGAGAACATAGGGGATAATCTCCTTGACATTGGCCTTAGTGATGATTTTGTGGATGTGACACCAAAAACTCAAGCTATAAAAGCAAAAAGAAACTAATGGGACTACATAAAACTTAAAGATTTCTGCAGAGCCAAGGAAACAATCAACCTAATAAAAAGGCAACCTGTAGACTGGGAAAAAAGACTGAGCAATCACATATCTGGTAAAGGGTTAACACTTCAAATTTACAAAGAACTCAGGCAAAATAGCAAAAACACAATAACCTTATTTTTAAAATGAGCAAAGGTGCTGAACAGAAATTTCTTAAAAGAAGACTTTAAAATAGTCAGCAAGGTCAGGTGCCAGTGGCTCATGCCTGTCATCCTAGGTCCTTGAGAGGCTGAGACTGGGAAGATCGAAGTTCAAGACCAGCCAGGCAGGGAGTTCTTGAGACCCCACGTAAACCAATGGCTGGGAACGATATCAGGCGCCTGTCATCCCAGTGATGGCAGGAAGCATAAAATAGGAGGATTAATGGTCCAGCCTGGACCAGTCCAGGCTCACAAACAGCAAGCCCCTATCTCCAAAATAATCAAAGCAAAAAGGGCCAGAGGCCTAGCTCAAGCAGTAGAGCAACTGCCTAGCTAAGTGCCTGGCATCTCAGTTATTCAGGAAGCATAAACAGGAAGATCGCAGTCCAGCCATAAATAGGAGACCTTTTGAAAAATGTCTAAAGCAAAAAGGATTGGGGGCATGGCTCAAGCAATAGAGCTTCTGCCTGGCAAGCCCATGGTCCTGAGTTTAAACCCCAGTGCTGTCTTGAAAAAAAAAAAAGACTTAAAAATCATTGCACTTTGGTGAAAAAAATAAATATAAGTTACTAAAGGAATCAAACTAAATGTTTGATTCCCATCCTTGGTACTTTTGTTTGATAAATTCTTCTCTCTTTTTTTGCATCATGTTGAACTGCTGAAAGGCACTCAGGGTAGCAGTCCAGGCTAGCCTGGGCAAAATCTTGAGACCCTAGCTCAAAAATAACCAAAGCAAAATGGGCATTTGAACTCAGGGCCTTGCACTTACTGGGCAGATGCTCAACCACTTGACCCACACCTCCAGGCCTAGTACCGCCAAAAACAAAAGAAAGAAGAAAGAAACTATCTCTGAAAATTTGTTTTCTCCATTTTTCTTTAATCTTTACTTTCCTTCACTAAATCTCAGTGATGTGCAAAGTTCTTAGTGGGATTTCTTAAAATTGTCTCATTTTCAGCACTTACACTGTTTGGTACCCAGGGTTTAATAGGGCATGGAACTTTGTCTTCATTTCATTAGATTTTATATTAAACATCATTGGGACTAGGAAAAACAAGTTAATGGATGTTTCTGTATTGTAATAAAATCACTTATTTCTATGTATGTTGTGACATTCACTTACCAGCGAGAAATTTTTCAACATAGTTGCCATTAGAAAACAAAGTATCCCTTAGTACTGTGACATATTGGCCACCAAACTTTGTATTGAGGCTGCCTTGGGTTGTAATGTATTTTAGCTCGTATTTAAGTCCAGTTTTACTGGTGGTTTAATACACAGCTATACTCTGAAGCACGAGTATAGACTAAGGCTTTAAGAGCATTCCTATTCATGCAAGTTAAGAAATCTGTCAGGTGGGAACTAAATCTTTATACTGATGACAGTGAGAGCAACCTTTGATTTTTGAAGACAACTGCAGTAACTGGCTGTTTTGCTTCATTTCGTCAGACATCTTTCTGTGGGTACCTGAGAATTGAAACCAAATAACATGGTAATTATCAAGTTGTGAGGCCTTACTTTTTGTTTGATTTTAGGTAGAAAAATATGTTGACAATATTGAATTTTTTTTGGAGATGATTGAGATAGATCTGACTTAATTAGATTGGTAATTGCACTTCTTAAAAATACAGTCACTAAATGGGGTATGGTAGCTCCTGCCTGTAATCCCAGCACTCAGGAGGCTGAGGTAGGAAGATTGCGAGTTCAAGGCTAGCCTGGGGTAGATAGGAATACCTTGTCTCAAAAAAAAAAAGATGCAGTCATTAAGAAGTTTTTGGGATTCTTAAAAGACCCTATGTTTTTAAGATTATTATTTCCATTTGGTGATAGCGAATGTACATGAATTATTTAATGTACAATTCTAATAAATTTTTGCTGTGGCCCTTACTGTTAAAAAAAAAAACAATGAGTTGTCCATCAGTGAAATACATAACGCTCCACACAATGTGATGAGAGTCATTAAAATAATGCTATGCAAGAATGTTTATAAATGAAATAATATTCACTGTGAATTCTTTTTTTTTTTTCTTTTTTTGTCAGCACTGGTGTTTGAACTCAGGGCCTCACACTTGCTACACAGAAGCTCTACCACTGAGCCACTCTGCCAGTCCCACAATGCATCCTTAAATTTACAAAGCAGGTTATAAAACAACAGGTGCTATATGAACCCAATCCTGGGAGGAAGAAGGGGAGTTATGTGTGTGAGAAGAGAAGCAGACACTGCACAAAAAATGCAGAAAGAGTATCTGCCTGTATCTTAGCTCTGATTGTCACAGGATTGGAAACAGGACACAGTGAATAAGGGATTTTTACTTTCTTGTGTGTGTGTTATTTCCCTGTGTTACACTGACAACCAGATAAAACGGCAAAAGTCTCAATTTTGAAAAAAAGTGTCTGAGTATGTATGCATATGTAGAAGGTATAATGATATGAAAAGAACAACTGTGTTAAAAAGTTATCTCACACTGCTAGAACAGCTGGATTGGGGCCTCATTTTTAAGCAAGCGAGGGAATCAGAAGCTGACACAATAGCAGGCTGTATCTCTGGAGGTGGGATTACATGAGTATTTTCCTTTTCCCTTCCCTTTGCTTTATTTTTTATTTCTTTCTTTCATTTCTTATTTTTCTTTATTTTTTTTATTTTGTGACGGAATCTTGCTATGTAGCCCAGGCTGACCTCAGACTCCTCAATCTTCCTGCCTCAGCCTCCCTGGTGCTGGGATTACAGATATGTTCCACCATACCTGGTATTCTCTTTGCTTTCCTGTGTTTCCTAGATTTTCTTTTTAAAATAAAATAATAAACCACATGATTTTTATGATAGCTTGCACCTATTTGAAACACACTGGAGCAAAACCTAATGCACACATGAGGGCTCCAAATAACACATGCTTGCATCTTTAGCCACTTGAGAGTGTCATGGCTCTGTCCCAGGGCCATTCAAAAAACATCTTCGCTCCAACAGTAAGAAGGGAAAAAAAAAGTCATCAAATAAGAAGAAATTCAATTTATAACTTTCCGAATTGGAAAGAAATGATCTACTTAACCTATGAAGCACCTCTGGGTCCTGCCGTGTGCACATGTTTCTCCTATGTCAGAGAAGTGAGATTGTGCATCCAAAGTCACTGAAGGTGGCTGGATGACCACATGTTGTTTATTGACAGTCGCTGTCACTTGTCAGCCACGCTTATCTATTAGCATTTGCCTTGTGCTTGGTACTGGGCTGTTTACCTGCATTCCCACAATTAACCACAAATTCATGGAGGCATTCTTGCCATTTTACATTTAGGATCCTAAGCCTAAACTGAGTCATGTCACCAGCCTGGAAAGTAACACAAGACTTGACCCAAGACCACCCAGCGCCCTATGATACCTGTGAAATTCCTCCCCCAGCCCCCATCCATGGGGACAGGAACCAGGGTTTACATAGTCTTATTCTGTAAAGCCCCGGAGTTCATGACCATTGCAGAGAGGCCACCTGCAGACTCTCTGCTCTAGTTGTGGCTGAAACAGCAGAAAACTGCAACTAAACTTTTTTTTTAATTCTATGCATTTGGCAAAAGCTGATCCACTAGTCCAGAGTTCTAGATCCCTGCATTGGAGAAAGAACTTCAAGTCCACCCACTTTAGCTTCCAAAATAATACACACTCATCCTTCCCAACACCACTCTCGTGTACTTGCCTTCCCTACGTTTAACACCTGCTATGACACATTCGTACTTTCAGATTGTAACAGAGAGTTCTTTTCCTCAGAGGCTTTGCCTGCAGGCTTCCAAGAATTGCTCAAAACCAAGTGTACTCAAAGACTTCCAAGTGACTGCATTCTGACTAATGCACCAGAATGAGCTTTTTGCTGTCACAAAATCCACAGTGAAGTCCACATGTGTGGCCATTTCTGTGGCCAGCTTCCAATGTGGCAGCTGTGATTTCACTCCTTTCTATCCCGCTAAGGAAGTCAACCACCATGCATATGAGTGAAAGTAAGCCTGTCTTTTGTAGGAATGATCTGTTCTACTTTATCTAAGGAAGTGGGTATTTTTAATTGTCACACTTCACACCCAGCAGTAGCACAGGAAGGTATCTACTTCTGAGAGAATTAAGATGGTGGGTTGGGGTTCTTTCCATGTGGCTGGGCTCAGGTAATTCAACTAGCTCCACTGTCCTCCTTACTAGGTCAGCTGCTATCCCCAAGAGTCTGTTGGTGGCCCCTTGACTTAGAACATTGCTGCTTTCCACAGTATCATTACGCATTGATAAATGGTTCCTGCTTATAAAATTACACAAGTCACATATTCTCAGAATATTCCATTGCTTACAAGAAAGCCAACATTTTAGAGTTGCTCTTTGCCTTGTTTTGATTGTTGGAGGAGTGCATTGTTTTTGTTTTTGTTTTTTTTGAGGTGCTATCTTGTTGTTTTTGTTGTTGTTGTTGTTTAATTTTTATTTTTTATTATTCATATGTGCATACAATGCTTGGGTCATTTCTCCTCCCTGCCCCCACCCCCTCCCTTACCACTCACTCCGCCCCCTCCCTCTCCCCACCACCCCCTCACTACCCTGCAGAAACTATTTTGCCCTTATTTCTAATTTTGTTGAAGAGAGAGTATAAGCAATAATAGGAAGGACCAAGGGTTTTTGCTAGTTGAGATAAGGATAGCTGTACAGGGCATTGACTCACATTGATTTCCTGTGCATGTGTGTTACCTTCTAGGTTAATTCTTTTTGATCTAACCTTTTCTCTAGTTCTTGGTCCCCTTCTCCTATTGGCCTCAGTTGCTTTTAAGGTATCTGCTTTAGTTTCTCTGCGTTGAGGGCAACAAATGCTAGCTAGTTTTTTAGGTGTCTTACCTATCCTCATATCTCCCTTGTGTGCACTCACTTTTATCTTGTGCTCAAAGTCCAATTCCCTTGTTGTGTTTGCCCTTCATCTAATGTCCGCATATGTGGGAGAACATACGATTTTTGGTCTTTTGGGCCAAGCTAACCTCACTCAGAATGATGTTCTCCAATTCCATCCATTTACCAGCAAATGATAACATTTTGTTCTACGTCATGGCTGCATAAAATTCCATTGTGTATAGATACCACATTTTCTTAATCCATTCATCAGTAGTGGGGCATCTTAGCTGTTTCCATAACTTGGCTATGTGACACAGGTTACTCCAGAGGCACCTACACACCCATGTTTATTGCAGCACATTGGTTTTACAGTTCCATCACCCAGCCACCCAACTGGGGAGGAGTCACTGGCTAAACAGGAGCAGATGTGACTGCCTCTTCCCTCTCAAGGCCAAATGGACTCCTCTGACAAGGGGTAGGGCTAGAAAGACAACATAGGCTCTTGCGTTGTCAGCACAGAGCTCCCCAACAAGACCACATTTCCTCCGAGTGTTTATAAAAGCCACCTGCAAACAAGAGCACCTTAGCCATAGGTCTACAGATTTGATCTACAGCTTGGGGATGCTATCTTGGCTGTTCTCCTCCAAGAGCTCCAGTCGGGGGTGTCCACACATTCAGGTATGAGCTCTTTTCATGAACAATGGTGCTTCTTGTCCCTCCTCGGGGGCAGGATCTGTAACTGCTCTTTGTGGCATGTCTTTGGGGGTGGCTGGCAGATACATGCTGTGTTGGTTGTGGCAATAAAGGGCGGGTGGTGGGGCAGGAGGTGATTGGAAGGGTAAGCTTTCTGGGAGGTTCTCCTACTTCCTCTATGACTTTGGGGCCATTGGACTTGGAGGTGACAGTAAAGAACAGTTCACAGCACTTTTCTTTGCTTGTATTGCTGCTGTTGATTTCTTTTCAAGGTATGTGGGGGGAGGGGGGTGGTCTTCAGCCAATAGGAGGAGGCTGAGCTGGCTCTAGCTCAGATCCCCAAGGCTCCAATCTCTCCCAGAGCCCAGGGACATCCACCTGATGTGATCTTTCCCACCTGACAGCTGTCGTCTGACTCCAGCGTGATGACAGTGACCACAAGCCTGCCCAAGCCTCTTGTCTGCATACTTCAGTTTGCTGTGACAATTACAGATTCAAACAGGGTCAATTAAAATGATCAAAGAATCCCCTATACCCTGGACTCTCCCAAAGAAGTTAAAGGGAATGGTCTAAGAAGGGGCTGGGGGACCCTTGAGAAGGGCAATCACCCACCAGGGGGTGGGGGAGTCAGGCAGAGCTGCTGCCACCCAGGGTCCCACCTGCACCTTTGTTGTGGGATGTTATGTAGGGCGCCCCCTCCACACCCTGCAGCATCACCTTCCCCTTCCCCATGCTGCTTGGGACAGACAGAACAAGTTCACTTGCAAATAAATACAGATGCACCCATCATCCCTATTCTGCTCCTGACCTCCATGTGCCCAGAGCTGCCTAAGGAGCTATGAAGGAAACTATAGGGTCCAAAGACGCTGCTGAGACCGTGAGCCCTTCTGGAGAGCAATCCTCAGGAAATACAGCTCTCAGTAGTTTTCTCATGTTTATAGGCTGTAGAAATACTGAAACAACCTAGACAGTTGATTATAAGGGGAAGTTTTAATGCACCATGCTCCACTTACTTGGTAGTCAATTGTTCAAACCTCAAAAATCGTGGTCATCAAGATTTTGTGAGAGATTCGGAGAATATTTATGCAATTACAGGAAGAAAAGCAGGATGTAACATCGCAGTTACAGGAAGGTCATGGCCAGACCTCAGAAAGCAGCATGAGAAAACTTGTGTCTGGAGAGAGGACAATCTCTTCTCATCTTTGGCACAGACCCTGTTCTCCCCATCTCCCCTTTCCTGTTTGGCCCCTCTCTCTTTCCCTGGTCCAGGGGAGCCATGGGAAGTCCCTTCCCCAGGATGCTGGGGAGAAGATGGAGAAATACACCCCTTTTCTCTCTTCATTTACTCGTCCTCCATCAACTGATGCACTCTTCATCTTTTGCCCTTGAGCAGGTAGATGCTAGTCCCTGAGCCTCAGTTTCCACTCCTACAAATTAGAGATAGCAATCTGCTACCCACCATACTCCTGGAGTTACAGACCCTGAACCCACAGCTGCCCAGCCACACACAAAGCCATGCAGAGTTAGCAGTTTCCAGCTGTGTGAGATGCAGTGCTACTTGGTGCCTCCACCTTGTTGTCTGAGAAATGGGACTTCTCAGAGTCTCTGGCCCAGGAAGTCACCTGAGAAATGGGACTTCTCAGAGTCCCTGGCCCAGGAAGTCACACAAATAAAGACTAGTGTAGAATCAGTGCCCAACGGGGCGTATTGATGCCTGTTGCAAAGACTTGACTAGGACAGTTGGCCACAGCAGGGGCTGTCCTTCTGTCCTCTCACACAGGGTAAGGAGAAGACCCTTCCTATCTCTGTTGCACCTAGAATGCCCTTCAGCTAGCTCTATCTCCAGTGTCCCAGGCCTGCCATTTCCCCCGATGGCCCCCTGAGCAAGGGTGTGTGAATACACACACACACACACACACACACACACACACACACACACAAACACACACACACAAACACACACATCACACTGCGCAAAGGCCCCTCCTCCTCAGGCTCCGTGCCCCTGCTCCCCCCAGGACTCCTCCTCGCCCTTCTCCCACAAATGTTGAACCTGTGGAGAAGGCCACACAGCAGCCTCTGTTGCCATATTTAGAGGATTTGTCACTGCCATTCCTTTCTTTGTCCTCATTATCTCTGCCCACCTACACTGTCACCTTCAGAGACTATATGTGCTTACTGAGTGTTGCTAACCTGGCTGGCACAGGGGCACATGTGTGGGCAAACAGTCTATCAGTGAGTGAAAGAGCGTTATGTCTAAAATGAAAATGAGTTGGTCTTGGTCCTTGTCCTCAGAGAGTTTGGGGGAAAAAAAAGAACAGTTGTGACACGTAAGTACGATTCTACTTATAGGAGGTACCCAGCATGGTCAAATTCATGAATACAGAAAACAGAAGTGAGGTTTCCAGGGGCATTCGTGTTTAATGGGCTTGAGCTTCTATTAGAAAGATGAGAAGTTCTGTGGCTGGATGGTGGTGATGGTTGCACAGACATGAGTCTATTTAATGCTGCTGAACTCTACACTTAAACATGGTTGAGGTAAATTTTATGCTATGTTTTGCCACAATTTTGAAAGACTTTATAAAAAATGCTTGAGGAGAAAGACACAAGCACACTAAACAACTTCAGAATTAGGAGACAACTTGTGAACGAAATGTATAAACAACATAGGGCAAGAATTCTGCCCCAAAAGAAAAGCCTAACTCTGAAGGGATGGAGTGCAGCTTTGTATCACTCCCTGGGAAGGGCAGTGACTTACCTTTGAATTTCCCATTTGTGAAAGTACAATTGCAGTAATATGCATTGCAGAAATTTAGAAAGTGACAAAAAAAAAAAAAAAAAAAGCAGGGGACAGGCACCCTGATGCATTTCCTTTTAATGTATTTATAATATATTTACATCATAATCATGCTGAATGCATTTTTATAAAGTGTACCATAGGCATTTTCCCTGTTCCTACAGAGTTTTCATAATTCTAAAACTTCATAATGTTAATGCTTAAAATTGTGCTGAGTAGATTATCATAATTAACTTAAATATTCTTTTTTTAAAAATTCCAACATTTTACATTTTTGTCCATACCCTAGTATGCCAAGTCTTAGATTATAACCACTGGAGAAATTTTCCAGATTGGAATTACTGGGTATAGTTTATGGGTATAAGCATTTTTAAGGCTTTTTGGCTTTTTAAAAATATTTTTATTTTAAATGAACACATAGCATGTTATGGGCTAAGTGTGATATTTTGATACACCTATTTAATGGTAATGAAGGATTCAGGGTAACTGGCACACTCATCTCCTTAAACAGTTATCATTTCTTTATGACAGAAACATTCAAAATCCTCTTTACCAGCAATTTTGAAATAGACCATTAATTGATGTCACTACCGTTACCCTACTGGGCCATAGAACAGTGGAAGTTATTCTTCAAGCCTAACTGCACCCCTGTACCCAACCATCTTCTACCCTTTCCCTCCTCCAACCGCCCTTGCAACCTGTGGTCACCATTATTCTACTCTCTACTTCTATGAGATTTTTTTTTCAGCCCCACAAATTGGAACTTACGGTATTTGTCTTTCTGTGCCTTATTTTGCTTAACATAATGTCCTGTTTCATTCATGTTGCTTCAAATAACAAGATTTCATCCTTCTTATGGCTGAATAATAGATACTACACTTTCTTTCTCCATTCATCTGGTGATGGACACGTAGGCTGATTCCATAACTTGGCTCCTGCAATTTGTGCTGCAGTCAACATGCAGAGCAGACGTCTCTTTGACGTCCTGATTTCATTTCCTGTTCTCTATGGGATTACCAGATCATGTGGTAGTTCTATTTCTAGGTTTTTGAAGAACTTCCATTCCCTTTTACATAAAGTCCATACTAATTTACATTTCCCACCAACAGTGTATGAGTCGTCCCTTTTTTCCACATCCTCACCAGCAGTTACTACTTTCATCTTCTTGATAATAGCTGGGGTAAGATGATATCTCATGATGGTTTAAGTTGCATTTCCCTGAAGATTAGCTCTGTTGAGTATTTTTTGTATATTTATTGGCCATTTGTACAACTTTTTTGAAAAATGTCTATTGAAATAAGTTGCCCACTTTTAAATTTATTTGGAGAATTTTGCTGTTGAGCTGGTTGAGTTCCTTATATTGTGAGTATTAATCCCTTGCTGGATGAGTAGTTTATAAATATTTTCTCCCATTCTGCTGGTTGTCTCTTCACTCCACTATTTGTTTGTTCTGACCCATTTATCAAGTTTTGTTTTTATTGCCTGTGTTCTAAGTGTCATATCCAAAAATTCTTTGTCCAAACAATAGGATTTTCCTATGTTTCCTAATAAGTTCATAGGTTTGGATCTTATATTTAAGTCCTAGATTCATTTTGAGTTAATTTTTGCATTATGGCTTTGTTTTGTTTTGTTTTTAACCAGTACTGGGGGTTGAACTCAGGGTCCCTTGTGTTTGTTAGGCAGGCACTCTACTACTAGAGCCACTCCACCAGCCCTGTATTTTAGCTTTTTAATAACTGCTATCAAACTGCTTTCCAAAGTCACTACCACTCTTGTCCACAATAGGTATCATCCTTTTCCCCTGTTGTGACAGATAGGAAATACTTTTTCAGCTATTGAAATAACTTTCAGTTATTGATATAACTTTGTATTGGAAGATTGCTACATCTTAAAAGGTTGCATTTCCCCATGAAGAAGAATGAAATGTTATCATTCACTGGTAAATGTATGGAATTGGAGAACATCATTCTGAGTGAGGTTAGCCTGGCCCAAAAGACCAAAAATCGTATGTTCTCCCTCATATGTGGACATTAGATCAAGGGCAAACACAACAAGGGGACTGAACTTTGAGCACATGATAAAAGCTTTAGCACACAAGGGAGGGGTGAGGATAGGAAAGACACCTAAAAAATTAGTTAGCATTTGTTGCCCTCAACACAGAGACACTAAAGCAGATACCTTAAACCAACTGAGGCTAATAGGAGAAGGGGACCAGGAACTAGAGAAAAGGTGAGATCAAGAAGAATTAACTTAGAAGGTAACACACACGCACAGGAAATTAATGTGTGTCAACTCCCTGTATAGCTATCCTTATCTCAACTAGCAAAAACCCTTGGTCCTTCAACAAAATTAGAGATAAGGGCAAAATAGTTTCTGCCGGTAGCGAGAGGGTGGGGGGGAGGGGGGGCGGTAAGGGAAGGGGTGGGGGGAGGGGGGAGAAATGACCCAAACATTCTAAGCACATATGAATTTAAAAAAAAAAGGCTGCATTTCCCAAGTGGACCACCTTTCCTTTTTTTCCTTTTTTTGCTTCTCTGCTAAGTGGAGTGAACAAACTGGGAATTCAAACCCTTATGTCCCCATTGCTGCTCAGTCAGGGACAAGTCGGGACAGGACCATTTGGATTGCTAGGTGGCAATCCAAGCACTGAGTTGCAGGGTATTGCTGAGCGAGGCATTGAGCAGGCAGTGGCTCTGACCTGAGCCCCAGAGACAGACAATCTAGAACCTGAAAGTAGTTCTCAAGTCTGCTCCAGCTTTCCAGTGAGGAGTAGGCTGGGAAAGCCAAAAGAATAAAGAAGATAGGACAGGATGGAGCCATAGAACTACCCAGGGCAGAAGAAGCAAGGGGCTGAGAACCAGCCTAGCCTCCAGGACACTCCCTTTTGGGAGAACTGTTTGTGTGGGGGCTTCCCCCCACTGTAGCGGGGTCTTGCTAAAAGTGAAACTGTGATTTTCGGAGGGTTCTGGAGGCGTTTGCCCTAGGAGGGAAAGTTCCATTTGGGGGTCCACACTAGCTTCAAAACAGTGCTTCTATCCGCTTTCAGTTCTTGAGGCCTCTCGGTGCCATCAGCCACCACTGGATGCTTCTAAGGCTGCAACAGGTCCCCAGCTTGTCCCAGACTGGGCCAGGGTGGGAGGGAGTCCCAGTATGAGTTTAACTCAAGTGTGCCTGCAGGAAAGACCTCATCCTGCTTCCTAAGCCCAATGCCACTGAGAATAATATAGCTTCCATCTGCTGCATGCTTCCCACGTGCCAGCATTGCGCTGGGAGCTGAGCGTTCCTTTTCTTATTTATTGTCCTAACAACCAAACCAGGTAATATTAGCAACTTCGAAAGCAGGCGGGAGGTCCAGTGCATGATGGGAATTACACAGCACTAATAAATCGGAGAGCTGGGATTGAACCCCAGTCAGCCAGACCCCAACACCTTGCCAGCTCCATATATGTGTCCAGAGCCTGGCTGAGCCTCATGAGTTTTTGGAAAAAAACTTGGGGTGAAGGCCATGGTAGCCTGATTAAAAACTTGGAGCTGTTGAATTTAGGAGGAAAAAACCAAAAACGTCAAGTCAATCCTTTCAGGAGCATCTATAATTCAAAGTGGGTTGAGCCAGTTACCCAGTGAGTGGTTTAACTAGGAAAACTGAGGCTGGAACGGAGGTGGATGAGAGCAAGAGGGACAGACAGGACTGCTCAGTGGTTAGGGCTGGCAACTGGCTGACCTGGACTGTCTGTGTGACCCTGGACAAGTGAATTAGCCTCTCAGAGTCTCAAATATAAAACAAGGATAACGATAATACGTACCTCACATGTGAGAATTAGTAAAATAGTGCTTGCAAAATAGCTGACACATTAACACATAACCAGTGGAAGCTTACAGCGTTGTCATTTTAATTATCACTGTTACTACATTATTCTAGTTATTTTGGGGTTTTGTGGTTTTTGTTGTTGCTGTTTTTGGAATTCCTGGCCTCATGCTTGCTAGGCAGGGCAGGCACTCTACCACTTGAACCACTCCACCAGTCCTCTGCTAGTTATTTTTAACTAGCCTGACTCTCACCCTCACTCAGGTTTGGGAAAAGGCTGTTTCATTAACCATGGCAATTCTAGTACCTTAAATAGGGCTGAGGACGGGCACTCATTACACATCGTTATTCAATGGAATAACTACTAACCTAAAAAAGACAGGGTCTTATTCATTGGTCTTAAATTATGAAATATGTCAAATATAAAGAAAGTACTAAGGACAATATAATAGATACTCAGATACCCATCACTCAATTTATCAAATTTAATGTTTTGCCAAATTTGTTTCAGTTTTTTATTTTTATTTTATTTTATTCATGGCTCTGGGGATTGAACCCAGGCACTCTACCACTTGAGCTATATCCCCAGTCTTTATATTTTTTATTTTGTTTTTGAGACAGGGTCTTGCCTCACTACCTTTGCCCAAGCTGGCCTCAAATTCACGATACTTCTGCCTCAGCTGGGATTACGGGCATTCGCTCAGCACAGTCTTTTATTTCAAGAAACAAAATGTTTAATGTAAAAACCCTTCCTTCGGGATAAAGGAAAATGATGAAAGGAGTGAGTTCAACTATGACATATTGTAAGAACTGTTGTAAATGTCACAATGTGCCCCCAGCACAATAATAATAATAATAATGATAAAAACCTCCTTCACTCCCCACTCCGTCTTATATAGCATCCTCCCTTCCCAGAAGTTTGCGGGTTCTATCTCCAGGCTTTTATACTTTTAAACTTGTAACCCTTATATGCTATATAAAAATGTATCCAGAAATAATGATATAATATGAATAATTGATAGCATTGCTTACTTGTGATTTTTTTATAAGTGATGTTAGATTATACACACACTTTTGAAATTTGTTTCATTCGACATTACAGTTTTGAAATTGATTCAAAGCCTGTGGTTCTAGTTCATTCATTGTATCATATTTTATTAATTAATTTTTATTAATTAATTTCATTAATTTATCATATTTTATTAATGTACTCATTCCTAATATCATTGGATATTAGGGTTTTTCCAGGTTTTATTATTGTGAATTTCCAATTTCTGTTGGTTGTGTTTTGGGGAACATTTTTACATGACAAAGCTTTTCTGAACAACAAGCTAGCAGGAAGTGGAAGAGCTAGGACCATAGTATCTTCATTTTTCTGAAGAATGCCAAATTGTCTCTGAATGTTTGTATTAATCCACACTTCCACTGACATTGCTCCGAAGTTCTCCTTTGTCCATATCCTCACTAATGCTTAATATTTAATTTGCCAGTTTTTGCTAATCTGAGGATGAAGTTGATATCAGTTGTTTTAATATGCATTTCACTGATTTGAGTAAGGTTTAGTGTCTTTTTTTTTCTTTTTTTTTTTTTTTTTGCAGTACTAGGATCTGAACTCAGGGAAAGATAGGGTCTAATGAACTATTTGCCTTGGCTGGCTTTGAACCTCAATCCTCCTGATCTCTGCCTCCTGAGTTGCTAGGATTACAGGTGTGAGCCATCGGCACCTGGCTAATACTGGCCTGGTCACATACATTGTTCATTTTGGATTGAGTTATCTTTATCTTATTAATTCGTAAGAGCCTTATGCATTAAAGATAATGATCCTTTGCTGTTTTTATGCATCAAAAATATCTTTTACCAATTTGGGATTTGTCTTTTAACTTTATACTGCTTTTGTCCTACATACTGTTTGGTTGGTTGGTTTTTTACAGTGCTAGTAATCAAATCCAGAGCTCATGCATGCTAGGCAAGTGCCCTACCACTGAGTTATGACCCCAGCCCTGTCTTATATTCTCATTTAAAAAAAAATTGCCAGGCGTGATGGCTCATAGCTATAATCCCAGCTACTGAGGAGGCAGGGGCACGAAGATAGAATATTCAAGCCCAGCCTGGGCAAAAAGATAGCAAGACCCTACCTCAAACACAAAATGTAAAACATAAGGGCTAGGGGTATGGCTCAAGTGGTCTAGACCACATGTCTAATGTGTACAAGGCCCTGGGTTTAATCCCCAGTATCAAAAGATTTTAATATGGTAATATATTATCACACATCTATGGCTTATGCTTTTATGTCTTGATAAAAATAATCTACCTTTACCCTAAATTTTTAAAACTTTTTCCCAAAAGTTTAAAAACTGCTTTTCACATTTAGTGTTGCTCTATCTTGAATGTATTTTTGTGAGTGGTTTGAGATAAAACTGAAGTTTTATATTTCTCCCACATGGGAAGCCAATGGCACCATACCAGTAACAGAATATATATACCTCTGATACGTACAGTCATTGTCAATATTTTTTTCTTTCTTTCTTTTTCTTTCTCTCTCTCTCTCTCTCTCTCTCTCTCTCTCTCTCTCGCTGTCTCTCTCTCTCTTCCTTTCCCTCCCTTCCTTCCTTCCTTTTCTTCTTTTGTTTTTTGGACAGTCTTACTACATAGCCCCAGGTGGCTTTGAACTTATGATCCTCCTGTCTCAGTCTTCTGCCTGCTGGAATTACAGGCTTGAACCATTATGCCAACCCAACATTTTCATATGTAACTTTTCTGGGGCCACCTACTGTCTTCATTGGTTTATTACTATTTAAATTACTACAGTATGAAAATATATTTGGAAAAATGGGTCCTCCCTGCCCTTCGGCAAAATTGTCTTGGCTATTTTTGTTATTTCATACTTTCATAGAATTTTATAATCAGCTTGTCAAGAAAATTTGGTAGACATATTGAATTTCTACATCTATAGATTAACTAGGGAAAGCTGGCATCTTCACATCTTTCACGTCCATTATAATATACTCAGTACCTCCCAAGGTCCATTGGAACAAACTCATGCACTCTGCTAGGAGAAAATTTGAAAGCACAGGGATGTCACTGAAGTCTCTGGACCTATGCGTCCTTGATCCCAAATGTAGGACATGGTGGCATACCCTTGTAATCCCAGCACTCAGGAGGCAAAGGCAAGAGGATAGTGAGTTTGTTGAGGCCAGTCTAAGTTATAGAGTGAGACCCTGTTCCAAAAAAAAACCCTTATTTTCATATCACACACTCCTGAAATTTACTTTGATTAACCTCTTTAGCCATGGTGAGTGAGTGTGACACCCAAGGAGAAAGGGTAGACCCTCACTCACCCGCTTTCTCACATGGAAATAACTTGCTTACTTTGGGCATAATTGCAATAGTTGATTCTGAGTGTGTGGTTTTCTCATTCTGAGGAGAATTCAGAAGAAACAAAAAGTTTTTCTGGCTTGGTGGTGGGGAGAAACCTAAATAGAATGGATTTGAATCCTGATGTAACTGATAAGGAAACCCGGAGAAAGATCAAAGCCAGGAAAATGATCAAAGATGAGTAAAGCCCTTCCCCTATCGAGGCCCCTGCATCCAGCTCTCTGGTTAGAAACTGCGGATGGCCTCCGTCCACAGCTGTGCTGACATGATATATTGTAACCTTGAACAGCTAACTGCCAAGTCTGCTTCTGTACTCTCTGCTTGCTTGCTGCTGCTTTTCTAGAAATAAAAACCCCAACCATCCTGAGCTCGGGGCTGGTGCCATCTTGGAGATATCCAGGTGCTGGCACGCTACATAATAAACTTTCCTTTCCTCCAACCACCTGGGCTTGAGTCTTATTCTCACTGGTCTGTAACGTTTTCTGCAACAATACCATAGACCTATTGAGTGCTCTAATCCTGGCCTTTTCTGTGTTAACGTTGACACAACACGTAACTAGTCAACTGAGTCACAGGAAAAACAGTCATTCCTTAGCAAGCAATAAATAGATTGACTTGGCCATGCATCAAGTCACTCTTGGGTTTTTTGCAGGGCACTGAGAGGAAGGTATTGTAACGTTCCCTGCCTGGAAACAAACTGCACTAAAGCTGCTTGGTTGTGGATCTCTGAAAACCGTAAGCAGGAAGCACAGACCCACAGGAGCAGACACTTTGCACTGTCACCAGACTCTCCCTCTCCCATAGGACTCCTCCAGCACACCTTGGCAGAGCCTTCTCTGCCACCACTGTCCCCCAAGTTCTAAGGAGCCTGAGCTCTGCCCTGGGCAGCCATAGTCCCTATCCTGTGATCATGGTGTCCACTTAAAAAAAAAATTCCCAAATCCTGGAGAATGGGAAAGGTGAAGCATTGAGATTGGCCAGTGTTTGATCACCCACTTTGTACAGAGTATCAGCTGTGTGTCAGACAAAAAGTTTTGTTGTTTTCCTGCAGTGATGGGAATCAGGCCCTGAGCCTTGCACATGTAGGCACTACCACTCTACCACTGAGCCACATCCCCTGTCCTACAGCACCCATTCCAAATGAGCTGCCCAAATGCTGATATTGGAGAAGGTTGCTATGTAAAGCAGACGTTCCCTCCTTCTAGGGAAAAGCTCCATCAAGCCTCTTTTATTTTCAATAAAACTTCTTCAAAATGTTTAACAAAAGTGTATTTATTTAGGGAAAAAAATGTAACTATTATCTTTGCTTTCCCAAACCTACCATCAACAGATCAGGTTATATAAAGTTTTTCTTGTGCATTTACTCACACACACATTTATACACACATCTTTACATAAGAGAATTATAATGTACACATTGGTCTGCAAACTACTTCTTTCACTTACTAATACATGTTAGTTTGTTTCAGATCAGTACACATTGGCTTACTTTCTATTGCCACATGGTATTCCTTCCAGTTAGTGAACTGTAATTTAAATTCCCACTGCCCCTTTGATGAACTTTGGGTTTTCACCCAACATTTGCCTTATACACGAGTATGAGCATTTTTTTTTTGGCAGTACTGGAATTTGAACTTAGGGCCTCATGCTTGTGAGGCAGGCACTCTACCACTTGAGCCTCTCCACCAACCTAGAAAGCATGTTTTGCTGCACATAGAATAAGACATAATGTTGGTTGATTGCTCAGGTCAACACTGGGAAAGTATTGATAAGTAGTTATTTAAATAGGTGTGACCTGAAGAAAGCACTGCAAAAATAAAAAAAAGAACAAGGATAGATAACAAGTAGAAAGTCGTTGCAAACATAGTGGATACTGATTCAACTGTACAAAAATCACTTTAAATATGAATGGCTTAAATACACCCTGAAAGAGAGAATTAGAAAAAAACAAGACCTAACTGTATGTCATCTACAAGAAACCCACTTTAAATATAAAGACAGTGAAGTGCTGAAAGTGATGGAAAAAGATATATAATGCTAATACCATCAAAAGAAATCCATAACGACTATAGTAAATTTTGGAATAAGGAAACTTATCAGGGATAATATATAATGTTAAAGTGAGCAGTTCTCCAAGAAGCAGAGCAATCCTTAACATGCATGCATCTAACAACAGAACATCAAAATATAAGGGACAAAAAAATGATAGAAATGCAAGGAGAGTTAGACAAATCCACTTTACAGTTGAATATTTCAACATCCTTCTCTCAGTAGCTGATAAATCCAGCAGGCAGAAAATCAGTAATGATTTCATTGATTTGATCAGCACTACCCACCAACTTGGTCTAATTGACATTTATAGAATATTCTCACCAACAAAGCAGAACGGGTGGGTATGCTTCCCAAACTTACATGGAACACTCACCAAAAGAAACTATATTCTTCACCTGAAACACACCTTAACACACTTAAATTAATCAAAATCATACAAGTGAAGCTCTCAGGACACAATAGAACTAAACTAGAAATTAATAACAGAAATATACTTTAAAAACCTTTTTTTTTAAATTGAAGATTAATTGTACTTTTAAATAACACATAGGGTAAAGAAGAAGGTCACCAGAGCAATTTTAAGTTCAATGAAAATGAAAATGCAATTTAACAAAACTTACTGGATGCAGCAAAAGCAAAGCTTAGGTGGAAATTCATGGTATTAGATATGTATGTTTTAAAATGAGAAAATCTAAAATTGAGGATTTAAAGTTCCACTTTGGTAAATGAGAAAGAAGAGCAATTTAAGCAGAAAGCTAGCAGAAGAGAAATACTAAAAATATGAACAGAAATCAATGCAGTTGAAAATAACAATAAAGATCAACGAAAACAAAAGCTGGCTCTTTAAAAAGATAATAAAACTGAAAAATCTCTAGCCAGACTAGCCAAGAAAAAGAGAACACAAATTACTAATATTGGAAGGAAAAGAGAGGTCATCCTTGCTGATGAGACACTAAAGGGCACTGAAAGTGGATGGGGCCACTTGTATAAGTCAGGCCAGGCCATTGCTCTTCTTTCTCAATCCTGAAAAGACAAAGGGTCCCAGTCTCCCTCACTTACTTCCCTCCTCCCCTGCCACACTGAGGGACATTGAAATAGAAATCTATCAAGCCCAGGAAAATAATGCCATCTATCCCTGTGTTTCAGGCAAAAATACCTTAAAAATCTCACCACTCAAAAAATTTAAATGTTAGACCCCACATAGTACAAGTGTTCATCTGCTGTGTGTGCCACACTGAAAGTTTGCTCAGGTCTACAGAGAACAAGGGAGAGAGTCAGCCACGGCAAATCTCAGGTTTGGTGAACTGGAGTTTTTCTTTTTCAATAAGGTGTTTTCTGATAGAAGAAACAGAAACATAATTCCTATGATTTAAAAGTTAGAAGAAATTAATATCTTCAAGTTAAAATACACAAAATAGAAGCACAAAATGAAAAGAACAAACAATTCACATACAAACAAGAAAATTCAATGAATTGTCAGACCTACAGGAAAAAAAAAAAAGATGAACTGCAATTTTAAAAATCAAAGAAAAAGTTAAATATTCCAATTCTTGTCTCTCTCAACATAACACTGAAATATGTGTGTGTGTGAGCACACACACACACACACACACACACACACACCTAAAAACCAAGAGTACAATGTAATCGGTGGATGAATTCCTGGTGCTGACCAGGGGTTTGTGAAACAAGCACTCTCAAGTGGCAGCCAGCAGTATATTTGTCAAATCCTTAAAAGGCCAACTTGGCTTGAAAGGCCATTTCCCTCTGAAAAACTCCTCCAAGAAAATAATTCAAAATGCATAAAAAGCATTCATATATCAAAATGTTTATCATTTTGACATTCACATGGTTTTTACACTTCCTATCACTTTAAAATATATAATGGACAAAATATATAATATGCTCTTAAGGTATCCAAAAAATAAAAGTTGAAATTACATATTATTTTGAAATCACTGTATCCCAGTGAAAGGGTAGATATTACCCAAATGTCCAACTAATTGGGCAAAGTATGAATAGAATATTATACAACTATCAGGTGAGATTCAGGAGGAGCATATTATATTGTAAGAGAAACTGACTGAAATATGATGTAAGAGCTTTCCAAAGCAGGCTGGAAACCTCAGTAGGAAACCTGATGACAGTGAAGGGAAAAATGAAAAAAAATACATTAAGTATTGGGTAAAAACAACCAAAAGATTTTAAAAGTAAAAAATATACCAAAAGGTTGAGTGACACAGATCCATATTGATACTATAGTCATTGTTTTTACTTTTCTTTTTGTTCTGTATTTTCCAAAATGTTTTTAAGGTTAAAAAAAAAAAAAGGCAAAACCTATTTTAAGTTAAGTATTCATTGCATGCCCCTGAAGCTGAGAGGCACTTGGGGATTTGGTAAAGGCCACTCCTTCTTTCTCTGCTGCTAATCACCTAGGGACTTCCGTGGACAACAGAAAAAGGAGATTTGCATGACAGGGGTTGTTAGTAGCTGACAATAGGACATGTGTTGATCCAGGAACTTTGGCTCCAAAGGTCCAGGACCTGCGCGGAAGAAGATCTTCTCGGTGAGCTGAAACCAGAGTGAAATGGACTGCGTGAATAAACCCAAGGCACTTCAAAGGGACTCTGGCCGGCGAAACCTCCTTTCCCTCCTCCCAGTCTCACACTTTCAAGACAGCGACCTCCGCGTCCTCAGCGGGACACCTCCCAGGACACACCTCGAGCACCTGGAGCTGTCGCTTTTCTGTCCGATGGTCCCCTCCTCATTCTCCAGGGCCCAGAGCCCCCTCGCAACAGGACCAGCGAAGGGACCCCGGCTCCTGCCCGGCCACCCCGGCCAGGGGACCCGCAGAACCAGGCTGAGGACCTCCCGGGACCTCCACTCCAGTCCCCTTTCGTCTTTTGACAAGTGAAGGAAGGAGAGTCGGGAGAACTAGCCTGGCCCAGTGAAGACAGGCTCGGTTTTGAGGACTCCCATCACCATCGAAGTTCTGACATTCTACTCATTGCCACCGACCCACGCATCGCACAGGCGGCTCTGCCCTCAGTAACTGGTAAACACTGACGGGCCAGGGGAGGTTTGGGGGTCTCCCTACAATGTCTCCCTACCCCATCTTAAGCAGTAAATCCCATCACAGATCAGTTTTCGGTCTTTTTCTTGCAAAATGCAAACCTCTCCTCCCACCCCTTCCCACCCCCCCAATAATAATCTCGGTCGCCAAAGAAAAGTAGGATCCTAAGGGACAAGTAGCTCTTAGTGATGGGGTGGATGGGGTTCGTGAGAAAGGCAAGGACCAGAACCCCAGCCGGGGTGTGTCAGCAGGGGCTGGGGTGTCACAGCTGGGTGGAATTGCGCACCTGCCAACCCGTCTCCCCGCCCCCAAACCCAGCCAAAACCAAGGCAACAGCGCCCTCTGCAGGGCTGAATGGAGCGCTCGCTTTTATTGGAGGCCATTTGTCCCAGTTCCGTGGGATCCCAGGTTACTTGGAGTAAGATGCTCACCTTCCCTGGGTCTCTGCTTTTCTTCTTCTGTAAAAGAAACGAGTTGGGCCAGACCTTCTGAGTTCACTTCCAACTCCATATTCTAGATCCTTCGCTTTTCCTTTCCCTGGCAGCCAGAGATCTCAGGCAGACTCTCCCTCTGCACTCTCTTCTCTGAACCTCCAGTTTCCGCCTCTGCCCTAAAGATGCAGCTGCAAGATGGCCAGGACCTGACTTCCCCAGGGGCCGCCGTTTCCTGGGGGGAGGAAGGGAAGACTTGGGATGCGCTTGCGAGCTTGCTGGATTCGTGCGCGACCGGGGAGGGGGATCTGAGTCCTGGATCAATCGAGGTGGTTACTTTAGACCTGCGAAGGCTGGCCCAGAGCTGTGCGGAAACCAGAGACTGGGGAGTGCTAACCCACCCGTCTCCCCTCTAGCCAGTGGGCTTGGTGCTTGCTTCACACGCACCCTTGTACTCTTCCTGGCCATTGTGGTTTCACTCCTGCCGGTCTTCAACCTAGATTAGTGTCTTGCCCTTCCTGTGGTTCCACACCCCTGCTCCCACCACACCGGTTTTATTTATTTATTTATTTATTTGGTGGTACTGGGGTTTGAACTCAGGGCCTCACGCTAGGCAGGCGCTGTACCACTTGAGCCATTCCTCCAGCCCTTTTTTGTGAATTTTTTTTTTTTTTGAGGCAGGCTCTTGCGAACTATTTGCCTGGGCTGGCCTCGAACCATGATCCTCCTGATATCTGCCTCCTGAGTAGCTAGAATTACAAGCGTGAGGCACACTGCTTCTTTTCATTCAATTACTGCTGAATCAGCCTCTCTGGTCTCGCTGCCCAGCCCCTTCCTCCTGCTCCGGATGGCGCCCTCTGGGTGGGCAGCGTGTTCACCTTGGCATCCACCACATCCTGTCACCTCATTGTGGCATCACGTGTTCCCTCGAGTGTCCCCTTTGCTGGGGTGCCCGTGGGCGGTAAGACCTTCAAAACAGGTCAGCAGCGGGCAGTGAAGCAGGACAGCTGCAACCCCATCCCCAACCCCCACCCAGCTCCTCTCCGCTGAATGCTTCACATCGCGTGGAGAAACACCATTCTCTACCCCCCAAGTAAGAAGCGGACCACGGGGTACAGGGGACATCCTATACCATGGCCCTGCCTCTGGATACACGCAGGAGCAAGAGCGTTCCGAAGGACCCCTGCGCGTGAGGTGCGGAGAGAGCAGCTTGGCCTCTCTTTCCTACTAAAGTGTGAAGGTGCAGGCATCCTGAGAAAGCCTATCCTTCGCCCCAGCCAAAAGAGGACGAGGGAGGAGGTGCTGAAGAAAGACCAGGAGGAAGGTAGGGAAAAGTCCTGCTCTTCTTAATGTACCTCTCCAAGCCCAGCCTTCCCGCCTTTCTTTCCCTAGGTCCACGCCTCCCCTAGGGGAGAGTTGGTCTACAAATGGGAGTTAGAGCCTTGGCTCTGGTGGGAGTTGGTGAAAACACCCCCTCCCCAATGTTTCCATCACAGCACCCTCTGTCCTCTACAGGTAACGGAAGAGAACTTCTCAGGTCCTCTTAGAAAGTTACTGAGGGGGGCTCCCTACTAGCAAGTTCGCAGTTTGTATAACGTGGGAGTGAAAAGCTTTATGGTTGAGTTGAGGTTACTTCGTGGATCCTTGGGCAGTGCCTTGATGAAGAATTAACCAACTTCTGTCAAAAGAAAACTTTCCACTGACTTTTTAAAGTTTCCACTTGGGTTAACGGTTTCAAGATAATGAATTCTCTCCCACACATAAAGAAAAGAGAGAAAGAAAGAAGGAATGAAAGAAGGAAAGGGAGAAAAAAGTAAAGAGGGAGGATAGAGAGAGTGAGAGAAGACTTTTAATTATGGAAATAAGTAGTGTGCAATTGGTTGGAAAGAAATCAGTTTCTCTAAGCATCAACACAATTTGTATTTTAATGGTGTGAGTTCTAGAAGGCAGGGATAGTACCTAGGGTATGGAAGTTACTCAAATCCTGTTGATGTCCAACAGTGGGCAAGGGATTCAAACAGGCACTTACAGAAGAGGAAGGCTGAGTAGCTAAAAACACTGCACAAGATGCTCAATCTCAACCTTAAGAAGGAAAATGCAAGTTCAACTATGAGATCCCATCTCACACCTATCTGATCTCACATCGACAGAACTGAAGACTGACAAAAGCCAAATATTCCAAACATGTAGGTAATGGGAACTCATTTACAAATTGGCATCACCACTTTGCAGAAACTTGTCAACAGCCATGGAAGTTGAAGAAAAGCATATGTTTCAAATAAGTTCTTCCCCTCAAGGTCAACATGCTCTTCAAATCATTCTTTTTCCAGGTCAGCACCATAGGGAAAACCTTGTACGTGGACAGTAGGTAATGTGTACAGAGATGTTGATTTCAGTGTTATTTATAATGACAAAAATCAGAACCACACAAAGAGGCTACCAACAAAGGAATGGATAAATAAATACTGGCAGTTGTCATCAAACCTATTGCTCTTGGACCTTCCCCCACACGCACCAAAATATGAAAGATTATGTACCCCACTCCGTTTTTTTGTTTTATTTTTGAGATAGGGTCTTATTACATAGCCCAGGCTGGTCTTGAACTCATAACCCTCCTGCCTCAGCTTCCCAAGTGCTAGAATTACAGGTGTGCACTATCACGACTAGCTTCCACTCTTGTTTTTGTTGGTTTTTTTTTTTTTAAGTTTTTTGTGGTTAAATACACATAACATAAAAGTTACCTTCTTATCCATTTTAAGGTACAGTTCAGTAGTATTATGCATGTTCACACTGTGCAGCTATCACCACCACCCATCTCCAGGACTCTTTTCATCTTGCAAAACTGAAACTGTGTACCCACTGAACAATAACTCCCCCAGCATCTGGCAAGTATCATTCTACTTTGTCTCTATGATTCTGACTATATAGTAGGTGCCTCAGATAAGCGGACCCCTACAGAGTTTGTCATTTTGTGACTGGCTGAATTCATTTAGCCCTCAAGGCTCATCCACAGTGTAGTATGGGTCAGAATTTCCTTCCTTTTTACCACTGAGTGATATTTCGTAATATGCAGAGAGCACACTTTGCTCATCCATTTAGCTGTTGATGGACACTTGGGTTGCTGTCACAGTTTAGTACTGTAAATAATACTGATAGGACATGGGTATACTTCACTCATTTTTTTAACTCGACAGCCATGACTTTTCAATCAAGGGATACAATTTCCAACGTATATATTTATATCTTGAAATGAAACCTTTAAAATGTTCTTTGAATTGTTTCTAACAACATATAAATAATATACTAATTTTATTTCAGCCATCACCCATTTAAAAAATATATGTGAATGAGTTCTTTAACTTTTTAGAAACTTTTCATTGCTCTGCTTTTCTCCTTGAATATATGAATTCTGTTCCACCTCCTTCACAGAAGGTGGAATTCAAATCGAAATTTGAATTTCTTCTAATCATGAATTCTAGGTTTTAAAACTTATTTAGATTATTATCATTACAACTACTCATAGTATCCAATTGTTTAAAATTGCATAAATAAATTATAAATATTGAAAGTTAATTATTAAGCATAAAAAAGTAGCCTTTTGTGATAATTGTGTTAGAGTTACACAAGATATCATCTGGGGGACATGGTATGGTGTCTCTCTGTATTGTTTCTTCTAACTGCATGTTACTCCATAATTACCTCAAATTAAGAAGTTTTATCTTAAAGTAACTTGGGTGAATGAAATGGATAGAGCCCAATTAATTAAAGAACCCATAAGAAAGTAGTACTTAGAGCTGGGAGCCGGTGGCTCACTCCTGTAATCCTAGCTACTCAGGAGGCAGAGATCAGGAAGAAAGTAGTACTTTTTGCTAGAATAAGAAAGATCTCAGCACTAATTATTTTCCTTTTTCATTTGTTTATCTGTCATACAATGTAAGCACTGAGAACTCTTGTTTCCATAAATAGTTGCTTTATTATGAGAGTAACTGATCTTCTTATTTTTACCAAAATTTCTTTTGTAAGAAGAAAAAAACAGCAAACACAATAGTGATCTATTATTAAAAATTAATTTTTTATTTTTTATTTTGGAGACAGGGTCTTGCAATGTAGCCAGGCTCTCCTCAAACTCAAGATCCTCCTGCCTCCACCTCTAAAGTGCTACGATTATAGATGTGCACCACCATGCCCACAAAAAATTAGTTTTAATGATCTATTAACTGCTGTATTACTTTGCTAGGGTTTCTGTAACAAAATACCACATACTGGGGGCTTAAGCAACAAAAATGTATCACCTCACAGTTCTGGAAGCTGGAAGTTCAAGATCAAGGTGCCAGATGGTTTAGTTCACTCTGAAGGCTGTGAGAAAGAATTTGATCAGTACCTCTCATCTAGCTTCGGTGGGTTTCCTACAGTCTTTGGCATTCCTGGCTAGGCAAACCCCTGGCTTTTTGTTCAGGTGGCGTTCCTGTGTATGTCTGTGTCCATTCACCAGTAATATTAGATTAGGACTCACCCTCATTTGAACTTGATCGCCTCTGTAAAGACCCTGTCTCCAAGTAAGATCACATTCTGGGGGTGCAAAGACTTCAACAGTGAATTTGAGGATCCCAATTCCACCCATCGCAGTTGCCATCTCTAGTTGGTCTTCTTTCGATTTTGTTAAAAACAAAAACTTGGGAACCACTGACAGGCAAGTAGATTTGTTACCACCTTTAGAGTTACTCACTTTTCTGTTTCTGGAAGCCCTCTGAACTAAGCTTTATCAAAGTTTATCAAAGAACTACGCTGTTCTTTCACCTAAAGGAATTGCCTACATTGATGAACTCAGAAAGGGCTGGGGAAATAGAAATATTTGTTATTTAATTTCAATAACACAATATTTTGACAAAGTGCTTTTATTCTGTCCTAGATTTTAAACTGTGTTTTCATCAAAATCTTGAAGTTAAAGACTTAGCTCATTTGATCAGTAAAATATAAAAGTATTGCCATAATCTTAATCTCATTGGCAAAGCCAATCCTCAACTAATCAGCAAATAGACTTTCTGTAAAAAAAAAAAAAAAAAAAAAAAAAGAGGAAACCTGATTCCTTTTGCAATGCTAATGAATAAGCTAATTGTGTGTTTCCATACAGACCCCTGAATTCCAACTTCTGGAAACAAAAGTCAGCCCCTAGTCCTCTGCCTACAGCCTTTTCCCATAATGCCTCTTTGCCTGGATCTCAGGCAAATGTATTTGGCTTTGTTGTTTTGATTGGTGCTCCTAAGGGTTTTCCACCACTGGGGCTAAAATACAGGAGAGTAGAAAGTCTGGTTTTTTGTTTGTTTGTCTTTTGTTGTGTTGTTTTCTGGTACTGGTTTGAACTCAGGGCCTCCTCACACTTGCTAGACAGACACTCTAGCACTGGAACCACACTCTCAGCCCTTTTTTGCTTTAGTTATTTTTCAGGTAGAATCTCCTATTTTTGTCTGGGGCCAACCTCAGACTGTTATCCTTCCTATCTATGCATCCTGGTAGCTGGATCACAGATTCAGGCCATCATGCCCAGTTTGTTGGTTGAGATTCAGTCTCAACAACTTTTTGCCAGGGCTGGCATCAAAATGCAGTTCTCCCAATCTCTGCCTCCTGAGTAGCTGGAATTGCAAGCATGAGCCACCATACCCAACTGTCTTTCTATTTCCAGGTGAAAGAATAACACTCATGAAAGAGAAGCTCGGGGAGGAGAACCAGCAGAAAGCATAGACACAGGCACTTATTCTTGGGCAGAGCCATCTTGAGAAAAAGGGCTGATGAGAGTTGGGATAAACAAAACAATTTGCTTAAAACTGTGCATGTCCTTCAGGGCAGTCTGCATGTTGCTTTGAATACCCAGTTTGAGAACCACAGTACTGTGGTATTGTTGGGGCCCGAAGTTGACCACCCCTCAGAGGAACAAAAGACACTCACGATAATGTAAGCCACAAAGCGAGGTTTATTTCCAGCCAGCTGGGGTCCGGGTATCCGCCCGACGCAGCGGGTTTCAACAAGGACCCCGAATATAAAGTTCAGGCTGCTTTTATATTTTTTTAGACATTAGTCACGGTCACACAGCAATTTTTATGGTCCCTGGGGTCACATATTTCTGATATCACCCACATCCTGGTGGTGGGGCAAGATTACTTGAAGATTATTTATCAGGAATTTGGTAAACACCAGGTGTCTTAACTCATTGACTCACATGCCGTTCTAGCAAGATTAACCAGAAACAGTCCGTGTTCCCAGAAACTGTCCCACCTCCCTTAGTTCCAGTAAGTGGTGGCTTGGGTCATGTTAGCCATGGCCAGTTTCATGCTGAGTGGGCTGCAAGCCTCGAAGGTACCCTAACAGTATATTTACAAGATGATGCTATGACACAACATTTAAAATAAGTCTGTATCAACAGAGCTCAAAGTCAAAGATTTACAATATGATAAAATTTTTGTATATTCAAGTAACTCACAAAATAATATTATAAACCTAAAATATACATGTAGATGTATTAAAACAGAGAGGGTGGGGCTGGGAGCGCAGCTCAGTGGCAGAGCTAGGGCCCTGGGTTTGAGCCCTAGCACAGAGAAAACAAACAAAAACAAAACACGAAAAAACAGAAGGGCAAAGTTGAAAGATGGAGTGGTCATATGACTATTAAGGTAGGCTTCAAAACAAGGTATTACCAGAGATCAAGAGGGACATTTCTTTTTTTTTTTTTTAATTTTTATTTTATTCATATGTACATACAATGTTTGGGTCATTTCTTCCCCCTTCCCCCACTCCCTCCCTTACTCCCTCCTCCACCTCCCTCTCCCCCTAACCCCCTCGTTACCCTGCAGAAACTATTTTGCCCTTATCTCTAATTTTGTTGAAGAGAGAGTATAAGCAATAATAGGAAGGAACAAGGGTTTTTGCTAGTTGAGATAAGGATAGCTATACAGGGAGTTGACTCACATTAATTTCCTGTGCATGTGTGTTACCTTCTAGGTTAATTCTTCTTGATCTAAACTTTTCTCTAGTTCCTGGTCCCCTTCTTCTATTGGCCTCAGTTGCTTTTAAGTATCTGCTTTAATTTCTCTGTATTGAGGGCAACAAATGCTATCTAGTTTTTTGGGTGTCTTACCTATCCTCATACCTCCCTTGTGTGCTCTCGCTTTTATCTTAAGATCAAAGTCCAATCACCTTGTTGTGTTTGCCCTTGATCTAATGTCCACATATGAGGGAGAACATAGGATTTTTGGTCTTTTGGGCCAGGTCAGCCTCACTCAGGATGATGTTCTCCAATTCCATCCATTTACCAGCGAATGATAACATTTCGTTCTTCTTCATGGCTGCATAAAATTCTATTGTATATAAATACCACATTTTCTTAATCCATTAGTCAGTAGTGGGCATCTTGGCTGCTTCTATAACTTGGCTATTGTGAATAGTGCCGCAATAAACATGGGTGTGCAGGTGCCTCTGGAGTAACCTGAGTCACATTCTTTTGGGTATATCCCCAAGAGTGGTATTGCTGGATCATATGGTAGATCAATGTTTAGCTTTTTAAGTAGCCTCCAAATTTTTTTCCAGAGTGGTTATACTAGTTTACATTCCCACCAGCAGTGTAAGAGGGTTCCTTTTTCAAGAGGGACATTTCACAATGATAAAAGGGTCAATTCATCCAGGACACAGAAAAATCATAAATGTATACGTGCCTAATAACAAAGCTTCAAAATAGGGCTGGTAGAGTGGCTCAAGTAGTAGAGCGCCTGCCTCTGCCTAGCAAGCATGAGAAGTAGACAAAGCCACAGTCATAGTTGGAAAGTTAACATTCTTTTCTTGAATTTGATAGACAGAAACCCAAATTTTGCTTCTGGAAAGGAGGCAAGGATAGTACAAGTGTATCTGTCACTTCCTCTGAAGGAAATATGACAAAATACAAGCATTCTAGGGAATTGGCATATGAGTGTTTTATATTACCTGCTACACATAAAAAAATGTTTAAATGTTTTCAAAACTTAAAACGAAAATAACAGTCATTGATGGGAAGTTGGGGAGTTTTTTGTATATTTTTAAAGTTTATTTAGTGTGTGTGTGTGTGTGTGTGTGTGTGTGTGTGTTACTAGGGATTGAACCCAGGATCTTATACATGCTAGACAAGTGTTCTACAATTGAGCTGTATTCCCAGCCCTTCACAGGTATTTGTGGTTGAGATAAAGCAAGGCGCTGATAACTTCAGAATTTCAATAACCCTTCTAAGCCCCAAACAAGGAGACCTATAATGTCTCCATAGGCCTAAACTGGCAACAGAAGACAGCAAGCAACTGCCATAATTCCAAATTGTGGCTGTTGTCTGTGCCTTAGGAGCTGTGGCACAAGGCCATGATGAATTTCCCACTGCTGTCCTGCCTAGTTATGCATTTTGAATATGTTTTTAACCTGTGCAAATCTCTTGAGAATCACAAAGACCCTTGTCAGGGTTACTCTCTACCGTCTCTCTCTGCATATTTTAAGAAACAATGGACAGAACGCTGTCATTCCCATTTCTTTGTACCATCCCTTTCTTCGAGCCATCCCATGTGAGTACCACAGGTAAGGGGCTGGAGTTTACCTGGCCCTCATGGGCAGGGCCCAACTCAGCCCTTTGCACACCTGGTTTACAGAAAACAAGCATCTCCAAACATGTGCATTCACATCTGCTCTCCTGCCTGCTGCAGGGCGGATGTCGTTGTGGTTATATAAAAAATCCACCACGTTCTGCAAAAAAATATCATTTGGGGTCACAAAGCCTCCTTGGTGGGTTTGACATGTTGCTTTGGCATCCCCTATCCCCCATGATGCTCTGTACAAAGGGGCCACCACCCCCATGGCTGACAATTTTCTTAGCTGCAAGGTTGGAAGGCCCCCAAGCCAGCTACAGCTCACTTCTGGAAGGCTCAAATGGAGCAACTGTATTTTCAAGCAGTTCCCCCCAAAATCCAGTCATCATCACACTTGGGGACCTGGTTCCTAAGACCCAGAGATCTGACTCTAGTCTCCCTCCAACTGGGGAGGGTAAGCCTTCATGTCTATCTATCCTTTTTAGCATCCTTTGGGTTGAATCCTTTGACCAGCAGGGTCATATGACACTCTTCCTGCCATGAGAGTAGTGACCAAGCAGAATGGGAAACTGTCATCTTCCATTTGAAAATGCTACATGTACTGGTGGAAGTACTCAATTATACAGTGATGCAGGTGCCTATATCTACATAGGCTTGCTAGTATAGCAATTTCATAAAAAGAGAAACTGTATAAATGTCCATTAACAGGAGAACTAAATTATGGAACACCTCTATAGAATGCACCCACTTAAAAGAATGGGGTAGATCTATATCAGTGGACATGAAAAGTTTTCCTTCCTCTACTGTTAAGAAAGGTAAGGTACACATACACAATACAGCTCCAGTATCTAAAATAATGTACACACATCTGTTTTTGCACAGATAATATCTAAGCAATACGCTTAACGGTAACAATGGTTTTCTCTGGGGAGTTGATGACAATGAGGAGAGTTGAGAGAGAGGATTTCTCTGTATTTATGTTTGTTTCGTCTGATACTTTGCAAGAACATATCACTCCTGTAACTTAAAACACACTTTAAAACAATCTCTAAACAGAAAATATTCTATATTAGAGTAAGCTCTTTAAATGCTTTGAGAAGGGGGACATTGAAATCAAAGTTTTGATTTCAATTTTTGTTTTGTTTTTAAAGCCCACCCAAGCCCTCCATGGCAGTGCACAACTGTATTCCACTGAGTGTATTCCACCACTCAGGATGTGGAAGTACGATTAACAACCAACTCCCACCCCCACAGGAGTGTGAGACCCTGTCTGAAAAACAAACTAAAAAGCAAAGGGTCTGAAGGTGGAATTCAAGTGGTAGAGCACTTGCCAAGCAAGTGTGAGGCAGAGTTTAATCCCCAGTATCACAAAAACAACAACAAAACAGCTCATCCAGTACTTGTTTGCTTAAGTGTAGACCCCACCAGAGGAGTGCAGTTCAGCAAACACAGGTACAGCTCATGTTGGAATGTGCCACCAGGGGGACGGAGGACAGGCACATGGCCCTTCCCCAACAGAACTCAAGGGTGGGGCAGACACATGGAGCGGAGTATGCCAGGTGGCTTGTCTCGGGAGTGGAACAGTAGCAGTGTGAAGAAACGGGAGGAAAGCACGCCATTAAGACCAGAAGGTTTCAGAACAGCAAGAAGGAAGGGGACAGAAGAGGGAAATCTGCCTCCACCCAAACACTCACCCAAGCCACACACACATCCCCGTGAGCACCCAGAGAAGGACAGGAGAGAAATGAGGTCCAAGTTAGGCAGCATGGGAGCTGTCCCCAGAGCTTACACAGAACATCATGCCTATCAGAGAGCAGCAAAGGCGAGGGCCTGAACCCAAGGACAAGCAGAGTTTGGGAAATGTGGAGCCTGTGAGGATGCAGCTGCCGGTGAGTTGGTAGGAAAGGCAGGGGTAGGGGCTGAAGCAGCGGCTGGGAGCAGCCAGAACCCACCCAAGGATTGGTGACCAAGACAGGAGGTTGAGTTTCCATCCAGCAAAGCAGGTCAGGGGACGTTTCAGGAGTGACACCATCAGGTCCCCATAATGAGAATGCTTTTCAGAGTAGGTGGCCAGAGGAGGCTGGGAGAGAAACTGATGTGGAGGTTGTTGCCATGGCACCATGAACGGATGGAGTTGGGTGGTTAGCTTTGCCCCTGAGGGAGCATAGAAGCTTGTAGAGGAGTACAGTGCCACTCAAGGCTCCACTGCCACTGCCCCATGGAAGTCCCCTGGGTGGAAGGGAAGAATGCCTGGATTGCCCTGCACGAGTTTCCAGAGGTGAGCGGCTCATCCACTTTTCATCCTACCCAGCCTTGGATCCCCATTTGGCAGACAAAAACCCCAAGGGAACATACAAGAGACACACTGAGTGAGGGCAAAAGAAATGGACACTTCTCTCCTTTCCTGCTTTCTCTCTCTCTCATTTCTTGCAAGCTGTTAGCTCTATCTTGTCTCTGTCACTTTCACAAGAGAGCTATTTCCATGGGTCATTTTCAAGTTCCCTTTTTCATCCCCAAACCCACAGTTTCCAACTGCCCGCAGCTGCTTTGCAAGGCTACCTCGCCTGCCCCATTCACGGCTCCCAGCCCCCCTCACCGGGCTAGAAGGTGACAACCGCGAAAAGGAGGGCGACTCTCCTCAGCGGGGGCTTCGAGTGACATCACATCCTCCAAATGCGAAATCGGGCTCTGTGGCCGGCCGAAGGGCACAGCTTCCCCCTCCACGCCCCACGGATTCCAGGGCGCCTCTCTTCACGTCCGAGTTTCAACCTGAGCCGCGCCGCGGGGAGCGCGCCATGGCCTCGCGGGTGACCACCTGGCTTCTGCCGCTGGCCCTGCTGCTCCGTGAGTTTGCGACCCGGGGGGAGGCAGGGCGTGGGGCAGGCGGCGGGCGAGGGGCTCCGGCTCAACCTCGCTACTTGCCCTCCGCAGATGTCGCGACAGCCCAGCCGCTGAAACAGTTCAGAATGTCGCCGCCGGAGGTGGTCGGGCGGCTCGGCGAGAAGGTGGAGCTGCGCTGCGAAGTGCTGTTGATCCCGGTGGTACAAGGCTGCTCCTGGCTCTATGTGCCGCCCGGCGACGCCGCCAGACCCACCTTCATCATGTACATCTCTTCCACTCGAACCAAGGTGGCCGATGGCCTGGACCCTCAGCAGTTCTCTGGCAGCAAGAGCCAGAGTTCGTACACCCTCACCTTGAGGAGCCTCCGCGAGAAAGACCAAGGCTACTATTTCTGCACGGTCTTGAGCAACTCGATGATGTACTTCAGTCCCTTCGTGCCCGTCTTTCTGCCAGGTCCGGGCACGGGGCGCGCCGCCTCTTCGAGTGGAGTTTGGGGCTCCCATTTGAACACAGATGCCCCGCTTTCAAGCCTCTTAAGCGCCCCTGGGGGCTACTTAGATACCGTTCCCATTTCACAGAGAGGGAACTGAGGCTAAGGTGCCACCGATAAGGAAATGGAGGTGACTTTTTATGCCCGGCCATCTGGGCTCGAGTTCGGGTGCTTGTGTGGTCCTGGGGCAAGTTACTTAAATTCCCTGCACCTCTGCTTGTCAGTAGAATCGGATTTTAACCCCTGCACTCAGGCTGCTGCTTGAGCGGTGAAGGTGCGGGGTGGAGGGCCGAGGCTCCGGCGTGGCGGTCCCCCGCGCAGTGCACGCTTGACTGAGCCGCGCACGCAGTAGGTGATGGCCCTGCCGCGAGGGGTCAGCGCGTACCCGGGGGTCCCTTCTCCCCTGCCCTGAGAAAACCGGCGGAGACTCCCCTTGGGTTGTGCACCGAGCGAGGGCTGGGAGCACAGGTGCATCTATAACCCTAGCCTGGTCCCCAACCACCCTGTTGCTCCTACAGCGAAGCCCACCACGAAGCCAGCGCCGCGACCACGCACGCCGGTGTCCCCCACCAAGTTGCACCCGATGTCCGTGCACCCAGAGGCTTGCCGGCCCGGGGCGGGAGGCACAGGTGAGGCGGGCGCGGGTCCTGGGGCAGGCAGAGGTAGCACCGGGAGGCCCCCTGCCAGGGGCGAGACTGATCCTGGAGGGCGGTGTGAACGGTGATGACCCCAAGTCCAGGAAGGGAGGAGTGCTGGGATGGCGGCTGTTGTGGGGGTGTGGAGGGCGGGATGTGCAATTCCCACCAGCTCCTAAGTGTTGTTTTCCGTGTTGTCAGTGGACACGAGGGCACTGGACTTCGTCTGCGATATCTACATCTGGGCGCCCTTGGCCGGAGCCTGCGGGATCCTTCTCCTGTCACTGATCATCGCTGTCATCTGTCATCACAGTAAGTTCTGGGAAGTCACCGCGGTGAGAACTCAACTCCATTCTTGAGCATTGCTCAAGCTCCAGACAGCCCTTGTGGGGAGATGATATTCAAATTTCTGGGACTCCCAGGCTGCATCTTGGGACCAGGCACAGTTCTTTCTTTCCTGGAGACATGCAGAAAAGCCTTCTCGCCCCTTTCCACCCTCGGGGAAGTTTTGAAAAAAAATACACAGCTCGCAGAGTCCGAATTGATTGCAAACCTCAGGCAGGGCAGGGGGGAGCTGTGGCCCGGGTACCTGGACCAAGGAGGACTGGGTCAAAATCACTAGTTTGAGGTTTGCCCTTGACCCCCTCCTCATAATCCCTCGATCCCTCCATTCCTCTTGGGGTCTCATGCAGATGACTGTGTCAGCTCAGTTCTGCAGAACAGATGTGGACACCTGTTCACTCACACCTGCCTTTGCGATGGTTTGTAAATTAATGCTTGAGGAGAGGGATGAAAAAGCAGCTCTTACCTCAGCTCTTGAGCTGGTGGCATAAACTTGAAACCTCAGCACTCAGGAGACTGAGGCAGGAGGATCAGATAAACCCTGTCAACAGAGAGAGAGAGAGAGAGAGAGAGAGAGAGAGAGAGAGAGAGAGAGAGAAAGGGAGGGAGAGGAAAATCAGATAAATGTTGTGGGTACACTCACTTTTTCCCTTCTTTTCTCCTTTATCCAGGAAACAGAAGACGGGTTTGCAAATGTCCCAGGTGAGTCTTTTATAACCCTGAGCCTGCTCACCCTGGACAGCCCTGGACCTGACTGTCCAGCAGCAGATGGTAGAAACTGTTCCCAAAGAAAGTTGGTGACAGTAGAGTTCTGGGGGCAGGTAGCCAGCTAGTCCGGAACAAAGAGAGGCAGAAGGCTGGTAATATGGCTACATTCCTGAGAGAAAGGGAAGCCCAGGTTGTGCTGCTTGGGAGAGCAGTGTGACTTCAGTAAATCCATTTTGGCTTAGTACCAAAAACCTATCCAAGGCCTTCCTCCAATTCATGGTCAAGTACCTGAGTCCTCTTTCTAGATGATTCCTTCTGGTCTGGGTATCTTTTTCTTTTTTTTACACACCCCCCCCCCACCTCTTTCTTGGCTGGTCTAGTTTTTTGAAACATTACCTAAACCAAATAAGCAATGGCCTTGGATCCTAATTTCCCTGTGTCTGTGCAGGGTCTGGATTTGCTGCCAAGGAGTGGAGGACATCAGTTAACTCCCTGGCAGCCCAAGAGTGTAAGAGAGGCCTCAGTCCCCACCTGCTTTTCCCTTAGGTGGGGGCAGCCCCAGGAAAACATCTAATCAGAGTTGCTCTAGCCTGACACTGTGGTAGGGATTACCCTTCCATTTCTCTTAATCCTCACAGCATCATATTTTGGAGATTAGCAAACCTCACCTGAGGGGGTAGAGGCAGAATTACAGTCAAATCATCAAAAAGTATACAATTTGATGAAAACCTACCGGTTACTTGCTTTCTATAGTCGGCCCTCCATAGCCATGGGTTTTGCATCTGCAGACCCAACCAACCATGGATGGGAAATATTTTTTAAAGAATGTGTGTGGACTGAACATGTTATTAGTCTCTAGACAATGCAGTTTAACAACTGTTTACACAGCATTTACAATGTACTAGGTATCATAAGCCATCTAGAGATCTAAAGGGTAGGGAGGATGTGCACAGATTATATGCAAATACAATGCCATTTTACATAAGACTCCCCGAAAATCTGGGTATCTGGGACAGAGGGGTCCTGGAACCAGTCCCCCTCGAATATGAGAGATGACTAAATATTTTTTGAAATTTCAAGTTTCACAACCTTTATGGCAGTTACCATGACCTCCATTTTACAGATGGAAAAAACTTAGACTGAGGACATTAAGTGTTCTGTCTAAAGCCACACTGGAAGCAACAGAGTTGCAAATTGCATCTGAAATTCCTTGGTTTGGGGGTCTGGCTGAGGGTTAGTGTTAAAGCAGTACTGCCAAAAAAAAAAAAAAAAAGAATTCAAGGATAACCCACTATGCACAGCAATTTCTTTCAGGAGATGAAAAGTATTTGAACTTTTATACTTGGGGTTTGCATTTTACACTCCTTGGTATTTCTCTGCACATCAGAATTTAAACAATGGAAATGTGACGAATTTCCAACCCAAACATCAGAGATGATATACTATTAGTTGGAGTGCGCTTGTGCTTTTGCAAGTGAATCTCTTATCCCTACTTTTTTGGAAAGCTCTTATTTTGAAATGAATGACAACAAAACCTGCCCTGAAACCCAGAGATGTGCAGATTAAACACTTGAGGAATTCGCACACCTGAGTTTATAACTCAGTGATGAAGGACAGCAGGGAGGTTTTGGAGGACAGGATGTGACCACATGATATTCATGACAACTTAGCTTCTGGGGAGTGGGAGTCACTGGCCCAACACTAAATTAACACACATTTTTAGTGTAACATCAAGGCTGGGTTGTCAAAGGAACTTTTAGCTCAAGCAGCTCAGCTGGGTTGATGGTAGCCTTTGCTTACACCCTCCCTTGTCCTTGATCCTCCAGGCCTGAGAATTAGGTCAACTGATGACTTAAATTATCTCACCTCCGGTCTCCTAGGCAAAGCCTCCATGTGCCAGACTAACTGGGCTCAGATCCTGCCTCTGCCAGCTGCTAGTAGTGTGACCTTTAGCAAGTTCTTGGACTTCTCTCTGCCCAGTGCTGACCCTCTTTGGTTGCTGTAAGGACTAAAGAAGGTAGTGCAAGTGAGGCACTTGTCAGGATTGCTGTAGTCATTCACCCTGTCCCATGCTGGTGCCCCAGGAACAGGTTCTCAAGAGCCTTCACAGTCTGAGGGGTTGGGGACTAGTTATGGATGCATTGAAGGGGCTCTTCCTACAATGACGGTCGCCTGCCTCTTTTTCAGGCCCCTCGTCAGACAAGGAGGCAAGCCTAGCCCTTCAGGGAAATGCGTCTGACATGGCACCTGGCCTGTGCAACAGTCACTACATGACTCCAAACTGAGACCTCTCCTTGCAAGACAGCAACTTCTTGTTGGTTTTTCCAGTCTTCTATGTATTAATTCTTATCACTTTAGTGGGGGAAGGGTGGGAAGTTACTTTTTCTTTATGTATTTACTTTGACACAGAACCAAACCATGTATCTATGGTACACCACAAGGGTCGAAGCTCCGTTGTACACACTCATTGGGTAAAGGGTGGAGAGCAGCTCTCCAGAGCTACCTGAAGAGCCACTTCTCAGAATCATGCTGGTAGAACTGGAGGTGGTGTCTAGACCTCCTCCCCATCCATCGTAGAGGAAGCTGAAACTCAGAGGTGGCAGCAGCTTGATCACAGTGACACAGCAAGTCAGGGTTGGAGTCAGAGTTGGAGGATCCCTCCTCTGCCAGCTCAGGGTTCTTTTTTCTATGCCTTCAAGTTTCTCTCTTCCAGAGGCCAGTGCCTCAGGGCGAATGCTTTGTGTGTCAAACCACAAGGGAACAAGTATTTTTTCTGTACATATGATTTACTCAGTACCAGCTCTGAGCTTGAGAAGGTCATGCAATAAAGACAAGAGAACTTCTACTTTTTTGACAGGTTCTACAATGTAGTTGAACATCAGATCTTTTTATATTGAAGTGTGAAATTGCCTAGACAGTAAGGTGAAGGGGTGAACTAAACCCTGGAAAATGAATTCCTTCATCTCTAAAGCAAATCGTTCTCCTAGCCCTTGCACAGCAGAAGGTGGAACTTTACAAGTATGATTTGTGTATCAGTAAAGTTAGATATACCGAGGTAAAGTTGGACTGAGATCTGCTCAAATCTCTAAATATAAGATAGCAGACTGGAACACGCTCCTGGGACCGCCCATGACATTCTATACTTGGTAAAGGCAGAATTACTGGAGAGCTGTCAGCACCTTCCCTGGCATCCCCTTGGTCAACCATGTGAAGATGAGGCAGAACAGACTCCAGGGAGGAGGCCGAGAGCCAAATCTGCTGCCCCGAGTGTGAATTTCCTGTCTCAGTGTTGTACCAGCAATGAACTTAAAGAGATGTAAGAGGGCTGATAGAGTGGCTCAAATGATAGCACGCCTGCCTAGCAAGCCTGAAGCCCTGAGTTCAAACTCCAGTACCACCAAAAAAAAAAAAAAGTGTAAGAGATGTAAGAATCATCCATAATTCTTAGTCCACTGTTAATATTTTGGTGTACTGATCAGTATGGTGTACTGATATTATGGTTCCTGATTTTCTATGCATATATGTAAAATAGATACCCTGTTTTTAAAATGGAATTATACTACGCTTTTGTAAGTGGCCTTAGTAAAAAACATTTATAGTGTTATTTTAATGGCTAAATAGCATTACATTTTTGGTGGTGCCACATTTATTTATTAACTACTAGCTAGTGTTTCAATCGCTTCTAACTTTCCACTACTATAACACTACTAAAATTTTGTGCATCTTTCTTTAGGGTAAATACCTCAAAGGAATCAGGCCAGCCCCCACCTTTACCCTTGGCCTCCCATTATCAATCAATCATCAATCAAAATGAATTAGCCTCTTCTTCCATCATCCTCCTTCTTTTTATTCTCTCTTGGTAGCAGAGGAAGTGATACTACTCCCATAACTGATCACAAAAATCTTCATTTTGTTGCTGAGGTACAATATACATACCAAAAAAAGTGTACAAGTTCAAGTGTACAGCTTGATGGTATACCCAGCACCAGGTCAAAATAGAACTTCATCCCTGCTCCCCCCACCAAGCTAAGATTTACCACTGAACTTTACCACACCCGGGCTTTTTCCTTTCCTTTCCTTTTTCCTTCCTTCCTTCCTTTTCTTTCTTCTCTTCTCTTTCCCCTTCCCTTCCCTCTCCCCTCCTTTCTCTCTCCTCTCTTCCCTTTCCTTCCCTTAGAAATGGAGGGAGGTATCTCACAATGCTGCCCTAGGCTGGTCTTGCTCAAGCGATCCTCCTGCTTCAGCCTCCCCAGTATCTGAGACTACATGACCACTGCCCCCAGTTTAAAAACCTTGACTTTTAAAACCAAGATACTTTTAGAGAAGTATCTAATATGTGGGAAAGAAGACAAAGTTGGGAAATCCCCTGAATCAAAGTCTGGCTCTTGCTCCCTCCCCGCTGAACTCATCAGCTGATCAGAACCAGGTGGCACCACAGGGACTGAGGCTCAGCTCAGAGCCAACACCATGCTAAAAAATTTCTGTAGACTCAGAGCCAGGGAAGGGCTCTGGGTGCCTATGGATTTGTTGGGGAGGACAAGGAGCATTGTCCCACAATGGGTCACTCTGCTTCTTGTGGTAGAAACCTGTGAAGATGGCCGTGGAGCACCAAGGATTGGGCCAAGGAGAACTAGAAAAGAGCATTCCCATTATGAGTTTTCCCTCTTCAGCCATCAGCTCAAGTGCTGAGTAGCAAAGGGGCTACACTTGGAAGCTTCTGGAAAGGGTCAAATACTGAGGGTTGGCTGGGTTCTTTTTTTTTAATACCCTCAATAAAGTTATTTCACTTATGTGATGCTTAATCTTGATCACTTGATTGGATTAAGAAACACTTAGATAAGCACACCTTAGATAACACTTAGTAAAGCACACCTCTGGGAATATCTGTGAGGGCACTTCCAGAGACAAACAGATCATGAGCTAATGAAGTTTAATCCACTGATGGATTTAAATTCTTAATAGTTTTAAAGGTGGTGAAACTTCTGCTTGCTTGGAGGAAGTGGGCTACTGGGGAGTGTCCTTGGGACTCTATCTTGCCCTGACCCCTTTGGTGACTACACTGCTTCCTGCCCACCAGGAGGTGAACAGCCTCCTCTTCCTCATTCTCTTGCTGGCATGATCTGCCTCGTCACAGGTCCAGAAACAAAGAGCCAAGTGACCACAGACTGAACCTTCTGAAACCGTGAGTTAAATCTTCCCTCCCTTAACTTGTTCTCTCAGGTGTTTTGTCGAAGTGATGAGAATGTAATTAACACAGCTTACAGGTAAAACAGTAATCATTTAGACATTCAAAAATCAATATAAGAAAAAGCATTCTTTAGAGCTGGCCCTCAGGACTAGGGAGAAAAGAGGTAGGCAATCTGTAGGCCAAGTGGCCTAAAGCATGCTAAAGGCAGGCTGTGAATTTAGGCTCAGGGCTCAAAGATGACAAGTATCATCCAATCTGTTTGTTATACATGTGCAAAAGGAGCATCCAAGCCCCACACTGGGGGCTTACACCTGTAGTCCCAGCTACTACGGAGGCAGAGATCAGGAGGATTGTGGTTTGAGGCCAACCTGAGTAAAAAGCTAGACCCTATCACAAAAAATACCCAACACAAGAATAGGGCTGGTGGAGTAGCTATCTCAAAAAAAAATACCAACATAAGAAAAGGGCTGGTGAAGTGGCTCAAGTGGTAGAGCACCTGCCTAGCAAGTGTGAAGCTCTGGGTTCAAACCCCAGTACCATCAATAGGTAAGTAAATAAATAAACACCACCAAACAGTTCTACTCTGCTAGCCTCAGGCCCAACATTTTACTTGCCAATTGCTAGCCTAAAACTGATTCTACAAATCTATGTGCCAGGTGCCATAGCACATTTTTTTGGCCCCTGAGAAACAGGAAGTAAGAACTGACTCCTCTATTAAGCCAAAATCTTGGTATTAACTAGCTGGAATTCAGCTTCAATGTGGTTCATTTAACAATTAGGTAATAAAAAACATCTTTTTTGCAGAAGAAAAAAACAGCAAAATTCTTTTTCTAGTTATTAAATTGCATTGAAGAGAGCCCTCTCTATCCTTAGAAATCCCCCATGAATCTGTGCCCAGCAGGCAGGGAAGAAGTCTCCCTCTTCTACTAGCTGTTCCTTCCACCTGCCCCAGTCCCATGTGTAAATCCTCTGCAGAGTGTGACCACTGCCTACGAGAGAAAGCACTTAACCCGCACCCAAAGCTTCAGGAGTGTTTCTCCACCAGAGGAAATTGAAGGTGACAATGGCAGTGGTTAAATGTGGAAGCTGTGAAACCTGCTTCCTGGCTCTATTTGTTAATAGCATAGTCTCTGGCAAGTGGTTCCATTTCTCCGTAATTCAGTTTCCCCACTTGTAAAATTCCCCACTTTTAATAGTAGTCCTTTCTTCAAAGGGAGGACCACATGAGTTTATACAGGTTTCTTTGCCTAGAACAGTTCTTAAAACATGGTTCATTAAATACATGCTAAAAACATGAACTCTGGTCATATTACACTCTCAATGCAGCAACCTGTGTCTGGGTCTTAACATTTCTGTTCCCTACAAAAAAAAAAGGATAAATAGTAACCTTTCCTGTGGATACAGACATTATTACATATACCTCTGGATCTCAGCACCCCAGGGCATGGGAGGGCACCCCTTCAAGAGTCTCCACTGCAGAAAGGGATAGAGAGATTCAGCCAGCTTTTATACCACCTGGACTACTAGATCCAAATGTGACTAGGAGGGACACCCACACAGGTTCCCTTAGGCAGGAAATATCCTACAATCCCAAATATTGTTGTGGACCTGGGTCCAGCTCACCCCACAGAATAACCAATGCCTGAGAGACAGAGTTGGGGAGAAATGTCCAAAGAATAGAGAAGAGCTTTGCTCACAAACCAGCTTCTCTACTCCAGGATTGAGGGGTTACAGTTATAGGATAGGAATGGGGGACCTAGTCTAATAAAGGGAAGGGAATATTCATGTCTTTCCTAAGAACAGGCAGAGATCTTTCAGGAATTCAGGTGCCACTTCATTTCATTCCTTTCATGGTCGGTGTTTCTGGTCTTAGTGGCTGGTAGGTATCTTCAAGGCTAAACTTCAAAGTTATGTGTGTGGGGGGCAAGTCTAGGTCAAGTTAACTCTGTATAATAGTAGTTTTGGACAAGACATTTCTCAAATGAGCAACATGCAGAGTTGAGTAGTATCTGACCCAAAGGTTAAGGAAGCAAAGGAGACAGACACAATGTGAAGACAAAGATGTCAAGTCTTCTCATCTCATTCCAGTTACCCATCAGGCAGCTGCAGGTCCAAGTGAAGAGCCAGTGTTTTGGGCAGAAGGGGCGTTCAGGTCCTTGTAAAGTAATATGGGCAACTGTTACCATAACCCATAGGACACAGGTGTTACCTACAGCAAAGCTAGTGGAAAGTTAATAATGTATGGCCTAACCATGATCCCAAATTAGTGATTTTTTAAGTAAACTATAGCTAGTGAAGTGAAGCTGTAGGGTCAATTTAGGTTTTTCTTTCACAGCACCAATGGAGAGAGACTCAGTATGAGGGGCTGTGATTCTGCTCTGGTAAGACTTCCTGATATCTGAGTTGATTCTGGGGCTTACTGAGGACATTGTATGGGATGAGGATTTTCAGTAGTCTAAAAAACTATACAAAAGGAACACAAATTATTGGTCTCTACCACCTCATTAAGGATAGATAATTCAGCCTTTGATCCTCCTGGCAGGGCTGAGGTGGATGCTTCTCCCCTGCAGCAACCTGGAGAGTGAGCTATTCTAAGCTCCCGGTGCCAGGCCCACAATCACTATCACTCTGCAGAACACGAGATGAGCGTTGAGGGGACAGTAGCCTGGAAACAAACATAATACCTTAATTTGAAACTCTGGGCAGTGGCCAGTCACCTCCTCACACTGCTAGTGGCACACAAACAGGGTGAGATGGTGACAAATATTTTGTTAAACTCCTCTTGTGCATGCAGATCCTTGCAAACGCAGCAGTTTTCTCCTCTCACAATCGACACCTCCATACTCCCTCCCTCATACCTCTGTAACCTGGCACATTTACACAGACTGGTTCCACAAAACTCTTTTTAAATGTGCATTTCTTTAATTTTAAAAAATATACACAGGAGAAGCCATGTGTTTACATAGGAATACACACATTAACAAAGCATTTCTTATAGTTTTCCAAAAACTCTATTATATCAGTCCGAAATTTATAAATTAAATATATCAGAATTTTTTAAGTTAAAATGAATTCCCTGAAACTAGTGAAATATGCTAGACTTTTTTCCAAAATCAAATGAGCAGAGAATATGAGTATGGTTTGTGTTAAATAAGGTTTATTGTTAGCTGTATTGCCTATAGTCTATAGATGCAACTTTATTGTGCCTTTGCAAACAGGATACATCTCTTAAAAAAAACTGATCAAAATTTTCCATACATATAGCTGTATATGATAGATTACAGTGCAACACTATTCTCATTACATAATTATAGAAATACTATAGGACCCAAGAGCACAGGGTAAGCAAAAGAAATACAATCCTGAGCCATCTGAACAAGATGATTTCATGAATCCTTTCAGTGTGGATTTAGAAAACATGGAGGGGGGAAAAACATGCACACTGCAGTCATGAGCAAAATATATCAGACACCTGTCTCTTGTTGGACAAGAGGGGGTGGTGATGAATTTCTGACACATGCATACTCACTCACGCTCCCATTTCCTTCTCCTGCTTCCCTCCCCTCCCTAATACATTCACTCCCACCCTTTCCCAAAAGAAAAGATCAGGCACTAATTCCTAGTGAACCCCTCATCTGCCTGGCTGGCGGAGGTTAAGTGACTGCTAAAACAAGTGTAGGTCCTCACCTACACCATGAAACAAAACATGTGCTGTAAGCCAATTCCAGCTGCTTTCACCTCTTTGGAAGTTAATGAAGCATATGTCCACTGCAATTTAAACCGAAGTTTAAAACCGAAGTTTGAAAATGTCTTAAAAACAAAACTGTTTCTCTTGCAACATCTTGAAGTATAAAATCAATAGCAGAAAGTTCACCCTAAAACTAATGGCCTCATCTGCTATTAAAATACACTTGTCATTCTATTTTTGGCATCTAGTCAAATCATAGTTCAAGATGAAGAGTTCATGAAGCCTGTACCTGCTTATGGTAACACTTCTGTACCACACAGACCTGCCACAGCTGAACAGGCTTATGAAACACCAAGCCTTCTAAATGCTCCTTGCTGTGTGCTCCTTCTATGTGTTCCTCAAGACCACAGCATTCTAGTGTTACCAAACATAATGTATGTGGCATTAAATAATGAAAGGTATTTGGTTTGTGTCTTCACCTTATACATCCTAGTGATGAAATGAACCAAACCATGCCTCCATACCTTCCCTGAAGATAACCTGAGTCTGCTGACTAAACAGACCGACTAGTGTGGCTGTCAGTCCACTTTATTAGAGGTTGAGCAGAAAAACCAAAGGCTAATGTAGTCTACCAGCAGCTTGTCTTGTGCAGATAAACCAAGAGTTCTTGGTTTTTCAATATCCAATATCCCAAAGGCTAAAACCACTGAGGTGGAAATAACTCACAGCATAAAGAATACTGAACTTGAACTCTACAACCTGTGGGACTGACAACCTGTAGAAAAAAGAAAAAAAAAAAGGATCCTCATCCCCACATGGTTTGATGTGGGTTTTAGTGCCTTGTGTACATTAGCTGCTACTGAAAAATTAAAACAAAGATTTACTTCATAACTTTCTTATTTTCAACTAAATGTTCAAACACTCACAAAACACACACCTTATGAATGAGGTGGCTCTTCAAAATATTTTAAAACTAAAGAGGCACCAATACCCGTCATTATGTATTAGAAGTCTCATATAATCAACCAAACAGAAATGGCATCTGTGATAATCATGCAAAGGAGAAAAAGATCAAAAAGGAACCTTAGCCACTGTGAAGAGTACATGAAAATACAGATGCTCTGGCTAAGTAAGAATCTAAAGACTTGCTAACAAGGTTTTATTGGTTTAGTATAGTCCCATGGCCTTTGTTCACAACTAGTAAATAGAAATGGCTCCCAAAGAAACTTAAGAAACCATTCTGAGTTTCCAATGTACTAATGTTAGTCTTACTGTAAAAAAAAAAAAAAAAAAAAAAAAAAACCTTGCCTCTATCATTGCCTTTTAGAGGTGAAGGCAGAAAGAGACAAATGGTATCCTCCTGCATGCCAACAGCCATATGGCAGCAGCAATGGTGTGGTCCTAACACCACTGCAAAGGTGTTTCTGGAGTAGAGAGGACATAATGGTGTACTGCAGCATCTTTGGTTAAGGTTTGGCCTCTTCAAACCTACCCCTCCTGCACATTTAGTCTCCATGCACTTAAAAGAAACTTCCATAGTAAACTGTCAAAGAGAGTTTCGATTTTTTTGGTCCTTGTCCTGCCCCATGGACTACAAGGACCTTACATAAGAAGGACCGTACACAAAGTCAAATGCTTGTTAAAGTTTCATGAGCTGCACAAGAAGCTGTCAATATGACTCCCAACACTGGGAGAAGGACAAAGCAAAGTCTTTGTCCTGAAAAGTGGCCTGAGCCAACTGTGTGAAAGGTCTTGCTGCCAAAAGTATTTACCATCAGCCTTTAGAGCATGTCTAGTCTGTATCACTCTAATCTTTCAGGAAGCCTAAACGTCATATAAATGTTTGAGGTGGAAAGGTGACAATGAGTTTTGAATAAAGCTGAATTTGGCCCAGGGAGGAAAAAGGTTTGAAAAAAATGATGCTCTATAATTTAAAAGAAATAGTAAACCACTTTACAACCTGGACCAGGTCCTGCCTTTTCTCCTGCAGTCCAGCAGCTTGTCTTGGCTCTTCCTGTGCTGCTTTAGTGGAGGGGGACTTTGTAGAGGGTCCCAACCATGAAGCAGAAATCACTGTGGATCAAATTGAATTTGGACAAAGCACGCACTCTAAGTTGAGCTAACTGTGATTCATGGCCACACTACACAGCATGCTGCCACCATCAACATGAACCTGACCAAAAGGTAACCACACAGGGCTTTTCTGCAGTTTCCTCTTCCTTCACAGCTCTCCCAGGTAAACATTTCAGGGTAAGCCATCCAGGCTGGTGTACTACTGTGAATGCTGCCAATTTCAAATCAACTTAGCACCAAATCTGTGATCCCCCTCCCTTAAACTAATCTCTCCCTTCCTTTAAACTAAGTCCATTTATAGTTTAAAAAGTGAAGAATCACATTTCTCTTCACTTCTATGTTTTCTTCTTTTTCATTTTCTCATGAAAATATTCCTATATTGATGTTCAGTTCCGTGTCAGATGAAAGTTACAAAATAGTTGGTGATTTCCACATAACAATCTTCTCATGATGAAGTAACTTCATGGGTTTAAGTCAGAATTATATCCACAAGTCTTTTCCATGTAGTTCCTCATACAGAGAAAGACTCTTACACATGGCTCTTTCTGGACAGTGCATTAAATGAAGATACCTCCCAAGAGAAAAGATCGTTATCTGTAGCCATCTGAATAATATACAGATTCACAGTCAATGAGATGATACACTTTGCAGAAGAAAGGCATTGAAGAGCATACTAGTCAAACACAAAAACAGCAATAAACATATTCAATACTAAAGAAAAGTCACTAGCATCTAACTTTAGGATTTAAAGTGATGGATCTGGTAACTGCATTTTAGGACTGGAACATGCTTCTCCCCTTCCACATACACAATGTTTGATGTTGGTGCACATCTATATATACACACACATGCACAACACTGTGTCTGTAATGGTATACAAATGTGACACACTGCCAAGTCCTGTAGGCAGATTTCAAAGGACAGGCTACCAAGACCAAGAGAGCATATATCAACTTAAGAACACTTCTAACTTCAGAATTTCATTTTATTGAACACGCTTTTTAAAACAAGCACCTCTTGGCAATATAAGGAAAATCAAAAAACCAATAATACTCCTTCCACTCTATTATAGTGGAAGATTTCTCACACCAGCCTGCTAAATGCATGACAGAATTTTAAACAGGCAGCCCAATGGGGCTATAAGCAGAGCTCATATGCAGATGTGCTGACTTTGAGGTGAGAGCTGGAGCAGAGGAAAACATCAAAAAGCAAATTTGGAATCTATCACAGCTTTCTTCCTTAAGCAAGAAAACAAAACAAAACAAAAAAAAAACCAAATTAGTTTTATAACCACAATTCAATTTGTCAAACTTTCTCTGAAGAGTTTTCATTTAATTATGTATACATAACAGGAAAGAAAGCTTTTTCACAAATACTCTCAGGCTTACAATTACCAAGAAAATGACAAAAGTAAAAGCAGGAAGAATATTAAACACATGGTGGGGAGGTCAACTTCTGTTTCTGCTCTTAAGAAGTAAAAAAATCACCATATAATTAAGTACAAAAACCTGCATTGAATGACAACTGCTGGTGTATTTACTTGATCAGAAATGAAGACCAAGAATATAATAAAGCCCTATGATAATACTCATCTGGAGCACTCCCCTCAGTGCGTACACTAGCATGTTGGCAGAGTTTCTGGAGCATGAGCTTATATAAACACAGGAGTCCTTGGTTAGCTGCAATCAATCGAACGAACGTTCTCTTCTGAAATGCACCCACAATTCCGTTTCACTTACAAATTGCAAACTAAATTCATTTCTTCAGAAAAATATCTGTTTGGCATCTCCTGGACTTTGTTCCATTGGGCAATATGGACATTTTAATCTAAAGACAAGACAGAAAAGTCCAAGTTGGACAGGATCAGTACTGAGCACTCAATTTCCATCTAGTTGTAGAGTATCTCTAACAATTATACGCACACCTACATACTCGCAAACACGGATTATGTATATTTTGCTTGGAGGATTAACTATGCCTTCCCTTAATGTAACTGCCAGACTTAGAAGAGTCACAAATAAATTAACTCCCATGTAAGATCTTACCTGGAAAGCCTCTTTAACAGTGGAAATTAGTGAAAATTATTTTGTAAACAAAACAATTTTTTCCTGACAATTGCTGAATTTCAGAAGTAAACCCAATTTCTCTTCTCCAAAGGTTTACTTTGCACCTGTCTTTTAAATGAATTTCAAATGTGTACGCTATATAATCCAATCAATGGTAAATTTGATGCCAGCTGCCAATCCTGCACCAAGAATGGCCCACAACTGGTACAGGAAACCAGCAGGTCTGAACTAAGACCAATGATCCATCCAGCTGGCTTCTAGACACCACTGATCTGCACCACCTTAGAAGGTACAACAACTTTTTCAAGCTAGGGATTTCCTATGAAAGAAGGACCTTACCATCATGGGTCTGAAATTAATGTCAGTGAAAAATTTTCTAGCTGCCTAAGCTAGAAATAGCTTCTAAGACTGTTTATTATATAAAGTAGTTCACGTTTACATATAGATAAGGTAAATCATTTTAGCACTACTGATAGTAAGAACTTAAATAGGAAACTGACTAAATATATGTATTTCCATAATTAAGAATACTCTTTAGCCTTAACCAAAAAAAGAATAAGGGCTCTTTCAGCAGCATATAAAAAGATCTCTAAGATAAATCCGCAAGTGAAGACAGCAAAGTAAAGAATAGTTGATAGAGTAGACTATTATAAAATGGAGGTGGGGGGGAAATGTGTCACCTACCAAGTTATTAATCTTACTTATAAATCTAATCACAAGATACACAAACAAATTAAATACACTGAACAGTCTAGGCAGGATGGCTCACACCTGTAGTCCCAGGAGCTTGGGAGGCAGAGATTGGTGAATTAGCAAGACTCCATCTAAATCAATAAGCCAGGGTGTATGGGCCCAGCTATGTGGAAGGCTACAGGTAGGAGGATCTTGATTTGAGGCTGACCCTAGGCAAAAAACACCAGATCCTACCTGAAAAATAACAAAGGCAAAAAAGGGCTGGGGTGTGACTCAAGTTGTAGAGCACCTGCCTAGTAAACTCGTAAGGGCCCTGGTACTAGGGTACCACCAAAAAAAAAAAAAAAAAAAAAAAAGCCTATTTTTAAATCTAGCTACATTCGTTTATTTTCACTACTTCTCATCTTCCTGCCAGATTCCAAAAGTTTTATTCACTAATGTTTAAAAAGTCAGATACTTACTTGCTACCATTAAACATTTTATTCAGGGCATCTCTTGATATAATATGTCCACAAACCAATTTCATGGGTGGATTATTATCTGTTGTTTGCTGACGAAGAATGGGACAGGCAAAAATAGAGTGATACCAGCACTTTTTACCAAGGTCCACTTCAATCTGTTCAAAAAAGGGAAAAAAGTTAGAAGGCTAGTAGTTACAGCTTATAAAAGCATCCATGTCGATATGCACTGTGCAGCAAGGCTATCTATCACATCTTCTCATCTCAAAGGAGTTATCTACAGCATGCCTCTCAAAGAAAAGGAGTCTTAGGATTTAAAGTTTAGTGAAATCAGCCTTCAAATTTATTTGTAATACTCCTTTCAATCCAAATTCGGAGGTCTGAGAGACTCAAAGGCAAGGCAATGCTCTGGAAGTAACCTCCCTCCCCTTTTTGGTGATGCTGGGATAGAACCCATAGCCTGCTACATATTATGCAAACACTCTACTATCCAGCCTAAGCACTATTGAAAATTCATCTGGATATATCTAGGAGCAAAACCACCAGATACCCTGACTGTTTTGTAGCACTCATAGCTAGGTGATTAAAATTCAGTGCAGTAAATCCTTTGAAAGCATTCTAACCATGCTTTACTTCTGTGTGAGCTTCAGATCTTAGTGTCCTATGTTTTACGTGGAATGGTCCAGAGAAAAGGAAGTTTTGTGATCTGTACATCAAAGCCCATGGCACTTGTACCAACTATTTTTCTCTTTACCACAAGTGAAGTAAGTTATATATAAGCTATGAAACCATCTAGCAGAGCAGTTGGTACATGACAGAGCTTCCATAAATGTCAGTTTTCCTTTATTCTAGATACAATGGCTATCAGTGTAAGAGTCCACTAATATGGCTCAAAAGTTAATGAAGTGTAACAGAGCTGTTACACTTTGTTGTAATCTGTTGGCCAGATTACTACTTCTGATTGCTTTACTCACCCCATGCACAAGCTTTCAGTCAATTCAGGTTTAAGTCTGCTCTGTTTTAGTATACAAGCATCAAAGATCCTTATTGCATAACTGGGAAACAGCCAGAAATGGACACCTGCCTCAGGAAGTGAGTAAAAGCTCAAATTCTTTTCACTTGCTCAGATTACCAGCAGTGGAGCAGGATGCTGCTTGTGTCCTGACCACACAAAGGACTGGGAAAGCACCTGTGCCTTTAATCACAAAAAGATCTTTAAGGAGAAGCTGGGGTAACCAACTGACAGGCTTACCAGCTGGAAGAACAAGGTAATTACAGATAAACCTGTGGGCAGGTAGGGCAGAAAAGAAGCACACTCTAGCCCTCCAGGGTCTGTGACACAATCTTGACAGGAATGGTAATTCCATGCTAGTGTCTTGCTGTCTACTGCCAGAGGAAACCTTTGTATTCCACATCATAATTGTACCATGGCAGCCACAATGTGCCTGCTATCTAGGATTCAGAAGCTTCATAAAGAGAATGCTGGGCCTCCTTTTAGAGATGAATAAACTACTGCTTAGCAAAATGACCTCACTACAAAACATGCCACATGCTACAGCACACACCACTCTCCCCACTCCTGAGGTTCTCCTTCATCAGCTTTCACTGCCACTTTTGAGAATACTTCTCCAGGGTCTCCAAAATGTACTACAGTCCTTATACCTATTTTTATTTCTAATATTTTTTAAAGTTGTGCTAGAGATTGAACCCAAGGCCTCACACATCCTAGTCAAGCAACTGTACCACTAAGCTACACACTCAGTCGCATGTCTTTATATACATAATAACACTTCTGTCAAATGGCTACTGTCATATTTCCTAGTCAAAAGGCAGGACAGGCATTTTAAATTCTTGAAACACCCAAGTTCTTCTATGGCAAGAAAGGTAAACAGTAAATGGAACTCACAGGTAATTCATCTTTCTGGTTCCACACTCCAGTGCACTGCCTCTGTTCAATCACAGCTTTGATGTTAATTAAAGCTGGTAGTGCCACACAACCTGCTGAGAAACTGGGAGAGCAGAAGAGGAAGCATCAGTGCCAGCCAGGTGTTAGGCTGCCTGGTTCAAGGAGACACCAGATTCTGTGTAATTTGATGAAACTAACTGGATCAAAATACTTCTTTTCTGAAACTTCAAATTAAGTGGTTTGTTTATATTATAAAAGGCAAACAGACGGACATTAGATCCAGGGCAAACACAAGGGGATTGGACTTTGAGCACAAGATAAAAGCGAGAGCACACAAGGGAGGTGTGAGGATAGGTAAGACACCTAAAAAACTAGATAGCATTTGTTGCCCTCAACGCAGAGAAACTAAAGCAGATACCTTAAAAGCAACTGAGGCCAACAGAAGGGGACCAGGAACTAGAGAAAAAGTTAGTTCAAGAAGAATTAACTTAGAAGGTAACACACATGCACAGGAAATCAATGCGAGTCAACTCCCTGTATAGCTATCCTTATCTCAACTAGCAAAAACCCTTGTTCCTTCCTATTATTGCTTATACTCTCTCTTCAACAAAATTAGAGATAAGGGCAAAATAGTTTCTGCCGGGTAGTGAGGAGTAAAGGGGGGGTAAGGGGGAGTAAGGGGGAAGGGGGGTAGAAATGACCCAAACATTGTATGCACATATGAAGAAAAAAAAAAAAAACCCTCGCTGAGCTGGGTGCCAGTGGCTCACACCTGTAATCCTAGCTACTTGGAAGGCTGAGATTGGGAGGATTTTGGTCCAAAGTCAGCACAGGCAAATAGTTCATGAGACCCTATCTCCAAAGTAACTAGAGCAAAATGGCCTGAAGTGAGTTAAAGAAGAGTTAAAACCCCATCCAACCCCCACCCCACCCCCAAAAAAAATACCCAAAAAACAAACCCTTGTGGAATTAAATGAACAGAAGTTTTTTAAAAATTATTTTCTTAAAATAGGTCTTCAACACTTTGTTTTCAGGATCCTTTTATATGCTTAAATATTAAGGAGCTCTCAAAGAGTTTTCATTTTTGTGGGTTATATCTACCATTTAAAGTATAAGAAATTAAAATGGAAATTCACAAAGGTACTTCTGGGCACTGGTGGCTCACGCCTGTAATCCTAGCTACTCAGGAGGCACAGATCAGGAGGAATGTGGTTTGAAACCAGCCTAGGCAAATATGCTATCTTGAAAAAACCCGTCACCAAAAAAAAAAAAAAAAAAAGGGCTGGTGAAGTGGCTCAAGGTGTAGGCTCTGAGTTCAAGCCCTAGTACAAGAGGGGAAAAAAAAAAAAGACAATTTAAAAGGAACTGATTCATTCGAAAATTATAAACACACTACATTATCATTAATTACATTTTTATAAAAAACTATACTCTCCAAAAATAATAATTTGTAAGAAGAATAGCACTGTTTTACATCTTTACAAATCTCTTTAATGCCTAATTTATCAATGATAGCTCAATTTTTGTAGCTTCCTTTGTGTTAAATCTGTTGCCAATATGGTTCTTTTGGCTCAAGTAGACAGACAAAAAATAAAAAACAAAACTCGCCTCATAGTAATTTCATAGCCTTTTCAGATACTCATGGGTAGTCTTTTCTAATACCACCAAAACTCAGTAGTTTCCTAAAGGTTAGCTGCAAGGTGAAATGTGAAGCTTTACCATTGAATTTTTTGTACTCTACTATGTTAAAGTGCATTGGTCTGTCTCACACTTTAAATGATTTTTTTACCCATGCACAATTTTGGAGGGTCATACTGAATTAAGAACTCCCAAATGCTTCACTCCATTATACAATATCTAAAATAATCAAATTCGCTAATACCATCACCAATCTCACCAGAAAAGCCTTTATGTATTGGGAAACTGACAAGCTTATGCGCCAAGGGCATATATGCTTTCTAAAAGCTTTAATGATAAGCCTAAAATCTGGAACTTTATCACTGTGGCAACAGGTACTGTCAGTTGCTTTCCTTGACATGATAGGCTTTACTTCATTAATTCGAGAAAACAACTGCTAAGAACCTGAGTATGAATAACCGTGGTTTGTTTGTTAGTTAATTCTTTTAAGTAAAAACCATATTCCACAACAAGAGTTTAGCTTATAACTCAAACAACATATAACTTCCACAACATACAGGTGCTTTTTCTCAAGGCGATCATCACGCCGCTGTGACTTGAAACTGAAGTGCACTGTTCAAATTTCCCATTCTATCACAGAATATTAAAAAGATGTGTACTCACATGTCAAGATTTAATAAAATTAATAATCTTTAATGTTTCATCAAGAACACTGTGAAGTACAACTAGCATTTCTTACACTGCAAACGTGTCAAGGTAAGGAATACACATCTGTGGAGGCTGGCATCACTATCTCAACTTAGCACAGGCTCTAACATTTAACTCACTCTGTTTTTGCACCAATGTGGAAAAGGCTCTTGGACTCCCTGAGGTTCACAGACCACACTTTGGAAACCGCTGCCATTAGTGATTATCTCTTTAAGTATCAACTGTACTCTTCTAGAACAATCTCTTGGCTTTAATTATCAAGGCAACATGTTCAGAGTTGTAACTCAATGCAACGTACATTTCAGTAACAGACAGGGCCCATTTCCATACCTGACACTGAGTGGAGACTCCACAGAGAGTCCCAGGAGGGCACAGGCATCCCGTGTAAAGATGTCGCAGATGTCAGCCCACTGGTTTGAGTCAAGCAGGTGAACATATGGTGAATTCTCGATCCCTTGTCTCAGGTATACGAGGCTTCCCATCAATACCTGAATGTCTAAAGGAAAAAGCATTAGCAATTTGGAGGTGTGGATAATCACACTTGAAGTAAGAGTTTACTTGTAAATAATAGCTAAGAGGCAAGCTATCTCCACCCCAATTTATAGTCTAAAATAATGTAAAAAAATCTGGTCCTTAAGCTTGGGTTTCAGAATTCCCTCACACAGAACAGAGATCATGATGAAACTCCCTACTATGTACAATTTAATCTATGCCAATAAAGAAATTAAAGGAAAAAGACATAGCATGAAGATAAAAGGGAAGAAAAAGGAAGCATTAAAAATACTGAACCTCAAATTTTCTATTCTTACACATGGTACAATTATTATTATTAGAGAAGCAACCATGAGGTAAAAGGAGCCATCACTGTACTTGGTGAAGAACTGGCCAGCACTCCCATATGATGAGTGTGCCAACAACAGAATAAGGCAGGGAGGAGAGGGAAAAGAGCAACAGCGTACCTTGCTCTTTCTCGGTCTCAGTTTGACAGGGTATCCCCAACTCTGTGATGTGTCTTTCTGACTTTTCATTTACGAGGCTTTAATGATTCACTGTTGTGCTAGTGAGAGCTTTTCTGGGAAGTAATTATAATCCTAATTGTTTTAGTTTAGTAGTAAATACATATATTAAATGTAGTTAAGATGAACTGTTAAAAACTCCACTGGTGGCTGTAGGCCTGTTCCAAACAGTAAAAACCTCTGCCTCAACTCAGGTGTGGTGGCTCATGTTTATAACCCTAGTACAAAGGAGGCCAAGGCAGGGGGATTGCAAGTTCATGGCTAGCCTGGGCTATGTATGGAGACCCTCACTCAAGGGAAAAACAAACAATTCAGTCCAGACTCACCCTTTTGATGATTTAGGGCAAATGGCTGAAAGTTCTTAGCATATTGCAATGCTTCTCGCTGATTTGTAGTTCCACCCATTAACAAGCTAATAAAATATAGTCGATGTAGCTTAAATTCCAAGGAGCTGTTTTGGGCTATAAGCATTTCTCGGTTTGATACTGCCCACCTAAAGAAAAAGCAAAGGATTTTAACTACAGTCAAGGTTATAAACAAGATGTATTAAAAACTGTTTGAACTTAGCAACTTGCAAGGGTTTTGGTCTGCCATCTTGTGGAGGGCTGCGGTAACATCAAGCTCTATGCAGAGACTTGTAAAGAAAGTAAGCATAACCCCAACTCCACCTAAAGAGGCCCTTTAACCAGTGAACGAAGGACCAAATATTAAGCTACATGACAAATTATTTAATGAGGTTTCACATCACTGCCATGTAGCATGGGTGTGTTTGGGCTTGACCAGGGCCACACTTTAAAGCAGGTGTCAACCATGAGATTCATGACTAAGTTACGGAGACCCACTCTTCTTTTCCTAGTAAACTGGCCTGTTTATAAATGAATCAAAGATTCTGAAGGGAAACCACTTATGTTTAAACTTCTATTGGCTGAAAGACTTTGTGCTACTCACGTGGGGATTAAAAACTGCAAACTTGGTATTTCTCTTCCAAGTACTTTCGGTCTTACCAGGAAGATAAAGCTATACAAATACATAGTGTATCTCCCTATGCTGAAAAGATATGTGTAGACACTGTGTTAGTAGGGAAAGAACAATATTCAGTTCCCAGCGATCTAAAGTATATAGTGACAGAGGCCTTTAATAGCACATCTTGAGCTGGGGACTTACCATGATGCCAGGTGAACAATAAAACAGAAAAATGTCCCACACACAGGCTGGTAAAATTCAGCTTTGCCAAAGTGGTAAGAAGGCATTATTTGATTTCTCTAAACATTCAACTCCAAAAGCTGTTAATATCATATTTTTCCTTTATTGTTGTGCAGGGTGAGGGTACACTGTAGCATTTACAAAGGTTCTGATAATGTATCAAATATATCATACTTGAATTCACCCCCTCCACTGCAATACCATATTCTTTAATTCGACCTGCACCTAACCCAGTTCACCAAGGATCACTGGAATCTAGAGTAGGTAGGAATATATGATCTGAGTAACTCCATAACTACAAGTTATTCATGATGCACCAATGCACTAGGACTGGACTTCACTTTTTTCTTTTTTGGTGGTACTGGGGTTTGAATTCAGAGCCTCACACTTGCTAGGCAGGCACTCTATCACTTGATCCACTCCACTAGCCCTTTTTTCTCCTGAGTACTCAAGATAAGGGCCTCACGAACTACTTGCTGGAGTGGTCTTCACTTTTACTGGACTTTATTCTTTCCCCAAAGGGTCACATGTACATATTCTCATCAACTTGCTGATGCATCTACAGCTGAGAGAAAGTTCTCTGACCTCAAAGTAACTTTTTAAAATATTAATAATCTGGACCCTGGAAATATTTATCCTCTTGCTTATTTTTATTTTTGGCAGTACTGGGGTTTTGAATCCAGGGAAGGTGCTCTCCTCCATGAGCCATGCTGCCAGCCCTTTTAGCTGTGGTTATTTCTGAGACAGGGTCTTGCTTATTTTACCCTGGCCAGCCTGGACCACAAACCTCCCATTTTTGCTTCCCATAGTAGCTGGGATGACAGAAGCATGCTACCACACCTTAGTTGAGATGGGATGTCATGAACTTTTTTGCCTGGGCTGATCTGAAACCACAATCCTCCTGATCTCAGTCACACAAGTAGAGAGGATTTCAGGCATGAGCCACTGTACCCAGCTTCAAGTATTTATTTAAATGGATCCTTGCCTGGCACTAAAACAAATGCAGACAAGTGCAACACCAAGTCCGATAAATCCTGCTGACACCAATAAAGTACTTAAGGCAAACTACCTTTTCAGAATGCCCAACATCAACTCTCAGTACCAACAGTACTGTTTTTTCCCAGTCTCTAATCTTAGAGACTAGAAAGGCACCTTACAGACTTCTAGTTTCAAGAAATGTATTTTAAATCACATGACTTCACCTCATAAAACAGTAAATTTTCCTACTAACAGTAAGGAGAGGTGATAAGACTTTTCTTTTTTGTTTCTGGTATGAAATACATATGTAAGAGTTTGTAAAGTCAAACATGGGAGCTAAGCAAGAGCAAGTACAAATTTTAATAAAAATGAAAGCCAACAGAAAAAAGGTAAAGTCCACACTTAGGCAATTCATAAGGGAAGAAAGTCATCTCTTTTTAATAGGAAAATGTTCATGATACAGTGTTAAAAGGTGGGGAGTAGAGGAAAGGCTGGCAGTACATATCTGTAACCCCATAAACCCAGCTACTCAGGAGGCAGAGATTGGGAAGATCATGGTTCCAGGCCTGTCCCAGCAAAACATTTTTGAGATCCCCCCACCCCCCACACACCTCAATCAACAAGGTTGGCATGGTGGTGCATGTCTGTGATCTCAGTTACATGAGAGGCATAACTAGGAGGACTGAAGCCTGAGGCCAGCCCTGAACAAAAACATGAGACCCTATCCAAAAAGTAACTAAAGCCCCCTTCCCCCACCCCCCAAAAAAGTGTGACATACAGAAAAAATTTTGAGTTACCAGAACTTTTAGTAGTAATTACTCTGGGAAAACTGAACCTTGATCATTATTTATCAATGGCTACATCATGGGTGTGAATCACTGAGTTACACCCCAAGCCCCTCACATTTCTTAAAACTTTTGTGTTTCTTCTCATTCAATTCTGAAACAACTGTCTTCATTTAACTTCTGAATTCTGAATATTAAGACTAAAATCTCACAAGGCAAAATGGTTTCTAAGTCTCTCTCTTCCTAGCAAAATGTCATTTTCTAAAGCTAAGAATGATATAGTTCATTTATACCCCCTCAAACATTTAAGCACATTTAAGGTGAAACCCAGGCCTGTTAGGACCTTCTTTATACCCCGTGGCTTGTACCCATGAACCCACAACTTGTAATTCTTAAACCTAATTCCTCAGCCAGATAAACATAGGATTTAACTTAAAGTCACTCTCTATGTTTCCTTTTAATAAGTTTAACGCTACCTTTAATGCTTTTATGACGTTAGGATCCTATGTCTTTCTCTTGCCTTCTGCAACAATCATCACATCATACCTAATAACATCTACTTTAACTAATCTTTGGAATCTGGGCATGAATTTCATGCAGCACTCTTATGCAATTGAGCAGCTTCCCCAGGTAACATCAGCCAACTAATGACAAAATGATGAAACCATCTTTATCGGCAGTAAAGTTCTCCTTCAATATCCTTGTAATCACTGTCTTCTTCCAAATGGGCAACTAACTTCAACAAGTTAGCATGAATGTTAGACAAACTGGGACTTAACACAAAAAACATCTTCAATCTAAAGTAGAAGTAGACACTCCATTTAAACCATGAACAGCTTTCTGCTCATAATGCAATTTTAATGAAAAGATACTGAAGTGACTTTACCTTGGTTTTTAGTCATAGGACTTTACCAACATGCTTTGTGCCACAGCTGACAAGGCTTTATTAGGTCTTGTCCAACCTTTACTTTGCTGTCATCGTTTTCGATTTTTCTAATCACATCCAATTTCACTTTGAGTGATTCACCTTTCAATTATCTGCTTTTACAAAAAGCAGGTTTATCACACTGGGAGACAAGAAGACAACACACACTCTTGCTGTCTAAGGGTGAACAGCAGACACATGGAGGCCAATCACTGGTCTTAACCATGATGTGCACCTCTTACTTATGTGGTGATTTGTGGACTTACGAGTGGGCAGCAAAGTCTGTATTTTATACAGCACGGTAAGTGAAATGTGAATCTGAGTTGCTGAAGGACAGCTGGCACTTAACTAAACTGTTACCATGTGAACTGCAGGAACCGCAAGAGAGAAGCCAAACAGGAGAGGAAGAGCACAAAGATCTCGGAGGTTACTTTACAAAGACAAGGAAGGGCCAAAGTTGGTACAATAAAGAAAGGTGCAAGTTCGAGGAGCTGGGCAAATCAGGATGTCTATGGTCCACTATGATGAGTCTTAAAGAACCAGAAAGCCAAGAGTGGTGGCTCATGCCTGTACTCCCAGGTACTCAGGAGTATTATGATTAGAGGTCAGTCTGGGCAAAAAGTTAGTTAGACCACATCTCAAAAATAAGCTGTACTGTTAGGAGGACAGCGTCCTAGGGTGGTCCTGGGCAAAAACCACAAGATCCTATCTGAAAAAATAACCTACTGCAAAAAGACCCTGAATTGAAATAACAAGAATGCTAAAAAAAAAAAAAAAAAAAAAAAAACACAAACAAAATGACATCAGTTTTCCATTTCTTACCAAGACCCTGTCCCCCTTTCTTTTTTGAGAGAGTGGACTGGAAAACCAAGGCCTGGAGGAGAATTTATGTAACACAGGTTTAAAAAGCAGGGATTGGCCAACAGGATAAATTATTGAGGTATTTGTCATGTGGTATGAAGAGTTTAAAAGAGAAAAATAGGACTCTTTGCTCCCATTTCCTAAGTGGGAACAGGAAATATTTCTCTTTCTCTCTCCCCTTCCCCTCCTTCAGACTTTATCCTGCTATACTAAAATAAATCCTTTCCAAAACTTCCAAAAGAAAAGGAGGAAAATACCACATCTATAATCCCAGCACTTGGAAGGCAAGCCCAGCCTGGGCTATATAATGAGACCCTGTTTCAAAAAATGATGACGAGAGAGAGAGAGAGATATGGGGGGGTGTAAGGAGAGGGGAGAGAATAAACCTAGTGAGAATAGTGATGTGTCCAGGTGATTTAATGCTGGTCCAGGTAGAACACTTGTTTCCGCCAAGGGAACAGAAACTGTGACTACTATCTCCCAATGTAGATATAAGGTTTTTGCAAAAGTTCAATTAAATACAAACTGAGTAGCTGGGAATATAGTTGACAAATTCAAGACCCAGGCTCAATTACGTTTTCTACAACTTTATTAATCATCTCTATCCACGGAACTCTAAAAGTTCTTTATCTAAACCTCTCAAACAGCTCTTATCAGAGCAGGAATAAGGGGCAAAGCACAAACCCAACCTTAATTAACCTCATAACAACCAAATCCAAAAACTATGAAGCACAGGAAGCTATAAGAGCACAAAACCATTAAGTGACACTAACAACTTACTGCCTGCGGAGCACTAGAAGCAAGCTGAAAAACTAGATAATGGAATATCAAGAATGGGGTGCTATATTCTGGATAACAGCATTTCCAGCAGAAGATGTTTGGCTTTTACTGAAAACAAAAGAAAACTACTACCACTATATCAACCAGCAAGCTAACTAAAAATTCAGTTAATTTGTTAACTCTTCTATGATTTTCTTTTAAATTCCACTCTGAGATCACCAGTATGAGAGATCTGCAGCTATTCCCTAACTAGGAAAACACTGCAGACCTTTTTTTAAAAAAAAAAAAAGACAGTAAACTGGGCACCAGTGGCTTATGTCTGTAATCCCTTAGCTACTTGGGAGGCTGAAATTAGGAGGATGGTTCAAGGCCAAGGCGGGCAAATAGTGAGAGCCCATTGCCAGAATAACCAGAGTAAAAATGGACTGGACACATGGCTCAGACAGTAGAGTGCCTGCTTTGCAAGCAAAGCCATGAGTTCGAACCATAGTTTAACACCAGCTCCCCACCCCCCAAAAAAATGACAGTAAGGTCAACCAATACCACAATTACCCCTGTTCATTGCCACTGCATTCTCCTAATAAAGACAACTTTTGGGCCTTTTTCATAAACAGACCCCAAAACAATACTACTTATTTAGGTGACTAAGTCAGATGTAACCCACACCGACACAATTATCCAAGAGACACATTAGCACCATTAATTATTCTGTCAAGCTCTGAAAAGACTCGGCACATGGGTAGCTCTGTATTTAGAATTTCCAGCATTCTAAAACCAATACAAACAAGATTCCACTTTCACAGTTAGCTGTTCTTCCCCAGGAACCTAACTGACAACATTAGCCTGCTGCTTTCTCTCCCCCTGCAGTTTTGCCAACCTGGGTGGGTATCTATTTCTGGCAATACTGGAAGAAAAATACCTCTTGTCAAGTCTCATGGCACACTCTGTAATAACCTTTCACAGCATTTTTAAATGCTTACCAAACACCCTCTTTTCTACTTTTCTTTAGAGAAACTGTTTTTGGTCTTTTTTTAGTCTCTTGGGGATAAAAGCTGATGTTCAGGAGGACGAGCAACACTTACTCAACTGTACAAGTGTGCACTTGATGGGACATTATTAGCTATAAGAATCCAATACTTTAAAAATTCAGAGAATGGCACACATCATAGAAATCAAATTTTAGTCAAGAAAAGTTAAGAACCCTAGAACTTTGCTCTGGAGACATATAAGGACAGCTAACATTTAATTTTTGAGATATTTTCAAACAGTAGTGTTGGCTATGGGAGTCACTACAATTACTAACATTTTACTCATCTCGGAGGTGTGTGCCTTTGTCCTCCTCACATGCTGTTTAAGAAACCATACAGAGCTGAGCATGATGGTACACTCCTGTAATCCCCACACGCAACAAGGCTGAGGTAGAAGTACTTAAAAAAGAGATTGCCTTATTTATCGCTAGCTTCCTACCACAAAAGCCAGGATTTTTACAAGTTTAATGAATCCTGAGGCAGCATTTCATAGGCACAAACTCCAGTGTCTTTTCTCTTCTCCACTAGGTATGTTGTCTCCTGGTCAGTTCAGTTCCTTGTGCTCTTAAACATTTAACCTCAGGGACAATTTATTTATCATTTCTCTTTGATTCTCAATTTTTCTAGTACTGGCTTGTCCACTCAGTTCCAACACTGCTCATGTTTAAGACATACTCAGATAATGTCTACTCCTCTTGAGGAGTGTCTATGGTCTTGGCACTTCCTATAAACTTTCACCATTGTGCTATGTTCTTTCCTGTGTCCTTTCCACTGAGCATCTTCTTCTAGTTTTGATTAACTTCTCTTTATTTAATAAAGGTACTCTTTCCCCATCAGACTTAATGTATAAACAGAATAAGTTAAAAATGGACCAACTCTCCTCTCCTCCCTTTTCAGAATTAAGACCAATTATTTGGGGAGGACAGGGATAAAAAAAGATTAAACTTTAGGGAAAAATCCAACTTGATTCTCCTTCTCCTTTGGCCTCTGAATGAGAGTCTGGTCTTCTCTTCAGATTTGTGGCTACTGAAAAGTGTCTAAAGCAGTAAGAACAAGAAAACAGATACCAGAAACTGCTGCCCTCAGTTCCAATGACAAAGCTCTATGATCTGCTTGCCTCCTGTTTTCATTTTCTAGAACTGTTCGCACTTATAAATCATAATTTATTCATTGATACCTCCATTTCTCTTAAGCTGACAAGCATTTTCTTCTCTTCAGAACTACTGATCACCACTGACTTTGTAGTCTAAAGTAGTCCATCTGCCTTACGATGGCCCTCAGAGTCACAAGACTATTAACCAGATGGGAGGTCTAGACTTTTTCCAGACTGAAGGTCTGAGCACAGCTAAAGGTATGGCTCAACCTTACTCTTAAAATAAATGAAAATAAGGTAAGAGAGGTGTATTCTTCCCCCACAACACACAGCTATCTCACTTGCAAAGATCTTGGAAGGAAAATCAATTGTGATAACAAGTATGTGAAATAATTCTTGCTATTTGTGGTAGGACTTATAGCCTGGAGCAACCTTTATAAAAGAGAAAAATTTGGCAAAAATTAACCTAAGTTTTAAATGTACCTTGACCCAACCCTCTAGGACCCTACACACATAGTTGAGTATGCTCAAAACAATGTCCACTGGCTAGTCACTGCTGAACTGCTTATAGAGCAAAAGCCTGAAACTACCAAATGTCTAGCAAATAGGAGTGGTTGGAGAAAATTCTGGTATCCTAAGCAGCCACTGCAGAAGATGGGATAACTCTGGATGTTCTGATACTGGTTAAATATTCAAAAGATTCAAGTTTGGCTGGAGGTGTGCCTCAAGTGGTAGAGCACCTGCCTAAATAAGTGAAAAACACTGAGTTCAAACCCCAGTACCAGAAAAAGAGAAGAAAAGAAATCCTTAGAATGTTAAGTTATCCCAAAAGATTCAAGTAAAAACAGGCAAGATGTGGAAAAACGTGTACAGTAATGCAACCATTTGTGCATAAAAATGTACATAAATGTAATACATAAACCTGTAAAAATACATAGTATCTTTGGAAGAATGTGTAAGAAAAAGGTTAGCAGTGAATGCCTGTGTGGTTAAAAAAAAAAAAAAAGAAAAAAACCTCAGCCAGGAGGCAAGGATGGGGAGATTTATTCCTCAGCGCACTTTGATTTTGTTGTTCCTTTGACTTTGTACCTATTTGAGTAATTAATGCTGACTGAAAATTCAAATATGGACGTTTAATATAAAATGAGGATTTAAACGATGTGAAGTAAGAAAAAAACCAAAAACCAAAAACATGCCTGGGAAGTAATGGAAGCCTATAAAAGGAATGACCAAGGCAATTCAAAGAGTACTTAGAGCAAAGGAATAGGAGTCAGTCAATGAACTTCAAATTGCCCAGAAGATTTATAAGGTTATCTCCATTGTGGAAATATGGCATCAGGACACTTTAGCTTGAGATCACACATTTTCTAAAACAATCTCTTCTTGTTTTAATTCCGTGTTCAAGAAGTTCATGTTGGATCTGCCGAGCAAGAGCTCACCTCAGAGCGACTGGCAATCCAAACTGTACATGTAATTTAGCAATTCTCCTTTTTAGAACTTTTTAAACACGAGGCCTGTTCTTAGTGTTTAACACAAACAAACAAATGAAAACAACAACAAAACAGGTTTCTGAATCTGCAAGGCTGAAAATCAGATCCTAGACTATTGCAAATCCACCAAGGTAATTCTCTTCAAGACACTTAGGAAGGAAACCACCTGATTTCTCTAAAGATGGCACTTTCTTTCAAAATGCTGTTAACTGGCATGGCTACAAGGACAGTTTGTACTTTTCTAATGTTTCCCCATCTCTTTTATAGTAGGTTACCTTTTCCAAAAGGAAAAGTCTTGAGTATTCTGAAGACTGAGGCAGAAATAGTCAGTCACTAGGACACAGTAAGTACTTAATACAAGTTTGATGAAACCCTAAGAAACAAATGTAGAAAGGAATTCTACCTTGAACAACCCAGTATTTCCTAATCACCATAAAACTGAAAACTCAGTACAGTTTTATATTTAGATTCCCTCACTCTCTGATACAAGAATGACTGTCATATTTTGTTTAAAAGATGTTATAGATAGCTAGATAAAATTTATCTCCTAGGTGTACTGTAATCTAAAATCAGCAAAACATAAAAACACACACACAAAAATCCCTCCCCCCAAACACTATACAAAGATAACATATATCTTACAGAGAAGTATACTTTCAATAAGATTTAAATGTATTTACTTCATTACTTAAAATTTACACAGGAATTTTGTAACTTAAAATTTTACGCAAGAATCTGGGTGGTTTTAATACAATACAAACATCTAAGAACTGAGAAATGATCAAAAACAGAAAATGTAGCTATGAAGAAAAATTTAAGAAAAAAATGTGTATTTTATAAAACTGTACATGGATTTTCCTGACTATTAATTCTGAGCTTTAATTTTTTGAGTTTTAAAATAACAGTTTCCCCTTGCCCCCCCCCCCCCCCCCGCCATCCCCAGTACTGGGGTTTGAACTCAGGGCTTCATGCTTGCTAGGCAGGCACTGTACCACTTAAGCCACGTCTCCAGCCCTTTATGCTCTGGTTACTTTGGAGATAGTCTCTCTTTTTGCCAAGGCTGGCCTGGAACTACAATCCAGCCATAGCTAGGATAACAGGTGCATGCTATCAGCTCAGCTTTTTTTGAGATCGGGTCTCACATACTTTTTTCTTTGCCCAGGGCTGGCTAGAACTGCAATCCTCCAGCTCTCAGTCTCCCAAGTAGTTAGGATTACAGGAAAAATAATAGGACCCTAAGGATATACTTTCCCAACAATACCACTGCTTCTTATTATTTAGCTTCTTCTTTCATAAGTTATTTATGACAAGTATCTTGTAATCTTCACATTAAAAAAATTCTACAATGGAATCAGCAAAATATGGCATAGGCCAAATATAGCTTGCTTCTGGTTTTGTGTGATAGATGGCCAAAAATGACTTGTTTTTTTTTTTTTTTTTAAACCAGATCATAAAATAAAGATTTTTATTTTTAAAAATCTTTAAAAAGATTTTAAAAAATCTTTTAAAAAGAGATTTTATGTAGGCTAAGGAGCCTAAAATATTATTTGGCCCTCTATGAAGAGGTCTGCCAACCCTGATCTACCTTACTTGGTAATTTTAGATAATTCTTAACAACAGTAAGTTCACAATGAATGATCAAACTACACAATTAAGAACAGAGCTTCTTTGCTTGTCTAACATGGGTTCCATCTCTAGCAGTACACAAAAAACAACACCCCCCCCCAAAAAAAAACCTCCTTTATACAGTATTTGCTCTCTTTATGCATACCACTTATTTCCAACAATTGATTAAATAATTTCTGAGAATGGCAGCACTAGACCTGGCACATTATCATACTAGGACCGCCTGCACAATAGTGAATCCTAGTTGTAATCCTAGACCACACAAAGTGGTAGGTAGTACAGTATAAGTATAAGAAACCCTCTTCTTTGATATTAACTCAGATCAACTGTAAATTCAATAGACTCTAATCATGTCCTCATATTGTACATCCCTATGTTTCACTTGGCTGAAAGAAATAAAATAATTCTCTCTTAATTTCTCTGAAATCTACCTCAGGTAAAATAATCTAAAAATCTTCAATGTGTTTTCTAATTAAGTTTTCCTAAACAGAGTTTTCTCTCAAAGTATCCAAAACAAAACAAACTCAGCAACTCACTCCAGAGCAGGTCTCAGAACTCTGACTTTTAATGCTTCTAATATCCGATTTAACTCCACAAATGGTTCTTTTTGACTTGGGTCTACAGAAAGACCGGATTCCTAAAAAAAAAAAATAGGAAAAATTTTTGTTAGCAGGAACCAAAGTAAAGGCACTGTGATAAAAATGAATTCTAAATTGTAAAATACAGGTAAACTATCAAAGATAATTTGTTTTTAACATACGTTTCTTTGGCAGAGACTGATGATTCCCCTATCACCATTTTTCTCCCCAAATTTTAGCTGGGCACACAACTATGGAACAAGCTAAGTATGGCTTTGCAGGATGTAAATTCTGGCCAATAAAATAAAGAATGTACTCTTGGCCCCTTAACAGGATACAAAGATATAGCTGGAGGTCTGGCTGTTATCCTGGGCCATAATGGCAGAGGACACCTAGAAACAGCACAGCTATAAGGAGTTAGGTCCCAAGAGCTCCACAGAACACAGCTATCATATATGCTGTGCTAAGCTATCTCCTATTTCTATGCAAGAAAATAAATTTCATTTTTGTTTAAGCCACTCTTATTATGGGCCTAAGTTACTTGAAAATGAACTTAATGATATAATTTGCTGTAAGGTTTACATGAATATACACACAAAATCCCAAAAGGTACAAAGAAAGACCCAAGTCATCATTCATTGGGATTCTTTAAAATGGAAAAGGCTAAAAAAATAAAATAAAATGGAAAAGGCTAAGATTAGAGGTTTGGTTTACAAACTGGCTTTAAATTATTTAATCCTTTTAGTCTTTCATTTTTCTAAACAGAGAATGCAATAGCATATGGTGGATTAGAATAGTTTTGAGATACCTATGGAGGATTAAATCCCACCCAATTCCTCATAATGAAGACTCTGTATTGCCTCGGGCAAGTTACTTATTTCTCCAGACCTCAGACTTCCCCTCTGTGGAATGGAAGCAATGGGTTTTATTTCCTGGGGTTGCAGAGAGGAATAAAAGCAGGGATTAGCTTGAGAAAAACACTCAATACATGGCAGCTACTACTTCTACAATTACATGGTGCTGGTGAACTCATTTGAGACCCCAGAGCTCCTATGTTTCAGTAGAAATAAATGGTTGCTCACCTAAAGTAAATTTTAGTTTGAAATTTATTTAATAAGCAAATTTCTTTAGGGTGGGCTAGATCAAAAAACAAACATTAGTATTTTTGTCCCTTTCTTCTTCTTGGCTCTATTAATCTTCTCTATCAAAAGAATAAATAGGGAAAATAGCATCACTCTGATCCCCTTGATTCATGACCTGGGACCAACCTTCTGGGCAAGGATTAAGGAAACAACGACCCCAGACATTAAGTTTTAGGACTATAATTTTCACCACTTAAGTTTTAGGACTATAATTGTTATCAATTTAAAAAATGTTTCTAGTAAAATGATGTCATCCCTGATAACTGAAATATTAGAAATCTATCTATAGTTAGCAGAAAACTCAAAGCCCCAATGTTCAAATAATGTAAACTCCAAAACGTTCCCATGTTTCTTTGACATACTCTCCCAGTTGATGCACTGTTACCTGGCAGAGCTCCTCAGCTACATCCAGCATTCCTTGTCGAAAGAAGTGCTCCACCATCACCTCATTGAGAAGCCTTTGGCTGTCTGCCTGCCAGCAGCCATCTATTCCCACACTGCTAATGTCAGAATCAAAATTCTGGGGAAAACAAAAAAAAAAGAATCATGAGTAGCTAATTGTTTTACAGCTCATCTTAATGGAAAGAACTGTCTACATTTTACTCAGATATCTTCAGTAAGTACCCAATTCCAGTTTATCTACAGACTATCAAAGGAAGGAATTTCTCTATTGCTTCTTTCTAAAACTTGTCATTTTCATGGATTATTGCTGGAAGAATAAGCAGGTACATTTTTAGAGTATTTTGGGCAACATACAGATTTAATAGTGAGTCTATGAAACTGAAATCAAGTAAACTGATTCTTGTCATTATAATATAGCAGTATTTTCCAAGGTATGCAGTAATGTAGAGTGTACTTGTAAAAGCACACTCAACACAGCAATGTCTGCAGAACACATATGCCCAATCAATGTAGGATTACTAAATAATCCATGGCACATCCCAACAACTGCAGTACTAAGGCTAGGGGGCACAGGAGGTGGCCGGGTTTTGAAGAAAAGAGTTTACTCCTCCCAGGCTTACCCATGAATGATGCATGCATGGATCTGACACTAAATAGCACACTGGTGAGAGAAGCCTGGTCAGTACTTGTGGCCACCTGCCTGCTTACTGACAAGACCCAGAGTACTATAGCATAATATTCAACATGTCCAGAGTATAGTGAAAAATTATTTGTTGTACAAAGAATCAAGAAAATCTCAGAAGAGGGGAGGATGAAGAAGAATGGTGGTGAATTCAAGTATGATATATTTGATACATTATAAGAACTGTGGCAAATTCCACAATGTAACCCCACCCAGAACAATTAAAAAAAAAAGAAAGAAAGAAAATTCAACTCATATACAAGGAAGATCAACAAGACACCAATGACAAAATGACATAGATGCTGGAATCATCAAACTTCAGAGTTGTTATTACAGAAAGACTTAGCAAAGATACAGAAGACACAGTGACCAACATAAAAACTCACTAGATGCACTCAAAAGCAGAACGAAAGCAGCAGTGCAATAAACCAGCAAAGATAAATGGAAATTACCCAATCTGAATAACAGAAAAAAGATTTTCTGTCATCAGAGAAGCAAAGGAGAGGAGACTGTGGTATAGAAAAAATATTTCAAAATTATTTCCCAGATTTGCCAAAAACATAAACCCAAGAAGACTCAAGAAGTTCACCAAACTCCAAAAGGGATAAACTCCAGGAAATCCTGCTCAATCAACACTTTACAATCAAATTGCTAAACAAAACAAAAATCTTTCATGCAGCCCAGAAAGTGGCATGATGCTTACAGAGAAGCTATGATTCCAATAACCAGTTTGTCACCAGAAACTATGGAGTCCAAAAAGAAGAACATTTTCCAAGTACCAAAAGAACAGTATTCCCAGAATCCTATACCCAGTAAAACTACATTTCAGGAATAAAGATGAAATAAGGATGGGTGAAATGGATCATGCCTATAATCACAGCTACTCAACAGGCAGATATTGAAGTTTGAGGCCAGCCCACGCAAAAAGTTAGCAAGCACCTATCTCAACCAACAAACTGAGAGTGGTGGTACACGTCAGTAATCCTAGCTATGTAGGAGATATCAGTAGGAGAATCTAAGTTCAAGGGTGCTCTCCGCCCCCAAAACAACAAGACCCTACCTGAAAAATATCTATAAAAGCAAAAAGGAGCTGGAGGCATGGCTCAAGTAGTAGAGCACCTGCCTAGCAGGCATGAGGCTCTGAGTTCAAACCCCAGTACCACCAAGAAAAAAGATGAAATAAGACACATTCTCAGATGGAAAACAGTAACAACAACAGATTTTGTAGCTAGAGGACTTGCTTTAGGACAATTCCTAAATTAGTTCTTCAGACAAAAACAAACAAACAACAACAAACAGAAAGAAACCTGAAGCATCAAGAGTGAAGGAAGAGCAAGCAAATTTACAGCATGGTCTGATAGCTTTGTCCAATTTGCTTCTGCCTCCTCTCTACCTTTCACAGGAATTATGCCCTAATAAACCTCTAGCACTTAATTTTTTGAAAGCACATAAACTGGATTAGACAAGATCATTTAGATGTAACTGAAATTATAATCCTGGCCAACTACTGCTTAAACATAGTCTAACCAATAAGGAACTGTTTTATGGGACATACAAGAACAGGTAGCAATGAACCTGCAATAGCACCTACAGACAACATACCATTTACAATCACCAGGAGTGTTCCTCTCCAAAATTAAGTACATTTTTCTTCCCCTTCTACCCTGTTTTTAGGTGTCCAGCCAGTAACCTAAATAAATACATCAAAATTTGGAATCAGATGAATGTACATGGCTCATGCCTACAATCCTAGCTACTCAGGAGGCAGAGATCAGGAGGATCGTGGTTCAAAGCCAGCCCAGGCAAATAGTTCGAGAGACCCTATCTCCAAAAAACCGATCACAAAAAAGGGCTGGTGGAGTGGCTCACGGTGTAGGCCCTGAGTTCAAATCCCAGTACTGATAAAAGAAAAAAAAGAATCACTCAGATAAACAAAAAAAACCCTAGAATTAGTGCCAGTCCTAATTTTTATTTTCTTATTTTAGACATCTTTCTTGACCTAGTACTTCCCTTAAACAGTGGAAATATCACAAAGTACCTAAATGCTAAACAATCACATAACTGAACACCAAAGAACCATGCTTGCTTGCATAATGTTCCAGTTCCACTTGTGTTTATCAGCTTCTGCCTGCTGAGAGTTCATTGTACAGCACTCACTGTATAATGAGCAAGTTAGAATGTCTTCATGCTCTCTACTACAACTAGAACACTGGAGTAGTATTATTTTGCTCCTCTTCTGGACTCAAGTGGAGGCCCAGAGGAAGATGGGTTATTGCTCTCTTGTATTTTACTCCCCAAGGGGCCATTCCAATGAATAAAAGGATGGTTAGCTGAAGATGATACAACTTATTACAAACTCCAGAATCTTGTCTCTAAACTCTCCAAGTGCAAGCTACAAGCAAGAATCACTGAGACTAATTAAAACAGTCCCTCACTAATTTGTTAATGTCACTCATTTCAATCACAACCTTCAGGTTTCTACTAATTCATTTAATGCTTTTTCCTAAATCCCATCAACACTCAACAAATTTGTCAGGTACCTGTTCCCCAGGAAAGAAATAAAACAACTCTGAAAGATACACTTCCAAAGACAATTTTACTTGGCAATACAGAATTTTAATTCTACCACCAGATAGAATCAAACAAAAGAATTCCCTTAATCTACATACCAAAAGTAAATATTGATCACCTAGAAAACTTTAAGACTAATATTTAAACAGTATCTTCTGGGTAGGCTGTAAAGTTTTACAAGAATACTTTCCATACACCTTTATGTCAAGAAAAATTAAATACCCCTCATAGTAGGAATATCACTAACAACATTCAAGCTCTATAACTTATTCGCAAACCTTAGAAAATTAAGCGTGAACAAGTAAAACATTTTTACGATCTCCCTTCTACCACTCTGATTTCCCCATCTAAACCACTGAGATAGGAAAACCTTTTATTGTTTATATTCTGATTATATTGATTATATTTTCTGAAAGCTAAGATAAAAAGAGGTTGAGGGAACGAATACAATGTGAAACTCCCTTTGTTATACCTGCAGGTTCTTACTGTTGCACCAGAGCTGACATCAGTCCAAGCTTCTGTTGCTAGGTGACCAAACTTATTTACATGGCTACCAAGGAAATTAGCAGTTTTACAAACCAGCCAAGAGGTATCAAATGAAGAGAAATACCTATTACTAGCATCTTCTGCTTTACTATACTTTTTCCTTTCATATTTTTAAACCAAAAAGAAACATGAAACAGTATTTTGGATTCAAATAAGACCCAGAAGAGAAAAAGCACAAATTCAAGGGTGTGTCCACCTGAAGAGGATGTATGATTTGGAAGGAGATAACTAGGACACACTAAATCTGGAGCTGAGGCAGAGGAGGGGTAAATAAAACATTATGCAACTGTGAGATGTAAACAGAGCACCCTACTACCTCCGTGGCCATATCACAAACATGCTTACAAATCAGACTTTTAAGGACTGGCTCTCAATGTTACCATCAAATACCAATCCAAGCTGGCTGCAGGTGGCTTACGCCTGTAACCCTAGCTACTTGGGAGGCTGATACGGGACGGCTGAGGTTCAAGGCCAGCCCAGGCAAATAGTTTGAGACCCCCATCTCCAAAATAACCAGAGCAAAATGGACTTGAGGTGTGGCTCAAGTGGTAGAGAGCCTACTTTGCAAGCTCAAAGTCCTGAGGTCAACCCTCAGGCTTAAAAAAAAAAAAAATTTTTTTTTCACATACACTTCTTAAAATTATAATTTTGAGCAGTCAATGGTAACAATATACAGTAAAATTCAGTATTTCTTTTAACTCGTAAGTGCCAACTCTCTTAATAGAGTTAATGTATTTTTTTCAAAGTTTCCCATGTACTTTGAAGAAAGTTTGGTGTTATGAGCCCAACATGTTACTGTTTCACCTACCAGGAATTAGTTTTCCTTCTCGGCATCCAGTTAATCTGGTTTAGAATGAGAGGCAGACTATAAAGAATACTTCACAGAGTAAGCAGACTTAAGATTTTTAGATTTCCCTTCAGATTGAAAGAAGACAGGTAGCTAGTTCACATACAACCTACTAGAGATTACTATTCAGAAGACTTGGAAAGCAAACATCTTCTATCACAAAATATACAAAAGAGCATGAAATTCACAAGAGGGCCAAACATGAGAAAATGCTCAGCCTCAAAAATGATCAAAAAAAGGCAGAATTAGTACAGTTAGATACTATTTCACATTCATCTGGTTGGTTTTAAAGGATTTTAATGTCTGATAACATCATGTGTGGATGAGAAATGAGGAAACAGAAACTGCCATATGTGTTTGGGAAGACTGTAAATTGGTAGAAACTCCTTAGGGAAAAATTTGGCAATACCAAGTAAAGCTGATGATGAGGCATATGGCCTGTAATGAAATAACCCATACTTAGTCACAGGCAACTCTGGGCTGGGAAGTAAACTTAGTAGTGTGGCATAATCAGCATTGTATAGCTGCATCTGTAGATGTCAACACTACCTTTTTAGACATTCCGTATTCTCCTCTGCACAACACTACCACTTCTACTTTGGTTTTCAAATTTAAGAACAAGGACATTCACACTGATAAGTTCTTACTTTATACACAAACCAGTGTGCCAAACCACTCTGCTAAGCTACTTTAAGGTCCTAAACTGCTCCATAACCTCACTGTGTGTCACACACACATCCTGTCCCTATCATTTGCCCTGTCTTTCTGCTGTGGTCAATCCACTGCACCCACTGCCTCCTTATCTGAACACCAGAGAAATTTGAGTCATTTTTTTTCCAATCTTCTCAAAGATGATACATATCTCTTACCATTCTAGAGACACAGGGAAGAAATTCATACAGCAGGTGGATTATTTCTTCAGCTGAGAACAGTTCCTTGAAGTCTTAAAATCTGAGTTTTAATCCCAGCTCTTCCATTTATTCTCTAGCTCTGTGTACTCAGGCAAATTAATCTAAATCTGTTTTCCCAACTATCTCCAGAGGTAATATTCCCATCCTTACAAAGTGTTGATAAAGAAGTTAAATAATATATGTGAAGCTCTCTACCAGTATCCATTCAACAGTAAATAATTAATAGTAGTTGAATCCGAAAGCCAGAAGGATTTGCTACTAAATCTTCTGATGCTATATTTTAAAAGAATTTTCATTAGGAAATGGAAATGGAAATAAATACACAAGTATATTGATAGAAGCAGTAATAATAAATTCCTTAATTTACAATCACTTAACTGTAACAACAGACTAAATTAGTGTGCACAGCTTACCGGATAGGTCTTTTGTTCCTCTCGGCCTAACCTGACTTGGATGCTAGATAATTAAGCATGGTATTTCATCTCACGATCAGGCAAAAGTGGGGTCCTCAAGGTCCAAAGAGATGCTCTGACCCTGCAACCTAATGTGACACCCAACTGCAAAGCTCCAGGCTTTCCTTTGTGGCCTGCACTATAATTCAATAAATTATCAACTAAATAATGTAGTTTAATTCAGTTTGGAACAGTAGTGGTAAGAAAAATCTAGGCTTAGCCTAAAGTCAATGATGTGATATGACAGATGGCAGAGAGACCAGAACTCTACTCATCTCTCTCTCTGCAAAAGGACCTTCAGATCAAAAAAGAGCAGAACCAATACTGTTTCACACAGGCACTGATGTACAATACAAGTAAAGAGTCACAAACTGTTGGTATGAGTCAGGACACTTGGTTTATACAAACAGAGGTCCTTTTGGCCCACGCAAGTTGGATATAAAGAAAGATGGGCAGCAAGGTAACTAGGCCTCAGTGATGCTCCCTCCTCTTCTCTTGGCATGTAAGCTTCGTTTTCTACCTCAGACCAGATTCTTTCCAGGATTACTAACTGCTTCCAGGCTCACATATTCCAGCCTCTCCTTAAGGGTTCCAATGAGAAAGGCCCTGGGGGTCCCCACACTGCAGCACAAACCCATGGCAACACCTAGTTGGGTCAGGCTCATCCTCAGAACATGTACCATGACCCAACAGGGCAGGGAACAGGAATGATGGCAGTTCCTATTCAAACCATGTAATTTAAAAGCAGTATGTCCCATCCTGAACAGATGATACTCTCTTAAATACCTTGTGTAAGTTTAGACATGGTCTACTACATTTTCTTGGATCAGGGTATGGGGGAGGAGGGCAGTTTGCTATGTCATATTTTATTCTTAGGGAACAAATCCCTGACTTTTACCACTATTTTCTTTTTTGTAACTTTGTCAACTGTACATTACTTTTTACTAATTCTAAAAATCCTTCCCAAAGTATATATCAAATTATGTCTATGTTTCAGAACTCAACTTACTTGTTTTTCTTTTTGGCCAGAGTGAATTACCAAGTCTTTTTAATTTCTTTTTTATTTTTGAGACAAAGTCTCACTATATAGCCTAGGATGGCCTGGAATTCACAACTCTCTTGTCTCAGCCTCCCAAGTGCTGGAATTACACGTGTGTACCACCAAGCCGAGCACCTTCTATCCTTTAACACTAACATTCCTCTGCCACATAATTATTTATTCATTATATAATAACAGAATTTTAAAGCTGGCATATATCTAACTTTACCTACTCTAGTTCATCTACTATTTAAGGCTAAACACAAGCTTCTTATTTCCCCATTACCTTTTCTCCTCTTACACAGTCCTATCTACATAAAAGGAAGTTCCAGACAGATATTTGATATTTAACATTTTATACTCCATTCATTCCTTAACAGTCAATGTTTTGCTTCTTCGATGTAGGTGCTCCATCTAGTGGCAGATGATCAGTTTAGGCAATGTAGTCAAACTTTTAAACCATTATTTCCATCCTTCAACATTGCCAGCCCTGCCATGGCCTCACTGAATTTCTAGTGAGGCCCAGGGTTTAAGAATAGACTGTTAGGTGACAACATTTCCCACACTTATACACCACTCCAGGCCACAGGTCTGGGGACATTTTTTAATGTCTCCGAGACTTAGTTTCCTCATAAGTAAAATGGGAATAATGCACCAAGCATCACAGGGTATCTAAATGCATGTAAACCACTTAGTTCAGAATCCGGAGTAAATTCTCTTCCTATCCCTATCTACTCTTTATTTTCATCCTCTGTGAGGGGCTAATTTTCAACTGCTTTCATCACTTACTCCCCTTTTCTCTAGTTTCCTGTGGGGTCAAATGCACATTCCCTAGACCTTCCATTATTTGCCTTTCCCCAATCTGATTTTTCCCTATTCCCAGGCAAAGGAGGCACCCTAATCAAGTCAGTCCTTACATGAACCAAGGGTGGTTAGTACTGTTTTATCCCCTTCTTCAGGCTCACAAAAAAATCACACTTTATTGCTCTCTTCCAAGTCATGTAAGACACCAACTCCACAAACCTTAGATTAACTAACAGCACAATCACCTTTCCTTTACAGCCTCATGAAAACTTACCTTATATTAACTCAGAATTTTTCCAGTTATTTTTTGTGCACAAAAGGTACTGTCACATGACCAAGTTATCTGCAATCCTATAAAGGACATGCACTATGTTTTTAGCTTTTAACTATACCATAGTAAACTTTAGGCACTTTAAACTGTTAGTACTATTTATTTTTAATATATACATTTACACCTGAGGTCTAAAGCAGTGATCATTTTTATTGACTTTTTTTTTACACTTAGGAAGTGACCTTTAAAAAAATTAAAAAGTGAAAGACTAAGTAGAACACCAAATAAAATCCTAAACAGGACGGAACTCTAGATTTACAAAAATAAAATACCAAAAGTTAAAAACAAAAACCCAACAATGTACTTGTCACAAAACCCAAGGGCTGATACTTTTTATTTAAAATAATGATCAAGCCAGGTGTGGTAGTTCACCCCTATAATCCCAGCACTTGGGAGGCAGACATAAAAGTACTTCAAGTTTAAGGCCACCCTGGGTTACAAAGCCAAGTTCCAGGCCAGCCTGAGCTATGAGATTGTGTCAAAAAAACAATAAATTAGAATAAAATAATGATCATGCAATGGGCATCTGAAAAGTCAACGCATTAAAGCAGAAATCTTCAACAACTTTTTATGCCTGTAATAACTAAAAGCTAGAAAGTGTCTTAGCTAACACCACAACTTTCTTTTCTGTTTACATTTTCAGAGACTAACTAGAGAACTTTTATACATAAGAAGTCATAAAACCTTAAGAGAAAAATATTACCATTAAGCATGTCAAAAATTTACTAAAGTTTCACAGTCAAAATCACCTGCTCACCAAATAAAATATTCCAAGCAAATTGAAATGAACACTATAATAACTAGGGCTTTTGGAGTAAGATTTTAACCTCTGTTAAACCATTTACTATGTATGGGATCTCAAGCTCCTTAAACTGCAATGGCCTTGCTTGAAGAATGAGGACTAAAAAAAACCACTCCCTCAAAAAAGTATTCTGAGAAATTAATAGTAAATATGAAGATGACTTATAAATTGGAATGTCCTAGATTTTGTTTATACACACATACCTGCAAACCTAATGGATGAGGACTGCTCAATTGGTCCTTTTTAATTCTTTGCTTTTCAGAAAGGATGTAATTTTCTTTTTTTCCCTATGCTCGTCTAAGTCCCTCCTCTTTGAATCTGTAGATTCATCACTTCTTTCATAGGCAGGGCTTAACAGCATAATTTTTACTTTAGTTTTGTTACTATTAATATGTTTTTAAAAAACAAACATCAAAAATCAGACTGCTCACAAGAGTCACTGGCTTCTCTGACTGTCATCTTGTAAAGGTAGGAGCATGTGTCCATAAATGGCCAGAGGCTGCTGGACAGCATTCCAGCTTATTACTCAGGTTTGTTTGTTGTGATACCTTTAAGTCTTGGGCCACAATAGCTTCATCCTTATCCTGTTTGCTCACCACCAATTTATGATGCACACAGACTTTACGACAAGCTGCCCAGAGCTTGCACAAATTTCCCAGACTCAAATTAAAAATGAAGGTCTTAATAAGTCAATGGACTTATTATCTGTTCACAATGCCTAGATACTTCCAGTAGGAAAGCGGCTCCCTCCTTACTTGAGGCAAGCAGACACCAAGAATATAGGGAGAAAGCATAGTGAAAGATGTCAAAGAAATACTGAAAGATCCAGGCTCTCCTCTGTGACTCTGGGCTATAATCCAACAAACACTTATCAGTATCAACTAAATAGTGCAGTCTCATATAATGGATGAGAAGAATCCAGGTCACCTAAAACCTAACTACTTTCACAGGAATATAAAACAATTTTTGAAAGAAAATACTTGGGAAAAGCCCTTATAACTTCCAAGTACCTAATAAAAAGTTCTTAAAAGGGTTAAGAGAAAATTAAAATATATAATTAGGGAGATTTATCTCAAACATACTGCTCTCCCAAAAGTCAGAATGTAGATTATTCACTAAAATATATTCTCTAAATATCCATTCACTAAGAGATACTTCTATTGTTGGCACCAAATATATCTAAATACTTTGCCTCAAAGATGTGTCAAAATGTCTGACAACCCTTAAGAATATGTAGAGACCTGCTGGATCTGGACAAAGACATGCTCAACGAGATTCCAGTAGCGAAGAAGACAAAAGCAAAAAAGGATTCTGATAATTATGCCAGGACAATGCGAACAAACTAGGAAACAGGAAAATATGGTTAGCCTACCAGTGGCAAAAAGCACAACTGGTGAACTGCTTGTCCAATTGTTTCTGATCCTGGTGCCAGGTCATATGCTAAGGTATGATGGCTGAGAGCATCCCCACTCACTCCAACAGTCTGGGATCTCTTCCCAAACACATTCTGCTTGGCTGCCTTGGAAGCATTAACTCTTCTCACTGCCATGGCACCTTCTGGTTCTGCTGTCCAGATGACCCTGTGCCATAATTACAGACAGCCAGCCTGGGGGGTCAAGCAAATGTCCCCAAGAACCACCTGGGGTTCCCTCTGTGCTTTGAGCCATCAGAATCATAAGGATGCCTTAGCCATTGTCAACCACCAAAATCTGAAGCATCTAAAACATCACCAGAGAAACTACCCCAGAGAAACTGAGGATCTCCACCCACAAGTGACTTAAGAACATCTCTCAAGGGACCCACCATTATTCCCACAATCCTTACGCTAATATACACCAACAATCATTTTAAATTTCCAATGCCACAGCCCCAAATAGGTCTGATGCCAAACCTACTTCTGAGGCTGTATTTGCTCCCTTACAGTTACCAAACAGGCTTTACAACCTCAAAGGTGTGTCAAGAGAATACTCAGTGCCTTCCCAGCCTTTGCTAGTGATTGCCACCACTGATCCAATAAGGTGGCTGAACCCTGCTGCTGCCAACACCACTCTCTGACCTGTCCTGCTGAGTCAAAACCCTCATACCACTGTGGCAGTGGTGAGAGCTCTCTGAAAAGCCACTAGAACTTCTGTAGGGAAATAAACCATCCTGTCACATCACACCTAACAGAGAACAACATCTTCTGAGAGGCAGCTCTGATTCAGGCAGCCTCGAGCCTAGCCTTCAATGCTATTTCTCTACAGCGTCAAGTCCAAACAGGTGGGGTATGTCCATGAGTTAGATGGACCCACTCTCTAAATTCAAGGCGCTTCTAGTATCTTTCTTACAGCTCTCACTATTGTGCATACAGACTAAGCAACATCTAGGAGTGTTCAGATGTCTTTGCTATAAAGAACTCTCCACCAAAATTCTTCCTAACCTCCCATAAGTTTACAATGTGTGGAAAAAAAATGTATATGACCAGTCACAATCTCCCAAGTCAGTGAAGTACTCAGGGACATCAGACAGTAACCTTGGGCTACTCCTCTAAGGCCCCATTAAGACTATGAACTCCATGAGTAAAACTGGCTGCTGAAAGCTGAGTCAACCACTAAGCCAAAGAATGCTTATTCACAAATGTCACAAGAAAAAAAAAAAAATCACCAAACAAAAGTAATTGGCCTGGCTGGCTAGCAACCAACTCTCAGTCACACAATGCAATGGTGAAGGAAAGCAACTAGTGTGCCCACAGGACTAAGATGAGGTAGGAGAGGCAGATACAAGGGTGTTATTCCAATCATTCCATAACAGAGACAACCACAGCCAGGGAACTACTCAGGAAGCAGCAAAACTTACTCCTGTAAACAAACTCCCACATACTAGGTTAAAATTTCTCAGGAAACTTTATCATCAGGGCTTTAGTCATACAAGCAAATGGATAAGCAACAAAGCTATAATAAGAGGGTTTTTTAAGTTTTGCTTTTGTTTCTTAAATAATAGCAACAGGGAACTTTAGTAAGAATTACATAGTAAAAACCAGACCTGCAAACATTACCAGAAAAAAAAAAAAAAAGAAAAGGAAAAGAAACTCACAAAGATGAAAGGAATAGCAGAAAATGATTTGGGAAAACTAAGTGCATCAAAGACCTGACAGAAGGAGAATGCTAAAAACCGCAGGACCCTTCCTTCAATACCATACCTTATCAATGGCTTTTCCAACCCGCGACACACTGCTATGGATGTCTTTGTGGTCTGAGGCCAATTTTTGAACAGTGTCCTTTATTCTTTTACAGCACTGGGTCAAAACAAGTGAAAGTGTCCCTGATAATTCAGCATCTTGACCTATAAAAAGAAAGAAAGGTTGGTTACTCACCAAAGCAAACCCAAAGATGGTAAGCAGACCCTTTGAAATATGAAAGATGAGAGAAAGTAAAGAAGAATCAGTACTGCTTTGAAACCAATGGTCACATTCGTAGAGGTTACTTTCAAGTGAATATTAGGAAAGATATCTTACTTTATTTTTGGAAATAAATTTCCTATGAAATAAACCACTTTCCTAATAACAGAAACATCACAGACCACATACCACCACGACATTGTTCTTTTTTAGAAAACATGCTTATACTTAAGCACGAGCTCATTTTTTTAACTTACAGTGTTTTAAGTCATTCTTGTTCTAGATTTCCTAAAGAGAGATGTTTTAGTCTATTCACTTTATATCCAACATAAAGAAGCAGAAGAAAAAACAAACTTCCTTGGATACTTGATGTGCAAAAAAAGTTAAGATGGTCGGCCCAGGACCGCTATCCTTAAAGTCTCATTGGCATAGCTGATGGGCATCTGGAATTCTTGGAGTTCAGGAGTGTTTCCACCATTCCCTAACTGGTAAGAATGGCTCACCGTGTACAATGTGGTTTAGGGTGAGTATCTGCTCTCCTAGAAATCTGGAAGTTTGAAGCATGCTAGGTAGAGGGTGCGTGAATAACCAGCCCTAATAAAGACCCAGGGGCTCAAGTGGTAAGAGCTTGCCTAGCAAAAGCAAGGCCCTGAGTTCAAACCCCAGTACAGTAGTGGAGAGGGAGGAGGAAAGAAGAGCCTGAGCTTCTAATAAGCTTCCTTCATTTACAACACTTCATATTTGTCACAACTTGTTCCAGGAAGAATTAACATGTCCTGTGTGACTCCACTAGGAAAGGACACCTGGAAGCTTTCTCCTGGCTTCCTCTGGACTTTGCCCTACAGGACTTTTTCCTTTGCTGATTTTCCATTCTACTCATCTGCTATATAGCAAATCTTAACCACAAGGGCTAATAAATGCTGGTGGTAAAGGTCTTTCTGTGAATCACTGGACCTAAGAGTGGTCTTAGGATCCCTGACACTTGATAAAGCCATGATGGCTATTACAATTTTATCTTCTTTTTATGCACTACCTCCCTCCAAACTGTTTTCTAGCAGGAAAAAGGGATGAAGAGAAGGGGGAGAAAGAGAGGACAGATCCAATTAAGCTATTTTTCAATTATCTATATCTACATATTCTCACCATTAAGCAAACAGGCCTGGTTTCTGATATCCTTCCCAGTATTATACTGCCTGGAGGCCTAGTTAAAGTAGCCGGGCCCCTTTCCCAAAGTTTCTGATTCAATAGGTGGGGGTCTAAGAATGTGAACAAGAACAAGCCCAAGAATACTCAGCCCAGGAGTTGTCTATCCATTTAACAAACATGTGACAGGTATAGCAGTGAAACAGAATAATCAAAAGTCCCTGCCCTAGAACTTACCTTTTTGTGAGACATACAAACAACACAACAAATGAACAAATTATGTTGAATGTTAAATATTACATGCTACTGGAGGGAAGGGAAGCAGGGTAAGAGTTGGGGGTGTGGGTCCAATCACTGCAAGGCACAGGGAAAATAGACATGGGTAGGCTTCCCTGAGTAAATGACATGTGAGCGTAGACTTCAAAGAAGTAAAAGAATTACAAGATGAGGAGACCAAAGCCCTTCTGCCGCTGGGCATGGTGAATGCCTACAATCCCAGAACTCAGGAAGCTGACACAGGAGGATCACAGGCCAGCCTGGTCCAGAAAATGAGACCCCCATCTCAAAACAAAAATTCTATTGCTGAAATATACCTAGACTATTTGAAGAATAGGCCAGTGTTTCTAATGTAGATTTCTGGCAAAGGAAAATAGCATGAAAAGAGGTCCAAGAGACAACAGGGTCCTACTTAGGGGGCTCTTTTTGGCATTGTAAAGACTCTGGCTTTTATTTTTACCTTTGCTACTGCAAGGTTTTGAGCACACGAAGTACCTAAATTGACAGAGGTCTGATGACAGAAGTGCAAGAACACAAGCAGGGAGACAAGTCAAGAGGCAGTGGCAACAATCCAGATGAAAGCTGATGGAAATGGCCTAGGATTTCCTGACTAGCTATGAGGAAGAGGATTCACACTGTCTCCAAGATTTTTAGCCTGAGTCAACCATAAAGATGGAGCTGTTTCCAATTAAGGTAAAAAAGAAGCCGGGTATAGCGGTACATGCCTGTAACCCCAGCTACTCAGGAGATAAGCAAGAGGATCACAAGTTCAAGGTCAGGTCCAACAAAAACCAAAGGGCTGGATATTTAATTCAGTGGTAAAGTGCCTGCCTACTATATGCAAAGCCCAGGGTTCAATCTCCAGTACCACAAGGAAAAAAAAAAAGAGGTAAAAGACTAAAGGCTTAGCAGGTCTGAGGAGCTAGAAGAGATTAAAAAGCTCAGTTTGGGACTTGTTAAACTTGAGACATTGAAGGTACGCCAATGCATATGTAGGAGTCAGCTGAATATACGAACATGGAGCTCAAGAGCAATGTCAGGGCTATGGACACAAATTTATGAGTCACTGGCATAGAGACAATTGTTAAAGCTGTGAGACTAAGTGATCACCAAGACGGTAAGCACTGATGCAGAGAAGTGGTAAAAGGCTGAGATGACGTGGGATTGGAAAGGAGATTGACGAATGACTCCTAGAGCACTACCTGGTGGGGAGGAGAATCAAGAAAGTATGGGGTTTGGAAATCCAGGTGAAGAAAAGTGCCAAGGTGGAGGGACTAACCAAGTTAAATACACTGCTAAGTCAAGTAAGACGCAGACTGAGAACCGGCCACTGGATTTTAAACATAAAGTCACCAGTGACCATGACAAGAACAGTTTCTCTGAAGTTTCAAGAAAAGAAATCCTAGAAGACTGTAGGGACTATGAAGAGGGAATATAGTAAGTCTGAGTCAAAGACAACCACTGAGAGAAATAAAAAAAGCAAGTAAACAGAAGGTAGTGTTCAATTCAACATGGGGTGGCCAAAACAGAAAATGTCCTGGTCTCTAAATACAATTGCACAAAGTTTAAATCAGATTCTTCCAACTTCTATCAACATAATGTAGGCTAAGGGAAGAGGTGGTACTTCAGGAAAAGTTTAAGTTCTTTCGTAAAGGTATTCCACACACTCTTTGGAACTTGAGTTCAAACCCAATACCACAAAACAAACAAACAAAGAAACAAGAACTAACCCCTTCTGGTCTGTGCTAAACCTAATGGCCTCACCTCACCTTTTCTATGAACCTCTCTGTCCACACAGTCACCCCCCTGTTCTGAATTCCTGGTAGCTTCTCTTCTCTCCACCACTCCTCCAGCTCTTAATTAAATACCATTTAACAATTCATGTATCTGTGCCATCATCAGCCTCAACTAAACATAAGCCCTCAAGGGGAGACAAAGTTCTAACTACAAACTGTATACTCCACAATTTCACGTGGATAATGCCTGCAAACATGCAAGTCACAAGATGAGAATTTGGACTGATGGTAAATAAAGCAAGGGGAAATAACAGATAAAAGCCATATTCAACAAACGGTGCCAGAACAAGAGAGTCACAATGGAAAGAAGCACATCAAATATCAAAATTAAGTCAAAATGGAATAAAGACCTAAATTAAAAGCTGAAAGTTATCAGCTACTTTTATGAAACCAGGTGCATTCTTGATCCTGGTTTAGTCAATGGCTTCTTAAATGACACCAAAAACACAAGCAAGCACAGAAAAGAGATAATAAAGCTGCACTTCATCAAAATTAAAAACACTACTCTCACAAAATGGGAAAAAATATTTGCAAATCATATTCTTAATATATTCAGAATGTACTAAGAACTCTTATTGGACAGGTGCAGTGGCTCACACTGTAACACCAGCTACTCAGGAGAGAGACTGGGAGGATAGTGAATGGAGGACAGCCCAGGCCAAAAAAAATAGTCAATGTCTCCAAAACAAGCTAAGCAGGGTGGCATGCTCCTATAGTCTCGGCTACTCCAGAGACAAAGTTAGGAGGATCACAGTCCCAGGCAAAAAACAAGAGACCTTAATTGAAAAATAACTTAGAAACAAAAAGAAAGATGCTTAATATCATTAAATATTAGGGAAATGCAAATCAAACTATAAAAAAAAAAACCCATTACTTCACACCCACAATGATGGCTACACTGAAAAGAAGGCAGTAAGTGTCACCAACAATGTGGAAAAACTAAAAGCAAAACAATCAGAAAGTCAAGAGTTACCATGCGACCCAGGAATTCCACTCTGAGGTACACAGACAAGATAAATGAAAACCTGTACAAAGTTTGTAGCATTACTCCTAAGAGCCAAAAAGTTGAAACCACCCAGTTGTCTGATTGATGAGTGGGTAAACAAAGTATAGTATTTACATACGATACATATACTTATATACTTAGTTATAAAAAGAAATGAAGTACTAAAACACACTGCAACACGGATGAATCTTGAAAATATTACATTAACAGCAAATAAGCAGAAACAAAAAGCCACATATTGTGTGAAATGTCACATAGTATATGAAATGTCCAAACTAGGCAAATCTATATAGCAAAGAGTGGACTGGTGGTTGGCAGGGGCTGGAGGGAAGGTAGAATGGAGTGAATGATCGTTAATGAGTATAGGGTTTCTTTTTTTTGGGTGATAAAAATGTTCTGGAATTAGGTAATGGTTATGGGTGCACAACTCTGGATACAGTTAAAAACCACTGAAATGTACATTTTAAAAAGGTGAATTGCAGAGTAAGTAAATTATGTCTCAATTTTTAAAAAACCTTAAAGAAATCCAGACACATTTATTTCTACAACTAGTCAAAGGTTAAAGAACAAAAAGCAAAAGCCAGCTGGAGGAAAGGGATCATCTGGAATTTCCTGACCAAATGCCATATACCAACCTTGAAACCCTATTTTCAAGTAGTAACAACTCAGATATCTGGAGTCGGATGCTATTACTTCCTTTCCTTTCTTTACTATTTATAAATTCCTCTTCTCTTGGCTTTAGATTTTGTAAGTGACAGACACTACCATATAAGGTCAATTAACACAGAGATCTCAGTATTCTCTAAGGAACAGTAATTTCTACAATGGACAGTCGTGAACTGGATCACGACGGTTCAGTAAAAGCAGATTACATTATGTGATGGCATATACCATACAGCTCAGGCGTGTAGGAAGCTATACCATCTAGGCTTGTGTAGGTACACTAATGGCACATTTCTCAGAACAGGTCCTATTGTTAAGCAACCTATGACTGCATCTGGAGGCTCAAGAAAAGTATAATGGAATAATCTGAAAGAGAACCCTGGGAAAGCCCTGTTGGGAGAAAAGGAGTCCAGTAACGCCTTTTCAAATGGACTCAGTGGAAAGCAGCCAAAGGTAAAAATGGGTTTGAAAATCACTAAAATGACCAACGTGATTGAGACTCAACCAAACTCCTAATGGGAGAGTTCTGATCCCTCCAAACGAAAACATGACTGCTTCTAAGAGAGCCTTTCTACAGGAGAAATCTAATTAGATTCACTTCCTAGACATAAAGCAGGAGAACTACCAAGACAACCACCAGCACCACAACTAAAGGAGATCCAGGACGGCCACTATAGTGGTCTCTCATCACACAGGATTAAGTCCTGTGTCCGCTGTGTCTTTCAATGTGATAAACTCCCTGGACCCAAACCCTATATACAAGTGCAATAATGGGCACAAGCACATTATAAGGTCATTTTTATTATGACTTGATTAAATAAGAATAGAGAATTAGTATGTGGTTTGTCTAAGTTAAGAATAATTTCCTTTGCCAGGTGACAGTGGCTCATACCTGTAATCCTAGCTACTCAGGAGGCAGAGATCAGTAGGATCGTGGTTTGAAGCCACCCTCTAGGCAAATAGTTTGGGAGACCCTATCTGGAAAAAACCCATCACAAAAAAAGGGCTGGTGGAGTAGCTCAAGCAGTAGTGTATCTGCCTAGTAAGCCTGAGGCTCTGAGTATGGACCCCAGTGGCAGAGGGGGGAAAAGAAATTTCCTTTCAGTATAGTAAAACAGCGCCTTTTATTTTACAGACATACTTTTAAGTATGATACTCTCAGAAATTATAATAGTCACAATCTCCTCCAAAACCATTACAATCACATCACAACTAAATTAAACATAATTAAGTTAACTCCTAAACTGCTTTTTGTAAAGCCTAGCTAAGATTCACCCTTGAGCTCCCCAGCTTGGACATTTTAGGATTTGCGTCTACTAGGTGCACAGAAACCATCTAGAAAAAAATGTTTGGTGGATAGCACCCTGCTTCCTGATCAGAGTTTTACTCTTAACTATAAATAGAATTGAGTATAGGAAACATGATTGTCTAATTCTCAACATTTAGCATGGTAACTGATACATACTGGGCACACAACACTCTTTTTTAAGTTTTCTTTTTTTTTTTTTAAACGGTGGGGCTAGGATTTTGAACTCAGGGCTTCACACTTGCAAAACAGGCACTCTACCGCTTGAGCCATACCTCCAGTCCATTTTGTTCTGGTTATTTTGAAGATGGAGCCTTGGAAACTATTTGCCTCGAACCAAGATCCTCCTGATCTTGGAGGATTAGCCTCCCAAGAAGCTAGGATTACAGGTGTGAGCCACCAGCACCTGGTTCTTTCTTTATGAAACAGGGTCTCACAATGTAGACTCAGGCTGGCCTCTAAATCATAACCTTCCTGCCTCTACCTCCCAAGTGCTAGGATTACAGGATGAACCACTATGCTGGGTTCAGTAACTCTTTACTGTATGAATATAAAAATAATAAGTTATGCATTAAATATTCTCAATTTCAAGCTCAGAACTGGAGACTAGTATTACCAACATCCTCCAAAACTGCCAGCCATTTCACAAACAGCAGTTTGCCAGTTTCCAACTCTCTGCCAGAATGTTCGTGCCTACTACCCAACAGCACAGCACCCACATTTTCCAAGTGCCAATATAAATCAGGAAATAATGCTGGCCCTAAACACCAATGAAATTATTGTCTAAGTAGAAAACCCCCAGGAATCTTTGTGTGCATACACAGTTCCCTAGAATAAATGAGTTACTTTAGCAATATCAAGGGATACAAGATATGTGCATACATACCAATCTTCAAACAAGACACATTCAGGAGAAACACTCCTCCTACCCCCTCAGCTGTAAGTCCCTTTTATCTTCCAAATAACACTACACCACCATACCAAGGAGCTCACAGGTCTGTGTTCCCACTCAAGTCACTTTTGAGTCAGTTTGTTTATAAAATAAAGCTAACTCAAGGTGTTAAAGATGCAAGTTAACATATTAGCTTTAGTATTATCTAAGTCAGAATCTAGAAAAAGATTCTTTTAAAATGGGTGTCTCGCCCAGAAAGCTGAAAATTATAAAATTTCTAGTTACACCTTGGATTTTATAAACAACCTTCATATAGTTTTAGCATTTTGTACACATACTTGCTCTTTTTTTTTTTTTCTTACTCATCATAAGATTTAGGAAAACCTAATGTCACAGCTGAGGATATAGCTCAGTAGCATGTATGGCCCAAGGTTCAATATCCAGCACTGCCAAAGGGAAAACACAGAAAACCATGTGTCCAACTGTGTGACTAGATTCACTATTTTGGTCCACCTAATTCAATCAAGACAAAGATTGACATGAGGCACCAGTGGCTAACACTTGTAATCCTAGCTACTCATGAGGCAGAGATCAGGAGGATCATGGTTTGAAGCCAGCCAGGGCAAATAGTTCTTCAGACCCTATCTTAAAAAAAAAAAAACCCACAAACACACAAAAAAGGTTGGTGGAATGAGGCCCTGAGTTTAAAACCCAGTATTACCAAAATAAATAAATAAATAAATAAATAAATAAATAAATAAATAAATAAATAAAAACACCAAACAGCTGGAGCTGGCTGATAGGCAGCACCATGATGCCAAAGCTTGGAATGTCTGCCCACTAGCTGATAATCAAAAGTTCTAATTTGGGCCAAGCACAGTGGTTCAAGCCTGGAATCCTAGCTACTCTGGAGGAGGAAATCAGGAGTATAGTGACATCCTGGACAAAAACAGTTGGGCACAGTGGCACATGCCTGTCATCCCAACTACACAAGGAAGCTGCCCAGCCCAGGTCAAGCCTAAAGTGAGACCCTATTTCAAAAATAACCAACATAAGAAGGGCTGGAAGCATATGGGGCAGTTCAAGCAGTAGAGTGCCTGCCTTTCAAGTGCAAGGCCCTAAATTTAACCCCCAGTACTGCCAAAAAAGGTTCTCATTTGGTCTATAAGAGGCAGTTTTAAGGTGTCAATACACCAACAAATACAGGCTGCCCAAGAGTCAAACACAGAAGAGATGAACACAATGTACACAAAGTAGGAGGCAAAACACAAAAAGGTATTGCTAATGACCCCAGATGATGATGATTCAGATTTCAAAAAGCCTAAAAATCATCAACTACCAGTATTTTGGTTGAAATGAACTGCTAGACTCCCCAGAAGTCACTCTGATCCAACTTAACATTTTTATATATGTCCTGGAGGCAGAAAAGAAACTTAAAATATCCAAGTTTATAAATATTACATATATTGCATTTGAGCTCTATGAGCTATTGAAAATTAAGTCCACTTTCACAAATTAGAATTAAAAAGCAAAATGGAACACATGTTTTGACAGACACAGAGAGAAATCCATTTAGGAAACATAATCCTAAGAACCTAAACAAAAACTCACACCTCATAGAGCTGTATTCTAAAATCCATTCTAGATTAGTTCCTTTAAAAAAAAAAACATTAAAATCAAATAAGCCAAAAGAATGTTAGACATGTAATGTATATATATAGAGAGAATATGACTAAGAAGGCTGGAAGGGAGACATCTTTATGTTATCCTACTTGTTGATTGCTTGATTGATTGTAGTACTGGGGTTTGAACTCAGGGTCTTCACCTTGAGCCACTCCACCAAGCCCTTTTTTGAAGTATGTTTTCAAGATAGGCTCTCATTAACTATTTGCCTGGGCTGGCTTTGAACCGCGATCCTCCTGATCTCTGCCTCCTGAGTAGATGGATTACAGGCATGAGCCACCGATGCCTGGCTATCCCACTCTTTTAAAAGTCTTAATGCTTTAAAATAAACAAAACCAAACCATACAAAACAGAAAAAGTATCCAAAGGAAGGGAGAACTACAACATTTAGATTCAGTTAATATTTATACAGTGCTGAAGGTCTGTGTTAGCAGTGTTCAGATACATCCCCACGTTATCGGTTTCTAAACAGATTAAAAATTTTAAGATGGGAGTGAAGAGGTAAAAGACAGAAGGACTGAGGGTATGGCACAGTGGCAGAGTGCCTAGCATACAAGGGCCTGGGTTCAATCCCCAGGCCCACTAAGAAAATTAAAAAAAAAAAAGTTCCAGGCCAGCAAGCATAGTGAGACCTATCTTAAAAAAAAAAAACCCACTGGGCTCCAGTAGCTCACGCCTGCAACCCTAGCTACTTGGGAGGCTGAGCTCAGGAGGATCAAAGTTTGAGGCCAGTCTGGGCGAACACTTCATGAGACCCCAGTCTCCAAATTAACTGGAGTAAAATGGACTGGAGCTGTGGCTCAAGTGCATAGCTCTGAGTTCAAACCCCAGTTCCACCACAGATAAAGAAAAAAAAAAAAAGGGACCTAAGAGTCTCAAAAAGTCAGTGACAAGATGAACATGGACACCCTTGCGAAGTATTAGAAGGAAACCCCTGAAATTTGTAAAGACAAGGCTGGCTTTACAAATAACAAACAACTATTCCACACCATCAGCAGTAACCTGAACTGCGGCCCACGAGGTCTTGGGCTTCTTGAGAGGCACCTCAGCACTAGAGCTATTCAGCAGACAGTCTGAGGGAGGACAAGGAACAATGGAACTCATCCACTTTTTTTCTAGAGACAGTACACACTGAAAACAAAAAACTTTCTGCGTACATTAATGGCTGTCCCATCTGCAAAGTAAAAGAAGTATGGTCTTTGGTGCTCAAGCCCTGACCTTTCAGAACATGGCAGTGGATTCACAGATAGGTGTTCTGGTCCACAGAGTTATTAAAGAGCATGTTACCAGATCACAAACAGTGTGTCTCAAAACCAAGCATGAAAAAGAAATGAAACAAGAAAGTTTGTATTTAAGAGTTAAATTACATGGTACGACCAATAGTGCTCCCAGAGCAGAGGAGCAAGAGCAGTGACTGTCACGGGGAAAGGAAAGGCTTTCAAGCATATGAGACAAGAACTGTGGAGAAGGTGAGTATGTGGGCACAGGTTTAAATGTCTGCTGGACAGCCCCATTGTTAGAGCGCTCAAATGACTTCACATTTAAGTCTCTAAGCATCTTTACCTCTGAAATGAATTACTGCCAATAAGATTTCTTGCAGCACTCACACATCTGGATTCCTATTTAAAAATCAAACTCAGGTTTCTGCCTTCCCCTCTCCTAAACTTCCTATTTTCTTCCTGGCTCCATAATTATTTACCTGTCACTCATGCTCAAAACATTAGATTTTTCCAGTCCTTCCCACCCACTCTGCAGACTCCTTGCACCAAGTCCTGGTAATTCCTTCTTTCAGAAGATCCCTTATATGAGTCACTTCAAATTTCTACCACCACTGCCCAAAGCCAGGCCCCTATTTCATCAGATGTAGGTTGACACTTGGCTTACTGCTTCTAGGCAAACCTCATTCCCAGGTCCAATCCAACCTAAACACTGTTGCCAGCAAGTCTCCGTTTTGACTCCTCCCTATTGGTCCCTACCCTACCCCAAACATTTTCAATGCCTCCCCAGTCTACTACTTTCCCTGGTATCCATGACCCTATAAAACGTTTCCAATTTAATTTTAATGCTTTCATCCCATTTCCCTCCAACAGTCCTCCAGCACCTCACCCCTCTACACTTTTGCATTCCATCCTGTCCTCCTACTATACACATTCAATCTCTGCTATTAAAACTTCCCACAGGAAAGAAAAATTCCCACAGAACTGGGGATGCAATTCACTAGTAGAGCACTTGCCTAGCATGTGCAAGACCCGAATTCAATTCCCAGCACTGCCAAAAAAATAAAATAGAAAACTACTTCCTACAAGTGGTAAGAGTCTCTTCCCTGTCCCACATCCTATCCATTCTTTTCTGTTTCACTCATTCAGCATTTGGCTGAGAAAAAAAAATACAGCCTTATATTGTATTACAGGGCACTGTTTTGTTAAAAATCCATACCAGTCTCATCTCCCTATTTAGATACAAAATTCTTATATCTTGTCAGTTGTAACAACTGACTAGGGATCTAAAGCTCAAACAAAGTAATACCCACCTACCACTCCCCATGCAGTTCTTTCTACTGGCTCCTCCTTTCTCTAACGAGCAGCATTTGTTCCCACTTCAGGTGATGTTTTGTGCCTGGGCCTTGGGTTATACCCTTTTCAAATGCAAAAATCTGGTTTCTCCAACTAAGAAAGTTCCTTGGGCACTCTGTTCCATTATCTCTTCAGTATTCCTTACAATGTTAAGCAGACCACTGGACACAGAATGGCATTTAACCAGTAATAAGGACACCTAATGTTAGTTGAACTGTCTTAATTAACAGTGTTTCTACCACAGCTCAAAGGCACAGACCTTATAAATAACAAGTACAATGTTTTCAGATTTCAAAGCCAGTTCACACCTATTGCCCATTTCATTCCCATAACTCAGATAGGTTATGTATCAGTTCACTGAAGACAGTTTACTTCAGGTTACTGAAGGAAAAAATGCAAGACTGCACAGCCATTTAATGTGGTAGAGAAGGACTCAAACCTTATCTCCAGAACCTATGGACCGAACTGTGTACATGCCTTCTGGGACCCCCCCCAATGGAAACCAAAACCTGTAGCTACTCAAGTGCCTCATATAAACTGGCATAGTATTTGCACATAACCTACACAATACTCCCCTAATACGTTAAATCTCTACATTACTTATAATACGCAGTACAACTTAGAGGCTACACAAACACTTGTTATACTGTATTGTTTAGCATGTTTAGTACAGGTGCAATTTTCCCCAAAATTATTTTTAAGTCACAGTTGGATAAAACCAGAGTGATACAGGAAACCCACAAATATATAGGAACTTATGAATACAGAGGGAAAACTACTCCACAAGTGGAGGCTTATCTTCTCAACCTGCTTCCAAGTTTCTAGAGGACCAGAGCCATTTATAAGGGTTTAAAAAAAAAAAAAGAAAGAAAGAAAAAGAAAATGTCTCTCATCTCCTCCTGCATACCTTCATTGATCTGAATGATATTAAATCTACATGAATTCCACAAATACAGCAAATATGAATTCATGGGCACTGCTCTAAGAAGAGAGGAAATCACTATCCAGGCCTGGTAATATAATCTTCACGGCCTCCCCAAGGCTCCTAAACAACCATTCTGCACTCAGGCATACAATCACCCAACCCAAACAGGGTGAAAGCGTATTTCTAAAATATCCCATCAGATATTCCCATCTCTGCTCTTAGAAATGTTGGGCTAACATTTAATCTAAGGGGAAGGGCCTGAAGGCTCTGACTCTCTTCCACGGACTCTAGGAGTTTTCAAATGTCCAGTTGGAGAGCATCATCTCCTTGGTATTTCTTAATTCCTGGAAATGCCAGGGGGGGTCTACATGTCAATCAGGGCCCCCCACAATACTCCCTAAATGAGGTATTTGTGGTCATTTTCAAAGACTCCAGAAGCCTTACAGATGAAAAAGCAGGGCCTCAAATAAAAACAAATCCATTTTAATATCCTAAGTAAATAGTCTACTAAGATACCATTTTTACTATCCTGATGAGTGAAAGACCAAGATAGGAAAACAAAAGAAATTTCTCCATCAGCTCTATGTGACAGTATCACAGAAGTGTTGGCAAGTTTCTCCCTCACCAATGTTATTACACAGAATTAAAAGCTACTTAATAGATAAAATAATAACATTAGGAAAATAACTTTATTATGACAAGCATTAAAGTCATTTCAAATAAGTTCCCAGAGTAACATGAACTAAAATATATTCTCTAGTCTACAGACTAAATCATATTAACAACTCAGTATTTGAATTACATAAACACAAGAAATAAAGGTTTGGCTAGTTCGTGAACACTTCTCAGAGAACATAGTTATTGACGTAACTTGTAATTGTTCTATTACAATAAACATACTACTTCTGTCTGGGGCCAAATGTTACTTCCTAGAACTGTCTCCACTGTACCAGAAGAATGGTGGATCATACAGTCATACATCTCCTCACATAAGGTGAGCACAGCCCAAAGTGGCCAGAGGATCCCACACCTCAGCTCCATTTACTGATTCAGCAAGAGGTAAAACAAGGCGCAAACAAGACATTAAAGATACTCCTGGGAAATGCAGGAAAAAGGCCATGTTCTTGCCTTCTGATTCCCCTGGCCATCCTTACCTCCACATGGAAAAAATTCCTTTGAGAACAAAGCCTTCCATAAAAGCTCTGATGACAGAGGTAGATAAACCAGTGCTGATGACATCCTTTGTGCCTATGGAGCCAGGCTGGCCTAACCTCCATTTTAATTAAAACTATTATGTCACCTGCAATGTTGAATAATATAGCCATCTAAATGAATAATGTGCCAAATTAAAAAACTAAAAGAATTATCTCCTAAATGAGCCTGGAAAGAAATAGCTAACAAAATTAAATCTACTTCTAAGCCCAAGTAGAAAGGCACTGACCTATTATTCTCACCACCTAAAATAGCCCAGGTCCTTTGGTAATCCATCTAGTCTCCTTTTAGAGTATTTAAACAATGGCTATGGCCAGGCACCCCAAACTTTTATTTATGACCTTCTTACAAGCTACTTTTCAGACTAGATGGTAAATGCAGATATCAAACTGTATTCAATTCCAAACTTAAAGTCATTTTTCTCTTGAGTATCCTACTAGTACTTGGAATAGGTTTTACTAACAAGTGGGAGAAGCCTGGCTGTGTGGCCCACTTAATTTATACCAAAGAATAAGACTGAAATACTCTATCAGTTCCTGATCCTTTTTACTTACATTCAACAAAATACTCTAATACTGGTAGGCTCTGGAGAGCACAGAGCATTTATAACATACAACGACACATAGTCCTCAACACATGTAATGTATGCAACTCAAACTCTAGAGTGGAAGTTTATGCCTAAATACTGAACCCTCAACCTCTGCTTTCTGTCTACCGATGCAGTAATATCAGAGTACACCACAGAAAATGAGTTCAAAATATGACCTCCATAATTTGTGTTTTCTTTCTTGCTCATTTGCCTTTTTACCATCTCTTTTGTTGCTCTCAAACTTTACAAAAGGGTCCTGGCACTAACAATAAAATTTTCAGCACTTTCTTTGACTCGCCAGTGATAAAGGTAGACGTCATGATTTAATGAGTTTTACTAGTAGGAGTCACACCACACAGGCACACAAAAAAGTTTTAGGGGGATGGCTCAAGCAGTAGATTGCATGCCTAGCGGATGTAAAGCCCTGAGTTTAAACCCTAGTACTGCCAAAAAAAAAAAAAAAAAAAAAAGGAAGTTTAGATGTTAATATATGTGTTCATCACTACCACAGATGAAGTTATCTTTAACTATCCTGGAATACTGGATAATATTATTCTAAGTCCCAATAAGTGGAACAAAACCATCAATGCCTTTAAAAAAAAAAAAAAAGTGACATGGAAACAGCCAAGATGCCCCAGCACTGACAAATGGATTAAGAAAATGTGGTATCTATACACAATGGAATTTTATGCAGCCATGAAGAAGAACGAAATGTTATCATTCGCTGGTAAATGGATGGAATTGGAGAACATCATTCTGAGTGAGGTTAGCCTGGCCCAAAAGACCAAAAATCATATGTTCTCCCTCATATGTGGACATTAGATCAAGGGCAAACACAACAAAGGGATTGGACTATGAGCACATGATAAAAGCGAGAGCACACAAGGAAGGGGTGAGGATAGGTAAGACACCTAAAAAATTAGTTAGCATTTGTTGCCCTTAACGCAGAGAAACTAAAGCAGATACCTTAAAGCAACTGAGGCCAATAGGAAAAGGGGAACAGGTACTAGAGAAAAGGTTAGAGCAAAAAGAATTAACCTAGAAGGTAACACACACACACACAGGAAATCAATGTGAGTCAATGCCCTGTATAGCTATCCTTATCTCAACCAGCAAAAACCCTTGTTTCTTCCTATTATTGCTTATTCTCTCTCTACAACAAAATTAGAAGTAAGGGCAAAATAGTTTCTGCTGGGTATTGGGGGGGAGAGGGAGGGGGAGGAGTGGGTGGTAAGGGAGGGAGTGGGGGCAGGGGGGAGAAATGAACCAAGCCTTGTATGCACATATGAATAATAAAAGAAAAATGAAAAAATAAATAAATAAATAAAAAAGTGACAAATTATCATTTCCCCATTTTTTTTTTTTAAGGTCCTTGAAATGGAACCCAGGGCCTCCCACATGCTAAACAAGCACTCTACTACCAAACAACATTCTCCAGCCCATTTCCCCAAATTCTTTCAAAATTTTCTTGTGGAAACTAGCATCTTTTTGTCAGCTTCCAGAAAACTAGGCAATCCAGGAACAAGAGGATGAGGGAGACTTATTTATTGTTTGAATCCATTTGAAGGTACTATCAACTCAAAATAAATATAATTCAAATTGAGAAAATTCCTTGAGAGTCACTTGTGGCAAGCACATTAGAACTCCTTTTAAGGACTGGGGTATAGTTCAGTGGTAAAGTGCTTCCCTACCATGCACAAGGCCCAGCACTGCAAAAAACAAAACCAAATAAAAAAAGGAACTTTTAATGGTCTAAAAATAATTTAAAAACAATACTGCACACCCCTGACTCTTGCAAATATTGTAATTTTCCTGACTACACTTTAAACCTTTTGTGAAAGCATTACTCAATTGTCTCAGCCTAATCTTTCACCAAAGGTGAACTTAAAATAGCAGTAATACATGATAAATCATTCTCTTCTGTGCCTCCCCTTCACTACAGAAGTGCTAAAGAGAAATAAAACTATAAATATATTTTCAAGAAGAAATGAATGCTTAAAGGCATGTTATCCCAAGTCAAATCACCGAAATGTGATTGCCATATCATTGATGTGAATAATTTTAGTATCTAAATTAATATTTTAATAGCTACTAAATTATTTTTAGTACGTAGTTTTTTTATACATTTCACCAAGTCTATGAGTTCACAAACACCAGTGTCTAGAATGAAGATAAAGTTACTTAAGTAAAATTGGAATACATCTGAAAAGTAGAGTGCACACATGTTAGCAAAGTTGGAGAAACACCAGTGCATTACCCAGATTAGATTAAGGGCTTAAGGGCACACTGGGAACGATCACCAGCCAGATCAACCACACTGAACCTTAAACTAGACCAAACTTCACACTTACAGGGAACACCCACTGAAAGGCTGGTACAACTAAGTGACAAGCACATTCTCTCCCTTCAGTTGAGGAAATGCAAGAATCAAGTTCAACCAAAATAAGGATAACAATCAAAGCTCAATACAATTTGGAACCTCTGGCAAATCAGGTTTAGAAATCACGTTCCAGTCCCAGACCAACACATTGGTACAAACCTTCCCTTTTCTCATGAACAACTATCTCTTATCCCTTTTACTTTGCCCACTCAGTGTAGGCTCTGGATCACACCTCCCTCCCCCCCAATCTCCATCTCCTGTCTAAGGCAGTTCCAAGGGCAGCTCCTGGAGTCAGTCTCCAGGAAGAAGAATGGATCTGGCCTCAGCAGAAGTCCTTAGTTCTCCCTAGTTCTCTACTGCCTCTTCACATTTCTATTACCCTGCACTTCCTTCCCACAGCCTTATACTCCAATATCACTCATATACCAGAGGCCTGACACCCCCATTTGTGTGTGTGTGTGTATGTGTGTGTGTGTGAGAGAGAGAGAGAGAGAGAGAGAGAGAGAGAGAGAGAGAGAGAGAGCGCAACACACAGACACAGAGACACAGACAAACACTGGAGTTCGAGAGGTTTGAACTCAGGGCTTCGCAAATGCAAAACAAACCACTCTACCATTTGAGTCACATCTCCAGTCCATTTTGCTCTGGTCATTGGAGATGAGTCTCATGAACTATCTGCCCAGGCTAGCCTCAAACTGCGATGCTCCCTGATCGCAGTTTCCCAAATGCTAGCTACTGGAGCCCAGCTGACACTCCCATTTTTAAATAAACAAATACATACATGTAAATATAAATATATGTATACACACATATGTATGTATTTTGGGGGTGGGACTGGGATTTGAACTCAGGGCTTTGCAATTGCAAAGCAGTCACTTTACCAATTGAGCCACACCTCCAGTTCATTTTGTTCTGATTATTTTGGAGATGGGAGGGTGTCTCATGAATTACTTGCCCAGGCTGGCCTCCAACTGCCATCCTCCCGATCTCAGCCTCCCAAGCAACTAGGATTACAGGCCACCATTGCCCAGCTTAAATATATTTTTGAGTCAGGCATGGCAGTACACCTCTGTAATCCCAACATGCAGGAGGCAGACTGGGAATCGAACACCAACTGGGGCTACACAGATTGTCACACACACACACACACACACACACACACACACTACAGACAGATTTTTTTTCCTTCCCTTTTTCCAGACTGATGGACTTGGTTAGTGGTGGATTAACTGGCAGAGAATAAAGTAATTCACAAGATGTGAGTGACCATCCATACTACCCTCTTTCTCCCAAAGTGTAGGCATTAAGAAATTTGCATTTCGAAGAAATAATTGGAGAAATTTTATATGAAACTATTTTAGACAGAGACAGTTTGGGCTCACTGCAGAACTATTTCTAGGCCAGCTGCAAGGCTAGTCAACTTAGTACAGAATTTACAACCCGAAACAAGGGTGGGAGACTGGAAGAGGCTTTCTTAGCAAAGTCCATTTATGTATGACCAGATTCTACCACAAACTTCTAACAGTGCTCATTGACTATAATTTTCTGTTCACAACTTTAGAGAGGAAAAAAAAAAGAAATGTAAACACAAGGAATTGTAATTCTTCCTCAGAAAAATGAAGGAATCTCCTTACCCTCCCTAAAAAGGCACTTCTGAAACAGGCAGTCATCCATCTGCATGATACAAAATACAAGGATCTTGGGGGAAGTTTATAGTGCCCACCATTCTGGTTTATTCATACCACATTTTTCCAAGAATATTACCACACATAAAATCAGAACATGAAATCCAATGCCCTGACAGAGGGTTCCAAACGGAGCCCCTCAGATTACAGGAATCCACCAGATCGCTTGCCCAGACTGGCACACTGAGGAACCTTGAAAGTATTCCTTGACACTTGAGAATGGAGTTACAAACTCAGTTTTCAGAAGATAAACCTTTGAAAAGGATATATTAAAGATTCATCTACATCACCTACAGGAAACTTTAATTTAGAAATTAGCTGCTTTGAAAATACCATAACCTGGATACCAAAGCAGGATATCTGTCACCACACAAAAAATATTTTAGAAACCTGATCTAGTATTTGTGGTATTTATTTTCTTTCATGTTTTATAACTACCTTTAGTCACTTTATCTTATTTTAAGAATTAAAGGAAATGAAAGAAATGCCGGAGAAGACTAGCAATTTGGTAGGCAACAGGATAAAAATCAAGCTGAAACAATCAGGATTCTAGGTGACCGACATACAAGCCATCCCTAAATTTAAAAGCTAAATTTTGTCTTTTAAAGTGACTGTTTTAATCAGTTTAATAACCTATCTCTAAATTTTAAAGTAAAACATGCTGCTTATGACACAATTAGGTATCTGATGCACCAATTAAGTGTTTAAAAATCTTTGTATCATAGTATGTAAGTACATAAAAATATGCTGATCTTGCAAAGCTGAGTTCAAACTCCAATCTCATTCAAAAAAAAAAGTTGATCTAACTTTCTGCTATTAAAAAAAAAAAAAAGTTAAGCCTGAACAGGAGTGAACAGAATAAACAACTAAATGAGACTTAGAAATTGGCCTTTGATTTTAAGTATTTAATTTGTTCTTATAAGCCTTGTCAAAAAAAAAAATCTATGATGTTTAAAAAGAAAAAAAGATTGAAAATCAAAAACAAACAGCACTCACCAAGTCAGACTGCTATACCAGCACAGCATACTGTGTGGCTACTGCCTCTCACACCATCAATTCCTAGAAAAGTTCCCTGATACCTGCAAAGAGGTCCAAAACAAATTCCTGCCTTGGCAATTCCTCACAATCACTATCCACATGGGATTGGCCCTAAATTCCCTAAAACAAAGCTCTTAATCATATCCCTCTTCCAATATCCTCTCTTATGGAAAGTATGTTATTTCCCGTCTTTTCCCTCTAAATACTGCCTGTCCACACCCTCAATCTCTGACCAAGTCCTCAAAAAGAAAATGTTCCTTCTACCTCTCCAAATCTAGACCCTTCATTAATTCTCTTCCCCCTTACTTTCCACCACCAGTAAGACAAAGATTTTCTCTGGAGGTGGAGATGCCTTCAACCACTGCACTGGAGCAGCCCTAGGTTTCCTTCCACCTAAGTGTACACCCTATTTTCCTTCTTAACCTCAATATTCTGGTTTACCAACTCCACAAAACATAAGCACAATGGATCACTGACTCCTGAATAGCCAAATAACTGCTGAGCAACCTCTCTTTTTCTAACTCCTGCCTCCTTCTGTTTCTGCTGGCTCTGCCTTGGCCTTCAAGTCTCCAAGGGGAGTTCAAGGTTGTTTATGCACTAAGGTCTTCCCTCCTTGCATCCTAAGTCATCTCCATTGTCCTCTTAGAAATGACATCAGAAAGCAGTCTTAGACTTACCTATCTCCCAAGACCTCGATTCTATCTTCATGAAACCCTTCAACTTTATCTCCAATATATTATTATTTATGGGTCCAAAACCAAATCCACCAGTCTTCCTGGGATTCTCTTCCATCCCCCCTTACTCCCCATTTGTACCAACTGTATCACCACCAATTCAAATTTCTTTTCACACGTTGCCATCAACATCTGTTTTTTTCCATGTATGTATATTACAACTCTTTTCTAGTTAAAATGGCTTTTCCATATTAAGATCTCAACCACCATGGCTGCAGGTCTGCTTCTTCCAGAATTCAAAGGGACAGCAGGGCCCAGAAGAGGAAGTTGTAAGGCTCTCTTACCATGGATAAGCACACTCACCCTCAACTCAAACTCAGCGTGGGAAAGGAAGGCACAGAAGAATATATGACAGGAGAGAAGCTTACTAATACCACTGCCTTCAGGTCACCTGCCACAAACATCTGCAATGTTCCAGGGCTACTGACCCTCCCTGTACATAAATTTCTGTTCAGCCCACAAGCTGAGAAGGCCCCAACCTCTTGAGCGAAACCATTAAATAAAAAGACCTTTACTTTTCACTCAAAATAAGTCAACACTGTGACTATTTTAATGCAAGGACGTCAGATCTTTAACGTGATTTTAAAAAACAAAATCCCTCTCAACCAGCTTCTACAAGTCAACTCTGACAAAGTATCTATCCCCTTGGGCCTAGGGCAATCAATGAAATAATCTAGGCAAAGCACCTTCTATAGAAAATCTGCCTCCTGAACGGAAACAAGTACACACTGGACCAGGTAAGGCAAGTAACTAACAACTTGTGCCACAATTGCTTCCCCGGTCTCATCATAGACTACACAAGGAGGACTGAACGTTAGATTCAGCTGGTTTCCTGGGAATCGGGTTAGTAGTGCTGAGGAGTTCAGAAGAACTGCTTCCACACATCAATCAAATGATGAAGTTGGAGGAGAGACTGTTTTGTTAACAAAACAAACACGATTTCAAACAACAAACCCACCAGGTGAGTAAGTCTCCGAGACAAGGATTCGTGGTGCGCACGGACCCCCCTTTACCACTTGGACCCTTGGGTCCAAAGCCATTCGCGCACCTGTGGGCCAGAGGACCGCGCTGCGGAGCCACCTACGACCCCCGGGAGGGATCGGGGCGGGGTGAGGGGCACCCACCACCGGAAGGCGGCAGTTTGCAGATGCGGGTTAGGCGGCCCCCTAGCTACGCAGAAGTCCGCTCTGGGCTGCGTTTCCGGGTGGTCTAGCGCTCATTCGGAATTAACCGCGCGGTCTCAGTGGGCACGAGGAGGAGAGAAAGTCGCCCCGGGCCTGGGGCGCTCGGCCCGGCCCGGCCCAGCTCCGCGCGCCCACCCGGCCGTCCTACCGTGGCTCTGCAGGATCTCGTGCTTGAGGCCGCCGGTGTAGTCGATGAGCTCCTCCAGGCCGCGCTCACACAGCTGCCCGTAGCCCGAGAACTTGTGCAGCACCTTCTCCAGCTCGCGCTCCACGGTCACGCACTGATCCATGCCGGAGGCGGCGGCGCTCGGCTCCCTGGCGCCCGGGTGTCCGCAGCCGTTCAGCCCGGGCCCCGCCGAGGCCGCTTCCTGCTCTTCGTCCCCCAGGCGGACGGCGCGGACTACTGAGGAGGCGAGCGCGCTAGCCGCGGCGCCGGGGGAGCCCCGCGCAGCCCGTGCCCGCCTGCCCCATGGCGCCCCGGCCCCCCGGCGTGTCGCCTCTGCTCCCGCTCACTACTAGCTCGCTCGCCCCACCCAGCGCCGCGTCCCCGGCCCTCCACTCGCCGCGTTCGGCCGCCCGCGGCGATGCCGCCGATTGTTTTTGTTTTCACGGGAACCGGCCGATGACCTGGTTCTCCCGGGCGGCACCAAGAGCCGCCGACCGGGAGGGGTCAGCCTCCCCAGCGAAGGAAAGAGGCGGCTCGGACCGTACCAAAGGCGTCTTCAGAGAGGGGAGCAGCCCAGCGAGCGCGTGGGGGGGGGAGGGGGAAGAGAACGCGAATGCGTCCGCACGCGCCGCCCCTCTATAGGTGTGGGCCGTACCACAGGGAAGGCGTGCAAGGGAGAGGGAGAAGGTAGAGCGAGGACCCAATTGGTCCGAGGAGCTAAACAGGGAACTTTGGGGACAGCCCCAGCGCTCGGAAAGCGCCACAACTACGCGCCCCGTAAACAAGGGGGTGGAAACCGTCCCCAACCACTCCGCCCAGAAACGGGGAATACGAACCAATAGGCGTGGAGAATAGGTAAGAAAGTAAGGTCCTCCAATCCCTGGCCGAGGCGAAAACCTTCAGCCAATCTGGGTTGGGGGGGCCAAACCAATGGGGTCACTGTTGGAGGGGGTGACTTGAAGAGCCTATCCAGAAGTGTGCCATTTCTGGAAAACCGTGGGGGAAAACAAGACAGAAATTAAAAGGGGTATTTTCCATAGGACTTCGTCCTAATCTCTGTTTCTGCCATTGCCGCATCGCTCTCAAGGGCAAAGGTTCCGATATTGCGAAGTTTTGGTAGAGAGACCCGCCTCCCATGATGAAAAAGCCTGCCAGGCCGCCTGGGGGCGGGAGGGGTAGCTCACCCGGTTTGAAGGCGGGGGCGGTTCTGGGCTCCGATGAGGAAGCTGCCTGCCGGTCTCCTCGGGCCCCATGGGCGGTCAGTGCCACCTGGGCACTTGCGACACCCGGAAGGTTACACTCCCCACCCCACCTTACCTTGGAAGTCTCCTGGCCGGTTGCCTCGCCTGGATGCTAAGTGCCAAGCAGCTTCGCGAAGGGGAAGGAACACGTGCGGGCCAGCTGGCCAGCTTGGCCCTGGCTCCTTGCGGCTCAGAAGCCTTACTGCGTTGAATCCGATGGGGTTACCGCCCAGCCCCCGGCGCCTCCAACCTTGGCCTGTAACCTCTTCTGCGTTCCTCCCCAGAGCCCAGAGCCTCTGCACTTGGCAGTTCCTGGGCCTGGGAATCTCTTGCACCTTTCTCACCCTAAACTTCTCAGCTCACTTGTCGGCTCAGAGCCCCAGCCGCCATCACGTTAGTGTAACCTCTGTCTTCCTGCACACCGCCCACCACTTCATCATATTTATTATAATAGCTATTGTAGCGCCTGTTTTATTTTTTTCCACACCACTTACCAAAGTCTGTAATGATTTTACCTTGTTGTCTGCACCACTTCGATAAAAGGTGGGCCCTTTACCATCTGTTTCTTGCCTACAACAGTGCCAGCACTCCATCGGCAAGCTTTCCCCTCTTACATTAAGGTGGTATTTTGAGGTCTCGGTTTCCTTTATATAACTTGGAAACAACTGAAATGAATAATGCTTCAATGAATTGTTAGGTAGATTAAATGAGATAGATAATATAGATGACTGCCCATAATACTCGAGACAAACTGACAGTGGTGATTATTAGGGCAGCCTCAACTGATGATAGGACCGATCTTTCTTCTCCCACTTATTCCATTTTGCTTTCTTGACAGATGACCCTGATTCCTGCTTTGCTAAGATTTAAAACAAAAAACAAAACAAAACAAAACCCCTGCCACTCTGCTCAAAGGTTTTCTGTCTACCATTGGTTTTGTGAATGCTCTCATAAACCCAAAGGAAGAGGAGTCCTTTCTCCCTAAGACAACTCTGGGACCTGCTGGCTGCATCTCACAAGTCTTGTCCAAATCTTCTTTCTTGGTTCACTGTTTTTTTTCTTTCTGCTTTCAGACTGAATGAGTCTGATCCACTTATTTAACCCTCCTCAAGCTGTTTCCTCAATCCTTTTCACTGCCAAACTGAACAGATAAATCAATACTTATTCCTTCTTTTCTTCAAGGATCTTGATAAGCTCAGTCACCTTTTTCTTGCTTTTTTTTTCTCAAAGAGAGAACAATTAAAATAATCCATGTAAGTCACTCCACATAATAATGCCTGGCACAAGGTAAGAGCTGTTATTATCCACTGATCAGAAATAATCAATGACTCTCCATCACTTACAGCTTCAAACACTAACTCTCAGCTGCATGGTCTTCCAAGTGTAATAACCCATCACATCCCCGACCTCCATCCTTCCACCCATCACCGTCATTCTGAATGTGAGTTGAGCACAGCTCCTTCATGCTTTTTCTTCTCCTGGACACTTATTCTTAGCTTTCAAATTTTCCTGTTCTTCAGGTAATAAGACAGGTTTTATTTACCTATTGATACCTTCTAGAACCTGGACCTGCACTGTGCGGTGCAGTAGGCACCAGTCATGAGTAACTATTTAAATTTAAATTGGAGTTAAATTAAAATCTTAACTCCTTAATTGCACTAACCACATTTCAAATACTCAGTTTCCACATATGGCACAGAATGAATATTTCCATATCTGTGGAATGTGCTAATCCAGACCATGTCTTCAGTAATGTTACCTATCTTACCTTTGACAGCTGTGGTTCATTTAATACCTGCCTGCATACTGCTCCCTATTTCTAGTTAACTTTCCCAACATGCACATTGTTAACTACAGTGTTAGTCAAGTAGCTAACAGGTCAGAACTCCTTTTTTTGTCTTTATGACTTAACCAACAGAGAGTAAGTATTTGTTAAAGGAACAAGATAAGTAAATTAGAAGAGAGGAGGATTCAAATTCAGCTAAGAGATAAAAATAGCACAAAAACTTTAATGTTCTCTGTCTTTGCATGGCTCTTCTTACCAGCTGTATAATTGCTTTAAACCTAAACATTGAATTCTCAGAGAAGGATCTTTAGAAGAAGCAAGAGGTGTTCTGGTTTGAAAATGAAATGTCCCACACAGGATTGGTGCCCAGCTGCTGGTGCTATTTTAAGAGGTTCCAGAAACTTTAGGAGGCGGGGCCTAGTTTCAGGAAGTAGGTCACTGGGGGAGTGCCTTTGAAGGTTATACCTGGTCCCTAGTCCTTTCCTCAGTTATCTGCTTCCTGTCTCCCATGAGGTGAACGACCTCCTCCACCATGTGCTCCTGACACTACGATGTGCTGCCTTGGAACACGACCAAGCAAACAGGAACGGAGCCCTCTGAAATGGTGAGCAAAGTTAAGCCTTTTCTCCATTTAAGGTATTTCTGCCAGGTATTTTGTCATAGCAATGAGATGAGTTAACTAATAAAGGGGAAACTTTTAGTTTTCAAAGCAAACTGCAAATTATTTTTCTATGATTACATTTTTACTACACAACAAAAAAAAGAATTGGCATATATACACATACCAATAAAAACCCACACCACCATGGAATAGACTCCCACCTCCACATTCTATTCGGTCTGGACAATCTTTACACTTATTTTGGACTTTACTCTGGTCCTCCCCTCCACACTAAATTTGATTCTCAGCTAGGCACCTGTGGCTCACGCCTATAATCCTAACTAACAGGGATGCAGAGATCAGGAGAATCAAAATAGGAAGCCAGCCTAGGCAAATAGTTCATGGACCCTATCTCGAAAATACCCAACATAAAACAGCGCTGGCAGAGGGGCTCAAGTGGAGAGTACAGGCCCTGGGTTTGATCCTAGAATCACCTAAAAAAGGAAAAAAGAAAACATTTTGTCTTTTGACCAAAATACTATTCATTGTAGGAAAATTTTAAAATTTAAATAACAAATGAAGATCCCATGAAATCCCAAGACCCAGGGGGAAAAATCAGCTTTAACATCTTCTATTTATGTTTCCCACATAACTAGGATGACAGGCGCAAACCATCATGCCCAAGTCATTGGCTGAAATGTGGTCTTGCAAACTTTTTGCCCAGGGCTGGTCTTGAACTGCCATTCTCCCAACCTCTGCCTCCTTAGTAGCTGGGATTACAGATGCGAGCCACCAGCACCCAACAAAATACATTTTTTGGGGGGAACTGTTTGATTGATTCTTTGAAGCCTGAAACCAGACAGAGGCAAGCTAGAAAAAAACAAATTTCATCTCTTAGATTTAAGAAATTATTTAAAAATTTGTTACTGTTTATAGATGTACTTTTATGCAAAATAAACTTTCAGATAAGGATTAGAAAGACTATGTTTATAATTATTGTGAAAATGAATCAGCATGGTTTGCAATGACCTTCTGGAGAAGACCTTACTAATTTCCTGACTTTATTCTAGCTCATTGTCAGTGAGGGTAAACTGTGTTATTAAGAAAGACTGAATTTATTTTTAAGAAATAAATTTCCATCATAGTCACACTAAAAAAAAAAAAAAAACTAAGTAGTAATTTCTGAAAATTACTACTATGACCAGTTTAAGCTGGTGGAGTGGCTCAAGCAGTAGAGTGCCTGCCTAGCAAGCATGAAAAGAAACCCTGAGTTCAAACCCCAGTACCACAAAAAAAAAAAAAAATGCCCTATGACCAGTTTAAGAAATGGATTAAAGCGCATCTATATGCAAAAAGTATTGTTTTGAACGTTTCAATTATTTTATATTTTCTGTATGGTTTGGGGCACATTTAAATGCCTATTTATTAGCTGGAGAAAGTCATTATGACATACTCTGGGGACTTTGGTGGGCAGTGTTGACAATAATGTTTCTTCAGTGTCCACCAGCCCCTTCTTTCAGCTCTACTAACATTTGTTAGTAGCAAAGCCTTTCCGTGGTAGCCGTCATCCCTTCTGGAGGCCAGGGCAGTTCTAACCTGGCTACTCACCAGTTAAGTTACCCTTTTCTAGACTTCCACGAGGCTGGTATACAGACATTGCCCAGTACTTAGTGCTCAACCTGGAGAGGGAATATATACATTTCTCCAGATTTTATTGGTCTGAGTCTTTTTCTTTCTGGAATCTGTATGTCTTTGTTTCTTGCTTACTCTTGTGTGCTTTACCAGGTAGAGCAGGAAGGGTGCTAGCACTGTAAGCTAGAAGTAATTCATTCAACTCCTCCCAGCCCCAGTTTCCTTATCTATAAAATGAGAAGCTTGGAATAAATGACCTTTAAGTTCCGGCTCTAAAATTACAGAGATGTCAATGCTTATTAAGTAACATGAGGAGTTAAACAAGAACAGATGGATTAGTCCTCTCTGTTTTTGAAAGCTTTGAGTTGAAACCATTACTTCCTCATTATGGAAATGCAGTGAAGTTGTTTGGTTTTTTGGGGGTCAGGAGCTTTGTTTATCTCTAATAATAGCTACTATTTTCTGAATGCTTAAAATATCTTATTATTAAATAAGATATTTATTAAATAAGATATTTTTAATCTGCTTTATTTTATTTTATTTATTTTTTGGTGGAACTGGGGTTTGAACTCAGGGTCTACACCTTCAGCCTCTCCACCAGCCCTTTTTTGTAATTTTTTTTTTTTTTTTTTGAGATAGGGTCTCACAAACTATTTGCCTGGGTTGACGTTGAACCTCGATCTTCCTGATCTCTGCCTTCTGAGTAGCTAGGATTATAGGCATGAGCCACTGGCACCTGGCCCCTCTTTGCTTCCATTATTTTTTATTTATTTGCATCTGAGCCAGCCTGGACTGCAATCCTCCTATTTACGTTTTCCACGTAGCTAAGATGATAGGGCATGCCACCAAGCCTAGCTTTTATTGGTTGAACTTGTGAACTTTTTCCCAGGGTTGGCCTTAAACCATGGTCCTCCTTATCTCTGACTCCCAAATAGCTAGGATTACAGGCGTGGCCACAGTGCCTGGCCCGTTCTGCTTTAAATATGTGATTATCTCAATCTTCAAAGCAACCTTTCAAAGTAAGTGTTATTATTTTTATTATTCTCATTCTACAGATGAAGAAACTGAAGCACAAAGGGAACAAGTAACTTATTCAAGATCACACAGATGATAAAATGGTGGAGCTGAAATTTGAATTCAAATCTTTTTGACTCTAAAACCCATAAGTGACTATACCTCAAGAAGGCAAACTTATGCTTAATGATTACTTGTTAAGCATGTGATTTCCAGTAGAATAAAGGATATTTCATCCTAAGTAATAGGAGCACAGGGCTAAAATTCACGAAAATTGCGAATTTCAACCAGCTTTTCAACCTTAGGTAAGAACCTTAACCAAACTAGTCTTTGTTTAAATACACACACACACACACACACACACACACACACACACACACACTCAGCGTGCAAAATTGCATGTTCAAGTGGTCTGTAAACCATGAAGCCCCATAGAAGTGATTCCATGTTCTCTCCTTTTCTTCTTTTTTCCTCTTTTTTGCAGACCTGGAGATTGAACCCAAGGTCTTGAGCATGCTAGGTTACATCATAGCCCTTGGCTACTTAGCCAGGCTAGCCTTGAGCATTCCGTTCTCTTGCATTTACCTCCCAAGTGCCGGGATTACAGGTGTGAATCACCAACCTGGCTTCTCCTTCTTCTTTCTTAAAATACCAATTATACTTCTTTTTTCACTGTTTTTAGTAGTTGGCCTAGAGTTTGCAACATACATTTACAACTAATCCAAGTTCACATTCAAATAACACTATGCTACTTTATTGGTAGTACAAGTATGGTTTGGGTTTTCTTGTTTGCTTTCTTTTTGCAATACTAGGGATTGAACTCAGGGTCTCATGCTTGCTAGGCAAGCTCTCTACCCTTTGAGTCACACCTCCAAGTCCCACAGTTACTTTATAATGACAAAATATTTAAAATTCTTCCATCCCATTGCTGTCATTTTTCGCTTTCATGTAACCTATAATCATTGAATACATTGCTGCTGCTATTTAGAGCAAACCCTGTTATATTGTTAAAAATTAAAAAAAAATTTATTATACGTTTATCTATTTTTGTTCCTTTCTTTATGTACATCTGAATTTCTTTTTTTTGTTTTTTTTTTATTATTCATATGTGCATGCAACGCTTGGGTCATTTCTCCCCCCTGCCCCCATCCCCTCCCTTACCACCCACTCCGCCCCCTCCCTCTCCCCCCCCAATACCCAGCAGAAACTATTTTGCCCTTATTTCTAATTTTGTTGTAGAGCAAGTATAAGCAATAATAGGAAGGAACAAGGATTTTTGCTGGTTGAGATAAGGATAGCTATACAGGGCATTGACTCACATTGATTTCCTGTGCGTGGGTGTTACCTTCTAGGTTAATTCTTCTTGAACTAACCTTTTCTCTAGTACCTGTTCCCCTTTTCCCATTGGCCTCAGTTGCTTTTAAGGTATCTGCTTTAGTTTCTCTGCGTTGAGGGCAACAAATGCTAGCTAGTTTTTTAGGTGTCTTACCTATCCTCACCCCTCCCTTGTGTGCTCTCGCTTTTATCATGTGCTCATAGTCCAATCCCCTTGTTGTGTTTGCCCTTGATCTAATGTCCGCATATGAGGGAGAACATATGATTTTTGGTCTTTTGAGCCAGACTAACCTCACTCAGAATGATGTTCTCCAATTCCATCCATTTACCAGCGAATGATAACATTTCGTTCTTCTTCATGGCTGCATAGAATTCCATTGGATACCACATTTTCTTGATCCATTCATCAGTAGTGGGACATCTTGGCTGTTTCCATAACTTGGCTATTGTGAATAGTGCCGCAATAAACATGGGTGTGCAGGTGCCTCTGGAGTAACCTGTGTCACAGTCTTTTGGGTAGATCCCCAAGAGTGGTATTGCTGGATCAAATGGTATGTCAATGTTTAGCTTTTTAAGTAGCCTCCAAATTTTTTTCCAGAGTGGTTGTACTAGTTTACATTCCCACCAACAGTGTAAGAGGGTTCCTTTTTCCCCACATCCCCGCCAAGACCTGTTGGTGGTGGTGTTCCTAATGATGGCTGTTCTAACAGGGGTGAGGTGGAATCTTAGTGTGGTTTTAATTTGCATTTCCTTTATTGCTAGAGATGGTGAGCATTTTTTCATGTGTTTTTTGGCCATTTGAATTTCTTCTTTTGAGAAAATTCTGTTTAGTTCACTTGCCCATTTCTTTATTGGTTCATTAGTTTTGGGAGAATTTAGTTTTTTAAGTTCTCTATATATTCTGGTTATCAGTCCTTTGTCTGATGTGTAGCTGGCAAATATTTTCTCCCACTCTGTGGGTGGTCTCTTCAGTTTAGAGACCATTTCTTTTGATGAACAGAAGCTTTCAAGTTTTATGAGGTCCCATTTATCTATGCTATCTCTTAGTTGCTGTGCTGCTGGGGTTTCACTGAGAAAGTTCTTACCTATACCTACTAACTCCAGAGTATTTCCTACTCTTTCCTGTATCAACTTTAGAGTTTGTGGTCTGATATTAAGATCCTTGATCCGTTTTGAGTTAATATTGGTATAGGGTGATATACATGGATCTAGTTTCAGTTTTTTGCAGACTGCTAACCATTTTTCCCAGCAGTTTTTGTTGAAGAGGCTACTATTTCTCCATTGTATATTTTTAGCTCCTTTGTCAAAGACAAGTTGCTTATAGTTGTGTGGCTTCATATCTGGGTCCTCTATTCTGTTCCACTGGTCTTCATATCTGTTTTTGTGCCAGTACCATGCTGTTTTTATTGCTATTGCTTTGTAATACAGTTTGAAGTCAGGTATCATCATACCTACAGCATTGTTCTTTTGACTGAGTATTGCGTTGGCTATTCGTGGCCTCTTGTGTTTCCATATAAATTTAACAGTAGATTTTTCAATCTCTTTAATGAATGTCATTGGAATTTTGATGGGAATTGCATTAAACATGTAGATTACTTTTGGGAGTATTGACATTTTTACTATGTTGATTCTACCAATCCATGAGCATGGGAGATCTCTCCACTTTCTATAGTCTTCCTCAATCTCTTTCTTCAGAAGTGTATAGTTTTCCTTGTAGAGGTCTTTCACATCTTTTGTTAGGTTTATACTTAGGTATTTGATTTTTTTTGAGGCTATTATAAATGGAATTGTTTTCATACATTCTTTTTCAGTTTGCTCACTGTTAGTGTATAGAAATGCTAATGATTTTTCTATGTTGATTTTATATCCTGCTACCTTGCTATAGCTATTGATGATGTCTAAAAGCTTCTGAGTAGAGTTTTTTTGGGTCTTTAAGGTATAGGATCATGTCGTCTGCAAATAGGGATGTTTTGACAGTTTCTTTACCTATTTGTATTCCTTTTATTCCTTCTTCTTGCCTAATTGCTCTGGCTAGGAATTCCAGTACTATGTTGAATAGGAGTGGAGATAGTGGGCATCCTTGTCTGGTTCCTGATTTTAGAGGGAATGGTTTCAGTTTTTCTCCATTAAGTATAATGCTGGCTGTAGGTTTGTCATATATAGCTTTTATACTGTTGAGGTACTTTCCTTCTATTCCTAGTTTTCTTAGAGCTTTTATCATGAAATGGTGTTGAATCTTATCAAAGGCTTTTTCTGCATCTATTGAGATGATCAAGTGGTTTTTGTCTTTGCTTCTGTTAATGTGGTTTATTACGTTTATTGATTTTCGTATGTTGAACCACCCCTGCATCCCTGGGATGAAGCCTACTTGGTCGTGGTGAATAATCTTTTTGATGTGTTGTTGAATTCGGTTTGCCATTATTTTGTTGAGGATTGTTGCATCAATGTTCGTTAAGGAGATTGGCCTATAGTTCTCCTTTTTGGAGGTGTCTTTGCTGGTTTTCGGATAAGTGTAATGCTGGCTTCATAAAATGTGTTTGGCAGTTTTCCTTCCCTTTCTATTTCGTGGAATAGTTTAAGGAGGGTTGGTATCAGTTCTTCTTTAAAGGTCTGATAGAATTCAGCAGAGAATCCATCAGGTCCTGGACTTTTCTTTTTGGGGAGACTCTTGATTGCTGCTTCAATTTTATTTTGTGTTATAGATCTATTCAGGTGATTAATTTCCTCTTGGTTCAGTTTTGGATGGTCAGATGTATCTAGAAATCTGTCCATTTCTTTAAGATTTTCAAATTTATTTGAATATAGGTTCTCAAAGTAGTCTCTGATGATTTCCTGGACTTCCATGGTGTTTGTTGTTCTCTCCCCTTTTGCATTCCTGATTCTACTAATTTGGGTTTTTTCTCTCCTCATTTTAGTCAGATTTGCCAGGGGTCTATCGATCTTGTTTATTTTTTCAAAGAACCAACTTTTTGTTTCATTAATTCTTTGTATGTTTTTTTTGGTTTCTATTTCTTTGATTTCAGCTCTTATTTTTATTATTTCTCTCCTTCTATTTGTTTTGGGATTTGCTTGTTCTTGTTTTTCTAGGAGTTTGAGATGTGTCATTAGGTCATTGATTTGGGATCTTTCAATCTTTTCAATATATGCACTCATGGCTATAAACTTTCCTCTCAGGACTGCCTTAGCTGTGTCCCATAGGTTCCGGTAGGTTGTGTTTTCATTTTCATTGACTTCCAGGAACTTTTTAATTTCCTCTTTTATTTCATCGATGATCCATTCCTCATTAAGTAATGAGTTATTTAGTTTCCAGCTGTTTGCATGTTTTTTGTTTTTACTTTTGTTGTTGAGTTCTACTTTTACTGCATTGTGATCAGATAGCATGCACGGTGTAATTTCTATTTTCTTATATTTGCTGAGACTTGCTTTGTGCCCTAGGATATGATCTATTTTGGAGAAGGTTCCATGGGCAGCTGAGAAGAATGTATATTGTGTAGAAGTTGGATGGAATGTTCTGTAGACATCAACTAGGTCCATTTAATCTATTGTATATTTTAGATCTTGGATTTTTTTATTGATTTTTTGGTTGGATGACCTATCTATTGATGATAATGGGGTGTTAAAGTCTCCCACAACCACTGTATTGGCGTTTATATATGCTTTTAGGTCTTTCAGGGTATGTTTGATGAAATTGGGTGCGTTGACATTAGGTGCATACAGGTTGATGATTATTATTTCCTTTTGGTCTATTTCCCCTTTTATTAGTATGGAATGTCCTTCTTTATCTCATTTGATCAATGTAGGCTTGAAGTCTACTTTGTCAGAGATAAGTATTGCTATTCCTGCATGTTTTCGGGGGCCATTGGCTTGGTAAATCTTCTTCCAGCCTTTCATCCTAAGCCTATGCTTATTTCTGTTGGTGAGATGGGTCTCCTGTAAGCAACAAATTTTAGGATCTTCCTTTTTAATCCATTTCATCAAGCAATGCCTTTTGATGGGTGAATTAAGTCCGTTAACATTAAGCATTAGTACTGATAGGTATGTGGTGATTCCTGTCATTTAGTTGTCTTAGTTGTTTGAAGGTTTGATTGCATGTACCTAAGTTGAGGTTACTCTCTACTGTCTTGCTCTTTCTTTTCCTGTGGTTTGGTGCTGCCTGTCTTTTCATGGTTAAGTTGGGTTTCACTTTCTGTGTGCAGTATCCCTTGCAGAATCTTTTGTAGTGGTGGCTTTGTGGTCACATATTGTTTTAGTTTCTGCTTATCATGGAAGACTTTTATTGCTCCATCCATTTTGAATGATAGTTTTGCTGGGTAGAGTATCCTGGATGGGTTGAAGTTATTTACATTCAGTGCCCAGAAGATCTCACCTCATGCTCTTCTTGCTTTTCATGTTTCTGTTGAGAAGTCTGCTGTGATTTTGATGGGTTTACCTTTGTATGTTACTTGTTTTTTCTCTCTTATAGCCTTCAATATTCTTTCCCTAGTTTCTGAACTTTTTGTTTTAATGATGATATGTCGTGGGGTAGTTCTATTTTGATCTGGTCTGTTTGGTATTCTGGAGGCTTCTTGCATCTGTATGGGAATAGATTTCTCTAGATTTGGGAAATTTTCTGTTATTATTTTGTTGAATATATTATGCATTCCCTTTGCTTGCACCTCTTCTCCTTCTTCGATGCCCATGATTCTCAAGTTTGGTCTTTTGATGGAGTTGGTGAGTTCTTGCATTTGCTTTTCACAGGTCTTGAGTTGTTTAATTCATAGTTCTTCAGTTTTTCCTTTAATTACCATTTCGTCTTTAAGATCTGAGATTCTGTCTTCTGTTTGTTCTATTCTGCTGGATTGGCCTTCCGTTTTGTTTTGCAGTTCTGTTTCGTTCTTTTTTCTGAGATTTTCCATATCCTGGGTGGTTTCCTTTTTAATGTTGTCTATTTTTGTCCTGAGTTCATTTATCTCTTTATTAATCATGTTCTCTGTTTCACTTTGGTGTTTATACAGTGCTTCTATGGTTTCCTTTATTTCTTCTTTTGCTTTTTCAAATTCTCTATTTTTGTTGTCTTGGAATTTCTTGAGTGTCTCCAGTACATTTTGGTTGACCCTATCCAGTATCATCTCTATAAAATTCTCATTGAGTACCTGTAGCATGTCTTCTTTTAAGTTATTCTTGTGGGCTTCATTGGGTCCTTTGGCATAGTTTATCTTCATTTTGTTGGAGTCTGGATCTGAGTATCTGTTTTCTTCATTTCCCTCTGGTTCCTGTACTAATTTTTTGCTGTGGGGAAACTGGTTTCCCTGTCTTTTCTGTCTTCCCGTCATTGCCCTTAGTGTTATTACTGCCCCTGTACTGTGTGCAATTAAGTATTTTCTAGCTTGTAATAATAACAATGGTAATATTTAGAATGGAAGGGTGAGAGAAGATGGAAAGCAAAGAAGTTAAAGAAAAAGGGAGAAACAAATAAACAAGTAGGAAAAAACCAAAGGATCAAACAAAAAAGTTTCAAAGATATAAACAGGGAACGTTAGTGTACTAATCGACAGTAAGCTGAACAGGCATTAGAGAGACAGAGAGAGGATTGAAAATAAAAATAGAAAGAATAAAGATAAGAGTAAAAATAAAAAATAAGTAAATGAAAGAAAAAAATATATAAATAAAATAAAATAAAACAAAATGAAAAATAGAAAATAAAAAAACCCTCCAAGTTCAAATGCAATGAAGTTTCAGTCTTAATAATTTTGGTGTCCATCTCAGCCTCCAATCCTGGAGATGATGCCTCAGATGTTGTTCTGTAGTTGTCTCATCAAAGGGGACACATAAAGTAGAACAAAACTGCACACAAAAAAAAAATCCACAAAGTGTCCCAAGTTCAAATGCAATACAGTTTCAGTAAGTTTTTCAGCATGCAAGTGTAGTTCGGTTGTTTTCTCATCAAAGGTAGGGGGAGAGAAAAAAAAGAGTCTGGAGACAGTTCTGTGAATGGCTATCTGAGGCTGTGGCTTGCCTGCCCACTGCTGTCAGCCTGCTGTTGCTGGGGGCATTATTTATGCAGATCTCTGGGGTGAGCTTAGCACTCACCTCGCCCCGCAGCTTTGTTTACTCAGTTTTCCTGTGCGCGAGCTACTGCTATAAGCTTTCCCCTTTCCAAGCACACTGGGGGAGGTGACACTGCACCTGCTTTCTCAGGCCTGCGTGTTTGTTTACAGCTCACGTGGGAAGTGGGTCTTCCCCATCTCCTGTGGAGTTTTCCTCCCACTGCCGTTTTTACAAACTTTCCCACTCCTGCTTGCTGGGTGTGTGCTGCTGCTCCTTGTCCGCATCTTCCCAAGCCGTGTGGGTGTGGGCGAATGGCCAGGGGTCCTCCTGGTTTCTCCATTTAACGTGAAGTGAAGATTCTCTGTGCCGGCTGGAGGTGTGGAGGGGTCAAAGTTTTGCCTCTTCTCCACATCTGAATTTCTTACCTGTGTCATTTTTCTTCTCTGAAGAACTTCTTTTTAACATTTTCTGCAAGGCAAGTCTATTGGCAACAGGGTCCCTCTGTTTTTTGATTACGAATGTCTTTATTTCTTCTTCATTTTTGAAGGATAATTTCATTGGGGACAGAATTGTAGGTTGATGTTTTTATCTTTAACACTGAGTATTGCACTCCTCTCTTCTTGCTTGCTTGGTTTCTGAGAAGTCGTATGTAATTATCATCATTACTTCTCTATAGGTAAAGAGCTTTCCTTCTCTGCCTTCTTTCAAATTTTTTTTTCATTATTTTTGGAAGCTATGGAATGTTTTGAAATGATTACTTTTCCCCTTTCCCTTCCAGAAGCATCAGGGATTTTTTTCCTGTCATGCATACTGTGAGAACCTGATAAAGCTCCTAACAGTAAAACTCACAAATGTATGGGAACCTTCTATAACTAGGATCCTCCTTAAGTTTTTAACTCTCACACTTGTTCATACAAAGTCTCCGCAATTTCTCAATTATGGTTTAGGTTTTCCTACTGAGTACTGTTCCCTCAGAGGCTTTTGCTTATGAGTTTTTGCTCTGAGTATTTCATGATACTCTGTATTTGACTGTCTTTATCTCCAGTTTTGGAGGCTGTACTTTGACCTCACTTTTCTAATGACTCTAAAAAGAAAGGACTTTTCAGTTGTTGAGTTTTTTACTCATTAAAATGCAGCATCAACTTCCAAGCTCCTTACATGGTAGAGTGGAAATGGGTCATCTTCTTGAATTTTGTACGTGTTTGCTTCAATCTGTTTATGTATCTTACTGTGCAGGGAAGAGTCCAGGGTGTGAATTTCTGAAGTAAAGGATTCATGGTTTTGACAACCTGAGGAAGACTGCAGGTACTAAATTAAGCAAGAGTTTAAAAATGGCCTTTTGAGAAGACTTCTGGTTCCATCAAGATGGGCCCAGGATCTCACTTATGAAAAGTAGACATAATATACACCCCCAAAAAATAAGGATAAGAGGGCTTTAAGAGGCAAGAAATACTTGGATTACCTAGGGATCTCAAGTCTTAAGGAAAGACAGGATGGTAAATTTCCTTGTTTCCTCCCAAATCTAGAAAGGGTACTGCAGAAGCCCGCAGCCCAGCATCATGAACAGACACAGACAAAACAAAGATCCAAAGAAAGCTTATTTTCCCTCACCAGAAAGGGAAAAGAATAGCCTAACAGCCAAAAGCCTTATTGGCAACATGTGACCTAGGCAAGTCAAACACTGGTAGAACAACCAGACTCTCCCTTCCCCCAGCACAGTTTGTTAGTGCCAACCAGAGAGTTGATCTTCCACCCCCACCCTTAACCATGGAAGTAGGAAGCATCTCTCCAATACCCAAGAAGATGGGTTTGGCAGTCCTGACTAGGGAATTGACCTTTCATCCCTTGCCTGGTAGAAGCAGGCAGTGCTCCAAAGTGCTACTCAGGTAGAGTCAGCAGATTAGATTGACCACTCCTCTTTCCCCACACATAGTCAGTGGCAATGAGGTAGTAGGAGTTGGTCCCCACTCTCACTGGGAACTTATCAGTGTAGCAAGGGCAGAGCTGAACTTCCACTCTTTCATTTGCAACAAAGCCATGTTTTGCCATGGTGGTATCAGTATAGCCTAGAAAGGCACTGCTTACTTAAAAAAAGAGAAAGATTAAGTGCAATTCAGAATCTAATAATATGCTATCCAAAATGTCCAGGATATTTAAAAAAATCATTCATCCATGAGGAAAAATCAAAACACGAATAAGAGAGGCAATCAACAGTGTCAAATGATGAGATGAATCAAATGTTGGAGTTATCTAAAAACGATATTAAAATATTCATAAAATACTTCAGCAATGATTTATAAATTCTCTTAAAACAAAAATTTAGAAATTCAACAGAGAAAGTGACGTTACCAAAAGAACTAAATGAAAATTAGACTGAAAAGAACAGTAAATAAAATTAAAAATGTGCTGTTTGTGCTAAATAGTAGGATGAAAATAAAAGAAGCCAGAATCAGTGAATCTAAGGACATACCATAGAACATACCCAATCTAAACAACAGAGAGAAAATAGCCTGGGGAAAAAGTGAATAGTCTCAGAGCTCTGTGAGATACTTAAAAATGGGGAAAAAAGGATTCAAAGAAATAGTAGCTGAAATTTCCCCTAACTTGGCACAATATGTGAGCCTACAGATTCATGAAGCTGAACAAATCCCAAATAGGGTAAACCCAAAGAAATCTATGTTAAGGCACATGACTATTAAATGAATGAAAACTGAAGATAAAAAAATATCAAAAGGAAGTAAAAGTAAATGATACTTATAAGAGGAATATTGATTTGAATGACAGTAGATTTTTAACCAGAAACTATGGAAGCCAAAGAAAATGGCATAACATTTTTCAAGTACTAAAAGAAAACAGTTGTCATCCCAGAATCCTATGTCCAGTGGAAATAGCTCTCAGTGATGAAGGAAAATCAAGGAACCTCATCTAAGAGAATTTATCCTCAAAAGACCAATAAAAAAATGGGTAAAGATGGTCATGGTGGTACATGCCTATTATCCTAGCACTTGGAAGGCTGAGGCAGGAGAATCATGAGTCCAAGGTCTGCCTAGCTGCAGAGTGAGTTTGAGGCTAGCCTGGGCTCTATAGCAAGACCCTGCCCTCAAAACGAACACAAGCAAAAATGATTACAGAACATGTCTAAGCAGAAGGGAAATGATAAAAGAAGGAAACATGGAACATCAAGAAGGAAAAAAGAACACAGCTATAAAAAATACATATAATAGGTTTTCCTTTTCCTTTCAAGTTCTTTAAATTTCTAAATTGATGGTAGAAACAAAAATTGTAACTTTTTTTGGCTTTATTTTTTGTTTTGACAGTATTGTGGTTTGAACTCAGGGCCTTGCACTTACTAGGCAAGTGCTATACACTTGAGCCATGTCCTAGCCCTTTTTGCTTTAATTTTTTTTTTTTAGGTAGGGGCTCATAGTTTTGCCCAAGTCAGCCTAGGACCTTGATTCTCCTACTTCTTCCTCCCAAGTAGCTGGGTCTATAAGTGTGCACATCCACACCCAGCTCTATAACACTGTTTGATGCACTTCTAAGTGCATGGACATAGTTAAGACAATTGCATTGTAACAGGGATGGCAATGATGTAAAGGAAGGTAAAGTTTCTATACTTATCTTGAACAGGTAAAATGATGACTTCAGTAGACTGTGATGAAATTATATAATATAAATGAGAGCAGCCACTAAATCTATACAAAGAGATACATTTAAAAGTACTACTGTAGGGGAAGAGGAGAGTTATTGTTTAATAGGTACAAGTTTCTGTTTGGGATGATGAAAAATTCCTATAAATGGATAGTGGTGACAGTTGCACAATAACACACAGGATGACAGGAAAAAGAATTAGATAAATGAAAAGAAATAGAACATACAAAAACTAAAATGCCATACTTAAGCCCCACACATCAATAATTACATTAAATATAAATATACACTTGTAAATATATCAATTAAAAGATGAAATTGACCAAGTGAATTTAAAATAATGACTCAACTACATGAGATCTATAATAAGCTCATTCCAAATATAACATTAAGGGCAGATTGAATGTACAAAAATACATAAAAATGTTATAAGAAAGCAAGAATAGCTATATTAATATCACATGAAGAAGACTTCAGAGCAAAGAAAAGTACCAGAGACACAGGTAGACATTATATCACAAAAAGATCAGTCTACCAAGAAGCATAGAAATCAAAATAAGATATTTACTAGGTAATAATGCTACAAAATATGTGGGGAAAAAACTGATAGAACTGAAAGGAGAAATAGTTCAATCCAAAATATAACTGTACAGATAAATGAGCTGCTGGGCTGTGTAGAAAATATTGTCTAAATGTTGCCAAATACTGACTTTGTAAAGGGGATATCAAGCTGCTGTTTATTAATCTGAATGTCTTAAAAGCATTCTTGCTTGCTCTCTCTGTTATAAGTGATGTCTTAGCCAGTCCTGAGTTTTTCCATCAACCTAATTTTAATATATGGTATTTTTGTATGTCAAACTGGTGTCTAGTCCTTTGTATATGTGGTAATGTTAATTTTATGACTACTGTTGAAACACATTTGCTATGATTAAAATTCAAAATGATTTCAAATAGAGAAAAAAATTATAACTGGAGAAAAAAAATTATAACTGCTGAAATTATAACTTCAGCACCCCTCTATCAATAATTGATATTGGTTATTGAACAACTAGACAGAAAATCAGTAAGGATATGGAAAAACTCAACAATAAGGATATAAAACTCCAAATCACCAACAACCAGTAGGACCAAAGCATTGATTGTTTACAGACTTGATCAGAGACATTATAGAATGGCCACCCAACAATGCACATTCTTGTGTGTGTGTATGTGTGTGTGTGTGTGTGTGTGTGTGTGTGTGTGTGTGTGTGTGTGTGTGTGAAGAAGGAGAGTTCATTGAGATAGAAAAGTAGCAAAGAGTAGTGCTTCCAAGCTGGGAGGGGTCCCAAGAGAGAGTGGCCAAAACATTATAGGACTTTCTTTTTCTTTCTTTCCTTCTTTTCTTTTCTTTTTTTTTTTTTGTAATACTGGGGTTTGAACTCAGGGCCACACGCTTGCTTTGCAGGCACTCCACCACTTGAGCCACTTCACCACTACACATTCTTTCCAAGTGCTTATGGAACACATACTGAGATAGATCATATATTGGGCAATAAAACAAACTTTAATAAATTTAAAAGAATTGAAATGAAAGCCAGGAGTGGTGGCATATATCTGTAATATGCATTTAGGAGTTAGAGGAAGGAGGACCATGAGTTTTAGGCCAGCCTGGACTATATAATGAGACCCTCTCTCTCAAAAAAAATTAAGATCATACCAAGTATGTGCCAATTATGTTCTCTGAGCACAGTGGAATCAAACTAGAAATAAATAGTTGAAATATAACAGGAAAATATATAAACAATGAGAATTATCTAGAACCATAATGCATGGGTCAAAGAGGAAGTTTCACCTCAAGAAACAAGAAAAGAGCAAAATTAACCCAAAGAAAGCAGAAGGAAATAGTAAAGAAGAATATATCAATGAAACTGAAAACAAAACAAAAAAAGCAATAGAGAAAATTCACAAAAATTAACAAACTTCTAGCAAGACTGACAAACATACTAGTTACTGATAGCAGAAATGAAACAAGGGTATCACTGCAGTCCTTCAGACTTCAGAATAAAAAGGGAATACTACTATAACTCTACACATATAAATTCAACAACTTAGATAAAATGAACTAGTCCCTGGAAAACACAAACTATCACAACTCACTCAATATGAGTTGCACCCTAAAGCTATTAAGGTAATCAAATTAATAATTTCAAAACTTTTAAAAAGAAAAAAACAGAGACCTCTGAACTCTGAATTCTTTAAAGAATTTTGCCAAACCTTTAAAGAATTAATGCCAATTCTATAAATCTCTTCCAAGAAATATGAGCGAAGCAATACTTCCCAATTCATTTTATGATGGTATATTACTATAATATCAAAAACAGACAAGATAGTACACAAAAAATGATATGCCAATGTTTCTCACTAATTTAGTTGCAAAAATACTCATGAGGCTGGGGCATAGTTTAGTGGTAGAGTGTGTGCTTAGCATGCTTGGGGCCGTTTCAGCCCCCAGTATGCACATACACACATACACACTCACACATAATGAAATACCAGTGAATCTAGTCTATCAATATATAAAAATAATTACATACCATGACCTAGTGGGGTTTATTCAAATAAGTGGAGAAACATACCATGTTCATGAGTTGGAAGACTCAGTATAGTAAAAATCAGTTCTCCCCAATTGACTGCATTTGATTTAATGCCATTCTGATGAGAATTTCAGCAAGGTGTTTTGTAGCATAGACAAACACTGTAAAATTTGTGTGGAAAAATTCAGATCCTAGAATAGCTTAAAGCAATTTTGAAAAAGAAGAATAAAGTGGGAAGAATAACTCTAGTCTTAATACTAGTTCTACAATAACTACAGTAACCACCACTTTGGTATTCACACGGGCATAGACACATACATCAGTAGACTAGAACAGAAAAATACAGGAATGGGCCCACACAAATATACCCATGCAATTTTTGACAAATGTGCAAAAGCGATTCAGTGGAAGATGGATAGCCTTCTCAACAAATGGTGCTAGTATAATTGGCACTGATAGAAAAGAACCTCACACTTTTTATAAAAATTAATTCAAAATAGATCACCAACTTAAACGTAACACATTTAATATAAAAGAGTTGTTTGTTTTTGAGATGGGGTCTCACTATGTAGTCCGGGCTGGCCTTGAACCCTTTGATCCTCCCACTTCAGCTTCCCAAGTGCTGAGATCACAGGTATGCATCACCATGCCCAGCAAATGTAAGGCTTAAGAAAAAAAATCAGCGAAAATCTTTCGTATCTAGGGTTAGGCAAAGAGTTCGGTAATCTCATACCAAAAGACAATGCATAAAATGAAAATGTGATTAAACTGAACCTCATTGAAATTAAAAGCTATTGCTATTCAAAAGATCCTATGAAGAGACTGGAAAAAAACAATGTATAGACTGAAAGAATATTTTGCAAACCACATAGCTGACAAAATTCTTATATCTAGCTGGGTACTGGTGGCTCGCACCTGTAATCCTAGCTGCTCAGGAGGCAGAGATCAGAATGATCACGGTATAAAGCCAGCCCAGGCAAATAGTTCTTGAGACCCTACCTCAAAAAAAAAAAATCACAAAAATGGGGCTGGTGGAGTGGCTCAAGGTGAAAGCCCCTGAGTTCAAATCCTAGTACCAAAAAAAAAAAACCCTCATATCTAGGATATATAAGCAATTCCACAAACTCAACAATGAAAATTAGTTCTAATAAGAAAATTGCTAGAAAAAAAGTAGAACGTACAGTTCACTAAAAAGAATACGCAAATGGTTAATGCACACATGAAAAGATGTTCAACAAAATACAGAATTAAGCCATGATGAGCTGTTACTACGTACCTGTCAGGATTGGAAAATAAAATAGAGTGATATACCAAATGCTGCTGAGGATGCAGAGATATTGGGACCACTCATACATTGCTGGTGAGAGTGTGAAATCACTCACTCTAAATCAAGCATGTCAGTATCTTAGTAAATTAAACATGACACTTATGCAACCCAGCAATTACTTTCTTAGGCATTTATTTATTCCAGGAGAATGAAAATTTAAGTTCCCACAAAAGTCTACACACAAATGCTCATATAATCTATATTTGTAATAACCCCAAACAAGGAACAACCAAATGTCCTTCAGTGGGTAAGTGGCTAAACAAACTGGGACATGGTAGCATGGACTAGTGCTCAGCAATCAATCAGAATGAACTATTGAGAAACAAAACGACAAAGATGGATCCCAAGGGAATTATTCTGAGTTTAAAAAGCCAGTCTCAAGAGACTGTCTTTCACAGCATTCTTGAAATGACACATGTGTAGAGATGGAGAACAGATTGGTGGTTACCAGAGATCAGGGGACAGTGGGCAGGGGGGATGGAAGTGATTGTGGCTACAACACATGGCATGAGGGATCTTGTGATGGGACTGTTCTCTATCTTGATTTTGGTACACACACAATTCTACTTGTGATAAAATTGCATAGGAGTAAATACACACAAGTGTACAGAAAACTGAATAAATTCAATGGATTGTATCAAGATTAGTTTCCTAATTGTGATATTGTACTATAGTCATGCAAGATGTTATCATTGGGAAAAACCTAGTGAAGGGCATGTAGGATCTATGCATTTTTTCAACTGTATGAAAATATACAAATATCTCAAACCATTTTTAAATGGCCTTTTAAGGATAATTATGAGGGAAAAAGGCAACTGCTCTTTTCAATGTCTCTAATAACTGTATGTACAGCCTCTTCTCAGTGTTCTTGGTGGACCCTGGTTTAATATTTTTCAGTGATTAATTCTGTTACATTTAATTCCCTTTTTTTGCTCTCCCAATTTTTCCTATCAAATAGTCAACAGGATATTTGGGTCTGATGCAAGATTATTTAGTTACATTTAAATATAGAAAGTTAATTGTGATTCTCAAGCTTGTGGCTGGTACTCCCCACTGTCCTAAGGGCAGTGGACTGCATTGTGGTTGTGACCTCCTGAGTGGATAGCATGTGAGCACTGTATAAACCGTGTGCTTCTTTCCCTGCAAAAGATAAATGCCTCCATTACTAATCCTTTAAATCACCTCATTTAAACAAATGAGGTGATTTTTCTGCTCAACTCTTTCTGAGCCATTGGTTCACAATCAGGTATAACATTTTTCTGAAAAAAAAGGAATGGCTTACTAAGACCCAGAAAGGACATTGTTTAGCAATAGAAATGAAGGTTAGAATATGATGAAGACAATAGTAACTGACTATAAATATTTGAAAGGAATGGTAACATACGTTCTTTGCAAGTACAATGTCTGTGTGTGCTCTCATATCTTAGCATATGCTATTCTATCTGCCTGGAATGCCTTCCCTCCACCTTTCATGTCCTGCTTAGTCTGAGCATCCTTCTGACCTATTATTTACAGGTGCTACCTTTCTCTATGCTTATACCACTTCCGTAAAGTATGTAAACTTCTATGTAGTATGTAAAATGGAATAAGGCAGTACCATATAGCAATTAGGAACTTGAAGCCAGTTGTGGCGGTCCATGTCTTGTAAACCCAGCACTTAGGAGGCTGAGGCAGAAGGATTGCAAGTTTGAGGCCAGCCTAGGCTACATAATGAGATCCTGCTTAACCAAAAAAAAAAAAAAAAAAAAAAAAAAAAGAAAAGAAAAGAAAAAAGTTAAAAAGGGACTTGGACTCTGGCACCAAACTGAGTTTGAATCTCAGCTCCATTAGCAAGATTTTTTCCTTTTTTTTTTGGCAGTATTTCAGTTTGAACTCAGGGCCTCATGCTTGAGCTACCACTTGAGCCACTACACCAGACCTATTTTGTGCTAGGTATTTTCAAGGTGTGGTCTCACAGTCTATCTGCCCAGGCTGGCTGCAAACCGTGATCCTCCTGATGTTTGCCTCTTGAGTAGCTAGGATTACAGGTATGAGCCACCAGTGCCTGGCTGAGTTATTTAATTTCTTGTTGCCTCAATTTCTTCCTCTAACAAATGACAATAACCATAATATTTACCTCATAAGGTGACTGTGAAGATTAAATTAATACTAAGAAAAGTACCTGACATAAACACTATGTGTACTAAATTTTATTTTTATTTATATGTTTATTTCACATAATTAGACTATAAGCTTTAGGACAGTGTAAATTATTTATTGCTTTAAGTTATTCCAAAATTACTCTAAAACTCAATGCCTTAACACTGTCTCTCATTTTCAGTGGGTCAGGAATCTAAGAGCACTTACTGAGTCACTCACAGGCTGCAGCTCTTCACTGTTGGCTGGACCCACTGTCGTCTGAAGGCTCAACTGGAGGAGAGTCTGTTTCCAAGCTCATTTGCATGGTTTTTTGGCAGGATCAAGTCCTCATGAGTCACTGGACTTGGTCTCAGTTCACTAGTGTTGTTCAGAGGCCACCTTTTGTTCTTTGCCACATAGTCTTCTCTGTAGGGCACTTACAACAGTGCAGCTGACTTCCCTCAGAATAAGCAACAAGAGGGTGAGCAAGACAGAATTCACCCTGTCTTTACAGATGAATCTCAGAAGTGACTCACCTTTTTGTAATGCTGCTTGTTAGAAGCCAGTCATTAGATTCAGGCCACAGTCGAGGTGAGGGAATTATACAATAGCAAGAATAAGAGAAGACAGGGTCACTAGAGGAGGTCAGGTCTTAGAAACTGTGGACTATAATCTGTCTTCTGGACCCAAGGATTAAGATTCCACCCATGCTCAAATATACTTTCTGACTCCCTAAGTCCCCTAAATTTTTACCCCTTTATAGTAGAAAAATGTGTCTTATTCATATTTATAACCACATTTTCTTATTGATCTGAACAAAAAGAAAAAGATAATATTCTTCACCATGAAAGAAAAGTATAGAATTTCTTGTCATTATAAATTTTATAAATCAAAATATAATGAATTAAATTTCTGTTAGCTGCAATTTTGAATGTCCTGATGCTTTGGACAATTTAATAACTACATTTTAAACATTCTTCATTCTGTTTCACTGCCATGTTTAATTTGAGTATGAAAATATCACAAGAGATCAGAAGGTAGAATGTAATCATACAACTTAAGTTTCAATAAGTTCATGCATATAATTCTGTTTATAGCTGGGTTTATGATGCCAAGGAACATGGATAATTTATCTTCCTTTTCCCAAATCAACTCCTCATTGCAGGTGTCTGATAAGATATAACCAACCAAAACTTTGTTGCCTGGAGTAGAACTTTCCAGCCATTTCCAAGACATCTCTCCAATTTCTAGATATAGATGTATGCAACTTTAGTGTCCTTGTCCTGTGACATGAAAGGAAGGGAGTGGGTATATGCCATCTATATGTCCCTTTGCTCTCTAACCCACTTCTTCATGACACATTTTCCTATACGTGAGCAAACGTCACAGAACCAATTGCTTTTCCATAGAGCCTTTGGCTTGGGTCATCAGCAGCCTTTTCAATGAAGAGTTGAGTTCAGTGCCTTGAAGTAAACCAGATTAATTGAACTTGAAATCAATAGGTCTCTCAAGGTAAATACAGTTGTTCCTCAGTATCTGTGGAGTATTGACTCCAGGATTCCCAAGGATACCAAAATCTGTGATGCTCGAGCTCCTTATACAAAATAGTATCAAATTTGCATGTCACCTACATACATCTTCCCTTATATTTTACTTCATCTCTATAGATAAGTTATAATACCTAATACAATGTAAATATTATGTAAGCAGTTATTGCACTGTGTTATTCGGAGAATAACAAGGAAAAAGGTCTAAAATGACAGAGGTCAATTTGGGAAAGTGACCGGGAAGTAGTGAAGAGGTCAGGTAGAGATGAATCAGTTCCGGTTGTAATACACTTGTGCATGGAAACAATGCTAGGAATCTCTCTGTATAGCTATCTTTATCTCAACTAGCAAAAACGCTATGTCTTTCTTATTATTGCTTATGTCTACTCTTCAACAAAATTAGAAAAAAGGGCAGAACAGGTTCTGCCTGGAAGTGAGAGGGGGTCGGGGGGGAGAGAGAGGGTGCAGGGGGCAGTGGGGAAAAATGGCCCAAACAATGTATGCACATATGAGTAAATGAATTAAAAAAAAGGAAAAAGGTCTATACCTGTTCAGTGTAGATAAAATTTTCTCCCATTTTCTATATCATATATCAGGGATAAAGATCTTAGTATCCTATTTTTACTCTTGTCAAAAAAAAATGATGTTTGGATAAAATGTTTTTTAAAATGAGAAATTATAAAAGAAGCTATTCACAAAACAGTGAATAGGCCTGCCCATAAATGACACAGCCTACTGAAATAGCACTTCCAGTGGTCACCATGCACTGCCCACTTACTAAATCCAGTAACCTACCTTATCCCTCTCACTATTGATCCAATTGTTCTGGAAACTGCTTCCTGGCATAAGCCTTCAGTTCTGATCTAAATTGGTTTCCTTTAAAAAATTTTTTTTGGTGGTAGTGGGTTTGAGCTCAGGGCTTTGCTCTTGCTAGGCAGGTGCTCTGCCACTTAAGCCCTGCCTCCCCCAGTCTCTTCATTTTCTCTGCTCACATTCTTCTTGCTTCTGCCCCATCTTTCTGCAAATCAAATGTCTTCCTCTCAGTACTCTGAAGTCTGATTTTCCTTGAAGCCTCTCACTTCCTGGGAGCCCTCTTGTGGATTTCTCTTGTAGATTAAACTGTCACTGCTTATTTTGCTTCTTAACCAAATACTGCCTACCACAAAACTGTCACCTCAGGATATTTGTTTTGCAAGTTCAGACTTTTGGAGATTAAGTAGATTATAAAGTGGAGTTAGTCCTGCAGATGCTGTACGACGTCATCAAGAGGCAGTAAACGGTGCCCACACATTCCCAGGACTTAAGGGTATAGGAGCAGAAGAATATATGTGTTGAATTAGACGGTGCATTTCTGCCTGACCTTATATCAGAATTAAAATTCCAAACACAGTAAAGAAACAAAGCTAGGCATGGTAGTACACTCCTGTATTCCCAACTGAGGCAGGAGAGTCATGAGCTTGAGGCCAGTCCGTACTACATACTGAAACCCTGCCACTAAAGAAAGAAAAAGAAAGGAAGGAAGGGGGAGGAAGAGAGGGAGAAAGGAGAAATAAAAGCACCTGCAGGCAAATACTCACCTATAGCTTAAGTTTTTATTATACATATGTGTGCATGCATGTGCATTTGTATGCATTCTGTGACTCAGGTATTTCTTTTATTAGTATTTCTTAATCATTTCTCGTACTTATTTTCAAAATCTCCTAAATTTTTACTTTCAGTACTTTTGTGGGCAGTTTTCTCAAGTTTACTACCTTTTCTGGCACCAGTTTTATGTGACTGCTCATGAGACTCAGAAGTAAAATATTCATGCTTCATAGTGAAATTGCAGTAACAGTAACAGGTTTTTACTACTCTTCTGTGGGCAGCTTGTCAGTAATTTTCCAGCTTCTCCCTTTTTTCTCCAGCCATCGCTTCATATAAAACATACAAGTCAGGAACCAAAAGTGCTTGTATATTTTCCACCAAATATAGATTAATATCCAACCACAAAGGAAAATTAATTTGACTTAATTTTACTCTCTCATGACTGTTTGAGGCAAAAAGCCAATTTGGCAATTTTCATTTGCTGACCTAAGTTACTAATATAACAACTTTTTCATGTGTTTCTTGGCATGTAAGTGTGTGTGTGTGTGTGTGTATTTTATTTCATGATTTGCTTCATATCATTTTTAGGTGACAGAATCTCCTTTGGGGGAAAAGTAACTGGTTTTGTCGTACTCAATAACTAAAGTGCATGTTTCTATTCAATTTTCTCTTCCTTGCGTTGCTCCCATCTTAGCACCAGTGTTTAAACAGTACAGTAGTACTGAATTAAAATTCTGTTCTGTAGTATAAAAATTAAAATGTATCAGTGCATTGCCTGTTACAAAAAGTTCTATTACTTACTATTACTATTAATCCTGATTATATAAATTTCATTTGTTGGAAACTGCACAATTTCTCAACACATTAACCTTACATAAACACAAACACACAAAAGGAGAAAGTGTCATAAGAGACTCCATTGTCTTCCTGTTATCAGAGTCTTAAATTAAGGAAGTGCCTAAACTCCATGACTCAACAAACTATTGGAAAATAAGTGATAAAGCATCGATCTGACAGCTTCTAAGAATGAAAGGTCTGGCACAGTTTGCTGGGCTGGTTTTCCTCTCCTATTACCCAGCCCTCTGTGCCCAGAAAGAGTTTGGAGCAAATGCTATGGTTAACAAGTTGTCCCAAAACCTAACAGATTAAAACAAGCGTTTATTACTTTCACACAGTTTCTGACATTCAGGAACCCAGGAGGGGCTTGCTGGGTGGGTATTTCTGGCTCAGGATCTGAAAAATAGGTGATTCTTTTTATTATATATAAATACATATGTATATATCATACATATAAATCGTATATATACATAATTATTTATATATAATAAATAGTAGTGAAATAGAGTCTGATTATGTAGTCCATGCTGTCTCAAAACAACTCCAGTAGGCCCCACCCTGCTAAAGGATTCACCACCTGTAACACTATTGGTACTACTGATTGAGGATGAACCTTTTACTACATGAGCCTTTGAGGGACATTCCAGGTCCAAACTATAGCATAGCATAGATATTTTCAGATTTTGGAATAGTTGCATATGCATTATAACTTTGGAGTAATTATATGTACATACATCTCTGGGATACAACCCATTTGTCTCATATACACCTTATAAGTGAAGCCTGAAGATAATTGTATACGTTGTTAATAATTTTGTGCCTGAAACAGAGTTTGTGTATTGCAACTGTAAGAGCTGGAAGGGTCTTTTTTTCTCTTTGGGGATGCCGAATAAACTGAGTGCTGCATGCCAGTGTTTTGACTGCAACCTGTCATGTGAGGTCAGATGTGGAATTTTCTACATTAATTCTCAAAGTTTTGGGTTTGGAGCATTTTGGATTTTAATTTTCAGATTAAGGATGCTCAACCTGTGTTGTAATAATTGTTGGGTGTCACAAACATGATTAATTTTTACATTTTATGTTTTTAAAAAGAATTGCGTCCAGGCATAGTGGTTCATGCCTATAATTCCAGCTACTTGGGAGGTGTAGGTAAGGGAAATCACAGCCTGAGGCTGGCCCCGGCAAAAGTGCAAAACTCTAGCTGAGCAGCAAACTAAAAGCAAAAGAACGGAGGGTGTGGTTCAAATGGTAAAGCACTTGCAAGACCCGGAGTTCATCCACAGTCCCACCAAAAATAAATTTAAAAAAGAATTGTAATTGACAGGGCTGATACAATACTTGGTACTGAGGTGGGGAGACATCATGTGATTATTTGGCCACATAGAGGTTCTCTAGCAGTTTTTCTCCTCGGAAGGAACTCTCAAAATGTTTCCAGGTCACAGGGAACCACTGCATATGAACCATTTTATTTACAGCTCACAGTACACTAGCATGATCAGTAAGTTGTAGATATTACAATCTAATAATAATTGCCAATTCTCTTTTGAGTTCAGAATGACATATTTTTCTGAGGATCTGTTTAATTTAGTGCTTATTAACTTACCATTTTTGTGTGGATTCTCCAACCAACAAAAAATACTCATTCATTATCCCTACTTGACATAAATCTGAAATTCTTATCACAAATTCTTGCTAAATGAGTTTATAATTAAGTTGATATGTAGTATATACTATATTCAGCAGTAGTTATTTTCCTTATTTAAAATTAAATTGTCTTTTTAATCATCTGTTCTTTGGTTGAAATTAGCTTACCTTTCTTAAAATAAATATCCTTAGTGCCTTTCATAAAATTTTAAAACTTTTATGGTAAATATAAAACATTTTTGTTAAATTACAAGCATAACCAGGTTGATAAAGACAAAGGTCACATGTTTTCTCTCATATGTGGAAGATAGATCCAAATGCAAACACAAGCATTCATACACACAGATACACACACACACACACATACACACACACACACACACACACACACACAGGAGACTCACACATATGAGTGAGCCTGTTAGAGGAGACTAAGGGAGAAGGAAAAGAAGAAAAGAATAATAGGGAGTGAATAATGTTGAAATACATCACATCACATCTATGTAGGAACAAAACACCCAAAATGCTGAGAACTGTTGAACGATACAGGACACGGGAAAGGGTAAGGAAATTAAAGAGGGGGTTGACTGACTAAAGTACAATATATTTACAGGTAAAATACCAAGGCAAAACCCCACTGAACAATGAACAGACATTAAAACAATGAAAGGCAGGAATATGAAGCAACTCATCTTAAGGGAAGGGTGAGGGCATGAGCAGAGGATAAATGAAGAGGGGAATGGAGAGTGAATATGGCTGAGGCACTCCCTATCTATGTACCTCATTTCTAGAAGGGGAGTGGGAGAAGAGGGAGATTAATGGAGGTGATGAACCAAACCGGATACATTATATGTATATATGAAAATGTTACAATGAAACCCCCTGCACAACTATCATATACTAATAAAATGCTTTTTTAAAAAATAACTAAAGCAGAAAGGACTAACTAAAGATGTGGCTCAAGTGTAAAAGTACCTGCCTCACAGCTGCAAACTCCTGAGTTCAAACCCCACTATGCTAAAACAAAGACAGTTTTCTCTGGCTGATTAAAGGATAGGAAGTCAGAGATTTGAAGCATATAAAGAAATTGAGGTATCATTGCTGTCATAAAGAGGGAAGGGCCCCTAAATGCAGGTGCTTCTAGTAGCTGAAAGTGGCCCCCAAATGACAGCTACAAAATGATATTGAGTGTTACAACTCCAAGGAACTGAATTCTGTCAGCAATAGTAAGAAGCTCAAAGTACATTTTTCTCCAGAGCCTCCAGATGAGAACTCAGCCTAGCTGACACCTTGATTTTAGCCTTGTGATACCCTAAGTAGAAAACCCAGTTGATGACATGCTGGACTTCTGACCTTCAAAACCATGAGCTAATAAATGAGTATTGTTTTAAGCACTAAGCTTGTGGTAATTCGTTATGTAGCCATAGAAAACTAATATGCCCGTTAATGTCACCAGCCAAGCATACTGATTGGTAGCATTTGATATGTCTTAGAGTTTTAAACCTGCATACCCATGCCAGTGTTTATATATTCTTTTGCAAAAATGGCATATTGTGTGACATGTTTTGTAATGACTTTTTCAATTAATGTTAACTTTTTCCAGGTAAATAATGGTTACTCAGCATTACATTATTTTTGGTAGTACTGAGTTTTTGAAGTCAGGACTTTACTCTTGCTAGGCAGGTGCTCTACCTCTTGAGCCACTGCACCAGCCCTTTCTTGTGATGGTTATTTTCAAGATAGGGTCTTGCAAACTGTTTGCCTGGTCTGGCTTCAAACTGCGATCCTCCTGATCTCTGTCTCCTGAGTAGCTAGAATTACAGGTGTGAGCTACCAGTGCCCAGCTTTATTACTTTTATTAAAAGAAAAACTCCGGCTGGTAGAGTGGCTCAAGCAGAAAGAGCACCTGCCTAGCAAGTGTGAGGCCCTCAGTCCAAACCCAGTACAAAAAAAAAAAAAAGTCCAAAAAGATCAATTACAGGCTTAAGACAAAATGAAATTTACCTTTTCTAAAGGTAGAGGGAGTAGATTTAGTTTACATAAAGTTTGTAAATCCGGGCTGGGGAGTGGGGTAAGTGGTAAAGCACTTGCCTAGCAAACATAAGGTTCTCAGTTCAAACCCCAATAAAGTTTGTAAATTGACATGAATGTTTATTAGCAATGTTGAAAAGCCATTAAAACTACAAACAAAGCAATATGAAAAAACATTTGGCCAAGACAGTTTTATTGAAGACAATGTCAAACCATTTCCTTACTGAGAGGCATTATTAGGCACCCATTTAGGCCTAGCAATTGCAAAATTACTCTGTACTGGTATTACTTTCTTGGTCTCTTTTGTTGGTCTATATGAAAGGATTAAAATGCTGTTTTGCCACACTAAGATTCCACCTCACCCCTGTTAGAATAGCCATCATCAGCAACACCACCAACAACAGGTGTTGGCGAGGATGCGGGGAAAAAGGAACCCTCTTACACTGTTGGTGGGAATGTAGACTAGTACAACCACTCTGGAAAAAAATTTGGAGGCTACTTAAAAAGCTGGACATCGATCTACCATTTGATCCAGCAATACCACTCTTGGGGATATACCCAAAAGACTGTTACTCCAGAGGCACCTGCACCTCCATGTTTATTGCAGCACTATTCACAATAGCCAAGTTATGGAAACAGCCAAGATGCCCCAGCACTGACGAATGGATTAAGAAAATGTGGTATCTATACACAATGGAATTTTATGCAGCCATGAAGAAGAACGAAATATTATCATTTGCTGGTAAATGGATGGAATTGGAGAACATCATTCTGAGTGAGGTTAGCCTGGCCCAAAAGACCAAAAATCATATGTTCTCCCTCATATGTGGACATTAGATCAAGGGCAAACACAACAAGGGGATTGGACTATGAGCACATGATAAAAGCAAGAGCACACAAGGGAGGGGTGAGGATAGGTAAGACACCTAAAAAACTAGCTAGCATTTGTTGCCCTTAACGCAGAGAAACTAAAGCAGATACCTTAAAAGCAACTGAGGCCAATAGGAAAAGGGGACCAGGTACTAGAGAAAAGGTTAGATCAAAAAGAATTAACCTAGAAGGTAACACCCACGCACAGGAAATCAATGTTAGTCAATGCCCTGTATAGCTATCCTTATCTCAACCAGCAAAACCCCTTGTTCCTTCCTATTATTGCTTATACTCTCTCTACAACAAAATTAGAGATAAGGGCAAAATAGTTTCTGCTGGGTATTGAGGGGGGGGGAGCGGGAGGGGGTGGAGTGGGTGGTAAGGGAGGGGGTGGGGGCAGGGGGGAGAAATGAACCAAGCCTTGTATGCACATATGAATAATAAAAATGAAAAAAAATAAAATAAAATGCTGTTTTGTTGTTTGTTTGCTTTGCTTTTTGTCTTATAAGACAGGGTCTCTCTAGGTAGCTCAGGCTGGCCTAGAACTCACTATGTAGCCCAGGGTTACCTTGAACTGAGATCCTCCTGCCTCTACCTCCCAAGTGCCAGGATTATAGACATGTACCACCATGCTGGGCTATAAAGGTGTTATTTTACCTCTTAATTAAAACCTGTGTTTGTATATTTACTGGTTCAACACACACAGTTCATTTTCAACTGAAATAAGACAATTTTTTCTTAAAGAAGAAAAAAATTATTGACACATTTAAGAAAAAAAAGTTTCAGTAAAATGTTGATTTTTCTCTCGTGAACAGCAGAAGTCTATTTTCTCCATAGAAATCCAGAACTTGTCTAGAGGCAGATCAGTGAATTTCATCTTGAGTACAGGATCTCACAAAGTCCTCCTCACTGAGCCACAGTGTCAGACTGAGCAGAAGATTGAGTGAAAGTCTTCACCCAGTCCTTTATGTGTGCACGACAGCAAGAGAACATGCTGTCATGCTATCCACCAGATGGTTTTGAATTAGCACATCTTTTTTTTTAATCTTTATTTTATTTAATTTTTAAAATTTTTATTGTTTTATTATTCATATGTGCATACAATGCTTGGGTCATTTCTCCCCCTGCCCCCACCCCCTCCCTTACCACCCACTCCACCTCCTTCCTCTCCCCCCCATCCCCTTGCTACCTGGCAGAAACTATTTTGCCCTTGTCTCTAATTTTGTTGAAGAGAGAGTATAAGCAATAATAGGAAGGAACAAGGGTTTTTGCTAGTTGAGATAAGGATAGCTATACAGGGAGTTGACTTGCATTGATTTCCTGTGCATGTGTGTTACCTTCTAGGTTAATTCTTTTTGATCTAACCTTTTCTCTAGTTCCTGGTCCCCTTCTTCTATTGGCCTCAGTTGCTTTTAAGGTATCTGCTTTAGTTTTTCTGAGTTGAGGGCAACAAATGCTAGCTAATTTTTTAGGTGTCTTACCTATCCTCACACCTCCCTTGTGTGCTCTCGCTTTTATCATGTGCTCAAAGTCCAATCCCCTTGTTGTGTTTGCCCTTGATATAATGTCCACATATGAGGGAGAACATACGATTTTTGGTCTTTTGGGCCAGGCTAACCTCACTCAGAATGATGTTCTCCAATTCCATCCATTTACCAGCGAATGATAACATTTCGTTCTTCTTCATGGCTGCATAAAATTCCATTGTGTATAGATACCACATTTTCTTGATCCATTCATCAGTGGTGGGGCATCTTGGCTGTTTCCATAACTTGGCTATTGTGAATAGTGCTGCAATAAACATGGGTGTGCAGGTGCCTCAGGAGTAACCTGTGTCACAGTCTTTTGGGTATACCCCCAAGAGTGGTATTGCTGGATCAAATGGTAGATCAATGTTTAGCTTTTTAAGTAGCCTCCAAATTTTTTTCCAGAGTGGTTGTACTAGTTTACATTCCCACCAACAGTGTAAGAGGGTTCCTTTTTTCCCTGCATCCTCGCCAACACCTGTTAGTGATGGTGTTGCTATTGATGGCTATTCTAACAGGGGTAAGGTGGAATCTTAGTGTGGTTTTAATTTGCATTTCCTTCATTGCTAGAGATGGTGAGCATTTTATCATGTGTTTTTTGGCCATTTGAATGTCTTCTTTTGAGAAAGTTCTGTTTAGTTCACTTGCGACAAAGGCGCTAAAAATATATGATGGAGAAATAGCAGCCTCTTCAACAAAAACTGCTGGGAAAACTGGTAGCAGTCTGCAAAAACTGAAACTAGATCCATGTATATCACCCTATACCAATATTAACTCAAAATGGATCAAGGATCTTAATATCAGACCACAAACACTAAAGTTGATACAGGAAAGAGTAGGAATTAGAACATCTTAAGAGACCCTTCTTCACCTCCAAATCCAGTCAGCACTGGAAACATGTCAGGATTGTCTTTTGTAGCCTAATTTGTCAAAAAGGTTCCATTTCTTTTAAATCCAGAGTCTTGCCACTTGAAGTTAAAACATTTTCTCCAGGGCTTGATGATTCATCTTTCAGCCCGACTTCCTATTAAGAACTCTTCCTTTGCTAAGCCACCCAATTTCTATTTTTAGCAAAAGATGCATGCACTTTTTGTCCAGGTAGTCACACAGTTTTTACAACTTTTTCAGGTGAATTGGTCTCCGCTTAATGAGGTTGACCATTTTTGTCGCATCATCCAGATTTTCAAAATTTCTTTTGAAAGAAGAAATTTTCACTCACACCCCAGTGAAGAAAACAGTTGTCTTTTTTTTAAATTGCATTGTTTATTTTCTATTGTTGACTTTTATTTATTTTTTAGGCTGTTTTAGGGTTTGAACTCAGGGCTTCACACTTGCTAGGCAGGCGCTCTACCACTTGAGCCCTTCCTCCAGCCCTTAAGAAAACAGTTTTGTGAGCAGTCAGAATGTCCTTTGTTCATGTTGCCTCTCCTTGAGCTAAACATCGTGGGCCCTGTCAGTACAGAAGTCCACATGATTCCCCCAGATCACATATTTTGCTCCCAGATATGAAGACAAAACTTTGCATTGGTCTCAGTTAGCTGCAGTCAACTGCAGTACAAAAATATTAAATAGAAATTCTAGAAATAAACAATTCATCAACTTTAAATTACATGTTAAAATTCTGGGTAGCATGATGAAATGTTACACCATCTCACTGAATCCTTCTAAGACTGGAACCATCCTTTTGTTGCTGTATGTGTTATCCACCCATTAGTCAGTTAGTAGCCATGTGGTTATCAGAACGACTGTTGTAGTATGGCAGTCCTAGTGTCCAAATAATCCTTCTTTTACTTAAGAATGGGCCCAAAGTGCAAGAATGGTGGTGCTGGCAATTCATAATTCACCATTTTAATCCTTCATCTTATCATGTAGGCATTTTGTCATCGTCACAAGAAGAAAAAGATACATTCACATAAGTTTTATTACTATGTATTGTTATAATTGTTCTATTTTATTATTATTATTTATCTCTTATTATTCCTTAATTTATAAATTAAATTTTGTCATAAATATGTATGCAAAGGATGTATTGGATGGTTTTTGGTTGGCCTGGCCTTGGGTTACTTATGTGACTGCATTCATCTGTCTGATGACTGCCTCAGGCCTTGCTCACATGTCTGATGTTTGGTGCTGTATGAAGGGTGGGCCTTTCTGTTTCTGCACATGATCTATCATAGCAAAGAGGTGAGTCCAAGCTTCTTCACATGATGGTGGCAGTGTTGCAAGAGGTCAAGGGCATAAACAGCAATCTGTTGGTCAAAGCCAGTCACAAGGCCGCAAAGATGCAAGACGAGATTTTATCTCTCTATGGAGAGAACATCTAGGTCACATTACAAAGGAGGATAGGACGAATATGTTGCCATGATCACACCAGTGACCCAGAATTATTTATATCCAGTCCCAAAATGAACATGTAAGTCATAGATATGTACACTGATAAGGCCTGGAGAAACATCTAAAAAGCTGTAGCAAATTGTTTTATGTATATGATTTTTCCCATAAAACTATCATTAAATTTTTTTAAAAGTAAGAAAAAACCCTAACATACCAAGATATATAATTTAGTCACATTAAAAGGGAACACAGAAAACTATTTTCTGCATAAGCAGTGCTCACAAGAGATACCAGATGAGTAACTCCAGTGTCTCAGGTTCTATATTTAACTACAGAGCAGATATGACAATGACCCAGTTGGCTTTCCTGGAAGTGTTGCACAAAGATCTTCTGAAAGATTTTCCAAGTTTATTATAGAAGCAAATGTCACATATCTGCTTACAAGTATAGGTTTTTATTTCACCTAAGACAAGTCTCTCCTCACCATTATTTTAGATTTCTTCCACTTCATGAACATTTGTCCTCACACTTTTATTTCTAATAACTTTGTGATTCACACCAGTGCTCATTTGATACCTATTAAGTGTATTTCTTTCATCATTTAGTTCTGATTTCTTCTTGCCTAGACAGATGCCCAGGACTTCTAGAAATAAGATTGTACCATTGCTAAAGCTTAACATGACTAAAACTGAATTCATTCCCCTTTGCCTCCCTCGGTCACTTGCACCTTCATCATTCCAGATACATCCAGGATCAAAACTCTGGAGTCAGCCAGATATGGCGGTTCATGCCTATAATCCCACAACTCAGGAGGCTGAGGCAGGAAGATTGTGAGTTCAAGACCAGCCTAAGCTACATAGCAGGACCCTGTCTAAAAGAAAAAAAAATTCTAGAATCAATCTTCTACTCTTCTGATAACACTCTATTGGCTTCCTCAGTCAGCTGAACTGACCTTTGAAAGATCTCTTCTGCTTCTTCTCCGATTCAGGCTTTTAATGACTTTTGTCTGATTATTGCTCCTCTCATCCCTTACTGGTTCTTCTTCATGCCTCATACTGCCACCTGTATTACCTTCATAATGCACACCTGGCCAGATTACCAAACAAGGACATTGGGGGCCATTTGTGCTCTAGGTTGAAGACAGAGAAGGAGCCCTCCTTCCCTCCCTGTCCTTGGTAGCCAGAGTTCTGTGCTCGCTCTGAAAGGCTAGGCACTACATCTGAGCCCCTGGAAAGGAAGGAAGAGAGGCTAAGGTTCATGTCTGAGTGCAGCTAGGGTCATGGTGCAATGCTTTGCTGCTCAAAGTGTGGTCTGCAGACCAGCAGTCCTGGTGTCACCCCAGATCTACTGAACCAAGCTCTGCATCTTTTTTTTTTTTTTTTGGAGTAGTAGGATTTGAACTTCGTACTCGCAAGGCAGGCACTCTGCCACTTGAGCCACATCTCCAGGCAACCCCCCCCCACCCTGCATTTTAACAATCTCCCTCTGTGACCTGGATGCATACTAAAGGTTGGGAAGCATTGAAAGGAACACCTCTTGTGCACCATTTTAAACACTTTCATTTTTCATGGCCTCACTAGTTACTCCAGCAAGAGATACTCACTGCAGCAGTAAACAATGGCCAGCTGACTTGCACATCTCCATATTGCCTGGCCCATCCCATTAATTTGAAAGAGAGGAGGGGTTCTAGCCAGTCTGTATTTTGAGTGAAAGGAGATGGAGAGGAGGGAGGCCATTAAAAGGGATTGTAAGAGGGGGGAAGAAGCACTAATGGGTATGGGGGGATTCCATGATAAGATGGTGGTGGATTGGTGGATAGAGGAAAAGCCAGGAGTGAGGTGTAAATAACAGTTTGCAGTTACTTTTGAAGAAGGGATTTGGGTAGAGTCCTGGTATGTTAAAGACTAGCATGGCATTAGGGTGGAGTCTCCCATTACAAAAGTCTGATGTGGCTGTAGTGAAGTTACCCTTGGGGGATGAGATGAGAAGTAGCTAAATGAAATTTCATTGTTCTTTTCCTATCTACCTATCTATCAAAAGGCAGGAATGTTGAGGTTAACAGTGAGGACAGCCTGATGGGTGGGAAAGGAGTGGGGCCGATGTTTGAAAGGGGGTTAGTTTTGGAGCATATGTTGTAAGAGGATGAGTTTTTTTTTTTTTAGTGTTTTGTGGAAGCTAGGATTAGGAGCGATATGGATTTTAATAAAATGGAGTAAAGATAGAGGGTTAGAGTGGAAGACTTGATGGAGGGCAGTTAGTATGGGTTTAATATGTTGTTCTGGTAGAACAAGGATTTTATTAAGAAACCAGTATCCTTTATGCTGGCTAGCCCCCTGAGTTTTTAATAGTTTTATCTCTTTTTGTGTGTAACTATAATGAATTGGTAGAATTAACTTCGGGGGGGGGGGCATTTGTTGGGCTGCCTGTTCAGCTGTGGTGCCTGCCAAATTATGACTAATAGATATGAAGGTGTTATCCTTTGCTATCCCTTACAGTGAAGGATGGCAGCTGTGTGAGGGAGAGTGGCTGCTTGTAAAAGGGCCATAATATGTTTTGTATTGATTATTGGGGATCCCGTAGTTGTTAAGATGCCCTATTTTTTTTTTAATATTTGGCTATTAGAATGGATGATATTGTATGTGTATTTTGAGTCTGTATAAATGTTAACTGTCTTGTTTTTTTTGCCCTTTGTAATGCTCATGTAAGAGCATACAGTTCTGCTTGTTGGGAGGTAGTAGTAGGAGGAAGGCTATTTGTTTCTATTATGGTATATGTATTATTATTTGGGTGTCCCTCAACTACTGTGTTTCCTGCTCTAACTGTAGAGGTAATGGAGGCCTTTGTAGAACTGTCATCTATAAATCAGGTGGGGGCATCGGGTATGGGGGTGTCTAGGATGTGATGAAAAGTTGTAAGTGAGTCATCAAGTACCTGAATATAGTCATGAGTTGGGGGCTCTTGATTAGGTGGGATGTTTGAGGGTAAGAAGGTAGCAGGGTTTAGTTGCTGACATCACCAGAAAGTTAGCTCAGGTTGTAAGAGAAAGGAGTGTAAGACCTGAACATGAGATGGAGAGATGGAGTTAAAAGCTTTGTGGCTAATTAAGTCTTGAATGTTGTGAGATGACTAAATTGTCATAGGTAAATTGAAAGTTATTTTTTGAGCTTCTGGTATTAAGAGAGCTACTATGGCCAATACTTTTAGGCAGGTTGTCCAGCCCCTGTAAATGGAGTCTGGTTGTTTTGAGAGGTAGGCTATAGGAGCTGTTGAATCTGTTGCATTTTGGGCCACCAGGCCCAAAACTTGGCCTTTGTTTGAGTGTAAGTATAGGTGAATAATTTTGTTAGGGTCTGGGATGGGAAGTGCAGATACCCTTGATAAAGCTTGTTTGAGGAGATTAAAAGGAGTCAGAAGGGCCCTGGGGTAAGGTAAAGGCTCATCTGAGTCCCCTCTAGCAGCCTTATATAGTGGTTTGGCTATTATTCAATAATTAGGAATCCAGATTTTAAAATACCCAGTTACCCCTAGAAAAAGAAAGCATGTCCCTTTTTTGTCTTAGGAGAAGGAATTTGGAATATGGCAGTTTTTCTATTTTAAGATATTTGCCGATATCCTGGAGTTAATAAAAGTCCCATGAATGAGATTGAAGTTCAGGTAAGTTGGGCCTTATTTTTTGATACCTGATATCTCTAGTGTGCTAATAAATTAAGTAGAATATTGGTGTGGGTTTTACATAAGAATTTTGAAGGATTACATAGAAGGAGGTCATCTATATATTGGATGAGCTTGCTTGGGAAAAGGTTAAGGGAATTGAGATCCTTCTGTAGGGCTTGGCCAAAAAGGTGGGGTGAGTTTGAATCCCTGGGGGAGGACCATCCATGTTAATTGTTGGGTGTGATGGGTAATGGGATCTGTCCACGTGAAGACAAATAAGGGTTGGGAGGAGGGATGTAAGGAGATCATAAAGAAGGTGTTCTTGAGATCCAGGACTGAAAAGAAAGATGTCTGGGGAGGAATCTGGGAGAGAAGAATATAAGGGTTAGGAACCATAAAATGAATAGGGTTAATGGCAACATTGATTTTTTTGAGGTCTTGGACTAGTCTAAAGGAGTCATTGGGTTGTTTTTTGTTTGTTTGTTTTTTTCACTAAAAACCAGGTTTATTTTATTTTAACTCTAAAATGTGTGACTAACAGCAAAGTAGATTGCTACTTTATAATTTTTGTGAGGACCATCAACCTGCCTTATTTTGTACTTAGGAAGAACTATTGTATATTGCTTATTTTTAACAATGGTTAGTTTTGTCTTAATGTCTCTTAATACTTTGACACTGATTATAGTCTTTGGGTTTTTTAACTGGGAGGATGGGAGTGTTGTAAGGGGAGTTAACAGGGATTAAGAGATGAGAGGTTTTTAGTTGATCTATAATTAATTTTAATCCCATCTGTTCCTCCCCGCCCAAGGGGTATTGTGGGATGATGATTGTGGTGGATAGGTCTTTAAGAGTAATCTTAATGGGAGTATGATGTGAAGCTATGGAGGGGTGGGATGTGTTTTAAATTTGGGGATTGACTTTCTATAACAGGTGGGGAAAGGTTTTGCGCTGTGGAAGGTCCTGTATAGGAAGAATAAATTGTATGGGCTGGCCAGAATTAATGGACAGGATAAAAATGGTGGCTTTGAGTTTATGGAGTGTATCTCATTTTGATACTGGAAAGGGACAAGCTGGAATAACCAGGAAGGGGTGTGTAAAGGATTTAGCTCCAAAAGTACAATAGAGAGAGGGGGTGTTAGCTGAGTGTGTTTGGTATGTCATCTACTCCAACAATAGGGAAGGAGGCCTTTTTAAGGGGACCTGCATATTTGGTTAAAATTGATCTGGATGCCCCAGTATCAAAGAAGAAAGAAATATGTTTTCCTGATACCATCCCAGTTACCCATGGATCAGTGGACTCGCCAGTGGCGGGGGCTTTATTATCCAGGTCTTGTCAGTCTCCTAGTGGAAACATTGGTATTGGATCCTCATTTGGGGGGCTATTAGGAATTTGAGGCTGTATGCAAGGAAAAAGCTGTTTCCCCTGTGGACAGTCCATCCTCCAGTCCATATTGTGGGCAAGGTCTTGTTGGTGGACATGGATTAGGCCAAGATTTTACCCAGTGTCCCTTGTCTCCACATCGGAAGTAAGCCTCAGAGGGCTGGTTGCCAGTTTCCTTGGGTGGGTTTTTTGGGGTGATATGGGGTGTGTGGTTTTGATTTTGGAGGATGGAGGCAAACATTTGGTATTTTGTGCGGGTATTTTTATCCCTTAATTGTTTGGCTTCCTCATCCCTATTGTTAAAAACCTTAAAGGCCGTGTTTATTAAGATTTGTTTGTGGGTCTGAGAGCCCTCTTCAAGTTTTTGGAGATTTTTTTTTGGATGTCTGAAGCTGACTGACTGATAGAGTGGAGATGCAAGAAAATACAGCCCTCTTGGGAGGTGGGGTGAAATTAGTGTATTTGACCATTGCCTCCATGAGGCAATTAAGAAAGAGGGTGTGAGTTTTATCTGGATTTTGTGTGATTTCTTTGATTTTATCCCAGTTGATTTGTTTAGGGCTATTTTTGTCCATGTCTGCCAGTAGGCAGGGAATCATATGATCTCAGGAATTTGATCCTGGGTCCCCATCTTGATAGCTCCAATGAGGCTCAGTCTTAGGTACTGCCTCAGCAGTGGGGGGATGTCTATTGGGATGCTATTCATGGAGTTGGTCAGCATGTTGTTTTGTTGCCTTTTATATTTTTTTCTTTTTTTATCCTCCATGAGGGTATCATTAATAATGTTATAAATGTCACTCCATCTGAGGGCATAGGCCTGAGTAAGACGGAGGAATTCCTTATGGTGTCTTGTTGGATTGTCTGAAAAGGAGCCCAATCATTATTCAGTTTGGGAGATATCTAGCACAGAAAAAGGGACATGGACTCTGACTGTTCCTTCCACTCCTGCCACCTCTCATAGGGGGAGAACACGGTTAGAGAGGAATGTGTATATAGTTGTAGGAGTGTGACACCATGCATTCGGGATTGGGTATGAGGAGGTGAGAAAAGAAGGTAAGGGAAGGGGCTGGGATTGAGGAAGGGTTTTCTAGGGAAGGGGGGAGTCTTATGGAGAGGAGAGGGGGCTTGGAAGAGTTGGGTTGGAGGAGGGACAAATAATGAGGGGGTTTGTCAGCTGGGATCTGGATCAAAAGTTGATGGGAGGGGATTGGGAGCAGGAGCTGAGGGAGAGGGGTGAGAATCAAGAAGAAGGTCTTGGAGGGGGCTGCAGTTTGAACAAAGGGAAGGTCAGGACTTGAGCTAAAAGAAAGCCTGAAGATAAGGGGCCTCTTGCCATTTGCCATTTCTCACAATAAAATTGTCAAGATCTCAGAGAATATTGGGATCAAAAGTGCCAAATTTAGGCCATTTTGAAGAGTTATCGAATCTGTATTGTGGCCACATTTGTGTGGAAAAAATGGATGTGGTTTATTTTAAATCACCCTTTACACCTAATTTTGTGAGGTTATGTAGGAGACACCCCAGGGGTGAGTCAGAGGGAATTTTAGAGTGGGTATTGGCCATGGCCGGGGATAGGAAGTTTTCTCTAGGGCATGCCCTGGAGAAAGCTGACAAAAGCAGAAAAATGAACCTGGGGCAGTAGGTAGATGTCTCTAACCTATGTAGCCAGGAGGCAGACTCGCGGGGGAGGGGGGTTTTGGGTGAGAGGGAAGGGGAGAAATAGGAACACCGAATACGAGAACGGCCAGAGTCTGACACTCTGAGATGCCATGTCTCACATGGAGTGCCAGACGGAGATGCCAGGTCTTACCGGTCCCTATAGAAATCGGAGCTGGTGTTGAGTGTGCAGCGTGGAATCAGCGAAAGACCCTGCAGAAAGTCGCAGAGGAATGCCCAGAGTAGTCAGGCCCCAGAGTAGTCAGGCCCCAGTGAGGCTATTAAATAGAAAAAGCTGACCAACAATAAATTTTGGGCTTGAGTCCAATCAGAAGGGGCAGTTGCCCCTAACCCTATGCCCAAAAGAACTGTCAGTATGATGGGGAGGCTTAGCAGACAGTATAACAGTGATAGAGTGATATAGAAGATAGTGAGGAGGGAGAGAAGGGAGAGAAAGATTTGGAGAGAGGTCAAGCGGTTTGGGGATGGAGGTGGGCACTGGCTGTGTCCCTCTTGGGAGCTTAGGCACTTCTTGGCCATAGTGCGCCTGTAGAAGCGCCAGACTGGAAACCCCATAGAGGTGCACCTTTTACCATATGAGGATTACCGTGGAATCTGAATTGTGGTAGCCCCAGAAGGGCATGTAGTCCTCCCCCCAACTGCCGCCCCTGCCCCGGCTCAAAACGCTCTACCGGGTTTTAGCACCAAATGAAAGGAAAGCAAGCAAAAAGATGGTATGACTTCAGAACACAAAGGACTGTAACATTTTTGTTCTCTTTCTCTTTCCTTTTTTTTTTCTGCTGTACTTAGGTTTAAACTCAGGGCTTAAGCACTTGAGTCATGCCCCCAGTCCTTTTTTGGTATAGTCCCGTGTTTTTTGCCTGCATTAGGCTGCACGGTGATCCTATTTGAATCTCCCATGTAGCTGGGAAGGCAGGCGTATGCCCTCGCTTATTGGTTGAGAAGGGTGTCTCTCAAACATTTTGCTCAGGCTGGCTTCAGACCTCATCCTTTTGCTCTCTGCCTACTGAGTACCTGGGATTATAGGTGTAAACCACTTCGATCAGCCTTTTCCTCATTCTCTCTCCTTTTAAAAAATTGGTGTATGTTAATTGTACAAAGGAGTTTCATTATTTCATTTAGAAGTAACATTTTTCTCTGCTTCAGTGTTGCAGATTAAATTTGTGCTTTCTATGAAGATACTATCATGTCAACCTTAGGTTTATAATTCCCGAGTGGTTCTCCACTACCAAGAAGCTGAAAGATAAATTCCACAGTAAAGCACTGAAGGTTGTGTGATTTAATGCCCCTGAAGTCCTGTTGGCCACCCAACCCTCTCTTAGACCTTAAAGTCTAGTCCCAGTAGAAAATCTTCCCTTCACCTCTGTCCCCCATCCATCTGCATGCCACACCACTCCAAAAGTTGACCACTCATGTTGGCTTATTCTGAGTATCCAGAAATTTCTAAAATTTATACAAGAAAGTTTTAGTGCACTTTGTTCCCTTTCTTACTCAAATGGTAGCACACTGTACTATTCTAAATTGTTCTATGCTTTCACCAAAGCTGCTGCCCTCGTTTGGTTTATATGTCTATTCCATCTCCATCCATCACTAGTTCCCAGGCTCCAGCACTCATTGCAAATATCTCTCCCTGAAGTTTTCCCAAAACCTTCTCATTGCAATTAAAGATTACCTTTGATAATTAAACTGTAATTAACCATTTAATGTCTCAGAAAGTTTTTGCTCCTCCTTTGTCATAACAAAAGACATAGCTTATATTTTAGGGAGAACCATAAGAAATTGCAGTTGACTGACGTTTTGACCTTAAAAATGGCATTTAATATAGGTAATGAAATAGATTAGTTTTTTTTGTTGTTTTTTTTTTTTTTTTTTTTTTGGTGCTGGGGTTTGAACTCAGGGCCTCACACTTGCAAGGCAGGCACTCTACCACTGGAGCCACTCTGCCAGCTGAATTGAATTTTTTAAAAGGAGGTGGGATTTATTTTGGCTCACAGCTGGTTCTACATCATGGCAGGAGGGCACAGTAGAGCACAACAGCTCAAATCATAGCAGCCAAGAAGTAGGGAGAAAATGCCTACATTGACATATTGAAATTTAAATAAGACCTTTCCCTAACCTCTTCAATCTTTTTTCAGGAGTTATTCTTTCCTATCAAGAAGAAAATCATTTCCGTGACATGCGTTTTGTTATTTCATCACTTTCCATGGTTCAATAGTAACCTAGTCTGAATGTAAGGCTTTCTAGGTTTATAGTTTCTACTCTTGCTATATCACATGTGGCTCTTCCTCAAGAGTGATGGCTCTACCACATTGTCATCAGCACAACCTGTACACATGCTTATCCACTTTATCAACGCTGCCTTGATAAAGAAAGCATGAAGTCACTAGGACATTGCACTGGTATTGCTTCTCCAACTATGTCTTTCCTGTTTGGCTTGCTAATTTTGGATGAGGTTATAACAATAGCAGTTGGTATATCACACAGTTTATTTCTCTAATTAATCAGTCACATCCTAACTAATTCATGTGATGAAAGCTTGTGCTGAAGGTCTTTTGCAAGCAGACTCTCCCCATCCAACAATGCCCTCAAACAGTTTTGAGCACATAGCTAAAATATGCAGTGACCAAAAGAGAAGAAAAGAACAGTTCAACTTAGAAAATGTTTGGGTAAGAATTCTAATTGTCCTGGCTGGAGCTGTACCGCCGTCCCTGGTCCTGTTGCCATGGCCAAAGAGATGGAATAATATTATCGGTTCAGTCTGGATCCATCCTATAACCAAGAACCAGGTTATTAGCAGATGAAGCTGTGGAGATAAAGGCATTCTGATAGACGAAAACACTAACTAGTCACACACATTGGAACATCACATGTACCTCAAAATATGTATAATTATTTTGTCAGTTAAAAATTAAGTAAAAAGAACACTAACAACTACTCTGTGTTGAATTGAAACAGATTCCTTTCACACATCTTTGTTGCCAGGATGAGTGGTCCAAGGAGACCCTGGTTCAGAAGATCCCAAGTTCTTGTATCACCTGAACAGAGAACTAGACAGAGACACAAATAGCAAAACTTTATTGAAAGAAAGGGTAAGAGGAAGCACAGCAAGAAAAAGTGGAGGGCTCATGTCAGGTGGCACAGTGGCATTGATCTTTTTGTTATAGATCAATTTATAAGTTGTAAGGCAGGATACATCTGGGCAGTCTTTAGGGAGGGGCTAGGGTGGCTGGCAGATTTAATTAACACAGCCTTATAACATAGCAAGGAGAATTCTGCCCATATGCTTATGCTAATTTCCAGGTCTTTAATTGTATGTATGAGATGCAACCAATACTCAAAAGGTCTTAAATAGAAGATTTTGCCTAAGAGGTCAAATTAGAGGCAGTCCTCCCTTTTACCAGGTAAACCTGGCTCAGAGGCACCTATTTGGACACTGTCTTGCAAAGACATTTACAACTGCCAGAGTATTACAGCTTAGAAGGGATTTATTACCCTAGAGATGGCTCAGGGTGATGCTAGGAGAGTAGTTAAAAAAAAGTCTAGTATGGGCTGTCTGTTTGCTTAAGAGAAGGGAGTTCCGTGGTGGGTTGTTTTCCCTGTTTGCCAGCCTGCCTGATCTTCACCCAGTGGATTTTGTTTCATGTTATATAAATACCTGTTGCATGCTTGTCATATTAAACAAGTTTTAATCACTTTTCCATAAGAATATTTCAAATACATTGACACAGCCTCCTTGATGTGGCCTCCTTGTCTCTTCCTTTCTCTAGACAATGACCCGCTGCTGCTTTCTCCGTGGGCACTAGGCCATTCCTTCTCTTTCTCCTTCCCTGGCCCTTCTTCCCTAACCCTAGCCCTTGCTCAAGATTTGGCCTTCCCTGGGTTTCTGCCTTGGCTCTTCCTTATCCTCACTGAGCCTCCCTGGGTCAATGGCCAGGGCCCTCTGACTCCTTGCTGATTATGATGTCAGCATTCCTCCTGCTTCGCTGCTTGTGCTCTTTCTGAGAGGTTCTACTCTGTCCCAGTTCTATAAAATCCTACAACACCCTCCCCCTTAGAAATGTTATAATTACTTCATCATTTGTATAAGTTAGGATTATATTTACCAGCATGTAAAGATAACTGGATACAGTGGTTGAAAAAAAGTGAGTGGTTCCTTGAGCCACAAGTCGGGAGGTGGTTAGTACAATGCTCATGTAAAAGCTCCCAGCACCACAGGCTCCTCCTACCTCCCTTCATGCCATAGAAAGCCCTAGATAAACTATGAAGTGCTATGTAAGCATAAGCTGCTAATATTTAATTCTTAAGTATACAATCCAGACCTCCTGACGTCCTCTCTCTTTTCCACTGACCCAGCAAGCACCCTCCTAGTGCCTCACCTTCCAGCCTTGGAATGACCTCCCTAAAGCCCCTTTGCTCCTTTTGTATTGAGCAATTTTACAAAATCAAGAGAAAATTGCTTCATTTTAGTTTTGTTTGGTTGGTTGGCTTTTTGGTGTTATTGCGGTTTGAGCTCAGGGCTTCCTACTTGTTAGGCAGGCACTCTACCACTTGAACCACACCCCAGTTCTTTTTCCTTCAGTTATTTTTCCAATAAGATCTCATGATTTTGCCCAGGGCTGGCTTCTGACCACAATCCACATACTTATACCTCTTGTGCAGTTGGGGTTATAGACACACACCACCACACCTGGCTTCTTGGTTGGGATGGGGAGGTCTTGTTAACTTTTTGCCTGGCATGTGGGATCCTCCCAATATCTGCCTGTTGAGTAGCTGGGATTATAGGCACATACCACCACATCTGGTCCTGTTTCTTCTATTTTTATCCAGAGATTATTGTCTCATGGTCCCAACTCTGGAGAAATCTATCTGTCCCAGTGATTACCCTGAGCTACATACCCTAACTCCAATTTAGATGTACAAAGCCACCTCATTTGCATTCTGTTTGGCTGTTCACAGATAAAGAGGGACACACAATGCATGAGTTTTTCATTCTTCCCTTATGCAGTTTATCCTAAAGTCAGAGTATGTATGCTGGCGGTGAGAATTGTGTAACTTCTTTAAAGGATAATAGGAAAATATATTTTAAAAAGCTTTGAAATGTTCCAGCCCTTTGAGTAAAAACATTCTCTTTTAGAGAATTTCTCCTAGGGAAATGATTGGTTGCAATAGAATCCTATGGTAGAATCAAAGATAGTCAGCAAAGCCACACTGGACTCTCCAGTAACCAAAAAGGTCCAAAATGAGGGGATTGGCTAAATAGGTGGTGGTATATCTATTCAAAGACTGATGATGTTACAGAAGTGGAAAAAAAATTAGGATACCCTGACAAGTGAACAAAGCAATTTATAAAACAGTGTGTGTCAATATCCTGTATTTGTTTCTTTTTAAAAGTGCCTAGAGTTGGCTCTGGCAGGGTAGCCCTTGAGGCTTTGACAGACAGGTGGGGTTATAAGGCCTCTCTTCTCTTATTCACCACATTTTCCCATTTTCTCTGAAGATCATGAATTACTTATACAATCAAATGGCATCAATAAGTGATGCTTTGATTGCTGGAGGGAAAATAAACTTTTTCCCCTTTTTGGCAGTACTGCAATTTGAACTCAGGGCGTTAAGCTTGCTAGGCCTGTGTGCTCTACCTCTTGAGCCACATGCCAGCCCTTTTTGCTCTGATTATTTATGAGATAGGGTCTTGCTTTTTGCTGAGGGTGGCCTAGACTTTGATCCTCCTATTTTAAGCTTCCTGCCATAGCAGGGATGTCAGGTAAGAGCTACCACACCCAGCCATTTGTTGAGATGGGGTCTCATGAACTTTTCTGCCTGGACTGGCCTGGAACCATGATCCTCCCAATGTCAGTCTCCTGCATAGATTGGGATAACAAGAGTGCATTTCCATACTGAGCTATTGGTTGATATGGGGTCTCCTGAACTTTTTGTCTGGTTTGGCCTCGAACTGCAATCCTCCTGATCTCAGCCTCCCAAGTAGCTAGGATTACAGGCGTGAGCCACCAGCATCCAGCCAGACTGAAAATAACTTTATATGAAGAGTTAATGGCTCTGATCTGCTTGTCTGACAACAGGAGAGATGACTGCAAAAAACAGGCCTTCTCATTTTAAAACCTGACCACAAATGTAGAAGAATCAGAAACTGCAGGTTTCTCAGATGAAGGTCTGAGGCAGACAGTTTGGTCCTAATTCAATAGATTTGCCTAGTTTCTAACATTCCATAATATTTTCTTAAAATTTCTTGCTATTTCCTTGCAAAAAGTGCTCTCTATATTTAATTTGTCTAAAACATAGGGCAAAATATGGCAAAGAATTCCATTAATACAATGTTCTTTCCATTTTAGCCTCTGTCTATGTGGTCTTTGGACGATCACTGCCCTATGATAACATTACTTATCATCATTATTATTGTCAATTACATTATTGAGAAGATGCAAGGTGCTGGGCACCACATTGTTATGGTTTGGATCTCAAATGTCCCCCCGACCCAAAGCTCAGTGTCGAAGATCTTATGCCCACTCATGAGCACATCGGGAGATGCTGGGAACTTTAGGGTGAGGCTTAGAGGGAAGAATAGGTCAGTGGGACTATGCCCCAGAAGAATCTATTTTGTCCCGGCCCCTTTCCCTCTGGGTCTCTCTTTGCTCCCCAGCTCCCATGAGTCAAGATACTTCTTGCACCACATACCTCCCTCGTGGTGCATCACTGCACTGCAGGCCCAAAGGAGACAGAGCCAAGCAACTGTGGACTAACACTTCTGAAACATGAGCCAAAGTAAACTTTTCCTCCCTTTCCGTTGTTTATCTCAGGCATTTTCTCACAGTAACAGAGCCCTGACCAGCACCCCCCCACACACACACAATGTACTTTATACATATTATTCAATTTGAACTCACATCACACTTTGATTCAGGTACTATTAGATATTTGCTATGCTTCCAATGCTCTTCATTCTTTTGTACAGATCTATTCATCTATATGAATAGATCATTATCCTTCTATTTAAAGGATTTTCTTTAATATCCTTCTATTTAAAGGATTTTCTTTAATATTTCTTGCAAAGTAGACTGGCTCCTGATAAATTCTTTCATTTATTACATGTCTGGAAAAGTTTTTTTTTAACTAAGATATAATTCACATATCATAAATTTCTCCTTTGTAGGTATATAAATTAGTAGGTTTTAGTATATTCACAAGGTTATACAGCTATTATCATGTCATGCCAGAACATTTCACCAACCCACCCCCAAAATACCCCATGCAAATTATTTGCACCATTCCTTTATCCCTTTTGCCCAGACCCTGGTAACTACTGATCTATTTTCAGTCTCAAAAATCTTTCATCTTTTTTTAATTGGCTGCTGGGTTTGAACTCAGGACTCCATGCTTGCTAGGCAAGCACTCTTACCTCTTGAGTCACTCCATCAGCCCTCAAAGTCTTTCAGTTTTTGAAAGATATTTTTGCTGGATAAAGAATTCTAAATTGACTTGGTGTGGATGGTGCACACCTGTAATTTCATCTACATACGAGGCAGGAGGATTGCAAGTTCAAGGCCAACCCAGGCAAGGTTAGCAAGACCTTATCTCAAAAACAAAATACAAACAAGAGGGCTTGGTGCGACTCAAGAGGTAGATGCTTACCTAACATGTGTCAGGCCCGGGTTCAATCCCTAGCACCCCCTGCCCCGCAAAAAATGCTCTAGATTGACAATTTTTTCCCTTTGAGTTCTTTAAAAATATTTTTCCATTATTATCTCAAATTATTTGCAACAAGATTTTTTTAGAAAATTTTTCTTCATCCTGATATTGTTACTTTGGGTCTGGTGTCCTGAAGGCTCTCGTGAAGTTAACATTAGTTCATCTCCTTGTTTTGATGACTTTGCTTGGGTACAGTCGACCAAAACCCCTTCAAGTCCACTGTAGATGCACTTAGATTCAAGTTAAGTTTAAAGCACTGACAGTTGGAGATTAATACTTACTTGCTGATGAGGTGTTTCTGGGATTTGAATGTCTGTAACCAACATGGCAGGATATCTATATGTTCTGTATTCTAATAGTGACTGTGGCATTGAAACTCAGGTTTCAAAAGGGAAGAGTATGCTTAAGACTTCACTAATATTTATCTCAAAAACATTACGAATTTGAGGACTAATGCCTATCCCATGCACTGCTGAGCAAGCCACATCTTAGTCACAGATTGTGGCTTTATGATCCATCCAAGGCACGCCAATACTCCCATGCTTAAGTATTTTCTTTCTCTAGCTATCAAGATCAATGAAGCCAAGGAAGTGCCTAACGTTAGGCCTGTGCCCATCCTGTCTCATTTTTCTCTTCAGTGGGAAGTGGAAATGGGCTATATAATGAAATATATGGAGCAACTGCAGCTGCCTAAGAACTGAGAAGCAATATGCCTAACCTACAGCAACCTTCTGAAGATCGCAAAGCACTTAATGTTACCATACCCTACCATACAGTATCATACGTTTTTACTAATCTGCAATTTTAATAAAATAGATATTTCTCTTAAAAAAAAAAAAAGGAAATCTGTAGGTACTGGGTCTGTGGCTCAAGCAGTGGAGCACTTGTCTAGAAAGCACAAGGCCCTGAGTTCAAACCCCAGTACTGCCAAAAAAGTGAAAAAAAAGAAATCTGCTGTTACCCATATATGTGTTCCTCTGTTCATACTATGTCTTTTCCTTCACACTTCTTTTAAACTTTTCTCTTTACAGTTGTCTTTTAGTTGCTATGATTTGGATGCGTCCTCCAAAGATCCATGTGTCAAAAGGTTGGTTCCCAGAATGGTGTTATTGGCAGGTGGTAGAACCTTTAAGAGATGGGACCTACTGGGAGGTCTTTAAGTCAATGAGACATGTCCTGAAAGCAGACTGTGGGACACCAGCCCCTTCTTCTTCAACTCTTTGCCCTCCAGACACATGTGAGTGGCTTACCCTGACACAAACTCCTGCCATGATGTAATGCCTCACTACAGGCCCAAAGCAACAGGGACAACTAATCATGGATGGGAACCTCCAAAGCTGTGAGCCATAAAAAGTCTTTCCTCTTTGTTAATTGAGTATGTCAGGTATTTGTTACAGTGTTGGAAAGCTGACACACATTAGCAACTTGTGCAGTTTTTCTCACATTTCTTGGGTTGGGGGTTCAGTGAACATATTGGATATTATCAAATGTAAGAAAAGTTTGGCCATATTTCTGTAAACATTTTGGGCTCCTCTAGTTCTCTAACCACCTCCTCTGAGAACTTTAATTACATGTATTTAGGCTTGAAATGGTCCCACAACTTACTGGTGTTCTTTTTCTTTTCTTTTAAATTCATTTTTCTCTCTACATTTCATTTGGGTAAGTTTTTGGTGCCAGGTTTTTCAGTTCAGTAATTCTTTTCCATCAATATCTAGTGTCATTTGCTGAGTTCAATGTATTTTTTTTTCTAAAAAAAGTAGGATACATATTTACCCATCCCACATCAAATTGTCACTTCTACTACACACCATGTATTCCAGTTGGAACATGATTATGCTCAAATAGTCAAAGTGATCAGCATGAGTATTCTCTTCATTTCAGGTGTTGTATTCAATGCATTTTTAACATTAGACATTGTAGTTTTCATCTCTGTAAATTCAATTTATGTGGTCTTATATCTTCAGGTCTGTATGTAACTTTGAACATATGGCACACGTTATAAGTGTTGTAATTTAATTGACTACTGATTTTAACAGTTGTATCAGTTTCGACTTATTTTTGACTGATTTTTTTCCCTCACTATGGGACATATCCTCCTGCTACTTTGCATGTCTGATAGTCTTTGATTGGCTGCCAGAGAATATAAATTCCATCTTGTTGGGAGGGGATTTTTTGATATCTAAAAATATTCTTGAGCTTTGTTCTTGCCTGCAGTTAGGTTGCTTGGAAACAATTTAATACTTTGGATCTTGCTTTCTTGATTTGTCAGGTGGAACCACACCAGTACTTACCCTAGGACACATTATTCTCCTGTTGTGGTGACACCCTTCTTTGCATGCTAGCCAAGCCCGTACATCATGAACTTCTGTCTGCTGTATGGCAAAGGGCCTTGCTCTCAGTCCTGTGAGAATTCCAGTCAGCGCTAACTCTATCCCTAGCTGTTTAGCTGGCCTTGGAGGATTCCTTCACACACATGTGATGATCAATATTCAGCTGAATATTTCAAGGAGAATCCTCTGAAAATCTTTGAGTAGTCTGTAAAATGCTCCTCTCCTGTACTCTGTCCTGTAAACTCTGGTCCTCTTCGTCTTCACAACTCTGGGCTCCCTCCAATTCACGGGGACTGCTGGCCCCTGGCTGGGCTCCCCCTCTCAACATCATGGCCTTCAAACTATCTCCATACAGTAAGTTGGGGCAAGTATAGTTCAAAGAGTAACCCATATACATAGAATTGTATAACTAAACGTTTAAGGATATGTAAGTGGTTCTGAAGTATGGACTTAGTTAGGATGGAGTTTCAGAAAAGGGATTTCAGAAAAGGGATGGAGTTTCAGAAAAGCCATGGACTGAGATAGCTGCTTATGACTGAGGATAACTTTGGTTTTGAGCTGGTGTCATAGAGGAAGAAGAGTATATTCTAGGCCAGCAAGCAGCTTCAGGAGAGGTTATCTCCTGGTGATACTGTTAGCTGAGGCACAGTAGTGACCAGAGAAGCAGTGAGACAGGGATCTGAAGTAGCTTTGTGGAAAGGAGAAAAAGAAGGAAAGGGAGCTAAGATTTAAGACTGGCTCTGAACGAGACAATGGGAGTAAAGGAGAGATATTACAAAGAAATGGTTTGTATACATGCTAAGGTGTGACAAAGTAAAAGATGAATGGAGAGTGAGGTCGAGTGTGGGAGATGTTTTCAGGGAAGACTGTGGAATTGGGTGTTGCATTTGATGCGGCTTTGGAGGCATCAGATTCTCATGCTCAGAATTTTGTCCTTCCTAGGGAAGTCTTTGGAGTAGTTCTTCATGATGTCTCATTCCAGACATCATGATCATCTGTGGCAGCTGGCAAATAGCAGGCATAGCATGGAAGGGACACACTCATCTCCCAAAAAGCTGGCAAACAAATGTATATTCTTGAATAATCCCAAACATCAACTGTATACCCCCATTTAAAATTTTTGCCCATATAAGATATCTCAGAGTATTAATCTTTATATAATCTTTATTTAATCTTTATATAATCTTTATTTAATCTTTATATAAATTCTGTTTGGTATCTATTTTCACCAGGTTATTAATTTGTGGAAAAAAATTCCCCATTTTTGTATTGACTCCATCAGTGATAATTATCTATGTAGAGCACTTCCATTTCCTTCTCTTTTTTATTGCTTCCAGTAAAATAGTTGAAAACATGTAAATGTCCAGCTGAAGCTGGAGGAAGAAAGATTAAGGATGCTCTATAGTGTGATAAATTCTTCTTGGAGATACACACACACACACACACACACACACACACACACACACTTGGAGGCTCCATTTTCTTTACCAACAGCAATAGCTTGAATTCATAGAGTGCTTGCTGTGTATCAAGCAGTCTCCTCCAAGCATTCCATGTATTATTATTTATAATAGGATTCTCTAAATGAACGGAACCTATCTATACATATATGTATATGTATATATATATAAATGAAATTTATTGGATTGGCCTACATGATTGGAGGCTGAATAGTCCAACAAGGGTTGGCTGCACACTGGAGAGCCAGAGACCCTGATAGATGCTCAGCCCAAGAAGCTGAAAGCCTCAGAACAAGGGGACCAATGATGTAGTCTCAGTCTGAGGCTGAAGGCCTGGAAGCTCACTGGAGGGTCACTGATGTGAGTCTATGTTCAAAGACTGAAGAATCTGGAGTCTGATGTCTGCCATTGATGGCAGCAGCAATAGACATACTCAGGAAAAATGGAGCTTGCATGCTCTGCCTGGCTTCCTTCTTCTTCCACCTTTTGTTCCATCAGGGCCCCTAGCTTATTGGACAATGTCACCCACATTCAGGGCTGGTCTTTCTCCTTCAGTTGCTATGCCAATCCTCTCTGGAAACCCCTCACAGACACACCCAGAAGTGTACTTTACTAATCTTTTATGCATCCCTCAATCCAACCAAGTTGGCAATCAAGATTAACTATCACATTATTTGACATTAACACCAACTTTGTGAAATAGGTCTAGCATCATGTCTCACAGGTGATGGCCTGGGACACAGATTAAATAATTTCTGCTTCCCCAAAAGTAAAGTCCAAGACAAAGGCTTCCAGGTAAGTGTTTTTAGTTGGAAACATTGATCTACCATTTGATCCAGCAATACCACTCTTGGGGATATACCCAAAAGACTGTGACACAGGTTACTCCAGAGGCAACTGCACACCCATGTTTACTGCAGCACTATTCACAATAGCCAAGTTATGGAAACAGCCAAGATGTCCCACCACTGACGAATGGATCAAGAAAATGTGGTATCTATACACAATGGAATTTTATGCAGCCATGAAGAAGAATGAAATGTTATCATTCGCTGGTAAATGGATGGAATTGGAGAACATCATTCTGAGTGAGGTTAGCCTGGCCCAAAAGACCAAAAATCATATGTTCTCCCTCATATGTGGACATTAGATCAAGGGCAAACACAACAAGGGGATTGGACTTTGAGCACATGATAAAAGCGAGAGCACAAAAGGGAGGGGTGAGGATAGGTAAGACACCCAAAAAACTAGCTAGCATTTGTTGCCCTCAACGCAGAGAAACTAAAGCAGATACCTTAAAAGCATCTGAGGCCAATTAAAAAAGGGGACCAAGAACTAGAGAAAAGGTGAGATCAAAAAGAATTAATCTAGAAGGTAACACACATGCACAGGAAATTAATGTGAGTCAACTCCCTGTATAGCTATCCTTATCTCAACCAGCAAAAACCCTTGTTCCTTCCTATTATTGCTTATACTCTCTCTTCAACAAAATTAGAGAAAAGGGCAAAATAGTTTCTGCCGGGTATTGAGGCGGGGGGACAGGGAGGGGGCGGAGTGGGTGGTAAGGGAGGGGGTGGGGGCAGGGGGGAGTAATGACCCAAGCCTTGTATGCACATATGAATAATAAAACAATAAAAAAAAGAAAGAAAAATGATCCCAAGGAGCAAGAGTGGGAGTGAATAGGAAAGAAAGGAAACCAAAATGAGGATGTGTACTGAGTGGAACAGCGCTGTAGAAGACTAGTTTTTTTTAATTCCAGGAGACCTTCTGAGAATTTTCTATTTAAGGAAAACAGACATTTATCCATCAGCCCCTCCCTACTGAAAAAGTTTGCTAGACAGTATGTTAGGTGCCATACTTCCATGATGCTCATGAGCGAGAACTAAGTGGAGTTTGGTAGACATATACTAGACATGTGAGAAAAGTCCTGCAGCAGAAATCAAGAGATAAGTGGCACTGTGCACAGTGGCTCAGGCCTGTAATTCTAGCTACTTGGGAATCTGAGATCAAAAGGATTGAGATTCGAGGCCAGCCTGGGCAAAAAGTTCATAGGACCCCAATCTTAGTCAATAAGCTGGGTGTGATGACATGCATATGTCATCTCAACTACTCAGGAAACATAAATAAGATTGCAGTATTATTTATGGCTGGGCTATAAACTGAGATCCTATCTCAAAAATAACCAAGGCAAAAAGTTTTAGCAGTGTGGATTAAGTGGTAGAGCACCTGCCTAGCAAACTCTAGGCCCTGAGTTCAACTCCCAGTATAGCCAAAATAAATAGACTTGTGGCTTATGTGTATCAGTCTATACTATCTCGACTTGTGTGGAACTGGTTTCCATATCAGTTGTCCAATTAAGAGGCAGAGCTAAGAGATTTTGAAGTTCACAGGAAGTATCCTGCTTAAGGTCACACCTCTAGAGTGTGATGGAACCTGGCAGGGCTGAAATATAAACATGAAGTCTTGTGGGGGCCCTGGTCAGGACTATGACATTCTTACTATGGTTCACTCTTTTAAAAAACTATTTTTAATACTTTGGGGCATACCCCAGAGGAATAAAAACACTGGGAAGGAATAATCCCTCTTCCCCAGTAGTAGCCAAGGGAGAAGAGGCTACCTAAGGGGAAGGAAGCACAAAAAGGATCCACTACAAACTTGGGGCACAAGGAATGCCATCAGTGCTGTGACCTATGAGCATGGTGGGACTGGCTCCAGGAACAGGGTAGGAGGGTTGGACATGAAGCCACAAGCTACTTTGTTTCTCCTTCTCATTTGCCTTTTTTTCAGCTTTTGCTGAGTGATCTTGGAGTCCCTCTGCTTGTGGGAGGCAGCAGAAAGTCCATTATCCATGCCTGTACTTACCTGAGTCATTCTGTGTTGTCATATTCTTCTGGCAGGTGAGCTCACACTGGTTACCATAGGTCAAGGGGGCATCAGTGGCTCCGGCCTGCCTCTGTTGCATCTAGGTTTTGCTCTTCATGTTGCTGGGGAGACAGAGAGGGGAGAGGACAACTGAGGGGGCAGGCAGTAGCACTGTGACTTTAAATGTGGTCCATTTTGTCACTCCTGCCAGGCATTGCATCTTGAGTTGTTATAGTCCAGGATCTGCAAGGCTCCCACAATTCTGCCATAGAGCCCATAGTCCCCTGGGAGAGGGTCAGAGAAGTGCCTCTGCAAAGCCACCTGGGGTAGGGGACTGGTAGCAAGCACCAAGGAAGTGTGGAAGCTTCTTCCATAACACACCCTACCCAGAGCTGGAATGCTCCCAATCTGATCTTTTTGATACATAAGAGGTTTCTAAGCCCAGGACCCTGTGTTTTCCTTTTCCACCATCATGGACTAGCAGATGGTTTTCACACAAAGTATTCTGCTCCCTCCCCTAGATCCTCAATAATTGTCTCCTGTCTTCTATTTTGGTTTAAATATTTTATTTTCCAGTTTTTGTGGCAACATGTGCCTTGAACACAGATAGACATTAGTTTGAATCCCAGATCTGTTCTACTAGCTTTGGGGTTCTGGCAAGCTACTTTTCTGATGCATTAAACAAAAGCAGACCTTGTTCTAAAACCTGAAGACAGCCCCAGGAGTTTTTGGCTGTCAAGGGTTCTTATCAAAGCACCGATTATGTTTGGTTCATAGGAATTGGCTCTACTGAACATCAGGAGATTGAGCCAGGTATTGTCCTAGGTATTGAGGACAGAGCAGTGAACAAGTCCAGCAACCGCCCTGGGAGTTTACATTGTAGTTATGGGATGTCAGGCAGTAAATGAATTAGTTAAAGATGGTAATAATTTCTGTGAAAGAAAAAACAGGGCACTGTAGTAGAAAGTGACTTGTAGAAGAGTCAGGGCAGGAAGGCAGTTACTTTAACCCAGGGTGGTCAGTAAGTCCTCTGAGGAGTGACATTTGAACAGAGCTGTGAAGGATGAGAGTAAGCCAGCCATGTGTATCAGTTACCTATTGCTGAATAACAAATTATCTTGCAAGGTAGCAGCTCAAGACAGCAAACATTATTATTTCACAGTTTCTGGGGGTCAGTGACCAGGGCATGGTTTGGCTGGGTATCCCTAACTTGAGTCTGTCACGAGGTTGAATACTAGGTCTCAGCTGGGTCTGAAGTCAACACAAGGCTGTGTTGGAAGAGGATGGGCTTCCGAGCTCACACACATCTGTTGGTCAGAGACATCAGTTCCTTACTACATGGGCCCCTCCAGAGACTGCTGGCTTCCCCGCCAGAGCAAGCCAGCAAGAGAATAAGAGAAAAGTTTATCCTGAAGGGGTACCCCCTATTTTTTTTTTTTTGGTAACACATTATGTTTATTGCACTCTATTGACTAAAAGTGAGTCACTAAATTCAACTCAAGTACTCAAGGATGGGGGATTACATAAAGGTGTGATTACCAACAGGTAAGGATGATTGGGACTCTCTTGGAAACTTCTATCACACCATGTGAAGAGCTGGGGAGGAGTGTTGAAGCAGAAGCCCTGAGGGGAGAGAACCTGGTTGTGCTTGAGGAAGTGAGAGGAAGCGAATGTACTAAATAAAGTTTAAAAATGATAAGAGATGATGTGTCAGAGGCAGACCATATAGAGCCTGGTAAAAACTTCTGATTTTTTTTCTACTTGTGGTGGACAAGTGAAGGGTTTTAAGAAAGGGATGTAGTGGTGTGATCTGACCATTTGACATTTTCCAGAGCTCATCATAGATGTAGCCCCACAAGGATTTGAAGGTAAATGGTAAAAAAAATATTTTTGCTAAAAAGAGATGTCAATGGCACCCAAATATCCAACTAAATATAAAGATTTCAGGGTCCTATAAAATATTCCTCAAGCTATTCTTCTGATTTTAGTTCCCACTATTCCCCTACTCCAGGTAAAATAAAGTTCCCCAAGCAGTCACTGTATTTTCCTGTCTCTAAGCTTGTGCTGCTTTCTCTGCCTAGAGGGCTGCTTCTATATTTCCAACTGTCAAACTTGAACCCATTTTGTTGAGACATTCCTCAAGATGACAGTTCTACTGATTCTTCTCTGAACCTCCATTGCCTTTTGTTCTATCTCCTTATAGAATTTACAATGTCTTTTCTAGTATCAGTAGTTCATGTCTAAATTGCAAGCTCCTAGAGATCAGACATCCTGCTTTCCTTATTTTTGTAACCCAGGCAGTACCAAGGGCATGAGCAGTGCTCAACCAATATTTACCAACGTGAATTAAACTGGGAACTAGCCAACTACAACAACTTTTGTTGGTTGTGAGGGCTTCCAGAGAAATAAGAGTAATTTCTCTTCGGTTGATATCAAGTAATAATCTTTAGAAATCTTCCTTTCCAACATTCAAGGAAAGTATCAAGAGTATGCCACCCAATTTTGAAATATACTACAGAGCCATAACAATAAGAACATGGTATCGGCATAGAAATGGATGTGTAGACCAATGGAAAAGAACAGAGAACCCAGAAATAAACCCATGCAGCTTAAGCCATCTGATTCTGACCAAAGGTGCAAAAGAAAGATGTAGAAAAAGACAGTCTGCTCAACAAAAGTTCCTGGAAAACTGTATATCCACATGTACAAGACTGAAATTAGATCCCTAGCTCTTGCCCTATACAAAAACCAACTCGAAGTGGATCAAAGTCCTTAAACTGAAACATTGAAACTACTAGAGGAAAACAAGGGAAATACTTCAAGATAGTGACACTGGCAATGTTTTCTGAATAGGATTCCAATAGCTCAGGAAATAAAAGCAAGAATTGACAAATGGAATTGTGTCAAATCAAAAACTTCTGCACAGGAAAGGAAACAATCAACAGAGTAAGGAGACAACCAATAGAATGGGAGAAAATCTTTGCTAGACATTCTTGTGACATAGGATTAATATCTAGAATATATAAAGAACTCAACAGTTATCAACAAAAGAAAAGTAATTCAACTAAATGGACAAATGATCTGAACAAATATATCTCAAAAAAAGAGCTACAAATGGCTGATAAATACAAGAAAGATGTTCAATATCTTTAGCAAATCAGACCTATGTTGAGATTCCATCTCACCCTAATCAGAATGACTATTATCAAGAAGACATAAAATAGCAAATTCTGGTAAGAATGTGAAGGAAATGGAATACTTAAACGTTATTGGTGGGAATGTGAACTAGTATAGTTACTATAGAAAACAGTACAGCGGTTCCTTAGAAACTAAAAACAGAAACTGTCATTTGACCCAGCTATACCACTCCTGGCTATATATCCAGAAGGATGTAAGCATGTAATAGAGATACCTGCACACCCACGTTTACTGCAGCACTATTCACAACAACCAAGTTATGGAATCAGCCTAGGTCCTATCAACAGGTGAATGGATAAAGATATGTACATATGTATATATGTATACATGTACATGGAAGTATTTTTCAGCTATAAAGAATGAAGTCCTGCCATTTGCAGGAAATGAGTGGAACTGGAAATCATCATGTTTAGCAAAATAACTCAGATACAAGAAGACAAGTATTGCATGTTTTTCTCATATATGGAAACTTGAAAAAAGGATGGCCTTAAAGTAGAAAAGGGACAATTAGAGAAGGAAAAGGGGGTGAAGGAGGGGAGGGAAAGGAAATAGTAGGGAGGGTAGAATCAATGAAAGCGTGAAATATGCACATATGGAAATATCACAATGGAACCCATTAATTTGTACAAATTACTATGAGTTAATTTTTATGATAAAAATATTGTGCCACCTTTCCTGAAAATAAATATGTGTTTTTCTCATTTTTGCAAAATGAAATAAATTAAGGATAAACCAGAAACTAAAGAGAGTAGCTAACTGTAGGGAATTAGTGGGAACAGAATAGGAAGAATAGCAGAAGAGAAATAGGGTAAGGGATTAGGAAATTTATACTATACTTCTCTTAGTACACCTTTTTGATAGTTATACAAAGCGTAGTATAGTCATACAATGGAATATTATTCAGTTGTAAAGAAACAGTGGCGTACTGATACATGCTACTATATGGAGAAACCTCAAAACCATGATTCTAGGTGAGAAGTTAGGTTTCGTATGATTGCGCCTTTATGACATGTCCAGAATAGACAAATCCATAGAGAGAGACGGCACATTAGCGCTCACCAGGGCATGGGGAGTAGGATAATGGGGAATGACCACAAATGCAAACTGGATTTGTTTTATGTTTTATGTGTTTATTTATTTGCAGTACAGTACTGGGGCTTGAACTTAGGGCCTATACTTTGAGCCACTCCACTGGCCCTTCTGTGTGAAGGGTTGTTTTTTTTTTTGAATAGGATATTGTGAACTGTTTGCCTGGGTTGGCTTTGAACTGTGATCCTCCTGATCTCTGCCTCCTGAGTTGCTAGAATTACAGGTGTGAGCCACCAGCACCTGGCTTATTTTATTTATTTATTTATTTTAGTGAAAAATGCTATGGAATTACATAGTGGGGATGATTACACAACCTAGTGAGCATATTAGTAACCACTGAATGCTATATATTAAAATGGTGAATTTCATGGTATGTGAATTATATCTCAATTTTTAAAGTAAATACATTCTGTAAAATCAGTCATAATTGTGAGAGGAACCCAAGATTGATGCAAATGGTAACATATTGACCTAATACTCAAAATACTAAAGTGGTCAGAAAGAGAACTAACATAAATAACTTTGGGAAACAGTAGTTGACTATATGCTAAGGCTGTCAGCAAAAAGACTCATACATGGAGACTGCCATGCATTGCATGGCAATGTTTTGGTTGACAACAGAATCCATGTACTATGGCAGTTCCATAAGAGTACATCAATTAGTGACATCATCGCTGCATCTCAGTTCAAACACTTTAGGATGTTTAAACAACAATGAAACTGCCTAATGATGCATTTATTAGAATATATACTCCTCATTAAGCAATGCATGACTTACAGTATTTTAATTAATAAAATTGTGTTCCACAGGGATATGAGTTAATAATTATAAAGCTACTTTATGAATCGTTTAGGATTAAATAAACATGCTATGAATAAGATAGCCAAATTTCTCACTGTAAGGGGAGGGACAAGAAATGAAACAGGGGAAGGTAGAATTAATTTGATAGTGTTGGATTGACAGTACAAGTTTTAGAATGAACTGCTGGATTTTTAACATATATGCAAATATATAAGAATAGAAATAAATGTAGATGTGTGCATATGCATTTTCAAACATATTTCTTAGTTCTGTCTATTAAGAGAGGCTAGAAGCAATGCATACATCCAGAATCAGACCTTGGTTCCTTTTTGGGAGGATCACAGGAGGTAGTATCAGAGTTTGAACTCAGGTCCCTGTGCTTGCTATGCAGGCACTCTACCACTTGTGCCACTCCACCAGCTCCATATCTTGGTTTCTAAATTCTATTCTCTACTCCTTGGAGAAATGGCTGACTGAAAGTAAAAAGCTAGAACATTTCTTACTACCATAAAGTAAGGAATGACTCAAAAATGATAGGGGCATATTTTAAAAAATATACGAGTCAATGTGAACATGCTTCCAATGGACAAATCTGGACAACCTGACCAACAAAAATAAGAGTGGTAATGGATCATATATGATAGAATAAAATAAATATCCTTGAGTACATATTAATGCAAAAACTAAAGAAAAGAATAAATGGAAGAGAATGGATAGTCCTTTCTTGAAGTAGAATTCCAATGAATAAATACAGATAGAAAGATGAAAATAGTCACTTGGAAAATACCATAGCTATGATTGCCACAGGAAAGAATAACAAATGAATGCCAAAAATGTATGTACAAAATTATAATGAGAACCAGGAAATTTGTTTAGTTCTTAGGTATCTCGTCACAGGAACTCACTAATTACCCAGAGAACAATAGCAACCTTCAGTAGAGAAACCTAGGAGACACCACCTTAAGCAAATGCTCTAAGTTAAAAGTAAAAGAATAGAAAAAGATGTGTCATTGTAACACTAGTCAGAAGAAAGCTGGAGTAGCTACACTGATTTTAGACTAAGTAGATTTCAAAAGCAAAGAACATATTATTGTAGATTTAAAATCTCACGGTCATAATCAAAAGGACAGAACTAGCTTAAATGTTTCTGCACCTAGTAGACAGAGCTTCGAAACACATGAAGCAAAAAATGATAGGGCTAAGTAGGCAAATCCACATGTATTCATGCTGTTCTGAGTAGCACAGTAATATCTCACAGCATCCTTCTCTGTTCCACCTGAGATGTGAATCATCCCTGTGTATAGAGTATCCACATTGTGTATGCTACCCTCCTATTAGTCTCATAGTAGCTGTCTTGGTTATGAGATTGCCTCTCACAGAATCAAAGTGCTTGAATACTATGATTCAAGAGTAATGATGCTAGCAATCCCAATATGCTGGAAAGAAGCCATCTAAGACTTCCTTAAGTATAAAAGTTTCAAGTAAAACAAGATTTTTTGAAAGAGGGAGAGCACATTCATACAACTTTTATTACAATATAATTTTGTAATTATTCTGTTTTATTTCTATTGTTAATCATTTACTGTGCCTAATTTATAAATTAAATTTTACTATAGGTCTGGATGTTAAGGAATAAACATAGTCTAGATAGAATTTGATACTATGCTCAGTTTCAGGCATCCACTGGAGGTCTTGGAATGTGGATAAGGAGGGCTATTGTAACATTATCAACCAACTTGACTTGATTGAAATTCATTGAACACTTCATCAACAGCAACCAAGTATACATTCTTCTTAGGTATACATAAAACATTCACTAAATAGATCATTAATACAAGACTTAATAAATCCAAAAGGATTTGACCCATACAAAGTGTGTTCTCTGACTACAATGGAATTAAATTAGATATAATAACAAAACGCTCTCAGAAAAATCCTCTAAATAATTAGAAGCAAAATGGCATACTTTTAAATAACATATGAGCAAAAGAAGGAATCACAAGTTAACTAAAAATTATTTTGAACTGATAACAATCACCACAAATCAGAATTGTGAGATATATTTTTTTTTGAGTAGGAAATGTGTTGCACCAAACTCTTGTGACAGAAGACAGTTTTCAAATCAATGACCTAAGCTTTTACCTTAAGGAACTAGAAAAAACAGGGCAAATTAAGCCAAAATAATCAGAAGAAAGAAAAAAAAATAGGATGGAGGTATAATTAACAAAACAGAAAAACAACAGAGAAAATCAATGAAACCAAAAGCTGGCTCTTTGAGAAAATCAATAAAATTGATGAAACTATTACCAGGCTTATTAGGGTAGAAAGAATAAGTAAATGACAAACATCAGAGATAGGAGAGGTGACATTACTTCAGATGCTACAGATAGCCAAAGGATAAGGGAATCTTATGGACAATTTTATGCCAATAGATTCAACAATGTAGATAAAACAATTTCCTTGAATGACACAAATTACCAAAGTTCACTTAGGAGAAAATAATCTGAAGAGCCCTTATTATTAGACAAAATAACAGAGTTTAAAACTTCCTACAAAGGAAACTTCAGGCCCAGATGACTTCATAGGGAATTAATTCTATCAGACTTAAGGAAAAAACAACAATTTGACACAAATTCTTCCAAAAGTGTTGAAAAGAAGGGAACAATTCCTGATTCCCTCTCCAAGGCTACAATTACCCTCAAAACATAAGCAAAGAACATTATAAACCAATATTATGCATTAAAAAATTCTACACAGAGTGTCAGCAAACTGGACTCGATGTATTAAAAGGATAATACATCTTATGACCCATTGGGCATGGATTCCCCAATTGGAATGAAGAGGTGGTTTTACATTTGAAAATCAATCAATATTGTTCAACATATTGACAAAATTAAAAAATATGATTACTTAACAGGTGTTGAGGAAACATGTAAGGAAGTCCAACATCCATTCCTGATGAACACACTCAGGACTCAAAAGGAAATTTCTTCAGTCTAATAAATTGAAACTAAGAAACCTACAGCCACCACCACAATTAATGGGGGAGGCCTGAATATTTTCTCCCTAGGATCAGGAGCAAGGCATGGATGGATGTCTGCTTTTCCTGCTTCGATTCCACATTGGAACTGTGAGGGGGAGGGCAGGGGGAAGAAAAGGAAGGGAGGGAGGGTGGGAAGAAGGGAGGGAGGGAATCTTACAAATCTAAATTATCAGTTCTAATAGCTTTCCTTTCAGATTGTATCCTGCTTCCTGAATAGTGATCATGTCATCTGCAAATGAAAAATGAAACACTTTTATTTCTCTTTTTTCAATCTGCAATGTGGATTTCTTTTCTTTTCTCTCTCTCTCTCTATCTTCCCCTCCCCAGTATGGTGGCATACTATAATCCCAGCTAGGTAGGAGGCCCTAGGTAGGAGAATCACTCTAAGGCAGGCCTCAGGCAAAACTGTTAACCTACCTGAAAAATAACTAAACTCAAACTGGGCTGGGAGTGTGGCCCAAGTGGTAGAGTGCCTTCCTAATGAGTGTGACACACTGAGTTCAAACCCTAGCACAGCAAAAAATATATATTTTTCATTTTCAACTAAAACATTTTATTTAAACTAATTTCCTTTCATTTCGTGCTTAACAATCACTCTGATGAATAGGTCAGAAATAGTGAAACACGCTCTATAGCATATGAAAGAGTATCCTTAATACACAAAAAAAAGCTCTTGCTGTGCATCATTGTGGAAAAAAAGACACTTCTTTCTCTCGCAGCACGGCAGGTTGTGTTAATATATCCTCTATACCACCTCTAGCAGGCCTTCTTTCCAAAATGCACATAAAAATATTATGTCTGCTTTATATTTTTGTACTTTTTATGTGTACTTTTAAATATTTCTAATATTTACATTTTATTTATTTATTTACAAACAGGATCTCCTTATGTAGTCCAGGCTGGCTTCAAACTCTTGACCTTCCTGCCTCAGCTTCCTGAGTGCTGAGATTATAGGTGTATGCCACCACACCTCACTTAGTTTTTTAAAAAGGAAAACAAGCATCCTACTAAAAATGGGTCCAAGAGAACATAGGAATTTCACAAAAGAAAAACATATACGAACAATAAACAAGTGAGAAAAAGAAGTAGTAATTTAAATCAAAACAGCTGTGATATACCATTTCATCTATAAAGTTGGCTTGTTAATTTGTTTGGAGACAAGGTTTCTCTACACTGGCCAGGATACCCTTGAACCCAGAATCCCTCATGCCTCAGCCTACCAAGTTCTGGGATTACAGGTAAGCACCACCATGCCCAGTTAAAATTGGTAAATTTTTTTAAATGGAAATGTCCAGCCTTATAAATTATCAAGACTATATATTTTTAGCAGGATAGTCAGCTGACAGGAGAACTTGTTTGTTATGAAAGAATGATGGGGTTGTGCATATTTCAAATTTCCTCCATTTGCTTGTATGTATTTGCTAAGTTTTCTGTAATGAACATGTATTCCTTTTGTAGTAAAACATACACCTTAACCCTTCCTTTTAATTGAGAGCAATATTGCTTTTTTTTTTTTTTTGATGGGGCTGGGACTTGATCTCAGGGTTTTCTGCTTACGAAGCAGGAGCTCTACCACTTGAGCTACACCTCTACCCCATTTTGCTCTGGTTATTTTGGAGATGGGGGTCTCATAAACTATTTGCCTGGGCTGGCCTCGAACCTCAATCTTCCTGATCTCAGCCTAGGATTATAGGGGGTAAACCCACCGGAATCCAGCTTGCAATACTGCTATTTTAGATGACTCTCTATCTTTTTCTTTTCCATGTAAACCAACTCTAACTTCTTTCATCTTTCCTTGGAAAACTTAATTTTCATCCTCAAATTGTATTTATCAGGCTTTTCAGGTCTTTCCAAATTTTTGCCTTATACCTGACTATATATATATTTTTTTGATTTTTATACTTTATTTTTGTTATTGTTATGTTGTGGACACATTGTTACATTTGCAAAAGGTCTTACAAATTACTGTAGTTGAATTAACCTCCTCCATCATTCTCCTTTATCCCACCTCCTCCCATTCCTGGAATAGTTTCAACAGGTCTCATTTACATACGTGTGTACAGAATACTTCCACCATATTCATTCTCTGAACTCCTTTCCTTATCTCCTCCCCCCTCCCACTAGAACTCCACCCAAAACAGGACCTGTTTTGCCTTCCTGTTCCCTGTTTTTGTAAAAAAAAATGGCATTTTCATTTCCATTTGTTTAAGAAAGCTTCATGGGGTGTTTTCACTGTGACATCTTCATATGTATATATATTATAGCATGAATTGGTTAATCCCCTCTGTTTTTCTCCTTTCTCCCTTAGTCCCCTTCTTCTGGTGATTTCAAGAAAGTGACCTCCCATTAGTGTAACCCGTTTTGCATAATACTGCTTGTATTTTTCTTGAGTCTATATGCCATATGTGAGAGAAAACACTTTGGTTTTCTGAGCCTGGCTAACTTCACTTAAGATGATGTTCTCCAGTCCATCCTTGTACCTAGCCACCATGAAGCTCTATATTCAAGCCCGGTAGCACGAAAACTTTCGGGGTGTTCGCGTCCTCTCTAAGGTTCTCCCTGCGTCCTGCAATTCACAGGGAGAAATCGGATGTGAAAAACCGCCTGAGCATCCCGGACACAGGACACACCTGGAGAGGATTCCAAGATAGCTGCAGATGGCGAGCTCCAGTTAAAGACCCGCCCTACTTGACTATATTGAGCTCACTTTTTAAGTTATTTTACCAAAAGAAGTTTGAATTTTTAAAGGGGGCTTTTTGGGGAGAGGGGAGAGATGGCCCAAACAATGTATACACATGTAAGTAAATGTAAATATGATAAAATAAAATTTAAAAAATGAAAAAAATTCTTTATATATTGTAAGAATTCTTAAAAATGAAAAATTTTACCCTTATATAAAATTCACACACTGGAAAACAATTTTAATCAAAATTTTTACATATAGTAAAATTCACTCTTTTCATTGTACTGTACTGTAAGTTTTGCATTTTTAAAAATAAACATTTATTGAGCCTTTAAAAAATAAAATATAGGGGGCTTTTCTAGTTTCTCTTTAAATAACAGAGCTATGTTTGGGGTGATTCTCAGTGAGCAGGCCTCCGGCTGCCCCCAGTCCAGAATCTGAGCTTTTCTTGGCACTCCGGCTGCAATCCGCTGCAGGGCAGCCTGGCACCAAGTATCCATACTGCCGTGGCCCATGGCCTGGAGGGAGGGGGACCCCCGCCCCGCACCTGAGAGGACCTGCCTTTGCCCTGCCTGCATCCTCTGCCCAAGAGACAGCTACATTGGGCAGCAAAAAATCACATCATGACCTCTCAGGAGACCTTAGAAGAAAGGAAAAGCTTTTTCTGCTAGTGCTTTTAAGGGCACTTTGCTCCAGCTTTTTGAACAAGGGCCTGTATTTGCATTCTGTAGCCAATGCTGCTGTCCCATGGTCATACCATGTGTCATTGCGGCCTCAGGCAATCAGAGGAGGGAAAGGTGAACCCTTGTTTACCTTTGCCTTCAAAGCGTTTGCTTAGAAATCTACTGCTTTCTGTTCCAGGGCTGGAAGAAGACAGCATTGACTGTTTATCTGCAGAGGGAGTTGCCAACTCTGGATATAATTTCTTTTTTTTTCTTTTTTCTGGATATAATTTCTTGATTGTGCATGGAATGGTTGATGGGAAGACTAGGGAAGAAAAGAAGAAATTTGACATCTGAAATTATTATTATTAGTAGTAGTAGTTTTGGCAGTACTGGGGTTTGAACTTAGGGCTTCGTACCTGCTCAGCAGGTGCGCTACCATCTGAGCCACTCCACCATCCCTTTTTCGTGATGGGTTTTTTTAAGAAAGAGTCTCACAAACTATTTCCCCAGGCTGGTCTCAAACCGTGATCCTCCTGATCTCTCCCTCCCAAGTAGCTAAGATTATAGGTGTGAGCCACCTGCACCTGGTGAGATCTGAGATCATTAAACAGTGCGACCAACCAGTGCCTCCCATAACTACAGTTCTGTAACTTTCTATTTTTATGATGTGTTCCCTCTCCACGTTCAAGAAATACACACAGAAAGCTGGCTGGCCATCTGGCCAGAGAAGAACTATTTATTATATAGATGGAAATGTACAAAGACAGTGGCCCAGGGTACATTCCTTGTATCATTATGGAAATTCACTTTTTGCAGGTATTTTTCTGGTGAAAAGACATTCTTCCTTTTGAAGACACCAGTTTGAGTGCTAAATAGTCTCTGAATACTGCATTGAGATGCTGCCTATTTCTACAGATAATGGTCTCAATGTACTGGAAAAAACAACTGGGTACCAGTGCTGTGGCACTAGTCGGTCAACAGGGTCATCACCACAAGTCCGGGACAGGACAGGACAGACAGTTCTCACAGAGTATGTGCTTGGAGGAGGCATTCTGGAGCCAGTCAGCTTTTCTCACAGCAACATGCACAGTAGTCGGTAGTTATGTCCCAAAAGGCTTAAGCTAAACTGTTCTTTTTTAATGACTGTAAATGTCATAGTCAACTCAACTATGAATTATGTAATTATCCACTATCCAAAAGTAAGCTTTCAAAATGTAAATCAATCTAGTAATAAAGAAATAGATTATTTCCAGTATTCTAGGTGTTGAGGCAGGAAGATCTTGAAAATGAGGGGAGGACTAGAGGTTAGTGGGGTTGATATTTATCCTCACCTCACAATGGGGTTGCAACTGGCAAAGAGCTCCCAGGGTGACCTGCTGAAGAGGGAGTTTCTCTAAGTCAACAGCTCCCCTATGTCATTCTTTTTAACATTAGCTCTAATGAAAAGACATTTATAACCCAAAGTTTGGGGACATAGCTTAGTAGTAGAGCACTTGCTTAGTCTGTAAGGAGGCCCTGGGTTCCATCTTTAGAACTGCCAAAAAAAAATGTCCCAGAAACAAAAACTAGCAAATGTGTTTATGTGCTGAATTTTATGCTGGAATCAGAGTTAAAATTTCTCCTTTACCTACCTCAAATCTGCACTTAGCTATGTAAACCAGCCAGATATAAGATGATAAACACACAACCCATCTAAGTAGGACTCAAATTATAACCATTTTTGCCAAAATGTGTTCTTGATAATTGGCTGAGAGAACAGTAAAGAAAATTGAATTGTTTCCTTTGCCTTAATCTGCCACTGTCCTGTCCACACCAAAAGGCAAAGTAGCAACTGTTGGGATTCTTTCTTTTATGTTCCCTGCCTATTATTCTCATGTTCCTGCAAGCCCCATCTTTGCACCTCTGGCTCTCTGAACTGAATGTGGTTATAGTAGAAAGAAAAATAGCGCAGAAGATAGGAACAAAGCCCAGGGCTCCAGGGCCGGACTCTTTCATCAGCCACTTTACAGAGCATGCCACAGTGCAAAGGTCTCAGGGCTGTTTTCTCACCCACCCCACTCCCTGGCTATCCAATATGGACAGGGCTAGAGGCTATTCATGAGGGCCAGGCCTAAAAGGGGCTATACATCTCCCACTGGCTACAATTCAGGAACTTACCCAACTTAGCTGCAAGAAAAGCCAAAAACTGGTCTGTCTAGACTGCTGGACAGAGGCAATGACATGATGGATTCATAGCACCTACCTCAGCCATGTCTCTCTGTTAGTGTCACAGAACCCATGAAAAGTTCAGAAATTGGAAGAGCAACACTTCAGAAGCCCAGGGTGGAAGGTGGGACTGAAAATGAGAGAATATGCTCGAAGTCACATAAGTTGGGCTCTGTGCAGCTGAGCACTTGCTCTTCCCTTATCCTAGAGAAAGACAGATAGCAGTGGACTAAGAAGCACCAAACCTATGTCATAGCCAAGCCAGGGAGAAGGGATACCCTACTGAAATCCAAAGTTTTAGGTAAGCACAGGCCAAACAGCTAAGATGTGGTTATCCCCAGCCTCTCCTCCCACTCACTCCCCAAATGCTGGCAGCCATACTCGAACTTCCTAGGCAGGATTCTGCTTCTGAGAAAGCAAACAGATTGGAGAAAGGGCTTATAGATCCCAGTGCCCCCTCACCTTACAGTAAGCCCTGCCCACTCTCAGGGAACTTTCAGAGAGCTGTTTGGTGCCTCACATCTATGAATTTAGGAACAAAGAGAGCCAGGAATTACCAAGGTCTTAAAGGGAGTCTCTAATTTGAGATAAAATCCAAAATAAACAAATGGAAAATGAACACAGATCAAAGAAATGCAAACAGCAAAAGAAACCTTAGGGAGAAAATGACTATAATGAATATCTTCAGAGAGCTCTGAAAAATATCGCATACATAAAAAGACAGGATGCTGGATTGGGTGCAGTGGCTCATGCTTGTAATCGCAGTTACTCGGGAAGATTGCAGTTAGAGGCCAGTCTAGGCGAAAAGTTAGTGAGACCTTATCTTAATCAATAAGCAGGGTGTGATGCCTGTGATCCCAGTCACATGGGAGGTATAAACAGGAGGACTGAGGTTCAGCTAGTCTGAACAAAAACATGAGACCCTTTTCAAAAAAATAACTAAAAGCAAAAAAGGGATGTGGGGCTTGACTCAAGTGGGAGAGCCCCTGCCAAGCAAGAGTGAGGTCCTGAGTTCAAGTTCCGGTACCACAAAATACAGGAAGGAAGGCAGGAAAGAAGGAGGGAGGGAGGGAGGGAGGGAGGGGAGGACAGGATGCCACAGAAAAGGCCATCTCAATGACAAGACAGAGCTTTTGAGAAATAAAAAAGTAGAATAGATGAAATTAAGAATTTAGTAGGAGGAGGCCAAGCATGGTGGGGCATACTTTTTATCCCATCACTTGAGAGGCTGAGGCAGGAGAATCATAAGTTTGAGGCCAGCCTGAGCTACATAGCAAAGTCCTGTTTCAAAAAACAGAACAAAAACAAACAAAAAAATTTAGTAGAAGGAATGGAAGGTAAAGTTGAAGACATTTCCCAGAAAGTAGAATAAATGACAAGAAGAGGAAAACTGGAGAAAAAAAAGAGAATAAAATTATAGGATCAATTTAGGGGTTCCACTATCTCATTAATAAGTGTTCCAGAAAAGTGGGAAAATGGGCAGAGGAAATTGTTGAAGACTAAAAGTCATGAGTTGCCATAGGAAGAGATAGGGTCTCACCCTATATTGCAAACTGGCCTCAAACCTCCTGTCTTAGCCTCCCAAGTGCTGGAATTATAGCATGCATCACCACACTTGGCCTACAAGTTGTCATATTAAAAGATACTCAACACAGTGAAGAGAAGGAAACTCTTATTATGGTGCAACATAAAAGTTCAGAACATCAAGGATGAAAAGAAAACCCAAGGAACTTCTAGAAAGTACACATAGGTCACTTTTAAAGGGCAGGAATTAGAATGGCACCAGCATCCAACAGCAACAGCAGAAGCCTGAAGATAGTGGATCAGTGCTTTCACAATTCTGAAGGGAGATGATTGCCAATTTAGATTCTATACTTGGCAAAACTATCAAAAACAGTATGCATATATAATCTAGAGAAAAGGCAGGATATGGCAAAATACTAACAATTGGTGAACTAGAGGAGGGTATAAAGGAGACTTTTTGTAATGTTCTTGCAAGTGTTCCTTAAATTTGAAACAAACGAACAATGGAGGAAGAATAGGGATTTTTTTAGACATGTAAATTCTCCAAAGTTTATCTGCATGCCAAGTTTCTTACTAAGCTGCTGTAGAATGGGATGTGTTCCATACAAACAAAGAAGTAAAGGAACAAAGTACAGCCATGAGGTCAAGAAAACAAAGAATCCAATATAGTAGAGCCCGGAAGCCCTGGGATGAAAGCTGTGGAGTGAGTCTAGGGTGTAACCTGGCTAGCAGGGAGCAGGGCCAAAGATAAAAGGTTATATCCAGAGAAATATGGGAGTGAGAGATTAGCCATTTGAAAAGTTTTATAGCCCGGAGAATTTGGACATGAATAAATGGATGTGGCGTGGAAAACAGAACAACCCAAAATTTGAATTAATTATTAACTCCAGAGGAAATGAACAATTGCACAAGAAGGGAAATATAAATGGTGTGGTTTAGCCATGAACAAAATTTATACGGGCATAGTAATGTAAAAATGAATATATAATATAATGTTGGGAACAAAGGGAGGAAAGTGGTATAAGAGTGGAGGGGATAAAAGACATAATTCCCCATCTTCTGTAGTAAGAAATTAATGGAAAACTATTTTTTGGGACTACAGAAGCAAACCTGAAAAAGAAATGCTAAAATAACTGAAGGCTGTAGGCTGAGAGAGATGGGGTTCAGAGGAAGAAGCCCTAAGTGCGGGGTGTGGTCTTTGCAAGTAGGATCTGTCTGGGACAGACCCAGCTCATCCTGCTCAGTTTGGCACAATTCTATTTCTGTTGCCCTGTTGCTCTCAAAATTGTCCCAGTTTGGATGGAGTCTTGATGTGTTCTAAACTATGCAGGTGTTAAACCTTGATAAGAGTAAGATAAAAAGAGGGGACTCTGTGGACTCTAAATTATATAACCTGTTTCATTAAGCTCAACTAAAGACTTTGGTTGTCTTTCCTTTTTCATTTCTTTCTCCCTCTCTTTTTTTTTTTGGAACTATGAGGTTTGAATTTAGGGCTTTGTGCTTGCTAGACAGGTACTCTATTGCCTTTTTTTTTTTTTTTCTTTTAGACAAGGTCTCACTATGTAACCCAGCGTGACTTCAAACTCAAGTTCCTCCTGCCTCAGCCTCCTGAATGCTGGGATTACAGACACATGCTACACCTCCAACTTCTCAGTGCGCTCTCACATTCATATTCTCTCTCTCCTCTCCTCTCCTCTTTGTCTCTCCTGCTTTCTTTCAGGGGATGATACAGCAAGAACTTTCTCTTTAGATGCTGGCATCTTGCTCAGCTCTTGCACGTCCCAGCCTCTATCACTCTGAGTCAAATAAACTTCCATTCATTGTAAATTGCCTAGTCTGTGGTATTCTGCTGCACCAGTGTAACCTGGACTAAGAGATGTGCCCAGCTAGGCTTAGAGGAAATTGACGTCACCTTCATAGGAGAACAGCCCACTCCTCCACCTTTGGAGTCCAGAGGATGAACTGCTCCTGCTAAATCTTCAGACTAGAAAAGCAGTCCTAATGGTTGTTTTATTTTTCCAAACACATTTTAAGATTACAAGTAATGCATGATTATTTCAGAAAAGTAACAGATAATAAAAGAAAAAATGGAAATAATCTAAATCCCATTACTTACAGATGAACATAGGTGACACCTTAATGTATGCAGCTGTCTTTTCCCAATACAAATACAAAATAGAATCAGATCAGCAAACTTCACAGTAATCTACTTTTTTCATCAAACCCTGTATTTTGGACATGACTCCATGTCTATAACCATACATCTACATTTTTCCTTTTAGTGGCTGCCTACTAGTTTATCATTTGGATTACTGTATTTGATCAGTCCTCTGTTGCTAGATATTTATTTGGGTTATTTCTTTTTATTATTAACTCTGCAGTTACAATAAAACTTTGCATACACATCTTTGTGTCTGTGTCCAATTATTCCTCAAGATAAATTCCCTAAAGAGAGATCACTGTGCCAAAAAGCATGCATTTTAGGGAGCTTCTAACTCTCTCTGTAAATTGCCCTCCCAAAAGGTTGAACACCCCTTCCCCACCCCTACTTGTGTCCATACTCCCTTATCCAGCTGAACTGTGTCTACTTTACCAGTGCCTTTAGATTAAACCTTTAAAGGAACAGGCAAGGGGGTTGGGATGAAAAGCAATTGGAACGAACAAGAAATGTCAGAGTTCTTTAAACCCTTCTTTCTGATGCTTCCCACAGTCAAGATTTTTTTTTTTTTTTTTTTTTTCCAATTTGGTACTCTGGATTGGCTGGTTCCCATTCTCAGCTCACACCCAACTTTCCCTGCAGGTCACTCTTTCACATAATTTAACTTTGGGTCAATCTCTTTTTACTAGAGTATGTTCCTTTGAGGTGAGGGACATCACCTATCTGTTAAGGTCTGGATGGCAATGTTAACAGGGTTACCACAACATGCCCAAGGATTCTGAAATTTCAGAACCAAGCTTGTTAGAATGCTCCTACAATGATCTGCCAACCCTGGAAACAAAGCTGCATTGAAGATAGTAGATGGAGGAACAGAGTCCAGAGCTACGCATTCCTATACCTCCTCCTCTGATTTCTTTCTCCCTGCCCCTTGGGCCTGTTCCCTCCCAATTCCTCCTCCATAGCTGGACACTGAAATGCCTTTGTTGGCTTTATTTTAAAGGGGTACCATTCTGAGGCTACATTCTCATGCTTCATTCTTTGTTTTACATTCTTCATTTGCTCCAAGATTGAGGATTATATTCTATTTCTTCCCAAAACTTTCACCCCTAGTTTAGGGTAACTAATGGTTTTGCACAATGGCTAATTCCCTGGGTCTGTTCCTTCCTGATAAAGGGAAGCCAATCCTGTTTAGTTCGTGAACCCAACTCCCCCCTCCCTCAAGAATGGCACATAAATCGACATAAAGCATATGCTTCGTTGGGGTTAAATAAACACGGAACCAGGTACTGTATGCTTGTGCACATTACTCATTTTATATAAGCTCTTCTTGCTGGCAATGCCCACAGAACACACAGAACTTTGTTCCTGGACATATTAACAACCTTTGTCCTGGGAACTCAGGGCTTCCATACCTGGTTTTTAACACCCCTGAAACTGAAGGGGACGGGGAGGCAGATACAACTGGACCTAGTTCTAACTGTTCTTTTGGACAAATTTCCTCCAACACACGTGTGCCCAAACCACACTCTCATGTAAAGGCAGAAAAGCTTGTTTTCTGGATTTCATCTTCTACCACCTCCAGCCAACGGTGACAAAATTTTCCCAATTCACCAGGACTCTGCTTAAACTTACGGCCTATTTTTGCTGATTTTAAAAAGATAGTTAACTACCCTATTTTTACAAAAAATAAAAATACAGTCACTACGAATCCCGCCCCTTACAATGAATATATCCTAATAAAAAATACACAGTGACATAATCCAGAATCCAACCCTCAGACGAAAATCAATTAGTAACCATGTGCAGGGTAAGCGGGCAAGAGCAGAGAAGACACTGGAGAGGCCACTTGGGGCGGTGTCTGGAAGTCACCCCAGGCTTGTCCCCGCCCCAGCCCCTGCGGCCGCTCCCCTGGAGGCGGCGCCCCGGCCCCGCCCCCGGCCCCGCCCCGACGCCGACGTCACTTGTTATGTCTCCGCTCCGGCCGCCGCTGATGCACTGCTCCGGGGGCGACCGCCGCGGCCTGCGGAGGCGTCTGGGGCGACAGGGACGGCGGCAGCTATTTGCGCCGCCCATCCGCCCCGCACAGGCGGTGTGTAGCCAGGGGGCAGCCCGAAAGTCACCTGGGGGGAGCCGTCCTAGGGCCTATTTTTGGCTTTTTTTATTCTCCAAGACCGTCGCCCCGCGCTCCGGATTTCCCTCTGCAGAGACCGCGACGCCCCCTCCTGGGCCGGCCGCGGGACCCGCCGGCCTGAGAGGCGTCGCCGTGCCCGCCGCGCTTCTCGCGGAGCCTGGGTGGCCGGCGGGGCCTGGGGCCTGAGCCCCGGGTGGGGCGCTGCGGCGGCCGCTCTTCTTTCCCGCGCCGGGAGCGCTGGGCCCCGGGCCTGGCCGGGCCGAGCGCCGCGTCTTCCTGAACCTCCGATCCCAACCGCCGCCTCCGGGGCTTTCTCTGCGGACCCCAAGTATTTTGGGGTCCCCCTCCCCCTCCTCGTGAGATCCCGCCACCTGGGTCACAGCGCTCCGCGGCGGAAAACGTCCCTGGTTTTGTTCCTACTCGTGCCCCTCTCGGTTCGCTGTTTCCTGGATGGGGCGTTTTGAGCGTTTCCCCTTTATTTTTGTCGCCCCTTGACTGGGAGGCCCGGCGCGAGGCTCTGCGCCTCTGTCCTCGGCGCTCCCCCAACCGCACGGACACCCTGACCCCCCTGCGTCCCCGCGGGGATGGCCCGCCGGTGACCGCCGCACGCGGAAGCGGCCCTCGCCCCGGCGGCCGTGCGCCCACCTCCCCGCCGCCACCCTCCTCTTCCCCTACTCCGGGCTCTCTGAAAAGAGAGGAGACGCCGGGAAAAGATGTGGCTGAAGCTGTTTTTCTTGCTCCTCTATTTTCTGGTCCTCTTCGTCCTGGCCAGGTTTTTTGAGGCCATTGTGTGGTACGAGACTGGCATCTTTGCCACCCAGCTGGTGGACCCGGTGGCACTGAGCTTTAAGAAGCTCAAGACCATCCTGGAGTGCCGCGGGCTGGGCTACTCCGGGCTGCCCGAGAAGAAGGATGTTCGGGAGCTGGTGGAAAAGTCAGGCGAGTGTCGGGGTCCCCTCCACCTGGGGAAGGGGGCGACCTGTACCTCCAAACAGGCCGGTCCCTGGAAGGTTTTAAGCACACAGCTAGGAGAGCTGCCTTGTTTTTCTTTTGTCCACATTTTCTGCCATCCAAAATGTCTATCCCAGTTTGGAGCAAAGGTCTGAAATTGTCTTTTTAAGGTTATTTTTAAATGACATTCTAAAAGTGTAGCTTTTAAGCATTGATTACTAAATTAAGTGATTTTTCTCCAAACCCGGAGTGGTAACAAGCAGGAAAGGATTTGTCAGTTGAAAATCATAATAGTATAGAAAAGAAAAACTCCAAAACGTAAACTGTAACAGTAGTATTTGTCAGTATAGTAACAAGGGAAAACATGGAATAATCAACAGCAAAGAAGCATTTGGGCCTAAGATTTAAAGGTTAAATTAAGATTTAAGTATGGGTAACGTGCACTCTGCACAGCCTTTGCTTTTCATACTTTAAATTTAGTGAAAATGGGTGAAAGTTTTGTGCAGATAGCTGCCTTGTTTGGAGTTTGTTTATATTTCTGTCAATTTTTGTTTTTGTATCTTGCATCTAAACTTTATCATGTGTCGCCGGCACCCTGCATCCCTTAATGGATTGAGGAATAGAGATGCAACAGTGCTAAGAGAATATTTAGTGTCCTAAAAATTTTATTTTTCAGTAGCTATTGGTTTGGGGTAGGATTGAGTGAAAAAGTATGGTAATTTTTTTCACTGTTGGGCAAAGTGTATCTTTTTAGATAAGCTTCCTGAAAGAGGAGTGTAGTTGCTAAGAGCATTCTGAGTTGTTTTAGGGAGCAGTTGAAATTGATGACTATCTTCTTATTGTTGTTACAAGTGTATGTGTCAGTTGCATCTATTACAAGACAATTTTTTTTCTCTTAGTAGCCTGTAGCCATAAAGTATGATGGGCAAGAATACAAACTCCCTACAGTTTAACACTTGCATATTTATATCTTAGGAGTTATAAAATGAATCTCAACAACTGCGAAAGTGATCATTTTTTCTTTGGAAAAGGAATAAAAATTATTCTTGCTCCTTGTTTGCTGACAGGCTTATGGTGACTTTTATTTCTACCACATGGGGGAAAATGTAGTAAGTAAAGTAAAAGATTCTAATAAACTGGGGTTAGAGGTGAGAAGTGTTTTACCTGCCAAAGCCAAATCATTTTTCACAGTAAAATAATTTGATCACACATTTTTTTCTTTTACATTTATGTATGTATTATTGCTTTCCTTTGGGCCTAAAAATACCTGTCATGCTGAATGTACAAGGAATGTACATATCATCTAAAGAAGATATCTCGCCCACAAAATAATGACTCAGATCACACATTGTATGGGAAAAAAGTCTTGGGGTGGCAATTCATCTGTAAAACTTAAGTATTTGTTGTAAATGGTTTTGTTGCTACAATGGTACAGTATGATTACTCACTGTTTAATATTTAAAGCAAAAGTTAAAATAATATGACATTAATGGTTTTTTTTTTTTTTTGGTGGTACAAGCTCTAATTTATGCTGTAAACTAGTGTATAAATACAGAGTTTGTTCTAAGAGGTAAAGTTCTAACCTCCAAGTCATATAAACCCTGTTACTATTTTAAGCAAGACTCATGGCAAATTGTGTGAACTCATAAACCACACTGTTTAAAAATTATATGACAGCTGAACATGTCATACATAACACATGTATGTGATACATGATCTTGTAATGGCTTTTTGGATTGGTACAAATTGGATAATTTCCTAATAAGTGATGACCCACTAGACTATAAGCTTTGTTGTATAAGAAATAGATTTTTGTGTTCACTTTTGCCTATCACATCTTAGATTCTTAAATGGGAATATTCAGGTTCTATTCTTTTTTCTATAGAGTACAATGAAAGTACAACAACATTATTATTCACAGTATAAAATGGAATTAATCATTGAAGTTGGGAACATGGGATTTTGAAATCTCATGTGTTGTTTTTTCCTTCTTTCAGGTGACTTGATGGAGGGTGAGCTCTATTCTGCTCTCAAGGAAGAGGAGGCATCTGAATCTGTTTCTAGCACCAATTTCAGTGGTGAAATGCACTTCTATGAGCTTGTAGAAGATACAAAAGATGGCATCTGGCTTGTTCAGGTATTGGAAACAGTGATAATCCTTGAGAACTTTTAAAAGAGAATTTTTTTTTTTTTTTTACCAAAACAGTATGTTCCAGCCAGTGACACTAACTTGTGCCATGCTTCTTAGGCACAACTCAGCTCTCATAAGGAGGCCCCGGGGTCCTCTTAAAGAGGTTTCTTAGATCAACGAAAAATGAAAGTTAAAGAGTGGGAAACGGAAGGCTGGGGAGGGGAGGTTGACTTTTTTGTTTAGAATCAGCAAAAGCAAATTCATTTTAGTTGTTGGATTTTTATTGAAGTGAGGAACATAGGTATTCCTTTTCATTTAGTGGTATGTACTGTTTCCATTTTTATTAATGCTCATTAGTTTTGAGTTCAACAGCCCAAATCTGTTTTGTATCTAAGGCAAGAACCATAAAATAAAAGTAAAGGAATCCTCGTATTAGGGAACTAGCCAATTTTTGTGGCTATAGAGGAAGAGCTGCTGAGAACAGTGGTGGGGGAGTACTCATTGTGCTTATGATAATGAGATAATTTTTTAACCCTAGTTTTTAATGATTAAAAACTGTGAGATTGAGCTGTGTTTGGTGGTACATAACTGCAGTCCATGCACTTGGGAGGTAAGAATCATGAGCCCAGCGTGGGCTACAATAGAAAGACCCTGTTTCAAAAAAGCAAACAACAGCAGTAAAACCTATGAGATTTAGTAAGTGTATTGGAATTTTAAAGCTATGAAGGGCCATGAAAATTATCTTTTATGCTTCTCATAGTGTAATTAATGGTAAACAAATGGGCACACATTATTACTAATGTATCTTTTTTTTCCCCCATGGAAAAAACCCTCTTGTTTATTTGATTAAACAAAAATAAAATAAGCTGCATAGGAACAATTTTAAAGTCCACAGAGACACCAGCTTTGCTTTATGGCTGGAGTAGCTGACACGGCACCTCCTTGCTACCTTTCCAGCCATCTCTGTGACTAATGTATCTTAATGTAAGTGAGGATAATCTATACTACATGGAACTTGTAATTTCCTAAATTGCTTATAACAAAGCTAAAGTTATTTAAAAAATTTAAATGTGTGTTCATTTAAAGTAAGATCAAGTAAATTAACAGCATGAATTTGGCTAAAATTAAGAATGTAGTGTATGAATGGCTGAAGCTTGGAAATCATATCAGGCTAACCCCTTCTGAGGCTCTAAGAGGTAAAGTAACTTGTCCAAGGTCATGGGACTAGTTGGTAATATTGAACCAGGATCAAATCCAGGTCCCCTGGTTTTTGTCCCAGTGTTTTTGTCATTTGTGTTTAGTTGATGAAGTTTGATTTAGGGTATGAAAATTAAAATAACTTCTTCATATTTCTCTCTGAGAATAAAGACAGTGAAGTATTGCTTAAAAATAACTTATAAGTTCAGAAACCTTAGTAGCAAGCTTGATCTTATCAGTGAATACAGTATGATTGTAAATAGATAGGTTTTCTATTATATCTGGCCTCAAATAAATAAATATATGTCTAAAGAGGATGGAGTAATACTGTAGTTCACTGTGCTAAAGGGTTGAGTTTTAGGAATTTTTCTGGAGATTGCTTTGGCTATCCATGGCCTCCTTTATTGTAACCTTCCTATTGTATTTGACTTTTTACTCTCCAGTAATCAGCAAAGGGAGAACCTGAGAGGTTATAGTGCAGTCTATACATTATCCATTCAAATTCTAGTTTGTTTCTGGGTTAATTACTTGTATTGAAAAAAAAGCTGTAAGGGCTGTAGGTGTAGCTCAGTAGAACAAACATAAGACCCTGGGTTTGGTTTCCAGCACTGTAACTGATAAAAGAAAAAGAATTAATAAATTGTTACCATTTTTCTTTTCCATGGTATTTATTTCTGGTTGTTTTGTTTGTTTGTTTTTGTTTTTGTTTTGGCAGTAATGGGGTTTGAACTCAGTTAGGCAGCCTCTCTAGCACATGAGCCACTCTGCCAGCCAGCCACCCTGGTATTTATTTCTAAATAAACTGGTCAAGGAAGACTTACTGGTTTTGAATATTTCAGATTTATCACTGAGATTGAATTGAGTAGCCAGTCCCACAGCTCTCTCTTCATGGTCTAAATATTTGTCACCCACATTGATTGATCCCATGCAAATGAATGATATAGATGCTCAGCACCACTGAAATGTGGAAGACCCATGTCAAAAATCTGGAAATTCTTTTGGTACATACGATGCTGCCTGTATACAACAAACACATTGTGGTTCACTAGTTAGCAATATGTTCTTGGCTTATAAATGATATACTATATTTTAATGTCCCTTAAAGATATACATGGATTAAATTCCCTTAATATGTGACAAAATTAGTCAGTTTATTCAGCAGATAAGGGTATGACAGGCCCTATTCTGAGCCCTGGAAATAAAATAGGACCATACACCCAGCTCTCTCAGGTAGCTCACATTCCAGTTGGAAAAGTCACACAGCAAATAAGTGAATATTTAATATAATGTCAGTTAGTGGAAAATGCTAAGAGGAAAATAGCAGAGTAAGGAGACAGAATGGCAGGGAATTGAATTCTCTTACAAGGTGACACTTGAATGAATTAAGGAATAGTGAGAGTGAGTGTTAACATTATATATTCTAGTCTCTAAATTATTTTTCTCTCAAAGTAGTTTTTAAACCTTAGAAGTATGAACAATCAAAAAATGCCTTCTAAGAAAAACAGAAAGTATTTACGTGGTTTTCTGTGTATGGTAACGATGCACACTTAATTTTTCCAGTGACGTTCAAGGTTTGCACTAATCGACACTGTTTGGCTTTTGTTCCTTGGGGCTAGTGGCTTACATCTGTCAAATGGCTGGTTTGGTATGGAAGAACAGTTTCTGGCAGGACAACTGAGAAGAGTGAGATTGAAATCCTGTCCTTGCCACTGTGAACTAATCAACTAAGCTAATTATCACAGACACACTGTTTTAAACTCTATGGGGCTTTTTTTTTTTTTAAGCTATATTTAAAATTGAAAGTACCTGCTAGAACAAAAGAAATATTCTCGTTGGTTGTTTATCTCTTCAGTTCAGTCATATTAATGCAATCTCTTATAAAGGATAGTTTTTAAAAAATCAATTTTGGAGCTAGAAACATGGTTCGGGTGATAAGAGCGTTTACCTAGCATGAGCGGCCCTGAGTTCAAAACCACAGAATCACCAAAAAAAAAAAAAAAAATCAATTTTTAACAATGAATTATGGTTCTTTTCTGTTTATTTTAAAGTAAGTTGACCAATTTGCTCATTCTATTTTTTTCTTTTTAAGTCCATGAGGAAAGAGTGTTTTCATAGATGAGGATGCATAGATTCTGGCCAGTTCAGTCCTCTTCAGATTGTCAAACTTTTCCATGTCTCCTATCTTTTTCACAGTGAACAGAACTGTCAGTTTTCAAGGTAGCAAAACACATGTGACATCTTTACCAATAAAACACTATATAATTCATGAAGAACCAAGTTCTCTTTTTTCCTAACAGTGTTTTCTGACATACTGAGTTTTCCTGCTTTGTTTCTAAGCTCATATTTTTTCATCAGCTATTTATTTTCCACTTTTGCAGATTCTTTGTTTCTGCTACCACCTAGTCTTTTTGGCACCACAGACAGAAGATGGTTACTTTTCTTTTTAAAGTCTCTTGGTCAGAGAGACAGATGGCATAGTAGATAGGCTTTTAATGGAAGTTAGCATAATTTATGGGTTTTATGGATTTGTCCTCTTAACATTTCTACTTCTCTGTTTTGACTTTTGTCATAGCTCAAAGAAGGCTGTATTTGTTCCCTACTGCCTGTGCCACATGATAAGGAATTTAAAGTCACTAGAATTGAGGTAACAGTAAAAAGTACCATCTCATTTAAAGTAGTGAAAAGCTTTGGTCAATATTTACTGAAGTATTATGCTAATATAGTTCCTGTTTGGCTGAAAGCATTAATAGCTGCTTTTGAATTTATTTTTGCTCCTAGACAATAGTTTTTTTCAGGGTGGTTCTAACTTATTTATTCCTTAACTGCTACTCAGGAGACAAAATCCATGGTAAGCCACTTTATCCTGTGTGTATGAAAACTTTATGTTTACTCATAAAGTAAGCCAGTGAGAATATTAAAAAAAAAAAAAAGTAAAAATAAAATGCCATTTTTTGTTTTTGTTAATTATACGTCCTCACTTCTAATGATTTTCATATCGTTTGTGTATGTATATACTTAGGTTGGTCCACAATTTTGAATTATTAAAATGAAATAAATGTTAAAATAAAATATTAAAAAATGTAGAAAATATCAGTTCAGCATTTCTCTTGTTCCAAGGAGTCATTAAGACTCAATATTGTTGTGTGGGAATTAACAATATTAAAAGGTATATGTCAAATATTCTGATTAGGAATAAACTCTACCTCTAGAAAACTAGACAAAAGTGTGTTTTTAAATGTACTGAATTGAGTGTCTTTATATCTAACTTGGAGTCAAGAACATTGATGGGTAATTGCATAGAAAGGTACTATTTATGCTAATGTTTGTTCAGAAAACATTCTGGGTGACAGGTTGCTGGGGGGAAGAACTCTCATAATAGAAATCAAAAAGTTGGAGTTCTTCCTTTAGAGAGTCTGTGTCATCAGAAGAACGAGTTACTAAGCCATAAAACTGAAATAGTTTAATTTAACATAAATATTTAATTAGTAGCACGAAGCTAGGCACTGCATCAGCTGCAAGGAATACAATGGTGAACAAGTATAGGGTTGCCAAGTTAGAAAAGCAGACACCTTGGGAAGGGGAATGGAAAAATTGCTTCACTTCTAGCCTGTGCTGCCAAGTCTCTTCCAGGCCTGGAACTCAAGCTGTGCTTGTGGCAAGTTTTTCTCTAGTCTCTGAAAATAGTCCCCACAGAGAATGCAGCCTCCTTCCTGAACTGCCAAAGAACATGTCTCTTCTTTTAATGAGACCAGCAGTATGGATGCCACTCAGAAACATGCATACTTTTAGGATATGAGCTATAAATATAGGAGGAATTCCTGTTGGTGTGGCTTAGTAGTAATTACAGTATTTTGTTTCTGCCATGTAACTCAGCTAGATTACTTATTTTCTGAAAATAATAACATTTTTATAGTGACCATTTAAGTCAGCCTCTACCAAATTTAATTTCTGCTGAACCTTCGTTGAATAACATAACTATGTAAGACATAGGACAAAGTGATATCTAGTCACATAAATATAGCTATAGAGTCACAGGAAGTGCTTTCATGCAAGGCCTAGATGATTTTTCATTTTTGTGCAGCTCTCTCTGTCAGGAATTCTTAAACTCTTCAAAAGCAGATGCTAGAACAGATTGCTGAGTAAATACGGCTCTGGAGTTTAACATCGTCATGTATCTGCCCCAGCAATATTCACAACTCTTCCACTGTCTCTGCTGGAACTAGAAAGTACCTGGGAATAACCCATTGTCATTCCTCCTCCCTTAACTGACATGGAGTTCTTACCATAAATCCGAAAGATTCTTATGCAGTGAGCAGGATCATCACGGAAGATGCCCTGAAACTTAGGGCCATGAGTGGATTGACAAAGGCAGCCTCTTTACTACTTTAAGCAGTGTCATTATAAACACAAACCTGAAATGTTTGGGTCATTGGCAGCCTTGATCAAGAAATGAAAAAATGTCTGAAAAGAGAGTTTAAAAAGGTGTGGCGGGGGAATAGAAAGAATGTGATATGATTGCACAGAGACCTCTTAATCTCCTGAGGAGTTTGAAAAGTACATTCACAATTTCTTTGACTCCATGACCAAAAGGACTACCATAGTGACTATTGAATTGTAGCAGAAAAAGAAAAGAGAGCTTGCTTGGTAGCTAGGGTGTAGCTCAGTGGTAAAGTGCTTGCCTGGCATATGCAAGGCCCTGGGTTGTATCCCCAGCACTACAGGAAAAAAAGACACAAAACCAGAAAGCTTGTCTTGCTTGATTGCTCTGATACTCCAGGTAAACTTTTATAATGCAATTTTGAGCCAAAGAAAAAGATTAAAGTGTCTTACTGGGTAATGTGATCAGTGTGAATCTCCTCAAAAATCTTTCATCTAAGACCATGTCCTCAAATTTCTGTCTTCCTGGTTACCCTAACTATCTTGAGTATTTTAATATAAACACATGAACTCTTATCTCCCTCAATAAGACCATTTATTTTCATTAAAAAGCACAAAAAACACATTTGCTTAATGCTTTAATTTGTGTGTATGTGTATTGAGTATCATAATCACATGTATTTATCAAGCATCAAGATGCAATATGTCATGCATGTCTGTAATGTGAGCATGGTAGTGGCATATTGCAGGAGTTACTGGACAGTGATCTAGTGGCATATAAAGTGAACATCAAGTCATTTGTCATGACCCTGTGCTGTCTGCTCCTGCTGCCCTCTGACATTTGTTAGATGTCCCAGCAGGGAGGTCACAGACAGGGGAAGCTGCACCACCTCTTGCCTCTCCAGTGAGTTGACTGCTGGCACTGATTTTACACACCTGCCTGAAACATCACTTCCTTGAGGCTTTGTGAACATGAAATGGTCCTTCCTGCCAGAAAGATTACCAGACCTAGAGTATTATGTAGTAATTTTAAATTGAATGCTATGAATAATACAGCATTTATGAAAAAACTTTGGCCTGTATACCCTGGACATAAATCAGATGGTTTCATGATGATGACTTTAGACATTTTTGGCTTTCCTTTAAATTCCGTTTAGTTATTTTTGTGGTTTTTAAAAAAATTTTTAAATTTTTTACTGGTGTCTTCATTGAAATTCTGCCTTACATTTAAGGCAGTAAGATTATGGAATAAAAGGAAAAGGTGTTAATTAGTAGCGAGGTTGGTATTTATAAATAAGAGAAGTTGTTACATATTTTGAAGGTCAAATTAGAATTTCTTTTTTTTTTTAGAGGCTATTTCTTTCACTCAGATATATTTGAAAACTATTTTAAAATTTGAAAAAGTTGTTCAGAGGTAATTAATTATGGCAGTTGTTTTTGTTAGAGCCTTTCATAGTTGTTAAGGAAAAATCCATACAAGTAGTACTATTGCTTTAGTCAAAGTGTAGTCTAACAAAAAACACATGCTTGATTCTTAGCTTTATAATTATGGTTTGAAAAAAAGCAAAATTTGAATTTGTTGAATCCACATGTGATATTTTCCATAAACTTTATTTGGATTATTTAAATTTTTCTTTTCAGGAAAAGAAATAATTTCTTTCTTTTCAGCAAGGAGAAATGACTTCAGGGCCATTTTCTTCCTGTATAACTTAACTGTTGAGAACAGGCCACATGATAGAAAATACGGCTAGCTTTTTAACATGGTTTTGACTCCCATTCTGTGTAACTGCCAGATCATGAGTTTCATGCACTGCATTCTGGGTTTTAAGACCTTTCCAGCTGGGCAGTTGCTCCTTCTGTAAGAATTGAAATGATGATGTGATGATACAGTAAACTAGAACTGGAAACAAAATACCTTTTTCAGAAAAGTGAAATACTCTATATAAATGGTTGGTTTGACTCCATGTTAAGTAATTAAAGTTTCTTTTTTACTTTTTGGGGAATAGGTCATAGCAAGTGACAGAAGTCCTTTGGTGGGTAAAATTCACTGGGAGAAAATGGTAAAAAAGGTGTCAAGATTTGGAATACGTACAGGCACTTTTAACTGTTCCAGTGATCCCAGGTAAGTGGATTTGACAATTCTTAGAATTTGAGTCCTGACCAGAATCTTTCTTGTTTTATAAAGAAAGTGATATTAGCAGCCTACTTGAACTGAAAACTAACATTTAGTACAGTTTTTCAGAGTCTTTAATTATAGTAGCTTTTCGTAAACTGGCTCTTTTTTTGTTTTTTTTTTTAACTTTCTCTCTGGCTCTTCTATGTGCTTTCTTTTGGGGGTGTCTCTTAAGAGTGTATTTAGTTCTTTATCTTTCAGTGTTCTCTTCCAAATGGCTATAAGTTACATCACGCTAATATAATTTTTTTTTGTATTTTTGACCTCTAGTTTGCATTTCCTTGCTTATGTCTATCAGCTCTATACTATCACTTACGTATATCCTTTTTCCTAAACCTAGTACCCCAAATGAGATTCATCCTTGTTTTCTTTAATCAAGAATGTAGCCTTTCTTTTCTGCCTGCTACTCTTTTTTTTTTCTTTTCTTTCCATTTTCTCAGTCGCATTATTTCTTGTTTCCTTATCTCATTATTTCTTCTTTGAAATGCATTAATCTTTATTTTTTTCTTTGCGGTACTGTGGATCAAGCCCAGGTTCTCATACTTACCCATACATACACTAAACTTCTGAGCACCATCCCCAGTCCAAAATGAATTTTTATTTCCATTTTAGTGACACCAATTTATGACTTATTCTCCTGCAGTCTTTTAATTATCTGCTTGATGAATATTAACTAAAAGATTGGCATGTGTAGTATGTTTTATTTCACGCAGAGGGAACATACAAGGTATACGTCAAAACGCCCCACAATAGTCAGTAGTTTTTCATGTAGGTAAGTGTGCCTGACATCTTTCACATATGTGGGCCATGATGGACAGCCCATTGGTTATGGAAAATCCCTGAAAGCTGTTGCCACAACTCCTATCTGTTAGCTTCATCATTGCTTTTCTTCTCACAACCCTCATTTTGCCCATTAGTAATGTAGGGTGAGATCTGTGATAAGAGCTGTCCTAAGAGCTCAGGACAGGAGGGAAGTTCTTGTACCTCTTAACTCACACTTAACTCTCCTTGTCTCCCCACAAAGTTCCCATCGCATCTTCACCACAGCAACTTGATCATATCCCAGCATCTTTTGTTGACATGTCTGATACAGCCTAACTCTTAAAGTTCCTATGAAAAGGAAATCATTCTTATTCCTGTCCTTTGTTTACCAGAGACCTTAGAACTGGGTCTGATTACATCATCCTCAAATAGAAACTGTTTGAAAGAGCTGTTTTCCCCCACTGACAATTGCAGTACAAGAACAAATAATAGCATTGATTATTTTTGGTTTTTGTTCTTTAATAATACCAAAAGTCAAGGGTTTTTAGTGGGACTGAGGTTTGAACTCAGGGCTTCATGCTTGCAAAGCAGGCACTCTTACCACTTGATCCATGCATCCGGTCCATTTTGCTCTGGTTATTTTGGAGATGAGGGGTCTCATGAACTATCTGCCTGGGCTGGCCTCAAATCATGATCCTCCCAATTTCATCCTCCCAAGTAGCAAGGATTACAAACATGAGCCACCAGCACTCAGCTCAAAAGTCAATATTAATATCACTATTTTACTGAAAAATATTCACTTACTTTTGACAAATCAGTGAAAGTAAATAATGTCTCAAACACTGTAGTTTATAAATGAATTAGAAAATATCAAATAAATTTCTTTTTAATTGCAGCCAAGCATCGGCAGCTCACACCAGTAATCCTAGCTACTTAGGAGGCAGATAACAAGAGGATCACTGTTCCGAGCCAGCCCAGGCAAACAGTTCATGAGACCTTATTCTCAAAAGATACCCAACAAAAGGGGCTGGCAGAGTGGCTCAAGTGGTAGAGTGCCTGCATAGCAAGCATGAGGCCCTGAGTTCAAACCTCAGTACTGCCCCCCCCCCAAAATATAAAGGTTTAAACACATTGCAGTCTAATATAATTGTTAGGTAACATTAATGAAGAATTCAAAATAAACTAAATACATCATGAAAGAAGATAATCTATTAAACATGAAAAAGTGAAAGAAATAGTTGCAGTTGATTTTTTTTTTAATTACAGCCTTTTCTAGCTTTTCTCTCTTTTTTTTATTGTCTCGTGGTGTTAGGCAAGTGCTCTATCACTTGAGCCATTCCACCAGCCCTTTTTCTAGCTTCTCTTAAAAAGCTTTGTGATTTTATGCTAACTGAGGAATAGCAAAGGGGTACACATAAGCTACCTCCAGATATTTTCCTGGAAATTCTTCATATAATTTCACTTATTTATGCTGTAAGAGATTGTTTTGAGTAATTTTTGGCTTTTCATAAATTGCAATTACAATTTTTTGTTATTAAAAAAGTACTTGGGCTGGTGGTGTAGTGTGCTTATCTAGTATCAGCCCTGGGTTTAAGCCCCACCAGCACTGAAAAAAAAAAAAAAAAAAGCAAAAGCAACAAAAGTACTTCTATTAGTCTCTCCTCAGTCTCCATCACAAAGATGACTCTGATGCACAATGACTGTGTCAGTTTCATTATTGTTGTGTTTATGTTTCCTCAATTAGAGTAAAAACTGTTCTTTCTTAGGGTCATTTTTTTCTTCTTTTAATGACTGGAGATGCAGAGGCATAGAAAAAAGGTGGTCAGAGTTTCACTGAAGGGTGTGACTGGGCAGAGAATAGAGTTACTCAAGTGGTATTTTGATATATTGAATATTTGAATGATCAATTATTCGACATACCAACTTGTTCTCAGTTTTGTGTGTTTTTGGATTTTTTTTTTTTTTTTGGGTGCTACTGAGGATTGAACTCAGAGTCTTGAACTTGTTACCACTTATGCCAAGCTCCCAGACCCCCTTGCCCTTTTTTTTTTTTTTTAAAGTCAGAATCTCACTATATAACCCAAGCTGGCCTTGAACTTGCATGTAGCCCACTGGCCTCAAACTCAAGGTCTCCAGACTCTGCCTTCCAGGTTCTGGGATTACAGGTATGCACCACCACACCTGGCTTGTTCTCAAATTTTTCAAAAATGCCAAAACCCTGCACTCTGTACTACTTTTTTTTAGTGTAGTCTCTTCTCTGAGGTGTCCTGTGCAGCAGGCTTCTCTAGTATGCCAGTCCTGTTGTATAGCTGTACTTTGCTGACCTGGTTAGCTCCCCTGAGAAAGTTTGAACCATCACTTCTGGGCAGCTTTGGACTCTGTCCAGTGGTAGCAGTTTTAATTTATTTTCCCAGCAGGGATGACTTTGCCTGGCTCTAACTCCTCTGATTTCCCAACCAACAGATACATTTTTCCAGCCAGGTTCATGCTCCACATTTTTTTTTTTTTTTGAGAAAGTAGGTGAAGTGGTATTTATATGTGTATCTGCCAGGGTTTGGGGAGATGGATGTTGGTAAAGAGAAGGTTGAGAGCATGGGAATTGCAAGAGCTGAGTGGTAGACTAGGGGTAGGGAGGCTTGGGGTAGAGTGACAGGGATGAAGGAATATGGAATAAGTGGGAAAGAGAAGGGAAGGGAGAGATAGCCAGAAAAGCCATGAAGGCCAATGATTTTGTCTGAAGAAATAGCATTATTACAGCATTGAAAAGTAATACCAAGGTTTCTTTTTAAATACAGTACGCCACACCAGAAACTGGAATGCCTAAACTCACTAGCCACGTTTCCTGTCATTTCTGCCTTAAAATTTTCTAAGAGCTCAAAAGGTTTACTTTAAGAACTAGAGAAGAGGAAAGGCAAAGAGGGTAACCCTCTACAGCCCTCTGTCCTTTGGTCCTCTGTCCTGATACGCAGGGTCCTTTGCCTGAGCTAAGATGCTCTTCATCATCCTCCTTGCTGTGCTCTGTCCCTCCCCATCCTACTCAGGGAGTCAGCAGGTTTGCCTGTCCTTCCTGTTCTTGGCTGGCTTACTCATGTGCTGTCTGACGTGCAAAAGCATTCCTGCCTTGGAACTTCCCATCTTCTGCCTCCCTCCTTGTTCCCTTTGGTTTTGTGGGAGAGGGGATGAACCAGAGACCAGACTAGCAGCTTCAGGAAGATGTTGGATAATGTACCTGTTTTTTTGTTCTTGTTTTTGTTTTTTGTTTTTTTTTAACTCATAAAAGGCCTCCCTCCAAAATCTCCTTTTTGCTTTTTGGTTTTTTTTGACTTGGGTATTCAACCTCCTGTCTGTAACTGAATTGGGACCCTCTGTCTCCTGTTTGTGTATCCTGGCTCTCAGATCACAGGGAAGTGGCATATATATCCCCTCTTCCCTTGCATGCTCATTGACAGCTACTAAAGTCTTCGCATCCTGATTTCTTGGTTTTCTGCTTAGTGGCAAGGACATTAAGTAGGAAGGGGACAGTCCATGCCAGGACTCCTTGGAGTGGCCTTCCCCTTTGGCTGTAGGCAGGCCATAACTCAAATGTTGTTTTGGAGTTGAGATGCCTTCCTCAGCTCTCCCTGGCCCCCAACCTTTCTTTAGTCCCTATATTCTAAACATTTTTACACAGAGCAGGGAAAAAGCTGGAGAATAAGCCATGCAAGCCTGTCATCCCAGCACTTAGGAGGCTGAGGTGGAAGGATCACAAGTTCAAGTTCAAGGCCAGTCTGGGCTACATAGAGAGACCCTGTCTCAAAAAAAAAAAAAAAGAAAACACTGGAGAATGTTTCCATTGTGTTATCATTGAATTTATTCTCACCTTAAAAAGCTCTTTAAAGTGACAGTGTAAGTTTTTATATTGATACAATGTAATAAAACATCTTTAATAGACAATATGTACATTTAGTCTTCATTTTTTTTTAGCAGTAGAGTTTTAAAATTAATATATATTTGTGTTTTGGGTGTCTTTGGATCAGTGTTTAGATCATTTGTATTAGTAGCCTGGTGTTTGTAGAGATTTTTTTTCCAAGCCTGGAAAACACATAATTTAAAAGATATATGATAGCATATGGAATTGTTTTTTCTTGCATAGTCTCAAATTCTGTCTATGTAGAATGACAGAACTTATAAATATCATTTAACTCTGAACCAAAGAAGAAAACATACAAATATTTGTTTTCTTACATGAGGAAATCAGTGTACTAAAATCTTGCCTGTTTTACAAAGTAGGGTTTTGTGTACTGTCATTTGATTTATGACACAAATCAGAAGCCAAGGTGGTTATAGGAAGATAAAGAGAATGACCAAGAACGAAAATGTGCCATTACAAGTATCATAGCAGTTAAAACATTTAAGCTATTTTGATATTTAAGATGTAAATAAGGCAATTGCCTATATGCAATTTGACTTACTGGGGGTTTTAGCAAGAGTAAAAACAGAATTTATGTCAATGAATTATTTTACATTGGACAAATGTAGTGTGAGAGGACAGAAGATACTTTATTTTTAAGGAATATATACTTTTCAGACCATTTCAGTGATAATAATATTGATGTTAACTGACTGTACCTTGTTAAGGAAGTGAATGAATAAGAAGCTAAGAGCCAGGGTCTGTAATTCTGAGTCACTGAGATAGTAGTCCAGAATCATTACTAACTTTGTCTTTAAGACATAAGATATTGTCTTCATTTATTTTAAATTATATCACAAAATTCCTGAGATAAAATAGTCCTATCATCTTAAAACTGTACCCACATATATCAAAACTTTCCTTTCTGATCATATGAATGTGTACTCATCTCATTTAATAAAATATAATGCAACCTTACTAAGTAAATCATACGTGCATGATTTTACATTAGTGTTCTAAGTAACAAAATAAGAAATCAAACATTAGTATCCATTTACAAATCTATAACAAACCAATATATCCACATGGTAAATTTTCTGTTTTACACCTTTATTGAGGTAAATTTTATGTATCATAAAATTCTGCAAGGTTGGTTTTGGGGAAAGAATACATTTTCAAGGAAAACGTTTTCATTTTAACCTCTTCATGGTAATACAATAGCTATTTGCATTTTTCATCAACTAGTTTTTTAGAGGGAGATAGTATACATGTATTTATACTGCAGTAAAATAGGATCATTCTTGAACTGAATCTCTTAATCTAAATACTTTCTTTGTTTCCTATGTGTTAAATACTCCTCTTCCTGTTGTTCATTGAAGAGAGAGGAAAATATAGACAAATGTGGGCTAGTAGTTCTCTCTTCTGGGTTAACATTGGTACAGATTACTTTGTAACAGTGCCTGTGAGTTTCAGGCATTGTGGTAGGTGTTCCAGGCAATAAATGGTCAAATTATTGTCTTACCTCAAGGAGCTTACACCAAAGCAGGGACTCAGCATGTAGGATCATATGTTTCCTTCTCTATTCTCTGCCCATCTGAATTCTACCAGTTCATATCTCAAACTTTTCACAAACTCTTCACCAACTCCCAGTGATAATTGTTTCCCTTTGAACTTCTTTTACACATTTAACAATGAAATATATGCTGCTTTATATTTCTGTCCTGTCTCCTTAACCAGATCTTAAATTCCTTGTGAGCAGGAATTATGTCCCCATTATCTTCTGGATCAAATCGGTACATAAGGCAGTAGTGTGTATGTGGGAGATGAAAAAGTATCTGCTGATTCCCTTGACTCAAAGGCTTTCTTTTTAAAAAATTGGCTAATAGAAACAGAAATAGTAACTACCAAATACTGGACCTTCTTTTTGATCATTTGGGGGTTATTTGGTCTTTGGGGAGAGTCAGTTTCAAAGAAACTTATTGGGGGAAGATAAATTGCACAACAACCTAGCTGTTTACCCAGTTTCCCTTCTTACAGGTACTGCAGGAGAAGAGGCTGGGTACGATCCACACTCATTATGTCTGTTCCACAAACAAGTACTTCTAAAGGGAAAGTCATGCTTAAAGAGTATAGTGGACGCAAGATTGAAGTAGAGCACATTTTTAAATGGATAACTGCTCATGCAGCTTCTCGAATCAAAACCATTTATAATGCTGAACATCTGAAAGAAGAATGGAATAAAAGTGATCAGTATTGGGTAAAAATATACCTGTTTGCAAACCTTGACCAACCACCAGCTTTCTTCTCTGCACTAAGTATAAAATTTACTGGAAGAGTTGAGTTTATCTTTGTTAATGTGGAAAACTGGGACAACAAGAGTTATATGACAGATATTGGCATATATAACATGCCATCATACATACTTAGAACTCCTGAAGGAATTTACAGATACGGAAATCACACAGGTGAATTTATATCCCTTCAGGCCATGGATTCATTTTTGCGCTCATTACAACCTGAAGTAAATGATCTGTTTGTTTTGAGTTTAGTTCTAGTTAATCTTATGGCTTGGATGGACTTATTTATTACACAAGGAGCCACCATCAAGAGATTTGTGGTTCTCATAAGCACTTTAGGGACATATAATTCTCTATTAATTATTTCCTGGCTACCTGTGTTGGGCTTTTTACAGCTCCCTTACTTAGATAGCTTTTATGAATATAGCTTAAAATTGTTAAGATATTCCAATACAACCACACTGGCTTCATGGGTAAGGGCAGACTGGATGTTTTATTCATCACACCCAGCCCTGTTTCTCAGTACATATCTTGGACACGGTTTACTAATTGATTACTTTGAGAAGAAGAGACGGCGCAGCAACAATGATGAAGTCAATGCCAATAACTTAGAGTGGCTGTCAAGTCTGTGGGACTGGTACACCAGCTACCTCTTCCACCCAATTGCTTCTTTCCAGAACTTTCCTATAGAATCCGATTGGGACGAAGACCCTGACTTGTTCTTGGAGCGGTTAGCTTTCCCTGACCTTTGGCTTCACCCTCTGATACCAACTGATTATATAAAAAACTTACCAATGTGGCGATTTCAATATCTTGGAGTCCAGTCTGAAGAGGAAATGTCAGAGGGTTCTCAAGATACTGAAAATGACTCAGATGGGGAGAACACAGACACTTTTAGCAGTGAGAAGGAAGTATTTGAAGAAAAGCAAAGCGTACTTCACAATTCTCCAGGAAGAGCAAGTCACTGTGATGTTGAGGCTTGTTCATGTGCCAATAAATACTGTCAGACCAACCCATATGAAAGGAAGGGGAGGTCTTACGGATCCTATAACACTAATGAAGATACGGAACCTGACTGGTTAACTTGGCCTGCTGATATGCTGCACTGTACTGAATGTGTTGTTTGCCTAGAGAATTTTGAAAATGGATGCTTGCTAATGGGATTGCCTTGTGGTCATGTGTTCCATCAGAATTGCATTGTGATGTGGTTGGCTGGGGGCCGACACTGTTGCCCTGTTTGCCGGTGGCCTTCTTATAAGAAAAAGCAGCCATATGCACAACACCAGCCTTTGTCAAATGATGTCCCATCTTAACCATGTGCAATTTTGTCCTTTATAAGCTTTGAGTATCTTACAGCTTGCCTTTTTAATGTTAGTCATAATGTTTTTGGGTTTGAAATTTAGTTTAATGTTAGTGCAGTGACAGGAAATACACATTATGCTAATGTTGATGACAATTTATTTGGTTGCCTTCTGTGTCAATTGAATGCATACTTAATTGTAAAAAAATTTTATTTACAACATTGGAAATTCAGAAGTTAATGTTTTTTGTAAGCACAAAGAAGTATGATAGAAATTTATCCTAGCAAGACTTTACAAGGTAGGATCAAATTCTACGGGAATGGAGCCGGTTTCTTATCCTAAATGTTTCCTCCCTTTTTTACAATCTCTGTCCAGCACCTCTTGGTTAAATAATGTATGCTCTGAGACATGAAATTAAAACAGACCTATGAAATAAATTATTTTAAAACCAGAAGATTATAGCTTTTCCAACGTTAAATTGTTTGTGATCAGATGCTAATTTCCATTGGTGATAATTCACAGGTAAGTCAAACATGATTCTTGAGTCATATGGGGAAAGAAAAGGAGAAAGGAATTACGTTGCTGACATTGGCCAGAGGTTATATGGTCCATCTTTTAGCTTAGTTAGCTTTGATGGGACATTCTTAGAAGGCTTTTTTAAAGTAAGTATTAAATAATTTATTACTATTTAGCATATTTATCTAAGTAAAATTAACTATAGCATATTAGTAACACATAAATTACCTTAAGATTTTACCTGATTTTATTTTGAAAAATTTCACAACTAGAAAAAAATTAGGAACATATACAATAAACATCATTTCACTTTACTTAATTCACTGTTTACATTTTATTGCATTAGCTTTGTCACCTCTCTGTATATTTTAATCTTTTTCCATTCTTTTATCTTTTTTTGTCAATTCCTTTGAAATAAATTTAAGTCACCATGATGCTTCATTCCTAAATATTATCTCCTGAAAACAAGCAGTGTTCTCATATAACCACCACAGCATTATCATACCCAAGAAATGTGACATTGATTCAGTAATAGCTAATATATAATTCATACTTTTAAACTCTCAAAGCATCCATATATCTTTATATGTTTTTGTTTCATTTGTTTTGTGAACTAAGCAGGCTCATGCATTAGGTTCAGTCTACTTCCTTTCATCCTTTCCTTTAGAAAGATTACCCTATTCCTCTGCCTTTTTTGGGGGGCAATACTGGGGTTTGAACCCAGGGCTGTGTGCTTGCTAGGCAGGTGCTCTACCACTTAGTCTGTGACCTTGCCCCGAAATTATTCTTTTCTGATACTAACATTTTTGAAAAGTACAAACCATTTGGCTTATAGAATGATGATTCTAGATGATTAGATTTAAAGAATATTATCTAGGTAATACGTACTTCACATTGGTATGACGTCAGGAAGTGCATGATGTCATTTTGTTCCATTATTGATGATGTTAACTTTGGCTACAGTGATACCTGCTTTATCTTTCCATTATAAGATACTCTCTTACTTTATAATTAAGAAGGAACTTGTGAGACCACATGGATATCCTGCTTTTCAGTCCATGGTTTTAACATTCATTGATGATTCTTTGAGTTAGTTATTAAATAGATGTTGTAGCATGGGGATTTTCTAATTTCATCCTACATTTATTAGCTGGCATTTTTATGTAATGCAGGATGTTTTGTTTTTATTCCACACTTTGAATATCACTGTGAACTCAGTTTCTTTTTATATTCTATGTGTTAAAACCCAGTTGTTGTTCCTGGTGTTTAAATGACACCAAATTTAGCTAGTGGAGCCCCTCTAAGCCAGTTCTGTTGATAATGTCTCTTTGAATCTTGAGCTTTTTGACATAAGGTTTTTCAGGTTCACTTTGTATTTTCCTGTCCCAGCCCTGTAATCAACCATTTCTTCTAAGTACCCAAGTTTCATGATGACTATCTTCCAAAATGGTGAGAAAAATCACCTCATTCTGAATTTCTCCTGGGGTACTAACAGTTTTTCTGCATGGTACATTGTGCCTTATTTTCCAAAGCTATGGGGAAACAGATCCTCTTCAACTTACTCTGGGGTTATGTTCTAATAAGCCCATCATAAATTGAAAATATGGTAAGTGAAAAATGCATTTAATGTACCTAACCTACCTGCTGGCTTAGCACAGTACACTGTCAGATGTTGGTTGTTTCTGCTCACAGTCACACAGCTGTCAGTGTCAGGTCACTGAACTGCCTGGCATCATGCCACATGTTGCTAGCCTGGAAAGAGATCAGAATTCAAAGCACAATTTTGAACTAAACATGTATCTCTTCACATCATTTTAAAAATTGAAAAATCACTAAGACCCTCTTAAGCTATGTCCCCAGCCCTTGGTTTTTTGGGACAGGATCTCACTGTATCGCCCAAGCTGTCCTGAAATTTGTGATCCTCCCTCGGCCTCCCTAGTGCTGAGATTACAGGTGTGTACCACCACACCCAGCTCTGGCTGCTTTTAAGTACCACAGCTTTTCATTTTCCCCATGTCAAATCCTCCACTTAAGGCCCTGAGTTTAGTTAATGGTTGGGGGAGATACACCTTTTTGTTTTTGGCAGTACTGGAGGTTGAACTCAGGGCATTGTACTAACACTTGAGCCACAATCCCATCCCTTTTTGCTGTATTTTTGCCTTGGTCTGACCTCAGACCTCCATCCTCTTACCTATGCCTCCCATGTAACTGGTATTACAGGCATGTGCCATTGCAGATGGCCTTACATATCCAATTATGAGATGCACAGAAAATTCAGAAGTTTTAAGACAGTTAAAATTTCTTCTCCAGCATCCCAGGACACACACACCTTGGAGGCCATTAGGCTAGAAGACAAACCAATCTTAACATTGGCTGTCAAAGCCCTTCATAAATCTGTCCCTCTTTTACCTCTTAGACTCATTGTGACACTCCCTACTCCTTGTAGCCCCCAACCTCTGTTCTAGGTTTTCTCCATTTGTAGCTTTGCTGTCCCCTCTAACTGATTAAGTGAAGTGTTGACCCTTCACTCCACTTTGGCTAGATAGCACTTTCTCCCTAAACTCTTGACCTTCTTACCCATCCTCTCCTTCCTTTCCAGACTTATAAAAGGGAAAAAGATACACAGTGGGCACTCAGGTGAATGTCACCTTCCTCAAGTGATCAAACAGCATTAGCAACAATGGAGCAAACTGATGTGTGTCCTTCTGTTTGCCAGTGGTACCTTGTACTGTCATACTTAGCTGCATTGAACTAAAACTGCATGACTCTTAGGATGAGCTTCTTCATAATGGGAACTCTGGTTTCATCTAGTCAAACACAGTACATGGCATAAAACATAATACATTTTGAGTGGTAGACATGCAATAAAAATATCACAATGAGGTCAGAGGGAAGTGGTCAAGTTTTCAGGTCTCCATGTGAGCTTGACTTATCCCTTAATTGTTAAGTACAGCAAACAACAATGCTTTTGTCAAATTTTCCTGGAGGTGGAGAATTGAAGGAAATAGTCACGGTTCACAGACTCTGAACTTTAACTGTGCTTAAAAAGAAAGTTTGATTTCTTAAAATAACCTATTTAATTTTAAATTTCAAGTATGTGGGCTTTGTAGTTACTGAACTCCATGATTAACTGTAATAGTAGGACACATAATTTATTCTGTTTAAGTTTTTCTGGCTGGATATGGTGGTGCATGCCTATAAACCCATCAACTCAGGAGACAGAGATAGGATTGTAGTTTAAGACCAGCTCAGGAAAAAGTTAGTGAGACCCTGTCAAAAACAAGCCAGGCATGCTGGCACATGTCTATAATCCCAGATGCTCAGGAGACAGAGGTAGGAGGATCTCAGTCCGAGGCTAGCCAGCCAAAAGCATGAGACCCTGTCTGAAAAGCTAAAAATAAAAGGACTGGGGGTGTGGCTCAAGTGGTAGAGTGTTTGCTTAAAAACACCTGGCCCTGAATTCAATCCCCAGTACTGCCAAAAGAAAGTATATCATTTCTAATAATTTTTTTTTTTTGCAGTACTCTGGGCCTCGCACTTGTTAGGCACATGCTCTATCACTTGAGCCATTCCCCATCCCTCTAATAATTTCTTGTGTAAATCTTTTCATTCTCTAAGAATGATAAAACTCCATGAGGGCAGAAATAATACTGTAATCTACTCATATCCTCAACATATTAGACCAAGTATAGATACTCAGTAAAAAATTACTGGCTTGACTTTTAAGAATATAATAATGATAGGATATCAATATTTATGGCCTGTTCTAAGACAAAGATCTTACTTTTTCCCCATTCATGTACTTCTTTCCATCTGCTCTTTAGATTATTTAGGAACCTGTCAGGTAAATCTTGTAGTCTTTCCCTTGCTCTCCTACACTTTCCCATTTGGCCATCTTATCAGTCCTCAAAATTCTGCCAAATACTGGGTCCAGTTTGCTCTTGGCTCTGATTTAAAATTTTTAGAGAAGAAAATACTGAAGCTTAATTGTAAAAATGGTATTTTTGAAGCATTTGCTTTAATCATTCTGTTCTTGTTCTTTGTTGTCAATAACTGCCTATTGATCTAGGCAATCTTTGCTTAACATTTTACTATCTTCTCACCATTAAGTCTTTATTGTTTCATATATATAATAGACCATTTCAGGGCTGGAGATGTAACTCAGTGGTAGAATGCTTGCCTAGCATGCATGACGCCCTGGGTTTTACCCCAATATGGGGACCATTTCACTTTATAATATCCTTCTGTAACAATAAAAGTAGAGAAAATTCCATTTTAATAGATGACTAAGACCTCTGGACAATTGGGATAATAAGATTTGACTAGGATGCAACTCTCAAGTTCACATCTTGAGGGCCCAGAAAGAGTTCAAGTGGGGAGTGTCTGGGGCAACAGTGTGTATGCACCACCTATAATTTTGTTTAAAACATTGCTTCAGAGGGGAGGGTATGGTGGTGCATACTTGAGATCCCAGCTACTCAGGAGGCAGAGACATGAGGAATGTATTCCAAGGCCAACCTGGGCAAGTTAGTGCAAGACCCTATCTGAAAAACAAACTAAATACAAAAGGGCTGGGGACATAGCTTGAGTAGCCCTGAGTTCAATCCACAGTAGCAAAAAAAAAAAAAAAATTGTGTCAACTACTCTGGGTGTGACCTCTTTGTAACATCTCAATAGGATCCTCTTTCTAGCTTATTCAGGACTTTTTCTACCATGTTCACTCTCTCAGAAATAGATATATAAAAGACAACTGTTGGAAGTTGGGCTAGGGCTAGGGCTCAGTGGTAAAGCACCTGCCTAGCATGGCACAGGATTTGATCTCCAGCACTAAAAAAAAAAAAAAAATGCCTTTACTTTTGTGAAAACTTTAAGCTGGTGCAAAATTGCACACTTATTATTGCCAAGTTCCCTTAGTTTGTGTGCATGACAGAACATTGGATGTTCAGGACCAGAGGTGTGGCTCAAATGGTAGAGCACCTGCTTTGTGAGCATGAAGCCCTGAGTTCAAACCCCAGTCCCACCAAAAATAAATAAATAAAACAAAAACATTGGATGTTCAATTGTACTGGAGTACACTTTGTTGCCTTCAATTATTTTGTTTTTGTTTTGTGGTGCTGGAGACCAAGACATAAAATGCATGTTAGGCAAGCGCTGCACTACTGAGGTACATCCCCAGCCTTTCAATGTTCTTATTTATAGTCATTTTAAAAACACACTCTTAGTACTGACATAGAGGATGCCTAGCTGAATTTATAGCCCGTTTATCTAATAATGAAGAATAAAAGTAACCTTAAAAATAGGCACCCAAAGAGATGTCAAAGTTAGGCTCTCACATGATTTCTTAGTGAGGAACATCTACTGAGTGAGAGAATATCTACACAGAAGTTCTCTCAGAGTCTGATTTTTACTCTGCCTAGAATTTTAATGGCTTGCTGATTTATCTTCCCAATCTATAAAATAGGAGCTACACATATAGAAGCTATGGAGGTACGAGAGGGGTCTGCTAGAGGCAGGTCAGCCAAAGGAAGAATATATCCTTTCTGGCCTTAAAAAAAAAAGAGAACTGGCACCTTCACCTTCATGCCACCTCCAATGCCTTAAGACTTAGTACTAGCTTTGAGAGGGTGCCACTAATTTTGACAAAGGGAAGTTTCTATTTTCTGTAAAATTCATTTCAAGAGGTGATGTGAGGACTGAAATCTTGGTCCTGGACTCTCTTATAAAAGGTTAATGTTTAACAATCTCAAGCTTTGCCATAAACCATACCATCAGTTATAAAATGAATTTCATACACAGTGTGTATTTAGGCAGTGTCATGATGTGACACTGCTCTTTTCATTTGGTGAAGTGTTTTGAACATGCCATCTGTTAATAAAGCAGGATTTGGTGACATGTTTCTACACGGGTAACTTATTTGGAGTTTTGTGAAGTCCTTTCAAAAAGACAAAATAGGATTTCAGGCAGCAGAATAGATGTCAGAACCTAATATTTTCAGGGAGGCTTTTGTTTTCATCATTTAAGTGCTCTGTGTTTATTTTTACTAATTCATGAGCCAAGTGGCTAAACAGTAGGTTTCTGGAACAAAATTCCTCAAGCTGATTCCTAGCTTTGTTGCCAGACGCTTGGGATGGAGACACTGTAAAATGCCAAACAGTGATATCTCAGGCTTTTCACAGTGTATTGTTCAAATTACTTGTTAGTATTGAACATGATGCACTATGTCCAGTCTTCATGTATATTGTTTTGCTTCGAAAGCATTTAGTTTTGCTTGATGGTGGTGGGGGGGAGATAGTACATTTTAAAAATAATGGAATTTGAATGTCAGAAACAGATTTGAAGATCATATAGTCTAATCTTCTGTCTTACATTATTGATGTCCCTGTTATGAATTGGTATGCTCATCATCTAACAAAAGACATGGTACATTTACAAAAATCTGTAAACATTTCACCTGCCAGGATCCACAGAAAAGCATGCTATTAGCTGGCAAGGCAGCAACAGCAAGTGCTGAAAGCTCAGATGTGGATGCTTTGTGGACACCTCCCATGTCACCTTCTTTGGGAAGGAGGATGAGCCAGAGTTCATCTTTTGAAAAAGCTAGTCCTAATATAACCTACCTCTCTGAAATATTATATCTGCATTATTTATCAAAATGGCACATATTTAACTTGGATTTTTATTTAGCAAGAATCTTGGAAACTATAAGGTATAAAAAACCATTCTTATGAGTTTGGCACCAAATTCATTCCATTACGCTGAACATCTCCAAACAAGGTAACAGGAGACATCAGAGCAGTTTTCTTTCTGTTTCAGGCAAGCTGATCCCCTGTTGTTACGTGAATGAGGGCGGATTTATAGTCTCTGCTGTATTTTTTTGGCTTGCAAAGGATGGGAGGTAATACACCAAAGCAAAAGACAGCATGTAGCACAATAAGCACCAAATTGGGTTATACAGAAATTGAAGAACGGACACATCAATTTTCTAAGGACTGGGAAACCTGCAATAAGCCATTTATTTGCATCCTGTAAGTAGTGAGGTATCTAATGAACCCATTCATGGGAAACATGGAAACAATCCATGTTTTTTTAATATGGAATCTGGTCATCAGAGACCAAGAATCTGTTCAAACAGCTTGGAGTTTTTAGTAAAGGATGTAGGGTTAAGTATGAGCTTCATTGTTTAGCTGAAAATTATTCCAGTCTGAATGCAGTGCTAGTGTTTTCTGAAGTAATATTACTTACAGGGAGAACCACAGGTGGGAATTGCAAAGGCCTTTTGATGCTTTGTATTTTGTATTAATTAGCTAAAAAGAACAGGGCTGAGACAGAAAAGGATGAACAAATTGACAGTACCCTCAACCATCTATTCCATCTTTAACCACTTTTAGCTAGTTAGGGAGAATATACTCCTTTTGTCCCTTTAGCTAAAGCTTTTACACTTTTGAAGGGCAATGTATTTCCATAAAAGTACAGAAATATCAATTTGCAGATTTTTAATTTATCACAAAGTCTACCCAGTCACGTAACCCATCACTTAGATCAGAAATACAATAATTGTTACATCCCAGAAACCTCCCTCTGGTTCCTTCCCAGTCACTGCCTCCATCAAATGCAATCTCTTTGATAACTTCCAGAAACAATAGATTGTTTTTGCCTCTTTTAAAAATGTTATCCAAATGGAGTCATATAGGATGTACTCTTTTTTTTTTTGTGGGACTGGGGTTTGAACTCAGGGCTTTGCCCTTGCAATGCAGGAGCTCTACTGCTTGAGGCCACCCTGACCTCCAATGCACCTTGCTCTGGTAATTTTGAAGATGGGTCTCTCAAACTATTTGCTCCAGCTGGCCTCAAACCACAATCCTCCTGAACTCAGCCTACCATGTAGCTAGGATTAAAGGTATGAGCCATCGCCCAGAGGATATAGTCTTTTGTGTATAGTTTCTTTCATTTAAAATTATGTTTTTGAGGTTCATCTTTATGATGTGTTCATAGTGATGTTTGTTCATTTTCACTGCTGTGTAGTTATGTGTCACTTAACGAAGGAATATGTTTTGAGAAATACCATTAGGTGATTTCATCCTTGTGCGAACATCATACAGTGTCCTTACACAAACTAAGATGGCTACAATATCACTAGGTGATATAATTTTACGAGACCACTATTGTATATATGGTCCATCATTAACTGAAGTGTCATGTGGCACATGCCTGTATTTTGTATGAACATATCACAATTTAGTTATCTACTCTATTGTGATGGACATTTAGTTTATTTCTAATGTTTCCAGTTACAAATAGTACTGCTATGAATGTTCTTGTATGTGACTTTGGTTTACATATGTTTATATGTCTGTTGAGGGTAGAATTTCATGGTTATTGAATGTACCTGTGCCCAATTTTGGAAGACATTAATCATTTTCTAAAGTCATTGTAACAATTTATATCCTCTCCAGCAATCTAAGACTTCCAGTGTTCCACATTCTTGCTGACATTTGATATATGTGTGTGTACATATAGATGTATATATATGCTGACATTTGACAATAAATATATATTCATTTCTTTGGGGTGTATAGAAATGTCTTATGTATTTGTTTGGGTTTATTTATTTATTTTATTTGTTTATTGTGGTCCTGGAGATCAAATCCAGGGCCTTCTGCATGCTAGGCAAGTGCTCTACCACTGAACTACATAGCAGCCCTTTCTCTTTGTATTTTTAGTTTATGTCTCCCATGACTAATGAGGCTAAGATCATTTGCCATTTGAGTAACCTCTTTTGTTAAGTGCTTGTTAAAAATTTTTGCTCATATTTTACTGAGTTGCTATCTGTTTTTTTCTTATTGAATTACTGGTATTACTTATCCTGGACATGATTCTTTTGTCAAAAATATTTATTGCTAATACTTTTCTTTCAGTCTGCAGCTTTCCTTTTGTGGAGGGAAGAAAAAAATTAATCTTTTTTCCCTTAGAAAATATCAATCATATGAACTGGGTTCCAGTGGCTCACGTCTGTAATCCTAGCTATTCAGTAGGCAGAGATTAGGAAGATTACAGTTCAAAGCCAGCCTGGGCAAGTAGTTCAAGAGACCCTATCTCAAAAAAAACCCATCACAAAAAAAGGGCTGGTGGAGTGGCTCAAGGTGTAAGCCCTAAATTCAAGCCCCAGTACCGCAAAAAAATGTATATATAGAGAGAAAATATCAATCATATGCAAAAGCAGTCTCCATATACCCAACTGCAACAATCATTGGTTCATGGGCAGTCTTGTTTCAGGTACATCCCCACTAAAAATCACCCTCTTCTATGGCCCTTAATGTACACTTTTGCTCCATTATTTATTTTTAGGCCTTATTAATTTTATTGGGTAATCGTTTATTTATTCATCATATAATGAGTAGATTAAATCCAATTTAATAATTAGATAAAATGAATAGATTTTGGGTTTTTTTATTTGTTTTTACTATTGTGCTAGGGGTACATTGTAACATTTACAAAAGTTCTTACAACATATCAACTGTATCATACTTGAATTCACCCCCTCCAAAAATGAATGTATTTTTGTGCTTACATTACCTGAGTTCTCTTCATATGATGACTTTATTGACCACTTCCTCCTTGAAACTCCTTTCCCTGAAGCTCCTATGGTTCTATTCTACCTAGTTTTCACCTGCTTCACTGATCCTTCCTTTAGAACTTCCTTCCTGGAATTTTCTTCCTCTGCTCTTTCATAGTTATTGTTCCCTTAGAGTTTTCAGTTCATTTAGGTGACTTCATGCCCTTCCTTCCCACTTACATGCTGATGGACATCTCCAGTGCAAAGCACTCTATTCAATTCTATGTTCCTATCTAGACTCTCTGCTGCACATCTCACTTGCATGACATATTCATCCAAGGCAGACTGCTGATTGTACCCTCTCCACAGCCCATCCTCCCATTCTTCCATATACTACATTTTGGAAGAGGGGCACTGGGGTTTGAACTCATAGCTTCATGCTTGCAAAACAGGTGTTCTACCACTTGGACCACACTTCTAGTTCATTTTGCTCTGGTTATTTTGGACATGGGGGTCTCCCAAACTGTTTTCTTGGGCTGCCTCCAACTGCGATCCTCTAGATCTCAGCCTCCCAAGTAGTTAGGATTACGGGCCTGAGTCATGGGTGCCCTCCTTATTTAATAAATTTTTGTTTGTGTTTTTTGCAGTACTAGGGTTTGAACTCAGGGCTTACACCTTGAACCACTCCACAAACCCTTTTTTGTGATGGGGTTTTTCAAGATAGGGTCTCAAAAACTATTTGCCTGGGCTGGCTTGAACCGTGATCCGCCTGATCTCTGCCTGCTGAGTAGCTAGGATTGCAGGCGTGAGCCACCAGCACCCAGTCTCATTTACTAGATTAAAAAAAAAAAGTATTAGACTTTATGTTTTAGAAAAGGTTCATAGCAAAATATAACAGAATGTAGAGAGATTTCCCACATAAGCTTTGCTCCAACCCCTGGCAACCATTGATCTTTTTACTGTCGCCATAGTTTCACCTTTTCCACATCTAATATACAGATATTCCTCAACTTCCCTGGGTGTGTGTGTGTTGCTGAGGATCAAACCCAGTGTCCCAGCTTGCTAGGCAAACAATCTACCACTTGAGCTACACCCTGCCAGCAGATGCTCCTCAATTTATCGATGGGGTTACATCTCAATAGACCTATAAAAAATTGGAAGTATCATAAGTCAAAATGCATTTAATATGCCTAACCTACCAAACACTTTTAATCACTCCCTAAAAGCTGCAGCTTCCTGTCCCTGCCCGGCATCATGAGAGAATATAGTACACCACATGCCATAGAGAACCATATGCCATAGAGAATATAGCAGCATGTACTGTAGTGGCCCAGGAAAAGATAAAAAATGAAAGTCCAAATGTGTATTTCTTCCAACTATCATAAAGTCAAAAAAATCATAAGTTAGAGACCATCTGAAGTTGGAGTCATACACTAAGTCGCCTTGTTAGACTGCCTCTTTCAGAAACAGTAACATGAGTAAATTTCCTCCATATCTTTTCCTCATGGCGTCATAGTTCATTTCTTGTTAGCACTGAATAATATTCCATTGTCTGGGTATACTACAGTTTATCCATTTACCAACTAAAGAACATCTAGAACCCAGCACAGTTGTTAATAACTATAATCTCAGCTCCTGGGGAGGTGGAGATGGAACTGAGGTTCAGGTTAGTCTGGACAAAAAAAAGTAAGACTCTATACAAAGAATAGAGTCAAAACAAAAAGAACTGGAGGCGTGGCTCAAACAGTAGAGCACTTGCCCAGCAAGTTCAAGGCCCTGAGCGCAAACCCTAGTATTGAAAAAAAAGAAAAAAGGCAGGGGGGTGCTTCTGTGTTGCTTCCACATCCCAAGTTTTGGAAGTTCCAAATAAAGCCACTGTGAACACTGATACGCAGTTTCTTGTGTAGACACAAGCTTTCAATTCCTTTGAATAAATATAAAATGGTATGACTGCTGGATCATATGGTGAGAGTATGTTTAATTTTATAAAAAACTGACAACCTGTCTTCTAAAGTGGCAGGACCATTTGCACTCCCACCAGAACTGAATGAGAGTCCTTGTTGCCCCCTGTTCTTATCAGCATTTGGTGTTTTTACCGTTCTGAATTTTGGCCATTCTAAAAGGCATATAGTGATATCTTGTTTTAATTTATAGTTCCCTGATGACATGTGATGTACAGTATCTTTCTATATATATTTTTTCTTTGGTGAGTTATCCATTTGGGCTATTTTTAGATAGAGGGATTTTTTTCCCCCTTGGTTGTAGATACCTTCTCTCTCTCTTTCTCTGTCTCTCTTTCTCTGTCTCTCTGTCTCTGTCTCTGTCTCTGTCTCTGTCTGTCTCTCTCTCATACTAGGGTTTGAACTTTTGTTTTTCTTTTTAAGACAGTGTCTCACCCCTACCTTTGCCTGGACTAGCATCAAACATCTGATCCTCCTGCCTCCACCTCCCAAGTAGCTGGGATTATAGACATGTACCACTACATCCTGCTTCTGTACTGTGTTGTTAATTTCAAGTCCAAGTTGCTTGTTGCTGATACATAGAAAAACAATTGACTTTTGTATGTTAACCTAGAATCCTGCAACCTTGCTATAATTGCTAATTAGTTCCAGGAGGGTTTGTTTTTGTCAATGCTTTTGGATTTTCTGCAGAAATTATCATATCATCTGTGAACAAAGATAACTATTTCTTCATTCCAAGTCAATTGCACCTTTTCTTTCCTTATTGCATTAGTCAGGACTTCAAGTATGCTATTGATAGGAATGGTAAGAAAGGCCATCCTTGCCTTGTTCCTCATCATTACTAGAATTTTAGCTGAACAAATACCCAGCTCTAAACTATTTTTCTTAGTCTACTTCATAGAAAGTGTGGCCAGTGTGACTACTTCTTAAAAATGGAATAAAAGTAAAAGCAATGCATACCATACCCAGGTATAGACTTAAAACACTTGGAATGTGGGTTATCACTTTCTCTTCTCTATTTTCAACCTATTATCTATGGTAAAAACTGATGCGACCTTGAAAGTTAGATGTGACTGATGGACAGATTTACTCACCAGCTTGGGTTTCTGCACAACTTCACAGAATAGAGCTACTCTACCATGGAGATTACTGGACTATTGCACAAAACATAACTAAACTTTTAAGTCATTGGATTTTTGGATTGGTGATACAGCATTTTAGCCTTTCATTATCATACCATACAAATCACATCATACCCAAAATTTGCTAGTCACCTTTCCACCCAAGTATCCTGTGCTATAGTCCCAGCCTAAGTAGGATCTCCTATAGTCATTAGTCATCTTTCCTCTCTCCACCCCACATCAAGTTTTCCTAAGTGCAGTTCCTAACACCTCTTAAGAATGAATCAAGGCCAGGCACAGGTGGCTTATGCCTGTAATCCTAGCTACTCAGGAGCAGAGATCAGGAGAATCATAGTTCGAACCCAGCCCAGGCAAATAGTTTGGGAGACCCTGTCTCAAAAATACCATCACAAAAAAGGGTTAGTGAAGTGGCTCAAGGAGAAGACCCTGAGTTCAAGCCCCAGTACCACAAAAAAAAGAATGAATTAGGATTATTAATTCTGGCCATGAAGAAGTAACTGGTGCCTGACTAGTTATCTTGCAATAAATAAATATAAGACCAGGCAAAAATATAAGAGGCAATTATGTTTTCAGACAGTGGATAACAGGCAAGATAAGACTGAAATTCCTGAGAGAAGTAATAGAGTACACTCCACAATTACACAGATTTGGGGAAAGAGGGGATAAAGGAAAATGATGGAGGGGGTGAATTCAATTATGATATATTATAAGAAGTTTTGTAACTGTCATAATGTACCCCCAGCACAACAACAAAAAGAAAGAAATAAAAAAAATTACATGGCATAGGGAAAATTCCTGACTGTTCTGCCGGGAGCTTGAGTCTAGGCAAAGCATGATGGTCACAAAGAGATTCAGCAATGAGGTTGCATGTATCTATAGTTCTTTTTAAAAACTAATATTGTTATATGGTATATCACATGAATATCCTACAACATATGCATTCATTTTGTTGTTGATGGGCATTTAAATTGTTTCCAGTTTTTCTATTATAAATAAAGTTGCTTTGAATATTATTGTACATGACTTTAAGCACACATAAGTACTTAATTATGTTGCATATATAACAAAAGATGGAACTGTTTTATCAAAATTTATGTATTATTAGCTTTAGTAGATACTGCAAAATAATTTTCCAAAGTGGTGCACCAATGCATACCCTATTCAGTAGTGTGTAAGAGTCCTGCTGTTCCATATCATTTTCTGACACATTACTGTCAGTGATTTTGATATTAATCATTCTTGTGTGAATACAGTGGTATTTCATTATGGTTTAATGTTTTATTGCACAGATGAATAATGATGTCGATGTTCCTTTCATATTTTCCTTAGCAATTTGAATATCCTCTTTTATGAAGTATCTGTTCAATTATTTTGCTAACTTCAAAAATTGTGAGAGCTGGAGAAGTGGTTTAAGTAATCTACATTTTTCTCAGCAGCCCAAAGGAACTATCTCCAAAATAGATCACATCCTAGATCATAAAGAAAATCTCAAAAAATACAAAAAAATTCAAAATAATCCCCTGTATCCTAACAGACCATAATGGAATAAAATTAGAAATCAATGGCAAAGAAAACTACAAAAAACATCCAAACTCATGGAGACTGAACAACACACTTTTGAATATCAATGGATCATTGAAGACATTAGGAAAGAAATTAAGAAATTTCTAGACTCAAATGAAAATGAGAATACAACTTACCAGAACCTGTGGGACACAGCAAAAGCAGTTTTAAGAGGGAAGTTTCTAGCCATGAGTGCCCACATCAGAAAATTAGAGAGATCTCAAACAATCTGATGATGCAGTTCAAACTCTTAGAACAATAAGAACAAGCCAATCCCAAAAGTAGTAGGTAGAAAGAAATTATAAAAATTAGGGCAAAAATCAGTGAATTGGAGACCCCCCCCCAAAAAAAGATAAAATGAATCAATGAAACAAAAACATTGGTTCTTTGAAAAAAATAAACAAGATCAACAAAACTTTAGCCAAATTAACCAAATTATTAAACTCAGAGATAAAAAAGGGGATATTACTACAGGCACCAATAAAATTCAGAAGATCTTATAGGAATAGTTTGGAAAAACTATACTCTAGCAAACTGGAAAATCAAAAAGAAATAGATATATTTCTTGATATGACCCACCAAATTTGAACCAAGAGGACAAAAACAATTTAAACAAACATATAACAAGTAATGAGATTGAGATAGTTATTAATAACCTCCCAACAAAGAAAAGCCTAGGTCTAGATGGATTCACAGCTGAATTCTATCACCTTTAAAGAAGAATAGCACCAATGTTCTTCAAACTATTCCATAAAATACAAAAGGAAAGAATACTACCAAACTTATTCTTTGAAACCAGTATTACCCTGATACCAAAATCAGGTAAAGACACATCAAAAGAGAAAGTTGTAGGCCAATATCCCTGTTGAACATAGATGAAAAAAAATCTTCAATAAAATACTTGCTAAGAGAATCCAATAACACATTAAAAAAATCATATACCATGATCAGGTAGGTTTCATTCCAGGCATGCAAGGATGGGACAACATATGCAAGTCAATAAATATAATGCAACACTTAAACAGAATCAAGAACAAAAACCAAATCATCTTCATGCAACACTTAAACAGAATCAAGAACAAAAACCAAATCATCTTCAACAAACTCCAACATCCTTCCATTATAAAAGCACTGAAGCTACTAGGAATAGAAGGAATATACCTCAACATAATAAAGGCCATGTGTAGGAAAAACTGAATCAGGAACAAGACAAGGGTGTACACTCTCTACACTCTTATTTAATGTTACTACAATTCCTAGCCAGAACAATAAGATATGAGTAAGAAATAAAAGAGATTCAAACAGGGAAGAAGCTAAATTATCCCTATTTGAGATGATATGATCTTATACCTAAAGACCCTAAAAACTCCACCAAAGTACTCTTTAGAGCTCATAAACACATTCAGCCAAGTAGCAGGATAGAAAATTAGCACACAAAAGTCAGGCTTTTAGTGTTCAAGAAGTCCAACTTTGTATTTTTTCTTTTATATTTAATTAAAATTTGTGTCTCACTTAAGACATATTTGCCTACCTCAGAGTCATGAAAGTATTTTCTTATTTTTTTTCATATTTCACTGTGCAACTCATCTCAAATGAACTTTTGTGTGTGGTAGAAGATAGAGATTAAAGTTCATAGTTCCTCTGTGAATATATAAATTGACCTAACAATCCTAAAGAAAAAGGCTATCATTTTTCCTACTGAATGCAGGTGGCATTTTTTAAAAATTGGGTGGCAGTGTTTATGTATAATTCTGTTACTAGGCTTCATATTCTGTTTCATTGGTTCATATAATAGTTTTATACCAACACTACAGTATTTTAGTTATGAGAATTTTATAACACTGTTGGTAGCAGGTGGCATAAATCATCTAACTTTAGTATTTAAAATTTCCATATAAAGTTTGCAAATTAATTTATCAGAATCATACCAAAAGCCCTCTGGAGTTTTAATTGGGACTGCATTAAATATATAGGTCTCCTTTTGGGACAATTGATATATTTATAGTAAGGAGTCTTCCAATTCATGAATATGGTATATTTCTCCTTTTTTAGATTTTATTTTATTTCTTTTATTTGTGTTTTGTGGCTGCCTGGAAAGGGGTCTTGTATAACTTTCATTCAATTTATTCTTGGGTGATAGCATTTTTTCATGCAATTTTAAATGATAATATTTTACAATTTCATTTTCTAATATATTTTTGTAACACTGGCCTTCTTTGGTAGAAATTATATGAAATCTGTTTATCAATTTGAGGAGAAGTGGCATATTTACTATGCTGCATTTCCCAATCCACGAACACAGTATGTGTCTTGATGTTATTGGGATTATTGCTTTCTTTCATCAGTGCTGTGTGATTTAGCACGCAAGTTCTGTACATACATTTTGTTTTGTTTTGTAGTTCTGGGTTCACTCTTACCTCTTGAGCCACCACCATCCCCAGCCCTTTTGTTTGTATTTTGTTTTTGAGATAGGGTCTTATTAACTTTGCTCAAGTTGGCATTGAACTTGAAATCCTGCTGTCTCCACTTCCCAAGTAGCTGGAATTATAAATGCGGCAACTATGCCTGGCTTATATGGTATTTTTAAATTTATGCCTATTTTATTTCTGAGTGAGTATAAGTAGTGTTAGTGGTTGCTTGTTTGAGATGGGATCTCATTTTGTAAAGTTATCTTTATTAGACCTTGCAGAACTCACTATTAATTCTAGGAGTTTTATTTTTCTTTTTGTACATTTCTTGAGACTGCTACATAGATAATAATACTATTTTCAAATAGCAACAGTTTAATATCTTCCTTTCTGATCTGTATGCCTTTTATTTTCTTATCTATCACAGTGGATAGAACTTTAAGCAGTATATTGATTAGTGAAAATGGACATTGCAATCGTATGGGAACATATTCAGTCTTTCACCCTTATGTAAATTTAATGTTAACTATAGGCTTTCATAGATGATTTTTATTTAGTTCCTATTTTTCTTTGTGGTTTCTTGGTTTGTTTTGTTTCAATTATGAATGGGTTTTGAGCTTTGCCAAATTATTTTTCTGCATCAATTGATGTAGTCATGTAATTTTTCTCCTTTATCCTTTGAATATCGTGGATTACACTGATCTGGTTTTTTTTTTAATATTGAATCAGTTTTGCATTCCTGGGATAAAACCCATTGGCCATGGTGTATAATATTTTTATATATTGCTGAATTCTATTTACTATATTTGGTTAAGAATTTTCTGCCTATACTCATGAGGATTGAATGTGGTAGAAACCATGTCTGTGGTTTTCAAATTTTACATTGTTTTCATCTGATTTTGGTATTAGGGTATATTTTGTACACACACACTTATATAAAATATATCTGTATATAATTTTATAAAATGAATTGTGAAGTATTTAATTTCTATTTTCTTAAGATATTTTTGTACAAGTTGTTATTAATTATTCTTTAAATGTTTGGTAGAATTACCAGGTGTAGCCATCTGGATCTGCAGATTTCTTTTTAGGAGAGTTTTAAATTATGAATTCAGTTTCATTAATTGAATGTTATCTCTCATTATTATATCTGTTTCACATTGGGTAGTTGTGGTAGTTTGTAGCTTTGGAGAAATTAGTCCATTTCGTCCCTTATTATTCCTTTGGTGTCTGTAGGGTTTGTAGAAGTAGTGACATTCTGTTTTATTCATTATATTGCTAATTTGTGTTCTCTCTTTTATTCTTTTTTGTTTTTTGAGAAAGAATCTCAGGGGCTCTCAATGTAGTCCAAGGTAGCCTCAAACTCACCTCCTACTGCCTTGGTCTCATGGGTGCTGGGATTACAGGTGTGCACCACCACACCTGGCTCTTTTATTCCTTGTCAGCCTTTCTAGAGGTTTGTCAATTTTACTAGTCTTTTCAAAGAACCACTCTGTTTCATTAATGTTCTCTCTTAGTTTTCTGTTCTCAATTTCACCCATTTCTGTTATTATCTTCATCTCTTTCCTTCTGCTCGCTTCGGGTTGATTTTGCTCTTCTCTTTTAATGCTTTTGTTTTGTTGTGTTTTGTTTTGACACAGGGTCTTTGCTATGTAGCCCAGGCTGGCCTGGAAATTGTGATACTCCTGCCTCTCTTCCTAAGTTCTGGAATTACAGGTTTATACCTCCACACCTGGCTCTATTTATGTTTTCAAGGTGGAATTGATCTGAAACTTTTCCTTTTTTTAAAATGTATGCATTTAGTGCTATAAATTTTCCTTTCACCATTGCATTTCTTTATCACACAAACACTGATCCATGTATTTTCATTCAGTTCAATGTATTTTTTAAAATTTCCCTTAAGATACTCCTTCGAGTCATTGGTTATTTACAAGAATATTGTTTCATTTCCAAGTGCTTGGGGGGATTTGTCTGTTACTGGTTTTTAGTTTGATTCCATTGTGACTAATAAACATACTTGGACTGGGCATGGTGACACACATCTATATCCCAGCCACTCAGGAGGCTGAGGCAGGGGATTGAGAGGCAAAGTCATCCTAGCTCTTTAGCAAGACCCTGTTCAAAATAAAATGAGGAAGGCTGGAGATGTAGCCTAGTGCTAGAGCATTTGCCTTGCATGCATGAGTCCCTTAGTTCAAGCCCCAGTACTACAAATAAATAAATAAAAATGAAGAACACACTAAGAACGATTTTAATTCTTTTAAATTTTGTGAGGTTTTCCTTATGGTCTAGAATAGTGTCTAACTTGATATATGTCCTGTGGGAACTAGAAAATAGTGTATATTCTGTTGTTGTTATTGGTTTGAGGCAGAATGTTCTATGAATTTCAGCTGGGTCCTGTCAGTTGATGATGTTCTTCTATATTCTTGTTGACTTGACGTCTAGACATCCTACCAGTTGTTGAGAGAGGGTGTTGAAATATCCAACTACAATTATGGATTTGTCCAGTTCTTTATTTCAGTTCTATCAACCTTTACTTCACTTATTTTATAGTTCTGTTGTTCGTGCATGTGTATTTATTATTGCTATATCTTCTTGGTGGATTGGTATATTCATCATAATGTAGTGTGCCTCTTCCTCTGGTGATTTTCTTTGCTCTGAAGTCTGCTCTAACATTAATGTAGCCACTTTTGTTTTCCTTTGATTAGTGTTCATGTGATATATCTTTTGCCATCCTCTTGTTTTGAACTTTTATTTGTCAATGACAAAATACATTTTTAAAATCTTTTAGATAATTCTAAGGACTCTTGTCATATTGATCTTGTTATCTGTGTTAGTAACAAATTACTATAAACAAAGTGGCTTAAAACAATGGAAATTTATTTTCTCATGTTTTTGAGGCTAGAAGTCTGAAATCAAGGTATTGGCAGGGCCATACTACCTCTGATGGTTGATCAGCTGTAGTGGTTGCTGACAGTCTTTGGTGTTACTTGATTTGTAGAAGCATCACGCCACTGTCTGCCTCTGTTTCTATATGGCTTTCTCCCATGTGTCTGAGTCCAAATTTCCCTCATAAAGGCACCAGTCACATTGAACTTGAGGTCCACCCTAATCCTGTATGACTTAATCTTAACTTGATTTATCTGCAAAGACCACTATTTCCAAATAAGGTCACATTCATAGGCTTCAAACAGACATGCATTTCTGGGTGAAACTATTTGATCCAGTAACACATCTATTGTATATCTCTTTTCATTGAATTTGAAATGTTCCTGCTTCATGGTGTGATTACTAATTTTCATTTGAAACCAGCTATTTTCATATGATATTTTGAGATTCTGCTTTTTTTTTTTTTTTTTGCAGTAGTGGGGTTTGAACTCAGGTCTTCACACTTGCTAGACAGGCACTCTACCACTTGAGCCACTCCACCAGCCCAAGATTCTGCATCTTACTTAAACCTCTGTTTCTTCTGGCTTTCTCTAACATTGTTCTGGCAGAAAACAAGGGCTACTACCTTATTACTGACAGGTAAAGGTAGAAGTCCAAATTCCCTACTCAGCCTCTAAGAGAGTTTCCTCTTTGATATGGGGCAAGACACTGTATTGGGGATACTCTCATCATTGGGTGGTGGCAGAAGTCCTGGGTTTTCCTAGGCTTACTCTGATACCTCCAAGAGCTGACTTGTTACTACCATGTAGGGTAGAATTACAAGCTCTCCAATTCCTATTATGATTTCTTCTCTTACTTCTGAGTTACAGTTGTCCTCCCTTGTAAAAGCTACAGAGAATATATTCCATGATCCCAATGAATGCCTGAAACCATGGATAGTACCAAACCCAGTTTTTTTCCTATATATACACATACATGCTTATGATAAATGTTAATTTATAAGTTAGGAAAGCAAGTTATTAACAACAATAATAACAAATAATAAAACAGAACAATTATACCAATATATTATAATAAAAGTTATGTGACTATGGTCTCTCTCTAAATATCTAAGCCTTTTCACTTCTAGGAAGCACTTCATGGCCTTTCTTTGGCATATCCAATGAAGTAAAATAAGGGTTACTTAAAATTATACTCTGATAACCAAGATGGCTCCAAAGTGACTAATGAGCAGGTAGCATATACAGTGTGGATACACTGGACAAAAACGATTCATGTTCCAGGCAGGATGGCAAAACATTTCATCACTCTACTCAGAATGGTGTGAAATTTAAAACTGTGAATTGTTTATTTATGTAATATTCCATTTAATATTTTCAGATTACTATTGACCACAGGTAACAGAAACTGTGGAAGGTGAGAACCACAGATAAGAGAGTCCCTCCTTTACAGCTAAAACCAGCTAAAACATATAGGGTTTGGTATTATCCACAGTTTAGGCATCTTTCCACTGGTGATCTTGGAACTTATCCCCCATGGATAAGGAGGACTACTGTATTTGGAAGTATGTTCTTACATTTCCATAATATTTTTTGTTTTCTTTTTTGTCATGGATTTCTAACTATTGAATTGTGGTCATATAATGTGATGTGTATCAAAGTGATTTCTTAACTCCCTTTATATTACAGTAGTCAATTTTAGCAAATGGTCCTTATGTGATTACTTATTTTTTATTTGTCATGTACAAGATATGGTAGATTGAGTAGGTCTTGTTTTCATGCTGTATCTTTATCAAATGTTTAACTTCCTGATCTATCAATTACTGAAAAAAAGTCCTAAAATTTCCCTTTATGATGTGCATTTCAGACTGAATTGTATTCCCCTAAAATTCCTGTAATGAAACCCTAACCCACAATGTGACTATTTTTGGAGAAAAGCCTTTTGGAGAGGTAATTAAGGTTAAATGTGGTCATAAGTATAAACCCTCCTGAGATCATTATTATTTCTAAAGTACTTTCTTGGGGATTTTGTTTAGCATTGACCTGTTTGTTTGTGGGATGTTTTGGCCTCTTGTTAAGTTTTATCCCTCTTGAACATGTATTTTGCTTTCATTTGGGGATGGTGTTCCAAAATGACTCAGTCCCAGTATATGAGAACCACCTCAAGGTGTTGAAATGTTGTGGGATATTCAAGCAGGGAAATGGGACACCAAGGCTTTTCAGGGGCAATGCCAGCAGTGGCTCAGTGATTCACATCCAAAGGCTAAGCCCTGAGAACAAAGGGGCCTTGCCTTATATACCCTTGCAAGCAGGTTACAAAAGCAAGAAGCAAAGTTTAACCCATACATGGTTGCTTGTAATGTCATTGGCTACTTCATCCTCAGTGCTATGTGACTGTTTTCATGTTCTGTTTCTTTAAGTTTCAGTTTCCTGCTATACCATCTCCTGCTCCCTACTACATAATCCACCCTCCCATAGATATTTGGTACCATCTAGGGTCAAAGAGCATCATCCTGATTTAGGGGGTTGTATTTCCACAGCATCACTACATGAATGGCTGTTTTCCTTTCTTTAGTGACCTCCATAATGGTCCTGATAGGCCGCAATACCAAGGGAACCAGGCAGGGTAGTATCAAACATGTACCCAAGACTAGAGCCACAGTGCCTATCAGGGGCTTCAATCTGCCCAAGGCAGAGAACCAACCTCCAAACAGGTCATTGGGATTTCATCCTCTCCAAGTCTGGATGGGGACATGGACAATCTTCCTCATTCTGTGTGTGATTTCTTCTATGACCTTTCCTTCATCATTGATTTGTAAACAGTAGTTACTTAGATTGAATTTTCTACATACACCTCCGTTGGAGTCAAGTAAATAGTCTAAGGTTAGGCGGCTTTGGTATTTTGCATTACGTAACTCTGTATGCTGCTTGGCCAGTATGTGAAGGGCTCTTGCAGTTTCGTTAGTTATAATTTCAACTACCACCTGGAGCCAAATAATGCAGTTGAGCATATAAATCGGGGTGTAATAGCCTCAAGATCCATCTTCTACCCAAGTGGCAGGATCATAATACTGAATGATTCACTTGGGAGGCCATTCATCATCTTCGTGAAGTACCCCATCTCTTTCTGCTTGTTCTTTCCCTATATATGGAAACTCCCAATTTTTCCCCTTGTGCAAGGGGGAGCAAGAAAAAGAATGGCCAGATTGTGCCCAGTACACAGGATCCGAACCAACTGCTGGGTAGTACCATATAAGCTTGCTTCCCACAGATCCAATATGGTCCCCTGGGCACCTACCAATCTGTTTGCCGTTAGATTGTTCCAAGCTTCTTGGAGAGCAGAGAAGTTGGCCAATGGGTGGGACTGCAGTTCCATGTGCTTTGGAGTTCCCCACCATTGAGTCTCTTGGGTGGTATCATTGTAAAACTTCTGCCCTAAACAAGTTAAATCCCCTACCAGGGTGGAGCACTGGTCTTTTGGACAGGAGATACAGTAATTCCCTATAATAGAAGTTTTTAGGAGCCAGACGCTTTTCCTATGATTGGGGAAGGCAGTCTCATTAAAAGGTTCCCATGCGTCAAGCTCCTTATCTTCCCATGGCCAGTGGTCTCCCAGGTTGGTTCCCCCACAAACATAACACAAGGTGACATTTAGTGTCTGGGCTATGGACCCGGCTAGTGAAAGGACCAGGTTTTTGGTCTTGATAGAGATAGGAAACTCACTCCGCATCTCCTCATAGAAAGAATGAAAGACTTGGTATGAGGAACTCTCATGAGTGATTGTGATGAGCTTGAAGTGTTGCAGGGTACTGGAGTCACATCCCCTTCCATTTATCTTTATACCAACCATCCGTCCCTGTTCCCAATCTAAGGGCTTAAGTACATTAAAATTTATGGGGTTACAAGTGCCTAGGGTATAGTCAGGGGTAGCCATCCCCTTGTGAGGGAGGGCTGAGTGTTCTGCTGTCTACCAGGTAGCCCATGAAACACAACGCCAGTAAGCTCAGTAATGCCAGCCCGCACCCCACAGGACCCGCCACCCTGGCATATACACTTATCATTTGACATATAGGCTCTCTCCCAGGTTAGGCCTCCACATCCCTGGCTATCCTGGCCTATGGCCACACATATACCAAAAATCACTGACACCGGCTTATCAGGGTTGAACACCTGGGTACAGTTAATTAGGTCCCTAAATCTCCCCCACCCCCCCACCAGATAGCACTGTCAAATCTCCAGACCTCCAGTATTGCTCCCTAGGGCAGTAGGTGGGATTGAATGCTGGTTACCATGGAAGCACACCAAATAGATGGTATGGTTGTGGGTGCATGACCTGATATCAGTGCCTGCACAAGAATAATAAGTATGAAAAAGCAAAGTCCTGGTGACAACATTTCCTGCCTGAGAAGTATGTATGTATAAATCACAGTTTGAGGTTTGGGGATCCCCAAGCACAGAACTAATTAAGTTTAACAAGAGAAAAACATAGAAAGGACCCATCCTTTAGGATGCATAGATTAGTCAGTTTCCAGAGTGCCTAAAGCAAGGCTGTTGTCTCGTTGCCCAGAGGTACCCAGAGACTCTGGAGGGTCCTGCTGAGGAGGGGTGCAGATGTTCCAGAGGGTGATCTTGCACAGTGAGGTTGGGACAGGGATGCACTCCCACTCGAGAGAGGCTGGCTTCATTCCTACCTTAACTGCAGAGGGGGTAGACAAAATAACAATAGCAAGGCCCCTCTAATGAGGTTTTAATGGTTGGACATTCCATACTTTTATCCAAACAGCATCCTCTGGCCTGTAAGGGTGTGTGGGAGTGGTCAGGCTGACAAGAAATCTCTCCTGGACTCAGTCATTGATTTTTGAAAGAGTCAACCCGAGGGCCTGCATCTGCTGCCTCAAGGTGAGATTCCCCCTTATGCCCGATTAAGGGGGATGGGCACCCATAAAGGACCTCAAAGGGTGAGAGTCCTTCCACCTCATGGGACTAGACCTAATCCTTAGTAATGCTATGGGCAGTAATTGATCCCACTGCATATGGGTCTCCTGACACAATTTTCCTAACTGTAATTTTAGGGTTCTATTTATGCATTCCACTTTTCTTGAACTCTGAGGGTAGTAGTCCATATGCAACTTCCAGGTGATTCCTAGGCCCTTAGCCATCAGCTGTATCGCCTCTGCCACAAAGGCTGGCCCATTATCTGATCCAATAGACACAGGTATTCCAAACTGAAGGATGATTTCCTTTAACAGACACCTGGCAACCTCCTGGGCCTTTTCAGTCTGTGTGGGGAGGCTTCCACCCATCCTGAGAAGGTACAAACAAACACCAACAGATATTTGTATCCTCAAGTGCTGGGATCATGAGGATCCCTGACCTGAATGGACCTAAGGAAGGACTGAAGACATGAGACACACGAAAGGGCTCACTCACTCAGGAAGGGAATGACGAGACACATGACCAGAAGGCTGGTGACCTAACTGGAAATTTTTTATTTTTGTATCAGGCTTTTTAAGCAGTATAAAGCTGGAAGTTATACAATGCAAGAAGAACTTCTATTCCTGGGAAACAATGTCCTCTACCTGAGAAACAAGGTTCTTGCTCCAATCTCCTAGGTTACACAAGTGAAACTCGGACCCTCCTAGTATCAATGATGACACCCAAACCTCCCTGTTTTCATCTAGCTTTGCTTGGTTTCACATACATAAAACTTGGGCCTAGTTGCCAAGGGCATGTGCCCTGTTTCCTAACCTTTCATAAACAAATACCTTCGGGTTAATGTTTCTTTTCTCCAGACAAAGGGAGCCACTCCATATTTCCTCAAAACCTCAGTGAGAGACATGGTGCACCTGCAGTCCCTGACCTTGTCAGGATCCTGCTAAGCCACAATGACCTTGTCAGATTGTGGCTCATGGCTCCCAACACTCAAGCCTATGGCATTTCAGTGAAGTCCACGATCAAGTTTTCAAGAGGAGTTCTACCAACACTCTGTGCCTGAGGAGGTGCTCTTGGCCCTTGTCTGGGTTATTTCTGGCACATAGGCTACACCTCTAGCATACTGCCTTACTTATGGTGGAGAGCTTGGGGACATAAAAATGCTGGGCCAGCCAAAAGACCAAAAGTTGTATGTTCTCCCTCATATGCGGACGTTAGATCAAGGGTAAACACAACAAAGGGATTGGACTTTGATCACATGATAAAGCAAGAGCACACAAGGGAGATATGAGGATAGGTAAGATACCCAAAAAACTAGATAGCATTTGTTGCCCTCAATGTGGAGAAACTAATGCAGATACTTTAAAGTGACAGAGGCCAACAGGAGAAGGGGACCAGGAACTAGAGAAAAGTTTAGATCAAGAAGAATTAACCTCGAAGGTAACACACACGCACAGGAAATCAATGCGAGTCAACTCCCTGTATAGCTATCCTTATCTCAACCAGCAAAACCCCTTGTTCCTTCCTGTTATTGCTTATACTCTCTCTACAACAAAATTAGAAATAAGGGCAAAATAGTTTCTGCCTGGTCACAAGGGGGTGGGGGGAGGGAGGGGCCGGAGTAGGTAAGGGAGAGGGCGGGTGGAAGGGGGAGAAATGACCCAAACCTTGTGTGCACATATGACTAAAAGAAAAAAAATGTAGGAGTCAGCACCTCAGGTATGGCAATACACCCAGCAGCCATCTTCCACCACCCACCCGGTAGGACATTTCCCTTCTCAGTCGAAACCAAGGCTCTTGTGGTGTGCACTGTGGGTCCCATTTAGCAAAGGGTCTGGGAACAAGGCAGTCATCAGAACAGTTGGGGCTGGTCCCCTTGTGAGTGCCGCTTGTTTGTCCTCTGTGTAGGTTTTCTGGTTTCCCTGGGCAATTGTCGCATCTCCTTTCTGGTGCCCTCAGCAGTGTATAACTGCCACTCTTTTAGGGACCCACACAGCATCTAGCAGTTCAAGGATTTCCTGCCCATACTTAATACTTTTTCCTCCCAAGTTAATGAGTCCCCTCTCTTTATATAAGGCCCCATGGACCTGAATGGCTGTAAAGACATATTTAGTGTAGATGTTTACCCGTACACCTGCAGTGAACTGGAGTGCCCGCATGAGGGCAAAAAGTTTAGCCTTTTGCGCAGAAGTCCCAACTGGCAGCAGGCGAGCCTCAATGACTCAGTTCAAAGTCACCACCACATACCTGGCAAAGCATATGCCATCCTAGACAAAGCTGCTGCCGTCTGTGAAATATTCAATGTCTGGATTGCCAATAGGCTGATTGGTTAGATCTGGCTGACTTGAGAAAACCTCATTCATAACCTCTAAGCAGTCTTGCTCTGAGGGACCTGCGTCAATCAGCAATAGAGTGACCAGGTTTAGAGTCTTAACCTCCAGCCAGATGTGTGGGTTTCCACATAGCATACTCTTGTATTTGACCATCTGAGAGTTAGTCAGCCAATTATTTTCCTTATACTCCATGAATGTCAGGATGGAATGGGGAACCCAGACAGTGAGTTCTTGCCCTAGGGTGAGCTTGTCTGCTTCTGTTACCAGGGCAGCAGTGGCTGCTAGGGCACACAGACAAGGTGGCCAGCCTCAGGAAATGCCATCAAGTTGTTTTGACAAGTAAGCCACCAGATGGTGCCAGGAGCCTAGTAACTGAGTCAGGACCTCAATAGCTGTTCCTTTTCACTCATGGACATCAGGAAAAAGGACTTCCACACATCCAGCAGGCCTACAGCAGGAGCATTTATGTCTTCTTGATTTCTCTAAAGGCTTTCTCTTGCTCCCTCCTGTAGAGAGATTTCTTTCACTCTGTTCCTACTGAACCTAACTGGGGGAGACTGGAGATGCAGAAAGGACAAATGATAAAAGACAGACATGCATAAAGTTGGGGCCAGGTGTGCCAGGCACTCAGATGGAGACACACAGCAGCCTTGTTGCTTTTTTACTCTAATAATTCTTCTTTTACTTTGCTTCTTTTCTATTCTTTAAAACCTTACTTCTAAAGTCTTTTTTTAAAAACCTTGACTCTTTTCTGTTCTTTAAAGTCTCTTTCTTTAGACTCACTCTGTCCCATGTTTTCTTTAATCTCTTTTAAAGTCTTGGTCCTCAGACTTGCACTGTCCCATGTTCTCTCTTTAGCTTTCTTAAAGTCTTGGTGCTCAGACTTGCACTGTCCCATGTTTCCTCTAATCTAGCACAACTCAGCAGCAGCAGCATTATCTCAAGCAGCCCACCAATCAATCAACCCCCATCAAAAAAACTTCACGTCCTTCTTCAGAGAATCTTTTATATCCAGTGGTAAATAAGGAGATGGAGCAACAGTTCTTGGGGGAGGGGCGTGACATTGTAACAAGAGAAACCTGCATTCCTACTTTTTTCTCTGAATGTAAACAGGAAAAGAAGCTATGTTGCATTTTGCCTCTTGCTCTCTTCTGCAGCTGGGGCCATGCCAAACTCAGCCTGTAGATTATTGAGCACAACTGTGCTTATGTCAAGTTCTCATAGGCTTCTAATAATCCATTCCCCACACCCTCCTCTATGCTAAAGGCTCCCATTTTGCCCCCTTTGTGGTTTCATAGAGGGGTTTGGCCAAGTGAGTGTAGTTAGGGATCCAGATTCAGCAGAAACCTCAGCTCCCAAAAACTCTAATTTGCTGGTGGGTCTTGGGGGCTGGGATGTCCCTGTTTCCTCTCAGGGACAAGCCCTGGGACAAGTGAAAGCTGAGGTATTTGACAGTGTTTTGGCAAATCTGGGCCTTTTTCCTAGAGACTTTGTATCCTGCTTTCCATAAAAGACAAAGGAGAAGGCACATCCCTTCCATACAGTCCTCCTGAGTAGGTCCAGCCAGCAGGAGGTCATCTATGTACTGGAGAAGTGGGCAGCCATGCTGGTTGGCTGAGAAGGCCTTTAGGTTGGATGCCAAGTCAGTTCTGAAAATAGTGGGTGAATTTTTGAAACTTTATGGCAACTGAGTCCAGGTTAGTTGCCCCTTTTCTCCAGTATTGGGTTTTTCTCATTGGAAGGCAAAAATAGGCTGGCTCTGTGGGGCCAGGCAGATGTAGAAGAATGTGTCTTTAAGATCTAGGCAGGTAAGAAACTGCCTCACCTGGGGCAAGACCTGAGTGTGTAGGGATTCAGGACCATGGGATGTATGGTGGTAGTTGTTGAATTTACTGCCTGCAGGTCCTGAACTGGCCTAAAATCCTTGGTCCCTGGTTTTTGGATGGGTAATAAGGGGGCATTCCAGAATGACTAGCATGGTCAAAGGATCCTATACTTTATGAGTCTGTCAAGGTGTTTTTGAGTTCTGACCTGGGCCTTGAAGGGAATGAAGTACTGCTTTTGGCTGATGGGGGTGGCCCCTGGCCATAATTCCACCACTACTGGGTCATGTTTCAGGCCAGCCCTGGGGGGTTATCTTCAGCCCATACACCTGAAATCTTGAGGGGAAGCTCAGGAATCTCAGGAGGTCTTCCCTTAGGGGCATAGAGCCACCATTCCTCTTCTTGTGTAACTATGAGCATTAACATCTTTGCCTCAGGTCCTCTCAGTTTTAAGGCTGCCATGCCATCAGAATCAAAGGTTATCTGTGCCCTCGGTTTGCATAATAGGTCCCTGCCCATCAGGGTCACAGAGCAATCGGAGAGATAGAGGAATTTGTACCATACTTCCTGGCTCCCAAGACTTCATTATCTAGACACTAAGGAGGAGTGGTGACCCAGTTCACTGTAGCCCCAATAATAGTTGCATGCTTTTGTGAAAGGGGGCCCACTGGTTGGGTCACAACTGAGTGTTCTTTGCCCGTGTCAACCATGAGTCAATGGGACTCATTCAGACCACAGGCTCCTGGCAGCCTAGTAAAATGGAGCCTGGTTTATCCTATTCCTCCTCATAGCCTTCCAGGGCTGCCAGTCCAATGTTTTCCTCCCAGGGGATGGCTTCCCTGTGGTTGGGCTGATATTTTTCCTTCATAACAGCCTCTGCCTCTGGTCTCAGGGGGCCTTGTGGGAATCCCTGGCCCATTGGGGACATTCATTCTTCCAATGCCCATCCTGGCAACAGTAGGCACATTGTTCTTGCCCTAGCTCCTCCCTAGGGCAGGGGCATCCTGGGGGCATTGGTCACCATCCACGATTGTTGCCCCTGTCTCTGCCTGGATCAGCCCACTGGGGCCTGCCTGACTGTTCAACAAGGTCTGCAGCAAGGTGGTCCACTTTTTTTCTCATCTTCCTGTCAGCCTCCCATTTTACCTCCTGATCTCGATTGACAAAAACCTTTGTGGCCACCTCCAAGAACTGGCTGGTGCTCATTCAAGTGAATCCCTGCAGTTTCTGCAATTTTTGCTTTATGTCCATTTGGGCCTGGCCATCAAAAGCAGTGTTAATCATCCACTGGTTTTCAGCGGCTACCATGTCAAAAGGGGTGTACAAGTGGAAGGTCTCACACAAATGTCCATATAACTGGCTGGGACTTTTATCTTGTCATTGGAAGACTTCTGATGTTTTGCTCATGTTCCTGGCCCTTTTTTCTCCATCCTTCATACCTCAATAGTGCCTCCTGATATTGTTCAAGCTGCTGGTAGTCTCTGTCATCATTAGGATCCCAGTGGGTGTCCTCCTTGGGGAACTGAGACTGAGCATAGGCTTGGGAATTTAAAATGCCCATGGGCGCATGATCTTCCAACTACTTTAGAGCCACCAATGTTATGCAGCATCACCCTTCAGTATTGAATAGTGTGAGAAGAAGCCGTCAGCTGTCTGTCCAGGTGGGTTTGTGAGTTTAGATGATGAACTGCATTAAATCAATTGGAGCTTGAGGTTTTTCCATGAAGGAGAGAGTATGATGTTTCCAGTTTAGGAGGTCTGTGGTGGTAAAGGGCTGGTAGATAAATGTCTGCCCTCCTCCTTATATTTTACTGTGCTGGTCATATTACACTGGGCCTCGGACCTCCCTCAGGGGCATCTGCAGGGTGGTGGGAGTCTGAAGAGGGGAGGGGTCCTTGAAGGGACTGGTTAGATGTCCCTGATTGAACGGAGGGTGAGGGGTGAGAACTGTCAGACTCAGAGTAGGCATGAGGTCCATAGGACTTGGGGAGGTCAGGGGAGTTGAGGGCCCAGAGGCCTCTGGGCCAGATTTTACAGATGTGACTGTCCCTTGAGCTTCCCCATCTGACGTCAAAGGCAAGGGTGCAGAACTTGGTGCACCAGCTATGCGGGCTGGCTGAGAATTGCATCCTGCCAGAAATCAATGTAGGGAAACTGATCTGGGTGCCCAGGCTTCCCTACTAATTACCCTATAAACTTCAATGACTACATTTTTGTCTATTGACCCTTCCAGGGGACACCCTACACCAAAAGTGGGCCAATCTAATTCACAAAGGGTCCTAAGCTTCTTAGGACCCTTTAAGCATACACTCCAAGGGGGTGCCCTTATTCTGATTTCCACCTATTTCCTCCTATTACCAGATATTAAGACAGACATAGAAGGGTAGGTGTTTTGGAAGAGAGTTAAGGAGTCCTCTTCTCTGACACACAGGGAGGAACAATATGTCTTGGACATGGTCACCTGGCTAGGAATTGCACCTACACAGTGTCTTCACCCGCTTCATGGCCAGGCTACTACATCACACACACACACACACACACACACACACACACACACACACAGACTTCTGCCTCACTCCCTTTACCTGAGAGACACGGTTTCACCCTGAAGAGGGTTACTTGGGTGTCTCTGGGTGGTGATCAGGCTCCCCTTCTGCCTCCCAAAGGCAGGCCTATTATTTGAACCTGGGTTCTTACCAGTCTGACAGGTGGGGCTCCCAACTGGTTCCCAAGCCTTCTCCAGGTTCCTTTGTGCAACCAAGACTTGCTCCCTGGTGCACCTGGGGAAGTGACTCCTCTATTGGATCAACAGGTTCACTGGTGCCTGGCAGGGAAAGCTCTCCCTCTCCCAACAAGCCAGGGATGCTGAGTCCTGGTGACAAGGAGGTGAAAAACACCATTTTCATGTCCTGGACTGAGCCTCCAGAAATGTTGCAGGATATTCAAGCAGGGAAACAGGACACCAAAGATTTTCAGGAAGCAATATTTATTAGCGTGCCAGCAGTGGCTCAGTGGATTCACATTCAAAGGCTGAGCCCTGAGAACAAAGGGGCCTTGCCTTATATACCCTTGCAAGCAGTTTACAGAAGTGAGAAGCAGAGTTTAACCCACAAATGGTTACTTGTAATTTCATTAGCTACTTCATCCTCAGTGCTATGTGACCATTTTTATGTTCAGTTTCTTTAAGTTTCAGTTTCCTGCCATGCTGTCCCCTCCTTCTTACTGCAGTGAGACTGAAGAAAGTGGCAGATAGATCCAGGATTGCACAGAATGCAGTTAATTGGAGGTCATATTAACAGAAGCATGGTCCAGGGTAGCAACAAAATCAGGTGGCTGCCTGAGATTTGGGTCAGAAGATGGGGGCTTATAAATTGCTCAAGACAGCAGTAACTTCATCTAAGCAGAATGTACCTGCTTTATCTGAAATTACTATAAAAATTCAGACACACTGCAGCCCAGGGTCTAGTCATGAAGTTCTACAAACCACTGTACTGGTTTTTTTCCTATTTATAGTAGAGGAGAAACTGACTAGGGTTACAGGAGCAATTGTCAATCAGGTCCAACTGAATCCATACAGATGGTAATTTAGCAGGGTATATGACCATAAATTAATCATCCTCAGGGCTCTTTTCCTCAGCACTTTGAAGATGTTCTTTCCTTTCTTTTAGCTTCCATTATTGGTATTGTGAAGGGTGCTACCAGTCTGACCTTTGTCCTATTGTATGTACCTATCTTTTATCTTCAGTTGCTTTTAAGATCATTTCTGTACCTTTGATATTCTGCATTGCCACTATGTATAACTGTTCTTATTTAACCTGTCTGAGATTTACATCTTCCTGAATATTAATATTTTTAATAAATTTTGGGGGAAATCTTAGTCATTATCCTTTCACAATCTTGTTTCTCATTTTCTCATTTTAATCTTTTTCAACCTTCAACTAAACATATACTGGATATAGTTATCATGTATAACATAGTAAGAAAGAAGTTTCTTACATATTCATCTCTTTGTGACTCTCCAAGAATTGGAGATCTATCAAGGAGATTTATCTTCCAATTTACTTACTGTTTCTTGAGTTATGTGTAGTCTTCTGTTTTTCAATGGAATTTATTCAGTGACTAAGCTTTTAATTATAATGTCCGTATCTAGAAATTATTTTTATTTTTTTTCACATTTACCTGGTCATAATTTTATGGTCCCTCTTTTATTTATGTTAATATTTTAAGTATAACATTTTATACTCTTCCTTTGAGAATTATGATATCTGAAGTGCTTTGGAGTATTTATGATGCTTTTTAATTTTATTCTTGGCCATAGTTTTAGGGGTGGTCTTACCACTTTGCCTAGCCAAAATCTTTGTCTCTTTTCTCCTCTTAACGTTAAAACCAAGCATATTATTTGTTATAGTTTGGGTTTTGAATGTCTCCCAAAGACCTATGTGTGGAAAGCTTGGTCACCAAACTGTAGCACTATTGGAAGGTAGTGAGACCTCTAAGGGGTAGTACCTAGTGGAAGGAAGTTAGGTTATTAGAGTCCTGCCCTTTAAGATGATATTGGGGCCTGGTGCCAGTGGCTCACACCTGTAATCCTAGCTACTCAGGAAGCAGAGATCAGGGGGATTGCAGTTTGAAGTCAGCCCTGGAAAACAGTTCATGAGACCCTATCTCAAAAAAACACCATCACAAAAAAGGGCTGGTGGAGTGGCTTAAGGTGGAGGCCCTGAGTTCAAATCAGTACCGAAAAAAAATTATATTAGGACTGTCTCTCTCTCTCTCTCTCTCTCTCTCTCTCTCTGTTGCCATAAAGTGAACAGCTTTGTTCCACTACATGCTCCCTGCCATAATGAGCTGCCTTGCCACATGCCCAAAATCAATGGAGCCAATGAGCTGAAACCTCCAAAATTATGAGCCAAAATAAACTTTTCCTCCTTATAAGTTGATTATTTAATGTATTTTTTCACAGAAATGGAAAGTTAACACATTATTCCATTTTCATGAAGCTTAAAAGCAAGTAAAAGTAACCTAGAGATAGAAGTCAAAATAATGATTTGAAAATAGGCATGAGAGTCTTTTGAGATTTTGAACATGTTTAAAATATTTACCTGTACAATGCTATTATAGGTATACAAGTAGGCAAAATTTATTATGCTGTATACTTAATATTGGTGCACTTTATCTCAGGTTTTATCACAGGTTTTAGAAAAATGTACATAACAGGCTTCTAGGTTCCTGTTATTGGCAGGCATTCCTGATTTCTCTTATATTTTGAGATCAAAACCATTTTCAAAATTACATAATTCTGGTTCTATTTTATCAAGATTCTATATGTAAAAGAATGATGGAGGAGGCAAATTCAAGTATATATTTGATATACTGTAAGAATTTTTGTAAATGCCACAATGTACCCCAAGCACAAATTTTTTAAAAAGTCTATACGTATTTATGGTGGGTTTGTCAGAATACCCAGACTACATACTGTTGATTATGCTAATTTTATACTAATTTTCTAAGTCAGATGCAGTTTTTGAGACTTCAGTATTATTTAAATATTCCTACTGGATTTTGAACATAACTTTAAATTTTGTGTCTGCAGTGGGGAAATAAGGGAAGGCATGTAGTCTTCCATCAGAGGAGGTTTAGTGGTGACATGATGGTCTGGAAGGAAGTATAGGTAGCTACAAGGATGACTGTGATCTCTGAGAAAGATGTGTCCTCCAAGCCAGAGGCAGACCAGAGAGGTTTACTTCCTTCCCAAGTGGAGACTACTGCTATTTTGGAACCAATCATGGACAGAAAAGTTTTATTTTTAAGGGATTCAGCTAACCATTCCTCCCTTATCCATTATTACTATTTCTTCTTTAAATTGAGGCACTCATGTGTGTAGATGAAGGTCCTTATAAGTCACATGTGCGTCCTCAAAAGATATACTGAAGTTACAACACCCAGGTTCGCAGTATTATGACCTTAATTGGAACTTAATGTATTTATTTACATTGCAGATATAATTGGTTAAGAGAAGGTCATCCTCGATTTAAGATGAGTCCTTACCAAATAAATGACTGGTGTGAAACACAGAAGGGAAGAACATGTAACCATGTAATGACAGAGTGATGCAGTTGTAAACCAAGCAATGCCAATGATTAATAGCCATCACTGGAAGCTAGGAACGGCAAAAAAGGATACTACCTAGAGTGTCAGAGAAGCATGGTCCTGCTGGCATCTTGACTTTGGACTTCTAAAGAACTTCGAGAGAATAAATTTGTACCTAATTTGTGGTACACCAGCAGTCCAAAGAAATGAATACAAGGGCATATTAGTCCATTTTATATTGCTAATAACACAACAGACTTAATGAGTTTTAAAGAAAAGATGTTTTTTTAGGCTCATATTTCCAGTCGAAAGTCAAGGGCTGTACTTGGTGATGGCCCCCTTGCTGGTGGAGTTCTGAAAGGGCACACTACATATGGTAAGAGACAGGGAGTGTGTGTGTGTGTGTACCTCTTCAGGTTCTTATAAAGTCATCAAGATTCGATCAAGGACGTTATCCAATCCTAATCATCTCCCAAAGGCCCCACCTCTAAACATCTCTTAATCCTTCCCAATTGGGATTAAATTTCAGCATGAGTTTTAGGGGAACAAACCTATTCTAACCATAAAAAAAGGGCATTGTAAGATTGGTAGAAGGCGGCTGGAAATGGTTAGGAAATGACTTGGGTTTGCTTTTGCCTTATCTCAAATCATAAGCTAATGGTTTTGTAAAAAAGCCCCTTGGACCTAAAGGTTGGTCAGCAATAAAGATAGATTTGCTCCAAAATTATTATATGTCATCAAGGAAAATTCTATTTCCAAAGGCCAGTTTATATCTAACATACTTTACAACAGAGTTCATCTGCTGTATAAAACAAGTTGTATTTTGGTTTTATTATGCCAAAATTCCTGCTAGAATTTGGGCTGTGATTGTACTGCCCAAAGTATTTCATTTAACAATTTACCTAGCAAACAGGGAACAGTTTGAGCCAGGAAGCTCCATAAAATTGGATATCTTGGTGAAATGAACAAGGACAAACTGGGAAAGTAGGGGGAAATGGTTCTATTTTTCATTTATTTCTATTTTTCATCTCAAATTCAGAAAAGGATTTAAAGCAATCATTGAAGTACAGCTAGAGTCAAGGTTATATATCTATTTATAATATTCTTCGGGGATCAGGAGGAGAATATATATAAAGCCTCTGAAAATATGTGTGAATAAATATGTGAGCATATGGCAAGGGAGTGTGATCCTGTTAAACACTTGCTGTGTTTGGCAGAAGCAAAGATCTAGAAATGCCTGCTCACTTAGTTCTTCCCACCCCCTCAGATGTGTGAGTCTTAGCAGGTGGGAGGATCCATGTATGCTTCCTGAGGTTCATGTAAGAAGGACAAACTGCAGCCACAGCCATAGCTAATGAGGGAGGCAATACCAGGACACAAGTGGAGAGTCTGAGGATGGAGCCTGAAAAATACACCGAAGGAAGATCCACAGTCAACTTCTGACAAACAACTGCATTGGTGTGTTTATAGGAATCTGTCAGTGTCTGTGGGCTCTATATCCTGTTGAGATTCTATGTACCAAATCCAATCTTCTTCTGCACACTCTGCTCTTGATAAGCGACAACAGAGCAAGTGCAGCCTTAGGATCTGAAATGTCAGAAACTGGGATGGCTGTTTGCCACATGATGTTTCCTGTGCTAGATGCTCTTTATCTCTCCCCTAGTTCAGCCTTCTGCCCTCAGCTATATGTCACCTGTGCAGGGAAGAGTCACTGATTCCCATGTCTTTTTTTTTTTTTTGGAGGTACTGGGGTTTGAACTCAGGGCTTCACGCCTGTCAGGCTCAAGTGGGTCTATCACTTGGGCCACTTCACCAGCCCCTGGTTTCCATGTTCTTATAGTCAAAATTTTTTTGAAAAAATCCAAAATTTTTCACATCTGTAGAATTCTCTCAATTTCATTTATCATGACCTTCAGCCCTTTTTGTTTGTATTTTGTTTTAGAGATAGGGTCTCACTAACTTTTCCTGGCTGGCCTCAAACTCATGATCCTCTTGCCTCCACATCCTAAGGAGCTGGGATTACAAGCATGTAACACGTGTCACACCCAGCTTTTGTAGTTTATTCTTGAAAAAAGGAAGAGCGATGTGGTGAAAAAGACTTTAAAATTTTTTTCTGATCTCTCATTTTTAAAAACTCCACATTAAAAATAAGAAAAGGGAAGGGATGAAGGAAATAATTCATTGAAAAATGGGGCAAAGGATATAAGGAGGAAATTTATAGACGAAATCCAAGTGGCTAAAAAATATACAAGAAGATGCCCATTTAGACTAGTAGTCAGAGAAAGTAAAATAAAAAATATACACTCAGATTGGCAAACATTTTAAAGGTAGATAATACTAATTGTTAGAAAGGATTTAGAGAATAGAGCACATATTGTGAATATGTACTTTTTTTAAAAGAACGTTATACTGAAGTATGATTAACATAAAACAAACTGCACATGTAAATTTGACATTGGATATATGGAAATCATCACAATCAATATCCAATAACCTCCACCAAACTTTCTTGTGTCTCTTTGTAATTCCTCCTTCCCACCTCTTTGTGACCCACCCGTCCCCTAGTATCCATTGATCTACTCTCTGTCAGTATGGTTTATATTTTCTACAATGTTATATAAATGGATTGTTTAATATGTACTCTTCTTTCACTCAGAGTGCTAAGATTCATCCATGTTGTTACATGTATCAGTAGTTCTTTTTTAAAAATCTCTGAAAAGTACATCAATGCATGGGTTTATCACAATTGGCTTATCTATTCACCTTTTGATCGACATGTGGATTATTTCCAGGCTTTGGCTGTTAGAAATAAAGTTGCTATGCGCACCAGTCTTTGTAAGGACATCTATCTTTTTCCCTGTTGGGTAAAGAGCTTGGTGTGGAATGTCTGGGTCATAAGAAAGGTGCATGTTTAGCATTTTAAGAAATTTTTTAAGTGATTGTACATTCCCATCGGAGACAATAAAGGTGTAAGTCCTTTCGCCATCATCAGGTGAGGTAATGGCAGCAACTATCAACTCAACTGTGTAGGTTCTACCTGAGGTTGCCCCTGCGAAAATGTTTAGTCCTCTTTACTCAGATTCTGGAAGAATCTGCTTAAGGTCATAGTCGGTGCCGGCTATAGGACCACACACATATCGACAAACACCACTTTGGAAATGGAGACGGCCTGAAAAGCTAACAGTTGGGATGGAAAGAAGAGAGATGAAGTTTGACACGGGAAAAGTTAGGATTTCTGGGACTTGGCAAGAGGGAGAGAAATGACGATGCCCAAGTTTTAGTGACTAGACCATGGTGGTATCAGGCCGGAAGAGTTGATTTGGTAGAAGGAAGAAGTATTTTCTGGCTTGCTTCTTGGGAGGTGCCCACAGGACACGCAGAAGCTACAGATATTTGGAAAGTGGTGGTAAATATATGTGTCTGGGCGTTGATACAGATGTATGGCACAGCAACCATAGACACGTCTAGAGCGTAGTCAATACACTCGTATCGTGCAGAGAAATTACTCAACACACCTTGTTTTCCTCCGAGAACATGCGCAACGGCATCAGCCTTGCGGGCCAGTGAACCCCACCCAACTCACTCTGCGCATGCGCTGTGCGCACGCGCACCACGGCTACTATCGCCGCGCCCTTCTTTTGGCGTCTGAATTCCCATCCTCGGCCGGCCCCGCCCTGGCGGCTGCCCGTGACCTGCCTGGGCGCAGGCAACGGAAAGCCAGAAGGGGCAAGAGGAGTTCAGTTCGCCATGGGGCTCTTTGGAAAAACACAAGAGAAGCCGCCTAAGGAGCTGGTAAGGGCTACGGCGACGGCAAGTGAGTGGGTGAATGTGCGTGGGCCGTAACAGAGTTGATAAAGGACCGGACGCTCTTTTCTCCCCGGCTGGCCAAGTATCGCCGGGACCCATTTCCGGGGCCTTCCACTCGCCCAAGGGGCCGGAGGAAGAGGCTCCACGAGTCGGCTGTAGAGAGAGAGAGAGAGTCCTTGGTATCTCTCCTCACTACCAGACTGCCGGGAGCTGAGCTAAAGTGTTCCCTGACCTTGCCTTAGGCGCCGAGGCGCGACACAGTCCCGACCTCTGGAAATCCCCTCCCCCTGCGCGTGTTGGTACGTCCCGCCCGGAACCTTTCTGCGGCGCAGGACACGCCCTCTCTCCGGCTACCTTGCGCCGGGCGGACCTGCCCCGCCCCGGAGCGTTATGCGGAGGGGACCCTATCTGGATGGGGCGGTCCTGGCACCTGCCACCCCTTCTACGCACGGTTTTACGGAAATGGAAGCTGCTTACTGGTTCTTCTGCTCCAACAACCGGCTGTTGACCCCAGAGGCGCAATAATTATACCCAGGACCCGACCCTTCCCGAAGCATGCTACCAAAAGTAGTTGTGGATCCAGCTCTGAACTCGAGATCTACCTATAAACTGAGTTAGTGTGAGAGGCAGAGAATTAAAAGTGCCCCCATAGGACCAGCCTGCCTAAGTTTTAATCCTTTTTCCACATCTCTTAGCTCTGGGATTTCGAGAAAATTAACTTCTCTGAGGTTTATTCTCGCAAAGTAAGAATAATAGTATTATCTCATAGTAATTGAAGATTAAAGGATGTAAAGTTTAAAGTAGTAGGTAGAGAGGAATAGGTTTTTTTTTGTGATGGTGGTATTGGGATTTGAACTCAGGGTCTCATGCTTGCTAGGCACGTGCTCAACCATTTGAACCGCACTCTCAACCCTTTCTTTAGTTATTTTTCAGGCAGGGGCTTGCATTTTTGTACATGCCACTACGCCAGCCTTATTGAAGGTGGGGGGGATGGTGTGTGTGTCTCGCTAACGTTTTCTCCAGGCTCACTTCGAACCGTTATCCTCCTGATCTCTGTCCCCTGAGTAGCTGGGATTACAGTCAGAATGAGTGTCCCCTTCCCCCATATCTTACAGCCTTGTTACTTAAGTACAGATGAGCGGCATCAGGGCCACCTGGAGCTTGTTATACTTCTCAGGCTCCACCCCAGACCTACTGAATCAGATTTTGAATTCTGACACAGTCCTTACTGATTAGTGTGCTCACTGTTTGAGAAGCTCTTCTTTACAACAACCAGACTTGTCCATACTGGAAAAACCCTAAAATGCTTTAAATAAGTGATCTTATTTAGCTCTCTTCCCCTCTGACAGGCGTATCTTTAAAACCAATCACCTGCATCAACCTTGCCATTTTTCTGGTGTTTATTGACTTTCCCAGTAGCTTATCCTAGACAGGGACAAACTGACACCATGTTCTCAAGCAATTATGTTTATCATTTAAAAATAGCCAAAGTGTTCTACAAGTAATGCATATATATACTAGAGATCATTTTAAATAATCATGAGACTGTTTCTAAAGACTCTTATGAATGGCAAAGCTAAGGCCACACACTGAAGGTAATAATCTGTCCCTACCATTAAAAACACTTCTGCAGGACTGGAGTGTGCCTCAAGCAGCAGAACTCCTGCTTTGCAAGCTCAAGCCCTGAGTTCAAACTCCAGCCCCATCAAAAATACAAAAACAAACAAAAACTTCTACAATAACAAGTATCTTAGAATATATACACCACAAAGTGTGCATCTACACAGTGTTTTACAGTTTGCAAAATGATGTCACACGCTTTTTATCTCATTAATTTTTTTTCTACCAGGGAGCAACATTCAACAGGTGGTATCATTTAATAAAGGATTTTAACGTGGGTGTAGTGGTATGTACCTATAGTCCCAGCTACTCAGGAGGGTGAGGCAGGACAATTGTTTGAGTCCACAGATCACAGGCCAGCCTGCACAACATAGTGAGATCCCATCTCAAAAAAAAAAAACCCCAAAGGATTTTGGGGTTTTTCCATCATGGGTAAGTCTGGGTGTTGTAGACAGGAGCTTCTCAAACATTAGTGAGGATGAAAATCAGTAGGGATCTTTTCAGAGTTCAGAATCTGGTTCAGTACTTTTAGGGTAGGACCTGAGGTGTTGAAGAAGCTCCCCGGTGGTGCATATGCTGTAGGTCTGTTCAAGTAACAAGCTGTAGTGTGTACAGCCTGCCTACCATTATTGGCTAAAATGTGTTGAAACAGGCATCATGCTAAGTACTCTGCTGTTCTGTCACCATTACAAGGTTGGTACTTCTATCATCCCTACTTTATAGGTGTGGAAATGAGACAGAGAGAAATTTGCCCCAGGTCATACACTTTGTAAATTTTAAACCAGCAGTAATCATAATCTAGTAAGTTCTTTCTTTTTTCCTCCGTTCCTTCCTTCCTCCCTCCCTCTCTTTCTTCCTTCTCTCTCCCTCCCTCTGTACTGGAGTTTGAACTCAGGGCTTCACATTTGGTAGGCAAGCATTCTGCCACCTGAACCACTCTGGTAACTTAATTCAGTAAGTTTTTTTTAAGACCTGTACGCGTAACTATCATGCCATTTATGCTGCCTCCCAAAGGGGGATTATAAAGAAGAAATAAGAAGCCAAGCAACTTAACACCTAGCCAGTAACATAAACATTCAAGACTCCTTTGGATTGGATACTATGTACACAGTACGAGAGTTCTGAGGTTGGATCAGAAACCATTTGGCCTTGCACTATTATTTCCCATTATTTTCTTCAAGTCCCTTCTCGGTAGGCCTAGGTAACTGTTCAGTTCTGACTAAAGTCTGCCTCAGTTTGTTGGAAGAGTGTCTAGCTTCTGCCAAGCACTAAGCTTTGTCTTATACTATGTGACTTGGGACCAGAGAGTGTTCTGTCACCTGCCATAGTTATTTGGCAGTGAGTTTGTAATTCAAGAAAGTTTCAGTAAATCAAGAATGAAAAATACATTTTTCTATGTACAGTTGCTGAGGAGCAAAGTATTGGAAATCATGTATGAATAAGGTGACAATGTTAGTTTGGCTTTTTTTTAACAGAGAGAAATAAAATGTTTGACCTCATGAAAGAAGCTTAACAAAGGAAATTTAAAAAATAGGATGACGTTAGCAGAGAGGAAAGAGGGATTGAGAGAGAGGAAATTGGCTAAATAGTCTGTTTGGTAACTCCTGCCTCCCCGCTCCCACCTTACTAGGGGTTGAGCTAAGGACCTGCTTTTTACCAGCAGACACTTTACCATTTGAACCAAGTCCCCAGTCTTTTTGTTTTTAGTTTGTTTTTCAGATTGTGTCTGTAGCTCACTTTGCCTGAGCTGACCTGGGGCCGCAATCCTCCTATCTTCACCTTCCAAGTAACTGGAAGTGCACCACTGTTCCTGGCTTCGTAATTTTTTTTTCCTGTACTGAGCCTTGAATTCAGGTCTTACACTTGCTTGGCGGGCACTCTACCACTTGAGCCATGCCCCAGCCCTTTTTGCTTTAGTAATTTTTTGAATAGAGTCTCATGTTTATGCCCAGGACCTCAATCCTCCTGGCACAGGATAAGCAGGGGCCAGGTGCACCCAGGACATACCATATTGGTTATTGAACATGGTACCATACATATAAGGCCATGGTGACAGGCCAAGCAAGTAAGATACATAATGCACAGTGTTACCAGATCTCTGGTACAGTATGTAGCAGAGAGTAGGTACTAAGTAAATGTTGAATGATGAGTGTCAGAATGAGAGTAAGCTTTAAGGTCAAGAGGTCTTAAGATGAGCAGCATTTCAAGACAGACCCCAGGAAACATTAGTTATATAAGGAGCCTTTCCCAGACATCGCATACTTTTTGATGAAGGCCTCTTACTGGTGAGACCTGTTCTGTCTTAAAGGGTCCTAGTTAAGTCTAGACCAGGCCTGCTGAGGATGAGGATGTTTATTTAGAAACTTGTGATAATCTTGGAGTAGGAATCAAGAGGACTTGAGGTTCTGCTGGGAATTTGTGCTGTTCTGCGTAGCAACTTCACTGATTGACCTTTGGTAGAGTAGTCAGCTTTTTAAATTGTATGACTAGCTTAAATCCTTAGACTGAGTCATGACTCATGGTCATGCCCTATTAGTTCATACAACAGACACTGAGTTTTTTTTATGTGTATAGGGTTGGATCTATGTTTACAAAAGTAAGGCATTGGGTGATGATTTCAAACAATATGAAGTTTACTAGGGGAGACTGACATGTGAACACATACCTACATTTTGGAGAGATAAGAATAATGTAAATACGTACAAGGTCTGTGATGTCATGTTAGAGGGACTGATTGTTAAAGAGTCTAGAAAGGGAACTGGTCAGGGAGAGTATATGTTGTTTTGGTGGGACTGGGGTTTGAGCTCAGGGCTTTGAGCTTGCAAGGCGGGTAGGTGTTCTACCTATTGAGCCACATCTCCAGTCTTATTTTGCTCTGGTTATTTTGAAGATGGGGTCTCATGTATTATTTGTCTAGGCTGGCTTCAAACCACAGTCCTCCCCATCTTAGCCTCCCAGGTGAGCCACTGGTGCCCAGCTGGTATTTGGGTTTTGTCATAAGAGGTAGTAGCCAAGTATGTATAGGATTAGGCAAAGGGAGGTATTTCAAGCACAGTAAACTTTGTGTGCAAGGTGTAGAAGTATGGAACATAAATTATAGGAATCAGGAAACACTTCAGAATGGTTAGAAGATGCAGGAGGAGTGATAATAGTGGTAAGATGTAAAATTAGGTAGGTAAAGGGCATATCAGCAAAGATGTGTGTGCAATGCCTACTAAGGAAGAACATTGAGAACATGTTTGGAGCATGAATTTGAGGGAAGAGGCTTGAGTAGGGGAACCACTTAGTGGCCCAAGGAGCTGATACAGGTTTTAGCTAAGATTGGCAATGGTAAGAAGAGGATAGGATGAGTTATAAAAACATCGATCTGCATTTGAAATGAGAGTGCAAAAGTGATCCTTAGATATCTGTTTAACCCACCCCAATCAAACCTTTCATCTTTTTGAAAGCCAGTGCCATGATCTGAAATAGAAAGAATTAAGGAAAAGAGCAGGTTGCAGAGGAATGGTGGTAGTGGAGAAGCTGCCAAAGAACTCAGTTTTGAATAGAATCACTGCTTCATGAGACAGAGAAAACAGCTGACAGGGAATATCATGGCATAATATTTTTCTTGTTTACTTTGTGGCCTGAACCAAGATGTGAGCTTCTAGAGAGTCAGGGTCATGTTTTTCTCTGTATCATCCTTTGGGCCAGCATGATGTTGAATCTTCTTACTGTGTGCTTACATGATAGATTAAGCAAACAAGCTCCCTTGGGCCTATTTGATAAAGGCACTAATTCCATTCCTTAGACACATTATCACCTCCCAAAAGGTCCCACTTCTAACACCATCACTTTATTTTTTTTATTTTTTTTTTCATTTTTCTTTTATTATTCATATGTGCATACAAGGCTTGGTTCATTTCTCCCCCTTGCTCCCACCCCCTCCCTTACCACCCACTCCACCCCCTCCCGCTCCCCCCCTCAATACCCAGCAGAAACTATTTTGCCCTTATCTCTAATTTTGTTGTAGAGAGAGTATAAGCAATAATAGGAAGGAACAAGGGGTTTTGCTGGTTGAGATAAGGATAGCTATACAGGGCATTGACTCACATTGATTTCCTGTGCGTGGGTGTTACCTTCTAGGTTAATTCTTTTTGATCTAACCTTTTCTCTAGTTCCTGGTCCCCTTTTCCTATTGGCCTCAGTTGCTTTAAGGTATCTGCTTTAGTTTCTCTGCATTAAGGGCAACAAATGCTAGCTAGTTTTTTAGGTGTCTTACCTATCCTCACCCCTCCCTTGTGTGCTCTCGCTTTTATCATGTGCTCATAGTCCAATCCCCTTGTTGTGTTTGCCCTTGATCTAATGTCCACATATGAGGGAGAACATACGATTTTTGGTCTTTTGAGCCAGGCTAACCTCACTCAGAATGATGTTCTCCAATTCCATCCATTTACCAGCGAATGATAACATTTCGTTCTTCTTCATGGCTGCATAAAATTCCATTGTAACACCATCACTTTAGAGGTTGAAGTTTCAATGTATGAATTTTGGGAGAAATGCAAATCATAGCAGATAGTATAATAACAACCCATGGGCTGGAGGCATGGGTTAAGTAGAAGAGCACCTGCCTAGGAAGGGTAAGGCCCTGAGTTCAAACCCTAGTACCAACACTGAAAGAAAGAAAGAACAAAAGAAAAAAACTTGCATGTTTATCACCTAAATTCACATGTTGACAGCATTTTGCTGTTACTTAATATACATATTTTGGCTGAATTGTTTTGAAATCTATTAGAGATCATAACATTTTATTCCATAACATTTCAGATACTATCTACAAAATATTGAAATTCTTCAATGTACCTAACTGAAATTTCTTATTATCATTTATTACCCAGTCCATATTTAAATGTCCCCATGTTTCCAGTATTTATTTATTTTTTCTTTTTTAGTGGGACTGGGGTTTGAACTCAGAGCTTCATGCTTACAAAGCAGGTGCTCTACCACTTGAGCCACACCTCCAATCCCTCAGTATGTCTTTTACAATATTTTCATGTGAGGATCCAGTGAAGCACTTTGCTTTGTATTTAAATGTCATTTGATTTTTTGTTTAATTTGTTCCCCTTGCTTATAACACTGTAAAAGTAGTCTTTTTAGTAGGAGTAGGCCGTTTGTTTGGTAGAATGTTCTATTTTAGATTATCTAATTACGAGTTGTGGCTGGCTTTTTCCTTTATTTTCTATGAAATGGAAGTTGGATGTAAGCTTGGTTAGATTAAGGCTAAAGAATTTTAGCAAGACTATCTCACAATTAACCTCTATATTTTATAGTATGTCACATCAGGAGGCATATGATGTCTGGCTGTCTCATTATGACAGCCAGATCTGTGTATGTGTGTGTGTATGTTTCATTTTGCTGCTGTTTTAAGTAAAATTGTGGGTGAGGTCATGGATTTGAACTGAGCAGCTGCGCTGGACCTAACAGACCAAGTTAATATAGTTTAATCACAGTAACCAAGCTTTGGTTAGTTACAGGAGGCTACAACTAGTTAGGTTGTAACCAAGTGACTGGTTGATGAAGCTGTAGTCAAATAAATTGATTTTTGTGTCTTACCTCGACTTTTCTGTAAATGCTGTCTGATCATATTATTGGTTGGAGTTCGCAGAACTTACCCTGGTTCTGGGAGCTGCCTGATTCGTGGTTACTTTTTGTTTTGCTGTGCTCAGTCAGATACATCACTAAATCTAATTGGTCTAAGGAATTTTCTTTATAACACTGATAGAAAGTAATCGGAGGGTTGGTGCCATGTGAATTGTGTAGTTCCTCATTAACCTTTCACTTACCGTATATCTGTTGGTGTCCTTTTCCTGAATCCACTGGTGTTGGTTTTCTGAATTGTGAGTATTCTGTAATTTCTTCCTCATTTGTTAGCTGACAGTCTTCTGTAAGCTCTTATTAGCTGGGGCTATTTGGTTACCTTGACATAAAGTTCCTACTGAAAAGGCTGGGTAAGTGCTTAATTGCTTTTTCTTTAATCACCAATATTTATAATAAGGAGTTGGTATAATAACTTCCAGTTGTCTCAAATATTTTTTCCATTCCTCCTCACAAACACCATTTTTAGCTCATAAGATTTTTACATATTTAGCGTGGCATGGTCACTTTTTAATTTTTTTTTTTTTGCGCTACTGGAGCTTGAACTCAGGGCCTATACCTTGAACCACTCCACCAGCCCTTTTTTGTGAAGGATTTTTTTGAGATAGGGTCTCGAAGAACTGTTTGCCTGGGTTGGCTTTGAACTGCAATCCTCCTGATTTCTGCCTCCTGAGTAGCTAGGATTACAGGTGTGAGCCGGCATGGACACTTCTAACCGTTATTCTGTGTGGTGCTGAAATACTTTTAAGTTTGGAGCTATTTCGGGCCAGTTCCTGTCTTTTAAACACAATCTTACTTATCTTTGGCTGCTTCCTTGCTTTTGAGCATAGTATATCCTAGTGTGATTTATAGTTTCCCATCCTGGGACCTGTAATCAGCCACTTCTTCTGATGAGAACACTGGTTTCTTATAGTAGTTGCTGTTTAGAAGCTGAAATTTTGGTGCTTATAATGTTTCTTGCTACTGGAGTGTCTGTGCGTCCAGTCATTTGATGGGTCACAACTAGGAGATATATTCTGGCTTTTTTTTTTGGGGGGGGGGAGGTGCTTTTAAAACAAGGTCTTCCTATGCATCCCAGGCTGGCCTGGAACTTGCTTCATAGCTCCAGGCTGGTCTCAAGCTCATGATCCTCCTGCCTCAGCCCCCTTAGTGCTGTGATTACAGGGTACCAGCAAATGCCACCACACCTACAGGAAATGCAGTGCTTAAATCAGGAGGGTTACAGACTAAATGGTGTCAAACAACCCTTCTGCACAAATAACTAGCCAAGCTAAACAAAAAGTCTAACCATTTGAAATCACTAAAAGCTACCAAGGCAGTGAGAAATTGCAAACTCAAGATCCTGAAGAATGGGAAACTTAGTTACAAGAGATCCTTTAATTCTTGGTGTAGTGGCTGAGAGACTGAGACTTGAGTAGAGTTATTGACCCTGTAGTTGGAGAGCATAAAAATTGGATTTTGTGACACAAAAGAGAAGGGACTCAGGTAAATTTCCAAGGCTTTTGTAAAAATACACCTTTTTAGAGATAGACTGGCTTTTCCAAAAACTGAAGTTTAGTTGCAAATAGTCTCTACCCCTCATTGGATTAATTAAGGTTAATTAAGAGCCAATTACCAGTCCACTTAAGCTACATGTTTGGCAGAAACAAACATCTTCTCTGGAAGAAGCTCATCCAGAGACTTAAAATATTCTACAAATGGTTCAGAATTCAATTTTTTGACAGAAGATACTTTTCCCACCGTAGGAGATCTGTATATATCCTGCATACAAATTCTTTATAAATATCTTTTATTCATTACCATTTATATGCAGTTACAAACCTCTCCTTCCAATTTTTCTTTTAATTGTAGTTTTAGGACAGATAAAAATTCTTAATTTCAGTATAAATAAAAGTATCAGCCCTTTGCTTTATGGTTATTGCTTTTAAGAAATTGTTCCCTAATCTGACATCATAAATTTGTTCTAACTATCTTCTTACAGTAACAGTTTTGCATTCTCTGTATAATTTTTCAGTCTACCTGGAATTAATTTCAGTAATGGAATGGGAATTGAATCATTTTGTTTTCCATATTGCTTGCCATTTGTCTGAGCACTGTTTATAGAAAATGTCTACTTACATGTTTTAGTTTGCTTTGCCTAGTTTGCCTGGCATACAGAAGACTGCACAATTTTAAATAAAGCATACATCTTGATGGTATGAAACTTTCTGTAGGTTCCTTATGGTTTCCAAAACATACTGTAATTTATTGTTTTTTACTTGTACTGTATTCTTTATGTTCTCCTTTACTTATGAGTTATAAATGGCTTTCATTTATTACTAGAATTCTGAGACTAAGTAAATGTTGAATTTCCTTATGTTTTAAAGTTTCTTTTTTAAATTGTAGTGATTTTTACAGTTGAGATTGTTTGATACATTTTCTTGTGCTCTGTGTCTCAGACTGTATTCCTCAATGCTAAAAGAACATTAGAATGAATTAGAGAGATTTGAAACACTACTTGTCATTTGAGCTACACCCCAGCCCAGTTAAATTGGTATTTTTAAAGTTTCTCAGGTGACTTTTCTAAGTGGCTCAGGTGTAGAAGCACTACTCTGGGACATGACTGGATACTTTTGGTTCTTGTCATTTCTCTTAGGTAACTTTTTTATTATTATTACTGAAGAGTCACTTTTGATTTTATGTTTAAAAAGAATGTTTCTTTTTGACAGATAATTAGGTAACTTTCTTTTAAAGAGCTACTTTTGATTTAATAAGCTTAAAAAGAATGTTTCTTTTTGACAGATAACTATGACACTTTTACTCTTTGACATTTAAAAAATACATAGACTGTTTCTGGAGATTTTTATTATATAACTGTTACTCATGACTGAAAGTTCTTCCTTCTTCACATCTCACAATCTATTCAGTTAAACTCAACAGATGTTTACTGAGCATCTGCCAGACATACGCAAGTGTTTGGTCAACAAGAAAAGATCTTTGGCTTTCTGGAGCTTACAGCTAAGTAAATATAATGAGTTTTACAAAAGACAGAGGGTATACGGTTCTGTATAATTAATCATAGAGGGGTCGAACTTGTCCTTGGGGTCGGGAAGTCCTCCGCAAAGTAACATGTAAGCCAAGACATTAAGAATGAGTTCAGACAAGATTAGAAATAAGGGCAAAATAGTCTCTGCTGGGTATTGGGGGGGTGGAGAGGGAGGGGGCGGAGTGGGTGGTAAGGGAGGGGGTGGGGGCAGTGGGGAGAAATGAACCAATCCTGTATGCACATATGAATAATAAAAGAAAAATGAAAAAAAAAAAGAATTAGTTCAGAAAACATGTTCTTTAAATAAATGGGACTTTTTTGCATGAAAGGACATTATCAAGAAAGTGAAAAGATGGTCTATAGAATGGGAGAGAATATTTTATTGTCTTGTACCTGATAATGGTCTACTATCAAAATATATAAAGAACTCATACAATGGAAAGATAGCTCACTTTAAAAATGGTCAGAACCGGTGCTGGGGGGAGGCCAATAAGGGGTAATGGGGGGTAAAAATGACAAAAGTACATCATATATATGTATGAAAATGTCATAATCACATTTAATGAAGCCCATTAAAATGTACAAAAATAGCCAGAAGGTATGAGTAGATGTTTCTTTAAGTGGACAGCCAACAAGTACATGAAAAGTTGGCTAGCTTCATTGATCATTAAGAAACTGCAAATCAAAGCTGAGTTCCTGTGGCTCACACCTATAATCCTAGCTGCTTGGGAGGCTGAGATAGGAAGGATCGAGGTTTGAGACCAGCCCAGGGAAAAGTTTGCAAGACCCTATCTCAACAGAAAAGGCTAGGTTTGGTAGCACATGCTTGTTATCCCAGCTTGGGCAGGAAGCATACAATAGGAGAATCTTGGTTTCAGCTCAGCTGGAGCAAAAAGTGAGACCCTATCTCCATAACCAAAGAAAAAAGGACTGGAGGTATGGCTCAAGTGGTAGAGCACCTGCTTTGCTAGCACAAAGCCCTGACTTCAAATCCTGGTCCCACCTCCCCAAAAAAGGAAAATAAGTACTAGTGAGATGTGGAAAAATGGGAACCCTTGCACATTGATGGTAGAAATGTAAAATGGTGATGCCATTGTGAAAAAGTTTGGTCAAGCCTCAAAAAGTGAAACAGAATTATCTGGCCCAGCAGTTTTGCTTCTAGGTAAATATATTTTCAAAAAGGGTACGTAGGCAAATACCTGTACAAAAATACTTAAAACAGCACAATTCACAATAGCCCAAAGGTGGAAGCAAACTCATTGTCCATCAGCAGATGAGTGGATAAACAAGTTTGTGGTATGCACATACAACGGGCTAACACTGTACTGAAGTACTCATACATGCTACAGTGGCAATGAACCTTAACATGCTGAATGAAAGAAATCAGTAACAACAGGTCACATACCATGTGATTCCTTTTCTATGAAGTATTCAGAATAAACACTTCTGTGGAGACAACAAATTAGTGACTGACAGGGAACTGGAGGAGGGGAAGATGAGAAGACTTTGCAGGCCAGTGTCAAGGGTTCTTGCCTTCACAGGCCAAAGAATTGGCTCATGAGGCAGCGGATTGACTCATGAGACAACAAGGTCAGCACACAGAGTAGGATTTATTAGAAAGGAAAAGGCTGCAGCTAGAGCAGTGCAGCAGAGCCCAAAAACAGTGGCTCCTCGCTCAGATGAAGGCTGGGGCTTTTTATGGATGCTTTAACTGTGGGTTAGGGTAAGGGTTAGGTGGGTTCTTTGCAGTGATTGTAGATTTGCATGCGTGGGCTCTCTCTGATGAGCTGGTCTGTTTGCCCCTTATGTTTCCCCCATAAAAGCATTCTGTTTATCAGCCCCGTGGCAGATTTATGAGGCCATGTATATCCTCCTCAGGATGCAGGGCTCATAGTGCTTTCCATGGGGGATGGGATATTGACTCATTCATCTGTCCTTTAGGTCCCCAGATCCAACAAGTCCCCCACTCTGAGACAAGTACCCAACTGCTATTGGGGAGAGGGGTGATGACTCATCTATCTGCTTCCTGCTGACAATGGGGTGACGGGAGTAGGTGTGATGGTTCTTGTCTCAGGGGTTGACCCATGTAGTCTCCAGAGGCCCCTGATAGAACTGGACAGAGGGCTCATGAGTAGGCAGAGGTGAGTATTCCTTGACTGAGAGCTGGATTTGATCAGTTGCACCTGTTGAGATATAAATCTGGAGAGGGCATTTATTATACAAGGCCCAGCTCCAAATCTTGTTCCAGAAGGATCACAAATTGGCTAGCTCACTGTTGTAAGGGGTTAGTGGAGGTCTTAAAAGGTAAACAGAGGCTGACTGTCAGGATGTAGAGAAATGTAAAAGAAAGTGTCCTTTAAGTCTAATATAGAGTAATAGTGGGCTTTTTGAGGGTATTTCAGCCTTTAGTCGAGATAGTAAATCCCGTCCCAGCAGGGGCACTGGAGTCTCATGGACTATGAGAAAAGAGTGACTGAAGTGGAGGTCTCTCCAAGAGCAGGCCAGAGGCCTAGAAAAACAGTACTCTAGGTGCTGGCCAGATACGGTAAGACAGAGAAACAGGCTCCACTGTCTAGGAGGAAAATGACCTTTCGCTTCTCTACTATCATGGCTCCCTGAGGCTCCTCAACACTCCTCCACATTGATGTTAAGAAGTGGAGCCTCACCATCTCTAGCAATAAAGAAAATGCAAATTAAAACCACACTAAGATTCCACCTCACCCCTGTTAGAATAGCCATCATTGGCAACACCAACAACAACAGGTGTTGTCGAGGATGCAGGGAAAAAGGAACCCTCTTACACTGTTGGTGGGAATGTAAACTAGTACAACCACTCTGGAAAAAAATTTGGAGGCTACTTAAAAAGCTAAACATTGATCTACCATTTGATCCAGCAATACCACTCTTGGGGATATACCCAAAAGACTGTGACACAGGTTACTCCTGAGGCACCTGCACACCCATGTTTATTGCAGCACTATTCACAATAGCCAAGTTATGGAAACAGCCAAGATGCCCCACTACTGACGAATGGATCAAGAAAATGTGGTACCTATACACAATGGAATTTTATGCAGCCATGAAGAAGAACGAAATGTTATCATTCACTGGTAAATGGATGGAATTGGAGAACATTCTGAGTGAGGTTAGCCTGGCCCAAAAACCAAAAATCATATGTTCTCCTTCATATGTGGACATTAGATCAAGGGCAAACACAGCAAGGGGATTGGACTTTGATCACATGATAAAAGCGAGAGCACACAAGGGAGGTGTGAGGATAGGTAAGACACCTAAAAAACTAGCTAGCATTTGTTGCCCTTAACGCAGAGAAACTAAAGCAGATACCTTAAAAGCAACTGAGGCCAATAGGAGAAGGGGACCAGGAACTAGAGAAAAGTTTAGATCAAAAAGAATTAACCTAGAAGGTAACACACATGCACAGGAAAGCAATGCGAGTCAACTCCCTGCATAGCTATCCTTATTCTCAACTAGCAAAAACCCTTGTTTCTTCCTATTATTGCTTATACTCTCTCTCCAACAAAATTAGAGATAAGGGCAAAATAGTTTCTGCTGGGTATTGGGGAGGTAGTGGGGAGAGGGGAGAAATGACCCAAACGTTGTATGCACATAAGAATTAACAAAAAAAAAAAAAAAAGAAGTGGAGCCTGGACAGGAGGCCCCAGAACCCATCAATCCGTAGGAGGTAGCACCCTGACTTCCACTTGGAGATGGGGGCCCTTAGACCTCCAGTGGTTACCTTTGCCGAGGGGGCAAAGCCCCAGTGGGGGCCAGGACTGTCTCCTGGGCGGTCTCTCTTTTGGGCATTCCCTACAGAAGTGCCCCCCTCTCCACAATGGTAGCAAGGTCGGGGATGTAGGCCCATGTTGGGTGGGGCACTCCCTGAGAGCTGCGATTAGGTCATGATGTTTTTTATCCTTTTTTCTCTTTTTATTGAGGTCTGGGTTATAGTATATAGATATGGCTAGTTGTATTAGTTGGTCCAGTGACTTTTCCCCTTTAGCCACAGACTTTTGAAGTTGAATATCCAGGGCTGACTGAATTAGAAATTTATCTTTCAGAAGAACCTCTCCCACCTGTGACTCTGGGTCCACTGTGGTATGCTTTTAGATAGCGTCCTTAAGACACTGTAGAAAAGTAAGGGGGTTTTCATTAGGGCCTTGTACTACAGTCACCTGGGAATAGTTTGGAGGTTTAACTTTGGCCCTTTTTAGCCCTTTTACTATAAGACGGATGAAGTGGCTCAATGCCATTCATCCCCCTCATCATTTTGATCCCAATGTGGATCTGCCAAGTGGACTACCTGTGCCCTCATGGGCATTGGCATATTTATTTTCTCATTTCCAGGTGCCATGGGTATTGGGGCTTGTTGTAGATGAAATCATCTCCAACCTGAGTGGCCTGGGCTAGGACCTATTGCTTTTCTAGTGAGGAAAGAGTCTGGTGCAGAAGAACTATGATATCCTTCCATGCCAATTCAAAAGTTTGCATCACAGAAATAAAGGCCTGGATATACTGATCTGCTGTGTCAGTATTGCCACCCAGATCCTTTTTAATCTCCCTTAGATCTGATAACTGGAAGGGGACATGGACTTCCCTCTTCCTACCACTGCCTGTTGAAGGGGGAAACATCCATTAGGAGGTTCTGAATATGGGGGTGGCTCAGAGGTGGGGCAGAGGGTGGAGCAGTGGGGACAGGGGCCTTCTCACTGGTAAGGAGCTTTTTTTGGTCCTCCTTCCCCATATTTATCCTGTGACTTACAAAGAACAGCCAGTGTTTGAGTATCTAGATAGTGATTATGGAGCCATTTTGCATGGTCCTGGAGATAAAAGCTGTATATAGGGGATTTCAGTACACTTTTCCTCCCTTTTACAAAAAAGGTCTAATTGGAGTGGAATACGGTGTTATAATTTAAGGAGCCCTCTGAAGGCCACTTCTCTTGGTCACACAAGGGATATTGGGGCCAGGCCTCAGTACAAAGAAAAATGAGGTTTTTTTTTTTTTTTTTTTAATTAGGGTCAAGGTCCTTCCAACATTTCAGTAGACAGGCCAGCAGAGACTGCTTGGGTACTGAGGCTGGAAGACTGGAGTTGGCAGGTCCCATCTAGAAAAACTTTGTCAGGCTCCCTTTGTTGGCATCCCCACTGGGGATTGACCTGATGAGAGCAGGCATCTCATGATTTCCTTCTGCCATCTGTGGCCAGTATTGAAGGAAATGCAGTGACTGGTCAGACTGCGTCCACACTTTCAACTCCGTGAAAACCTTGTATCACCAAAAGCAGGCAGCCAGTGGAAGTCTACCCCTTTAACAAAGAGATAAATCACCCAAGAAGTGCCTGTAGAGTTAGAGAAGGGTGCTCAGAGGGAGTCCTAGGGCAATCAGAGTGCCATAAAGGGACAACTGGTGTCACTATTTGGAGGAAACTTTTTTTTGTATTGGGGGGACTGTGGCTTGAACTCAGAGTTTCTTGTGAAAAGTTGCTTTATTGATTGATTAATTGATGGCAGTGCTGGGGTTTGAACTCAGGGCCTACGCTTTGAACCACTTTTTTTGTGAAGGTTTTTTTTTTTTGGCAGTACTGGGATTTGAACTCAGAGCCTCATACTTGCTAGGCAGGTACTCTACCACTTGAGCCACACTTCCAGCCCTGGAGGAAACTTTTTTAGGCTGAGGCTGAAGTATAGGAAGTTTTAAATGAGAGGTCCAGAGACCATAGCAACACCTACTTTTTTGGCTGTTCCTGGAAGGTTACATTAGCACTTCTTGGGGACCATAACTTTGGGACAGGAATTGACTCTAAGGGCTGGGTTGCTTGGGCTTGGGCATGGGGCTGAGCAAGGTGCTGCCATTCCCTGACCTCCTTCCCTCCCCACCCCCCCCCCCATACCTGGGATGAGCGACCTCCTCCGCCCAGGCCCGCTGCTGTGGCCTGCCACTCTTCCTTCCACATGTGTGCACGTTTGTTTTATCCCTCATCCTTTTCAGGGGGAGTGGTGATGAGTCGCAGTTCATTGCCGTGCATGGCCAGCAGTCCTGACTTTGTATGCAAGCTGGGCCCTTCCCATGGATTGGCTTAGCTGTGGCGGACATCACTGTTGCGCCTGGGGAGTCCGGTGGGATGTGCTGGTGTCCCTGTGTGCATGCGTTTTTCCCTCCTCCCCTTGTGTGGGTGGGGTTAGGGCGCATGTGGCAAGGCAGGAGGCTTGTGTCAGTCCTCCTGCTGGGTCCATCCCTGTGGCCTGTCACTTCTCCTCCTGTGTGCGCATGCGCATGCATACACGTTTGTTTCCCTTCTCATCTCTTTTTGGGGGAGTGGCAGTGGTGGCGGCTCTGGACAGCAGCTGGAACCTTTCCATGGATTGCGTTAGCTGTGGCAGGGGCTGGGTCTTGGGGGGAGGGTTTGAGCATGCCTTTGGCGCATGAGGCCCGCATTGGTCCTCACCCTGCTGGGTTTGCCACGACCCCCTCCCCCACTGTGGTTCCTTGTGGTGCCTGGCAGCCGACTCAAAACTTGGTGTGGACCAAGGGGCATGACAAAGTAGGTGTGGGAATAATTCAAGAAAGTCATAAGAAACTATGGTACAAGTTTTCCATGGGAGACCAGGGTCCCAGTAAGCACAGGGAGGGGAAGGTGGACAGAGACAAACAAGGTGGCAGGACCAGGGAGGGAGCCTGTGAGTAAAAGTATGTCTGCTGTTTCTGGCAGGGACAGAAGGGGAGACCTGACATTCTAGGTGAGGGAGGAGGAACAGAGCTGAGAGACATGACACTCTCTTGAGGAATTAAGGATTAGGTGTGATTTCAGGTTGCTCCCAAAGTGGTACTGGAACACTGTCAGCCACACAAAATCTCCACTCTCCGGTGGTTGCCTCTGGCAGAAGGGGGTACTGACAGGTGGGGGAAGAAGAAGAAGAATGCCAGGTGCTGAAACCAAACAGGCCTCCTCCAGCCTAGCATAAGGCATACTCAATCAACCCTGGGTTTGGTCTTGACTCATAAGGAGGGAGCAGAGAGCAGTGCCAGAGCTGGAATCGCCATGAGGCCAAAGTTGGCTAGGAGCTGTTGGTCTGATACTGTAATGGGAAAGTCCCCCAGGAAGGTGGGAACAGAGAGAGACTGGAGCAGCACAGGGAAGTCTGCTTTTTGGCTAGTTCTCAGCAGGGGGTTTCCTCCAGCAGGAGTATCCAGCAGGGTGCTGGAGGCTCACAGTCACACCTTAGGCAACTCTTGCTGGTTTGGTGCTCAGTTGTGCCAACCTTGGTCCAGCAGAGGTGTCCCTTTGTGGTTGCCAGAAATGTTGTGTGTTGATGTCAAGGGTTCTTGCCACAGGCCAAAGAATTGGCTTATGAGGCAGCAGACTGACTTGTGGGACAACAAGTTTGGCACACAAAGTAGGATTTATTAGAGAAAGGAAAAGGCTGCAGCTAGAGCAGTGCAGCAGAGCCTGAAAACCTGTGGCTCCTTGCTCAGGTGAAGGCTGGGGCTTTTTATGGATGCTTTAACTCTGAGTTAGGGTAAGGGTTAGGTGGTTTCTTTCCATTGGCTGTGGATTTGTGTGCGTGGGCTCTCTTTGATGAGATGGTCTGTTTGCCCCTTATGGGGGAAACAACCTCGAGAGTATTCTGTTTATCAGCCCCGTGGCAGATTTATGAGGCCATGTATCTCCTCCTCAGGATGCAGGGCTCATAGTGCTTTCCATGGGGGATGGGATATTGACTCATTCATCTGTCCTTGAGGTTTCCAGACCAACAACATCATTTATAAGGGGTGTAGGGTGGTCTCAGGTTTGAAAAAATTGTGAGTGCTCACTTTGGCAGCACATACACAAAAACTGAAACCATACAGAGAAGATTAGCATGGCCCCTGCTCATCAAGTGTTCCTTTTTTTAATTTTGCTGATGGGTGAAGAGGTTGGAAGTATTTTACATATACACATGTATATGTGTAGCAGCACAATGAAACCCACCAAACACTGTTTGAAAAGAGGGAGAGGGGAATGAAAACACAATGAAGTATTTAGTGTAAAGTTTACTTTTAACAATGAATCAGCTGAGAACTCAGGTTTTCCTTCAGTAGTTTTGAAAGTGAAGAATTGGAAGAAAATAGTTCATTTGCATAAGAATTTGATAATCATTAGAGTTATTTACTACTTTAACACCTACACCATTATTTCCACTTGGTGCTGTGTTTACTGCTTCAGAGGATTTTAGCTTGACAGGAAACTATAACATGATAATAAGAGATGTGGATTAGGGGAATATCTTTTGTAAAATGGAAAAATATTATCATTAATAGGGAGAAGGCAAAGGTGAATTCTTGTGACACAGGTAGAGTAGTTTTTGAAATGATTTTGTGTGAAAAATGAAAATCTGATTCCCTTAAAACTGTCTTAGCCCATGCATCTCTTGAAAATGTGTGTCTGTAGAGTATCATACTCCCTCTGAGGTCTTATATAAAGTGCTTCTTACTGTCTTCTTTCATCCAAGAATCTTTGAATAGCTTGGGACATCTATGCACCATGAATAAAAACTATAGAAGGAGGGGAAAATGAATTTGGCTCTGAAAGTCTCTTTTGGCTTTATTTTGGGTGTAAAATAAATGTAGAATTAATAACAAAATTGTTTCAAATTGTTTGAGCATTGACTTTTCTATAATTCCTTATCTAAAAATTTTTTCAGGTCAATGAATGGTCATTGAAGATAAGAAAGGAAATGAGAGTTGTTGACAGGCAGATAAGAGGTAAGTTGTCATTTTGTTTTTCTATGTTATACTTTCTTGGTTTATTTCACTTCAGTTCATAAAAATAAACTCCACACATCATAAGGCATGTATACTAAAATGTCTAGATGTCCTAATTATTTTGTGTTCTAATTCTATAGTCAGCATAAATAATAATGAATTAAAAAAAAACTTTGTATTTTTATAAGAGCAAAAAAACCCCTCTTGTTAGCTGTAAAGAAACATTTTTTATGGAGTTCATATTGAATAAACTGTGCATAAGTAAGGAATGCAATTCTGTTATCACTAATCTATTTGCATATTTTATTTGGTATAACTAAATTGAGAATAATATATTTCTAAACAAAATTTTTTGTGTACCACGTAAAATTATGATTTACAAAGGGATGGGAAAGTTTGAAACTAAGACTTTTTTAAAAGCACTTTCATGATTGCAAAAGGTGTCCGAGTATTACTACTAAACCATTGGAAGTGAGAATTCCATTTCCAGCAATGATAAAATAACTAGTTTGGGACTTGCACTTGTACTCCAATCATAAATAAAAGTTTGAACAAAGCAAGAAAGAATAACTGGACAGGAATCTATGAAACAGCTGTTCTTGATACTGGACAACTAGCAGTACAGAATTGTAATTACTGAAAAAAGAGAAATAGCCCCAATATGGCCCTGCTTTCTGTCTGGAGATACTTTCTGGAATGTAGCATATAGGAGAGGATTCCAAGAACAGAATGGTGCTCTGACTGTGTCAAAGACTCAGATCAGGGTTCAGGGAGGCTGAAATGTGTGATACACAGTATTGAAGAAGAGGGAAATACATAGAGAACGAACTCCAAATCCTTTGAGTCTTTGTCTGAATACTAATCTGTGCTTACTTAGAGTGAGATTTCAAGAGTCTGGACAAAGAACAATTACTGGAAACAGAACAACTACGAGGAAGTTTTAAGATGAACTATTTCCAGAGCTAACAAAGGGTTGAGATTTGGTTGAGTTCTGATCAAACATAGTGGGGAGATGTTCTTGAGCATCTGGGATGTAAATAGAGATTGCAGAGGGTTATTCCTTAATATAAGGCAAAGAACAAAGGCACAATAAGCACATATGAAGAGAGCTTAGAAACAAGTCTCGAAACTGGTCTGCAGATAATTTAACTGCATCCAAAATAAAGCTCAATGGTATTTAAAGGAAGACTACAACATTCAGATACCCAAAATGAGATGTTCTGAGTGGCCAGAATCTAATGAAAAAAGTGACTGGAAAAAGCAGGCAAATTTGACCCCTAATCAGTAGAAAAATTCGACAATAGAAATAGACCCTGAAGCAAACAGATGATTGAATGGGCAAACAAGGATTGGAAATATGTTGAGGAATTTGAAGGAAACCAAAAACATTATGAGGTAAGTAGAAGATGTGAAAAAGAACAAAACGGAACTTCTAGAAAGAAAGATGTGAAATGAAAACTTCACTGAATGGAGTTAACAACAGATTAGATACTACCAAAAATGAGATCAGTGAAATTGAAGATTGTAACACAAATGATCCAAATTGTACCAAGAAAGAAGGAAAGACAAAACCACTTCTGTGACCTATGCAACAATATCAAGTGTTATTCTTATTTTTATAATTTTTGTTTACGTGTGTGTGTATGTATATTTTTTTTGGCTGTACTGGGGTTTGAACTCAGGGCCTTGCAGTTGCTAGACAAACATTCTACACCTTGAGCCATGCCCCCAGCCCAATATCAAATGTTCTAGTGTGTATAATTTGAGTCTCAGAAAGATATGAGTCAGGAAGGGATCAGATGAAATGGTAGCTAAAAGTTTCCAAATATAGTAAGATGATAACTCTAAGCCCATAGAGCCAAGAAACTCATCCCCAAATTAGATAAATGCAGAAAAAGCTTTACCAAGGAACAACATGATCAAATTACTAAAGCAGAGAGAAAACCTCTGAAGAAAGGCACATTAAATACAGGAAACAGGAACTGGTTGTTTAGTGCCATAGTAGAGTGCTTGCCTAGCATTCCTAAGGCCCTGAGTTTGATTCCCCAGCACCACAAAATAAATACAAAAACAATAAGAATGACAAAAAAAAATCCCTATCAGAAACAATGTGTAGTAGAACATCTTATGGAAGAAAAATGTTATTCTAGAGTTCTGTGTCCAGTGAAAATAGCATTTAAAGGTAAAAATATGTCGAAACAAAAGCCAGATTTGTTGCCAATACAAGAAATGTTAAAAGGAAATTGTAGTCTGAAGGAAAATCACACCAAATACAAGTTGGATGTGCATAGAAATGCAGCATTCTAGAAATGGAAATGTGTAAATAAATGTAAATAATTTTTCTCCTTTTATTATTTCTTTTTAAAATTGTCTTTTTAAAGTAAAAATAATGTTGTATTGTGGCTTATAACATGCAGAAGTAAAATGTATGATGATTTTAGTACAGTTGATTAATGTCACCTTTAAAACCTATAAAATAGACACAACAGGATATCAGAAAGGAATTAAAACATTTTGATACAAACAGTTAAACACAAGAGAAGACATTAATGTACGAAATGATGGACAAAAAAAGCTATCAGGCAATAGGAAACAGGAAATAATTCCCCTTTTTATTGGTGGAATTGGATTTGAACTCACAGCTTCACAATTCCAAAATGGGCACTTTACTGTTTGAGCCACACCTCCAGTCCATTTTGCTCTTGTTATTTTGGAAATGGGGTCTCATACCTATTTGCCCGGGCTGCCCTCGAACTATAATTCTCCTGATCTCAACCTCCAAAGTTGTTAGGATTATAAGTGTGAGCCACTGGTGCTTGGCAGTTCCCTTCTTATTAGTAATTACCTTAAATGCAAATGAGTTAAACTCTTCAATCAAAAGGAAATACCAGAATGAATTAAAGAATATAATCTAACCATATCCTACCCACAAGAGACTCTTCTTAGATCCAAAGACACAAATGGTCTGAGAGTAAAAGAATGGAAAAAGATATTCCATGAAAGTAGTAACCAAGAAAATAAAGGTAGCTACACAAGTATCAGACAAAATAAAATTTAGATAGAAAAATTATATGCAAAAAGAGCATTATGAATTGATAAGCAGTTCAATACAGCAAGAAGATAGAACAACTACACACATTTATCCACTTAATGATACAGTGTTAAAATATATGAAGCAACAAGCTGGGCCTGGTGGTTTACACCTGTAATCCCAGCTGCTTGGGAGCAGGAGAGTTATTAGTTCAAGATAAGCCCAGAAAAAGGTAGTGGTGAGACCTGTGTCTCAAAAAGTAAAAAGGACTAGAGACATAGCTCAAGTGGTAGATCACTTGGCTAACAAGGACAAAGCCCTGGGTTCAGGTTCACTCAAAATAGAATTGAAGGGAGAAATAATGATATAATAATAGTTGGATACTTCAGTACCCCACTTAACTAATGGAGAAGGAAATACAGTACTTGAACAATGAAAGAAATTAACTAAATGTAATAGACATGTACAGAACATTGTACCCAACACCACCAGAATACATATTCTTCTTAAGTGTACATAGTACATCTCCAGAATAGACTGTATGTTAGGCAACAAATTAACTGTCATTTGATTTTTTTGTTGTTATTTTTATGGCAGGCTCTTGCTTTATAGTGTGAGCTGGATTGGAGCTCAAGATTCTCCTACTTCAGTCCTATTTCAGCTTCCTGAGTGCTGGGATTATAGGCATTTCACTACCCCTGGTTCCTCAATTGATTTTAAAAGATGTGTGATGCTTACACACACACACACACACACACACACACACACACTTTTTTTCTTGATGGTACTAGGGTTTAAACTCAGAATCCTGTACTTGCTAGGCAGATGCTCTACTACGTTAGCCATGCCTCAGTCCTTTTTGCTGTAGTTGTTTTTTGAATATGGTTTCACATTTATGCCCAGATTAGCCTGACTGGATCCTTCTATATATTTCCCATATAGCTGGAATGACAGGTATATACCACCATATCCAGTTTTTATTGGTTGAGATGGGGTCTTGAGCATTTTTTGCTTGGGTTGGCCTTGAACCACAATCCTCCCAATCTCCTCCAGAGTAGCTAGAATTGTAGGCATGAGCCACTGAGCATAGCAGAATGCTTAAATCTTATAACTTCTTTGACCACAGCCAGATGAAGTTAAAAGTAACAGAAGGAATACTGGACAATTCACAAATGTGTGGAAATTAAACAACACACTTTTAATCACTGGGTGAAAGAAGTTATCACAAGGAAAATTTTTCTATTTAGAGACAAGAAAAAGAATATGACATGCCAAAATATGCAGTGCAGTAAAGTCATTGCTCAGAGGAAAATTCATAACTGTTAATATTTGTTTAAAATGAAGAAAGAGGGCTGGGGGCATAGCTCAAGTGGTAGAGCACATGCATAGCAAGTACAAGACCCTGAGATCAAACTCCATTACCACCAAAATAAGGGGGGAGGTCACAAATCATCAATCTAACTTCACAACTTAAGGAACTGGAAAAAGAACAACAAACTCAACCCAGAGCTAGAAAAATAAAGAAAATAATAAAGATTAGGTCAGAGGGAAACAAAATGGAGAATAAAAAAACTGAAGAGAAAATCAGCAAACCAATGTTAATTCATTGAAAAGATCAACAAAATTAGACTATTAGCTGGATTGACTACCATAAAAGAGTGAAAAAGACTCAGATTACAAAATCAAAAGGGAAAATGGATTCATTACTACTGATTTCTATTGAAATAAAAAGTATTATACACAGTTGTACACCAACAAATTGGGCAAAATGGACAAACTCCTAGAAACATAAAACCTACCAAAATTGAAATATGAAAAAATAGAAAATCTGTATAGACTTGTGACTAGTGGGGAGATTGAATTAAAAGTCTCTTAAAACAAAACAAAGCAAAACCCTTGACCCGATGGCTTCACTGATGAATTCTACTAATTATTTTAAAAGGAGTTAATACCAGTCCTTTTTGAACTTTAGACTTACTAACTCATTCTAGGAGTCAGCATTGCCTTGACTAAAAGGTAGTAACACTACAAGAAAACCACTGACTGATACCCATTGTGAACATTGATGCAAAAATCCTCAACAAAATACAAGAAATCAAATTCAGCAACATGCCCAAGGGACCCTTCTACACCATGGCAATGTGAGATTTATCTTAGAATGCAAGGATGATTCAACATACATAAATTGGTCAGTGTAATATATCTCATTAAACAGAATAGGGGAAGGAATTACATGATCATTTCAGTTAATGGAGAAAAAGTGTTTCACAGAATTTAACACTTTATGATAAAAAAAAAAAACCTCAACAAAGTAGGAATAGAAGGAAATTACTTCAACATACTGAGCCAAATTTGAAAAATCTGTAGGACGTACCATACTCAATGGGGAAAGACTGAAAGCTTTTCCTCTAAGTTCAGAAACACAGTTAAGGATGCCTGCTTTTACCACTTCTTTTTAATAGATACTGGAAGTCCTAGCTAGAGCAATTAAGCAAGAAAAAGAAATAAAAGTCACCTAAATTGGAAAGGAAAAGTGAAATTATCTGTTTATAGATGATATGATCATATACGTGTAAAGCCCTAAAAACGCCACAAAAACTCTTAGAAGTAATAAATTTGGTAAAGAAGTATCAGGATATAAAACCAACACAAATATCTATTGCATTTTATTCACTAACAGTGAACATTGTGAATTCCATTTACAGTTGCATTAAAAAGAATAAAATACTTAGGAATTAACCAAGGAGGTGTGAAAGACTTGTACAGTGAAAATTAGAAAACATTCTTGAAATGTATTGCAGACATAGATAGATAGCTCATGTTCATGAACTGAAATACTTGATATTGTTACGATGTCGATACTCCCCAGATGGTTTACAGAGTCAGTGCAATTATTTTGAAAATCCTGTTGACTTTTTTGTCTTTTTTCAGAAATAGAAACACTTACTCTAAAATTCACCTGAAATCTTAAGGGACTCTGAGTAGCAAAACAAAAGTGTTGGGGAGGATGTGGTGAATTGGAAACCTTGTACACTGTTAGGAAGAATAGAAAATGATGTAGCTACTGTGGAAAAGAGTGTAGCTGTTCCTCAGGAAATTAAATATAGTTACTATATGATCCAACAATGCCACTTTTGGATATAGACACAAAATCAAGGGCAGGAGCCATGCACTGGTGGCTCACACCTACAATTCTAGCTACTGAGAGGGGCAGAGATCAGGATGATCATGGTTTGAAGTCAGCCCTGGGCAAATAGTTCACGAGACCCTATCTTGAAAAAACCCATCACAAAAAAGGACTGATGGAGTGACTCAAGCTGTAAGAGCCAGGCAGGTGCCCAGCAAGAAAGCCCTGAGTACAAACCCCAGTGCTGCAAAAAAAAAAAAAAAAAAAAAAAAAAGAGGACAGGATCTTAAAGAGATAATCATGTATACATATTCATAATATCATTATTCATGACAGCTGAAGGTTGGGAACAACCTAAGTGTCCGTTAACAGATAAATAAGTAAATCAGCAAATCGTGTTAGGTACATACAATGCGATATTACTGAGCCTTAAAAGGGAAGAAAATTCTGCCACATACTCCAGCATGGGTGAAACTTGAGGACATTATGCTAAATGAAATGAGCCAAACAGAAAAAGACAAATACGGTACTATTTCTCTTACATGAGGTACTAGAGTAGTCAGAGTCATAGACACAAAGTAGAATTGTTGAAAGGTGCTGGGAAGAATGGAGAATGGTCAGTTCTAAAGATGGGTGGTAGTGATGGTTGTACAGCAGTGTGAGTGAACTTAAGACTACTGAATTGTACATGTAACAGTGGTTAAGATGGAAATTTTTGTTACATGTATTTTGTGTGGTTCTGGGGATTGAACCCATATCACAGTTTCTTAAATTGAAAAAATTCTGATTATAAAGTATATAAAAATACAGCCATGCTTTACCTCTAGCTGCCGCTGGTATAATACTTTCAGTATGCTCTGGTTTCCCATAAGCTGCAGGCTTTCATAAACCATTAATGACTGTATAGAGATTATACTCACATAATCATGAGAATGCACCTATTGATTAGAGCAAGCTCCGGAATACATTCATAGTATGTTTGCAGGTACCAATAAGTGTTAGAATGGGCTCACCAAAGCTTTTAGTTTTGTCAGGTGTAATAACATACTTCTTTCATACTGTTAAAATACCTTACTGTTGTTTCTGGAAAAAATAAGTACCCCCACATTATTTTTATTTCATTTATATCCTCCAATATGTTTTTGTATCGAATACATACATTTAGCGCACAGGTTTGTGTGCTAGCAAGCTTGATTCACTCTTGAGTTTTGGTGTTCCGTTCTAAATTTAGATATCCAAAGAGAAGAAGAGAAAGTGAAACGATCTGTGAAGGATGCTGCCAAGAAGGGCCAGAAGGATGTCTGTGTGGTCCTGGCCAAGGAGATGATCAGGTCAAGGAAGGCTGTGAGCAAGTTGTATGCATCCAAAGCACACATGAATTCCGTGCTCATGGGGATGAAGAACCAGCTGGGTAAAGCTGCAGTTACCTTAATAGTCAACCATATGCCGGTGCTGCCACTCATAGTGTCAACACAGATTTTCTTAAATAAAAAGAACAGGTTCAAATCTGGTTTTTATTTTTTACCTTGTATAATTTACCTTGTATAATTATTACTATTATTTTAATCATTTTCTTTTGCCACATGTTTTTGAAATGATAAAATCTACACATAAGTCTGCTTTGTTTAGAAGTTAAAATGTATTGCACAATGTTGTTGGGGAAGGAGGACTGAGCTGTGGGAGTAAAAGGCTGCCTGTGTGTGGAGGGTGAGGAAAAGAGTTTCCTTGCTGTGTCCAGAGTCCTGAGCAGCCCAGGCAAAGTTTTACAAGAAGCTTTGGCTTTCACCCTCCTCTTTTTTTTTTTTGCCTTACCTTTCCTTAATTCTTCCTCACATCTTAGGAATCAGCAGGCCAGATAATACACGTGAGCTATCAATTTTAGATGACTCTTAGAAACACAAAGTATGTAAAACAAAATCAACATTATCTCATTTTCTTTCACTATCCAGTATAATTTTCGTAGCTTTTTCCAGTATCTTATCTTCAGCTCAGTGACAGCTTAAGTTGTAGGCTAAATTTTACATTGGTTTCTTTTCTTAGTTTTTATTAAGTTAGGAATCTTAACTCAAAATTGCTGTTTTTTTGTATGGTACCAAGTGACTATCAGATGTTTAAGTTGAACAAAGGAGAGATTTTTCACCAAAGAATATTTTCAGCTCTCCTCCAGATACTTTGTTATAAATACATTTCCCTCAAAATTATTAGAAGACTCAGTGTTTCGATTTAGAGGGTGATATCAAATGAGTTCCTAGTTCATTATTTTATTATATTTTTTCATATGAAGGTATTTCCTCATGTCAACATTTTTTATAACGTACAACAACATTTTAACATTTGGATGTGGATTTTAAGTATGCCTAATAGTGAAGGTGTCATCAGTATCTTAGAATATTAAATAAATAATCGTGAGTTAGAAAAGAGTAAAAAAAAATTACAAGCTGTGTCTGGTGGCATACGTTTGTAATCCCAACACTTGGGAGCACAACACAGGAGAATTCAAGGCCACCTTGGCTAGATAGTGAGACTCTGTCTCAAACCGTCCCTCCCAAAAAATGACAAACTCTTTGTATCACATCTTAAAAATTCCATCAGAATTATTTTAACTTTTAAAAATTTGTTATTTCAGCACTAAAGTGACAAAATTAGGCTAAAGAGCCTCACATACTTCATATGTTTCCTAGAAATGCCTGTAGGTCAAGCTGAGTATTCAGGGCCATGAAGAAAAAGTTTAATGTTACCTGTTATTTTGAAATCAAAGTAAGTGCTCCTGACATAGCCCACTTTTAAAGTTTCATATTTATTCCCATTTTCCTGAAACATGCTGAAAAGATGATGATAAGCTTATTTTAAAATTTTTCACTATTTTCTTTACCAAATAAACATCTGAATGTATACTGCTTATATTGCTCCATAAATAAAAGCCGTGGTGCACAGCTTCTTTCTTCCCTAATAGTAGAGATAAAAGTATAGAGGATGATATAATAAGTGCCTTCATATATACTATCTGGATTATGCAATTTAACATTGATTTTTTAATATTTTGCCTCTTTTTTTTTTTTGGCAGTACTGAGGTTTGAACTCAGCATTTTACCACTTGAGCTGTGTCCCCAGACCTTTTTCACTTTAGTTATTTTTCATGTGTTTGTCTGGGGTTGACTCCGTACTGAAATCTTCCTACCTATGCCTCCAGTGTAGCTGGGATTACAGATGTGCATGACCACACCTGGCTTACTTGTTGAGATGGGGAGTCTCACTAACTTTTTGCCCAGCTGGCCTTGAACTGCGATTTTTCTGATCTCTGTTTCTCAAGTAGTTGAGAATATAGGCATGAGCCACTGTGCCTGGCTGTCTAATTTACATTATAAAAAGTAAAACATAACCACTAAGGTTGAAGCTCTTCCCCTCTTCTTATTAGCATACATTAAGTATACAAAATAATGAGTTTCATTATGACATCAGGCATATACATAATTTCATTTACATATAACGTACTTTGATCATTTTCACCCCTTACCCACTTTTCTCCTTTCTGCTGGTTCCTTCCTCTATCCAGATAGTCCCCCTTCCACTTTCATATCTGCCTGCTTGCCTGCCTTCCTCCGTCTCCCTTCTCTTCCCTTCCATTCCTTTCCCTCCTCTCCCCCCAATTCCCCTCTCCTCCCCTTTCCTTTGTCTTTTCTTTCCCCTCTTCCCTCTTTCTGGGATTTCCTTTCCAGCAGGGTCTCATTATGTAGCACAGACTGGCCTCAGCCACACCTCCAGCCCATTTTTCTCTGGTTCCTGTGGAGAACTATTTGCCTGGCCTGGCCTGGCCTCAAACCTTGATCCTCCTGATCTCAGCCTCCAAGTTGCTAGACTACAGGCATGAGCCACTGGCACCCAGCCCATTTTGTCAATTCTTGCTGCCATTTCTTAGGCTATTGGTGTCCTGTTCACAAAGTTACTACCTATGCCTGTAGTTTGAAGGGTTTTCCGTTATTCTCTAGTAATTTCAGTTTCATGTCTTACATTAAAGTTTTTGATCTGCTTGAATTGATTTTTATGCAGGATGAGAAATGTAGTTTCATGTGGCTATCCAGTTTTCCCAGCATCATTTGTAGAGGAGTCTGTCTTATCTCCAGTGTATGTTTTTTAGTATCTTGGTTGGGAATCAGATGGCTGTAGCTGCATAGGTTTATTTCTGGGTTGGTCCTCTGTTCTCTTCCATTGGTCTACAGGTCAGTTTTTGAACCATTTGCCCTGGCACTTCTGCGCTGTAGTATAATTTGCAGGCAGTAATACCTCCACTATTACTCTTTGTGCTTAGGATTTCTTCCATATGAATTGTATAATTGTTTTTCCTGGTTCTGTGAAGAATATCATTGGAATTTTGATGAAGATAGCTTTGAATCTGTAGATTACTTTGGTAATATGGGCATTTTCACAATATTTGTTCTGCTAATCCAGGAACATGGGAGGTCTTTCTATCTTCAGTGTCTACTTTGATTTCTTTTTTCAGAGTTTTATAGTTTTCATTGTGGATGTGTTTCACCTCCTTGGATTTGGTTGATTCCTAGGTTTTTTGTTTTTTATTTATTTGAGGCTATTTTGAATGAGATTTATGTCCTTATTTCTTTCTCAGCTGTTTTTTCAGGGCATATATTAAACTACTGATTTTTATATATTGATTTTATATCCTTGTGTGTTCCTGAAATTGTTTACCAGATCTAAGAGTTTTCTGGTGGAGTCTTTAGTATCTCTTAAGTATAGGATCATATCATCTGCAAATATGGAAAAATTTGACTTCTTCCTATCCTATCTGTACCCCCTTTACCTTATTGCTTATTCTTGCCTTATTGCTGTGGCTAAGAATTCAAGCACTATATTAAGAATAGAGTATAGACACCCTTGATCATTCCTTATTGTAAAGGAAATGCTTTCAGATACCGTCCCACCCCCCCGCATTGAGTATAATGTTGGCTACAGGTTTGTTGTACATGGCCTCTATTATGCTGAGGTATGACATTTCTGATCCTATATTTTTAGAGTGTTGGTCATGAAGGGATATCTGCATGTGTTGATACTCTGATTTTTGTCCTATTTATGCACTGAATTATGTTTACTGATTTGTGTATATTGAACCATCTTTGCATTCCTAGAATAAAATGAACTCAATCATGGTGTATGATCTTGTTAATGTGTCATTGAATTGGATGTGCAAGTATTTTATTGGTTTTTGCATCTGTGTTCATCAGGGAAACTAGTGCATGTTTTTTTGGTTTATTTATTTATTTATTCATTTATTCATATGTGCATACATTGTCTGTCTGTGTCCCTCCCCCCACCCCCACATGGTTTTGTTTTGTTTTTGTGGTACTGGGGTTTGAAGTCAGGGCCTACACCTTGAGCCACTCCACCAGCCCTTTTTATGGTGATGGGTTTTTTTCAAGATAGGGTCTCATGAACTGTTTGTTCAGGCTGGCTTTGAACCTCTATCCTCCTGATCTCTGCCTCTTGAGTAGTTAGGATTACAGGCATGAGCCACTAGTGCCTGGCTAGTTTTTCTTTTTTTATTTTATCCTTACCTAGTTTTGGGATCAGTTTAATATTGGCTTCATAGAATGAGTTTGGAAGCATTTTTTACTTGTTATTTATCTGTTTAGATTGTTTATATCCTCATGGTTTGATTATGGTGGGTCATATGTATCTAGAAATTTTTGTCTTCTAGATTTTCCAATTTATTGGAATATAAATTTTCAAAATATCACCTAATCCAAACCTCTGGATTTCAATGGCATCTGTTGTAATATTTCCTTTTTCACATCTAATTTTATTGATTTGGGTCTTCTGTCTCTTTGTTAATTTGGTTAAGAGTTTAGTTAATCTTGTTTATCTTTTCAATGAACCAACTTTTTGTTTCATTGATTCTCTTTGTATTTTTCTTTTAGACTGCAATTCATTAGATTCTCTCCTGATCTTTATTATTTTTTTCCATCTACTAATTTTGGGCTTGGCTTGTTATTTACTTGAGGTCTTTCTGATTTTTTTTTTCAAATACTGGGAATTGAACCCATGCTAGGTAAACTCTCTACCACTTCAGCCATGCCCTCAGCTCTTTTGTTGTCTATTTTGTTTTTGAGATAGTGTCTCACTGTGTTTTACCCAAGCTGGCCTCAAACTTGCAGTCCTCCTGCTTTTACCTTCTGAGTATCTGGGATTACGGGTGTATACCACCTTGCCTGACTCTCCCTGATGATAGCTACCTAGCTAGCTAGCTAGATTTAAAAAATATATATAATGATTCATAGCTACAGACTTTCCTCATAGAACTGCCTTTGCTTTCTCCCAAAGGGTCTGGTAAGTTGTCTTTTCACTTTCATTTGATTCTAAGAATTTTTAAATTTTACCCCTGATTTCTTCAATAATCTACTAATCTTCCAAAAATGTGTTCAGTCTTCGTTCATTTGTATAGTTTATTATTGTTTTTCTTTCTAGTTTTAATTCATTATGATCCAGTAGGATCCAAGAAAGTATTTCCTTTTTTTCTTCCTATTTCTTTTTTGTATTTAAGACTTGTTCTGTGGCCTTTTAAAATGTGATCTGTTTTGTAGAATGTCCCATGGGCTTTTGAGGAGTCCCTATATTCCACAGCTGTTCTATGTAATATTCTGTAGTTGTCTGTTAAATCAATTTGATCTATGGTGCAAAGTTTCTGTTGATTTTTTTTGGGGGGGGTGGTATCTGGGGTTTGGATGATCTGTTGACAAGAGTAGGATATTGAAGTCACCCATTATTATTGTATCTGGCCTTTTTGTCCCTGTATGTCTAGCAATGTTTTATAAAATTAGGGGCACCAACATTTGGTGCATATATATTTACAATCATTATATCTTCTTGATGGATTATTTCCTGTTTAATGTATAGTGACCTTCATAATCCTTCTGACTAATTTTAGCTTGAAGTCTGCTTTGTCAATATGAGTATAGCTACCCCTCTGCTTGCATTTGTATTCCGTACTTGGACTATCATTTTCCATCCTTTCACTTTCAGTCTCTGTGTCTCTTGGCCTGTGCAGGGTGTTTCTGGCAACAGTTGAATCAATCTCTCTCTCTCTCTCTCTCTCTCTCTCTCTTTCTGTCTTTCTCTCTCTCATCCATTCAGCCATCTGTGTCTTTTAATTGGAGCATTAACACTATTTACATTTAGGTCTATTATTGAAATGTTTATACCAGTTTCTTCCTCTTCATCTTAGAGGTTTGCTGGTTTGCAGAGCTAATAATGATTGATTCTTTCCCTAACTCATGATTTTGTATATCTTTCTTCCTCTTCTGTGTATAATATCCCTTTAAGTATCCTCTGCAATGCAGGCACAGTGGTCACAGATTGATTTAATTTATCATGGGAGGTCTTTATTCCTTCTTTGATTTTAAAGAATAACTTTGCTGGATATAGTAATCTTTTGCTTCAGTGTTTGAAACACATGAGTCCATATTCTCCTAAGTCTTAGGGCTTCTGCTGAGAGGTCTCTTGCTATTCTGATAGGTTTTACTTTGTAAGCAACTTGCTGTTTCTCCCCTGCAGCTTTCACTATTCTGTGTTCTGAACTCCTAGCATTTTTACTACAATATGACATGGAAGGTTCTTTTTTGGTCATGTCTATTTGGGGTTATAATGCCCCCTGTACTTGGGTGTCCATTTGTTTTCTTAGATTTGGGAAATTTTTTGTTGTAATTTTATTAAGTTTTCTGTGCTTTTTGTACCTGTTTCCTCTTTTATAGGTTTGGTCTCTTAATTATGTCCCAGAGATCTAGAATATTTTGGTCACAATTGCTTTTTACTATTATTATTATTATTCTTTACTGCTACCTGAATGTAATAATTCCTCAACTTTGTCTTCAATCCCTAATAATTCTTTCTTCAGCCTGGTCTAGTCTATTGGTGATGTTTTCCACTGAGTTTTAAATTCAGTTTATTGAGCTGTTCATTTCTGAGATTTCCTTATAGTCTTTTTTCAGAATCACTGTCTCTGCTGAATTTCTCATCAAAGTTGTTGAATTTCTTATTCAGATTGTTGAATTTACTGTCCAGGTCTTGAATTGACTATTTTATTTCATTCATCTGCTTATTTGAATCCTCTTCAAGGTCATTAATTATTTTTCAAACTAACCATTTGAATCCTTTGTCTTTTCATCCATTTCATTGTCTTTTCATTTAGTTACCAAAGAGTAAGGAGTTTCTAGTGGAATCATTTTGCCTTGCTTTTTCATATTTCTTGTTTCTATGTTCTGATTTGTGCTTATGTTGACAAGAGTATTTCTTCCTATTTCATGTGGAGGTCTTAGTGAGCAGCCTTCTCTTAAGAGCTCAATCCCCAGTACCACTGAAAAGACAAATCCTGTAACAGCAACAACACAAAGCAAACCAGATAGAGAAATACAATAAAAATCAATTAAAAATAAGTATTGCACAAGCTAACCATAGGAAAGAAAATGACAAAAATAATGTAGACTAAACTATGTGTAAAAGTAATAGCAAAAGAAACAAATAAAGGAGGGAGTAGGGAAAGAGAAAAGAGAAGGTAGGTTAAATAAATGGCAGAAGGAAAAAGGAAGTGAATATGAGGAAGAGAAAAAACTAAGAGATTAGAAATCTGATTTCAAAATAAATAAATATATAAATAAAATTAGATAATAAGAGGAATAAAAAATAAAAGATTTTTAAAAATAAAGTGAGAATAATATTAAAATATGTAGTCGAAAGATACATATATATGTGTGTAGAAAGGTATAAATATATATGTGTATACAAACACATACAGACATACACATATATATGACACAAAGAATTGGAGAAGCTTCTTTCCAGGTCCTCTAATACTGTAGTCTTCCAGGTCTGGGGGACAGAGGGTTATAACTGGAGTCTATGATACTTCCTCTCTATTCCTATAGTTTGGTTGGTTCTCAACATGGTGAAGGCTGGGCCAGTCAAGAGCATGTTGTCAGCGTTAGGGTTGCATTCACTTTAGAAGTTTCTCTTCTTTGCATTCAAGGAGCCTCTGTTGGCCCAATCTTTGCAGTCCGGGGACTGGTCAAGGAGGCTCCTCAGTTTGTGCACCAGGGCTGACAAACATCTGAGTTGAGGGAGTGTCCCCCAGTTGGAGAGTTAGGGAAGCAAACAGAGCACTGAGTTTTGCTCTAGAGGGGGAGAACCAAGGGAATCAGGCACTCTGCCTGATGGTCTCAGCCCTTTCAGACCCCACCCAGCTGTAAACCACCTTTCTGGAGGGAAGAGGCTGAGGCAGGGAGGCAGCTCTCAAGGCTAAGTAATCCTCTTGCCACAGGCTTAGAGCTCTCAGTCTCTGCATTAATCCATGGGTGATGGGGCTAGCTTCTTGCTTCACAGCTGGGGGCCACTGGCCTGAGCTCCTCGATTTCCCTCCTGCCTAAACTTCTCCCTCTCCATGACTGCCTATCCTGGCCATCTCCCACCTACCCAGGGTGTCACTCGCTCCCTGACTTGTAATCAGTCCTTGTTTTCAGGTCCCCAGGATAGCTGAGTCTCAAACAATAGACTCCCTCTCAAGATGGTGCCTGGCTATAGCACCCTGAGGTCTGGGGAGTGATACTGATTTCTTCTCCATTGCTGGCCTGCCATTCAGGAGGAATCACTGTCAGACCAAATCCCCACACTGTGGGAAAGAACTAAAGCTTTTAAGAACTATATGTTTCTCCAGTGGCTAGGACTGCCAGTCTTTTGTCACTAGGGCTGCATGGCTTACCTTATGACTGTGGCCTTAGCTCCCTGCCAATGATCTCCGCATGCCACCCCCAGCTTGTTAAAGCTGTGGTCTGCTTCCTCCTTTTTTCTGTGTCATTTTTCTGTTTATCCATGCTTTTTAGCTTTCCTGATTCCTGATGATCTTCCTCTTTCTCTCCTGGAGTATAGTCTGTCCTTTGATACCCTGACTCTTCTCATTCATGGAGTCACAGGAGGAAACTTCTAATCCACTGTCTTCAAAGCTCTTGTTTACTTTTTTTTTTTTTTACCCCAGTACTGGGGAGTTAATACAGGTACTCATGCTTGATAGGCAAACACTTTACCACCCTGTGCTCCCAGTAATTTTTTTTTTTTGAGGGTCTTGCTTACTTTGCCTGGAGTAGTGATCCCTCTGTCTTTGCTTCCCAAGTAGTTGGGATTACATATGCGTACCACCATGCCCAGCTTCAAAGCTCATACAAAGTTTATAAATTCACTTTTCTTCTTTTTTTGTTTAAAAAATACAGCATGCTCAATGAATTTACATGTCATCCTTGTGCAGGGACCATGCTAATCTTCTCTGTATCATTCCAGTGTTAGTATATGTGATGCCAAAGTGAGCATTAATCAGTTCATTTTAACTACTAGGTAGTATTCCATCATTTGGATGTATCATGTTTTTCTTTTCTCCTTTGATAGTCACTTAGTCTTTTTATTTTTTGCTATGTGTAAAGATTTAAGACCATTGTATACTCAGAAGCAGAATTACTAGGTAAAAATGTCCAAGTGGGCTTAGATTTTGCTGGAATCACAAACTTGCTCTCCAAAGAGGTTTCACTAACTTGTATCCCACCAACAGTTGATAAAAGTTCTTTTTTCCACAGCTTTTCAACAGCTCTTGATTGTGTCAGATTTTTTAGGTTTTGAGAAATGTTACATTGTAATGATACTTCTCTTGAGCACTCTCTTCTATTCATCCTTTGTTGTGTACTGATTTCAAAATACCTTTTCAAGCTGTTGTAATCATTACAAATTAATTTAACTGGGAAAATGTCTTTTCTCATGCCATGCACTTTTAGTGATAAACATTAATGCTCCCATAACAACTTACCATGTTTTTTTTTTCAAGTGTGGTGTGTGTGTGTGCGCGCACACATTCCTGTGTACTCTGGATCATGTTATAATTGATTTCATGAGATTTCAACCCCCTTATGCATTTTTGTTTATGAAGTTTTGGTGCCAGATTTAATCATGGCAGCGTAATGCGCAAGATCAGAGTCCAACTTACCGTATAAATGGCATTGCCAAGTGAGTCCCATGGGATTTAATAATTTTCAGCAGTGTTAATAGAAAAGTAGGAAAGGAGTCTCAGACACACTCAAAGATGAGGGATTCTCCAGGATTTTACCCACAACATCATGATATTTTAAGAGTGTTTTAGCTTCAGCAGTGTATCACAGGAAATTTATGTTATTCATGTAACTTTTTTTGATTTTGAAGTTTTTTATGTTTAATTTTGCTCGTTTTCATTTTATAGTTGCACAGCTTTATAAGCATCAGAAATTTTTACCGTTTGATAATAGGAGCTGTTCCCTCCTGAGGAGGAAGTCAGCAAATCATGGCATGTTCAAGTGTTGGCATGGTACTCAGCAGTGGGAAGACCTCCTGATGCAGTATTTTATAAGAAAGCAAGTCATGGAACTTTATATATGGAATGATGTCACTGAAAATAAATAGAGTATGTGTTTGTGCAAGGGTATAAATAAATGATAAGTGGATAAACATAGGTCTGAAAAGAAGAATTTACTCTGATTCTAATCTGTACTTCTGTACTGTTTGACTTCTCCTGAGTTGTTTTCTTTTCAATTTCTTGTGGTAACATTTAAGCATATGCAAAAGTAGAGTGAGTAGTCTGATCAATCCCAGGGTGTCTCTCTCGGCTTAGTAGTGGTCAGTTCTTGCTTTATTATATCCCCACCTAGCTCCTAGTTCCCTGGGGGAATCTAAGACTGCATAAAGGTTCATCTGTAAATATTTCTGCGTGGACTTCTGTCCTTCTGCTCTCAGTGGCCCTGCACGTGGGAACTTGGGTCTCTGGTCTTGGATGCATGCATGTGCATTTGCTTTCCACTGTGTTTTCTGCCCTGAAGGCAAATGGCTGTAGTCAGTTGTTGGGTTTCCCAAACTGATCCTTTAATTTTCTTAATCTTCCTATTTTCCATTTTGAGGGTAATAGTAGGTACCTTTCTTCAAGGGTGGTCGCGGGCTTACTTCATTGCCTGGCACATGGTAATTGCTAATATGTGGGTTCCAAATATTGCCATCATTAATTTTGCCTTTGTGTTCTCCCTTCTAAGAAAGTCCCTCAACTTTATTTTCCATTTCTTCTCTTGAATTCTTTATTTTGGCTACCTTAACTTCCAGGAAAAATTTCTTTGACATTCCTATCATTCTGTTCTTATCATTAATTCAGTGTTGGGCCGTACTCCTGATATTCTTCTTTTCACTGCTTCCTGTGTCCTTGCATCATTTCTCAGAGTTTCTTCTCTCAGTCTTCCTCTTTGTCCCTTTCCTTCTCCTTTTACGGAAAGGGGTGAAGGCGACAGAAGCAGACAGAGAAGAGGCAGGATGGATTAAGTACAGGCTTCATGATTACCTTCTTCAGTCTTTTTAGGCAGATGGACTGAGCTCCAAAGAGCAAAATAATAATTCATTCTTTCAATAAATAAATATTTTAAGGGCCAGACATGATAGCTCACACTAGTGACAGCTGGTGGAGATCAGGAGAATCACAGTTTAAGGCCAACCCAGAAAAAAAAGTTAGTGTGATGGCATCTCAACAAACAAGCTGGGCACAGTGGTGCATTCTGTAATCCCAGTTACCTGTGAGGCATAGGTAAGAGTATTGATGTCCAAGGCTAGCCTGGGCAAAAAGCACCAGAGCCTATTCAAAAAAAAAGGTCTGAGGACATCACTCAAGTGGTAGAATGCCTGCTGCTAGGCCCTGCATTCAAACCCCATTATTGCCTCACCCCACCCCCTGCCAGAAAATAATCTTTTAATCCTTATTATGAACCAAACATACTGCTGGACACTAGGACTAAAATTACAGGCACAGTTACTACCCTCTAGGTGGAGGGTGATGACTTATAATAAACAAATGAAATAGTAAACTTAATCAAATAAGTGAACATTTATAACTTCAAGCTGACACAAATTAGAAGACTGTAAAAGAGAAATGCAGGATCAAGGAAGTGCCTTTCAGGGCCTGATGAGGTCTAAGGAAGATGTGCAATTGAGTTTGTGGGGGCATGGCGGGGATTCCATCCTCAATGCCAATATATGGGAAGGCTCTGGGGTAAGAAAGAGCAGTGTTCCCAACACTGACAGAAAGTCTGGGAGACCGGGTACTGATGGGGAGGAGTGGCTGGAGAGGATGAGCAAGAGGTCAAGAAGACAATTTTTATAGCTGTTGGGAGACAGTTTCTCAAAGATAAGTTCAAAGCGAGACTTGCTGTAGCGATGTGCAGATAAAGTGCAATGGGAAGTCAGAGGAAAGGTATTTTGGGGAGAAGGAAGGAGGCATCTGAGCAGAGGATCAAGTGTGCAAAGGCACAGGTGAAGTATTTTCAGGCTGTGTTTAGGAAACAATTTGACAGCATTGCACTAAGGTGAGAGAAGGAAGTACAGCTGGAAAGGAGAGTTGTGGTCAGTTCTGAGAGTTAGGTTGATGAGTTTTTATTTCAGTTTGTGGGTATGGTGAGCACAGACTGAGGTGCAGGGAGGGACTGACACAACAAGATTGGGGCCGCAGGACCTAAGAGGTAGAGGAGTGGAGTGGGAATGGAGTGGGAGAGAGGACCTATGAAGAACTGTTCTGGATACAGAGTAAACAGGACTTAGTGAAGAACAACCAGGGTCTGCAGAGCCACTAATAAAAGATGCTTGAAAACACAGGGAGAGGAACCAGCCTGAGACAGAAAAGAGATGCCATTTGGGGTCAAGCAGGCTATTTCATGAAATCAGTGGCTGTTTGCTTCACCCTGCTTCTTCTCCGGGACCTAATCACAGGGCTAGTAGGAAGGATCCCCAGGAGGGCCTTTTTGGGAGGGTTTATGGTTGGAGTGTTGCTTTGTTGGGAGATTCAATAACAGAGAGGGTAACAGGATAGAACCGGAGGAGGGAGCAGGAGAGAAGAGCCTATATTCTGGGAGTGGAAAAGAGAGAATGAAAAATAGTGTAACCAGACTTCCTAAGAGGGCTTTGTCCTTCTTGGCCCCCCAGTATTTCCCATTCTATCCCCCAGCCTATTGCTGCCTTGAAGAAGTCATTCTTTTTGCTTAAGAAGTGCTATTAAAATGCAGATACCCTGGGAGGAATGATATGTTAGACCTTGTCAGCTATTAATATATTGTCATGATTAGCTGCTTTGCAAGTGACAGCTTTCTAACAGCAGCTCCTTGCAGAAAAAGACAGGTGATGAGTATGTTTTGATTGAGGGCAAGCATCAAGGAAGAAGTTCAAAGGTGCAACAAGAACAGAATTACCACATAATCCAATACTTCTGCTTTTGGGTATACCCAAAAGGATGGAAAGAGAGTCTCAAAGAGATACTTATACAGCCATGTTCCTAGTGGTTATTCTCAGTAGTCAAGGTGGAATCTATCCAACTGTCCATTGGTGGATGGATGGATAAACAAAGTGTGGTAGGTACATATAGTAGAATATTACCTGCCTTAAAAAGGAAGGAAATTCTGACATAGCTGATGAACCTTGAAGATGTGCTAAGTGAAAATAAAAACGTCAGAAAATGAGTAATACTTGTAATTTCATTTATGTGAACAAATTTAGAGACAAAGTAGAGTGGTGGTTACGAGGGATAAGGGATGGGGGAAATTAAGAATTTTATGGGAATAGAGTTTTGGTTTGGGAAGATGAGGAAAATTCTGGAGATGGTGTGTTGGCTACACAACAATGTGAGTATGTCTATACACTTAAAATGGTTAAGATCATAAGTTTTATGATGCATGTGAGATATATATATACACACATACATATATAATTTTGTTTTCCTTTTGGTCATGCTTTTGCCTGAGATGGCCTCAATCTTCCTACCTCCACACCCAAAAGTAGCTGGGATTACAGGCGTGCCACCATGCCCAGCCCAGTTTGGATGTTTTTAGTATCACTTCTCTGAGCTTTTGTTTATCATAATTATGATATGTCATATAGGATTCCATATTTTCTTAGGGTTTTTTTCATTCTGTTTGTAATCACCATTTTAAGTTGGCTTTTAAAAGCCACACTATCAGTCTAGTTAATGTGTTGCTTTTCTGGGCCTTTGTTACTACCGAACCATTTTTAATGTTATTTTAATTTCCTTTTCTGATTTATTTTAATTTAACTGTAATTCCCAGAAGAGCTGTGATAGGTAGAGATAGTTCTGTGTTTTTGTTTCTGTCAGTAATGGTGTCCAGATTGTTTTCACCCTGTTTCCATTGGTTTGTGCATCTACTAATTATGAAACTAAGTATTTACTTTGCTTCCACACTTTGTTATTGTTACTATAATGCAGTGTAATTATTGTTTTTATGTGCATAATACCCTTGATTTCCCCCATTCTTATCAGGCATAAGAATGAAGTGCTTTGTTTTTTCACGTTTTTTTTTTTTCTAAGGAATTTTTTAAATTAAGGTTTTTATTTAAGAAAATTTGTAGACTCACAAACATGCAGTTGTCAGAGAGATTCTGTGTTCGCTCGGTTTCCCCCAGTGGTAACATCTTTCAAAACTGGAGTACCATGGCATAACAGAATGTAGGCATTGAGGCAGTCAAGGGACAGAATGCTTCCAGGATCAGTCAAGCATCCCTCCCGCTGCCCATTTGCAGCCATACCTACTTCCCTCCAGCAGTTTCTGGCAGCCACTAATTTATTCTCCACTTCTGTAACTGTATCATTCCAAGAATGTTATAGCAATGGAATCATAGAGTATGTAAGTTTAGGATTGGCTTTTTGTTCACTCAGCATAATTTTCTGGAAATTACCACATGTTTTTACATGTATTGATAGTTCATTTTATTTTTAGGTAGTATTTCATGGTATGGACATACCATGGTTTGTTTAGCTATTCTCCTGTTGAAGGACTTCTGAGTTATTTCCAGTTTGGGGATATTATGAATAAGGCTACTATAAAATCATACATGTTTTGCATGAATGTAAGTCTTCATTTCTCTAGGATAAATGCAGAATAGAGCAGCTACTGGGTTTTATAATTACATGAAAGAAATTATCAGACTGTTGTCCAGAAAGGCTGTACCATTTTAAATTCCCACCAGTGAATCTGTGGTTGATCCAGTTTTCTGTCACCTCCCCAACATTTGGGATTGTCACTAATTTTTGTTTTGATAGGTTGTGATGCTGGTTGTGACCCTAAATTTCTTCTTTGGTGAAATGATACTTCTCTACTTTTGTATATTCACAATCCTCTACATTCTTTAAAAGGCAGTCTTCTTAATCCTCTCATCTTTACTTTTGGGTTTTAATTTCTTTTCCTACATCAGTTACTCTGGGTTTTGTGTTTACTTGCTTGCTTGTTTTTTTGTTATTGTTGTTGTTTTGTTTTGTTTGGCATTACTGGGGAGTTGAACTCAGGGGTGTCAGCTTGTTAGGCAAGTGCTCTACCACTTGAGTCACTCTACCAGCCCAGTTACCCTGTTTCGTCACTAATATGCGGTTCTGTGTATGTAATTTAAAACATTGGGAAAATGAGTTTCTCTTTGTTGTAATCTCCCTTTCCTTTTGCCATTCAAAATTGGTTCCTATTTATTTCTATAAAGAAGTATTCTGGAATTTTTATGTTTACATACAAAAAGAAGAAAAAAATATTTCTGATTCAGTACTAAATAATGTCATTCTCTGTAGGAGCACTTGAGTCTTTAGAACACTTGCCTCAGGGTTGTTTGCTACCTAGACATTTCTCTAGGACTGGGAGTGTGGCTCAAGTAGTAGACCGTTTGCCTAGCAAGTACAAGGCACTGAGTCCAATCCTCAGTACCACTGGGAAAAAAAATCTAGTTAACATTTTCCCTTAATTTAAATATGATAGTTTTCCTGGTTCCCTTCTAAATTCATTCATTGGTTTATTCAACAAATATTTGAATATCAACTGTGTCAAGTACAATGGTAGCTATAGAGAATAAATAGTGACCCCTTTCAACTCAAAAAGGAGTGTAGTGTTCACTTGGGTAGTATATATACTAGCATGAGAGCAATGCTGAGAAGATTAGCATGGCCCTTGCCTGAGGATGGATGCAAACTCATTAAGAATTCCACAGTTTTTAGAGAACTCCATCAAGTCTCTACTGTGTAGAGCTGAGCTGTCAGTAGGGCGCAGCACTCCACACTGAGGGAGGAATGTGGAGAGATCGTGAAGTTGGAGGAGCCTGGAATGCAGGAAGCCTATAGAAAGACCTGGGTATATGGAAGGACCTCCAGCAAAAAAAAAAAAAAAAAAAAGAAAAACTGGTCAGTACACTCCTGCTCATTTATGTCACGGTCCTTCCTGTATAACTTAGATACTTCTAAGTTTAGATTATTCAGCTACTTTTATAATGCTGGCTAGTTCTGTTGAATTTTAACTTCTTTATTTTTTTTAAAAAAATTTATATATATATACATATATGGTTGCTATGATTTAGATCTTAAAATTTCCTCAAAGGCCCTTTTGTTAAAGGCTTGGTCCTTTGCTTGGTATTGTTGGGAAGTAGTGGAACCTTTAGGAAGTGGGGCTTAATGGAACGAAGTTGGGTCGCTGGACATGCCCTGAAGGGGATATTGGGACCCCAGCCTCTTTCCCTCTCTCTTTGCTTCCCGCCCCCATGACATGAGTAGTCTTTCTCTACTATGCACTCTGCCATGGCGTATTGTGCTGCCACAGGCCCAGATTGATTGGGAAGCTCTGAAACCGTGAGCCAAAATATTAACCTCTCCTCCTTATAAGTTGTTTATCTCAGGTATTTTCTCACAGTGACAGAAGCCTAATAACTAACATTGGTAAAAAAATATATATAAAACATCAAATTTGCCACTTTAACCTTTTGTTTGTTTGTTTGTTTTCGTAAGACAGGGTCTCACTATGTAGCCAAACTGGTCCTCAACTTAAGATCCTCCTGCCTTTGCCTCTTGAGTGCTAGGATTATAGGTGCCACCACAGTGGCACCATTTTATCCATTTTTAAGTGTACAGTTTCACAGTATTTTGATTTAAATATAAGACAATATTTTCATCTTTTGGTTTTTGAAGATTTTTAGGTAGGAATTTCTGTTTCAGTCTAATAAATGCTTTCTGGGACTTTCTGTCATTAAATAATTCTTTGTTCGTAGACTGAGTATTAATTTGTTCATTTAACAACTACTTACTGGTTACTTTCTGTCTTCCGAGCATATAGGAACATGGGACAGTTACAACTCTGACTTCATTTATGTTCCAGTATAGAAATGTATGGTCTTGGTTTTTGAATGCAGCATTTTAATAGTAAGCCACCCATGCCTATTGAGTAGGAATCTACATTGGTCTTAATGGGTTTGTACAATCTATTTAGGACATTTTTAGTATTTTAAATAGCCCCTGAGTTCATTAGAATGTTATATAGCAACTCTATGATTAGGGTTTTCCTTCAGACTTTAGAGTTAGTATTCTATATACTTCATAAAATAGAATGGGTGATATTTTTACTTTCCTTTGCTGTATTAATTGAAGAATATGCTAAGTAGCAAACAACATAAAACTTGACCACAGTGGCTTTTCTTATGGGATTAGGACTCTTTTATCCTGTCTCTGCTTTGAGCTGGTTGTTTTGGGCATTGGAACATGGGCCTAACCATGAGCACCTTCTCAAAACCAGGACTGATTTTGAGAGGCAAGGTGTGGTCATGCATCGTAACCAGTTCTCACTTCCCTGGGACATTCTTTAGATACACATAGAAATACAAAGTGCTACTGTGGATTTAGGAATAGTTCTGCAATAGCACTTCATATTTGTATGCGTCTGAAGGTTTACAACACTCCCTCACATAGGCGATTTCATGTTAGTCTTCACAGATGATGAAAACTGCCCAGCTTGCTGAAGGGACATACCTGAAATCATAGTCAGGAAGTGACAGATCCCTCTGGTCCTGCCCTGAACTAGCTGGGCAGGAGAAAAGCCCAGCCACTGTCTATCGGGTTGGCTTTTGTAGATTGGGTGGAGAAATGCTGATGTCGTGTGTTCTGAAGTGGTGTGCTTCTTGTCTCATCATCCAAAACATCAGTCAGTCCTGAGTCCACAGCATGTTCTGATCACTCTTGATTTCATCTTCAGGGTATACTTGTTTTTGTTTTTAAATAAGCTAATTTTTTTTAGCAGTTTTAGGCTCACTGGAGAAATGAGCAGAAAGTACAGATTTCCCACTTAACCCCTTGTCCTGCACGTGCATAAATCCCACTGTCGGCACCTCACACCAGAGCAAAAGATGGTTACAACTGATGAATCTATAGCCACACATCATGGCCTCCCACAGTCCATGGTATACATTAGGACTCACTCTTGGTGTACATTCTGTGGTGTGGACAAATGATGGATAGTGACATAGATCACTTTTTCATCCCTTCCTCCCCCTGGCAACCACCGGCCTTTTTTGTCTCCATGTTTTTTCCTTTTGTAGAATGTCATACAGTTGTAATCATACAGTAGTTAGCACTTTCAGAGTGCCTTCTTTCACTTAGTAATATGTATCTAACTGTCCTCTATGTCTTTTCATGACTTGAGTGCTCATTTCTTTTCATACTGAATAATTTAATTGTCTGCATGTACCATCGTTTATCCATTCACTTACAAAAGGATATCTGGGTTACTTCTAAATTTTGGAAATTATTAACAAAGCTACTATAAGTATCTATGTGCAGGCTTTTGTTTGAACCTAATTTTTTAATTCATTTGGATAAATACCAATGGGTGTAATCACTTAAGCGTATAGTACACGTCTTGTTTTTTTAAGGAACTATCAGTCTCTCTTGCAAAGGGGCTAAACCATTTTAAATTCCCAGAGGTAATGAATAAGAGTTCCTGTTGTTGCACATCCTCACCAGCATTTGCTGTTGTAAGTTGTTTGGATTTTGACCATTCTAATAGGTTTATAGTATCATCTCATTATTGTTTTAATTAGCAATCCCTTGGTGACATATGATATTGAATATCTTTTCATTGTTTACCATTTATATGTCTTCTTTGTAGTCTGTTTAGTATTTTGTCCATTGTTTAGTTTTGTTGTCTGTTTTCTTATTAAGTTTGAAGAGCTCTTTGTATGTTTTAGATAACAGTGTTTTTATCAGGTAAGTCATTTACAGATATTCTCATAGAGCTATGCCATGTTTTCTCATTCTTGAAGTTGTAACTGTTTTTGTTAATGAAATAGCTTTTATCTGCTTTACCTTTTTTCCTTTTGGACTGTAGAAAATAACATGTTCATCCAGTCTTTTTTGTTTCTTTGTATGAATATGTCTGTCTTAGTTCATTTGTGTTACTATAACAGAATATCTAAGGCTAGGTAATTTATAAAGAGTAGAAATTTGTCAGTTCTGGAGACTGGGAAGACCAAGATTAAGGTACCAGTAGGTTTTTTGTCTGATGAAGATTACATCCTCTGGAAGGTACAGAATGTTGTGCCCTCAAATGGCAGAAGGCAACCAGGTGCCAGTGGCTCACGTTTGTAATCCTAGCTACTCAGGAGGCAAAGTTCAGGATTGCATTTCAAAGCCAGCCGAAGCAAATAGTTCAAGATACCCTATCTCGAAAAAACACCTTCACAAAAAAGGGCTGATGGAGTGGCTCAAGGTGTAGGCCCTGAGTTCAAGGTGCCAGTACCACAAAAAGAAAGAAAGAAGGAAGGAAGGAAGGAAGGGAAGGGAAGGGAAGGGAAGGGAAGGGAAGGGAAGGGAAGGGAAGGGAAGGGAAGGGAAGGGAAGGGAAGGGAAGGGAAGGGAAGGGAAGGGAAGGGAAGGGAAGGGAAGGGAAGGGAAGGGAAGGGAAGGGAAGGGAAGGGAAGGGAAGGGAAGGGAAGGGAAGGGAAGGGAAGGGAAGGGAAGGGAAGGGAAGGGAAGGGAAGGGAAGGGAAGGGAAGGGAAGGGAAGGGAAGGGAAGGGAAGGGAAGGGAAGGGAAGGGAAGGGAAGGGAAGGGAAGGGAAGGGAAGGGAAGGGAAGGGAAGGGAAGGGAAGGGAAGGGAAGGGAAGGGAAGGGAAGGGAAGGGAAGGGAAGGGAAGGGAAGGGAAGGGAAGGGAAGGGAAGGGAAGGGAAGGGAAGGGAAGGGAAGGGAAGGGAAGGGAAGGGAAGGGAAGGGAAGGGAAGGGAAGGGAAGGGAAGGGAAGGGAAGGGAAGGGAAGGGAAGGGAAGGGAAGGGAAGGGAAGGGAAGGGAAGGGAAGGGAAGGGAAGGGAAGGGAAGGGAAGGGAAGGAAGGGAAGGGAAGGGAAGGGAAGGGAAGGGAAGGGAAGGGAAGGGAAGGGAAGGGAAGGGAAGGGAAGGGAAGGGAAGGGAAGGGAAGGGAAGGGAAGGGAAGGGAAGGGAAGGGAAGGGAAGGGAAGGGAAGGGAAGGGAAGGGAAGGGAAGGGAAGGGAAGGGAAGGGAAGGGAAGGGAAGGGAAGGGAAGGGAAGGGAAGGGAAGGGAAGGGAAGGGAAGGGAAGGGAAGGGAAGGGAAGGGAAGGGAAGGGAAGGGAAGGGAAGGGAAGGGAAGGGAAGGGAAGGGAAGGGAAGGGAAGGGAAGGGAAGGGAAGGGAAGGGAAGGGAAGGGAAGGGAAGGGAAGGGAAGGGAAGGGAAGGGAAGGGAAGGGAAGGGAAGGGAAGGGAAGGGAAGGGAAGGGAAGGGAAGGGAAGGGAAGGGAAGGGAAGGGAAGGGAAGGGAAGGGAAGGGAAGGGAAGGGAAGGGAAGGGAAGGGAAGGGAAGGGAAGGGAAGGGAAGGGAAGGGAAGGAAGGGAAGGGAAGGGAAGGGAAGGAAAGGGAAGGAAAGGAAAGGAAAGGAAAGAAGGGAAAGGAAAGGAAAGAAGGGAAAGGAAAGGAAAGGAAAGGAAGGAAAGGAAAGGAAAGAAAGGAAAGGAAAGGAAAGGAAAGGAAAGGAAAGGAAAGGAAAGGAAAGGAAAGGAAAGGAAAGGAAAGGAAAGGAAAGGAAAGGAAAGGAAAGGAAAGGAAAGGAAAGGAAAGGAAAGGAAAGGAAAGGAAAGGAAAGGAAAGGAAAGGAAAGGAAAGGAAAGGAAAGGAAAGGAAAGGAAAGGAAAGGAAAGGAAAGGAAAGGAAAGGAAAGGAAAGGAAAGGAAAGGAAAGGAAAGGAAAGGAAAGGAAGAAAAGGAAAGGAAAAATGGCAGAAGGTAGAAGGACAAGAGAGGATGAGCTCCCTCTGTGATGCACCTCCTTTTTTGCATTTAAAAAGTAGTGTGTATTAATTGTACAAAGGGGTTTCTCTGTGATCTGTGAAGCTCTTTTATGAGAGCATCTAATCCCATCCACAAGGGAGTATCCCTCATGGCTGGTTATCTAGTAAACCACATTGGCAACACATTAAGGTTTGGAAGGGGCATGTCAAACAATAGGTATTACTCTTTTGAGTTTCAATTGTACAACATACATTTAGTTTGCTCTTTTAAAAACCTTACTTCCCTGCTAGGCATGTAGCACAGGCCTGTCATCTTCGCTACTTGGGAGACAGATCAGGAGAATCTTGGTTCAAGGCCAGCCCAGACAAAAAGTTAGGGAGACCATATCTCAACCAGCAAGCCAAGTGTGGTAGCACTTGACTGTGATCACAGCCATGTAAAAGACCATAGGTAAGAGCATTGTGGTCCAGGCTAGCTCCAGGCAAAAGTGATATATAAGACCCTATCTGAAAAAAATAATAAAGCAAAATAAATAAATAATAAACAGGACAGGATGTATGGCTGAAGTGATAGAGTGCCTGCCTAGCAGGTAGGCAGCACTGAGTTCAAACCCCAGTGCTGAAAAAAAAATCTACCTTCTCAATTTACTTTGGCTGGTTATCAACTTAAATCTTTTTATAAGTTTTATTTCTAAGTACATTTATTATTCCTTTTTTCTTCTCTACATTGACTATTCATTTTTGTGTTCCTCTTTATAATCAGAAACCTATACCTTTCTCAAAAAAATGATTGTTTCACACTTCTAGTCTTAATATTTTTCCATGTGTCTTAGTCTGTTTTCTATTGCTGTAACAAAATGTCTGAGGTGGGTACTTCATAATGAAAAGAGGCTCTTTAGCTCACAGTTTTGGTGGCTAGAATCCCAAGATGGGGGTAGGTCTTCATCCTTTCAGCCTCTGGGTGGACCTCCTGGCAGAAGGCATCACAGTGGCAGGAGCACATTTGGAAGAGATCACATGGTGAGACAGGAAGTTAGATTTGGGGGCCAGAATTGCTTTTTATATAATAATCTTGCTCTTGAGAGAACTAACTCATGTTGTAAGACCAACATTAATCCCTCCCAACAGTGATGCCCATGACCTAATACTGTCTGCTAGGAACAGTTTCCTAAAGGTTCCATGTCTCAGCATTACCACAAACCATAGTCCCATGTCTACCATCTTTGACTTATTTTACTAATTCAACTCAATTTATTGAACATAAGTCATATCCTTGTCTGTCACAGACAAGGATCAAGGATAAGACACAGGCCCAGTAGATGTCAGATTTTTATGATTCAGACAGAACTCTGTGGAATTTTCTTGATGTTTATTCTTCTCTCCTTCCCATTGCCAACATTTGAACAGCAATCAATAGTAACTTTTCAGATTTTAGACTCTATTTTTTAGAGGTACTGGGATTTGAACTCAAGGCCTAATGCTTGTTAGGCAAGTGCTCTATCACTTGAGCCATGTTCCCAGCCCTTTTCTTTCTTTATTTTATTGGCTTTATTTTTTTTTCAGCTGGGGTCTCGTGTTTTGTCCAGGGCCCGCATGGCTCATGCATAGTTGGAAGCACTGCCTGGCACCTACATGCCTGGCTTGTTGGTTGAGATTGGGTCTTGCCCAGGCTGGCCTCAAAACACAATCCCTCCATCTCCACCTCCCAAGTACTTGGGATTACAGGTGTGAACCACTGTGCCCTGCCATCTTTATCTTTTTATGTCCTTATAATGACACATGTAACATATTGCTTTTTACAGCTACACAGACTTCTGGCACTTCCTCTGTAATTATTTTAATAAGTAAATATTTTATTTTCCCATTCCAGTATTAAGAGTGAAGAACTGTTCTCTATCACTACCATACTTCCTTACTCATTTAGAAAAATCACAAAACTCTATGTCAGATAGGCATTTCCCTGGTCACTCTTGTTTCCCTTTCTTATGAAAGCTCCGTAGGATCTTGCTTCTACCAGAGGTAAACTTGCAGTGACTCCAGGCTTAGCCAGGCACTGCACTGCTGGCCAAGTCTGTGTGCCATTGTTAGTGAACCACTTGATGGTTAGTGGGTCTCAGAATGTAAGCCTTATGAAATTCCAAAGTATATCTTGAGGATTCCCAACTCTTTAATTTGACATGTTAAAGATATTGACAGGGAAGTGATCATTTACTATGACAGTGTCTTCAAGAGAAGACAGTTATGTATTCATTTTCAGACTGCTGAGGTCTTTCTTCTAGCAAGGAACTCTAGCCACCCCATGCTGACACACATTCACTATATCTTACTCCAGTTCCTCTCATTTTCGTGAGGACTAACAACAAGCCTCTTACAGAGCAGACAATGTCTATAGGCTGGGGTTTGGGGAGCTCAGCCTGAGCCCTTTGTTTCTCATTGTGGCCCCTCCTGTTTCTCATCGCTGCCCCTCCTGTTTGTGGCTTGCCCTGAGGTGTTATACATGATGAGTTGACTTCCTTCCCTGAAGGTCAGCTGCAGGTCTTCAGGCCACTTTCCAGATCTGAATGCTCAGGGCTATAGTAGTAGCCCAAGGCACTCAGTTTAGAAAAAACAAGTCCTTGTTCATCTACCGCAGTACCCTGAAGGCACATCAGTAAGTTTAGGAGTTCACTTGTTGCTGTACCCTTTGATTGGAGTGGCTCATAATTGGGCTGTCTGTGTTCCATCCTGTTGGACAGTCCTAACTGTAGTCTTTCCCTTCCAGCGGTCTTGCGAGTGGCTGGCTCCTTACAGAAAAGCACAGAGGTGATGAAAGCCATGCAGAGTCTCGTGAAGATCCCAGAAATCCAGGCCACCATGCGGGAGCTGTCCAAAGAGATGATGAAGGTGACCTGGCTGGTGCTGCTGGCCCTTCTAATGCACTGATTATTGCGGGCTGGTGTCGAGAGTTCTTGCCTCCACAGGCCAAAGAATTGGCTTGTGAGGCAGCAGATTGACTTCGTGAGACAACAAGGTCGGCACACAAAGTAGGATTTATTAAAGAGAAAGGAAAAGCTGCCCCTAGAGACAGACAGGGAGCCCAGAAAATCAGTAGCTCCCTGTTATTTATGTGGGGGGGAGTTATTTGGTTCTTTTTCTTGGGGAGTAGAGTCAGAAGTCAGGGGTTGAGAGGTCTTTTAACATATCGGCAGGAACCCATACACAGTCCTGCAAAAGCCTCTGGTTATCAATCTTGTGGCATTTTGCTTCCCCAGGGGCCATGACTTATGAAACCGCATGTCCCTTTACAGAATATAGGGTTCACAGTGCTGTCATGGGGGATGGGGCACTGGCTCATTTTGTCTTCTTATGCCTCAGACCCAACAAGTTTCCCGTCTGAGATGAGCACCCAACTGCTGTTGGGGAAAAGGGGCAGTGTCTCATCTGGCTGCTTCCTGCTGACAGTGAGGTGGAGTGGGAGGGGAGGTGGAGGGGCACTCATCTCAGGGGTTGACCCATGTGGTCTCCAGGGAACTCCAATAGAACTGGACAGAGGGGTCATGCATCAGCAGAGGTGAGTATTCCTTAACTAAGAGCTGGAATTTTATCTTTTTTACCTGTCGAGATATAAACTTGGAAAGAGCATTTATTATACAAGGCCCAAACAGGAGTACCAGAAGAAGCATAAAGAGGGGACCAGCTCCACATGTTGTTCCAGAGGACCATGACTTGGCTAATTCCTGTCTCCTTTTTGTAATGTGTTCTCTTAATTGTTGAGTCAGGCCTCTGACCACCCCAGATTTGTTAGTATAAAAGCAACACTCTTCATCTAGGAAGAGGCATGTTCCGCCCTTTTCAGCAGTTAAAAGGTCAAGTGCATGCCTGTTTTGGAGCACTACTAATGCAAGTGAATCTACTTGGTCTTATAAAGCTATTAAAGATAGTATAACCCTCTCTATGTTATCAGAAAATTCTTTTAATAAGTTTTGATTAGTATGGATTGTCAAGGTAATGCCCCTGATGCCAGCACCTATTCCAGCGGTGTTCCCCGTGGCTACTAGTAGGGGAATGATTTGAATGGCCCTCTTTGATCGAGTATAGGCTAATAGAGGAATAGGGAGAGATTGGTTGTTAGGGATAACATTGATTTGTGGGGTTAGAAGGGCTGGAGTGCAGATTCCCCTTCAGTCAGGAGGCAGGCAAGCATAGGCTGTGGTTCCACAAACAAAATAAGTTCCAGGAAAGGGCAAACACTGAGGATGAAATGTTAGGTCAGTTGGCAGTGTTATTTTAACACAAAGCTCTTTAGGAATTTTCCCCAGTGGCCTCAACCCATGTAGGCTTTGGAGGCATTGGGGGGGGCTGGATGGGTCAGTTTTACCTTGGCAGTAATGGATCTTGTTAGGGAAAGGCCCAGTATTTTACCTGGCAAAGTTCCAAGTAAGTCCATGGTGGTAGCCAATACCTGTGAGAGACTTGGGGAGAGGCACAGCCAGCAGTTCTTGGCTAAAGAGGGATTTGTATAGTTTAGGAGATGATGGGTAGAATTAAGTACTCTGCATATCCAGGGGACTAAGTCATAAATCCTATTGGGCTGAGGAAGGCTTTCAAGCCAGTTGTTTGGGTTAGACACCCAGCAGATAGGGCCTGTCACCATAGGGCAAACTGGATCTGCATAACCCTAATAGCTTTTAGTTGTTAAATTTTTAATTGAATATTTTTTCCCATTTGTATAACAGGAAAGGACTCTGTTCTGTAACATCTTTGTGGCATATGGGGATAGACAGAGATGCAGGGGACACTGTGGCAGTGCTGGGTCTACAGGGGTTGGGGTTGGGTTATTGAGAGTACATGGAGGAAGAGGAACAGGGGCCAGAACCAAATGTCCAGGAGGCATGGCTGGATAACAGGTACAACAGCCCCAGCGTGGCCCCATTACGTAGGTTTGTCCTCTGTGGAGGCAGAAAGTGGGTCCTCGTTTGACACATAAATCAAATTGATTTCCCCAAGAGGAGGCCAGTATACTTTGCATCTACAAGGGGGGTAGGAATCTATTGTTACAGGGCAGAGTAAGGCAGATTATGAGAGTAAATAGAGCATGAGGAACAGGGCACACAGTATAAGGTGTCTGCCACTTAAGGCCAATCGCTGGAGCTGTGTCCATTCCGGGAGAGGTTGCTCACAAACCACAACTCAAGATGTAAACAACCCACAAAAGAGAGAATATAAGCTATGTGTCTGGTGTGGTTCTTTTGAAGAGGTATTTGAGGTCTTTCACTGGCTTACAGGAGTAGGCTAGTGGAGATGAGTGTGGTTTTGGGTTGGGCCCATCAGGCCTCGGTATCCAACGTTTGGCTCAGGAGATGTGAACCCAGGAATCCAGTCCAGCAACCTTAATTCCTGTGGGGGGTAGATAATAAGACCAGGTATGGCCCCTCCCAAGGAGCTTCAGAGAGGCCACAAGGGGCATGAGGAAGTTTAACTAAGACCATATTGCCTGGGCAAAATGGTGGGGAAGAGTCTCCCCTTAGCTCATCTCGTCTCAGCTCAGAAAGAATCTGTTGGAATTTGGCTAACTAGGTGGTGTGGAACACCAATTGACAGTCTTGGTGTCTAGGAGGAGATCATTTCAAAGAAATGGTCTTCCATATAGTGCCTCAAATGGTGTCAGACCCATTGAGTTTGGGGTATTTCTGAGTCGGGTCAGGGCCAGTGGTAGCAGCCTTGTCCAGGGGAGGTGAGTTTCTTGAGTCAACTTAGACAAATGTCTCATAAGCAGTCCATTAGCCTGTTCCACCTTACCAGAGGATTGGGGTCTCCAGGCACAGTGGAGGTGGTATTTGAGTCTCAAAGCCTTAGAGATCCCCTGGGTGACTTTGGCTCAGAAGGCTGGCCCATTGTCACTCTGGAGAGCCCGGGGAAGTCCAGATCTAGGGATGATCTCATTAATTAGAACCTTAATTATCTCCCAGAAAAACAGGGAATGCTTCTACCCATCCAGTAAATTTTATATCCCCTGATAATATTTTGGAGGGTATCTTTGAGTTTTATCCCCCTCAAATAATTGACTAGCTAGCTACTTTGTGGAAGAAATACAGCTTGTCCTCAGGAGTTATCCACCATCCCCTATGGTCAAGGCAATACCCCTGCTCAGAGGCCTGTTGGAGTTCAGTGGGTGAGTATTGAGTACGATCAGGGGGAGGGGGAGGAGGGAGAAGGAAGATGTTCCTATAGAAGGGAGGTTTGAACATAAGGTTTTTGGGCAGCCTCTTTTGCTGCCATGTAAGCTCTATTGTTTCCTTCTGTTATTTCATCCCCAGATCGTTGATGCCCAGGGCAATGGATTACTGCCACCTGCTTTGGGAATAGGGCTGCCTCTGGGAGGTCTAGGATTGCTCAAAAGTGTTTAACAGGAGATCCTGTTGTAGTTAGTAATCCTCATTTTTTCCAAAGAGCCGAATTGGCATGAAGGACCAGGAAGGCATACTTAGAGTCTGTATAGATACTGGCACTTTTTCCCTGAGATAGTTGTAATGCCTTGGTGAGAGCTATCAACTCAGCCATTTGGGCACTAGTGGAAGGACACAGGGCCTCAGTCCATAGGATCTGAGTAAGAGATGCCACAGCTGCCCCTGCCCATCTAATTCCCTCTTGGACTGATGAGTTCCCATCCATGAAGAGGGTGAGGTCTGGATCTGGAAGTGACTGATCAAGGAGGTCAGGCCTAGCCGAATAGCATTCAGCTAGTACATCCTCACTAGTGTGTAATTGGGCCCTTCTCTGTGGCGAGAAGGGATGCCAGATTTAAAGCTGAACACACTCAGAGGCTTATATCTGGGCACTATAAGAGCTGAGCCTGGTATTTGAGCAGTGTGTTATCTGATAGCCATAGACCCCCTTTTGAGGTTAGGAGTCTTTCCAGATCATGAGGAGTGTATATGATCAGGGGCCAGCCAAGAATTAGTTTTCGGGCTTCTGGGATTAAAAGACAGACTGCTGCCAGCACTCTTAAGCATCCAGGCCATCCCTTAGCTACATTGTCTCTTTCCTTGCTCAGATATCCCACTGGCTCTGAGGGTGAGCCCTTGAAGCTGAGTGAGTACCCCAAGGCATAGGCCTCCCTTTTCATATACATATAGCTGGAAACGGTCCTGAGTAGGCAAGCTCAAGGTCAGAGCTGATTGGAGTGCCTGTTTGAGAGTTTGGAAAGCCTTTTTGCTCTCCAGGTCCCACTCAAGACAGGACTGAGCCTGTTCAGATGCCACTATAAGGGCCTGGCTAAGTCTGCATATCCCAGAATCCAAATACAACAGAACCCGGTGACCCCACAAAGGCTTGCAGCTGGTGCAAGGTCTGGGGCAAGGGATACCCCAAAATTGGCTTAATCCATTCAGGACTTAAGGAACAGTTTTGCCTCTCCAGGATCATGCCAAGGTAGGTAACCCGAAGAAGGCATAGTTGGACTTTTTCTCTCGAGACCTTGTAGCCTCAAGAGGCCAAAAAGTTTAGAAGGGATTCAGTTGCTCTGGAAACAAGAGGCTCAGTGATCCACGCAAGAGTAGGGTGACCAATCCAGTGTTGTCAATCCAGTAAGTCTTTGGTTAGGGCTTTCCCAAAAAGGTGGGGGCTGTCTCTGAAGCAACACTATCCCTGTCAGCTGTTGTGAGGGATTGGTGGGGTCCTCAAAGGCAAACAAGGGCTGGCTATAAGGATGTAAAGGAATGCTGAAGAAGGCATCCTTTAGATCTAGCACAGAGTAGTATTGACCTTCTGGGAGTATCTGGGCCAATCAAGTGTAGGGGTTGGAGACAATCAGATGAAGGGGAACGACAGCCTCATTAATGAGTCGGAGGTCCTGAACCAACCTCCATTTATTTGGCCCCTTATAGATAGCGAGAATAGGAGTGTTATAGAGGCTTGAGCATTCCACTAAAAGTCCCTGCTGTTTTAGGGAGTTAATAATGGGCAATATGCTCTGTCACCCTTCAGGCTTTAGGGGATATTGCTTTTGATGGGGGAACTGTAGGGGGTCTTTTAGTTTTATTTGTACAGGAAGAGCAATTTTTGCTTGACCCAAAAAGGTGTACCATCAGTCCAAACTGTGGGATCTACCTGTTCTTCAATGAAGGGGAAACAGAAGTATTCCCCAGGGGGAGGTAGAATTTGGACTTTAAGTTGGGACAATAAGTTTCACCTCAGCCAGATTATTGGAGTTTCAGGGACCATGAAGAAAGAGTGACAGAAGTGTAGGTTCCCCCAGGAGCAGGCCAGTGGCCGGGTGAAATAACACTCAGGAGGCTGGCCAGATATGCCCCAAGTGACTATTTTATCCTTGGGCCTGGGACCTGGAGAGAAAGGGAGGACAGAGAAGCAGGCTCCACTATCCAGGAGGAAAATGACCTTTTGCTTCTCTATCACGATGGTAAGCCGAGGCTCCTCAGTTTTGGTATCAAGGAGTGGAGCCTGGACAGGAGGTCCCGGGACCCTGGCACCCCACCTTCTTAAGTGGGGTTACTTAGACCTCCAATGGTTGCCCTTACATACGGGGAATGGTCCTGGAGGGTCCCGGGCTATCTCCTGGACTACCTCCCTCTTTGACACTCTATGGAAGTGTCCTTCCTGTCTGCATTGGTAGCATGTCCTGGGAGGGGACTCCATCAGGTGGGCAACTCCCTGAGTGCTGCAGTGATAAGATCCTGGTGTTTTTTATCCTTATCTCTCTTTTTAGTTAGGTCCAGGTTGTAATACGCTGGGGTGGCAAGGTGCACCAGTTGGCCCAAAGATTTTTCTCCTTTGGCTACCAACTTTTGAAGTTTGCTATGGATGTCAGGTGTTGACTGAGTCAAAAATTCATCCTTGAGAACCTCCCCCACCTGTGACTCTGGGTCCACAGTGGTATGTTTTTGAATTGCGTCCTTAAGATGCTGTAAAAAGGCAGAGGGAGATTCATCAGGGCCCTGTTGTGCAGTAGTCACTTGGGAATAGTTTACTGGCTTGACCTTGGCCCTTTTTAGTCCCTCCACTACTAGGTAGACAAAGTGATGCCTCTTCCATTTGTCCCTCAGGTTGTTTGGGTCCCAGCGAGGGTCTGCTTGGGGAACTGCTTGTACCCCTGTTGGTAGCTGGGGATCTCTGTTCTCTCATTCCCTGGGGCTGGGCACATAGGGGCCCATTGGAAGTAGAAATCATCACCCTTTTGGGTGGCCTGGGCCAAAACTCGCTGCTTTTCAAGGGAGGTAAGGGTTTGGTCCAGTAAAAGCATGTCATCCTTCCAGGCCACATCATAGGTTTGGATTATGGTGATAAAGGCTAGATGTATTGATCAGGATTGTCTGTATAGTTGCCTAGGTCCTTTTTCATCTGTTTTAGGTCTGACAGTTAGAAGGAAACATAGATCTTACCTCTCCCCGCCACTCCGTTACAAGGGATAGCACCCATGTGGAGGCCTAGGATAGCTAGGTGGCAGGGGAGGGGCTGTGGTTGTTAATTTGGGAGGATCTTTTGATCCTGCATTTTGGTTCTGGGGTGTTTACAAGGGTTTTGGCCATGAGTTTCCTTAGAGGTCTGGGGGCCACAGACCATAGCCATGATCCAGTTGTCCAAATGGCACTTGTTGAACCATTCTGGATGGTCTCGGAGAAAAAGAAAAGCTGGGCATAGAGAATTTCAGTCCATTTTTCCTCCCTTCTACAGAAAAGAGCTAATTGTAGGATGGTATTATAATGTATAGAGCTCTCAGGAGGCCCACCTCTCTTGATCCCCCAAAGGCTTATTGGGCCATGCCTCACTACAGAGAAAGGTGAGGGTCGTTGTCTAAAGGTTGTCAGAGTCTAGGTCCTTCCAGTGTTTCAACAGGCAAGCCACTGGGGATTTTTCAGGCACTGAGGCCAGAAGACTGGAAGGAGCAGGTCCCATCTATAAGGCCAAAGAACTCACAGTCAGAGTCTCCCCTTTATTGGCGTCCCAATGGGGCCTGACTGAACGACAGTGAGCATCCCCACAACATTGTGACTCCCTTCTGCCGCCCATGGCTAGGACCAAAGGAAATAAAACTGTGACTCAGATTATAGCCACCCTACTGAAGCCACTAACTGATGAGGTGCCTTGTCTCCAATATCCCAAGCATTTGAGACACTTCCACCAAAAGAAGCAAGCCAGTTCAAATAGGACCCTATGAATAAATGGACTGATAACCACCATTAAGGCTCTGTACATGAGGGGAGAGAGCTGATAACGTGTCTTTTCTCTGGGGACATATAGTCCTGGAGGGCCCCAAAAGGGAATGTTATACTTAAAAAGGGTGAAAGGGGGGAGTGCCCCTCTTCCTCCCAAGAGAATTTTCCCAGATAAGCCCACAGCAAAGGCCGGGCCACCATGGTGATGCCAAATTCCCTAGGCTCTTCCCTAATCATCACACAATCATGACCCTTGAGCCAGGAAAGGTGGTACAGTAAATGCCAGAGGCAGTCAAAGAGGTCATAAAAAGACAGCATAGTCCCCATGGGAAGGTAGGGTCACAGTAAGGACAGGCTTGGGGAGGGAGTGGGGGACAGAGATCACTTAGGAAGGTGTGAGAGGACTGAGGGAGTGTCTGTTCCCAAAGGTCTAGGAAGAATGTTCGCCACCTCTGGTGAGGACAGAAGGGGCGACCTGGTATCCTAGGTGAAGAAGGGGGAACAGAGCTGAGACACACGATACATGCTTGAGGGATTAACAATTAGGTGTGTTTTCAGGGTGCTCCCACTAAGTGGTACTGAAACACCGTAAACCACATAAAATCTCCACTCTCCGGTTGTTGCCTTCAGCAGAAGGGGGTACTGACAGGTGCCGAAACCAAACAGGCCTCCTCCAGTGGAGCATAAGGCATATGCAAATCAACCCCAGGCTCGGTCTTGACTCACAGGGAGGGAGCAAAGAGCACCCCCAGAGCCGGACTTGCCATGGGGCCAAAGATGGCTAGGAGCTGTTGATCCAATACTGTGATGGGAAAGTCCTTCCGGAAGACATGAAGAGAGAGAGAGATAGGAGGAGTGGCACAGGGATGTCTGCTTTTGGCTAGTCCTCAGCAGGGGGTTTCCCTCAGGAGGAGTATCCAGCAGGGTGCTGGAGGCTCATGATTGCACCTTAGGCAAACTCCTGTTAGTTTGGCACTTGGTTGTACCAACCTTGATCCAGGAGAGGTTTCCATTCGTGGTCACCAGAAATGTTGAGGTCTGGTGTCTAGAGTTCTTGCCTCCCACAGGCCAAAGAATTGGCTCGTGAGGCAGCAGATTGACTCATGAGACAACAAGGTCTGCATACAAAGTAGTATTTATTAGAAAGGAAAAGCGGCCCCTAGAGATGGACAGGGAGCCCGGAAAATCACTAGCTCCCTATTGTTTCCATAGGGTTTTTGTTATTGTTGTTCTTTCTGTTGGAGAGTAGAGTCAGGAGTTGAGTGGAGTGGTCTTTTAACATGTCTCTGCAGGAACATATACACAGTCCTGTGAAAGCCTCTTGTTTATTGGCCTTGCAGCATTTTGAGGCATCCCCAGGGGGCCATGACTTGTGAAACCACATGTCCCTTTGCAGGATGTAGGGCTCACAGTGCTCTAATGGGGGATAGGGGCACTGGCTTATTTTGTCTTCTGATCCCCCAGCCCTAACATGATAATTGCTCTCAGCAAGTAGCAGGGGCTAGAGATGGGATGGGTAGGAATGGAGAGACTGTGGCTGCTACACAAGATGGTTTTGAGGACAGAGGAGCAGCTGTTAACCCTGGTTGAAACCATCTGAGCCAATTACAGCAGAGGCTGGATCAGGTTGCCAGGTGTCCCTCAGAAGTAAAAGTATACCCAGAGATCTAGAAAAGATAGGATACCCAAAGAGCAACCATTTAGAGTTCAAGGAGATAGGGTTTGCAAGCCCCAACATGAGCAAAGAGATGAAGAAACCTTGGTTGCACATCTGCTCCAGGGGGAGGTGGTAAAGCTGGCAAGTGGTTGCCACAGACCAGGGATTGGCAATGTGATCTCTAAAATGACAGGTAATAGTAAATACATTTTATGCTTTTGGAGCCATGTGCCTGTTGTAGCTACTCAAAAGTATCCACAGATAATATTTAAACAAGTGAACGTGACCACGAGCCAATAAAACTTTATTTACAAAAACAGGCAGTAGGTCAAATTTGGCCTTCAGGGTGTAGTTGCTGACCTGTTTTTAAATTTTCTGAAAAAAACGGAAAAAATGAGAACCAACTAGAAAACATACCTGCCATCCTCAGGACAAGGTGTGCAAGCAGCTATAACTAGTAGCCTCCAGATGGGGACAGGAGTAAGGAAGCCCTTGCTACTGGGCTGCTGCAGCCAGTGGCTCATTCTACATTTTGTCCCGTCCAGTTCTCCCAGCCACTCTATAACAGGAGGTATTTTTACCTCCTTTTTACAAAGAAGGAACCTGGAACTCTTAGCTCTCAGATAACTTACCCGAGGTCACCTGGACCATAAGGGAAGAACTGGAGCATAGGCTTGTCTGACCTTAGCACCTGAACTGCCACCTTGAGCAGGTGCCTTTTTACGCTTTTGTTCTGCAGCCTAATAACCAACACCTCAAATTCTTATGCATAGAAATCTTTCTCCTCCTCCCAGGGAGTTCCATTTGTGAACTTGAACCAGATTGGAGTATGGGGTATGGGAAAGAGGCTGGAGAAGAAAAGTGTACAAAGCCCAGGAAATGAGAAATACTTGGGCAGTAGCAGTCAGGAGGGAATGGGTCAGGAGAGTGTGTCCTTTAAAGTGGTGTGTACCTATTTTGCTGACTATCCATGTAGAATGAGGTAACAGGGTAATTCTTGGGGTGACTTCAGTCCTGCTCATTTTAACTCATTATATTCACCAAGATCTGAGGGAGTTGGGTTTTTTTTAATCTGGAATCTTTTTCACAACAGTTTCTGAATACTAAAATAATAAAGGTTTGAAGGAACGGTTGCATCTAGTTACATTTACTGCATGCATCTAATGATACACCCCAGGTACATACTGAAGCCTCATGTGGGGGCCCAGCTCCTAATGGTAGGGACATTATATTTTTTTAATCATATCATTATTGTACTGGGGGTACATTGTGACATTTACAAAGGTTCTCACAATATATCATAGTTAAATTCACCCCTTCCATCAAAGGACATGACCTTGGGTCATTGCATTTATCCTCAGGGCCTGGCCTATGTGGCCAGGAGTCTGATGAATGGTTGCTGATTGAATGAATAAATAAGTGAACTTCTTCTTCCAGACTGTGAAGAGCTATTTACAGTGTGGATTCTCTTAGGCTTTTTGAGCTTCCTTTTTAATTTCTTAATTATGAGATAACCCAAGCTGGCCTCACACTTGCAGCCCTCTGGTTGAGTGGTTCAATTGGTAGAGCACCTGCCTAGCAAAGGTGAGGCTCTGAGTTCAAACCCCAATATTTAAAAAAAAAAAAAAAGCCAACTGCTGTTTATGGAATGGTAGCCCTTGCACTAAGATGACTTCCATTACCCTAGGACTCCACCTTGTTGACCATGAATTTGTTTGCTCATTTTGGTTGGGAAAGGGACTGAGATTGAGCAGACTACGATACCAGTTAGATTCATGTAACTTAACAGACTTCAGACTTCAGGAAGGATAAACCTGATACCATTAGCATAGTTAGAATTGCACTCCTGTGGGAACCAGGGCCAGAGCTTTTACATGTGACGTTTTGCTCCTTGAATGACCACAACATCAAGATAAAAAGCAGGGAGCTCAGCTCTTTCAAGTTGCAAAGCCATCAAGATTTTCCATTTCTGGCAGCTTCTCAGAATAATGAATCCATGCCTTCCCCTCTGCCCTCCACCATAGCCACACAGCCCCTCAGCCCATTCCTACCTCTTCTACTCAGTGATGTCTTTGCCCCTCCCCCGCTTTTTTTTTTTTAAGAAACAAAACTTTATTGTCCAATAGTTGTGGAGGCTAGAATCCAAAATCAAGGCCTGGGCAGGGTTGGTTCCTTCTGAAAGCTGTGAGGATAATCTGTTCCATGCCTGTCCTCTAGCTTCTGGTGGTTTACTGGCGATCTTCGGTGTGCCTTGGCTTATACACGCACCACCTTAATTTCTGCCATCATTTTCATGTGGTGTTCTCTGTGTGGGTGTTGTGTCTCTGTGTCCAAATGTGTCTGTTTTGTAAGGACCCGAGTCATATTAAGTTAGAGCCCATCCTAACAACTTCATCCTTTTTTTTAATTGTTTTATTATTCATATGTGCATACAATGCTTGGGTCATGTCTCCCCCCTGCCCCCACCCCCTCCCTTACCACCCACTCCAACCCCTCCCTCTCCTCCCCACCCCCTCAATGCCCGGCAGACACTATTTTGCCTTTATCTCTAATTTTGTTGAAGACAGAGTATAAGCAATAATAGGAAGGAACAAGGGTTTTGCTAGTTGAGATAAGGATAGCTATACAGGGAGTTGACTCACATTAATTTCCTGTGCATGTGTGTTACCTTCTAGGTTAATTCTTTTTGATCTAAACTTTTCTCTAGTTCCTGGTCCCCTTCTCCTATTGGCCTCAGTTGCTTTTAAGGTATCTGCTTTAGTTTCTCTGCATTAAGGGCAACAAATGCTAGCTAATTTTTTAGGTGTCTTACCTATCCTCACCCCTCCCTTGTGTGCTCTTGCTTTTATCATGTGCTTAAAGTCCAATCCCCTTGTTGTGATTGCCCTTGATCTAATGTCCGCATATGAGGGAGAACATACGATTTTTGGTCTTTTGGGCAGGCTAACCTCACTCAGAATGATGTTCTCCGATTCCATCCATTTACCAGCGAATGATAACATTTCATTCTTCTTCATGGCTGCATAAAATTCCATTGTGTATAGATATCACATTTTCTTAATCCATTCGTCAGTGGTGGGGCATCTTGGCTGTTTCCATAACTTGGCTATTGTGAATAGTGCTGCAATAAACATGCGTGTGCAGGTGCCTCTGGAGTAACCTGTGTCACATTCTTTTGGGTAGATCCCCAAGAGTGGTATTGCTGGATCAAATGGTAGATCAATGTTTAGCTTTTTAAGTAGCCTCCAAATTTTTTTCCAGAGTGGTTGTACTAGTTTACATTCCCACCAGCAGTGTAAGAGGGTTCCTTTTTCCCCGCATCCTCGCCAACACCTGTTGTTCGTGGTGTTACTAATGATGGCTATTCTAACAGGGGTGAGATGGAATCTTAGTGTGGTTTTAATTTGCATTTCCTTTATTGCTAGAGATGGTGAGCATTTTTTGTGTTTTTTGGCCCATTTGAATTTCTTCTTTTGAGAAAGTTCTGTTTAGTTCACTTGCCCATTTCTTTATTGGTTCATTAGTTTTAGGAGAATTTAGTTTTTTAAGTTCCCTATATATTCTGGTTATCAGTCCTTTGTCTGATGTGTAGCTGGCAAATATTTTCTCCCACTCTGTGGTTGGTCTCTTCAGTTTAGAGACTATTTCTTTTGATGAACAGAAGCTTTTTAGCTTTATGAGGTCCCATTTATCTATGCTATCTCTTAGTTGCTGTGCTGCTGGGGTTCCGTTGAGAAAGTTCTTACCTATACCTACTAACTCCAGAGTATTTCCTACTCTTTCCTGTATCAACTTTAGAGTTTGGGGTCTGATATTAAGATCCTTGATCCATTTTGAGTTAATATTGGTATAGGGTGATATACATGGATCTAGTTTCAGTTTTTTGCAGACTGCTAACCAGTTTTCCCAGCAGTTTTTGTTGAAGAGGCTGCTTTTTCTCCATCGTATATTTTTAGTGCCTTTGTCAAAGACAAGTTGGTTATAGTTGTGTGGCTTCATATCTGGGTCCTCTATTCTGTTCCACTGGTCTTCATGTCTGTTTTTGTGCCAGTACCATGCTGTTTTTATTGTTATTGCTTTGTAATATAGTTTGAAGTCAGGTATTGTGATACCTCCTGCATTGTTCTTTTGACTGAGTATTGCCTTGGCTATTCGTGGCCTCTTGTGTTTCCATATAAATTTAACGGTAGATTTTTTGATCTCTTTAATGAATGTCATTGGAATTTTGATGGGAATTGCATTAAAACATGTAGATTACTTTTGAGAGTATCGACATTTTTACTATGTTGATTCTACCAATCCATGAGCATGGGAGATCTCTCCACTTTCTATAGTCTTCCTCAATCTCTTTCTTCAGAAGTGTATAGTTTTCCTTGTAGAGGTCTTTCACATCTTTTGTTAGGTTTACACCTAGGTATTTGATTTTGTTTGAGGCTATTGTAAATGGAATTGTTTTCATACATTCTTTTTCAGTTTGTTCATTATGTGTATAGAAATGCTAACGATTTTTCTATGTTGATTTTATATCCTGCTACCTTGCTGTAGCTATTGATGATGTCTAGAAGCTTCTGAGTAGAGTTTTTTGGGTCTTTAAGGTATAGGATCATGTCGTCTGCAAACAGGGATATTTTGACAGTTTCTTTACCTATTTGTTTTCCTTTTATTCCTTCTTCTTGCCTAATTGCTCTGGCTAGGAATTCCAGTACTATGTTGAATAGGAGTGGAGATAGTGGGCATCCTTGTCTAGTTCCTGATTTTAGAGGGAATGGTTTCAGTTTTTCTCCGTTAAGTATAATGTTGGCTGTAGGTTTGTCATATATGGCTTTTATGATCTATCAAAGGCTTTTTCTGCATCTATTGAGATGATCAAGTGGTTTTTGTCTTTGCTTCTGTTAATGTGGTTTATTACGTTTACTGATTTTCGTATGTTGAACCACCCCTGCATCCCTGGGATGAAGCCTACTTGGTCGTGGTGAATGATCTTTTTGATGTGTTGAATTCGGTTTGCCGTTATTTTGTTGAGGATTTTTGCGTCAGTGTTCATTAAGGAGATTGGCCTATAGTTCTCCTTTTTGGAGGTGTCTTTGCCTGGTTTTGGGATAAGTGTAATACTCTTGGCCCCCTTTTTGACATTGGAGGGTGTTGTTCTGACCATTGCTTTCAATCACAAAGAACACTTAGTAGCCTCATCTGGATATTGGGAAGATGGCAGAACCTGGCTGTGTTGGGCCAGTGGTGGACAGTCATTTGCCTGTGCCCTGCAGTGGTACCTTTCCTACCTCCTGCACAAAGGAGGCTGATCGACTGACCAATGAAGGCTACCAGGCACAGGCAGCCAGTAAAGTGTCTGGCTTTGCCTTGTTAGGTCCAGAACACTGTTACATTCTCCTAAGCATGGAGATCAGGCTTCGGAAATTTGATTGATCCTTACAGACCCACCAGATTTTAACTCTGGACCAACAGCTGCAGTGTTCTTCAGGACTTTTCTGGCCTTGTCACAGTGTCTCCTATGGCTCCAACTAATTTTCATACCATGTTTTACCCCTGCATTCACAGATTGTATTTGCAGTGTTAGCACAGATGCTTCCCAAAACAGCTCAGGGTATATGCTTACCTGTCAGCAGGTTGGTTCCTAAGTGCTACCATTACAGTTGGTGTTACTCTGGAATGCTGCTGATAGCCAGTAGTGATCCTCCTCAACTATGGCACTAAGTTTGGAGGCCATTTCCCTTTAGGTAATTGTCTTTCTGCTGACAGGACAGTGAAGGGGGTGCTGTTTCTCATGCTCCCTTCCTTGCTGGAGTGAGGTTTTTCTCTCCTTGGTTATTACTGGATCTAACTGGGCTTAATTGGGGGCAACTAGAGATTTTAGAAAAGACACAGGATAGACAGACAGAAAGTTGGGGTCAGGTGTGTTGTACGCTCGGCTTTTGTGTTATATGCTCAGCTGGAGACACAAAACCCTCATTGCTTCTTTTCTCTATCTTGATTCTTTAAGGCCTTATTCCCCACAGTTCTTTAAAACCTTGCTTAAAACCTCTTTCCTTAGGCTCCCACTGTTTGCTCCTAGCTTATCTTTAGCTTAATCCCTCTTAAAGTCTTTTTCCCCCCAGGCTTGCACTGTCTCATCTCTCTTTAGCTCTCTCAAAGCCTTGGTGTTCAAACTTGCATACCAGCAGCCACTGATAAAAACTGCACATACATAACTCTTAAGGTCTCTGTCCTTAGACTTGCACTGTGCACTGTCCCATGTTCTCTTTGGCCTTTCTTTAGTTTTAGCTTTCCTGAGGCCTGCGTCTGAAGTTCTTTCTCAGCTTTCTTTCTGAAGCCTGTGTTAAAATTTTCGGTGCAGACTTTCTATCAACCCCTCTTTAGCATTTTCCCTTTAACAATTCTTTTCCTTTCAGCAATTTTTCCCTTCAATAATTATTTTCCCTTCCAAAAGCTTCCCACACCAAAAGGCCCAAAATAAAGCCCCAAAAAACAAAAGCCCCTCTTCCTCCTTCAGGGGTCTTTTATAGCAGCAAACAGGGTGGAGCAATGGGGAGGGGCGTGACATTGTAACAGGAGAAACCTGTGTTCCTGGTTCTCTGAACACTAGGAGATGCAGCTGTTCTGCCTTTCCCTGTTTCATGCTGGGGCTGTGCCTACAGGTAAAAGCAATTAACTTCGTCTCGCCTTGCTTGTGTCCAGTTCTCAAAGGCTTTAATCTGCTCCCCACAGGACAGTGAGTGTTTCCTTTGCCAACTGTCTTTAGTGTCTCCTCTGAAAGGTAGACTACACTTACTAGAGCTTTTTCTGGATGGTTTATAGACTTGTCTGGTGAAAGAGATTTAACAGTCAAGGGAAGTGACATGTTTCTTCTGTGTTTAGGCTGGGATCATAGAAGAGATGTTAGAGGACACTTTCGAAAGCATGGATGATCAAGAAGAAATGGAAGAAGAAGCAGAAATGGAAATTGACAAAATCTTGTTTGAAATTACAGCAGGTATGACCCTGACATTCATCCTCTTTCTCTCCTCCTTTTATAGCCCTCTTCTTGCAGTCACTCAATTAGCTGGTAGCTTTATTCTCTACTAGCTAATGTAGCTACTTTTGGAATGGCCATCTACTTTTCTTTTTTTTTTTAGTGGATGCAAGTTTTTTCTTGGGGAATAAACACACTATAACCATCTTTAATGAAGCAGGTTTTTTTAATTTCTAGAGTTTTCATAATGATAAGAGGAGATATTACTCATACACTGCTCTTGGGAATTTAAGTTGGTACAGGCTTTCTTGAAAGCAGTTTGGTAGTAGCTGTCAAAGCTCTTGCCCTAGCTTGTTGGCTATTAGCAGTTCATTTTTGTGAAATAATTAAGAGCATGCAGAAAGACTTAACTCTAGGAGGTCTGGAGTAGCATCATTTATAATGTTGAATAGTTCAAAACAGCTAAATGCCTAATACTGAAACATTGGTTGAGTCCATTGTGTTATGCCTTTTTTAGTGGAATACTGTATAGCTGATCTACAAATACATTCATTGACATAGATGTTCACAATGTGAAAAAAAGCCTTATTGAGAGATAAACTTTTGTGTAAAAAGTACATATAGAAAAAGTCCAGAAGATGAATAAATAAAAATAGTAGTTATCTCTAATAGTTAATGAATTTTTAAACTTTTATTTGGGAGGAGGTGCAGTCTTATGTTTACATTTAATTTTTATTTGTTCATTTGTTTTAAGTTAATGGAACAAAGAATAGTTATTCTAAAAAAACATTTTGTAAAGATATTGAAACAATTTAGTTTTGGGGTTTTTTTTTTTGTGTCTTTTGTTTTGTCTTGGTTTCTGCTGTTGTTTGAGACTGGGTCTTGCTATGTAACCCAGGCTGGCCTCGAACTCAGCAATTTTCCTGCCTCAGCCTCCTGAGAGCTGAGATGACAATTTAGTTTTATTCAGAGAAATTTTAAATTAAATATTTTAATTTTTTGGTAACATTTGAGAATTTAAGAACCTCAGAATCAAGAGCTGTTTCTTTTTGTTTGAGATGGGATCTCACCATATTGCCCAGGTTGGCTCTGAACTTAAAAAGGCTCAAGCAAGCCTTCTGGTATTCACGCAATCCTTTTGGCCCTGCTGCCCCTGCGTCTTGAGAAGCTGGGACTACATACACATGCCACCAGGTCCAGCAGAACCAAGATTCTTAAAATCAAAGGCCTAACAATTATTACGACTTTGAGACAGATGTGGTGGCACATCTATAGTCCCAGTTATTTGGGGAACTGATATGATCACTTGTGCCCAGGAGTTCTAGACCAGCCTGGGCAACATAGCAAGGTCCCGACTCAGAAAAAGTTATTGTGACTGTCATCATGACAAGTTCCTGTGCACATATTTATCATAGTAAGCAAAACCCTACCCAAAACAGCTTGTTCAGTGCCTTTCTCTGTGTCTTGTCATATTGGTCCGGGAATGAGAGGTAGGGAAGATTGAAAGGCTACTTCCTTAAATCAGTAGATTGTTAATCTACTCACTTTCTTTTCAGGGGCCTTGGGCAAAGCACCCAGTAAAGTGACAGACGCCCTTCCTGAGACTGAACCTGTAGGAGCAATGGCTGCTTCAGAAGATGAAGAGGAAGAGGAGGCCCTGGAGGCCATGCAGTCCCGGTTGGCCACACTCCGCAGCTAGGGCTGCATAGCTTGGCCTGCAGGCTCTTCCCATGGTCCTTTGGCCGGTGTACACACACCTCTGAAGAGCCGCCATTTCATATTTTTCTTGCACTACACCTCTGTCGTGAGGCACTGCATTTGGAGAGGGTTCTGTGCTAGTATCTCTTCATTCTCTGCAGAGGTTTTGGGATCTCCAGGGGATTGTTCTTTAAAAGTGGTGTTATTAAATGCATCATTTCCAGGAATATAAACAGCAGAAGTATCTTACTGGGGTGGGGGTCAAAGAAATCCATTTCTCATAAAGCTGTTCTTAAAGTTGATTGCCTGAATTTAAGGACTCTACTTTTTTTGCGTGTAAAACACTATAAAAGTGAACTTTAATAAATTTCTGCTTAAGTCTTGGTCCCATTGTAGATTGTCATGTACAGTGAACTCTCAAGCATTGCTCTCCCAGATTGTGTCACATGTTAGCCTTGGAAAGAGAGGAGGTGCTGTAGCTGAGCCCAGGGAACGTGGAAGCTCAGCAGAAGTGGCCTCTGCTCCTGGATGCTGTTTCCAGCCTTCACAGATGTGTGGTAGCCACTCATCTGCATTGTCATCTTCTTAACCAAAAGAATGCCTGGGAATTGTGCCCCTTATCCTGTTGGCCGGATGGCCATAGTCTTTGCAGCCTTCATCCCTTCCTTCCTATTGCACATTGAATGCAGAATAGACATCCTGTCCCTGCCTGTCTCTGCTTTGAGCTGGTTGTCTTGGGCATTGGAACATGGGCCTAACCATGAGCACCTTCTCAAAACCAGGACTGATTTTGAGAGGCAAGGTGTGGTCATGCATCGTAACCAGTTCTCGCACCCCTGGGACGTTCTTTAGATACACATAGAAATACAAAGTGCTACTGTGGATTTAGGAATAGTTCTGCAATAGCACTTCATATTTGTATGCGTCTGAAGGTTTACAACACTCCCTCACATAGGCGATTTCATGTTAGTCTTCACAGATGACGAAAACTGCCCAGCTTGCTGAAGGGACATACCTGAAATCATAGTCAGGAAGTGACAGATCCCTCTGGTCCAAGTCCTGTGTGCCCTGAACTAGCTGGGCAGGAGAAAAGCCCAGCCACTGTCTATCGGGTTGGCTTTTGTAGATTGGGTGGAGAAATGCTGATGTCGTGTGTTCTGAAGTGGTGTGCTTCTTGTCTCATCATCCAAAACATCAGTCAGTCCTGAGTCCACAGCATGTTCTGATCACTCTTGATTTCATCTTCAGGGTATACTTGTTTTTGTTTTTAAATAAGCTAATTTTTTTTAGCAGTTTTAGGCTCACTGGAGAAATGAGCAGAAAGTACAGATTTCCCACTTAACCCCTTGTCCTGCACGTGCATAAATCCCACTGTCGGCACCTCACACCAGAGCAAAAGATGGTTACAACTGATGAATCTATAGCCACACATCATGGCCTCCCACAGTCCATGGTATACATTAGGACTCACTCTTGGTGTACATTCTGTGGTGTGGACAAATGATGGATAGTGACATAGATCACTTTTTCATCCCTTCCTCCCCCTGGCAACCACCGGCCTTTTTTGTCTCCATGTTTTTTCCTTTTGTAGAATGTCATACAGTTGTAATCATACAGTAGTTAGCACTTTCAGAGTGCCTTCTTTCACTTAGTTTCACCATGTCTCACAAACTATCCTCAAACTTGTGATCCTCCTGCCTTACCCTCCTGAATGCTGAGGTTACAGGCGTGTGTCACCATGCCTGGCTTTTTCTTGTTTTTTGAAAAAAGCTATTGCTGCGTAGCCCAGGCTGACCATGACCTCATGACCCTGCTTCCTCAGCCTGCAGAGTACTGAATTGCATGTGTGCACCACCACACCTGACTTGATAGCTCATTTCTTTTTGGCATTAGTATTGCATCATCTGGATATACCTTCATTTATCCATTAACCTCTTTAAGGACAGCTGAGTTGTATCCAAGTTTTAGAAATTATAAGCAAAACTGCTATAAGCATGTGTGCAGGTTGTGTGAACATAAGCCTTTAACTGATTTGGATAGAAACCAAGGAGCTCAACTGCTGGGTCTTATGATACGCATACATCTAGTTTCATATGAGACTGCCAGATTGTCTGCCAAATTGCTCTACATCCTTGTCAGTATTCGTTGGTATTACAGATTTTTGCCATTGTAATAGGTGTGTATTGGTACCTCATTGTTTTAATTTGCAGTTCTCTAATATGATGTTGAACATCTATTCATATACTTGCCATCTGCATCTTCCTATGTTTTTGAGACAGGTTCTCTTTGTAGCCTGGCTGGCCTTGAACTCATGTTCCTCGTGCCTCCATCTCCTGAGAGCTAGGATTACAGGCATGTCATCCCACCCAGCTTGCCATCTGTATATCTTCCTTGGTGTCTGGTTCAGTATTTTGTTCATTTTTTTTAACTGGATTGTTTTCTGATTATTAAATTTTGAGTGTCCTTTGTGGACTTTGAGCAACATTTATTAGCTGTCTTTTGCAAATATTTATCTTAGTCTCTGGACTCTAGTCATTCAGAGCAAAAGTTTTTACTTTTAATGAAATCCACTTTTAATGAAATCCTGCTTATCAACTATTTCATTCAGGAATTCTGCCTTTGGTGGTGTATTTAAGTCACCATTGAACCTGAGATTTTCCATATTTTCTCCTGTGTTATCTTCTATGAGTTAGTTTTGTTTTTTACATTTAGGTCTGTAATCCATTTTGAGTTAAATTTTCTGAAAGGGTATTAAAATCTGTGTGTTGGTTCATTTTTTGTTCACGTCTAGTTGTTGAGGACCATTCGTTGGAAAGGCTTTTTTCCCACTGTATTGTGAGATGACTTGTCAACTTGATTGAAAAGCACTTAGGAGATTAGTAAAGTCCAGCCCTTGTGTGTCCGCGCGAGCATTTCCAAATAGGACTCACTAAGGAGATGGAAAAGCTCTGAATGTAGATGGCGCCGTCTGTAGGCTGGAGACCTGAATGGAGAAGGGAGTGAGAGGAGGAGACCAGCTAGAGGAGGCATATTCTCCCTCTGCCTCCTGGCTGCTGCAAGGTCAACTCCTCTTCCCTCCCTGCCATGATGGACTAAAACCATGAGCTAAGATAAATGTTTCTTCCTTTGAGTTGGTGCTCTCAGGCATTTGGGTCACAGCAGTAAGACTGACACATACTGCATTTGCTCTTTTGTCAAAGGTCAGTTGACTTTTGTGTGGGTGCATTTAAGACTCCCCGTAACATTTCATTGATTTGTTCATTTTTTCACCAATATGAAGCCAGGCATGTTGGTACATGCCTGTAGTCCTACTACTTGGGAGAGGGCGGCAGGAGGATCAAGAGTTCAAGGCCAGCCTGAGATACATAGTGAGACTATGTCTGAAAAAAACAAGGGCTGGGGATATAGCTCAGTTGTAGAGTGCTTGCCTAGCATGGATTCAGTCCACAGCACTGCAAAAAAAAAAACGATTCTTTACAGAATCATACTGGAATTATAGGATCCCCAGATCTCAGAGCACTTTTGTTCTAATGTGCATAATCAAATGGTATCCAGCTAGGTAGATTATGGCAACCTCTTTTCCAGCCATTCAAATAAAATGATTTAACAGAGTTGGTTTAATTTTTGAACAGGCTGTTTTTTCCATTCCTGCTTTCAAGCTTAAAAAAGTGCATTTTTGGCTCATTCTCTCTCCATGTATTTCTTTTCCCTAATATACTCTGGGGATCTCAGAGACAAGTGAGTCAGATATCTTAACTCTAGAAGGGTCCACAATCTGAAAGGCAGATAACAATTGTACGGACCTGCAGTGAGAGTTTCTCTGTTCTCATGCTTGAATTGGGCCCAGCAACAGCAACAGTGGCTCGCACCACCCTATTCCCCAAGGATCTACTCTGCCCTAAAAAAACCTATTCAATTCCAAGGGCATTTAAAATAATTACCTTTCCACCACCACCAACCCATTCATTTCTTTTTGTTTCTAAGCACAGTTTATTCTTTACAAATGACTTTCAGATTGAAGTGGTGACTGCTGTTCACTCTAGGCAGGCTGTAACTGGACCTCATCTCCCCTCATCCATTCTGTCAAAGATGGCTTCCTGAGCATTTACCAGTTGTACAGTTGGTGCCTTAGGTATCCCTGTATACTTCCAGATGTTCCTCTTGGAACTTGGAGAGAAGGGTACTCATCTTCATTCCCAAGTAGAACTAGTCACATCCTCTCTATTTCTCTCCAGCTCCTAACTCCATAACTGTAGTTATGGGAACTATGAAAATGATCCAACTTTACAGAACTGGACCACACGTCTCACTTCAATCTAGTGATGCATGCTCTTTAAATGCCATTCTGAGGACTGGGCATGGCCAAGTGGTGGAAGAGCACCTGCCCAGCAAGCACAAGGCCCTGAGTTCAAACCCCAGAACTGCATAAAAAAGCCCAATGAAATAAACTTGGGTTTCTTCACAACTATTTTAGTCTTTCATGTGCTTTTTTCCAAATTATTTGACCAAGAGTGTTCTTTTTTACCTCCACCCACTGAACCATTTTAGAAATGCAGGTCTAAGCCATTGCACATCACAGGGAAATAAACACCTTTTGTTTTGTTTTTAGGCTAAAGAGAATTCTCTTCCACAGAGTACCTTTACTTGTAAAGTAAATCTAAGTATATATACTTATAGAGTCAAATGGTGTCTTGACCTGATTCTTCTGGACACAGCTGGAGGACTACCAGAATCTAAGCATTTGCTCTAGTCTCTTTCTAGGCGCCCACTAGTTCTTGCCTTCATGAATCCAAATGCTTTCCCTTTCTTTCTGCAAGACTTGCTTCTTCCAATCCATGATCACTTTAGTATGCTCTTTACTTTTTTTATGCCTGTTGTCTCAGTCGAATCTTCTTCCTCACCCCTGCACATGGTAACCGTGGAAGGCCTTCAGTCTTTCTGGGTACAGTGTGTCCAAATCCTGGGTAGAATGCAGAAAGCTCTAGGACCTTCCTTCTCAAGTAGTTCTCAGTTGAACCTAAGGAGCTCCAGTCCTCAGGAACTAATGTGAAAGACAATCTAGCCAGGCAGACTAAACAGAATAAATCTACCTGCCATGACCCTTAAAAAAAAGAAAGAGTCAAATGGTGGAGCAGGCAGTCCAAATACCACCCTCCCCCAAGAAACCTGAAAACCAGGTGTTTTTGTTGTAAGGCAATTAAAAAAATGTGTACTTGCCTAAAGTTGAAAGATTACAGTTAAAACATAGACTGCTTAGAACCTGGAAGAAAAGCTGAGCAGATCAAAGAAACCATGGACAACAAACTAAAAGAAACCAGGATAACATTGTAGACTATCAAAGAGACAAATTATAAAATGGAGCTACATAAAAATTCTAGAACTGAAATTTGCAATAATTTTAATCAAATTCATGAGAGGGGTTCAACAGCAGAGAAGAGGCAGAAGAAAAAATTAGTAAACTTGAAAACAAAGCAACTGAAAAAAATAGTGTAAGCAGCAGAAAGGATAAGGAATGAGGAAGTCAACAAAGCTCAAAAATGTGGGAATCCATCAAGCTTACCAACATCTTATGGCAGTCCCAGAAGAAGACAGAAAGGGACAGTATTTGAAGAAAAAAATGCATAAACCCCTCCCAAACCTGAGAAAGCTCATCCAAGAAGCACAAATTCTTAACACTATGCATGATAGTCAAACCATTGTTAAGTGGTTCGATGAAAGAAGCAAAAGAGTAGTGACTCGTACACAGATCTTTCAATAAGATTGACACAGAATTTCTGGTCAGAGACCATGGGGGCCAGAAGGCAGCAGGATAACATACTTAAGGTGCTAAAAGGAAGAAAAAAAATGAATTCTATATCCAGCATTCACTGAAAAACTAAAGCTGTTCTCTACTATATCTGCCCTATAATAAACACTGTTAGTCCTTAAGGCAGAAATGAAATGACACTAGATAGTAACTTAAAACCATACAAAAAAAGAAAAGAAAGAAAAAAGGAAAGAATATTATCAGAGACTACGAGGTACTGAGAAGAGAGGGAAAAGGAGTGACTGCTTAATGGGCAAATACTTTCTGTTTGGGGTGATGAAAATTTTGGAAGTAGATACTGGTGATATTTGCATAAAACAATGTACTGCCAACTTAATTTTACACTGAAGTGGGTTTTTAAAACAGCAAACTTTATATTACAATAAAATATTTATAATTCTGTTACATTTCACTAAATGCTTTTTCTTGTACATTTAGGATAGCAATTGTTTTTACTTCTATAATATGAGGAATTAACATGCAACTGTTCTGATATTAATCTTGTACTCCTATGGCCATAGCACCCTGAACGCGCCCGATCTCGTCTCATCTTGTACTCCTCAGTTTACGTTTGTCATAACATTTTTATGCACTGTTGCATTTGAACGTGCCAATGTGTGTTCCAGAATTTTTGCAAGTATGTTTATATTAATAGGAGTGTATAGTTTTTTTTTTTCTTTTTGCACTTGTGAGATTTTGGTATCAAGTAGACTAGCATTATAAAACACGTTGGGTTGTTTCCCCTTTTCTGTCATCTTTGCTTTGCATAAAGTAAGATTGTTTTCTTAGTATTGTACCAAACCACTTGTAAAACTGCCTTTGGGCCACAGGTGTAGCTTGCCTACCAAATATGTGAGACCCTGGGTTCAAACCCCAACTGCAAAAGTAAAAACAAGAAATCCTGTCTGTGCCTGATACCTTTTAGGGATTCTAGATAGTATAGATTTTTGATTAGCAATTCCTTTCATAATATTTTTCCAGGTTGTTCAAGTCAATTATGGTAATTATTTTCTATAATTGTCCATTTTTTAAAATTATTAATATTAATATTACTAGATTTCTCTCATGATTTTAAGTCTCTACATTTGTACTTACATTTTCATTCTTTCATTGTTCATTTATGCCTTTTCTTTTTCTCCACAAGTCTTGCCAGAAATTTGTCTATTTTACAATTTGTGTGTGTGTTGGTACTGGAGTTTGAACTCACAGCCTCACACTTGCTAGGCAGGTGCTCTACCACTTAAGCCACCCTGCCAGTCCTGTCTTGTGTTGGGTGTTTTTCGAGGTAGGGTCTGGGGAAGTATTTGCCCAGGGCTGGCTTTGAGTCGCCATTCTTTCTTACCTTATTTTTGTTTGCTTTGGTAGCAATGGAGTTTGAATTCTGCAGGGCCTCACAATTGCTAGGCAGGCACTTAACCCACTCTGCCAGCCCTATTTTATTAATTTTTTCCAAAGTCACTGCTATGGTTTGTCCTTCAGAGGTTCATGTGTTAGAAGCTTGGTCTCCTGTAGGGTGGTAGCTCAAGGGAATAGAACCTTGAAAACATGAGGTCTACTGCAAGGTGATTAGATGGTGCAGGCATTTGCCCTTGGAAGAATTTAATGCTGATCTTGCAGAGGGAGTGTGTTTTCTGGAGAGTGAGTTGTTATAAAAGCAATCAAGCCTGGACCAGTGAATCTTTGGCTTCCTGTCTCACTATCTGACTTCACCTTCTGTCACACATTGTGATGCCATCGGCCATGAAGCCTTCACCAGAGGCCAAGCCAATGGGGCTACCCAATCTTGGACTTTCAACCTCTAAAACTGTGAGCTAAATCTCTTTTCTTAATATAAAAGTACCCATTTAGATTAATCATTTCTGTTAATTTCTGCTTTTATTTTAGCAATCTTTGTGTGTACTGTGGGATCACTTTTTTTTCTTATCTTACTGCTTTAAAAGTTTTGTTTGTTTCTCCCCTCTGGCTTTGATTTTTTTTTTTTTATCAAATGCTTTTAAGGCAATATATGTTCCTGTAATTGTTAAGCTTAACCTTCCAAGCATTGCACCCTGCTTACAAGGTAAGAAGTTAGCCTGCCACACTCATGGATTCTGACAGTCTTTTGAGATTCCTGAGTCAGAGAGCAAGAGTTTGTTATTTAACTGTGTAGGCTCTATCTGCAATTTTGTTCCATTTCCCCAAGTTCCAACTCCTACAGAGTGATGTGAATTGGACCAAAAGGTACCTCCAACACAGAGCTGTATTCAGGAAAGGGATCCCAAGCTTTAGGGAATCCAAATCTTCCTAAGTGAGAGTTTTGCTCTGGAGGGAGGCCCCACCTCTTCCAAGGCTGCTTACCATCAAGCATCTTTGAGAAAATAATCCAAAGTGAAAACAGTGCCTCAGTTGCAACATGAAGCAAGAGGACTTGGCTTTTAACAATCTATAGACCCAAGTTGGGGAGAACTGATCTCTAAAAACGATACTGAATGTTCCAACCCAGGAAAGTGGTGTGTCATCTCTCAGTCATATCTTTTGTTTTCAGTGTAGAAGGCGTGCATCTATCTGTAAATGTGTTCCCAGAAATTTGAGTTTTTTGCTATTGTGATATTTTCTAAAAACTGCTAGCATTTAGAAATGCTGTTTTAACACAGTTATTTTGAATAGTTTTTTCATAAATGCATTTTACCTTATCTAGTTTACCAAGGATTTGTCATGAAATGCTGTTTATCAAAGGCTCTTGCTACATCTGTTCAGGTAAGTTTTTCTCCTTCATTTTATTAATGCAGTGAAATACCTGGATTTGATTTTCAAATGTGAAATCATGTTATTCCTAGAATAAATCCCACGTGGTCATATTCTCTACCTTTTTAATGGGTGTGTGTATATGTGTGCATGTAAAATTGTACTTTCTGAAGGGTTTTTGCATTATTATTAATGAAGGCTACTGATAGGTAATTTCCTTGATACCATAAATGGACATTACAAGGACATTTCAAGATTATGATAACCTCCAAAAAAGTTGTGAAATGTTCCCTCTCCATCTAATCTCTGGAAAAAATGTAAAATACCTGCACTATTTATTTAAATGTTTAGTAGAAACATTGGGTGAGTGAGGAAGATTTTGAACTCTAGATTCAATTTCTTTAATAGACCCTGGACAATGCATATTCTCTTATTCTATTTTCAGAAAGTTGCTTTTGAAGGACTTTTTACAAGTTATCAGATTTATTTGGCAAAAGATTGTTCACATCTCCTTATTATCCTTCGAATGTCCACAGAATCTGAGATGGTCACTTTTTTCACTGGCCTTAGAGATTTAGCAATTTCAATCTTTTCAAAGAACTAATTTTTGGCTTCTTCAATGTTATTGTTTATGTATCATTACCTAGTACTGTTACTTTTCCTTCTGCTGTTGTTGGGTTTGGTAGTTACAAATTTAATCTTTCTTTCCTTATGTATACATTTAAAGCTGTAATTTCCTAAGCACTGTTGTAAGTGAATCCCACCATTTTTGATGTGTTGTATTTTTATTATTCAGTTCCAAATACCTAACTTCCATTCAGACTTTGATGGGTGTAGTTCAAGTTCCTTAATTTCCCAACATTTGGGGATTTGTATAGTTCTTTGTATTGATTTTTAGTTAAATTCCTTAGTCATCTTAGAACTTTCAAGTACAGTCTTTTGAAATTCATTCACAGTTGCATTTTGGTTCAGTGTATGAACTTCCTGGGTGAATAACCCATGTACATCTGAAGGAATGTATGTTCTGGCCACTGGCTTTAGTATTCTAATAAATATCAATTTGAGTACTCAAATATTTGTTTTGGCTTTATGTTTATTATATCAATTATGAAAAGGTTCCAGTCTTCATCTACAACTGTTTTTTCTCCTTTTTCAAATTTGGCTTCCTATTACTTTGAAGGTATTGGGTATTTTTAGGATTATGTCTTCCTGCTGAATTGATCTTTTTATGATTTGAAAACTCCTACTCACTGGTAATTATCTTAACATCTATTTTAATACAGCCAGTTTGCTTTCATATAGTTAGTCTAATGGTAGAACTTTTTAACCTATGTCAAACTATATTTCTTATAAATGGCATATATTCAAGTCTTTTACCTGGTCCAATGAGGTGATCTGTATTGGGTAACTGGAATATTTAGAACAATTGTCCCATCTGTTTTCTTCCTTGTCTGCCTATAAAAATCATTTTTAATGTCACTTTTCTCGTTCATCTCCAGACTTTTTCTACTTATTTTTTTATTGTGGTAAAATATACGTAACATTTGCCATTTTGACCATTTGAATGAACAATTCTGTGGTACTAAATACATTCACAATGTTCTGTAATCATGACTACCCATCTCCAGAATCTTTTCATCACTAAAAATAGTACCTGCGATTCCCTCTTCCTCCCAGTCACTGCTAACCATACACAGAACTCTGTTCTGTCTCTATGTAGCTGGCTATTCTAGGGAGCCTCATTAAATGAAATCATGCAGTATTTGTCTTTTTGTATCTGGTCATACTTGTTTAAGAATGATCTATATTGTAGCATGTCAGAACTTCCTCCCTTTCTAAAGATGAATAATATTCCATTGTGTGTATACACTACAAATATTATCTCTCATCAGTGAACACTTGGGTTGCTTATGCCCCATACTCTTCTTTAAACTTTGAGACATTCAGTATTCTACTGAATGGCCTATTATGTGGCTACTTCCACCTTTTGGCTATTGTGAATAACGCTATAAAACACTGGCATATAAGGATGTGTTTGAATCCTTGCTTTCACTTCTTTTGGGTATACATGTGTAGAATATCCAGATCATATGGTACTTCTATTTTACTATCTTGAAGAACCTAGTCTTCTAAAACTATTGTTTGTACTACTTTTTATTTAAACATTAAGAATTTAGAATTTTCATTGACCACCATTTTTCTTGCATGATGTGGAGTAATTGTTTTTCCATCCTTTGCTTCAACAATGTTCTGAAAAATGAACTCTTTTTGTCTGAAAATATAAAGATCAGGGAAAATAATTTTGCTGGCTCCAGACTTTTGTTTTCAGGTGTGTTCTCCAGTACATTAAGAAAGGCACCTTGACTCTTCCACTGTTACTGCTGAGAAGTCAACTTGGAGCCTGTCACTTCTTTGAAGATCATGTGCCCTACCCCCCAGCCCACTGGGCTACTTTCAAGAACCTACAGACGCTCTTCAACCTAGGATGCTAAACTTGTAATAAAGTGAAGCTATCTGCAAGTCCAAAATGCATACAACACCGTTAGATATCCTAGCTTGGCAACACAGCACACCACATACAATCAGGCACAGCTGACTGAAAGCTATCTGGCTGTTGCTGCCCAAGAGACTATCATATCATATACTACTAGCCCAGGAGTAGATCAAAATTCTAAATTCCAAACAGTTTCTACTGAATGGCTATCAGTTTTGTACCATTATAAAGTTGAAATGTTAAGCTGGACCACTGTAAGTAGGGATAATTTTCGGTATTGTGTTGTTTTAATGTATTACTATATACCACACAGCTGTGTATTTTTAGATTTATCCTTCTGATGACATGGCATCAGTACTGGAGAACTCTCAGATGTCTCTGGTATCAGCCTTCCTCCAATCCCAGTTCCTTCAGCACTGTCACTAATTACCCAATTCATAGAACTTTTTACTACTGTCTATTTCATATGTTAAATTTCTAATTTCCATATTTTCTATATGCTTCTTTAAATGTACAAATATTTTGGAATAAGTACTGGATCATTCTAGAATCTAATCTTTCCAAGTCTGACAACTTGAAGGTTCTTTCACATGCTTACGGTGGGGCTTTTTGTTTAAATAAATTTGATTGTGAACAACTGTCTAATAATTAATTATCTGTGGGACTCCTTTGAAGCCTAGCCTGAGAGGATCCCAGCTCTCTTAGTCTTCTGGCTCAGTGGATTTCTAAGCAACAGTACAAATTCTAGATCCAAATCTGAATACAGGTGCTTCTAAGTTAAGGAAAACTTTTCCCACACATTCAAAAATTCATCCATTTTATGTTTTGTTTTCAAAGCAGCTGGCAGCAGATGGGGATCCTGACCTACTCAGCCCACAGATGAACTAACAACCAAACTCTATGCCACTGCTTGACAAGTGAATTCCTTTTATTACAGCTGTAATCGCTTAGGAGAGCCAGCAGCTACAGAAAGGTAGCTTCATTTTTAAATTGAATTTTTCTCCATCATAGAGATGAGTATTTTAGGTGCAACTATTATAAAACTTAAAATAATTTATTTTCTCCTTTTGTTTTTTTCTGTTTTTTTGGTGGGGCTGGGGTTTGAACTCAGGGCTTCATTTCTAAATTTAATTGATGTTGCTTTGCAAAATCACGACAAGGTTTCCACTTGGCTGGGGAGAAATTTCTATGTCAGCATTATATAAGTCACTAAGAAATTCACTACAGTATCTAATTTCGTTGCTTTTAAGGTTCCTGCACCAGTCTTTAAAACCTGCATTTGATGAAAGGTGTGTTCAATCCACAGCCAGAGAATGTGAATGAACCGAGCCAAAGTATTTTATGAATATTTTAATGCAAAATGCTTAACACTTAAAATTAGCAAAGCTTCATTTTAAATTAAAACTCCATTTAACTAAAGATGGTTAACCCCAAGAATTGTACAGTAGCTGACTTCTGCTGTGTAACGCCAATCCTATGCAATACAGTAAGAACTGCACTATTAGCTGTCACTTCCTCCATCACTGTTCTGGACCCTAACAGGTGGGGGACGGTGCTTAGACAGACATGAAACAAAAAAAGTCAAATAAACTGCGCAGTAATTCCTAAGTTATAAACTCATTTAACTAAGCTGTCCAAACAGCTGGGGAATAACTGCAGGTATTGTTCCAGAGCTGATAAGAGGTTTTGTTTTTACAGCTTGGTAAAAGATCTGCACTAGGTAAGAAGTCACAGTATAAGGATGCATGGTCTGTAAATAGTTACTACATATACACACTTAGTGTCTGTAAACACTAGAAATATACATTAGACAGAGTACCCTCACAAGTCGGGTATAGTTTAAAAAAGAAGATGAGGTAACATGGATCTCAAAGTCCACAGGAATCCTGCCTGAAGAGTTTGAACAGCTGCCAATAATTCATTTCCAATGTGCAGGGAGGGATTAAGGTCTGCCAAAACTAGACTCACTGGCTTTCAGCATAGCAACTGCATCTTTCACTGCATGGTAGATAACATTCTTCACCTAAAAGAAGGGAAGAAAAGGTGGACTGCTTTACCATTAAATCAAAAATCGGTCCCTAAGAAGAGCTCACCACCACCATCAATTTTATTACTTCTCTCAGAATTTAAAAGTCAATATTCAACATGAAATGCCAATACCGGAAAGGGCCCCAGGCTTCTTCAGACCAGTATTTCACACATATTTAAAGCCCATGTCTCTGGAGAACTTAAAAGCTCATTTCCTCCCTTTTATAGGTTTTGATGCTATGTGGCCCTGGTGAGTACAAGGAGATTTTACAGAGTTTATATATTTCTTTAATTTTTCCAAACATGAAGTGATATTATATAATTCACTAATTTTCTTTGAGGGGGGAGGGGATGGTTCTTTTGTTTAGAGACATCTCACTATGTAGCCCAGGCTGGCCTCCAACTCATGAGCCTCCCAAGTCACTGGGATTACACCCAGTTTACACAATTCACCTTTTTTGGGGGGTAGGGGGTGATACTGGGACTTGAACTCAAGGCCTTATGCTTGGTAGCTAGTATCTGGAACCATACCTTCAAGCCCTTTTTGCTTTAGTTATGATGTGATATCGCTAACTTTTTGCCCTGACTGACCTTGGACCATGATCTTCTAATTTCCTCTCGAGTAGCTGGGATTATAGTGTGGGCATGCCACTACATCTGGCTGCATGAAAATGTTTTAAAATACCACCATTTTGATCTTTGCTCAACCTATAGCTGATGTGAACAAAGCAAGCACTAAACATCAAGCCTTGTATTCAAGACCCCGACTGGTGACAGTATTAAAACTTGGAGGTAGAGGTGTGGCTTAAGCAGCAGAGTCTCTGCCTAACAAGTGCAAAGTCTTGAGTTCAGAGAGAGTCTAAATGGTATTAAACCAAGGCAAGGTTCCCCTAAGTTCGTTCCTCTTTCACTTAGGGAGACAGCAGAACTAGACATACTTTTTCTTTTTTTTTGAGACAGGGTTTCTCTATGTAGCCCAAACTGGCCTTAAACTTGTGTTCCTCCTGCCTCAGCCTCCACAGTGCAGGGATCACAGGCATGCACCACGACACCTGGCTCTTAGTACTAAATATAAAGATAATTCATCAACTTACTATTCCAATTATAATATAGCCTAGTTCACCGACCCTTTCTATAAGGTCACTAATGTGCCACAAAGCCAAGAGCAACAAATGCCAGGAATCAGTGCTATTTTTACCTGCAATTTATCTTCATGGTTGGTATGTGTCTGTGACAGATAACGGAATTCCTGAGTAAGCCAGAAGCAATGTTTAACGTGCTCTGGAGACACAAAGTCTTCAGCCACTTTGATACAGCTGTACAAGTTATGAACCTGAAAAACACCAAGCCCATCTGTAACAAACTCCAAAAGTCCACAGTAGAAAAACAATGTTGTAAAGTAATGGTTCTTACCTGATGTGGAGCTCCTGCTGGGATAAACACCACATCCCCAAGAAACTGTACAATAGCCCAGCCTTGCACTCCATACTCTTGATGAAGACGCTTTCTTAGTGACCGGTCTAAATACCAGCTCTGATCATGAATAGGATCGTGGTCTGCTGGGTTTTCTTGACCTTGCTCCTCTGATACCTAGGGTACATTCGAATTAGCATGCAACTCAGCAACATGAGGGCATTTTTCTCCACTGGACAGTGGTGGTGGTCAGTAAACGTCCAGCCTTCTTCAACTTAAATGTGGCCATTAGCAGAAAAAGGAAAGCAGTACTCAAAGACACTGAGTAAAACAAGAGAAGACATGTTCTGCCTGCTGTCACATCTTATAAACTGTGATTGGTAATCTCTGCATACTTTTGTAAATGTAGACAATATTTTTGGCTAGACTTTTAAGCACAGGGTACACTCAAGCTCCCTAAGAGCCTGCAGTTGTTTAAGTCATGTATTTACTTAACAATCTGAGCTATGAAACAGTCCCAAAGATGGCTGTAGATTTAACTTGTTTACTGTAGACATACTATCTGACAAAGGACATTCACAGTATGACACTATCATGGGAACAATATGGTGACCAGTAGGTTTTCTGGACGTGTCAAATGATCTTTAGCTAGAAACACCTTAATTCCAACAACTGCATATGAAAAATCTACTTGTTGCCAGGCAATGAGTTAGGAGTATTCACATCCATGCCTTACAAATATATTAGTCAAAGACCCCTGGTTGCAACCAGCAGCCTCTGCACTGACCAAGTGTAAAAGTGAGTAAGTTCCAGTGGTCTAGAATTACTATGTAGTGCCCCTGCTGAACAACCTGCCAAATGCAGGGGGAACCTAGACTCTCCCAAATTTCTGCAATCCCCTATTAATGACCACAAGCACAAGTAGGACCTCTCACTAAGCCAGAGTAACAAAGCCTGAGTAACTCACTCAACATGAATGCTTGGGGCCAAGATTTGATAGGTGAACTTCTGAACTCAGATTTTCAAGGCAAAAAAAAAAAACAAAAAAAAAAACCCAGATGCTAGGAGATAATCAAATGAACAAACTTGAAGGTAGAGAATAAAAATCTCCAAGTGAACTCTATTAAAAAACACATAAAAGACAAAGCCTCTTCTTTTTAGAAGCGCAGCCCTAATCTTCTAAAATCCTTGTTTCTTAGCAACCACTGTCAGCCTATCCAATCTGACATGCTCATTGGTTCACGACATGTAGCATTTTATAATACCACTATTCTTATGCCTCTCCTCAAGTGCCACAGGGTAAGGAACACACCTTTTTAAGGAATTCTCTTATCTTCTCTGTGTCCTTAGCCGCATAAATGTGCCAGAGGGCTCCTGGTTTCTCTTTTCCTTCAATAAATCGTTTTATTGTGAGTTCATCAGAATCTCCGTCTTGGATGGTTTTAAGGACTTCTAGAGCAATAGAAAGCAATTATCAGACAATAGGCCCTGGGGCTCAGGTAGTAAGCCCCACTGCTATTTTTTTTTTTTTTAACCTGGAAGTCTGGGGGCTCAGGGCCTTACACTTGCTAGGCAAGTGCTCTACCAAAGTAAGCCCACTTTTATGCTTGACATCCTACCTTCTTCTTGCTCACACTGTCCTTTGGGAATTCCCACATAAACCATAACATTAGCTGCATCAGATACATCTAAATGAAGATTCGTTGTTCCATATTTCCTATCTTCTGGAGTGATCAATCCTGCAAAAATAAAATGCCTTAAATTTACTTAAGGCAACAAATAAATGCTGCCTTAAATCTTTTCTTCTTCAAGAAATTATTAAATATTATTAAAATTATTAAAATAATATTCTATTCTTTCAACTTTGAAAGACAACAAACTTATCAAATATTTAATTACAACAATAAAAAACAACTATTCCTAAGACTTCTGTTTCTAGCAACAGGTCCCTGAATATCCTTCTGCTAAGAACAACTACAAATTCTGGATGAAATTGTAAAAAAAAAAAAAAAGGGGGGGGGGCGGCAGGGGAGGGACTTGGAGCATGGGAATACTTGGAACCAAATATTAGAAAGGAGGAAATGAAAGTGGTCAATCTGACTCCTGAAGCTAGGACTTTCTAAAAGAGCATCTGCTTAACCAGGTGAGCACAGGTTCTGGTTGTCATAGCCGAGGAAGACTCCAGGGCAGGAGACGTCAGTCAAGGTCCACTCAAGTCTATTACATACAACATAAAGCTGGGACCTGAAATGGCTATACTCAGTAGAAGATGGAATGGTGCCCAATGAGTCACAGTGTGAGGTCCCCTCCAGTTTTCAGAGTTTATATTTCTAACTCCTTATATGGGAGAAGGTTCATCTTACTCAATGGTCACCCTGGATGGCCCATTCTTGACAAGAATACTGCTTGTCACACTTGGCAGCAGAGGGAAGCACACCTTAAAGGGGCCATGAGAGGCCATGTTCTGACCAGCCAGCCTCTGAAAAGGGCTAAACTGTCTGGAGGACTTCATCTGTGGCTTCAATGCAACTGACATTTCTGAGAGGCTACACTTAGGAGAGGGTGCCTCATTGGGCTGACCTGAGACCAGAGCCTTAGGGTCCTGTTAAACTTTGCTTTGTTTCCAATTTGCTGAAATACTGACTCTAGGAGTAGGTAAAGCGTTAGGTGTTAGGGTGAAATCATACATTATATAAGATATGCTTGAAAATGATAAAGAGAAAGATAGAGGGAAGAGATAATGAAGCAATTATAGCAAAAAGTTGACGGCTGTTTGCACCCTTTTCACAACAGAGGTGTACACTAACCTTATGTGCATGATAGCATTCTCCACTGATGTCACATACAGGTATCTGTGCTTATAGAAATTGTGTGGCTGTCTAGGGTGTATATATGTATATATATATATATATATATATATATATATATATGAGTAATTCTAGTAGACTCACAGCTAGTATGTATCTATCTGGAAGATGCTTCATAGCAATAAGTGTAAAATCTTGGGGAAAAAAGCAATTAACATGTTAGAAATAAAATGAAAGTTATATATGACAGCATGAATATAGAAAGTGATTCTACTTATATAACGCTCAGAGACAGATTAAAAATAAAAACATTGTGCAAGAATATGTATATATTCCCATATATACATATGTACATTTTCCCATATGTATATATATGGGAAAAAATGTATGGTAGAGAATGGTGAGCACAAACTTTAGGACAGAAGTGAAGATTAAGAGCAAGAGATAGGGATGGAGCAGGGAGGAAAAGAGGGAGAAGAGCAGTCTCAAAGGCCTGCCAGGGACAGCTGGCTAATTTGGCTCGTGCTACACTGAATAAAATAAGAGCTATGCATAATGAAGGAAACAAATCCTACCCAGCCATTGGCCCAAAGTCCACCTGATCCCAGCCACATTACTGCAAAATGATACAACTAGACTAATCTGAGGGAGCCTGAACTGAGATGGAACCCAGACTGTAATAACACAAATCAAAGGAAAGGATTCCCAAAATATAATTATGTCAGAGAAAAAGCTTTCACAGAGTAACACTGCCACCTATCTAGTAGTGTCTAGCAGGAAAAGACCCACCTGCTACCAAGCTGTTCAAACCAAGCAGACCATTTATTCTGAAAATTTTTCAGGTATCTTCTCTACCCTAGACAGCCACACAATTTCTATAAGCACAGATACCTGTATGTGACATCAGTGGAGAATGCTATCATGCACATGAGGTTAGTGTACACCTCTGTTGTGAAAAGGGTGCACGAGATCCTTGCCATTCAGCTCCTTTGCTTGGGCTCTGAAGGGCATGAGGGAAGGAAGCCTGGCTAGAGAGCATGCTGTAGGCTCACACCACGTGCAGGGTTCACTACCTTAGAAGCAGGGACTAGGCAAAGGGACTTCTGCCTTTCATGGTTTCTCTCCTATACACCATTTCCCACGTGACCCTGGCAAACTAACTCTCTTGAGAAACACTCCTCTCTGAGAATGTTCCCCAACTACACTGCCAGTGGTTCCCTAGGCTGACTCAACCATAACTATGGGTCTGTGGCTGCCCTCCCCAGCTCATCCTCCCCACAACTGTCTCAGGAGCACTGGGCAAAGATACCAACATACCCTGTTCTCTTTGAACAGGGTTGCCTATGGTCTAAGAGACGAATTGGAAGATGACATAGCAGTAATTATGGGAGGAGGAAGTAAGAAGTAATTACCAAGTGGACTGGAAAAATGACAGCCAAACAGTATAAAAAAGAAAATGAAGTTCACTGAAAGACTCAAAACAACTGGAAATTCATTCAACAATAACCTGGTAAATGACCAACTTTAATTCAATCCCAATTAGAGATGTCACTTTAAAACTGGTTGAGGCCAGGTGGAGTGATGCATGTCTATAATCCTAGCAGTTGGGAGACTGAAACAGAATATCTCAAGTCCAAGACCACCTGGGCTATACAACAGCAAGTTCAAGGCCAGCTTGAGCTAAGCCAGACCCTGTCTCAAAAAACAAAACACACAAATAACAAAAAAATAAATTAGTAGAGGTCACAGTAATGGTGAAAGAAAATCCTGGAAACTATAGAAACCAATCTTTACCCCAAGTAATACTACCTATTAGACAGTTTAGTGAGTAATGTCCAAACAAGAAAATAAAAACTGGGTTGCTAAGTGGCTCAAGTGGCAGAGCACCTGCCTATCAGGTATGAGACCCTGAGTTCAAATGGAGTACCACATAAAAAAAAAAAAAAAAAGGAAAGGAAAGCATCTATCAACTGAAACAAAACACTACATTTGAGGACAACAGATGTTAAAACTGCTAGAATGCTAGATTTACCTCCATGTCCATCAACACTGAAATGATTAAGCAAGGTGAAGATTCTACAATATAAAATTAGGCATAAAAAAGAGAAAAACACATTACATATGCCCTACACCTGCAGCTATGTAAAGGAAGTATGACCAACCATGTGACCAAGGAATGAAAGGAAATGGGCAAGAATGAAGGTGGGTGACATGTTAAGTGTTAGTGCCTTTCCCACCTCTCCATCCCTTAAAACCAACTTTCCAAACATCTTGACTTAATTTTATTTCCATTAAAAACTTTTAAAAATTAGCCACTTCCTGCTTACCATAAGCATTGTACATCTTGGGACCCAGATCTGGCCGAACAAAGTAGTTTGGCAGTCTAGAAGCCAAGTTCAGTTTGCCATCTCGCCTTGTGTACTCGGGCAGTGGAATGTTGGCCATCAGGTCATCAAATCTAGAAGACAGGAATTTGCAAAATAAGCTTGATTTTCTAATTTATTATTGTATGACTTGTTCTGTTCCTTCCATACCAAAAGAAACAAATATATCTGTCATCATGAAGATGGAGCTAGCTATCATTAATATTTATGATTAGAACTGTAATAGTAATGAACAAAGAGATTCTCTCCTATGTCACATAAATGAGCCCAAATGACCTGGAATATTTCAGACAAAATAACCTAAGTAATAACTTCCTGATAAGACCTAGCACTCAAGGGGCTGAGGGGAGAGGGGGTAGGCGCACGCCTATAATCTCAGCTACTCAGGAGGTGGAAACTGAGAGGACCAAATTTGGAAGCCAGCCTGAGCAAAAATTAGCAAGATTTCATCCAATCAATAAAACTGGGAATGGTAGCACACACCTGTCATTTCAGTTACTCAGTAGACATAAATGGGAGAACTGCAGTCCAGGCTGTTAAGGGCAAAAACACAAGACCCTACCTGAAAAGTAACTAGAGTAAAAAGGTTTGGGCACTTGGCTCAACTGAGAGGGCTTGTCTAGCAAGTTCAAGGCCCCAAGTTGGAACCCCAGTACCGCTACAACAAAAACAAAAAGTGATAATATATAATACACTGTTTTTCAGTTGTGAGGCTCCTTATCAAGGGTTCAAGCTCAACTCAGTAAAATGGATGTACAGATTCAGACGTCTGGTTGGAACACTGAACCCACGACAATCTGCAAATGGCCTGCAAAGTCTAAGTCAACCTCTTTTCTGGCAGAGCACTTCCACAGAAAAATGTGTGGAGCTTTCATTAGCCAGCCAGATTTAAGTCATTCTCTTACCCCATTTAAAAATATATGTGTCTTTAGCTGGGCACCAATAGCTCACACCTGTAATCCTAGCTACTCAGGAGGCAAAGATCCGGAGGATTAAGGTTTGAAGCCAGCCTGGGCAGACAGTTCGTGAGGCCCTATCTCAAAAACCCATCACAAAAAAGGGCTGGTGGAGTGGCTCAAGGTGTAGGTCCTGAGTTCAAACCCCAGTACGGCAAAAATAAATAAGTAAATCCAATAAAATAATGAAACTTCCATATTTCCCTAAAACTATTTTCCCAATAGCTCAAAGAATAATTTAGCTTACCAAGCCAAGGGTAGCATCATCTCTCTCCACTTTTATGACATACCTGGAAGGCATCATGTCTCTAAAATCTTCTCCTGGTGGCCAGTCCTTAAGTTTCAATACCATTGGTTCTTTTTCATTTTTCAAACGATCTGAAAGGTAACCAGAGTAAATGATTGTTACTCATAACTCAGACCCCAAAAAATGACAAATCAGCATTTTATGCTTTAACAATGCAAACAAAATGTATTTAATCTCTACAGAGTTTTCATGACATAATTCATTTAGTATACAAATATTGTTTTTCTTTAATATCCCTCTCCTGCCAGTTGCCAACCCTTTCATCCCTACAGCATCAAGAAATCAATTTGTACCCTGGAGATAGTAAAATAAAGATCACTAAGCTATACCAGAGTCCCGTCTGTAGATTGAAATCCGGCCACTTCCTTGGGTACACTACACAAAGGTGGTGTTTCAGAACCCTCACAGGTTCTGTCTGTTCCTCCTATTCTGTGTTCCAGAAGCAACACACTGTTCCCTAACCACAGCATTACACTTCAACAATCAAAACCCACAGGAGTTTAAACCCAACTTTCTGGGGCAGCATTAAATAGCAATGACTTGTTTTTCTCAGAAAGACTGAGACCACCAATGTTCTAGGAACAAAGACCAGCAAGGCCCACTCCTCCTCTCTTCTGGATGATAGACACCAGGTTTAGTCAGAATTCTTTTCTTGTACTAGAACTAGTACCTGTTTCAGATAATGCCTCAGTTTAAAGCTGCTGCTATTCCTATGTCCCCTCCTTCCACATCCTCAAACCCTTTGCAAAATCTTTAATACATACTGGGAACATCTTCAAATCCATCCCAGAAGTCTCCCACTGTGGCTCCTGTGATGATTTCATTGGTCCTACAATTAACTAGATCCACTTCCTGCTCACCAAACTCTTTCCTGAAGGATTCGGGTTTCCAAAGTTCGGTGTTCAATTTATGATGTACTCCTGACACCATTACTGGCTAAAAAAGGAGAAAGGAGACTTTAGTCTGAATGCCCCCAGCTCTGTCCAGGTCACAGGCAGCCCCTTTGTCAAGCTGCTGCTGGTTTGTTTCTGTATGGTTGGTCCACATAGTCTCAGTTGGCGATGTGATGGCTTAGTTCCCTGAGCTTCTGAAGCAGTTTTAATCCTCATTATTCATCTGCTGCACATCCTGCTCTCAAACCAGATTACTAGTAAGCTTCTAGATGAAGGATTACCCTTCTGATCTGGATCCTATTATTCATATGATACCAATGGCTGTCACAGTCCAGAGCCAGGGAGGGGATGTAAAGGAGACAGGGTTACCAGGAGAGTCCTGTCAAAAGATGGTGCTCCAGACAGCAATATGGATCTGAGATTGTCCGTTCTTGGTTGTCCAAGACAAACCACAAACCTGAGCTTTATGTTAAATAGTCTGCCTTTAAAATACTAACAAAGGGCTGGCAGAGTGACTCCCGTGGTAGGGAGCTTGCCTAGCAAAAGTGAAGGTGAGTTCAAATCCCAGTGCCACAATAAATAAATAAATAAATTCACACAAACAAACCTGGCAACAGTTTAATATGTCTTACATTTGCATATATGACATTACATAATGTAAACAAAACCTTCAGTTTTACCTATCATCTTAAAAGCCTCTATGTGTCTATGATTATAATCAAATCCTATTAGTATACAAGACCTGAAAAAACATTTCCAGAGTGTTTTGTTGTTGTTAAACACATTTTTTTTTTAATCTGACACTTCCCCCAAATTCTTGTCCAAGAGCAAAGTGTTCCTTTAGTGAGGACCTATTTGGCTAAAAAGAAAAGTTAAAGATCTAGAAAACAGAACCAAAACCAAACAAAGCAAAGCACAGACATGTGCCTATAAGACATCTTCTAAATAAATAAACCACAACTTAAGATTCAATACTGTCTTTTAACACTGGCACCTTGGGGGACACACCAATTCTGATTCCAAGATGACTACCACATGGCTCCAACCCACCTAGAACTGCCTTCAGCAGTGTTTAATTCATGGAAGGGGATGCATGATTTTTTACTGTATTTTGTCTAATCCTCCAAGCACCACTAATCTCTTAGTCACACTCTCACTTCCCCTATTGGGGTCTACCACACAGACTCACTAAGTATGTCTCATTAAAAACAACAAAACCCAAAAAAACCCAAAGATGGGTCGGACATGGTGGTTGATGCCCGTAATCCCAGCTACTCAGGAATTTGAGATGGGAGTCCATGGCAAGCCAGGACAAAAAGTTCAAGATCATATCTGAAAAACTGAAAACAGAAAGGATTAGGGCATGGCTCAAGTGGCAGAGCTCTTGCCTAGCAAGTATGAGGACCTGAGTTCAATCTCAAGTACCACAAACCAAAACAAAAATCTCAAGAATGGCTGGCTGGAAGCACCTCACTGGGAAAGACTCAGGAAAGTTCGCTGCACAAAGTAAAACTCACACCTGGCCTCATTAGATCCACCCTGAACAATTTTTTTAATTGGGACTGAAGATTTGAACTCAAAGCTTTGAATGCAGGCTAGAGTGCTTGAGCCACACCTCTTGTCCATTTTGCTCTGGTTATTTTGGAGATGCGGTCTCAAAAACTATCTGCCCAGGCTGGCCTCAAAATGCAATCCTCCTGATCTCAGCCTCCCAAGTAGCTAGCATTTCAGACCTGAGCCACTAAACAAGTAAGTATAAAACCAGGAGGTAAAGGAAACTCCACTGGGGGTGGAGGAGTTGGGATGGGGTTGTCAGAAGTCTGCCAAATGAACAAAGGAGGAGTTGAATTGGGCCAGAGAGCAGAGACCCATATTACCTGCCCTTGTTTCCAGCACTCCCGAAAGACATTCCAGTTGCTCTTATTATTGGGATCTTGCAAGCACAGCAAGCGATTATCACACAGCCAGTAGTGAGGAGTGTCAAAGCCCAAAATACTGGGCTTGATCGTCAGTCCTTGAGGCCTCTTAGACAAATCAGAGGAAGTCTTATTTTGCACCAAAGAGGCGAAGATGTCATCAAGGATTTTTGGCGTATTCTTGAGCCCATTTTCTGTCTGAATTTGAGAAAAAACACAAGTCTTCAATATGTCATTCCCTACCACAGAAGCCCATTCCTATAGTGGTAGGATGAGTGCACATTACATATCCAGGAGAGTCCAATCCAGAACTCAAGGCAGGAAAAAAACCTAACAGTATATATAGTAATGGAGCCCACCATTACTGTGGCCTATGATGCCCACCTGTCCATGATTGTAAACATGTGGCTCATGTCCTTCCTCCTACTTTACATTTCAGTTTTCATCATCTTCCTAATCTGTCTCTATGCACCTTTACCAGGTGGGACGCAAATAATAAAACAAATGCATACCTTTGCTGTAGAGGAATTCAAGAGGTTTCGGAGGAAACCAGAACTGTTGTTGCTTACAGGTGTCAAAATTGTGCTGTTAAAGGTGTGGAGGACTGTGCTAGATTTGCTCAGAGGGGGAAGGGGTGGAAGGCATTTGATTTCATTCTTTAAAACTGGCATCGTTGGTTGTTTTTCTAAAACAAAACACAGAGCATCCAGACTGAAAAGCATTCCAAAAGGCACATCCTTTAAAAGTCATCTATTAACAGAATTATTTTAGAATTTGATTTTCATTTCCTAGAACCAAAAAATTTAAGGGGATAAATACAAATGGCATTATTTAGTTAGGTAAGGATTCTGAATTGATGTTAAAACAGTATCCAATATTCAGTTGAAACTATGGTGAATGGTGTTTTTTAAACCTGTATTTTCTGTTTGTTTCTGGTATACAAAACACAACGGACTTTTTGTAAGCTGACCTTATAGTTAGCAAACTTGACAGATGCTTTGTAAATGTAGATTCTTTTGGATTTTTCACATGTACTGCCTTTAAGTATGGACAGGTTTTATCTTTCTCTCCCTGTATCTTTTCTTTTCTTTTTAGCCTTATTGCACTGGCCAAGACTTTCAGTATAATGCTTAATACAGTAGTGTTAAGAGGAATCCTTGACCCATTCCTAAACACAGAAACTGTCGAAACAACGTGAGGGCTAGTGGAGCAGCAAGCCTGCCTAGCAAGCATGAGACCGAGTTCAAAACTGAGTACTGTCAAAAAAAAAAAGAAATAGTCCAAGCTATCTTGGAAATAGTCCAAGATCCTTTGGCTGAGGCAAGAGGATCCCTCAGAGCCTAAGATTTCAAGGCCAGCTTGGGTCCAAAAAAAAAAAAGAGAAAAGAAAATTGAGCCATCATTTATGATGTTTGCTTTGTTTTGTTTTTGAGAATTTCTTAAGGACGTTCCCTTCTATTGTTAATTTCAGAATTTTATTTTTGTTTTTGATTTTTTTTTTCTTTTTTAGTAACTAGGGACTGAACCCAAAGCCTCAAGTTTGGTAGGCAAGTGTTCTACCACTTGAACTACAGCACCAGTCCAATTTCAGTTTTACAAAAATAATAACTAGGTATTAAACTTTACATACTGTTTCTCTGCTTCTTATCAAAGGATTTTCTTTTGAAACTTTTGGATGTTCAACTACACTTACATTTCTGGAAGAATCCTGCTTGGTCATATATATAATTTCTTTATAGTGTTTGCATGAAAGAAATTGACCTACAGTTTTTCTCTTAAGGCAGCACATTCCAATTTAGACAAAACATGAACTATGTACAAAGTAAGGACAGGGATATGAAAAATGACTTATAACAAGTCTCAACGCTGCTCCTCTTGGGGGAGGGAGAGGTCTGGAACTACAGTTTGAACTCAGGGGTTCACACTTGCAAAGCATGTATGTGCTCTACTGCTTGAGCTGCGCCTCCAGTCCGCTGCTCCATTCTTGCCAAACACAACTTCACCAAGAGCTCTACCAGTAGCAATCGTTCTCCTCTTTGGTGCTGCATTTCAAATACACTTTCACTGGTAGCAGGCCCCAGGACAACTTCAGAAACACTTTCCATGACACAGGTCTTCTAACCACTGTCCTCACAGCAAATGAGATTTCCAAGTCCCTCCAGGAATGTACTCAAGTACTCAGGTAGCAAACACTCACCCTTGTTTTCCTTGTTGACATTCCCGCTAGTCAGGTCGGCCAGCCAGTTTAAAGGTGATGTGCTGGCTGGACAGGCAGGCTTCACACTGACAGCTGGCTTGGAGGCTGCTTCCCCACCCACAGCTGCTGGCTCCAACACTGAGGGACTCTGCTGGAGCATGGCACCAAGAGTTGGTTTTTCCCCAGCTAAGGACGTCTGTGGTGCATGTGAAAGGAGAATTATGCAGAAGCTCAAGAATGACACTTTCTTTTCTTGCCTTTCCCCTAATAGTCCACTAGTAGGAAATAACCAAAACAAAGCTACCTAATAAGTAGCCCTGATATCACAATTACAGTAATCCTGTAACAACAGAGCAGAACACTAAGGTATAGAGATTCTCATTTTTTGCTTCCAAGTATTCTAGTGAAAACAAAGTTATGGTAACAACTTAAATACACAAGTTATTTCCCTCTTCACCCCCATACCACCCAGCCTAGGCTTACACATGTCCCTATCACCCCATGTACCACATGGCTTTCAAATGTCCCATCTCCCTGGGAACTTTTCCAGAATCAAGAATATGCAAAGCATGATTGTTGAATTAATAAATAAGGCAGGAAGGAAAGGAAAGGAAAGGTAGGGTTTCAGAAGGAAACAGGATATGGAGAAAGGAAAAATGTTCTTCTAATTAAGCTTTAAAAATGTGATGAGTTCTTAAAAGAACTCAAACATAAACTGAAACTAACTGGAAAAGAGCACACTACTTAGTACTCTGTTATTCATCAGGTACATTTACAAAAGCATGAGGAGGATTGAGGAGGAAAGCATATTCAAGCTCCTGTGGTGATTCCATGCCCCCCTTTACAGGGATGAAGGTGGAAGGAGGAATACAGGATGGGTGTGATGGTAGGGAGCCACCAGAGAAAAGGCATATAGGAATCAAGTGACAGGGACAGAAAAGCTCAGTTCATCATTTCCTTCAACTTCTCGTGAATATTATAGGTAAAATATATTTATTAAAAATGTCCAAAGCTCATCTGAGTAATTTTAATTCTGCAACATGCATGAAAATTTTTTAAAAAAACATATACATGTTAGGCAACAACTTTCTAGAGATTTTTGCTTTTCCAAGGAACAAAAATGTAAAACCTACTAAAAGAAGCCACAGATGAGGTTCACAAAAGTAATATGAGCCATGAGAATGAGTATGTGAACTGACATATGAAATGAATCTCTCTTCCCCCAATGGCAGCTGTCTTTATGTTCCTTTGAAATACACTGACACAAATTCTTGGGTGATTTGAAAATCATATAATAACCATGAGGATGGTAAAACAGCATAAGCAGCAATACCTGTTTTAGGTCTTCCTTTGAAGCTGGCTTTGAAAAGAGTTTGAACTGCCTATTTGAGCAGGGACAATTTGCCTTTATTCCCCATTTTGCTCTTACAGAATGAACAATGTCTCCAACATCATACAGGGCTAAAAGAAATGACAAAGGCAAACATCTGAACAAGGGTGATAGGTACTTTCAACCTCAACCTAACAGCAGGAGCTGACAATTCCCACAGGACTGCTTTTCTCAGCAGCATGATGCTCCATCCCTCCTCTTCATCCTGCCTTCCCTAAATGCACCTTTAAAAAATGCTGCTGAGGCATTATTTGATACACCTCTGGACAACTCACAGAGCATACTAAAATGAGCCTAGTGAGTAATCATACTACACAAAGTAAAAGTAAACTACTAACCCCTGTGAATCAAGATGGGGGAAAAAACCCTGCCCCATGTGAAATACCTTTGCCAGGAATGATCTGTGTGGGCATCAGGTTCTCAGGCTCATGAATTTGACTTTTCACACATCTTAGCCAAGAGAAAGTCTTGTAGGCAGCACCTACAAATAACACACTTTTGTCAACTGTTCTCCATGGACCCTACTGTCCGACTGCTTTCACAAACCCATCAACTGCAAATTAATAACAAGCTTAATTTCAAAGTGTCATGGGGTGAGAGTAGAATCAAGTCAGTTCTCACCCTGCTGGCAATTCTTCCTCTTCATCCGGTAGCAATCCACACACACTCCAAACCCACACCGAGGGCATACCCAGTGCAGGTTGAAGATGGTAGTATCGCACACATCACACATTTCTCGAACACCTTTGACAGCTCGCTTCCAAGCAACCTGTCCTGCAAGAATCAAAAAATCACTTAGTCCTGGGGATGGGAAGGTTTCTGAAATCAAACATGACCAGGTTGGGGGGAGAGAGGAGACCTACATGTGACTAGAATCCCCATTAACTCTGTTCAGCCTCATCACAAACACAGCTTCCTCCATGGAGCTCCCCTGGATTCCCTAAGCACTCCCATCAACTTGCACTAGTACTTCAAACTCACACCTGCTTATGCTGTACATGCTCAGTTATGGCACAGTTCTGCCTCCCAGAGAAGGGTGCACGATGCTCTAGTAGAAGCCCTGTGTGGTTGTGCAGCCATATTACACAACTGGAGCTGGCCACAAGTACCCCACAGCAGCAGCTCCTAGCCTTTTGATCCCTTAGAGAATCTGAAGGCAGCACAGACCAGGCGTTCTCCAAGGGAAAAAAGTTTGCTCATATAAACAAACCCAACAATCAGCATACAGCATCAGGTTATTTACAAATGCCCTCAATCCACTCAGACAACCCCCTGAAAGCGCCCAGGTGTTTAGGGAGCAGCACAGTAACTTAACATGGGCACAACAGTCCAAGGGCAGTTCTATTCCCTTTGGTAAATAGTCAGAAGCTTGATTTTGGCAATGTCAGGAGTGATGCTTGGCGGCACCCAGAACTGACTTGTATTAACTAAACATCCAGAAGACTGAAACTCAAACCATGACTCTGCAAACTAGCTTTTTCTGTTCCAGTGGCTAAGACTGCCAACTGGAGGGAGGGCCTTCCAGGGTTCAGCATATCACTGGATGCCTCGCCTTGACAGAGAGGAGTATCCGATCAGGTGACCACACCAGTTATCAGAGCGCCTTGAAGAGCAGGAACAGAGGGGGGCATTTTTTTTTAAGTCAACAGAAAGCCCAATGCTGCTGACCAGAAGACTCCTTTCAGTCTCTGTGTGTGTGTGTGTTTGTGTGTGTGTGTGTGTGTGTGTGTACACACACATCCTTATCCATGTCTCTCTCTCCCGAACACCACTACATCACTGGGTCAACACTGCCACATCCTCTATCTATGGAAACATTTTCCTAATAAAATTGGTGAGGAATTAATTTTCTTTACAATGAACTTCAGTTTGCACCAAATCACTCCAGTATATTTCACTATAATGGAATAGCTTAGGCACAGTACATAAGAGCTTTAGGCATTTTACAAATGGAGATTTTATGAACTTCATCTTGGTCATCTGGATTAGACTATTTAATCAAACAGTATTCTTAGGTCTTCTCAATACTAGAATCGAAGGGGGAGATCTGTGGGTACAGTGACAACTTTCAATGTCATTCACAGTACTTAGTCTCTCTAATCTCACCAGATTGTCACAGAAGAAAGAGGAATAGAATAATCACAAAGGCACAGAGGAAAAATTTATCAAATCTAAGTCTTCATGGAGGGGAGGAGTTTCTTAATTATGCTTTTAAAAGACAACTATGTGTACTTTCTTCTATATGGAAAAAACTCAACCTTTAGGGGGAAAAAAAAATCCTATCATCTGAAACAGCACTGTTGATTTAGGAGGGATGCAACTAACACATTCCAAAACATTGTCTTTACATTGTAATCATAGATATATCACCATTAGATGTTACTTAAGAAATTTCTTTAAATCTACTACTTTTATCAAATATACTAATAAAGAAACTCTGTATCACTACCGAAAATGGAAAACCTATACCACCTGTCCTATTACAGATTCTTGATTTCTGAGTCTCTGGGATGTGTGTGTGTGTGTCTGTGTGTGTGTGTGTGTGTGTACTAGGCAAGTGCTCTACCACTGAGCTACCCACCCCTCTCTAGGACCCTGATAGAATGGGAGAAATAAAAGTTTCCACTATATCTATATAATAGTATATTTTGTCCTGAAGCTAGTTTTGGTTAGTTTCTGGCAGCTACAACAAAATTCTTAATTGAGTAGTGTGGATGCTTGTATTCAAACATACTTGGTTATACAAAGTCCAAAAATATGTACACCAGAGGAATGGAAAGGCTCACTGTTAACTTTCAATCATTTGGGGAAGATCAGATAATGGAGGAAAACATAATCTTGTATGACAGATGCCCTGTGGTGCTTCTGGCTCAGTATCTCATTTCTACAGCAGGAATTAGTCAAGAAGAGATATGTTATTCTCCCAGACATCCTACCTGGAGATGTCATGAAGGAGGTCTCCTCCTAGGTCACCAACACCAGTACCTGGTGGATTTACTGGGTTGCAAAGCAGGGAAAGAGTGCTCCCAAAGAATGGAGGACTCACCAATGCAGCTAGAAACTCCAAGTAGTCCCTTCAAACTTTGATTCCAAAAGAACTGCTTCCACCTGAGTCAGTTCTCATTCTCATACCTGGACCCAGCCCTGCAGATTTTGACTCAGGAGGTCTAGGATTTGGCCTGTCTATTCTTTCTATAAAATACATTGCTAATTAAGAAACTCCATCTTTCCCCAGGACTGGAAAAAAATAAAAAAAACCTTAGTCTTAAAATAAACCAGTCTGACGAGGTCTCATCCACTTTTGGTGAGCTTTGGCCTTTCTCAACAAAAAAGGAGCTCTACTGCTTTGAAAATGTCTGAAAATAAACCCCGCAGACAGGAGACCAATTCTGATGAAACCAGTTACAAGAGGAAAACTGCAATGTCATTATACCAACATCATCCAGACTTCTGGTGAAAATGAAATCCATGAAACTGGAACTTTTAGGTGTCACTCAGAAACAAAATCAAGTTGCACTCAAAAATCCTACCCCCTAGGAGATGCTCTTACTGTGTGGCTCAATAGTTGACATAGCTTCCTTTTCAGAAATCACCATTTGACAGAAGTGGTCTCCAATGTTGGCCAGGATGTATTTTGCTGTGTCCAAATCAGTCCCTACAACATTTTTGGTCAAAGGCAGCCACAAGCCAATTGCTTCACTGTCGTATTTGTTTGGTGTTAAGAAGCCTTCTACTCTCAACACACCATGTTTGTTGAACTGTAACCTAGAAGTGGGGAAAACACACAAATCTAATTTATATCTTGTAATTACTACACAATAAAAACAATTTCAATCAACAAAATACTTCCTAATTTTCTGTACTCTCCATGGCTAACTATAGTCAATTATTTGACAATGTTGCTAGAAAGATTTTTTTTTTCAAAGAAAGTATATTTTGTCTCAAAAGACAAGCTCAGAGGGATGGGGAGATACATATTTTACACTCAAAAAAATACATATATAATCATACTGCCTCCAGAGAAAACTATTCAACCTACTGAACTTGGGACTTACTAGCAAGGGTAATCACAAGTCACTACAGAAGTAAACTGACAACTATTAGAACATGATAAAAATCTGATCAGGTCTAATTCAACTACTGATTCAAAAATAATGCTCAGCAAGAGAAGTCTTAGTCACTGAAGCCATAACCACATGGACCTGGGAGGCATTCAACACCCAAGAGTGCCCTTGCTTTACATTACAGTGCAAGCTCCCAGAATGAGAGGAGATATCAAGATGAACCTCACATCCTAAAAGTGAAGCGAAAAGCACATAACTTTCTTAGCATTTGCTTTCAATCCTCTGTAACACTTGAGTATTTTTAAATAAGCTACGCATTAGTTTTAATTGTTTGAAACATTGAATTTCCAGGTGAAGGCACAAGAAACTCATATAAAACAAAGTACAACAGATGGTGACAGACATGAGAACAGTCATTAGATTCTACAGGAGCAGAGAAGAAAGTGTTAACTAGAGGTCTGTGGGGCTAAAATGAAGAAGACTTCAAGACAGACATAGCAGCTAAGCTTGCTTTGTGAAAAAGTAGCCATAAGAAAAGGTGTGCTCAGAAGACAGTATTTCATGTCAAAGAAAGGCAGAGGTGAACTGGGTGACAAGAGAATAATTAAACAATAGGTAAGAATCAGAAAGAAGTTGGAGATGTATGTTAGGTCAGCTGTTGAAAGCCTTCAACATTTTGTTGAGGATCTTGATTTTTTCACTAAGCACTGGGAAACTATCAAAACTGAGCCTGAGACACACATAAAGTAGTTTCAGAAAAACTATTTATCCACAAGAGTGTAGGATTAATTGGAAAAACAAGACATTAGGAGTTCTGTAATAAATGCAAATTTACTTCAAGCATACCAAAGGAAATGCAAGTTTCTCCAAATTGGAGATAGTCATATAATACTAAAAAATAAGTTTGAAAGCCAACTCAAAGGGAGAGAATGGCCGCAGAACCTCACAACTCAGCTTTACCACTGAGACCCTAGTCCTACCACCGTTTCATCTGCAGGAGAGTTTAATGGGCAACAACTTAATAAGGAGGCTACTGACAGCTTTACTCATCACTCTAAACATGGGTATGTGTGGGGAAGGGGTGCTAATGTTACTCTTTTACCAATGAAGTAAGTTCCTTCTAGTTTCTACCAGATTGGCTTCTACTATGCATCAAGGCACTTCCCCCCTTTAAAGAAGTCAAAAGTGGAAAAAGGCAGCTAAGTCATAAAATGAATGATTTTCAAACAGTACAAAATAATAGTGGTTAAAAAAAAGCAACAAAAAAAGCTCTAATAATATTACCAACAAAAGAAAGAAAAAAAAATTATCTCTTCCCTAAAATGCTTTTACACCTTTAAGCAATCTCATCTAGTCCAGTTCCACCTTTCACAGCAAAGGAGCCATAATGACAAGAGATCAAGTCTCTCATAGGAACACAAAGACTTGTATAAAGAATAACCATTTTGGGGTTCTTCCAAAATATTCCTATGCATCCTAACATACTTGTGCAAGAAAAAAAATCCTCTTGAGAGGAAGTAGAATAGAGCTAACCTTTACTAAGAAACTATTCTGGGCCAGGTGTTATTTAGAATGTATCTTAACATACTTATATGTGAACATATGTTAACAGTATCACAGCTCTAAATGCTACCCACACACTTTACCATGTGCTTTTGAAATTTACTCAGGAATGAATGGGGCAAACTAGTATCTAAAAAAGCCTCTACCTTCACTAAATAAGCCCAAATGTGAAAATTACCAGCACAGACATTGCTAGTACTCCACATATAATTTTGAATCCTACTTTCCCAATGCACAGTACGAACTTCTAACTTAATTAAATTACCTATACATGTAATTCAGCTCATCACACAATCTTTTAACTTAGATTTTAAGTTAGATTTTAACTTAGAGTGAAAGAGGAAGAGAACATGAAGTTGAAATCAACACTCATTTATAATTTTAACTAGTTAAACCTGAAAATATCTTCAATTCTGAGAAAGTCGATTACATTTAAAGTTCATCTATACTCAGAACAGCACTGTTCATTTATGTCTCAACATAGCACGAGACAAATTTGCCCTTTTCCTCACACAGGATAGGATTTAAAGAAATTGAACTTAACTATTTAAAAAGCACAATATAAACATGAAACTGCAAAAGTTTTTGAATTACGTGTTTCCTTACTAGTAAAGGAACATCCTGTCAGCAGACATGGATATAGGTGCAACCTTCCTGGAGGGCAACTTGGCAGAACATGTGCATCAAAGCCTTAACACACACGTACCTTCTGACCCACTAATGCCGTGTCTAGGAATCCTTCCAAAGTAAATGGAGACATGGACAAGGGAGATAATCAGTTCTGCACTATTTCTAGTAGCAAAAAATACAAAATAATCTTGACACCAATGAGGGAGTTGATGGAATGAATTCTCAAACATGGATTCTTACCAAAAAAATCTAAAAGTATTTGCAGAAGATTAACATGATCAAGAGGTCCCTACTATGCACTGGGAAAGTAAAAGAAATACTCAAAACAGCATTTGATACACTAATTGGGTATGCCTGAGTATGTTTTATGACCATAAAAATGCACTGAAAAGTTAACAGGAATTATTTGTGGTGGTTGTTTATTACATACGGCATTTTTCTAGGATGATGGTTACTTTTAGAAACAGACATTTGTATATTTCAGTTTCTTGGCTTTATTAAAAAAAAAAAAAGAAAATAAATTTCCAGTAAGATCTAGACTCCCAAACCCAAAGATAGAAAATATAATTTCTACATTCTAGAGTTAGTATTAGGGGGAAAAAAAAGAGAATGTCATAAGGCCCACACTATCTTGAGTTTGTTTCAAAGTGCCTCACCTCCTGAAGTGAAAGAAGCGACAGAATACAGGCGAGTCTTTCTGCTGCTCCTTATCCTTGCGCAGACTGTCCAAGCGACACTCCCTGCACTTGGGTAGTTGTGCCACAATGTTCACACAGGAGTCATCCTGAACAAAGGCCTCACCACTCTGCTGTAGTTTTTTGAGTTTATCGGGATCTGTCAAAACTGACTTCCGGGCTGGGGCTATGAAAACAGAAGATTAAAGAAACAGGACCTCAAGTTTCTGAGTATCACATCGGCATTTGACTGAATCCTATTCAAAAAGCTATTGTTTTCCAAGATAGAATGCCCTTTTCCATTCCTGGTTCAGGTGTCATTTCTAGAACATGGCTCAAGAGAACGCCAACTATCAGAACAAATGGAAGTTTAGCTCTCTTTATAAAATAATTCTCATTTGTTGAGTCCATATGGCAACCTAAACCCCCAAATTCAACAGTCAGACTCACACTTCCAGCTTAGCGTGTACTCCTATTCACAACCCCAGATCAGAGAAACGTGTTAGGAGGACTTTTCTAAACTCACTGCAGCATTAGCAAAGCACAGAGACAGGTTCATCCCTGTAGAGACCTGACTTTGTGAATGTTGGTTTTGTCACTTTTCGTTCTTTAAAAACACTGGTTTAAGATGTGTTCTCTAAAGTACTCTAAATAAAAGATAGCCATACTAAATATAAAAAGCAACAGCTTTCCTGCACAGCTGCTTGGTCTATGAAGTAAGAGCTATCTTCTACATGCCCTCCAACTCTTGGCATGCTACACTTTCCTACACACATTTACTCCATTTGGAATTCAGAGCTCTGGCTAAAGACAAGATTCTAAGTAAAATCATGTTTTAAGTTTTAATTTTTAATTGGCATGAGAACTGGGAAGGAAATGTTAACATGGCTTCTAAAGAAAGAGAAAGACTAGATGTGTGGCTCAAGAATTAGGCACCTCTTTGCAAGCATGAAGCCCTGAGTTCAAACCCTAGTCACACCAAAAAAAGAAAAAGAGAGAAAAGGCAAACAAGTCACAAGGAAGAACAATCACTGTAACCACCCCAAATAACACAGACAGAAGGGAATCATTCATAAGCCAAGAGCCCAAAGGAATTATTTCCAGAAAATAAAAAATATCCTTCAGGTTCCAAATGAAGTTGAGAAGAGGAAGGAGGTTCTCAGGCAAACAAACAAAAACCAAAAACAAACAAAAACCCACCTCTGGAACTAGATGAAACAAGTGGGAGAAGCCAATCTTAAAGGAAATTTGAAGAAAATCCTAAACCAAAGTAAGTTTTACATGAAAAAATGTCTTCAGTAATTACCTTGGAGGTAATCTAATTTTATCTCATTTTTAAAGCACACTACAAAATACCAAAGCATGCTATCAGTCCTTGATCTCTTAAACATTCTCATTTCAGTTAGCATGAAAGAGAAGGTAAAGTAAAAAAGGGGAGAAGATAAAGAGTTTAGTAGCTTTAGGAGGAATTTTAATTACTCTTTCAATAGAGTTGAACCAGGTTTCCAGCTAATAGGTAGAATCCAAAGGTTATCTGTTCTGACCTAGCTTAAAGAGGAAATATCTAGAGATAAGCAAGCAAGTTGAACTGTTTAAATCTAGTTCTTTAGTGAGGAGAGCACAGCTGAACCTTTTAATGACTCTCAATTCAGAGCCTACTCCTGAGGACCCTCTCATCTAACCAAACAGAAAAGAGACAGCTGTTTAACTTTGGATGCCTTTTATTCTTTAGCCCCTAAATAGAACAAGGAAGCAGAACCTTTTTTCATGAAGTCTTTCTGTGCCCACAAGCAGTACTAGGAGGAATAGTTCAGATCCTAGTGGGCTTCCAATCACATTGTCACTACTCAGCCAGTCATCTTAGATGGCAAGATGTGCTAGTCTACAATGTATGACCAGCTTTTTCCTTTACAATCATGTTAGATGGTGAATAACTACACATATTAAGTGAAACAAAAATGGATTTCAGAACTCACTTGTGTACCTGTCAGTTGTTTACCCAACTAGGATTTTTACTGTTTCTCCATATAAACTAAAATGATTTGCTTCAAAAACTAGCCAAGTGTGAGGGCCAATGACTCAAAATGGAACAGATACATAGTTATGAATGGAACAGATATACAATTATACATAATTCTTGAGGCACCATATAATCTTATGAAATTAATTTTATGTAAATTAACAGCTATATCAACTTAAGCCTCAAGAATGAAGAAGTTGGGTTAGAAGACTCTCTAGGCCAAGAAAGGTCTCCTTCCACTCCTCCAACTCTATCAATATAACACCCACAAGTCAAATCCAACCATCTTTAGCTCTAGCTTTAGAGGCCTACTAAAAAAAAAGCTAGTGTGGGTATGTTCTTTTACTGATCCAAATTAATATATTTTTTAACTTTTAAAAACTTAGCAAAATTCACACTGATTTTTCCACATCGCTGACAATCCAATTATCAAAAGGTGCCTTTAAAGTGTACCAGCTCTGAACCTTTGACATGCTGGGGCAATTTCACATTTCTAATTGTAGTAACAGAGTTTCTGAAAACTACCATGGTTGGAATGCACCCACAAACTTAACCTAAGTACAAGTTGAGTAATCTTCATCCAAAATGTTAAGAAAAAAGCATTGCAGGTTTCTATTTTCTTGTATTTGGCATATCTGCATATACACAATGAGAGCTCTTGGGGAAGAGACCCGAGTCTAAACACAAAACTCGTATTTCATATGCACCTCAAACATACAGCCTGAAGGTATTTTCACTGAAGCCCTCACATAAATCACGTATGGAATTTCCCACTTGTGGTGTCATGTCAGCAATGAAAAGGCTTCAGATTTTGAAATTTTGAGAATTTTAGATTTTTGGATTAGAGATGCTCAACTTGTAGTATAAAACACAGTGCATCAAAATGATACCCACTGAAACTGTTCCAGGAATCAGGGGAGTAGGGATGAAACAGCAGTGGAGGGGAGGAATTCAAGTATGATATATCTGATACATTGTAAGAAGCTTTGTAAATGCTACAATATATCCCCACCCAACAATTAAAAAAAACCAAAAAAACAAAAAAAAACACCACACAGTGCCTTGACTTTCTTGTAAGAAGAGTATTTAGTTTGAAATGGTAAGTGCAGCAGGAACTCTTAAATAAGACTCTGCTTGGTGTTACAGCCCTCTTCTTAACATCTTTAACCAAAGGTCCCTTTTCCAGAGCAATGCAATTCTGTTGTTTTTTTGGGGTTTTTTTGTTGTTGTTGTTTTAATTTCAGATCTTAACTACTTGTGTGAACATAAAATGTCACCTCTGCCACTCCAATCTGGACACTACAGAACAGTGGGAGTCTGAAGATAAAGCACTAGATCACCTTAGATTTTGTTTCAAAAAATATTTTCTTACAATCAAAACTTGGGAACAATCTAATTATCTGCTTAATAGGAATCAATTAAGTCATAAACAAATATAATGGAATCCTTACAGTTTTAAAATGTTAAGGAATACCTGCAAAAACTCACAGGGAAAGGTAAAACTGTTGGCATGAATTCATTTGTGTAATACAAAGTCTTGAACTTTTTTCTACAAAGTCATTTTCATGTTATTTTATCATAGACCAAGAAACACACACACAGACACACACACACACACACAATCTCTTACACCTTCTACCAGTAAAGATATTTAGAAACACTTACCATTCTGGATTTTATTGTTGCTTCTGGTACAACAGCTTTCATTATCTACTTTCATTGATGTTTCCTTTAAATTCTGTGACCGGCAACTTAAAGTTGAAGGTGCTACCTTTTTCTCTGCACAACTATTAGAGCTATCAGCATTGACACTTGCTTTCACTTCTGGCTTATTTGAAAGGACATCAGATGTGGAAGGTGCATGTTCTAGATGCCTCTGTAGTTCAGGAGTACTGGCAGTTTCCAATTCTGCCTTTGAAGAAGCCTTTGTAGTTGAGCACTCATGAGGAAGGCCAGTCACTTGCTGTGGAACAGGTTCCAATCTGTTTTCCTGATCAGTGTTTGTCCTAGGCTGGATACAACTACCTTTGGGTTCATTCATAATTTTCAACTCTGCAATTTCAACCTGAGAAGACTTTGAAGACAGCAACCCTGCTTTACACACAACATCTGGTTTTGTTCTTGATAGTTCAGGCTTTGTGTTTTGACAGGAAGGAAGTTCTTCTGGTAAACTCTGCTTATGACATCTGGAAAACATAATATGGAAAAGAAGCATCCAGGTCTTAGTTTATCTCACTTACCATGCAAAAATAATTTTTTTTTTAAAAAAAAGAGGAAAAAAAACAGCTTATAATAGAGAATGTAGGATAGGTTTCTGTGAGCTAGAGTCAAGAGTTATCAATCAATGGCTCTGTGAAAGTATCTTACACATTCACAAAAAGTACAACCCTAAACTCTATCAGCATGTTCTCATAAAGCCTAAACTACTAAGGTTAGTTCTACTTCTTACAGCACAATGAACCTTAGCTTTCCCTCAAAACAAACTTAATGTCATAAAGAACCAACCAAAAAATATACACAGCAAGTGGGAAGCTCAGTAGTGGGCTGGAGGAATGGCTCAAGTGGTTTAACACCTGCCTAGCAAGTGTGAAACCCTAAGTTCAAATCCCAATACCACCAAAAAACCCCACAAAATATATATATATGTATATATAACACTAAAAACTCTATGGGAGGAAAGAAAGAAAAAGAGAAGGATAGAGAGTTGACAATACTGAAATACATCATATCTGTGCAGGTAGAACATGTAATGATACGTATTGAAAGCTGTTGAATAATGTGGGGGTGGAGAGAAGGGATAAGGGAGAGTAATAGAAGGCACTACACAATAAAGTACACTTACAGCAGGGATACTCTGAGAAACCCCTTTGAACACTGACTTTGGAATTAATAATGAAAGACAGGACTATACAATAGGCACAGTGAGTGTGTGGGGTAACTTGTGAGAGGGAGGAGGATGAACAGAGGAGATGAAAGTGAGGTAATATGGTTGATACATATACAAAATAGAATGATGAACCCTCTTGCAATTGCTTTAAGTGAAGTGGGAAGGGTTTGAGGGGAGGATGGTGGGGGCATCTAACCAGTGTACAATATAAGATTCCCCCTATACAATGAATGTACCCTAATAAAAATGGAAAAGAAGGAAAGAGAGGATCAGAGACTGATACAGTAAAAATGGTCAGTGGGAATAATCAGCAGAGAATTATCTGCAGTCCCAGAAGAAGGAAGATAGAATCTGGAGTAGATGCAATGGTCAAAAAAAAAGCAGCAGCCCCATGGTTTTCAAAGTGTCAAAATTTAAAGCCTAGGCTGGGCTAATTATGAAAGTTTCTTTTCTCTCTCCTTTTAAATTTCAGAGAAACCTGTGCTGAGCTCTCTTTTCTTATGTAACGAAAGTTAGATTTAAATTTAAAAGATAAAATTAGTATCCTCATTACTTCCCAAGCCTTGGAAAGTCAATCTCATGGTAGACAAATGGTCAAGACAAAAAAAAAAAATTAAACTTCATATATTAGAAATTCCTCTAAAGATATTTCCAAAAAACAAGTTAAATTAAATATTAACTACAGGCAGGTACCAGTGGCTCACACCTGTAATCCTACTTATTTTGGATGGTGAGATGAGGAGGATCATGGCTCAACGCTAACATGGGCAAAAAATATTCCTGAGACCCCATCTCAACCAATAGCTGGACACAGTGGCACACCTGTCATCCTAGCTTAATGAGAGGCTGAGATCATGATAGGATGAGATTGGGAGGACTGCAGTTCCAGACCAGCCCAGGCAAAGAAGTCTGAGACTCTGCTGCAACAGAAAAAAGCTGGGCAGGGTGGTGTGCACCTGTCATCCCAGCTACAGTAGGAAGTTTAAAATAGGAGGGTCATGGTGAGTAAAAAAGTGAAACCCTAGCTCAGAAATAACCAGAACAAAAAGGGCTGGAGGTGTGACTCAAGCAGTAGACCGCCTGCCTAGCAAGTGCAAAACCCTAAGTTCAACCCCCAGTAACACACACCCTCACCCCCAGAAAAAAGCTACAAATTACCAACAGCACAAAACCTTGTCCTGCTATAAATTATATGTAACCAGGAGTGGTTACGATTTAAAGCAAATCGAATAGCTGTTTACCTGCTTGTGCACAGAATTATTATTTTCCCCCATATTTTACTAGGGATATCCTGGAAGAATTTTTGTTTCTCAAAAATTCATCCTATAGCTTTTTTTTAAAAAAATCTTTTGTTTTGTTTTGTTTTTCTACAGTACTGGGTCTTGAACTCAGGGCCTCACACTTGCTAAGTAGGTGCTCTACCACTTGAGCCATACCACCAGCCCATCCTATACCTTTTTGCCCAGCAAAACAAAGTTTTTATTTCTAATATATTTCTTTTTTCCTGCTTCTAACATAGGATTTCATTCCAGAGAAGAATTTCTCAATGATTAAACATTCAGATTACAATCTTTGCTTGGATATCACACTTCCTACTGTTCTCTCTTTCTCATTTTGAAGACTGCTTGACCATCCTCCAAGATCCATCAAAGAACACCCACTTTTCTCCCAGTGAACCAATGTGCTCAACCCTCTTCCACCTTTTTTGCAGTTTTCCAAACTGACTTTTCTACACAAGTCTCTCTGACCCATATCTTTATCAACTGCCATACAAGCCACCACCCCCTCCCTCAACCTTACACCCACTTTAAAACCTCTTATTAAGCTTTACATTTCTTACTTTTTTTCTTCACCTGCAAACTAGGTAAAGCTACTGCTTCTTTGTACCTATTCTTAGAATCTCTTCTACTACCACATTTCTTACCTATACATGGGGTCAACTCATATCTAGGTTAACCCTCACTGTAACCACATCTCTCTCTTCCACACTCCTACTTATCTCAAGTCTCCCACATATAACCAATCTGTTCCCTCTTCCTCAAAAGCAAGACATCTAGTCTATAAATGTCTGTAGTGATTGATCCTTCTCACTGTATCAGCAAGTCAAAAAAGCATGTGCCCTTCACCTTTGTACAATTTTCTGTTACTCCATGTTCCTTCTATACTTTTCACCTCTGAAGGCACCTGATCACTCTCTTCTCTTGGAAACTCCTATAAAAAACTTTCCTATACAATCTAAGATAGATACAATGAACCAGGAGTAAAATTTTATTATTAGGATGAAGCATCTTTTAGCACAGTACTACTTACCCTTGAGGAATTTTTGCTCCAAGATTAGGTGGAGAATTAGCAGCCTGGGGAGTACTTTGCTGCCTTGGGTCCTTACTAGGTGGAGTTGCTGCAGTACAGCCAAGCAGAATCTCCTTAAAAACTGTTGTGGGAACAGACTGTACAGGACACATACTGGGAGAAGCCTAAAAGATACCAAACCAACAGACATTTAAAAGAAAGTCCCTAGTTGGGAAATTATGAAGTGCTAACAAAATTCAAGATAATCTGCTTGGTTTCATACTAAACAAGCACAATATCATTGTCAAGTAAAAGACCAGCACAGTAAACAAGTGATAAATCACAAAATTAAGGACTCTGAAGGCTGTAAATAAATCACTCCAGTTTTTCACAGAACTCAAGAATGTCTATAAAAGATCATAAGCTGATCTTTCCCAGACCTATCATTATACAAGGAAAACACAGATATGTGGCAGTTACTTTAATAATATAATGCACACAAGTGAACTTTTAAATGACAGTTTCAATGGTGGCAGCTTCACATGCATTCATCTTGACTTGAGTGCCCACCACGCACTTACTGCGTAGATTGGCAGGAGACCAGACCACATAGGACTCTTGTAGGCAGTGGTAACTACTGGGTACCATGATAAGCCTTTGCAATGCAATAAAGATTAATGTACGGTTCTTGCTCTTATGGGGCTCATCAAGTCAAAAAGGTGACTTTTTCCCAAGGTGAAAAAATATTAAGTCATGACAGGCCTATGGACAAAGCTGGGACATCTTTCCTCTTCCCTTATCATGTAATTTTACCTTCACAAAAATATAAGTATCAGATCTACTTCTTACAGCTTATACTATCCACAAAAAAATAAAACTTTCCACCATGAAAAAGAAGGAAAAGATAAACTCAAGACAACTATTTTATGGCCAAACCACGTAAAATCAATCTACCCATCTTTACTATGTTCTTCATCTGTGTTTAAGTCATATGCCTTTCTCAGTCATCTTTATCAAACCACAATGACTGTTACATTTGCTCTGCCCCAAATCTAAATTAAATGAAACATTCTTTAAGCTTCTTCATTGTCTAGTAATTAACTTCTAAAATCTGATGTAGAATTTTTCCTTAAGTTTTTAAAACCTGATAATTCTGAATATATTTTACATTATCTTCTCACCAATCTTTTTCTCAGAAATTTATTCTGGTAGCCTTGAAAAGACTATGCAATACAAGCTAAGTAGAAACACTTGAAAAATAAGAATTTAATCACTATCAAATTCTCTTAGTTTTAAACTTTTTGGGGGGGGGGGTAGTAATGGGGACTGAACTCAGAGCCTCAAACTTGCTAGGCAAGTGCTCTACCACTTGCATCAGAACCCCAGTTTTTTGTCTTTAGTTTTCAGAAAGGATCTCCCTAGTTTTTGCCCCAGGTGATGATCCACGTCTCTCCCCAGTAGCTAGGATTACAGATATATACCACCACATTCAGCCTTGAAACTATTTTTAAGTCTAAACTATCCAATCATGCATTATACTATTTCTGTTAACTTGATTTTGGTTATTAGCTTAGTGCTATCTAGAAGGTGTATTTTTTTAGTTTTTTATTTTTGGGGGGGAAGAGTGGAGTTTGACTATACCCCTGGGACAGTCAACTTTACCTTTCTGGGCCTGTTTCCCAATCCTTTAAGTGAAGTGAAGCTTTTCTCTTAGAGTCCCTTTTGACTATACAATTTTATAATTCTCTGGTAATCACCTACTAAAAGTTTAGTTTCACAAAGTTTAATTGCCAAATCATTACACAATGCTTCTTCAAGTTTTACTTGCACTAGCACCTATCCTTAAATACTCTGAGAGCAACTACTTACGAAATTTAGATTATAAACATATACATAAATTTTTACTCTATATAATGTCCATCAAGCTGCTCAAGTAAAAAAAACTCTCCACCTCTCTCATTTCCCACATCCATTCAATGAATCAATAAATCCTACATCTATTTTCAAAGTATTCCCTGAATCTATTCATTTCTTTCCATGCCACCACTACCACCATCTCTCTCATAGACTGCACATCTCCAAACTTGCATGACTTCCTTCCATTCCTCCTAATTCTCTGTTTCCTGTCCAAAATTTATTCTACTACAGAGCAACCTTTATAAAACATAAATCAAGTTAAGACCACAGCACTCCATTGCCTACAAGAATCCCATGTGGTCCAGGTTCTGCCAACTCCTCCATCCACCCAGCCTTGCTCACAGTACTCCAATTACACTGGCTTCCTCTCTGAACCTCAAACATTCTAAGCCCTTTCTAACCTGGCCTTTTTACTTGCTATTTCTTCTGCCTGTGAAGTTTTCAGTGGCTTCCATTCACTCACTCTCAATTTTGCTCAAACTGTCACCTCCTCAGCATCCCTGACTACTTGTTTCAAACTCGTGTCCCACCAGCCACCCCCTTACTTTTTATCAGATTTCTATGTTTACATCTTTCATAGCACTTGTCAAAGCAGGAAAGTACCTTCTACTTAGTTATTGTCAGTCTCCTCACAATGGAATGTACACTCCACACTCCATATGGGCAGAGGCCCTGCTTCTGTGCCCACTGTCTGACCTCATCAAGTCAGACATATGGCAGATGCTCCATAAATGAAGAGTAGTGGAATGAATGTATGAATGAATGGACATAGTTAGTACTTCCTTTTTTTTTTTTTTAGGTAGCTATAAACAAGTAAGTCTTGAGTTACCTGAAAAGACAGGCAGTAGTAATGCTCACCACTGTAGATCACTGTCTCCTACATATCAAATATTCAGTAAATAATCACTGGAAGAAGGGATAGAGGGAAGGAAAGGAGGAATCTGCCTTTATGATGATGATTCACCATACCAATGAAAGGGTTTGGGGAGTAGCGGTCACAATAGCACAGTGGGTAAAAGCAATGGATTATGGTGTCAGACAACTTGAATTCAGTCTCTGACACTTGCTAGCACATTACTACCAAATGTGAGACTACCAAAGCACACTTTATAGGGTTGTGCTTAACATAGTGGTTGGCCCACAGTAAAATCAATTTTAGAGATCAGCTATTCTTAAAGCAGAAATTATTATAAAAATGTTCTCAGTTATGTGACAGAATGAGCATAATTCAGGGTACTTTTTCTTTAAGAAACTGAAACATATTCCTCTGTAACGTTCCTAAGGTTTAGCTTAACAAAGATAGGACTCCTGATTCCCAAACCCATCTTCATGTGCACACTTTTGCACTGGCCTCTGACTTGACAAGGTCAAAGTTTCTTCTTACCTGAAGAGTTTTCCCTGAAGGTCTTCTATACCAGTCATGGCAATAGTTCCTCCCTGCCAGCAGACGGAGATAATATAATTGAGTGTACGACAGTACTCTAAAAAGGTCACTGCTGGCTCAACACTCCTCAGCAGACTCTTTCCCAATTAACCAAGCAATGTCATAACTCTGAGGAAAAGTCTGCTAGGCAGAGAAGACCTTCAAGGAGCCAGATGTCACTGGCAAACAGGATTATCTTAACCACAAGGCAATCAAGGATCTTGCCTACCTAACCCAAACTCCTCTTTCAAAAGTCATTCTACAAGCAAACCCTGTGTCAGCTCAGCACATCTGGAAAGTGCAAGCACAGGGAGAACTGCGCCCAGAGTGGTACTGTACTCACCTTTCACTCACATTTAAATTAACTGTCTTTCTTTTCCCCCTGCTTCCTTCCCCTCTTCAGTCCTCTTGAAATCTAGATCAGGCCAGTGCTTTCAAAACTTGCTTATTACAAGAATCAACCAGAATGAAAAGGAATAATGATATGGAAAAATAGTCACAAGGAAATCGTGGAGGCTACAAAACAGTATGGTCTTTGGTTTTAAAAGACAAACAAACAAGACCCAAGCCTCCATAATATATAAGAAAAAAAAAAGATTAAGGAGGAAAGTATTCCAAAATGTGAACTGAGTCCCTGAGAAGCACAATTATAAGTGATATTTTCTTTATTATAGACGTCTAGATTTTTAACCAAAAACTTTAAAATAATCAAAGTCAAACTTCTAAAACATAGGTAAAGATCTGCCACCTCCAACTTCCTTTAGAATAAGATGACTCATACAAAGTTTAAAAGCTAAAACAGACATTTTTAAAACATGGAATTTAGTTTCTCATTTTTGGTGCAGAGGTTAATGGATTTATCTACATGCCAAAGTTCAGGCTTATTCTGTGAATAGTTTCTTTTGCAGCCAACAATCAGTTCAATAGCATACAAAGTTACTGAGCGTCAATAATGTGGACAACATGCTCAGAAAATTTTTTTTATAAACTCATGTTCCCTGCCCTACAAGAGTTTGAGTCAGGCAGGGGACCTCATTATATATATACATTTCATCACATCTTACAAGCACCTCCTTGAAATGTATAAATTTTCTTGCTTGATCACCTTTCCTATCACTGATAAACTCAACACTGAAGAACTTGCGCCCTCCTTCAATAAGTCCCCACCAATCTCAGTTCTGTCAGCATTCCAGGTTGATTCCTCCACTATCCAAACAAGGTATGACATTCCTATTTTCTGACCCCTTCCCTAACCCAACACCTTGCATGTCTTTTTCATCACACCTCCATCTATTTACACTAATGCATTTTCCATGACAGACAATACCCATTCAAACTGGCCTTTACTGGCCTCTACCCTAGATTGGTAAGGATTTCTCCAATGTCAAACCAGACAGATACATTGTAATTCTACCCACTTTCTCAGTTTCTAGCAACACTGTAGGTTACCTGGCAACCTCTTCTCTAAGTTAACTCTAAAATGCAATAATCACTTGCTTGACATTCTCTTTATAGTTCTTACTACATTACCTCCCCAGAGCCTTACTGTCCATTATTTTCTATAACAGGGAGGGATCCCTACTCCTGCCAGTTCAGCCCCTCTCTATATTCGGAGAGTACTTAATACCATAAGTGATCACCTGACCACATCACTTGTGCTTTCATACTAGAACTGCTGTGTTCTAGGAAACAGACATTTCATTTGTTCTATCCACTTCATTAGGCAGATTCCCCTACTTTCTCAGGCCTAACATCTAGTCTTCCACCAACCCAAATTAGTGCCACCTCCTAAATAGCTCTCCATCTCCTTAGTTCATTGCCTCATTTTATGCCCATTTGTGGTAGACTAACCTAACCAGTGCCCTTGTTTCTATTTTCACCTCCTTCCTCCTTCCCTCATCCATTATCTACAAATCTAAAGTCAATCTCCTGAATTTAAAACCCCTGAACACTTCAAACAACCTTATATCCACTTACAAGATCAAACCCAGACTTCCTTTCCACCTCTGACCATGCTTGTCTCTACTCCCATGTGTCCTATGCTCTAGCTGCTCTGAAACACTTGCCCTTCAGCAAATGGGACATGTTCTTTCTCTGAGAGCTTTTGCCCAGGCTGTTTCCCAAGGCACTTGTACAGTTCCTGTTCAGGACACTCAGAATTTGTGGGATTTTCTGGGAATCTATCTCCCTCTCTAAACTATGGGTTCTTTGAGACGAGAATTCTAGACACCACTCAGTCTCCAGGACTATATGTCTAGTACACAGCAAATGCTCAAAATTTCTGATTTCTTGGTTTAAAATTACTTTGTAAATTTAAGGCAAAAATGAGACAAAATAATACTAATTTCCATAATGACAATTTCATTCTTTCCTGAACCTAAGCCTCTATCCAAGAGGTCAATCCTATGCTCTCGGAAGGAAAACAGAAGCTGTAGACACCTTGGTTCATGAACTTTTGACCAAGTATCAAAGTTCCTTTGCCTATACATAGATTAAAAAGCTCAGCAAAGGCAGTCAGCCATCCCAGCTAGACTCTTAACATTTGTGTAGCACGGTGCTTGCTTTGGTTTTAGTCAATGCTGTAGTCTAGTCTGGTCTTGATCCAGAACCCTGGATTCATTCATTGACCCTAGCCACTCGCCATGCTGTTTCTCCTTGCCTTGTTCCTCCAGAACTCAAGATTCCCTCTCGAATGCTGTCAATAGTTTTATCAATATCGGGCTGATCAATTTTAAAATTCTAAACTCCAACCTGAAGCAGAGCATCATAAAGGTGTTTTTGATAATTATAATACAGAAAACTATCCACGCTACCCAAGCACATTTGGATTCCTAAGTTGTAAAAGTTATTTGTACTATAACAGATCTTAATGACAAAAGCAGAGACGGTCTTAAATTTCTTAAAGAAACAATAGTAACTATAATTGAAGGTAAAAAATAGCAACTATAATTGAAGAGAATTAAATCTGGTAACTGAAACCATGTAGTATTCACAGAAGCCTGTATTTTCCTGGGCCAAAATTAATAATGGCAAATCAACCATTTCCTTTGAAAAACTAGGACATTCATATACCTAATCATAAATGACCAATGAAAATTCCTTGTTACCGAGGGGTGAGTGTCCTATTTCAATACCCAACCTACTCAGAACTCTAAGGTTCTTCCTCTCTTCTCATGCCAGGCATTCTTCCAATTTAACACATACAACTCAATTTATCTTCTAAAATACCTCCATCTGGTAAAATTGTCACATCTATTGAGAATTTACATCAAATACCACAATATGAATCTTTTACACAAAAAATAGTGAACCAGAAATTTATATTATCTCCATCTGCTTGAGTGCAGAAATTATAGCCAAGATCTGGAACTTGCAATAAAGAACAGACAAGACAGCACAGAAGGGCGGAACAAACAGCTCTGTAACTACTAAAAAGACTGGCCATGCATTATTAAAGAAAACTTCAACCAAGTGACAAAAATAAATTAAGGTTACCTCAGCACAAGCTTTTGCTTGTTTGGAAACCAAGTTTCCATTATTCTCAGAAGACTTGCGTTTCACAGCTCCAATTCTTGTAGAACTACCTATAATATATAAAAATAGGTTAAGTTAGCTTCCTTGTTTTTATTAACGGAAACAAGGAAAGGAAGGGAAGGAAAAGAAAGATTTTAAACAAACAATGTATCTTACCACATGTCACAAAGTTATCATGTACAACTTCAACATGAATCAGTGATGGATCGACAATTTTTAGTGCTGGAATCTTAAAAAATAAAACAAAGATACTAAAAAATTTACAAATACTTGGGATCATAGTGACAATTAGTTCCATTAACAACAATAGGACACCTTATAAATAATTTGCTTTTAAAACTTGTAATCATTTTTACTTTTTTTGGTTTTTGTAGTACTTGGGTTTGAATTCTTTTTTTCTTTTTTTTGCAACACTGGCAATTGAACTCAGTTCCTTATGCTGGCAATTGAGCCATGCCCCCCACCATCCAGTCCTTAATCATGTCTATTTCTGGTCTAACACTTTATATAGAAATGGTTTGGCACTTAAGAGATCACAAATCTTTTGTAGAGTTATCTTGCCCTGTCCATTATCCTACATGCAGTTATTATTGTCTTTACCTCCTCACAGTTGACTTGAAGAGTTTTTGATGCTGGGTTTCCATTCACAACAGTTGCTGAAAACCACTGAGTGGATGGGTCCAAGCTATAAATTTTTACTTCTGAACCAACTAAGTTCTTATCACCTTAAAAAAGAAAAGAATTCTTAGAGTGATTTGCATTATCTCCCAACAGCACCATTATTCAAGACAATCTTTTCCTTGGTCTTTTTTTTTTTTTAATGCAGCAAAGAATTATAAAGTAAACATGAAATAGACATTTTAACAAATGTCTAAGAGAAAAATGTAAACTTTTTATTTTAAAGCTCCATTTTCTATAGATTTATCTTAAGAATGGCACTACATTTTTTTCTATCATGTTATATCAGACCAAGAAATATCAGACAATTCAAAAATTAACTCATTGTACTATCAGAAACCCCAAGAAAACTGCTAAGTTTGATTTTTAAAAACTTATGACCGTGAAACTAAGTGAAAAAACTCAGTAACAGTAAATAGGAAGATAAGAATTATCAAATAAATGCATTCTCAATTTTATGACTGAAATTCCAATCAAATTTTACCTCAAAATGTAGGTGAGCATCTACTCTACTTTTATAGTTTCACATAACCTCTGAACTTCCTAAATTTTAGAGACTTTAGAACATATTAAACTAAGTCCTTCAGTTAACAATAGTTGCTCTTTTTTTTTTTTTTTTTTTTGGCAAAACTAGAGGTTAAACTCAGGGCCCTTGTGCTTGCTTGCTAGGCAAGCTCTCTACCACTTGAGCCACTCCATCAGTCCTTTTTGGGTGGACTATCTTTGGGAGAGGGTCTTGCCTTATGTCCAGGCCAGCCTGGACCTTGATCTTATTAGTGCTTCCCACCCAGCTAGGATAACAGGCACACGCCACTGTGCCTAGCCATTACTTGAGATGGGAGTCTCATGGACTTTTTTGCCTGGGCTGGCCTGAAACTATGACCCTCCCAATCTCTGCTTCACAAGTACCTACCTAGGATTACAGGCATGAGCCTCTTTTTTTTCCTTCCTGTGGTACTGGGGTTTGAAATCAGGGCCTCACATTAGTTAGACAAGCACTCTACTAATTGAGCCACACCTCCGGCCCCGCTGTTGTTATTTTTATTTTTGAATTTTAACCCTTTTTAATTTTTAAAAGTATTTCCAATTTCTAGCATCTAAGGAGGGGGGAAGAATAACAATGAGTAAGAAAGGCTAACTCCTAGCTTCTAATAAGCTAATCACTGGTCAACTCATGAACTATCACCAAACGTTTACGAACATACCTTGCAAAAGATGACTTTCATCTAAATGTTTTACAATCAAAGCTTGAAATTCTTTACTGACAACCTGATTATCAGTAAGGGAAAGTCGAAGACTGTTTACATCCTGTAAAATTGAAGATTACACATTAAGAAAAGCTGTTTAAATCCAATGGATATATTTCAATGGGTTTATTCAGATGAGTTAAAGGTGCATCAACTAACCATTTGATAGCAACAAACTACTGCCAAATCCCGTGAACTGAATAGGTCAAAAAGTCAGAAACTATCAAACATTAACAGGCATTAAGGCAGACTGAAAAAGTAAGTCAACCCAAGCTAAGAGCATGAGAAATACTAAGAGTGGCTCAAGGTATAATTTTAAACACAACATAACTTTGGTTATGGAAAAATAATAAGCAAACTAAGCTGGCCAATCCAAGTAGAAAACAGTCTATATCCCAAACACTAAGGATGGGGAAACCATAGATCCAAATCTGAGGGATAAAAGATATGGAGAAAAGATACACAAGAGACAGGTGTATTCTGTCAATTTCAGTGAATTTAACAAACAATTCACTTTACACAAATTCATTTAATCTAACTAACATTCCAAAATCATTCTTCTTTACAAAAGGTAAGTAAGGTTGGGGAGGCCAAACAGAAAATATGAATGAACAGCCTAAGGCTTCAGAGTAAGCCAGCTTTTAAAACACTCAGTTCTTGGCAACAAGCTCCATTCTTGGCACTATTCCATAGTCTTCTGGTTTTGTATACACACCCAGTTACGATAAATGTATACAGAAACTGTCAATAGTAATAACCTGCCAAACCTAGGGCAGAAACCCTGTTTCTAGCAGGGCAAAGAAAAAACAGTGCTAAACACAGAAACCCTTCCAATAGAAGGCCTCCATGCTTTTCTGCCACTATTAAAAGGATACACAGTGGCCAAGAATAGTTCACCCACTTCTCCAACTGGGAACAACAACTGATCTCAGAGAAGAGGATCATGCTTGAAAAATACATTTTTTTAGTCAAGTAACATCAGATAAACCTACAATCTCCATAAAAACACAAAATTACCAAATGTACCATGTAAAGGTTTGGATTTTTAATTCATTCACTTATTCCTACTACAGTGACCAGAATGGGCCATGCAGAGGTTTGGGTTTTTTCCTCATTCATTTATTACTATTACAGTTTCAAAAACCTTAAGTGGATTCTCCAATTCCTACAAGAAGATGAAACAACATATTAATGGAAAGCATCACATAGAGCTTTCCAATAAGACAGAACAATTCTAGTCTGCTAGGAGGTTTCAGAACCCATCAAATGTGCCAGATAGTTGATCCAGATACCAATACCAATAGATAACCAAATCAAATTCAATCTAAAGACAGACCTTAAGCTTCAATTCCAACTTTTGCATATGCCAAATAATTTTTCAGGTGCTATCTGCATTACTTAGAGCAAGCATGGGATAATCACACCCTTCAACATGGACTTTCATGCAGAAGAAGCTCAATGTAATAGTTTATATCCAGAAAATAAGGCCCTGAAGAACTAAACTTTGACCACTTTTATCTTCGAGTAAAAGTTAACAGCATATCATTAATATAGTCCCCCTTGATTAATTATACATTAGGGTTATTACAACATTCACACTGATAAGCCCACAGTGCATCTCCCTGAGAAAAACAAAAACTTACTAGATTTTTCTTCTTCAATCTCATAAAAAACTAAGAGTTTTACTTTAACTAAAAAACTTGGACATGTTAGTGATGTAAACACAAGAAACAATGCTAAGAAGTAAAAACTACTCTATTACCCAGTAAAGTAATACAGTTCCTATGTACAAGTCATTCCTCCAAGGCAGGAAAAATACCAAGATGCCTACCTAATATCTGAAGGTAACTTTCACCTGAAACTAACACATGAAAGCATCTTTCTCTGTTCCATTTACTGAAACAAAAAAATAAAGTTCATATTCTAGGTCTTGTTTTCACTCAATTCCAGGATATAGAAATAAGAGATACAAGCAGAGAGAAAGCAAGGGCTTTGGACTTTCCAACACAAGTCCAACAACCCAATGACCACTGATACCAAACTGCCTGAAAGCAAATAGAGAGATTTAATAGTTCTACGTAACACAGAAACAAAGCAGATCTAAAGTCACAAAACAGAAGCTGGTACAGGGGATTAATAAACCTCATAAATGGTATCTAAAAGATAAATGCTACTATAAAATCAACATTATTCCAAGACAGTTATTCTCTCCCAGCATCTTTTAAGAATCATATGTAAGTAAAACACAGGAGCCTAAAAAGATTAGTTTTCCAAACTAACTGGAAAGTTTACAGTTGATTCTCATTATTTGCAATAGTTACACTCTGTCAAAGTTGCCAGAAACACTGAATTACTAAATACTGAACTACTGTTGGGAGAATGACAGTGATTCTGGGAACCTCTGGTCATTTTCATCAACTGATGAATACATAACCATCTTGTTTTCTGTGTGATTCTCTTGAAGGACACCTTGTCTAAAATGTATTGCTGATTTTAAACTTGAACTCAAGGCCTAAAGTACTATAAAACTCATGTCTGAACAAAGCTTATCTAACATGTATTTCCTTCACGACACCTACCATAGCCGTCTTGATTTATGAACAGCAGACAGCACTTCAGCACTAGTTTGCGGGGCATTTTAAACAATGAAATATCACACACACAAAGAATGAAATATCACTCACACAAAAAAGCACAAAAATGTGACAGTAAATGAGCTGAAAAAAGAACACTGTTTACAGCATGAGAGCTGAAACAAGAAGGCAGAACATCCACCTTATTTGACTGCAGCTGGGAATCTGCATCAGGCAACTCAAATTGTTGCTCCCTGCATGACTATGAATAAGCATGAGCCACACAAATATCCATTTAGATGTTACTAATATATCTTAGCAAGTAGACAAATTTGCAACAGATATATGCCTACATGTGTTGTTGTATGCACAAACCTAAGACTATGAACAGTAACTGAAAAGTTCTTTTCATATCACCTATGTGCTTTCATACACACACACACACACCATTAACTGTAGTTAATACTCTTTTCCTTTCAACTCCAAAGGGACAGCACAAACATTAAGGGATGTTATCTAACTAACTCCTGATGGAATGTGTTCTTTGCTCTATTTGGTATCTTAAGAGCAATCAGAATTTTACTTCTCATGTTAAAAGAATTTGTATTTCTATTTTTATGGCTTAATACCATTCCTATGTCTTACCTGTATAGGTTTCAAAAGATCTTTGGAAAGAAACACGCTTTGTTGCTCTCCTAGGAATCGAACAGAAGTGATGGATCCCAAACCAGCTTTGTCCAACAAAGATTTGTACATCTAAAACAAAAGAAAATGTTTTAGCATCGTAACTGCTATCAGCATCATTCTGAAAACAGGAACTGGCAATTCCCTCCCACCTCACACACAGAAAATAACAAAGCCATTAACTTTTTTATTTGCTGTAAGGATCTCCTAACTACTATGTAGCCATGACATCACACAATTTTTACTCAAACCCAGTAATTTAAACCAGACACACACTTCGGACCCATTAACATATGGGTGTTCAGATCCATGGTTTCCCAAAAATTTATGGAAAAAAAAATTGTGTCTATGTATGTTTTTCTGAGAAGTCAGGGATGTTTTTAGAAAATTCTTGTCAGAAAAAAAAAAACAAACAAACTACAACTCTAACCATAATCCTATATTACTCAAAAATCTCCAGCAGCTCTTCTCATTCATGAACAAATCTTAACTTTGCAGTATTGTACGCCCCTACACAATCTACTCAGCCCTCAACCAGCTTCCCAGACTTCCCAACTATCCATACCTAACTCTCCTTCAAGCCCTAATTTATGTTCCATACAGCCTGACCTATCCTCTCCAGACACAGTGGCTCTTTTTCTCTAACTGTACCAGACTTACAATGTGGATAAGGCACAATCATATACTGACTTACAGCTTCTTTAGAGCCCCAAAACATTCTGAGCCAGAAGGAACCTTAGAGATCATAAACCAAGACTGGAAACTCTTAAGACAGGAAATGGCTCCTATTCAGCTGTAGCCTACTGCTACCACAGGAATTGTCCACAAGGCCCCAATGTCACCTTATCCTGCTGTTTTTTTCAAAAAGACACTGGAAATCTAGATTTTTAGATCTACCTGCCACATTTTTTAAAGTAAGCCACTCACTCATGTTTTCTGATCTTATGTTTATATAACTGCTAGTTTCTAACCTCTGATATAGACATTCCCCAAATTACCTCCATCTCCATTTTTCAAGTGAAGAAAACAAGAACCTAGAAAGCCATGGAACCCTGCCCAGAGTCATAGAGTTCCTAACAGGGCTGGCAGAAGATCCTAGATACCCTCGGAGTCTTCTACTTCATCACATACATGGACTACTGTTTCTCAGAGAGCCAAATACAGACATTACACATACATTTTCCTTGTTTTATCCAAAATGGATGAAACGCTCATCAGTTCAATAAAGTCCAAACTTTACTCACTATTGCAGGCCACTGAGTAATTCGCTCAGAAATTTCAGGCGACTTTCGTTCAGCCAAAACCAAGTTATGCTCTACTAAAAATGCTCTCCTTAGAAGGCTGTAGACTTCTATCCATCTTCTCTTCCTCCAAGATTCCCCATCAAACTCAACACACACCTAGATAAACAAAGTTGAAAAAAAAGAAAGAAACCAGATTCAATTAACAAAAGTGATTACAAATATTACTTGTGTAATTATTCTACTGGAAGCTTGTATCTATCTGTGGGCTGTCCATTTTCCAGTTCCCTTATTTTTCTTCATAGCCCACAATAAAATAACCATACATGTACTGAGCTTTGGCTACAAACTAGTTTGAGCTGAGAGGTCCAGGGCTTCTGGGGCCAGTGACCTCAAAGTACCCTCTGAGAAACTCAGAAACCAAAGAACCCCCACTCAGAAGTGTTTTACACATGTTAATTAGACATGTGAGCTAAGAAATCAATTTAAAATCCACAAGGACTCACCACATTGCATTGTAACTCTCTGTTGACACTGCAGATGGGCTTACCCACCTCCACCCACCACTACCTGCTTTTGAATTCCTGACATAAGGACTTAGCAGACAGTCTAATATATAGCACATTTTCAACATCCCTTTCAATGAGTAAAGCTGGGAAATTTACCTAAAAGTTCTCAGTCTAAAACTATTTTGTCTTTACTAATTACAGAAATAAGTAATTTAAAATCACCCCAGAGTAATTTAAAATCACTCCCCATGGTGGAGATGAACCCAGGGCTCCTGCATGCTAGGCTAGTGCTCTACTTATCACTGAGCTACATCCCCAGCCAGTCTCACTTCTCATGTGAAAGTCAAACTATCTTGGAATTAGTATTCCAATTAATTGTGATGCTTTCTGCTTCTGACATGCAAAATACCTTTGAACCCTAAGGCTATAATCCTTTTAACTTGTATGAATATGTTAGGACCAAAAAAATAAATAAATAAAAATCAGTCCAAAGGTAGGTCTCTGGCAGCAACCAAGGTAAGAATTGTTCACAAAACCTTAAGTACCTATCTCCCTTAACCATTATAAATATGCTACCTCTCCATTTATTCTAGATCTTCATTAATGCCTTTTGTATTTTAACAGACTTCTCAATAAACTCCAATATTCAATGTGAAAATCACTATTTTTACTTGACTTAAAATTCTTCCTCTTACCACAGAGGCTTCTCATGTTGGATTTCAAGATTATTTAATAAAGCTATTACCTATCAAATCTGTAAACAATTTCATAGATATCATACTGCTATTGCTTTTCAACATTTGGTTTATCAACTAGTTAACTTCTTTCATCTGTCAGAACCTAATTCAAGAATCCTATCCTCAAAGATACCAAAGAGTCTCTCTCCTAAGACAGATCCCCTTGAGAACTGTGCTCAAAGTTTTGTACTTTTTCTTCCTAGTGCTTATTCACAACTGGCATTATTTGTAGGTGACTGACATACAAATTTTAGTAACTCAAAGTCTGTTACTGCTCTTGCTTATCATTGTATATCACTAGTATACAATTTCTAATCATTACTCAAATACTTGTTAGAATGAATAAGTGAATACATTTCTTTCTAAATTGGGCTCCTGCCTTCTGTTTCTCTCACCCACCTAGAAGGCTGTGAGTTTCCAATTGACACCTCTAGCTCCAATCCCAAACTCTCTCCAGAGTGCAGAGTATCTTTAAAAATTATTAAATTTAAGACACACCCCACTCCCTTCTACCTAACAAAAGTGCATCCCTGACCTCCCAGGCAACTTGGCATAGGAAAGTCATTATCTTCTTGGTAGAGCAGGCTTTAAACTTCGCAGTTATTCTTGAATACTTTCTAAATCAGAATGCAAATAGGTGAATACCTATGTGTCAAGACTTCATATTTGCTTTCCCCAGTTATATATATATTTGATCACTATAACCAAGCAAACAGTCCTTCACAAAGGACTGCCCATCTTCATAGCCACAGAATCCAGGTGCTCAGACATCTATCTCCCTATTCACATCAACCTCAAACCCAACCTAGTGCCGGTTTTCCCACCTATCAAGAAGGATGAACATACACAAATTTCAGAGTAAGAGAGATCTGGGCTTGAATCCCAGCTATCATGAAGCTTTCTTAGAATAACTTTTACATGCATAAAATATGTGAACATAGAAAGGAAACCATCTAACCTGAACCCTAGGTTAAGAACCCTGGCTTTAATCTAAACCCTCTGAATTGGGCAACGGTGGCTCATACCTACAATCCTAGCTACTCAGGAGGCAGAAATCAGGAGGACTGTGGTTCAAAGCCAGCTCAGGCAAATACTTCACAAAACCTTATCTCAAAAAAACCCATCACAAAAAAAGGGCTGGTGGAGTGCCTCAAGGCCCGAGTTCAGGCCCCAGTCCACCAAAAAAAAAACCAAAACACTAAACCCTCTGAATCTTGTTTTTACTAGCTTCAAAATGAATATATTAATATAGTAACACCTTCTGCTCACTGAATTGTTAAGCAATTTTTTTACAATGACAGGGCAAATAGATAGTTTTAAGATCTCCATGGTAATTTAAATCTTATCACTTTATCACTTAAGTTAGGAGTGGAGGAGCAGGGTCTTCAACATGATTATATAATATCTATTCAGCAAGGGGGAAGGAAGTATGAAGGATTAAGATCTTATATAGTTTCCCAAAGCTACAGCAACATCACAATTCTTTTCAAATCAGTATCAAAAGCTTAAGAGAAACTAAACCAAAATTCAGATAGGGACCCTACTCCTATGTCAATTTTTAGGGAAAAAAGTTTAACTTCTGTAAACAATCTTAAGTTTATGACTTTCAAGGATTAGGATGTGTTGGTCAAAATTAACATTAACTTTATGTTGAAAAAACTTTTTCTTTCTTTTTTTTTTTTTTTTTTTTTTTGCAATACTGGGGTTTGAACTCAGGACTTCACACTTGCTAGGCAGGTAGGTGCTCTACTGCCTGAGCTGCATCTCCAGCCCAGTTCTGGGATTTGAACTCAAGGTCTTTTGCTAACCAGGCAGGCACTCTACCACTTGGAGTCACATCCCCAGCAATTTTTGCTTTATTTTTTAAAAAGGGTCTCGCATTTATGCCTGAACAATAGTCCTCCTATTTACACTTCCTGCATAACTGGGATGACAGTTGTGCACTACTCCATTCAGTTTTTATTAGTTGAGATGGGGGTCTTGCCAACTTTTTGCCCAGGTTGGCCTCAAACTGGGATTTTCTTGATCTCCACCTCCCTAGTAGCTAGGATTACAGGTGTAAGCCACAAAAAGGTAACTTTCAAGAACTATACAATGTGATTTTCTTCAACTTGCTTTTTTATAAGTCCCTATCAAAACCATGTATGTCTTCCTGTGGCTGGGGTATATAGCTCAGGGGTAGAATACTTCCTTAGAATGCATGAGGCCCTGGGTTCCAACTGCAACACCAAATATACACTCAAACCAAAAACCAAAAAACCAAAAAAATCGTATCTTTAATTTGTGCTTTGAGGTCTGAGGTTCTGTATTTAAGGAAGCCACTACTTCCCTCTCAAAAAAAAAAAAAATTCAGATATTTCTATAAAAAAGGCACTTACATTCAAAGGCAACTAAAGTAACTTGACCAACTTCACACAAGCTAACAGATCTAGTTTCCTATTGTGTCCTTTCCCCTATGCTTCCTAGGCCCACAAAGAGATGTTATTTGTACGGTCTTACTCTAAAAAGGGTCAAAAAGAGGCTAATTATGACTTCCTACCTACACTTTCCAAATTTCCTATTCTTTTATTAGAGCATTTTGGAAATGTTATTTTTTATCAGCCCATTAAATATCTTGATCAGCTATTAGGTAACTCAAGTTGATTATTTCAAGTTAATTTTCCCCAGGAAAGTATCTTTACGATATATGAATTAATATATCTATCAAGCTAATCTCAAAACCTTCCAATCTCATCTTACCTGAGTTTATGATTATGAAAACCATCAGAAATGCTAAGGAAAATGTTTCCAAGTTTAAAAGCAGGAACACATAGAACAGCATGATCTTTCGTTACGTTTTTAACTATCTATCAACTCCTTACCAAGCTCTACAATGCAGAATACCAGTAGTTTCACTACTCCACAAATTCAGAAATTAATTCACTATGCTTTTTTTTTTTCCCCCTTTGGTGTGACTGGGGTTTGAACTCAGGACTTTGAGCTTGCAAAATAGGCACTCTACCACTTGAACCAACAAAATAATCAGTGCACTTTGCTCTGGTCGTTCTGGAGATGGGGGGGGTCTCACACACTATCTGTCCTGCTGGCCTTGAACCTCGATCCTCCCAACTGCAGCCTCCCAAACAGCTAGGATTATAGGCGTGAGCCACTGGCACCAAGCTTTATCATGTCTTCTTATACCTAAATAAAATCCTTGTTTAAAATCTTAAGAGTTTAGCATTAAATTATAAAGGATAAACAGTTTTTATTACACTATGATAGAAGTATCTAATTTTATTTATTTATTTGTGGTACTGGGGTTTGAACTCAGGGACTCACACTTGCTAGGCAGGCACTGTACCAATTGAGCCACTATGCCAACAAGGATCTTCTAATTTTATATAGCTTGATTGGCAGTACAATCTACCAATATTCAAGTTTCAATTGTATGGAATGATGCTGAACATTAGTCAAAGCACCCACCTGCTCAGAACAGTAGAAAATGGCATATAGAGAAGATAAAATACAGGTATCACCAAAGGATTAAGAAAGGGAAGACGACTCAAGGAAAAGATAGGTTTAAAGGAAGATAAAGACATGTTGAGGAAAGAAGTCATTGCCAGCATGCATTAACTATGTGAATAAAGCCAGTTAAGAAGCAACTAACTTCACACTCAAGTACAAGAGAGTAGGATAAAAATAAAATGAAACAGGTCCTTATAACCACATCTAATTAAGATCTGTTGTTGTTCTAAATGTAGAAAACACCACTGTCCCATCAGATTATTTCTAAACTATTTTCCCACAGTAGAGATGATTTTATAATTCCTTCATTTATTCATTCAAATATCTGAGCATACATTACATGCCAAGCAGTGTTCTAGGTAGGTGTTAGGGACAAAGAAGCTAGCAAAATAAAGTGCTCTAATTAAAGCCTAGTATTATAATCTGGAAACAAAGTTGGGCAAGTTATTTAACATCTTCAAACCTCAATTCCCTACACTAAAAATTTATCTTACCAAATAGGATACTTGTGAGGATTAAATAAAGCACCTGATACACATTAACCATTTAATCATTATTTCCTACTGTTCCTATGTCTTCACTTTAACATCTTTGCAATCATCCACTAGACATATTTTTGTCCTCTAAGAAAGTAACTTTGTTACAAAGTCTTTCTCTTGTGAAACAGTTAACCAGCTTTGGCCTTGTTATTACCATTCACTATCAACTACAAGCAGTCTAGACAGATTTGTATTTGGACTAATGCTAAAAGAACAGTTGCATACCACCTGATTTTGATTTATTCATATTGATCCCAGTCTCCAGCCCTACTCCCAAAAATCTCAATGTCCCTAAGCCCAGATGTAAATACGGTCTGTTATTTGGTTCCTGCATAGAACAATTTGGTTCTAGTGTTTTAAAATCCTTTTTTTTGTTGTTGTTAAATACAACATAGTACCTAAAATTAAGCCACTGTCTTTAGTAATTCAACTAAGGAATATCGTAATATATCATAAAGAGAAAAGTGTGTGAGTATATATGCACCTTACATGAAGGCTGAGTTGTGAAATCTACAGGTTAAGACAACATAACAAAAGTTGTTCTTGAACTGAAATCCCAGTCGTCTTCATGTGAGGCACCTTAGTGAAGCTGAAGACGCCTGCCAAACCTGTATTCAAACCTTCCCTCCACTACTTAGTAGTTAATTATGCAAGCCTGAACGACAGTTCTTTTCCTAAAAGTATTTCCTTATTCTGAAAATTAAGGTATCATTTCCTCCTCAAAGGCTGGAGACAGAAACAGGGAGATGAGAAAGGACAAACGTTAAGGACCTGTTAAACTGAAGCTCAACCAACAGGTCCTCAATCACTGCAAGGGAAGGAATTCACCTAATCTCTTGTCATCTTCCAAAAAATTAAAGACTATGAAGTTTAAATACTGTTTCTATTCAAATCAGATAAAATAAATGTACTACAGAATATTTTACTTGGCAGGTGAAATAAATCACAACACCCATGATTGAAATCTAGAACACAAAGCCCATTTTATGTGGAAAGGTTATTAGTCTACAGCATGTAGATTGGCTATCCCTGCACAACTCACTACCTCTATAATCATGAAAACCTGACTTGATATAGAATGACAGGCATGAAGGAGAAAAACTAAACCTCACAGAGTGTATGGCAGGAGCTCTTTTGTGGTACAACTCTTGCTCACATGGCATGATGGTTAAGAGGGCAACCTCAGGAGTAAAAATTTCCTGGGTTAGAATACAGGGTATGTCAATTCCTAGGAATGGGATCCTAGGCACAAATAGCAGTATCCCAAAGCACTGCTTAGATAAGATCATGGCTGTTAAGTGATCAGCATGATGTTTGACATGAAGGTAAGCACTCAGTGGTCACTCTTCCTTTCTAACATGAAGACAAGGCACATAATGGAAGTTTTAAAAATATATAACTACATATGTCTTTTCCATAATCCTCTGCAGACTCACACTGGTGTGGACATGCACTGTCACACTGAAAGTGCTCAAATGAACAAGTGTGCCAGAAATCAACACACATTCACTTGTCAATGCTAAAACTTGCCTCCTTTGAGTAGTTTTTCATGAAAAAGCTAACAGACAACCAAGTAAAGATCACCAAGTAAAGATCCTGAAACACATGCACTACTCAGGGTAGAAATATCTTCTGTTCTGACAAGCTTCCTTCAAGTTATCACCACTTTGGAGCCTTTGTTAGAGATCTTTTTTCAGATGTTTTTGCACAAAGGAGTCTTTGTTGGTTCAATGGCTTCCTCACTGGTTGTTTCCAGACAATCTTTTCACACCAATATTTCTATTGAAGAGTACAATCAGAATTCATCCCTTTCAAAAGATCTAACTGAAAAAGGTTCTGGAGTGTCATTCTGATTTAAAAAAAAAAAAAAAATCACTGGTAGCACTTGTTCCCATTTCTCTCCCTCCCTCCCAAATACCCAAGTGCAGTATTTCAAAGCCATTCCTCCAATACTATGAGGCGGCTCCACCCCAGACCTCCATATATGGTCATATCCCCACCCACCCACAGACAACCAGGAACCCACTCCAGCCCTGACCCACTACACCTCAAGTACCCATCCTAACACACCAAACAGAACTAAGCTCCTCCTCCCTTCACGCTCTTCATTTTTAACAAGTTGTAAAATTAAAAAAACAAAAGCTGAGTGAAGAAATTGATCCAACCCGAAAAATCATCTTTCTGAAAGCACTTCGAAGCACTAGCCCTCAATTCTTAATGATTCCAAACGTCAACCACTTGCCCAACCAATAACAATACTCCTCCCTTTGGGGAAATAATCAGACAGTCGTAGTGGGGCAGAGCCGGCATTAATGAAGCGTGTCTGAACAACCCCAAGCTCATTATTAAACACAGGCAGCCAAGAGCTCTAGGCCAAACACACCTCGGCTCAACACAACCATTTCAAAGACTTTCAAGGTCTAGTTTTCTGCACCTTCAGATCAGATGCCAACTTTCTGGTCGCCGTTTTCAGAAAAGAGAGGGAGGGGAGCTGACTGTCGCGTTACCAAGGTAACTGCAAAACGTCCGGCTGCCAAGGCCCAGGAGACGGTTTTACCTTCAGATCCTTCTTGGTAACGTCGGTGTGGGAAACAGCTCGAATGGTCCCGGAGAGCCAGGGCCATTCAGCGACGCGCTCCACGTCCCAGCTGTCGTGACCGCCTTCGCTGCCTTCGGCCGCGGACAGACTGAGGAATCGCTTCCCCACCAATACCGGCCAACTTTCTCCGAGCGTGAGCACCATGGTTTCCACGCCGGCAGGAAGGGCTCCTCCCTGCAAAAACACAAAAACAAAAATGTGATGGGGACGGCCGGTGGGAGGGGGCCGAGAGGAGACTACAGGGCAGTGGCCAGCGGAGTGGTCCTAACCTTGCGCCGAGGACACGACCCCAGGCAGACCCCGCACCCCACTCACCCACCCGAGCCTCCCCGTCCCCCGGGTCCCTCCCCCACCCAAAACATGGGCCCAAGCGCCGCGTGACCCTCGCTCCACCAAGTTTCGCTTTTCCAAAACCTTAAACCTGAACGTAAAGGGGGGGGGTGGAGAATTACTGGCGGCTCAAGTGGATTTTCTAGTGTTCGACCCTCATCCAGAGAAAGAAAAGGTCCCCCGATGCGGAGGGCCCGTCCCAGGCGGCCAGGTCCCCGCCCCGGGCGGCCCCGCGGGGAGGGACCGAGCCCACGATTCCGCACTTGCCCCGCTGCCCCGCCCCCGCACCCCGCTTCCGGGCCTCCGCACCCCTGGCGAACCTCGCCCCGGCCTGCGCAAAAGCGCTGGGGCAACGGGGCCGCGGGTTCGACGCCTTCACCATTCTTCCTCCTCTCCCCGCGGCCGAGGCCGCGGCGCTCTTACCCCGCCTCCCGCCTCCCTGAGTCACCCGCAGCGGCCGCCACCGTTCCCAGCCGCCCAGCCGAGTCTAGCTCTGACTTGGTTCAAGAGCTCTCACAAGACACGCACAGCCTCCTGGGCCCGCCCCCATGGAGCCGCTTCCGCTGATCATTGGCTGATTTACGGGAGCTGGGCGAGGCTTGTCGGGAAATGACCCGTTGCAATTGGCCTGCCTTGCGAGGGCGGGGCGAGGGAAAAAAACAATTCCTTGGCTGCCTCCTCCCTTCTCCCCCCTCCCCCCTCCGACTCCCGGTCGACCCCCATTAGGTTAAAGTACTCAGAACGCAAGCAGGAGATCCCTCCGCCACAGCCCATTCTTTCCATTTTTTGCCTGGCGGTATGCAAAAGAGTCCCGCGAACTCGGTTATCAACTTTGGGACCAGGAGGAAAATTGCTGTGGTTCACAGATAAAACTGAAAGAGGAGACCAAGAGCCGTAGGTGCCTATTGGGTTACACTTCACATGTGTAGGCTGTCGACCGAAGATGGGCCCTTCCTCTTGGCGGAAGAATCTCACAGGAAAGGGGTGAGGGCGGTGCAGAGTCTGCGGGGGAGGGAAGCCAAGGGGACGTGCGGTTTCAGGCGTACTCAGCTGGAGGGAGGAGCGACAGTGCTCTGGCTGTTCGTGCGCAGGCGCCTCGCGGAGCGGACGCTGGAGCCTGGGCTGCTGGGTGAAATGGCCGCAGGAGGCGCAGGCGCACGTGGTTCTGATCATGAACGTCTAAAGTCCGCCATTTTGAAGGATAGATGAAGAAAGGCATGAAGCCAATGGGAAATGACGTTCATTAAATCTACAGCAAAAGAGGCTATTCGGTGCAATATGGAATGTGATTTTTTTTTTAAATGGAAGGGGGAATGAGAAGATATTCTGAGACTTAAATGGAAATACAAGTGATATGAAAGAGAAGGTGACTTTGAAGGACAAAAGAGATAAAAGGTGATGGTGTACTTTGTACCAGAAGTTTCTTGGTTGAATGAAAAAGGAAAAGAATTGAAGGAATTGAATTCTTTATAAAGGCTGATGCTTTACATTTCATCACATTGAATCCTTATGATAATGAATGAATTCATGCTCTTAATTTCATAAGTGTGAAAATGAGAAATCACAGAGTTCAAAATGTATTAAGAGACTATAAAATGCAAATTAATAGCTGGAGTTCATTTTGAATATGTTTCAAATACATGATCTTACATTTTTAAGTTAATGAGAATTAAATCGGATTTATAATTTGCAGGTCATTAATAAGGCAAGGAAATGGGACAAAGAAAACAATCAGTTCAACAAAAGGCAGAAATGGGAACAAGAAAAGCAAAGAAACTAGAGGAAAGTGTGGTAAAACAAAATGAGAAGAGCAAGTCCAAACATCAGTGTTTACAATAAATATAAATGGGTTAATTTTATTCAAAAACTTAAAACAATTGGGATTATAAAAGTAGACCACAAGAAAACACAACATAACCTTGAATATGTTAAGCTAAAATTTTTAACCAAAAAGTAACCAAAGGAAAAAAATAGCACTATTAATGTATAGTCAGGCATCATTTAATCAGAGGGTTATGTTCTGAGAAATATCTCATTAGGTGGTTTTTGTCACCAGGATCAGTGAGGGTTGCAAGGAGGTCCTGCAAAAGAGAAGGAAGGGACCACTTGGTTCTCTGGTTGCAGAATTAAAGAATTTCCAGACACAGGATAACAGGCTGATAGATTTACTCAGCAAGTAAAGCAGAAAGTATAGATAGAAAGTATAGTATAGCACCCCAAAGGGGAGGCACAGATATATAAGAAGGACAAAAATGAGCTGGTTTAGCAGGGCTATAATGATGGGAAGAGTTGGGCAGGGACTCCAGTTAAACGGTCTTTTGGATAAATGGTCCCTTTTGTTCTAGGGACCCAATCATTTCTGTTGCTGTAGTGTTTTGAAGTTACCAGTTTAGCCTGGAGACATTAATAGGTTAATTCCAGATCCTTGAAACATAGACTTCTACTTTTTGTGACTGTTGATGGCCATCCTTTAGACCAAAAGAAGGAAGTATACTGGGCAGTTTTTTGAAAGTATGCATGTTTGATCCCTAAGGAAAATACTCATCTGAACAAGAATGAGGTGGGGGGGGGCATTTTTTAAAAAATGCTTGTTATTGCTCGGCGATGCTTAGAATGGTGTTAGCCAGACAGCAGTGGCTCATGCCTGCGAGCCAAGCTACTTGAGAGGCTGACATTGTGAAGACATTGTGGTTCAAAACTAGCCTGAAAATCTTCTTGAGACCCCATCTCCAAAATAGCTAGAGAAAAAGTGGACTGCAGGTATGGCTCAAGTAGTAGAACTCCTGCTTTGCAAGCTTAAAGCCCTGAGTTGAAAACCCAGTCCCACCCCCAAAAAAATGGTGTCCATGCTTTTCTAGTTAGGTTGTACATTAATACAATATTGATTTCCAAATTCCCGGCTTCTGCTTTTCATGTCCCATTTCCCTGCCTCAGTTTCACCATTATGTTAACATCATGGTATTTACACAAGTAAGCCTACTAAAATGTCACTAAGTCATAAAATCTTACGGGACCACCATTGTGTAAGAAGTGTATCATTGACTGAAACATCATGTGGTACATGACTAATTGGAAGTAAAAACCTCAAGAGAATGGATTTTATATTAACAAAGGGTAGGGTCTATAAAGATAATATGTACTCCAGAACTATTATGACTCTGAAAACATGGGCTAGTCTAAGCTACTACCACTAGAACTATGAGAAAATTTTTTGATAACTTGTAATCAGAGTAGAAGACATAAAAACATCTATCCCAGAAATAGGCAACTCAGAAAGATTTTACAAAAACAAGTGAGAGTATGGAGGACTTAGATTATGTAATTAACTCAATTCGAAAAGTAGGAAAACTATGGCTCAACTACACTTGTGAACATACATGGAAATTTTTATGTAAAATAATAAGTAATAACCATGGGTTCATTAGGGTTATTAGATGAACACAAAATCACTTCAAGTTTAGAAAACTGCTATAATTAAAAAGAGAAAAATCATAGCCAGGCACAGTAGCTCACCTCTGTAATCTCAGCTACCCAGAGGCAGAGATCAGGAAGATTGCATTTCAAGGCCAGCTTGGGCAAAAAGTTAATGCGATTCCATCTCTATGAACAACCCAGGCATAGTGACACATGCCATCATCCCAGCTAGCAGAAGGTATAAATGGGAAGATTGCAGTCCAGGCAAAAACACGAGACTCTATTCAAAAAATAAATAAAGCAAGTAGTGCTGGGGATATGGCTAAAGTGGTAGAGCACCTGCCTAGCAAGCATGAGGCCATGAGTTCATACCCCAGTACTGCCCAAAAAAAGGGAGAGAAAGATGCTATAAAGAGTATGACTTACATTGTATTCCTATCCATGGTCTGAAAAGTTTTCAAAACTGTCTAGAAAACTATAAATATTAAAAGCTCAGACTTGAATATTTATTCATGATTAGAAAAATTGTGTATACTTCCTAGGGATATATGTATTCTAGAAAAACACCCACACTCGTGTGAACTAGAAGACATCTATATAAGTGTGCTTATTTCAATATGTTTGTGTTTGTGAAAAAAATGGAATAATCTAAATGCACTTCAATTGGGAAATGAGTAAATTAAATTAATAAATGGAATCTGATACATATATTGGAAAGCTGTAGAGCATTTTTGAAAATGAATGAAAATGTCTAGATGTACCCATAGACTACCAAAACACAGTATGAATGAAAAAGTGTTGCATTTGATACTATTTAATAATACACATACAAAACCACCATATATATTCTACTAAATATATATTAAAACAATGATGATTACTGGTATTGGAGCATATACAGTAGAATTGGGGGTATTAGTCAAAAGCAACTAGCATTATTTGCAATCCCTTGTCTTCTGTATTTAGATATTTTATTTTATTTTTAGTTGGCAGGTATAATTTTTATATGTTTATGGTACATAGTGTTTTGATATATATCTGCTTTGTGAAATAGCTAAATCAAGCTTTTGAACATATGTATTATCTTTCATACATATTATCTTTTTGTGGTAAGGAAATTTAAAACCTACTCTTAGCAGTTTTCAAATATACAGTGTATTGTTATTAACTACAGCCACCATAAAGTACTATAGATCTCTGGGACTTTCTCCTAAGTAAAATTTTGTGTCCTCTGCCCAACGTCTCATCAATCTCTCCACATCTTGTCTTTACCTCTCTAGCTCATTTTATAAAGTGAATGTATACATATGTTACTTTTGAAATTTAAAGTTAATGTTAAAATTCTATTAGTGTAGTCTACTATATTAACAGATTAAAAAAAGAAGAAAGGTGTAATCTCCATAGATGAACAAAACCACTTGATGAAGCTTCACTTCCACTGACTATAAAAACTCTTAGCAAACTCTGAATAAAAAAAAACTCCCATAACTTGGTAAAAAGTATACAGAAATATACTTAAGCATCATAATTAATTATAAAATTTTAAAAGCGTTTCCACTGAGCTCAGGAGCAAGTTAAGGGTGACCAATATTATTAATACAAAACATTGGCTATAGCCAGGTGCTGGTGGTTTACATCTGTAATCCTAGTTACTTGGGAGGCTGAGATTGGGATGATTGTGGTTCGAGGCCAACCTGGGCAAATAGCTTGTGAGACCATATCTCCAAAATAACCAGATTAAAATGAACTGGAGGCATGGTTCAAACTGTAGAGTGCCTGCTTTGCAAGCACAAAGCACAGGATTCAAATCCACGCTACAAAAACAAAGAAAAATGGCTATAGCTTGATTTAGCCATTCCACAAGTTGCAATATAGATTAATTGCTAATAGGACAAGAAAAATAAATAATACAATGTAACATATACATACAATAATATACAATGTAAATGTTAGGATGGAAGAAAACCCCACACAATTTGTACATAAGAGCATTTATGAAAAATTATTAGAATTAATTCAAGAGTCAAAAAGGTGGTGCAATAAAAAAATCAACAAAAATCAAAAGAATTCTTATTCCTTGACAAGCATCAGTTAGAACATATGACAGAAAAAAGAAACCATTGGTGATAATAAAAACCACAGAAAATCTTGAATATAAATATAAAATTAACAAAACTTATGTGAAGAAAACTTAAGATTTTACTAATACGTACAAAAGAAAATTTGAAAATTTTTATCTTTTTATTACTTGATAAACTAAAGATGCCATTTCTCCACAAATTAAACAATGAATTAGTGAAAAATAAAGACAAATAGTTAAGAGAACACAAAAACATATATATTTAGATATATATGAAAAATTAGTTTATAATTAACATAGTATTTCTAATGAGTACAAATACTAAACTGTTCACCACATGCTTTGGGACCTATTGGTTTCCCACAAGGAAAAAAATTAGCAAATCTAGATTCCTATATCAACATTCATAAAAAACACAGCTGGGCTCCAGTGGCTTATGCCTATAATCCTAGCTACTCAGGAAGCAGAGATTAGGAGAATCATGGTTTGAAGCCAGCCTGTGCGAATATTTCCATGAGGCCCTATCTTGAAAAAAAAACCTCACCAAAAACTGGGTTGGTGTGGGGGAAAGGGGGGAGAAATGCCCCAAACACTGTATGCACATATAAATAAAAGAAAAAAAAAGAATTGGGCTGATGGAGTAGGTCAAGGTGTTGGCCTTGAGTTCAAAGCTCAGTATTGAAAAAAAAAAAAGTTCCATGTAGATCAAAGAGCTAAATATTTTAAAATTTAGTAAACTATTTTAATGTTCCTTCCTATTTCCTTCCTCTTTTTCTTTTCCTTTCCTCTTTCTGAACTTTTCAGTCCTAAAGCCATTAGGAGCAGCACAGCAAATTGGATTTTCATAAGGAGAAGACTCCCTGTATGGAATACTTGTGCTCATAAGACTAAGGAGTTTAGTAGCCCGGCTGGAGAGTCAGAGCCCAAGTAGGATGAGAAGAGTAGATAAATGGAAGGTCAATCCAGCGTGGAGTATCTAGGGTACAAGTGGGTCACAAAGGCATCCTAGTGTGTTATATTAGAGTCGTTTTAAATAAGGTGAAGAGACTGTTCATTTGTAGGGAAAAGCATGGTATGTGAACAGTGAGGACAATGTCCATGTAGGAAGATGGTATGGCAAGGAATGTCAGAGCCCAAGAAGGGGGAGGAGGGCATTAATGCAGGGACCAGCAATAGGTCATGAGAAGAACAAGAGATATCTGAGAACCTGAGGAGAACCAGAGTTATGGCGGAATGGCTCAAGTGGTAGAGCACCTGCCTAAAAAGCATGAGACCCTGAGTTCAAACTTCAGTACCAGCAAAAAAAAAAAAAAAAAAAAAAAACCAGGAAAACCAGGAGAAACTAAACCAAAATTTCAATGTGGAAAACTACTCAGCTCACAGAATACAATGAGAACCTGGATATTGATACTGCAAAAAATATGTATTTGGTCCTGTAGTTACTTTAAGAAATCACTTCTATTGGTCAGTAAAAATTATTATTCATGTGTCAGCATATAAATGCAAGTCAAAGCCCTGCCACTAATCAGCTGAGTTGACTGTTACTAAGGGATATCAGAAGTTTCCTTTAAGAAAGCAACTGGAAACTTGGAATCTGCTTGGGCATTGATTCCTCAGCTGCAAAACAATTAGAGTACAATATTTTTTGCCTAAATCTGCTTTCTTTAAATAAGGCAAGAATAAATGGTGTTTTGTGTGAAAATGTAACTGTCTTGTGCTATTTTTGTTCAATGCAGTGCACCTGTAACAATGAAGCCGGCACAGAGCATCAGGGCTAAACTCTTTGCCTCTGTTTTTTTAAAAGACTTTTTCTGTTGAGAAATAATTTGCATCTGGAGATATGCATAAATCTTAAGTGGACACTTTGATCAGTTTTACAAATGCATCCATCCAAATCACTCATGCCCCAATCAAGAATAGAACAGGGGACTGGCGGTATAGCACAAGCAGTAGAGCACCTGCTTTGCAAGTGCAAATCCCTGAGTTCAAACCCCAGTCCAACCCCTTCCCCCCTGCAAAAAAAAAGAATAGAACAAGGCCAAACGTACTATCACCACAGTCAAACATGGCCTACTGCCCTATTTTTTCTACAGCCTGTGAATCGTTTTTGCATTTTAAATGTCTTTAAAGACATTTAAATGAAGAATAATTTCTGTGACCCATGAAAATTACATAAAATTCAAATTTTAATGTTTATAAATAAATTCTTATTAGGACACAGCCATTGGTTTATATTTTATCTATGACTGATTTCATGCTACAATGCAAAGTTGAGTAGGTGTGACAGAAACTGTATGTCTCTCAGAGCATAAAATATTTACTCTTTGGTCCCTTACAGAAAAGATTTGCTAAACCACAATAGACACCATTTTCATCACCACTAAATGTCATCTCATGCTTATTTCTAGTGAAGACACCGCTCGGAGTCATCTTTGTTTCCAATTCTATCATCATGCATTAGCTTTACCTGTTCTCGAATTCAATTTCTTGGTTTACCTTTTGTTTTTATGATACTAGGGGTTGAACCCAGGGCCTTTGCACATATGAGGCATGTGCTCTACACTGAGCTACACCCCCAGCCCTGAATTTAAATTCAATAATACCATATGTATTTTTTTTTCAGTACTGGTATTGTGGATTATATGGCAGATCTATGTTTAGTTTTTTAAGGAGCCTCTGTATTGTTTTCCAAAGTGGTTGTACTAGCTTACATTCCCACTGCATTTCTCCTGCATCCTCACCAGCATTTGGTGGTGATAGTGGTCTTGATGCTAGCTGTTCTAACAGGGAAGAGGTGGAATCTTAATGTGGTTTTGATTTGCATTTCCTTTATGGCCAGGGATGGTGAGCATTTTTCCATGTGTTTTTGGCCATTTGGGCTTCTTCCTTAGAAAAAGTTCTGTTTAGTTCAGTTGGCCATTTCTTTACTGGTTCATTGATTTGGGGGGATTTTAGTTTTTTGAGCTCCCTGTATATTCTGGTTATCAATCCTTCATCTGATGTATAGCTGGCAAATATTTTCTCCTACTCTGTGGGTAGTCCCTTCAATTTAGAGACCATTTCTTTTGCTGTGCAGAAGCTTTTTAATTTTGTGTAGCACCATTTGTCCTCCTTTCTCTTAGTTGCTGGGCTGCTAGAGTTCTACTGAGGAAGTCCTTGCCTATACCTATTGTTTCCAGGGTATTCTCTGCTCTTTCGTGTACTGATTGCAAGGTTTCAGGTCTGATATTAAGGTCCTTAATCCACTTTGAGTTGATACTAGTACAGGGTGACAGACATGGATCTAGTTTCAGTTTTCTGCAGGCAGATAACCACTTTTCCCAGCAACATTTGTTGAAGAGGCTATCTTTCTCCATCGTATGTTTTTGGAGTTTGTGTCAAAAATAAGGTGGGCATAGCTGTGTGGATTCACATCCAGGTCCTCTATTCTGTTCCACTGGTCTTCATATCTATTTTTTGTGCCACTACCATGCTGTTTTTATTGCCATGGCTCTGTAGTATAGTTTGAAGTCGGGTATCGTGACACCTCCAGCATTGCTCAGAATTGCCTTGGCTATTCACAGTCTTTTGTGTTTCCAAATGAACTTTAGGGTAGATTTTTCAATCTCTGTCATGAATGTCATTGGGATTTTGATGGGAATTGTATTGAACATGTAGATTGCTTTTGGTAATATAGCCATTTTTACTATGTTGACTCTGCCAATCCATGAGCATTGGAGATCTTTCCATCTTCTGTAGTCTTCCTTGATTTCTTTCTTCAGTGGTTTGTAGTTCTCCTTATAGAGGTTATTTATATCCTTTGTTAAGTTTACTCCTAGGTATTTGATTTTCTTTGAGGCTATTGTAAATGGAATTGTTTTCCTATATTCTTTTTCAATTTGTTCATTGTGTATAGAAAGGCTACTGAGTTTTATAAGTTGATTTTTGTATCCTGCTACATTGCTGAAGTTTTATGGTGTCTAGAAGCTTTTGGATGGAGTTTTTTGGGTCTTTGAGGTATAGGATCATGTTATCTGAAAATAGGGATATTTTGACTATTTCTTTACCTATTCATATTCCTTTTATTTTTTCTTCTTGCCTTATTGCTCTGGCTAGGAATTCTAGGACTATGTTGAATAGGAGTGGGGAGAATGGGTACCCTTGTCTCGTTCCTGAGTTTAGGGAAAATGGTTTCAGTTTTTCCTCATTAAGTGTGATGTTGGCTATAGGTTTGTCATAAATAACCTTTATAATGTTGAGGTACATTCTTTCTATTCCTAGTTTTCTTAGAGCATTTCTTAGAGCATTTATCATAAAACAGTGTTGAATCTTATCAAAGGCATCTATTGAGATGATCATGTGGTTTTTTTCTTTCCTTCTATTAGTGTGTTGCATTACATTTATTGATTTGTGTATGTTGAACCATCTCTGCAACCATGGGATGAAGCTGACTTGGTCATGGTGAATGATCTTTCTGGTATGTTGTTGGATTCGGTTTGTCATTATCTTTTTGAGGATTTTTGCATCAATGTTCATTAAGGAGATTGGCCTGTAGTTCTTCTTTTTGGAGGTGTCCTTGTCAGGTTTTGATATGAGTATAATACTGTCTTCATAGAATGAGTTAGGCAGTGTTCCTTCCCCTTCTATTTTGTGGAAAAGTTTAAGGAATGTTGGTATTAGTTCTTCTTTGAAGGTCTGGTAGAATTCAGCTGAGAACTTGTCAGGTCCTGGACTTTTCTTTTTTGGGAGATACTTTGTTGCTGCTTCAATTTCATTACATGTTATAGATCTGTTTAGGTGGTTAATAGCCTGCTGGTTCAGTTTTGGATGGTCATAAGTATCAAGAAATTTGTTCATTTCTTCAAGATTTTCCAATTTATTGAAATATATGTTCTCAAAGTAATCTCTGATGATTCTCTGGATTTCCTTGGTGTTTGTTGTTATCTTCCCTTTTTTGTTTCTGATTTTACCAATTTGGGTCTTTTCCCTCCTCATTTTAGTCATATTTGCCAAGGGCTTGTTGATCTTGCTTACTTTTTCAAAGAACCAGCTCTTCGTTTTGTTGATTCTTTGTATGGTTTTTTTTTTTTTTGTCTCTATTTCATTAATTTCAGCCCTTATTTTTATTATTTCTCTCCAGCTTGTTTTGGGTTTTGCTTGTTCTTGTTTTTCTAGGCGTTTGAGATGTAGCATTAGGTCACTGATTTGAGATCTTTCTGTCCTTTTAATGTATGCACTCATGGCTATAAAATTTCCTCTTAGGACTGCCTTTGCTGTGTCCCATTGGTTCTGGTAGGTGGTGTTTTCATTTTCATTAGCTTCCAGGAAACTTTTTATTTCCTCTCTTATTTCTACTATGACCTGCTGATCATTGAACAATGTGTTATTCAGCCTCCAATTATTTGCATGTTTTCTGCTGTTGTTTTGTTGAGTTCTAGTTTTAATGCATTGTGGTCAGATAGAATACAGGGGGTTATTTCTATTTTCTTATGTTTGCTGAGGTTTGCTTTCTGCCCTAAGATATTATCTATTATGGAGAAAGTTCCATGGGCAGCAAGAAGAAACTATCTTGTGTTGTTGTTGGATTAAATATCCTGTAGATATCAGTTAGGTCCATTTGATTTATGGTGTCATTTAGTTCTAGGATATCTTTGTTGATTTTTTTGTTTGGATGACCTATCTATTGGTAATAGAGGGGTATCAAATTCTCCCACTTCCACTGTGTTGGAGTCTATTTTTTTTTAAGTCTTTTAGTGTATGTTTGATTAAGTTGGTTGCACTGACATTGGGTGCATATAGGTGGATAATTGTTATTTCCCTTTGATGTATTGCACCTTTTATTGGTTTGAAGTGTCTTTCTTTATCTCGTTTGACCAATGTAAGTTTGAAGTCTACTTTGCCTGATGTAAGTATTACTACTCCTGCCTGTTTCCGGGGGCCATTGGCTTGGTAAATCTTCTTCCAGCCTTTCTCCCTAAGCCAGTGTTTATTTCTGTCAATAAGATGGGTCTCTTGTAAACAACAGATAACAACAGATTGTTGGATCTTTCTTTTTTTTTTCTTTTATTATTCATATGTGTATACAAGGCTTGGGTCATTTCTCCCCTCTGCCCCCACCCCCGCCCTTACCACCCACTCCACCCCCTCCCTCTCCCCCCCACCCCCTCAATACCCAGCAGAAACTATTTTGCCCTTATTTCTAATTTTGTTGTAGAGAGAATATAAGCAATAATAGGAAGGAACAAGGGTTTTTGCTGGTTGAGATAAGGATAGCTATACAGGGCATTAACTCACATTGATTTCCTGTGCGTGTGTGTTACCTTCTAGGTTAATTCTTTTTGATCTAACCTTTTCTCTAGTTCCTGGTCCCCTTTTCCTATTGGCCTCAGTTGCTTTTAAGGTATCTGCTTTAGTTTCTCTGCGTTAAGGGCAACAAGTGCTAGCTAATTTTTTAGGTGTCTTACCTATCCTCACCTCTCCCTTGTGTGCTCTTGCTTTTATCATGTGATCAAAGTCCAATCCCATTGTTGCCCTTGATCTAATGTCCACATATGAGGGAGAACATACGATTTTTGGTCTTTTGGGCCAGGCTAACCTCACTCAGAATGATGTTCTCCAATTCCATCCATTACCAGCGAATGATAACATTTCATTCTTCTTCATGGCTGCATAAAATTCCATTGTGTATAGATACCACATTTTCTTAATCCATTCTTCAGTGGTGGGGCATCTTGGCTGTTTCCATAACTTGGCTATTGTGAATAGTGCCACAATAAACATGGGTGTGCAGGTGCCTCTGGAGTAACCTGTGTCACAGTCTTTTGGGTATATCCCCAAGAGTGGTATTGCTGGATCAAATGGTAGATCAATGTTTAGCTTTTTAAGTAGCCTCCAAATTTTTTTCCAGAGTGGTTGTACTAGTTTACACTCCCACCAGCAGTGTAAGAGGGTTCCTTTTTCCCCGCATCCTTGCCAACACCTGTTGTTGGTGGTGTTGCTGATGATGGCTATTCTAACAGGGGTGAGGTAGAATCTTAGCGTGTTTTTAATTTGCATTTCCTTTATTGCTAGGGATGGTGAGCGTTTTTTCATGTGTTTTTTGGTCATTTGAGTTTCTTCTTTTGAGAAAGTTCTGTTTAGTTCACATGCCCATTTCTTTATTGGTTCATTAGTTTTGGGAGAATTTAGTTTTTTAAGTTCCCTATATATTCTGGTTATCAGTCCTTTGTCTGATGTATAGTTGGCAAATATTTACTCCCACTCTGTGGGTGTTCTCTTCCGTTTAGAGATCATTTCTTTTGATGAACAGAAGCTTTTTAGCTTTATGAGGTCCCATTTATCTATGCTATCTATTAGTTGCTGTGCTGCTGGGGTTTCATTGAGAAAGTTCTTACCTATACCTACTAACTCCAGAGTATTTCATACTCTTTCCTGTATCAACTTTAGAGTTTGGGGTCTGATATTAAGATCCTTGATCCATTTTGAGTTAATCTTGGTATAGGATGATATACATGGATCTAGTTTCAGTTTTTTGCAGACTGCTAACCAGTTTTCCCAGCAGTTTTTGTTGAAGAGGCTGCTATTTCTCCATCGTATATTTTTAGCTCCTTTGTCAAAGACAAGTTGGTTATAGTTGTTTGGCTTCATATCTGGGTCCTCTATTCTGTTCCACTGGTCTTCATGTCTGTTTTTGTGCCAGTACCATGCTGTTTTTATTGTTATTGCTTTGTAATATAGTTTGAAGTCAGGTATTGTGATACCTCCTGCATTGTTCTTTTGACTGAGTATTGCCTTGGCTATTCGTGGCCTCTTGTGTTTCCACATAAATTTAACGGTAGATTTTTCAATCTCTTTAATGAATGTCATTGGAATTTTGATGGGAATTGCATTAAACATGTAGATTACTTTTGGGAGTATCGACATTTTTACTATGTTGATTCTACCAATCCATGAGCATGGGAGATCTCTCCTCTTTCTATAGTCTTCCTCAATCTCTTTCTTCAGAAGTGTATAGTTTTCCTTGTAGAGGTCTTTCACATCTTTTGTTACGTTTACACCTAGGTATTTGATTTTGTTTGAGGCTATTGTAAATGGAATTCTTTTCATAGATTCTTTTTCAGTTTGCTCATTGTTAGTGTATAGAAATGCTAATGATTTTTCTATGTTGATTTTATATCCTGCTACCTTGCTATAGCTATTGATGATGTCTAGAAGCTTCTGAGTAGAGTTTTTTGGGTCTTTAAGGTATAGGATCATGTCATCTGCAAATAGGGATATTTTGACAGTTTCTTTACCTATTTGTATTCCTTTTATTCCTTCTTCTTGCCTAATTGCTCTGGCTAGGAATTCCAGTACTATGTTGAATAGGAGTGGAGATAGTGGGCATCCTTGTCTGGTTCCTGATTTTAGAGGGAATGGTTTCAGTTTTTCTTCATTAAGTATAATGCTGGCTGTAGGTTTGTCATATATAGCTTTTATAGTGTTGAGGTACTTTCCTTCTATTCCTAGTTTTCTTAGAGCTTTTATCATGAAATGATGTTGGATCTTATCAAAGGCTTTTTCTGCATCTATTGAGATGATCAAGTGGTTTTTGTCTTTGCTTCTGTTAATGTGGTTTATTACGTTTATTGATTTTTGTATGTGGAACCACCCCTGCATCCCTGGGATGAAGCCTACTTGGTCGTGGTGAATAATCTTTTTGATGTGTTGCTGAATTTGGTTTGCCATTATTTTGTTGAGGATTTTTGCATCAATGTTCATTAAGGAGATTGGCCTATAGTTCTCCTTTTTGGAGGTGTCTTTGCCTGGTTTTGGAATAAGTGTAATACTGGCTTCATAAAATGTGTTTGGCAGTTTTCCTTCCCTTTCTATTTCGTGGAATAGTTTAAGGAGGGTTGGTATCAGTTCTTCTTTAAGGGTCTGATAGAATTCAGCAGAGAATCCATCAGGTCCTGGACTTTTCTTTTTGGGGAGACTCTTGATTGCTGCTTTAGTTTCATTTTGTGTTATAGATCTATTCAGGTGATTAATTTCCTCTGGTTCAGTTTTAGATGATCATATGTATCTAGAAATCTGTCCATTTCTTTAAAATTTTCAAATTTATTTGAATATAGGTTCTCGAAGTAGTCTCTGATGATTTCCTGGACTTCCACGGTGTTTGTTGTTATCTCCCCTTTTGCATTCCTGATTCTACTAATTTGGGTTTTTTCTCTCCTCATTTTAGTCAGGTTTGGCAGGGGTCTATCGATCTTGTTTATTTTTTCAAAGAACCAACTTTTTGTTTCTTTAATTCTTTGTATGGTTTTTTTGGTTTCTATTTCATGGATTTCAGCTCTTATTTTTATTATTTCTCTCCTTCTATTTGTTTTGGGATTTGCTTGTTCTTGTTTTTCTAGGAGTTTGACATGTGTCATTAGATCATTGATATGGGATCTTTCAGTCTTTTTAATATATGCACTCATGGCTATAAACTTTCCTCTCAGGACTGCCTTAGCTGTGTCCCATAGGTTCCGGAAGGTTGTGTTTTCATTTTCATTGACTTCCAGGAACTTTTAAATTTCCTCTTTTATTTCATCGATGATCCATTCTTCATTAAGTAATGAGTTATTTAGTTTCCAGCTCTTTGCATGGTTTTTGTCTTTACTTTTGTTGTTGAGTTCTACTTTTACTGCATTGTGATCAGATAGTACGCACAGTATAATTTCTATTTTCTTATATTTGCTGAGACTTGCTTTGTGCCCTAGGATATGATCTATTTTGGAGAAGGTTCCATGGGCTGCTGAGAAGAATGTATATTGTGTAGAGGTTGGATGAAATGTTCTGTAGACATCTACTAGGTCCATTTGATCTATTGCATATTTTAGATCTTGGATTTCTTTATTGAGTTTTTGGTTGGATGACCTATCTATTGATGATAATGGGGTGTTAAAGTCTCCCACAACCACTGTGTTGGCGTTTATATATGCTTTTAGGTCTTTCAGGGTACATTTGATGAAATTGGGTGTGTTGACATTTGGTGCATACAGATTGATGATTATTATTTCTTTTTGGTCTATTTCCCCTTTTATTTGTATGGAATGTCCTTCTTTATCTCATTTGAGCAATGTAGGTTTGAAGTCTACTTTGTCAGAGATAAGTATTGCTATTCCTGCCTGTTTTCGGGGGCTATTGGCTTGGTAAATCTTCCAGCCTTTCATCCTAAGCCTATGCTTATTTCTGTCAGTGAGATGGGTCTCCTGTAAGCAACAAATTGTTGGATCTTCCTTTTTAATGCATTTTGTCAAGCGGTGCCTTTTGATGGGTAAATTAAGTCCGTTAACCTTAAGCGTTAGTACTGATAGGTATGTGGTGATTCCTGTCATTTAGTTGTCTTAGTTGTTTGAAGGTTTGATTGTGTGTACCTAAGTTGAGGTTACTCTCTACCATCTTGTTTTTTATTTTCCTGTGGTTTGGTGGGTTTCACTTTCTGTGTGCAGAAACCCTTGAAGAATCTTTTGTAGTGGTGGCTTTGTGGTCACATATTGTTTTAGTTTCTGCTTATCATGGAAGACTTTTATTGCTCCATCTATTTTGAATGATAGTTTTGCTGGGTAGAGTATCCTGGGGTTGAAGTTATTTACATTCAGTGCCCGGAAGATCTCACCCAACGCTCTTCTTGCTTTTAATGTTTCTGTTGAGAAGTCTGCTGTGATTTTGATGGGTTTACCTTTGTATGTTACTTGTTTTTTCTCTCTTATAGCCTTCAATATTCTTTCTTAGTTTCTGAACTTGTTGTTTTAATGATGATATGTCATGGGGTAGTTCTATTTTGATCTGGTCTGTTTGGTGTCCTGGAGGCTTCTTGCATCTCTATGGGAATATCTTTCTCTAGATTTGGGAAATTTTCCATTATTATTTTGTTAAATATATTACGCATTCCCTTCACTTGCACCTCTTCTCCTTCTTCGATGCCCATGATTCTCAAGTTTGGTCTTTTGATGGAGTCGGTGAGTTCTTGCATTTTCTTTTCATAGGTCTTGAGTTGTTTAATTAATGGTTCTTCGGTTTTTCCTTTAATTACCATTTCATCTTCAAGTTCTGAGATTCTGTCTTCTGTTTGTTCTATTCTGCTGGATTGGCCTTCCGTTTTGTTTTGCGGTTCTGTTTCATTCTTTTTTCTGAGGTTTTCCATATCCTGGGTGGTTTCCTCTTTAATGTTGTCTATTTTTGTCCTGAGTTCATTTATCTGTTTATTCATCGTGTTCTCTCTTTCACTTTGGTGTTTATACAGTGCTTCTATGGTTTCCTTTATTTCTTCTTTTGCTTTTTCAAATTCTCTATTTTTGTTGTCTTGGAATTTCTTGAGTGTCTCCTGTACATTTTGGTTGACCCTATCCAGTATCATCTCTATAAAATTCTCATTGAGTACTTGTAGTATGTCTTCTTTTAAATTACTCATGTGGGCTTCATTGGGTCCTTTGGCATAGTTTATCTTCATTTTGTTGGAGTCTGTATCTGAGTTTCTGTTTTCTTCATTCCCCTCTGGTTCCTGTACTAATTTTTTGCTGTGGGGAAACTGGTTTTCCTGTTTTTTCTGTCTTCCCGTCATTGTCTTTGGTGTTGTTACTGTCCCTGTACTGTGTGCAATTAAGTATTTTCTACTTGTAATAATAAGAATGGTAATATTTAGAATGGAAGGGTGAGCTGAGATGGAAAGCAAGAAGTTAAAGAAAAGGGGAAAACAAATACACAGACAAGAGGGAGAAAGCAGAACAAGGTATCAGACAAGAAAGTTTCAAAGGTATAAAGAGGGAGCATTAGTGTACTAATTGACAGTAAGGTGAACAGACAGAGGGACAGAGATAGGATTGAAAATCAAAAACAAAAAAAATTAAGATAGGAATAAAAATAAAAAATAAGTAAATGAAAGAAATATCTATATATTAAAAAGAATTAAAATAAAATGGAAAATAGAAAATTAAAAAAAAAAAACCAAAAAACCCTCCAAGTTCAAATGCAATGAAGTTTCTGTCTTAATAATTTGGGTTTCCATCTCAGTCTTCAATCCTGGAGATGGTGCCTCAGATGTTGTTCTGTAGGTGTCTCATCAAAGGAGATGCATAAAGTAGAACAAAACTACACACACATACACACACACACACACACACACAAAACCCACCTAGTGTCCCAAATTCAAATGCAATATAGTTTCAGTAAGTTTTTCCACTTGCAGGTGTAATTCGGTTGTTCTCTCATCAAAGGTAGGGAGAAAAAGAAAAAAAGAGTCTGGAGACAGTTCTGAGAATGGTATCTGCAGCTGTGGCTTGACTGCCTGCTGCTCTCAGCCTGCTGTTGCTGGAGGCGTTGTTCTCGCAGATCTCTGGGGTGAGCTTAGCACTCACCTGGCCCCGCAGGCTTTGTTTGCTCAGAGTTCTCCCGTGTGGGAGCCTCTGCTACAAGCTCTCCCCTTTCCAAGCACACTGGAAAAGGTGACACTGCACCCACGTTGTCAGGCCTGGTCCGCGTCTTCCCAAGCCGTCTAGGTGCTGGCTACTGGCGGCCCGGGGACCCTCCTGGTTTCTCCGTTTAACGTGAAGTGGAGATTCTCTGCGCTGGCTGGAGGTGTGGAGGGGTCAAAGTTATGCCTTTTCTCAGTGATTATGCCTGCAAAGTGTGTCTCCAAGATTTCACTATAGGAGGCTCACTTTCTGCTTCCTCCCTCTCTCTTCTGTCTTACCTAACAGAAATAACAGATGCCCTGAGCACAGTGAGCGATCTTTCCTCCAACGTGTTATAAATAGGATATCATGCCAGCTGCAAAGGACCTGATATGGTAGATCAATTAATTGCAAAATGTCTCACAGTTCTCTCTTCCTCTCAGCATCCATGCCCTCTGACACCTGACTCTGGATCTTTCTTTTTAATCCTGTTTGCCAAATGGTGTCTTTTGATGGGGGAGTTGAGTCTGTTGACATTCAGTGTTAATATTGATAGGTATGTGGTGATTCCTGCCATTTAGTTGTTTTTGTTGTTTAAGGATTTGTGTGCAGTCGAATCAATGCTACTCTCTAATTACTTATCTTTTCTTCTCCTATGGTTTGATGCTTCCCATCCACTCATGGTTTTGTTTGCTTTCATATTCTGTGTGCACAATTCCTTGTAGAATCTTCTGTAGTGGTGGCTTGGTGGTCATATATTGTTTTAGTTCCTGTTTATTGTGGAAGATTTTTATTGCTCTGTCAATTTTGAATGATAGTTTTGCTAGAGTATCCTAGGGCTGGAGTTATTTTTATTCAGTGCCTGAAATATCTCACTCTATGCCTTTTTTGCTTTTAAGGTTTCCATTGAGAAATCTGCTGTTATTTTGATGGGTTTGCCTTTATATGTTATTTGTTTTTTTCTCTCCTACAGGCTTCAATATTCTTTCTCTGCTCTCTGAGCTTGTTGTTTTAATGATAATATGCCATGGGGAGGTTCTATTTTGGTCAAGTCTCTTTGATGTCCTGGAGTCTTCCTGTAACTGAATGGACAAAATTTTCTGGAAATTTGGGTAACTTTCTATTATTTTATTGAATATGTCATGTATCCCTGTGGCTTGCACCTCTTTTCTGTCTTCAATGCACATGATTCTCAGGTTTGATTTTTTGATGGAGTCCCTGAATTCTTGCATATTTCTTTCACAGCTCTTGAGTTGTTTGACTAAGATTTCTTCTGTTTTTCTTTAATATCTATTTTATCTTCAAGCTCTAAAATTCTGTCTTCAATTTGTTCTAGTCTGCAGAAGTGGCCTTCCACTGTGTTTTTTGTTTGAATAAGGGAATTTTTTATTTCCAGGATTTCTGTTTGATTCTTTCTTCTGAGATTTTCCATATCTTTGTTCAACTCCTCTTTTATAATTTGTGTTGTCCTCTTTAATTCCCATATCTCTCTTTTTTATAGTGTCCTTTATTTCACTTTGATGTTTGTTGAAGTCCTCTCTGAGTTCCTTTATTTGTTTCTGTGTCTTCTCGTGTTCTTTATTTTTGGTGTCTTAAAATTTCGTGAGTGCATCTTGTACATTCTGGTTAACCATGTCTAGTATCTTCTCCATGAATTTCTCAGAGATTTCTTCCGAGATTTCTTCTTTGAGGATTTTTATGTGGGTGTCACTGGACTCCTTAGTGACATTTATCATTGTTTTGTTGAGGTCAGGAATGGGGTATCCATTTTCTTCATTTCCCATTGAATCCTGTATTGAATTATTTTTTGAGGATGGTTGTTTCCATCCCTTCTTCTTCTTCCCATTGCTCCACTTGGTACTGTGCAACTATGTTTTTGGTAAGCTAGTTGAGATTTGATTGCCTGATTTCTTTCCTTGATTTAATTTTTGTGTTGTGACTGACTTGGTTGTTACCTAGGTTGATGTGCTCTTTCTGTCCCTGGCCTGGAGGTGTAATATAGCATAACAAATTTACAGGTTCAATGCCAGGCCAGTTGTTTATATATTATATAGCAAACCCCTTGGTGACAATATCTATAAACACTGGGAGTTTGGAGAGGGTAATGGTTATTAGGCTAGTTATAGATTTTGGAGAATTGGTAAAGGTGGCACTAAGAAGGGGGGGTGAGAAAAGGAGTGGGTGGGTGGGGGAATTTCTAAGGGGGCTGCTGTGTTTTGTGGCCCTTGTGTGTGTTTCGGTGTGTTTCTGTTGTAGTGGAGGGTGTTTGTGTCAGGGACTTCAGGGGGCTGGGATTGTGTGCAGTTGGTAGAGTGGGCTAGTCAGCAGGTAGTGAGTGTGTAGGAGGGAGGGGTAGTGTGGTGACAGGTTGTGGAAGGATAGGAGGGGAAGGTGAAGATGGGAAAGAGTGGATGAGAAGGAGCAAAAAGAATTGTTGAAAGGAAGAACAATGGATTGTAGTACAGGAGAAGGAGGGAAAGTGAAGAGGGTAAGAATAGGGATAAGAGAATAGTGATGATGAAGTTAATAATACAGGAATAAAAAACCAACCAGCCAAACAAACAAAAAACCCACCAGACTCAGGAACTACAAAAAACTCAGTCTTTTGGTAAAAGTTCTGGAGTTATTCCTTAGGTGCCACATCCTGGTATTGGCATACAAGAGGAAGCTCTGATGTGGTCCTTCTGTCCACAAGATTAGTTGTGAGGTGAGGTAAGGCTGCCAGCTCGTGCAGAGTGGTCAGAGCTATTGTTTTTACCAGGCAGCAGCTGTGTTGCCCTTCAGCTGCAGCTCTGTTTGGTCAGCAACTCCCCCAGCAAGGTGGGGAAATTCAGTTTTGAATATTGGCCTCTGTCCCAGAGATCAGCTCCAGGATCCACCTCTTGCCCTGCTTTGGGAGGTTGGCCTATCGCCCCACCCCTGCTCTCAGCTTTGTGCTTTTCCTGATCTCTGCTGAGTGCTGGTGGCTCCTCTGGGAGGTTGGGTTGTAAACTCCTCTCCCTTTCTCAGCCTTTATGCCTTTCCCAATCTCTGCTGGGTGCTGGTGGCTACTCTGGGAGGTTGGGTTGTAAACTCCACTCCCTTTCTCAGCCTTTATGCCTCTCCCAATCTCTGCTGGGTGCTGGTGGCTCCTCTGGGAGGTGAACTTGTCACTCTGCCCCACTCTCAGCCTTTGCTGCTTTGTACTCCTGTCACTGAGAGTTGGGCTCATTGCCCCAACTCCAGGGCAGGTTCAGCGTTCCACCTCCACCTCCACTGTTGGAGTTAGATTACAATTCATTTGTTTATGTTTTTCAGTTTTCTTGTGTGTGGGGGGGTTCAGTCTGCCCAGTGGTTGTGCTAGATTATTTTCCCTGGGGGGTGGGGATGTAGGTACATGATGCTCACTTGTTCCTTCTGCAGTTTTATGCAAGCAGCTTTGGAGCCAGCTGGCAGGGAGAAATGACACTGATTTTTTTTCAGTGCAGTGCAGCTAGGGAGGCTTTGCACAGGCTAGGGATCCAGGATGTCACAGAGTTTTTCCCTAATGGAGCTTTGAAGTAGATTGAAACTTTATTCAGTAATTTATATGGCATAGGACTAATAAAGAGAAAAATGTGGTAGAAGTCAGTCACGTTTAACACCTTACTTTGGAAAGAACTTATCAGTGGGCCAGCTGGAATGTCAGGTTTTATCTATGCTTTAAGTGGTCTTTTCCCAATAACTTTTTTTGGGGCTGATGGGGATAGAACCCAGGACTTGTTCATGCCAAGCAAGCACTCTACTACTGAACTATATTCCAGCCCCACTTAAGTGCTCTTAATTTTTCTTATAGAAAAAGTATAAATCAGTTTATTGTAAATATATCTCAACCAGAATTGTACAGCTTTCAGGTAAAATTCAGCACCTCTTTTATACTAATGGGCTTCTTTTAGTAGATCTTATAGTTGAGATCTGCTACAGATAAGTTATCTCATCTTTACAGTTTACAAAGCCTTATTTTCACTTTTATTTTTAAAGGTCATTTTTTGCTGAATATAGAAGTTTAGACTGACAGGGTTTATATTTTTCTCTTTCACCTATAAAGACACCAATACCTTACCTTTTGTCCTCTATTATTCCTGATGAGAAATCAGATATTATTCTGTTATTGTTCCTCTGTATATAATACGTCCTTTGGTCTTTTGAAATATAGATCTGCTTTCAAGATAGTCTCTATATCTTTGCTTTTTAGCAATTTGACTCTGATGTTAGATGTCATATGAACCAGATATTTAAATGTAGTAAAAAAAATGTAAACATCAACTGTACCCCCAAAAAGTTAGAAAGGTAAAGGAACTAGGATGCTTCTAGGATAAACTAGGAGTTTAAATATTTTTAAGTTATGGCTATTAAGAAGTATGAAAAAGAAGGGGAAAGGAAAAGAAGAAGCAAGATAGGAAAGGGAGGAAGTATATGAGATAAAGGTATAGTGAGAAAAAACACACTAAAATATGAATAGATTAAGAAAAAACAGTAAAAAAAAAAAAAAAAAAAGTAAAACCACAACAGTAACAACAGCAAAAAAGAAAGGGAAAAAAAATTTCCTCATTGCTAAGGAAGAGGGTGAATCTCCACTCCCCAGGTTTGTCTTTTGCAGTTCACTTTGTGAGTAAGGAAAGTTTTTTGAATTCCAAATAGGTTAGACCAGAGAGGATTGTTTGGGTTGTGGATGTGGCTCAGTGGCAGAAAATCCACCCAGCATGCACAAGACCCTGAACCTGACTCTCAGCACAGCAAGAAGACAGAAAATGCTACTTGCAGGTTGGGTATGCTTCTGCTCTGGCTTGCAGCTCACTTCAGGCTGCTCCCAACTCACACCAACTCTCAACTCACTCCCCACTCAACTGGAGTCAGGTGGCTCCCTGTGTGGCAGTCTGGCTTGTGACTTGCACTCTCTGCATAATAGTTCTGTGTCTGTGAATCTGGTTCCAGACGAATTATCACAGGGTTGCTTGCTTAGCCAATAGAGGGGAGAAGGCTTTTGGAGTTTGGAGATACTGGGCTGCAGGGTCTTCTGCTCTCCCCAGCTGGGGGTTTGTCTTCAAGACCTTTTCTGAGATAACTCCTCCAGTGAGTGAGTTGGGAAGTGCCAGGGGCCCCTTCTCCAGCTTCTACCTGCTTTCAGCACAGGATATAGATTCCTTCTTTTAAACTTTATTGTGTGTGTGGTTTTTTTTTTTTTTTTTTTGGCAAGGTACCAACCATTTGTACTCAGCTCATGCACCTGTGGGGTATCTCAAGGAAACTGTCCTTTTCTGTTTTGCCTGCAATGCTGACACTTTGTGTTAGGGTCCACTGTTTCTTTTGTAAATCTAAAGTTCAGTATTTCTGGAGTTCTCTCTTCTCTGTCTGCTGTTTACTGTTTCCCTCCCTTAGCAATTTGGATTTTGGTTTGTTTGTCTGTTTTGGTGGTGTGGGGTTTGAACTCAGGGATTCATGCTTACTAGGCAGGTGCTCTACCACTTGAGCCATTCCACCAGCAATTTGTTTTTTTGGTACAAGTTAAATAGGAAGCCACTGAAATGTTTTCAATAAGGAAAGACATAATCCTTTTTGGGGCAAGAACAGAAGTTGGGAGTTGGGGGTCTAATTAGGAGACTGTTGGTCCAAGTGGGAGATGGTGGTTGCAGAGGAGATAAATTGTAGTCAAATTATAGTTGTCTCCCTCCTTCCTTCCTTCTTTCCTTCCTTCCTTTCTTCCTCCTTCTCCTCCTCCTCTTCCTCCTCCTCCTCTTCCTCCTCCCCCTCCTCCTCCTCCTTTAGAACATGTTTCATTATGTTACCCAGGCTGGTCTTGAATTTCTGGACTCAAGTGATCCCTCCAGGATTACATGCATGCATCCAAACCCAGCTTTGAGGTTGTGTTTTGAAGACTTTGCCAATGGATTGGATTAGAAATGAAGGGTCACAACAAAACCCATGGCAATGTAGCACTCTGTTTCACTCGGCAGCCTTCCTCACACATGCTCAGCATGAATGGCATTCCCTAAGTGGCTGTGCTTACTCCTGTGGTTCACCACAGAGTCTGTTCCCATGAGCATCTGAGCTTGATGGGCCCATTATGGTATTTGTAACATCACCACAAAATAATTTATTCATGTTCTTTATCCTCTTTGCATGACCTTCAAGAAGTATGTGCGATCCGCTTTCACTTTGCCAATTGGACTCATGTCTTTATTGGTCATTCAAGTGGGGCAAAGGAAATGTTCTTTTACAACTCAGGCAAACTGAGTATTTGTCCTGCAACCTGTCAGAGGAAACAAATTTAAAAAAAAGAAAGAAAAGTACGTGCTGCTAGACACGGTGGTGTACACCTGTAGTCTTGGCACTCAGGAGGCAACAGCAGGAGACTCATGAGTTCAAGGCCAGCCTGGGCTACATAGTGAGACCCCCCCCTCAACTCAAAAATCAAAAATAGCTGGGCATGTGGGCTCCTGCCTGTAACCCCACTACTTGGTAGGCTGTGAGATGATTAATGGTCAAGGCCAGCCCAGGCAAAAAGTTAGTAAGAACCCATCTTAACCAATAAACTGATGGCATACCAGGTAGCTGTCATTCCAACTACAAGAGAGGCTACAGGGATAGAGGTCCAGGCCAGCCAGGCAACAATGCAAGACCTTATTTGAAATATAATTAAATTTAAAAAGTGGCTCAAGTGGTAGAGGGCAAATATGAGACCCTGATTTCAAACCACAGTACTGCCTAAACAAAAAACAAAACAAAGTATGTGCTTTCACTTCTTAGGTGCTATATATTGTTTTGGTTTTAGGGTTTGATTTTTTTTTTTTCCTACAACCATGTGGCTTCCCATACTTGCTTTAAAAGTCTTTTAATGATCACTGTTAAATGAGTATTATTTTTGTTGTTGTTTCTCCTCTTTTTTTTTTTTTTTTTTTGAGGCAGGTTCTCATTATATAGTCCAGGCTGGCCTCAAACACACAATTGTCATGCCTTAGCCTCCCAAGTGGGATTACAGGCTTGCTCCACCACATCCAGTAGAACTGAATATTATTTTTCTTTTTTTTTTTCCTAAGAGATAGTATCTTAATATATTGCCCAGGTTGGCCACAAACTCCTGGGCTCAAGCCATCCTCTCCTCTTGGCCCTGCAAGTAACTGGAACTACAAGTATGTACACCTGTGCCCAGCTTGCTACATAATTCTTTGAAATAATAATGACACTTTTATTCTCCATGCATTTTTCTTTTCTCTTTTGGCTAGTAAAGCTTTTATCTTCCCTCCCAAACACTCTCAGTAACTCTCCCTCTGGGAAGATTTTGAACTTGTACTTTTGAACTCAGGAGTACCAAGCTATGTGGGTCATCACTTTGAGGTAGACACTTTAAGATTCTCTACCTTTCCTTTCCTTCTGCCACAAGGACTGACCATACTCCATATAACAACAGGGAGTAGAGACACAGTTTACTCTTCAATAAACAGAAAGCATAGGGGGAAATAGTCGCTGCTGTGAGCTATTATGGTTTGAAGGTCATTTGTCACCACAGCATAATCTAGTATATTCTGACTGGCACTTCACCTATGGATGCATAACATAAGGGTTGCTGAGATTCTAGGACTTGATTTAAGTAATCTTCCTCATTGCCTCTCACCCTGTTTAGCTGCTAAAATGACTTCCTGCTGTACCCAGAAAAAAGTCCCAAATCCCACAGTGTGCATGGTCTTTGCACTGGTTCCTCTACCTCTCACATCTCTCTTCCTACCTTCATTCTGTCCACGAGGCCTTCAGGCACTTCCTGAAGTGGAACTTTCTTCTCCCCGTTCTTCCTATCATTGCCTTGTCTTCTCATGCAGATTTCATCAAAATTCACCCCTTTAGCTGGGCACCAGTGGCTCATGTCTGTAATCCTAGCTACTCAGGAGGCAGAAATCAGGAGGATCTTGGATAGAAGCTAGCCCCAGGCAAATAGTTCCCAAGATCCTATCTTGAGAAAAGCCATCACAAAAAAAGGTCTGGTGGAATAGCTCAAGGTGAAGGCCCTGAGTTCAAACCCCATACTGAAAAAAAAAAGAACTCACCCCTTTAAAGGAGCTTCCCTGACAAGTCCATCTAAAGCAGCCTTCAATATGTAGCAGAAAACCTGACCGAAAACTCTGGAGGAAAAGAGTCTAGCCTACAGCAAATGCTCAATTATGGATAATACAATTCACATTTTAATGAGTCTTGAACATATTGTCAAAATCCTTTGGAAAAAAAACAACAGACAACCTGCATCTCTCCCTGCATCCTCAAGAGTACTGGATAAGATCTACAGACTCTATTTTGCTCACTTGCTAACAAATTTATATCTGGTTGGCTTGAATATGCTTTTCTTTGGTTACTGGTGAGGATAAATAATTCTTATCCTTTTCCTAAAAATTGTTTATTCTTATCCTTTGTCCATGGGTATTAGGGAGTCAGTGCTTGTCTTGTTGATTTATATGCATTCTTTATAGTGAAAGGTCGAATTTTAAGATAAATAGCCTAATGGGAACTTGAAAACAATGTTAAAACATCTCACTGGTAGCCTCAGATAAATTAAATTCATACTCATAAGGGTAGTTTGTCTTGTTTTAATTTGTTGGTTTGGCTTTATTGGAAGAGGGAGTTAATTACTTATTAATTTCTAGCTAATAATTCACATCAAAGAGATAAGGGTGGGATGCAGTGGCGGTAAACAAAATACTTTTCCCAATATGGTAAAATACCCTACTAAAAACAGAGACAGACATCTGCAACCTGATTCTGGTAGGCAAGCACAAGTTCAAGGTCAGGCTTTAGAATGCAATTCAAGGTAAATGCTAACTGGGAATGCAAATTCGTGTGAGATCAGGATTCCATGAAGTTACAAATAACTATTCTAAGGCTAATGTGAAAGGTAAGGTATCTACAGCACTTGTACTTATTGCTTATTAATTAATATAAGTCATACTAAATGTACAATTGAGCTGTTTTCATGCAAAGCTGCTTTGCCCAGCTACTTCAATCTACCCTTCTCCTTTCTCTGTGCCCTAGAAGGCTGACCTCCTATTGGGAAGAAGATCTGGAGATGCAAGGGGTGGGGTGTGGGGTAAATTGTATTCTTCTACTAGAGGTCACTGCTCCTGCTGTGTGGAACTCTCCCGCAAATCACAACTGCTCTGTCCAGGCTCCAGTAACCCCTTCTTCCTCCTCCTCCTTCAGGCAGGGGGTGATAATGGGTCCACATTGTTGCTAGGCTTGGATACTTCATCATCCTCTGTGGTTTTCCTACCCAGCCCTCACTCTGCCAGTGGTCCCTTTGTTCTGTTCTTCTCAGTTGCCTTATTTGAGTCTGCTTTTAGTGCCAGGGTCCTGACTGATAAAGTGATGTTGCTTATTAAAAAAGAAAGGAAGGGTGCTGGTGGAGTGTCTCTAGTGGTAGAGCACCTGCCTAGCAAGCATGAGGTCCACCATTCAAACCCCAGTACAGCCAAAAAAAAAGGAGGGAAAGAAGGAAGGAAAGATGGAAGGAAGGAAGAAAGGAAGGAAGGAAGGGAGGAAAGAAGGAAGGAAGGAAGGAAGGAAGGAAGGAACAAACTTAATCGCCACTTGTCTAATATGGTACTGCTACCAACTGGTCAATCAAAGTATCCAAAGAGGAAATAACCTCTTAACAAACTTGCTGCAGAGGTAGGGAAAACAAATATCTTGCAAACCAAATATCGACAAGTCCTATGACACATTGCCCTGTTTATCTCTCACACTTCTACCTATTACATTGTGTCTTGATATCTTTTTTTGTCATGTGTGTTGACAGAGTCAGCTAATTGTCTCTATGTAGCTATTCTCTCCTTCTTTTAGCAATGAATGCCAAGGTTTAGCTGGGCCCATAGTCCCGCTACATCTCTGAAGCTTCCTCCCAGAAGCTGGGCCCATGTGTCAAGCTTTGGCTAAAGGGATGTGAGTGGAAACAATATGTGCACCTCCAGGTCCTGCCTTTGATGGAAGGCATGCCTCTGCTCCCTCTTCTCCTGTGCCTTGAGTGTTGGAGGGTGGCCTACTGTCCCATCTTGTGCTGCCTCCTGCTATTGGCCTTGCTATAGTAAAACTAGGGAACTCTGCTGGACACTGATGGCTCACAACTGTAATCCTAGCTACTCAGGAGGCAGAGATCAAAAGGATCACAGTTTGAAGTCAGCCAGGGCAAATAGTTTGCAAGACCCTATCTCAAAAAAAAAAAAAAAACTTGCAAAAAAGGGCTGGTAGAGTGGCTCAAGGTGTAGGCTCTGAGTTCAAAGTCCAGTACCACAAAAAAAAAAGAAAAAACTGGGAAACTCTCAGGCAAGCTGATGAATTGATCACCCTAAGTGTGGATGTCATAGTGTGGACTAAAGGAGCCACTTTGGAGGCTGCTTGTTGAAGAGAAAAGGAAGTATGCCCTTGCCACATGAATAAATCAAGAAATAGACTCTTATTTTGTTCCAGCTATTGTTACTTTGGTTTCTTTTACAGTAACGGAATCTGTATCCTAACAAATGCACACTTTTTCCTCTATTTTTCCCTCTTTTCTCCTTGTAGCTGGAATGTTCTTTCTTACTACAATATTAGAACATGAGAAAGGTGTGGGGTTTTTGTTGTTGTTGTTGTTGTTAAATTTGTTTTATTTATGTGTGTTCTTAATAGATGATCTATTAATACAGGTTTGCTAGATGGTCTAGCAACTCCTCTTCTAGTTACATATATTTGGAAGAATTGAAAACCAGTACTCAAATGAAAATTTATAATTTATTCTTAGCAGCACTATTCACAATCCAAATGTTTATCAGCTAATGAATGGATAAATCAAATGAGATACATGCATACAATAGAATATTATTAGGGCTATAAAAATGATGAAGAACTAATAAATGCTACAACATGAAAACATTATACTAAGTGAAAGAAGCCAGACCCAAAAAGCCACACATTGTATGATTCCATTTATATGAAATAAACAGAATCCGACATTATACATAGACAGAAAGCACAGTAGTGGTTGCCATGGTTTGGCAGGAGTAGAGAATGGGGAGTGACTACTTCATGGGCACAGGATTTCCTTTTGGGGTGATGAAAACATTCTGGATGTAGCATTTTGAATGCACTAATGCCACCAAATTGTACACTTGAAAATGATTGAGATGGTGGTGAATTTCAGTGTGCATGTCCCTGGATGTTCGTGCACACACACACACACACACACAGAGTCTATTTAAATTGAACTGAGGAAGTGTGGAAGCCATGAGTTCTCTTTCTCCTTCCAAAGGAGACTTCTTTCTGTTTTACCTTTCTTGTGACTTCCTAAAGAGCTTGAGCATGACACAGAATACATTGGCTTTTCCTCAAAAACCACTGGGCCTCCACTCCTGCACTCTCTGTCCCCTTAATCCCCAGAACCTATGAATATGTTACCTTACATGCAAAAGGGTCTTTGCAGATGTGATTAAGAATCTTGAAACTGGGTGGCGGTGGCTCATGCCTATACTCCTAGCTACTCAGGAGGTAGAGATCAGGAGGATCGTGGTTTGAAGCCAGGCCAGGCAAATTGTTCACGAGACCCTATCTTGAAAAGCCCTGTCACAAAAAATTGGGCTGGTGGAGTGGCTCAAGATGAAGGCTCTGAGTTCAAGCCCCAGTACTGAAAAAGAAAAAAAAAGTTCTTGAGAGAGGGAGATCATTATGGATTATACTAGTTGGACTCATATAATTATAAGAGTCCTTATTCCAATTCAGGAGGACAAATTTGAAAGATGTGATAATGGTGATGAGAGGTGCTATCTATGCTGCTGGCTTTGAAGATGGAGGAAGAAGGGGCCATGGGTTGAGAAATGCAGGTGGCCTCTAGAAACTAGAAGAGGAAAAAAAAAAAAAAGAAAAGAGAAAAAAAAAAGATTCTCCCCTAATGCCTCCACTTTGATTTAGGAACGTCTAAGCTCCAGAACTGTAAGATAACAAATCTGTGTTGTTTTAACCCAAAAGAAAAAAGAAAGGCCCAATTGAATCTTTTCTAGTTCTCCCTCAAAAAAATCCTAATACCTTAAAATTTTTTATAGCTGTAATGAAAATGGACTTTTCCTTCTAGCAAGTTAATAGGAAAGGCTATCATTTTTGTTGACTGCTTGTAACATAATTTGAAATCTTTATCTTGTGGAAGCTTCGAAATAGCCTCATGAGGTAGGTATAGGTATTCCTGGTTTTCTGGTGAGAAGCTGAAGGTTAGGAAACTTGCCTAAGAGCGTAGCTAGGAAGGCTGGTAGCCAGTTAGCCTGTCATCAAAGCCAGTGCAGGAATTTCCCGTCCTGGGCTGTTGTGACCTTCAATGTAAAAAGATTCCTGTCTCCATAGATTATTGACAGCTGCAGCTGCAACTGAGCACATGCAAGAGGGTGATGGGGCCTCCTGGCAGGCCCAGTGGGTTTGACAGATTTGAGCTGCCAGCTGCTGATAATTACAGTGTGGTTCCTCCCCTGGGTCAGCCTTCCAGGGGCTCCCACTGGAGCTGGGGGCTGGGGGCCTGCTTCCTTCCTTTGCCTTTCTGCCCCCACCTGGGACATCTTTTTACCGAGTGGGGCTGCTTCAGCCATAAATTCCTTTTTAAACATTTGTCCTTGGCAATTTTTCATGTGCATATTGTTTCTTATAAAGGATTTAGTCTGAAATGTTTTTGTCTTTGTACTTTTGTATTACCTTAGTATGTTTTTTATTTTGATTTATGTTGCTTTGAGTTATTTTAAACTACATTATCTTATTTGTACACCTTTTAAGTCTTTCCTAATTTATCTTTTATGTTTCTTTTGCTTGCTTTTTTTTTTTTTTTTTTGCAGTATTGTGGTTTGACTTGAGTCATCCCACCAACCCTTTTTAGTGATGGGTTTTTGTGAGATAGGCGGGCTTCAAACCACAATCCTCCTGATCTCTGCCTCCTGAGTAGTTAGGATTACCGGCACCTTGCTTTTTGCTTACTTCTTGAATTTTATTTTGTGTACAATTTTTTTAAAGAGTTATTTTTCTCATGTTTTGTATGATTTTTAATCTTTTCTTGCTGTTTTTCTTCTTCAATCTTTTTCCTTTTTTTTTTTTTTTTTGGTTTCACCCTGCTATATCTTGGCAGACACGAATTTATCTTTGATCTTCTAGTTTCATTTTAAAGTGTTTAGCTTCTTTATTTGTATTTATTATATAATTTCTATTCTTAGCCTTGTAGTCTCTTTTGTTACCTGGACATACTGTTTTTGCTTTGGGTTTTTTTTTTTATTAATTATTAAAGGCCATTTTGGTACCCTGTGAATGGTAGTCAGCTCACTTTACATGACTCAAAACTTTTTTAAAAATTTTTTTCCACTTGCACTGTACCACTAATTTACCACAGGAATCCTGATTCTTCTGTTCTGAACTCTTTTCGTGTGTTTGAAATATGATTCTTTTCATTTGAGATGGGGTCTTGATATGATGCCCAGGCTGACCTTGAACACCTTCGCTCAAGCCATCCTCTTGCTTAAGCCTCCACAGTAGCTGGGACTACAGGCATGAAAAACTGTGCTCTGCTATTTCTTCCTGTTCTTGACTTTGACTCTTTACTGTTTGTTTTCGTCACGGTCGTAGGGAAATTGATGGAGGCTGAAAGCTTCAGCAAACTCTTACCATAAACTAGGGAAATGTCTTCTTAGCTGTGGCTACAGCTGTCTCTCTTGTTTCTCTTAATAGATTTCATATGCTCTTCGGCTCTCCCCCAAAAACTTTAAAAAAAAAAAAGGAACAATAAAAGAAGTAAATCACTCTTCCTGAAATAAGCACCTTTCTGGCCACAGAGATCCTCTCTCTCATTTTCTACCTGTACTTTTACTCTCTTCCCCCATCCTGTTTCTGTTCCCATCCCTCCTACACTTGCATCAGCACTGGCTCTCAAAACCCTTGGTAGGGTGTGGAGGCTCATACCTGTAATCTCAGTTACTTGGGAGGCAGATACCAGGAGAATCATAATTCCAGGTCAACCTGGGCAAAAAGTTGGCATGACTTCATCTCAACCAATAAAAGGTGGGTGTGGGGGTGAGCGCTTGTCATTCCAACTACACTAAAAGCCTAAATAAGAGGATCAAGGTCCAGGACAGCCCTTGAGACCTTATTCAAAATATAGCCAAAGCAAAAAGGACTGGGGGCATGGCTCAAGTGATAGTGTCTGCCTAGCAAGCATGAGGCCCTGAGTTCAAACCCCAGTACCACCCAGGGGAAAAAAATCTTTAGGGACCAATGAGTAGCTTTTGCTGGAATTGCTCTTTCATCTCTTAGCCCTAACCATGGCCCTCTTCTGCTGTGACACCTTGAGCATGGGGAGTTCCTTCTTCGTCCTCTACACACCCAAAATCCTTGGAAAGACCAGCATTTTTCTTTATGTGGGTGTGGTGCCAGGGCTGGTACATGCTAGGCAAGCACTGTACCACTGACCTTCATCCCCAGCCCAACCACTGATCTTTTTAACCCAACACCTTCACTTTTGAGCATAAACACCTCCTTGGAGACTGGATCCACCAGCTCCCACATCACCTTCCCTCCTTTTATGGTCACTCATGTATGTTCATTGAAGAATTTAATTCCTGCCTGGCAGTTTTCCTGCTATCATCCCAGGTGATTTCAGTGTCCATGTGGTTGATCCAACGACCAGCTCAAAACCGAGCCTCTGTTTTCTGAGGTAAACTCCCAGACTGGTCAGTTAGCCTAAGGTTCTCCTAACCATCTGTTCATCTAAAGGCTGCTTCACTTAAATCCGTCTCCTCTCTGCATCGCTATATGTGGCCTCTTCTTGGCTCATATTACATACACTATTGAACTGAATTTCTGCAACATCCTTTGAAGTGAGGCTTTTATTAAAACCTACTTTGCAGGGCTGATGAGGTGGCTCAAGCAGTAGGAGCACCTGCCTAGCAAGTGTGAGGCACTGAGTTCAAACCCCAGTACCGCCCAGGAAAAATCTACTTTGCAGATGAGAAAACTGAGACTTAAAACAAGGAAGAACAATTTGGCTTATCTATCACAATTTAATAAGCAACCAGGTACCGATGGCTCACATTTATAATCCTAGCTACTTAGAAGGCTAAGATCGGGGGATCATGGTCAAGGTCAGCGGGGCAAAAAAACTAGGTGTGGTGGTGGAATCTGCCATCCCAGTTATGGCAGGAAGTGTAAATAAGAGGATTGTGGTTCAGACTTGGCTGGGCAAAAAAAAATGAGATCCTTTCTCCAAAATACCAAAAGCAAAAAGGGCTGGGGCCATAGCTCAAGCAACAGAACACCTGCCTAGCAAACACAAAGCCCTGAGTTCAAACCCCAGTACCTCCCAAAATATTTTTTAGTAAGCACTCACCTTAACTCTGCAGTTCCAAGTCTAAGACTTTATCCTACAGAGACACTCAGGTTCATGGGCATGTGCTTAGTGACTTATATAAAAATGTTCACCACAAGACCAAGGGACTGGTTAAATAAGGACTGATACAACTACTGAGATACTATGCAGCAAGGTAAAAGAAAAGAGGGAGCTGGGGATGACTGTCAGGACATATTAGTGAAAAGCCAAGTGTAAAACAGTGTGCATCATTTACTCCCATTTGTATTCTTAAAAATGGATATTACAAACATATATGTATTTATATATCTATTTGGTGGTATATAATACATATATGTATTATACATCTATTTGAACTCAGGGCCTTGTGCTTACAAGCCAGGTGTTCCACCGTTTGAGTCACTCCACCAGTCCTAAACCTATGCTATGCATGGGCCATTTCCAAAAGGAGGTCCAAGATACCGATAACAAGTATGGGCTCTAAGCGGGGAGGAGGAACTACTTTTGCTTACATTTTTGTGCTGTTACTTTTTTAAATCCATATGCATATATTATGTGCACATTTTATCTTTTCTATTAAAAATAACTGAACTGTCCTTTAAATGTTCCGTGTCTAGCAATAGGCATTTGTTAATAGAACTCAAGGCATGACTTATGACTCATTTTTATATGTTCATTTGCTGTGATTTATTTCTAGGGTCAGAAAATATTCAGAGTGAACCCCTGACTCACTGTGCACCACCTGAGCAGCACACGCTCTAAGGGACACTGTCAGTGCGCATGGGGGCACGTGTGAGAAGGAGGCAGAGGAGGCAGTACCAGAACTGAGCAGGCAAGAGGTGGGAGTGCACCAGGGATTATTTTTGTGCTCATGTTAATGTTTCTTACTCTCATGCTATTGAAAAAAAAACACTTTACCAAGCAAGTAGGTGTGAATCTCAGGCTATAAATGCAGCGATGTAAGAACGGTAACCTTGCTTGCTTTCTGTAACGCACCTTACATTCAGTCTCTGGTCTAGCAGAAGAATCTAAAGTGAATCCTGGCCAGGGTCCACATCCCTAAGGTTGGGGTATGGTTTAGGGTCCAGGAGGTGAGTATGTGAGGTGTCACCAATGCCAGGGCTCTGCTGTTCCCTGCTCCATGCCTTCTAAAGATATGGGCATCTTGTTTTTTCATTGTTATTTGGTTGGTTGAGTTTTGAGTACTGGGATTGAACCCCGGGTACTGTACATGTTAGCTAGGCCAGTGCTTTACTATTTTGAGCCATGCTCCCAGCCCTTTTTGTATTTTGGGTTTTTTAGATAGAATCCACTAACTTTGCCCAGACTGGCCTCAAACTTGGAACCCTCCTTGCCTCTACCTCCCAAGTTTCTGGGATTACCACTGTGAGCTGCCATGGCCAGCAGCATCTTGTTGAGATTGTCAGAAGACAGTGAAGACCTGGGTACCATTCTTATACAGACCCACTCCCTCCCTGGTTTCTCCCTCCTTCCCCTCACAATCCTCCCCAGTCATTTTGGAATGATTCTTCTCGTCCCTTTGGAATTCACAGCAGACTTGTGGAACACTTCTGTTTCTACTCCATGATATGCTTCCTCTCAAGGGAGACAGCAGTAAAGTTGCTTAACATCTCTACACCTTAGTTTCCCCTCATCTGCAAAATGCAGGTAATAATTTTGTCCATCTAAAAGGTCTGTTGTAGGGCTGGGGGAGTGGCTCAACTGGTAGAGCTCCTGCCTGGCAAGTGCAAGGTCCTGAGTTCAAACCCCAGCACTGCCAATAAATAAATAAATTAATTAATTAAATTTAATTAAAGAACTGTTGGAGAAACAAAACATGAAGTGTTAGGACAGTTCCTGATACATATGTAGCAAACACAAGGCCCATGACTTGAGAATGGCTTGTATGTTTTGAGGTGTGGGGAGGGGGGCGGAAATCAAAGGAAGAATATAATTTTATGACACTTCAAAAATATTTTAAATTCAAATTTCTGTCCCATAAAGTTTTGGGTTTTTTGGTGGGACTGGGGTTTGAACACAGGGCTTCGAACTTGTAAAGCAGGTGCTCTACTGCTTGAGTCACACCTCCAGTCCATCTTGCTCTGATTATTTTGGAGGTGATTGGCCTAGGCTGCCTCAAACCTCAGTCCTCCTGATCTGACTCCCAAATAGCTAGGATTACAGGCGTGACCCACCGGCACCTAGCTCCATACAGGTTTTATTGGAACAAGGTCATTTGCTTTACATACTGTGTGCATGGCTACTACCACACTACAACAGAGTTGGATAGCTGAGAAAGAGTTGATATGACTCACAGAGCCTAAGCTATATACAATCTGGTCCTTAATTTAAAAAAGAGTTTGCTAGGTATGGTGACTCACACCTGTAATCCCAGTTACTTGAGAGGCAGCAATCAGGAGGATCAAGGTTTGAGGCCAGCCTGGGCAAAAAGTTAGCAAGACCCCATCTCAACAAATAAGCCAGGTGTGATGGTATGTTTCTGTAATCCTAACTACACAGGACACATAGGTAAGAAGATCACTGCCAAAGTCTGCCTGGGCAAAAACTTGAGACCCTACCTGTGAAACAACTAAAGCAAAAAAAAAAAAAAAAAGGCTGGGGGTGTGGCTCAAGCAGTAGAGTACTTGCCTATAGCAAGTGCAAGAGCCTGTGTTCAAACCCCAGTACTGCCAAAAAAAGAATAAAGTAAAAGGTTGCTGACCATTATGTAGACCAAAGTCAGGGAATGACTAAAGCAGGTATACTGCTTGTCTCATGTAAGCAGCAAGGGGACCAACAGGGTCACAGAGGATAATCTGTGAGTCCACTGTCATTCAGAGATTAGAGCACAGAGAAGAAGGGCTGGGTCCCTGGGTCTCAACCTGACAATTCTCTAGTGTCAGGATAACTGGACACGTCAAAGCTCAAAAGCTCAGGAGGAACTTGAACCAATGAAGTGTGTGCCAGACCAGGAAAACACTTCTCTGAGCAACTTTGACTGTGACTACTTTGAATGCAGTAGAAGTGACAGTGTGTGTCTTCTAAGGTCAGGTTTTGGGAGACATTGTCACTTTCAGTGGAATGCTGCCTTGAGTCTGCTTACTCAGAGGAAGCCCAAGCTAGCTACCTGGAAAGATTACATGGAGAAGAACTGAGATGCATCAGCTGACAGCCCCAGCTGAGCCCAGCCCCCAGCCCACCCGTGAACTCACCACCTAGCCCAGCCTTACCATGCAGAGTAAAAGAACCACCCCATTGACCAAGACCATGAAAGTCATCGTGACAGAATAGTCAGAAATAATGAATTGTTTTCAGCCATTAAATTGTGGGGTGATTTGTTACACAATAGATACCTGATACATCCCTGGACTCTCAAATGCCAAAGATATTACAGAAGTCACTGTGCTCTGTCTGTATATTTCATCCTGCTTCACCCCAAGTGAATGTCTCACTGCACTTGGGAAAAATGTCTCACTGAATTCAAGAAAGAATTTCCATCCTTACAGTCTGCTTTCCAGACCAATTTTGATACTAATCATTTATGTAGACTAGATAATATTTGTAAATCATCTTTCTATTAAAAGATTTATACTAGAATATACAAAGAATTCTTAAAGCTCAACCAATTATAAAATGGGAAATCTGTCTGAATAGACATCTTTTCAAAGAAGATGAGCCAATGAACACTGGGAAAGAAACTAACCATCATTAGTCATCAGGGAAAGGAAAATCAAATCCTAATAAAATACCATTTCACATCCACTAGGATGGCTAAGATAAAAAAAGTCAGAGACCAACAGGTGGTGTAGAGAAATCAGAACATGGATGCTACAAATGGGAATGTAACATGGCAGAAAACAGCCATTGTGGAAAACAGGCAGTTCCTCAAACATTAATGCATACAGGTATCTTATAAACATAGAGACTGACAGACTAGAATTGAGAAGCAACTATATACAGTTGTCCCAACAGTGTTGAAAGAAACATTTCCCCCTCTAGAATGGTCTTGGTACTTTTGTCAAAAATGAGTTGTGATGTTACTTATGTTTCTCAATTCTAGTCTGTCAATCTCTATGTTTATCCTTATGCCAGTATCACATTTTCTTGTTTAATGTTCTGTAGCATGTTTTGAAATTGGAAAGTTTGAGTCTTTCTACTTTCTCTTTTTTAAGATTGATTTGGCTGTTCTGAGCATCTTGCAGTTCAATATGAATTTCATTTTATTTTATTTTGGTGGTACTGAGGGGTTAAAAGTCAGGGTGCCCTACCACTTGAACCACTTCACCAGCCCTTTTTGCTTTGGTTATTTTTGATAGGATATCACTTTATGTGCAAAACTGGTCTGGACCATGATCCTCCCATTTATGCTTCCCCACATAGTTGGGATGACAGGTTAGAGCCACTGCACCCAGCCATTGGTTGAGACGGGGTCTGGTGATGGACTCCAGCTCAGGCTGGACTCAAGCCACAATCCTCCTGATTTCTGCCTCCCAAGGAGCTAGGCTTACAGTGTGAGCAGGCTCCATATGAATTTTAGAAACAGTTTGTCAGTTTCTATGCAGAAGTCCACTGGGATTCTGCTAGAGATTATAGTGAAGCTGTAGAAAACTTTGGGGAGTATTGCCACTTAACAATATTGTCTTCCAATCCATGCATGTGGGTTATTTTTCCACTTAATGTAACTCTTCTAATTTCCTTCAACAGTAATTTGTAGTTTTCAGTGTAAATTTTTGCTTATTTTGTTAAACTTACCCCTAAGTGTTTATTATTTGGGGATGCAATTGTAACTGAAATTGTTTTTTATTTCATTTTTTGATTGTCCATTGCAATGCAACCAATTTTTCTATTTACATTTTATAACCATGCTGAACTTGGTTATTAGTTCTAATAGTTTTCTGAGGATTTTCTATATTTAAAATCATGTCATCAGCAAATAGAAATAGTTTTACTTCTTTTCTAATATGGATGCCTTATATTTCTCGTTCTTGCCTAGTTGTCCTGGCTGGAATCTCTAATTCAATGTTGACTAGAAGTGGACATCCTGTCCTATTCCTGATCTCAGGTGGAAAGCATCTAATGTTTCACCGCAAAGTATGATGCCAACTGAGTTTTTTGAAGATGCTTTTTATCAGATTCCCAGCTATTTGGGAGGTAGAGATCAGGAGAATTGAGGTTTGAAGCCAGTCCAGGCAAATAGTTCCTTAGACCCTACTTCAAAAATATCCAACACAAAAATGGACTCGAGGAGGAGCACCTGTCCAGTAAGTGTGAGGTCCTGAGTTCAAACCCCAGTACTACCACAAAAAAAAAAAAACCTTTATGGATACAGAAATTTGAAGGAGTTTCCACCATGACGGGCTTCCTCACCACAGGTCTAAAAGCACCGGGGCCAACTGATCATGGACTGGAACCTCCAAAACTGTGAGCCAAAATAAATTGTTTCTCATTTTAAGTTGATTATCTCAGGTATTTGTTATAATAATAAAAAGCCAACTAACACAGAGACTCACTTGCCTCATCCTACTTTGATCTTCACCCAACACATCCTTTAATTCCTCCATTAACCATGCCCTTGCCTTTCACCCCACAATGACTCCTCCTTGAGGCATAGCCAACTCATTTACCTCTCATGCACTAGTAATAACCTGCAAACACCTCCACTGTAATACATAGGGTCCTGAACCATTTTCTCTTGGCATTCTATTTTTTATCATGTCCTGCTCATATGAATAGCTGGGTTATTGTTCCACCAAGTCAAGATTAGGGTATAATTTTCTTCCTGGCATTTTTAACCCTGAGGCATACTAGGTAGTCAGTAAATGTTGGTTAATTAAATGGATGAATAAATGAATGGAAGTTGAATGAATCTAGTCTGTCACTGAGTTCCTGAATCACAGTAAATCCATAAGAAAGATGCTACATCTACAGCTCCCTTTAAGAGCATCTAATTCAGTATGTCTCAAACTTGAAAAATATTTACAACCATTTTAAATAGAAAAGATAACTTACAGGAGACTCCAAGATGGTGGCTAGAGGGAGGAAGCAGAAAGCGAGCCTCCTATAGTGAAATCTTGGAGACACACTTTGCAGGCATAATCACTGAGAAGAGACATAACTTTGACCCCTCCACACCTCCAGCCGGCACAGAGAATCTCCACTTCACGTTAAACGGAGAAACCAGGAGGGCCCCAGGGCCGCTAGTCGCCAGTGCACAGATGGCTTGGGAAGACACAGACCAGGTGAGCTTCGCGGTGTCGCAGTACTCCCACAGACAAGCCTGGGCCAGAGCAGCATAGCCCCCTGGACAGACTGACCTCCACCCGGGGGAAAAAAGAGAAACTGAGTAATAAGCAATAAGAACAATAAAGACATGCGGGAAAGAGGGTGGGACGCCCTGAGCGCCGAAGATTGAGGGAAGGGAATCCTTCCCGGGACTGTAAATAAACAAGCCTGGCGGGCAGGAGAGGCTCTGGCGGGAGCGGGGGTGCGCCTAGCAACCAGGAGCGGGAAAGCTTGTAAGAGTGGCGGAGGGAGGAAAACTCCACAGGAGAGGAGGGAAGACCCATTTCCCACGTGAACTGTAAATAAACATGGCGACTGGCAGGAGCAGCAGCACCGCCCAGTAATCAGGAGCAGGAAAGCTTGTAAAAGTGGCGGTGGAAGGAAAACTGCACAGGAGAGGAGAGAAGACCCACCTCCCACATGAACTGTAAATAAACACACAGGCCTGAGAACGCGGGTGCAGTGTCACCTTTCCCGGTGTGCTTGGAAAGGGGAAAGCTTGTAGCAGAGGCTCCTGCACAGAACTCTGAGCAAACAAAGCCTGTGGGGCCAGGTGAGTGCTAAGCTCACCCCAGAGATCTGCAGAAATAAAGCCTCCAGCAACAGCAAGCTGACAGCAGCGGGCAGGCAAGTCACAGTTGCAGATACCATTCTCAGATCTGTCTCCAGACTCTTTTTTTTTTTCTCCCTACTTTTGATAAGAGAACAACCGAATTACACCTGCATGCTGAAAAACTTACTGAAACTATTGCATTTGAACTTGGGACACTTGATGGGATTTGTGTGTGTGTGTGTGTGTGTGTGTGTGTGTGTGTGTGTGTGTAGTTTTGTTCTACTTTATGCATCCCCTTTGATGAGACAACTACAGAACAACATCTGAGGCACCATCTCCAGGATTGGAGACTGAGACAGACACCCAAATTATTAAGACTGAAACTTCATTACATTTGAACTTGGAGGTTTTTTGGTTTTTTGTTTTTTTTTTTTTAATTTTCTATTTTCCATTTTATTTTAATTCATTTTTAATATATAGATATTTCTTTCATTTACTATTTTTTATTTTTATTCTTATCTTTCTTTTTTTTATTTTTGATTTTCAATCCTCTCTCTGTCTCTCTAATGTCTGTTCAGCTTACTGTCGATTAGTACACTAAAGCTCCCTGTTTATACCTTTGAAACCTTCTTGTCTGATACCTTGTTCTAGTTTCTCCTTCTCGTCTGTGTATTTGCTTTTCCCTTTTCTTTAACTTCTTGCTTTCCATCTCAGCTCACCCTTCCATTCTAAATATTACCATTGTTATTATTACAAGCTAGAAAATACTTAATTGCACACAGTACAGGGACAGTAACAACACCAAAGACAATGACGGGAAGACAGAAAAAACAGGGAAACCAGTTTCCCCACAGCAAAAAATTAGTACAGGCACCAGAGGGGAATGAAGAAAACAGAAACTCAGATACAGACTCCAACAAAATGAAGATAAACTATGCCAAAGAACCCAATGAAGCCCACAAGAATAATTTAAAAGAAGACATACTACAAGTACTCAATGAGAATTTTATAGAGATGATACTGGATAGGGTCAACCAAAATGTACAGGAGACACTCAAGAAATTCCAAGACAACAAAAATAGAGAATTTGAAAAAGCAAAAGAAGAAATAAAGGAAACCATAGAAGCACTGTATAAACACCAAAGTGAAAGAGAGAACACGATGAATAAACAGATAAATGAACTCAGGACAAAAATAGACAACATTAAAGAGGAAACCACCCAGGATATGGAAAACCTCAGAAAAAAGAACGAAACAGAACCGCAAAACAAAACGGAAGGCCAATCCAGCAGAATAGAACAAACAGAAGACAGAATCTCAGAACTTGAAGATGAAATGGTAATTAAAGGAAAAACCAAAGAACCATTAATTAAACAACTCAAGACCTATGAAAAGAAAATGCAAGAACTCACCGACTCCATCAAAAGACCAAACTTGAGAATCATGGGCATCGAAGAAGGAGAAGAGGTGCAAGTGAAGGAAATGCATAATATATTTAACAAAATAATAATGGAAAATTTCCCAAATCTAGAGAAATCTATTCCCATAGAGATGCAAGAGGCCTCCAGGACACCAAACAGACCAGATCAAAATGGAACTACCCCATGACATATCATCATTAAAACAACAAGTTCAGAAACTAAGAAAGAATATTGAAGGCTGTAAGAGAGAAAAAACAAGTAACATACAAAGGTAAACCCATCAAAATCACAGCAGACTTCTCAACAGAAACATTAAAAGCAAGAAGAGCGTGGGGTGAGATCTTCCGGGCACTGAATGTAAATAACTTCAACCCCAGGATACTCTACCCAGCAAAACTATCATTCAAAATGGATGGAGCAATAAAAGTCTTCCATGATAAGCAGAAACTAAAACAATATGTGACCACAAAGCCACCACTACAAAAGATTCTGCAAGGGATACTGCACACAGAAAGTGAAACCCAACTTAACCATGAAAAGACAGACAGCACCAAACCACAGGAAAAGAAAAAGCAAGACAGTAGAGAGTAACCTCAAGTTAGGTACACACAATCAAACCTTCAAACAACTAAGACAACTAAATGACAGGAATCACCACATACCTATCAGTACTAATGCTTAATGTTAAAGGACTTAATTCACCCATCAAAAGGCACCGCTTGATGAAATGGATTAAAAAGGAAGATCCAACAATTTGTTGCTTACAGGAGACCTATCTCACTGACAGAAATAAGCATATGCTTAGGATGAAAGGCTGGAAGAAGATTTACCAAGCCAATGGCCCCCAAAACCAGGCAGGAGTAGCAATACTTATCTCTGACAAAGTAGACTTCAAACCTACATTGATCAAACAAGATAAAGAAGGACATTCCATACTAATAAAAGGGGAAATAGACCAAAAGGAAATAATAATCATCAACCTGTATGCACCCAATGTCAACGCACCCAATTTCATCAAAAGTAGAACTCAACAACAAAAGTAAAGACAAAAACCATGCAAACAGCTGGAAACTAAATAACTTATTACTTAATGAAGAATCGATGAAATAAAAGAGGAAATTAAGAAGTTCCTGGAAGTCAATGAAAATGAAAACACAACCTACCGGAACCTATGGGACACAGCTAAGGCAGTCCTGAGAGGAAAGTTTATAGCCATGAGTGCATATATTAAAAAGACTGAAAGATCCCAAATCAATGACCTAATGACACATCTCAAACTCCTAGAAAAACAAGAACAAGCAAATCCCAAAACAAATAGAAGGAGAGAAATAATAAAAATAAGAGCTGAAATCAATGAAATAGAAACCAAAAAAATCATACAAAGAATTAATGAAACAAAAAGTTGGTTCTTTGAAAAAATAAACAAGATCGATAGACCCCTGGCAAACCTGACTAAAATGAGGAGAGAAAAAAACCCAAATTAGTAGAATCAGGAATGCAAAAGGGGAGAGAACAACAAACACCATGGAAGTCCAGGAAATCATCAGAGACTACTTTGAGAACCTATATTCAAATAAATTTGAAAATCTAAAAGAAATGGACAGATTTCTAGATACATATGATCATCTAAAACTGAACCAAGAGGAAATTAATCACCTGAATAGATCTATAACACAAAATGAAACTAAAGCAGCAATCAAGAGTCTCCCCAAAAAGAAAAGTCCAGGACCTGATGGATTCTCTGCTGAATTCTATCAGACCTTTAAAGAAGAACTGATACCAACCCTCCTTAAACTATTCCATGAAATAGAAAGGGAAGGAAAACTGCCAAACACATTTCATGAAGCCAGTATTACACTTATCCCAAAACCAGGCAAAGACACCTCCAAAAAGGAGAACTATAGGCCAATCTCCTTAGTGAACATTGACGCAAAAATCCTCAACAAAATAATGGCAAACCAAATTCAGCAACACATCAAAAAGATTATTCACCACGACCAAGTAGGCTTCATCCCAGGGATGCAGGGGTGGTTCCACATACGAAAATCAATAAACGTAATAAACCACATTAACAGAAGCAAAGACAAAAACCACTTGATCATCTCAATAGATGCAGAAAAAGCCTTTGATAAGATCCAACATCATTTCATGATAAAAGCTCTAAGAAAACTAGGAATAGAAGGAAAGTACCTCAACACTATAAAAGCTATATATGACAAACCTACAGCCAGCATTATAGTTAACGGAGAAAAACTGAAACCATTCCCTCTAAAATCAGGAACCAGACAAGGATGCCCACTATCTCCACTCCTATTCAACATAGTACTGGAATTCCTAGCCAGAGCAATTAGGCAAGAAGAAGGAATAAAAGGAATACAAATAGCTAAAGAAACTGTCAAAATATCCCTATTTGCAGACGACATGATCCTATACCTTAAAGACCCAAAAAACTCTACTCGGAAGCTTCTAGACATCATCAATAGCTATAGCAAGGTAGCAGGATATAAAATCAACATAGAAAAATCATTAGCATTTCTATACACTAACAATGAGCAAACGGAAAAAGAATGTATGAAAACAATTCCATTTACAATAGCCTCAAAAAAAATCAAATACCTAGGTGTAAACCTAACAAAAGATGTGAAAGACCTCTACAAGGAAAACTATACACTTCTGAAGAAAGAGATTGAGGAAGACTATAGAAAGTGGAGAGATCTCCCATGCTCATGGATTGGTAGAATCAACATAGTAAAAATGTCTATACTCCCAAAAGTAATCTACATGTTTAATGCAATTCCCATCAAAATTCCAATGACATTCATCAAAGAGATTGAAAAATCTACTGTGAAATTTATATGGAAACACAAGAGGCCACGAATAGCCAAGGCAATACTCAGTCAAAAGAACAATGCAGGAGGTATCACAATACCTGACTTCAAACTATATTACAAAGCAATAATAATAAAAACAGCATGGTACTGGCACAAAAACAGACATGAAGACCAGTGGAACAGAATAGAGGATCCAGATATGAAGCCACACAACTATAAGCAACTTATCTTTGACAAAGGAGCTAAAAATATACGATGGAGAAATAGCAGCCTCTTCAACAAAAACTGCTGGGAAAACTGGTTAGCAGTCTGCAAAAAACTGAAACTAGATCCATGTATATCACCCTATACCAAGATTAACTCAAAATGGATCAAGGATCTGAATATCAGACCCCAAACTCTTAAGTTGATACAAGAAAGAGTAGGAAATACTCTGGAGTTAGTAGGTATAGGTAAGAACTTTCTCAATGAAACCCCAGCAGCACAGCAACTAAGAGATAGCATAGATAAATGGGACCTCATAAAACTAAAAAGCTTCTGTTCATCAAAAGAAATGGTCTCTAAACTGAAGAGAACACCCACAGAGTGGGAGAAAATATTTGCCAACTATACATCAGACAAAGGACTGATAACCAGAATATACAGGGAACTTAAAAAACTAAATTCTCCCAAAACTAATGAACCAATAAAGAAATGGGCAGGTGAACTAAACAGAACTTTCTCAAAAGAAGAAATTCAAATGGCCAGAAAACACATGAAAAAATGCTCACCATCTCTAGCAATAAAGGAAATGCAAATTAAAACCACACTAAGATTCCACCTCACCCCTGTTAGAATAGCCATCATCAGCAACACCACCAACAACAGGTGTTGGCGAGGATGCGGGGAAAAAGGAACCCTCTTACACTGTTGGTGGGAATGTAGACTAGTACAACCACTCTGGAAAAAATTTGGAGGCTACTTAAAAAGCTGGACATCGATCTACCATTTGATCCAGCAATACCACTCTTGGGGATATACCCAAAAGACTGTTACTCCAGAGGCACCTGCACATCCATGTTTATTGCGGCACTATTCACAATAGCCAAGTTATGGAAACAGCCAAGATGCCCCAGCACTGACGAATGGATTAAGAAAATGTGGTATCTATACACAATGGAATTTTATGCAGCCATGAAGAAGAACGAAATGTTATCATTCGCTGGTAAATGGATGGAATTGGAGAACATCATTCTGAGTGAGGTTAGCCTGGCTCAAAAGACCAAAAATCGTATGTTCTCCCTCATATGTGGACATTAGATCAAGGGCAAACACAACAAGGGGATTGGACTATGAGCACATGATAAAAGCGAGAGCACACAAGGAAGGGGTGAGGATAGGTAAGACACCTAAAAAACTAGCTAGCATTTGTTGCCCTTAATGCAGAGAAACTAAAGCAGATACCTTAAAGCAACTGAGGCCAATAGGAAAAGGAGACCAGGAACTAGAGAAAAGGTTAGATTAAAAAGAATTAACCTAGAAGGTAACACCCACGCACAGGAAATCAATGTGAGTCAATGCCCTGTATAGCTATCCTTATCTCAACCAGCAAAACCCCTTGTCCCTTCCTATTATTGCTTATACTCTCTCTACAACAAAATTAGAGATAAGGGCAAAATAGTTTCTGCTGGGTATTGAGGGGGGGAGCGGGAGGGGGTGGAGTGGGTGGTAAGGGAGGGGGTGGGGGCAGGGGGGAGAAATAAACCAAGCCTTGTATGCACATATGAATAATAAAAGAAAAATGAAAAAAAAAAATCCCTATTTGCAGATGACATGATCCTATACCTTAAAGACCCAAAAAACTCTACTCAGAAGCTTCTAGACATCATCAATAGCTATAGCAAGGTAGCAGGATATAAAATCAACATAGAAAAATCATTAGCATTTCTATACACTAACAATGAGCAAACGGAAAAAGAATGTATGAAAACAATTCCATTTACAATAGCCTCAAAAAAAATCAAATACCTAGGTGTAAACCTAACAAAAGATGTGAAAGACCTCTACAAGGAAAACTATACACTTCTGAAGAAAGAGATTGAGGAAGACTATAGAAAGTGGAGAGATCTCCCATGCTCATGGATTGGTAGAATCAACATAGTAAAAATGTCTATACTCCCAAAAGTAATCTACATGTTTAATGCAATTCCCATCAAAATTCCAATGACATTCATTAAAGAGATTGAAAAATCTACTGTGAAATTTATATGGAAACACAAGAGGCCACAAATAGCCAAGGCAATACTCAGTCAAAAGAACAATGCTGGAGGTATCACAATACCTGACTTCAAACTATATTACAAAGCAATAACAATAAAAACAGCATGGTACTGGCACAAAAACAGACATGAAGACCAGTGGAACAGAATAGAGGACCCAGATACGAAGCCAAACAACTATAACCAACTTGTCTTTGACAAAGGAGCTAAAAATATATGATGGAGAAATAGCAGCCTCTTCAACAAAAGCTGCTGGGAAAACTGGTTAGCAGTCTGCAAAAAACTGAAACTAGATCCATGTATATCACCCTATACCAGGATTAACTCAAAATGGATCAAGGATCTTAATATCAGACCACAAACTCTAAAGTTGATACAGGAAAGAGTAGGAAATACTCTGGAGTTAGTAGGTATAGGTAAGAACTTTCTCAATGAAACCCCAGCAGCACAGCAACTAAGAGATAGCATAGATAAATGGGACCTCATAAAGCTAAAAAGCTTCTGTTCATCAAAAGAAATGGTCTCTTAACTGAAGAGAACACCCACAGAGTGGGAGAAAATATTTGCCAACTATACATCAGACAAAGGACTGATAACCAGAATATATAGAGAACTTAAAAAACTAAATTCTCCCAAAACTAATGAACCAATAAAGAAATGGGCAAGTGAACTAAACAGAACTTTCTCAAAAGAAGAAACTCAAATGACCAAAAAACACATGAAAAAATGCTCACCATCTCTAGCAATAAAGGAAATGCAAATTAAAACCACACTAAGATTCCACTTCACCCCTGTTAGAATAGCCATCATTAGCAACATCACCAACAACAGGTGTTGGCGAGGATGCAGGGAAAAAGGAACCCTCTTACACTGCTGGTGAGAATGTAAACTAGTACAACCACTCTGGAAAAAAATTTGGAGGCTACTTAAAAAGCTAGACATTGATCTACCATTTGATCCAGCAATACCACTCTTGGGGATATACCCAAAAGACTGTGACACAGGTTACTCCAGAGGCACCTGCACACCCATGTTTATTGTGGCACTATTCACAATAGCCAAGTTATGGAAACAGCCAAGATGCCCCACCACTGACAAATGGATTAAGAAAATGTGGTATCTATACACAATGGAATTTTATGCAGCCATGAAGAAGAATGAAATGTTATCATTCACTGGTAAATGGATGGAATTGCAGAACATCATTCTGAGTGAGGTTAGTCTGGCCCAAAAGACCAAAAATCGTATGTTCTCCCTCATATGCGGACATTAGATCAAGGGCAAACACAACAATGGGATTGGACTTTGAGCACATGATAAAAGCGAGAGCACACAAGGGAGGGGTGAGGATAGGTAAGACACCTAAAAAATTAGCTAACATTTGTTGCCCTTAACCCAGAGAAACTAAAGCAGATACCTTAAAAGCAACTGAGGCCAATAGGAAAAGGGGACCAGGAACTAGAGAAAAGGTTAGATCAAAAAGAATTAACATAGAAGCTAACACACATGGACAGGAAATTAATGTGAGTCAACTCCCTGTATAGCTATCCTTATCTCAACCAGCAAAAGCCCTTGTTCCTTCCTATTATGGCTTATACTCTCTCTACAACAAAATTAGAAATAAGGGCAAAATAGTTTCTGCTGGGTATTGAGGGGGTGGGGGGAAAGGGAGGGGGCAGAGCGGGTGGTAAGGAGGGGGTGGGGGCAGAGGGGAGAAATGACCCAAGCCTTGTATGCACATATGAATAATAAAATAAAATAAAAAAGAAAGAAAAGATAACTTACAATACCCCTGGGACTCTTGTGGACCTACAAGGTCCTTGTTCCTCAGATTGAGAAAAACTCATGTAAGAAAGTCTTATTCAGCCAAGCTCCAATGGCTCACACCAGTAATCCTAGCTATGTGGGAGGCTGAGATCAGGAGGATCACAGTTAGAGGCCAGCTCAGGCAAATAGTTTGAGAGATCCCATCTCCAAAATAATTAGAGCAAAATGGACTGAAGGCATGGCTGAAACAGTATAGTGCCTGCTTTGTGAGCACAAAGTCCTTAGTTCAAACCCCAATCCCATCAAAAAAAAAAAAAGCTTATTCTATGAATATCTTTATGATTTTTTCACTGCAAATAGGAATATTTGTCTTAAGAAATGGTTTTAAAAACTGAGATTATTAGCAAAGTGAAATCAGTAAGATAAAAAGAAGAAATTTGTAAAGAAAATGAAATCAGGAAACTAAAAATTGCTCTTGGAACTCAGCTTCCTGTACATAGTACCTGTTCTCACCCTCATTTTTGTTTTTTTGTAGTAAAAATAATAGCAAAGTTTATTAGAAAAGAAATTTAGTGTAGCAGGATAAAAGTGAGAGAAATGGGAGGGAAAAAGTGAGAAACATTTCCTGCCCCCAATGCAGGAAATGGAAGTAGAGACTTCCTCGCTCTCGTTTTAACTGAACTTCTTAAGACAAAAGATCTAGAGTTTGCATTTCACCTCTGCCAGTTTCCTGCTTTGGAGAATGGTAAGTCACCTGACCTATCAGAGCCTCCACTGACTCATCCATTCAAGAGTAATAATAGCATTGATGGCACAAGGTTGTCACAGACATTTGCTTAGAAAACCTGGGAAAGTGCTTGGGAAACTACACGAGTCTTGCTATTCACACTGTAGTTGGCTATTGCTTGTGAAGCCCAGCGCAGAAAGCGTCAGGCCTTTCCATCGCACTTTGCAAAGTACTATAGAGGCGTGGGTCTGGCCTAACACACAAGGACAGAGGATCCACGCCCCTAGCTCTCATTGCTGACAAATCAGAGAGCCTCTGCTTGTTCACACAGGGATGGAGTCATCTCCAACGTGATGTTTTTGCTCTCTCTCATTCACTGCCTCTGAGCACACACCCTGACTCCTGGGGGCAGCTCTTCTCATGTGTCCAGAGGGCCTGGGCTCTCAGCCTTGGCACACAGAGCACAGCACAGCACTCATCACCAGTCTGTCATCCAAGCCTGGCTCACAGCATAGTTTACTTGCACAGTGATTCCAAACTTCACTTGTCCCATTGACCAGAAAACTCTGTTCTAAGACAGCTGGACACTTCGGAGTGGGGAAAGAGGAGCCAAACTCTTCCCTGCCCTCCTGCCCATGTTGGCTATAACTGTCTAGCTCTCATATCTTTAGCAGCAAACTAGCTGTCGATCCCCGCTTCTCTCCCCCGCTGCAGGCTCTGGGCTGCAGTAATAGTGCTGCCTTGCCATCGGGCTGAACTCCAAAATGACTGATAGCTTGGTATCTTGTCAATTGTACTGCTTGCTTGCAGAAGTTAAAGGCTGGATGCTGATAAGCACAGGTCCCCAGCTGCTGATCATGGAGTTATCACATATTGCCAGTCACTGAGGGGTGGCTCCAGACTGGATCTGTCTGAATACCAGATGACCTTGAGCTCATTATCATCTCACTGTAATAAACACACCAACCAGAACCATGACAGATCTGACTCTGCCCAAATTAAGGAAGAAATAGAGGTAGTACCCTGATCCTTGAAAATCTCCTCCCCTTCTCATGAAAAGCTCTCATGGGGGCTGGTGGAGTGGCTCAGGTGGAGGAGCACCTGCCTACTAAGTACAAGGCCCTAAGTTCAACCCCAGAATAGGAAAACAAAACAAAACAAAACTGAAACAAAGCCTCTGATGATAGCATGCACATCACACAGCCTTCATAATCCAGCCCTAGTAAAAGCCCAGCCCCCAGCCCTGCTCAGGGAGAAGGTGCCTTTAGAGTGCCTTCCCATCATTGGCCACCAATTAAAATTTCCTGCCTGCTCCTAGAGCCATTTGGTTTTTTGAAATGGTACTGAATAGGAAGAAGAACCTGCATGTTTGCTAATATCAGGACTTCAAAAGTGAAATCTGGGGTGGGGGAAGACGGCCCAAATAATGTATACACATGTAAGTACATGTAAAAACAATAAAATAAAATTTAAAAAAAAAAGTCTCACACCATCCCAACCTTTAACCTCTTGAAAGAGAAATGCTGTGCTAAGGCCTGTCTGTCAGTCACTTGGTTGTCCGAACACTCTCTATGGGGACTAGAGTCTAAGGGGCCAGTGTATGTGAAAGCAAGTCACATGGTGTGAGAACCCCCAGTTCTCAGGTCTTTGGACTTACATTGTCTCCTCTGGTTCTCAAGATTTTGGTCTTAGACTGACTGAATTATACCACAGGACTTCCTGTGTCCAGCTTGCAGACAGACTTCTTGGCTTTCACAAACACATGAGCCAACTCCCATTATATGTACATAACTTAAATATATCATATATGTATTGCATTATATATATGTATATATATGTGTGTGTGTATATATATACACACACATACACACCACACACACACACACACACACACACACACACACACACTTTGGTTCTGTTTCTCTGGTGATCCTTGACTAATACACCCCCAGAGCACTCACTGCAAGATCAGCCTGGAACTCCACAACTGGGGACTTAGAAGGCACCACAACCTTGCTCACCCCTGCTTCCTTTTTGTCATGTTTGAGGGTTTGGGGTGGTCTTAATTAACCAGCTTCCCCAACAGTGACTTCTCCCCTTCAGTCTTTTTTTTGGCAGTACTAGGGGTTTGAACCCAAGGCCTCATGCTTGCTAGGCAGGTGCCCTGTCATCCGAGCCACACTCCAGTCCCCTCTTCAGTTCATTTGCATTAAAGATGAGTCTTAAGCACCATCTATGCTCAAGCAGTCTATTCTGGCAGCACTGTACAAGGCAGACGGAATGAGCCAGATCCAGTCAGAGGTCAGGTGACCAACTGGTAAGAGAGTGTTTGTCCTGAGACATTCTTAGAGTTAGAGACGTATCAGTGTATGTTATTGCTAAGGGTTTCTTTCATAAAAGGAGTTAAAGCAATTATTGTAAGGGCAATCTTTGTTTCAGTGTTTGCATCAGTTGCATCTATCCTGACATGGCCCTGTCTCCTGGAAATTCCCGGGCCAGGATGCATCCAACTGCTGAGTAACAAGGAGTATGGGCCCTGTGAGATGCTTGCATTGGCCTAATAGCTATCATTAGTCCTAGCGCCATGATCTGTCTCCTACTGCCCCCTCCCTTGGAGGTCTCGTCACTGATAGTCTCCTGCATAGGGTCTGCTTCTGAGCAATCTCTTCTAAGTGGGGACACCCCAACTGTTATAGTCTATTCAGGCGGTTATAACAAAATACCATAGACAGAGGTGGTTTAGAACCAACAGACATTTATTTCTCGTGGTTCTAGAGGCTGAAAGTCTAAGATTGGAGTGCCAACAAGGTAGAGTTCTAGAGAGAGTCCTCTTCCAGCTTGCAACTACTTATATCCTCATGGGACAGGTGTGGTAGAGTGCCTCCCATGAAAGTGCAAAGCCCTGAGATCAAACCCTAGTTCCAATAAAAAAACTATATCCTCAGATGGCAGAGAGAGAGAAAGCTAGCCCTTCTTATAAGGGCACTAATCCCATTCATGAGCGCACCACTCTCATGACTCAATCACCTCCCAAAGACCCCACCTCTTTATTAAGCACATATTGGGATTAGGGATTCAAAATAACAATGTGGCAGGGCAAGGGAGGCACAAATTCTGCCCATTGTACCAGTGTAGCAGGGATCTTCCCATTTAACCTCAGAGAATCGTCCTCATCCTCCCCTTAACATTGGACACCATGAGCCATTCTCCTTCCACAGTTCCCCCTTTAACTCTTGTGGCAGCATTTGTCAGTGTCTGCTTCATCTCTGATGTCCTTTGATTTTGTCTCTGGCTGCCATGATTTCCTGTATCCACCAAAGGAAGTGACCCCAGACTTTTTTTGTCTGCTTTTCTCCCTCTGTGCTTTTTCACTTGCTTTTTCACATCCTTATGGTTCAACCATTATTTCCAGCAGGGTGAGTTCCAGAACTTATCTTCTTCCTGAGTTTCAGCCTCATATTACCAATAAATCCTGGCATCTCATCCTTACCATGTCTCAATTAGAATTCTTTCCTCCAACTTGCTTTGCCTCCTTGCCCCTAATCTGTGAAAGCTTCCCACTTTACTTGTTATCATCCCAGGCATCTCACTCTATTTTGTTCTCCTTTTCAAAGCCCTTTCCAAAGCCTATTGATCTTGTCTCCACAGTTTTTCACTCATTAGCCCTTCTCTCTCCAGGCCACCACCACTTCAGTGAATTGAGCACTCACTACCTTCTGTTTGATGTTGGGTCATTTCTGATCCTATCCCAAGAGATCACAAAAGTTAGGACATATCCTGGAATCCCAAGTTTCTCCCACTGACATCATCACTAATGAATTCCATGGCTATTATATCAGTTCCTATCTGTAGATACACATTCTGGGGTTAATGTCAGCAGATACTAATACTGGAAATTATAGACATTTGTGATCACAGAATCCCTATGTGCTATGCAGTAGACAAGAGAAGTAACTTAAATTTTGTTTGCCCCAAACCATGGCTTAATAAAAATCCTTTTAAAAGGCTATTATCAAGTAAATGAGATAATTGTTCTGTCATGGCTATGCATTAAGCTATAAAAATCAGTCTTTTTTTTTTTCAGTACTGGGGCTTGAACTCAGGGACTCTACCTTGAGCTGCTCTACCAGTCCTTTTTTGTGATGGGTTTGTTTTTTTTTCCCCCATCACACAATTTCATTTATTATGGTCAACTTACAAAGATACAGCTGAGGATAAAGAAAATGCATTTAGCAATCATCTTTACTCTAAACGAGATGACTCTGAGTTGACATTATTAGTTTATAATTTTTAACCATTTTTACTGTGCAATTCAGTGGTATTAGGTACATCCAATGAACTGCACAGTAAAAATGAATTGATTATTTTTTATTCTTTTATTCACATGTGCATACATTGTTTGGGTCATTTCTCCCCCCCTGCCCCCCTCCCCCACCCTCTGCCCCCCTTCCCCCCTCAGTTCCAGGCATATCCTGTTCTGCCTTGATCACTAGTTTTGTTGAAGAAAAGAGAAAAGCCTAATAAGGAAGACAAAGCATTTTTGCTAGTTGAGTTGAGGATAGCTATACAGAAATATTCCTAGCACTGCTTTCGTGGACACGTGTTATGACCCATGTTGATTCATCTCTAACTGATCTTTACCCTGGTTACTGATCCCCTTCTCGCGATAACCTCTGTTGCTTTAAGGTTTCTATATTAGCTTCTCTGGAGTGGGGACATCAAACACTTTCATGTTTTGGGTTTTCTGCCTAATGTGCTCTCCCCTTATCATGTGATCCAAGTCCAACCACATTGCTGCATTTGCCCTAGATCTAAAGTCCGCATATGAGGGAGAACATACGATTTTTGGTCTTCTGAGTTTGACTGACCTCAGTCAGAATGATGTTCTCTAGTTCCACCCATTTACCTGCAAATGATAAGATTTCATTCTTCTTCATGGCTGAGTAAAATTCCATTGTGTACAAGTACCACATTTTCTTGATCCATTCACCAATAGTGGGGCATCTTGGTTGTTTCCATAACTTGGCTATTGTGAATAGTGCTGCAATAAACATGGGTGTGCAGGTGCCTCTGGAGTAATCTGTGTTGTATTTCTTTGGGTATATCCCCAGGAGTGGGATTGCTGGATCATATGGCAGATCTATGTTTAGATTTTTAAGGAGTCTCCAAATTTTTTTCAAGAGTGGTTTTACCAGCTTGCATCCCCACCAGCAGTGGATTAGGGTACCTTTTTCTTGTGATGGGTTTTTTTTTTGAGATAGTGTCTCACGAACTATATGCCTAAGCTGGCTTCAAGCTGCAATCTTCCTGATCTTGCCTCCTGAGTCACTAGGATTACAGGTGTGAGCCACTGGCGTCAAACTAAAACCGTAGTAATTTGATGAAACTAACTGGATCAAAATACTTCTTTTCTGAAACTTCAAATTAAGTGAATAATAAAAGGCAAACAGATATTTTTAATTCACAAAAGCTAATATATTACTGAGGCCATCAAATATAATTTAAAAAATACTGACTTGTTCACTAATTATTTTACTAACTTATGTATTTCTGCCACAGCAAAATTTAATACCTTTTCATATAGTAGATAATCGCTTGTATCATGAGCATGTTATGGTACCTTCCTTCATCTGGGAAACTCTCCTCATTCCCTAGCCACATAAATCTGCCACTCATGACACCTACACTCTGGTAGCACAAGTGGGGAGTTGATTCCCAAAGACATGTTCATTAGATCAGAAATAAATATATGACCTTGGCCTGGCCAATCAGAGCTTTTCTGTAGAATCATTCTCTTTAGAACTTGGGAAAGAGTCTTGTTTCCTCTCTGGTTCCATACTGTAAGGATGTAAAGGTGGGGTGTCCCATGACCACATCTCCTACTCCATGAAGGAACCAGTCTAAGAATACAAAGCTATCAAGGATAACAGAATAGAGACTTAAGTCTGGGAGTAGTCCTACAAGATTATAAACCCTGGATCCAGTTGAACCTGAGGCTAGATATATTTCTCTGCTTCTTCAGTCTTTCTCCCTGAGCCAACACATTTCCTCTGTGTGCTTCTGTGTAGAGTCTCAACAGGTAAAGCCCTGTAGACAATAGCCATACCTTACATTGATTTGTGCCTTATGATATCTAGAGAGAGCTGAGTGAGGGTTTAATGAAAACCCACCAATGGATTAAACACTGAAATAAAAGACAAGTCTCTGAATTAAATTTAGCTCATTAATTTCCTTGATATTTCCAAGAGGCAGGCAAATCCACACAAGTATACTCACATTTCATACTCACAAACACAGACTTACTTTGTCATCCTCCCTTTATCAGACCGGGAGAGTGTGCATGTGTGCACACCCACTCACATATGCACACCCAAATACACACAACACCAAATACTACTTTCTGGGAACTTTGAAAATCTTCACATGCCAAGTTGCCCAAAACCAAGTTCTTTAAAGACTAGATCTAGCATTATATACAAAATGAATTAGAAAAAAATTTCATTTTGTTCCAGGACTGTGCTTTATGTTACAGTCCTTCTCACTTGCTTCCCACAAAATCCTATCAGGTGATATTAGCATCCCCACTTCACAGATGAGGGCTCTGGAGAAGTGACGCGCAAGGATACATATCTATTAGATCTGGAATTCAGAACCAAGCCTGGTCCCAGGTTCCTTGCAGCCTCCTTGTGGACTACAGACTGTGCCTGAGGCAAAATAGCAGCCACAGTCCATGTCTTGGAACACATCTCCATGTTTTCTAGAATCGAGAAAGGTATATAGCTAAGGTATTAGGCAAGCCCAACCTCTGCAGTGGGTGGGGGAGCAATGTGTGTGGAAACAAGTGACCACCCTGTTTATGGATGGAAGACAGCATTGATGACCTCGTGGCTGCTTTCCTTTGTGAAGGCTGGGGTAGCTGCAGTGATGAGGAGCTTGAAAAGGAAGATAGTATTAAGGACAGCAGGAAGACTGGGGTCACAGACAGTGGATGAAGGCAAAAGAGGAGTGGAGGTTCAGGAGGTTTGGTGAGGCGCTGAGTCCTACATCTGTTGCTGTCCCTCAACCATGAACTCAAAGGTTAATGGTATTCATGAAGCCTGCCTCACTTAAATCAATGCTTAACACAGTATAATTTCTCAGCAGGTGTTTCTGACTTAACTACCAAACTCAGAGAGCTTTATTGAATAGCATCAAAGGAAGTAGTAGCCCTCAAAATCTTGCTCCCAAAATTCTCACAAAAATGTTGGGAAGATGAAGAAAATACCCAGACCTTGTCACAGCACTGAAATCTAAGATCAACAGTCTATCATAGGCAAATGAACTGAGAGCTGATTATGAGGCAGGTGTAGCCATTTTGGGGAAAAACGCCCAGGCTACAGTTGCTGGTGTATCTCAGGAGTACTGGATGTAAGAAGTTTGAGTTTTCCATCCAGGTTCTGTTCTCTGGCTCAGACACTCAAGACTGAGGAACAGACAAATCTTGCATTTAATTCACCCCTCTAAATTTGTTGGATTTTTTTGTGATATTGGGATTTAAACTCAGGGCTTGGCACTTCTAGGTAGGAACTCTACCACTTGAGCCATGCCTTCATCCCTCTTGAATATTTCCTTATGCACCTTTGTGCATACTTTATTTCTGCATGCACTTTTTATCATATCCTCCATGCTCACAATCCATACTTCTGGATTTGGAAGCCACCAATTCCAGGAAATATGGCATAAGAAAGCATTGTATGTGTGTGTATGTTGAGGGCAGAGGTTAGGAAGAAGCAAGTGTACATATGGTACATCTTGGAAAGTTGGTTCTAGGAGTAAAGAATTGTCTGTGGGAGAAACCCAAAGAACCTCATGGCAGTTTGTGCAAGGAATACTCCATTCGTTCAGAAAACCATGGAAAGGGAGTATGAGGAAGCTGCCATGTCACCAGTGTAAAGTTTCCTTGGGAAAAGGAACCAGGTCATGGAGATAAGAAATCAACCTGCTCCAAGAAGTAGGAGAGAATAAAAGCACTGTGATGAGTGAGACCAAGATCAGCTACCCTCACTCTGTGAGGTCACGCATTGTCTGTTTGATGTGGGGTAAAGAGAAGAGCAACATTAGATTTACAAGATAGTGATGAATAGGAAAAAAGGAAACAGCATTAAGAAGAATCAGAAGGAAGTCAAAGCCTCTGAAAAATTTAAGAAACAGACCATAACCATATATTGGTCACTAGTATATGAAATACATTGCACAGCATCCTAGCCTCCCAGATAACACTGTAACTAAGCCATCCACAGACTATTCCACTGTTTAATCAACACAGCTAACTCTGGGTGATACATGGCATATGATGATGCCACCGAATTCTACAGACATGGGACCATTGCTGCACTGCCTTTACCACAAACTTCGCTCCTTGATCATAGGCAATTTAGTATGAGTTACCAGGATGATAAGCAATACATATATAATTCCACAAATAGCAGTGCCATCAGAAGCATTGTGGGCAAGGCAGACAAGCCCTTATCTGGAATAAGCATCTATTCTCATGAAGATAAGTTGCTATTTTCTCCATAACAGAAAGAGTCCAATATAATCAACCTAGGACATGGGAACTGGCTGGTCTCCAAGGATAAGTGTCATAACAAGACCTTAGTGTTGATATCTACTGTTGTGACATCACTAAAAATCCCATGAACATTAAAGGAATACAAAAAGAACATTATAAACAATTCTTTGCCCATAAATTTTATAACCTAAATGAAATGGACCAGCTCCTTGGAAGGCACAATCTGCCAAAAGACACACCAGAAGAAATAGACAATCTGAACAGGCCTCTAACAAAGAGATTGATTCAATAATTAATAACCTCCCAAAACAGAAAGCATCCAGTCCAAATAGGTTCATTGGTGAATTCTACCAAATATTTAAGGAAAAATCATACTAATTCTCTACAATCTCTTCCAGAGAATAGATGCAGAGGAATATCCTAACTCAGTGTATGAGTCCCGCATCTAACAAAATCAGACAGACAAAGACATAAAAAGAAAATAAAACTACAGACTAAGATCTTTCATGAACTTATGTACAAAATTTCTTAACAAAATATTAGCAAGTCAAATCTTATAGTGTATAAAAAGATTAGCATAGGAAAACTTCCCAGTAAATGAGTCTGACTAAGCCACCAGACTGAGAGCTTTATTGTCCATGAAAGAGAGCATCATGACCAAGTGGGATTTACACTAGATATGCAAAATTGGTTTAACATTTAAAAATCAATTAATGTAACCCATTACATCAATAGGTTAAAGAAAAAAATTATATGAGTATATCAATGATGCAGAAAAAGCTTTGATAAATTTCAACATGCACTAGTGATAAAAAAAAAAAAAACCTCCTAGCAAACTAGAAACAGAGGGGAACTTCCTCAATTTAGTAAAGAACATCCACAAACACCACAGAGATGCCACCATACTTAATGGTGAGAAACTCAAAGCTTTTTTGTTAAGATTAAGAACAAGGTAAAAGTTGGACACCAGTGGCTCATGCCTGTAATCCTAGCTACTCAGGAGGCAGAGATCAGGAGGATCACAGTTGGAAGCCAGCCCAGGCAAATAGTTTTCGAGACTCTACCTCAAAGAAAACCTTCACAAAAAAAGACTGGTGGAGTGGCTCAAGGTGTAGGCCCTGAGTTCAAGCCCCAATACGGCAAAAAATAAAAATAAAAAAACAAGGTAAGGGTGCCCCCTCTTACCACACCTTTTCAACACTGTATTAGAAGTTCTAGACAATGCAACAAGGCAAGAAAAGAAATAAAGGGTATACATATTGGGAAGGAAGCAATAAAACTACCTTTGTATTCAGATGAAAAAATCCAAAAGAACAAGCAAAAACTCTCCTAGAATTAATAAGTGACTGCAGCAATGTTGCACAATATGGAGCTGATAAACAAAAGTCAATAGTTTTCCTTTATCCCAGTACTTAACAAAAGGAATTGGAAATTAAAAACACATATCAACTTACATTAGCACTCACCCAAAATGAAATACTTGGATATAAACTTACCAAAATATGCAGAGAATCTGTATCAGTAAAACTACAAAACTCTGGTGAAAGATATTAAAACAGAACTAAATAAATGAGATATTTCATGTTCATGGATAGGAAGATTCGGTATTGTTAAGATGTTGGTTCTTCCCAATTTGACTTATGTATTCAAAGGAATTCAAAATTATAGCAAGTTTTTTTTATATTGACTAATAATAAAATTTTCATGTAGAGGCAAAAGACCCACAATAGCCAACTCAATATTAAAGAGGAACGGAGTCAGATAACTGACATTACCTTACTACAAGAGTTATAAAGATACACCAACTAAGACAGTGTGGTATTGGCAAAAGAACAGACAAATAAACCAGTGGAAAAGACTAGATGGCGCAGAGATAGACCTGTATAAAGATAACTGACCTTTGGCAAAGGAGCAAGAGCGGCATAATGGAACCACCCTGGGATGGCCACCCAGACAGACTTTGCCTCCCTGATGGAAAGAGAAAGGCACAGGCATTAGAATCATTCTTTTCCTATGCACAGCTCTCCAGGCTTCAGCACATTTGATGTATGGGAAAAATAATGCCAGCCTTCCCCATCTTACTGGGTATTTTTAAGGACAAATGTCGCCAGGGTTTTAACATCAGCAAGGAAGGCTGACCTCTGTACTCCTGCATCAGCCAGTCACAGACTATGTGAGGGCTGCTCCCCACCCAAGGCACAGTTCCAGCAGCCAGGGCAATTCCCAGGGAATGCTGGTCAGCACCTAGTACTCCCAGCAGCTGGGAGATGGATGTGTCTGTCCTGAAGAGGGATATAAAAGACGTGTCACAGTATCTATGTCAGTGAGACTTCTTAGTTTATGCCTTTGGATGTCCACAATAAAGCTCACAGGATCCCCTCATTATGACCAGAGGTCACTTTCCTCCTCTCCCCCCTGCCCCCTCCCCTCCTCTCTCTCCTTCCTGTTCCCAACACAGTGAACAGCTCTTCTCTGTCACACCCCCCCACTGCTATAATGTTCTGCCAAAGTATGAGAACAAGTGACATCATGGACTGAAGCTTCTGAAAACATAAGCCAAAATAAATCCTCCCGTAAATTGCTTATGTCAGGTTGGTCACGGGGACAAAAACCTTACTCATCTATGTACCGTTTTTTGAGGAGATATGCTCAGGGAACTGTTTCCCCCAGGTCAATTCAGAGCTATAGGAAGATGCTGTCCCAGGACCTTGGCTCTGGCATCCCATTCAGCCATTGTAATTGTGTGCATTGTGTCAGGGCATGTGACACTCCTGCGAGATACCAGAGGTCTGGAGAGAAAGAGGGGCAGAACTGCTTAGCTCTTTCTCAGATCTTCTAATGCACTGCATTTCTGTCTATGCTGTCCAAACTATAGACATAGACAAGTGCGGGTATTTAAAGTTAATTTAAGCTCTTGTTTCTGTTTCCTTTCCAGTTGTCTTCTGTTCTATAGGCCAGGAAGAATTTTCATGTCCGTGTGTGTGTGTGTATGTGTGTGTGTGTGTGTAGGGGGATCATGTGTAGTTTCATAGTCTAATGGTTTCATATTATTCTTCCTCTTCCTTTATTTCCTCAGTGCTAGCTCATTAAGTTGCTAGCCTTCCATCAGGCTCTTGAAAAGGAGAAAGAGTGTCCTACGAAAATTCAATTCCTTCTTGTTATATAGGAAGCTATTGAAATGGATCTAGATTTGTATTCTTTATTACTTTATATGAATGTTATATTTTGTTGTGCAGCATTCATATCTTTACCATAACTGAACTCTGTTTTTAAAAACCAACATACATTTCAGATTCTGGAATGTTGACTTGGCAGGTAAAAATCTAAGAAAAAGGAATATCATCTTATCTCAGTAATTGTGTAGGATGAAACATCAGATACAATGAACTGGCAAATATCTAGCACAGCAGGAGGGAGCTTGGAGGAGAAGGGAGGCAGGCACTGCAGTCTGTAAATCAACTAGGTTGCCCCACTGCTGTCAGGAGCAGGTTTTATGAAGATCGTGTTATCGCAGTGCTGCATGTTTTTGTTCTCTTGCACAAAGGAAGGAAAGATTCCAGAGATACAGGAAGAGGAAATGAAATGACCTCCCCCCCACCTACCCCCACCCTAGTGGAGCTGTCAATATGCAGATGAAGCCCTGAGCTCCTAGAGCAGAATCAGATCTTGCATGTAAGCTTCCAGGAGGAATTGTAAAGTCAGAAGTCCCTCCTGCTACTGAGTACCAGAGATGTACAGGTTCCTTAAGATACACTTTACATTTTCTCTTAATTGTACAGGTAACTTAAGCTCAGTCTAGGAAACATAGAAAATATAGATAGGTATTAAGAAGAAAAGAAAAATTAATCACTATCCAGAGATAAACACTATTATCATCCTCTGCTTATTATACACACACACACACACACACACACACACAATTTTTTTTTTTCAAGATAAGGTCTCACAAACTATTTGCCTGGGCTGGCTTCAAACTGCTATCCTCCTGATCTCTGCCTCCTAAGTATCTAGGAGGCTCAAGCCACCAGTGCCCAGCTTCCCTTTTTATTTTAATTTAATCGGTAATATACCATGAACACATTATTTTTCCTTTTTACATTATATCTTGTCTATATTCTCATTCCATTAAAAGTAATTTTAAATGTCATTTAAGTGACATGACATTACATCCTGTAAACATACTATGACTCATTTAACTATCCCTCTGATACCATTTAAGCACTTTTTTCCTCTCGTAAATAACACAGCAGTGAACAGTTGTTTGCATCTACTGAACATACCTTCCTAACAGTGAAAATCCTAGGTAAAAGAACATGAATTTTGCTGGGCACAATGGCTCACACCTATAACTCCAGCTACTCAGGAGATGAAGATCAGGAGGACTGCAGTTCAAGGCAAGCAATAACATTTCAATCAATAAGCTAAACTCTCACCTATTTGGGAAGTCATAAGTAGGAAGATCATGGTTTGATGCCCTGGGGGAAAAACTCCACACCTTACCTGAAAAATAACTGAAGCAAAAAAAGGGGCATGGCTCAAGTGGTAGAGTGCCAGCTTGGCAAACTGAAGTCTTGAGTTCAAACCCCAGTACCACAAAAAAAGTAAAAACGAAAATGGAAGAAATTCTACAAAGTCTATGAAGCCTACAAGCTGGGTGCCCATTGGACAAGACTACCTGCCCAAACTCTAAATGTAGATGAATTTAAGCTATTTTCTATAGGCAATGTGAGCCCTACAAAAATCAAAGAGTAACTTTTATTAAGTTTGTGAGCATTCTAAAGTAGTTTGGGGGCAATGCCAGTTACCAATTCATCATTTTCAAGTCCAAATTCACCCTTTTTGCCTGCTCTATGAAAACAAGGCTGGGACCTTTAAATATTTTTCCTTTCCCAGTGACACTAAAGCTTTGGCAGTAGAGGGCGCAGGAGAGACATTGCAGGACCAAAGAGTTTTGCTTCTTGTCTCCAAGTACTTCTTTTTCAACAGGCTCCTGCAACAGGCATAACTTCTTCAGTCCCAGGATCCTGTAGCAGAGGCCAGCAGCTTCCCCTGGCACCCTGGCGTGACAGTGCCTTCAGTGACACCTCCCCATGAACAATTTACCTCATCACTCTAGAGTGCTGATTTCCAGCAAGTTCTTCTGGTACAGACCTGAGCTACTCTGTTGTCCCAGGGGCCATGGCTTGTCTAGAGGATACACTGCTACGCCTTATATCTGCATTCTTACTTCCCTTAGCATTCTCTTTGCTTCCTGCTAGCCAGACCCTTGTTACTCCGATTCATTACCATAGTTAATTCATTTTATTACACTTCCCGTTTCTCTGTAGTTTCTCTCTTCTGCTTGGACCCTGACCAACCCAGAGGCCTGGACTCAGAGAAGATCTCTCTGGTGGATGAAGTAACTGACTCCTCTAACCAGCCTGAATCTCAGCTCTGACCCAGTCCCAAATACACTGTGCTGCAGTTTTAAATAATTGAAAGTCTTACTTAAATTCCCTCTTTCTTAAGTTTTCAGGTTGCAGAGACTTATGGACATGCCATTTAGGAGGCAAAATATAGTTACTTCTAAACTATTGTTGCTTTTTCTTTACTGACTCCCCCACCTTGGCCCCCATCATCAGCCACTGAGTTCATTCAGTCTTCTTCTGTTTCTTCTCTTCTACCTGCTGACATTACTCCATCTCCCTCTCCTTATTTCAGAAGCCTAATTCTCCACACACAACATGTTCTTACTATCACTGGGAAATTCTAGTTCCTGCATTTTGATCCTCTGTTCCAAACAAGTGCATCTGGATTAACAGCCCCAGTCATGTCCTTGGGTGTTTAGCAACCTTGTGAACTAATGAGGACCATTTCTTTTCCCTTTCCTGTTATCATGGACAGCCACCAGAAAATAACACTACCTGATTTGTCTGTAAACAAAAGCTATCCAGATAAAAGCTACTGTGCTCTGTTGAGTAAAAAAGAAAGTCGAATTGTTGATAAGTAATAATAAATTTCCCCTTCTCCGCTTGCTGGACATTACACATATCCTTCAAGTCCCAAATCATATGTCAGTGCTTCTGTGATTCTTTCTGTCAGCTCATCGGTAGGAATGAATCCTCTTCCTCTGAGCCCTTTTTGTATTTGTGCCTCAGCTGCAGTGCAGGTCACAGTTAGCTGGCTTAACACTGAGTTACCCATCATTTTGGAAACTCCTGTTGAAAAGGTACCATGTCAGGATGTGGGCCAAACAATGTATACACATGTGAGTGAATGTAAAAACAATAAAAAAAAGAAAGAAAAGGTACCATATCTTTTCTACTTTTGTGTTGAAAGATAATAAATGCCTAATTTGTAAATGGTACATTGTTACAGTCGCAGTAATAAAATCACTTCTATGTATTAAACATATGGAGGAAAATAACAACCAAATCAAAATGAACTGTAGATAAGTGGTTTTCAAACTTCAACTTGCATCAGAGTTGAGGGGGCAGCTTATTGAAAATACAGGCGCCAGTGGTTTATGCCTGTAATCTTAGCTACTCAGGAGGACTGAGGTTTGAAGCCAGCTTGGGCAAATAGTTTACAAGACCCTATCTCAAAAAAAAAAAAAACCACACAAAAAAATGGGCTAGTGGAGTGGCTTAAAGGTGTAGGTCCTGAGTTCATTCAAGCCCCAGCACCATTCACACATACATACACACAAAAATATAGATTCTTAGCAGAGCATGTTGGTGCGTATCTGTAATACCAGCACTTGGGAGGCAAGGTAGAAAGATCAAGAGTTTGAGGCCAGCCTACACAGAGACCCTGACTCTCTCTCTCTCTCTCTCTCTCTCTCTCTCTCTCTCTCTCTCTCACACACACACACACACACACACACACACACACACTACCCACACAGATTCTACGGCCCCCACCCATATAGTTTCTAATTCAGTAGGTCTAGGATAGGGTTCCAAAATTTGCAGTTTTATCAAGTTCTCAGATTATGCTGAAACTGCTGGTTGGGACACACTTGAAACCTATCAGGCTGTTCCACCTCTGTTGGTCTCAATACTCCCTCCACGTGTGCTTTTGTAAACCTCAGATGAACCCCAGGTCTGGGCAGACCCCCACAGTGCACCTTTCCCCAGTGTTGCACCTGTCACAGAATCAGATTCTTAGCATAGACACTTCAGTCACAGAAACTTAAGAGTTAAAAAATTAATTAGGAATCCCACTGACACCAGTGGCCCCAAACATTCTAATCCCCTCAAGTTTGACACTCTTTTTTTTTAATGTGTGTGTGGGGGGGTGCTGGGGCTTGAACTCAGGGCCTACACCTTGAACCACTACACCAGCCCTTTTTAGTGAAGGGTTTTTTTCAAGATAGGGTCTTGTCTATGATTTGCCGGGGCTGGCTTTGAAAAGATCCTCCTGATCTTTTGCCTCCTGAATAGCTAGGATTACAGATGTGAACCACCAGCGCAGCACAAGTTTGACACTCTTAGGGACGGACAGGAACAGTTTTCACCTCTACTTATCATGGTCCTGGTCTGCCATGATGCCAAGATGTCAGCTGACCAGCACAGGGACTATTGTCTGTGTTACCAGCTCCTGTGAGCACCTTCCTTGTTCTGGAATTCTTATCTGCCTGATCTCCATTCTTTCTATATCCTCACATGGATCAAACATTGGCTCGGACTGGATTTGATCTTGGTTTCCCTTGAGGACTTCACTGAGCACTCCTGATGGACTTGCTGAAGACCTTGGATCTTCCAAGCCATGGGCGCTGCCCCACTTATCCAGTTGCTTTTGGGGGGCCTTCCTCACTGGTTTCCCCGGAGGGCATGCCAGGCCACCCCAAGGCCAGAGCCCAGGGAGTCCCTTCTCTGGGCTACAGACCTGGGGCCTTCCCTTGCCAACATGACTCTAAGTGGAGGAAGTGAGAGACCCAGGCTGAGTTCTCAAGGGGATTGATGGCAGAGCGTAGGTGTCTGGGAGGGAGTCCATGCTAGGATTGGAGGACTGGGTCCAAATCTGGGTCTGACACTTGACCTCCGGCAAGTTACAGTTTCTGAAACCTTGGGAAATTGAAGGATTCATGAGAAGATGTAACAAGAAAATCCATTTCAAGTACTTTCCACCCACCTAGTACATAGTATTGTTAAACTGTTAGTTACTGTTATTACATTTGAATCTACGGGCTTCCTTTTGAATTGTGTGTTTTCTCACACAATGGATGGAGGGATCTCTGCAATTAGAGGGAAGGTTGCAAGTAGATGAGGAGAGTGCAGAGTAGTCTGAGGGTGAGAAGAACAAACAAAGGGAATTTCATGAATACTGTGTGCTTGATATGTGCTTGACATGTGCTGCTTGATATGAACCTCAAAGTAAAGCAAAGGAAGTATAAGAAGCCCAGGCAATGAGGTGTAGAGAGGTTAGACAACCTCGCCAAGGACAGCAGGAGGCACAACTGGGGTTTGAACCAGGAGCTGATAGGCTACTGCTCTTCCCCTAGCATGGCTTGGAAACCAGAGCACAGGAGAAGCTCAAGGTGAAAGGCACCTGGAGAAGGGCAAAGGGGACTTAGGAAGGAAAGTAGCTGGACCAGAAGACTGGGTCTCAGCAGATGCTACCCCCAGTGGGCTGCTCCCGGGAGCTCCCCTAAAGCCAGTGATAAAGGCCAAGGCTCTGAGCCTACACACAGCCCCACAAGCCACCTCTCTCTGCCCCAGAAATTGTGTCCCAGACCTCCTAACTTTTGTCTCTTACCTAATCTCTCTTGAGACTGAACTACAAATGGCTATGTCACTTGACTGGGACAAAATCTAACAGTCTAATGTAACCTGGCTCTGCCACTAACCAGCTCTGAGGACTTCAGCAAGATACTTACTTGTCTGAGCCTCAGTTTCCTTATCTGTAAAATGGAGAAATAATAATCTCCCCTCCTAGAACTGTCATAAGCTTAAATGGGTTGTATCTCAGTTTAATGTAGTCGTAACACTCCTGAAACAGTGCCCCCTTCATTTGGTATTTGATTTTTTTTTCAGTACTAAATATTGAATTCAGGGCCTCATGCTTACTAGGCAAATGTTCTACCTCTTGACCCACACCCCAAGTCCTTTTTGCTCTTAGTTTGTTTTCAGATAGGATCTCAAACTTTTCTTCAGGCTGGCCTCAGACCAAGGATCCTCTTACCTTCACCTCCTGAGTAGCTGGGGTTCCAGGCATGCACCACCGACAGGACCCTGCTATTTGATTTTTTTCAAAGCATGTCTTCGATTATTACTGTACTCTCTTCCAGAAGAGGAATTTTATAGATTGATGGTAAATGCCCTCATTTTACCTTTTTAGCTGAAATGTCAGCTTTACTATTATACTATGGGCACCAAGAAACACTTGTCATCATTGCATGTACAGATCTTTTGCATGACAAACTGAAACAGAGCGAGTGGCTCTAAACAGTGTGAAGCAGAAGCCATTGTCTCTAGTGTGCTGTCTTGATCTTTGCAATAAACTAAACTTAGATCATGTAATTGTAGCACTTAGTAGTGTGTGCTGGGGTTGTTCCTTTTTTAAAGTGTTTTCTCATCTTTTCCTTTTGGCAATAGCTAACCTGTGGGTTTTTAATTTTTTACTGTCAAAAATGGCTATTGTAGTTGCCTAAAAGGAAATTTGAGTGAATGTCATATTTGCACTCAGATGCATAAGATAGAAGCAGTTTCCCAGAAACATCCACTTTGCTAGCAGGAGACTTGGGGAGCATCTGTGGACCGTTCTGAGGTTAATAACTCCCTCACCTCCTCCTTCATTTTCAGAAATAATCTTTATTATAGAAAGAGCATAGAGAAAAAGCCAGTGGTTAAACAAAATCAACAATCATCCTACTATGCTAAAATAACCAATGTTAATATTTTGATATATATCATTTGTCCTTTTACTTTGCTAAATATGGATATTTTATAAAAATGGCCTCATATTGTGCATGATGCTCTATAACCTGCGTTTTTCACTTAACAATATATTGTGAACATCTTTGGTTAGAAAAAAAAAAGGAGGGTTATAACTGGGAGACCCTTGCCACAGTGTCTGGTACAGACCACACATAGGTCAGGGAGTGTATCTGACAGGTAAAAGATTGATTTTGACTGGGCACCAGTGGCTTATGCCTGTAATCCTAGCTACTCAGGAGACAGAGATCAGGAGGGTCACAGTTCAAAGTCAGCCCTGGGTAAATAGTTCAAAGATCCTATCTCAAAAAAACCCATCACATAAAAGGGCTGGCCGAGTGACAAACAGAAGAGTGACTGCCTAGCAAGTGTGAGGCCCTGAGTTCAAACCCCAGGGCTGCCAATAAAAAAGAAAAGAAAAAAAAAAAAGATTGACTTTGCTACTAGTCAGCTTGGCACCTCGAGGAACCGTTTCTTGTCTCTGGTCACCAGTTTCCTCTTTTATGAAGCCATAGCAGAACGTTTCATTAGTACTAGGTGTCAGCACATTCTGCACTCTTGATGCATGCTGAATACTATATGGCTCTTCACACCCTTGGAGACAAGTGTCATATCATCCCCATTTCTCAATGGGACACTGAGGCTTAGAAAGATGGAGAGATGTGCCCATTGTCCTGGAGCTACAAGGGGCAAAGCTAAGAATCAGAGTTCTCTCTTCAGACATAATCCCATGATGAAGTCCTGGGTTGACACCAATCAACCAAGTCTGACTCAGGGCTCCAGGGAAGGACCAGGAGCCAAGTGCTGCTCACCTCCTTGATTCCTGACCACCTTCTCAGTGCTTTTACAGCATTGCATTTTGCTACTCATATGCAGTCTTCCCTTAGATTCCCTGTGGATACCCAAATCCATACATGCTGATGTGTCAGGAAGGCAGGGAGGGGGAAGGGAGCTAATGAGTGCTACAGTGAAACAAAGAAAAACCGGAGTTGGGGAATGTTACCTGGGGTGAGACCAGAGAAGGGTCACCTCGCCTCAGAGGTTAAAGGAGCCAATGAAATAGTATGTGCATGTGACTATGTATAGGACAAGGTGTACCCCCTAATCCCATTTCTATAACCTCCTCTAAATGGTATATAAGAAAGGCTCTCTTTGTTCTTGAGCTCAGCCTTTGGACTCGAGTCCACAGAGTCACTACCAGCTTGCTTAATAAACTTGCTTCCTGAAAGCTTTGGTGTCCTCTTTGTCTCTGTGTGAGCCCTCCTCCAACATTTTTGGGGCACTTGTCTGGGATTTGGAGGGTTGTTTTAACCTTCTTGTTGCTGGCTCAGCATCCCTAGCCGGCCAAGAGGGCTGCCCCTGCCAGGTACCACTGGACTGTGTTGATCCAAGGGAGGGAGCCCCTCTCCTGGCAAGCAGAGGAAGTGAGTTCTGGTTGCACAAAGGAACCCAGGAAGGCTCAGGAACCAACTTGGGAGCTCCACCCATCAGACTGGTAAGAACCTGGGTTCAAATTCAGGCCTGCCTCAGGAGGCAGAAGGGGAGTCTGATCACCTCCCAGCAAAGACACCCAAATAACCCCCTTTTGGGGATGAAACCGTGTCTTTCAGGTTCAAGGAGTGTGTAGAAGTACCGTGCTGTGTGACAGTGTGTGAAAGTTGAGCCTGAGACATAACCTGGTTATGAAGCAAGTGCGGAGTCCTGATCCATGGGTCTGTGGTGAACTCATGTGGTCTAGAGTAAGCCCTAACAGAGCCTCCAGTTTGGGGCTTATATGGACTCACTATGGCCAAGAGACACCTAAATCCTGTGAGGGGAGCAGCAAGAGACAGATGAAGCAAGTGGTGTTATTTGTTTTCCCCATGTGCTGGAGAGAAGGACCCCTTACCTCCTCTCCACAGCCCTCATCCCTTCCATCTTTGTCTCTGTCTTGACATCTGGCAAACAGGAGGAATGGGAAGAGATTAGAGTAATAACACCCCCCCCCACAGAGGGCATGCTTAACAACTTTAAGAGGGGATTTAATGGAGATTATGGGGTCAAGCTGACTCCTGGCAAGCTTAGGACCTTTTGTGAAATAGACTGGCCTGCTTTTGGAGTAAGATGGCCCTCAGAGGGGTCATTAGATAAGGTCATAGTCAATAGAGCTTTTGAAGTAGTTGTAGGGGAGCCTGGACACCCAGATGGTTCCTTATATTGACTGATGGCAGGATGCAGTTCTCAGTCAGCCCACATGGCTAAAGCCCCACCTAGAGGAAGCATGTAGGGTGGTGGTAGCCAGGTGGCAGCAGCTTCCAAGTGCAGGGAAAATTGTAAAAAGCCATAGAAACACATATTAAGGGAGGGTGAGGAGTCCCCACCCCCTTATGAGCCACTGTACAGATTAGAGAATTTCTAGGAGCTGCAGATTTCTACCAGATCTGGATCCCTAATTACTCTCTCTTGGCAAAACCCCTTTATTAAGCCACTAAGGGGGGAGAACAGAAACCCATGGTATGGGGAGAGGAGCAAGAAAAAGCTTTCAAAGAAATAAGAAGGTACTCACAAATGCCCCAGCTCTGGACTTGCCAGAGATGATGAAGACCTTCCTCCTATATGAAGGTGAAAGACTGGAGACAACTATAGGAGTCTTGACCCAGCTGCTAGGTTCCTGGCACCACTGGGTGGCCTATTTATCAAAGCAACTTGATGCAGTTTCCCGTGGCTGGCTGCTCTGCCTGCTCACCTTGGTGGCCACTGCTGCCTTGGTGGCTGAAGCAGACAAGCTTACTTTGGGATAAGAACTCACAGTCCAAGTTCCCCACTCCAATTTGACTCTCATGGAATATAAAGAAAATTACTTGTTAACAAAATCCCAAATCAGCACCCCTCCCCGCCAAGCATGACTGTTAGAGGTTATGAATGAGGTGTTCTCCTGCCAGCCAGACTTGACTGACCAGCCATTAGTCATCCAGATGTTGAGTATTTCATGGATGACAGCAGCTTTGTCCAGGATGGCATGTGTTTTGCTGGATATGCAGTAGTGACTCTGGATGCTGTCATTGAAGCACAACCACTGCCTGCCAGTCAGGACCTCTGCACAAAAGGCTGAGCTTACTGCTCTCACACGGGCACTCCAGCTCTCTGCTGGATATTTATCTATAAGGACTTTAAATATGCCTTCACTACCATTCATCTCCACGGAGCCCTATATAAAGATGGGGCTCATTAACTTGGGAGGAAAAAGTGTCAAATATGGACCAGAAATTCTGGAATTACTAGAAGCTGGATGGGCCCCTAAGCAAGTAGCAGTCATGCACTGCCAAAGGCACCAGAAGAGGGAGACAACAGCTGTTCAGTGAAACCAAAAGGCTGGTAGGGAAGCCAAGTGAGCAGCCCTCACAGGAGGACAAACCTTGGCCTCACTGGCCACTGCCTTGTTCCCATGCCCCTTATCTGAAGGGGACCCAGGGTATACTTCACAAGAATAGGCTTGGTTTGAGGATGATGAAAAATTTTCCACCTGACAGATGGTGAAAGTTTATTGATGGCTGCATTGTCATACCTGAATCACTGGCTCCCATGTTTTTAAGCAGTTCCGTGAAGGAACTCACTCAGGGCAGACAGCTCTCAAGACCACCTTGGCTCAGCATTTTTATGTCCCCAAGCTCTACAACATAAGTAAGACAATATGTAAAAGGTGAAGTCTTTGCGCCAGAAAAAATCCCCAACAAGGGCTAAGATGTAAGTATTTGCTGGTGTTTTGTCTGCACCTTCTCAGGATGGGTGGAAGCCTTCCCCACTGGACTGAGAAAGCCTGAGAAGTGGACAGGTGCCTGTTATAGAAAATTATCCCTCAATTTGGAATACCTGTGTCTATTGGGGCAAAACAATGGACTGACCTTCAAGGCTGAGGTGATGCAGTTAGTGGCTAAAGGCTTAAAAATAACTTAAAAGCTGCACATGGCCTACCATCCCCAGAGTTCAGGGAAAATAAAATGTATAACTAGGACTCTAAAACTACACTTAAAAAAAAAACTATACCAGAAGACCCACCTACAATGGGATCAGTTACTGCCCATAGCCTTGCTCAGGATTAGGTCTAGCCCACCAAATGGATGGTTCTCTCCCCTTTGAAAATTCTTTTTGGTTGCCCACCCCCTTTAGTCTAGGGCCTACGAAAAAACCTTTAAAAAATGGATAATCTCACTCTAAAACAACAGATACCGGCCCTCATGTTGACTTTCTCAAAAATCAATGACTCCCCATTAGCCTGACAACTCCCACACACCCTTATAAGCCAGGGGATGCTGTCTGGGTAAAGGAATGGAATGTTCGACTGCTAAGCCCTACTGGAGGAGCCCTTTTGTTATTGTTTTATCCACCTCCACCACAGTTAAAGTAGCAGAGATCATTCCCTGGGTCCATCACAGCCAAGTGAAGACAGCTTCCCTCAAATGGGAGTGCATCCCTGATCCAGCCTCACCATACAATGCCTGTGTCCTTCCCTGACAGGACCCTGATCCCCAGGAGACAAGAGGAGACCACGGGCAACAAGACATCAGTCCTGCTCTAGTCACTCTGGTAGCTGACTAGTCTATGCATGGCGGAAGCTTGAGCAGTTACCCATCTCACCTTTGAAGACGAGTCCATTCTGTATATTCTTCTTGCTAATCTTGGTCAGCTCTTTACCTGGGGACCCCCAGGCTTTGGACTGTGGCTCATGCATGCACACTACCTGAGTGGGGAGTGCTGTCACCAAAACTCTGGTTTTCCATACTTACTATTCCTGTGAAGGCACCATTGTTGGGTCATGCACCCACAACCATACCACCTATTCAGTGTGCTTTCATGATGGTCAGTATATCTGTTTTAACCCCACCAATAACCTCGGGAGCAATGGCTAGAGGTCCAAAACTTCACCAGCAGTGGGAAGCTCATTAACCACACCCGGGTTAATGGCCCCAACCAACCTGTGTCCATATACTTTCATGTGTGAGTCACAATAGCTGAAAATGCCAGGCATTGGGGCAACTGTAGGGGGGCTAGCCTGGGAAAGGACCTATAGGTTAGATGACAAGTATATATGCCCAGAAGATGACAGTAGGACATCTGGTTGTACTATGAACAACTCTACTACCCTTATTGGGGTTATGAAAGGTGGGCAACTTGGCTTAAAGGGGAGGTCCATACCTCACATGGCACTGCCGCTCTTTTACAAAAAAGGAAAGCAACCCCTGACTGCACTCTTGGTGCCTGAAACCCTGTAAATTTCACTATTTTCAACCTTAGTGAAACAGGCTGGGAAGTTGGGGAAAAGTTTGGCATTTTAATCTATGCAAAGGGAACAGACCCCAGTACTTTGCTGCATTTTCAACTCATCATGATCACTCATGAGAGGTCTTCATACCAGGTCTTTCACTCCATTTATGAGGAGATACATCTCAGTTAAAACTAAAAACCTGTTCCTCTCACTAGCTGAGTCCACAGCACAAACTTTGAATGTAACTTTGTAGTTTGTTTGTGGGGGAACAAATATGGAAGACCATCGGCCATGGGAGGTGAAAGAGCTCAACCCACAAAAGTCCTTTAATGAGACCACTCTTCCTAGCCTCCAGGAGAGCATTTGACTCCTAAAAAACTTTATTATTGGGAATTACTGTATTTCCTGTCCAAAAGGCCAGTTCTCCACCCCAGTAGGGGACTTGATCTGCTTGGGACAAAAGTTTTACATTGATGCTACTTAGGAGACTCAGAGGTGGGGGTCCCAGTCACACGGAGCCCCCACCTCACCCACTGGATAATTTCCCTGAGCTTGCAATAGCCTACAATAATCTCAATCTGAGTAACTGCTGTTTACAGATTAATGATGAGGGAAAGGTAATTGAAGAGATTACCAACAAGATGAAAAATCTTGCCCATGTCCCGGTGCAGACCTGGAAGTGTTGGAGTCCCAATGACCTGTTCTGGGGGCTGGCTCTCAACCCTAGGTGGGTTCAAGACCTTAATGGGGCAACATTCCTTGTTTTAGGAGTGTGCCTGATATTACCCTGCTAATCCCCATGGTACTGCAGTCTTTCAGGACCATTATGGAAGCCACTTAAAAAGAAAGACAGCTGCTCCTGTAATGGCACTATGGAAATATAACCCCCTAGATCAAGATGGTGCTCTTTGGCCAAAAAGTGTATCTGAGCTCAAAGGGGAAAATGTGGCAGGAAGGCAAGGAGGGGGAAGGGAGATGAGTACTATAGTGAAATAAAAAACTGAAGTTGGGGGAATGTTACCTGGGGTGAGACCAGAGAAGGGTCACCTCGCCCCAGGAGTTAAAGTGGCCAATGAAATAGCGTGTGACCATGTATGAGACACACTGTTACTCACCCCCCCATTTCGGTAACCTGCTCTAAATGGTATATAAGAAAGGCTCCCTTTGTTTTTGGAGCTCAGCCTTTGGATTTGAGTCCAGTGAATTGCTGCCGGCTTGCTTAATAAACTTGCTTCCTGAAAGCTGTGGTGCCCTCTCTGTCTCTGTCTGAGCTCTCCTGCAACACCGAGGGCCCTTTTATTAAAATGGCATCATATTTGCATACAACCTACCCTCATCCTCCTGTACACTTCAAATCATCTCTAGCTTACTTATAGTGCCTAATACAATGCAAATGCTGTGTAAGTACCCATTATACTGTGTTGTTTAGGGAACATTGACAAGAAAAAAGTCTGTACGTGTTCAGCACAGATGTAATTTCTTTTTCAAATATTTTCTGAGGTTAACTGAGTCTGCAGATGTGGAAGCAGGCATGCACATATCTACTTCCCTTGTCTCAGTTCTCAGTGGCAACACCAGGCTATAGAATGAAACACACCTCCTCCGGAATCTCTACTTTCTTTTTTAGACAATCATCCCATCTGAAAGGCTCTGGATCCCTGTTCTACTCATTAAATAAGAATTACAATAGCTCATATCTGCTGGGAGTTTACTGTGTGCAGGATACTTGAGGAAAAATCTTTTGAAACATTAGCTCATTTAGGCTTCTGAACAACTTTATGAGGTTGGAGCTATTTTTGTCTCTATTTTACACATTTTTAACACTCCCTGTTACTTCTCCTGATAAATCTTGTTCTGAGCACTACTGTCTTCAGCCCTGCTGTTTTTTCTCTTCTTTCTTCTCAGGTGCAAGTGTTATCTGCCTTTCTCTGTTACTTATTGCTCCTTGACCTTGGACACACTATTTGCATCAAAAAGCCTGAGGTGAGGCTAAAATGAGACAATGCTTATAATGTGCTTAGTACAGTGCTCAGTGAATGACAGTTTTTATCCTTACGTTACTAATAAGACCTGGATTATAACCTCCAAATGATTCTTGCTTCCTGACTTTTGTCTCCCTACTCAGCCTTGCTTTCTTGTTTGTTTGTTTACAAAATTTGCTCACACACAAATATTACCTGCACACTTGGGCTCTAGTATCTCTGTTGTAGACATACCCAGGACCTCATGCATGTCAAACAAGCACTTCACCACTGAGCTAATCCCTGCTCCACCCCTCTTCTTACAAAGACAACAGTCATGAGATTTAGGGCTCAGCCTAACTCAGTATTAAATCATCTTAACTAATTATATTTCAAATACCCTATTTCCAAATAACGTCACATTTGGAGGTTCTGGGTAGATATGAATTTAAGGGGAGGCTATTCAACTTACCCATTCCCTCATCTCCTATCCCACCCATAAGGTTGCTGCCATTCCTAGGGTGTAACCCTGGATGCTCTCATGAGGCCAGAGCAATACATGGTCTACAAGGCTGAGACTGGACCAGGAAGGAGTCAAAGAGACACAGATTCTCTCTTAATTGGGGCATCTTTGTTAGGCTAGAGCGTCATGTTCTAATTGACATATCAGGTTAAAAGGAGGGGGAGCAGAGAGGTACTAGGTATAAAATAGAAAAACAGCATAGTTTGATGAATTTGGCCCTGGCTTTAGACATTCCTACATGAATCTCACAGTGCTAACCTGAAGGCCTCCTAGTGATTTTATGTATTTATTTATTTATTTATTCTTTTTTTTTCTCTCTCAATGATTTAAAAAAAAATAACGTATTTTACTTAGGGATACTTTTTAATTTTGCCAAAGCCAGATATAGAGGCAACCTGTTTAAATTCATTAAGGTGCAGTGTCCTTATCTGCTCCAGCTAATATAACAAAATACCATAGCTTGGGTGGCTTACAAACAACAGAAATTTACTTCATAGTTTTGGAGGCTGCATCTAAGAAAAAGATACCATCAGAGTCAGTGTCTGTGGAGGACCGGTTCTCTGGAGCCTTCTCATTGCTTCCTTCCGGGTGGAAGGGGTGACAGTTCTCTCAGGCTTTCTTTTAAAGAGCATTAGCCCTCATGACTTAATCACCTCCCAAAGTCACCTTTCCCCCCTACAGTACCATCACCTTGGAGGATACAAGACCACAGCCTGCAGCATTTGGGTAAAATGTAAAGAAGGACATCTTGGTTTGAACGATTTTTAAGCGGTGGCTGTTTGAGATGCTTCCTGAGTGAGGTTTAAAGCAAATGCCTCTCTGCCTCCTGTACTTTTGAGACAAACCTCATTTCAGGTATTCCACCTGTTGTCCAAAACAGCACATTTGTATTTGTCAGATTGCTGTCCCAGCACGGGGCATTAAAAAAACAAACCAGTTACCCTTCCCTTAGCATATAGTCCATTGAACAAATTGAGCACCTAGTAGGTGCAGACACGAGGCTTCAACAGGACTGTGTGGTGCACATACTGTCCCTCTCCCAAGTACCAGTATCACAGAGGCATGAGCACCCGAGGGACAGGCGCAGGGGGCTCAGAGGAGTGGGTCTGGGACTGGGGGGTTGGGAGAGGCTTTCCAGAAGAGCGAACAGCCTGACCAGGAAGAAAAGCAAGGTAAGCAGGATGGTGTGTGAGCAGCGCCACCACCACCAACACAATTCTGCGCTACTGAGACACTGGCAGGGGTGGGGTAAAGCAGACTCCTGGTTAGCCAGGAGGAAAAGTAACCATGGTCAAGTTGTGAGCTTGCTCCTCTGGTGGCAGAGAAGTCAGGAACTAAACTCGGGAATGGGTCATGGGAAAGGATTGGGCGGGGGGGACGGAGAGAAGGGATGGGCTGCACCCAGGCCCTTCAGGCCTGACTTTGCCACTCTCTCAACACCCTTGCTGCTGTTCCCTGGCCATAAGGCAACTCGTCTCTCCTTTTGCAGGTGCTCCTTACCCCAGAACATCCCCTATGCTCCTGGAATGCTATGGAGCTAATTGTGCCAGACCAAAATGATCCACTGCGTGGTCCTCTATGTCTGCTCTGATGGCCTCTCACACCTCACCCCTTCAGTTCCACTCCCCCCTCACCTCTCTATTCTCCCAACCTCCTCCCACCATCACCAGCACCTGAAATATGGTGGCAAAACCACGGTGCACAGACGGTGCATAAGAGCTGTTTGGCAGACTGGTTAGAATGCAGGTTTCAGTCCCTACCTTTCAGAGTTATCTTTTGACTCCATGGGTCCTGGGCATGTCTACATTTGGTAGGCCACTTTCTCCAAAAATTATTAAAAATTATATTTTACCACTGTGCTGGGTTAAAGAACACAATCCAGGTTAAATTATGTTCATTTTTTTCCCTTCTCATTTTAAAACATTTTCATGGCTGTGCTTCCTATGCGTGGTATGTATGTCAATCCTGCCACCTTGGGTGTTTGGACCAAGAGGGGCTACAAAATTTGCATTTGGACATTGTAATGCTTAGTGCACCTATAGGAAGAAACAGATCCATATTTACAGAAATGATCCCAAGTGTAAGAAAGCAAGAGCAGATCCCAGGAGACAGCCACGAGGGACTCCCATGTCGCTGGAGTCTTTGACCTCAGCCCCACTTCCTCTCTGAATGAGGGGCCTGTGTGTGGTGGGCTATGCTATTGGGAGGAGTCTCCAGAAGAGGGAGGTAGAGGCAGATCAGAAAGTGGAAGGGGACCAGACATACACCTGGCAATGTCAGAACAAAGACCAGGACAGCATTCCGGGCAGTGAGACTGTTGATGGCATCAAGAAAAGCACAAAAACTTTGGATCCACTCCCTGGAAGAATGCACATAGGCACACAATAGCCAACATTTACACACAAATTTCCCTGGTCAGCAAGGATATGTGGATCCAGGTTAATAGTCTCCAGCATGGGGCAGCTTCCTGTACTCTGGCAAAGGAAAGCAGTATGCCAGAACCCCGTGCCCCCCCACCGCCCCGTAGGCCCCCCGCTCCTGGAATCCTGAATTCCACCTGGAACACACAACTGCTTCATCAGACTGTCGGTGCTGGCCTGGGCCTAACCCCTGCGAGCAGCCCAGTCTCCATGGGAAAGTGCATTTCTGTGACCACAACAGACTTCTGAAAGACTCTGGCAGCAACCAGCCAGTGTGTCATTGGGGTTGGTTGTCCTGATGATAATCCGCTTTAATGAGCGCAACTGTAAGGACAAACAAAGCAGCCTTTTCTGAGCCTTTTCTCATGCCCTGGCTCTGGGTTTAAATGCTTTCCCTCGGAATCCAAGTGTCCTGCAAGCATGGCTCTCCTGGGCCATGGCTGGCCAGCACCCCTCACAACACCGGACTCTGGATGGATTAATTAGTTTGTGGGAGTTGTTCACCCGGCTTCTTATGGAACCCACTGCTGCATGTAGGGGAAAAGACTTTAATTAATTCTGAATTAATGAAAAACCAACCTCGATCTCTCCAGTCTACTAATCAGAGAAAGCAAACTAAAACTTCAGCTAGCCATTGAAGCCAGAATTTCAAGAATTTAAGAAGAAAGAATGTCACTCAGCTGGCTCAAACTATCAATATTGATCTTGTCTTTGAAGTAACCATTTTAACTAAATCGATTAAAATATAAAACTAAAGATTGTCTCATTGAAGTAATAGTACATGGTTGTTGAAAGGAAACTATATAAATAGCCAGCATAAATATACATGTTTATGACTATATACAAATGCATTGGATATTTAAATATAATGTTTTTATTACATAAAATATTTGCATGTTGCTTGTTAAATATATTTATATATAATTTATTTAAATGTTATATAAGTATAATTTATTTTATATATTGTATATATTCTGAATATTTATATTCTTTTCATTTAGTAGCCAAATATGTAAAAAAAAAATTTTGTGATACTACATAGATCAAACCCAGGGATTCCCACATGCTAGGCAAATGCTCAACCCCAGCTACATCCCTACCCTAAAATACTATTGTGGCAATGGCAGAGAACCAGCTACAATTTAGGGGGTATTTTTTTTAGTTCTACCCTGGTGTTACCTGCTTCATACCTAGTATAACTGGTGTTACCTCACTTAATTTTATTTTATCTTATAAACGACCTTGTGAGAGGTCTCTGCTTTGTGGATGAGGAAACTAAACTAAGGTTCCCAAAGCTATAGTTTATTATTATTATTATTATCAACACTATTAATTCATCTGAAATAAACTCTTTTTCTTGGAATAACCTAAATTTTATGTTTGTGGGTTTTTTGTTTGTTTTTGGTGGCACTGGAGTTTGAACTCAGGGCTTCACACTTGCTAGGCAGGTGCTCTACCACTTGAGCCACTCCACCAGCCAATTTTATGTTTCTTGAAGCCAGGGGCATGAAGCAGGTTTCCTCTAGTCTGGAAATTCTTAGCTTGTACAATCATTACAGTTCTCACACTTGGAGGGATAACTACATGTTTCCGGACTTCTCAGCCAGGTCTACTAGAACAATGGTGTTGCAGGGAAGTGTGAACTTCCTTCACATGCTCAGTGGGAAAGCTACCCATGAAATCTAATCAGACCCTAACCCAGAGGATCCTGGACCCCCTCAGGGATGGAGGATCACTTGAGCTCTGCTCAGCATTTGTACAACCCAGCATGGTCACCACTGAGACTGCAGATACTCTCAAAGGATGTCAGAAGCAGGGGCTGGGGAAGAGAAGATGAATCAGCCTCTTCTCTGGGTTTTGATAGAAGTTCCTTTTTTGCTGGAGCTGCTAACCTGAGCAGGGATGTGAGTCCACGGCTGTTGGGGCCATCTTGCATTTGATCTTTCTGTAACTACCACTTGCATACAGATAAAAGTAACAAAGAGAAAGAACTAAACAGCTTGATTTGAATGGAAAATCCAGAGCAAGTAAAGTGGGCATTATCTGGAAGCCTGTCTCATGTTTTTATTAATTCATTTATTCATTCATTCAAGCAAGCTTATACAGAACACCTGCCATATGCCTATCACAGGGCCATGAGCCAAGGAGCCAGAAACCATAGATGAATAAGCCTAACTCATGCTTGCTAGTATTTCCCAGTCCACTGGGATTGAAAGATGTGTAACCAAATGCAAGCTATTGTAGTGAACTGCTGGAGAAGCAAAGTAGGGAGGTGACTGGGTTGGCTCTAGACAAGGTGGTGTAGGATATTCAAGAGGCCAGGGACATGAGAGGAGAGTCTTCCTGACACTGACACAACCAGGATAAATGACAGGTGGATGCCATTGTGCTGCATGTTGTGGAAGAAATAATATTGAAGTCTACAACTAGAGGACACATGTCATGGATTTAAGCCCTACTCTTCCCTTACTCATCCCACAAACATGTGCTGAGCGCCTGCTCTGTGGAAGCACTGTTTTAGGTACCAGACGCTCAGCAATGAACAATTCAGAGGGGAAAAAATGTACAAATCCTTTTCCTTATGGGCTCACATTCTAGTGGGAAATACAGAAAGTAGACATACTAAATTAACAAAGTACAGGCTATTCTCCTGATTCCCAGTAGTTAGGTTCTATGAAGTCACCACAAACACTGACATTATGAATATTGAACCTTTGCTCTTAGGGAAAATACAGCATCAGGTTCCTGCGAGCCTCTGGTCTAGATATTTTCATCGACTGATCAATACATGACCTTGCTTTATGTGTGTTTCTGTTTAACATATATTGCTGATTCATTACCATTGAACTTGTTGCCAATTCATAGCAGTAGGCTCAGGGCCTTTTCAAAATTGTCAACAGAAAGCTCAAAAACTCAGCAGGAAAAGAAAAACAGGCACAAAATAGACTTCAGGACACATGATTATTGTGTGAGACTGAGATGAGACGGCCGAACATTACCTGTTCAATCTCAGCTGCTAATCATGTATGTTGACTGGTTCAAAGTTTTCACCACTCTGCATGTGTCTGTCCCATGAGGCTGAACCTGAGGCTAGAGTTGCCCCAAATGCAGTGGCAGGGGAGCTCTCCTGTGGGAATGCCCCAAGTAGTTCAGAGGTGGGCCCATTTTGGATTCCAAAGAAAGAAGCACTAACCACCAGGGTCATGAGTTCAAAGCATGTATTAGCAGAATTTAGCAGAGGACTGCTGCATGTCCTTGGGTGGACAGTGAGAGAAAAATATGTCCATCCTAGGTGTGTCTGCAGCAAGGGCATCAGGGTATGGGGTTTATAAATGCAGGTGTAAGGAATTTGGCTTGGAGATGGGACCCTCTTTTTCAGGGTTTAGAGCAACTGCCTAAATACCATTATCAGTGCCTGAGAGTGTTCAAGGCATGGGATGGGTTCCAGACTGCTGGGAGACATGCAGCTGGCCAGGCCACAGGGAGGTCAAGGTACACTGCGTTATCAGTAGGCGTAAGAGAAAAAGCAGGAGTACCTGGGGAACTTTAAGTCTTGGAAATGACCAAAAGCGTTCTGCATGTGTCAGTTTTGGGGTTACAAGTAAATTTTAGCAAGTAGGCAAATATGCAAATACAGCATCTGCAAATGGGCTAAAAGCAGGATATTAAAAGGCAGCAAGTTATAAAGGAAAGTGAACCTCCCATAGAGGCTTTTTGAGCTACCATGGTGTTTGGGGGTATGGGCTGTGGGTGTTGAGGTGGTTCCTGGAGAACCAACACGAGGGGTTTGCTATGCATCGTAACTATTGGTGAATATCCTTTAGTCTCTGGGGGTCCTCAGCAGTCAGTAAGCCTTTGGTAAGAACAGCTGGTCCTTGGCACACCTTTCTATTTTCCTTTCTACACCAGGAATTGACACACATCTCTGGAGACAATGACAATCGTATGAAGTACTTTACAAAGCAGTCTCATCGGGACTCATGACAGACTTAGGAAGCAAGAAGGACAAAGGTAATTTCTACTTTACAGATGGAAAACAAAAACCTGAAGCTCAGAGGCTAAACTACATTCCTCTGAATTCCCTTCCCTGTGTATTCCTGCTTGAGGTGGGCCACAAGCGACTTCTTGAGATTTGGAGGACAGAGCTAAAGCAACATCCATATTATTTTTATGGGTGGTCAGAGCAGGTGTATTTATGGCACATTTATGTTTCTCTGTCACCTTGTTGGTAGGGGCAGCCACTCTGTCTTGCCCTGCTTCTTCCTTCACTTGCTGTGACTTTTGATCCAGGTGTGTGTCTAGCTCTGTGACAAAGGATGTCAGCTTCTCCTGTTAAGGGACACTCTTCGTTAAGGCCAGAGGTTGTGAATGACTGACACAGCCTACCATCCACTCTTGTGGGTTTAAGCTCCTGCCTGTGAATTCTGCCTCATCCTCATTCTTCCCACTCTACATCTTTCCTTCCTGATTGCCTGTCCTGTGGACTTCAAGCTCTATCATCAGAAAAAACAACAGCCTCCCAGAAACTATTTAACCAGTTCCCATAATGGGGTAAGATCAAATCTTATAACAAGAACAACACATGGAGATTTATGGGTGGGTGGATAGATAGATAGATGATAGACATCTATCAGTTTTGCATCTCTGGCTGGTATACCCTATTTAATATTTGATTACATCCTCTTCCATCCCCTGCTCAGAGATAAAAGAACTCAAATTTAGTATTTTTCATTCTTATTTTTACTGCATATGTGTATGTTCATATATAATATACAGTATTTGTTATTGGATTCCAATTCACATTAATGCTCAATAAGTAATAGTTCGAGACCCCCTACTGCCTTGTGAATTGATTCTCAGGTCCTTTTAGCCCTACAAAGTGTCATACACAGTTATCTCTTGGATTCCAAAGGAACACCTCACATGAACCCACAAACCTCTCTGTCCACTCAGGTTTCCATAGGGCATCTTTGCTGTTTCTGAGCCTGAGAAGGTTTAGGTTACCATAGGCACTGCCAGTGGAGACCCCAAAGATCATGAGCACTGTGATAAAGGAGCTGCCTCCCTGGATCCTGGTTCACACAGCTGTGTACAAAGCAAACCTGGATGCCCTTTTCTCTGTCTCCAATACCACACATCTTCACCTCAGTACCAAAGTACCCTGTCTTGTGCCCAGGGTCCCCATACAGACTGTCATTTAGCAGTCCTTTTCTCAAACCCTACAAACAACATCCTTCTTCCTACAAAGCAAAACCTCACCCCCATCACCACAGCAAGAAGTATTCTCTCGAAGAGAGTGCCTCTCGGACCCATCCACAAATTCTACTTATACACACCCATGCCTTAAAATGAAAGATATCCAGAAGGTCAGAGGGAAGGCTGGATACTTCACAGCTACAGGGTGTGAGAGCACAGCCAGCCATCCTCTGCTTCCCATCCAGGGCTCTTAATCCTGGATCCATACGACAGCAACGCCCACATCTTCCTCAAGAAAGTGTAAGTTCTCACTTTACCTTGAGGAAATGTAATAGCCTGTGTTCATTTTTATCAATAAGTCAATGAAATGAGCTGAGCACTGGTGGCTCACGCTTGTAATCCTAGCTACTCAGGAGGCAGAGATCAGAAGGACTGTGGTTCAAAACCAACATGGGCAAACAGTTCACGAGACCCAGTTTCGAAAACACTCATCACACAAAAAAAGGGCTGGTGGAGTGTCTCAAGGTGTAGGCCCTGAGATCAAACCTCACACCCCCCAAAAAAGAAAAGTCAATGAAACAGTATGTCTAAAAGGTTCATTCATTTGACACATATTAATTGATAAAGCAAATATCCTGTTTTAATTGAAGTGCTGGGGATCCATTGTTGAGTAAAACCAACAAAGAGCTCTCCCTTTGTTGGAATGGTTTCCATTCTAGACTAGCGCTCTGGAAACCCATAACTTCTTCCAAGTATTAAATGATGGTTTAATCTTCTATCCTACATTTATGACTTTCCTTCAGAATCACAGAAATATTTTGTAACCCAAGCCAAGCCAGAGCATCACATTACAGGTAGATAGAAATTTTAATTGATTTTATTGAAGTATAATTTCCACACAAGAAAATTCATAAAACTTCAAGTGTACAGTTTATAGTTTTAAAATATATGTATGCCATGCAGTTGCCACCACAATCAAGATTCAATCCAGAAAGTTCCTTTGTGCTGCTTCTCAATCTTCTCTCTCCCTCCTGTACCAATGATCTTCCTGTCCTCCTAGAATTTCATGTAAATGTAATCATATGCTATGTGCTTTTTTCTTACTGTTTCCTAAACTTCTTAAGATTCATTCATGGTGTCACATGTATTGATGTGTTTCATTCATTTTGATTGCTGAGTAGTATTCCACTGCGTGGATACACAACATTTTTGTTTATCCACTCACCTATTGACAGTCCTTTTTAGCATGACAAATAATGTTACTACAAACATTCACCTATAAGTCTTCAAGTGATCATGTGGTTGTATTTATCTCAGGTGAATACCCAATAGTAGAGTTCCTAGGCCATTTAATAAATATACATTTCTCATTTTTGTAAATATTTGTGCACTTCTCAGATTTATGACCTTTATAGTTCATTTTAGAAGAAACTGCCACCCTGTTTTGCAAGTATTTACATTGCCATCAACAAAGTATAGGAGTTCCAGTTGCTCCTTACCCATGAGCACTTGGTACTCCCTCTGGGTGGGTGGGCTACCTCGTTACAGTTTTTAATTGTCTTTCCCAGGCTCTGGGCTAAATGCTTTATTAATCTGCTTCTTATGAAAACCTTATGAAGCATGTAAAATTATTATTCCCATTTTACATATAGGAAAACTAAGACACATAAAGATTTCATAGCTTGCAGCTTGCCCAAGGTCACACAACACATATCTAAATTAGAAGCAGAGCCAGGGTTCAGTCCAAGCATTTTGACTCCAGAGATCAGAACCCCTGTGCTGTACTGGCCTCCCAAGGGTAAGTTCTTGGGCTCTACCATGGGTTCTGCCTCCTTCATAAGGACAGCTGGAAACATCAGTCAGTCACCGGAGGAGAAGGGGTGTTGTACAGGCTCAAGAGAGGTGTCTGGAGAGCCACACACAGAAAACAGAGGACGCTGTGGTGCCCGCTCACAGTTGGGGCTGGGACAGAAGGAGGAGAAAGGCCTCTGCCTTTCTCTGCTGAGCCCTGCCAAAGGGCAACATGGCAGCTCTGCCTTCAACAGACAGGGCAAGGTCATTCTTCATCCACTCCTTCCACTATGAAGAGCCTGTCAGTGCCTGTGGATTGGTCCCACTTGACTCACTAACTGTTACAAGAATCTGGGGCGGGTCTGGGGAAAGAAAGACTATCCTGCCTTGAATCCTTTCTGAAAACAGGTGGGGCATAAACTATAAATGAACACATGTGCTAGTTCTATAAGGAGACAGAGAACAGCAAAAGAAAACACGAAGCCTTGCAACAGTGTCAAGTTTCCAAGGCATTGCCTGATTCCAGGCAGCCACCCTGTACAATATGTATTTCATTATGACCCGAGCAAAACCCACAGGTGTCCTGAGGCATGGCCCAATGACCATGCATGCAATAGCAGGCTGAACATTAAAAAAAAAAAAAAAAAAAGTTGGCCATCTCTCAGTTCACAATATAGTCCTGGAGTGGTGGCCCTGTAGCCATTGCCCATTTAGGACCTCCCATGGAACCACTGACTCCATCATTTCAGCTGGAGACCACTAATATAAGGAGGGGAGAAGGGCCCAGTGTATTGGGGTGACATAGATTGCTTCAGCTATCGGCTGCATGCGTTATTCCCATTTTCTAACCCTCTAGGCAGAAACGCCTGCTCACTCAGGTCCAAAGAGCAAGAACTTTTTTTTTTCTTAAAACTATGGAACGCTTCACGAATTTGCGTGTCATCCTTGCGCAGGGGCCATGCTAACCTTCTCTGTATCGTCCCAATTTTAGTACATGTGCTACTGAAGCAAGCAAAAGAGGAAGAAGAACTTACCACTCACATCCAAGGCATTGCTCTGTGAGCAGCTGTTCTGTTGATGTGGCTGCCTCATTCTCCCAGCTTAGAACCAACAAACCCTAGGGAAGATGGTGCCAACAAGCAGAGTTCAGAGAGGCTCTGGTAGCTTTGGGGCCAAAGAGCACCAGCCCTTAGCAATAAGGGTACCAAACATATCTTCAGTAGGAGGTGACCAAGCTCTTAAGATGCTCATTTAGGGTACTGGGAAGATGAGATGTGGGTCAAACAGGCCAGGTGAGCCACTGACACTGGCATCTTTCTCCTTCTCCTTCTCCTTCTCCTTTTCCACCTTCTCTTCTTCCTCTCCTCCACTCCATCTTTTTCATTGTCATCTTCTTGCTTCATATTCATCTATAATATTTTCCCTCCTCTCCCTTCCTTCTTTCCTAAAACTTCCCTCATTCTTTTATTTCTTCTCTTCCTCCACTTCTGCTTCCTCCTTCTCCTCCTTCTTTTGTGTTAACGGGGTTTGAATTTAGGGTCTTGTGCTTACTAGGCAGGCGCTCTATCACTTGAGCCACTCCCACCAGCCCATTCTTTTATTCCTCTTAAAACTGCTAATAGTAGGGGCTGGCTAACAAGTGTGAGGCCCTGAGTTCAAATCCTAGTACCATCTAAATAAAAAATAATAATAAATCTGCAGTAGCCCTCAAAGAAGTTACTAGTGCTACTAGGTTCTCTGAACCTGGAGGTGAGAATAGGCTGGTGGCTTGAGGTTATTTGAGAGATGTTGTTAAAATGGCCACTGAATGGGGAAGGGTTCTGCGATGTGGTTGTGTGAAGACACACTGACAGACACTATTGTAGCCTTCTCTTAGCCATGAGAAGAGTATTGAAGAGAAGATGGCATATAGCTATGATGTCATCAAACTGTTAAACCCATAACCTTCAGCTGGACTTGGTTTGCTCATTTGCTTTTGCCCTGCTGGGGATCAAACCCAGGCCCTCACACATACCAAGCACCACTCTGTCACTGAGCTACCCCTTACTCCTGGACTTATTGTTATGTGAGAAAAGTGAACTCCTATTCTTTGGTTGGGTGTGCTTTTACACTGAAGATATGGTTAGTACATTGATAAGAGAATCAGGATTGAAAAATAAACTGGGCTGGAGGAATGGCTCAAGTGGTAGATTGCCTGCCTAGCAAGCATGAGGCTCTAAGTTCAAACCCCAGTACTGAAAGAAAAAAAATTAACAATATCCATTTATTGTTAACAAATGGATAATAATCGGGTGCCAATAGCTCACACCTGTAATCCTAGCTACTCAAGAGGCAGAGATCAGGAGCACTGCAGTTCAAAACCAGCCGGACAAATTGTTCGCGAGACCGTCTGGAAAAAGCCCATCACAAAAAACGGGGTGGGGGTGCTGGTCGAGTGGTTCAAGGTGTAGGCCCTGAGTTCAAACCCCAGTACCACACACGCAAAAATAAATAAATAAACTGATAAGACTGAAACACTGGCCCCAAATGAAAAATGCAGAATGGGATAGAAATAAATGCAAAGTTTCTGCATTAGGGATGAAGATGAGCCACTGCTAGGATAAAATACAAATGAATATGTATTCAAAAACTCAGCATGTCAGGGATGTCATAGATAAGCTGGACACTGATGGGTCACACCTGTAATCCTAACTCTTTGGGAGACTGAGTTCGGGAGAGTCACAATTTGAGTCCAGCCTGGCAAATTGTGCACAAGATCTCATCTCCAAAAGCAACCGGAGCAAAATGGACTGGAGATGTGGCTTACCCACAAATTCCTGAGTTCAAACCCCAGCTCCACCAAAAAAAAAAAAAAAAAAAAAAAAAGATAAATTTAAAAGAAAAATTGTACACTGTGAAAAAGTCTACATAACAGACATGCTATGTATCTTTACACACAATGTTTAAGAATGACAATTAGTATTATCCTCATACCAAAAAATCCTTGCAAACCAAAAAGAAAGACAGCAAAAACATTCCAATGGAAAAATGGTGAGAAATAAGAAAAGGCAATTCTCAAAAGAAGAAACCCAAATATCCAATAAACAGATGAAACTTAACTTCACTGAATCCGAATGCAAATCAAATGTAACAAAATTTGCAGGGGTATATTCAGGGTTTTTTGAGGACTGAAATTTATAGAATTTGGAAGTTGAGTCCCCAAAACTGTGACTTCAAAATTAGGTATGAAAGCAAATATTTTTTTGGAATGAGAAAAGAAACCACAACAAATTTTAAAAAATTTTAAAGCTGAAAGGTGCCACAAATATCACGAAAGCCAGTAAAGATAAGATAATATTTATATCAATTCTCTATACAATATTTTTTCCTATATTTTCTGGCTCTTTCATTGTGTCTTTTTTTTTTTTTTCCAGTGGAACTGGGGTTTAAACTCAGGGCTTTGCATTTGCAAAGCAGGCACTTTACTGTTTGAGCCACACTGCCAGTCCATTTTGCTCTGGTTATTTTGGAGATGGGATCTCAGGAACTATTTGCCTGGGTGGCTTCAAACATGATTCTAGGGCTGGTGGAGTGGCTCAAGTGGTAAGAGTGCCTGCCTAGCAAGTGTGAGGACCTGGGTTCAAACCCCAAAACACAAACAAAACCAAAACTTGGATTCTGAAACATGATGCTAGGATTACAAGTATGAGCCACTGGTGCCTGGCTTCTTTCATTATATTTTCATTTGGCAAATATTTTCTATTGCCAATTTCTTATGGAGAGAATAGGAGTATAATATAATAACACTCCACCTGCTCTTTTTTGCAATGGGTATTTTCAAGGTAGGGTCTCGTGCACTATTTGCCTGGGCTGGCATCCAACCGTGATCTTCCTATCTCTGCCTCCTGCGTAGGTAGGACTACAGGCACCTGGCTTAATTTTACCAATTTTTTTTTTGGTGGTACTGGCATTTGAACTCAGGGCCTCACACTTACTACCACTTGGGCCACTCCACCAGTTTAAAATTATTTTTGAGTTGAGATTCGTGAAACACAGGACTCTACAGCTAGATTTAGCTTGTTCTTTGTAATACTACTGTGGGTTTGTATTTTATAAACTCAGGAATGCTGGTATTTCTATTTCACATCATTCTTATCAAAAGAACTGTTTTGATGAGGCACTGATGAAAACTGAATCCGCCACTTCTGTTGTCCACATCTGACGATCAGAAGAATCCTCATATGCTAGATTCTAGCTCTGTATATTTCAATCCTTGTTTCTTTTCCATTTTCCAAACAGTTCCAGGGCCAAGGCTTCAGGATACTATCACATCATAATACAGTCTTTAGCTCTGCAACTTTGTGTCGTGAAGCAGGGTGACTTGGGAAATAGACTAGAGTATTTCCAGAAGCCACTCCTTCCCTGGGGAGCAGTCATAAATTAAATACACAAGGAATTCGTAGCAGCTCTGCAAATCTATCTCACCAAACCCTAACTAAATGTAGTTCCAATTCAATTTCACCTTAGGTGGCTCCCCAGAATGCCTCAGTCACTTAGACAGTCCTCAACACAGTGAGAACAAGTGAGAAAAACTGGTGGCCTAAACAGAGTTCAAAGTCTTTTATTTTGTACATGCCATATCCAAACCTAATCATGTGAATATATTGCTAGGGTCTTTATTAGATGACCTAAATCTTTACCTTCTTTTTTTTTTTTTTTTTTGGCAGCATTGGAGTTTGAACTCACAGTCTGGCTTTGAACCTCGATCCTCCTGATCTCTGCCTCCTGGAGTAGCTAAGATTATAGATGTGAACAGCTTTACCTTTTTTGATTTTTGTGGTACTGGATTTCACACTTGCTAGGCAGATGCTCTACTACTAAAGCCAGGCCTCCACACCTTTTTGCTTTGATTATTTTAGAGGTAGGACGTTTTGTTTGTTTGTTTATTGCTCAGGCAGGCCTAGAGCGGATCCTCCTGTTTGTTTGGGTTTTTTGGCAGTACTGGGGCTTGAACTCAGGGCCTTCACCTTGAGCCACTCTACCAGTCCTATTTTTGTGAAGGGATTTTTGAGATAGGGTCTCCTGTAACCATTTGCTCAGGATGGCTTTGAACCATGATCCTCCTGATCTCTGCCTCCTGAGTAGCTAGGATTACAGGTGTGAGCCACCAGTGCCCGGCCTGGATCCCTCTGTTTAAATTTCCTGCTGCAGCTGGGAGGACAGCTGTTTCACCAGGCCCAGCTTCTTTTTTATCTGGAGTTGGTCTGGAACTGTAATCCTCCCAATCTCAGCCTCCCAAATACCTAGGATTATAGGCGTGAGCCACCACTGCCCTGCTAGCTTCATCTTTATGGTAAATGACCTCTGGGTGCAGCTGGACCTTATGTTGGGTTTCCATATTAATTTCAGTGTTTTGGGCAAAAATTTGTTTACAGTAAAAATTATTCATATGGCCCACAGGGGTCTAACACAATGAGTTTTTCCTCAAGTATGGATCAAATCACTTTATATTGTTGTTCATTTCCAGTTGAAGTATTAGAAGGGCTTAGGATCATGCTATATAAAAATTTCAGGCATGTGAATCCTAGAATCACACACAAGTGGCCATGTGAGAACCACACAGGAACCGAGATGAGCTGAGGGGACTGCAGAATCACATTTCCTGTGTCACCAGTGCAGGGTTCCTTCTCGTGAAACCATGGAGTGAAGGACAAGCAGAACCTGCACCATATACTGTCTCCCTCTCCCTCTCCTTCCTGCTCTCCCCTTTCTACATGGAATTAGAGCAAATTGTTGATTATGTGATGAGACCTTACCATATTATATGTAAACCACAGAATTTTCAAAATTCAGCAAAATTTTTGGAAAATTTTGCAGTATACGTCAAAGGTCTAAAAATGTACACACTCTAAAATTCAATACCTAGGATCTTATCCTAACAAAATCATTAGGATATATTAAAATATGTATCTATGCTGGGTGCCTGTAATCCTAGCTACTTGGAGGTCAAGATTGGGAGGATCCCAGTTTGAGAGAGGCCAGCCCAAACAGTTCAAGAGACCCCATCTGGGAAATAACCAGAGCAAAATGGACTGTGGCTCAATGGATGAGCCCTGTGTTCAAATCTCAGTCAATAAAAACCCTCAAAACCCCACAATAAGTCAGGCGCCCATGATTTACGCCTGTAACCCTCACTACTCAGGAGGCAGAGATCAGGAGGATGGCAGTTCAAAGCCAGCCCTGGCAAATAGTCCTCGAGGCCCTATCTCGAAAAAACTCTTCACATAAAAGGACTGGTGGAGTGGCTTAAGCTGTAGGCCCTGAGTTCAAGCCCCAGTACTGAAAAAAAAAAAAAAGCTCCATAGCAATAAACTTATTTGGTGGTAAATCATAACTGCACATACAGAAAAAAAAGAGTTCAGAAATAGACTCTGACATAATAAGAAACAATACTGACAGAGATGGCCTTGAAATTAAAGGAGATGATAAAGATTGTTCAACAAGTGTTGATAGGATAATCACTTAACTTGTATTTATAAAATAAATTCCAAGTAGACAGTGAAATCAAAGATATGAAATTAGTATTAAAATCACTTGGGCAGGTGGAGTGGCTCAAGTGATAAGAGGGCCTGCCTAGCAACATGAGGTCCTGAGTTCAAACCCCAATATATTTAAAATAAAAACCCACTACAGTGGAAAACAAGAGGGGATTTTTTAATTTTAAGTTTTCAAAAATTAAGAAGTATGCCAGTGTGTAGGAAAAGGCCTATGTAATCGAATACAATCCCCACAATCCACAAAACTTACATAGCTATGACTATATAAAACTTTGACATAAAAAATAGTATGAACAACGTCTGAGGAAAAAAATGACAAACCAGGAATGACATTTCTTTCGTTTTGTTTTTGGCGGTACTGGGGTTTGAACTCAGGAATGGCATTTCAAAATGAATGATGGACAAAAGCCTCATTTCTCAATATGTAAATGTAAAAGCAAACCAAGAAGAAAGACCAGGGGAAAATATGCTTATAATTACAGAGTTTCCAATAACACATTTAGAAAAATATTTTAAAACAATTTTTACTTAACTTTACTCAGGCATAAGTTACATTTTCAAAATTCAGCAATCTGGGGGCTGGCAGAGTGGCTCAAGCAGTAAGACTGCCTGCCTAGCATGCATAAGGCCCTGGGTTCAAACCCCAGTGCCACCAAAAATAAGTAAATAAAATAAAAATTCACCAATTATGAGTGTAAAGTTTGGTAAGTTTGGTAAATGTATATGGTTAGTAACCACCACCATGACCAGGATATAGAATGTTTTGATCATCCAAAAAGTTCCCTCTTGCCCTTTGTTAGTCAGTCCCCTGCACCCAGCCCTGACATCTGAGAACCACTGATGTTTGATTACTATGGCTTTTCTAGAATTTCCTATAGCTGAAATTATGTTGTATGTGTCTATTCTTTTCATTTCCATATGCTTTTCAGATTCACCCATGTTGTTTCAGATATGAGTAATTTCTTCCTTTGGGTTTTTTTTTTGGTGGTAGTGGGGTTTATACTCAGGGCTTCATGACTGCTAAGGCAAGCGCACTGCCACTTGACCCATGCTCCCAACCATTTTTGCTTTTTTTTGGTTATTTTTCAAGTAAGATCTGGCATTTTTGGCTCGAGGTCAGCCTCTGACTGCAGTCCTCCTACGTATGGCCTCCAGTGATGATATGACAGGTGTGTACTATCATCCCCATCTTATTGCTTGAGATAGGGTCTTTTTTTTAATTATTAATTTATTCATGTGTGCATGCACTGTTTGGGTAATTTCTCCCCCCATTCCCCTCCCCACCCCTTCCTCCTCCCCCCATTCTCCTCCCCTACCTCCTTCCCCCTCCCCCCCCCCCATGAGATAGGGTCTTGGTAACTTTTTTGCTGGGGCTGGACTTGATCCAATCCGTCTCTTGTAATCCTCCTGATCTCTAACTCCCAAGTAGCAGAGATTACAGCTATGGGCCACACACCTGGCTCAGTAATCTATTCCTTTTGATTGCTATGTAGTATTCCATTATTTGGCTATACCACAATGTGTTTATCCATTCACCAGTTGATGAGTATTTGTGTTGCTTCTAGTTTGGGGCTATTATGAATAAAGCTGCTAGGAATAAATTTATGTAGACATGTACTTTCATTTGTCTTGCGTGAATATCTAGTGGGTGGGATTTCTAAATCTTGATTTGCATCCCCACCCACTGTGTTACTCACCTTTCTGTACCTGTGACAAATATCTGAGAGAATCAATGTATGAAGAGAAAATGTTTATTTTGGTCCACAGTGTTGGATGTTTCAGTTCATGATTGATTGGCCCTTGTACCAAAGCAGCTTATTATGGCGATGTGAATGGCAAAGCAAAGCCACTCATCTCATGCCAGGAGGCAAAGAGAGGAGCAAGTGGGGTAGGACTGCACTATTCCCTGCATGCACCTGGCTCCAATGAACTGAAGACCTCATACAAGGCCCCACCTCTTACAGGTTCCACTGCATTCCCATAGCACTGAGCTGAAGAGAAAGTCTTTACCTCGTGGGCCTTTGGGTTACATTCAAGATCCCAGCAAGGACTCAGGTGGCTCATGCCTGTAATCCTAGCTACTCAGGAGGCAGAGATCAGTTCGAAGCTTCATAGTTCGAAGCCAGCTCAGGCAGATGGTTTGTAAGACCCTATATGGGGGAAAAAAAAATCACAAAAATGGCTGATGGAGGGGCTCAAGTGGTAGAGTGCCTGCCTAGCAAGTGTGAAGCCCTGAATTCAAACCCCAGTACTGCAAAAAATTTTAAAAAGATCCCAATTATAGCACCCACCAGCTGTTTATGAGAGTTCCATTTGTTACACATCCTTGCCAAAACATGGCATGGTCACTCTGCTTTGTTTTCTTTAGGGGATTATTTTTTTGAGACAGGGTCTCCAATATAGACCAGACTGGCCTTGAACTTGCAGCTCTCCTTCCTCAGTCTCCCATGACAGATGTGCACCACCATGTCATGCCCATCTGGTCAGTCTTTTTTAATTTTAGCCATTCTGACTGGTGCGTAGTGATAACTTGTGGTTCAGTTTGTATTTCCCTAATTAACAACCATGTTTAGCTTTTTGTTTTTGTAATTTGTATTTTTCTTGGTGAAATGAGTCAGTCATCTTTGAATGTCGGATGATTTTTGTTGGTAAGTTATACATTTTTTAGTCCATTATCTTAGCCCATATTCACAACAGAATACTACAGACTGGGTGATTTATTTATTTATAGTTGGAATGATGTATTTATTTTGCTTTTCTTTTTCAGACTGGGACATTTATGAAGAAAAGAAATGAAAGCCAGGAGCCAGATGTTTCATGCCATTTATAATCCTAGCTACTCAGGAGGCAGCCCAGGTGGATAGTTGTCAAGATCCTGTCTTGACAATATCCAACACAAAACAGGGCTGGAGTGGCTCAAGTGGTAGGGTGCCTGCCTAGCAAGCATGAGTCCTGAGTTCAAACTGTAGTATTGCCGGGGGGCGGGGGGACAAGAAATGAACGGCCACATCTGGTAAGGGTTTTCATGCGACATAATGATCACACAAAGTGAGAGAGCAAGAGAAAGCCCAGGGAGCCAAACTCGCTTTTGTAACAACTAACTTGGGACAACCAGTGATATTTGCCTTCATCCTATACACTCCTAAAGGCCCCACCTCCCAATGCACTCACATCCGTAATTAAATTTCTATGTGAATTTTGCAGGGGACAATCAACCACAGCAGACTTGTGAGCTTTTTTATTTTTATTTGTTTTTCGGTGGCATTGGGGTTTGACACAGGGCTTCACACTTGCTAGGCAAGTGTTCTACCACTTGAGCCTCTCTGCCAGCTCCCTTTTAAAGTTTTCTTTAAAACTTTATTTTATTGGGTGTACGATTTGGTTGTTGCTTGGGATCAGTTTGATTTTGGGGGACTTCGTTTTAAATTTTGTTAAGGCAGACCCACATTGGTGATTCGTTTAGGACTAATTTAGTCCTTTTACTAAGATGGTAACCTTCTCGGCAATGCTTCGTGTTCAGAAGTTTCTTTGTTTTGGCTGGGATGAGGACAAACTCCTTGCAGCCCCAAGTGACCTCCAGGGATTATTTGGCATACTCCTTCTTGGTGTTCTTCCCCAGATCAGAGAATTTCACCCCATGCATGCTCAGGACAGTATCCAGCTTAAGACTTGAAGTTATTCCATCTGCAGCACTCTCTCTCTCTCTCTCTCTCTCTCTCTCTCTCTCTCTATCTCTCTGATACTCTGCTCCACAAGTTAGAGACTTCAGCTTCTCTGAACTCTGATCTCTGTATCCTATATTCTGTGAAACTTCTGGGCTCTGGGTTCTCCGTTCCTATAGTAATACTTGGAAAGTATTTTGAGACAGTTAACTAGGACAATTATAAAATTTACCTTCTACTCAAGAGGCAGAAATTAGGAAGAGTAAGATTCAAGGCCAGCCTGGGCAAAAATGTTAGTGAGACCTCATCTCAAATAATAAGCCCAGCATGGTGGTTCCTCTCTGTGATCCCAGTTATTCAGGAGGCCTATGTAGGAGGATCACAGTCCAGGCTGGCCTGGGGCAAAAACTCTTGACTCTACCTGAAAAATAACTAAGGCAAAAAAGGAGTGGGTGTGTGGCTCAGTGGGATAGTGCCTGCCTACAAAGTATGAGGCCCTGAGTTCTAATTTTAGTACCGCCAAAAACAAACAGACAAACCAGTACCACCAGAAACAAAACAAAAAAAACTCACTTTGATTCTTTTCTCATCACAGGCCTGCACTGCCTGTTTACCTATGCTTTAAAATCTTTTTTTTTTTTTCCTGGCTTTTTAGTTGTTTACAATGGGAGGAGATTTCCTACAGCAGTTAATGCTTCATGAAAGGGGAAGTCTGTTTTTCCTATTTTCAATTTAAACTGTACTAAGGGAAGACTTTGGCCCAGCTTCTGCCTAGTGATCACCCATGAACCAATCAAGGTAGTAAAGACATATGAGTAAAATCACAATTTCTAAGGTTGGAGGTTGGAATGTGGGAGAATGATTCTCTAATAAAAAAAAAAATGAGGAGCTGTGTCAGAAGAAAGGGGAAGGGGATGGGATAAAAGCAAAGATGAGGCATCCACTGGAACCACAGTTCAAATGATGACTTCAAAGAGAAACCAGCTGATAGAGCTGTAAGAGTTCCATTGTCTAGAAAGCTGAGTTCCTTCCTTGGCCTGTGTTTTCCAGTGTCAAGGACACACTGGAGGATGTCCAGGATGGAGATTCATCATGTATAACAGTTACACTGAAAGAGATAGAATGCCATGAAAAGTAACTTTCCTCTCTCCCTTGGTTCTCCTCCTCTGCCCCTCAGTCCTGTTCCATGGAACAAGTTCTTCCCCTTCTCTTGAGTGAAATCTGAGCTTGGGCTGGCTAGTTTTCTGGTCCATGCCTCCAGACCTCCAGGCATTCTGACCCCACGAATTGTTTTATTTGGGTAAAATGCCCAATTTAGTGCAACAGTCAAACCTGAGATTCCATTTGTAGGAATGCTTCAGGGGGAAAAGAGCATGGGGTCTGAGTCTCTATTTTCCCACCAAGAAGATATCTTTGAACCACAATATTCCACCTCCTCCATCCTCAAGATGGCTAACGGTGTTCTTTTCTGACCTCTCCAGAGTGCGGGATAGGAGCAGGGAGGGGAGAGAGGGAGGTCCTCCTTGTGTGGTACTGTCCTGCTCTGACTTTGGGGTTCTCTTGGCTTTGAATATTCTGAGCTTCTTCCTGTGGGGAACTTGTTTTAACTATATCACTTCCAGTGAAGTGTTGTGAGGCCAGACACAGATAAGAAAGAAACTAGAAGACAGGTGTAGTGGCTTACACTTGTAATCCTCAGCTATGAGGGAGGGATAGGTAGGAAGATTGTGATCCAAGGCCGGCCAGTCCAAGGTCCAAATTCGAGACCCTTCCTGAAAAATAACTAAAGCTGAACAGGACTGAAGGCATAGCTCAAGTAGTAGAACACATGGCCGGCCTAGCAAGCGCAAGGGCCTAAATTCAAACCCCAGTATACCATGGGGGGAGAGAGAGAGAGAGAGAGAGAGAGAGAAAGAGAGAGAGAGAGGAGCTAGAAAAACTTTTACAGTTTTGTAGTTTTGTTTTACTCCCCGTTCCCTGGGAAGAGAGCAGGGCCACTCAGGAAAAACACCAGGGCCTGTCACAAGATAGAAAGAGAGAAACTGTGGTGAATATCTTCATTGAGATTTCTTTTCTTTTTTGGGGGGGGAACTCAGCGCCTACACTTTGAGCCACTCCACCAGCCCTTTTTTGTGAAGGTATTTTTTGAGACAGGGTCACAAACTATTTACCCAGACTGGCTTCAAACTGCAATCCTCCTGATCTCTGTCTCCTGAGTAGCTAGGATTATAGGCAGAAGTTACCAGCACCCAGATCATTGAGGTTTCTGAGGGAAGAAAAGGGTGAGGCAGGGCAAGCAGGTTTAGGATTGGCTAATTTGAATAATTTCAGTGAGTTCTGGGATTTAGAGGCATGGTGAGTCCTGGGGTATATGTCATCTCCTTTCTGGTCATCTCATACCTGGTCCTGGGGCAGTTAGGGTGGGTGTGCAGTGACCTGGAGTGTGAAAACCTAAAAAGAAAAGTGGTTGGGGTGGGAGTTCATAAATTGCCCAAGAAAAGAACTGACCAGCCTCCAGCCAGGGCCTTAAGTGAGTCAAAACAGCATTTAAAAATCTTATTTTATTCCAGTAGTCCCAACTACTTGAGAGGCAGAGACAGAAGGATCACTGTTGGAGGCTAGCCAGGGCAAAAGTTAGCTAGACCTTATCTCAAAAACAAGCTGGGTTTGCCAGCATACACCTGTAATTCCAGCTACTTGGGAAGCAGAGGTAGGAGGATTGATGTCCCAGATTGGCTGTGTTAGACACTATCTAAAAAACTAAAAGCAAAAGGACTATATGGGGTGTAGGGCGGGGGGAGGGCACCCTTGAATTTAATCCACAGTACTGGAGTAGGGAGAAACTGTATTACAGACATTTTATGGGTTCTTTGAACACGTCTCATCACAGAGGATGTCTCTCCTGCAGTTCCTTTGTTGTCACTAAGGTCTTGTCTTCTGCCTGTATCTGGCACACGTGCACATAAGCATTCTTCATTTGAAGGTACTGCCTTTCCCGCCTCTGTGTGCCATGGTCTGAGGTGGGTCAACTTGCCTCTGCAAGGAAGCCAAGCTAGGCCTGTCCTTGCTTCTCACATCTGACATTGAGTTCTACATGACATGAGCATCAGCCAAGAAGAATAGGGCGCTGAGAGAACGCCACAGAGGAATGAGGCTTCTAGAGGGTGGGAGAGCAGTATCAGAGCCAATGGAAAGACAAGGCTCTCCAGTGTAACAGAAAAAAGTGCTAGGCAGGTCCATTATTGGGGTGAACAAAGGGCACCATAAAATTCAGCAATCAAGATAAATACTTTTTAATGCAAGTGTGTGGGGCTTTTTGTTTTTTTCCTTTGATAATGGGGTTTGAACTCAGGCCTACACATTGAGCCACTTCACCAGCCCTTTATTTTTCCAGATAGCGTCTCATGGAACTATTTCCCCAGGCTGCCTTCCAACCACGATCCTGATCTCTGCTTCCTAAGTAGCTAGACGCCCCCGGTGCCTAGCTTAATGCAGTGTTTTAAACTACATTTCAGTGTTTGTATTGGGTGCACAATTTCCCTTTTGCCGAAGACTCCATATAGCTCAGGATATGCTGCTATGGAACAGAAGCTTCCAGGTCTCTTAGCCCTTTGGTTGAAGCTTGAAGTCAGATCAAACCAAGGCATTAGGTGAGGCATGCAATGAACAGACGGAGGAGGGGAGACGACACGGAAAAGTCCAAGATGCTGCAGGGAAAAAAGCTAGAGGAGTATGTGGGAACGATGATCCTGTAGGGCCTCTGTAGAACCATCAGTAGGGAGACGTGCTTAGGTTGGATTCTTCTGCAGTAAAGAGGGATGAATTGAAGAAGTCAGGTCAGGATACAGGTACGTATTTTATGAGGCTGGCGCATTTTCTAAGTAAGGGATGACAGAATTCCATCTCGACAGGTGTAGACGGGTTCCCAAAGTTCATGTCCGGACCTCAGTGCCCACTGTAGCACGGAGGATGGGGGCTGCATCACCGCAGGGTTCCATTCCAGGGGTGGGTGCACCACGGCGCGTGAAGGACCCGCCCGAATTCCGCCCACGGCTGGGGCAAGCAAGGCGGGGCGGGTCCCTCCGGTGCGCTCACCCGCCTGCCGCCCAATCGCCGCGGGCTCGCGGAGCCCCAGGGGGCTGGGGCCGCCGCCGGAACGTGCCGCGGCTGCGCCGACGCGCGATCGCGGGGCTGGGCGGCGGGCGCGCTCAGTCTGGCGGCGGCGGCCGTGCGCGGACAGACGTGCCGGGAGCGCCGCACCTCCCGCAGCCCAGCCGCGCCGCGCCGCCCGGGCTGTGCCCGCCCGCCTGCCTGCCCGCCATGGTGTCATGGATCATCTCCAGGCTGGTGGTGTAAGTGGCCTTCTTTCCCGCGTCCCTCCGTCCCCTCCTTCCCCGCCCCTGGCCCCCGGTCCCCGGGCTGTGAGCCCCTGCAGCGCCCGGCCCCAGTGGCTCGGGCTATTAATATCCCGCGATCGCTAAATTTAGCAGGTACAGTAGCTGCTGAGGACGCCTGCGAGCCGGCGGGCGGGTGGCCGGCCGGGCGGCGCGGGACGCGCGCTGCTGCCGCCTCGGGGGTCGCCACGCGCGCAGGCGGAGGCCGGGCCGGAGTACCGGGTACCCGCGGGCGGAGCTGGGGCGCAACGGGGCACCGCTGGGGACTGCGTCTTGCTTGTCCCGTGCCGCTTTGTTCCCCTGGTGGAGTGGATTTGCAGAGGCCGGGAATGGGTGCGCCGCGGGGACATGCATGTCTCTCCTTTGGGAGAATGCTGGGGTGGTCCGTCGCCGCCCCCGGCTTGCCACGCTATTGTCAGGTGAAAATGACAGACCGATCCAGACAGGCGAGCTGCCTGGAGGGGTCATCGCGGAGATCAGTGTAGAGATGGAGGCGGAGCTCCCTGAGGTTGAAAAAATACTCCTTTTTAGGTTTCTTAAATCGACAGCGGCACAGGCCGGTGGGACTTTGGAGGACGCGTATGAATCATGGAATAGATGCCTTCCTTCCCAACGTCTGATGCCTTTTGCAGGGATTTGAGAGACAGAGGCAGGCATCTTGAGGAATGCACGGGAAATTTCCAAGTGACAGCTCCCAGGGCGGTGGCGATGACACCTCCCAGGCCATGCAGGAGAGCAGAGTCATCTGGGGTGAGGCCTGTGAAGACCTTGGGGATGGGCGTGGGGGACGTTTTTTGACTTCCAAGCTCCTCTCCGACCTCACTTGGGGAGGATGGATTTGCCACCTGCCCAGGGGAGCTAGGACTAAAATGAGTCTGGGGAGGCTGACGTGAGGAACACGTGCCTTGGCCTTTTCTTTGTCTGAGAAAGAGGGGCTCTGGATTCCCCTTGATTGTGCAGCATCACTCCCCGTGTTTGGCACATCTCTCATCTTTCCTTCTGATTTTCAAAGAAGCAGCGAGGGCCAACCTTCTGAAGTCCTCGGCATTGTCTCTCAGCCACCCTTCTGGGCTTTCCTCCCGAAGTCATCATCTGCGCCTCTCAGTCCCCAGTCGTGCCATCATCAAGGTCTCTCCACAGCTGTTGCCAACTGCTGGGGGTCTGCGCTGTACCTTGGGGTGGCATGTTAAATATTTAGGAGACTTCTGCAGGGAGAGCTGGCATGAATGACACAGGGAAGTGGCTGGCACGCCTTGCCACGCCTCATGCCTGACTGAAGCCTGGCTTGCCTTTCGGGTGGTATTTTCTCTCCTGTAATCTCTGAATTTGCCAGAAGCTTCTGAAGGACCCTCAGGGTAGGGCAGGAGAGCTTAGTTGGTCTGGGTGGCGGGTTCTTTCTATAGGTTCTACTGGGTTGGGAGTGAGGATGTCAATTGACCATCTTTAGTTTTATCAGGCCCTCCCCCTTTCTGTAAAAGGCAGCTGAAGGGGGTGTAAAGGAGATAGAGGAGAGACATGAGACATATGTTTGGGGTCTCAGCAACTTTCTAAAACACCACGTCTTGCACAACTGGGACTTCAAAGAACTTACGTGACCATGAGAATTGCCCCTCAGGACTAGAGGAGTGTCTCAAGCCCAAGAGCACCTGCCTAGCAAGGGCAAGGCCCTGAGTTCAAAACCCAGTACTGCCAAAAAAAAAAAAAGAGAGAGAGAGAACTGACCCTCAGGTCAGCTCAGTCCTCCTGAGCCCAGGGTAGAGTTGATGACATTTGGGGGCTTTGGAGCCACTGTCAACTCCAAAAGGTCCCTAATAATAATAATATAATTCACTATATAAACTTTATAAACCCAACATGAATTATTAACACCGCTTTAGTAAGCAACATCTGTGTCATATAAACAAGGCCTGTTCATTATAGGATAATTAGAAAATAGAGAAAAATCAACTGGAAATCATCCACTTTATTGCCACACAGAGACAATTTGTAATTTTGGGGGTATATTCTTTTTTAAGAAGTTTTCATATAGACATATGTATGCACATATATTTATATTTACAATTCAAGGAATTTTTTTTTTTTTTTGCAGTACTGGGGTTTGAATGGGGTTTAACTCAGGGCCTATACCTTGAGCCACTTCACTAATCTTTTTTTTTGTGAAGGGTTTTTTTCCAAGAGGGTCTCATGAACTATTTGACTGGGCTGGCTTGGAACTGTGATCCTCCTGATCTCTGCCTACTGAGTAGCTAGGATTACAGGCGTGAGCCACCAGCACTCTGCTCAAGGTTTTATTGATTCAGCCCAATTTTCACAAACCTAGAGGAACAAATTATGAAGGTGGAGGAATATTGTGTTTGGAATCAGAAAACTCATAGTTGAAATCCCAGTTCTGCCTCTTGTCAGCAGATTCTAGTCCACAGCCCAGATCATTAAGGATCTTTGTTCATAAGCTAGTTAACTTCCTGTTGCTGTTGCAAAGATTTCAATGACATGTGATATATGAATTACCAAGCACCATGGAGAGCACTGAATCAACGTGATTCCCTCCTTCTGTGCTCCCTGGGTTTTCTGCAAGACAGTATAAGAGCTAGGGAAAGGGGCTCTCAGACTTAACCCACTCCTGCAGTTTTCCAGCTGAGTTCTCTGAGGACCACCCAGCCTGCGTGGGCTCTGGGTTCCCCAGTCCTGAGCTGCTCCCTTGGTTTGTTTTATATATTGGGATTGTAGATAAAATACAATTTGGAAAATAAATAAGTTTTACTGCTAATAAAAACCACTGCTGTAGTCCTCCCCCACATCTTTAACTGCAGAAAGAATGTGTCTTACTCAAGGACACAGATAAACTGGTGAAGGAAACAGGTTCTGAACTTCTGGTCCAATGTTCTTTCCATCTTTAAGCGTCTCTGACAATTGTAGTGAATCCATTTCTTTCAGGTTCCCAAGCCCTATGATATGAGAGCACCCTATGATTTTGTCCATAAGTCTGGTTTCCTGTAAGTAGTCTTTAGGGTGTTTGTAAGCCTGTGTAGCATCAAAGAACATTAAAGAAAGACCCATCACTGTGTTTTGAGGATGGAGAGGGAGTGTCTTCCTGTCTTTGTGGTCCCAGGCATCCAGAGGCATTTAAAACAAGATAATGGGATCCAGGGACAGCCAGCCTGTGCTTACGGATGTCTGTGCTGCCATTGGCTAGTGAGTGTTTTAGGAGTAGTGACTGTGGGTTGTCTCCCTCTCCAGCTCCTTACCCCTCTTCCAAGGCACTTCTGTTGAAGTACCTGGTCCACTCAGTAAAGGTTGGTTTTGTTGAAGGAAATCCAAGGCTCTGGGAAGCCAGCCAGTGCTGGTCCCTGGCATCACGTCAGGCTCATGCCCACTGGGCAAAGCATGTCAAGTGAGCATCAGTGACTTCTCTCTTGCCAGTCTTCTTCCTCCCAACTCCCTTGGCTCAGCCTGGGAGAGGAATTAGGAAAGAAAGAGTGCAGGAGTAAGAGGGACCTTGTTAGACAGAACCCTCTTGGCTCTGCAAGAGCTTGCTTGTCTCTTTGTAAGTGTTGTTTTCCCCTCTTTACAGTCAGCTCAAGGCCTAAGCACAAATGAATTTCACGCTAGGGAGAATATGCTCATGGGTGCCCTGGTGGAGGGAGAACACAGAGGTTGCTCTGTGACTTCTTGGGAGAATGTGCCATTTTGAAGCATTTATTTCAAGGATCAAGTGTTAACCCATTGTCTCTGGACAGAATTTTGGCCAAGGTCCAGAGTGTTTGATGAATGGATCCAGCACTTCCCACCCGTTCCATAGTCAGTGGTCTGAATTCATTGAAAATTTCTGAGTAATTGATGGCTGTACAGAAAAAAAAAAATTTCCACACTGCACATCTTTGAAGATCACTTTTTTTTTTCCCCAGTGCTGGGGATTGAACCCAGGTCCTTGCACACACTGGGTAAATGCTCTACCCCTGTGCTCTAGCCCCATTTACAAATCTTTTAAAAATGTTAGTTTGAAGAAAGTACAGTTTTAGTTTAATGGCTGAAGAGCTGGCTAAATCCCAGAAGTGGGATTTGGCGCATGGCGTCTGTTCATTCTGGGTCAGGGATGTAAAAGTGGAGACTGGAAGGAATGTGGATTGTCCTCAAGATGTTCCCTACTGTTGCAAAACAAATGGAAAAAGAAAGAGACCATAAATCCTTAAACATAAGCTTGCCTTTCTTTGGGGCCTGCTTTTAAAAAGTGGAATGCAGGAAGATGACCCAGTTAATAGAGGGTTCAGGTTAGTTGAGGATTTATTTCCTGGCACTGGCTTGTGGTACATTGTAGTTGCTGGGTAAATGTTTCAATCAAATTGTGAGACGAAAGATGTTGGGTTAGAAGTGAGCATGCGTGGATTCCAATCCTGGCAGTATTATCAGAGTCCTAAGGGCAGCTCACACCCACCCAACTACCCTGGGGCCCTAACTTCCTATCTGAGAGACCAGGTGTTGGTCAGGTCACCTGGGAGGTCCTAATAGCATCAAGAGTCCACTCTTGGACTCTTCCTCAAGACCACTTCCTTCCCCACCTAGCCTCAGTGCACCCCATTTATTTGTAAGCAGGAGAAGTACCCTCAAGGAAGTGAAAAATACCAGCTTAGATTTTTGCTGCTGCTCAACTGCCCTGTGTCTTTACTTACTAATCCGGCCTGCCTGCTGGGAAGTAGCTTTTGTGAGCTTCTCCCCACTGTGTCTTATTTGGGGTTAGCTGACAAGTGAGGGTCTCACCTGGTTATTACTGGGTCAGTCCCTCCTTCCTTCTGAAAAGAATCTTCTTCTTTGGAGGATGTATTATTTGGGGGTGAAAGAGCCCTGGGGAGCTAGAGGAAGGGGGAGATAAGCCTTCTTTAACCATCTTGTGAGGCTGCCATTTTGATGTATGTGTGTGTGTGTGTGTGTGTGTGTGTGTCCAGGAGAACTATAGAGCTGGGGAAGGGGAGGGCTTGGCAGTGCAAGCACATGGCACTTTTGGATTTTACTGCCAAGAATTAGCCTCACACATGCCCCACTAGTTACCAAGCTAAAGGGGTTTGCATTTGAGTCTGAAAATGTCTTTCTCTTAATTCTGAGCCTTAAGAGGCCCTGAGGGATTGGAAGATAGGTAGTTATATACATATTATTTGTTCTGAACTTTCACATCTCATCTGTATTCATACAGGAGTATGTTTTCTTTTTTAGTCACACCCAGGGTCTTTCCTGGGAATATGGAGAAAGGGAACTAGAAAGGGCCAAATATTTGGCACACAGTTGGGATGTTGGTGGAAAAATACTTTTTTACTTTATTTCTTATTTTTGTAGTGCTGGGGATTAACTCCCACCTCCTGGTGGCTTGAGACAACAAAGGTTTGTTTCTGACTTGATGGCTGTCTGTTCATGGTAGTTGGCGGGGCCACTCGGCTCACCATAAGCTCTCAAAGTCCCAGGCTAATGCTGTCTCCTGTCTCGTAGGGTGGTATCATTGTCACAGAAGACATGAGGGTTGACTACAGTAGGAGAGAGAAACGGAGTCATACACTGGCTCTTAAGTACCTCCATCTGGAAGTGATAAGAGGTCACATTTTATTAGCTAAGGCTGAATTCAAGTAGTAGAGAATTACATTCCTCCCTCAACACCTATGAACAGCCCTAATAACTACCATATATGTTGAATAAATGACTCATAATCAGCTTTTTAAAAACTCTAAAAATGTCCTTGGTATAAATGGAATTGACTTTCCTAGCTGGGAGAATCCTAACACATTCTTTCACCCTTTTACATTAGCAATATCTCTCTTGCCAGGTGCCTGTGGCTCATGCCTATAATCCTAGCTACTCAGGGGGCAGAGAGCACAAGGATTGTGGTTCAAAGCCAGCCCTGGGCAAATAGTTCGTGAGACCCTGTCTCGAAAAAACCCATTATAAAAATGGGCTGGTGGAGTGGCTTGAGGTATAGGCCTTGAGTTCAAGTCCCAATAAGAAATAGCTCTCTTACTTTCTTTTTATTTCCTTTTCTTTGTTCTGCTTATCAGTCAAAAAGGGAAGTCTTAAGTTTGAGGAGAAATTAGGGACTATAGAACCATGCCATTCCACGGCTAGCGCACTGGGCGGTGCCCTGTGATTTCCATATGTTCCTTCCCCATATGTGTCTCCAGCTATTCTCTTCCATGAAGCCTTCCTTGCATCCACTAACTGAGGAACGTTTTCTGTTTTTCTGGGTCCTCAGAGTGGTATTGTTATTTTGTACCTCGTGATACTGCGGTTTGTGCATTTACTGCCCCTTAAAGACCATGTCTGGCCAAACACCGGTGGTGCATGCCTGTAATCCTAGCTAATTAGGAAGCAGAGATCAGGAGGATCACAGTTCAAAGCCAGCCCTGGGCAAATAGTTCAAGAGACCTTATCTTGAAAAAACGCATCACAAAAAAAAAAAAAACAGGGCTGGCAGAGTGGCTCAAGGAAGAAGAGCGTCTCCCTAGCAAGCGTGAGGCCCTGAGTTCAAACTCCAGTTTGAAATAAAATAAGACCTTGTCTTTTTCTTCATCTCCCTCATAGCTCTTCATGTGCAGTAGGTGCCTAATAAGTGCATGTTGGATCATGAAGAGTTAGGACCTCTCTATTCAAAGAGCCATGGGCATCCCTGGAGTAGTTGAGAATGCAGATTTCTAGGCCCCACCCAAACCTAATGAATCTGCATTTTAACAAGATCCCCAGAAAGCTTGAGAAGTCAGAAGATGGGGTACATTGTCTCCTCTATGAAGAGAAATTGACTTGCCTTCAGTTCCCCTTATTGACCGGAGAGCTGGGATTTAATTCCAAATTATCAGTTCATTCTAGATGCTGGTCCATCCTTTCTGGTTCTGACAGATTCAAACCCTTTTTGAGTCCCGAATGGCACAATTGGATTCCACCAACCTAGTGCTCAGCCAAGAACCTTTCGCAGATGTGCTGCCTAACTGTGATCAGGCAAAATCTTGATTTGTCACCACTGCGGTTTAAGACTGGCAAGGCAATGTCTGACATACAGAGTGTCAGGCTGAGGGGGGAATAGACACAACCTGCCTGGAGAAAGACCCTGGTGAGACATGGCCAGCTGATACTGGAGGGTCACAGTGGATTTCCAAGAACATGAAAGGACTTTTTCTCATGAGCACATGAGGCTCAGAACCACCAGTCCACCGGTGTCTTTCCTGAGGAGGTTGTAAGATCCCCTGGGATCTTTGAACACTTCTGGCCAGGCCTCGTGCTGTGCAATCCTCTTAGGAAGTCCTCATAGCTCTCCCTTCAAAAGAATCCCCCCTCCAAACATGACTCCCACCTCCATTCCCACCATTAGTGATGCAGCTGAAGGGGCTTTCACCAGAACCCATGCCATACTGTTTGGACTTTCAGCCTCCAAAACTGTAAGCCAAATAAGCCTCTTTTTTTTTTTTTTTTTATAAAGTTCGCTTACCATAGGCAATTCATTTTGGTAATAGAAAACGGACTAATACAAAATGTAAGAGAAGTTATTTCTTTTCCCTATTGTTTAAAAACTTCCTCTCCATTCGCTTTGATCATATGAAGAGCCAAATTCAAACTGCTTGTCATTCTCAACAGCGCTCAACATGGCGTGGTTCTTGCCACACTCTGGCCCGGCTGTCGATTGCTCTTCCTCTTCTTACTCAGCTTTAGCCTCTTCACTCTTCTTGGCAACAAGCTTGTTCCACCCAATGGCCTTTACATTTGCTGTTCTCTTGGCTACAGCACTCCCTAAGATTGTCCCTCCATTCTTTCCACTTAGGTCTCTGCTCACATGTCCCCTCTTCAGGAGAGGCCTTTTCTTTTCTATTTTTTTGGTGATACTGGGGTTTGAACTCAGGGCCTCATGCACACTAGGCAGGTGCTCTACCACTCTGCCACTTGCCAGCACCAAGAGGCCTTTTCTGATCACCTTCGCCAAAGCCCAGTTTCTAAGCATTCCCTGACTGCTTTTAATTTATTTATTTGTCCATGGTCTTCATCTCCACTAGCATTTGACCTCCATGACTTTTGAGTTCAATTTATTTGTTAGTTTGATTATTTATTTTGAGAGAGGGTCTCACTATGTATGTAGCCCAGGTTGGCCTCAAACTTGCACTCCGTCTGCCTCAGCCTCCCCAGTGCTGGGATTGCATGCATGTGCCACCACACCCAGTGATCACCATGACTTTTGACACTTGTTTTGTTCACAGCTGTTCCCCTAGTGCCTAGAGCAGTTCTAACACATAGTAGGTGTTTTCAAATATTTATTGAACAAATGATGACTCACTATTCCCTTTGGGGTAAGAAGATTGTTTTTTCAAACCCCAGTTTTGAAGAAACAATTTGTGATGTTGTTTTCTTATTTTGTAGTACTAGGGTTTGAACACAGGGCCGGCACCTTGGGCCACTCCACCAACCCATTTTGGTGAAGGGCTTTTTTGAGATAAGGTTTCTCGAACTATTTGCCCAGGGCTGGCTTCAAACCAAGATCTTCCTGATCTTTGCCTCCTGAGTAGTTTAGGATTACAGGCATGAGCCACTGGTGCCTGGCTAAGCCTCTGTTTTCTCATCTGTAAAATGAAAGATTTGATTTTTGTACCTGGAAATGTGGAAAACTAAATAACCTTAAAAAAATCCTCCATTTATTAAAACTGAATTTTCAAAATTTCAAAGAATATAATAGCAGTCTCTTAAAAACATAACTGAGCTTTTTCAGTAGTAAAGAAAATTTTCTAGGAGACAAAACAGAGGGAATCATTTTGCAGGGATGCAGGCTGGGACTGTAGCAGCTACGTACAGACTACCTGGAAATTTTTTACCCCTGGGGGCTCTGGCAGAAACTATTTCCAATTTCTCCAAGAGATTTCCATATACACCATACAAAATTAGTTCCCAAACCATGAATTCACACTTCAAAATTAAAAAACACATGAGGAAACAACTCCTATATAGGAATTAGCAGACATCATAAGCAGCAGGATTAGCTCTTCAATAATAAATAAACAGACATCATATGTATTGTGTCAGTAGGCTTTCCATCACTGTGACAAAATACTTGAGATAGTCAACTTAAAAACAGGAAGGGTTTATTTTGGTTCACAGTTTGGGAGGTTTTCGAGCACAGTTGGGTGGCCTGTTGCTTTTTGGTCTGTGGAAAGGCAATCTATCATGATGGAAGTGTGAGGCAGAGGAGGCCTGCTTGTCTCTTGGTGGTCTGGGAACAGACAGGAAGGGGTCAGGGTCTCAGCTCCTCAAAGGTATGGCCTTGATTACATAACTTCCTCCCACTAGGCCCCAAATGCTAAAGGTTCTACCACCTTACCGTAACCTTTGTAAGCACTGCAGCCTGGGGACCAAGCTTCAATATATGGTCCTTTTGAGGACATTTAGGGTACCCACTGTAGCAAGTGGTTAGGACTTCATCCTTTCTCAGCACTAATCGAGCAATTTATTAATTACCTGGTTGTTTTATTCATTGATTTACTGAATAAATGGTTTACTGACCACTTGCTTTGTGCCTGAGTACCAGAGATATGAAGATGAATGAGTGACGGTTCCATCTTTGAGAAGTCTGTGAGATCACATAGTCAGTCAGTGGCAAACTGGGACTTGAAATCAAGTGTCCCTTCTGTCTGACCAGTGCTCTTTCCATTGGGCAGAAGTTTTGTGGGTGTTGGTGAATGATTTTCTTGGATTTGGTTGGAAATTGTTTGGGAGGAACCCTTTCAGCTGAGGACGTGGTATGCCTGACATAGGAAGGGATTCAACCACTGCAGGATCACTCTCCCTGGGGGCCACCAAGGAAAGAAGAGAAGCGAATGGAAGAAGTGCTAAGAGGAACAAAGTGGTGCAAGACACGAGTGAGCCTGAGCAGCCTCATGCATTGTGTTAGTCTTCTGCTGCTGCGACAGCCATCAACTAATGGCTTGAAACTACAGATGCATTCTTTACAGTTCTGGAAGCCAAGAGTCTGAAATGAATCTTATGGGGCTGGCACTGAGGTGTTGGCAGGGCTGCTTCCTTCTTGAGTTCCTTGCTTCTTCCAGCTTTGGTGGTGGCTGTGGTTGTTCCTTGACTTGCAGCTCCATCGGTTTGGTCTCTCCTTCCATCGTCACATTGGCTTCTCTTCTGCCCTCATGTCTACCTCTCCTTTCCTCTGACAAGGACGCCCATGGCCCACTGAAATAATCCAGAATTATTAGTCTTCCCATCTCAAAACCCTTAGTCATGTTTGCTAAGTCCTTTTTGAGTTGGGAGGTAATATTCACAGGTTCCCAGAATTAGGACATGGCTGTCTTGGGAGGCCACTACTCAGCCTTCCAGGTCCATGCTCTTGACCTTGCTGTGGCCAAGCCAAGGAAGTTTAAGTGAGAGTGTCTTACATAAAGAACACTTTGGGGTTCTAGCCTTATTCTGTCTCTATTTCTAGGCTTTCTTCCTCCTCCTCCTCTTCTTTTCTTCTTCTTCCTTTCTTTCTATGGAGTTTGAGCTCGAGGCCTTGTGCTTACAAGGCAGGTGTTCTACCACCCGAGCCACACCCCAGCCTTTTTTTTTTTTATTTAGTTTTATTTTTCAGATAGGGTCTTGTGTTTTTGTTTTTTTTGTCTTTGTTAGGGCTGGCCTCTGACCACAATCCTCCTGCCTATGCTTCCCATGTGACTGGGATTACAGATATGATCACTCAGCTGGCTTGTTTGTTGAGATGAGGGTCTTACTAACTTTTTAACCCATGCTGGCCTGGAGCTACAATCCTCCTGATCTCCACCTCCAGAGTAGCTGGGATTATAGTCATGAGTCACTGCACCTGGCTCGTGACTTTTTTTTTTTTTTTTTTAGTAAGGGATGTAATGAAGTTTATTATAGATTAAGGAGAAGAGTTACAAAAGTCCATGGTGGGGCTGGGAAGCAGAGAGCTAGGTTCTTCTTTACTTATTAAAAATTAATATTCAAGTCAATAGAAAAGATGACCAGTGAATAAACAATGACTAGTAATGCAATAAAGTCATTTACTTACCATCCAGTTTAAGAAATAGACATTGCTTTCCTTGTATGAATATACCACAATTTACTTGTCCACTGAACTTTTGACCATTAGGTGTTTTTTTTCCTCCTTTGCTCTTGGAAAGGATGCTGCAGTGAATACTTTTATACATATTTCGTGGGTACTTGTGCACAAGTTTCTTTGTGATTGAAATGGCTGCATCGTCTCCTGACCAAATAACATAAGTTAAGCTTTCAGAGATGAGCAGGCTCTTTATTCTCTTCCACTGACCAATCTCTCTGAACCGTGACCATCTGTTGCAATTACCATAGCTTTACAAAAATTCTTTTTCTTTTTCTTTTTTGGTGGTACTAGGGTTTGAACTCAGGGCCCCACATTTACAAGGCAGGTTCTCTTACCCCTTGAGCCATTCTGCCAGCCCTTTCTTGTGACAGATGTTTTTGAGATAGGTCTTGAGAACTATTTGCCTGGGTTGGCTTTGAACTCCTAATCTCTGCCTCCTGAGTAGCCAGAATTATAGGCATGAGCCTGACATGAAAATTCTTGACATCTGGCCTGACCAGTGCCCACCCATTTTTTCTTCTGAAATTGCTTCCCCAAATGGCCTTCCTTCATCCGTGGACACGATTTCACTTGCACCTTCACCTGAGCTGGGTCTTCAACACCACTTGGTATTTTACACTTTAGTATTTTCACCAGTCCAGTGAGGACAGAATGGAATTTCATTATGGTTTGAATTTGCATTTTCCTGAATACTAATGAGATTGAACACCTTTCCATTTGTTTGTTTGTTTGATCATTTTTGTGGTTCTGGGGTTTGAACTCAGGGCCTATACCTTGAGCTACTTCACCAGCCCTTTTTTTGTGAAGGGTTTTTTTGAGATAGGGTCTCATGAACCATTTGCCCGGGCTGGCTTCCAACCACGAACCTCTCGATCTCTGCCTCCTGAGTGGCTAGGATTACAGGCATAAGCACTAGGCTCCATGTGTTTATATTGGCCTTTCATGTTCTTTCATGAAGTGCCTATTTAAGTCTTGGCCAATTTTTCTCTTATCTTACTGATTTGGAGAAGTTCTTTAAATATTGTGGATGCTACTCTGCTGTGATGTTACAGATGTCTCATCCTGTTCTGGCGGTGTAGCTCAGGTGGTAGAGCATGCTTCCTAGCATGAGGCCCTGAGTTCAAACCCCAGTACCGCCAAAAGCAAACAAACAAAACCAAACAAAAACGTCTCCTCTCCATCTGTGATTTCCTTTTTTGGTATGTTTGGTGCACAGATGTTCTTAGTGTTACTGCAATAGATTTATCATTTTTTTTTCACTTAAAGTTTGTGTTATTTGTGTCTTATAAAACCTTGCATCACTGAAATCGTGAAGATATTGTGTTGGTTCTGGCAGTTTTACAGTTTTCCTATTTGCATTTAATTTGTTAATCCTTCCTGAGTTGGTTTGCATATATGATGTGGAGCACCAGTCTAATTTTTTTCTTTTTTTCCCTACATGAAAAACCAACCTTTGCATCATTTATTGGAGAGTTCATCTTTTTTTCTGCAGATCTGCTGGGCTCAGCCTGTCAGTGAATCGAGTTTTCATGCCAGATGCTGGTGGCTCATGCCTGTAATCCTAGCTATTCAGGAGGCAGAGATCAGGAGGATTGTGACTCAAGGCCAGCCTGGGCAAATAGTTCATGAGACCCTATCAAAAGAACCTTTTACACAAAAGGACTGGTGGAGTGGCTCAAGTGGTAGAGCGCCTGCCTAGCAAGTGTGAGGCTCTGAGTTCAAACCCTAGTACCGCCTCACAATAAATAAATAAATAGAGTCTTCATGATGTGTGGGTCTGCTTTAGCATTTGCCTTTTCCATGAACAAATTTAGAATTATCTTAAAAGTACATGTTTCAGTGCAGATACATGCACACACTCAAAAATCTCTTGACATTTTAATTAGAATAACATTGATGCATGGAACAAAAGAAAATTGATATTCCTAACATATTGAACGCTCCAGCCCATAAACATGGTATCTACCTCTATTTGGGTCTTCTTTAATGACTGATAACATTTTCAGAACTTTTGCTAAAAAACAAAATGTCACACACGTCGTTTGTTAGATTTATTCTCTGGCATTTAATATTTGTTGATGCCAGTGTATTTAGTATATTAATAAAGTTTTCATCTTTCTTAGAAGAATACAGCCGTGGTGAATTTTGGATTCCTTTGGGTTTCAGCTGGTCATGTGGTCTGAGGGCAGAGCAGTGTTGTGACTCTCCAGTCTGCACCCTTTCCCTTTCCCTCCCCTCACCGCCCTCATTAGCATCTTTGAGGCCTGGAGGCACTCTGACTTTGCTCCTGATGGGAAAGGAATGCGTCTACATTTCCCATATTGTGCTTTCAGAAGCGTCCCACTTTAAAGTGATGGTTTGCTAAGAGTTTTTATAATGAATGATACTGTATTTTATCTAAAGCTTCTACTGAAGTAGTTGTTAGTCTGTTAATTGGAAAATTGTATTAGTTAATCTTATCACTAAATCCACCTCACTTCCTGGATAAACTGCAGTAGTTTGTGTAAGACTGGATTTCTTTTTTGAATGGACCCATCAGGGCCAAGTGCTTGTTCTATGGAAAAATTTAAACTGTTGACTCAGTTTCCTTAAAGGTTGTGGATTTCCCCTCTTCTTAGGTCATTATTATTTTAGGACTTAAATCATTTCAGTAATTTTTCGGATTTATTTATTTATTTATTTGCAGTGCTAGGGATCAAACCCAGGGTCTTAGGCTGCTAGGAAGGCACTCTACCACTGAGCTGCATCTTCTGTCCTTGATTTTTTTTTCTGGTGATACTGGGGTTTGAACTCAGGACTGTGTACTGGCTGGACAGGCACTCTAGCGCTTGAGCTGTGCCCCCAGCCTTTTTGATGTAGGCATTTTTCGAATAGGGTCTCGAATTTATGTCTGGACGGGTCAGAACCATGATCTTTCTTCTTATGCTTCCTGTGTAGCTGGGATAACGGTTGGGTGCCACCATGCCTATCTTTTTTATGATTGAGATGAGTCTTGTAACTCCTTGCCTCTCCCAACACTGGCTGCCCACAAACTGTGATCCTCCTGATCTCTGCCTCCAGAATAGCTGGGATTATAAGCATGAGCCACTGTACCTGGCCTTTTTTTTTGAGACAGTGTCTTACTATGTTGCTCAGGCTGGCTTTAAAATCACTGTGTAGCCCAGGCTGGTCTCAAACTGCCTTAGCCTAAGTGCTGGAATTACAGATGTGCACTATCACACCTGGCTCAAATTTGTTGACAGTTAACAATAGTGTCTCTGCACCCCATTCCTTTTCTCTCTCCTTCTAGTTCTCTCTTACTCTGTCTTCTGTACCCCCCATTTCTTATGTCTGAATCTTTTTTCCAGTTTCTGCATATCTGCCTCCTCAGCCATATCTAATCAGCTGTTGAATATATCTATTGATTTTTGAATTTTAATTATAATATTTTAGAAGTCCTATTTTGTTTCAAAACAGTTTGGCCGTATTATATGATGTATTTTCTATATAATTTTTTTCTAATTTTTTTTTGGTGGCACTGGGGTTTGAACTCAGGGCCTCATGCTTTTTAGGCAGCCTCTACCACTTGAACCACTCAGCCAGCCCCCTTCTATGTATTTTAAATTAACTTTTGTCCCTTTACACATATTGAACATATTTATATTATATTCTGAGGTTGATAATTCTAGCATCTGAGAAAGTATTTTTGAAGGGCAATTCCAACTCCTTTTGTCTTTGTTGGCTCTTGATCAAGGTGCATTGTGTGTTTTGTAAACTTGTTTCTCACTCTAAGCTCGTACTCCTTAGGACTTTATCTGTAGGAATTCTTGGAGGCCTGGGTTAGAGGTCTCTCACCAGAGAAGGGGACGATCTTTAGAGTGACACTATTAAATACATGACAGGGTCCAGGCTTTACAGAGGGATGTCCTGGACCAATCCTACTCAAAGTGTGGCCTGGTGACCCACAGCAACACCCAACCTGGGAATTTATCAGAGTTGTAAGTTCTCAGGCTCCCCAGACCTACTGAGTGCGAATGTCTGAGGGCGGAGAACCCAAACCTGTGTTCTAATAAGCTCTCAGCCTTTCTTCTGCGGTAGGAAACTGAGGAGGCACTGCCCTAGACCACCTCTTACACCTCACCCACCCACCCCCAGTCAGGACTTGTACTCTGAAGCTTAATGCTTTAGCTCAGGAAGTGCCCTTAATTTATTTTTACTGGGCTCTACTTTAACTTACTTTTGGACTCTGAGGCATCCTTACATTGATATGGCATCAGCATGTGTAAAAATTCTTTCTATTGATTACATTTTCAAATTTGAAAGTCTCTAAAACTCACAAAAAATGGGAAGACAGCAGAATAGCCACCATATTACGTTAGTCTTACCAGGCACCCTCCGTTTCTTTTTGTATAAGTATGCACATTTTTCTCCTGCCAAGGCGTCTGAAAGGAGGTTGAGGCTGTCATATCACTTCACCCGCAGTACTTCAGCATGTCGCTCAAGAACAGGATTATTCCCCAGGTCACTGGTTCTCAGACTTGTTGGTCTCAGGCCCCCTTTATACTCTTAAAAAAATTGAAGGCTGGGCACTGGTGGCTCAGGCCTGTAGTCCTAGCTACTTGGGAGGCTACTGAGCTTGGGAGGATTCTGGTTTGAGGCCAACTTGGGCAAATAATGAGACCCCATCTCCAAAATAACCAGAGCAAAACAGACTGGAGGTGTGGCTCAAGTCATAGAGCATCTACTTTGTGAGTGTGAAGCCCTGAATTCAAACCCCAGTCCTACAAAAAAAAAAAAAATTGAAGATCTTTCCCAAATTTTACGTGGCTTATATCTTTCAGAATTTACCATATTAAAAATTAGGATGGAGTTGGTCACCATGGCTCATGCCTGTAATCCTAGCTACTCAGGTGGCAGAGATCAGGGGGATTGTGGTTTGAAGCCAGCCCGGGCAAATAGTTCGGAAAGACCCTATCTCTTGGGCGGTGGAGAGGCTCAAGTGGTAAGAGTGCTGGGTGAGCAAACACAAGGCCATGAGTTCAAGCCCCAGTGCTGCCAAAAAAAAAAAAGAGAGAGAGAGAGAAAGACCCTATCTTGAAAATACCTAACACAAAAGGGCTGGTGGAGTGGTTCAAGGTGTAGGCCCTGAGTTCAAACCCCAGTACTGCAAAAAAAAAAAAAAATTAGGATGGAAACATTTGAAATATGTATTAATTAATTAATTTAAAATAACAATAAAAGTTAGGACACGTTAAAATTAAGTATACCTTTTTGTGAAAAAATAATTACGTTTTCCAGAGCAACAACAAAAAACTGGCAAAAAGAGGACATTGAACATGTTTTCAAATCTCTTTCATGTCAAGATTGACAGCAATGTGGAATCTGAAACCTTAGTAATGAGGGTGACCTGCTATGATCACTTGGAAACCTGGTTCTCTGAGTTAAATGCCGATCTCTGAATGTTGACATGTGTATCATACAATATCAAAAATAAAGCTCACTAATATCATCGCCTCAGAAAAATCTTTTTTTTTTTTTTTGACTCCCCTTCCTACTCTGAAAAATCTTTGTTGGGACATAATGGTGAATACAAATTCAAAATTTTAAATTTGTTTGAAACTTCAACTTTCGTCATTAGCAACAAATGGTAGATAGTCTGAAGTAATAGGCTCAGTTTGCTTTTTTCTTTTGAGCAGTACTGAGGTTTGAATTCAGGGCCTTGCTCTTGCCAGGCAGGTGATACTCCCAACCCTTTCTGCTTTAGGTGTTTTTTGCATAGGGTCTCTCATTTATACCCAGGCTGGCTAGACCATGATCCTCCCATTTATGCTTCCCGAGGAGCTGGGATAACAGGCATGCAATGCCACATCCACTTTTTTATTAGTTGAGACTGGCCTCGAACTGCAATCCTCTCAATCTCCCCCTCCCAAGTCGCTAGGATTAGAGGTATTAGCCAGCATGCCCAGCTGCTTTTCTTTTCCTTTTTTTTCAGTTGGAGAATCTTTTTTTTTTTTTATTTTTTTGCAGCACGGGAGGTTTGAACTCAGGCCTCATGCTTGCAAGGCAGGCACTCTATTGCTTGAGCCAAACCTCCATTCCATCTTGCTCTGGTTATTTTGGAGATGGGGTATTGGGAACTATTTGCCCTGGCTGGCCTTGAACCATGATCCTCCTGATCTCAGCCTCCCAAGTAACTAGGATTACAGTTATAAGCCATTAGTGCCCAGTTCTTTCTCTTTTTTTGATAAGGTATCTGCCTGTGTAGTCAAGGCTCTCCTATGTAGCCCAGACTGGCCTCAAACTCTTGATCCTCTTCCCTTGCCCTCTCTAGTGCTCCAGTGTGTACCACTGCCCAGCTTTCATTTTGTTTATTTACTGGAAAACGCTTACCAGATAGTCAAGTCTGAAAGTCTGAATAGCCGTACTATTCATGAAATAGGGGGAAATCGGCACACAACTGAAGACACTTGTAATAGTTTGGCGTGTAGCTGAAGTACTTTATGGTATTCCCTATTTCATGACAGAATATTAAAAACACCTGTACCAAAGGGTGAAGCTTTATTTTTTTTCCATTTTTATTTATTTATTTATTTATTTTCATGTCAGAAGGGTAATGTGCCCATGTCCTAACAAGATTTGAGGGCGGCACATGTCACGCAGAGGCGTGAACACCCAATCATCATGCTTATGAACCAAAAAAGGATCGGGTGAAGCTTTAATAAAACTGACGACCTTTATTCTTTATCGTACCATCAGTGATATATATTTTTTTTTGTGGCGGTACTGAGGTTTGAACTCAGGGTCTCACACTTGCAAGGCAGGCACTCTTAGTGCTTGAGCCACTCTGGCAGCCCTTTTTTGTGATGTGTTTTTTCCAGATAGGGTCTCAGGAATTATTTGCTCCGAGCTGACTTCAAACCATGATCCTACTGACCTCTGCCTTCTGAGTAGCTAGGACTATCAACAATATTCTTAAATGAAATGGGAATTGTTTTCTTTTGAGTCACAGTGGAGAATTCAGTATCTGGTAGAGAACGGGGCTACTGTCCTGATTTGTGTGAAGCACCAGCAACACTTTTACCCTGCATTGTTTTGGTATCATCACTGCAAATTGAACACAGTAAAAAGGCACATGTCCTAGCCCTGTTCTTGAAATTGTTTTGATCTAATGAACTCTCTGAAAGGGTCCCAGGCAACCCCTGGAAAAAAGGTCTTTGGGGTGTCCTCGGGAGTCTGTGAATCATACTTTAAGAACCATTCACTGTCAGGCACAATCAAAAACATTTCCACACCTAAGAAAATCAACTCTAATTGTACAATATCATCTAACATGTGGTCTGTGCTCAAACTGTTTTTATTTATTCAATTTATTTATTTGGTGGGACTGGTATTTGAACTTCACACTTGCAAAACAGGTGCTCTACCTCTTGAGGCACGTCTCCAGCCCATTTTGCTCTTATTATTTTGGAGATGAGGTTGCTTGAACTATTTGCCCAGGCTGGCCTCAAACCACAATCCTCCCAATCTCCGTTTCCCAAGTAGCTAGGATTACAGGCATGAGCCACCAGTGTCTGACTCATTTTTATTTGTTAAAATTCCTTTTTTGGTGCTTTTTCCCCCTTGTTTCTGTTTTGATCCAATTAAGTTCACATATTGAATTTGGTCGTTATGTCCTCTGACCAACCTAGAACAATCCCTCTGACTTCATGACCAGGCTGGTCATGGTGTGGAACGTTCTAGTTTTGTCAAACTTGCCCTCATGATGTGACTCGGTCATGTTGGACTCAGTCCAGCCATCATGGCAGGACACCATGTAGATGATGAGGCGCACCTGCCTCTGCTTCCTGCCAGAGAGACAGAGTGTCAGGCTGTCTCACCACTGCTGATGCCAAACCTGACTACTCTAAAAAATTGACAGTTTCTCTAAATCCATAATTTTCAGCTGTTTTCAATGGTAGGTCAGGATATCTTATCTGATGCTATTGGAAACCAATGACCTCCTTTTGATTCTTCATGTTTGAGATTTGCAAATATTTTCAAAAGATACTTTTAAGTACCGTGCAAGCTGGCTCACATAACACAGACATCTAGAATGACCCAGGAGCTCATCGTTGGCACCAAAGCAGCAGGTTCTCTGGTCCCTACTCTGCGACCCTTGGCACCTGCTCCATGTTAAGGCTCAGGTGTAGATATGAGGTGACTGCTTGAAGATTCCCTATTTGTGTCCAGCAGGAATAGGGCATCTCTGAGCATGAGCACACCTTATGTGGGAGATTAGGCTTCCTTTGGGGCTGGCAGAATGGCTCAAGTGGTAAAGTGCCTGCCTAGCAAGTGTGAGGCCCTGAGTTCAAACCCAAGTAACACCAAAAAAAAAAAAAAAAAAAAAAGATACTTCCTCTAAAGAAGCTTCTTGCAAGAAGCATCTTTCTCTTGCTCTTCAGAATGTGGTCATAAACCCGTCACTGAGCCAGATCCTATGGCAGGAAGATGGGATGTAGGACCCACCCTACATCTAGGGGTATGATCAGTCTAAGTACAGGGACCCCAAGGGGATTAGAAGACCTGGAAAACATTTGGGCCCTGTTACCAAGATGGAAGCCAACTGGATGTTGGGCTGCTGTTAACTGTAAACAACCTCCAAGGAAGGCATTAGTATTCATAGTAATATAGAACACTTTACTGAGTACCTAGTATGTAACAGAGACTATGTCATGCTGTCCTTTATTCATTCAGCAGTTGCACGCAGCCATCTGGGCTTTAGTGAGCCAAGTGTCAGTCACTAGTGAGGGAAACAGATGGAGTCATGGCTGTCATGGTGTTTCTCATATAAGGTTCCATAATTTCATCAATACAGCAGTCATACAAAGTAGGCATGGCTGTCTCTTTCTCAGATAATAAAATTGTAACTCAGGGCTGGATAGCCTTCTCCAGGCCACTCAGCAAGTTTAATAGTGACACCAGTTGCAAACCGGCATGATAGCAGTACCTGGTCCGGGACTGAGTGGGACTCAGGAGTATAGATTCTGGTCCTGACTCTACTCCTGGTAAGCTGTGGAACCTTGGGCTCAGGGCTATGTTTCCCAAGGCCTTATGGGATGGAGCAGGGTGGGACTGTACCTCTTGTTGGGGTGGGGACTGGGGAAGTTCCCTGATCACTCACTCCATCCACCATCTGCACCAACTGCTCTGGTCTAGGTAGACTCTCAAGCTCTCTTTTGAGTCTCCTGCAAGGCCTTTGATGGTTATGTGAGGAGCGGTTGAAGACAGGAGTCCAGGAAGGACCCTCAGGAATGGCTTGCCCGTCACATCCCAGGGGAGAAGAGCAAGGGAGGAGTGCAGGATTGGTTGGTGAGTTGTTGCTGTGACTTCTGCCCACACAGGATATCCACACGAGCTGCTGGAGATGCCATTGTCTGTCTTCCTTTGTAACAGGCTAGCTCTGGTGCCTACTTTCTTAGCAGCAGCCAGCCTGCTCAGCTCACCTGGGTCTGTCCTATCACTGGAGAGGCCAGGATCCAAAGTCTGAGGTCTGCCTGGGCCAGCCCAGCCTCGCAGTGTCCTCTGAGGCATAACAGGCTCAGCACTTCCTTGGAGACTGCTCATCCAACGTAATGAGGCTCTGGGTGGGGAGGTGGTTTCCCTGCAGGGCCTGGGCAAATTCCCCAGCTGACACTGATGCCCAGGTAGCTGAGCTGCCGTCATGAGGCTGGCAGCAGGATGAGGTCAGCTGTGCTTGTGGCATGCTGGGCACAGAGCTTGGGGCTATGGGGCTGGGTGAAGTCACTTGGGGTGGGAGGAGAATTAGAGAAGTTTCTTGAGTAGGTAGAGTGTACCGTTGCTTATTCGTTACATTTGCTTAGTCAAGAAATTTGTGTGTTACCCGGCAGTTTTCAAGCTGCTTTCACATGTAGGATCCTGGGTCACAAATGTGGTGCTCCCAGGCTGAAACCAGACTGTAGATGCTTTGCAGTACTTTAGGTTGGAATCCGTTAATGAACATGGTGATGGAAAGAGGGAGCACCTAGATTGAAATTCCTGACTTCTCTTGAAAAGGCAGAAGATCTGGCACTGCGGGATGGCTCTATGCAGGCAACATCATCTGAACTTTGGGGTGGCTGCCCCTGGGGCACCCTGATCCACTCAGCCCTGTTTCTGCATGCTGCTTTTGCTTACTCGGTCTCATCTTACGCCTGGTCTGTTCCATCACTGGACTGGGCCTTGATTCTCTATTTCCAGAGCAACTTGGGGAGGCGGGCATTAGCGTCCCTGTTTTGCCAGTGAGGTAACTGTGGCCAAACTGGTTTCAACATGTTATGTAGGAAAATAGTCACAGCTCGATTCCATCATGTCTCTACCGCTTAACAGCTCTGTGACCTTGTGTGAGTGACTTACCCTGTTTGGGTCCCAGTCTTCCCATTCATAGAATGAAGGGATTGGGAGCTGTATTGCATATTTTTCAGTGCACATATGAATGGAGTCCAGAGAAGACAGGATGAGAAGGAAAAGGCTGAACAGCATAGCTGAGGAGTAAAAGGACTTTCAAAAGGACCTCTGATACTCTGTTTTAATCTATTTGCTTTGCTGTGACATTACTTTTCTCTTCTCCCAGAACTTCCAATACAATTGGCTGTTCACATTAATGGAGAAAGTAGGGAAGAGCTAAGTGCTCACTGGGGTTCTTTCCTGCACTGTTATTTGTCACTGAGTAGTCCCTGGCTTGTGCAGGTAGGTGCCAGTGAGGGACAGGATTTCAACAGAGATCTATACTTTATGTCAACTGTTGCACTGACCGTTTGTGGACATTGTTTCACTTACCATGAGAGTAGCCCCAATGGGTAGGCAGTAGTATTTCCATTTTAAAGATGAACAATCTGAGGTTTAAGAAAGTTAAGGAATGTGTCCAGCTCTTAAATTCATATCTACCCAGAATGTGACCTTATTTGGAATAGGGTTTTTACAAATGTGTATGTCAAGTAGGATGAGTTCATACTGGATCAGGGCCAGCCCTAATTCAGTGACTGGTGTCCTTATAAAAAGAAGAAAATTGAGACAGACTGAAGCATGCAGGAGAACACCATGTGACAACGGAGGCCAAGTGGAGTGATCCCTCCTCAGACCAAGGAACATGACAGATTGCCAACAACTGGGAGAATGTACGACAAGGGGAGGAGGACCCTCCCTAGGGCCTCCAGAGGGAACATGGCCCTGCTGCCATCTACCTCCACTTTATACCTGTAGCCTCCTGAACGGTGAGAGAATACATTTCTGTTGTCATGGCAACCCCACAAACTGAACGCAGTCTCCATTACCTTGAAACACCCATAGGCTCCTGCTGGCCTCCCTACTGCAAGAGGTAACAAGGGCAACTCAGCATGATTTGTCCTCCTAGAGCCTCTACAGGCTCCAGGTACTTGGCTCTTTCCTTTCTAGTGCTCACAATCATTTTAATAATTTGATCCAGAATTTTGCATTGCTTGGTATCAGGGCCCCCCCATAATGTAATCCTAGACCACCTTGTTTTTAACATTTGCATGAACATCTTTATAACATGAGCTTTCACGCCTTGACTTGGCTCATTGCCACCAATGCCGTCGTTCCTTCCACCTCCCCAGCTATATCCTATCCACCTCCAGTGCCTGCTTTTTCTTCCTTGGACCATTCTAGTGTAATGTGGATTCTTTGTTCTTCAACATCAGCACACACTGCTAGCACCAGTTTGCTGGGCAGAATTCTACACAGCTGTCCTAAGACACTTTGTGATTTATTTTTTGTTTGTATTTCTCAACTCATTAATTTGTTTCTTAACTTCATCAGTGTTTATTGTTTTGCTTCTTGGGCTAATGTCTCAGTTCCTTGAAGGAACTGTCTTTTGCTTCCCACTTTTTTTCCCCCTTTTGTACATTTTATCACTCAACAGATCTAGATATAGGTAAGAGAGAAGTTTTTAAGCAAGGATGGAAAATATTTTTCCTGATTTGGGAAAGATTAGAAAGACAAAAGGTTGACTCGAAGGGAATCTTTCTTTTTTAATTTTTTGAGACAGGGTCCTACAATCGTAGCCCAGGCTGGCCTGGATCTTGAGATCCTCCTGTCTTACCTCCTGAGTGCTGGGATTATAGGTGTGCACCCTCATGTTGAAGGGAAATTTTCTTTTCTTTTTGTGGTACTAGGGATTGAATTCAGGGCCATGCACTTCCTAGGCAAATGCTCTATCACTTGAACCACACCCCCTGCAGGGAAGTTGTTGACCTTTGGGGTAGATGACATACTCTAGCACCTAAAAAAGGATGACATATCTGTAATTGGAGTGCAAATTCCCATCCTTACAAAAATTTTAGCTTTATCCATAAAGCAATAACAAAGTCATTAAGCACCTTGTGTGTGCTCAGTTCTGTGATAGATAGGCCATGGAAGCCATGGAAAATAAAATAGACATGACCCTTACCCTGAACGAGTGTTTACTTTTGTGGAAAATCTCGACAAAGAGTAGTAAGTGAGTTCTTCTTGACCTGATTTCCTATGGCTTTTTATTCAGGCGACAGAGTTCAGACAGGCCTGGTGATCAGAATGGGCTCCTGGCAGCTGTGCTTTTACTGCACGACCCACTTTCTCCACTTGGCTTTGACTGACTGGAGCAGAGGTGAACATCTGACACAAATCAAACCAATCCGATTTCCCCTTTCCTGGAAATATTAATATGATATTCAAAGGTAGCGAGTTGCTATGAACTGAATTGTGTTCCTCAACATTTTGTGTTCAGAAGCTTTGACTCCTAATGTGGTAGTATTTGAAGATGGGGCCTTTGGGAAATAGGTTTAGATAAGGCCATGAAGGTGGGGCCCTTATAATGGGGTTAGTGTACTTACAGGAAGAGAGTCCAGAGTACTTGCCTTTGGGCTGGTGGAGTGGCTCAAGTGGTACAGAGTACTTGCCCTCTCTCTCTTTCCACTACGTAATGACATAGCAAGAAGGCAGCAATCTGCAAGCCAAGAACAAGAACCCCATTGATTCTGACCATGCCAGCAACCTGATATCAGACTTCCAGCCTCCAGAAAAAAAGCATCCTATTTAAGCCTCCCAGTCTGTCATGTTTTATCATGGTAGCCTGATCTAACTAATACAGCTGTAGGTAGGAGCTGGAAGAGGTAGGAGCTGTGAAGAGCTAAGAGGCAGGAGGTGTGGGGGCTGTGCTCTGCTGCTATGGATTGAAGAGCAATCCACACAAAGAGCATGTATGTTTGATGTCTTTCTCAGTGGTCTTGAAATCTTACGGCCATTGAGAATGGCCATAAACCAAGACAACCTGTCTAACAGAACCTTGTCCTGGGGGAAGTTGGGTTCATATGTGTTAGGTGAGACACAAAAGGGAGATGAGCCCAAAATACACAAAATAGGAGAAATTTATTATAGATTCCCAAGGAGGTTTAGAGGTATTGATGGGGAGTCAGTGACAAATCTGGAAGCCACTGGACCTGAGGGTCTGTTCCATTATTAAGGCCCATGGAGTTGTTTGCTTTCCCAGGGTGATTATGGATTGGCTGTTGGCAAAGAAAACACTTGTTAGGGAGAATCTGACTTCCCTGACTCCCATGGTGACCATTAGGGTTTATTGTGTGTGGTCAGTGCTTGTGGCATTGCTGAGTTTGGATCAGTGGGACAAAGAACAATCTGGATGTCTCACAGACTACCACACAGGGAGGGGACATTTTAACTAGGCCAGGGGTGATGGGATACAACAGAGTTTCAAATAACACACCAGGCCTAAAAATGGATGCCGAGGCAGCAACTATATCAAACAAGTTTATGACAATGTAGAGGTGAATCCGCAGAGAAGGAGGAATGACAGGGACCTTTAGAGATGTCTAGGTATTAGAAATGTGGCCTGGCTTCTCCAGGACTCCAGTCCCTGGTTGGTTTGGGCACTACCATAGCATACTTCCCACAAATTCCCTTTATTGCTTACACCAACTTGAGTCAATTCTGTTACAACCAAAAGAACTGCTACCAAGACCCTTCCCAGTGTACAGGGGAGGGAAAGCCAAGCAGAGAAGCCAAGAGCTGGTCCTAGGGACACTGATGAGTGGTGACACTCAAGCTGCAGCCAGGTCTTTAGGCCAGTTCTCTGCTCTTCTGCCCTTCAGGATCTCACTGAGAACTCAGGGAAGTAATCCCAGGTGCTTCTGAAACCACAAGGAAAAATGCTGTTATTCCTCTACCACCAGTTTTTTAAAACACACTCTGCAATCTGTAGTACTTGAAAGTGCCTTTCCAACATCAATTGTGTTTGCCTCTTTTCTCTATAATCCCTGTCATGGAGTAGCAAGGCCATGGCCACTTACATTGTTGCTTTTGGATACATCTAAGAGAGTCTTAGCTGTGTACATTGGCCTGCAACCAAGGTCTTCCCATTCCTTTGTGCATTCTTTGCATTGTCTGCCTTTTGTTCTTGTAATCTGACCCACATGTGAGCCTCAAAAACAGGTGATCTTCTCTGACACCCACCAATGCCCTGTCTGGTTCCTATAGTTAATTTTAAGATAGATATTTTAAATGAGTTCATTCATTGGAAAATAGGGGAAAATGGAAGGGAGACGTTACTGTTATTTCTACCACCCCACCCCAACTGCCAATAGTATAAAGAATCTTTTTTTTTGTGGTGTCACTGGGGTTTGAACTCAGGGTCTCACATTTGCCAGGAAGGTGTCTTACCTCTTAAGCCACTCTGCTAGCCCAATACAATCTTTTTTCCTACTTGTGAATTTAATTTGTAAAAATATATAGTTGTAATCATATATATTGAGAATGTTTTATCCCACTTTCCCCCTTAACATGAGAACAGAAACAGTTTTGTGCAATTTCACACATTTTGTAACTATCATTTTTTAGTGGCTATATCCATTTGGATAAGTTGAGCACAATTCACTTAAGTATATCATAATTCCCATTGGGTACGAATGAACCATAAATGTAGGAAATGTAAAATTCAAGCCTTGATTTGTTAGACACTTAAGTTGTTTCTGATTATGTGTGAGTGTGCTTCTGTGAATGCACACATGACTGTATTCTTCACCTGTTTCTTTGGATTTTTTTTTCAGTACTGGAGTTTGAACTCAGGGCCTTGCGCTTACCAGGTAGGGGCTCTAACACTTGAGTTACAAACCCCCCTTTTTTGCTTTAGGTATTTTTCAAATAGGGTCTCACATTTATGGCCCAGCTGGTCTGAACTATGATCCTCCTATTTATACTTCCTGCATCGCTGGGATGGCAGGTGAACACCAACTGCTCCCAGCTTTTATTGATTGAGATGGGGTCTTGCAGATTTTTTACCTGGGCTGGCCTAGAATCATAGTCCTCCTGATCTCTGCCTCCTGAGTAGCTAAGATTATAGGCATGAGCTACTGTGCCCAGTGGCTTTGGATCTTTTCTTCATTATAGATTCCATGATCTTTTCTTTATGATAGATTGATAAGCAGGTGTGGCTTTTTAAAAGACTTTTTGTACATATTGTCAAATTCCTTTCCAACAAGGAGTGTGGACTTATCCCTTGCTCACAACAGTGTGAGAGGCCTATCAGAATTTCACTGTACCTCTTTCTCTCCCAGCCTCTAAATAAGTAACAGGGCTAAAAAAGACACATGTTCTATTAGTGTTCTTGAGGTGCATTAGGAAAACTGCTCCCGATTACCACTTTGCAGATCAAGTAACACTTACCAAGAAGAAGGAAAATGCATTTGGTCTTTCGTTTGCTAAGGTTACATATAGTAACTGTCCCCAGCCTGTGGGAAAATGTTGCTAGTGTGATACTGTAGGGAGCTTTACATAAAAATCCTTCGGTTAAGTTTGTTTGTATCAACTTGTACAGAATAGAATGGGCAACAATTTAAACAAACTGGAATACTTGTAGGATATTACTTTTTTAAGCAAAAGGTGGGAAAATGAAGTTGGTTGTCTTTACTCAAATGTTTTTGTGTGTTTTGTGTTTTGGGAAGAGCAGCTGTTGCTCTTAGACTGGGGTGGTGGGAAGGTCTCACAGAAGAGGTTTTGAGTTTTAAGATTTGGGAGGTAACAGAGATGCAGAGTGAACATAGTGAGGACTCAGGACTCATGCAGTCTTTTGGATTGAACTGAATTGGTAGCTATGGGCCAGATTGTAAGATCCTGGAAAGTCAAGTCCGAGAGTCCATGAAATGTTTAATATTCTATATGGACTGATTCAAAAGCTATAAGCAGAAAGGGAATGTGAAATGGTATCACTTTTTTAAAAAGTACCTGGACAGGTTTTTGTTTTTGTTTTTGTTTAATTTACGGTAAATACATACTTACCACCTGTGGTAGCAGTTCTACTCCTAAGTATTTACCCAAAAGAAATGAAAATATATGTCCATACAAACACAGACTTTGCTCAAATTTTTTTTTAAAGATTGACATACAAATTACACACAAATTTAAAACTTATGAACATCGAAAATACCATATAGGCTGGGGATATAACTCAGTGGTAGAGCACTTGCCTTCTATATGCAAAGCCTTGGGTGTGAGGCCTAGCATCACAAAAACAAACCCAACAAATCACAAAAAACAGGCAAATAACAAACTGAGGAATGTATTTAGAACAAATGGGATCAAATATTTCTACACACATCTCACCAGAAGAATAGAAAAGGCATTTCCCCAGACAAATCACAAAATTTGACTGATGACATTAAAAAATTTCCATCTTGGGGACTGAGACTATAGCTCATTGGCTCAGTGGTAGAGGATTTGCCTGGCATGCACAAGGCCCTGGGTTCGATCCCCAGCACCACACACACACAAATTCCCATCTCAAGATTCTTTTTAGAAAGTGTAGTTTAAACTGAAGTGCTACTTCTCTGCCTATCCAGGTCACAGGTTTTTTTTTTTTTTTTTTTTTGTTTATTGAACAAAATAATGGATTTTATGACACTTCCACAAATGCATGTAATGTACTTTGACTTTATTCAGCCCATCACCCCTCTTTGTTCCTTTCCCTTTGACCCTCCCCCACTCCTTCTGTGTTTAGATTCGTGTCTTTTGTTTTATGGATCTAGATTTCTTTTCTTTTTTTGTTTTTGGTACTGGGGTTTGAACTCAGGGCCTACACCTTGAGCCACTTCACCAGCCCTTTTTTGTGACAGTTTTTTTCAAGGTACGGTTTTGCAAACTTGGCTGGCTTCAAACCTCAATCCTTCTAATCTCTGCCTCCTGAGTAGCTAGGATTACAGCTGTGAGCCACCGGCACCCAGCTTTGATCTAGAGTCTGTGTATGAGAGAAAACGTACAGTATTTGTCTTTATGAGTCTGGTTCATTTTACTTAACACGATGATCTCCGGTTTCATACAACTTCCTCAAATGACATAATTTTATTCTTCTTTATGTTCAAGTAATGCACTGTGTATGCATGTCCATATTTTCTTTACCCCTTCATCAGCTGATGGGCACCTAGGCTGATTTTATAGCTTGACTGTTGTGAATTGTTCCACAATAATCATGGATGTTTAGCAGCCTTATTCATAATAGTCAAAGGTTTTGGGAGTAGCCTGAAGAGAACTGCATGTCAGGCAGCTGAGTCTAGCAGTGATGGGCAAGGTAGACCAAAACGGAGTCAGCAAGGGGAAGGGCAGCTATTTAGAAGGCTTTCAAAGTCCTCCAGACATGAAACAGTAGAGCAAAGATGGTGGGAAGAATAAGAAAGGACTGGCTGAATAGAAAAGTTACTACAGATGGGTGTAGCGGTCCACACCTGTAATCACAGCACTCAGAAGGCTGAGGCAGGAGGATCAAGAACTTGAGGCCAGCCTGGGCTACACAGCAAGAGCCTGTCTCCAAAAACCATGGGCCGGGATGTAGCTCAGTGGTAGAGCACATGCTCAAGGACCCGGGTTCAGTCCCAGCACCACCAACAAAACAAAAAGGTTACTACAGAGAAAAAGTCCAAAGCATGGAGCCTGCTCAATTTAGGTACCAGGGGAGAGAAAATAGAGACAGACCAAAACGAGTGGCAGATGTTGGTGTCAGGTATGGATAGAGGACGGCAAGCTTCAAAGTGCAGTCCTGGTCCCTGTTGGAAATGTAGACTCCCTGGCACCACCTCAGACCTGTAGAATCACACACTCGGGGCTGAGTGCAGCAGTCTGCTCACATGAGCCTTCCTGGTGATTCTCATATGCTCTTGTCTTTGAGAGCCTTTGAAATAGGAAAATTGGTGAGCTGAGGATCTATGATCCAAGAGGCACTATCCAGCAGTCTGCTGGTGACAGGGAGCTGGAGTTCAAGGAGGAGAGCAGTTGGACTGACCCTGCCCTTCGTGCAGGGAGGGTCCTGAGAGAGGAAGTGTGCTGGGGGATGCAGAGGCTCGGGACCGTCTTGGGGATGACTCCATGAAACTCCCTTGGTTGCGAGGAACAGCATCCTGCTTCTAACCAGCCTGGGCAGGAGAGGACATTAGTGGGAAGATGCTGGGGCAGCACTGGAACCATGAACTAAGCACAGGTCTGTGTGTCTGTCTCCCTCTTCCCCACCCCACCACCTTTTAATTTATTACTCCACCTCTAACAGTGTACCTATTCTAGGCGACAATCAATAGCTAAGAAAAAGACTCGATTTCACCTTCATAGAGCATATGTCTTTGTGAGTCTTTTTCTCTCCCCTTCTGCTGTCTTAGCATGAAGCATTCACTCTGCTTCTCTCTGTTCCATTCTTCTTTCTACAAATACCCACCTCTACTTTGGTGAACATATGTGGCCAATGTGGCCACTGTAGCATCTTAAATATACGTCTTTATTTTAAGGAACCTGCACTCATCTTAGCCCTGATTCTAAATTCCTGAGAGTAGGTGGGAATGTAAGAGGCCCAATTGGGCCCAACCTGGGTAACACCACCTCTGGCTCAAGGCAGGGTCCTGTGGTACATGCCCTGGGGGTGGGGATGAGGGTGGAATAGATGGTCGTTATAAGAGAGGGAGAAGACGGAGCCCTGCGTGGGTTTGTGCACTCTGATTACTAGAAACCTTGATTGTTGAGAGAAACTTGTCAGTGCAGAGAGGTTTGAAGCATTGCTTTTTTCTTTGAGGTGTGGGTAGATGACTTTAAAGCTCCCCCCACCCCCACACACACACCCTGAGAGTCTGTGATCACAAAGGAAACAGCAGAATTTGGCTATGTGAGCCTGAAGGACAAGTTCTTGGCTCAAGGGGAGAGGAGGATATCCCTCCTGAGTTCCTTCCTCTTAGCCAGAGCAGATTTGTCTTTCATCTAGCTAGTGCTGTGCTGAGTTTAGATACATTCATCTTTTCTTGTTGTGAAATCTAGGGCTTGGTTGCTAATGGTTTTACAGGAACAGTTTCCTTCGTTTTACTGGAATATTTATGAGTTCTGGGAGATCACAGGAGCATATGTATGAGTGGCTACTTACCCACTATCCTTAGGAGGAAACTTCAACTCACTGGTTCCCTTTAGTCTTGGTTGTAAAGTGTTTCTCTCACCTCTTCTCTGTATCTGAGCTATTCATTCATCCATCCAACCGTCCATCTATATGTACTGTATACATACTTTGTGCCAAGTGCTGTGCTAGGAGATCAAGTTCTCCCTGCTTCACATTTCCAGTCCTCCTTCAGCTTTCCCTCTTCCCCTCTCCTTTGGATGGATGCTGGCAGAATGTGCTCTGAGGAGTGAGGGGGCTCTCCCCGCTCCATCCCAGCTTCTGCCTTACCCAAGCTGCACTGAGCCATCTGTAGCCCCAAAGCCATGATGTTTACTCATGTTCTTCCTTCCTGGGATGCCTCCCCTACCTGCCCACCTTCCTCTGCTTTTTATCAAGCACCTGCTGTCTTTTCAAGATCTTCTGGAGCATCCCCTGCCTGGAAAAGTTGCTGGTTTTAAAGTCCAGCCTCAGCCCACAGAGTGTTCATTGTAGATGGATGGTCTGCTGTGTGTCATTCAGGTTGACTTGAACGTGGTAAGGTCTGGGATTGTCTCACTCATCTTTGTATCAGAAAGAAATAGATGAAGGATTGAACGCTACCATGATCATTAGGGTGGGAAAGAAAAGGAAAGGATCAAGAAGAAAAGAAGAGCCATGAGTGGGGTCTTACGCCAATAATCCCAGCTCTGAGGCAGGAGCATAATGACTTTGAGGCTGGCCTGGGATACACAGGGAGACCCTGTCTCAAGAAAACAAACAAAGAAGAAGAAGAAGAGGAAGAGGAAAAGGAAGAAGAAGGAAGAAGGGAAAAGAAGAAGAGGAGGAAGAAAATAAAAACCACTCGTTACTCCATTACTATCTTTTTCCACTTAACATTAATATATTAATACTTTTATATTGTCCACAGGAGTTCTAAGATAAGATTATAGTGATCTTTTCATGTTGCATAGACAATTTCCTTTTTATTTTTGGTCATTTATATTCCATTTTTGACATAAAAATGCCATGGAACACGTTTATGCCTTGATCTTTGTTTGTTCCTGATGATTTCTTCAGAGTGGATTCCCAGGAGTACAATTACTGGGTCACAGGAGAGCAACACTGTTGAGGTTTGAGTACTAATGGCAACTTGCCTCCCAGAGAGATTGTGCCGGTCTCTACTCCCATCCATAGTTTTGTTATTATTGGATTTGTAGATTCTCCTCTTCCTTTTTTTGTTTTTGTTTTGTTTGCTGCAGATGGAACCCACCAGAGCCTTGAGCATGCTAGGCAAGCCTTCCGCCACTAAGCTGTGTCACTAAACCTGAGTTTGTGAATTCTTAGAAAAGATGGGGACAAAAACCCAAAGCACCAATAGTTTTCCTAACTGGTCATGGTTTCAGTTTGGAAGAAACTTTTTTAGCAGCCTTTTATACGCCAGAAGCCAGGGAGTGGAGAAAGACCTTGTCACACTGAAACCTTTGGGCTGGGAGGTTGGCCTTCAGGGACAAAGTCAGTATTATCAGCCCAGCAGATGGCGACCCTGGTGGAGGGACTGCACAGCCCTGCAGGCTGACCTTTGGGCATGGACTTCCCAGCAGCACTCCATTAGCCACATATCCATTAATGAGGAACTGGCTTTGGGAAGCCAGGCTGGCTTTATGAAGCCTCCTGGGAATTAAAGGAAGATGGGGCGTGGATGAAACATTTGTTGCTGTCATAATCGGGGTAGGTCACCGCTGTGCGTTTATCTGCATACAGCCGCCTGGCCACTTAAGCCCAGAAACACATGTAGGTTCTGAGTGATGAGTCATTTGCCTGGGAACTGAACTTCTAGCCTCTTAGGTGTGCACAACTGTTGAAGTATTTAGAATGCTCTTTTGTATTTTTGCTGACATTGACACTTACAGAGTTGATGGCATTTAGAGGATACTTTGAAAAATAAAATAAAATGAACCCTAATCAAGTTTTTATGTTCTAGCTGATTTTATATGGTAAGGATGGTTTTTTCATAAGTTATGTTTGAAAGTTGATATCACATTGATAATCAATTAAAAATGAATTGGGGAGTTTAATATGGTCAAGATGAGATGGGAAATTACTAGCAGGAGAATATTATTATGCTGGTCCCTTTAAAATCCTCTCATTTCATTTAATCCCTGAAATAGGAATTGCTGTTACTTCTTATTTCTTAAAACTTCGAGATATTTAATAAGTTAAAGTCCTATACCAACATGTGGAGAAAGCCCATGCCCTACACAGTATTTGGGGAGTTGTTTTATTCTGGGTCTGCCAGGAGCTAGAAGGAAGCCAGCTGCTGTGATCTGCTCCCAGTAGGGCAGTATGCCTGCTGGAAAGCCTGTTATGGATTCTGCTGGTACAGTCAAAGCCACCTCGAAGGAGGAGCTTCAGAGAGAATGTGGATGGAGAGGTTGGACAGCTCCAACCTCAGATCTTCTACAGGGTTATGGAGAAAATAGACCAATTTGGCTTCAGTGGTAGAATTTGGAGTGAATCCCAGGTGACAGATTTAGGTCAGTAGAGTAAAGAGTTCCTTAGTGTGGTCCACGGTGAGCCAACCTGCTTTGGATGATAGCAGGTTCCTGTATGTGGGGTGGAGTGGGGGGTGTTGAGACAGAAAGGAAAAGTGTCCTAAAGTGACCTGACCTTCTGCTGGGATGGATTAGATGGCCTTCAAGTTCCCTATGGCCATTGTCCAGTCTGGCCTTGTCAATGTCGCCAAGGTCCATCTGGCCCTGGACTGCTTCCTCTGCTGCAGATACCTCTCTGGATTTTCCAAGCATAGAAAACAGATTGGAGGGACACATACAACTATTTCATTGGAGGGACATAGGCAGTGTACCAATATTTTAACCACCATCATTGCTGGATGGTGAGATGGTGAGTGATTTTGATTTTTACATCTTTCTTTTATATATTTAAAGTTTACTTATACATAAATACAAATGACTTGTGTTTATGTTATCAGTAAGCGAGTTAAACCCAGTGGTGGTATTTATTGTGTTTACTTGAATGGTATTATGGTTTACATAAGATAAACAAATGGAGTCCCTGCCCTTAAGGAACTTGTAGTCTGATGAGGAGGGGATGATGTAAGCAGTCATAATTCAAGCTAAAAGGAGCCTGAGCTAGTAGTGCTAAGTGTGCAGAAGGCACGTGCACAGGATACCACCCCCTAAGGCGCAGGGAAGATTCCACATAACAAGTCTGGGTCTGGGTATAGAATAATAGCAGGGGCTGCTTTGTCCCCCAGGGACATTTGGCATTGTCTGGCGTCACTTTTGTTTGTCACATCTGGGGTGGAGGAAATGCTGTTGGCGTCTAGTGGGCAGAGCCTGGGATGGTGAACATCCTTTAATGTTCACAACAAAGAACTATTTAGCCCAAATGTCAGTAATGCCAGGGCTTCTAATCTAGTACATTGCAAGCACATGGAGGACTTTAGCAGTCAGAAGTGGAGGAAGAGCATGGTGGCTGAGCACAGTGGCAAAAACACGTGTGGATTAGTGGAGGGCACATGAAGCTGGTGGGGCAGCTATGGCTAATGTCAGAGGCCTTGGATGCCAGGAATAGCAGTTTGGACATTTTTGTATAGACAGCAGGGAGCCAGGGAAGTGTTTTTGAGCAGCAAAATTGTTCCATCAAGAATGTTGTCAGGGGTGGGGGGGTATGGCACCAAAAATGTATACACATGTCAGTAAATGTAAAAATGATAACATAAAAATAAAAAAGAAGTTAAAATAGAAATAAGTTCTTAAATCTCTGCAAGATGAAAAGAGCATCAGAGCTATGAGCCTCCTTAGATGATCCAGGTCTTTCTACCTACAAAGAGGAATCAGGCCTACCAGCCACATTGCCTCAAGCAAATTGGGTACATTTTGAATCTCTGATTTCTTATCAGAATGAATTAATTGTATAAAGGGGAAAAAAAAGGATGTTGTTGGTTCTCAGCTAGGCATGCTATATTCTTAGGTATTTGGGGGGCAGAGGTAGGAGGATCGTGGTCCAAGGCTGTCCTGGGCAAAAGCATGAGACCCTATCTGAAAGACAAAAGAAAAAAGATGAAAGAGCTAAGGGTTGTGGCTCAAGTGGTAGAGTGCTTTCCTATCAAGTATGAGGCCCTGAGTTCAATCCCCAATACTGCCAAAAAAAAAAAAAATGTTGTCAGTTCTGATCATCTCACCTTTGCTTCATTGCTTTGCTCTCTGCACAGCCACAGAGACTAACACACACTGTACTTTCCTGTTTTCCTCCCCAGTCTATTCACTCTTTGTTTTCCAGTATCCAAAGGAAAGCTCTGTCAGCGCTCTGCCTTGCTGACCCAGGATTCCATCTGCTGGTGACAAAGGCATGTAGCAATAAACAATCCCCCTTTGACCACTTTAGTTCCTGCTGTAATTTCCAGGAATGTACCGTGGCAAGGGGTGACTGCCCCTGACTATCCTGGTGGCCTGTGGCAGCTTTGCTTTGCCTCACCTTTGTGTGGATGTTTAGCACTGACCTCACACTATCTCAGGATGCAGAGTGGAGTGCACAGGAGCCCGTTCCTGCTCAGAGATGTGCTGGCAGTGGAAGCAGCTGAGCAGAGGGCGGGGGTGGCTCTGGGCCAAATGGAAGTGATGCATGTAAGAGTGCCTGAGCTGGGGGAGAGGCACACACCCCAGAAATCAACACGGTGCTGCCGTCCCTTGTTCTTTCTGAGCTCATCAGCAGAAGCACTGTGCTGAACACCCACGACAATATAGGTTAAATGTCCTGTGTCTGACCGAAATGCTTGGGACCAAAAGTGTTTCAGTTTTAGGTTTTCAGATTTTGGAATATTTGCATATATATAAAATGAGGTATCTTAGGGCTAGGACCCAAGTCTAACCACAAAATTCATTTATGTGTCATATACGCCCTATATACATGGTCTGAAGGTAATTTGGTACAAATATATTTAGTTCTCCTGCATTTTGACTGTGATTCATCCCATGAGATCGGGTGTGGAATTTTCTGCTTATGGAGTCACATTGGTGTTCAAAAAAGTTACAGATTTTGGAGCATTTCAAAATTTCAGATTAGGGACCCATAGTAGGCATCAAGTAGGGTAATTGTTTTCTGAATAAAAAGAATAAGGAGGCCAATATCCAGGGAAGAGGTGTGATGGCCCAAGATCGCCCAGCCACTTGGGATTAGAACGGAACATAAAACCAGGGTTCCTGATCCCAGGTGCCCTTGTCCTGTGCCACCTCTCCTCTTCCATGCCCAGGGACCCAGTTTCTTTATCCTAGGTCCTGATGAGGCATCTTTAGCCAGAGCTGTGCCCTCCAAAACCCTCCTGTTTCTTGAATTTACTGCTCTCTTAATGACGCAGCCAGTCAACTCTAAAAAAACAGCGTGTTCCTCCCTATCTACTGCCAGTGACCAGGAGCTATTAAATTTCTCAATGCTAAAATGTCAGTGACTACATTTAGTTACAAACCCGGGATATCTCTGGTGGTGCCTCACCCCAGGCATTTAGTGACAAGGTGGGATTGGGGTGGGAGGTGGGACCCTCTGCAGTGCTGAAATTTTGGCTAAACTATTCTATTTATAGCAAAGCCTTCTTAGATGGAACACTTACAGGGAAAGGGTGTGGTATGAACTTGCTGGTTGTTTTCTCTCTTTATTTTGGGAGGGGCCCAGGCTAGACCCCACAGAGCCTTACCTGGTGGCACACATCCAGAACCTATGAATCAGGGAGTAGGATGCTTTTTATGACTCCAAGGATTCAGCAGTGCCCAAATTGGAAATGTGTTTTCTTCCTTGTCCTAGACCGCAGGGAGAATCTGCCTTGTAGGAGTGAGTGCCCTTGGTCTCTGAGCCACATGGCATTCCTGGATCTTATAGGTACAAGGGCTTGACCCAGCCCCACCCCAGGACTGGTATAACTGCCACCATGGCTCCCATATCATGCCTCCTGGTGGTAGAGCACAATAGCCTATAGGCTCCCGTTTAGGAAAAATAATTTACCAGATCTTTGCAACATTTTCATTTTGAAACTATTTCCTGATATGTGATCTCATGTGACCCTCCCTCCCACATCTATGGGGTTTTGCAGGAGAATTAAAACAACTGAGGCTCCTGGGAACCTGTCCAAGAATCCATGTCTGGTCAGCAGTACAGCACAGACCAGAACTGAATCCCTGAGTTCTAGGATCTCCAAGGTTGTTGCTCCTTCCATTGTACAGCTTGGAGTTCAGGGCCTTCATAGTCAGGCAGAACAGCCAGCTCTGTGGGTGGGGAAAGCCTCAGGATGTCGTGTGTATGGAACGAGATCAAGTGGATGGTGTGTATGGAACGAGATCAAGTGGATGGTGTGAATGGAACGAGATCAAGTGGACAGTGCCTGGGAGTAGGCCCTCACAGAGGACACTTTGTCAGATTGGCACCAGACACATGGCACACACTCCCCTGGGAGGTGAGGGGCAGGGGTAGAGCTACAATATCATGGGTCCCCAACTTGTTCACTTTCAGTAGAACCCCAATCCTGTTATAATTTGCATGAGCTTTGTTGGTGGGCTTATATATTAGATGAATCCCTTTTGTTGTTGTTGTTTTGCTGTACTGGGAGGTTGAATTTGGCCTCATACTTGCTAGGCAGGTACTGTACCACTTGAGCTCCTCTACTAGCCTTATCTCTCTGTTTGTTGTTTGTTTTCTTGTTTGTTTGTTTTCTAAGACAGAGTCTTCCTATATAGCCCAGGCTGGCCTTGAACTTGCAATGTAGCCTAGGCTGGCCTCCAACTCTTGATCCACCTGCCTCAGACTCCTGAGTGCTGGGACTACAAGTATGTGCCACCACATCCTGATTTTAGATGATCTCATTTTAAATAAAACAGTCCTCATTATGACTTCAGATTTTTTCAGCAAAGCTGAGGATTATGCTCATGTAGATGATGTGTGATCAAATAGTTGACTGCTTTTTGTCAAATCAAAAAAATTCAAGAGCTGGACTTGGTGGTGCATGCCTGTAATCCCCAGAGCTCTGGAGTGGGAGGCAAGAGGATCCCAGATCAAGAGTTGGAGTACAGTCTGGGCTGCATAGCGAGACCCTGTCTCAAAACAAATATATATATATATGTATATAAAATCAAGACATCTGTGATTTAGCAATCTGAGGCTTTGAAAGCTCACATTCACTTCCCTCCCTGCCATGGACTCGCAGTGTGACCTTAGCCCGGTTATTTGACTTCCCTCATCCTCACTTCTGGTCTGTGACATGGAGATTGGCATCCTGCTACTTCATAGAGGTTTCGTACATGTAAATGCCTGTAAACGGCTTAAAGCTTTGGTGAGTGCTCAGAAATTGGCACTGGTTACTGCGTGATGCCACCATTTTTTTTTTCAAAACATGGTAAATGCTTTTCAAAAGGTTTCCTTCTTTGTGTTGGTTCCCTGAATAACAGGACATCCTTCATTTAGACTGTCCCCTAAGCCCACTTATGATCCTGGCCATTTAGGGCTCACAAATGTGAAGAATTCAATAAAATAAAGTTTCTTACATCCCTGTCCTCAAAGCCAACTCATTCTGATATTGTCTTGGATTTTTCTGTCCTTCTCAGTCACTAGTTTTATTCGTTCTCTTCAGATCTGCAAAAGCAAATGGCACAGCCGTTGAAGAGTAATTCTCGTTCCGTGGAAGTTGAGAGAAGGATCTTTATTTTTTATACAAAGCAAGCTGCTTGTTATGTTTAAACTCTTAGCTATTAAGAAATATTCTACCGTGTTTTTTGGGCAGTCCCAAGGATTGCCCTTCAAAGCATTAAAAATGGAAAACTATATTACCCAGATGGGGGGCCTCGCTTTCAGATGGGGTTACGCGTGGTGCTTAGGGCCCTTGGACCTATGCAACCAGCAGAGTGGAGAGGTTTGCTCGCTGGTGTCCTCCCAGAGAAATGGTCAGCTTCTGCCTCATCTGCAGGGCAGGTGCTTAAGAGTTGCTTATGGTTAGTGCAGTAACTCACACCTGTAATGCTAGCTACTCAGGAAGTAGAGATCAGGAGGATCATAGTTCAAGACCAACCTGAGCAAAAAGTTCACAAGATCCCATATCAACCAATGGCTGGGTGTGGTGGCCTGTACCTGTCATCTCAGCTGTGGAGGGGAAGCATAAGTAGGAGAGTCACGGTCCAGGCAGCTCAGGTATAAATCAAGATCCTATCTCAAAAATAACAAATGTGAAAAAAGCTGGCTGAGTGGTGCAAGAGGTAGAGCACCTGCCCTGAGTTCAACCCCCACCAGCACTGCCAAAAAAATCCCAAAACCAAAACCAAAACCAACTGGTCCTATCTGTCCCAGGCTCCCCAACTCAGGGTGAGTTTCAGGAGGACTGCCAGCGAGAACCATTGGGTTTTTTGGTTTTGTTTTTGGCGGTACTGGGGTTCAATGCAGGGTCTTATACTTGCTAGGCAGGTGCTCTACCACTTAAGCCACACCCTCAGCCCTTTTTGTTTCAGTTATTTTTTTTTTCAGATAGGGTTATTTTTGCTGCAGACTTCTATTCTCCTAACTTTGCCTCCCACGTAGCAGGGATTGCAGGCGAGAGCCACTACGCAGCCCAGAGTCATTCTTAAGCAACCATCAGCTGTGTTTGTTTTGCTGTCTCACACTTACTCATAATTAAGATATGCTGGAAATTCTCTCAAATTTTAAATCTTTCTTACGGAAGGAAACTTGGCAATTTTCCACGTGCTTTCTTTTCATGGGATTTCTTCTAAGGGTGGCATTCTGGACATGAGCTATCATCCCTCTCTTTCAGAGGCTCTTTGTGCTTCCATGAACAGGTGAGACATGTTTCAGGTCTGCACATAATTTACTTTCCCTTAATTCCTCCCTCCTCTTTAGGTCAGGTGACAACAGTGCTTTCGTTAGCTGCCCTGGGCCTCTCTGCTACAGACCCATTGACCTGGAATCATGGGAATTTCTTATGAGCCACACAATAATTTAGAACCAAGCTACCTCAGATCCTTTGTGTAAAAAATAACAACATAAAATATCAATAACAGGAATGAATATTTCTTTCTTTCTTTTTCCCTCCCTCCCCCTGTCTCTCTCTCTCTCTCTCTCTCTCTCTCTCTCTCTCTCTCTCTCTGTGTTGGGGATTGAACCCCAGGCCTCAAGCATGCTAAACATGTACCCTGCTGCTGAGGTATACCCCCAACCCCAGCAGAAGCTTTTTTTGTTGGTACTGGGGTTTAAACTCAGGGCTTCATACTTACAAGGCAGGTGCTCTACCACTTGAGTCATCCCATCAGCCCTGGGTTTTTTGGGTATTTTTGAGATAGGGTCTCTCAAACTACTTTCCAGGGCTGGCTTCAAGCCTCAGTCTTCCTGATCTCTGCTTCCTGAGCAGCTCGGATTACAGTGTGAGCCACCGGCATCCGGCAGCAGGAACATTTTTAATGGGTAACTTGTGGGATTTTTTTTTTTTGGGGGCGAGGGTACTGAGGTTTGAACTTAATGGGTAACTTTTTAATAGGACATAATACACAACCATTTTCCCTCTACAACCAGAACTGTTTGTTTTTTTTTTAAGTGTCATTGCATGTTAGCTTGCACTCCTCTTAAATGTCAGCTCAGTACTGTATGTTCACATTGTTGTATGATCAGTCTCCAGATCTTTTTCATGTTGTGAGACTGGAAATTGATACTCTCTACCTAGTAATCAACTCTCTATTTCCCTTCCAAGTTGCTGGCTGGCAACCACCATTTTACTTTCTATGAATTTGACTTATCTAGATAAGCAGTAGGCTTATTAACTACTCAAAGAACAGTTCACTCACAAGTAGAATCACTCAGTATTTGTCATTTTGAGACTGGCTTATTTCACTTAGTGTAATATGTTCATGCTTCATCCATGTTGTAGCATGTGTCCAAATTTCTTTTTAAGGCCGACTGATATTTCTTTCATTACATATTCCATGTTTTGTCTATGCATTCATCCATTGATAGACACTCAAATTGCTTCCATTCAATTTGCTTCCATTCACATTGCCATTCACATTGGCTGCTGTGAATAATGCCGCTGTGAACATAGGTTTGCAATTATCGATTTGAGACAGAATTTTTTTTTTTTTTGTAGTACTGGGGTTGAACTCAGGGCCTATACCTTGAGCCACTCCACCAACCCTTTTGTGTGAAGGGTTTTTTTTTTTTTGGCATAGAGTCTCACGAACTATGTGCCTGGGCTGGCTTCAAACCACAATCTTCCTGATCTCTGCCTCCTCAGTAGCTAGGATTACAAGCATGAGCTACCGGCACCTGGCAACATAGAACCATTTTTAAGGTTCAGCTCCATTCTACTCTGATAACTTGGCTGATTTTTTTTTTTTTGAGATGGAGTCTTGCTATGTAGCTCAGGCTGACCTTGAACTCACAATCCTCCTGTCTAAGCCTCCTGAGTTCTGAATTATAGGCATACACCACCATGCCTGACTACTTAGCTGATTTTAACAGATGAGGAAATCAGTAATGGGACTTCGTAGACCAGTGTCATCTGACAGTGTTTGTTTGCATGGTATCAAAGGATCGTATCCATGAGGGATACAGCTTCTGTATATGAGTGAGGGGATGGAAGGACCCGGGTTCACATCTGGTTAGGTGTGTCTGATTGATGTAGCTGAGCCACAGGCCCACATTTCTGCTGCAAGGGAAGCTGATAAGTGGGCATCAACTATCTTAGATCCAGGTGTGTAAGGTGAAGACTTCGCTACATGAGGCAGTAGGGGCTGTTGCTGTGCTGGGAGCCAGAAGAATGCCAAATGCCTGTTACACAACCTTACCCATATCTACATGTTCACATCCCACTATGTCTCAGCTTCCTTGTCTTCCTAGAATGGCTTGGCATGGTGAAAGAGATCACATGTGTCCGGGGGTGGTGAATGTATAGAGTAGGCCACCAGTTTCTGGTGTTCACATGGTCACTGAGAACCTGGGAAAGCTCTGTGTTATTGTCCATGCTGGTTCTATCACCTCTCTCCCTTTCTGTATGGTCCTAGTCAAGTGCAACTCCTTGGAACTTGGAACTGCCTACTCCTCCTTTCTTGACTTGCTCTTGTACATGTGTTCAGGGGTTCATGAACTAGGGTTCCTGGGGCCTGAAGCTTTTAAAATTGTTGGGAGAATTCAGAAAAAGTCATTAGGAATTCTTTTTTTGATTGAACGTGGAACCTCACTGATGCTTAGCAGCCACTTTACCACTGAGCTGCACCCCCATCTCAAAGTCATAAAATTTTGATGTCCACCCTGCTGGACCCATGTAGTTAAGGAGCCATGAAGCTTCAGCTTCACTCACTTCCCCATCTATAGATTGCGTTGACTCATTCTTTTTCATCCTTTTTTTCACATTAAAATTGAGGTATAGTTTGTGTACAGTGACATTCATTCATTTTTACTGTATCATTCTGTGAGCTTCAGCAAATGCATACAGTTGTAAAACTGCTGTGCCGGTGTAAATACAGAACAGGTTCACTACTTCCAAAACTTCCATGCTTCTCCGTAGGCAGCTTGCCTCTGACAAGTCTCTATTTGCTATCTCTGTAGTCTTGCCTTTTTCAGAACGTCATATTAATGCAGTCTGTACTACGTGACCTTCTGAGTCTGGCTGCCTTTGCTTGGCCCGGAGCATTTGAATTTCATCCATGTTGTTGCGTATGTCACCCCTCTGTCCCCAGCAGTGGTGATGCTGGTATGGGGAAGGCTCAGCCCTCCCTCCAAGAGCTGAGTCTAATGATGAGGGAGGCACTTGGACCTGTCGCCCGAGGCCTTTCCTTCTACATTTCACCCACACAGTTTTGCCCTACCTCCTTTCTTGTTTTGGTATACCTGGCACCCCATCCACTTTGTGACTGCCTGAGGATTAAACCTCTGACCCTGAAGTATCAAGTGGGGTTGGAAAGAGCAAAGAGATTGAAGCCAGGCAGAGTATTGGAAACCAGCTCACCCACTTGGCAGCTCTGTAACCTTGTGTTGAATCTAGCACAGAGTGGGACTAGTTAAATGTCTGTTGAATGAATGAATGAAGGAATGAGTGAGTACATGAGTGAATGAATTAGCAGGGAGATGAATGGAATGAATTTAAATGCCCGAAGTTCTGGGTTCCTCCTATGTAACAAGGGGATAATAGTAACCCTCACCTGACTGCTGTGGGGATCATGGACTGGTGTAGCACTGGTGGGCATCAGTGAAGGTTTGTCCTCTTCCCATGGTCTTCCCTAGAGTCTTTTGATACCCTATCCCAGATGGGCTCATGTACATGTCCTCAAAGCTGACTGGGCCCTAGCACCTGCCATGTGGGAGCCATGAGGGTAACCAGCTAAGCAGACAAGACCCCAGAAAGCCCAACAGATACCTGCTGACCCATGCCCCTCACACTTGCTTCTTCCCCCTTCATGGGGTAGATAGGAAGGCCATCAATTCTTCCTTCTCCCCAAACATACACCTTGTAGGGGGCTTGAGAGGAAGTCTACCAGGAGGAGAAGCCATTTTCCTTTTAGCAGGAGACCCCCTGCATGGGGCTTGGGCCTCTGGCCCTCAGATGTGGGGACAGGGCATGGGCTGGTAGCAGGCAGCCACAGAGCATCACTGTAAATGAATCTGTACTCCTCTTCAAAATACTCAGTGGACTTCTCCTGATGATGTCAATCACCTATTTGTGTCATTATGTGTTTGCTGGCTGCCTTCCCTCCCAAAGGACCCAGGGCACACAGTTGGTGCTCAATAAATATTTAATCATTGAATGAAAAGTTTTGTAGTTACAAGAATTGACATTGGAAGTTACTATTTCTGTAGGAAAATAGCAGGGAAGGGAACTAATAATTGTCATTCATGTACCATATGTCTGGGATGCTAAATCTTCACCTACAGTCTCTTGCTTTAATTTACGCAGTGACTGTGTGGCCTCTACACTCAAGGGAACTAATGCAGAGTAGTGGAGAAATGTGCCTGGCCTCCCACAGCTAGTCAGTGATGGAGCCAGATTCTAACTCAGGTCTGATGTCAAAGCCCAGCTTCTTTCTACAGTCAGCTGGGTTTTATGAGAATATAACTCTCTACAATTTAGGCTTAAAAAAACAAAACAAAACAACAACAACAACGAAAGACTCAGAAATTTGAGGAGGATTTGAGTAGGTTGGATTATAGAGTTTAACAGCATGAATTGAATTTTTACAGAATATTGGTTTCCTGCTTACATCAGACTTTTTTGTTTTGTGCTTTTCTAAATTAGGTTTGGGAGCATTTCTGTAATCTGATTGAATTTTTTTTTGTAATACGCATTGTACACAGCTCTAACTTAGCAATAACCCCCCTCTCTATACTCAAAGATCCAGCATGGGCTAGGGAATGACCATGTCCTTGGTGACAGGAGGACTGGGTTTGAGTCTTGCTGGATAGGGAGATGGCTCTGGGGGATCCCTGAACCACTCTGAGATGGGGAAGGTAACCCCAGTTGTCTCAAAGTGTTGAGATGCAGATCAAATGAAACAATGAGCAAATGAGATGTGGGAGAGGCATCCCAGGAAGAGTCGCGTATATGTTAGTTGTCCCAGATCTGCAGAGAGGGGTGGGGGGCTTGAAACACTGGGAAAAAAGACTATTCAGATAGGCTGCAGAATCACACAGCAAGGTGAGAAAGAAGGATGTGGTTCATTTCTGTTCTGCCAACATCAGCTGGGGTTGGGAAAGAAGTTTGTTTGGACGGATGTTTTATGTGCTTGGAGCCCAGTAATTATTCTGTTACCTGCTGCCGTAAATACATACTGCAGGGCCACACTGGAATTCTGTTAGGCAAGGAAGTTGAGTGAGTTTTAATCGTGAGTTTTGACGTGCGCATACAATTGTGTAACCATCACCACAATCAAGGGGTGGCAGCTCCTCACTCTCTAAGTTCTTCACACTTGTTTGTAGCCAGCAGTGGCAACCACAGATGTGGATTGTGTCCCTGTACATTTCCCTTTTTCAGAATAGCATATAAATGGAATCATACGTTGGGCTGCCTTCTGGATTTGCTTCTTTCACTTACTGTAATGCATTTGAGACTCCAAATGTGTCTGATCACAACAAGATTAGTGCTTCTAAGATCAGTCTGAAAAACCAACAGCATTCATGCACACCATTAAAGCCAATAGGAAATCTAGTTTTACAAATTTATAATGCCACCAAAAAACTTGAAGTGCCTAGGAAAAAGTAAGACAAAGTGTGCAAGATTTTTAGGGATAAAGTTAAAATATATCATGAAAAGGCATTAAAGAAGACATGAAGAAATGGAAGAGACCATATTCACAAAGAGAAAACCTGATATAAAGATAGTGATTCCTCCAAGCAAATTTTGTGAATTCAGTGACATTGCAGTTAAGAATCCAAATGAGGTGGGGTTTTTTATTGTTGTTGTTGTTAAAGAACTTGACAAGCTATCACAAAACTCATATAGAAAAATGAATAGCCAAGAGAATTTTAAGAATATCAGGATTTATCATAAAGCAGTGGTTATCGTGATTATTTTTAAGGTCCTGTGGTAGAGGTGCATGATTAGACAGTGGTCAGTTGAGTAGAATAAAGAGTTGAGAATAAAACCTAAACATGTCAGAAAATTTTACATATAATGGGATAGCATTGCACGCCACTGGGAAAAGATTCAATAAATGTGCCTTGGAAAATGGGGACCCATACAGAAAAGAATAAAACTGAACTCCTAACTCACATCATACATAAGGATAAATTCCAGGTGAATTAAGATCTAGTAGTGAAAAAGCAAAAGATAAAAACTTTTATAAGAGACTGTATATGACCAGACCTTCTCAATATGATATTAAAAACAAGCTATATAAGTAGGGGGTGGTGGCTTACACCTGTAATCCAGCTGTTTGGAAGGTGGAGGTAGGAGGATTATGGTCAGAGGCCAGTCCCCCTGACAAAACCACAACACCTTATCTAAAAACAAATTAAAGCAAAAAAGGGTTGGAGTGTGGCTCAAGTGGTAAGAGTGCCTGCCTAGCAAGCACAAGGTCCTGAGTTCAAAACTCAGTAACACCCAAAAAACACATAAAAATAAGATAAAAACAAGCTATCAAAGATGAATTTATTTGTTCATATAAGATTTAAAACTTATGTACAACAAAAGGCATCATAGACCAATTATGAAAGAATTTATGTTGGAAAAATACATTTGCAATGTGTAAGTCCAAAAATGAATTTATACCCAGAATTCACAAACAAACAATTCCTAAAAATCACTAAGAAGAAACTTAATGGGGGGATCTGAGCAGGCCAGCTAAGCAGCTCAGATGGTCAATGGGCTTAAAAAGTTGCTTGACTTCACTTGTAATTGAGGAAATACAAATAGAAGATTCCATTTCCTGCCCAGTGTGGCAAGAATGAGGAATATCAGAGGGCAGAGGGCATGGTTCAAGTGGCCCTTCTGGGCAAGTGCAGGGCCCTGAGTTCAGGCTCCAGTACTGATAATGAACAGACAAATAAGCAAACACAAATAAATAAAGGGAAAAAAGGATGTGGAGTTTTAGAACTCTTTCACACATGCAGGAAGAAGTATAAATTTGTGCTACTCTGCCAGGTGGTTTTGCATTTCCTACTGGAAGATGCTGTACATTGTCCCACACACTGCCTGCTCCTGTTTTGTTTAGGTATGAAGTGTACCCACCCCCAGAAGGCTCATGTGCTCTCATCCAATCATTGAGAGGTGATTGGACCATGAGGCTCTGACCTAATCAGTGGATTCATCCACTGATGGATTCATAATTTTGTGGAATTTTTGAGGTGGTGGGAATTTTTGAGAGGTGGGGCCTAGTTGGAGGAAGTAGGTCACTGGGGTGTATCCTTGGGTACTATTTGTTTTCTTGGGCTCCTCTCTGTCTGGCTGTCTGCTTCCTGGCTGTCATGGCCCTGCCGTACACCCTTGCCGCCATGATGCTCCACCTCACCACAGGCCCATAGCAGTGGACCAAGTTGATTATGAACTGAAACATCTTAAACCATGAGCCAAATTAAAAATTTCATCCTTTTACTCTCAGGTATTTGTCACTATGAAAACTAACACATTATCCCGAAAAAGGTCTCAAATGTGCATTTAAGAATGTTCAGAGCCAGGAGTGGTGATGTATCCTAGTATTCAGTGGGCTGAGACAAGATCTCAAGTTCAAGACCAGCCTGGACTACATGTGAGATGCTACCTCAAAAACCCCCCAAATTAATGTTCATCACAGTCCTGTTCCTAAACAGAAAAATTGGAAATAATGTAAGTGTGCATCAAGAGAATGCATAAATAAATTACGATATATTTATGTAATGAGAAGGCACACAGTGGTTAAAAATGATCTGGAAAAACAGAAGGCTGAATGAAAATGACATATTGCAGTGGGCTTCATCTGGTATAATTCCATGTGTACATGGCTTAAACAGGTAAAATGCTTTTTTTTTTTGGTTTATGTATAGCTCGTGTAGTTAATACACAAGGAGAGAATGATAAACACTAAATTCATGGAGAGAGGATCTGTCAGGAAAGCTTACGGAAGGGATTTTCACATATTTTTCATGCTTTAAAGTTTTTTGCACAATAAAATTTATAGCATATTGCCCATTGTTGCGGTCCACTCCTCCAATCCCAGCAGTTAAAGGGGGAGGCAAAGGGATTACAAATTTGAGGTAGCCTGGGCAACACAGCAAGCAAAGACTGGGGATATAGCTCAGTATGAGAGTGTTTGCCTAGCAAAGCTCTGAATTCAGTTCCCAACACCTTTAAAAAAAAGAAAAATAAAGGCAAAAATTATTGCATATTTATTGGAATGCCAAAAAGAACTAAAGAACCAAGGAGCATTTTTTTCTGTTAGATAACAAAAACAGTCTTGGAGATTAAAAAGTTGATTCATTGGGCTGGGGATGTAATTCAGTGGTTTAGTGGTTGCCTGGCATGCACAAACACAAGGAACTGGATTTGATTCTCAGTACTACAAAGAAAAAAAATTTGATTCATAAGCTTTTCGAAAAAACCTTCAGGACTGGGTGTGGTGGATCACATCTATAATCCCAACTACTTGGGAAGTGGAGCTAGGAGGATCTCAGTTAAAAGCAGAGGGGTGTGTGTGTGTGTGTGTGTGAGTTAGACCCTATTCACAGAATAAACCAGGTGTAGTGGTGTACATCTTTAATCCGAGTTATGTGGGAGGCATAGGTAGGAGGATTACAATCCAAGGCCAGGCTGGGTGAAAATCGAAAGATCCTATCTGAAAAATAACTAAAGCAAAAATGGATGGAGGCATGGCTCAAGTGGGAAAGCATTTGCCTAGCAAGCACAATGCCCTAGGTTCAATCCCTGGTACCACCAAGAAAAAAAAAAGTAAGAAAGAAAGAAAAGAAAGAGAAAACCCAGGGAGCAATAATTATATATTATACATTTTTATCCTATTAAAAACAAAAAACACAAAATACAATCAGTGTAAATTGTAATACCTTTAATGCTTAGATGAAACAGCATGCCTTCTTGAACTGAGAGACCTTTTGTGTAAATTCATTTTGTTGGATATGGCACACCATTTTAAAATAATTAGGAAATACATGTATGTAGAAAAGTCCCTACAACATATGTGGACAGTGTAATATACATTTGTAGCTGCAAAGCAAAACTCCATGTGACCACTGCCTGTGTAGAAAAATCGATGCCCTTGTGGAGGTATTATTTTGTCAATGCAGTTGTTTTACAATGGTGTAAATAACTATAAATAGCCTTATTATTTTGCTTATATTTCATGTTTTAATTTTAGAAAAAAAATTATTGCTAGCATTGATTTTTAAAATGTTCAGCACAGTATAGGACTAGGAAATGTTGACCTCACTCTAGGCCTGATGAGTCTTGGAAAATAGCGGTTTGTTTCATGATTTGCAGAATCTTGGCCACAGCGAATGACTGTGGTGCCAGAGTGTGCAGTCGCTGCCTGCAGGCCTGGCAAGCCAGGAGCAGTCCTCCTCGGTGACATTTAGGGTTAATTTGGCTGAGAAGCTTCTCTTTTTTCTTGGTCAAAGCTCCAGGAAGTTCTTCGCAGTTGGCTGATGGGGCAGGGGTGTGGCCTTTACCATTTTGGACTGTTCCTTCCTTTTTGGGCATTTGCTGGGACACTATCCTAGGACACGGGGCATTTTTTAAAACTCTTAGGATAGATTGCGCTTGATGGTCAGGTGAAGAGTCCATGGCCTGAGGACCAGGAAATTACACAGGCCCAGGTTTCTCAGCAGTGTCATTGCTGACTGTTGGGGCTGTGTCATTCTGTGCTGTGAGTGACTTGCCCTGTGTGTTGTAGGATGTTTAGCCTTTACCTGCTAGATGCCCAGAATACCAACTCAGTTGTGACAGCCAGAGTACCTCCAGCTGGTTCCCAAAAGCCCCTGGGAAACTGAATGGTCCTTGGTGAGGCCGATGATCCCTTTTCAGTGCAATCCATGTGGAGGCCATGGGCAGGGGGTTGGGGGTAGGGGAAGGCTACCTGGATGGAGACCCCTAGTGTGGCACCAAAGGAGGAGCAGAGGCAAAGCAGGCAGATAAATGGAGCTAGTAAATTAGGGGTGGCTCCCTGGTAATAATTAATGACAGGGAGAAGGGAGGGGGAGGCTCTGATCACAGATACCTGGGAGAGGTGTGTAAGCACGGGGCCAGGCTCCTTCCTGGAGGATGGTGCTCAGCCTTCTGCCTTCCCTCTGCTCACAGAGCTTTGGATCTTCCTCGTATTTTATCACTTTGTTCCTGGCCTATGTGAATCTAACAAGTGGGTGAAGTTCCTTGGAGAGAAATGGCAGTTGTTTGATCATTTATTTGCTTAATATTTATGAAGCATGAACTTGGGCAGGTGCCATTCCAGGTACAGGAACACTACTAATCATCCAGAACTGCATGATCTGAATGGGGAGATAGCACAGATAGCTCCGAGGGCAAGAAAAAAAAGTGGACTTCCAGGTCCTCATTTCAGTCCTGCTCCTGCCTGTGGTGTCCCCATGGGTAAGTGAGTAATGCTGATAATCCGCAGTGTATAAAAGGGTGGTATGAATTTTTATTCCACATAGATGTGAAAGGATTAATGAATTAATGAAGAGTGTGCCCACCTGTAGAACAGTGAGCACTCAGTAATATATATATACACACATATAAATACTGGTACTGAGTGGTACTGAGGTTTGAACTCAGGGCCTCACGCTTGCTAGGCAGGTGCTCTACCACATGGCACTCAGTAATATTATTTTAAATGTCTTATTATTGTTACTACAGCATGAGGACTATCACAAATTTAAAGAGTATCCAGAAACTTCTGAGAGAGGAATGATCCAAGGCTTGGGTGAGATGGTGAATTCAGAATTAGTAGGACTTTATCTAGGGAAACAAAAAAGCTTGTGGGGTTGGGGGAGATTGTGCAGTAAGAGTCAGGCAGCAAACAGAGCAGACCAGAAGTCACAGACTTCTAGCCAACTGGCCACCAGAGGCCAGCTGCTAGCTCTGTGATCTGAAGCTAAGAGAGGGGTGACCCTGAGGCTGGGAAGGCAAGCACGTGGGGCATGTGGTCTGAACGTAAGGGGCTGGGGATGTAGTTCAGTGGTAGAGTCCTTGCCTGGTATGCAAAAAGCCCTGGGCTCTATCCCAGGACCCCCCCAAAAAAATCCCCTTAAAAATATCTCATCATCAGCTTTGAAAGACCTAAGTACCTGACCCCTTTTGGCTTTGGCCTGCTTCTTTCATTATTTCTTTTCTCCAAAGTAGATTAGGAATTGGTCGTTGTAGTAGGGTGCCGGTGTTTCACAACTGTAATCCTGGCTACTTGGGAGGCAGGTATCAGGAAGATCGAGGTTCAAAGCCAGCCCAGACAAATAGTTGATGGGAAAAAAAATCATAATAAAGGGCTGGTGGGTGGCTCAAGGTGTCGGCCCTGAGTTCAAACCCCAGTACCCCCCCCCACACACACACACGAATTGGCCATTTTAATCCTGTTTCCATCCTGGGGAAGTGAAATGTTAAGAGTTATTGAGCTCTTAGAGACCAAAATGCAAATTTGTCTGTGGTGGGATCCTGTGTTGTCAGAACCCAGGCAGGGGGTGCTGGCAACAAATTCACATCAGAAGAGTCCAGCAGACTGAACCCAAGCCTCCCTGTGTGAGTGCCCGGACGCTTCCCTGCTCTGTGACCACTCAGGATGTCACAGCTCATCAGAATTCACAGAGGCACCAATCAATCAGTTTCTGGATCCATCTTGCCCTGCTTAAATGTGTTGCCTCTGGCAGGGCCAGAAACCAGCCTGGCAGTTGTGGATAATAACCAGAGCATCTGTGCCTGAGTAGCTGTGTGTTTACTTCCCTGGAGTCGATGGCATTGTGCCCGAGGCTTTGCTGATTCAGCCGGGTGCTGTCTGGAATCCACCTCACTGTCCAATCCTCAGTCCCAAGGTCATGAGTGTCCCCTTGGTGGTGCTGACTTTGGCATCTCAATTCTCTGAAACTTCATGCAGTGAACACGCACTTATTGGGTACTTCCTACCATCCTAGGAACAGGGGGTGTAGTAACAAATGAGCAGACACCAATCCTGGATTAGAGGAATTTGCCGTGTTGTGGGAGAAACAGACACTGAACAGATCATCTAAGTGTCATGGATAAGGGCCAAGCAAGGAAAGTTCAGGGAGCTGTGACAATTTAAAACAGGAAAAGGAACCTGATCTGTGATGAGCTAAGGAGAGGCCTTCCCCAGAAAGGAAGTCTCCCCTGATATCTGAGAACGCTTAGGGGTGGGGCTAAGAGATGGGGTGGAGAAGCTAAGGAGCCCTTTCTTACTAAGGTGGCCTGTGACTAAATCCCACATAACCTGTGGCCTTCTTTCTTAAAGTTCCTCCCTCTTGTCCCCTTTGCTGGCTTATCTTGCTCCTCATGCAGATTAGATAAGCCTTGCTAGAAGATAGCCTTATCTACAAGGCCTTTCTATAAGATAGCCTTACTCTCCAAGGCAGTGGACAATGGTAACAGGAAGCGAAGCTTGGAGAAGGCCAGCCTGGCTGGTCCAGCCTCAACTTTACCCCTTACCAGTCATGAAACCTTAGTTAGCAGCGGCTAATGGCTCTGAACATTGGGGCCTTATCTGAATAAGGGACCCCTTTGGCTAGAGCAGTCTAAGTGATTAGCTCAAGGCCTGTGTGAGTAAGGAGTTTGCGAGACACACACACACACACACACACACACACACACACACACCCTTTCCCCTTCAGGGTCAGAAACCAATTTGGTTTTTGGTTAGTTAACTGTTACTTAATTACTGTTGAGCCACTCCACCAACCCATCAGTTAACTTTCTGTTTCTCCACGGAAACCTGCTGTTCCCCAGCGACAGTGCTTGTGGTAAAGCTGCCCTCTGCTTGGTAACTTGCATCTGTCCTGGGAGTCCTCTGTAGGACTAAATACCGAATGTGCCTTGGCTTTGGGCCTCGTCAGTGTGATATCTTCTCTAACCAGGCAGGCTCCTTGCAGGGACCCCAAAACTCTGTCTGTGGGATTGTCTCAGGAAATTCTGGCTCCTGTGAGGTCTGGGCTTCTGTACCTAATCAGCTTGTACCTGGGATGATATCAGGAGTGACCTTGTCAGCAGGGCAAAAGGATTAAGCCCTTCTAGGTCCAACATTCTATTCATTCACTCACTCATCCACAAACATCTATCAATAGCCTGCTATGTGGTAGGTGGGAGCACCATGCTGAGCGAGTAGATGGCCATTCTCTGCCCTCAGAACACTTACAGACCACGGGAGAGATGTGTCAGTCAAAGCATCACACAGTGGTAAGAGGATACTTGATAGTGTGCACACCATGCTGTGACGGTATAGCCAGGAGATTTGACCTAGTCTGGGAGGGCAGAGAAGGCTTGTATGAAACCATGTGGGAGTTCATCTGATGGATGAACGAACAGGTGTTAACCAAACAAAGAAGGGAAGACAAAAGCCTGGACAAAGGCAAGGGGCAGCGAATGAGAGCAGGCAGAGTTACGCCATGCAGGTCCTTAGAGGCTGGGCTGGAGTCAAATTTTGTACTGATTCTGCGCAGCCCTGAGTATAAATCAGTGAGGGCTGATACCCAAATTGTCACCGTGTTGTGATTGATGTTCCCTCTGCATCTTAAGAGCAGTGAAAAGTAGGTTAATGCAGGCTGGGAAGCGAGATTGACCTGATTAAATTTACAATTGAAAAAGCATTTTCTGTCTGTCAGATGCTGGATGGGAAGGCTTTGTGGGGCTCCGATGGGAATCAGCAAGGGGAGAGGAACTCTCCCTTTCATTTCAGGGGTCTTAATGGCTCACCTGGCCTGCCCCCTCCCAATCATGGCTTCCATGACCCCGAACCACCCTTTCATGTTGCCAAACCACAGGCTGAAGGAAGTGGGTGTGGGAGGTAGGTGGGGTTCCCAGGGACAACCCAGCTGTGAGCAGGAAACCTTCAGGACCGTCATAAAAATAAATCAGCCCACAGCAGCACTTTCCATAGTCTGGATGACTGCTCCTGGCCTCGGAGACAGACATTGTCTATCAAACAGGATGAATGAAAATCACATTTCTCCTTTTTCCTCTCTCTTCTCTGCAGGCTTATATTTGGCACCCTTTACCCTGCATATTATTCCTACAAGGCTGTGAAGTCGAAGGACATTAAAGAATATGTAAGTAGAGCCAGTTATTTTGGAGGGGTGGCTGAGGGGGTGAGGTGGCTGCAGCTGGGTGGCAGAAGGTGGATGTTCTCCTTGGTGTGGGCACTGGTAACAGGCAGTCATCACTTTTCTTATGAGACTTCTCAGGAGTCCTGTCTGGTCTAGACCTGTTCCCTGTGTAGACTTTGTTGTTGAAGTGAGGGAAGTAGAGAGGTGCAGGGAGAGGAAATGTCACATGGAATCGGAGGCCCCTGCTCTATGACATGACGTGAGAGACTTGCTTTCCTCAGCCTCAGCTTCCTTGTCTGAAAAACATTCTGTAGACCATACAGTGCCATCCCTGGGAGACAGCTTGGCATGACAGCAAGTGCATAGGTCTTCCAGTCCAGCAGAGCTAGGTTTTCTCCTGGCTCTGCAACTCCAACCCTGTTTCAGTCTATGCTTCCAGCCCCCACAATTTAAGCCCTGCAGTTATATAAGGTGTTTGAAAGCAGGGGCTGTTGATCATCCTCTACCCATTTCTTGCAGTACCTAGCAGAGGACTGAGCACATGGGAAGGAATGGATTGGAAAGATTCACTGGTTGGAGGATTATATTCATTACAGTTGGATGATTTGGGTGCCCCAGCCCTGGCACCATTCCTGAATGTACTGGGTACCTTCAGCAGGAGAACTGCTGATTATTCAGGGGTTAAGCAACCCCTTATTGACAAAGACAGGTGATGGGTGATGAGAGAATGGTGACCCTTCCCAGATAGGACACTAACTTGGGTCAAAGTGCAAAGAATGTGAATTTGGACTTACAGAGGCTGAGGTCAAGCCCTGGCTCTGATATTTGATTGGTGCCATCCTGAACAAGTAACCAAAGCTTCCAAGACCCTCAGCATCCTCAACTGAACAGTGAGGTGGATAGCAATAATCCCGCCCTCTTTTAGTCAGATGGCACTTGCCAAGTAGGTAAAGAAATAATTCAGAGTGGGCTTGGAAAGTCATTATTTTCTACGCTATCCCAAGAAGTCTTTATGACACCAGAAACTTCAAGATTAACTGCAACCAGAACAAAGCCCACAGTCTCCCAGTTTCCCATAACTACTTGCAGTTTGTTGCTCTGAGGCAGGGGCCCCAGAGGGGGTGGTTTCTGCCCTGGAGGCTGGCTGGTATTCGTGAGGGCATCCATGTGCACACTATAAATAGCTGGAAAGTTGCAAGCACAGAGCCTCCTGGTTTCAATTGACTTGGCCCAGGGTAAAGTGTTAGGCAGCCTCTTCCAGCCCTCTGTCTCCCAACCCCTTCCTCCCCATGGCTCAGTGCCGTAGAGGGAGGCCTTCCTGGGGTCACCACCATGCAAGTTCTGTCCTGCTTTGTAGGGACAGAAAATCCTCTCAACTCAGCTGGGACAGATCAAACTCTGGTAAATTGCTTTTCACTGACTAGTCCACAGGAGCCTGGTTTATGACTAGTTGGCAATTCATTATTTTAGAGTGAAAACGGTAACCGCCAAGCGGAGCAGCTGCTTGTGTTGGCTGCTGAGCACACCCTTTTCTCTGGCGGAAAGCTTGAGGGTTTCATAGAAGGTTTCTGGGTACAAATGGAGCTAAGGAGGAAGGAGTAGTAAGGAGCTGAGTGGTCTCAGGAGAGACCTGCCTCTTTTCTCTGTACTCACACTCACACTCTCACACACTCCCAAAATTACTCTGGGGCACACATGCACTGTCACACACACACTCACTGTCACAATACTCAAATACCCACATTCACACATGCACTCACTCACACAGGCACTCACTCACTTCATACACACTCACACGTACACCCTTGTTTTCTTCTTGTCCTTTTGACTAATATCCCCAACTGTCCAAGAGAGGAACTTGGGACTTTCCTTTGACTCTTTCTTCTCCCTCATCATTGAACTCCATCCACACTCTTGGTTGGTGACTACTCCTTCATCTCTTCGTCTGTCTTTTTTTTAAATTTTATTTTATTATTTTTACATTTACTTACATGTGTATTCATTATTTGGGCCACCTCCCCCCTCCCCTCTTCTTTGTTTTTTTTTCCCAACACTAGGATTTGAACTCAGGGCCCTGTGCTTGCTAGGCAAAGTGCCCTACCACTTGAGCCACACTCCCAGTCCTTTTTGTTTTTAATTGTTTTTCAGATAGGGTCTTGTGCTTTTTGCCTGGGCGGACCTGAACCTCAATCCTTCTACCTATACCTCTTGTGTAACTGGGATTACAGGTGTGAGCCACTGTGCCTGCCCCCCACCTTCATAATCTTTCAAATCAGGTCTCTCTTTCTTATCTGCTGCCACTCTAAAACAATCAATAGCCTCATGGATTCTTTTTTTATCTTCACTGTAACAAATTATCCTGAACTTTGTGGCATAAAACAACACATTTATTATCTTGTGGTTCTGGAAGTCAGAAGCCTTCCAGGTCTCACTGGGTTTATATCAGACAAGGCTGCATTTCCTAGGAGGCTCTGGAGGAGAGTCCATTTCCCTGCCTCTCCCGGCTCCTAGAGCCTTGACTTGTGACCCTTCTTCCTGCGTCAGAGCCATCAATGCTGCATCTCTCAGAATTCTTCCACTGTCACTTCTCCCTGGCCTAGCTGGGAATGGTTCTCCTCTTTTAAGGATGCACACAATGACACTGGGCACAGGATAATCTTCCCATATGAATGTCCTTAACTTAATGACTCTGAAAAGTATCATTTTCTATGTGGAGATTAGAACATGGACATCCTTGAGGAGCCATAATTCTGCCTACCACACCTCCTGACTGGCTCCCCTGTCTCCCAACCCTCATTTTCCAACATATTTTCCATATAGCATCCACAAGCCTTTTATTTGTTTTTTTGTGGTACTGGGATTTGAACTCAGGGCCTACACCTTGAGCTACTCCACCAGCCCTATTTTTGTGATGGTTTTTTTCGAGATAGGGTCTCATGAACTATTTCCCTTGGCTGGCTTTGAACCTCAATTCTCCTGATCTCTGCCTCCTGAGTAGCTAGGATTACAGGCGTGAGCCACTGGTACCCAGCTTCATAGATTCTTATACCTTTCCAAATGTATGCACTAATCAAGGCTTTTGGATGAGCACTTAAGCAGAAAGCAATTTATAGGGAATCTTAGAATTAACTAGCAGGCTGGAGAAAGAATTTGGGGAAGATCTAAGAAAGCTGAGTGGTGGTAACAGCCCAGCTGATGCCACAAGAAGGGTTTGCTTGGGAAGCTCCTGGTCATGTCATCACCACAGACACTGGCTGCCAGCCACCTGTACCTGAAGACTTAAAGTCCTGAATAAGAGCATCTGATTTTTCAAAACCCAGATAACAAGCCTAGTCTCCCACAAACACCTTCATGCAGGGAGATTCCTCCCAGTTTAGCAGGCTTTGGATACTGGCTGGTCAAAAAAAAACCAATAGAATAGCTATTGTAGTTACTTCTTTGGCTGTCCAACAGCCACATCTACCATGTAAAGCCTTTACCCATATTTTAGCTTTAAAAACAACCTTCCAACAAGAATTCTATAGAACTCACTCATTTGTTAAATCCAAGTTTCTTCATTTGCCAAGTGCTACCCTAGGTTCAGTATTTCTGGGCAAAGTCCTTTTCTGCTTCTGATAGGATCGAACTTTAGTATTCAATACTCTAAACACTAAATTATCCAGCAAACCATCACCCATACATGTGGTGTAACCCACATACTATACTGGGGGAGAGAATTAACTAAAATCTAACTAGTTAAGATATTTAAGTTATACATAACACAGAAAGAAAGAAAATATAGATAGAAGCTACATTCTCTATTCATGAAAGTGGTTATGTGTTCATTGCAGTATTTATATCTTTTGTTAAAAAAAGATAATTTTAATTCTAAGGGCCTCACGGAGTGACTCATGTGGTAGAGTGCCTGCCTAGCAAGCATGAGGCCCTGAGTTTTTTGGCCCAGTTCCACCAAAAAAAAAGAAAAGACAATTTCAAAAGGGTAAAATCATGACTTTTATATAAATAAAAATAAAGACACGCTGAAGATTCTACTTAACTCATTAATTAATGAGAGAACCAGTAAGGTATTAATAATAATTGAAAGAAGACTGCGAATAACAGACATATTTAGGCAATCAGAAATGTTGAATTTGTTCATTGATATTATACACATTTCTTGGAAGACTGAGATGAAGAGTTCAGTTGTACCTCCACTAGGTAAAAATCATTTGCACTCCTATGGAGAAATCCGGTTTCATTGAAATCAGTTTTCTATAATCTGTAAAGCTGTAAAATAGCTCAAAGACATTTAAAAAGAAGATACCTACAGAATCAAGATAATTCAAAAGTATGAGCTAGACCCTGGGCATTCCAGGACACCCGTTCTTTTCCAGGTTTTCCTAATACTTCCCTCTTTTTTACCACTCAGCTCATGCTCCCTTAGCCTTTAGTTGGGGCTTTAGTGAGTGAGGTTCCTTATGCAGTGGAGTGGCCCGAATCTTCATTCCTTAGAGTCTCAGCCTTTGCAATCTTGCCTCAGTAGGATTGTCATAATGATCTGCTGACTTTCACCTCTGAACAAGATAGTGCTAGGAGGTCACCCTAGCACTCAGTTTCTATCTAACCTCCTTCCTGCTGCCTATGTAGCAGCTGCCCTAGTCTCCCTTGGTAATCAGGTTCAGTTGCCCCATCAAAGCCTGTAATCCCTTTATTATCTATTTCCTAGTAGCATGAGTAGCTTGAAGTGGCCAGGTGATGGTAAAGTCTGCTTCCATTTCATTGCAAGCGTTTTGTATTCCCTGCTAGAAACATCCATCCCTCAGGTAATAAAGATCATTAAAGAGCAGAGATCAGAGATCTGGGGATTAGAAGTAAGAGACATTGTGAGTTAGACCAGTGATCCTCAGATGGTGACATGCATATGTATGAACAGGGGGGCTCATTAAAATGCTGATTCTGATCCAGTGGAACTGGGATGGGACCAGAAATTCTGCATTTCTAACAAGCTTCCAGTAATGTCAATGGTGCAGGTCCATGGACCACACTAAAAGTTGCAAGGAGCTGGCCTGACGCTTATTATAAGAAATGTCATCATTTCCTTGGTTCCTGAACCTTTAGATTCTGGCTAAGGAGCAGTGTGCTATATGTTGGTCACTGGTTCAGATAAGAACATGCACATCGGCCTGAGGAGATGCTGGTTCCCACCTGCTTCTCTTCAACTCTCAAGGCCTGTGCATTGGATAACACCAACTGCTAGGGCAATGGAGTGCATGTGATCAATAAGTCTCAGAGCATCAGCCTGTTGTCTTTTTATTTTTGCTATAAAGAAGAGTCTTTGGTGAGAAGCAGTGTGGAGTGAGAGGCACTCCCTGAGTCCTCAGCTTGATGTGTGGCAAGCTGGATTATCTCCCGGAATGCAGAGAGTAGGGAAAGCAAGGCCATATACAGAATAAATGAATACGCCACAAAGACCCAATGCTGCCCCATATGTTAGGAAGGGCGTCATGAGCCTCTCCCAGGAGGCTGGCTGGTCCCTTGAGACATGCTTGGTCTTCGCTGGGAGCTTGCTCTCTCTCTTTTCTTTTTCTGGTTGTATTGGGGTTGCAACTCAGGGGCTTCTGCTTGCTAAGCAGGCGCTCTGCTACTTGAGCCACTCCATCAGCTCTTTTTTCTCTTAGGTATTTTCAACATAGGGTCTTGAAACTATTTTGCCTGCGCTGGCCTCAAACCTCGATTCTCCTGATCTCTGCCTCCCAAGTAGCTGGGATTACAGACATGAGCCACCGATGCCCGTCTGGCAACTTGGTTTCTGAGTGGTCACAGCCAGGTCAGCACTGGTGAGAGGGATTCCACATTGCTGAGCCCTCATGCTGTCTGTCAGTTCTGTGTGGCCGCTTGGTACACGAGCCTATTGAACTCACACTGTCAAGCCTGAGGAAAGAGCCCTGTTGACACCCCAGGCCTGATCACTTCATCTCTCTGGCTACTGAGTGCTTCCCCTGCTGCAGACATTTTGGCAAACACATGCATGAGCACACGTTATCATTTTCTGGGCCCATTCACATCCTTCCTAGACCATCTGCACAGCAGTCTCAGCCTCACCTCTTCCACAGACCTCATCATCTAGCCTATCTTCACCTGGTATTTTAAGGTGTACTTGGGATTTGTCTCCGAAAAGGTAAAGCACAAAGCATGGAAACGCCTGACCTGAAGGAAGTCATTTGTACTTACGGTTCCCTAGATGTAAAAGGCATAACATACTATATAGCCACATGGGGAAGCCCCAGAGCCAGTCAGGAGGCAGGGGGTTGGGGACAGGCAATGTGGGTAACAGTCTTTAGTGTGTTCTCTGTGGGGAGGGTAAGGCAAGCAGCAGGGTAAGCAGGGCTAATCTGAATAATTTCAGCAGGCTTTAGCTTCATCTGGCAACAAGCAGCCTCTATGTGTCTGGCATCTGGCCCTAAGGGGATTATGGCTGGGGAATATTGGCTTAATTTGTGAGGGCACCATAAAGGAAGGAGTTTGGAGTATGGGCTCTGGATTATCCAGCTTGTGTATGAAAGGTGCCCTGGGCAAGTCTTGCTATCTTCACAAGTACTGGCTAGCCCTGGGAGGGGTGTCAGTCTCCAGTCAGTGAGGCTTCAGATGCTAGAGCATGAAAAATACTCTGGTAGAGTAGCTCGAGAGGTAGAATGCCTGCCTAGCAGCACTAGGTCCTGAGCTCAACTCCTCCAGGACCACCAAAAAAAAAAAAAAAAAAAAAAACAGAATATATAAAATAAGTAAATGTGCCCAATGACTACTAATGCAAACACCCCACCAGAGAGCATTTCTCCTTCCAGGCTATGTGTGCAGTGTTCAAAGTTCTGCCTGCAGTGGAATTTCACTTCTTTATCTCTTAACCTAGCTGACCACTATGAGCTCATACCAGCAGTTGTTGCAGTGTCATCTGTAAGCCAGGCTCAGAGTTTTCCTTTCTCAGTCACTTGGCACAGGGACGTCCCTATGAAGCTGTCACAGATGTAAGAGGAGTATGAAAAGCTTGAGAAAACTAGTTAGAGGAGGGGCAGAAGCAAGGCGAAGTCCACAGCCCATAAGGGAGGCCTTTTGCAAGCTGCCAGGAGCTCTGGGAGCAGGCTCTGCTGGACTGCGGAGTCCCAGCCAGTGCTGAGGTTTATGGAAGGTCTCCAGGCCCGCTTCCCACCCTCAGCTCAGAAGACTTGCTCTGGCAGAGGATTGGAGCTTCTCTCCTGTCTTCTCACTCCTGGATTCTGCCCCCGAGCTGTTCAGGGGACACTCCAGTCATGTAGTCAACTTCCTATTCCAGAGTGGATCCTCTCAAATCAATTCTGATTGAAGGCCCACCCCCATCTACAGGGGTCTGAACAGAATCCCTCAAACCTGGAATGTTCTGTTTCAAACCTTGTCAAAAAGAGCTGTCATTTGATTTCTGTGAGGCATGATGGGGAAAATCATTTCCTGGTAATTTTAGATGGATATGGTTTCCATCTCCTCGTTGCCAGTATGCCATTTACCACGTTAGACTGGGTGAGTCATTCTCAGATTCTTTTAGTGTGAAAGTATTTTATTTTTTTTGATCTTTTGCTCATTTTTATTTATTTATTTTTTTTTCATTTTTCTTTTATTATTCATATGAGCATACAAGGCTTGGTTTATTTCTCCCCCCTGCCCCCACCCCCTCCCTTACCACCCACTCCACCCCCTCCCGCTCCCCCCCTCAATACCCAGCAGAAACTATTTTGCCCTTATCTCTAATTTTGTTGTAGAGAGAGTATAAGCAATAATAGGAAGGAACAAGGGGTTTTGCTGGTTGAGATAAGGATAGCTATACAGGGCATTGACTCACATTGATTTCCTGTGCGTGGGTGTTACCTTCTAGGTTAATTCTTTTTAATCTAACCTTTTCTCTAGTTCCTGGTCCCCTTTTCCTATTGGCCTCAGTTGCTTTAAGGTATCTGCTTTAGTTTCTCTGCATTAAGGGCAACAAATGCTAGCTAGTTTTTTAGGTGTCTTACCTATCCTCACCCCTCCCTTGTGTGCTCTCGCTTTTATCATGTGCTCATAGTCCAATCCCCTTGTTGTGTTTGCCCTTGATCTAATGTCCACATATGAGGGAGAACATACGATTTTTGGTCTTTTGAGCCAGGCTAACCTCACTCAGAATGATGTTCTCCAATTCCATCCATTTACCAGTGAATGATAACATTTCGTTCTTCTTCATGGCTGCATAAAATTCCATTGTGTATAGATACCACATTTTCTTAATCCATTCGTCAGTGCTGGGGCATCTTGGCTGTTTCCATAACTTGGCTATTGTGAATAGTGCCGCAATAAACATGGATGTGCAGGTGCCTCTGGAGTAACAGTCTTTTGGGTATATCCCCAAGAGTGGTATTGCTGGATCAAATGGTAGATCGATGTCCAGCTTTTTAAGTAGCCTCCAAATTTTTTTCCAGAGTGGTTGTACTAGTCTACATTCCCACCAACAGTGTAAGAGGGTTCCTTTTTCCCCGCATCCTCGCCAACACCTGTTGTTGGTGGTGTTGCTGATGATGGCTATTCTAACAGGGGTGAGGTGGAATCTTAGTGTGGTTTTAATTTGCATTTCCTTTATTGCTAGAGATGGTGAGCATTTTTTCATGTGTTTTCTGGCCATTTGAATTTCTTCTTTTGAGAAAGTTCTGTTTAGTTCACCTGCCCATTTCTTTATTGGTTCATTAGTTTTGGGAGAATTTAGTTTTTTAAGTTCCCTGTATATTCTGGTTATCAGTCCTTTGTCTGATGTATAGTTGGCAAATATTTTCTCCCACTCTGTGGGTGTTCTCTTCAGTTTAGAGACCATTTCTTTTGATGAACAGAAGCTTTTTAGTTTTATGAGGTCCCATTTATCTATGCTATCTCTTAGTTGCTGTGTTGCTGGGGTTTCATTGAGAAAGTTCTTACCTATACCTACTAACTCCAGAGTATTTCCTACTCTTTCTTGTATCAACTTAAGAGTTTGGGGTCTGATATTAAGATCCTTGATCCATTTTGAGTTAATCTTGGTATAGGGTGATATACATGGATCTAGTTTCAGTTTTTTGCAGACTGCTAACCAGTTTTCCCAGCAGTTTTTGTTGAAGAGGCTGCTATTTCTCCATCGTATATTTTTATCTCCTTTGTCAAAGATAAGTTGCTTATAGTTGTGTGGCTTCATATCTGGATCCTCTATTCTGTTCCACTGGTCTTCATGTCTGTTTTTGTGCCAGTACCATGCTGTTTTTATTATTATTGCTTTGTAATATAGTTTGAAGTCAGGTATTGTGATACCTCCTGCATTGTTCTTTTGACTGAGTATTGCCTTGGCTATTCGTGGCCTCTTGTGTTTCCATATAAATTTCACAGTAGATTTTTCAATCTCTTTGATGAATGTCATTGGAATTTTGATGGGAATTGCATTAAACATGTAGATTACTTTTGGGAGTATAGACATTTTTACTATGTTGATTCTACCAATCCATGAGCATGGGAGATCTCTCCACTTTCTATAGTCTTCCTCAATCTCTTTCTTCAGAAGTGTATAGTTTTCCTTGTAGAGGTCTTTCACATCTTTTGTTAGGTTTACACCTAGGTATTTGATTTTTTTTGAGGCTATTGTAAATGGAATTGTTTTCATACATTCTTTTTCCGTTTGCTCATTGTTAGTGTATAGAAATGCTAATGATTTTTCTATGTTGATTTTATATCCTGCTACCTTGCTATAGCTATTGATGATGTCTAGAAGCTTCTGAGTAGAGTTTTTTGGGTCTTTAAGGTATAGGATCATGTCGTCTGCAAATAGGGATATTTTGACAGTTTCTTTACCTATTTGTATTCCTTTTATTCCTTCTTCTTGCCTAATTGCTCTGGCTAGGAATTCCAGTACTATGTTGAATAGGAGTGGAGATAGTGGGCATCCTTGTCTGGTTCCTGATTTTAGAGGGAATGGTTTTAATTTTTCTCCGTTAAGTATAATGCTGGCTGTAGGTTTGTCATATATAGCTTTTATAATGTTGAGGAACTTTCCTTCTATTCCTAGTTTTCTTAGAGCTTTTATCATGAAATGATGTTGGATCTTATCAAAGGCTTTTTCTGCATCTATTGAGATGATCAAGTGGTTTTTGTCTTTGCTTCTCTTAATGTGGTTTATTACGTTTATTGATTTTCGTATGTTGAACCACCCCTGCATCCCGTGTGAAAGTATTTTAAACTGAAAGAGTACATGATGGTTTTGTAAATGCCACAGTGTACCCCCACCCAGCACAATAATGAAAAAATAGAAAAGAGTGCATGATGGGAACATCTTCAGGCTAACAATGCTTAAAGCCCCCTCTCTGCCATGGCCCATTCTTCTCTATCTATAGTTCCAACCTTCCTCTTGCCTTTCTAGGGGTCTGTTGATCATTCTTCTTGGATGTTCCCTTGGATCCTCAGACTGCCCTCAGCCTCATGGAGCTCAACCTCTTCTCCCTAAATTGGCTCACTTGAGTTTCTTTTTGGTGTGAGCAACCCCATAATTATCAGTCATTCATGCTTCAGCTTCAGTAGGAACCTTTCCTCCCGTCTGTGCAGCCATCCACTCAGTGGGCCTCATGGAGAGTATCTGTTGCCTCTCAAATTAATTCTGTCTTTTCTTCTCAAATGCCAGCTAGATAGTATTTCCCAGCATTCTTTCTCAACAGTTTTGAAACCATCTTTTCTTTCCCACTCATAATACCAACACTCTAATCCAATCATTCAAAACGTATTCATTCAATGCATGCCATGTACTATTCTGTGTACTAGAGATATCACGATGTACAAGAAGAACTGGTCTCCAGCCTTAAGGAGCTTCCAATCTAGTAAGAGGAACAAGTACTTTCAAAGCAGTGTAAGTATTATGGCAAGGACCACATGTGGCCTGGCAGGAGGAAGAAGAATAGAGGTGCTTACCTGAACTTTGGGTACTTCCTAGAAAGAAAGGCATTAAGTCTGAGATCTGAGAGCTGAAATCTGGAGGGCAAAAGAAGGTGCTGTGCTTAGGGAATTGAAAGTGGCTCGTTGTGGCTGGGATGGGAAATGTAAGAAGGTGGGGGGGGACTTTTGAAGGAGATAACTCAGCTCATGCAACACTTTGAAAGCCCACTTAAAGCATTTTGGTCTTATCCTAACAACAATAAGGCTGTAGTTCTAGTTTCAACAGGAGCTGGTGGTAGTCTGAAATAAGGAAATGGTAGAGTAGATAGAGATATGAAGGTAAGTTCAGGAGAAGTAAGAGGGCAGAAATGATAGAACTGGGTGATTAGTTGGCTGTGCTAGGCCAGGGGTGCAGTCTAGGCCATGGAGGATGCCTAGACTAAGGGTAGACAAGGATGTCTAAAAGAGAGCCTTTGGGAGGGATTGAAGGGCCAGAGAAGAGGGTGGCCAAAAAAGTCAAAGGGAAACCAGGACAGCATTAGTCGTGGGAGCTTTCAGGAAGTGATCACCTCACACCTTGCTGAAAAGTCAAGTGACTTTTCAAATAAACAGAGAAAAGGGTCCCTTGCCCTCCCTTGAAGTATATTACCAAGTGGAAACCCCACTGGGAGTCGTTTTGATGTAGTGGACACGTCTAGGAAGTGGGAGTGAAGAGTAGACTCCCTAGGAATTGATGACTGGTGTAGCTAGGCATTGTGTCAAAGAAAGGGATTTAAATTGTTATTGTTTATTTAGATCTTCTTTGATTTCCTTCATCAGAGTATTTTGTAGTTTTCTACCTATAGACTTTTGACATTTTGTTAGATACAGTCCTAAGTAATTCATTTGAGGGGTGGGGTGTGCTCTGCTAAGGAGTATTTTTTTCTAATTTCAAGCTCCAATTGTTCACAGCTGATATATGGGAAAGCACCGGCATGTATATATTTACCTTGTCTCCTCCAACCTTTCTGTCATCCCTTACTAGTTCTGGAGGACTTTTTTGTCTGGTTAGGGTTTTATATAAACAATCATGACATTCATGAACAAAGTTGGTTTTATCTCATTCTTCCCAGTCCATATACCTTTCCATTTGTTTCTTGTCATATTATATATTAATTTGGACTTTCATTACAACCTAGAATAGGAGTGACAAGAGACAAAATCTTTTTTTTTTTTTTTCATTTTTCTTTTATTATTCATATGTGCAAGAGACAAAATCTTTGCCTTGTTCCTATATCTTAATTGCAGATTTTTTTTTAATAAATGTTCTTCATCAAATTGATGTTCCTACTTTACTGAGAGTTTTTTTTTAAATCACAAATGTTTTTTCGATTTATTTCTTATTTTGTTTTGTTATGGTTGTAAAGACTTTTTGTTTTGGTGTATGTGGGGGGGGGGGTACTGGGATAGAAACCAGCATCTCATGCATGCTAAATGTGTGCTCTTCCTCTTCAGCCATGACTCCAGTCCTTTTTGCTCTAGTTATTTTGAAGATAGGGGCTCACATTTTTTGCCCAGGCCATCCTTATACCCTGCCCATTACCCTTCTTTACCCCCACCCCCATTTGGAATCTTATCTGATTCTGTGCAATTCAAGATTCAGCCAAGGATTTTGTTGTTGTTCATGATATTGAAAGAGTCTTGCTGTGTAGCCTAGGCAGGCCTGGAACCCCAGATCTTCCTATTTCAGCCTCCCAAGTGCTGGGATTCCAGCCAAGGATTTGAAGGGAATTTATGTGGGGATTCTGGGGCCTGTCCCTTCAGACCTCCCTTCTCTGGGATTTTCCTGTCTCAACTTCCACCAGCAACTCTAGCAGGCTTAAACTCAGTTTTCCTTTCTTTAGGGAAATAATACTATGGATTCCTGTTTAAGTTCTATCTGCCTCAGAATGTACAGGTGGGGATTGCCTTTAGCCACATCAATCTAGGTTAAAACCTGTATCCTCCAAAGGTTGAATCTTTTCCAGTCTCTGCCTGTTCTTCATGGTTCTTTGGTATTTTGAAAAATTCTATTAAGAACTAATCATTACTAGAAGTAGGGCCCGATCAATACATGCTATTCCACCATTACTAGAAGCAGAAGGAGGAGACGAAGGAGTTTGGACTTTATTTTACAGACTGAAAGATTTTAGATGGGGAAAAGTTTGAAGAGTCCTAGTTTGGGGAGATTAGAATGGAGTGACTTTCGGGTGGATTGGAAAGCAGTTGGGAGAATTTTTAGTAGCTTAAGAGAAGGGTACAAAAGCCATAATTAGAGGGAAGAGGCAGTGGAAATGGAAAAGGGAGGATCATATGGAAGAGATTTAAAGAAAGATCTAGTTTCTATAAGCAAGGATTCTGAAGATTATTACCCTTCCACTCAGGGTCTGCCCTGGTGAAGGTCTGTCCCAGAGTGGTCTGTGTAGGCCTGTGACATTTATTCACCAGATGTTAGTCCTGTAAAATGAAATGGCTGAATCCTGATCACTCCTGGTCTGCAGGTCGCCCTGGCTCACCTGAGGATTACTGAGGGTCCCCAGGGTCTAAAGAATATAATTTGTCAGTTTTGGAATAGCCTGTTTGCTTCCAGACCCAAATGTGGAGTTGAACTGGACAGGAGTTGGGGAATGGTAAGGAGAGGGAGTTAGAATGCGGGTGGCCCTGCCTAGACCTGCCTCAGTACCCACAGCCTGAGGCTCTTCCTATAGTGGGCAGCCAGTTACCCTTGACCTTTTCTACCAGCTCTGCTTCCTCTTTCAACAGGTCAAATGGATGATGTACTGGATTATATTTGCACTTTTCACCACAGCAGAGACATTCACAGACATCTTCCTTTGCTGGTAAGTGCTCTAAGAATTGGGACATTACAAAGGGTGATCTTACCTAGTACCAAGGGAGAGGGGGGAAAGGGCTGAAGCCCCAAACCTTGCTCAGGTCAGAGAGGCAGGGGGCAGGGCTATTAATTGGAGCCCATTTAACAAATTGGTCTCTAAAAGTGGTTCAAGTAAATATTGGTTAAGTTTGTAAGAGCAGGTATGTTCAAGGCACTGGGGATATAGGAGTAGATGAGACAGACACAGCTCCTCAATTAGTGGTGAAGAAGCATCCAATGGCAAAAAAAAAAAAAAAAACAGAAAGAAATAGTACACAAAGTCATGAAATAAAAAACCAAATTTCCTTCCCACACCATGTACTCTCACCATAATCATGACTCACAATTGTGTCTCATCTTGTTTTTCCAAATGTCCCACTTTCACTTCTGACAGTGCCTTTCTAGCCTATCATTATTATTATTATATATATTTTGCAGTACTGGGGTTTGAACTCAGTGCTTACACCTTGAGCCACTCCACCAACCTTTTTTTGTGATGAGTATTTTCAAGATAGGGTTTCTTGAACTATTTGCCTGGGCTGGCTTTGAACCATGATCCTCCTGATCTCTGCCTCCTTAGTAACTAGGATTACAGGCGTGAGCCACCAGCACCTGGCTCTATTTTTATTATTGTTATTATTAGTTATTATTATTTTGGTTGCACTGGAGTTTGAACTCAGGTTCTTATACTTGCTAGGCAGGCACTCTTACCACTTGAGCTACTCCATCAGCATGCCTTTCTATTCGAATAAACTTTACTTTTTGCTACTCTGAAAAAAATTTTTTGTGTTTGTACACATACTCATATACATTTTCCTTTTTTAAGAGTCTTTTTTGGGGGGTCGGTGCTGAGGTTTGAACTCAGGGCCTTGTGTTTGCTAGGCAGGCTCTCTACCACTTGAGCCGTACCTTCAGCCTTTTTTGCTTAGGTATATTACAGATAGGTTTTTGAATTTTTGCCCAGGGCTGACCTATACCTCCTGCACAGGCATCTGCCACCACGTCCAGCTTATTTGTTGAGGTGGAAGTCTTGCTAACTTTTTGCCTGGTCTGTTTTTTTTTTTTTTTTGCAGGGGTGGGGTACTGGGGTTTGAACTCAGGGTCTCATGCTTGCTAGGCTTGTTGCTTTTTTCATTTTGTTTTGTTTTCTTGAGGTAGTGGGGATTGAATCCAGGGCTTTGCACATGCTAGGCAAGCACTGTACCACTGAGCTATATCTGCAGGCCACTGATGTCCTTGTGTGTGTGTGTGTGTGTGTGTGTGTGTGTGTGTGTGTGTGTGTGTGTGTGTGTATGAGTAAAGTGGGAGAGTTTATTGAGATGAAAATATAGCAAAGAATAGACCTGGGAGGGGTCTCAAGACAGGGTGGTAGAGAAGTAACAAGGTCTGAGGGGTTTTTTATCCATTTTCTCCAGGGCCTTGCTCAGTTTCTATGCTAATTAGGTGTGTAGAAACAGCACTCTGGGTGGCTGTGCCTGTAACATTCTGATTGGTTGTGCCCTAATCCTCATACTGTCCTTATTCTGGTCCATCCTGCTTTTCCTTCTTTGCACTCTTTAAGGTCACAGAGCAGTCATAATGAAGGTTTCCAGGGGCCTTTCTGTCTCATTACCACCTCTGAAGAAGTAACCTTAACTACCTTTTGGGAAAAGGGGTGATAACCACTCTTTGGCTGCTTTGAGCTAGAAAGGGGCATCAGTAGGGGACAGCAGTCAGGACCTTCTTACAGAGGCCTATCTAAAGTCCCTAGTAGATGGAGGTCTTTATTTGAGGCTCCCATTATAATTTTGATTTGTGTGTGTGTGTGTGTGTGTGTGTGTGTGTGTGTGTGTGTGTGTGTGTTATACTGGAGTTTGAACTCAGGGCTCACACTTGCTAGGCAGATACTCTACCACTTAAACCACTCTACCAGCCCCCATTTTTATTTTAAACTTAAAAGGTGACAAGGGAAATTTAGTTGGCAGGAAATATAGGTGATGGGTTTCCAGGACCAAGCCCAGGAGACATCCAGTTATTTTTTTACCCTTTGATGAAATCCTGAATTCCTGGCCAATGCACCAAATATATTCCCAACGTGGTCTGTCTTGAGCCTGGGGTCTTTGTCTCACAATTTCAAAGAATGAAAATCATGGATAATGAGAGTGAGTAAAGTGGGAGAGTTTCTTGAGATAGAAAATTAGCAAAGAGTGGAGCCCCCAGAGCTGGGAGGGGCTCCAAGAGATGGTGCCCACTTATGTCCTTTTAATGAGCATTTCAGTTGGTTCACATTTTTTCTCTTATAACAGTACAACTATTTCTAGCAATGAAGCAATTAAAAATGTTGAGGGAGGTCTTTGTATTAATACATTGTTTCTTCTTGGGTGGAAGAGGCTGTGAATAATATATAGTATCCTGCTCATGTTTAAAGTGTGTGAGTTTGAGCCCATGTGAATGTGTACTAACAATCCTGTGGAAAATACACTTAGCCAGAGTTGTTTCTACAACTTAGGATCATGGGGTTAGTTTTGTATTTGCTGTGTTACATGAATGTAACAATCATGTTACAAATATCAGAGAAAACAATAAAGATATTTCCATTTTGGAGAAGAAAAAGTTCTTACCCAAAAAGGATCAGCGTGAACGTCCCCTCTGGGATGTCCTAGGCAAAGGAACAGGTCTGAACAGCACTTCTCTGAATCTCCTTTTGGGTCAATGGCCTTAATTCTCTCAACATGAGCCTGACTTTTATCTCTATGGAGAGAAACAGCTGTCTCAGTCATGGTGGCCTCAAGCCATAGGGCAGGAATTCTGGATCTCCTGATTCAATATGCTCGTGTCCTGCTGTCTTGCACTGCCCACACCGCACAGCAGACTCCAGACGGGCTGGGCCTCCTTGAATGGAGACAGAACTCTGCTGGGATTTCCCTATCTCCCCCAGTTCCCAGAGGCTGGCAATAAGGAGTCAGTCCGTTGTGTGAGAGCTGCCTAAGGAAGCATCCTATCTGACTTCTGGAGATGAGGGTAATCGGCCCAGTCCAGTCAAGACTGTGTAGTCTGTTAAATAGAGTGGCCGGCACCTCAAGTCATCCAGCCTTCCCTCCTTCATGCACCCTCTGTCTGGTGCTGGGTAGCTTCCTGCTGCCCGCCATATCCTTCTCATAACATCAGGGACAATGGCGTTAGACACAGGAGCTCTTTCCCAAGGGTATTGCCATGTCAGCCTTGCTGCATCTTGCCGGATGGAACTCCTGTCTAAGATGGCTGTGTTCCTCCCTGGTAGCTGGAATATGCCCTGGTTCACACACGGTTGGAGTTTTATACCAAGTAAGTGGTCAGCAACTATTTTTAGAGTTGATTTGATTTTTATTTGGGGAGGCATACTAGCTTTCTTTCATTGCCATAACAAATTGCCATAAATTTAGCCCTTTAAAAGAACACAAAGTTTCTGTTCCACAGTTTCCTTCACTCAGAACCTCACAGGCCAAAGTCAAGGTGCAGGCCAGCCAGACTCCATGGGGAGGTTTTGGTGAAAGTTCCCCTTCAAGCGCATTGGCAAGTTGTTAGCAAGTTGTTAGCAAGTTCAGTTTCTGGGGCTTGTAGGACTGTGGTTTCCATTTTCTTGATGTGTGTCACCCCCTTCATCTTCAAGGTAACCGCAGCACGTCGAATCCTCATGCTTTGCATCTCTGTCTTCTGCGTCTGTCAGGAGACACATTGCTGCTTTCGCTTTAAGACCTCATGTGATTAGATTCGGTTCACTCCAGTGACCTGGTCTAATTTCCCTATTTTAAAGACAGCAGGTTAGCAGCCTTCCTTACATGTGCAAGTCCTTTTGCCACATAAGGTAACACGTTCGTGGGAGTAACACCAAGCGGAGAAGGTCATGGACAAAATTCTGACTGTGACAGAGGCTCTTCAGAAGCTGGTACATTTGGAGCTACACAGGTGTGGGTGGGTGCCACTCCCCTTCTAACCCATCACCTGAGACCTCACCTGCTCCCACCTTTGGTTCTCTTAGCTTCAAGTGTCTAGGAGTTCACAGTTGGGAAATGAGGGTTCCTTGCCCTTTTCCTGGAGATCAAACTCTGTTTCTGTGGGGAAGAAGCTGTCAAGGGCCCTTCCCTGCCTGCTTCAGCCCCTCACTCTTCACCCTTCACTGTCCTCCCCTAGGACAGTCCCTCTTCATGGTTAACTTTTTAACACACTCTTCCTTGATGGAAATAGCAGTGAAAGTGGTCATAGAAAAAAAATAAAACAAAACAAAAAACAAAGACAAAATAAAGTGGTCATAGAGTAGATAGGATGGTGAGTTTTCACAATTTGTGGAGGTGGATCTGGTACAGATGATTCCAGAAGCTCCAGAAGCTGCAGGATTACCTTCTCCCTTCCGCACTCACTTTAGTTAGAGAGCTCTGGGGCCTTTAGGTGGGGAAACAGGCTTTAAGCCAGACGTTAGCACGGTTTTTCCGTACAGGGTGAGATAGTAAATGTTTTGAGCTTTGAGGGCCATATGCTTTATTGCAGCTACTTTACTCAACCATTGTAGCATGAAAACAATCAATATATAAGTGAATGGCATGACCGTGTTCTAATAAAATTTTATTTATAAAATAGGTGACAGGCTGGATTCGGCCCATGAACCATGGGTTATTGGGGCTCCTGGATCCATTCTAACATCAACAGAGTCGCTCTCTGACTAACTTAAGCATATCTCAACTGGTAAAGTGCTTACCTAGCATATATGAGGCCCTGGGTTCAATCCCTGATGAAAAGAAAACAAAACAATAGAACTTTGTTGGGTGATGGTTGGTATAACCCACAGAATGGAAAGGACAGCTGAAAAACTCAATTCTAGAAGGGGAAGAACCAGGGAACCTCGGGGGCCCTCACAATGAAGCTTAGTGATTCTGCTTCTGTCCACTGCCACCCCCATCAGCATTATTTTGCTGTGGGCCTCCCAGCTCCAAATTTCACTCTACGGTGAGCTAGAGATTTCTTAGTACTTACTACTCAGTACTTCTTTCATAGTACTTAGTAGTTAGCTGTGATCTAGAAATCACTTGGCATAAACAGAGCCACCAGGGTCCTGCTCACTCATATCTAGGATGGAGGAAGGGGTGGAGAAGAACTTTCCAGGGGGACGGTCCAAGAGAAAACTCCTACCACAAGTGTTTACAGAAGCCGCTGTGTGTTGGTTCTGTGCAGGCACCGGGCACTCAGTCAGAGCAGCAGCTCCCTGCAGCCTGTGGGAGAAACAGCACCCCAGACATGTTCAACCCCGGTGAGGTGCAGGTGCTTGAGTACATCATATCTCTTCCTCCACCTCATCTTTTTCTCTGCGTTGAAATAGGTGGTCCTTGCTTCTCTTGTTTTCTTTGTGGTTGAGGGGTAACACTCTTTTTTCCTCCTATAGTGCATGTATGTCCTTCCCCTCTCCTTCCTCCTTCGTTTCCTCCTTTCCTTTCCTAGCTAAGATGTACAGCTTTTCCTCCCATCCAAGACATCTCTTTTCACACTCCACACTGGAGGCGTAGGGAGGCTTCCCATTTATGCTGAGGTGTGAGACCTCAATAGCAGCTCCCAGAATCTTTTATACCATACTGCGAAGCAAACTGGCTGTCCAGGGAGACCTCTCATGTAACCAGCATATTCCATCCTTACAATCGGCAGAAATTTGACTTCCTCCAGTCTATAAAACTTAGGATCCACCAAGTCTGAAGGCTGTTTCTTCATTGACTCTGCGCAGGGCAGTGGGCCCTCACCCACCAGAGGATATCCTACAAAGACTCCTGAGAGGTTTATTTAGCAAATATTAAGATAGAAGTAATCCCAGATAAATAATAAGAGAAACTGCTGGGCACTGGTTGTTCACACCTGTAATCCTAGCTACTTGAGAACTGAGATCAGGAGGATCATGGTTTGAGGCCAGCCTGGGCAAATAGTTCAAGGGATCCTATCTCCAAAATAACCAGACCAAAATGGACTCAAGAGGTAGAGCACCTGCTTTACAAATGTGAAGCCCTGAGTTCGAACTCAACTCCGACAAAAAAAAAAAAAAAAAGAGAGAGAGAGAGAAAAGAAAAAGCCAAAGCCTGGGATGGATTTGGCGAGCAATCAAAGGAAATCCAGGTAGAGTTAAAGCCCTTGTCTTCCACTGTTGCATTGCTTATCTGTCTCAGCTTTCCCACTAATGAAAACCCTTAAGGGCAAGGACCTGTCTAACCTAAGTGTGGTTTCCCATCCTGCTCTGCACATGCTTTTCAACTTGTAGCGTTTCCATAGGATTTCCTTGAATGAATGAAAGAAACAATAAATGAGTCAATACACAGGTATCTTAGCAGACTAGTGGGGTAGGAAAAAAGCTGGAGGAAAGAAATAGAAAATGTAGTGATTGCTAATGATAGGGTGAAATCTTTAGATTCTGGTTTTGCTACCAATGAAACATTCAAAAGGGGCTGGAGGTATGACTCAAGTGGCAGAACACGTGCCTAGGAAGCACGAGGGCCAGAGTTCAAACTCCAGAACTGCCCCCCCAACCCCCAAAAAAGGAAAGCCCTCGAAAGTGATACCAGATGTGCAGGAACTTCTGTGTCAGCAGCAGTAAAAATGACACTAAGACATAAAAGTGTGAACTTTATAGGCCAAGTTTAATTGGGCAGAGAAGGATGTGGAAGTTGGGAGCTGGGGAAATGGGAGCAGCACTGAGGAGAGAAATCAGGGTCCCCAAGCAAAGGATAAGGCAAGGTTTTTACTCTTGTGTGGGGTTTATAGAGGTGGGTCAGGGTCTGTTAATTTTTCAGTAGCCGTGGCCATGGTCTCAAAAGATGTTTTCTCCTTGTAAACATCCTGGCCTTGAGGAGTCAGAGGTCAGCTTATCCAGGAGCTGTTGTTCCTCCCATCCTGCTTAAACATCCTGGCCTTGTGATAAGGATGGCCCCTGTAGCTGCTAAGAGAACACACATTTTTGCTTTTAATGAGTTCTAGGTTTAGAAGGCCCGGTTTTGTTTGTGGGATCCTCAGGAGTCTCACTTCTCATCTAGTTTGTTTTTGGAAAGGTTATGGCAAAGGCATCCTGACTTTATTAGTGTACCTGGGTTTTAAGGACCATCAGATTGCTTGGGGGAGTAAGGAGATGGACAAGACAATGCACCATGCCTTTTATTTTTAACTAATTAAAATATATTTTGAGACAGGGTTTTTAGCCCAGGCTAGCCTTGAACTCATGATCTTCCTGCCTGTTGCTCACAAGTGCTGGGATTATAGATATGCGTCACTATGCTCAGCTGCCTTTTCATGGGTAGCAGGTTATGAGTTAAAGCCCCAGAAGTACATCTGCCCTTAGTCCCTATCTATCTCAAAAGGAGAATACTTTTAACCAAAGTTCTGGGAAAGCTGGGAATTAGCAGATTATGATGACTTCCTTTGTTTTTTGTGTTTTTTTTAATGCTCTGGATACTTACTGCCCAAGGAACAAACTCATTCTGTTGTGATTCTCCTATAACCAGTTGATTTCCTTTGCCCCAGATGCCTTCAAAGGAAGCTCCATCACCAGAGTAAACAGAACACAGAGCAAGCACGCTCTCAGACAATCTAAAGCTACCTGCCCAATGGGCAGGCCAACTGGCTGCTCCAAACACAGTCTGCTACCTGAATTTGTCACTGGCATTGGAGATGCTCTGTTGATCTGACAACATAAGCTCTGGGAAATGAACCCAGAAGATTGAGAGACAGGAATGGCTGAGTTAGCATGGATGGGATAGGCAGGAAAACCCAAAGGATGATCCAAAGCAGGCTGGCCAGACAATAAAGGGGCCAGGGTAGTCCAGAAGGACCACTCAGGATATAACATGCAAACACATCCCCTGCCCTAAGCTTGTTCTCTGTGGCAGAGGCTCTTATAGTTGGCTAGACACTGTGAGGGGTGGCTACAGGGGATCAGGGACTCTTACTCATATTTGCACAGAGGTGCCACATCTGTGTATAAAAGTACACACAGGAATTCCGCTCCTGGACATTTATGATACAGATGTAGCTTCGTGTGTATGTAAAGAAGTATACACAAGGAGGCTCACTTAGAGCTTGCTGGTAGCAGCCAAAGATGGTCACTTCGTGAATATCCATTCATGGGGCCTGTGAGAGGCTCGTGTATCCGTATGTAGCCATTAAGAAGACTGAGGCAGCTCTCCCTGTGCTGGCATGAGACAGTCCCCAAAGTATACTGTTGATTCTGTGTGTGTTAGGGAAGAGCAAGTGTAGAGAGGGTGTATAGGATGCTACTGTGTCTATGAAGGGCAGTTTCAGGGGTCATGGGTACCTACATGATGGCATATGCCTAGCCCCAGTCTACTTTTGGAGGGATGCACCAGAAACGGATCATACTTTTGCTTTTAGAAAAAGAACTGGAGGTCGAGGTAGGAAGGAGACTCTTTGTTGTATACTCTTCCGTGCTTTTAGAATTTTTTAACTATGTGCAAGCATGACCTATTTTTTAAAAATCTGTCTTTTACGTAATAAGTAAAAGAGCTGCAGTGCGACAGTTGCCCTTGGGATTGTCTGTGTATCTTGTGCTGGTGCCTGAGCTGGCCAGATTCATTTGCTTTCCCCTCAGGGCTGGCAAATACTTGTTTTCAAAACAAAAGTTCCTTCATTATTAATCACCAGAGTGTTCCACTGTGGGAGAACCGTGCTCCTGTTCTTTCAGCCCTGCTCTTTTCTGGCTGTGAAACATTAAACAGTCTTGCCATGAAAGTGTTCTCCCTCCACCCCGCAACTGCTGAGGGAACATTCAGGAGGATCCTGTGGAAGCAGAAAGCAGAGGGGCCCAAGACCTGGATGTGGAAAAAATGAGTAGGTAGAGCTGTCATTTGGTGGGGGGTGTGGAATGTCTGTTGAGTGTTAAACAGCCCTGAGAGTGCTTGTTAGAAATTGCTTTTTAAAACACTTTCAGGCTGGAAGCATGGCTCAAGTGGTAGAGTACCTGCCTAGCAAGCACAAAGCCCTGAGTTCAAACCCCAGTACTTCCCTGCCCCCCCTCCCCCCAAAAAATCAGCTCCCTTATCTAGGGAGGATGCCTGGGAAGAATTTATTTTCTGATCCTCCAGACTGGCACAGCTGACCTTCTCTCATAGCATCATGTTTTAAGATACCTGGGATTTGTTTTAAACAGCTGTGGTTAGACATGAAGGTCTGGAAAAGACTGTCACAAAGGAAGAAATTTGTTATACTCCTAGATTCCTGGAAACAGTAAGCACAGCTCTCTACACCAGGCAGGGCCACACCAGGAAGCACCAGCATAGATCAGGAGGCAGAGGGAACAAACGGGGTCGAGTCTTTGTAATTTGCACAGGAAGGAATCAGTGAGGCGGGGTAGGCAGGCTCAGGGTTGGCTAGTTCAAATAATTTGAAAGGGTTCTGGGATATAGGGCTGATCACGGCTGTCTGGTAACTGGTCCTAGTGCTACTGGGGCAAGTGGATGTGATCTGGAGCGTGAGGTCCCAGTGGTAGAGTCAATGACTAGAATATGGGCTCCAGATTGGTTGCTTACCTATGGAAGGTGTGTTTGCAAGTGATATCTTTGCTGTCTTTAGGAGTTAGCTCACCCTGACATGGGCAGTTTGTCCAAATCTAGCAAGGACCCATATGTCAAACCACTAGAATATGGTACATAAAAAAATCCTGTTAATATACCTCAGACTGTGAACTCTGGTTGCATGGGGTTGTCCACAGTACCAGCTATCTGGCTGAGTTGGTGAATGGAGTTAAAATCCAGACCAAGCTCTACCTGCCCAGCCATGTGCCCATAGAACTGCATCCAGTTGCAGGGGCTAATATGTTTTTAATATAGTCAAAGATATTATATAGACTAGCAGAAACCCACTACAGCACGTCTCAGGTTGCTATTCTGTTATTTGTGATACTTTATCAGTCTCTGTTTCTCTGACTGGACTTCTAGTTTCAAGGATCCCAGAGTCTTTGCGCTTCTGGAAGCTCCAAAAAGGCAGGGATCAGGTCTTCTTTGCTCACTCTTGTCTCCCTAGTGCCTGGCACGGCAGATGCGTGGAAGTGTTGGTGGAACAAACGAATGGGCTCAAGGGTATGCAGGACCTCAAACTCCAAAACTGTGTTGCTTGCACCCCAAGCTCTCCTTTCTTTTGACACCAAAAAGATCAATATCTGTTTGCCTGCCATCAACTTGAGTGGGGTCAGTAGTATTCTCCAGTTGTCAAGAGTTGGGCTCCTGTCCCTGCCTCTGTTGGAGTCAAGAAGGGAGACTTACTGGGTGCTGGTGGCTCACACCTGTAATCCTAGCTAGTTGGGAGGCTGAGATCAGGAGGATTGAGATTCAAGGCCAGTCTGGGCAAATAGTCCACAAGACCCCATCTCCAAAATAATCAGAGCAAAATGGACTAGAGGTGTGGCTCAGGAGGTAGACTGCCAGCTTTGCAAGTATGAAGTTCTGAGTTCAAACCCCAGTCCCACCAAAAGGGGGGGGGCAGGGAGAAGCTTTAATTCTCATTCTGGATGGAAACAGTAAGCTCCACCCTGCTGTGATTCCCCTGGTGTATATACCTTCCTGGCCATGACTGAAGGGTGAATGACTGAGTGCATTGTCTCAGGCCTGGTCCTCTGAGCCTATGGGCTGCAGCTGGAGCTACACACCAATCTCAATGAGTATAGCCTCACAGAAGTGCTAGCTGCTGCCAGGCAGGACCCCAGGGTGGTTGCTAGAGTGACCTGTGTTCCTGGTTTACTTGGGCCAAAGAAGAAAACAGGGACCGGCCTCCAGAGAGAGGCCTTGTTGTGCTGTGCGTGCATGTGTGCTTTCCATAGTAGGAGGAGGATGGGGAATCCTGGACAAGTGTCCCTGCTAACCCATGGGCTCATCCAGCCCGGCTTAGGGTTGTGCTGTGAGAACCTAACGGAACATGATTGTTCTTATCTCTCCAGGTTTCCATTTTATTATGAACTAAAAATAGCATTTGTGGCCTGGCTGCTGTCTCCCTACACAAAAGGATCCAGCCTCTTGTACAGGAAGTTTGTACATCCCACACTGTCTTCAAAAGAAAAGGTAATTTATCTTGCTTCCAGCAAGTGAAAGATAAAAATTGGTAAATAAAAAAGGTAGATTTCATTACATAGGATCCTTCACTTGGTTCTTATTTACCCCAGTCATTCCCTCTAATCTATTTTAAAAAATTGTTACTGTGAGGTGGGCACTGGTGGCTCAAGTATGTAATCCTAGCTACTTGGGAGGATGAGATCGGGAGGATAATGGTTTGAGGCCAGCCAGAGCCAAAAGTTCACAAGACCCTATCTTAACCAATAGCTGTATTGTGGTGTGAGATTGTCATCCTGAGTGGGAGGCTGAGATGTTCCAGGCCAGTCCAGGCCAAAACAGTTTGAGAGACTCCATCTCCAAAAATAACCAGAAAAAAAGTGGCTGGTGGAGTGGCTCAAGTGGTACAGTGCCTGCCTTACAAGCATGAGGCCCTGGGGTTTTGTAGCAAACTCCAATAATACCAAAAAAAAAAAAAGTTATTGTAACCCTTTCTTTTAAAATTTTTTTATTTTTATCAAATTGTACATATCTGGGCTGGAGGTGTGGCTCAAATGATAGAGTGCTTATCCAGCAAGAGCAAGGCCCAGAGTTCAAACCCCAGTACTGCCCAAAATAAACAAACAAACAAATAAATAAATAAATAAATTACTGTGTTTTAAAAAAAAATTGTACATCTCTATGGGGTGCAAGATGATAATTTAACACACGCATTTAATTTGTAATGGTCAAAGTTGCTGGCATTTCTATCTCCTTACACAAATTTTTTGTATTTTTAGAGTTTTTTTCTTTGGTGATACTGGGGTTTAAATTCACGGCGTTGCACTTGCTATGCAGGCACTCTGTCACTTGAGCCACACCCCCAGCCCTTTTTACTTATTTTTCAGATAGGGTCTTGTGCTTTTTGCCCAGGTTGGCCTGAGTCCTCAATTCTCACATCTGTGAGTAGTGGGGATTTTAGGCATATATCTCGCCACATCCTCCTGCTTCTTGAGTTTTTGATTAATACCTAATTACGTGTACATACCTATGAGGTACAATGTAATATATGTGTATGATGTGTGCTGATGAAATCAGGGTAGTTAACACTTCTATCTCCTATCAACAAGTTAGAACCTCCAAGTTCTTCTCTTCTGTTCATAAAACATGTAAAAGTTATTGTAAACTGTGGTCACTGTTCTACTGAGCTGTAGAACACTACCAAAAGATTTTTAGACGTGAGAAATGAATTTGGTAAAGTTTCAGGATACAAAGTCAACATATAAAAATCAGTGCAATTTTTTTTTTTGGCTGGGAACCAAACGCAGGGCCTCATGTATATTAGGCAAGCAGTCTACCACTGAACTGCACTCCCAATTTCAGTAGCATTTAATTAAATAGTTTTTTTGCAGCACTGGGGTTTGAACTCAGAGCCTCACACTTTGCTAGGCCAGTGCTCTACCACTTGAGCCACTCTGTCAGCCTTTTTTTGTCATGGATTTTTTTCAAGATAGGGTCTGGAGAACTATTTGCTGTGCTGGCTTTGAACCCTGATCCTCCTGATCTCTGCCTCCTGAACGACTAGGATTGCAGGCCTGAGCCGCCGTGCCCCAACTTCAGGAGCATTTTAATTACAGCAGTAGTGATATCGCTAATGAAATTTATGAAAATAATGTCTTTTTTAAGTGTATTTTGGACAAGTTTTAAAAGGTGGTGAAATTCTGTAGAAGATATTATTTGTCATTGGCCTGGAGAGGTAGAGTACCTGCTTAGTAAGCATGAGGCCCTGAGTTCAAGTCCAGTACCACCACGAAAAATGATGTTATTTATCATTATGAGTTGTAAAACATTTCCATAAATAAAAAACAAAAAATTTACTCAGAATTCAACTCCCCAAACTGAACTTCCTTCCTTTTATCAAGCTTAGCCCCTATCCTCTTACAGATATAACTTTTGCATATACTATTTACAATTTTTTGCAGATTCATTTTGAAAATAGTTTAAAAATTAACATAGGCCAGCACAGTGGTACACACCTGCAGTCTCAGCTACTTGGGAAGCTATGGAAATAGGACCCATTGAGTCTAGAAGTTCAAAGTCAGCCTGGGAAACACAGTGAGACCCCATCTCAAAAATAAACAAAAAACTTAACATAAACTCATTGTATTCTGTCATCTTAAACATCTTTGCATATAACCCACATTTCATATTCATAATGATCCATGATGACGGAACTATTTCCCTACCGCTATATATTTTAGATTATCTTTTCCTATCATAGACAATACTGTGAACACCACCATATATGGAGTTTAGTTCTTTCTTTCCCAAAGTGGGATTATTGAGTCAAAAGAGTCCAGCATTGAATAATTCTTTATTTATATTATTTTCTAACCTGATGGTGTAGTAGAAATCTTTGAAGTAAAATAGGAGCCCTGTAAGGTAGCTCCTTATTGGTATATTAATTTCCACAGGGTTTTTGTGTGTGTGTGTGTATGTGGGGGTGGAGGACTGGGGTTTAAACTCTGGGCTTTGTGCTTGTAAAGCAGGTGCTCTACCACTTGAACCACACCTCCAGCCCATTTTTCTCTGGTTAATTTGGAGATGGGGGGTCTCATGAACTATTTACCCGGGTTGTCCTCAAACCTTGATCCTCCTGATCTCAGCCTCCCAAGTGCTAGGATTACAGGCATGAGCCATTGGCACCCAGCTATTTCTACTTTCTGAAAGTTGAATGCATAGGACTTCCTCTAGGGGAAGGCTTTGGGGAACATAGCAGTTGGATGAACAGGCTGCTGTAAACATGTCTGAAAATCCCTTTAGGAGCTAGGACCCCAGCTCTTCCTGTCTTAGAAACTTGGAGGTAGAGGAATGGATCTCCGTATTGACCTGGTTGTCAAGTCCTAGTCTTCCTCCATTTCCCCAAATACTGGGCCTCCTCTGAAGTTGTCAGTGTCATTGCCATTGAAGGGAGCTGCCAGGAATCACTTCCAGAGTCAGTCCGGTCACAGCTGCTGTGATTTCCTGGGGAGGCTATGAACACTGAATCCAGCAAGGCTGGGATGAGGGATGCTGATCCCTCCTGTATACCTCAAAGCAAGGGAACTAGTACTAATAAGATGAACTTTGAACAAGCAGAACATCTCACACAATGGTTGGTTTCAATTAGTTTTGACATTCTCACTTTCCTTGTCTTCGAGAGGTGGGGCACTTACAGTTCTAAAATTTTGTTATTCTACACTTATGTAAGTCTATAACCATATATTACCCTGTGTGTATATCGATGGGATATTGTCACACTGAGCTCTGAAATTGTCTAACTGAGCTCTGAAATCAGCTACTGTGGCTACACAATAGACATTTACCTGTTTGTTTGTTTTGGTTTTTTTATGTGGCCCTGGGGTTTGAACTCAGGGCTTCACGCTTCCTACATAGGCACTCTACCATTCTGCCAGCCCCTAGACATTTCCTTAAAGCAATGATAACTGCAAAATAACCTAAAAAAGAAATTAAACAAGCAGGATAAACCAAAGTTCATCCAAATTTGAACTAAACCAAGATTTTACTTGGCTATAGTCTCAGAAGGAGACTTCAGTCCTGTTTTCTACCTTACTTTTACCTTGTTTACGACACCAGATGATTTTAATTTTTTTATTTCATGATCTGTAAAATGATCCATTTCTTTCTGCATCCAGTCCCTCCCATCAATATATACACGTGGCAATATATGGTTATAGATTTACCTAAGTGTAGAATAACAAAGTTTTAGAACTGTAAGGGCCCCACCTCTTGAAGACAAGGAAGGTGACAATGTCTTTCACTGACTGAAACCAACCATTGTGTGAGATGCTCTGCTGGAATTACCTCAGTTAATCCTCACCACACACTGCAAAGTAGTTACTATGTCTTCATTTTCTAGAAGACAAAATTGTGTAGAGAGGCCAACTATGGAACTGGGCCTGGTGGTAAACACCTCAACCCTTGGGAGTTGGAGGTAGGCGGATCTGAGTTCAAGGCATGAGCTACATAGTGAGATGCTATCTCAAAAAGAAAAAGCAGCAGAAAAGGCAAATGCAAAGAAAGAGGCCAAGTGTGCCAAGCCACAGAGCAGAGCTTTAACGTTCTCAGTCATTAGCATCGTCTCGCCCTGGTTCTTTTGGTGTCTTATGGAGTGGCTGTGCATAGAGTGGCAGGGTTGTCCAAGGGGCTTTAGAGACAATCCCAGGCCTTCCTGGTCAGTCAATTGCTGTTTTTTGCAAACTTCCCATTTGCAGTATCTCTTCTGTCTATCCACATGTACTCCAGGTGTCCATGATGTTTCAGAACTAGCACTCAGGACAGGGGAAAGAACACAGTTGCATTTGAACATGCCATCTCAGCGTGTGCCTCCACCCTTCCTTTGACAGGAAATTGATGATTGCCTGGTTCAAGCAAAAGATCGAAGTTATGATGCCCTTGTACACTTCGGGAAGCGAGGCTTGAACGTGGCAGCCACTGCGGCCGTGATGGCTGCCTCCAAGGTACTGTGCCAGGCCCCAACCACCACAGTCCCCCCGGTCCTCCCTGCCTGACAGCCGTGCAGCTCACCCAGGATTAGCTAAGGACCAATCAGTGGTTCCTCATCTTTTTAGGGTTCCCTTTGAAAAACTGATGGAAAAAGTGGTGAATCTTACTCCCCCTCTTTCACACATACTCACATGTATACACATATCAAGTGGTCCCCAGAGTCCAGGAAGCTCTATGTGGGGCCCAGGCTAACCTGTCTGGAGCTGAGGCCTGAGAAGTAGAGAGGGAAGGGGAGAGACAGAGAGATGCCTCTGCAGTTTCCCAGGGTGTGTTGGGAGAGCCACCTAAACTTGAAATAGATAGAGAGACCATGTGAGTGAGCAGGTAGACTTCATCCTCGTGTGGCTTAGCAGCTTCATGAGAAGAGATCTGGGTCCCAGAGTGAGCTGAGTTGTTCAAATGAAGAGCAGTAGTAAATGAAATGGAGAAAGGAAGTTTGAAATAAAACCATCTTATAGACTATAGTGATAAAATCATTACTTTTCTTTTCCACCCAGCCTTTTTAAAAAGACCGCTGTTCTGTCCTAGCTCCTTCTCACATCACACCCTGTCATTGTGTCAATTCCTCATTTATGTCCTCAGACCTGAACAATTAAATTGGTCAATCATTTCCTCTTAAATTCAGCACATGGCCCTAGTGTTCCCTGGTGACAGCCTCTTCCCTGGAATCTAGTCGTGGGGTAGAGGTCTACAGTAGGCAGTTACACTGGTATTTGGGAAGACACAATGGTTGGGAGGTGAGTTCTATTAGCAAAGGGAGGTTATAAGTCCTGGATGGTGGTGCCATGGTTTGGGGACAGAAGTGGTAGAGCTGTGGAAGGGTTTGAACACATAGTTTCTTTTTTGGTGGGATTGGGGTTTGATGTGGAAGGGTTTGAGAGGACAGTTGACACCAATCTTGGTCCTCCATGGGCTTTGAGTGGATGGCAGGATGGAGCATGCTGAGAGCCCACTGGGTCAGGGCACCCAGGAGGGTTTCTTGTGTCCTGAACCAGGGAGAAACACATTGGGAGCTTTCTCCAAGAGATCTTGGAGGACTCGGTGCACAGGACAGAATGATCATTTCAAAAGCACCCTTTGCCTGAAGTCAAGGAGTGCTACAGTCGGAGGATGGGAGAGAGGGGAAGAGAACCAAAAGGAACAAAAAGTTCAAAGGTCCTTGTCAAAGACCAGCTCCTTCTGTCCCACAGAACTGTGGGGAAGTGTCTGTGGTTTCATATAGCAATACTCGCCTTGGTGTAATAGATGCTGCCATAGTGATGGAGCCCAGGGAGTATCTCTGGAAAGGAAACTTCACTTGGTATCCTGAGGAGATCTAGCAGGGTTTACAAACAGCAGGAAATCACAAGAGCCTCCCACTTATGATGCAGCCATCTTATGTTCTTATTGGTAAGCTGAGAGAAGAGAACAGATAATAAATTCTAAATTCATCCGGGCAGCCTTGCAACACAAAGCTATAGAAAGCCTGTCTCTACCCAGTTTCTCTGCCCCTGAAGGCTACAGGAAGACAGTATTGCTCTTTCCCAGTTCAGCCAGAGAGCCTAAACGTGGTATATCTGTCAGAGTAACTCAATACAGGTCACCTGGCTACTCAGCTGCACGAATGGGACAGGGTTATCCTTTTCCAGGTCTGCTTTCAGCTAGGACTTCAGGAGCCCAATCACCGCCTGCCCCCTGACCACCCGGGAAGCCCAATGGGCCCAAGAGTTCTCCAGCCAGGCACCTTATAAGAGCTAAAACCTAAAGGAAGCTCTGTCCCGAAACTTGCCTCAGGAAATAACTGTTCATTTAGTTCAACTAAAGTATCGAGGGACATCTTCTTTGTGTTGAATTTGGTTGGAGAATTTTGTTGGGGAAATTATCCTGCTTTATGGGAGCTTTGCTTTTTCTTCCTAAATATAAATATCTGGAGAGGGGAAACACATGTCTTTCAAAAATTATGCCCTCTATTTTTGAAACAGATGTGCACTTTAAAAAAAAAAAGTAGTAAAATCCAAAAGTCCAGTCAGACTGGAATGTGTATCAGTGGTTTCCATAGCAACAGTGGATAGCACCAGGCTGGGTCAGAAGATAACTCACCAGCGGTCCAAATCTGGCTTTCATGCCCTACTACATGGGAAGATTTTTTTTTTTTTATTTTTAATAAGAATCTCAGATGTACTGAATCAGAATCTCAGGCAGTAGGCCCATGAACCTCTGTTTTTAACAAGTACTCCAGGTGATTTTTATAAACAGCCCGCTCTGTACAGGTCACTGCCTGAGGCCCCATACAGCACCAAGAGCACAGGTGATTAGGTTAAGTCAGTTGATTTCTGTACCTATTCTGGGCTGCAGATTCAGCTCCTTAGACCATTAACTTTGAGAATGAGAGGAGAGCAGAGAGAGAGAGTTTTTCCCCAAAACTTAATGCCAATTGAGAACTACATTCACATGACACTTAACAATGGAAGTAAGTCCTGAGAAATTCATTGTTAGGTGATTTCAGTGTCTACTTATGCAAACCCGGATGGTACAGCCTACTACACCTCTAGGCCAGATGACATATCTCAACATAAATGTGGATGGAAACACTATATGGCACGTGACTACACTATGGCAGGGCTACAGGCTCTTCCTCCAGGAATCAGTGCTTCCTCCCTTTCTGCTCTTTTGTCCACCCCTTGATGGCTCCCAGGAGGATACTAGGGAGCTCACATGGAAGAATGAAAGATCTTTTGACCACACTAATAGTTAATACTTTTTTAAAAATAATATTGAACCTTGAGCCAGTTCCCTAATAAAATAATTGTAGGGATTTTTTTTGCATCATCATAAAGTATGAAAAAACTGTAAACCACATCATTCCACAAATGTAAATTCTTATTAATGCTAATATTGTATCTTAGAACTGGAAAAATTAAAACAAAAAAATTAGACATGTGAAATTACTCCCCAGGACAATTTGCCTTTGTCCCACTCACTCCCACCTTTACCCTAAGGTCTCCATCCCTGTCCCAAGGAAGTGATGTACCTTCTAAGTATCCCTGGTTGCTTGGCTCCTACATATTTTCTGTTTTCTAGCCTTTGATTCTAACCCAGAGGGAAAACTGAACACCAGGTCTTTTTAACACTGAATTGAAAATTAATCTTTCTCTTTTTCTCTCTCTCTCTCTCTCTCTCTCTTAATAATGCTCTCAAAATTCATTTGTTCAGAAAAATGCATTCACATGAGAGGGAGAGCTGAGAAAGAAGTAACTAAACAAAAATTTAAAACCTTGGGGTCTCTAGGCCACCTTGCTCCCCTTAAAACTCAAACCCTGTACCAGGTCTCTTCCACCTGTTCATTCCCAGACTGGTAAAGCGACCTTGCTTTTGACTGGTACCATAATTTTAAAAAGAATGTTGGTTTTGTTCCCCTGCACTAGTTAGTAAAGTCACTTCTTGACCACCCTCAATAAAACCTGCATTCTGCCTGTGAATCGGGGGGTCTTCCTCCACACGTGGTTTCACCAAGAATTCCATATTTCCCTAGTGGGTTGTTAGCTTGTTAGCTTCTTAGATGGGATCATGGCTCAAGTAGTACAGTGCTTGCCGAGTGTGCTCGGGGCCCTGGGCTCAATCCTCAGTACTAAAAAACAAAAAACAAACCTTTATTTTTAGAATCAGAAACTCATTCTAAGAAGTGCATAAGTGCAGTGATTTGGGGCTTCTGACTGGGGTCAGTTGCCTTGCCTTTTTTTGTTTGTTTTAGAAAAAAATAAAACAAAACAAACTACTTGTTTGCAGTTAATCAGAGGGTAGGCATTGATTTTTTTTCCCCTCATAAAACTGCCCTATATAGCCATGCTTGGGAAGTACTTACAAGGAGGAAAAGAGGGCTATCTATCTCCTCCCTTTGTATCCATTTTCTGGCTTCTGTCCCTCATGTCTGCTGAATCTATGGGCTGAAGACTCCCAGAAGTCCTTATGTGTCCCTTCACCCCTCAGAGGAACACTTCCTGGCTGCTGTATTGGCTTGTTTCATCCCAGGACTGTGGGACAATATAATATTTAGAATTCACTGCATCAACCAGTTTTAAACACCAGGCTTATCTCAATGGTTATGGACAACTTGCTGAAAAGGTTTGGAAGTGTTCTCCTTGCCCTCTAGTCTCCCAAAGAATCACTTAAAACCCATTACCCTTTCCCCTCAACCCCCTCCAAGACTGGGGATTGAACCCAGGGCCTTGGGCATGCTAGGCAAGTGCTCTACCACATAAGCTACACCCCCGGCCCTGGAGCTTCACTTTTCCCAACAGCTCTAAGCAGAATCCAGTAAGACTTTACCAGTGTGAACTGACAGTTCTTGGCTTTGTCATTCAGTGCCCCTGTCCTGGATTCCCTTTCTCCCAATGTTTCTACCTGGAATGTTGTCTCATTTCACTTTGCTTGGTAGAGGGTTATGTGAATTCAAACAAACAAAAGACCCAGTCAGACAAAGCGGCAGGACCAGGGATTCACAGGGGTTGTCGGTCAGATGTTATTTAGCCCTCAGTTCCATGCTTTCCTGCAGGGCTGAGATAGTCTGATGCATCATGGGTTCAAACCTGTCAGACTGCTGGCTGGATCTCAGAGAACCACCTGGTTGAAACTGTATCTGAGGGGATAGTTTGAGATTAGATGGGAATTGCAAGAGTGGTCCCTTGGCTGTGGGGACAGGGCCCCATCTTGCTGGTGGTTGGATTTCAGCGTTGGATGAACTTCTCTGGGTCCCCACCTCACTCTCCTCTCCCTCCTAGCACCATCTCATTTTCCCCTCACCTTCAACAATCTCCTGACATACCTTGTTCCCCTGTCAGCTTCTCTGCCTGGAGCTTAAGTCTGGCATTTCTGATTCTCTGCTGAGTATCTCCTCCTTGGTACCTTTAGTCAACACTCCCCTAATTCCAAATCTGCCCCTCCTCTGTGTCCCACCTTTCTGATGCAGTCACCTTTGATGCTTCATACCACTTACTTTTCAAGTCCTGACCATTCAACAACTCTCCTTCCTTCTTCTGGGTCTTCTTCCCTGACCTTCCCTTGGACTCACAGTGTCTACACAAATGGTTGATTTTCCTTCTCCCTTTCTGTTTGAGGCCTGTGCAGTCCCATCCCAACCCAAGACTTCTAGTCAAGTCTCTCTTACCTTTCCACATTTTCTGCTACTGTACCCCCAGCACTACTTTCTTACTGTTCTAGAAATAGCAACTCTGCATACTATTTCTAGAATTTTCTCTTTCCTGCCTCTACCTTGCTTCTTGTTGGTCCTTCATCTGTCTTTATTTTTTACCTCTGTGAAATCCTCCCCACCCTTCAAGGTCAAATGCCACTTTCTCTGATCCCAGGTAGAACTGGTCGCTCATTGCCTGGTCCTCTGATGGCACTCTGTGGCAGTAATTTATGTTTGAGTCTTATCTGCATCCCTAGTAGGGGCTCGCTGAGTTAACGGAATGAAAGACTTGTACATGTTTTCATTTGCCACAGTAAGAAGAGCAATGCTTAAGCATCAAGTATATCCAACGTGTGGGCTTGGGAGATGGGCAGGCCAGGTTGGAAAGTCCCAGATCCACTCCTGCCCATGGTACACCTGTGAACCTCAGCTTTCACCGAAAATGGTGGTAGACTCTGCCACAAAACCGTTCCTAGACAACATGCACAAAAACTCCACCGAAGGCCAAGCTCATAATAAATGCTGATAAAGGTCACCTGTTTCTCCAGCTTCTGTGTGGTTTGCTCTCTGAGGCTGTTAAATAGAATAAAACCACAAATCAGGTCCTAGGTCTGGGAAGTTATTTATAAGGCAGACTTTTCAGAAAGGAGGCTGAGTTTTCCACTATTGTCCCACCCACCTGTCACATGCCCTGTCTTTCTGGGCAAACCACTCTCCCAGCCTGGGCCTCTGGTTCCTCATGATTCTGGCCTGACTTTCCATGGAGTTGCTCCTTCCTCCTCTTTAGCCCTGAGGTGTGTGGGTCCTTGAGGGGCAGCTTACAACAGGTGAGCACCGCCAGTAGAGAAGGAAGGTCAAAGGTCAGTTGCTGGAGCAAGACCCTTAACTACCTTGCTGTGTGCAGGAACTTCATAGAGAGCTGAGCTCTGAGATTGGGTGACTCTCCCAAGGTCATACAGCTGTTAATTGCTGAGCTAGCATTAGAGTGGGGGGTCTCTAATTCCTAATCCAGTGTTTCTTGCCTCTCCCTAAGTACACCGCACATACACACACACCCTGGGCAGATACTTCCTGGGCACTTTCTGCTTGGATTATATCACCAGCCCCAAGGTCCTACGCAGACCACCCCCCCACACACACCCAGCCTCCCAAGTGACCAGCTGCCACTGAGGATTTCAGAGTCAGACACACCCCCTGGTACTTTATGGTTTCTCCCTACTTTCTGACCATTTTGTATCAAACACCTGTAGGAGTTCACCGGTTCACTAACATACCAAAAACCACATGCTGCCAAGGCAGACTCCCTCTTAACCTTGAGGCAAGGTTGGGGCAACATTTAAAGGCAGAGTAAGAGTTTAGATCACAAATTTGTGCTACCGTGAGACATAGTTTATTTAACTTCTATTATGTGATCACATGGCATGTTTGCACATGTGTGACTATAGCTCCACTTTTCACTAGCAACTTGTCAAATTTGCTTTGTGGATCCCCTCCCCGCTTCACTCTTTTCTCCCTCCTCATTATCCCATTCTAGCAGGGCCTCTCCTGCACCCCCTTCTTCCGACTCCCAGAAAGAGAGCTCTGTCACTATGTCAGTCACCCCTCAGGGCCTTTGCTGCAAAGGACAAAGCAAGGGCAAAGCAGAGAGTCCAGCTGAGATGACTGTTTTGACTTCCACAGCTTCTGTGTATGGACGGTCTGTCCCAGTGACCCTGAAATCCCATCTCCTGGGTGTTGCCTGACACAGATGACCAAACTGACCTGGTTGGGGTGGGACTCACCTGTGCACTGTCACCATTCAGCACAGCTCTAACTCACCTCACCACTCCGCTCCTGCTCCTCACCCCCTCAGCAGCTTCCATGGTAACTCACATCCAGCCTACTCCAAACCAGAAGCCCCAGGCCTGCCTTCCCCCTCTCCCCGCCGGTTAATGTTTGATTTGCCTGCCCCTCTCTCTTGTTAGAGGCATTCCCAGATAGGTCAGGAAGCACAGTTGTTACTCCAGAAGTCCATGTGCCCAGCTGCAAACTGGGGAGAAAAAAAGGGAGAAAGATATTGGGGGGCCAGTTCTCAGTGTTTCTAGAATGTTCTCATTCTAACATCCTACTTTCTTCACATTGCTTACTACTCCAAAACCTTAGTAGAGTGCTTGGTTTATCGCCAAAGATGCAATTTAGGCAGCTGAAGCTGCTTTTTTAGTCTTAGCTCCAGTTACCTGCACCAAAACTTCTTCTCCCAGAGGGGTTCACTCACAGCTTCCCAGATGCACCTTGGGTTTTCTGCTCTCATCCCGTGATCCACAGCATTCACCTACTTGCAATAACTTCCCCCTTTCATCCTGATGATGCAGTCCTCACCTCACACATGCTTGAGTTCTTGTGTGAGTCCTCCTGGAATGTTGTGCCAACAGTGAAGTGTGTCATCCTGTTTGTCTCCCCCTCCTCTCCAATCATGAATCGCTGCGTGTTTTGTCGTCTTTGCCATGTGTGGCCTTGTTTGCATTTCTGTCTCCATGTCCCAGCTAGACTGTGAGCTCCTTGGAAGCAGGAGGCACATCATACTCACCTTTGCTCCTCTGCAGGGCTTCACAGAGCTTTGTGAGCATTCCATCAAATATTTGTTGTGAGTGAGTGAAGAAATAAATACATGAGTGAGCAAGTGAGTGAGAGAGTGGAGGAAGAGGTGAGGACTCCCTCAACTTCTTGTTATTGGCCTGGTGCCCATGGATTTTTTTTTTTTTTGTCCCCCTTTTATCCTTTATCAGGTGGCTCGACTCTTTCATTTTGTCTCCTCTTTGGACCTCAGAGAAGGGCAGGTAACCCTGTTGAGAGGTGTGACTAACTCCAAACTGATCCAGTCAGGTAGAGAGGCCAAGCAGCCCCCTCTGCCCACCAGCCCCTGGTCTGGATCAGAGGCAGGTGTCTCCACCCAGACACCTGTGTGTGAGTGTGTGTGACTCCAGGCTGGGCACATGGAGCTGGGCTCCAATTCATCATTCTGCCAGAGCCTCTCAGCGTGTTAATTTGGTAACATCTAACATGTGATTAACTTACTGGAATTTTTTTCCCCTTTGTTTAATGCCTGGAGAATGAATTGAATTTGATTATTGATGCTATCATGTAGGAATTCTTATCATTTTTTCCTGTTTTGTTTGTTAATCCAATTTTATGTCACAAGCAAGGCTTGCTCTTTGTGTGGCATGTTGATAAGGAGCCTGCTTGACACTGATGTGAAGCATGTATAGCTGCAGGGGTTAACTGTCAGTGAGCTGAGTACCCAGTGGGATTTGGACGGAAGTACTAACTCTTCTTGAATTACCGGTGGGAAAAGTGGTTACCGCTTGCCTGACTCACTAAACCTTTTGCCTTTATTCTCATTGTCATCAGTAGCAGGAATTAGCTACTACCAGAAGTGAGATGAGCTAAAATTCATGCTGTGCCCGTACCTTCCTCTGTGACCTGGTGGTCCCTTCAGGAGGGAAGACCTCATCAAGGGCTCCTGGAGATACTATGTCTTTCCTCTAAGTTCTGTTTTAATTTTTGTTTCCTTTTGTTAAAAAAACAAAAAAAAAACCTCCCATGTCATTTTTTAGTCTAAATGATATTTGTCAGAGTTGTACAAGCCTTACATTCATCAAATGTGTTCCTCAAGGTGACCTTGAGGGAATACTGTAGGTGTTACTGAAAATTAGAGTGTTCCTGGCACGAAATTCTACAAGGACAAAAGAGTGTGGAGTTGTGAAGAAAAGTTTATACCCCTGCCTTGCAGGAAAGTCTGTTCCTTGCAGCAGGCACTTTTGCTCATCAGATTCATTCATGGTCATTAAACAGGATAACTGGAGCCCCAGACAAAACTACCAAGATTCCCTCTGGGGTGGAAAGAAGTGGCAATTCTTAGTGGTGACAGATACTACAAAATATACTTCTGTTTCTACCTGGTCCCCATCTTCACCCACACAAGTCCTCCAACGGCCACTCAAGGGCACTTTCCTCTGAGACACCTTGCCTCACACATTATGTGCCATCTGTCCCTGCCTCCTGGGCCCCGCTGACACTTCCCATACATTCCTTTTAGACATATCCTAATTCCTTGGTCAACAGGATGCTGCCTCAGGTCTGGGACCCTGGCTGATGCATTCAGGTAGGGTGGGGGTTTTCTGCTGTTACAGGTCACAGGTCATAGAAGCAGCAGCTCCACAAACTGTCGTATGTTTACCCTTTTCTTTCTTCTCTCTCTCTCTCTCTCTCTCTCTCTCTCTCTCAGTACTGAGGATTGAACTCAGGGTCTTGCTCATGCTAAGCAAGCAGTCTGCCACTTGTGCCACACATCCCCAGTCCTTTTTTTTTTTTTGTTTTGTTTTCTATCTTTCTATCTTTGCTTTTCAATAACTTTCTCTTGTCTGGCCTCATACTCGAGATCCTCCTGCCTCCTTTTCTTGAGTGGCTGGGATTATAGGTGTGTGCTGACACACCTGGCTTGGTCACTTGTTTATTCTTTCCACCCCTTAACCCCTAATGTGTGTCAAGTAGAGTGGCAGATCCACAACTGCAATGGTAAAGGAAACAATCTGGGGAGGAGAGCAAACCAACAATGCCAGGAGTTAAATACAATTGCATGGAGTACAACAAAGAAGAAAGGCAGCATTGAGAACACTTACATAGAGTCAGAATGGTTAGAGAAAGCTGCTCCGAGAAGCTACAACCCATTTCATTGAGTCTAAAATCATAGTCTTAAGTACTACTAAGAAGGGAAGTGGCAGTGAAATCAGGACACAGTGCTTTTACACTAGTGTTTGCCACTTATTAAACAGACTCTTAGACTCATTTAGACAGACTTTTTTGCCAGTGTTACTTCTGTGTATACAATTAAAAGGAACATGGAAGCACAACAAATGGGTGACGGTCTCCCTAACCTCATTCTTCACTGTCAAAGTTTGCTGAATTGCTCTTCAATTTAGCTCATCCAGTCATGGCCACATTGCACCATTCCCTGCTCTTCCAATGCACTGATGATGTAGAGCCGTTGTTTCTGGAATTTTATTTTTGCTGCTGATCCTCATTCTGCCAGTTCTGATGCTGCCACTTTCTTGATTGTGCCAGAAGTATCAGTGGAATGTGTTTTTAGACAATGGGACTCATATTTCTTTCTCAAGTGGTTTGCTAATTGAACACTCAGGGGCTTCCATTGTTCATTTGTGCTACGGGGAGTAACAACCGAGTGCATTCATGTGTAGGCGGTAACAACCATGTCAGGGAACTGGATTGAAGACTCAATCCAGTTTCAGAGATGAAAATACAATGTGCCTTGGAATTGATGAAAATCACTTATAAGAAGTCTAGGAGTAGGTGGGAGCTGTCCATCATCAGTGACCTAGTGATGCAGAGGAACTGGGTAGATAGCTCTATGATTTGCCTAGATACGTCAGTTCTAGACATCTGAGCATCCAGGCACTCTTCAAAACAGAGAGTAGGATCAGGCCTTTTTCTTACAGATCAAGAAGAGAAAATATCTTTCCCAGAAATCCCCCAGATTTCCCTTTGCATTCCATTGGCCAGAACTGAATGATAAGGTCATCTGTAGCTACAAGAGGGATGGGAAAATGTTTTTACATTTTCTCATTTCAAGAATGGGGTGGAAATGTCTTTTAGATGGTCAAGTAACAGTACATCCTACTGTGGTCAATTACATCTGGGATACACTGAGTTAAACAACCTGAAGTACTGGAGGGCTTCTCAGAGCCCTTAATATGGCAATATAGTTCATTGAATCATAGATTCATAGATTGGAAATGAGCTTTTTCCAATCTTAGGGAAATTAATTTCCCTAAGTAGGGAGCTCAATTTTGCAGACTACCAATGGACAGCCCTTGACTGTGTCCAGAATAACAAAACAAAGGCTCTCCAGAGCAGAGCTGAACTGAAGTGGCAGGTGGATTAGGGTTTGTGGGAGGTGAGTGGGAACAAGCTTTTGAGTAGAGTCTGAGCAGGGCTAAGAGGTTTACAAATGAGAAAGACATGTTGATCTTAAACACCTCCAACTCTTTTGATGAAGAAGGGCTAGTTTGTTTTCAAGATTCTGTCTCCATGCCCCTGTATTTTCCTCTGTCACAGGACTGGGTTGGTACTGAGCTAACTCCTGCCACTTCCAGTCTTCATAATGCTAGCGATATTGGAGCTAGACTGGCTGGCTTCTGGGAGTGAAATTGAGCCCTTTGCTCAAATGGACATGAATGATGCCTACTGCTGTTTTCTCTCTGAACTGTTGCAGATGGAGTTAGTCCCTGACCATGTATTTGGGCTTGGGGTCTTGGAGCCCCTCCTGGTCCTCTTGGCCAGAAGCAATCTTTTCCTTCTCTGATTTCAATGGCAACTTAGGTGTCCAAGCAGCAGCAACATGATCGTCATAGTTGGCCTTGTTGAACACTTCCTCTGCCTTGGGTTCCATAACGGGTACTTAAAGGGCATAATCTCACTGAATATGCACCAGCATCCTGCCAGGTGGATACTTTTCTGCAGATGAGGGAATTGAGTTGGAGAGAGGTTAAGTTTGCCCAGTTGCTGAAGGATAGGAGTGGAATGTGAATCCAGGTCTCATTGAGAACTCTTGTTCTTATTCTTCACGTTCTGTAACTTCTGGTAAGGCACTTCCTTTTTTTTTTTTTTAAAGTTTTGATGTTTTTTGGTTTTTGTTTTGTTTGTGGTCCTGGGGGTTGAGCTTAGGGCCTTGTGCTTGCTAGGCAAGCATTCTACCACTTGAGCCATTCCACCAGGCCCTGATAAGGTACTTCTGTGTTATTTGTACCTTTGTCATCTTATTTTTTGTCAGAAATTGAGCTGTATTTTTGCTATTTTCTAATAATACCCAGAAGAGTATGTTGTTCATAGAAAGTACTTGATAAGTCATTGTTGGACAGATAAATGAGTAAGATGAATGAAAGAGTACATCATAGTCAGGGGTGGTGGTGCACACATATAATCCCAGCATTTGGGAGTTTGAGGCAGGAGGATGTGAGTTTGAGGCCAGCTAGCACACATCATGAGACCCTGTCTCAAAATCCAACAACGAAAAAGAGTGCATCAGGCCTAAGTGTTTACCTCACATTGAATTACTCAATTAGTTATCAGAATGTTTTCTCAGAACCGATTTTTATTCTTTCAAATTCTAGATGTGAGGAAGGGGAAGGGAAGTGTGCAGTCCTGGGTTCAGTCCTCTGAACTGCAAAAATAAATGACATTCAAAATGTTACTGAGTAAAATAGTAGATTTGGAAGGGATATAACAGGCGCTGACCGGCCCTCGTTTTCTTGGCAGAGATTCCCAGCTGTTAATCTTCAGCATGTAAGGCCTGGGACCCTTCCTCCCCCTCCATTCTAAATAGCCGTTTCTGAGGAAATGAGGGTGATTTCTGCTTTTCACATCATGTCCTCCAGATACTCTTTTGCTTCGATTTATAATCCTAATTCTACACATTTGAGTGGTTTGAGTGGTTTTCTTTTGTTACTGTTGTTAGTTTCCTAGATGCGTGGTTTCTGTATATTTGGTAGGTTGGGAACTTATCTACTTCATATTTTAATGCATCTTTGCTTTGTGTTGGCCTTTCTTCTAAACTGTCTGCTGGTCCCTTTTGTTTGTCTCTAACTCACTCTGGATCTTTCGTGTCAGGGGATTGCAGTGCTTTGTTTGTCAGTTATTTATCTATGTGTTTTTTATTTTACTTTATTTTATTTTTTTGAGATAGGATCTCACTAAATAGCTCAGACTGGCCTTGAACTCAAGATGCTCCTGCCTCAGCCTCCCAAGTGCTGGGATTACAGGCATGCACCACCATACCCAGCTCTCAAACCCTCTCCCAACTCTGAAAGCCTCTAAATTATTTTGGCTCTTGCCTGTTTCACCAAACCCATCAGCAGCCCCGAGTCCTGGTGCCAGCTGCTCTGATTCATTTTGTGGTGATTTGTTGGTTCTGTTAAGCCTGTTGTGCCTTATTGTCCCCAAGTCCATAATTATCCCAATAAAATACTCTCCTAACGCTGCTGTCCTCTGTACCTCTGGTCCCCATTGTTGCCCTGATACTTGAGGACGGTCTGCATGCCCCAGCATTTCTGAACAGGCCCAAGTTCATTGATTTGCCTCGTAGTTACTTGCTCGTTACTACTTGCTCCAAATCCCAACCCAATTCTTAGTAACTCCAGTCTCCTACCAGTCCTGTCCCAGTCTTAGGTTTTCTTTCCCCCACGCTGAGGCACACCTGAAGCACTGTTCTAGCCCTCAGCCTTCACTGTGATCCTGTCCACTATGGCAGATCCTGCCACCCAAGTGGCCAGGACCTTCTCTTTCACCCTATCATGCATTTATCTTGCTTTCCTAAACAAAACAACAATCCCCTGACCTCAAGAGTAATGCCATGGCTCCCTCAGAATATGAAATGGTTACAGTCAGCAGCAGGGATTTTTTTTTTAAATACCATTTTCCTGTTCCTGATTCATTACCTTTTGGGTATTTTATGAAGCTCAAATGCACCCACATAAGTAAATGTGCCTTATAAACAGAAACAGCTGCATATGTAAAAAAAATTATTGTTGTCACATATTAAAACAATATTGTGTGCATTTTATATCGTTTGGAAAGAGTAAGGGATGAGCATATAGAATATTAGGTTTTGATTTTCCGACCGCATTCTTGTGTACTTAGAACTGAGAAATACATAGCCATATATGGATTTTCACTTGTGTAAAGCCAGAGGGGCAGCTTAGAGAGTAAGTACTCCAGGCAGAAATCATCCCTGGGCCCCGGTCGTCAAGGGGGTGTTGGAAGGAGCCTGAAGCCAGAAGACCAATGGCTGAGCCCCAGAGAAGTCCTGGAATGTGCTGGGTTTGACCCTTTCTTTGTTTCCAGCAAATATACCTGGGTCCCTTCGCCTTGGTAGAGGCATCCCAAGACTTGATTTCCACCTTGCCAAGCCTCTGAGAAATAGTCTCTTGACCTTTGTTGCATCTGCCCCCATGACTCATGTGGTCAGGCCTCTGATGTGTGCCCTCCTGTGTTGTATCCAGGGACAGGGTGCCTTATCGGAAAGACTCCGGAGCTTCAGCATGCAAGATCTCACCACCATCAGGGGAGACGGTGCCCCTGCTCCCTCGGGCCCTCCTCCACCTGGTTCTGGGCGGGTCAGTGGCAAACACAGCCAGCCTAAGATGTCCAGGAGTGCTTCTGAAAGTGCTGGCAGCTCAGGTAAGTGTCTCTTCACTTTACCTCTTTTCTACTCTTTGGGCTTTGTTTTCACTGAGAAGCCTAGTCCATCAGGTGGCATGCAACCTGGCATTTGTCCTGTGGATCTGCCACCAACAGAAATGGTCATTAGACTGTCTCAGGCTTTCTTGGGGGACTCTGCCCAGGGGCAGGTTAGGTCACCTGCAGCAGAGGGCCCCTCTTCCTCTATTTTATTGCCTGGGGATTTGGGGGTGTTGAATGGGAGTACCTGGGCTAGGCCTAGAGGCAGCTGGCACAGCTCTCTTTGTTCTCTGTGTGTGTGACCCCACATTCAGGAGCCTTACCTGTGTAGAACACATGAGTGTCTTCTCTCACTCATCCAGGGCTGACAGCAAACATGGCTCTTCTTGCTGCCTGAATAATTCCTGTCCCTTCTCTCACTCTACTGTTTCCTCCTCCATCCCTGACCACCCATTCACCATGCCCCCCAACCCACACCTACCCAGGGCCACACAAGCTCTAAGGTCTAATTTTGGGGAGGCCAGGGCCTTCTGATAACTGCATCTCTGTCTCTGGTTGTCAAGAACCTGGCTTGAGGCTACCCGTATGGGGATTGACCTGGCAAGCTTGCTCCACATGCAGGATCCTGAGCCCATCCCCAGAGGCCTCCAGGGGCTCGGGGTGAGACCTACACATATTATACTGTGGAGATGCAGATGCATTCAGAACCCCCCCGTGTCTGATCCATCAGTGTGGGTTTCAGGCTCCTGGAGGGTTGGGGCATGGACTTGGGGGTTAAGGAGCTGGGCCAGGACTCATGGTTTCCCATACTGGTCCTCAGGCTGATGACAAGGACTTTGGCTCTCGGGAGCTGAGTACAGCTGCTATACAGCGAAGTGGTGATGACAGTGGTATAGAGGGCTGTGCTAGATCACACTCTGATGGGAGTGAAATGAGAGAAGGAGGAATTGGGCCATTCTTTTGAAACCTGTGGATGTGTGCCTGGTGTCTGCCCTGCCCTTAAACAGAGTCAATTGGGGACCTCAAGGCCACCTGGACCCAGACTGCATGCTCTGAGGTGCAGCCTACTGGGGGGCACCTTGGCTCTGAGCCCCAGATCTTGACAGATCCCACTTGACTAGGAGGTGGGGGTATGAACCATGGGCATGACAGCTCACACTCAGACCTAGATCTATCTATCAACACCCTTGGTGATCATCATTCCACTCCGGCCTCTCAGTAATGTCCCCTTTGCTGCTCCCCCAGGTTTGAAGATGGTGGATTTTTGGAGGAGATGTTTTAACCCTAGAAGCAGAGTAAAACTGAGGAGAGGGGGGGTTGTCCAGGGGACAGGGATGAAGGCCACCTTAGGGAAGGGTTATCTCCTGAGAGAATCCCTCACTCCCAGAACCTAGAGTGGAACCTCCAACATCCAGGGATGACTCAGTCCAACCCACTGCTTTTACCAGTGAAAAGACAAAGGCCAGGGGAGGGGAGGATAAAGAATGGTGAAGGGGGTGAATTCAAGTATGATATATTTGATAACTGTGAGAACTTTTGTAAATGCCACAATGTACCCCCACCCAGCACAACAATAAAAGAGTAAAGAAGAGAAAGAGAGAAAAGGACTAGGCAAGGAGACTGTTACTGGGTCATCTGCTGATAAGCTGCCATAAAGTGTGGCTTTGTGGCTGCCAGGCCAGAGTCCTCTGTTCAGTCACCCATGGACCATCAAGCTTCATTGACCAGCTATGGCTTTTAGCCTGTTGGGCACTGCCCGGAAATAGATATTGCTTCCAACCTTGACCGATTACTGAGCCTCAAGTGGAAGATGTCACTTAGGAGAAAAAGGGGCCCCATTCTGTGAGGCCTAGAGGGCAGAGCAAGAATCAAGGGATCAAGGGAGTAGCCACTTCCTAGCTGTATGACCTGAGCAAGCAGTTTAACCCTCTCTGTAACTCAGATTCCATGTTTGTACTCAGGAATACACCATTTGTGAGGATTTGATTGAAATAAGCCAGGTAAAGTATTTAGGATCGTGCCTGACACTAGTATGTAGTAGCTATTATTGCTTTTGTTATTTATCTCACCCAAGAAAACATTTTGTGACCAGGGAAGGAATGGGCTGCTTTGTGAGGCAGTGAGATCCCTGATTTTGAGGTGGCCCAAATCAGGGATTCCTGCAATGGCTAGGAAGTGGTGTTTTGTAACCCTGCAGTCCTTTTCCCTCTAAGAGTCTATCACACCACTCTAGAGGAGAACCAGGTAGAGAAAGCAGGCTCAGAGAGGTCATGCATGGTCCTAAGGCCACACAGGACCAAAATCTCCATCCAGACCTCCCCTTGCTGAATTATTCAGGGTGGCCTCAGAACTGGGAATGTGAGGAGCTTGGCTGGGTCCAAAAGATGATGGGGATTTCTGCTAGGCCTTGATCACCTTCTCAGTTTAGCGACAGAGAGAACAGAGTTTGGAATGATTTGGTTTAGTGTTTGGCTCTGCCACCCTCCATTAGCAGAGCTGGTGACATCCCCTGTTACCCCTCAGGGAGGCAGAGGGGAGTGCTTTGGCAGTTGGGTGGAACCAGCTAATGCTGCAACATGACCTGATCTTTCACTGTCCTTTCCCTTGGCCTCAGCATCTGTGGCTCAAGAGGCAGAAAAGGGAAGTGCCGACCCAGCAGAGAGGCCAGGGACATGTGGCACTCTCTCCAGCTGTTTTGGGGCCTAAAACAAAAGCCATTACAGAAAGACGGACAGGTGAAAGATGGTCCAGGCTCTGGGTGTGGGGCAAAAGGCCTACATAGGAAGCTCTGAGGCTGTTCTGCCCCTAGAGTGAAGGTCAGGATCCCTAGGAGGAGGTCTGGCAGAGAAAGCCCAGCCACACAGGGCTGCTGTGCCCTTTCAAGGGTAGTAGAAAGTACCCTTGAGTAAGAGAGCTGACTGGGCTTCCATTCTGGCTGGGTGACCCTGGGCCTGTGCATACGGAGAAAATGCTATACAGTGAAGCAGACACCACCACTAAGTAGTCACCATGCTTATTCCTTCTGGGCCTAGATTCAGCTTCAGAACTTTTCTCAGAATATACCAGCCACTAGCAGAGGATTTAACCTTGGCACAGGGAACAGACCCAATTTCCTTTTGTTTTTGCCTTTGGAAAAAGGGCCAAATAATCCCTAGTCAGCCTGCATCTTAGGGTTGTGAGGAACAACAAGACCATTTGTAAACTCTGGACAGATGGCAGGAGTGAAAGACAACCTGGGAGAGAGGACAAGTAAGAGACTGTGGCTGCAGCCCAAGAAAGCCTGTGCAGTCATTGGAAGTCACAGATTAAATGGACACATAGATGGATCCTGAAAGCATGATGCCTTATGAAAAGAGAACAAACAGAAGGAGATTTTATGTAACAATTTATGTGAAATAAAAGCACAAGTATTAAGCAAAAGAACAATACAGTTTGTAATAACAAAATGATGCATATTCAGCCAGGTGCAATGGCTCATGCTTGTAATCCTAGCTACTACCCTGGAAGGGGAGATTGGAAGATTTCTTTTGAGGCCAGTCTGGGCAAAAAATTAGCAAGACTCCATCTCAATTAATTAAAGTCTGCATGCCTGCCATCTCAGCTACTTGGGATGTGTAAGGCAGTAGTATCGTGGTCCAGGCTGGCCTAAGCATAAATGCAAGACCCTATTAAAAAAAAATACCTGAAAGCAAAAAGGGCTGGGGTGTGGCTCAAATGATAGAGCTCCTGCCTACTTAGCACAATGGCCTGAGTTCAAACCCCAGTACTGCCACAAAAGAGAGAAAGAGAGAGATTCAAATGTTAAAATCACTGCTCCTGAAGAGGAAGAAGAATGTGAGTGAGGTATTGGGACAAAAGTCATGCAACTGTTCATAAAAAGTGAGGGTTCCCATGAACCAGTGATGACCGTTTGATGAAAACTGAGAAGGAAGGTTTACTCAGCCCTCTGTACCCCAAGGAAAGAGGAAGCAAGCAAGGGAGGAAGGGAGTGCACAGACTGTACCTGTATGCTGACTTTGCCTTGCTAGCTCCTGGACGACAGATGCTGTCTGTGCCTCCCTCTAACTACCCCCAAAGGGCCAACACAGGCTCGGCACATAGAGGCATGTGGTCTTAGGAGGTGCAGACAGGCTCTGGACATCTCCATTGGAGATGGAGAAGGATAATTCTCCTGCTGCTTTTGGCACGCAGGGAGGGGTAGTGCACCTGAACTGACCTCTTGAGAACCTGCTTGGAGTTTTCCTTTTTGCTTAAGGGGCAGGGCAGGCAGGGACTGATATTACCCTCCCTGCAGAGTGAACTGGGAGGGACTTAGACACAATCCACTGAATGCCTGGCATAGGTACATAAGGAGTTGAATGAATGATGCTAGCCTTCCATGGGTTTTGTCACTCAGTCAGCATGTGTATAATGCTGTATAACAAGACCCCAACATGCACCAAGATCAATGGTGTTTGCAAGGCAGTAGCCAATTAGGCTTTCAGCCAAATGCCCAGATAGTAACTAGTGCATTGGATTCAGAGATCAATCTGAGGAGGTTTTCTGGAGGGCTTTCTAAACAGGAAGGGCTGGAGGAGAAGGAGGCTTCTGGGAGGGGGTGGATTTATTTCCCAGAGGAGACTTTGATCCTATCCCCTCACCCTCCATTGGGCTGCAGGACACAGGGCCAGGTGAGGGTATGTTCTAGCACCAACAAGGAAGCTGAAGTTGAAGTGTCCCCTCCTTCATCTTGGTATCTCTGCAGAGACCCTCTTTCCTGGGTTTCCCCACACCTCCCTGGGGCCTCCCCGTTTGCCTGGGACTGGTTCCTATCGGGTGGGGGATATTGCTGATGGTGCCCCACCCCATTCCTACAGTGTGTACCTGCTGCTCCACCTGCAGGACCCGGAAAGGTGAGTAGCAGCCAACCCCCTGTAGCCTGCTGGACTCTGGCCTCAGGAGGAGGCCCTAACCATGAGCTGGCACCTGGCCTCGGGGCTCCTTTCCATCTGCATGGTCCAGGAGAGGGAAGAGGACCTTTAAAACAGCAAACACACTGTTTTGCAGTGTCTGTGGGCTAGGATGGGAGCAGCCAAATCTCTCAAGAGGCCATAGTCAAAATGTCCACAAGAGCTCAGCCATCTGATGGCTTAACTGAGTCTGGAGGATCCACTTCAAGATGGCTGTCATGGCTACTGATGGAAAGAGGCCTCAATTCCTTATTTCATGGGCTTCTCCAGGGCTGCCAGAATGTCGCTACAACATGGCAGGTGGCTTGGCCCAAAGTGAGTGGTCCAAGAGGTAGAGGACAGGCAGGAAACCATGGTATCCTTCATGACCTCATTTTTGAAGTTACACCTGCCACTTCTGCCTTATTTTATTTATTGGAAGCGAGTCATTAAATCCAGCCCACATTCAAGGGGAGGAGACTCATTTCCACCTCTTGAAAGGAGGAGTATCAAAGAATGTGTGGGGATTTTTCAACCTCCACAGGGTCATACTTCCCTGTGCTATGAGTAATGAGGATTAGGAATTTACAAAGGTCCTCTGAAGTGACAAAGTCCTGAAGTTCCAGGGGGTTCTGGTCCTGGTGCAGCCAAGGGAGCCCTGGTCCTGCTTTGCCACTTACCAGCTATGCAACTTCGTGTGAGTCGCCGCCTAACTACTCTGAGCCACCGTTTCTCAATCTTGAAATGAAGATAAAGATCCCTATGTTCCCACTTCCCTGCACTGTTGTGAAAATGGCTGTGAAAGAGCTTTTTAAAGGATTGTTGCTATTATTATAACCTGGAGTAGCCAGGAGAACTCGGAGAGAGGATGAAACTGGCCTTTTCCCACCCAGTGTTTGTGAGTGACAGCTTGGTGGAGCCATGGCTACCCTGCTATTGGCAGTGTTGTTCGTTTATGACCTGCTCTTCCTGTTTGCCTAACCTCAACTGGACACCTTAGGGACTTTAGCCCAGTATCCTTGTGATCCTTCCTGGTTCCCCAATAGAGGATCCATCCTTGGCTTTGAGGATGGGGTGGAGGGGGCACCCTCGCAATTATTAGGCTCTTCGCACATCCATATGGATGGCAGCCTATCAGGACATGAAACTGCCTTACATGAAGTGTTCTGCTTTCCCTCCATTTCTTCATTTTTAGGTTTCTTAGTGCTAATGTTTTAAGGTCTATAAGAGACCAGGGAGGCAGCTGGCTGCCCTTGGCCATAGGGTCATTGTTGGTACCTGGGCCGCAGCCATCATGGTGAGCCTCCTTCAGATTGTGCGTGACCACTGGGTTCATATACTTGTCCCTTCGGGATTTGTCCTTGGATGTTTTCTAGACAGAAAGAATGATGAAAGGCTAACTGCCTTCCGGAACAAGAGTCTTTTATATAAAAGGGAATTGAGGCCCAATGAAGAAGTTACCTGGAAGTAAAGGCTGGCTGATCACAGGATGTTTACATTTTAAAAGTTATGGAAGAAATAAAAACTCAGTTATTATTTAATTAGTTAAAAAAAAAAAAGAGAGACCAGGGAAGCTAGGGGGTCCAAGTGCAAGGTGAGCAACATCGGAGTGCTGAGCAGGCACACAGTTGGAGAGCAGTGTTCTACCCAGGCTTGACAACCCACCTAGGTCCCACTGGGGCCTTCCAGTCCACATTGGAAGTTGAGGGGCTGCACACAGCTTTTTCCAGTGCTAGGCTCTACGACTTGGGCCTGGTGGACTTACTAGTTCACCAGAAACAACCATGCAGCCCTGGTGGTCCCAGGAGACAGTGGTTATTTCTGTCTAGTCATTCTTCAGAAGTTTGAATCTGGGCTGGCGACATGGCTCAAGTGGTAGAGCATCCTGAGTTTAGTCCCTAGTAGCACCAAAAAAACCAAAAACCAAAAAGTTTGAACCTGTAAATTCCATGACCTCTAATCCTGGAATATTGTCACTTGTGGGAGCCAGAAGGGTAAAGTTTACTCTGCTCCATTCTTTGCTCCTGGCACTGCTCTGTGCAGCTCTCAGAAGCCCTCACCTGCTGTGACACCTGGTGGTTTCATAATCAGAGGCTACATTCCAGCCGTTTAAATATAACTGCAGCTGATGGTAAGAATTTTGGTGGGCCGCTGTGCAGGCAGGTTGGCCAGCTATGTGTACTGGTATGTCCAAGATTCAGTGTTTCCTCTCCCCAAAGCAAATAAGGGGCTGTTAGGGAGCAGAGCAGGCAGGACTTGGTAGAGGCCTCCAGCTGAATGGCTATGCTCAGAGACCTAGCCTGGATGCCTTGATCCAGCCCCAAGTTTCTAGGGCCTTTCCCTCTCCAGGGGAAAGCCCTATTTACATCCAGTGCTCTCGCTGATCCCCAGGACTGCTTGCAAGGAACTATCTGATGATTCCTCTATCGCATTCCCGACTGTGACCTTGGGGAAGTCACTGCACTCTAGAACTCAGTCTCCTCCTCCATAAGGTGGTGAGGTTGGGTTGGATGTCTTGTGGTCCTTCCAGCTCTGAAGATCTCTGCAAGTGAAGGACACTGGTCTGTGAAGTGGTGGCAGACAATGTTGGGGGAGGTTTATTTTGCACCTGGGGCTGGAGGTCAACTCTCAAGCAGCAATGCCACGAGAGAGGATTCCACGGTGTCACCAATGCTTTCTTCCTGGCCCCCTGGAATGGTATCATATGGTGGGGGGGTGATCAGGCCAGAGCCTGGAAAGGTTTAAGGTATTTGGGGGACTAGTAGAGCCCCAGGATCCCTGAGCAGAAAGTATAGTTTCCTAAGGATTGTAAATCCAGATCTTAATTCAGGATGGGGATTGGGAAAGGAAGGATGGGCATCTTGGAAGCCTGTAAGCTCCTCATAGGGCAGTGCCAGCCTTGGCAATAGAATCAGAGGCCCCACAAAGCTGCAGATATTAGGCAGAGCCTATTCTAAGTTGCACATTTTGGATCCCAGAAGGTTCTCCCCCCCTCCACCTCTGCTCTGTTCCTTCTCCTCTGTCAATCTGTTCCTGTTGTTTCCTGCACCTCTCTCTCCCTGCCCCCTCCCTCCCCTGCTTCTATTTTTGTATCTCTCCTCCACCCCTCTTTTCTCCCTACCTATCTTGATGGAACATGGACCAGAACTCAGGGTTACTGTCTATAATTAGCCAGAGATATTTGCCCCCTTCTTTTAAAATCAAGTATGTGGGACCTAGTATTAAGTGTGGTGGGTTTCATCCCCAAAGACCCTGTCCTAACAGAGTGTTTTCTTCTCTCTCCTCGGTGGCTGCTGGGGACGTGAATGTAAGTGTTCCAGATGGGCATGCTCGTCAGTCATGTGTGCGGCCTTCCATTAATTGCTAGCGTGTGCTGTGGGGGATGTGTTTGCTAACCTGGGGTGTTCTGTGCTGCAGGATAGGGAAGCCCAGGGCTCAGCACAGCCGGCTCTGTCAGGCCTTTAAAGGGCTTAGTCTCATCCACTTTAAGCTCCCTGCCTCCCCTTGGAGAGAAGAGGTGGAGCCTGATGCCCTGCCTGCTGTACACTGCTGACACTTCCTAACACACACCCATTCTCCTTCTGTAGAAGACAAACATGGACCCTTTTCTAGAGGCCACTCAGCCTTGGGTCCTTTGGTGGCAGCTCTGTGGGCCCGAGGCCAGGGCTGCTGTCACTCAAGGTTTATGAAGCGTTGTGGTCATGACCTCGCATGGGAGACCCTGCTCTCACACAAGTCTTCTCTGAGGCCATCAGAATGCTAGGGTGTAGATAGCAACAGCCTTTCAGGCCCAGTGCCAGGGCAGAGGACATGTTGGGTCAAAATTCTACGCAGGTCTGTGGAACAAGAACAGTGCCCAAGCCACTCGGTATCGTCTGCAACCTGGTGCTGCCCTCAGTGGGGCTGTGTTGTTATGGGGCTTAATCATTCTTCTCCCTTTTCTGAAAAGGATTTAAGTCTGCTCATAGAAATGTGTATAACATAGTGAACCAAAGCAAAAAAAAAAGCTTGAGGAAAAGGGAGTAAGATAGGGTCCAGATGAGAAGAAAATTTAAAATACCCACCATCAGGATGTGGACTGTCAAAGATGCTGGGCTTCCTCAGCCATTGCAGAGGGGAATAGAATTAGTTAAGAGATTCAGCATCCACCGTGCACTGGGACTCAGAGCTTGGCTCATCAAGAACGTTTATTCTCATTGGTCCTGAGACTAAGACAATATTGCAAACAACACTGGGCAAAAACGTTCAGGGCACATGGTGACCAGGAGGGATCCTCTCCTTTTAGGAGGTGCTTTGTGCAGCTTCCATCTGAAGCTACTTCTGGCCCCCAGCTGCCCACATCGGCCTCCCTTTCTCCCAGGATCTACTCAGCTGAGCACTAGTTTCTACTCCCACATCCATGTTTGGGTTCCCCTTGACTGTTACGGGCCAGATGGTTCTTTTCCACCCTACCGCCCTTGTTCAAGGATGCAGTGGAAAAGATGCACAAAGCTCTGTTGGGTTCAGTCCTGAGGTGATGGTTGTTATTGTTACTGCAATGTGTGAGTTCCCTGGATGCTTCAGTGCATCCAGACCAGATGAGATGTTAGGTGCCTGAGATCTTGTTTGGGGTCACTTTCTGATGCCCATAGCAATCACTACAGGAAAAGCCCTGTATCAGGGTTTAGAGGGAACATCACATGCACATGTGAGGCATAGATTCGAACCAGTACCCAACCCCACTCCCAGGATGTGGGTTTCCTGGTGGATGGAGCCTGGCCAAGCTGCCTCTGAAGATAGACCTTGGTCTGAGAACTTTTGGTCCTGGGTAGTTATGTCTGTTATTCCTTCTGTCAGGCAGGAGGTATCTTGGTGGGTATTAAGCTTGGACATGGGGCAGAACTGAGCTGTCTGAAATGACACCAGAGTTCCACTGAGTTTAGTGGATGAATAACCACTGAGTGTCCAACCTGGGTCAGGCGTCAACCAACCATGGTCTTATAAAACTTTAGTACACTTTCTGTTGGACTGAGGTAGTGAAACTGACATGAGAACCAGGGCATGTGGCACAAGTTGTGTGCTATTACTCTAAGCACAGCTGGGGTCTCCGGAATGGGAGCCTTGGGAGGGGCCGAGTAGTCCAGGAAGTCTCCAGGGGTTATGTGTTCAGCAGTATCTGGAAGAGTTCAACTGATTTGGGCAGGGGAAAGGAGTAGAGAACAACCTAATCTTGGAGTAAACAGGCAGAGGGAAGCACAGAGCGAAAAAAATCCAAGGCGCCTTAATGTCAGGCCCTTATTAAGGTGCAGTCTGAGCAGCTCAATGTCCGCCCACCATCCTGCTTTGCAAGGCCAGGTTAAGGCAGTGATGCACATATGCTGCCCTCTGCTGGTTCTCGGGAGCAAGGCAGCAGAAACTGGTAAAGCCACTCAGAATTGGATGCTATCTTTACTCCACACCTGGTGCTGTTACAGTGTAGCCAGTCCCCTGCCCATGGAAGACAGCACATTTGGTGGCTGACAGGTCTTAGGATGTCTCAGCAAGAACTCAGGTTTCTATCTGCAGACTTCAAGGTGGTGGTACCAGTTAAGATGAGGATCCTCTAGCTCTACCTTCTGTGATTCTATGTAAAAACAATATAGATAGCATAGATGTGTCTGTGAATGTCAGATGAAGCTGGATATGGATAGAGAACAGTTTACATCTTGAATATGAGCCACCTGACTAGGCAATATGGAATAGACTGCATTCAATAAGACAAATTAATTCTGGAGCTTTTCCTGTGGATTTATTCAAGACAGACTGAAACAGGAGTCTCTCTCTCTCTCTCTCTCTCTCTCTCTCTCAGAGGGGAAAGTGAAGGCTACATTCAGATTCTGCTTCTACCATGCATCTCTGATTTTTTAGCATGGGTCTTTGAAATGAAAAATTTGCACAGCTTTGCTTAAGATTGGCACTCAATACATTGGTTAATGCACTGTCAACATTACTCCTATGTACAATGTAGAAAACCATGCCTCCCACCTTGAGATCATCTGCTCTGCTTTTTAAGGAGATTCTTTCCAGAGCATTCTTCAGGTGTGGAGTCACAGATCTAAGGTGCAGGGTTTGGCATGTCTTAGTTAAGGCAGCTGTTGCTTCTCCCAGGGGAGTGGTGCCACCAACATCCCTTGTGTCTGTGCACACTGCCTGGTGAATGTTACAATCATACTCCCACAGTCTTGAGCCCCTGCAGGGAGCCCAAAGACACCAGTGCTTCTTTAGACAGAGCCTCAGTTGTCCTAACAGGCCTGGCTTGTGTGCTGTGTTTAACACTGCCCTTCCTTGCTCCTTTCGACACTGATCCCTCCTCACCGTACTCTGTCTCCTTTATGTAGATTGTAAATGGACATTAAGTGGTTGAGGGAGATGTGAATGAGGGTGGTGTGAAGGCATGGGCACCCCGCCAGGTCCAAAACCCACTGGCATTTTCTGACGAGGAGGAGGAAGACCTGCTGGAGTTCATGTACAAGTATAAGGCACCAAGAAGGACGGAGTTGCCCCTGGAGGTACACGGTGTCTGGGGCTGTGGGTTGGAGCATGTGTTTGCCCAGGGGCTTTAACCTGGAGCTCTGGGGATCCCAAGAATGGTGTCTGTTGGGGTACCCAACAACTCCTGAGTGCTTAGATTGAAAAGGTCTTCCTCCATCAAACAGGCAGGACAAACCACTAGGTACTTGTCAAGGTATATGTGTGTGGGAAGGGAAGAATCTACTAATTTTATTTAAAAATAGGAGAGGTGGTAAAGCATGTAGGTTTTGATTTTTTTCCTAAATATCAGCAGCTATTAACCTAAGATGATACACCAGTAAAATATAACCCAAGTAAATGTTTTGGTGTAAGGAAAACTTAAGAATATGTTATTTGTCAGGTTTTTATAAACAAGGCTTGTTCATCACTCTATCTTCAAAACATAGCATTGTGCCTGGTACAAAATGGCTATGCAGTGTTATCAAAGGGGCACAACTCTTTAAAGTTACCAAAAACAATCCATTTGACATAGTTACCATGGATGTTGATGGGGTTTCCGCAGCAGGAGTGCCAAGTATGGAGCTCATGGGCCTTCCTGTGTGATCTGAGTGGGGAATCGCCAGTCACAGGCTTAGGGAAAAGTCAGCAGACTACAGGGACCACAAAGATTTCCCCTCTGCCCCCTCAGTTTCCTGTGCTGGCCTGAGGGACTATCTGGGGCAAATTGAGAGTCCTCTGTGAAAGTCAGATGAGTTGCACTGAAATGTTCCACCACACAAACATGGTGGCCTAATGTTAGTCACACATTCCTTTCCAAGGTGAAGCATACGTGGATCACTTATTTTTTTTAAATTATTTTTGTGAGAGTGTGTATGTGCTGCTGGGGATCAAACCCAGGGTCTTCTACATGCTGGGCAAGTACTCTACTGACCTACACTCCCAGCTTTCAGTTAGAACAGTGGCGGAAAAGGACACAGTGTAGAGTGTCTCTAGCTACAGAGAATAGGGGCTGAGGGGGAGCCCCTAGTTGTGAATCCCCTTAGGTGCTATGCTAGGAGAAACTCTGCCCTTTCATTTTCATAGCAACTCCTACGATTTGTGCATCCCATAGGAGGAAGGGGTTTCCTGAGACATTTGTGGGAGAACCTTTGATTCTTAAAGGTGCTGTTTGCCTTTGTGGTGTGGTTTACTGTTCAGTGAAAGGTTTCATATTCAGAATGGGTACTGGAAATTTGAGGAGCATGCCAGGAAATGTAAGGCCAATTCCCAAAGGAAATAACAGCAACCAGGGAAAAGCTGGGGAGGCACTTCTCTGCTGAGTCACTTGTTAAGATCATTTGCTCCTGAGGTGGAAACAAGAGATGCATCATTCTGCACAACCATTCCCTTGGGAGACCTCCAGGTTTAGGACATGAAGCACCCAAGAGGGAGGCATTGGCCTTTACAGTGGGCTCAGCCTCACAGGGTGCATGGGATCCCACCCTTATATTCCTGCTATGAATACGTAGAGGGAGACCCCCAGCTCTACCCACTGCCTCACTCATGTGCACTTGGCCAAGGGAGCTGAATGTCTCAACATGCCCCCTGCCCCCCAGTGCTGTCCTCAAGATTCCATACTCATGCCACACTGAGGGATACCCTCTCGCTTTCTCTATCAGGTACCGCCTAGAATCCTTCGTTCTCGCTTCAGGAAGAAAAGTACCTCATCCTCGGCCACTGAAACCACGTGAGTGAGATGAGCCAACAGCACCGGATCCACAGAATGTCTCTTCTCTGCCTTAAAGAGCTAGTCACTAATAACACAGAAATCCGCAGGCTGGGTGTGCTTTGAGTGTGCAACCTCACAGACATGGCCTTTACTCACTCCCCTTCCACCTTTAAGAATTCCTTTCTTTTTTTCCTTTGAAGTTTTACTGGGGAGAGGCTAAAGGGAAAGGCTGGGGGGGTGGACCTTTAAGTCTTCTGAGGTTAGTAATTTTCCACAATTGGATTGTCATTACAGATAGCAGTGTGTTTTTAGAAATGCAAGTGATATCACCCCTATGCTGCTGAGATGTACATTTGTAATTTATCTGTTGCATATTTAGTTTTTAGTCCTGTAAATGCAAATGAAGCAATTTTAAAAAAAACAAAACTTTTTGTTCTTGGTACTAATACTTTGGACTACGATGTACAGATTTATGGCTTTGGCTTAATATAATGAACTTGCAAGGGCTGCCAGAGGTTCTGATGAGAAAACCGCAAAAACACCAATGTAAGCAAATATTTTGATTCTAGATGATGTCTCTGATGTGCTTGTAAAAAGCTTCCACATCCAACTCCAGTAGAACAGCCCTTTTCCTGAAGGAAGATGGTCCATTTCTTCAGACGGTTGTGTAGTTAACAGGCAGGGGAGTCAGGAGTGCAGAAGGGCAGTATTTTAGCAACAGCAGAGCGTGTCGGTGAGAGGTCAGGGCAACGACGTAGGATAAGGAAAGTCAGGAAGCTCACCTCCTGTTTGGATTCAGGATGAAGAACTTCTGAACCCTTTGAGCTTAAAATGCTACTGCCTCAGGCAGGCGGCTCTACCTTAGCAAAGCTTCTCCAGCTTAGGAACTCACAGCTGGAGAAAGAATTGTGACCATTTCAAAAGTGCTTGGCAAGCAAGTACTTCTCCTTCATAGGTAGAGGAGCCTCCAATCTGAACACCTTGTTTTTAGAGAACACTACACAAAAATGAAAAAACTAGAACTATGCTTTGTTTCGGGTATGTTCTAGATGGCTGTATAACCAGCATGTTACACAGAGTTCTAGAAAGGTTAGAGGTTGAGATCTTTGGTGGATGACTCGCTGCTCAGACACATGGGCAGCTGTGGCTCACCGTTCTCCCCCTGGCCGTGTGGAACGCGAGCAGAGGTGGACTCACGCTCACGGCACTCAGGTCTCACTGGTGTTTTACACAGGCCAGGGCTGCTTCGTAGGGGATAAAGCATTGAGGATTTTGAGACGAACCTGGCTTAGACAACATTGTGATCTGAGGTAGCTGCCCTCCCTTCTGGGAGCTGAGCCAAAATGTAGGACTAGTATATTTGTGCTTAGAGTTGGTGTTTTCTTTCAGTGTAATGCATGCAGTCAGTGGTCACAACCCAGTTACTCATATTTGGATTGTGTTTGTTCATAGATATGCCCTGAAATCTAGACAAGTAGTGTTATATACAACATATTAACTGTCAAGCGACTACAGACCCAATTAAAAACTGCTCCATTACTGAGCTGCACAAACACGTATCGATGGCCTTTGCTGATAATGTGTTAGCTAAATCATAGCCACCTCACAAAGGGTTTAGTTGAGTTCATTCCTGCCAGGTGTACATATTGAAATTGCTTCTTCCCACAGTTCCTCTGAAGGTGATTTTGTAATTTACAAAGGGATTTAAGAAAATAAGACTAAAAGCAAATTCATGGCTGCGAGGACAAATAGAGGCTGTCAGCCCACTGTCTGTGCCTCACACCCATGAACACCTGAATCTGTTAGGGAAGACAAAAATCTGTTCTCTTCAAGCTCTTTCGAATAGTTCCAGACAGGAAAAATATACTTAGTTGGGTGTACTCAGAATTATCAGAAGCAAGTGCAAAAAAAGCTTAAGTGAAGCAGCTTTTTAGCAATTTTTTTTTTGCCAAAATAATAAATGTCTTTAGCAGTGGAGCTCAAAATTCTATTATATTTTCACCATTTTACAATGGAAAGTTATAACAAGTTTAGGCTATCAAGTATGCACTCAACTATGCCAAAAACAGTTTGAAGCACTGTACTTTCAGACATGCTGTATTACTTCTCATTCAAGATTAAAAAATGTAAAGGTATCCAAACTATTGTCTTAATGTAAATGTAACCATTTTTCTTTCAAGTGTTGACTAGGGAGTTGATTTCTCTCTTAAAGTCACTCACTGTACAACTGAGAGCAGCTGTCATATTTCTGCAAAATGTGTTTACTTACCTGACAAGCTGTATATTTGTGTATGGACTTACATAAAATGTGAATGCCTATCAGTGTACACATTGTAGTGTGGTGTTCTGTCTAGAGGATATAAATGAATGTTTTTAATTTGCTGACATACAGACCCAGGCTGTTTACAAAATGCTAGCTCGAAAGTCTGTAATTTTCATGTGATAACCTTTAGTTACTTGCCATTGAGCAGGTGTCCCATTTCTGAGGTAAGATGTGGTCTTGTGCTTATCAACTGGACAGTTTAGTCATAATTCCTCCGGGCTTTGTGTGAATAGCTTGCTCACTTTGCTGGCCTTTGAAATGTGTGTCCTCCGTGGTAAACTGTCCATGTGTTTGTGCTAAGAGTGCTTGTCAATCATGACCATCATTGAGCCTTCCTACTTCTTCACCTTGCACAGTATTTGAATGACAAAGGATGTGCTTCATCCTCTAACAGCGTACACTCAGAGCTGATGTTCTGGATTGTAACTGTGCACATTTCCTCTAGTTTATATCTGAAGTCTCCATAGAACCATCTATAATTAAATAGTATACTGGACTGTGTATCAAAGGGATGTAAAATTACAGTATTCCAAAGGCTGAAGTTCTGTTGTTTTGTTATAATGCCTGATAAACATCTTGAATAAAGTCTTAACATTTTCTTTTAAAAATATCTTTGTAATGTTGGGCTTCTGAAGAAGGAGGAAATACTTTTTTAAAAATAGAAGGTACCAAGGATTAGAAGTTGAGTGCTCAACCACTACCTGGCCAGAAAACTTGGTTGGCCCCATGTCTACTGCATATGATTACTGGCAGGAAACAATTCAGTGGTAGATGGTTTGTAAACTATTGATCACACAAATATAAACCTGAAAGATGTTGTTTTACATTTTAAAAAGATTAATGGACACTGGATAGCTTTGCAAATACAGTAGTTAATAGTAACAGCTTTTAATTCTGCAAATACTGTTGCTCAGTCATTTTGTGCAAGGGCCATTGTCTGTGGTAAGGATGCCCTTAACCCTTTGCTGCCCTTGTCTTTGCAACATGAACAGGTATACTCAAGATTCACTGGGAGGTCATAAAGACTTGAAAATATCAAAACTAAACACAGACCTATTTTCTTTGCTTTCATAGTCCTACATTCTGTATGTTCGACACAAGGACCATAAAGTGTCAGGAGGAAAAGAAGTAGATTCACAGGAAAGAATGGAAAGGAAGCTGGAGTTCCAGTCTTTTATTCATGTACTCAGTCAAGTCCAATGTCAACAGAACTGAAATTATCAGGTTAAGAGTCAACAAATAACAGGAAAGTAAAGTTATAAATTGGTAGCATTATTAAGTATTTAGTATTTATAGTGTTAGATTACAATCACTTGTTGATTTAGATACAAATTTTCCTATGTTGTTAGAAGACTGAGGGAGATACACAGGATCCCAAGGAATTAGAATAGATTCTGAGACTTATTAGCTGTATTTTGGGTAATTTATTTAACCCTCCCTAGGATTTAGTTTCCTCAAATTTAAACCAGGGAACGTTATTACTTTTGCAAGATCCGTAGAAGGTTTAGCAGTTTGTGGATATGCTGAGCATGGTAAGTATTCAATAAATTATCTGTATATGTGAATAAACTACGTACTTTCTAAATTATACATCTACTTGAGGGTCCCGTAGGCAGACTCTAATTTAGTGAAAGCTGGGCTTTGTTTATAGGGCCTCATGCTTGCTAGGCAGTCGGTCTCCTAAAATGAGTTTTGGTGATAATCATTCCTCCCCAAACACTGTGCCAATTGCCCCTTCCACTTCAGCCCATTTCTGCATGCTGAGGTTCTGGTAGCCAGTCCTTGTCTCTATCACTTTTGTCTTTGGCCTGCAGGAGAAACCAACGTGCTCCAAGGTCCCTGTAACAGCGACCCTAGGAGCCACATTTACATTAGAGAAGTCACGGAGGCTGTTGGAAAGTGTCCTTCTCCCAAACTCTGTGTGTACCAGTTCATCCCACTGCCAGAGGTGTGCTGCAGGGTAGCAGCAGGGCAGGTAAAAAGAGGTGCGAAAGCCTCATAAGTGGCTGGACTCTGCCATCTCAGAAGTGTGAAGAAAGAAAAATCCACCAGACAGAATGCCAGTTCATGTTTCAGGCTCTTAGACATCTCAAATGTCTATTCTTTATGAACTGGTCTTGTAAATAGACACATACTTGGCCTTCTGGTTTTAGGACTTTCTTTTGTTACCTCTTTGTACTAATGAACACACATATTATTTCCAAGGAATCACCCTAATATTCCTGGCCTGACATGTTACAGAACTTCAATTTCATTATCTTATCCTACTATAATAGTCATATCATCATTAGCCTTTATATTAAAGGATTTGAAACAACTCATTCAAAATTTAAACCAATGGTTTTCAGCCAAGCAAAGTGCTCTGTTGTTGAAAATGCTTCTATATAATTCTGATGGAGAGCTCAGAACGAATGCCCCAGACTACACCCGTTACCTGCTCCTCTTCAGGTTAACAATGTTTAACTCTTGCATCATCTCTAAGCTGGCTGAAATTACTTTTCTTCCTTAGTTTCTACAACACATTTTTGGAACAGTCTGAAAAAAACTTATCCTTCAAATGAAAATATAAGCTGGGCGCCAGTGGCTCAAGCCTATAATCCTAGCTACTCAGGAGGCAAAGATCAAGAGGATTGCAGTTTGAAGTCAGCCCAGGAAAATAGTTCTTAAGACCCTATCTCGCAAAAACCCTTCATAAAAAAGGGCTGGTGGAGTGGCTCAAGGTGTAGGCCCTGAGTTCAAATCCCAGTACTGCAAAAATAAATAAATAAGTAGTCAGTTTATCCATCTGCAATTTCTTTTTTTTTTTGCAGTATGGAGTTTGAACTCAAGGTAAAGACCCTAAGTCACTCCACCAGCTCTATTTTTGTGAAGGGTTTTTTGAGACAGGTCTCAAGAACTATTTACCCAGGCTGGCTTTGAACCATGATGCTCCTGATCTCTGCCTCCTGAGTAGCTAGGATTACAGGCGTGAGCCACTCGCACCTGGCCTGGATAAATAACTTTTAAGAAAAACAGTGCCTATCAAAACTTGGGTAGAAAGGTTTTGTTGTATACCCTTCCATTTCATAAAGGAAATGTTGAAAGGTTATTTCATTAACTCTTCTCTCTATGAAAAAACCTACCCCAATAAGGTAAGGGAGAACTCTCATGAACACATGAACCTAGTATGCTAGAAGTCAAGTATGCTGCCAGTTCATGCTCACCTCTAAGCAAAACTGCTCACATAACTATTTTTTTACTCTGTGTGAACCTGCTAACACAACTAAGTGGGCTAGGATAGCTTCCTGACCAAAGCACAGCCAATTCCTACACTGCAAAGTGACATCGATGAGATCTGGGGTGAAAAGGTAAGCTGGCCTAGTTAAAGTCTCCTGGCAATTACAGACAGAAACTGAGGGTCACAAGATATACCTCCAAAGGTATAAGTGAGGTATAAGTTGAAGTTATTATAAGGGAAAAGGAACGATACATAAACAAAAGCTGTGAATTAGAGAGGTTGGTGAGGAGAGTGAAGTCAACAACATAAAGAGGACTGAGTCACATGCTAGGTAGAACCTAAGCATGAATATCCACCACCTTCTACTGAGGAACTCCATTCAATTTCTGCCCTTCCTGAGGCCTGCGGTGACTCTGGGTAGCATATCCATCTGGAGAGAGGCTGGACCCAGCTAGACCCAGGTATGCATCCTTAAAATGTCACACTGCTTCAGCTACATTGTTAGTGTTAGTGTCTGTCATTCCTTACTTAAGATTTCTTGCAACTAAATAAGCCTAATTGAAACAACTAAGGAAGCCATTACCACTTGTTAAAAATAATGCACGACTTTAAATGTCTAGTTCCCTGACCAAATCTGGGGATGTTTAATCCATTAAGTTTTAATACTTTCTTAAGTTTAATGTTGGTATTATAGGTTTACATATCGGTTTATACAACTTACATTAGATTCTATACATTCATTTTTGCAAGGACATCATATCTTCAAAGATGCACATTCAATAACTGGGAAATTATCACACTTCTAGTCTATACTTTCAGGTTTGTTCGATCATGATACTTCAGATAAGGATCATCAACGTACCAGTTTCGCCTCTTCCAGAAAGATGTTGTCATTTTATCTAAGAGTTTACTCTGGGTTTTATTGCAGAACACAAATTCTCTCAAGCGTCTTTTTCTTGCAGTTGTCTTTTTCCATAATTTTTTCTTATAACCTGCCTGTGAGGTAATATTACAGACATTTAAAACACTGTATTATGGAAGAAACAACAGATTATCTTCTTAACTCATGGTTTATGTGCCCAATGGGAACAAAGACTTCTATAGGGGCTGGGATGTTTTCAGGAATAATGGTAGAAAGGCATGTGTAGTCTGAAAAAGAATTAATTTAGTATTTTGGAAAAAGATTATTTAAATTAAAATCACAAGCCTGGCATGGTGGTGCACACCTGTAATCCAGCACCCAGGAGGCTGATGAAGGAGGATCAAAAGTTTGAGGTCAGTCTGGGGTATATAACAAGATTCTGTATCAAAAAATAAAAATGGAAAATCAGTCAGGCATGGTGACGCCCACCAGTAGTCCTACCTGTTGGGAGGTTCAGGCAGGAAGGAAGATCACTCGAACCCTTGAATTCAAGACCAGCCTGGAGCTGGAGGCATGGCTCAAGTGGTAGAGTGCTTGCCTAGCAAGCTCAAAGTATTTTATTTTTGATGGCACTGGGGTTTGAACTCATGGCTTCCCACCTGCAAAGCAGGCGCTCTCCCACTTGAGGCACACCTCTAGTCCATTAAATATTTGCCCAGGCGCCTTGAATCTCAACCCTCCCAATCTCAGCCTCCCAAGTATCGAGGATTACAGTTGTGAGACAGCAGCACCCAGCCTAGTGTGAAACCTTGAGTTCAAACCCCAGTACTGCCACCTCCCCTCCCCACCCCACCACACACACATAAACAAAAAACAACCCAGCCTGGGCAACGGGGATAGAGCACTGGCCTGGCATATGCAAGGCTCTGGGTTTGATCCCCAGAACTGAAAAGGAAAAACAAAAACAGAAAGCAAACAAACAAAAAACAAAGCTAAATAAATCTGTGTGGATGGTGAAGAACAAGATAATGATATATAATTATAATAGCTAACATTATCTTATTATCTCCTTAGCAATCTTCAACAACATACTTATTTTCATTTTACAGATTGAAAAAAAAAAAACTGATTAGAGAGGTAGCAAACTGAGATCTAAGAAGAAAAAGAGTTCTGGCAAGGGAGGTGGCTTATGTTCATTTTAGGGGCTGAGTAGTACAAAGGCGAAGAAGCACAGCTCTCAAATATATTGCTTCATTTATTTTCACCCACTAGGGACCTATTTTTATGAAAAGTACTTTTCTAAGGAATAATAAATACAGTAAAACTATTATTAGGAGTGAAGAATGGTTAGCCCATATATTTAACTCAAAACTTCCATATATACCATCCATGAATTATTAATTTTCAAGAATAGATTTTTAAAGAAATAGAAAATTAGATCAAACACAGAAACTAAAAAAGCCAAGTACAGTGGCAGGCACCTTCTATTCAGAAGGCTGAAGTGGGAGGATCACTTTAGAGGCCATCTTGGGCAACAGAGTAAGATCTACTCAGGAGGCAGAGATTAGGAGGATCATGGTTTGCAGCCAGCCCCAGGCAAATAGTTCGAAAGACCCTATCTCAAAAAAACAAACAAAAAAAACCCATCACAAAAAAAGGGCTGATGGAGGAGTGGCTCAAGGTATAAGCCCTAAGTTCAAACCCCAGTACCACAAAACAAACCAGTCAAGTGCCAGTAGCTCACACCTATAATCCTAACTACTCAGGAGTAAGAAATCAGGAGGATCGTGGTTTGAAGCCAGGTGGAGGCAAACAGTTTGGAAGACCCTATCTCAAAAATACCCATTACAAAAAAAGGCTGGCAGAAAGGCTCAAGTGGCAAAGTGCCTCCCTAGCAAGCACGAGGCCCTGAGTTCAAACTCTAGTACTACCAAAAAAAAGGGAAGGGGGTAGTGGTTCATATCTATAATTCTAGCAACTCAGGAGGCAGAGATCAGGAGATACAGCAGTTCAAGGCCAGCCCAAGCAAAAGCAAGACCCCCATCTCAAAAACACCCAACATATAAAAGGAGGAAGTTAAGAAGGTGACTATGGTTGACATACTTCCTCTATAAGAATGAATATAGAATTTTTAAACCTGTTGAAATCACTGTTAGAAGGGGATTAAGATAGAAAAAACAGAGGGGATGAACCAATTCAGGTTATAATACATATATATAAGGAAATGTCATAATGAAACACCTTGTATTGCTATCTTAAACAAACAAAAATGTAGTTTGTTCAAAAATGGAGAACAGAAAGATAAAACACATCCTGTCTGGGGGGTTGGTACCAGTGGAAGAGGGAAGGATATAAGGAAAGGAAGTAGGAGGATGAGTGATATGGAAATACTATGTACCTGTGTGTAACAATGGAAAAATGAGACCTGTTGAAACTATTCCAGGAATAGGGGAGGGAGAATAAAGGAGAATGATGGAGGGGGTGAATTCAACTATGATATTTTGTAAGAACTTTTTAAAATGTTACAATGTACCCCAAGTACAACAATAATATGCTAATAAAAATAATAAAAACTGAAAAAAAAAATACCCAACACAAAAAAGGACTGGTGGAGTGCAAATGGTGGAACACTTGCCTAGTTAGTGTGCAACCCTGAGTTTAAACCCCAGTACCATTAAAAAAAAAAAAAGAGAGAGAGAGACATGGGGGAGATATGTCATGAATAGGCTCACCGAATTCTTTGATACTCAAATCTATTGCTCACATTTTCTCAATTAGGTAACAGAATAAAGACTTACCTTTCTCCTTAGCCAAAGGCCAGAATGAAGTCGAAGAAACCGATAGACTACAGCTTTTACAGTCTTTCTCTTTCCTTTTCGTGAACTGAAGTATGTTACAGTTCTGGCTGGTAGTTTCAGGGCACTGGGAGTGAAGGGGACCACTCTAAAATATATTTTAAAAGACATAACTCAGAAATCAGATAGATTAAATGATAAAATCCATTTCTACACAGTACTTAGGTGTATAAAGCTGTTCCACTGGAATGGAGCTTTTAACATACAGTATTATTTCAAATGATTCATAAAATCAAATATAGGTTAAGAATAGCAACTATCTTCACCTGCAAGCCTTCTAAAATCCACCCCTGCTGGGAGTGTGGCTCAGTGGTAGGGCATGTGCTTAGCATGCGCAAAACCCTGGATTTGACCCCCAGCACCAAAAATAAAATCCACCCCCTCAATCCCTATGAAAGAATTTTATCTTCCTATATCTTAATTTTGATTTCTTTTGTTAGCATGTATTAATTGTGCAAAGTGAAGGTTTCATTGTTAATCACCCTACTTCTTGCCCATCTGCCCACCATACTACAAACACCTTGAGAACTTCAGCTTGTTTGACTTTGTGCCTTTTCTGCTAAGTATAATGTTAAGCACATACGGGTGCTTAACTGAGTATTTGCTGACCGAATGAAAACCACATACCACCCAGGCTTGTAAAGCTGAACATCTTGTTTACTTTCTGCTTTACCTGACAGCTTCTATCCAGGAAAGCACACATACATCAGAAGTGAGCTGTGTGGCCTGGCACTGGTGGCTCGGGCCTGTAATCCTAGCTACTCAGGAGGCAGAGATCAGGAGGATCATAGTTTAAAGCCAGCTACAGGCAAATAGGTTGCAAGATTCTTTCTTGAAAAACCCATCACAAAAAAGGGCTGGTGGAGTGGCTCAAGCATTAAGTGTGAGGCAAGTCCTAGCAAGTGTGAGGCCCTGAGTCCTGAGTTCAAAACAGTGCCACCAAAAAAAAAAAAGTGAGCTCTGAGGCCTAAGGCTATAGCTCCATAGTAGAGTGCTTGGCTAGCATGTACAAGACTGTGTTCCATCCCTGGCAATGAAAAGGAAAAAAATTAAAGTGTGCTCTGTCTGTTAGTTCTTGCTTCAGGTGTCTGGGTGTCTGGATATCAATCATATTGTCCTGTTCAGTCAGGCAAAGTCTGCATAATCAACCGCAGGTAGGCAAAGGATAACAACTACTTCTAATATTTGTCTTTTAAGCACAAATGTTTCGTGTATGTATGTGTCTATGCTTGGGATTGAACTCAGGGCAAACATGCTAGGCAAGTGCTCTGCCACTAGAGCTATACAGCCCCTGCCCAGGCATGAAGATTTTAGAAATTCTGTCTAAGCATCATGTTTACCTATTAAGGATCATTGTAGAATGCCCACATGTCAGGTTTCTGACAGATGAGACAAGTCCAGGAACACAGGAAACAACTGGTGTCTGAATATGACTAAAATGCCTGGTTGACAGTGCAGAATTAAAACAGGCATTCTTGGCACAGTTTCGATAGGCTGAAAATGCCAAAACATTTAAAGACCGTAAGATTCCTGTAAAAAGAAAAAACAGTATACATATTTAATATGATACTCCAAAATATGCAATTAATGTACCAAAGCAACCAATGTCATACATAATTAAGGATCCTGAGAATTGGACTGACCCATGGAGCTTTTAACCAATTTTACTGAGGTATAACTTACCCTAAAATTACCTATTTTATGTGTTCCAATGATTTTTACAGAATTCTGAAAACCAGTCTGGTTTGTCCAGTACAAGGGAGGGAATATGTGAAAGATTAAATCCCACTGCCCAGATCTTATACTCCAAGGAGACAGAACTCCCACACTCAGTGTAAAGACATTTCAGACATGAAAGCTCAAAGAACAACAGAGTGACAGCAGAAGGATTTATGAAGAAAATAGCACTTTAGTTCTCTTGAAAATGAACAAACCCTTGAGAAGAAACACATTTTGGGTAGGAAAACAACATCAGCAAAGGTCTGGAGGCTGAAACCAAAACAGGTATGGAAGCCAGGACCAGAACTGCCACAGACCTGAGCATAGCAGAGATGCCTGGGGACAAGTAGTGGGGAATGAGGCAGGTTTCAGAAAGCAGATATATATGGACTAAACTGCAGTCCTCTTTATTTGCTGCTATGCAAATTAAAATTCTTGGGCTAGAGGTGTGGTTTAAGTGGTAGAGCTCAGGGCAAGTGTGAGGCCCTGAGTTCAAACTTTAGTACTATCCAAAAAAATAATAATCAATTTAGAATTCTTCAGAGCGCTGACTTCACTCATACTTTATGACCAAGTCTAGTATGGGACTCAAGAATACATATGTTAAAAAGGTCCCACAAGATGGTGTAAATGATCTCAGAGTAGAATATGGTGATAGTGGCACAACTTCCTAAACTTATTAAAAACTGTCAAATTTTACACGCAAAATGACTGACTTTGCATCAAGCAAATTCTACCTTGGCCAAGTTTTTTTTTTTTTTTTTAATGTTCAGCCAGGACTTAGAACTACTGCCCTACTGTCCACTTCACCAACTTCACCAAGGTAATGGGGCATTGTGGTGCAAAAGTGAAGTGATGTAGGTTTGAATCAGACTGGGTTCATATTTTAGCTCTATAGCTTTATAGCAGTATGACTATGGGCAAGTCACTTAAACTCCCTTTCCTCACATTTAAATTAGGTTGGACTGGTGGAGGTGCTCAAGTGGTAGAGTACCTGGCTTGCAAGCATGAGGCCGAATTCAAACCTAAGCACTTTCAACCGCTCCCCCAACCCCACCCCAACAACCAACCAACATGAAAAAGGAACTTCTGGGCTCAAGCAATCCTCCTGCCTCAGCCTTCTGAATGCAGGAGCATGCCTTTCATGCCTGGCTCTGTTTTCTGTTTTTTATTTTTCTTCTTTTCTTTCTTTTTTTTTTAATATATAGAGAATGTTTGGAATGTCCTAGCCATGGTATAGCCTAACTTTAGGAAGGCATCTGCAAAAAAGTTTCTTTATATTCTAAAGAAGTGCAGAAATGTGAACGGGATAAGAGGTGAGTTCCACACTCCCTAAATTAGTTGATTGCTGTTCACCTGATCAAAATCTCTTCCTGCCTTCCTAATGGATGCTGTTTCGTTTCCAACTTTTATGAAGGCTCCTGAAGCTGCTTAAGGAATCGTTATCAATCTGCCCAAAAAACAAGCAGGGAACTATGGCTAGTTAGCATATTTGTGAAATGACAGAATATGAGACTCCAAATGATTTTAGTAACAGAGAAAAACAGATCAAAACCAACAAAGTGAAATTGGAGATAAACACATTGATGTTAGTGTAAAATGTTACTTGAAAAAAGGAAGAATGAGCTTGGTTTGAAAGCAGCACATGGGAAAATGAACTGGAGGGTTTTACCTACCAATGTGCTGTAAGGTGACAAACTTAGCAGTCTAAATTAGAATGAAAGAAGTGCAGTTCTGAAATAAAGAGAAGTAATTGACTGTTCTTTCAGTCCTCTGCCCTGTTTAGGGAGAACATAGATGTTTTCACAAAAGAAATGATACAAAAGCAGAGTTTTGAAGAAATAAGAGGAACTGGGAGGTGCAAAGGAGAAGAATAAAACGGCACATTCAAGAAATTACAAAAGACCCTACATGTCATGAATCACTGGAGTGGTAGCCAGGTACCAGTGACTGACACCTGTAATCCTAGCTACTCAGGAGACAGATCAGAAGGATTCAGTTTGAAGCCAGCTCAGGGAAAAGTTTGTGAGACTTTATCTTAAAAAAAAAAAAAAGCCCATCATAAAAAAGAGCTGGTGGAGTGGCTCAAGGTGTAGGCCCTGAGTTCAAACTCCAGTACCACCAAAAAAATCATTGGTGTGACAGATGTGAGCTGCACTGGGTAGGGATGCCGTGAGCATGACAGAATCTAAGCCAGGGGTCTTTATTTTTTTTGGGTCCTACATTCCCTGTAAGAATTTTGAAAAAGCATGTAACTTCCACAAATTCTTATTATTTAAAATATTAAATGGGGGGATTGTAGCTCAGTGGTAGAATGGGGATACAGCACATACAAGGCTCTGGGTCCTATCCCAGTTCCTAAAAGCAACAAAGGTTAAAATATTAAATAGTTTAACTTGTTAAAAAGAACTCCATTATATTTAAAATATTGGCATTTAAAAGTAAGTTGCTGGGTTGGCGAAGTGGCTCAAGTGGTAGAGCGCCTGCCCAGCAAGTACAAGGCCTTGAGTTCACCAAAAATAAAAACAAAAATCATTTCAAAAACTTAATAAAAACAAGCTGTCCCATCATTCTTTTAATGGTTTTAAGTAGAATCTAAGTATTATAGTGAATTGACACAATCTGTAACATTTATTTAAAAAATACAAGGACTATAAATCAAGCATATGAAAATAAAAACTTCTTTTCATCAAAACGTACTCCAGGGCTGGGATGTAGCTCAATAGTAGAGCACTTGCCTAACATGCATGAGGCTCTGGGTTCATCCCCAGCATCAAAAAAAGTAAAAGGAGCATGTGAGAACTGCTTGGATATGCATAAACAAAAAAGATACACATATCTAGAACACAGAAGTAATCACAACTCAAAAGAAGCTAGAGCCAGTGGCTCATGTCGGTAATCCTAGCTACTGAGGTGGTAGAGATCAGGAGGATTGAAGTTTAAAGCCAGCAGCAGGCAAATAGTTTGTGAGACCCTATCTGGAACAAAATGTTTCACAAAAGAAAAGGGCTAGTGAAGTGTGGCTCAAAGTGTAGGCCCTGAGTTCAAGCCCCAATACTGTAAAACAAACAAAAAAAACTCAATAGAAAATATTTAATATTTAATTCAAAAGGCCAGTACATGTGTACACTAATCAGAGACACATCTATTTAAACCTCGATGAGATACCAGACTGACAAAAATCTCTGGGTCAGGCAACAGCAAGTGTTGGTGTCACAGAATATGGAGCCTGCCCTCTGGGTAACTGGAAACAAGCACACACCACTGGAAAACAGTTTGGCAATATCAGGCAATGCTGAATATGTATCTATGTGCTCTCTGACCCAGCAACTGCACAGTTAGTGTTACACACACGCAAAACATTCTTGCCTTGGTACCAGGACATGAGATCAATCAGCTTTGTATGTAATGGTCCCCAAACTGGAAACACACGTGTCCATCTGATAGTAGAATGGAGAATTGTGGAACAGTCACATAAGAAAATACCATACTATAGTAAGGAGAAAGCATTACAGCTACTTGCAAAATGAATAAATCTCAAAGTAAAAGCAGCAGACACTAGAGCAGACACTATATGATCCCATTTATGTAAAGTTCAAAACTAGACAAAACTAACGTTAGAGAGATGCATATATATGCAATTCAAAAAAAAATAGGCAAGGTAACAAGTATGAAGTATAAAATTTTTATATGGTTGCCTTTTTTTGGGGTGGGACAGGGGTTTGAACTCAGGGCTTCACGCAGGCGGTATACCACTTGAGCCACACCTCCAGTCCATTCTGCTCAGGTGATTTTGGAGACGGGGTCTTTAGAACTATTTGCCCCAGCGGGCCTCGAACCTCAATCCTCCCAAGATCAGCCAGGATTACAGTTGTGAGCCACCAGTGCCCGATTTATGGCACACAATTTTATCCTTACTTAGTACGTTCTGTGCGAAGCTGATCGTGCTAGTTGAAAGATTTTTAACGTTCTGCAGAAGTCCTGCCTTCACCTCACCTCCCAGTCAAGACACCATCAGCCCCACCCTGTACTGAGCCGGTCCCTGCAGGCTACACACGACCGGCGAGCTTCGGACGCCCCAGGCGATGCACGATGCGGATGGGCTCATTTACCCACCGGCCGGGTGGTGGTGCCCGGCATTCAGTGTACCCCTCAAATTCAGAGATTCCAACAGCTCAAGGTCATAGGGTCCTGGCCTCCCCCTTACAAGAGTGGGCTTTCCGAAGTCTCCCTCGCCCGCTCATGCCCAGCCTCTCCGGAGGAGCCGGTAAAGCACCGGCAAGCGCGGGGCAGCCAGGTCAGCGCGGGTGTGAGTCGGCGGGCGGGGGCGAGCTGCCGCCTCGCCGCCCCGCAGAAAGTGCTGAGCAGCCCTCCGCCTCAGATGTCGGCCTTGCTTTCCCTGTTGCCCTCCAGAGTAACGCCCGTTCCACCCGCGCCCGCTCTCCCCTTGGTGAGGGCACGGACGGAGCGCGTGGCTGCACTGACCTGAAGCGCCTCTCACGGCGCCCGCCACCGCGGAGGCAGCCATCTTGCTCGCTCGCCTACGGCGGCCGCGCGGGCCCAACGGAAGCCGCGCACGTGGGGAGGAGGCAAGGAAAGGCGTGGTCAGCTCCACGGCCCACGGGCCCGGCGTGCGTGCTCGGCTCTGCGCTCCGCTGCGTGCGCAGCTGCCCTAGGCCGGTGCTGAACACACGGCAGGCTCGGAGCCGAGGGCAGTCGGCGCGGCCCAGGTGTTAGAGCGCCTGCCTCCGGGGGACCCGAGTTCAAGCCCCAGTACCACCCAACGAAAGCCCACGCCCACTACCGTGACCCCGGCCCCAAAGGAGACGCTTCCCTCTTTCGAGATGAGGGCTCCTCAGCTGCCCAGACTGTCCCCAAACTCTTGGCTCCAGCGATCCTCCTGTCTCAGCCAGGCAGACAGCTGGGACCACAGACTCCAGTCGCGGTGCCCCGGCTGCTCAAAAACTTCTGAGCATGTGACTGAAAGATCTACTCAAGGACGCAAGGTTCTTGAAACAATTTCTTGCTGTTTTTATCGTTTATTTTGGAAAATTACGCTTCTTATCCTTCACAAAAAAACCTGGAAAACATATGGCTAAATAAATGGAAAAAATAGCAATATTAAAAGCTGGGAGCTCGTGCCTGTAATCCCAGCTACTTGGGAGGCTGAGATCGGGAGGTTTGTGGGTTAAGGCCACTCTTGGCAAATAGCCAGAACTCCCCATCCCCAAAATGCAAGGGAGATGTGGCTCAAGTGGTAGAGCGCCTCTTTTGGAAGTAAGGATGACACCCTGAGTTCAAACTCCAGTTCCACAAAAAAAAAGGCATTTTGAAAAAAACTGAATGCCAATTATAATAAAATGAATGTAAATACTCTGAGGATATTGCACACACAGGTTTTTTTTGTTTTGTTTTCATCCTTGTTTTGGGTTTTTTATGTTTTGATTTTGCTGCTGGGGATTGAACCTAGGGCCTCCTGTGTGCTAAGCATGCCCTTCACCACTGAGCTACACCCTAGCAACATACGTATTTTTTTAAAATTAAGCATAGTGTGATGGTGCCCGTTTGTAACCTCAGCTACTAGGAGAATATGGAGTTGGAGGCTAGCCTGGGTAAAGTTAGAGACCCTATCTCAAAAACAAAATACAACAAAATACAAAAAATACAAACAAAAAAGAGCTGGGGGCATACTTATGTGGTAAGGCAGATGTCTAGCAACTATGAGGCCCTGGGTTCAAACCCCCAGTACTGAAAAAAAAAAAAGTTCACTAGCACTCATTTTGTAAAACAGCTCTGCCTGAAAAGTTCTACACTATTCATTCCTGTTAGCAACCATACGTTCCTTTTTTTTTTCTTTTGGTGGTGGTACTTTCGTTTGCGTTCTATGCTTGCTAGGAAGTCACTCTACCACTTAAGCCACACCTCCGACCCTAGGGAGATAGCAAACTAGAGAGAGAGAGAGAGAGAGAGAGAGAGAGAGAGAGAGAGAGAGAGAGAGAGAGGGAGAGAAAGAGAGAGAACCTCAAAGAACTTTAACCTATATAGATTATATCTATTGACAAGTATTGTACTGGAAACTAAGATTGAGAAAAATTAAAAATAGTTGTTTTATACTGTTACTGTAATAAGTCACCAGAAGTTTAATGGCTTAAATGAAATAAATTTATTATCTTACAGTTCTGTAGGTCACAAATCCAAAATTGATTTTACAGGGCTAAAATCAAGTGTCAGTAGGTCTGTGCTCCTGAAAGCTCTAGGTGAGAATCCTTTTCCTTGCCTTTTCCAATTTCCTTTAGCTATGAATTAAAAAAAAAAAAAAGTTACGAAAATTCTCCTGAAGTAACTTGGAAACTGCAATCACATAATTTCCCAGTTGAAAAAGGTGTGGTGACCCCCATGCCAATTCAAAAAGCCCTGATGATTGTGTCAGTATGCTTTTCAGCACACGGTCGGTAGTTTTGGACTCAAAGCAGTGATCAAGATGGCAACTATACAGTTCTAAGCTCATCACCCGCTTACACACCTGTGTCTCAGAGAAGCTACTATTTATAAAAATGTTATTTAACATGTAATCAACTTCTAGTTATTTAATTTCTATATTGTGATAACGCTAGTAATATGCTGGACTTCATATCGGGTTATTGTTTAAGGGACAATGGGGTTTTTTTCCCCTTTTTTTGGGCTTCGCGCTTGCAAAGCAGGCGCCCCACCACTGGAGCCACACCTCCAGTCCCGAAGGCATGGGTAATATTTAACAAGTTGATTAGACTCGGTGGGATACTTCGAAGTGTGTTTCTGCACTGACTTCTTTATCTTCCAATCTGTCCCACCGACTGCGACTCAAATTATGCTTGTAAAGTAAAAACGAGGGAGAGATGGGCGTGGTTTAATCTGGAAGGAATACAAGCCGTGGGCCCCGTGGAATCCGGCTTCCTGTCCCTGCTCCACTATAGACACGTTCCGCCAACAGTCCCGCCAGTGCTCCTTCTGTCTCCAGCAGTCAGCCTGACCCTGAAAAAGGTCAGACGAAACACTCGCAATCTGAGACGACTCTATTGTTTACGTAACGTAGGACAAATCGATTCTTTACTACGAAATACCCTGCTTGGGTATTTCTTTGTTGGTTTACTTCTCCTAAGAGTACACTCATCGGTTTATCACGGACGATCAAACCGTGTGAAGCATTTCCTTCAGTCCAGTTCACCTAGTAACCCGGGCTTCAGGTCACGGACCAGAAGCCTCAGCGCGACCCGGAAACAGAATCCGCCCTTCCACCCTCTCACCAATCGCCGCGGGCTTGCGTTTTAGCAGCCGGGGCGGTGCCTACCTTCACAGAGCCGCCGGGTCTCTGAGAGGGAAGGAGGCTGCGCGTGCGCAGTGGCGTTGGCTGCGCTTCCTGTGCGCCCGGCACAGAGGCAGTACGGTCGCGAGCACGCACGCAAGCACGCACGCGCGCCCTCCTTGACTTCTGCCGCCCCAGCAGCTCCAGTGTATACCACCAACGCCGTCCATTCGGCCAAGATGCTGCGAGCTTGTCAGTTGTCTGGCGTGACCTCCACTGCTCAGGTGAGCGTGGGGGCTCCCGGAGGGAGCCTGTGAGAAAGCCCACGGAAAATGGGGAGAGTTTGATGCTGCCTAGTTCCCAGGACAGTGGCGTATCGTAAGCCTCCCGGGCGGGCCAGTGAGGCAGTTAACTAGGGAGTTCGCCCGATGACTAGAGGATTATTGCCAAAGCGGGCTGGGGCGTGGAGAGGTGGCAGGGAGGTGGGCGCGGGGCCGAGGCGCGGCTTCGGGGATGTGTCATCCAATCAGCACCGCTCTGCCCCAGTCGAGGACCAATCCTGACTACCGGCGTCCTGGCCGTCGGTTGGGCGCGTAATAGGTTTCCAATCCGGAAGGTCGAAGCGGGAGAACTACAGTTCCCAGCAGGACACGCGAGGCTGTGACTTGGTACATCTTTAATAAGCAGGTGCCTGGACTGCTTTAGAGAGTCCGAGATTTAGGGGTCAAGGTTGTAATTAACCGGTATTGGCTGCCTTTCTTTTAGTAGCTGAGAACACCTCTGAGCTGTTCTTACTCTAATAAGTGAAAGATTTTTCATTTGTGAAACTTAAATTCCTAGCACTTGAGGAAGAACAGGAGTCATGACCTTGTACTCATTTCTGTAATTAGCCTGGGGATCTGTGTCTCCAGGCGCTGGGACAACTGTGGCTAACATATAAGGAGCCTAGACACTAAAACACTCAGCTTTATTTTTGTTATTTTAGTTTTGCATAACTTCAAAGTAACTTTATATAATTCAAAATAAAACAAACTTTCCGTTGCTCACGATTTCCAGAAAATTGATATTTGGGCGAAATGTTGTATTGCAAAACCTACTGTGGCTCGAGCAGTAATTGAATGAAATCCCTAGCCATAGTGAGTTAGACATCATAAAAGTCAAGCTTTTTTTTTTTTAACCTCCAAGTTTGCTTCCCTCCCTATTTATTACTGGAGTAAAGGAAGCAGCTTCTTCCATTGGCAGGTGGGACCTGCATTAGTTTCCTATTGCTATGTAATAAATGCCACAACACCCATTGGTTTCTGTAGAATGGAAGTCTGGGCATGAATGATCTGTGTTCTTTGCTCAGAGTCACACAAGGTGACCAAAAGTATCAGCCATGGTGTGGTTCTCATTTGGAGATCAGGGTCTTTTTTCAAACTCATGCAGTTTGCAAAATTCAGTTCCTTGCAGCTGTAGGACTTAAGTCCTTATTTCTTGCTACCTTTTGTCAGCCATTTCTCTCAGCTTCTAGAGACTGCCAGCAGTTTCTTGCTACAAGGCCTCCAGAGGCCATTTTGCTTTTAAGCAGACTTAAGTGTTTCCTTTCACCAGTCTTTCTGACTTCAAAATCACTTATTTTCCTGTTTGTGATCTCTAGACCCAGAATTAAGTTAGGCCAGACCTACCTGGATAACTTCTCTTTTAATTAATTTAGAGTCAATTTTTTTGATCCCAACTATAGATTAAAACTTCATAATGAAATATAAATAATTTTCTTCATCAAACTTCATTCTTTTTTTTTGGTGGTGGTGATAGCTCAGGGCGTCCTGCTTGCTAGGGACACTTGAATATATGCTTACAGTGCACCTTCCTTATATTCATCCCTTCCCTTCCATCATTCTCCCTCATCCCTCTTCCTCCTGTTTTTTTGTTTTGTTTTGTTTTTTGTTTTTGCAGTACTGGGGCTTGAACTCAGGGCCTACACCTTGAGCCACTCCACCAGCCCTTTTTTGTGATGGGTTTTTTTTTGAGAAAAGGTCTTGAGAACTGTTTGCCCAGACTGGCTTGTAATGAACGATCTTCCTGATCTCTGCCTTGTGAGTAGCTAAGATTACAGGCATGAACCACTGGTGCCTGGCTTCTTCCTCCTAACAATTTCAACAGGTTTTATTGTTTTGTTTTCATACAAGTATATAAAGTACATCAGCCACATTCACCCTCCTTCATGCTCCCCTGAGACAGGATTTTGCTGTGTTGCCCAGGTGATTCTCCTGCCTCAGTCTTGAGTGCTGGGATTATAGGCTTGTACCACTGTGTCTGGCTATAGAGTAAATTCTTTACATAGTAGTTAGTGACTGCTACCTACGCTTTTTGAAAAGCAGTGACATTCCATCATATCCAGAACAAAATCTAGACTCCTTACCATACCCATTAGGCCCTTCATCATCTAGTTCTTTTCCTTTTGGTTCTGGTTTCTCCAGCATATGCCTAACTGCCTTTTCATTTGGTGTTTCTTTTGCCCTGAACTCTCCTCACACATTTTTGCTCCACTCACTCTCATGCAGGTATTTTCTCAAATAACCTTTCTTTCCTAGAGGCCTTCCTGATCTCAAATAGACTTATAAACACTTTCCCTTTCCTTGTATTACTCTATCTTTACTCTTACCCTACTTTGTTTTACTTTGTCTCTGTTAGCACTACTGGACCTTATAGTGTGTATTCGTGTGTGTTTGTTCCATTTAAAATGTAAGCTCCACAGAGACTCTGTATATATGTTGTTCACGGCTGTATTTCCAGTACTGACAGTAGTTTCTGGCTCCTAGGAGATGCTATTAAGTGTCTATGCCACGTTTGAACGAAAGAATGTGTTCTGTGAATTTTTCTTACTCTGAAAGTGGATATGCTCTCCCTTTAAACACCCCCTCCTCATAGCCTTTGTAACTTCTGAGGGTGTATTAGCTAAGTTCTCCAGAGAAACAGAGCCAATAGGCTATGTGTGTACATGTACTTACAACCATTCATTATAAGAATTTGGTTCACACAGTTATGGAGATTGGCAAGTCCAAAATCTGCAGTGTGGGCTGGCAGACTCAAGACTTAGGAGAGTGAATGGCACAGTTCTAGTCCAAAGGCAGTGTGCTAGAGACTTCCTTTTTGCCTTTTTTCAACTCAGACCTTCAACTTGATTTGATGAAGCCCACCATGCTCTGGAAGGCAATCTGCTTTACTCATAGTTCACCAATTTAAATGTTAATCTTATCTAAAACACCCGCCAACATGACACAAAACTAATGACCCTATTCTTTAAGCATGGGCTCATTATCCTTGAATTCTCTAAGGGAGTTATTCAGTAAAAATGAATTGGTTGGTTTTTTTTTTTTTTTCCTAGAAATATGCTTCAGAACTCTGGTCCTTCTCAAATTATTGCCTACTCCTAGAACCTTTCTTCTCTCAGTCCTGTACTGTATTACAGGCCAACCTTTTTGAAGTGATCAGTGGGTTTCAGCCTGGCCTAGGCCTCTCCAGACTACAAACTTGTGAGGGTCATTTGCATATGCAATCATCTTTTCTGTGTATACCTTAAAAGAAGGAGAAACATTGTGTTTTGAGAGTCAACCAAGCCAACTTATTTAACTCAGACCAAGCTTGGTAGCCTGTCTAGTTGAGAATTCAATTTGTCAGTACTAGAGGTAGATTGCCAACCACAGTGCCAGAAAGTAGTTTAGTAGATCTGTTCAGCCTGATGTTTGTTCCTATCCATACTAGAATCCTTTTTGTTATTCCTCATTTTCATGTCTCTAGACCAGTGGCCATTTTGAAATACATTTTATATTTAGTACACCTGATTGAAAACATCTAAAATGTATTCACACATGTGTACAGGAAAAATCAAAGAAGCATCAGATTCATTCTTTTGCCATGCTAATTAGTATCTGCCATTTCCTTTAATGAAGAGTACTTTTTCTCTTAAATGTAGAATATGTTTATAGTAAGGTAATACATAATTCTTATGTATATTTATCTATATATATCTATTGTTTGTGGTACTGGGAGTTGAACTTAGGACTCTACTATTTGAGCCACACACTCAACCCTTTTTGCTTTAGATTATTTTTCATTTAGGGTACTGTTTTCTGCCCAGCTGGCCTAGGACCACAGTCCTCCTACCTATGCTTCCTGCCTAGCTGGGATTAGAAGTGTGAGCCACCACTCTAGTTATGTTTGTTGAGATGTGGTCTCACTAACTTTTTTGCTCAGATGGCCTGGAACCTTAACTCTCCAAATTTCCGCCTCCAGAATAACTGAAATTATAGGTGTGAGCTACTACAGTTGGTCTAAGATATTTTAATATTCTGCATTTCAAGTGTAGAGGTGATCATTAACTTCTGGTTGCCTTTGTAGGAATCTTTGCTTGTATAGGAATTCTTATGACAAAATCCACCAAAACATTGACATTTACAGCAACCAGCAAAGGCTACAGAGGAAACATGGAACCTCTAGATAGCGTTCACATGAGGAAACTTATATACAGTCTCCATTTTGGGGTCGTAATGCTGGATTGTGTTTTCTTACATACGTTCACTTTAGTTTGAAAGATGTAAGGAATAGATGCTCTGTGTAAGAGAATTGCATGGGAATTGTACATTTTTTTCTGGGTTTTAAGTATTAGTAAGGATTTATTTTATAAAATAGGGAAAAGTGGGGTAGGGGGACATATTTCCTGCTCCCCACACAGGAAATGGGAGTAAAGACTCCTTTTGCTTTTTTTGTGTTTGTTAAAATTATTTTTCCACAGGTCACGAGCAGCAGTGCTGACCTGATAACATTCAGTGCAAGGTCATGGCAAATTGCTCTGAAACATTCTTGTCCTTTCTACATCACAGGTCATTACTAATGACAAGGAATTCCAGAACCAGGCCAATATTTTGTATGCATTAGAGTAGAATACAGGATATGTAGGTTATTTAAATTCAGAAATAATTTAATTTGGTGCTGAAGAGAGTGAGCTCTGGAGGCAAACCTTGTATTTGGCAATGATTTATTGGATGACACCCAAAGCATAAGCAAGAAAAAGTAACTTTGACTTCATCAGAATTTAAAACTTTTGCACATCACAGGTCACTTGAGAGTGAAAAGGAGCCAGGCACTAGTGGCTTACACCTGTAATCCTAGCTACTCAGGAGGCAGAGACCAAGAGGATCGTGGAGGCCCTATATCAAAAAGACCCAGTACAAAACAGGGCAGGAAGAGTGGCTCAAGTGGTAGACCACCTGCCTCAACAAGCATGAGACCCTGAGTTCAAGCCCTAGTGCCGTGCAAAAAAAAAAAAAAATATTTCCAGATTATATATCTAAGAAGAGTCTAATATCCAGATATGTGAAGAACTCAGCAACAAAAATTAACCTAGAAAAGTAGGTAAAGGAGTCTGGCGCTGGTGGCTCACACCTGTAATCCTAGCTACTTTGGAGGCTGAGGTCAGTTGGATCACGGTTCAAGGCTATACTGGGTAGATAGTTCAAGAGACCCGCATCTCCAGAATAGCCAGAGCAAAATGGACTGGAGGTGTGGCTCAAATGGTAGAGCGCCTGCTTTGTAAGTGTGAAGCCTTTGCAGATAGAATTACCATATGACCTTGTGTCCCCCCACCACAAGAATTGAAAACAGGTGTTCAAACAAAATCTTTAGATGAATGTTCATAACGTCACTATTCACAGTAAGTAAAAGATGGAAACAATCCAAATGTCTACCATTGACTGATGACTGATACTAGATGACTAAATAAGCAAAATATAGTATAGATAAAATATGGTATCTCTATATAATAGCATAGTAAATTTAGCCATCAAAAGAAATGACATACATGCTATATTCATACACATGCTACAATGTGGACATACTAAGTAGCCCAATGCCAGTGACTCTTACCTCTAACCCTAGCTACTTGGGACGTTGAGATGGTGAGAATCATGGTTCCAGGCCAGTAGTTTGTAAGGACCCCCCCCCCACACCACCAGTCTCCAAAAACTAGAGCAAAATGGACTGCTCAAGCAGTAGAGCACTTGCTCTGCAAGCACAAGGCCCTGAACTCAAACCCAGTTTAGCCAAAAAAAAAAAAAAGAGAGAAAAGTCAAGCACAAAAAGCAGAGTATCACTTGATTCCATGTATAGAAAATATCCAGAATAGTCAAACTCATAGAGACAGAAAACAAATAGTAGTTACTAGGATTTAGTGAAGAGAGGGAAAGTGGAGGATGACTGCTTAATGGGAAAGATATTTCATCTTGGGTTAATGAAAATGTTCTAGAACTTGATAGTGGTGATAGTTATTATAATAAATACCACTAAATGGTTAAAATGGTGAATTTTATGTTGAGTGAGTTTTACTACACACACAGAAGGGGCCAAGGTATTTATAGATGATCAGAAGTATAGAAATAGAGCTAAACATACATATGTACCCCAAACTTGAAAAGGCTTCCATTGGCCAAAGACAAGGTAACGTGAATTTTCAAAGAGATGGTAAATTGCAACTGACCTAAAACTATCAAAACTGTTTCAATCCATGAATTAAAAAAAGATACTGTTCTAAACAGAACTAAGAAATCTCTTGCAATTGCTTTAAGTGGGGTAGAGAGGAGGTTAAGGGGGAGAGATGATGGGGGCAATGTAAATAATGTATAATATAAGTCTAATTGTCACTATGAAACCCCACCCCTCCATAGTGAATATATCCTAATTAAAAAAAAGAAAAAAAAAAGATATTGTTCTGATTAGTTATAGCTACCTAAACAGCTACCCTGAGTTGAGCTTGAGGGTAAAATAACAATGTTGCTTATTCAATTCACTCACTTAAGTTTTAGGGGTTGCCTGGGTTCAGCTGAGCAGTTCTTACTCGTTGACCCTCATGAGGTTTGCAGTCAGACGACCAAGGTCCTTTCCCAGGTTTCCTTACTTTCAGTAAGGAAGTTGATACTGACTGCAGCTGATACCTCAGCAAAGGCTGGAATATCTACACATGTCATTTATGTGTCTAGTTTTCCTCAGTTTGGCAGCTAGATTCCAAGAGCAAGTAAGGTGAGAGGCAGAGCCATGCAGAAGCTGTATTCTTTTTATGGCCTAGTCTCAGAAGGCACAGTACATCACTTTCACTGTCCTATATTAATGAATTATTAACAAAGCCTGTACTTGTTTAAGGGAAGAGTACATAGTACTCATTTTTCACAGAGGAATGCCAAATTTCTGAAAGAGCATTTGGTATAGCAATGTTATTGCAAATGATATTAAATAATACACTCAGTCCTCTCACTACAAGTGATATCCCTCCTGCAGACACATAGAGTAGATTAGACTCTTGGTATCCACAGGTATGGGGTTGCAAGGAGGCTGCAGTTGAGGAAAAAACATAAATGCTCAGGATGCATAGAGTTCAATATTGTGCCGCAGATGTCTGGTTAATTTTTCCCATAACGCCACTCAACTTCTGCTAAAGAAGTTTCAACAGATCTAAGTATTTTACTATATTACTCAAGCACACTCACTTTTCTCCTGCTATTTGGGCAGCGTTTGCTTTTTGGGAGGTGTGTTTTCACAAAATGAAGGGTAAGAGAAACAGCAGATCACACAACCTATGATAACACAGGACTGATTAAGAGGTTCTCTGTATCAGTTGAGCTATGTAATGCATGCATGGGAACTTAAAATTTTTGGTTCTGAGTTTTTGTTTTTTTTTTTTTGCAGTATTGAGGTTTGAACTCAGGGTCTCATGCTTGTTAAGCAGGTGCTCTATACTTGAGCCACTCTGCCAGCCTTTTGTGTGTATGTGTGTTGAGTACTTTTTTTTTTTTTTTTTTTTTTTGGCAGCACTGGGGTTTAAACTCAGGGCCTCACTCTTGCTAGACAGGTGCCCTTACCACTTGAGCCACTCTGCCAGCCCTTTTTTTTGTGATGAGGTTTTTTGAGATAGGATCTCGAACTATTTGCCCAGGCTGACCTCCCGAGTAGCTAGAATTACAGATGTGAGCCACTGGCACCCAACTGAAATTTCTTTTCATTTTTAAAAATTTATTAATATTTTGTTTGCATTTGTTCAAAACTGTATATAATAAATCTGCAAATAAGACAGGTTTTCTTTACCTTCTAAGCCCTCCAAAATTTCATCCCATCACAGCATTAACACTGGGACCAGAATTTTGTCATCTAAATCATATCCTAATGCAGATGAGACATTTTGAATGTGGTCCTTAGGACATATTTCCTTAAGTTCTTTTTGAGCTAGAGACCAGCCAGCTAAACAGACAAGTTAGCTGCTCCCTATGATTCATTATATAATGGAATGACAGGCACAGAATAGACACTAGCTTAAAGAGAAACTGAGAGGTACCCAAATGTAAACTCTAGCTGGGCATGTGTTACTAATTCGTTGGTTACAACTCAGTCCTGCTATTTGAGGATGATTCTCCAGACGGCTCTTAGTTTTAAAAACCTTTGGGCTCCTGTTTCCACTCCTTGAGTTAGTCCTTCTCTAAAAATGTAGCCTATTTTGCACCTGCAAATAGATATTTCTGTAGACAAAGCCTCTTTATTTTGTTTTCTTTTTTTCCTTCTAAATTCAAACCGGCATGGTTTTTGTCAATACAGTTAAGAGAACCGTATTAGTTTCCTATGAATAAGGAAGAACTGTAAAGTTTCCTATGAATCTTACTTTGACTTCCTCCAATTAGACCAAGACCACACCTACACATCTCAAGATAAGCCCTTTTTCATTTTGAGTTCCTTATGCTGCTGTTATGGAATAATACCCTTAAAGGGTTCTCAGTAGCTTTCTTGTCCTAACAATCTGGGAAGCATACCCTTTAGAGCTTAAGAGGGCCTATTATTTTGCCATACTGGGGGTTAAACTCAGGACCCTTTTTTGTGATTTTTTTTTTTTAGGGATAGGGTCTTGAGAACTACTTGCCTGGGGCTGTCTTTGAACCTCAATCTTCCTGATCTCTGCCTCCTGAGTAGCTAGGATTACAGGTGTGAGCCACTGGCGCAAGGCTTATTGATATACTTTCTATACATGTATGAATATTAAAGACTGAAACCTGTCGAAGTCATTTAAGAAGGGATGGCGAAGAGTGAGAATAATTGGATGGAATGAACCAAACTGGGGTACAATATATGTAAATGTCACAAAGAAACCCCCTGTATAACTATCATATACTAATAAAAGTATTAAACATATATATAATCTGCCACAATTAGCAAATAAAGACACTTCCCCAGCAACTTTTTTCCCTTGTGGCTGGGGATGGAATATAGGGCCTTACCATGTTAGGCAAGTGTGCTACTACTGAACTGTATCTCCAGCCCACCACTCACAGTTGGTCATCATCAGGGGATAAAAGAATAAAAAGAGTAAGAATCAAGCAGTTATCTGCCTTTCCTATATGAGCTGTACTTTTGAGTGACCAAAGTGTGGGTGGTGGGAAGCATTTCTATAAAATGTGTCATACGTGAATGAAAAATGATAGAATTAGATACCACTTTTGATAATTTCCAGTAATCAATCCAGACATTAAACTTCAACAGTTACTAACATGACAGAACAGAGCCTTTTTTTTTTTTTGTCACTTTTGTCCAAATATGAGAGTTTAGTTAAGTAACATAGGACGTTTACTTAGTGGAGTATCATGCAGTCATTCAAAGTGGCAGTCAGATGAAAGTGACAGAACAACACGTGGAAATGTCATGCGATGGTAGCAGATGAAGAGCAGTGTTCAAAATGTCCAAATGAATCCACACTTAATATTACTATTTCTTTTCTTTTTTTTTAAATTTTCATAGTACTGGGTTTGAACTCAGGGACTGTACCTTGAGCCACTCACCAGCCCTTTTTTGTGATGGGTTTTTTCGAGATAGGGTCTCATGTACTATGCCCAGGCTGGCTTCGAACCACAATCCTCCTGATCTCTGCTTCCCGAATAAGTAGGATTAGAGGTGTGAGCCACCAGTGCCCAGCACAGCTTTTTTTTTTTTTGAGGTAGGTTCTCACTATGTAGCCCACACTGATCTTGAACTCAAGATTCTCCTTCCTTAACCTCCTGAGTGCAGCAGTTACAGACATGTGCCACATGCCCAGCATCCCATAGTTTTTAAAGAGGCAAACGAGTGTGAGCATGTGTCTGGATCTAGTGTACAGGAAATACAGAGGACAGAACACAGTAAATTGCACTTAAAGTCAGGGGCCGGTGGCTCATGCCTGTGATCTAACTACTCAGGAAGCAGAAATCAGGAGGATCAGGGTTCAAAGCCACCCCTGGCAAATAGTTTGAGAGACCCTCGAGGTGTAACCCCTGAGTTCAAAGCCTAGCACTGCCAAAAAAATTGTACTTGTTCGCAAAATCAAGTTGAAAAAAAAAAATTGCACTTGTTCTCAAAATCTAGCCAAAAACTCTTCAGATCAAACCAGGTTCATGAACAACTAATTGTTGGAAGGAAAACATACAGATTAGAAGAGCAGCAAACATCATTTTTTAAGAAGTTAGGTAAGTCTAGGGATTCATATTTGAGTGATAAAACTATTAAAAATATAGGTTTTTCTATTAAAGTTCTGTTTAGAAAACTAAATACTAAGAATATGATGGTAGGGTAATGAATGGAATGCTTGATTTTTTTTTTAAAGCAAGAACTATGTTTCAGATTAAGAACTAATTTGTTGTGATAAAATCATTTCTATTTGTTGGCCATGAAAGATAAGGAACTGGCCTTGAACTGTGAGCTTCCCTATCTCAAATATATATATAAGTTATACATATGGCAGGCAGCTATGCAAAGGAGCATAGGGCCCAAGTATATATTTGGTACTGGGGTTTGAACTTAGGGCCTCATGCTTGCTAGGCAGCTGTTCTACCACTTAAGCCACTATGCAGCCCTGTTTTGTGTTGGATATTTTTGAGATGGGGTAGAATGCCTGCCTAGGAAGTGTGAGGCCCTGAGTACAAGCCCCAGTACCGCCAAAATAAAATAAAATAAAGATGAAAACCTATGGCAAATCCCACTGGTATTCAAGAAACGATAGCATATACAACACCTAAAAGTGCTACTTTGTCAGATAATTCTCTTTTTAAAATATTAAGCTGAGGGAAAGGGAGAGTAAGGGAGAATGATGTAGGAGTTGAATCTAATTAAGATACATCATCATTGTAAGCACATGTAAATGTCACAGTGAAACCTCCCTGTGCAACTAATACATGCTCATAAAAATATTAAAAAACTGTTTTTTAAAATAAACCCATGAGAAAGCAAGGCAAAATAATATCAAGTGTTAATAGAACATATGTAAAAATATAGGAATGGTAAAATCAAAACATTTAAAAACACAACAAATGAGTACACAGAAATCAGATGAAGCAGAAGTGATACATAATTGAAAGCCTGAGTTTGTTGAAATACAAAAGAAAAATCAGCAGACAACAACATATCTTTTCTAACTTAGTACCAATGTAATAAAGCAGCAACTATCAAATGTCATATTATTAGATTCATGGTGTCAGTACTGATGATTGGACATTAACTTCTTGGTGATAGCCTCTGACAGGTTTCTCCACTATAAAGTTATCCTCCCCAAAAAATTAAAAGTAATTTTAGATGGGCTTTGGCGTGCAAGAAGCATCACCTTTTTTTTCCCTGATAACAAAATTTTTGTTTAATGAAGACATTTGTAATGAAAGTATTATTTCTGCATTACTAACCCTAAAAAGCTTCCCAGATTCCTTTAATGTTTTCTCCTCCTCCTTTAGAGTTGTCTCTGTGGGAAGTTTGTTCTCCGTCCATTGCGACCATGCCGTAGATACTCTACTTCAAGAAGTTCTGGGTATGTAGTTTGTCTCCCTGGAACCAGGCTTTTTATTGTGTGCTGCTAAGCTGTGTGTGTGTGTGTGTGTGTCTGTCTGTCTGTCTGTGTGTCTGTGTTTCTTTGATTATGGGAAATAGCTGCTTACAACCTCCTACTACAGAAATAATATGTCCTTAACCCATGGATTTAGTGATTATGGTCAGCTTGCAGTATGGTTTCACATTGTCATAAGAAGAAGGGTGTGGGCTGGAGGCATGCTCTAAGGCTTTCAGCTCGGTATCCCTTCAGCTTTAACTGATTTCTGTGTTCTCAATTGTCGTGTTTTTAAAATGTTTTGATTTTACATTGGTGTATTTTTGCATATGTTCTATTTTCACTTGATATTATTGTTTTTTGCTTTCTCATTCTATGGGGGTAGATTTATATCCAGAATTCAGCATGTTGTAAGTTAACAAAAAGTATTTGTTAGTTCTAATTTGATATTTTATTATTCTTTGTAAAGGATCTACTTTGTACTTACAGAAATGCTTATTTAAGGAAGAAGAGCTTTGAAAGTTAGTGATAGTTCTTTTGGGTGGGGTTCAGAGGAAATCTCGTGATTGTGAGCATTAAATACTGAGTTTTAAGTATTAAAAGGTAGATTGTGCTATAATCACAGGTATGTGGGAGACCAAGGTGGGAGTATCATGGTTTGAAGCCAGCCCAGGCAAAAAGTTAGTGAGACCCCCATCTCAAAAAAAAATAAATAAAGTGGACATGATGGTTTATCTCTGTAATCCCAGCTACTCAGGAGGCAGAGGTGGGAGGATCACAATCTGAGGCCACCACTGGACAAAATCTTGAGACTCAGTTGTTGGAGTGGCTCAGGTGGTAAGAGCACCTACCTTGCAAGTGTGAGACCTAGTCAACTCCCTCCCCCCCCCAAAAAAAACCCTCGAGACTCTATTTGAATATTAAACTAAAACAAAAAGGAATAGGGGCATGGCTCAAGCGGTAGAGAGTCTGCCTAACAATTTTGAGGTTCTGAGTTCAAACCCTAGTTCCACCAAAATGGAAAAAAAAATAGTAAATTGCTTCATTCTTTCAGTTGTAGATACCATCTTTTTTTAAAAAATGGTTTTCTAAAAGCAAATGTTATTATTTTTTATTGTAGGCATGTTAAAAAAAATCAGCGGAAGGTGATGTGCAGCCGTGGTGGTGAATTTGGCTGCTATGATCTGATTTAGTGATAGAGAAGTAGCAGTTAGAGGTCTCTGAGTCTTTCATTGGTCTGGGGAAGCCAAGGTAATATTTGTGACTCCCATTTCTTTCACTTAGGTTGACTGCTGGCAAAATTGCTGGAGCTGGCCTTTTGTTTGTCGGTGGAGGTGTTGGTGGCACAATCCTGTATGCCAGATGGGATTCCCAGTTCCGGGAAAGTGTTGAGAAAACCATACCTTACTCAGACAGACTCTTTGAGGTGGTTCTTGGTTCTGCACCTTATAGTGTTCCATTGCCAAAGAAGCCGGTAAGAGCTTTAAGCAACATTTCAAATTATCCTTGCAATAACTTTTAAAAGCAAACTGTTTTCATCTTGAATATTATTTATATATAACTCAGTGCAACTTGCCAAGTGTATAGTTAGTTCTCTTTAAATAGAAGTAGTTATCTGCAAAGATGGATTTTTAGCCTTTGGGAGTTCTGTAAGTGCTCAGTTAGTGCATACTACCTTGAAAATAATTGCCTTTCATAAGGGTAAATTGAGGAGGCATGTTGGCAGAGGTAACTGTGGTTGCTCTGTGGACTGAGGGGTATAAATGTGGATGTAAGTCAGCCCACACCACTGCAGCTACAACCTCTGACTTAGGACACTAAAAACAATGTAGAACAGTCATGACAAAGCCCATGTTACTGTTAGCTATGGCGCCTTTTAGATCATAAAACAGAGTCACAGGATATTCAGCTACATGCTGATTGGTTGACAGGGGTATCTTTTAGTATTCCTGAAATTTTGCACATATTTTTTCCGAGTTCTTCAGTTTCTCCCTTTCTTCTCCTACCAAATTAAAAATTTTAAACTCATATTTCTCCATTTAAATATGGCTTATATAGTGAGGTAGGAGAATTTTGGACTTGGCCTTGGGCAAAAGCATTAGACACTACCTGAAAAATAACTAAAGCAAAAAAAGGGCTGGGGGTGTGGCTCAAGTGGTAGAGGACCTGCCTATCAAGAGTGAGTGCCTGAGTTTGAACCTTAGTACCTCCAAAAATCAAAACAAAATGGTGTGGATTTTTATTATTCTCCATTATCTAACATAGACCAGAGAAAATCCTATCGTAAAGGTAATATTTGTAAAAACAGACTTCTTCCCCACCCCAGCCATACTTTTTCACAATGTTCCTGGCTAGTCTTCTACATCATTTATTCTTTCATATGAACTTTAAAATGTTTGTACTGGCTGAGAGCGCCAGATTTGTAGCTATAATACAGAATCTTATGGATTCATTCTAAAATCCTTGGCCTATTTTAAGCTATATGACCCCTGAGAAATAGCTGGAAGCAATTGTAGGAGCCTGAGGTTGAGGCTGAAAAGTTCAGAACAATGATCTTTTCTTGCTTGACATGATTTAAAGTGTCATCCTTTGTATTCTCTAAATAGATTTGATTTCTGCTCATTCCACTTTAGCTACCTTGTATAATATTTCCACTGGGATGACTTGGCATATCTATACTGTACCATGTCAAAACTTAAATTCTTCATGATGTGCTTTTTTTTTTCTCTTTGGTGGTACTAGGATTTGAACACAGAGCTTTGTGCATGTGCATGTGCAAGTGAGTTACACCCCTAGTCCCCGATTTGCTCTTTTATATTAAATAACAGTACCATGTTGTGAGGTTGCTAGGTTAGAATTCTTAGAGATTTCCATAGTTGCCTGTTTCTTGTTAGCTTTCCTATTTTGTTTAATCTCTAATATTTGTTCTTTTTCTTGCATTATCACTGTTCTTGCCATTGTCACTTCATATCTAAAATTACCTTCTGAACTATACCTGTTGCTCTCCACCCACCAGATCTCTCCTAAAATAGTCTAGCCCATCTTCATATCAATATGGGGGCGGGGCGGGGTTGAACTCAAGGCCTACACCTTGAGCCACTCCACCTTTTTTGTGATGGGTTTTTTCAAGATAGGGTCTTGCAAACTATTTTCCTGGGCTGGTTTTGAACCACGATCCTACTGATCTCTGCCTTCTGAGTAGCTAGAATTACAGGTGTGAGCCAAGAGCACCTGGCTCAGAGAATTTCTAAAATAAGCACTATCGGGCTGGTGGAGTGGTCCAAGCATTAAGAGTGCCTGTCTAGCATGTGTAAGGCCCTGCGTTCAAACCCCAGTGCCTCAAAAAAATCAAATAGGCACTATCACATTTTCATGATACCTCTGTTACGAACTTTCAAGCATTTCCTGTTGTTAGCAACAGAATATAAAAATTACAGATTGTATCAGACACTGAATAAGGAAAATAAAGCCAGGAGTGGTTAAATGTTCTGAGGAACTAGCCATTGTGTTCATTTTTTGCTGTGGCTTGTGAGCTTTGCTAGTTCTGAGGTTGACATTCTGTACCCTCAGTAATCTGCTCCGTTTACATTTGCAGCCTTACCTCTGAATGGTCCTGCACATAAACTAATGAATTATTTGTTTCTAACTGAATACATAATTTGACTTAGAAAGGAAATGAATTAGCCCTCTGAGTGTTGTATGGGTGAAAGGAATGATGTTTAAAGGGAAGGTCATACATACATCATGTACTTTATTAGTTGCCCTGAAAGAAACCTTTGGTAGTGCTAAGATATGACTTAGTGCTTTCAAATGACAGCTTTGGACTGTATTTTTTTTTTTCTTAAGTAATGATGGGCTTTTCTTACTATGAAAAATATATGTGTTCAAAGTGTTGATAATTTTATGTTAAATGTCTGAAAGACTTGAATTTTTAAAACAAAGCTGTCCTTTTAAAAAAACAGTACGATACTCTAAATGGTAAATGTTTTCATTTCCAAGATTCAGTCTGGTCCACTAAAAATCTCTAGTGTCTCAGAAGTAATGAAGGAATCTAAACAGCCTGCCTCACAAGTCCAAAAACAGAAAGGAGACACTCCAGCTTCAACAACAGGTACTCATTAGAACCATTCTTTTAAAATTATAGGTGAACAAATTGTTTTAATGCATTTAAACCTATAGTAAGAGGAGGCCCCCGCCCCATGCAGGACTCTTACTGGTCCCCAGCTTACCTCATTTTAGGGATTGAGTGGGACACAAAATTAGGCATTATTATGAATAAGTAAGTGTAACTTTAAGAACTGCCTTGACTATAATAGCTTTATCTTTTTCTTTTAATCCCCTCCCCATGACTCCTAGTCTTTTCTCCAGTTTAGATTTTAAAGATTTATTCTCGGGGGAGGGGGCAAGAGGGTGGAGGCTGGGGGAGGGGGGGACAGGGGGGAGAAATGACCCAAACAATGTATGCACATGTGAATAAATGAATAATAATTTTAAAAAAGTAAATCAGGAAAAAAAAATTTATTCTCTTTTCCCACCTCTTTTTTTTTCCCCTACTTTATCTGTTCTTTTTCCTCTTTTCTTTCTTAGTGATGAATGTGTCTTGCATAGCTCCTGCTGATATTTTACCAATAATAGCACCCTAATATGCAGCACTTGCCTATTCTTGAACTTCTTGAGTTTCTCTTTAATTACTTCTGTCCTTGATTAAATCACATAACATTCATTCAGCAGATATTCACTGAGTGTCTATTATATGTCAGGTATTCTTTTAGGCACTGGGGACATAGCAGGGAATAAATCAGGATTTTTAATTTTTATTTTTTAATCTCTGCTAATCTTGGTGGGATGAGGGAGAGAGATCATGTAAAAGTAAAATGAATAGGATGTCAGTGTGGGAGGGGGAATATTGCAGTTTTAAGTACAGTGAGTAAGGACTAGAGCAAAGACTGGTGTAGAAAAACATCCCAAGCAGTGGAATTGGTTAGTGCAAAGGCTTGACCTATGTAAGCAAGGAGCAAATGAGGCCGGAGTGGAGTGGGACAGAAGACTGTGGAGGTCCTTGGAAGCCATTTAAGAGTTCTGTTTTATATTCTGAGTAGGAGGGGAAGGAATTGGAGGGTGCTGAGCCAGGGAATTGCTATCTGGCACTTACTGTAATAAGATTACTCTGGCTGTTGTGAATAGATAAGGGACCCAGGGCAGAAGTGGGGAGGCTAGTTAATTAATGGGTTTTGTAATAATCCAGTTTTATCTCTTAAATGGGGCCTTCAATTTTCTAAAACAAATTTTTATAACCATTTTATTGTTTCTTCCTATTTCCTTTCTAGAATTGTTTTCTTTTTCATTAACAATTTTGTTTATAAATTTGCAAGCTCTTGATTGTCTTAAACTTCCTTTGAAGTTGTCATTTTTGAAGTGACCTTAAAAAAAAAACTGAGTTCTGTTCTTCACAAACTTACTGTCTTCATTGTGAAGTTTTCTTCTTTGTATTTGAAACTGTTGCCTTTTTCCTGCTTACGTGTCTTCCTTCATCTCTTAACCACTCTTCAAAATAATTATAAATCATTCTTTGGTTACTTGCTTTCTTTTGTCTGTCTTTGTACAGACTCTTTTTTTCCTTCATTATTATTTTTTTCCATGTTACGCAAATCTCACATCCACTTCATATAAAGATTTAACACAATTACTTGCCTGAAGTAAGGAGGGATAAAGTACAGATGGGTTGACAAGACTTCCCTGTCTTATGCTTTACTAGTCTTTGTCAGTTGTGTATGTTTGTCTATGTGGAGGATGGTACCCATTTGTGTGTTACTCAAACATGACAATAGATGCATTTGTTCTTAAGTAGCCAGATGTGAAGTGGGCCGTAGTAGTAGACTTTCTGTGTGTTTGTTAACCCAGGAAAGTATAAATACCATGAGTAACATATATTTATAGTATCTATAGAGGCAGCTCAAATTACTTCTGCAGCAGGTGATGCGCTTTCTGTCCCAGCTCCTGCAGTTCAGCATGAGGAACCTGCAAAAACTGATCGCCTTGAAATTGGTGAAGGAAAACCCACATCTGTAACTTCAGGTAGTTTAATTATTTATATTTGTTGTATTATCAATGGTATGCTTACCAGAACTGTTTAATGCTATGCAACACCTAGACACTATGTAAGTATACATTAATACTGGTTTCAAATCTTCAGACTTGCTTAGAATTTTTAGATTTGTAAGTTTGAGTAACTCTTTGAAAATAAAGAAATTAGTCAACAGCTAATCCCTTATTTCCATTTTGGAATCATTAAGCGTGATAATGTGGTTTTGGAATCCTTCCCATCAGAATGCCTTGTGTTAATATAACTGGTTTGTATCTCATTAGCTGTTAAAATTCTTTGCTGAAATTTAATTTCCTCTTATTTACTTCTGCTGCAAGAGGAAGCATCTTCATCTATAAGAGAGCGACCACCAGAAGAAGTTGCAGCTCGCCTTGCACAACAGGAAAAACAAGAGCAAGTTAAGATTGAGTGTATGTAAATCATGTAGCTTCTTGAGTATTTGAAGTAGTCTCTCAGTTGCTGTCTTAAGCCATCAGCACAAGTTTGTCATCTTCTAGGTAGTTGTGGTTTATTTTGTTTCCTTAGTGTCATTGCTCTGTTTCCCATTATCATTTTTCATCATTCGTGTTCCCATCTAAACTCCTTTTACCAAGTGATATGGACTATTCTTAAGGCATAGTTGTATAACATTCCAAATAATACATGCATTTTATCCATTAATTTCATGGTTAATGCTGAAGATTCTTTATACTCTAGGAAACAGAAATTGATTGTTTATGTTTCAGCATGTTAAACTTGCAAATACTTGTGTGTGAGTCACAGTGGCTCATTCTGTGACTTATGGCCCTGCCTCTGTACTCTCCTTATTAGCACTCTTACCTGAAGCTGGTGAAAAATGGAGCATTCTTCATGTTGCTAGTATTCAGCTAACAAGCAAATGTCTTTTTAAGTTTCTTTTTTACTTGTTTTTTGAGAGAGGGTCTTACTTTGTAGCCCATTTTTGCCACGTAGCCTAGGCTGGCCTTGACCACTCAATCCTCCTGCCTGCATCTCCTGAATACTGGGATTACAGATGGACACCACCACATCCAGCTTAATTTTATGTTGAGTTTTTTGATATTTTTAAAAAAGTAATGGAAGAGCCAGGTGCGGGTGGCTCACACCTATAATCCTAGCTATTCGGGAGGCAGAGATCAGGATGATCATGTTCTAAGCCAGCCCAGGGCAAATAGTTCGTGAGACCCTATCTCAAAAAAAACCCATCATGTAAGAAGGCTGGTGGAGTGGCTCAAGTGATAAGAGTGCCTGCCTTGCAAGCGTGAGGCCCTGAGTTCAAACCCCAATATGGCCAAAAAACAAAAAAATCTAAAAATGCATTTTCCTGTTTAAAGAAGGCATGTGCAATATAACTTAAACTGTGCTTCTGTATATTTATGTCTGTAGAGGTAGTGAAGCATATAGCTTTTTGCTGATCAGAAAGTTGTTTGTTTTAAATTCTTGTAGCAGCTGTTACAATCTTTTTTTGTCTTTCCTGGGAGCAACACTTATTTCTGTTTGTCTTTCTGCCTTGATTGGTTCCTTTCCCTACTGATGCATTGGTTCTGCCCTATTCTGAGGAGCCACCATTGTGAGAAAATACATGAAAGAGTGGAAGATACAGAATAGGCATGGGATAGGATATTAGTTTGGCTTGGTTTGGAGTTTTGTTTTTGGGATTTTTGGGTATATTCTTTGGAGTTTTTGGTCATGTTACAGGTAGTTGAGAATGTTAAATGACTTCTAAATAAGTGAATTGTTCCATCCCTCAATTTTTTCAGACTTCTTGACTGCTTCAAATTGAGTTTTTTGTTTGTTTGAGTCAGGATCTCACCATGTAGCTCAGGCTAGCTTTGAACTCAACATGTAGCCCAGGCTGATCTTTAACTCATGATCTTCCTGCCTCAGCCTCCTGAGATTGTTTTTAACTAGTTCATATTTTTTCTTCACTCTTTACTTTGGTCCCTTTATCATGGGCAACTCGAATTAAGTTAAGCTAATTTTCTTTTTTTATATGTGTACATTTAGATCTAATTTTTTTTTAATTTTTTAATTTTTATTTTTGTGGTCCTGGGGATTGATTCCAGGACCTTTTGCACATGCTTGGCAAGCATTCTACCACTGAATTAGGTATTCCATACATCCCAGCCCCTTGAATTAGGTTATTAAGTTATAAATTTGAGATGGAGATGTCAGCTGCTTAACTGCTCTTTATTTTGGTCCAGTTCTTACCTTTAAGTTTGGGCAAAGTGAAGCATTCAGGATCTTGACTCTTACCTCCTAGTTTTCTCTAAACTTTAAAAATGTGTATGTGTATGTAGTTTTTATCAAGGATTAGAACACAGTGAATAGAGAGATAGTGTAGCAGGTGACCTGTCAGTAACTGACTCTCCGTGGGCCTCTGTAGTGGTTGATCATTGTGTACGCTTAGATGTCCACCATTAACACAGGCCTGTCATGAAAGCCAAATATCACATTTTCCTTCCCTTGACTCTTGCTCACTTTATACCCCTGCTCTTTAGTTAAACTTCAGTCTGACTCAGTTTTCTTGGTATTTTGTCACTTGCTGTCTTTTTATCTGTTGCAGAGGTGCCACATGTGGTTCAGTAGGTTCCATTTGTTCATCCCTAGCTTAGCTTCTTGTGCTCAAAGTTACGTTTTGTTTTTGTCTCACATTCCACATTATTCTCTAATTTTTGGTCTTCTCTAATAACAATTTTATCCTCATTGATCCTCTTCAAATGAGTATTTCTCTATTTTAATGTAATATTCAAAATCATCTCTTGCTCTACTTTTAAAAAAATCTTAAATTTCTTTTTTGTATTTTTGAAGAAGCATATAGAAGTTTCTGTATGATCTTAAGAGGTGGGAGCCCCTTTTAAACATTAGTGTCTATTTCTTGAGTCATTCTGTGGAAAAAACATTGTCTATTCCAAGCTGGCTTTGCCTTTTTAGTTTGCATATTTTCTTGTCTTTTTCTTTCTCTTGTCTGTTATCTCCTTGATCCTGGCCATAACAAGATTTTGCTATAGGTTTTCTTTCTTACTGAGCAGTTGAACATGGTGGACACCTTTTTCTCAGTGAGTCTATACAATTGTTACATAAAATGAATAAAGCTGGTGGTTATACTATATTTATAGCCTTTAGAATATTCTAAACCTGTTTGTTCCACTGGAATATGTTAGCCTTCTTTAAGCACTTTTTTCCCTTTAAAAATCCTCAAACACTTTTTTACTGTGAAAAAATTCAGATATTCATAAAAGCAAAAACAATGCAATAAACCCTGATAGACTCACAATCCAGATTCAATTACTTGCCAACATTTATCCATTCCTGTATTTTTTTTAAATTTTATTCCAGCTTTAGCCAAGAGCTTAGAAGATGCTCTGAGTCAAACTGCTTCCATCACTCTGCAGGCAATTGCAGCCCAGAATGCTGCAGTCCTAGCCATCAATGCACACTCCAACATATTGAAGGCAGCCATGGATAATTCTGAGGTAAGCCAAGGAGGACTTAGTCATGTAGGCTTTAATAGTCTGATATCTTCCGTGTGCTATGGGCTTTTATGTGTGTGGTACTTTATTTTAATCCCACAACACTGATACAGTATAATAATTATTTTATATTAGCTTTTATATCTTAGTAGTGCTTGAATGTATTTGTTACTTTTTTGGTTTGAAAACTGCCAACCATTTCCTTAAAGTTTTTATTTTGAGATACTTTTAGACTGACATGAAATTTTAAGAAATAATACTGGTGATCCTATGTATCCCAGACATCACCTATTTTAAAAGTATGTGCTGATTATTTAACTTACATTAAACACTTCAAAGAATAAAGTAGTATTTTTTTTTTTTTTGCGGTACTGGGGTATGAGCTCAGAGCCTCACGCTTGCAAGGCAGGCATTCTTCCACTTGAGCCACTCCACCAGCTAAAGTAATAATTTTGATTATTACTAAAAGAATTTCTTCTATAATTCCATTCAGTTATTCGGCATGGAAAAATACCTCAACATGAAGTTATTTAAGTATTAAAATAAGTATGTAAATGTAAATGTCAAGGGTAAAGAATCATGCATGATAACTAAAGTTACTTTGTTACCACAACTGTATGTTTTGTTTTTTTTTTAAGTTTAAACATGCATTACATTGTTTTAGTCTTATGTACATCACAAAAGAGTTAAAGTAGACTCCTGATATTAATTGCTGGAAATTACAACCTTTGAAAACCTAAAAGGAAATTCCATTTTATTTGAAATTCAAGAAAGGAAATGTAGCTGGGAGCCCATGGCTCACACCTGTCATCCTAGCTACTCAGTAGGCAGAGATTAGAAGCATTGTGGGTTTTTGTTTTGTTTTGTGGTACTGGGGTTTGAACTCAGGGCCAACACTTGAAGTCACTCCACCACCCCTTTTTTATGGGGGTATTTGTGAGATAGGGTCTCTCAAACTATTTGCCTGAGCTGGCTTTGAACCTTGATCCTCCTGATCTCTGCCTCCTGAGTGGCTAGAATTACAGGCTTGAGCCACCGGCACCCGGCTAGAAGGATTGTGGTTTGAAGCCAGCAGGGGCAGTATAGTTCACAAGACCCTATCTCAAAGATATCCAGCACAAAACAGGGCTGGTAGAGTGGCTCAAGTGGTAGAACACCTGCCCAGCAAGCATGGGACCTGGGGGTATAGCTCAGTGTTAGAGCACTTGTTTTATAGGGAGAAGTATTGTATTCTTCAATAATTGGTATGTTCCTGTTCATCTCCAGGATCCCAGCATAGTGTTACTTTTAAGATAAGAAGATTTTTGTCTCCTACCCATATGTAACATATGTAGTTTAATCTATGTGCATTTTGGGAAAAGAGAAAAAAATAATTTAAAATAGTTAATTTAAAAATAATTTTAAAGCTAGGTGTCGGTGGCTTACATCTGTTTCCTAGCTACTTGGGAGGCATAGATCACCAAAGCCAGCCCCAGGCAAATAGTTTGAGAGACCCTACCTTAAAAATACCTAATACAAAACAGGTCTAGTGAAGTGGCTCAAGTGGTAGAGTGTCTACCTAGCAAGCATGTGGTCCTGAGTTCAAACCCCAATACTGCCAAAAAAAAAGTTCAGGCAGTTCCCAGTAACATTCTGTACATTGTGTATGTGATGTAGAATGAAGGATGGAAGTTGTGACTTGTCTATGACACTAGTGGTCTAGATTCTATAGCACTTCTAATTTTGTGAGCATTTTGCTGCACTGATAGTAATTATAGTGTTAGATCTTTTTCTTTATTCCTTTTTTTTCAGTAAGAATATAAACCAATTCTGCTCAAAGACGAAGCAATCAGTTCCAAAACCAGACATTAAAATAGAAAGGCTGGAACCTGTCTTAAGGGATTTTCAAGGGAATTTTTGTGTGTGTGTGTGGCACTGGGCCTTGAACTCAAGCCTTGCCCTTGCCCTCTACAACTTGAGCTAGGCCTCCAGTCCTAAGAGAAACTTTTTTTGAAGGGTACTGGGAACCAAACCCAGGACCTTGCACATGGTAAGCTGAGCTATTCTCCCAATTCTTTTTAAATAATATAAATCATAGCATTAATTTCATCTCAAGGAAGATTTCTAAGAATAATTGATTTAGACCTTATGAATTAGGAAATGGCATTCTGAATAATAACATTTTAGACTAATAAGTACTCTATAACTGTGTAAACTTTATAGTTATGCTTAAACTATGCTTTTGATAGTCCTGCACTTAAGAAAAATTCAAGTATTGGCACTTTTTGAAGAATGACTTAAAATCCATAGACAGTTTAGGAAAAGCTGTCATTGACTTTTTGTAGTTAATATTCCTAAGAATCTAATTTTAAAATAGTCTTTCCCTAGAAAATTTATGCACTGGAACATAATTTTTTTTTTTTTTTTTTTTTTTTTTGCTGTACTGAGGTTTGAACTCAGCCTCATGCTTGTTAACTTTATAAATTTTATTTCTCTTCCTTTTATCATTTTTACATTTACTTACATGTGTATACATTGTTTGAGGCACCTCCTCCGCACTACTTCCCTCATCCCTTCCCATCCCCCCGGCTTCGGGCAGAACCTGTTCTGCCCTCTTCTCTGATTTTCTTGAAGAGAAACCATAGGAGATAATAAGAAAGACATAGCATTTTTCTAGTTTGAAATAAAGATAGCTATATGGAGAGATTCCTAGTGTTGTGTATTGAAACCCACATTGGTTCATCTCTGCCTCATCTCTTCACTACTTCTTGGTCCCCTTCTCATAGTAGCCTCTGCCAGTTTAAGATTACTTTATTGGCTCCTCTACAGTTAGCACATAAACCACATTCAAGTTTTAGGTTTCCTTCCCTTTCCCTATTCCTCCTGTGTGTGTTCTCCCCTTAATACACACTAATAATATTGCTGCACTTGTTTTAGGTCTGTAATGTACATATGAGGGAGAACATGCAATTTTTGGCCTTCTGAGCCTTGCTGACTTCGCTTAAGATGATGGTCTTTGGTTCCATTCATTTACTTGGAAATGACAAAATTTCATTCTTTGTGGCTGAGTAAAATTCCATTGTGTATAAATACTACATTTCTTTAATCCATTCAAAGTTAGTGAGGCTTCCTGGCTGTTTCCATAGCTTGGCTATTGTGAATAGTGCTGCAATAAACACAGGCGTGCAAGTGCCTTTGTAATAACTTGAGTCGCGTTCCTTCAGGTATTTTCCTAGGACTGGTATTGCTGGATCATATGGCAGATCTATGCTTAGTTTTATAAAAAGCCTCCATATTGTTTTCCAAAGTGGTTGTACTAGCTTGCATTCCCACCAGCAGTGTATGAGGGTTCCTTTTTTCCTGTATCCTCACCATTTGTTGGTGGTAGTGGTCTTGATGATAGCTATTCTAACAGGAGTGAGGTGGAATCTTAGTGTGGTTTTGATTTGCATTTCCTTTTTGGCCAAGCATGGTGAGCATTTTTTCATATGTTTTTTGGCCATTTGGACTTCTTCTTCCTTTGAAAATGTTCTGTTTAGTTCAGTTGCCCACTTCTTTATTGGTTTGTTAATTTTTGTGAAGTTTAGTTTTTTGAGCTGCCTGTATATTCTGGTTATCAGTCCTTTGTCTGATATATAGCTAGCAAATATTTTCTCCCACCCTGTGGGTGGTCTCTTCAGTTTAGAGAACATTTCTTTTGTTCAGAAGCCTTTAAATTTCATATAGTCCCATTTGTCTATCCTTTCTCTTAGTTGTTGGACTGCTTGGAGTTCTACTGTGAGGAAGTCCTTGCCTATACCTATGTTTCCAGGGTATTCCCTGCTTTTTCAAGTACTAACTGCAAGGTTTTGGGTCTGATATTAAGGTACTCAATCCACTTTGAGTTGATACTAGTACAGGGTGACAGGCATGGATTTAGTTTCAGTTTTCTGCAGGCAGATAACCACTTTTCCCAGCAACATTTCTTAAAGAGGCTGTCTTTTCTCCATTGTATGTTTTTGGCGCCTTTATCAAAAATAAGGTGGGCATAGCTGTGTAGATTCATATCCAAGTCCTCTATTCTGTTCCACTGGTCTTCATATCTGTTTTTGTGCCAGTACCATGCTGTTTTATTGCTATGGCTCTGTAGTATAGTTTGAAGTCGGGTATTGTGATACCTCCAGCATTGTTACTCTTTTTACTTGGTATTGCCTCGGCTATTCTAGTCTTTTGTGTTTCCAAATGAACTTCAGGGTAGATTTTTCAATGTCTGTGATGAATGTCATTGAGATTTTGATAGGAATGACGTTGAACATGTAGATTGCTTTTGGTAGAATAGCCATTACTTGAACATGTAGATTGCTTTTGGTAGAATAGCCATTACTATGTTGACTCTGCCAATCCATGTGCACAGGAGATCTTTCCATCTTCTGTAGTATTCCTCGATCTCTTTCTTCAGTGGTTTGTAGTTCTCCTTGTAGAGGTCGTTTATATCCTTTGTTAAGTTTATTCCTAGGTATTTGGGGTTTTCTTGAGGCTATTGTAAATGGAATTGTTTTCCTGTATTCTTTTTCAATTTGTTCATTGTTGGTGTATAGAAAGGCTACTGATTTTTGTAAGTTGACTTTGTATCCTGCTACATTGCTGAAGCAATTGGTATCTCGGAGTTTTTGGGTGGAGTTTTTTGGGTCTTTGAGGTATAGAATCATGTCATCTGCAAACAGAAATACTTTGACTATTTCTTTACCTGTTTGTATTCCTTTTATTTCTTCTTGCCTTATTGCTCTGGCTAGGAATTCCAGGACTGTGTTGAATAGGAGTGGGGAGAGTGGACATCCTTGTCTCGTTCCTGACTTTAGGGGAAATGATTTCAGTTTTTCCCCATTAAGTATGATGTTTGCTGTAGGTTTGTCGTATGTAGCCTTTATAATGTTGATGTACATTCCTTCTGTTTCTAGTTTTCTTAGAGCTTTTATCATGAAATGGTGTTGGATCTTATCAAAGGCTTTTTCTGCATCTAGTGGGATGATCAAGTGGTTTTTGTCTTTGCTTCTATTCATGTGTTGTATTACATCTACTGATTTGCATATATTGAACCATCCCTGCATCCCTGGGATGAAGATGCCTTGGTCATGATGAATGATCTTTCTCATATGTTGTTGGATTCGGTTTGCCATTCTTTTATTGAGGATTTTTGCATTGATGTTCATTAAGGAGATTGGCCTGTAGTTCTCCTTTTTGGATGTGTCCTTGTCTGGTTTTGGAATGATTGTAATGCTGGCTTCATAGAATGAGTTAGGCAGTGTTCCTTCCCTTTCTATTTCATGGAAAAGTTTAAGGAGTGTTGGTGTTAGTTCTTCTTTGAAGGTCTGATAGAATTCAGCTGAGAATGTGTCAGGTCCTGAACTTTTCTTTTTTGGGAGACTCTTTATTGCTGCTTCAATTTCTATGTGTTATAGATCTGTTTAAGTGGTTAATGTCCTCTTGGTTCAGTTTTGTACAGTCATAAGTATCTAGAAATTTGTACATTTCTTCAAGATTTTCCAATTTATTGGAATATAGGTTCTGAAAGTAATGTCTGATAATGCCTTGGATTTCCTTAGTGTGTGTTGTTATCTCTCCTTGTTCATTTCTGATTTTACTAATTTGGGTCTTTTCCCTCCTCATTTTAGTCAGATTTGCCAGGGGCTTGTCAATCTTGTTTATTTTTTCAATAATATAAAAATAAAAAATATTTTTTAATATAAAATATAATGTTTTGGGGTTTTTTTTGGTCTGTTTCATTAATTTCGGTCCTTATTTTTATTATTTCTCTCCTTATTTTGGATTTTGCTTGTTCTTACTTTTCTAGGAGTTTGAGATGTAGCATATTAGGTCTTTTGAGATCTTTCTGTCCTTTTAATATACGCACTCATGGCTATAAACTTTCCTCTTAGGACTGCCTTTGCTGTGTCCCATAGGTTCTGATAGGTGGTGTTTTCATTTTCATTAGCTTCCAGAAACTTTCTGATTTCCTTTCGTATTTCTTCTATGACCCACTGATCATTGAGCAATGTGTTATTCAGCCTCCAGTTATTTGCGTATTTTCTACTGTTGCTTTTGTTGTTAAACATTTTGTGGAAGGACAGTTGATTCCAGATGGTTATTGACTTTATACCCAGTCATGAACCTTAGATTATGAGTTCTTACTCTGGAGGAATACTGTATATATATATTTTTGCCTTTGAATTTATTTTTACACATTTTAGCATTTGATCTTTTGGCCTTTTCTATGATGATAATACCAGTTAATCATGTTTACATAATTAAATATTTTTGTTTTAGATTTCAGGTGAAAAGAAGTCTGCTCAGTGGCGCACAGTGGAGGGTGCTTTGAAGGAACGCAGAAAGGCAGTAGATGAAGCTGCCGATGCCCTTCTCAAAGCCAAGTAATTACTCATGGACTTTAACAAGTAATTAGGGCCTCTTGGTGACCTTTACTTAGGCTGAGCTTTCTTTGTACTGTCTGTATTGAACGAAGAGAAAGCAGAGAAACCTTTCCCTCCCCCTTCTCTGTGTATGCTTGATCTGAATTGGCATAAGAGGTGCAAAAGGAGAGAGGATGTCTGGGTTCTTTGGCTCAGGCCTATAATCCCAGCTACTTGGGAAGCAGAGATTGGAAGGACTGTGGTTCAGGACCAGCTCCAGCAAAAAGTTAGTGAGACCCCATCTCACTCAAGAAGCGTGGTTGGTGGCATGTACCTGTGACCCCAGCTACTTGGGAGATTGTAGGTAGGAGGATTGTGATCCCAGACTGGCGCTGGGCAAATATATGAGACCCTAACTGAAAATAACTAAAGCAATAAAGGACTAGAGGCATGACTCAGGTTGTAGAGCACCTGCCTAGCAAGCCTTGAGGCCCTCAGTTCAAACTCTAGTACTGCTGAAAAATTAAGTAATAAAATAAAAATATAATGAGAGGCTAAAAAACATATTTAAACAAAAATAAAATTGGCGGAAACTGATATAAAGGATCTCATATAAAAATCAGGTTTGCTTTGAATTATTGCCTTAGGTGATGTCTACACATTTATTGAGATTCTTCTGTAATTTCAAGATTTTGCTGGAATGCTTTGGGTGGTTGTATCAGAATTTTTAAAATGTTACAATATATGCACCTTAATTACCAAAGCAGTGGGTATATCTGGCTTTATGCCTGGACCTTGATTCCTGGAAGTTGGCTAAAACTAGGGTCAAGCATGGAAACAAGTATAAGATCAACTTCTAAGATGGAAACCTACATTTCAGTGAAGGTTCTCATCAATATGAGTGGGATAATTATCATTCAAAATTTTACTATCTTTCTTAGCATACAAATTATCGATAAAGAATGAGAAGTCTTCTAATAAAGCCAGCATATCTTTTTGGAGACTTAAGACATTATGTTCACATCACTGGGACATTTGTCTGGCTGAGTTCTGTATTTTCTCGTAGGCAGACCAAAGTCTGTTGAAATATTCCAAATTGTAAGGGGTTCTCAAGACCCGTTACTTACTTGTTCAGTGAGGCCCTTGGCCTCCTCCCTTGCCTCTTCCAATATGGCTGCCATTCATTGAGCACTCATACGTGGAAGGCACTGTGCCACATTCTTCTCATAAAGACCTCTAATCCCTAGTCAAGTGTGTGCAGCACATGAGGACCCACCTAGGGGAGTTAAATGGAGGTTTGTCTTCTTCTGAAGTCTGGGTCCCATATACCATGCTGCTTCTCTCGGTCACTGTAGTAGATACAGCTTCTGGCTAAGGGTTTTCACCTGTTGGTAAAAAGTTTCTGTGCCTACTGCCTATAAAAAAGCATTGAGAAGTTTTTTTTTCAAATTATATTTCTTTCACAAGTTTTTAACAATTGTATGTTGTATTCACATCAAAACTCTTTAATACGGTTGGGAAGGAATTATATTAAATCTTGTTATATTAAATTTTGTTCAATTGGTTTCCAGAGAAGAGTTAGAGAAGATGAAAGGTGTAATTGAAAATGCAAAGAAAAAAGAAGTTGCTGGGACCAAACCTCATATAACTGCCGCAGACGGCAAACTCCACAATATGATAGTTGATCTGGATAATGTGGTCAAAAAGGTACATTTTTCAGTCTTTACAATGTTTTATATTTTTAAATGTAATCTATTGGTGAAAGGATTTTCAGAATTCAGGAAATTAATAAGATTCCTCTTGTCTGCCCATTTTTCACCTGCAAGGAATTGTTACTATTTTTGAAAACTTTTCTTGGGGCAAGGCGTGGTGACTCACGTCTGTAATTCTAGCTACTCTGTAGGCCAAGATTATGAGGGTCATGGTTCTGGGCCAACCCAAGCAAAAATTTGAGATCCTATCTGGAAAAATAGCTAAAACAAAAAAGGACTAGGAGAGCTGGAGGCTTGCCTCAGGCAGTAGAGCGCCTGCCTTGTAAGCACAAAGCCCTGAGTTCAAATCCCAGAACTGCAAAATGGAGGGGAGAGGCTGGAGTATGACATAATTGGTGACCCCGAGTTTGAACCCTAATACTGCAAAAAAATAAAACAAAAAACCACTTGCTTTGGGTACCAAATAGATTGTCCAGTATTGTTGGTATTTTCTTCTAGTTTTTTTTTCTTTTTTTTTTGTTTTAAAATGTTCACATTTTATTTTCTGGTGGTACTAGGGTTTGAACTTAAGGTCTCACACTTGCTAGGCAGGCAGTCTACCACTTGAGCCACTCCACCAGTCCCTAAAATGTTTACATTTTAAATGTGGTGAAGTGTCCATATGATACTTAATCAAATTATCATTTACATCTCAGGAAGGGATGGCTCATGAAACTGATCTTTGGTGAAGTACTCTTAAGAAATACAATCCAATTTTACACATTTACAGGCATCCCCAGACAAGTGTACTACAATGCAGAAATAAGGATATCACTACCACATAAGATAGAAGTATCAGAAACTTCAGTAAATTCACCTGTCTCTTAAGTACTTTCTGTAATAGGTAATGGTTTTTGGTCAATAGTTATTGTCACTTAGGAAAACTATAATGTTGTAGCAGATCTTCTCTTTGTACTTACGTGATCTATAGGGTGGTTTCTTGGGACCCAGAGAAAGGGAGAAGGGGGCACAGTTAGATGGGAAAGAGCCTGTCCATGGTATTTGAATAGGAATTAGAAGGAAACATAGACAAGGCTTTCTCTTCCTCCCTCCTTCCCTTTCCTACATGTACATTATTAGTCAAAAGGAATTTTTCGTTATTTCCATAATGCAGGTAATATATTTGATCATATTTGCCCCCTCTATATTATTGTTTCCTATACCCCCTTTTAAAATAATTTTTAGTGAGTTTCATTATTCTGTTTTAATGCATGCATATAGTATAGTTTGATAATATTCAACCGCCCCCTGCCGTACCCCATCACCTTCTCCTGTAGTTCTTTCCCCTCTGACTGGTTCCCATTCAAATAGTTCCCCTTTTACTGAGCATCACCCTTATATTTAACCCTTGTGTTTCCTCAGGTCCAAGCAGCTCAGTCTGAGGCTAAGGTTGTATCTCAGTATCATGAGTTGGTGGTTCAAGCCCGGGATGACTTCAGGCGGGAGCTGGACAGTATTACTCCAGAAGTTGTTCCTGGGTGGAAAGGGATGGGTAAGTACCATGGAAGTATTGGCACTTTTCCTTTTTGTAGTTTTTAGCACTAATTTCAACCTGTTTCAACTCCGTTCATCTGTTCCAAATGCTCTGGCATAACTCTTTTGGTATATAGTACATTGTTTCAACCACAAACATGATATAACACACCTGTGACAATACTGTAGTTTTAACCATGGGGAGCAGAATTTCATTCGGTGTTTAATTCCATAATTCATGATTCCATTCTAATCTCTGCTGTTCAAAAAATAAGAATGAAAAAAGTATGGAATCCAGGTGAGTTAGAGTGATATTATAACCTTGACTCCATCAAAGCTTTTGTTACTTTAAAAGTATCTGTAATGAATTATTTAAGGCATACCTTATGACTACTCTATGACAATAACACTCTGTTGAGAATTTACCTAGGGACCCTAAAATCCCATGGATAGAAACTGACTCTGGTTCCCCACTTGCAAAAGCTTAGACTGCAGTGAACTTTGGCAGTGAATCAGGGATCCGGTGCATCTGCTAGGGGACGGGGTGTGGGAGGGTGGGGTTGTGGAGAGCCACATTGTAAAGCATGAAGATACTACAACAGTTGTTCTTAACCCAGGTCATTTTGCCTCCCAGAGGACATCTGGAGATAATTTGGATAACACAGTTGGGGGCTGTTACCAGCATCTAGCAGCTTGAGATGCTGTCAAGTATACTATGGTACAGACTAGTATTCACAGTAAAGAATTATCTGGCCCAGAAAGTCAGTACTGCCAAGGTTGAGAAACCCTGTGCTAAATAAACATGTCATTTAAAAAGTTAAAGTCACTTGCAGTATGTTTTTGGCAATATCTGTTTAATTTTCTAATATTTTAAATGTAGTATACATTTTCATGATAAAATTTGAGGTGGGGTTTGAACTCAAGGCCTTCTGCTTGCTAGGCAGGTGCTCTGCCACTTGACCAATGGCCCCAGCCATCATTATAATAGAATTTGAAGGACAAAAAAATGGTGTTTGGTGGTTTTCATTTTACTTCTGCCCATAGTCATGCAGTTTTCATCTGCAGAACCAATCAGTGTTACTGATTCCTTGTGCACCACTAGAGATAGTGTATGATGTCATGATTACTCCAGCCCTCTATAGACATCCCCATGTCTAAAATAGGAACATGGCTAGGCCCTAGACCCTATTAAAACTCATTAGGATAGTTCCCAGTGGCTCACGCCTGTAGTCCTCGCTATGGGCAGAGATAAGAAGGATCATGGTTCAAAGGCAGCCTGAAATAAAAAAAATAAAGCAAGACCCTATCTCAAAAATACCCAGCATAAAAAAGGGCTGGTGGAGTGATTCAAGTGGTAGAGCACCTGCTTAGCTAGTGTGAGAGAACCTGAATTCAAATCCCAATACCACCAAGAAAAGAAGAAAACCCCAAAAAACTCAGTACTGGTTTGTGTTATGAATTATTTTGGTCTTATTCCAGTAAGTTGTAAATTTTCTTTTTTTTTTTTTTTTTTAATTTTAGTTCCTTTATTCATATGTACATACAATGATTGGGTCATTACTCCCCCCCTTCCCCCACCCCCTCCCTTTCCCTCTTATAAGTTTTCATTGTTTAATAGTCTTCCTGTGTTCTCCATAACTGGGCACAGTACTAAATATACCGAATGCTATGGAACATAGTGTTTTAAGCACTTGTGTTAAGCACAAGCGTTTTAAGCACTCGACATATATTAACCTATTTAAAGTTCACAACAGTCCTATGAGATAATGTTTGTTATTATCCCCATTTATAGAGGAGAAAACTGAGATACAAAGAGGTTAAGTAACCGGCCCAAGGTTGAGGGGTAGAACCAGGATTTCTTTCTTACCCACTATCTACACTTTACTCTGATTGATTTTATTTTTATTGGTAGCATGGAACACCCTTTTGGCCTTTTAAGTAAAGGAACAGTATGATTGTGATAAACAGAAAAATTTTTTTTGTTTGTTTTTTTGAGCATGTAGTCCATGCTGGCCTCGAAGTAGCTATCATTCTCCTTCACCTTCTGAGTGCTAGGATTACATGCATGAGCTACCATGCCCACCTGGAAGATTCATTTTTATGAGATCGCGGGTATAGGGACCAAAGCCTAAGGATGAGGACGCTGCTTAAATGCTGCTGCAGTAATCTGAGGGTGAACTGATATGAGCCACCTAACATGCGTGCCAATGGCACTGAAAGTGAAGAATAGGAAAGACACTAGGGGACATTTAGCAGTTGGTTTGTTGAGCTGTGATTTACAATGTCTAGTGAAGCTAAAGATTTATATATTCCCTGATCCAATATTTCAACTCAGGTCTATGCTTAAGGTTTATGCTCATATAAAAATGCATTGTGGCACTGTGGCATAGGCTGAACATGGACAAGGCCCTGGCTTTAGTCCCCAGAACTAAAAAGAAAAACTGTAAGCAGCTAAGTATGTCTCATATATGTTAGTTCAAATGAACCAGTAGTATATGTCTCAAATATAAATGTAAAGAAAAACAAAAAGCTACAGAAGAATACATAGAATAGGATGCCACTTACATAGAATAGGAAGTCTTAGAACATGCAAAGCATAAGTATTATTAAGGATATAGGCATATGTCACATACAAAGAAGTGCTTATGATACCCTCAGACTCAGAATGGACATCTCCATGAATGAAGGAAGGAGACAGTACTGGGAAGGTGCATGTGGGTTTGCCACTGTTAGAGAATGAGGTGCGAGAACGCCAGGGTATCTCTCTTTCGTGGCTTATAGCCTGTAGTACCTACACCATATTTATGTGCCGTGTTGAGATTAATGTTTGTGTGTCACCTTGTCCTACTTTGCCGGTCTTTCCTGCAACACTGGGATAGATCTTTATCCTTCGTTTAAACTCCAGATTAAGCAACTGACTTTTAGAGCCATTTTTGAGGAAAAATACTTTCAATTTGTTGGACTCAAAGGTCATGAAGAAATTCAGGATGTTAAGAAGCTCTTACTGAGATTTGCTGCCGGTCTATTTCCTATTAATGTTTCACACTTTGGTCCTTGTGATCATCATGGGGAGCATCATTCAAATTTCAGAACGTTTTTTTTTTTCTTTTTTACCCTCAAACCAGGCAGTCATAGTTCTTCGGCTAATTTGCATAGGTTTAATGTAAATTTAAGCTGGAGTTTACTGTTAAAATTCCCAAAGAAGCTGTATGTGGTGGCATGCATCTGTAATCCTAGCATTTGGAAGGCTGAGGCAGGAAGGTTGCAAGACATAGGAAGAGCCTGTCTCAACCAAAAAAAAAGAAAAAGTGGATTAATTCCTTAAGTATTTGAAATTTCAGTCAAGACTGTGACTTAATGTAGTGTCTGTAACTTAGTATTTTACTAAATAAGTAAAATTTCACTCTCAAATGAAATTTACTCCCAAGAAAATTTGTAATTTATATGCAAAAGCTAAGTTGATTGTTTTTGGGAAAATAGAGATGAGTCCCTTGAAACCAAAACTAATTTACCTTGATATATACTGTTTTATAATCTCTTTAAATTTTAGGAAATAAACTTACTTTGTTTTCCAATATTAAAATATCTGGTTCTTTTTTTTGTGGGGGAGTTTGAACTCAGGTCCCCATGCTTGACAGGGAGTCACTTTACCACTTAAGCCACTCTACCAGTCCATTTTTGTGTTGGGTATTATCAAGACAGGATCTGGAGAACTATTTCCCTAGGCTGTCTTCGAACCTTGTTTTGCTTCCTGAGTAACTAGGATTATATGCGTGAGCCACCAGCTCCCAGCATATCTGTTTCCTTTTTGTTTCCCTTTGGATGTTCCTAATTAATGATCAGTAACTATCCTTCTCTTTCTTTGTAGGCATTTCTGACTTAGGTGAGTAATTACATGTATTTTATGTTTAAAGGCATTTGGCTTGAGTCTTAAAAAAGATTTATGTCTTCATTGAACCCATGATTCTTATATTAAGCCATGTAAAAAAAATAGCAAGTAGAATTATGTTACATGTGATAAATCCAAATTGAGTATTTTGGGCATTCATGTATTTTTCAGGAACATTTTAAGTGTTCAGAATCTGTAGACAAGAAAGGTGTGTGGGTGTAAATTACAGATAGGTAGGTAGGTAGGTAGAGTGGTGATTTGCTTAATTTGTTATTTTAGAGAATTTCAAACATTGAAAAGTAAACTCTCATGGATCCATCATCCAACTTGAATAATTACCAATGCAAGACCAGTTTTGTCTCATATATTCACAACCTCTTATTTTGAAGCAAACTTCAAATATCTTTTCACTTATAAATGCTTTCAGTATGTTTTTAAAATCATTATACCATTATTATGTCTAAAACTTAATTCCTTACTATTATAATTCAGTGTTCAAATACTCATTATTTCATAAAATTAATTTTTACAGTTTATATTCAGATCAATATCCAAAGAAGTCCCATGCATTGGATTTGTTCAATGAATCTCTAAATGCCATCTTTGCTTTTCTACTTGTTTTGTGAGAAACTGAATCATTTGCCATATAGAAATCCTCACATTTGGGGTGAATTTAAGATATATTGTGAGCACATTTGTAAATGTCATAATATACCCCCAGGACAACAATTATATAATTAAAAAAATTGGAAATACTGACATTTTGTATTTTGATGTTGGAGCCATTCTTCTTCTTCCTTTCTTCTCCTTTTTGTTTTTTAATACCCTACATGATTTAGCCCTTAATGAGGGTATTTGGGCATGAATATTTTTAAAAATTCTACAAGTAATTTGATAGGCATCCCTGGTTGAAGATCACTATCCTAGAAAATACATATTTATAAAATGAAACAAAACTCTTGTTAAGGAAATGTCTGAGAATGTTAATTTGAGTTTTAGCAGAAAACAGTCTTTAATTGGGTGCCTGTTATAATTAACATAGATATACATGATGGAAAGTATAGAATTGATTGTATCTGTAGGCTTTGTCTTTAGAAACAAAATTAGAATAAATTAGAAATTCAGCTTACAATTAAGTCAGATTAGAACAACTAATTTGGTTCCATGAAATTATGTGATGCCTATATTACTTTGCTTGGAATTGACAAATCCTTAATTACTATACACTATTTCTGACTGAATTAGAAAATTTAACTACCTTTTGCTTTTTTTTTTCCCAGTTGTAAAATTACAGCCAAATGAAGCAAATTCCCTTGCAGTTACTTATAATTTTGTTGAAGTTACTAACTTTTTGATGTGGTTATCTTTTTAGCTGATAAGCTGTCTACTGATGATCTAAACTCCCTGATTGCTCATGCACATCGTCGCATTGACCAACTAAATAGAGAACTAGCACAACAGAAAGCCATAGAGAAGCAGCACATTGCATTAGCCTTGGAAAAACAAAAGCTGGAAGAAAAGCGGGCATTTGACTCTGCAGTGGCTAAAGCATTAGAACACCACAGAGGTGAAATACAGGCTGAACAGGACAGAAAGGTGCAAATGAAAATCATGGCTTAACATTTAAAGCAACACTAACTTGATTGTCTTCTACAGATAATACTGGCAGTTACTGGCTTTAAAATACTAGATGTAAGTCTTTTCAAACCCATGTTTAGAGTGGAGTTAGTCCTTTTAGGGAAGGATTGGTTTAGCAGAGTTCTGTTATGCTGAGCAGATGCAAAAGTGTAAGAAAGTAATAGGCATCTGTTATCCAGGATTATCCAGAGCTTCTGTCCCTTAAAGCAGGGCTGAAAGAATCTCTGTTAACTTTTGAATATATTTTTCTATCAGTCATGTTAGGTGGTTAGTGGTTAAAAATGGATGAGGGCTGGAGGTGTGGCTCAGTTGGCAGAGTGCCTGCCTCGCAAGCTTGAAACCCTGAGTTCAAACCCAGTCTCACACACACACACACAAAGAAAAAAAGATGAAAGAGCAATGTTTTGGGACACATCATCTGTTGAATGTGGCATTCAGTCTGACATAGGAAACTTACCATTTATCCCACCTTTGAAGTGCTTTCTTTCTAGCTTGCCAGACCCCATACCCTCCTGGCCTTTCTCCCACCTTGCTGGCCTTGACCTCTTGCCCAGCTTCTCAAGTACTGACATCCCTGCTATTGGTTCTGAAACCTTTTCTCACCTGAACTTTCTCCAAGTGGTCTTTTCTCATCCTTTGGCTGTGGAATTTAAATACCCTCTATATCTGCTAATGTCTCAGTCTGTGACTTCTGCTTTCACTTCAGATTTCTTACCATCAGCATACTTCACATCCCCAGCTTGGTTTTAAGTAGTTATTTTAAGTTCAATGTGTTCAAAACAGATTTCTTGATTCATTTCAACCTATATCCCAGCTACTAGAGTAGCTTCTAAGTAAATCACCATCTACTGGGTTATTTAAGCCAGGATTATGCTTAGTTATTCCTCATCAATTTCACATCTAGTCCAGTGACAGACTAACAGTTCTGCATCCACAGTAAATCCTAAACCTGTTCACTTTCCTTTTCCATTACCACTACCTTAGTTGAAGTTATCATCTTAGCAGTTTCCCTGTTTTCAGACCCAGCTCTCATATCTATTTTCATGGTTCTTGTAAGAGTCTAATCAGATGCTACACTAATGAAAATCCTCCAGTGACTACCTGTTTCATTTATCGTAAAATCCAAATTCTTTTTTTTTGTTGTTGTTTTTGAGACAGGGTATTGCTATGTAGCCCATGCTGGTCTTGAACTCTTGATTCTCCTGCCTTAGCCTCCCCAGTCCTAGAATTACACGTTTGCCACCACACCTGGCTCCAAAAATCTAAATTCTTAGCCAATGCCAAAAGGCCTTTTAATCTTATGCCTTCCTTCCATTAGCCAGGATACCCCTCATTTTCTGTGTCTTGACTATATCACATTCTCCCTCAGTTACTGGGGATTGGACACAGGGCCTCAAGTTTGCTAGGCAAGAGCTTGACCACTTGAGCCACACCCCCAAACCTTTTCCTTTTATTTTTAAAATAAGGTCTCATTTGTACCTGGGCTGCTCTTGAACATCAGTCCTTCTGTCTCTACCTCCTTTTTATTTTTAACGGTGCTGGGTTTGAACTCAGGGCCTCACATTTGCTAGGAGGCACTCTATCTCTTGAGCCACTCTGCCAGCCCTTCTATGTGTTGAGTAGTTTATTATTGTTTTGAGAGGGGGCAATACTGGAGCCTGACCTCAGGATCTCATGCTGGCTAGATAGGCACTTTACCTCTTGAGCCACTCCAGCAGTCCTTGTTTGTGTTAGGTATTTTCGAGGTAGGGTCTCATGTACTGTTTGCCCAGGGCTATCCTCCAGCTGAGGTCCTCCTAATCTCTGCCTCCTGAGTAACTAGGTTTACAGATGTTAGCCACTGGTGCCCAACTCTTATGTCGGCCACCTGAGTAGCTAAGATTACAGGTGTGTACCACCATGCCTGACTCTTCACTATCTCTTGGCCCTTTATGCTTTCTCTGCTCACCACATTGTTTTGGCTGCTCTCTTTAAACCTTATGTCTAAACTTAGATGTCACCTTTTCAGGAAGGACTTTCCAACCCCTTTAGTCTAAAACAGAACCTCTGGATCAGTCTGCCATAGTACCCTGTTTCTTTTAAACATAAAAGGGAAAAAGAGGTTGAACAGGAGTTAATGCTTTGCAACAGGCCCTCTCCTCAAATTCTTACTTGGAAACAAGCATCACAATCTCAAGTGTCTGCTTCCTCCATTAAGTGGACATTTCCTGAGAAGACATTTGTCTGCCCTGCGAACTGTTGGTTAAAAGCATGTAGTACGCTCTGGTAAGCACAGGACCAACACTTCCTAAACACTGAGTGGACTTATTGATTTATGTTGTTTCTGAGAAAAATATGAGTAATGAATTCAAAATAATCAGTGTTAAATAATTTGTATTATAACCCATGACATGATGAGTTTTTTATATTTTTGGTTTGATTTGGCCCACACTGAATCTAAATTCATGTTAAAATAAAGTGTTTCAATGAAGCTTTAAAAGAAATCGTGTTCAGTAACTGCCAGATTCTTATTTTCTTCATGATTTTTCAAAGTAAGCATTTGTTCACAGCTGAGAAAATGGAGACTTGAAAATCCCCAAGGTCACACAGAGATGGTTATGGTGATGCTAGGTTTGATCCTATGTCTACCTAGTTATTTCTTTTCTGAGTTAGAAGTATTTACTTCTCAAGGGGATGTGTGATTCAGGAAATGACAGTGTTTGTTCTATATAGCAGGCAGCCTGGTAATCAGGAGGAAGCACAAGTTTTGTGGTCAGAGAGAGCCATGTTTGAAATTTGATTTTTGCCACAGCTGTGTGACCTTATTTGAGTTGCCTTCCAGTGTTCAGGTGTCTGATTCATACAAGAAATACAGGAGCTGGAGGTGCGACTGCCTTGCAAGCACAAAGCCATGAGTTCAAACATCCCATAGAAAAAAAAAAAGGGAGTAAAATAATGGTGGATTTAGGACATGGAAGCTGCTGTCACCAGTGTCTTATTAGTCCTTCTCTTTCAATTGAGAACTACCTAATCATTTCTGGGTTTGGTTTCACAGGTAGAGGAAGTCAGAGATGCTATGGAGAATGAAATGAGAACCCAGCTTCGCCGACAAGCAGCTGCCCACACTGATCATTTACGAGACGTCCTTCGGGTGCAAGAGCAGGAACTGAAGTATGAATTTGAGCAGGTGAGGCCTTCATTCCCCTCCTCACTTACGTTCTTAATACCTGGGACTTGAACTCAGGGCCTTCATCTTGACCCACTCCACCAGCCCTATTTTTTCAAGATAGGGTCTTACAAACTACCCAGGCTGGCTTCCAAGTGTGATCCTCCTGATCTCTGCCTCCTGAGTAGCTAGGATTATAGGCAAGATCCACAAGCACCCAGCTTTGGTTTTGTTTTGATGGTACTGGGGACCAAATCCAGGGCATCCCATATTCCAGGCTACATCCCTCACCTTTCTCCTTTCCTTTTAATGTATTCTGGGACTGTCGAAGAATAGGGGGAGAGTTGCCAGTGATGCCTGCATGTTCATGATCAGATATGATGTTTGGGTGGCAATACAATAATTTCTAAAGTTGGCAATTTAAAGTCTGACTGTAAAAACTCAATTAGATCCCATCAGAAAATTTATAGAGAATTATGTATCAAATGTGAGTCAGAAGTTTTGAAACCTTATACACAATGCAGTTGCTTGAGATTTTAAAGGCTTTCATTGCTTCAGGAAGTAACAGTTGCTGAGAGATTAGTATCCAGGTAGGTGACATACATGGAACAATTTTGTTTTATTTCAGGGTCTGTGTGAGAAACTTTCTGAAAAAGAATTAGAGTTTCGTCGTCTCAGTCAAGAGCAAGTTGACAACTTTACTCTGGATATAAACACTGCCTATGCAAGACTGAGAGGAATTGAGCAGGCTGTTCAGAGTGAGCATCATCTGTTATAATCTTATTCAGTGCAGCAGCTTCTTAAGAGTAATCTCTTATTAAGAGAATAATGGGGGCATGGATGAATGTCAGGTAATACAGGTAATAAAAGTCACTCCACTAAATTTTATTCATTTCTTAGAAAGCTGGCTCCAGATTTGACAAGCTTCAACAAAGTGTTAGGAGAGGAAATTAGAAAAGAGGACCTAATCACAGTCTAGGCTGACTTAGGTATAAACATAAGACCATATGCAAAAATAGCTCAAGCAAAATGGGCTGCAGCTCAAGTGGTTAAGAGTCTGCCTTGCAGGCACCAGGCTGAGTCCCGACTTCTAACTGCAGTACCGCCAAAAAATAAAAAAGATCTAAAAATTTAAACCTATGTGAGACATGAGATCGCTATTTTCAAGGCAGTTTAGCTCACATTCTTTGCTTGTGTTGTGTGTGCCCTAGTGGAGGTGAAGGCCAGTGTAGCCTCAAGGTTCTTTCCATAAGTGCTGGAGATTTTTACTGAATACTGTATCTACCCTCCACATGGTTAGGTTGAGGCCTTTATGTGTTCCATTGGAAGGGACATGTCTTGGCAACAAGGACACTGACAAAATAAGTTCCTTTGGGATGTAATGGAATCTTACCATAGATCAGTAAAAATAAGCACAGTATTCAAGGAGTGTCAACATCCGGTCTAGTTCAGTAAGTTCATTTGAAGTCTTCCAGATTTTTGCGGAAATTTTCCGGTGGCCTTAAATGTGAATAATGTGTTTCTTTCTCAATACTAAAGATAAAAACATCTGAATTAGGGAGCCTGCAGATGTAAATGACTTCATGCATTGTTCTGGGTCTCATGGAGGGGAGGAAGAGAGACTTAGTTGTACTCTATACTTCCTCCCAGTTTTTTCCATGACTTTAATAAAAACAAGTCCTCATCAAACTCTGCCTTGCCTTATTGCCTCGTATGAAGAGGCTAACTAGGAAAGAACACCTCAGAAATGTGTAGTGGGAAGGTGGATTGTAGGAGGCTCTCTGGCCTCATCATCCACATGTATGATTTAGCTTATTGAAAGTGCATCTGTTCTGTGAATATATGTGAATCAGGTGGAGAAAAGCATTTTTCTATGTCTTTTTTTCTTTCTAGGTCATGCAGTTGCTGAAGAAGAAGCCAGAAAAGCCCACCAACTCTGGCTTTCTGTGGAGGCATTAAAATACAGCATGAAGACCTCATCTGCAGATAGGCGTACTGTCCCGCTGGAGAGTGCAGTTGAGGCTATCAGAGTCAACTGTTCTGATAATGAATTTGCCCAAGCTTTAACTGCTGCTATTCCTCCAGAGTCTCTGACTCGGGGAGTTTACAGTGAAGAGACCCTGAGGGCCCGTTTCTATGCTGTCCAAAAACTAGCCAGAAGGGTAGCAATGATTGATGAAACCAGAAATAGCTTGTACCAGTACTTCCTCTCCTATTTGCAGTCCCTGCTCCTATTCCCATCACAACAACTGAAGCCACCGGCAGAGCTATACCCTGAGGACATAAACACATTTAAGTTACTGTCATATGCCTCCTATTGCATTGAGCATGGTGACCTGGAGCTGGCAGCAAAGTTTGTCAATCAGCTGAAAGGGGAGTCCAGACGAGTGGCACAGGACTGGCTGAAGGAAGCTCGAATGACCCTAGAAACTAAACAGATAGTGGAGATCTTGACAGCATATGCCAGTGCTGTAGGAATAGGAACCACTCGAGTGCAACAAGAGTAAGGTGTAGGAAGAGTTGTGTAACGTCCTATTTCATTTCCAAGGAAATCAGCAGTGATGTAAGGGTTTGCAACAAGGGTCCCAGAATTGTCTAGAACAGGTTACAGTCCTGTGCTAAATGTTAACACCTGTTGCATTATCGTTCCACTTGCTATCGTGTCTGTGAACTCCAGGAGTGCTTCCTTTGCAACTTGTATAACATTTCCTGTTTTTCAGGTTTTACTGATCAGGCTTGTGAGCCAATCAAAATAATGTTTGTGATCCCTACTCTTGATTCTGCCCTTGGAGTAAACTGAATAAAGCAACATGATGAAAACTGAATACCTTATCCCTTTTCAGAAAGTACCATTTCCAATTTGTCATATGAGCAGAAAACTCGAGAAGCAGAAGTAGGAACTTCTGTCCAGTTTCCAGGCTGTGAACGAGTCACCAGAAGTCCAAGGCCTGCTTCTTGGCTTTTGAATGTTTGGGTGAATTGATTTCTGCTGGTTGAATCGAGAGGGATGTACAAGCCTTAAAACGCCAGTGTAGTTATAGCTGGAGATACATTTTAGTGGTTTGAAGGCATGAGGAATTAGCTTGCATCCCAAACTTTTTTTACTGCCACCCACAGAAAAACCTACTTTTTATTGTGACCCAGCACACACACATCTATATGCATCTACATAAAGCAGTTCTCAAACCATTCCTACTCATGCTGTTTTCTAATACTTGGGTGGAGGTAGTGATTCTGAAATCTGACTGAAGGAATCGAATTAATTTTGTGTTTTTCATTTGGACTGCTCTAAGACCCAGATAATTCTCAGTTCCCCTTGCTAAAGACTAGAACAACTGCATACTGGGTAAACATTAATTCCTACCTGTTGACTTTATTTTTACTCCTTAAAAATTACCATCTCTAAGTAAAAACATTGCCGGTTTTTTAATTAAAATTTTGTGGGGGTTATGTGTTCATAAGATTACTAAGGAGCCACTCTCCCCTCTCCAAGCAATGTATCTGCATATCATGAGGGAGTTAGTTTATGTTTCTGGTAAGTGTACATGTGTAGATTCAGATCTCTGCACACCATTCACCTTGTTTTTTGATTTGGGGGTACAGTACGTATGTCCATCTTTGGCCTGAGATGATGTTAATGCTCGAGTTCCCTTGCAAATAGATAAAATACACTGAGTTTCTCTGATGGGCGCTCCTGCTTTGTGAACTGCCCTTGATCTCCCAAGGAAGAGGCACACTGGGCACTAACTGGAGGTTAGGAAATTTCTATGTGGAGATAACAGGCTGTTCTGAATTCAGTCTTTCTTTCCCTTTGGAATGACATGAAATTGCAAAATACATTTACTTGCAAACCTAAACTTACATATTTGTTATATTAGAAGTGAGTGTAATTAACATTTTATTCACAGAAAAATCTGAAGAGATTGCCAGAAAATCTAATTTCTCTTGGAGTCCTGAGAGCCTCCCTTCAGATGTGATTATTTGAGTTTACCAGGAGTGATTGATCTTAGCTTAACAAAATAAGACAAAAATAACAGCTGGTTCTCAAATATTAGTACACAGTTCTAACAAAGCTCTGCACCCCCATTACTAATTAGGAAATGGGATGATACTGTCAGACCTTGTTTTTCCTCATGCCTAGTCCAGCTCAGTCTGCCTGAGGTATCCTCTACAGCCCTTAAAGTCAAAAGGGATCTCAGCTCTACATCAAGGAGATGAAATGCAAAGAGCCAAGTTGGGGGAAAGGTACAGTACTGGGAAGTTAGGGAAGATCAGTTTCACTTCAGCTTATTTCTTTTGAGGCAGGCTACTTTGTATTAAATCATTTGGTCTCTTAAAGGTTCTGGATAAAGTAGTCTCCAAGTCCTAAATAGGTTGTCCCACCAGTTTTAAAGTAACTTGCCTTAACTTGGTACAGAAAATATCATTTGAGTTAAAAGGAAAATAAAAAGGCTTACATGTCAAGTTATCTTCATCAGGCCCAGTGATCACCATTCCCACTGGTCTAGGCTTCTTTCCATTTGATATATCTGGTGCGGGGGGGGGCTGGTGTGTCACTGGCCATTTACAGCTCTTACCCATGTGGTGGGGTAACCTTGGTTTCTGTCGCTTGGTTAAGTTTATGGAATGGGTTCTGGAAGAGTTCTGAGGCAAGAGACAGTAAAGGGGCCATTGTTACAGGAACTACTCCATCAGTGTACCAGCAGCAAAGTCTAGGTTGTCATGGGAAAAAATTGTCATCACCTTTATTCCTCTTGGACGTTCTTAGTTTTCAAGTCTTAAATATTGCTAAGCTCTGAAAATACGTTCTTGGGGTTGATCCCCAGCATTACTAAATCATCTGAAAAGTCCACAGCAGGTTCATCTGGACAGTGCTTTGTAATAGGCCCAAACCTGGGCCAGGCTGAAGGCTTATTCACTGCCCAGATCTTGTGTACCTTTTCATTGTCCTGTATCCTAGCAGATAGCTTTACATCAACCAAATCAAGCATACCCTTTTTGCTAGTAAAATTCCATTTCACCTTTAAAGTCTTAAGAGATTCTATAAAACTGGCCCTGCCCATCCATGCTGGAGATTCCACCTCATAGCACATACCATTTCAGTGCTTTCTAAACTGTTTTCACCATGACCAACAGTAAAGTCTGTATCATCTGGTATACTTAGGCATGTGTTACCTGTATGCACACATCTGTGCTGCAATGTGAAAATACATCACAAATGTTACAGAACTGCACCTAATCCATTTTATTAAAAAGAAATCATGGCCACTACCCACAAAAACTGGTATCGGTCTCTACAGCCCAAAAAGATTAAACACTACCCTCTTTTATAGAATATGGGCACATAACTAGTGATCTAACCTCCGGGCCTAGTTCTTGGTGTGGCATCTACACAGTGAAGGCTACCAGACAAAAAGTTTTAAGGTCCATGGAACTTTTGCAGAGGTGGCACTCAATATCCAGTTGGCATCTACTATGACCTAGGTTCCAGATTTGAATTTGATTCTAAAGCCATTTAGGAACTTTCAATGTTGTTGAGCCTTTCCCTTGACTATAATAATATCCATTTTAGAGTCCTCAAATGTTCTACTGAACCAGAAATCTAGTTTCTAAGGAGTTCCATACATTAGAATCTAATTCTGAGGCAACAGTGAACAACTTATTCCATATATATTAAGACTGCTCCCTTCCCATTGCAGGAGAGTCCTTACTGCCATCTGCAGGAGAGTCCTTACTGCCATCTGTTCTTTTGATATTCTGGTTGTTCTTGCTCCTTTTACAAAAGTTATTCAGAAATCACTTCACTAGCTTCAGTCCCCACTTTACAAAAGGCTGCCTTTTGATTTTTTAACATATGATTGTTTATATGCTGCCAATGCTGAGACCTTGTGGCATCATTAAAACATTATATCCCTTTTTAATCCTGAGGCTTTTCAAAACTTGATTCTAACTGGATCTGAGTTATAGCTCAAAAATTTCCTCCCCAAAAATCTGAATGAATGTTTCATTCAGGTTATAAATAAGTTTCTCCGGTACAAACAGCTGAGAAGTCTTATTCTGCACTGTTCTTCTAGAGCAGACCTTAAAAACTTACGGGTCCTGAAACACCAAGCCGCCACTTGTTTTAATAAATGCCTTTTAGGAATACAGTACTGGAGATGTATGAACGTGAAGAAAGTAGGGAGACTGTAGATGGTTAGCAACCAGACTACACAAAGTGAGAAAAAGCACCAACACTGAGAAACAGTCCACTTTAACATTTCATAAGAAAAAACTATCTGTACAGGTTTATGACCAGAGGTAGGAACCTGAGAAATTAAGGAAAACTGGAGGTGGAATTGGAATAAGGACATACACCTGAAGGCACAGCTGGAACTAAAAGCAAAAATGTGGCATAGAAAAGCATCTTTTACTGACAGAACATGCTGAAGACTATGGTCAGATAAGCATAAACACAAGACAATGGACATATCCTGTAGGCTTCAATTTTTCTCAGAACAGTTCAAGGCAGGTTTTTTTTTAGCTCAGAGTACAGAGGTTTGACATATCTGTAGCACAAAAATCAAAGCTCCTGAGCTACCTATCACCCACTATGAAAGCCCTGCACGAATTGGTATGTTGACAGTCTGGGTGGATGTCCCGTGTCACTAACTGCAGCACAACATGATTCAGTTAAGGCCTGGATGGGAAGAGGTGTGCCACACAGCTCAGGAATAATGTACTTAAGGGAGCGGACAACTCCAGGCGCTGATAAGCTAAATAGAGATGGGGCCAAATTCAGAGCCTTCTAGGCAGCCAGCTTCTGAAGAGTAACTGCCCTTTTTGTTGTCTTCTAAATTTGCTGTCATTTTCCCCCTTTGCCCTTCAATTAGATGCCTTAGGACCTTACATTTTATGTGAAAACAGAACCAAATGCCTATGTTTCCAGTTAGTTTTGGCCTAGAGAAGATGGTAAGTGTAGATGGAAAAGCAGGTTAATAAGTAACAGGCATCCCTTAAATTGTGAACCGTGGCAGGGTGAAGATAAAGCTCACAAGGTGCCTTAGTAAATCTAGGAACCATGCATGTACAAAGTAGCTTGTAGTAGAAATGTCTGCGAATCTAAGAATGCTCTGGCAAACCTCAGATTTCTTACTGGTTTCCAGTACCATTTAAAAGACATAAATTCGACAAGTACAAGTCTTTACTAACTTGATCAGCAACATATAACCATATTAAGACATTCTGCATCCTTTTGTCAACACTAGCCCCCATTTAGGTCACTTTAGGTATAGTACCAAAAAAGGTGCCAGCACAGACTAAACAAAAAAGTTATTTTTTTCTGGTGGTGCTGGGGATAAAACACAAGGTCTCATGCATCCTCAACAAGAGCTACCAAGCTAACACTCCCAACCCCAAACAAACGCTTTATTAGAAATTTTTAAAATAACAAGAATACATATGTACAATAATTAGTACATTTACTTGTCTTCATTTTACCATTTGAGCAGTCCCAAACTGCCATTATCCCATTTAACCAACCCTAAAATGTAATTATTCACATCTAAATACAACTGAAATTGGGATACTACTGATCCAACAGTAATTTTGATGTAATTGCAGGAGAACCTTTTCTAAATTATCTCTAAAGTCAAGGAAGGACCAGCACCACAGCAGCACACAAGCCAACAACAGCTGCAGAGCAACAGCACGCAAATGATGACAGTGAAAAATCCCCGCCAAGGTTGCAGGTGTGCAGGGCGTGTCTCCACCAGGAGCCTCGGACCTCAGGATGTGTGTCCATATCTGGAACGACAGTGCTGCTGTGTACATGGAAAACCTTGTGCACTGCGTTAATGGATGCTTTACATTGAGCTTCAGTTAGAAGCTCAATGTAAAGTCAGCATTGTATCTACTGTGCAGCGACAAACTGACCTAAATCTGCCTCATCTTACTCTCTTTGTTATATATTCCACAACAGCTATGGCGAAGCCATCTCTCACTTTCAATTGTTTTCACTGACATCACTGTCGCTGTCACTGCTGCTCCCATTATCACTGCCACTGGTCAATGCATTTAGGTTGGCCAGAGCTTCCCTGTAAGGAAAAGAAACTGGAGGTTACATTGCCGCCCATCAGACTGGGATGTTTCCTTTCTCTTACACTCATCTACGTAATCTCATCAGTTCTGAAATCAGGAAAAGGGATCCTGCAGCAGCACTCCAACTATTTTAAAAACAAAGGAACCTGATCTATAGGCTTCCTTGGCTTGCATGACAAATGCAATAATCATCAAATCACTACACCCTGACTTTCTGTATGAGGAACGAAATGGAGAACACATAGAGCTGTAAATGTGAACAAACAGCCTGCTTCCTCCTGATGAAGAGTCAGGCCATACTTACTTTTGTTCTGGGTTGATTGCAAAGTCCGTCATTACTGTCTGGGCAAGGGTTTCACAAGTAGGCAAGCTAAAGGCACTTGCCAGTTTCACAACCTCAATAGCCTGGGCAGGGCTGTTGGACACTTTTGCAGTGTCCATAAAATCATTCAGCAACTCACTTCTGTAAAATAAAGGTGAAATGTGAAGCGGCCCAAGCTGGACTCCTTAACTCCTTTAATCAAAGGTTTACAAGGCAGCCAGGTGTGGTGACTCAAGCCTGTAATCCTAGCTACTTGGGAGGCAGAGAGCAGGAGGACTGAGGTTTGAGGCCAATCCAGGCAAAAAGTTTGTTAAGACCCCATATCAACCAAGGATGGGCATTGGGGTGCATGCCTGTCATCTTAGTTACAAGGGGAAGTACAGATAGGGTGGTCCTGGCCAGCAAGCACAAATACTACTGTGGTCCAGGCAGGCCTGCAAAAAGGGTTGGGGGCATAACTCTACTAGAGCTCCTGCCCAGCAAGCGTGAGGCCGCAGGTTCAATGCCCAGTTCTGCAGAAAGAAAAAAATTTAAAGGCAAAATCCAGAGTAAGTTCACTCATAAGATCCTCAATAATAGCTTTCAAGTCAAGTGACACAGAGATTAAATTTAAAGACCCAACAAGATAATGAATATTTATTTGTTATACTTGCATTGAAGATCTATAAACATATCTCCAATGTGTTGCAATCACTAAGCACAGACAAAAAACTGTACTTCAAGATGCCATGGACAATAGGAGACTGACTGCCTGTTTGCTTATCAAAGAGTGGCAAATATGATGACTAAGGATGTGATCAAATTCTAATCACCCACAGTAAGAGTCAAAGGCCATACAGCTAATTCCAGCCTGTACCAAGCTCACTTGGTACAGTGAGTACAGACCTCAGCCTGTTAATTTCAACTTACCTAGGGATCTTATTATGCTTCCTGAAAAGCCCCAACATTTTCCTGTACAAACAGAAAGATGATTACTAATAGAGAAACAGAAGAAAATCAGTAAGCTGTACCCGCCCCGATTTAGAGATAAGAGTGTCATTTTCTTCCTAACTATACCGTTAAGTTACTGAAGACACACACTTGTAGGTTCGTTCTTATGCATCAGAATCACCTCAGATGCATAAACCTCCCCTGCTCACACACCAAACTCCACAAGTTCACATTACGAGTTTTACAAGTAAACATGAGAACTGGCCAGTGTTGAGAACTGATGTTATCCTCTTACAGAGGATCGACTGTCCTCCAGGGAGGGCTACATCATACATTCCTTGTGGGTGGAAAAGAGACATGTGATACAGCCTAACCTGCTCTTAAAACATGGCCTGGGTCAGTCAACTTGTTTGTGAAGAACAGGCTCAGATTGAGGCAACAGTCTCATGTAAGTGCACACCATTAACCTGCCACATGCAGGACAAAGGTGAAACACATACATTCAGCTCCCATGACTTAGCTGAGGTCCGTACCCCTGCGCCAATCATCACAGCCTGGTTCATGTGTGCCAAAGTCTGTCACTACCAGCACAGCTGCAAGCAAGTTATGTGTCACACTTCAAAGACAAGTTAGGTATCTTCTCCTCTACACAGTTAACAGCCACATTTTGGACTGATGTTCAAATCATGTCACTTTCTTAGGCAAGAAGCCATGTGAAAGTACTATGCATTTACTAATCCATGGAACATACATTCATGTCCAACACAAAATACAGCAATGAACCACCTAACTGTGACTCCCTTACAAAGTATTCTTTTATTGAATTCTCTACTTATGGGAAAAATGAATCTGCACAAGGTCCCCATTCACAAACACTGAAAATCAGTATGTGAGTGAAGTGCTGATAAACACATATAACCAGAATACAGCGGCACAAGAAAAAGATGGGTTCTCATCAAGGCTGTTTAATAAATGCCAGTTTCCAGTAGTCTAAGCACACAGCCCACGGGGGTAGGGGTGGGAGCCAGCATTTATAAATGACACTTCAATAACTCAAATTATCAACAGTTTTTCAAATATAAAGTTCCCTGATCACTTTGTTCCATTTAAGAGGGCAGAGAAGTGAGGTTTTAAGTAATGTAGAAAACATAAAGGTCAGAAACTGAAAGAGGATTTTTCTGAACCTCACTCTACTTAAATATATCATGCTTATTAGTCTTTCAGAAGTTTGCTGTTTAGCTGTTTTATTGTAAGTTCCCATGAAAACTCAGTACATACTCTGGTTGGACTCCTGATAAACTATGAATCACACAGTCAAGTTAGAGAACCTCTGTTTATGACCTGGGTAAATGTTTTAGATCTGAATACAAATTCTACTGTACACTTGTGATCTTGTACTCACTCACCAGGCTTCCTGTGTTCTCCCAGCCCGTAAAAAGAGGACAGCTATACAGTTGAGAATGTTGGCAGGCCAATCAGGAGCAGTCTGCCTCGCATCATGGCTTTCGTATGTAGATTTGATATCAGCAGCACAGTCAGCAAATTCCATCTGCAGCTGAGAGGTTCTTAAGAGTCAGCAGAACTGCCTAGTTGGTCTGATGGGAATTTAAGTTCAGGAGACTACCAGAGGACCATTAAAATGAATTTTACCGTATGAACATATTACTTGTACAGCAGACAAAGTAACACACAAAAAAAGAAAGGGACTTGTCTTGGAATAGTTTGATTAGTTACATCTTTCAAATTCAACTACGAGTTTTTGTTTTAGATGGACTTTTTTAAAAAGTAAGGTGCTATTCACTGTCAGGACTGACAGCTACTTTCCTGCTGCTTGCTTTGGGTTAAAGGAATGAAAGTGACTTTAAGAATGTTGTTCTGGGACTGGCAGAGCGGCTCAAGTGGTGCAAGACCCCAAGTTTAAACCCTGGCTAAGAGGAACACATATGCATCATAACCTAAATCTGGGTTTGGGTGGCAGAATTCTAAACAATGACAGATGAAACCAAGGAAACTACTCTTGAATGGGCCTCAGTATCAAAGGATGCTGGATAGAACACATCTTATAATGACAATGACACTTGAGTTTAAAGATAGCCCCTACCTGTGGTGGATGCTTATCCCTTGCCATAAGCATTAGGATTTCTTCCCTTAGGCCACTGCGAAACTTGTGACCATATTCTTTACTGTCTTAAAAGAAAAAAGGGAAACAAGAGTGGGTCACCAAAATGTAAAACTTTTGGCTGACCTTTCTCCACTACTGGCTGTTATTTGTATTTTTTGGTGAGTAAAAAAGTTGCTGACATTATCTATTTCAAGCTTATCCCAGAATTCCAGAAAGTCAGCAGGAGATTCATAGTTCATAAAAAAGTAAAGAGCAGTGAAAGCCACTGCCAGCAACCTGCCTCCAGTCAATGTTAAAGTACAGACATGCACTACGTTTGGGCAGCCGCCAGCTCCAAATTGTAAGATACCGTTTTACAGCATTTATGCTCACTGTTCTCATACAGTCATTACAGCAGTCTTATCAAGTAGCATGGAAGGACTATAGTTTCAATTTCTCAAACATGAAAATTGAAACTTTATTACGATAAAGGATATAATAGTCACCAGCAGAAGAAACTGAGTATCTGTGTCTCACCTTGCAGCCAATTTACACATTTTAAAAACAAACCCCCACACAATCCATGCTCATGGCTGTTAACTACGAACAGTTATAGCCTCTGGCTGTCACTGAACCAGAGGGATCAACAACAACCCTGTGACAAAGCAGCTGCATAGGCTTTAAGGTGAAAGATCAGCAATCAGGTATAGTCTGCCACATAACTAGCACCAATCTTCCCTAAGTTACATCTCTCAAATGAGCTCATAAAATGAGCTTGTTCTCATGTCACACAGGTCATTTTCAACAAATGTTAGTCACCCAATATTCAACATGAGCAATGGCCTTGAAACAGACCTCACTCAATGAGTTCAATTCAGTTAAAAATCAAAGTTTTCATCCCTAACAATAATGTTACTGACCTTTCCAAATCTGAGGAATCATTTCTAGCCGATTGGCCACATCCAACGCTTGGAGAAGAGCTATCAATGTTTGGGAGTGGGGGAAAAACACCTGATTAAGAGAAATACAAGTATTATTTTACAGCATTTACCAGTAGAGATGACAAATTAATCTACAAAGATAAATGACAAATAATGAATAATCTTACGGAAGGTATCAGGTCCTTATACCATTTTAAGGTGACATCAATTTGTTCCATCAGACAAAGCAAATTGAAAAACTTGGAACTGTAACATAGAGAAAAAGCACACTTAGTCAAAGTTGTGATGAGTGAAATAGCATAGTTATATAATGATGTGCTATACAAATAATTTCAAGTTACATATGCCAGTGACTGAGGAGGTACTAACTGTGCTTATCTCCCAATTAATATCTTCTGACCCTCAACTGGTCATTTATGACTGCTTCCTCAGTGAACGCTCAAGTCCTGGCACAAAGACACTGAACATGTTCCTATTAAAAGCATGCAATGTGAAGCAAGGATTTGGACAGACAGAAAACAATCCTCACACAGGACTGCCAGGATGCCACTTAATTTTATGTTTTATCTGCCTAAGAGCAAACCTACTGATGGAGTCTGTGCTCCATTTTCTTTTTCTTTAAACATTTTTATTAGCATATATATAATGGCACAGGGGGTTTCATTGTGACATTGTCATATATGCTTACAGTGTACCTTGGTAAGATGCACCCCCAACCATCACTCTCCATCATCAGCCCTCTACCCCCGCCCTTAAATACAAAAGCAAGGAATTGGGAAGAAGCACTCATTCTGCTACAACTTGAAAATACATAAAGGAAGTAGAGGAAAAAGATATATTATTTTAAAGTTTATCAAAGAATACATACTAGACTTCCAAATCTGGTAATGTTACCATGCTTTAATTTCTAAATGCTCAATTAATATATACTATAAAACAATAAGCATTCTGACAAAACCAGAGCAGAGATATGGAGGGTCACTGGTATTCTCCCATTGGCAGAATCTACTAACTAAAACAAAAGGACACATTTTTAATACTTACTAATAGAAATTTCGTCGAAAATCAGGTCCAATGAATTTCCGGTTATCTCCCATGTTTAAAAGGCCATGTACCTTGTATGCAAGTTCTAGATCTCGGAGAGAAGAGCACTGAAAATTTCCAAGTAGTATTACTCTGACACTCTTATAAGCTAAATTCGTTACATGAAGGAAAAAAGCATATCGTTCTTTGAGCAAATACCTATGCTTATTCCATTAACTGGTTGATAGCAAATAAGTTATACAAAACTAGGAGAGGGAGACCCAAGTTTTGTGAAATTTACAACAAATTTATTTTTATTTAACAATAAAACCCTTAGAAACAAATCCTACCAGAGATATGGACTGTTCAAACCAGCGTTGTTGTACAAGCAAAAACTACATGAAAAAATTTAAAAATAAAATTCACATATATTTATAGTTCCTCCCTCCTATGAAATATTGACTGCTGTCAACAAATATATCATAGTGGAGGTGTGTCTGAGCATGTTTGTCAGTACCCATAGGAAAAACTCTGGAGGATATGTACTGAAATGTAATGCAGTTATCCTTAGGAAACAAAGATGTACTTTATTCTGAAACCGTAAGAAATTTTTCCCATGATGAGCATGATAAAATAAAAAACGAAAATAAAAATAAATTTAAAAATTTAACTGATAGTTGATAGTTGAATATGAAATATTCTGAAAGCTAATCAGAATAGAGGCATGAAAAAAGGCAACAGATACAATATACAAAATACAAAGACTAGGGATATTACCTTTTAAAACCATATGTATTAGAGAAAGAATAAAACAGAAACAAAAACATGAACAGAAGAAGGAAAATGAACTTAAGCAAGAAATGGTACTTACAACGTTCATGGCTGACTGAAAAAACAAATCTGAAAATCGAAAGTTCATAAGAGCTTTGGTTGCTATGAATGAAATACAGTTTCAATTCACTAACATTAATAAAAACCCTGTCAACAAAATAGGTCACATGCAAGGTAAAGCTAAGGAAATATTTGGTTTTCTCAAAATATTCACCCCAAATATTACTAAGCTAATTAAACTTCGCTCTTAACATAGGATAGATTGATACTCAGGCAAACAGTCTAAGCTTTAAGATAAGATAGGGATAATATAACTAATTTCTGTACACACCATCATCCAGGTCCTTTGGAGAAAATTTCTTTCCTGCTAATTCATTCATTATATCATAGATGATGAGAGATGGTCTTTTAGAAGAGCTTCCTAAAGACGAAAAGGCAAAGGGGTTTTTAGTAGGAGTCTACCTCTTCCTATACCACCACGAAATTCACAGTACCTAGTACAAAGGGACTCCTATCTCTTTCCACCATCTTGAACCTAACGCTTGGCATAGAGCTGAGCAGGAGTAAATGCTCACTAAAGTAAATACTGCACTGCACAGGGTACAAGTCTATAAGATCTGGAGCATAGTTCTTTTTTTTTTTTTTTCCTTCAGTACTGGGGCTTGAACTCAGCGCCTTTACTTTGAGCCACTCCACCAGCCTTTTTTTTGTGATGAGTATTTTCTTGTTTTGTTTTGTTTTGTTTTTGGCAGTTCTGGGGTTTGAACTCAGGACCTCACACTTGCTAGGCAGACACTCTACCACTTGAGCCACTCTGCCAGCCCTGACAGGTAGTTTCGAGACAGGGTCTCGCAAACTATTTGCCCAGGCTGGCTTTGAGCTGTGATCCTCCTGATCTCTGCCTGCCGAGTAGCTAGAATTACAGGTGTGAGACACCAGCATCAGGCAATTTTTTTTTTTTTTTGGTGGTCCTAGGGTTTGATCTCCAGACCTCCATGCCCGTTAGGCAGGTGCTCTACCACTACAGACATTGCAGTAGCCCTTACCATAGGTCTTTGTCCAGTGTTCAGGTTAAAAATTTCCTTTCCTTCTTAGTCTTTTCAGAGGAAGCTCACCTTTCATTGGAGTGGGGGCAAATACCGGCACACACAACACAATACCCACAACCCTCACCAAACCAACACACTTAGAAAAACATATCATTTGCTAATAAACAGTTGTGTTCTTTTTGAGTATAATCAGATGAGAACAAAAAGTAAATTATAGAATTAATGGATATGGGCAGTTCTTTAAAAAAATGACTCTGGTGGTGCATGCTGTAAACCCTAGCATTTGGGAGGCTGAGGCAGGAGAATCCAAGTTGAATTTTAGACCAGCCTGGACTACACAGCAAGACCCAGTCTCAAAACCAAAAAGCATGGCTGGGGCATAGAAGAAGTGGGAAAGCACTTGCCTAGCAAACACAAGGCCCTGAATTCAACATTCTCCCCTGCCCCTCAGGAAAAGGTCACCCAAACAAATCACAGAGTACTAATAGGTAAAAAAAAATTCACCAACGGTATTTATCTACATTACCTATCTTTTCTACATCCAAGTGATTATAGTTGTAATCTCCTAAAACAGTCATTTGCTAACACGCCTAATTCTTTTATTAGTTACATGTATTTTATTTTATATGTATTACTGTTTTAGGTTCTTTAAGTAGATTTCTAGAAATTGTTATTGCACACACAGCCAACTGATACACGGAAGGCAAACTGACATGCCTCCCCATTCCCTTGTCATCACAGTCATGGCTGTTACTTAGGAAGCACACCACCGACTTTACTAAACCAAACTGACGTACGATGGCAGGAATAAACTTTAGGCTTAGAAACACTAGTTTCTCTACAATCTCACCAGATGAGTAAAATTTTTGAGGATACAATTATTGTAAAAACTGTTTATTTGTGGCCAAATAAAGTCAGTTACCTGTGATTTTTTTCTAAAACAAACACACACACACACACACACACACACACACACGTAAAAACAAACAAAACATCCAATTTGCGTACAGATCAGGGTGTGGACTTGCCAATTTTAATTTCTAAACAAGAGAGATCTGGGTTACTTTTTGTTGTTTTGATTAGGAATGACTAAGAATCATCACTTCAGAACTCAATGGTGCTTTCCTGGGGAATGAATAAATAAGAATAGAAAGATTCTTAAGAGCCTGCTATGTGCCTTCAAGCACAGTACAAGCACTATGTTACTCATTTCATCACCAATCCTGATGGTATTCTCAGGTAGGTTATCTAGTCCCTGTTTACTGAACTGATCAATAAATGGTAGAACTGAGATTTCAATTCGGGTGAGCCTTAATCCAAATCACATTACACAAAGCACGGCACCACAGATACAAACTGTCTTAAAACTAGTTGACAAATGGAGTGTCAAGGTACTGCCAAAGTTTTAAATAAGGACAATTTCTCTCTGGAGCAGCACCATCCACCAACTTTGTGTAAAAATGGATATGTCCTACATCTGTATCATCAAATATGGTAGGCACTAGCAACACTGACTGCTGAGCCCTAAGGCCACATTTTTTTTGTTTTTACTTTAGTTTAAATAACTAACTACACTGGCTACTGTACTGAACAGCCCTGCTCTAGAGAGCAAAAGGAACTCCATTCCTCTTTATATTCCCTCTCTTGCCACACCAGTTCCAGTTATACATCAAAATCAAGATTATTTTCACCCTCAAGAAAAACTCTTTGCTTAGGCTGTACGTGATTTACAAATTTTCTCTTTCTTAATTTTTTTTGAGATAGGATCTTGCTATGAAGCCCAGGCTGGCTTTGAACTTTTGATTCTCCTGCCTCAAGCCCTGAGTGCTGGAATTACAGGCCTGTGCCATCACAAACAGCTGAACTCTCTATTCTTAATTTATATGCAGATAAAGTAACCTTCAACAATTAGTTGCACAAATGCAAAGGAAATGGTTAACTTTTTACATAAATTAAAATAATCTAAGGTAATACATACCATGTTGATAAAACACCTGAATAATATGGTGGTATGTTGCAAGCGAGGGTTCTCAAAATACCAGGGGGACAGAAAAAATAAGAAATATAGTAAAACATAGCAATCAAAAATGCAGCTTACTAAGACACATTGAACTAGAAAGTATGACACTTAATATTTAAGCAAAAGATGCATTTTCATTCTTTGGAATGGACATTTCCCATTCAATAATGTAAAAATAAAGTCACAATAATTGCATTACTTTACAAAATACTTATTACTAACATTCTTCACTGAGAACAGTAAAGCATAATGAAATGAACTGATTCATAAAAAATGAAATAATTACTTCAATGAACCCTTAATAATTACTGAAATACACATATCATAGATGTTTGAGTTCAAATAGCTAATTATGCTAGCAAAATGTCACAGAATTTAAAACTAGCTAACAAAGTGATCAGTCCGCTTCAGAATTAAGACATCTATAAATAAAAAAACAAAATACTAAAATCAGTGCAATCTGATGTGAAGAACATGAAGATGTTCCTATGGGGAATGGATTCCAGACTTGCCCCCATGTTCAAATCCTGAGTTCTTTATGTAAAATGGCATAGTATCTACATGAAACTTACAGCCACCCCACATACTTCAATTCATGTCTAGATGACCTGTAATATCTAACATGACACAAACGCTACATAAGTAGTTCTCACACTGCATTGTTTAGGGAATAAAGAAAACAAGAAGAAGCCTGTACATGTTCAGAATTCTGTTCCTCAATAGTTTCAGTCTGGGATTGTTTAATCAATGGATTCAAAGGGCCAACTGCATTTGTAATTAAGTGTTCCAAATTATGGAAAGGAAATCCTAACACATTATAAGACAGCAAAAGAATTTCTAGACCTCTTTGCTTTTGTGGCCTGAAATCTCTAGTCAGCAGTTTAGTCAGGATGCACCCTTACCTATTCCAATAGCTTTCATTTCACGTAAGGTATGTATGGCTGGCACTCTTCCAAGTGCATGAAATCTCCTGAGACATTTCAGAATAGTATTAAAAGTCTGCAGATTTGGTTTCACCTTCTGTGCCACCATGTGTTTCAGCAGATCCTAGTTGAATCCAAAGCAAGATTATTTTTTTTACTCCTGGATAATCTGATAAAACAGTATTTTATACAAAGAAAATTTAACTTTCTGGCTATCTGAAGCAGGTCAGCCTCTATTTAAAAAATTTTTTTGCTAATCAGCACTACTAGTGATCCTGTCTTTTATGTAGTTTTTCTTTTTGGCAGTACTGGGGTTTGAATTCAGGGAACTGCACTTGCTAGGCGGGCAGTCTACCTACTGAGCCACACTCCCAGACCTGCTAATTTTGTCATACACCCTACATGATCAAAGTGTCTGTCTTCAGCCTTCCACCTAATGAGTCTTTTACAAAGACAAAAACAAACAAACAAGCTCAAGCAAAAGAACAGACCAGTATGGTATAAAAACACATTTATCTTCCTGAGTTACTTAGCTAACAGAAATTTTACAATAAAAACTGATTAAGGCAAAGTTTTCCTAAATTCTAGCTGCATACTCTGGGTCAAGCAACTTTTTCTTCTCATGTGTCAGATATAGCTACCTAACTTACAGGATCATTGCAAAGGCAGTAAACAGAAAACTGCTATTTGAGAGCAGTGACTGCCACATAGATGCTCAAATGAATGCTATATCCACCCCATGTCTTTCAGTAAAAGCCTATAAAAAGATGAGTGGAAGTTCTTCCTTACCAGTATATTATTCCATTTTTCCTCAAATTTCTCATTAATCATCGATGCTTTCGCTTCAATCAGCGCATTGAAAGTGTATACATCAGCTATAAAAGAAAACTACTTTAACAAAATTTGGGGTTAAAGATTTGCCTCTAAAGAGTCAAGCTGAAGACAAAGTAGTATCTCTTGGTTAATCACCAAGTCTATAAAACTGGGCATCTACTCCTGCAGATTATCAATGCCCCAGGAGAAAACAAAATGTGGGCCAATGACTGAGGCAAGATTCAAAGATTTCACACAGATTCTTGGAAGAAGGAAAGCAAAGGAGAAAGGGATGCAGGGGAATTCTGGAACTCACCACACAGTCTGTTATTTAACAACTCGGTGTACAAGTTTAATGCCTGTGCATAAGCTCGGTGCTGAAGAGGGAAAGAAAAAAGAAAACATCATCAAATTCATTATAGCAGTATATGCACAAATACTGTTCCAGGGTTGGGAATGTGGCAGCAAGTAAAACAGACCAGGCTCCCACTCTCATAAAGCTTATACTTCAGTGCACTGGTTTTCTACCCAAGGGGTAATGCCTAGAGACATTTTCAGTTGTGACAACTGAAGGTGGGGGAGGAGTACATTACTCACATACAATGGGTAGAGTACAGGGGGCTACAAAAATGTTCTACAATGTATAAGATAGCTCCCTGCCACCCCACCCCCCCGCTGCCAAATTACCTGTTCCAAAATATTAGGACAGGTTGAGCAGGCCTAATCCAAAAAAGTCCAACACCCAAAATGCTACTAAATTTGAAACTTGATGAGAACATAACAACCCAAGCACAAAAATTCTAGACTTGACCCCATGTGTCAGGTTGCAGACAAAATCCAGGGCCATAAAAACATACTCCAAAATTATTTTTGTGGCAGGTGCAGTGGCATGTGCCTGTAGCCCCATCTATTCAGGAGGTTAAAACATGAGGAATGCCAAGTTCAATTCTAGTCTAGGCAACTTGGGAGACAGTCTCAAATAAATAAATAAAATTAGAAATTCCTGCTTTGTGTCTAAAGTGCATATAAAATAAGTAAACTTCAGATAAGATTTGGTCCTATGCCAAAATATCTCATTATGTTTGTGAACATCCTAAAAATTCTCAATATGAAACACTACTTCTGGTCTCAAGCATTTCAGTAAGAAATATTTAACCTATAGTTCTGAGGTGAGAAACCTTAACTTAATGGACTTTAAAGATGAAAATAAAACAAATGTACCTTAACCATTCCTCGGATCATCGTGCAGTAGGAATGTGCGTTCTTCTCTGGCATTAGAGCGAAGACTCTCTCAGCATTGTTTTTCACTCTAGATACAACAGAAAAACTGTGAAACAGGGAAAGGGAGAACTAGTAATAATAGCTGCTGCCATTTAATGAGTTTGCAATATTCTAGGCAACATGCCAATTACTTTATGCTTACAATCCCAAGTAATTCTACCATCCAGAGAGAGAGAAATGGTTATCACTGTCTTGAAAATAGAAAAATTTCAGGCTCAAAGACCTTAAGTAAATTGTCCAGGGCTTTACAGTTAAGAGGCATAACCAGGATTGAAGAGGAAATGTTTATGAACCAAGTGATAAATACCCAGATTAAAAACAAAAAGCAAACTGTATGACAGGGTAGATAGTAGTTTTCCCATCCTCCTTGAATCTTAGGATAGACTTCCCAGAGGCAACCACTGACAACAGTGGTTGATCCTTTATGCTATATGCTAGCCATGTATACATTTATCTCTTCTCCTTTAACTTAAAAAAAAAAAAAGATCCTGTATATTGATTCTCCCCTAACAGTATTACAGAGATCAGACAGAACTAGGATGTGAGCCAAGATTCTACTCCAAAGCCCATACTCCTGAACACCTTCCAAAATGGTGGTGTGGCGGGGGTGGTAATAGAGTTTGAACTCAGGCTTCATGCTTCACTAGGCAGGCACTCTATCATTTGAGCTACTTCACCAGCTTACTATTCAAAATTATTAATATCTACCAAGAAATTTAATCTACACTTATATTAATCACTTCAGAAAGGATTTTTGGTAGTTTTCTACTGACATGCATACATGGTATTTCACTTTTTGTTTAAATTGCTAAATAGTTCTGCTTGCTAGTCAAGTCTTAATTTGATGGTACATTCTCTTGTCTATGTAATTTTCAGTAAACAAAATATCAAATCTCTCAGAATTAGGGGTTTATAAACCAAGTTAGCACTACTGATAAAACTACCAAAGGAACCATATGACATGAAGGTTATGCCAAGTTAAATGGGAGAAAAAACAAACAAAAAACAAAACCCAGATCAATCCTTAAACAGATTCTTGTCCTGCTGGATGGAGGTAAAGAATTTAAGAAAAAAAGTCTAAGTTGGGAGTGGTGGCATAGAAGTATAATCCCAGCACTCGGAAGGCTGAGGCAGGAGGATTGAGAGTTTGAGGTCAGCCTTGGGTTACATAGTGAGACAATTTTAAAAAGAAAAAAAGAGTCAAAATCATATGACTGAAAACTGTGAAACTTATATTGCACAATGAAGACAAATTCTACCTCAAAACATCACACAGCTACATCTTAAGGTGGGGGAGGCAATGGAACCTATTTTCCACACACCATGGGAAAAAAAAAAAAAAAAAAACCCACAAATACAAGATTCTAATTAGGCATAACATACTTCCAAGTAACTCCAATTGGATGATCAGCCTTCGTCTTAGATGTTTCATTATTTTCCTCTGTAGCCTCTTCCTAGAATGGATCATTATCAAGAAATATAAAAGGTAAGACAATGGAAGATTCACACTGAGGCAGACTACTTACAATCAGAAAGCCAAAGGGAATTCAAAAAAGTAAAGTGACTATAGATCTAGCAAAAGGCAAAAAGAAATCCAGTAAAATATTCACACCCACAGTTAATTTCTTGAGTATAAGTCAGTGAATTTAAAAAGGAAAAGCAAACCTGGCCCCTGTAATAGAAAACAAAAAAGTACAGCCTGCTTTCTCAGAGGCTACAACTAGCTTAATCAATAGGTAAATACTGTTCATGATTAGGGTGAAAGCAAGAGAATCTGACAACATATAGTTACTGTCTAACACTGACTAAAGCAAGCTAAAATCTTTAAAAAGTAAAGATTAAATCTTGTCCTTTATGTATAAGCCAAGCTCCAGGATGAGGCTGACACAGAAGCTTGCTTGGTTGGCACTGCAGAGACTAGTGCTGGCTCTGTAGCCTGCTGCTTCAGGAGCTGGGGTTGGGGAGCCTAAGGCCATCCAGGCCAGGGCTTCATAACAACATACTTTGTAAGGATAGGTATGACTTACCCACTGCCTATGTATTTCAGAAGGCTTAAGTTACTCTACATATAAATAAAGCTTATTTAGTGGAGAAAAACTTAGGAAAAAAAAAAATGCCCCTAATCCCACCAACCTAGATGCATGTTTTAAACATAACCTTTTTCTTATACATAAAAACATTTATAAAAACAAACATAGCCAGGATGAGTAGCCCTTATCCAAAACATTTTGGACTAGAAATATTTCAGATTCTAGATGTTTCTGGATCTTAGAATATGTGCGTATACATATGTAAAATATTGTGGGAATGGGACTCTATTATAAATATGAAATTCTATTATATATCATATACATCTTAGACACAGAACATAAAGATAATTTTATACAGTATCTTTAGTCTGCCTGAGTTTGACTGCAAGCAGTCACATGAGTTTAGGTGTGGAATTTTCCACTAGTAGTGCTCAAAGAGTTCAGATTTAAGTATTTTAGCACTTTCAGGAAAAATGTTTTCCACTTACATTGTAAATCTTTCCATACTAAAAGGTCTACATTAGCACCCTCAATGAGTACAAAACACTCACCATAATGTGGTCATGCATTATTAGACATCTACATTGCTTAAAGAGTCTTTGCAATTAAAAGCATAAAAAACAAAAATTATGGGCTGGAGGCACGGCTCAAGCAGTACAGCATCTGCTTTGCAGACGCGAAGCCTTGAGTTCAAATTCCAGTTCCACCACATGAAAAAGTCACACACGGCCATTCACCTGATCTAAAGGATTTCTTTTAATCTATTTTGTTTGAAAGATAGGCTATGATTCTATTACAGGCAGCCACTGGCACAACACTGATTTTTAAAATTCCAGCCTAATATGCCACCTCCCTCTGCCCTCATATATATGAATTTTGGAAGGGGCCACGGCCATGGAGTCTTTCTCCTTGACCATTTTACATCATGTTATCACCTAAGTGACAGAAGGACTGTTCTAAACATTTCTGCTCAAAGCTTTGCCTGAATATATGGTAGTTGAGAACAAAATATTCCTAAGGGGATTAGGGTTAACATAATCATTTAAAAGTTTCCTCCTTTTGCAATGCTTTTTATCAAGGCTACTGTACCACACTACACCTCAGTACACATCTCTTACTAGTAGTACTCTGACACTCAGCACAGGAATTTGTCCTAGTCTGAGAAGGCATTATTTCCTAAAGAAACTTAAAAACAACAATAACAAAACAACAACAAAAAAATCAATGCCGAAAGCTATTACCAATCCTTCAGACTGTTGACTTTGTTGAAAATGATAATCATCTGGGGGCTCTTGGTCACCATAGTAACACAATAAATCCAAGAGACTATTAGTTGTTTGAAGAGAGATAGTGGTTCCTGTGGACGGGAGAGGAAAAGAGAAAGAAACCTGTAAACACCCAAGAACAAAGCCTATTGGATTAAAATTCTTCTCTTTTTCTATTAGCAGTGGGTTTCTTGGCTTTATACTTCCTATCAACCACCACTTTATCAATTAATGAAGATGAACTCAACATCAACTTATTTGTCCCTACAGCTGGAAAAGAACCCCAACTAACCATATTGTTTCACAAAAACTATGAAAATACAAGATGAAGTTTGATCCTCGTTCACTTATTTTATGCACCTGTGTTCTCAGAGAAACTATATCATGGTTTTAACTATCATCTACAAAACAAATACTCTACAAACAATTTCCATTTAGTTCCCCTGGCTCAGATCCATTCAGAACAAACATAAACAGAATTATTCTGCTTAGATCCAGACTCTTACTAAAAACTTAGCTAGAAATACTAGCATATTTTAAAAGTTGTTCATTCAATTCTCATTGATGAATGAATAGGCAACAAGATGAGTAAATGAAATTAAAAAATAAAAACTATTATTCAAACATTATGACAAGAGCACTTATTAAAAAGGGAAAAAGGACATACGAAAGAAAACCGTCAGCTATAAGAAAACTGTGATATAATTTGTCATTTTAAATGAAAAGCAACTGCATCTGTCTAAACAAAATATACCAATAAGTAAGAGGCGCTGGATAATTTAATTTTCTGTGATAACTCTCTTAGTGTGTTGGCTTGCTGGTACTGAGTTATCCTGATGCTCTTTGAAAAACGTTTATTGAATGATTGCATGCACCTAGTACCAGTGAGGGTAAAATTAGATATCAGATGTTACTCATATCCAACAAGCAAAGGGAAGAGCCTCACAAATTTATAATCTGCTGTCATTAATCAGCTGTACATCTGGTATTATAGCTGAAAGCCCCCAACTCAGACTCATGCAAGTGTTTCATGTGTTCAAGGATATATTGAGCGATTCTGTCCAGTTTCCACCTCTTCTATGCTTAGCATATCTCTTTGTCCTAAATCACTGAAGAGCACTCTGAAATCCAAATACTTAAATAATACCAACTGATTTGATGTCACTATATGTTCATTTTCATGGTAGCTTATAAGTCATGCTATTGAGATGCATACATGTGGAGATTCATCTAAATCTAATTCAAAGCAAACGTTAGAGCGGCAGGTTTTGAGGAAGGGAATTTTTCAATGTCAGAGAAAAAATGTCAGAACTACGTAAGTATCAAAACCACCAATCCCAGTTTACTGTTATTTTCCTTTAAAACACCTTTCTTAATGTGGTTTGTGCAGCCCTGCCTTCTAAATATACTTAAAGAGTACAGGGAAACTGAATACAGTATATATCTGCCAAAAGTTAAAAATGGAATCTAAATGGCTGTATAATATCTCTACCAGTGATGCAGGAAACAGCACAATACACTAATGAAGCTGCAATTCTACCTCACCCATTTTAAAACGAAATATTATTAAGCCACTGAAAACAGAAAAAAACATGGCTATCAAGCAGAGTAACTACAATTGTACTTATAACTTTTACCAAAAACTATCTGGATTGTGCTAATTGTGGTCCCATTTTCCCAGAGGGGCTTTAACTTAATGAGTCACCTGCTTGCAAGAGCTGATCAAACAGATCCACAGAGGCTTTAACTTTTTTGAGTCCGATACGTTCCTTCAGGGCAGCTTCACTTACGTCTTCAATCTGAGGTTCAAAGTGCTCAGGCATTAAACACTAGGAAAACAAGTTGGTTAAAGTTATTATAAATAGGCAAAGGTGTAAGACAACTACTACAAACAGGCAAAGGTGGTAAGATAATCACTAGGACAAAGCTTTTATCACAAATACGTCAAAGCTTCATTGCTCTAATTCATGTTTCCTGTACCAGATACTGCTTATCATCTTAACATGAACTTAACAGAGAATCTAACTTAAAAGAAAAAAAATTAAAGACAAAAACAATAAACTTTCTAGTTTGAAACAAGAATGTTTAGCCATGCCATACCCTGATGAATTAAAAAGCACCCAAACATTAATATTCAATCCATAACCAAAGGCCCCTTTTTCCAACCAAGAGTCCCAACTTTAAGATGACCTTTACTGTTTTTGCCCTACTAAAACCTTTCTTATGGCTGGCAGAATGGCTCAAATGCCAGAGTCCCTGCCTAGCAAGCAAAAGGCCCCTGAGTTCAAACCCCAGCACCACAAAAACAAACAAACAAAACACCTTTCTTTTGTGTTCCCAATCTTAGTTAACGACATCAGACTGTATCTAGTTTGTAAAGGCTGAAAACTTTCATCCTGGAGGCTGCTTTGCTTCTAAACATTTGATACCACCAAAGTATGTTGATTTTACTCATTCGATAGTTTATTCACATATAATTTTAAAGGGTATTTTACCCCAGGCACTATAATAGGCACTGGGGATTCAGAGATGAGAAAGAAATCATTACAGCTCAGTCATAGCATCTATGAGGCCCCAGGTTCCATTCCCAGCACCAAAACAAAAAGAAATCATTGTAATATAATAGGAAATGTCAGTGCCCACCATGGAGGCAGGAGACCCTTGAAAAGCTTTAAGCAGTAGTTGCCCAGGAGAAAAGCACAGGAGAGTTAACCGTTAGTCAAAATACAAAGGAGAAAGGCCAGGCCACCAAATGATCACATTCTATGGCTGCCACTAGTTCAGTGGCACTGGCTTCCTAATGTCACCAGGAGTCACTGTATGAGAGGAGAAGGGCTGTGTTTTGGATGAGTCAGGGAAGCAGCATGATTTGAGAAGGGAATACTCTTAAACAGGTCAGTATTTGTACTCAGGAGGGTAGAGCTGCATCTAGTTTGCTCCCTAGTCTACTAACATAATTAAGTACAATCACCAATACGTAAATTATGCAGGTAATACATAAATACAGGACTAAGAGGTAGTGGGAAATACAGAGTTCAAAGTAGAGGGGTCTGGGCTAGATATACAAGAATGCCAAATAGAGTATAAAGGTCACTGAAACAGAAGAATGTAGACAATAAAAAGAGAAAATGCACACAGAAACCTGAGAAAGACACCACTGGGTAAGGAGGGATAGAGTGCTAATGAAGGAGACTAAAAAGAACAAGCCACAGAGGTAAAGATCCAAGAGTATGGTACCACAGAAGCAAAACTAGGAAGATTAGGCTAAAGAGGAAATACATAATGGGGTGGGGTGGGAGGAACGACGGAGGGGGTAAATCTAATTAAGATATATTGTAGGCATATATGTAAATATCACAATGTGTCCCCCATACAGCTATTATATACTAATAAAAAGTGTTGAAAACTCAAAAAAGAGCAAGTACATATAAAAGGAACTTTAAAGTTAGTAAAGGCTTTTCATTAGCCATTAAAGTGTGATACAGTATTCTATGAAAAACACAACTACCTCTACTTACCGGTATATGAGGTTCAGCTATGTCCTTCTGAAAATATTTGGGATGTGAATTAATAATAAACTTTGCTGCAGTTTCCCCAGACTTCTTTGCCAATAAAAATGAACGCTACACAAGAAAATATTTAGATACAAATTGGTATTTACATGTAATTTAGAATCAAGCAAGTTCAAACTTACAATCCCAGCAAGAATTATTCTCCTTCACCAAAAAAGAATGCAGTAATACATGAAATCTCAACACACCTATCTAGCATTTGGGAGGTGGAGGCAGGAAGACTGAGAGTTTGAGGCCACCCTGAGCTACTTAGTGGGCTAGAGTGAGACCCTCTCTCAAAGAAACAAACAAAAAAATTAAATTACAGTACTCCACATATTTGACTCTTCTGTCTGTGTGACACAATTTCAGGTTATGTTTTATACATAGCTTGAAGTATATAAAAAACAACATAGTTAAACTGAATGGTTTGATCCAGTGTTAAAAAGATTCTAGAATTAAAAATTAAAACAAAAATCCTTTTCCAGAGATGGTATCTGAAGTTTTTTGTGTTTTGGTTTTTTTTTAATAGTAGTAGTTTAGGATTTCACCAATTTATCAGCATAAATGTTCCAAAGGTTTTTCCAATTAAATTATTTATGTAAGGTATCAAACCAGTAAGATTAAAAAAAAAAAAAATTGCCAGGCGCCAGTGGCTCATGTCTCTAATCCTAGTTACTTGGGAGGCTGAGATCAGTAGAATCAGTTTGAGACCAGCCCAGACAAACTAGATCACAAGACCCCATATCAAAAATAACCAGAGCAAAATGGACTAGAGGTGTGGCTCAAGCAATAGAGCACCCGAGCCCTCAGTTCAAACCCCTGGCCCGATAAAAGAAAAAAAGAAAGAAGCTACTAGAAAATACTCACAGATTCCACAGACGACGATGGTATGAGGTAAGGGTCATCTTGAAATGTGTAAGGGGCGGCCGTGGGGTCCTGTAAAGATGAAGACATCTTTTTAGCTACATTTTTATTAAGATCTTATGAGTTTTGGTGATGATCACAAATTCTTAAGTTTTAATTAAATATGTAACATCTGTACAAGACTATGTACGTATGTATGGATACATATGTATATGAATAAACAAACACATAAATATTTATATATACATATACACATATTAATAGACATGTATATAAAGAAATAGTCAGAAAACACTATTACCTATGCTGTATTACCAGCTCTGTAAGACTTGCCTATAATTATGCACAACTTAAAGGAAATAATGTTTAAATCCCCACAGTTGCTGCTTAAGATTTAAATCAGCTATCACTGGGGAGGCAGTTTCAAACTCTAGGTAAAGGATCCTCTGGATTAATAGTCCTGGCACCAGTTTCCTGAAATGTTCACTTCAAACATGTTCATTTATGTATCCATTTTCAACCTTATCTAAGAGTCCCTCCAAACTGAACAGCAGTAGCTCATCCAGTTCTGTGTCCAATGTTCTATAGTTCTTTAAAACTACTCCATAATCCTGAGGAAAACCAACTCTCCAGCACAGGGTCTCCACTTAGAACTGACTCAGGATTACTTACTCTATTTCTCTCCTCAGTCTGAGTCCTCTACCTGAGCCTTGTTCCAACAGCAAAACCTTACTCTAAATCCTGAATCTCTTCTGACTGCCCTTGAGAGCTGCCCCTCCTTTCTGCAGCCACTTTTAAAACCCCTATCAGTTAGGTGAGGCCCGTTTCATCTAGTTGTAACACTTGCTATCAAAGATGTGGCAGGTAAGTAAAGACTGAAATAGTGGTTCTAGGTTAAAACTAGCTACACTACTTCCTGATATACTTGAACTGCTGCTATCTCGGGTTCTGATTCTTCCCATCACTCTTAAGACATCTCTACTTTTTTTTTTTTGCAGTACTGGGGCTCAAACTTAGGGCCTACACCTTGAGTCACTTCATCAGTCCTTTTTTTGAGAAGGATTTTTTCGCAATAGGGTCTCAAGAACTATTTGCCCAGGGAGGGCTTTGAACCACGATCCTCCTGATCTCCGCCTCCTGAGTAGCTAGGATTACAGGCGTGAGCCACTGGTGACTGGCTTGGGACATCTACTTTTTGATAGAATATATATCAGTGTACTTAACTCAAAACTCTGTCAGTTTAAAATCTACAATAGAGAACAATCCTGGATATTCATGATACTGTCTTATCCACATAGACATAATGAAAAGATTTAATTATTTTAGACTCTCCCCCATAGTTGAAATTAAAATTAGCTTCTCGATAATGAAAAAGGTAATTAAGCACAAAATTCCATTTCTGATGTACTTTCCAAAGTTTCTTTCAGACTACAGCATTTCCTTTGTGTGAGACACTGTCCCAAACCCTTTAACAAACACTTACTCATTTAATTCTCACTACAACTTGAGGTCCAGTGATCGTTTTATAAATTGGGAAACAGAAGCATTGATAGATAAAAGTAATTTGCTCAGATTGTCCAGCTATTAAACCTTTGGAATCCAGGACCCATAATTTTTTTTTCATGGTGCTGAGAATTGAACTCCAGGCCTTGCTCATGTTTAGCATATACTCTACCAGTGAGCTATAGCTCCAACCTCAGGACCCTTGGAGACAGGGTCTTGCTGAGTAACCCTGGCTGACTCTGAACCTGCAGTTATCCTGCATCAGTCTTCCAAGCGGTAGAGTTATAGGTGTATACATCAGGACCAGGCCCAGCAGGACCTGCATTTTAATCACTGCATTATTGCCAGCATGATGAGTATGGTATTTTCTAAAGTCATGTTCATGCTATTTTAAAGACACAATTCCTTCTGTCTCTGAGAATTCCTTAGCTAAATATTTTGCTTTTCTATAACCTGCCTACCTCCATCTGTCAAACTTGCGTAGTTCCCTCTTTGAAGTCCTGCCCCAGCTAGCTGTTCTTCCTTGTCTGGTGCCCTGCATCTCCTTAACTAAATCTTACTCAGCACATGATAGGTACATTATTTCTCAAAGTCAGTATAGAGCTCACCTTGCTTACCAGACTCAAACGATCCCTCAGGAACATATATTTCAACAAGCTTTTCTGATGGCTAAAAATCATTAACATGGTATACAAAAAGTTCCCACTACATTTAGAATTAAAAGGCACTGAGCTAAGGTTTTTAACATCTTAACCAGTCCTTGTTCAACTGCTTTAAAAGCCTTAGCTTCCTCATTCACCAAAGTAATTTGGGATGGATTCATTTTAATTTTCTAGATCCACAACAGTTTAATTCTGACTAACAAAGAGATATGAACATTATATGTAGTATTAGCCTAAAAATCTTACTTACCCTATTTACAGTGGATGCAAGCGCCTGAAGAACAGCCACTTTATCCCTAAGAATAAGAATCACAGGTTAATCCTCACAGGGCTCTCCACATGCACGAAGTGAACCAATGATTCTACTCTCAGGGAGCCTTGGCCAATACTGCAGTTCAGGTCTCACCTAAAGCCAGTACTTATCTCTTAAGATCACTAGAATAACAAGCTAGGAGTTGTTAGTTCTTTTGCCCAGAAGAGGTTAGTACATGTTCCTCTCTTTGCTTCATCTGCACTCTCTGGCCTAGTCCCTATTACCATCACCCAGCACTAAGGATTTTCACCCTCACCTCATGAACTATCTTGCTGACTACCTATGTACTTTCCTATGCATTCTTACTGCATCTTTCTAAGCCACTCCTGCCTTTACTACCAAGATGCAAGGAGGACTGTTACATGCACCCTTACTCAATTCCAAGATAACTCTGATGAACCACCTAGTGTAGAGCCTCTCAACCACATATAACCCCGTGGTGGAGAATTACAAGCCAACTATCCACTATACCTTTGTCACTGAACTACTAAAAAAAAGTTTCACTAGTGTAAGTGACAAACAAAATAACTGGGTTTCAAATCTTTTTAATCCTTTATTAAATTTAATGTGTTTCATTTCCAAGAGAATTACAGTAAATTTAATAAATCAAAAGAATTTTACTGAAGTCTAACAGAACATTCTGAAGAATGTAGGTCATCTCAGAGAAACAAAAGAACACACTGGAAACTATTTCTGTCTCAGCCTCCCAGGCCTGGCTGAATTTTCTACCCGTTTCTTTTTTCTTTTCTTTTTTTTTTGGGCAGGACTAGGGTTTGAACTCAGGGCTTCGCACATGCAAAGCAGGTGTTCTACCTCTTCAGCACACTTCCCATCCACTTTGCTCTGGTTGCTTTAGAGATGGGGGTCTCACAAACTATTTGCCCAAGCTGGCCTCAAACCTCAATCCCCCCAATCTCAGCCTCCCATGTAGCTAGGATTACAAGCATGAGGCACCAAACCCCAGCTGGATTTTCTATCCATTTCAAAGTCACATTTACAAAATTCCAGCAAGAGGAACAAAGACTTACCTTTCAGATATGTTTCAGATATGCTTTTTTGACAACCTGCCTAGCTTCCTCTGTTCTCCCTTTGGTGCCCTGCCTCTCCTTAATTCTTACATTAGCATATTTAAGCCTCTGAAGTCAGTGAATGAGAAAACTGACAATCGGGTCCTCACTAATTCTTTTTTTTAAAAGGCAGACTGTTTAAAAATGTATTTTAAAAAGCAATCACAATGACTATTTTTTAAAAAAATAAACTAGGTTTACAGATTAAGTGTCTGATATTAAAAAAAAAAAGTGCCTGATGTCATCTTGTGGCCCAAGCCCACCATGAGTTTAATATTTGTATTTCCAGACTTTTCAAGGTACTTTTACATGCAGGTAGCTGAAAAAAAACTAAAAATTAAAAAAAAGGAGCCAGCATAGCAATATATTTCTATAATCCCAGCACTTCAGAGGTTGAGACAGGAGGATCTGAGTTTGAAGCCAGGGTGGGCTGCATGGCAAGACTCTGTCTCAAAACACTCTGCATGTGTTTACATAAGTTTGTGCCACTCACATTAACTATACACAGATCTGACTAATGCCTTTAAATGTTGTATGATAATCATTTTTACTAGTCACTCATGTAACAATGTAGAACTATTTCTACTTCTTACTCCAAATTATCAACTTGTTACTCCCTACAATTTATTCAAGTCTTCTATGGCACCTGTGTGTTCTAGGAAATTACACCTTTAAAAGATGCTTCACCTATAAGACAAAATGAATATATACTCTGAAGGCTTCTCTCAGGTCTAAATGCACAGATTCCCAAGTCTGAAATCAGAAGTTCTATATCTAGGGTTCACTTTTTTTTTGCCAGTGAAGGGGCAGATGGTAAATATTTTAGGATTTATGAGATATACGGTGCTGTCCAAACTACTCAGCTTTGCCAGTATAGCATAAAAAGCATAAAATATGTAAACAAATGAGTGAGGCTATGTCCCCCCAAAAGTTTGACAGATTTGAATTTCATGTAACTTTCAATTATCGACTTGTCTTCTTTTGATATCCACCTGTTTACAACTATATAAAAATGTAAAAACCATTCTCAGCTCATGTACTGTACAGAAACTGTCTGATATTAAAAATATCAGACCAATGGTATCAACTACCTCATTATGAAACTAAACAATATATCTCCCACAGGCCTGCCTGGACTCCTACCATAGATCATCATGATCATGTCTCATTCCATCTTACTGTGCTGTGTATCTGTATGCTTCATAATTTAGGGTTGACAAGAACTACCTGCAGGAATATGCACTTCCTGATACCAATAAAATAATCCTACATATTAGGTATACCTACAAGGTATTGCCAAGTTGCTACATTTTCAACAAAAATCAACTTCGTTAGTACAATAAAACCATTCTTGATATCATATCCTATATTCTTGTCAGCTTTGTGTATAAATTACATATGTATGATAGAATTGTAAGGTATGAGATGTGCAGGAACTCAACTAGGTTGTACCACTCTCCAAATGATCCCTCTTTTGTATTTCCCTTAGTACTTCTTTTGGGGATACAGTTGGTAAAGTGTTATGGACTTGAATGACATCAGAAAAATGCCTCATTTATAGGTAATTACAATCCTACTCTTCCTTCTGATCCTCAATTAGGCCAAGGAAAACACAAGTGAATCTGAATATATGAAGAAATATATGTAGCCGCTAAAAATTAAAAGTGGAGAATAAAAAGTACATCTAAACATCTAACAGTCCAGTTCTAAACTAAATGTGTACATACAGTTCATATAAAAAAATCGGGCTATACTCCAAAACTTTAGCTGTCTATTAAAATCTGTCTATGTGACAGGCACGGTTCAGACACTTATATTATGCTTACATTAAGCACTCAACCACTTGCAGGATAAACACTGATTGAACACTCACCAAGTTTTCCTTTTTGGAATGACTACTTCATCAATCCCTTAATGAGAAAAAAGAAAAATCAGTTTCCTATTATTAATACAAAGGAATACAATGGCTCAATTTCAAAAAATGGAATTATTTATACACATACACACCTGTTATCTCAGTTCCTTCAACCTCTGGGAGGGCTACACTTCCAGAATAAAATCTGTAAAAAACAAACAAACGAACAAGAAACCTTACTTCCTCTTTTGTGCATTTTGAGCCTAAATTTTCTAATTATCATGGAAAAATGGATCATATAACTCAGAGCAATATATATTCAATACTATTAGACAATGGATAAAACATACAAGATGGTCAAAGTTTTTTAAACCAGGCAATTTCATTACAAGAAATCAGGAAAAAAAAAGAATTTTTTTTTTTTGCAGTACTTGGATTTGAACTCAGGGCCTTCACCTTAAGCCACTCCACCAGCCCTATTTTTGTGATGGTTTTTTTCGAGATAGGATCTCTCGAACTATTTGCCAGGGGTTGGCTTCAAACTGCCATTCTCCTGATCTCTGCCCTGAGTAGCTAGGATTATAAGCATGAGCCACCGGCGCCCAGCAAAAGTAAGAAAAATTTTAACAGCACTGAAATAAACTGAGCAAGTGGTTTGAAATACAGGAAACTTTGACTTTGGGAAACTGAAGCACTTTGAGGTTTAGAGGAACAATTTAGTGAGCTCCTGTTTTTATGTAGACAGCACCCTGGTAATAAAAGCCTACCTCATTTAAAGCAACTATGACAAAGTAAGATCACTCATGGCTTTATATTCTACTTGCCCAGTATAGACTCTGAACTGACATTTTCCCAGAGAATTAAACTTTTTTTATCCAAGATATAGAATCACTGGCCCATGACTGAATTTTAAAAAGTCTCACTCATGGGCAACTATTATTTTACTCTTATTTGATATCCTAAAAACGCAGTCGACATTATTACACATATATTACACAATAATACTTTCTGTATTCCCCTCCTAAATGGCATCAAAACTATTCAGAAAACTTAGATGTAATTAAATAGAAAAATATTTCCTCCATTGGTATCTGGAGTCAAGCATCATTTCCTTAATTGACTATTTTTGTTTTCATGGTGCTGGGGAACAAACCCAGGGCATTACTCATGCTAGGGAAATGCTCTATCACTGAGCTATGCTCCCAGCCCTCATGCGTCAACTCCAAGGAAGAATATCTCTAAGGATGCTTCTTTCAATTCATGCTATTTGTCTCTCACAATATTAGGGAGGATCACCACTGTCTTGAGAATGAGTAAGGAAAGTATGCTACTATTAAGCAAAGTCAATAGACAGAAAAATGTTAACTTAAGCACAACCAGAAAAAGGAGGGTTGGGACTGAACTGCCTAAAGGCTTCTACAATACCAGCTGGAGTATCTTCTCTCTTTTCAAGGGAATTGAGGGAAAGTACAGGTAAAATAGATGCTCTAATTTACATAGATCACTTATTCCTCACAAGTTTTTCAGACGGTTATTACTAGCGCCAGAGGATGAGAAAATGTGTCTACTAATCATCCAACTGAGAAAAGGGCAAACATTAAGTCAAAAATTAGGTGTTTCTTAGGCTGGGAGTGTAGCTCAGTGGTAGAGTGCAACATTAGCATGCGTGAGGTCTTGGGTTCAATAACGAGTAAATACGTGAAATAAAAGTAGGCTTCTCTCGAACTTTCACTTCATATTTCCACAAGGTCACTATTTGCAGTGGGTGAGAAGAAAAAGAGGTACATGAATAGGCGATACATGTTCCAAGCCCTAACTGTATCTCCATATCCAAGATGCAGGGTTTAGAGGTTTTGGATTTTTCTGTTCTTATAAAAACCTGGCAGTTTGGATTTTTCTGGTCCAAAGTTCCCACAACATTCAGCCCACAGTGGCGATCACAGACAGACTGCCTTGCCTCTTAGCCAGGAAAATCTATTAATTCTATCGATTCCCTCTAACTGAGTTAAAATGAGTAATAAAGGGGAGAGGGAGGGATAATTAAAAATTTTTTTTACTGAAACCTAAGCTTCACAAGGACACAGCCCTGGTTTCGCTAACAATTCTAATTCTAGGGCATTGGAAACAATCAATAATCACCTCCGTAAAAGCACATACGTTTTGAACTCTATTCCAAGAGGTTCCTCATGCAGTCCTTGGAGACACGAGGGCAGAAGAACGCGCATGCGTAAACCATTGCATCCCGCCTAGTTCTACAGGTCTCGGGAAAAAGTAGGACTAACTTAACTCCAGGGATCTTCCTAGTAGATACCGCAAGCTTCTCTTACCTGCAACTGGGTGCCCGTGCACACACACTTGCAAGTCGAGTAGTCTGCGGCAGCTGAAGCCCACTGCGAACCCGCAGCCACCGGGCAGAAGCTACCACCGCCATCTTGGGCTTCTTCGCAGTGCATATTGGGAAAGCTTGCCCTCAACTTCAGGGTCATCCTCGGGACGCGGAACATCCCAGTTAGAAATGGTAGGTTGGAAGTTCATGGTTGGTAATGCTTTGTCACAGAAGTTAAAGGCTCAATACACCTCATTTAACTCAAAGAAATTATCTTAAAATACTCTTTTAATATCTCGTTTTTTATTGTTTACAAAGAATAGAGGATGAATCCTGAAACTGTTTTCCTCTCCTCCCCCACCCACAGCAAAAGTGATCTAGTCCATGGAAACACGCCCACTGGAGTTTCCAGCGCGCAAGCGCAGTTTAAATCACATGTTGAATCCGGGCTTGAGACTGAGTTAAGAATTTGCTGGTGCTAACTGAACATCTCTTTGTGTGTCGGATCTCGAGATTGACCTGGAAGATGTTGGCCTCCAAGAACATGCCCTGGCGGCGGCTGCAGGGCATTTCCTTCGGAATGTATTCGGCTGAGGAGCTCAAGTAAGGAGTTAGTGGAAAGCATGCTGAGCCGGTCTTGTGAGGTCGGCGCCGAGAACTACCGTTCCCAAAAGGCCTTGCGCCCAGCCTGTGGTCCAAGGGCCAGGCTGTTGGCGCGTGTTCTTCTGGGGTCCGCAGTGTTCTATATAGAACGCAATGCCGGGAGGAGGGCGTGGGTGCTTTGCCTTGTTACCGCCTGCTCAGCTCCTTGTTATCAATGTTTGTGAAATTTATAATGTCCCCCACGCGGTTAATTAAGTACCTAATTCTCCTGTCCGTAAAATGATTATCCTTCAAGTCTCAGATCAGGCGATAAGTTCTTTGCCAGGACCCCACTCTGTTTTCCGCCTATTTACTGAATCACAGAAACTCTGTTAGGTCCTCATTTTGAGCATTTGACAGCCGCGAACACACCCTCTTGAAATTTTCCTCTCTTTCAGAATCTGTTTTTCTTCTATTTCTGTGACAAGCTTTTTTCCTCCCCTTCCTCGATCAACCCACAAAAATGTATTGAGCATCCACTTTTTGCTAGGCATTAATAACACATTGGTGAACAATGTCCATTCTTTACTTAAACCTTGATGTACCTTTGAGGTCTAATTCTGGTCATGTTTATTTTCTTGTTTTAAATTTTTATATTGTCCATATACAGTCTCACCATTTGCATGATCTTATACTCCTAAATTTAGATCAGCCCAATTTTCTTTTACTGATTTCCAGCTGAATTTCCTTTTACTCAGTTCTTTACTGTTCACTTGTATTTCACAGAGAGATGTTAAAATCATATGTCAAAAGATCAACCTGCACCCTCACCCCAAACTAAGGGGAACTTGTCTTTCCAAAATAGTGTACCTGACTTAGTACAGAGTGGTCAGTAGAAAAAGAGAGATAATTCTAGACTTCTCTGTCCTGACATCTAATTCATTTATTAGGTTCTTGCTGTGTGTCACCTACATATGTTTCATACCCTCCTTTCACCCCTGTTGTTACTGCCTTAGATCGTGCTCTTTATGCCATGTTTGAATTGTCTTTTCCTCCCCTTACCCCAATACCCATCCAGTCCAGGCCATCCTCCACAGTGCTGTCAAAATTGTTCTTCCAAAGTGCGAATGTAGCAATGTACCATCAGCCGTAAACCCTTCAAAAATTGTCTGTTGTCCTTGGATAAAGAATGCTTTCTTAGCATAGCCTAGAAAGACTCTCATGATGAGACTAATGCTGATTTTAGGTATAGCATCATCCCTTGCCCAACTAAATCACTAGCACATGCAGAAACGGCTGTCATGTTTCAACATCTCTGCCTTCCTTCAAGCTGTTTCCTTAGCACTCAATGTCTTTTCTGCCTGAGGGACATACTTTCCTCATTCCTTCTTCAAATAAGCACACTGAAGACTCTGTTCAGGGTCCCTTGTTTTCTGAAATCTTGCCATACCTTATACACTGTGCCTTAGTTTCTTTCTGTGCGTATTTGTATTTGTCCACTAGCCTTACGCTTCCTGTATGTCTCATTCCTTTCTTTTATCCTCAAGTCTGGTTAAATAAATGGATGAATAAACTCCGGAGCCACAGGATCACTTGAAACAGTGTATTAGCCTAGAAATTCCAATGATATCATCCCCAATCATAAATAGATACAATTTGACCCAAAAGCAAAAATGTTGTAGGTTGCTTGAATTTTTTAAAAGATAATGGTAGAATTTTCAAGCCAGGAACGTCATGAATGTTCATCACTAACTTCATGGATCTTTTTGGATCTAGGGTTAAGATAATTAAGTTAAAATAATTAATGCTTCCTTTTATTGTTAGGAAGGCTTTGTAAACTTTGTCTCACTCAGAGTCAAAGCTTTGTCGTTAAAATGATGTGGAAGGGCTGTTCTGGTCCCTGACCTCTCCTCTGTTCTAGCCACTATGCCTCCTTCCTGTACTAGAGTACCACGGGCACATACTCACTTTAGAACATTTGCTCCTCTGCTCCTTCCCGTAAAGAGTTCTGCCCAGGTGACTACATGACTTGCTCCCTCATCTCCTTCAGGCCTTTGCTCAAGTATCTCCAATGGCTAGCCTGTCCTTCTCCTCTGCAGTTTTCTTCATAGCATTGGAATTCTGCCATCTAACAGACTGGATACTTACTTTGGTTTTCTGTCTGTTTATCTTCCTCTGGTTAGATGTAAGGCCTGTAAACATAGGGTTTCTTGTCTATTTTCCCAGCACCTAAAGCCACATCTGGCATGTTACTAGTGAGTACTCAATAGACACTTGTCAAGTCTGTGATTGAATGGGTGAAGGAATGTACTCAGCACTTGGCACTTTCAGTCCTTGCTTACAGCCATTTGTGATCGTGCCTCCAGAAATGCACTGTTAGGCAGTTTCACTGTGTAAACATCAGAGTGTACTTGTACAAACCTTTATTGCATAGCCTACTACACATCTAAACTATAACATATATACTGCAGTCTGATGTTGACATTGTTAGGCAGTGCCTGATAGTTAAATAAATTTAACAGTTGTATGGGAGCCTGTATTAAATCAAACATAAAATGTGATGAAAACTTCTGTAAAGCAAATTCTGTTTCTCAAAACTTTGAATATTTGTGTTTAATGTTCTTGAGTTTGCTATTATGTATAGGGGTTATTGTGTCACATTCCATTCATTGAACTGATGGGGCTTTGGAGTTACGTTTGCCTCATTTTCTGCCTTCCCAACACCATCATCAGAGAAATTGGTAACCTGAACTTGCCCTTGGTCTTTTTTATCTCCTTAGGAAATTAAGTGTTAAGTGCATTACCAACCCTCGCTATGTGGACAACCTGGGGAACCCTTCAGCAAATGGCCTGTATGATTTAGCCTTGGGCCCTGCAGATTCCAAAGAAGTGTGCTCCACCTGTGTGCAGGACTTCAGCAACTGCTCTGGGCACCTGGGCCACATTGAGCTCCCGCTCACAGTGTATAACCCTCTCCTCTTTGATGTACGTGTTGCCCTGGGGTATGATCTTGGGGTTGCCAGGGGATTGTGAAGGCTGCTTCTCTCCCCATGGGAGATGTCTAAGGAGGTTAAGCTCCAGGTGCTTTGAGTTAAAGTATTTAGAAAGAGATGGAAAACTTTTGAGAGGAAGCCAGGTATAGTGGCATACACATGTAATCCCAACACGCAGAATGATCAAGGGTCAAGGCCAGGTGTTGAATTTTGTACCTATAGTGTCATGTTGACACTCAAAAAGTTTCATATTTTAAGCTGGGCATGGTGGCTCACACTTGTAATCCCAGCTGTTTGGGGAGCAGAGGTCAGGAGGATTGTAGCTCGAGGCCAGCCCAAGCAAAAAGTTAGCAAATCTTCATCTCAATCAATAAGCCAGTGTAGTGGCCCATGCCTGTCATTCCAGCTGTGCAGGAGCATGTAGGTAGGAGGATCTCAGTGACCTATCTGGAAAATAACTATAGCAGAAAAGGGCTGGGGCATGCATCAAGAGGTAGAGCACCTGCCTAGCAAGCACAAGGTCTTAAGTTCAAACCCCAGTGCCACCAAAAATAGAGATACACAAATAAACAATTTTGAATTTTGGAGCATTTTTCATTCGAATTTTGGATTAGTGATGCTCAACCTGTAATTTCAGTTATCCTACAGCCTTAACTAAACAAATTTCAGTTTGCTTCCAGTTTAGAAGATTCACAAGGTGATTCTATCAACATGAGAGAAAAATGTTCATCCATTAAGCTTCCCCACCGCTCAGCCCTGGGATGCAGTTAAGACTTAGATCCATACCCTTTAGTTTCAGGGGCTCTGCATCCTTCAGAGTCCTGGGTGGTGTGTCCCTGATAACAGGGAACTCCAATGCTTTCAAGGCCACTGGGTCCTTTGAGTGATCCTTCAGGGTCTTAGCTGTGGGCAGGAGAAGCAAAGCCCTAGAAAGTCCAACAGTAAGATCAAAAGGAACCTCCTGTCCACCTACTTACACATGTTTAGCTTTTATATCAAATCACCTGGGCCATACAAGTTGTTCAGACTTCTCATGTGACAGTGTACACGTACACTATTTGGTAATCATATTAAAGAAAGATTGTTGTCTCAGTTAAGTAGTTGGTACAAAAGTTATTGCCTTTCTCAGACTATATTCCCTAAGTAAATTTCAAATTTTAATGGGTTAAAATGAAACCATAAAAAAATACAGGGAGCCAGGCACCAGTGGCTCACACTTGTAATCCTAGCTACTTGGGAGGCTGAAATCAGGAGGATTATAGTTCGAGGTCAGCCTGGGCAAATAGTTCATGAGACCCACATCTCCAAAATAACCAGAGCAAAATGGACTGGAGGTGTGACTTAAGCGGTATAGTGCCTGCTTTGCCCGTACAAAGCTCTTGAGTTCGAACCCCAGTCAAACTTTCTTAGGGTGGAAAAGGACATCAGCATATAGGCTGTGGTGGAATTCTTAAAGGAGTAGACTGACTGAGGGAAGAAATATCTCATGAGTACAGTGAACATTACCATGAGTACTGTGTCTCTTTATAATGTCTTTCTTTTTATTCCTCTCTTTAGAAACTCTACCTGCTACTCCGAGGCTCTTGTTTAAATTGTCACATGCTGACTTGTCCTCGGGCTGTGATTCACCTATTGGTCTGCCAGCTGAGGGTTCTGGAAGTTGGAGCCCTACAAGCTGTCTATGAGCTCGAGCGAATTCTGAACAGGGTAAGTGGGTAGTGGTAGTAATGGGGATGGAGGGTGTGCCTTAAACCCCAGTATCACCAAAAAAAAAAAAAAAAAAAAAAAAGTTTTTGAAAAAATGTTAAAAACAATAGTAAAAAACCTTTTGATCCATAGTGATTCCCCACCCAGGACCCAATCAAGATGTATGTTTTGCTTTTAATTTTTATACCTCTTTAGTCTGTTTTAACCTAGGAGGCGGGGTGTAGCTCAGTGGCAGAGGGCTTTCCTAGCATGCATGAGGTCCTGGGTCCCATCCCCAGCACTGCCCAAAAAAGGAAAATCTTTTGTATGATACTGACTTTTTTGAAGACTCAAGCAGTTGTCTTGTAGGATTTCTCACACTCTGGATTTATGTAATTATTTCCTCATTAAATTCACTTTTATTGAGAGTGTAATTTACATGATAAAGGATACTTTATATTACACATTTTAGGAAACACATGTTGTCAGGGTATTCCACTACTGGTTGTGCTGAGTTTGGTTACTTTTGGATAAGGTGGTGAGCACCAGAATTCTATTGTAAACAGACATTATATCTTTTATGATTAGTATTTGCTAAAGGTTTTCTGGTGCTCTTATATAAATTTTCATTTTCTGTGTTGATATACCAAAATATTAATTTTTGCTTAAAGCAGTATGGCAAAATTATCTTATCAATTCTTTTACTTTATTAGTAGATATTTTAAGGTTTTCAGCATAATTGTATCATCTGCAAATAATGGCTATTTTGTTTCTTTCCACTCCATATACATTTTATTTCTTTTGTTTACCTTATTTTGGTGGCTAGTGTGTACATTATTATGTTGAATGGTAGTGGGCATCCTTGTTTTGTTTCGTGTCACAAGAGAAGCCTGTCCTCGTTCTCTTTCCCTTCTGAATTCTTCAGTCCTACAGATATTAGGTGAGCAGAACAGGGTGGGATTCCACAAAAGGACATGGCCGAGTGTGGGGTGTCTGAACTCGGCAGGGGAGAAAAGCATGCGTGGGGACTTGCCCTGAGCATAGCGGGAGGGGATCCCTGTAGGTGTGGGCAGCCTTACCAGGGATGCCAGAGCTCAAGTAGGGTGAAGAAGATGTTCATTTGGGGATGACCGCTTAGCATGGTACGTAAGAGTCAGTGAGAGGGTACCAGTGTGTGGGATAGATGAGCCTAAATAGGATGTGGAAGAGGCATACAAGGAGGTGGGACTGGTGTGGGATGTGAGTCCAAATCGGGTGAATGAGTCCATGCAGAGCAGAGGGTGATGAAAGTGATGGAAGAGTGATAACACAGAAAGGGGTTGATCAAATAGGTACAGTATTTAGGAGTAATGGGGCCAGATTGATTTCTTTTTATCTTTTTTTTTTTTTAAGGTTGCCTCACTATTTTGTTTTGTTTGGTGGTACTGGGGATTGAACCCAGGGCCTTGTATAAGCAAGACAAGCAACTGGTCTATCAGTGAGCTACATCCCAGCTCTACCTCACTGTTTTGAAAATGCAACACAGAGGCAATGGTTTTATTATCTCTTCGCCCTTGGAGAGGCTGGCCCCAGGGGTGCCACCCAACAGACATGTACTTACTTTATTGTGGTAATAGAGTTTTCCTCTCTGTTTTCCAGTTTCTGGAAGAAAATGCTGATCCTTCTGCCACTGAAATTCAGGAAGAGTTAGAAGAATACACAATGAAAACTCTGCAGAACAACCTCCTGGGGTCCCAGTGTGCACACGTGAGTCATTGGCATCTGGTTTTTCTGTAACACTGCTGTTAGCATACTTATCATACTTTCTTTACACTGTCATCTGCATGTTTTGGTTTCCCAAGATAGACCTGAGTTTCAGTCCCAGCTCTGCCTCTTTTGAGTTTTGTGGCCTTGCATATCCATAAAATTATGTGAGTGGCCATTTCCTCATCTCTAATGACTGCCAGCAGGATTGCTGAGAAGGTGAGATGAGATTAGTTCATTAGATATAACATTCAGCAAGCACTTGCTCTGAAAATGAGTCCATGTCCTTTTTTCCCCAACATTCTCTCTAAGACACTGCTGCGTCATCGTCCCCTCCATAGCACCTGGATAAGTATTTATTCGTACAGTGACTGTGGTAGATAATCAACCACAATACTGATCTTGACGTCTGACTCGCGTCATGGCCAGATGTGACACCCTTTAATTGGTCTGGGGTAGAGCCCACGTGGAGGTTATACAAGTTCCCAGGTAGTACCTATGTGCAGCCCCAAGCACAGCCGTGAGGTCCATCCAACAGAGACAGCAGGAGTTTACCCAGCTGCAGCCAGTGAGGTTGGTTAAGGTAACTAGCTCTGAGTACTTACTGGATTTCAAGCCTCTACTATATTCATAACCCCAGTAACAGCTTACTGAAGTGGATAATATTCTTGTTCTCATGTGAGTGAGAATCTTTTGCCTTAAAGAAAGTACTCAGTAATTGGCAGAGCTCAGCTATATTAGGGTTCCTGGGGAAAACTTTATTTTAAAAAGAAAGGATGGGGGTTGGAGATTTAGCTCAGTGGAAGAGCGCTTGCCTGGCAAGTGTAAGGCCCTGAGTTCGGTCCCCAGCACCGGAAAAAAAAGGAAAAAAAAAAAAAAAAAAGAAAGGATGGTTTCTTCTGGCTAAAAATAAAAGGTGAGGTTAGAGACTAGGTGGCTCACCCCTGTTATCCCAGCTACATGTGAGGCAGAGGCAGATATCAGGAAGATTGAGATTCAGGGCCAGCCTAGGCAAAAAAATTTAGTAAGACCCCATCTCAACCAACAAGCCAGGTGTGGTGGCTCATTTTATAATCCCATGTATTGGGAGGCATATGTAGAAGGCTCACGATCCAAGGCTAGCCCTGGGCAAAAATGAGAAAGACCATTCGCAAAATAAGCAAAAGAGGCCAGGGGCATGGCTCAAGTGAAAGCCCTGAGTTCAAACCTCAGTACCAAAAAAAAAAAAAAAGTTGAAAAATCATAAAATGAATACATAGATTTTTTTCAAAATGGCACTCCAAGGTTAACTGACTTTTAACAGGTGAAAAATGTGTGTGAAAGCAGGAGCAAACTCATTGCTTACTTCTGGAAGGCACATATGACTGCTAAGCGATGTCCCCACTGCAAGTGAGTATTTGGTACCTGCTTTTCCCTTTCCCTTTCCCTGGCCCATCACTCAGAGCCATTGTTAAATGGCCCAATCACAACTTTCCTCGTATGTAGGACTGGGCGGTCGGTTGTCCGAAAGGAGCACAACAGTAAGCTGACAATCACGTACCCAGCCATGGTGCACAAGAAATCTGGCCAGAAGGACACAGAGCCCCAAGGTAAGCAGGTGCTCCTTGGCCATGTTTCTTACGTGGCTGGCAGATGCATCTGCAGCTTTGGGAACACCTGGCTCTCGTTCCCATACTTTCCTCAGCTGTGTGTTTAGTGGGTGAGTGGAGGAGCAGCATGCTGCTTAGTTCTGGAGGGGACCCTGGCAAGTGTTCAACTCAGGGCTGTCACCCAAGTGCAGTGGTGGGCAGGGCTGTACTCTAAGACAGGGCCTCACAGGTGCCTCTTGCCTCAAATAGTTGTGGTTTTGTTCCTTCATTTGTTTGGTTTCTTAAGACAAGGTCTTGCTGTGTAGCCCAGATTGGCCTCAACTCATGATCTTCATGAGTGCTGGGATTAGAGACATGCACCACTACAGCCACTCAATTAGTTGTTTCATTGAAACATTGTTGAATAGGAAATTTTAATTTTTGCTTGGCAATTACTTTGAAGCACTTCAATGTAAAATAAGTGTGAATTGATTAGTAGAGTAAAATATAGGTGCATAATTTTTAAGAACTTCAAGAATTCAACAAAATTCTGTACTTTGCTCCTAGCTATCCACGCAGATCCCTGCAGATCTTCTCAGCTCTGCTCCGCCCTTGGTGGAGACAAACTGAGAGCTGACTGTTCTCACTTTCTTATTTTTGGAAGGATTACTAAACTTTGTTTTTTTTTAATTCTGAAGTGATGAGGATTAAATAAGGTATTGGGATGAAGTACTATGCAGTATGTGTTAACAGTGGGTACTGTTTATTTTATCATATAATCTACATGCCAGGGTATAAAAAATGACTCTCCATTGACAGTTGGCTCTGCTGTATACCACAAGTGGCTTAGAGAAGGCTGCTTTAAGAGCATCTGTTTCCACCTCCATATGGTGGCAGTAATAGAGCCTCTTGCCTTGTCTAGAGCTGAGGAAGCATATGCGTGGAAGTCCATAGCAGATGATGGTACTAAACCTTTCCCAGAGGTTGAGGACATGGGATAGGCAGGGAAATAAGTTCCCTCCCTATGAAGATGCTCCTTGTGTCTTTTACACTGAAAATTCTGGCAAGATTTGGTGAAAATAACAAACCTATTTACTATTTTTGTGAATTTTTTTTGTTTTAGAATGATTTCAGACTGGTTGAAATGTTTCATAGGTATCAGAACTTAAACTCCTTGACCTAGGAGTTCCACTTCTGTAACTTTATCCTAAGGAATTAGAATAGCCACAGTATTGTTTAAATATTTTAAAATTGGACATGACTCAATGACCTATTAATGGAGACTAAGTTATGATGCATCTGTTAATGTTATCCAAATTAGAGATTTCTCTAAAAGCATGGGTTGATACACTCCCTGAAGATTGTAAAGAAACAAATTAGAGAATTGGAGATGGAATCAAGCTGATTTTTTAAAACACAGGAAAAGGCAAAAAAACAATGAACATTTTGTGTTTTTAGTTTAGGTGGTACTGGGGTTTTGTTTGGTAGGTGCTCCATCACTTTAGCCTCCCCCTGCCCAAGAACAGGGTTTTAAAGAATGGATTATTTTCAAATATCTTGAACATGTATGTTTGAATCAGCAACTCTTTAGCATCTGCTGTGTGCAAGGTACTGCGTCAGGTGTTGAAAACACCAGTGCATAGTTCCTACCCTGAAAAGTCCATGAAAGGGAAAATTGAGCAGTGCATAATTTCAGTGAATGCATCCCAGGAAAGGTTGGTAGTTTTGAACCTAGAGAGTACTTAACTATCTTTCTTGTTTAGTACCTAGAGCTCCAGCCTTTGAATGACAGCCCCAAGTATGATTTTTATGCTTAATCTGGGGATGGCTGGTGTTCTGTTTCCCAGAGTGATCTTGCTTAGTCTAAGAAAACAAGCTCAATTTAATCCTTGTCTTCCAGAATAGTTGTAAAAAGAAATCAGCGTATTTTTATCCATAAAAATATTCATATAATTTTATCCACAGCTTTGCTTCTATGATCCTTTCTGGTAAACACTTATGTGCATAAAGATAATGTTACTTACAACAGCAAAAAAAAAAAAAAAAACCAAAAAACTCCAAACTGGAATCAATCCAAATGTCCAAGTATGAGTATAGTTAATCAAGTTAGAAAACTTGTGAAGTATCACACCGCCATTACAAATGGTGGGCAGGCAAAAGGTGTGTAGCAGCATGCAGATGTTCTCATGGTGACAGCAAATGAGCAAAGTAGTGTTCAAAATAGATCCACTCTTAAGATTACATTTTTGTTTGTTTTCTTCTTTGTTTTTGAGACAGAATCTCACTGTGTAGCCCAGGCTGACCTTAAACATGTAATCCTCCTGTCTCAGCACTGGGATTACAAGTGTGTACCACCATGTCTTGCAAGGTGGCAGTCGTGTAAAGTACTTGTCTTAGCAATGGAAAAATACTAAGAGTTATGTTAATGTGATGAGATAGCAGTGCTGTTTTCTTTTGCTTTATTTGTCATGTTTTTCATGATAGCTACACTGTTCTCATTTACTTTAGCTATTAGACTGAGGGAGGAAATCCGGCACTGTCCTAGACATTGATCTTTGTAGTCAAGTTGCAAGCTTTGTAGAATGAGAACAAAACATTAGTAAATGTCATTACAGAAGGAGGGCCTTCTATTGATTCACTGTGCTTTATCTATTCTCCTCTCCCTCTCCTCTACCAGCTCCAGGAATTGAGGAAGCTCAGATGGGGAAACGAGGGTACCTGACACCCAACAGTGCCCAAGAACATCTTTTTGCCATTTGGAAGAATGAAGGTGCTGTACCAGCTAAAGAAAGAGCCTCTGTCTTTTCCAGGCTTTAATTTCCTTGACTTGTTAACCCTGTGTTACCTTTTTTTTTTTTAATTTGTGGTTACTGTAGCTTTCTCTTAATAACCACTCACAGGTTTGAGGCAGGGTACATTTACTTTGGTGGGGATATCAGTCCCACCACCAAGAACTTGCTATAACTGAGCCCAGTCATTAAATAATAGCTATTGGTGGCCCTTGCTTAATACAGTGACACTTCTGGGGAAAAGTTCATTGTAACTCATTTTAAAATGTCAATAAAGAAAAGACGTTTTAAAGGTTTTTATAGGAATTCCATCTGTGAATCAAACAATGAACTGTTTTTTTAAGTTTAGTATTTTTATACATTTGAGTTCCCTACAAAAAAAGGAAATCTTCCATTCCCTTTTGAATATGTAACAAAATCTATGCCCTTATGTATTTTTAAGCCTCCATAGCCATCATCTGAGAATATGTTCTAGAATACCAATTCTTATCTCTCTATATACATTAAAAGAGATATGAAAGGCTATAAGAAAAAAAGAGCACTGAACTTAGGATGATTGGTTCTGTGGCAGGCCCTCATACGTTTTATTCATTTTCGCTGAGCATTCCTTTAGGTCACCAACAATTTTAAATATATCTTCAACCCATAAAAGATCTCTTGGCAGCTCCAGTGTAGAAGATGTTTTGTTGTGGGAGAGCAATTTGGACTGGAGGTGTGGCTGAAGTGTTAGAGCATCTGTTTTGCAAGCGTACAGCCTTGAGTTCAAAGCCCAATCCCCCCAAAAAGAAAATGTTAAACTTAATTTGGGTTTGATGTTTCTTTCTTTATTCAAATATATTTTGTACAAATACCAAAGTAGCAAATATTTGATTACATATGTGTTTTAAGTGTAATTAAGTCCTAGAGGGTAATTAAAAACAAGAGAAAGTCTTTTTCCTGTCCCTGCCTATCTCAGTCCTGTGATTTTGCAACATTTTCCCTGCAGTATCATCTTTATACTGTCATCTTGCTGGCATACAAACTGTCTGCACACAAATGCCATTGTTCATTTGTTTTTTTAAAGGAAAAAAACGTGACTTTACATATTCTGTATTCAGAGTTTTTTTCCCCCTCACTCAGTAATATTTTTGTGGTCTTCTTCCCCTGCCCATGTATATATATTAAATATATATATTTAAATCATCTCTTTGGTTTGTTTATTTCAAACACAGGATTCTTTTTGAATTACCTGTTTTCGGGCCTTGGCAATGTTGACACAGAATCCAGATTCAACCCCAGTATGTTCTTTCTCGATTTTGTGGTGGTACCGCCCTCCAGGTAATGTCCTTCAGTTAATTTATGTTACTTGAAATAGGTTGACTGAGGAATTAAGCAAGGACACCTAGAAAGGGAGAGAAGGGTCAAGGGCACTGAGAAATCAAGTAGTCGTCTGCTCCAGGCTGCAATTGTTCTGATCACAGTAGAATGTTGTTCTGTTGTGAGCAAGTTGAGATATGTTGCTCTCTGTGGGCAGCGGGGGACAGGGACTGTAAAAGGTGATTGTTTCCTCCCACTAAACATCTGTTGGTTCTATGTCACTCTGCAGGTATCGTCCTGTCAATCGCCTGGGGGACCAGGTGTTTACCAATGGCCAGACAGTGAACTTGCAAGCTGTCATGAAGGATGTAGTTCTGATCCGGAAACTTCTGGCATTGATGGCCCAAGAACAGAAGCTGCCTTGCGAGGTGGCAGCACTCACCACAGACAAGGTCAGGACTACCTTGGTGCTAATGTCACAGGCCCACAGGCTTGGTTCTAACCTCACATGGTGTGGATGCAGACCTGTGGGTGCTGCACGGTGCTTGATGGATGTCTGTGCCCCTGGCACCACCCTTAGTGTGAGCTGTGGGTTTATGGATTTGTCAGGAGGAGAAGCATGCCTGAGCATGGACAGGTCTGGGAGATAGTCTAAGATCTTCCCTAATGACCATGTCAGGTAATCTTAATGAAGTCACTTCAATTTTTTAGACTCATCTCCACATTATAGTGATTGTATTTACAGTTTGTGGTAAGGTTTCATACCTCTTAAAAAAAAAAAAAAAGGTATACGTCCCTCAGTCCCTAAGAATGTCCCCCCTGGGTCACATGATAATTCTGTTTTGGACTTGTTAAGGTTTCCACCACTGGTGCCAGGAAGGCAGTATTGTAAAATGGGAATTTCCCAGAATAGCACTATTCTGACATTTCCTGAGCCACTTCAAGGGGGTAGGTTCTGCACTAGGTCTTTAAGGTACAAAGATGAATTGGACACTCAGAAAGTATACTGAGGTCACTGAAGTCCTTCCCAGCCTTAAAATGTGCTGTGGATACAAATAAAAGTGTCTGTTTCTAAACTTGCACCAGGGTTCAGACTCCCTGCCAGCTGTTGGCATAGTCTTGCTGTCAGCCAGGCCCACGACGAGGTGGTACCACTGTCTCCTGGACACTTAGACTCTGGGTATCTAGTCCTTTTCCTTGGACCTTTCTGTGGTTCTGCCTAAATTTTCTAATTGGTCAATGTAGGTGTGCTTTGAACAGATCCTCCATATAAGAGATCTGCCATATGTAGGCCTTGGTCTAATTTAGTAAGCAAGACCATAGGGTAACCAGGTCTGATTACAAGGACTGAAAATTTTTACTTTAGTGTTTCTTGAAAATAGAGACAAGTCTTTGAGAAAAATTAATTTTGGTGGGACTGAGGTTTGAACTGAGGGCTTCACACTTATAAAACAGGCACTCTGTGACTTGAACCAGACCTCCGATCCATTTTCTATGGTTATTTTGGCAATGAGCTCTCCAGAACTATTTGCCCAAGCTGGCCTCAAACTGTGATCCTCTCAATCTCAGCCTCCCAAGTAACTAGAATTACAGGTATGAACCACCAGTGCCTGGCAAGACTTGGTTTTTGTAGAAACAAACAATATCCTTTCTGATCCCTAAGTGAGTTTCCTTTGATTAAAGGGGCATGATCTTGTTTCTTCCCCACTTGTTCTCCTTCTGTTCTCGCAGCAGCAGTCTCCAGGTGTTGTTCTAAGTACTAGCAATATACCAGTGAGCCAGTGGATAAAGTCTTACTCATTTCACTAGTAGTCATGTGGCCTTGAACCAAATGCTACAAGCAGTGAATTAGATTACAAGCAGTGAATTAGGCTACCAGGGCCCCTGTCCTCATGCAGGACCATCTCTTCCTATGAAGAGCACCAAAATGTTGTCTGCAGAAGGGGGCCTTGAGCATTGCTTGCAGAAATATATCTGTCCTTGTAAAACTAAAGGTAACTCCTATGTTCCTCTGAGTTGAGGACAAGCCCACTTGATCACTCATAGACAGTCTCATGTCTGGGATATTCACCCACCTTCACTCCTGCCAACCCCAAAACACTAATAAATTTCTTTTCTCATTTAACCTCCCTTGGAGAACATGGGGTGATCCATCTCTCCTAGGTCATATACAGCAAACTAGAGTCAGTAGGTAGCCAGACAGTGTCAGTAGGTGGTGCTCTAAGGCAACCGAAGGCCTCTGTGTATTTCTTTTCCTTGGGCACATAGAGGAGAGGAGAGGAGACAGCGGGGGGCGGGGGCAGAGGTACTTTAAAAAGGATTGGGAGTCGGGCACTGCTGGCTCACTCCTGTAATCCTAGCTACTCAGGAGGCAAGGATCAGGAGGATCATGGTTTGAAGCCAGCCCTAGGCAAGTAGTTTGAAAGATCCTATTCTCGAAAACACCCAACACAAAACAGGGCCAGTGGAGTGACTCAAGTCGTAGAGCACCTGCCTAGCAAGCATAAGGCCTGAGTTCAAACCCCAGTTACCCACCCACCTCCCCCCCACCAAAAAAAAAATAAAAGGATTCAGTAAATACTCAGAGGCTTGGGGATTAGCCAGTAATTTGATCTAGCTCACTTATAATTGATAACATAATATATAGCAAACACTTTCTTTTTAAAAATGCATTATTATTGTTGTTATTGTTATTTTGGCAGTACTATGATTTGAACTCAGGGCCTCACGCTTGCTAAGCAGGTGCCCCAGTCTATCCACCTACATTTTTATAAGTACATTGACTCAAGTTTTTCTAAAACCATAAATAAAATTCCATATGAGACTTTGTTATCTGTCAGGAAGTACTGATGTGGGAAAGACATCTAAGGTTCTCTTGCCTTAGAGAGACTAGAGGTTAAGGGGCTTTAGCAACTGCCATAAGAAAGGAGCCTGGTTATAAATTTTGAGATCATTTGACTACCAGAAAGGGATAGACTAATACAAATGTAACAAGGCTGATATTTTTTTGATTAATACTAACAGGATAGGTTTACTATTACTTTTGCCATCTGTCATCTTCAAAAGCAAACTCCAGAGCTCATTGTGTGTCAGAAGTAGAAAGGAGAATAAAATCAAGCCAGTTTTGAAGGGGTTTTTTTTTTCATCATCCCTGTTTTCTTGGTTTTATCTTTCCAGGATAAAGACTTTTCAGTTGCTATGGACCGATCCTTTTTAACTATGCTTCCAGGCCAGTCTCTCACAGACAAACTTTATAACATTTGGATTCGCCTGCAGAGCCATGTTAATATTGTGTTTGATAGTGAAATGGACAAATTAATGTTGGAAAAGTTCCCTGGCATTAGACAGGTGAGCTATGAGTTGGATTTCCATTGCCAGCTGATGAGTGTGAATAAGAAATATTTGTTTTAGAAACAAAAAATACTAATGAACATAATTGAATGTTTTTAATGTTTTCTTTGGACTTTTTTTGCTCTGTACAGATCCTGGAGAAGAAGGAGGGACTGTTCCGAAAGCACATGATGGGAAAGCGAGTAGATTACGCAGCCCGCTCAGTCATCTGCCCCGACATGTACATCAACACCAATGAAATTGGCATTCCTATGGTGCGTGTTTCGGGAGGAGCTCATTTTACTACTCCTGAGCAGCAGATGGGTGTGCCCTAAGGGGCTGGGGACAAGGGTGTACTGCAGATCCTCATGGCTCTAGGGGGAGTGGTTTCTGCTTCTCCCCATGTGGAGAAAGGGCCCATGGGGAAGGTACTTGAGGCTGCATAAAAGTGCTGCTGTCTCTCCTTGCCAGGCCTCCAGATACCAGTCTACAAGAGAGACCCGGGTCTTGGGGCACTAGGTAGCTCCCAGCAGGGCATTCCACATCCCTGCCTCTGTGTTACTCCTGCCTGTCTTGGCCTAGTTTTTAAGCCTTCCTCCTTCAATTGAGTACATGACAGAATAAGAAGGGGGCAAGGGGAATTTCAGTCCCATCAACAATGTGTGCCTTTGGGTACACAGAGGAAAGAGAGCAAGCCTTTTGCATATCCATCCCTCCAGTTCCTCCTGGGTAAGCTGCTTGCCCCGTTCACCCATTAGTGTTCCCTTGGCGAGTCAGCTTCCTTTTCTCACTTCCCCATCAGTTCAAGCTTTTGTGCTCATTAGCTTCAGCCCTTTAGTCAACTTCCTCCTTAATGGGCCTTGGGTTCAATAATGTGAAGATGGTTTAATTCCCTCTGTGGAGAGTCTCATTTCCTCACACACCATCCAGTCTCTCTTGGGAGAGCTGGTAATGAGCAGAGCTGAAGTGTTCTGATTCTCTGGGGAACACTTAGGCTCCCTGGGCAAAGGCATGATGTATCAGAAGACAAGGCAGAGAATGCTCCACCTTGTGCCCATGCCTCCCAGGAACAAGTCTTTACATTCAAAAACTGGGCCATGCATCAAAGAAAGACATTATGAAACCTAGTGGTGACCTTCCGAAGCCTGAAACACTGGGAGGAGAGGTTCAGGGTGTGTTCATTCCCTCGATAAAGGACAGGGGCCCCCTGCTGGCATTGACATCACAGTGCTGAGAGTGTCCCCAGCTTTGGGAGAAGCTACCTTTAAAGGTTCTAGGTATCTCTTTCTTGGATCTGGGTTCATTTGGTAATGGCTTGTCCACTGAGGAGGGCTTCTGAAGTTACCCCTCTCTGTCTCCACTCCTGCCCCAAGCCTCTGGGCCATGGAGGCCCTGGAGGTGTTACTGAGTGGCTGGGAAAAGCAGAGCAGATGAAATTGCCTCTTGGCACCTGTAGTACAGCCTTTCTGAATAGCACTGCTGAAAGGTGTTACAGGAACAAAGAGGTGAGGTAAGCTTGGGAATGAGCTAGAGATCTGGCAGGGAGCCAGACAGACTACAGCATCGTTTTGTAAAGCTGTGTGCCAATGGTGGAAACAAACAGTAAACAAACAAGTGCATTAGCAAAAAGCAGAATAGGCTGAGGGAGTGAGAGCACAAGGACAGGGGTGTCAGAGGAGGCTGCTCATAAAGTGCCACTATGCAAAGGTCTAGAAAAAGACGAGTTCCTCTAAGTAGGACTTCCTAGAATCTTTGATGTCTTTACATACATTTTGAAGCATCAAAGAAATTTATAATGTCCTGTAATTCAGAAACTCACTTAACCAGAGAACTCATTTGTCTTAGAGCAGGTTGCAGGCTTAAGATTAACGAAGCATACTGCATTTTCTCGGGTATGACAATTGCAAATCTTTTTCATCTCAAGTGCTGCCTCAATGGGTAGCAATGGCTGCCAGAACTGCTGAGTAAAGGCTTCTAAGGCAATATCTGGGCTTAGGAAAATACCGTGAGCAGTTAGTGGTATCTGCTGGGGTACAGAGGGAAGCTGTGGTATTAAAGGGCAGGTATTCACCACATGTCTCAAGTGAGTGCCCCATGCTGTATTACCTTCTTTGGGAACTTTTAATTTTTTGGTAGACAGGGAGTTTTAGAGTGGTTTAAAAAAAAAAAAAACTAAACGCATAAACAGTAATTCTTCAGTTGCTCTCCTCATACTGCCAGAAAAGGAGGCCCAGTCTATTCCCTTAAGGGAGAAAGTCTGACACAATGGCTCTACGAAGAAGATAGGTAGCTGTTGCTTTACTTGCTGAATGGCCTTCTTGGCTAAGCAGACAGCTTCCCACATCTTGGGGGGAAAATGAACCAGACTGTTGAATTAGATTTTGGATCCCTGTGAACTTTATCTGTTCACCCTGAATTTCTGTACTCACTCTTCATTTCTAGGTATTTGCCACAAAACTGACCTACCCTCAGCCAGTTACACCCTGGAATGTCCAGGAATTGAGGCAAGCAGTCATCAATGGCCCCAATGTGCACCCAGGAGCCTCAATGGTCATCAACGAGGATGGCAGTCGCACAGCCCTGAGTGCTGTGGACGTAACCCAGCGGGAGGCTGTGGCCAAACAGCTCTTGACACCAGCCACAGGGACACCTAAGCCCCAGGGGACAAAAATTGTAAGTAGTGGTCAGGGGCCTATCTAGCTCCTGTCTGACTTCTCCCCCAAACGGTGGTCCTCAGATCAGTAGCAGAATCTCTAGGGTTTTTGACAAATGAAAATTTACCATGCCTCTCACCCCTCATGTTGAATTAGCATCTCAGAATGAGGTACAGGTATCTTTCTCTTTTTTTTTTGTTTTTACTTTTTGGTGACACTGGGGTTTGAACTTAGGGCCTCATGCTTGCTAGGCAGATACTCTACCATTTGAGCCACTCCACCAGCCCTCAGGTATCTTTAACAGGTTCTCAGAGGTTTTTTCTCTATACTAAAGTTTAAGAACTACTCTGTGGGAAAGAAATCCGTAGTGTCGGTGGTAGCAGGTTTTAACTAATGCTGCAATTTTGTACAATTGCTGATACCTGATCGTAATGCTTTGTTATGAGCTTTTGGCAGTGTTGCTGAGGGCATGAGGTCAGCAGGTTTGCATCTGTATCCAGTAATAGCCATTCTTACTGAGAGGGAAGTAGTAGATAGATGAAGCAGAAGTTGTCAGAGAGAAGTGGATTTAATTTAGGTTTAACTTAGAAGATAATGTCCAAAGCCAAGAGGTTACTGACTGTGTTTTCCTACCTGTCTGTGCAGCTGTGAGACCTCCTTGCCCTCTGACCTGTCATACCCAATGGCTACCTATAGTAATGGGTTTAGGCTCCACAAAATTTCCTTCATTCTTGAAGGAATTTTGAAGGAACAGAGTGGGAAAAGGACATACTCTTAGCCTTATCATGGTGACCCTTGGTTCCCATTGTTCCTCCCTAGGGACAGTAGCACAATGGGTCTGTCCTCATGCTTTCCTCATTCTCACACATCTCCTCAAGTAGAGCAGTAACTCTACCCAAGTTAAATTCTGCTTGTATCCTTCTCCTTTGGTGACGGGTACATCCAGACAAATCAGATCAAATCATCAGTTTTCTTCTTTTCTAGTGCATTAAGTCAGGTTTGTTTTCAGGTTCATAGGATCATTTGGCCTTTCTTAAGTGCTTTCTATTTTACTGGAGCTGTGTGAGATGCAAGAGGAAGCAAAGTGTATTTCACTTAGTGAAGTTGGGCAAATATGAAATAATCTTTCTGTTCACTCAAGTCAAACAGTCACAGTAGGAAATTACAAGAGAAAAGTTTTGAGAGGAGAATGCAGGGAGGGCTCGGGTAGTACTGGGGGCCTGCTACATGCTAGGACTTCACTAGGCACTGTGGATGTGACCCCTACCCCAATGGAGTTTGCAGTATAATGGTGGGGCTGCCAATAAATGGATACATGCAAATGTAACACCTACTGCCGAATGGTATGATAGACACCTTGGAGTGCAGCAGTGGGAAACCATGACTTTTTGCATGGGGTACTCAAGAGGAAATGAGTTTGAAGGAATGTGCAAGGCAGTAGAGGGAAAGCTGAGAGTCAGCAGGAGGCTGTTGTGAGCCAGGGAATGGGTTGACTGAGAGGGCCTCGGGGAGAAACAAGGCTGACTACAGGGGATATTTCAGAGGGAAAACCGTGGGCTCTTGGCCATAGATTGGGTGTTAGGGATGTGGAAAAGAGGTCATGAACTCAAAACTATGATTTTCAGCAGAAGAGAATGGAAGTGCCAAGAAAGGAGATGCTTCTAGGCCTTTCTGAGTTTGGAGATGATAGTGGAGAAACTAGGGGGCCCATCTCCAGTAAAAAGTAGAAATATGGGACTTAGATCTAGGGTACTGTCAGAGTATTAAACTCTTTGAACATAGAGTATAATAGATAGAGAAAATGGGGGACCCTAGAAAGGCTAAAATGTATAAACAGGAGGGAAGATAGGGGAGGGGCAGGGTGGAGATTGTTCAATTTGTGTCTGTATCTATCTCTTGTATGTGGTTATGGGGTTCTTCAGGGTCAAGTGAAGGTCATCTGTGAACAGAGGGAAGGGAGCCAGGTTTTTTAGCCCTTGTGATGAGAAAAGCAGTGTAGCTAAGGGCACTTGAAAAGCAAAGTAAAAAGGATCCAGGGGTTTCTGACATTGGGATATGTGGGTAAGGCAAAGGTATAAGGGAAGTCCCTTCATGTGGTTACTTTGTAGGCTCTGAGGTGGGGTGGGGAATGGGACAGGGCAGTGAGCAACAGCTCAGGAGAGGGAAGGTTGGCCTTGTACAGTGTGCTAATCAGTTCACAGGAAGTAAATGGAAGATTAGCATTAGGTGGTTCAGTCATTGTCTTCCAGTTTGAGCTCAGATCCTTCGCAGGCTCTTGAGTCTTCACATTGTCCCTGTTTTCTCTTCCGGCCCACCTCTCAACCCAACCTGTTTCAAGGTCTTTGTTCAGTGGTGTCTGTCAATGCTGGGTTCATTTCCCCAGGCTTGGCAAATGCCTGCCTAGAATGCGTTGCTCTTTCCCTGACTCTCCCAACCAACTCCTGCTGTTCCTTTAAGGTTTCAGCAAAGCCCTCTTTCCCCTGGGGTCAGATAGTAAATAGTTCAGGCTTCATGGGCTATACACCCTCAATTGTAACTACTCAGCTGTACTGTGTAGTGTGAAAGCATGTTTGGGTTGGCAAGGGGAGCACTCCATGCTCTAGGGCTTCTGTTTGGCTTTGTGCCAGTAAAACTTTATTGACAAAACTAAGATGGCCAGCCTGCAGACTATAGTTTGCTGCTCCTAAAACCTGTGATAGGTACTCTTCATGTATTCCCCCTGGCACCATGTCCACCCTTATTGCTCCCCCTGCTTGTAGTTCTCATGGTGTTATATCGCTAATGCATGTGCACTCATCTCCCTGCCCTTGAGTTCCTAATCTCATGAGTTCAAGGGCAGGATATGCTCTGCTCACCACTCTCCAGTATCCCACATGTAGGAGGCACTCGGGAAATTCTTGGGGTCCAAGTTGAGATGCAGGAGGCTCTGAGGTGTGAGGACCACATTGGAACTGATGACATGACTGGAGTACAAAGACACAAAGGGACTTTATAAAAGAAAAGTGATTTTACATCAGGACCTAGGGACTGAAGATGGCTAACTTCATTTTCTGAAGTCCCATAAAGTTATATGTGATACCTCTGCTCGTGATAAAATACATGGGTGCTTTTAATTTAAAGACTGGTTGATGTGTTGTATTATAGTTCAGTACAGATCTGGGGGAGGTGAGCAATAGAGAGACTATGGTTTGGTAAGGGTGAGCTACAGATTAGGTGAAAGGGGGAAGGTTGGCAGGAAGGTCCTCTTTCCCCTGTGAAATGGGAAACCTCTGTCCCTTCCCCCTGGACCTCATAAAGAAGGGAGGAAGTGGCCAGGACAGCCTCAGCTCTTTTCCCTACCCAGCGGCTGCTCAAAGCAGCCTTTGGCCCTAGGCCTGCCTCTGGAAACTCTGACCCGGGCACAGGGGCACACTTAATTTTCACTGAAGTATTTATTTGGAGACAAGAGAAAGGAAAGGCCTTGGGTTTTGGTTGGCAAGGGTTGCACCCCATGTTCCAGGACTTCTATTTGGATTGGCTGGTGCCTGCCAGGCTGGCCTGCGTACCTTCCCAGCTGTGGCAAGTTTGCTTACGCTGGAAGATGTTGCAAATTTGCTAGACTCAGATCCTAGGCCCAGCCTGAGTTTTTTGGGTCTGGGCCACAGGTCTGGGCAGCTTTTCCCTTGAGAGGCTAAAGAAAGAAGACCTCAGGCTGTGTGACGCAGTCAGCAGCCACTGCCATGGGCAGCTGCTCATGGGAATCCTCAGAGTTCAGGTCTCCTTAGAAACTTGGGACTTGGGGGTGGGGAGGGGAGGGTTTGAATTCCTGAGGGAGTGAAAGACAGACTCCATGCTAGGTGCTTTTAAGACTGCCTTTTAGTACTTAGGGAGTTTGCTCCCTGCCTTCCTGAGCTGGGGAGCTTTAGTTGAGCTAACCAAGAATAGGAGAGAGAGGGGGAGCAGCTTCCCAATGCAGCCTCATAAATGTGGACAACAGACTAAGACACTGGATTTAGAGTAGTCTTGTTTCCCCCACCCTGTTATCTGCTGTGACTTAGGGATTTGGGGTGGGGGTGGGGAGGTTATTGTCGAGTCTCGAATTCTTCTGGGCTTAAGGGGTGTGGGCTTCAAAGTTATTGAGGTAGGAATTTCCTTCATGCAGTAGAAGTGTTGTTTAGGTTCATCATTAGGAACCCTGGAAGATAACATATGATAGCAAAAGATTTAATGAGCCTTACAGTAAAGTCACTTTTTGTGGGAGATGTGTTTGGTCACAAGGACGTGATTGACCAGATTCATAAGGGGGGAAAAGTATGAGTAGTGATTATCTTTTTTTTTTTAAATAAATTTTTTATTAGGAAATATTCATTATACAGGGTGGATTCGTAGTGACAATTCCGATTAGACTTATATTATACATTATTTACCTTGTCCCCTAGTGATTATCTTTGAAGGGTAAAATTGCTTGAGGGTTTTTTTAATTCTCTTTAAGTTTGTCTGTATATTGTTTGTTTCCATATAAGCATATTACTTGTGTGATTTTTCATGCTTTCTGTAAAAATAATTGAGGTTAGACCCTAATCTGAAAAATAACCTAAAAAAGCAGAAAGGTCTGGGATGTTTCTCAAGTGCTTGAGTATTAGCATAGCAAGCACAAGGCCCTAAGTTCAAACCTCAGTACTTCAGACAAGGAAAAAAATAAAAATACGGAAGTAGCCAGGCATGGGAGGTGACGAACTTCTGTAATGCCAGCACTTGTGAGACTGAGGCAAGAGGATCACAAGTTCAAGGCCACCTTAGCTACATAGAAAGACCCTGTTCCAAAAAATAATTTTTTTTTCTTTTACAGAAGTCATATATGTTCACTGTAATGTGAGCAGTACTAAGATGTATAAAGCTTAGGGTTTTAATCTGTGCCTTAACTATCCTCCCTCCAGGGCCCATGCCCCGGAGACCACAGTAACAGCTTAGGGAAGCCCCAGGCACCATTTTGAGATACACACATGTGTGCAGACATGTACAGAGTTGGTCTAGGTTTTAAATCACTGATCCTGTCCCCTAATGTGCTAGTGGTATGTTTTTCTTTGCCACCACTTCCAGACTGGCATTATTTAACTAGCCTTTTCATCCTTGCATAACATTGTGTAGTGTGGATGCACTGCAATTTATTGCCCCTTCTGTGGGGCACTCAGGTTATATCTACCTTTTGCTACTATAAAAACTGCTACATAAACATTATTCAATATAACCTTACATTGGGGCTTTCTTCTAAAAGGCTACTAGGAAATGTGCTTCAAATGTTCTAATAGCTATTTTCAAACTGTTTTCCAAAAAGATTATGGCAGTTTACGTTTCTTACGCATTTTGAAAGTGCAATAAAATATTTTCAGGGAGCATTGAAGTGGGAATTAAGAACCCTGTCTTCTAGTCCTGGCTTGTTGTATGAATGGGCTAATGTATAATGGGCTAATTATTCTAAAATGTAAAATTCATGTTTAGAGTAACGTACTCACGTGTGACCATGAGGGAGATTTAAGAAGTCTGCCACATTCTTTCAAACCCCAGGGGTGTTATGGTTGTTTGCAGGTTTTTAGCCTTCGGGAGTTTCTTTGCTAAAATGAGTTCTCAGAGGAACCCAGGATCTGCATCTCTGAAGAAGACAGTGATTACTAGACAGAGACCAGTGACCTATTCCTTGTACCTGAGTCCACAGCCAGGATCTGGACTGTGCACATACTCGCCAGAGGGACCTTCTGGCAAGTATTTCTCAGACATTTCTAGGATTTTGCTCCAGATTAGAAATTCTCCTTGCATTTAGTTCCCTAGAAAATGAAATAGGCAGAACTCACTCAGGCCAAGGTTAGGTGAGCCTTTGTAGAGGGCAGTGATAATGCTGAAGTTCCCACAGATTACCCACTTGTTGTCCACTCGGCCTCCAGGTTTGCCGACATGTAAAGAACGGGGACATTCTCCTACTGAACCGGCAGCCAACCCTGCACAGACCCTCCATCCAGGCCCACCATGCCCGCATCCTGCCTGAAGAGAAAGTGCTACGGCTCCACTATGCCAACTGCAAGGCCTACAATGCTGACTTCGATGGAGATGAGATGAATGCTCACTTTCCCCAGAGTGAGCTGGGCCGGGCTGAAGCCTACGTTCTGGCCTGTACCAGTCAGCAGTACCTTGTTCCCAAGGTAAGTCTGACCTTGGGGCCCTTCCACAGTCACCATCAACATGATTTGGCATATTGAACCTGGGCCCCAGCGAGCTCCTGGGATCGATGGGTGGCCCCAGGGCATGCACACTTGAAAAAGAGGGTCCTAGTTTCTTCCAGCTGGATTTTTCAGCCTCTAATTGACTAAAACTAGAGGAAAGTTTTCATCTTGTTGTGTCTTAAAATGTAAGTCAGAGCCGGGTGTGGTGGCTCACACTTGTAACCCTATCCACTTGGAAAGCGGAGATGCAGAGGATTATAGTTTGAGGCCAACCTGGACAAAAAGTTTTCAAGATCCCATCTCATTCAGTAAAGAAAAGCTAGACGTAGTAGGGCATGCTTGTCATCCTAGCTACATGGGAAGTGTAAATAGGACAATCACACTCCATGCCACCCCAAGCATAAACCCAACACCCTATTCAAAAAATAGCTAAATTCAAAAAGGGTTGGGGGCATGGCTCAAGTGGTAGTGTACCTGTCTAGCAAGTGTGAGACTCTGAATTCAAATCTCAGTATTTGCCCTACCTCCCACCCTCCGCCAAAAAAAAGTAAGTCAGTAGAGAAATTGAGAAAGCCATCCCAAAAAGCCAAGTTCAATAGCTGCATAATAAGTCATGTCTTCCAGATGTAATGTTTTGATTCTACAACTTACTGGCCCCTAGTAAGCATTAGCATGCAAAATGTGATGGCCTACAGATGACGTTGATCCTTTAAGCTCTGACAAGCCTGAGTTTTAAGATGCAGCTTAACTCCAGGGGCCTAGGAAAATCCCCTTGCTGTCCGTAAAGGCATCTCTTTAAATAAAATCTCTTCCTTCTCCTTCTAAGGTCCATCCTCATGGGCAGCCCCATGGGTGTAACTTCCTTTTACCTTGCCTAGCAGCTGACTTGTTCCCAGAAGTGTAGGAGCCTGAGTTAGTGTGTGTTCATGGGAGGAACAGAGCAAGGAAATGGTCACACTGCAGGAGAAAGGGTGAAGTATGCTCTAGTCCCCACTTAGGCCTCATCACCTACCCAAAGGTCTCAGGGCTTTTCAAGTGTACGTCTTTTTCATCACAGTGATTCACAGTTATATGATTGTAGCAGAGTCTGAAAGAACAGGAATAGTGATGTAAAACTACAGGTGCTATTTACCAAGCACGATTTTAGGGTCAGCCAGTGAAAAGCACTTTGGAGGCTTATTTTATCCTGCCCACAATCTTTAGAGGTAGTTGTTATTGATGTACACATTTTATATTCAAAGAATTGCCTAAGAATGCCTGACTAAGAAGTGGGGAGGACAAGGAGCTCCCGTATCTTCTTGGCATTGGTTCTGCTGTAGAGATGTTTAGCTCTATACACTGGGATCACTAGGGCTGCTCGGAGGTGTCTAGCACTGGTTAGTGCTCTCTGTTCCTTGGAGCTTCTTTTTCCCCATCAGCCATTTGCCATCCAGGGAATCTTAGGTGGTTGGGAGCCCAGCAACCTAGTCTCTTCCCACCAGATGCACCCTGCAGCTTCACACAGGAGCAAATTTGCATTTAACTTTGCCTTCTCTGCCCACCTAGTGGACTATTGATTAGTAAAAGGACTAAAAGCTGTAAGGAGGGATTAAGGGCCCACTCTGATCACTTGGAAATCATAAAATATAGTTTGGCTAATGTAAAAATTGGCATTTTGTCTTTTCATGTCAATAACAACAGTAATAGCTATAGGAGTGGTGACAGCAAAAGCCCCCACTTACTGAGGAGGTCCTGGGCCTCAGGCACAACTCAATGCGATTTGTGAGCATTTTCCTAAATTGTTCCCACAACAGCCTTATTAGGTATCATTTTTCAGATGAAGAAACACCAGTGCTCAGCCTATGGAAAGTTTTTTGGTTTTGTTTTTGTTTTAAACAAACTTGAGATATAGTTTCCTGACTTCTTCTACTTAGCTAGTGAATTCAAGACAAAAGACCCTGGTCTGCAAGCGTTCTGGCTTTTTTTTTTTTTTTTTTATATGTGCATACAATGTTTGAGTCATTTCTGGCATTAATTTTTAATGTCATTTTACTGTGATGTTTAGCAGAATAGGATAACTGCCAATTTTCTGGAGTTTTGATTTATAGGTGTTCTTTCTAATCCTAAACAGGATTTAAGAGCATGAAACCTACATCTGGTAGATAAATCTTTTTTAAGAGCTCCCTGAACCACGTGCTGTGTGGCGAAGAGATACTGATAATAGAGTTTTTCTTTCTACAGTTGTACATCTAGGCCTTGTGTTGGCTCTGTCCAGGAACCTGTGCCTGAATCTCTACCTCCCTGCTCTGGCTGACCTTTAGTAATTGCTTTAATCATCATTCCTTTCTAGAATTTGTGATTTATTGTATTGAAAGCACTTTAGCCCTTCAAGTAATTTTCTAGTCATGGAAGAATCTGGATAGAGATAAGGCGAAGCATGGGATATATCACATAACTAATAATTATGTTCTTTAAAAGAAGAAAACAGTGAAAAAACTTCTATCTGCTCCCCAAACACTGTGGGATGCGTCATGCATAATACTGGTTTGGATTTTTTTCCCCCAAGCAAAATAAAACCATCTTTGGAACAAAATATAGAGTATAATTTTTTATTTATGTTAATAACTCAAAGCCTTCATAAGGAGTCCTTACATCTATGGAACCTTTTCAGCCCATCTATAATAATTATCTTTGAGTTTACATACAGCCCATTGCAGTAGTATTTAGACCATTTGACAAGAATCCTCTTTAGCCTTTGAATTAGTGCATGGGGTTAAATTCCAGGCACTTCTCCACTGCTGCATTTGTGAGTTCCTCTAGCCTTAGTTATGAAACATGACCATAATATTGGCTAGTATTTAACAAATAATCTAGTGATAACAGTCTTTAGATCTAAGTCTGGGTTTTTCTCAAATTCCTATAAACATGGAAAAGTTTGCAAAAACTACTTGCAGAATGTCAGCAAGTATAGCTATTTTTACTTAAGTGTGCCTTATGTTGCCATGCACACAGACTCGACAGATAAGGTTAAGGAGACTGGGGTTCACAAAGACTGTGAAAGTGTCAAATGAAATGAATGTACCTACCAAATATAGGGTCTTTATAAAAGCTCTTGTTTTGGCATCTGGTAGATAATAATCTTTACTAAAGGCCCAGCCTCAACCACACACTATCATGAGAAGTACGAATAATGGATATTCTTTCCTTTTGCAGTCATGTACATCAAGACCTGGTCTAGGAACCTGTGCCTAGACCTTCCTCCTTGTCCTGGCTGACTCTCAGGTCACCCCTCAGGCCGCAGCTGTACCACTGGTCCTCATAGAGACCATTCCTGGCTGTCCCTGCCCCGATCTGTGTTACGGTCTTCCCTGTGCTTTTCTTTATGGCATTTGAAACACTCTGATCATGTGTTTGTCCATCATTTGTTTACCGTCTGGCTCTTCCCAGGGGTAAGCTGAAGGTCTGCCCAAGCCTGGGTATACAGTAGTGTCTCAATAAATATTTGTTGAATAGATAACTTTTACAGAAGAATCAGGCCCAAAATGTGTGAAAATTTATGTATCTGTGCCAGAAATCTGCTGGAATAACTAGAACCAGATGGTATTAAGCAGAGAAGGCTTGGAAAACTGGATTAATTTGAGGCAGTTTTGGTGGTGGTGGTGGTGGTGGTGGTGGTGGTGGTGGTGGTGGTAGTGGGGTTTGAACTCACACTTACTAAGCAGGCACTCTACCAGTTGAGCCACTCCACCAGCCCTGAAGAGGTTTAACATGGGACAGTGGGCAGATGACAAAAGTAGACGCCATTGGTAAGCCCTAATCATGTGATTTGAGAGGTAGTTTGTTTCTGAGCAGGGTCCTGGTGAGGGCAAGAGCAGTAAGATTTGGGTCTATATGGGAGAGCTCTTAGTAACCATTTGGCTTCTAAGCAGATGGTTAGAGCTGGAATCACATCTTATCTTTGTTCTTTTCGTATCTGTTTTGGTTTGAAGGATGGCCAGCCATTGGCGGGACTGATCCAAGATCACATGGTTGCAGGTGTAAACATGACTATTCGGAGTTGCTTTTTCACGCGGGAACAATATATGGAGCTGGTGTACCGAGGACTCACCGACAAAGTGGGGCGCGTAAAGCTCTTTCCTCCTGCCATCCTGAAGCCCTTTCCTCTGTGGACTGGAAAACAGGTAATTGGTAGAAAACAGCCAGTACATTAAAAAAAAAGGAATCAGACCTCATATAGAAGGTTTCATTTCCAAGAGAGCTGAGGCCAGGAACAGAGAGATGGCTAATCATAAAGTAGCCTGACTTTCCTTAGGTCTAGGAGGGCTCAACGGAACATCTACTAAGAATAGGTTGCATATTTCTTTCCTTGGCTTTTAATTTGAATGTGGTGCCTATATAATTAAAATGTGGTGTTAATAGGCAGTTGTGCTATGACTATACTAGAAATGTGTGTTGGGAAATACCGAGTGCTTTGCTGAGTGCATTGAGATACCATATCTGATGTGATCCTCACCACCAACCTGCAATTATTATCTCTCTTTAGCAGGTGATAATGCTGAGACTTAGAGGTAATAAATTATATGCCCAGGGTTATGGGAGACAGAATTGGAATTCAAACCCAGGACTTTCCACCTCCTAAAGCATCACACCATACTTCCTCTCAAAGTAACCAAATGATAGTACACATGATAATCAAGTAATGAAATACAGTAAACCTGTTTTATTGCACATTGTTTTGATCAAGTGTGGTCAAAAAATAATAAAAAGAAATAAATAAAAATCAAAAGAATTTCAAAAACAATTTTAAATTCCCACACATGCATTACACAACTCAGTTGATTTGGAGAAGCTCCCCGTCATTCCTACATTATGTCAGTTGTGTTTAAATAATTGCATGATCTGCCAAGTCCTTAATTTTTTGAAAATTTTCTTGTGATACTTTGTCTAGTTTTGATCGGGTGTCCTAGACTGTATGCTGCAAGTATGATACTTTACTTGGGCACAGGTATTATAGAATGAGTTAGGAAGCATTTCCTCATCTTTGACTTTTAATATTATTTCTTTCTTAATTGTCTGATAGAATTCACCAATGATGGCACCAGGGCCTGAAGTTTCTTTGAGGACAGGTGTTTTGTTTATTTTTTGTTTGTTTGTTTGTTTGTTTGTGGTGGTGCTGGGGCTTGAACTCAGGGCTTCATGCTTTTGAAGCAGGTACTGTACCCCTTAAGCCATGCCTCCAGCCTTCTTTTGTTTTTTATTACTTTATAAAGCAAAAATGTTTATTTGGTTCATGTATGGGGAAGTTTTTAACTAAATTGCTATTTCTTTGATAGATTGCTATGTATCCCCCAAAGTTCATGTATTAGAAACTTGATCCCCAATGCAGCAGGTGGAACCTTGGGCTGCGTGTATAGCTCAGAGATAGAGCATTTGCCTAGCATGCACAAGCCCCTGGGTTTAGTTCCCCAGCACTGCCTGGGGGGGGGGGAGGGTGATTAGAACAAAAGGGCTCTGCCCTTATGAATGGATTAGCACTGTTAGCATGGGAGTGAATTCCTTACCAAAGGTAAAGTTTGGGCTACACACATACTCTTTGTAGACCCCCTCTAAACACACACACACACACACACACACACACACACCCCTTGCCCCTTCCATGGGTATAGCCAGAAGTCCTCACCAGATGCTGTGCCTTCTTCCCAATCTTGGACTTCTAGCCTCCAGAACTTGGAGAAAGTAAATTTCTGTTCTTAGCCCAGTGCCGTTGGCTCCTGCCTATACCCTAGCTACTTGGAGCTACAGGAGGATTGCAATTCAAGGCCAGCTCTGGCAAATACTTCAAGAGACCCTGTCTCCAAAATAAGCAGAGCAAAATGGGCTAGAGTTGTGGCTCAAGCAATAGAGCGCCTGCTTTGCAAGTGCAAAGCCCTGAGTTCAAACCCCAGTCTCACGAACAAAATCTGTTCTTTATAAATTACCCAGTCTATGGCATTTTGTTATAGTAGCACAAAACAGACCAACACATGGATACAGTTGTTCTCGTTTCTATTTGTTCTTGAGAGAGCATTAGTACTTATGCTTTTCAAGAATGTTGTCTATTTCCCCTTTAGTTACTGAATTTGTAGGTATAAAGTCATAAATGTGACGAGCTGGTGTCGAAGTGTTACATGCCGGTGTCGAGGGTCCTTGCCTTCACAGGCCAGGGAACTGGCTCATGAGGCAGCTGAATGAGCCAAAGCCGGTATATAAAGTAGGATTTATTAGAGAGAAAGGAAAGGCTACAGATAGAGAAGTGTATCAGAGCCCGGAAGCCAGTAGCTCGCTGCACAAGTGAAGGCTGGGGTTTTTATGGACAATTTAACTCTGTGTTAGGGTATCAGTTAGGTGGGTTTTTCTATTGGCCATGTATTTGCATGTGGCCTCTCTTAGATGAGCTGGTCTGTTTGCCCTTTATTGGCGAGGCAGGGAGAAACAGTCTTGAGAGCATTTTGTTCATCAGCCCCATGGCAGGTTTGTGAGACCCTGTATCTCCTCCTCAGGGTGCAGGAATGCAGGTTTATAACTCCTTCTCAGGGTGCAGGGCTCATGGTGCTCGATGGGGAATGGGACACTGACTCACTTATCTGCCTTAGGTCTCCAGACCCACCAAAATGTTCCTTTATTGTCCTTCGCTGTCTGTAGCATCTAGAGATGTCATCTCTCATTCCTGAGGTTGGGGCGATCAATTTTATTACACTCAAACAACTAGTTTTTAGTTTCGTTGACATTCTCTATTATTCTTCTGTTTTCTATTTCATTGACTTCACTTTGATCTGTATTATTTCTTTCCTTCATTGACTTCAGGTTCAATTTGCTTTTCTCATAACTTCAGGTTGAAACTGAAGTCTTGATTTAAAATTCTTTTTAAAGAAATAGAGGCATTTTTTGTATAAATTTCCCCCTTACATTCTGCTTAAGAGGCATCTCACAACTGTATGTTGTATTTCTACATGTATTCACATAAGAACACTTCATAATTTCCCTTTTGTTTTTTTTCACCCATATATTGTTTGTAAGTATGTTATTTAGTTTCCAAGTTTTTAGGAATTTTCCAGGTATCTTGGTTACTGGTTTCCAGTTTAATTCCATAGTATCCAGAGAGCATACCTTGGATGACTTGAATCCTTTTACATTTATTGAGATTTGTCTTACAGCTTTGTATCCTTGGTGATCACTGTCCTTCATTTCCTGGTGTGTGTTGTCTTGAAAACTGTTGCATATTCATGTTGTTTCTGATGGGAGGGTTTGTCAGATCACCGATACTCTATCCTGGTCAGAAATAAAAGTTAGAATAGATGGGAACTTTTGCAGTTTAAAATTAAAATCTGTAAGATGGATAAGTTAGTTCAAGGATTTATAAGCATTTCCTGTAAAGGACTTGATAGTAAATATTGTCACTTTACTGGCCACACAGTCTCTGTCACAACTACTGAGTGCCATTATAATATGAAGGCAGTCATAAAAGGTGCAGACATGGCCAGGACCCAATTCAACTTCGTTCACAAGAGCAGGTTGTAGATCAGATTTGGCCCTTAGGCCGTCACTTGCCCACCTGTGATTTAGTTTGCTGTTTGTATTTGTCCACTTTATTATTTCTATTTATATGTCTTTATTTATTCTTGATGGTACTGGGGTTTGAACTCAGAGCTTTGCACTTGCTAGGCAGGTGCTCTACTGCTTGAGCCACGTCTCCAGCCCCAATTTTTGTCTCTATTTTATCAGCCATCTCAAGTTATCTCGGAAGTCAGTGGATTCTAAGTCTTACATAATTAAGCATCCAGAATTTCATAGTATTTTTTTTAAACATACATGTGTTCAAAATAGAACCAAATAATGGACAAAGCATATATATTTAAAGCCACAAATATGTTCATTCCCTTTCACGTGAAAATAATTTGAAATGTAGAAAAGCTACTCCAAAGAAGCAGCTGTTAACACTGTGATTTACAGCAGCAGAGACTTATCAAAAGCCGGATTACTCGCCATTGGGGCTAGGTAAAGGATGGCACAGCCATTGCCAACTATCACAGGCTGTTAAAAATGGTGGTTTGCAAAGGCCATATCGCACTCTGGGGAAATGCTCTGACAGAATGTGGAAGAAGAAATAGACTACATGATTGTATGTGCAGACACAACTGCAACTGTGTTGAAACATGCAGAAGAAAAAGGTTGGCAGCCCGAATAACTTTGTTCATGTTAGAGATTATCTGTTTTCCTTTATAGTATTTCTGGGCTGTGATAATTACTTTATAAATAAATAAAATGTGAAAACAGACTCAGGTTTTACTTCTGGCACAGTTGAGATTTTTCAGTATTTCCCAAAAGGTTAGGCTAATCTATTTCTTTTCAAATAGGTGAAAAGGGCAAGAGTAACTCACTGTTTTGTGAGTCAGTGTGGTGCAACAGAAGAGAGTCATATTTAGAATCAGGAGAAGAGGAATTTAACTTAGAAAGTATATTTCTCCTTCCCCAGAAAATGAAGTCTTAGGCCATTTCTCCAGGGCATTTCCTACAGCCGCTTGAGTGCTTTTCCTTCTATTTACAAATGAGAGCTCTCCTGTCACTTGTTGAAAGAGCACTCAAAAACAGGATTTGCCTCTCATTGCAGATCGTGAGCACAGCTCAAAGAACATTCATCAGGCGAACATACCTTTGTAAACTCTCCCACAGACCAGAACCCTCAGACCACCCCTCCACGGCCCCTCCCACTTCCCACCTCTCTCCAGAGGTTATCTGATTCCAATACACAGAACTAAGTTTTGTCTTTCCTTGAACTTTATATAAATGAAATCATACAGTAAAGTCATATCTATGTGAGTCACTCTTTAATTACATATAGCAGTTGATTCATTTTTCATTGCTTTATAATATTTCAGTGTGTGCATAAGTTTATCTGTAATCCATTTTACTGTTGATGAATGTTTGGTTTGTCTTCAGCTGGCTATTACAAATAGGGTTACTATAAGCATTTTTGTATGTCTTTTATCGAACAAATACATGCAGTTCAATGGGCCAATTTCAAGGAATAGAATTGCTAGGTCATAAGACACATGTTCAACCTTGTGTTAGTTTAATAAACAGTGTTCCAAAATGCAAAATGCTTGAAGTAGTATATACTTCCATTCCCCCAGCTTGTGAGAGTGCTGGGTACTACTTATCCTCAGCAGAACTTGATGGTTACGGTATTTATTTTGTTCTTTTGGGGTTTTTTGGTTTGTTTGGTTTTTTTTCTCTTTTAATTTTAGCCATTCAGATGGGTATGGAGCCAATGTGGTGGCATATACCTGTAATTCCAAAACTTACCTCTAATTCCAGTGTTTGGGGTGCTGAGGCAGGAGGATGGCATGTTCAAGGCCAGCCTATGCTTCATAGAGAGACCATGTCTTAAAAAACCAGATGGGTCTGTAATGCTTTTTTTTTTTTTTTTTAAGGGGGAGCAGTACTAGAGTTTGGAACTCAGGGCCTTGAACTTGCTAAGCAGACACTGTACTACCTGAGCCGTGCCCCTAGCCCTTTGTATTTTTAGTTGTTTTTCAAATAGGTCTTTGCTTTTATGCCTGTGCTGGCCAGGACTGTGGTTCTCCTCTTTATGCTCCCCACATAGCTGGAATGACAGGTTGACTTGAGGCTTCTCAGATTTTTCCCTGGGGCGACTTCAAACCTTGATCATTCTGATCTTCACCTTCTGAGTGGCTGGGATTATAGCCTTGAGCCACTGCATGTCTTGTAGTGTCATCTTTTTTTTCTTATTATTATTTACATTTTCTTAATGATGGTAGAACTTGAGCATCTCTTTTTTGAGACAGAGACTTGCTATGTAGCCTAGGCTAACCTGGAACTCAACCTGCAACCAAGACTGCCCTCAAACTTGCAAGCTTCCTGTCTCGCCTCCCAAGTGCTAGGATTACAGGCATATACCACCTTGCCTGACTTGACCCAAGTAATCTTTTGTGGACAGTTGGTATGTATTCTTTTAAGGAATTTTTGTTTTCAGTTAACACATATTTTAAATATGATAATCTTACATGTTTACGGGGTGCAGTGTGACATTTCCATTCATGTACACAATGTACAGTGATCAGATAAGGATAATGGAAATATCCATCATCTTATACCTTTATCGCTTCTTTGAGATGAAAACATTTAAAATCCTCTTTAGTAATTACTTGTTGTCAAGCATAGTTACCCTACTGGGCTATAGAACATAAGGAGTTATTTCCTCCTGCTCAACTGCACCCCATACCTATTACCCATCCTCTCCCTCCTTCTCCCTCCCCTGCCCTTCACGGCCTCTGTTCTACTCTCTACTTCTGTGAGATCAACTTTTTAGCTTCCACAAGTAAGTGAAAACATTCAATATTTGTCTTTCTGTGCCTGAGTTTTTATTTCAGTTAATATATGTCTTCTGAACTATGCTGCTGCAAATGACAGGATTTTGTTCTTTTTATGGCTGATATTTTCCATTGTGTACATATACCATGTTTTAAATTCATTTTGTTTGAGTTCATAGAGTTTTGTTTGTGTTTTTTTGTGGGGGTTTTTTTGTGTTTTTTTGTTTTGTTTTGTTTTGAGGTACTCTGAATTAAATCCGAGATCTCATGCTCTGCTACTTGAGCCTGCCGTCATCCCATACCATGTTTTCTGATTTTGCTTTTTTTCTGCTGGTACTGGGGTTTGAAGTTAGGACTTTGTGCTTGAGCCCCTCTACCACTTGAGCCACACCTCCAGCCCCACACCACGTTTTCTTCAGCCATGCATTTGGGGTTGGTTACTTAGGTTGATTCTGTACCAGAACTGTGGTGATCAGTGCTGCAGTTAAAGTGGAAGAGCAGGTATGTCCTCGACATGCTTTTTTCCCTTTCCTTTGACTATGCACTCTGCAGTGGTGTAGCTGAGTCATGTGATAGTCTATTTCTGGCCTGGTAAAGAACTCCATGCTGTTTTTCATAATATAGCTGGACTGATTTACATTCATACAAGCATGTATGAGAGTTCTCAGCCAACTCAAGCCGTCTATTTTTAACATACACCAAATGTAAGGAGAAGTTCATTTACCTGTTTTTATGTGCTAAGTTGACAGACAGAAGCTTTTTTATTTGTACTTGCTTGTAACTTTCTCAGTTCACTTGATGGTGTGTTATGGGCTCATTCCTACGTGTGAATATAGATCCCCTCATTCTTTTCACCCCTCCTGTGTTGTAGTCCATGATACAGATGTGCCGCAGTTGATTTACCTGTTCTCCATTAACAGGCATTTAAATTTTCACCTGGTTTATTCTACCACCACTTGTTTCTGAGTATACTAATGTACTTTTCTGGGTGTATCTTTTCAGTGAATCCCTAAAAGTATGACTGCTGGTCAAAGGATATTCGTGTTTCAAAACTTCCATGTAATTTTAAAAACATTTTAAAAGATTACTAAGGCTTAGTATATAAATGTTTTAAATGATAATTCTAGAATCCTGCTCCCCTTCACACCTTAAGGGAATGTTGCAGTTAGTCTTCTCTTCGTAGTGTAGTTTGTGACTGGAAATAAATTGTACACTTTTAGGACGTTAGTGCAGGAAAGGTTTATGGTGTGAGCTAAGGTTCTGGTCATCTTGTCTGACTCCTTTTTTCAAGTGGCGATACAATTCATGTTTAACAAAGAAATTACCATTTTCAAATGGATTCAGTGTTTTAGTATGTTCACACGGTTGTACAACCATCATCATCTGTAACGCCATAGTATTTCTGTCAGTCCCAATTTTTCCCTTTCCCCTGATACCACTTAGTGTCTCTGTGAATTTTCCGAGTTCAAACATTCCATATAAATGGTACCGTTCAGTATGTGGCCTTTTGGGACTTGCTCCTTTTATTTCGTATTATGTTTGAAGGCTCATCTATGTTGTTGCATGTAATAATTCTTCACTCCTTTTTATGGCTTTATAATCTTCCATTTTATGGATATACCATATTTTGTTTACCACCTTTAGTTGGCAAACCCAATAAATTGGGGTTGTTTTTACTTTGGGGATATTACAAATAAAGCTGCAATGAACATTTGTGTCCCAATTTTTGTGTGGTCATGTGTTTTCAGTTCTCTTAGCTAGTATAATTGCTGGATCATGTTGTAATTCTGTATTTAACTTTTTTAAGGACCCTCCAAATCATTTTTCAAAGTATTTGCACCATTTTGTATTCCTGCCAACGTGTGTGGGTTCCAGTTTCTCCACTCTCTCGCCAATACTTGTTTTGTTCTGTTCTGTTTTACAGTCATCTTAGTGGGTGTTAAATGATATGTCATTTTGCTCTTCATTTGCATTTCCTTAATGACTGATGATACTGAACATCTTTTCATATACCTCCAGGCCATTTGCAATATTTTTAGATAAATGTCTATTCAAGTCCTTTGTCCATTTGTTAATTGTGTTCTTTTTACTGAACGGTGAAAGTTTGTTATATATTCTGGCTGTTAGAACATATCACATGTATGACCTATAAATAATTTCTCCAATTCTGTGAGTTGTTTTGCTATTTGATACACAAAAGTTAAATTTTGACAAAGTCCCAATTATTTTATTTTGTTGCCTGTGCTTTTGTAGTCTTAAGTAAGAGTTTTATTGTTTTAGCTCTGACTTTAGGTCTTTGATCCATTTTGAGTTAATATTTGTTTATGGTGTAAGATAAGGCTTCAAATTCATTCTTTGCATATCTAGATCTCTATATATAAATATAGAGATATAGATATAGATGTATATTACCAATTGTTGATAAGACTGTTCTTTTCCTATTGAATGTCCCTAACACCCTTGTGAAAAAGCAATTAAGTGCACATATGTGGGTTTATTTCTGGACTCTAATTTGTATTTCATTCATATTCCAATCAGTATGTCTATTTTTATGCCAACACTATACTGTCCTAATTTATGTAGCTTTGTAGTAACTTCTAAAATGTGGAAGTGTGAGTCCTCCAATCTTATTCTTCTACTTCAAGATTGTTTTAAAATCAACTTGTTCATTTCTTCAGTTGGAATTGTAATAGGGATTGCATTGAATTTGTAGATAAATTTGCGGACTGTTGCCATCCAAACAGTCTTCAAATCCTTGATGTCTTTCCATTTATTTAGATCTTCAATTTCTTTCAGCTGTGTACTATAATTTTCACTTGGCAAGCTTTACACGTCTTTGGTTAAATTAATTACTAAAGTAGGTTTTTTTTGTTTTGTTTTTTGTTTTTGGGGGGTTTTTTTGTTTTTTGTTTTTTTTTAATATTACTGCAGCTTGAACTCAGGGCTTCACACTTGCTAAGCAGGTACGCTACCACTTGAACCACTCCATGAGCCCTCATTTATTCTTTTTGATGATATTGTAGCTAATTTTTTTCTTAGTTTTATTTTTAGATTCTTCACATTACTGACTACTGATTTTGTCTATTGATCCTGCATCCTTCAGCTTTGCTAAAGTCATTTTTAGCACTAACACTTCTTTTAGGTTTCTCTGTGTAGATTTTCTGTATGTACAAATATGTCACCTGTAAATTACCCAATTGCCTTGTGAGAACCGTTAATACATCATTTAATAGAAGTGGCAAGTATAGGCATCCTTGTCTTCTTCCTGATTTTAAGCAGAAAGTATCCAGACTTTCATCAAGTATGTTAGCTCTAGGCTTTTTACACACACACACACACACCCCTCTTTTTTCAGGTTGTTAACATTTTCTTCTTAGTCTGTAGCATATTTTTATCATGAAAGCATATTGGAGTTTGTCAAATGCTTTCTCAGCCTCTTTGATTTGTAGATTAGGCTGCAGGCCATATTTCCTTGTCTTTGGATGGTTCCAAGACCGAGTTCCGGTCTTGGTTATTACCCTGGCAGTCCTCACTATACATGTGGTTGAAGTGGAGCTTGTGGTAGACATCTCAGGGAATCCTCACCTCCTGCCTTTCTTATCCACCCCGCTCACCCTTATAGTGCCAGCCTTCTGCACAGCTGAGGTATGGAAAATGTGACCTTTCTGTGGTCATCTTTTGCTGAGGAAACAGTCTGTCTGCTTACTTTAAAGATTCTGTGGCCAGTTGTCCCCCTGCTCCTGGAGCACATGTGAAAAGGTAGCTGCTTTCCTGACTGCTTTTTACATGTGCCATTGCACACCTGTGAAGGCACTGCTTGGTGCAGCCTGGTACTGGCACACAAAGGGCTGTTGATGCCAGTTCCTGCCTCACTTCCCCTGTATGTGGGATTTTGTGTGTTTAGCCCTTCTGAAGCCAACCTGTAGTTACCCCTGCACACCTTCCTCCCTCTGCATCTTGTATGGAGCACCTACTTGAGAAAGTGCCTCTCCTGGGCTTCTATTAGCAGTTGCTTGTTGGAAAGATGACCATCTTACAGACCTAGCTTGGACCAGGTAGCAAATCCCTTGCCTTTCAATACTAAAATTAATTCCAGTCAAATAGATGTACTTCTGGTATTTAGCTCTGTGAAAGCCAGGCATGGTGGCATATGCCGATAATCTCAGCACTCAGGAGGCTGAGGTAGGAGGATCAAGAGTTCTAGGCCAGCCTAGGCTACATAATAAGACCCTATCTCAAATACAGGTAAACAAAAAATGCTAATTATGGCGGGCCACCAGGTTTCCAGCACTCAGCTAAACAGTATGTCCTGTGATGTGCTTCTCTATAGAACTCAGGCATACTGGGATCACTCAGATCTTTTTTACTCTTGGGGCTTGAATTCATACTTGCTAAGCAGGTGCTCTAACCCTTGACCCATTCCATCAGTCCTTTTTGCATTGATTATTTTTGAGATAGGGTCTTGCTTGCTTTATGCCCAGGCCAGCCTGGACCACAGTCCTCTTGTTTCCTTCCCTGAATAGTTGGGATAACAAGTGGTCACCACCATACCCAACTGTTGGTTGAAATGGGGTCTTGCAAACTTCTTATCCAGGCTGGCCTCAAACCACAATCTTCCTAATCTCTGCATCTTGAGTAGCTAGGATTACAGACTTGAGCCACTGCACCTAGCCTATTCAAATCATTTTAATAACCACTTGTAAAGCCTCAGTCCTTTTTATCAGTGTCACTTAATGCCTGTTCTCTAAAGCATTTATTTTGTCTGAAAGTCTGAATCAGGAATGTGTTTATAACAAATGGCCCTGTTGAGTTAAATCAGAGCATGCTGTGGTCTGAATGTTTATATCTCCCCCCAATTCATGTTGCAATCCTAACCCCAAGATGATGATGTTAGGAAGTGGGGCCTTTGAGATGTTATTAAGATTATTGGGACAGAGCCCTCATGAATGGGATTAGTGTTCTTATAAAAGAGGCCTCAGAGAGCTCCTTCACCTTCCTACTGAGTGAGGAAACAAGTCTTCATCTCTGAATTAGAAAGCAGGGCCCTCACCAGACAGTGAACCTGCCTTGGTTGGTCATTGCTAGCCTCCTATGTGAAGCTCCTCAGTAGGAAAGCTCTCAGTTCCTAGGTTTTGCACCACTGCCTCCCTTGAAAGTCAGAGCTGTTCTGTAGAGAGGAAGTTACTGAACAACATAGATGGTTACAGTTACCATCTAATTTGAGGTAGCCTGAAAGTGAACAAAGCATGCCTCTGAGGAGTGTTCTTCAGCCTTCCATCCAGTTAGGGACTGATGTCATGTCAGGGATCCCTTCTGGCAGATGGCAGTGTTAAGAGCTCCACCAGCCCTCATAACCTTGCTAACTTTGTTGTTGTTGTATTTTTTACCACGTACTAGGATATTTCTTTATTTTGACCCCATAATAATTTGCTTTTTTCCTCCTTGCTTTGGCATATTCAGGAATTTAATTCAAGTCTAAGGGATTGTTTATTTCAAGATGAACTATTTTGGGGAGTAAAATTCCCAACGAAGTCCTTATTGGTGTCTATTTGTTTCTGCTCCTAAATCATTGAATTAAAACTGAGATTTGGCTTGCCTTACAGATGTAGAACTATGGGTTTTGCTGTACCTGAGATCATCAGAAACAGGATGGTGGAGCTACAAGTCCCAAAAGGAAACTTCTCTACTCTTCCTGCCCTCAGTTTTCCCTCTTTTTCTCTCTAGGTTGTGTCGACACTGCTCATAAACATAATCCCAGAGGACTACATTCCACTGAACTTATCTGGAAAAGCAAAAATCAGCGGGAAAGCCTGGGTGAAAGAAACTCCTAAGCCTGTTCCTGGCTTTAACCCTGACTCTATGTGCGAGTCCCAGGTAGGGTCACCCAGCTGTTTGGGTTGGCAGCTTCTATTCCTGCGTATAGACAGATTGATTTAAAACAAGTAGAAATTGGTACCATACCTCAGAAGAGGAGAGATTTTCCCAAGGTAGTATCCACTTTCATTTTGAAAGGGGTCAGGGTCTGACTGCACCATCTGATCCTCATTATTAAGTTGGAGTCGATTCTGAAAAGCTTAGAGATGCAAAACCCAGGTTTCCCCTCAAAATCTCTTGAGTGGCTCAAGATGATTAACTTGCTATGAGGTCCCAAAACCCCAGTTCTAAGCCTCCAGGACCAGGCTAAGGAGGGTAGGCCAGGCCAGTCACACCTGGGTGCCCTGCTAAAGAATCCCAAGGCCTCTGTGGTTTGGGTGGTAAGTGTCCCTAAGTCTGCAACTCACAGTGTGCTTAGTAACAGTCTTTTTCTCTCTATCTTTGTCATGCTAGGGATCGAACCCAGGGTCTCTTGCCTGCTTAAGTCTCATGCTCTTTACACTGAGCTACACCCATGCCCCTATAACAGGGTCTTAATGGATGCTCCATTCAGATCTGAAGTGTCACTTTTTTTTCCCTTTATGGAGCATATACCTAATGTGTGTTATGTCCTGCGGCTATGAATTCTTTTCTTTTAATTAGCTTCTAAGACTTGGTGAAAGTACAAATTCAGGCCTTGGAATATGCTTTAAGAAAAGATTTTATTATTCTTACACCCAAGGTGCAAGATGAGGTGTGCCTAGGCCAAAGTTGAAGCTTTGGATGCTCTCATTTGCATTCCCAAGGTCTCAGTCAAGGGTGCTCGACCTCAAATGTGGGTGGGTGGGAGAGCAGAGGGACATAAAGCCACACTGAAATGTGTGGGAGTTTAGATTTACAAGATGTATAGTCCCAGAAAAAGCAGTTAAAACTGTATGTACTCTCCTTTATTTAAAGTTTATCTCAGTTTCATGTGTTCCCTACTTTTTTCTATGAAGGGCTCAAGGCAGGTCACAGTAGAGGCACACACAGTGAAGTTAAACGTCAAGGAGGGAGGATAGCTTCCCAAGGAGATGTCATCTGCAGCCTGGCATTAATGCCCTTTCCCTGTGCAGGTGATCATCAGGGAAGGGGAGCTTCTCTGTGGAGTGCTGGACAAGGCACACTATGGGAGCTCCGCCTATGGCCTGGTCCACTGCTGCTATGAGATCTATGGGGGCGAGACCAGCGGCAAGGTTCTTACCTGCCTGGCCCGCCTCTTCACCGCCTACCTGCAACTCTACAGAGGCTTCACCTTGGGTGAGTACCAGGCCTGTGGTCCCAGCTGCTGACCTTGGGGGACCAACTAGGCTCCTTCTCCAAAGATATCTGGCTTCGCTTCCTTTTCGTTCTGTCCACCTGACCTTACAGCCTGTGTTTCTTCCTCCTCCACAATGCACAGCAACCCCCTCCAACCCCATTCTCATCCTGTCACTTTCTTGACCCCACTCTTTATCCTCATACATGTCCCCATTCTCTCCTGCAAGTACCTTCAGGAATTCCTGAGCCCTCCCTATTCCACAGAGGGGCTTCCTTGTTGTCAGAACTGCCCATATCTTTCCAACACAGTGGGAAGTGCCAGCACTTTTGGAAACACCACTTGGCAGACAGGTGGGAGTGATGCTAAGATAGGAAGAGGGGCCTCCTTGTTTGCTGTTGGAAGTGAGAGCACTGTTTTAGGTAATTGGCTTTGATGTACTGCTGCCCAAGGTGAGCAGTTTCTCAACTCTTTGAGCCAGAGGGCTTAAATGAAGCAACTCAGGCCTTTCATCCTCCTAAGGCAGTGCTGAGGAAACTGACGTGATGGTCCCTATCACCTAGACTTGACATGGCCATGTGTCTACAAACACACAGAATTACACAGGTGGCCTCTCTGACGTGGCTCTCAGAAGCCCAAACTGGGATACTCTTCCCCTCTCTTCCTTCTCTGAATTTAGCTTTTCATCCAAAAGTTCATCATTTCTAGCTCTTTCGTCCCACACAGATTTTTGGGTGAACTCAGGCCTGGGCTTACTTTGTATCTGTGTAACTTTGGGCAAGTAACTCAATGTTGAGCCTTAGTTTTAACACTTATAAAATGGGGATTATAGTCTTAAGAGATGGGGGTGATTAATGGTGTTAATATCATTATCATTGTTCTGGTACTTCTTGTATCTGTGGCATACTCCTCGGATCCTGAGTATCACCAAATTTAGAGTCTGGTGAAGTCAGACCTTGTCCCTGCTGAGCTTGACTGTTTTACTTCACAGGCGTGGAAGACATTTTGGTTAAGCCGAAGGCAGATGTCAAAAGACAGCAGATCATTGAAGAATCCATCCACTGTGGGCCCCGGGTAAGGAGGGGCTGGGTGGCCAGGGTACAGCATAAAGGGATCTTGTGTCCTACAGAATGAAACCCACACCCTCCTCATTTGACTCATTTGACTCTGACGTGTTCCTTTCTTCGCTCTAGGCTGTCAGGGTTGCATTAAACCTACCAGAAGCTGCATCATGTAATGAGGTCCGAGACAAATGGCAGGATGCCCATCTGGGAAAAGACCAGAGAGATTATAACATGATTGAACTGAAGTTCAAGGAGGAAGTGAACCATTACAGCAATGAGATTAACAAGGTTAGCCCAGCAGTGCATGCACTTATCCCCACCTTTTTGAATGCTGATTTTTTTTTAAAAATTACATTTTGATTCTCACCCAGGGCCATTTGGAGCAGTCTGACTATTTAAAAGTCAACTAACTAGGTGAGATTTGAAGTGGGATAGGTAAGATTCATCATTCTGAAGAGCCCAGGGCTCATCCAGTTAGGATCTGGAAAGGCTTCAGGTTAATGCTAAAAGAAAATGCTTTGTACTGGCTTTCGTTTTAAATGTTTTCATTTTGGAGTTAACTACATTGAAGAGCTCTAAAGAAAGAAATGTTTCCTATGGGCCACTGCAGGCAGAAGAGCAGAATAAAGGGCTAAAATCACTACTCCCTCTTACACGACAGAACCAGGGATGAGGCCTGGCTTCAAGTCCTGGTTGTGTTTCATACTTGCTATGTGACCTTGGGCAAGTGATGTGACCAGGCTGTGTGTTCATTGATTTCCTCACCTGGATGTGTAGTATTTGAGGAGCACTGCCTTACAGCATTGTTGGGATTGTCTGGGAGCTCACATGCAGTGCCAATCCAGGCCTGAGGTAACTGAGAAAGGAGAGCCTGCATGAGCAAGATGGAAATCTGGTTCTCTCCACACTGCACCCAAGAACTGGGACTCCCTGTCCTGTGATTTGGAGGGGCCAGACTGCCCTCACCCTGCTTCCTGGGCCTTGGGACCCAGACTAACAAGGAGAGGAGGAAGCAAGGCCAACAGTCAACAAAAGTCAAGAGTTTGTGGAGTCTTCTTCCTGGCTTTCAGCATCCCTTCTGCTGTTAAGAAGACGGAGTTCATCCCTGAGAGGTGTTATTCAGAAGAACCTTCCCAGCAGTGCAGGGAAAGCAGGCAGCTCCATTGCCAGGGCTGACTGAGGGTGCTAGGGTGAGGAGGTTGTCTTTAGAAGCATCTCAAAATGGCTTCTTGTCCTCCAGTTCCTCTCTTCCTGCCCCCTCTTCCTACCCAGGTTCCACCTCTCCTGTGTCAGGATGGCTCTCTGGAACCCCAGGCAAAGGCCTAAACCAGAGTCCTCTCTCATCACCTCCTTAAGATTCCTACCCGGTGCTTGGTGATGTGCTGGTAAATGTGGACGTGGTGTGGACTTCATTAATCTGAGTCTGGGGAATCCAGGCCAGGCTCTTGGGCATAACTTTAATTTTATTTTACTCAGCTCCTTTCCAGAAACATAAACTGGATCTCTCGCTCTCTCTCTCACTCACTCACTCACATAAGCACATGCACATGCACACACACGCGCACACATACACATATACCGCATTTCCTTTTCATCTTTCTTTTTGCCACCATTTGGCCAGCAAATGGAACCTGTGGCTCCTGGCAGAGGTTGTGTTCAGTATAGCACAGAAAGCAGGGACTCTAGTGAAAGGTTGATGCCAAATGAGGCTTTCACTTACCTTGAATGGAATTTGACTCTTAGCTGTAGATAACTACTCTGGCTTTATTGCTTCTGCATCCTGAATTTACCTGGAATTTCCACAGTGGGTGAAGTCACTGACATAGTGTTTTGATTTAATCCACAGGCATGCATGCCTTTCGGCCTACACAGACAGTTCCCAGAGAACAACCTGCAAATGATGGTGCAGTCAGGAGCCAAAGGTTCAACTGTGAACACGATGCAGGTGTGAGCAAAAGTGGCTTAGCCGGTTTGCCGGGGATGGCTGGTGGCAAGAGGAAGTTTTCAGGTTCATTGTTGATTTTAAAAGGATTAGAATTCTGTATAAAATATGACAAGGACTAAAAAATACAAAAGCATATAGAAATCAGTACAGGTGCTAACCACTGCTGTTGACATGTCAATGTTGTACACTGATTATAGATAGAACATACAGGCAGGATATAATGTAGATATATATTATAAACTTTTATGTTTAGTTATTATATTGCATCTATTCCTGTTACATATGCACACTGTGTATGTAAAATCTCAGCTGAGATCCTATTATGTTGTGTGACCTACTTTTTTCACTTAATATTACATTATAAGCATTGTCCTAAAGATTACCTAGCCTTTAATTTGAGGCCTGTTATCTCAGATTTCTATGGTGCTATGGAGGCATTTTCACAAATCTTAGCATCTGTTGTTTTTTCTTTCTTTTTTTAATCTTGATGACCTTTAGAGGGTCTTAAGGATCACCCTATTGTTCCATGAGTGACAAGCAGTAGGAGTGGTCTCGAAAGGCTGGAGACCCTCAGGAAGCTAAATAAAGGGAAATCTAGACACATTGCTTTCTTTTTCCCAATAGTATTCACAGGCAGTTTTCTAAGAAGACACCTCAATGGCTCGAGTTCTCTCAATGTCTGTAGGACACAAGGATCACAATAAATTCCTTTTTCCTGTGGCCTCCATTTTCCAATTAGAACCTTTGAGTCCCTTCCAAGAATAATGTGACAATGATAAGACATGGCTTCTTTTCCAAACATCACCTGATTTTAAATGCTTCCAAATGTGAAAATCCAGTTCAGTCAACAAAAGGAAGACACATTTGTTATGTGTTTTTTTGTTGTTGTTTTTCTTTCTTGAAACATGGCTTCCCTGGTTTGTTTAAATGTCTAGGTTGACCTTTTAGAAATCAGTTTCCACTGGCTTTTCTTAAAGAGCAAGCTATCTCTTACCTGCTTGCACAAAGCATTGTTTAACACACACAGGAATCATGAGTTTCATTTTGTTTTCCTTTCGCCCAGATCTCTTGTCTACTGGGCCAGATTGAGTTGGAAGGTCGAAGACCACCACTGATGGCATCGGGCAAATCACTACCCTGCTTTGAGCCTTATGAATTCACCCCCAGGGCTGGTGGCTTTGTCACTGGAAGGTTTCTCACTGGCATTCGGCCTCCTGTATGTATATTTTTTACTTTTGTCATTTCTAGGCTCAGTGGTATTAGCGACTTTGACCAAGAATGATCAAGTGATAAATACCAAGTCATTTGCATCTTACCCAGTAGACCCTAGGGCCCATGTAAAGTTCACCACTACAGAGCTAGCACAGTGCTAACATGGCATCATGCTCCGTAAATGTATGCTAGTAAATGAAAAGATGCATAGGACTGACCTTGGCCCCACCTTTTTCTGCTGTGTGACCTCTCTAAATCAGTTCTTAGCTCATTCGAAACAGCTAGAAAAGGGATGCCAAGAAGAGCATCATGGAGATTAGTTTCACAAAGTCTCCCTATCCTGACTCCTTCACGGTGGCAAAATTGAGGAGCTGTTGCAGATGTCTAGTTTTGCTTCCTCAAAAATTCTCCCCTAGGAGAAGGGTTTCTCCTCACACTTGTCAGAAATGGCTCTTTGGATATTAGTGTCTTTTGTTCCTTGATGTATGCATCTCTGAAAGAATGATGCTTGGGACCAGCCCACTAAGTCTCAGGTGTGAATTGTTCCAAGGCCAATGATTACCCTGTGGGCGCCTCCATTTCTCTGCATATGGACTCTCCAGTGGTGGTTCATGGCCTCTGGCAAGGGGTGGCAGTGGCTTGATAATAGACCAGAATTTTTCAAATTCTGATTTTGACCCTTAGTGGATCAGGAAATCACAGGAGTGGATAGCGACCAGCATTCCTTTATGTAATGAAACAGAATAGAGTAATAAAGGAAACATCAGATTTCTTCCACCTAGAATGGAATGGGATATTTTTATATCTTCCTATTCATATATGTGCATATATATAAGTATATTTATTTGCATTTGCTGATTACTATTGTAAATGTATTCTTAGTTTGGGTTGCAATCCAGGTGTGGAAAGGCCAGAGTGGTTGGTGCACATCCGTGATGCTGGCTACTCCAGAGGGTCATACCTTTGAAACCATCTTGACCAATATAGCAAGACCCTGTCTCAAAAACCAAAAACAGACAGACAGAAAGTTTTGAAAGTGACATGTAGCTCTGTTGGCACTTTTGGAAGTAGACTGCAGGTGTGGGACTGAACTTGATTTTGGCCAGGTACATTTGCTTTGGAAATGGGACATGTGGTATTTCCCTAAGAATGGCACATATGGATGCAGGGAGGGCACTTGACTCCTATAGATGGGAGCTGTTGCTTCTGATCCACTGTCTCTCCTCAGGCAGGGTAAGCAAGAGATACCAGATGACAGAAGAAGTAACTGGGGGCTTTTGGAGCCATCAAAGCCAAGGGCCCAACACCTGGGAAGGGAGCAGGCTATTTGAAGTCAAGAAAGGCTGCTAGGAATATCAGCTTGAGCAGCCTTCAGAATTGCATGGTGCTCACCACCACCTTTGGGACATGGGTTCCTCTCTCCCACAGGAGTATTTCTTTCACTGCATGGCAGGGCGAGAAGGCCTGGTAGATACTGCTGTGAAAACCAGTCGCTCTGGCTATCTCCAAAGGTAAAAACACCTGTGTGTCTCTGTTAAATGGGTTTGGTGTCCCAGTACTCTGTACCTGTCATCTCTCACTGAAGATCCTTTGTATGGTAAACACTTGTAGAAAACATCATGTATTGTTCTGTAGTACAGCACGGGTTGAGCATGCACTCAGAGGTATACACAACAGGCCCTGTGTTCTTCAGGTCTGCCATCCCCTGTAGGGAATTATGAATGTGGGGAAAGGTGTTCAACAGTGGTGAGCCTCTCTTGTGTCTGAGAGTCTCAGAGGCCCAGGATAACTCAGAGGGCTCCAGACCCAGCGTCCCTACCTGTGAATTTGTAATTGGTATCCTTACTGTCACAGGTGTTATTTTGGGACTCTCTGCCTTAGACCTGCTTGTTTTCTATCCTCTGGCAGGAAGGAGAGCAAGCAGCCTGTAACCAGCCTCATTGAGTTGATAGAGGGTTTGAGGCTTGACTCCAGGGAGCCCAGTAAGACAGGCAGCAGGTCCCCCGTGTTCCAGTTTCCCTCTCCTGGATTACAGTGTGGGAGGCTTAGACTTAGGGACTTTTGTAATGGTTCTTCCTGAACCCAAAGAACCTGTGCTGGAAGAAATGTTGGTGGTAAATGGAGGAGATGGTAAATCCCCACACCTCTTAGGCCTGCCTTTAATTTATGTCTTCAAAGAACTCTGGTAACTACTTCCTTCAGAGTTCTGCCCATTGGTTCCAGCTTTGTCCTTTCTTTTATTTATCAGCTTAGATTTCCCAAACCTGCATACCATGTTCTAGTTCCTTCCCCCTTGACTCCTGTGGGCATTGGGGTAGGAAGAGTAAGAGAGAGATTGAGGTAGAGACACACCTGGGTAACCTGTTGGTGAAGAGGTAACCTGCGGAGCTGATCCGGCCCAGCTCCCCTCCTTCGCATGGGCTTGAGTTGCATGACCAGTTCCCTCTGTAAACGGGTTACACCTCCATCCCCCCACCCCAAGTCATTCAGGAATACACGTATAATAACAGAAAAATGATCAGAGAAGTCTGGGGATGGGAGAGACCATGTATGAGGCACGAGTCCCCAAGGCCCATTGAAGTCAGGGTGAACAGGAGGAGGGAGTTGGGTATACTGGCTGGAACAGAAAAGCAGCAGTTGTTGGGGCAAAGGTACAAACATCTCTGCAAGGTCCACCTGCCAGCAGGGAACTCTTAAAGCTTGAAGTGGGAAGGACAGTGTTGGGCTTCAGAGAACCTGGGTTGGAGAGACCCTAGCTGGAGGCTGGAGGCTGCCTGCCAGAATGGCAGTGAGACAAGAAGTGGATGTGGGCAAAGCACATGAATGGCAACTGAAGTGCAGGAGAGTTTTCAGGACTGAATGACAGCATAAGTGACCTGGTTGATGGAGAGCAGGATACTATAGAAGAGAAAGAGAAGGTGGATATGAGGTGGCAGCAGCCATCAGGAGAGATGCCTGGTGACGTGGTCATGAGGGGCAGCTGCTGGGGCTCTGAGAGGCCAGCAGAGCATAGGATAGAGGACTAAGACATCAGTGTTTGTGGTGAAAGGTAGGTGGGTATTCACACTACCAACTTGCCAGGCTCTGGGCAGGACAGTATGAAGGCTTGTGACTAACACTGAACTTTGTCCTCAGAGCTTGGGGTGGGTGCCATCAGAGAGGAACCAGGATCCTGGAAAACCCTCTCCTAAGGTAACAGGATAAACTGAGGAATGACCAGGGAGGAAAGCAAAGAGATCAGGACCAGACCAGAAAGCAAGAAAGGGCAATGGAGGTAGCCATCCACAGGAGGACTGAGGACAAAGGCCACTAGATTAGGGATATCATGTCAGCATTTAGTTCCTGATTAATACCTCTTAGACAACACTGTACTGACAGGGTTCAGGAATCCTTGCAGCTCTCCTGGCTTGCCTGCCTATGGTTATAGGGACACTGATCTTTTGGTGCTCTGTGATGGGGAGATGATAGAGGCAAACAGTAAACCCAGTATTGAGGCCACATGAGAACCTGGCTCCAGCAGTGTCTTGTAGGCCTCTTGATCACACTATTGTGGCCTCCTCCTGGAGAACCAACAGGAAATGTAGCTCCTGGCTGGGGAATGCTGGAGCTCAGAGCTGACCTATCCTGGAGTCATGCCTGTCTGTACAACAGCAGTTCCCCTGTTTTCCCCTGCACTGTCCCCTGCTCCTTCAGAGCTGCACTGGAAGGTGTGCACCTGATAGGTGCTGAGCCAGTGATTTCCTTACAGGTGCATCATCAAGCACCTGGAAGGGCTGGTCGTCCAGTATGACTTGACAGTCCGTGACAGTGATGGCAGCGTTGTGCAGTTCCTGTATGGGGAAGACGGCCTGGACATCCCCAAGACACAGTTCCTGCAGTCCAAGCAGTTCCCCTTCCTGGCCAGCAACTATGAGGTAGCGTCAGCCCTGGTGCCCCAGGGTGGGGTACCAAGGCCATGGAATGGGCCTCCCACCCAAGCTTAAAGAATTCAAGCTCTCTGAACTCGAGCCACCCTGTCCACATAGCCAGTGAAAAGTTGAGTGGAAAGGATTTATAAAAGTACCCACCAGTGCCCTGAAACACTTGACATTTTCAGAGCCCCTCTGTGGGCTGTGATCATGTCAGATGGTAGTAGGGCACAAACTTCTGGAGTAACAGTTGCTATTTTAGGGGTGTCACTGTGCTGGGCCCTAAAGGCGAGTGCTGTCTGGGTTCATCCTCACCACAACCCAATGAGGTAGCAGCATTCTGTCCATTTTTCAGCTCAGGCAGCTAAGTGTGGCAACTCAAGTAACCAACTGGTGAGAGGTAGAACTAGCGTTTGAACCCAGGCCTACCTAACACATGATTGTGACTTCTCTCCTACCTTGTGGCCCAGTAATGACCATCACCATTAACTGAACTTTTAGTCACCCCATTTTGCATATTAGGAAACTGAAATTGTTATGACCTGTTCAAGATCATGATGTTGATGGCAGAGTTGAGGGTTGCACTCCAGTGCTGGGTCCTTTCTGTCCCAATGCTTGTCCCAGAACTTGGGCCATCCTCTTCCCCTCTTTCTTTCTTCCCATAATCGCTCCTCAATTTCTAGAGGGGCTCTGAGTATACCTACCTCTCCCGTATGACTCCCAAGACTTTCAGGTCTCATGTCCATTTTCCACAGTGGTGGCTCTTGATTATCAGTTGGTGTGCAGTCCCCCTAAGAGGCAGCATAAGGGCTCCTTGTAGCTTCCTGGGTCCTGTGACATTGTGCAGTGTGGCCCTTCTGTCATGCCCTTACCTTTCATCTTGTGTGTGTGGTTTGTTTAGGTGATAATGAAATCAAAGCATCTCCATGAAGTTTTATCCAGAGCAGATCCCAAAAAAGCTCTCCGCCACTTCAGAGCCATCAAAAAATGGCACAGCAAGCATTCCAGTACCCTACTGAGAAAAGGTGCCTTCCTGAGTTACTCTCAGAAGATTCAGGCAGCTGTGAAAGCCTTGAATCTCGAGGGCAAGAACCAGAATGGCCGCAGCCCAGAGGCTCAGCAGGTGATAAGGGGAGACTGGGTCCCTTCTGACATATCCAGGTCTTAGTTGGGGTAAAGGATATGGGGTTATTCCCTAATATAAGCATGGTGATGAGATCAGTCAGAATGCTAGTGGCACCCAAACGGTAATGTGAAAAAGGGACCTTTTACAATAGTATGGGTAGGTTTGGGGAGAATTACTGGAGCTAATGAATTTGGGGTTCCTTACCACCCCAGGTATGAAGGTTCAAGGGAAGCAGCCACCAGAAGTAAAGAGGGTGGCTGGCTATAGGCAACGCCCTTGGTAGAGACCCTTTAGAGAAGGGTCAGGGATGAATGCTCAGTGCCACTGTCCTGCCCTTCCTCTATTGCTGGTGCAAGCTGTAAGCAGGGGAGCTCTTTGAAGAAGTCACATGGCTACCCTGAAGGCCACAGTGTGAAGGGACCTAGATCTAGAGCTAACACAGATACAACACAGTTACCTACAGTAAGAGGCTTTACCTCTTATCCTAGCATAATCATTAACACTGTCCCATTTGACTACAGAAGGATCCCAATTGGATAGTAAATTATATGGTCCCCTGCCTGTGTTTGGATGGGCCAGGATGAGGAACAAGAGAGTTCTAGTCGACACTGTTGCCCTGGTACAGCTTCAGTTTCCCCATTTCAGTGTTGAGGTGGTTTTCACCTCATTGCAATCAGGTTTCTGTCTACTCTTTTCCCTGCTCCCATCTGAAGCCAATGCCTTCGAACCTCCTCATGCCCCTGGGGACTCCAGGAGGAGCCCGTTCCTGGTGCCCTCCCATATAACTTGAGACTGTCCTGCCCTTCATTCAGATACTGCAGATGTGGTATGACTTAGATGAGCAGAGCCGGCAGAAATACCAAAAGAAGACGGCCCCTTGTCTTGACCCTAGTCTGTCTGTGTGGCGCCCAGACATCTACTTTGCATCTGTGTCAGAAACATTTGAAAAAAAGGTTGATGACTACAGTCAAGAGTGGGCAGCTCAAGCAGAGAAGAGTTACAAGAAACCAGAGCTTTCTCTTGACAGGTGATGACATTGATTTGTTGCATGGTGTGAATGGAAGGTGACTGCCTGTCAGGCCCTGCCTGACTCATTCCAGAAGAGGGCAGCCTCTGGTGTGGAGACTTCAGCAGCAGGGAGGGACATGAGACACCAGGGAACAGTATAAGCCCTGTGGATGTTGAGGTAGATCAGAGGAGATAGACAGGAATGGATGCCCCTCATCATCCAACCTAGCTAGAAAGGCTCTGCTGGGACAGAGGCTTCAGGAGTAACCTCTCTCAGGAGTTTGGTGTGGTGGACATGGCTGAGAGTCAGGGAATCGATTTAGTCAGCATTCAGTGACTGTCCCAGGACACTGTGGCTCCACTCCTCACAAAGGCTTGGGATCCAGTGACTACTGTGATCCTTTGAGCTTTGGGTTTTCAGGTTAAGGAAGAAGGACCATGTGGAGGCCTCTCAGCTTGGACTGATTCACCCCAAAAAAAAAAAAAGGAATGAAGCCCATAGTATGGGCAGGTGGGAAGCTAGGCATGATACCAACACCGTGGGTCAAGGTACCACAAGGGCCACCTAGGAATGCCTGCTTAGCTTCAGCCTTGGGTCCTATCCATGCAGCTCACCAAAGCTACAGAGCTAAAAACCTTGAGACTGTGCTATAGCATGGTCACCTATCTTACCTCCGGTGACACCAGGCGAGGTACACAGATGGTCTGACAGCTGGATGACGGAACAGTAGAAGCACATGAGTAAAGATGCACACCTGAGTAGAGGAACTGAAGGGGAAGCCAGGATTCTCTCTTTTTCCACCCTTTAACAAGGCTTCTCCAGCCAAGCCTGAGAGAGTCTCTCTGAAAGAGCAAAATCCTAACTCCTCAACGCCACCCCCCCACCACACACACCCCTACATTCTTGTAGCTCAGTAGACTGCATTTGCCTCCAGAAGGTCCCAGAAAAAACTTGCATAGAAATTTAGCTTTACAACTCCTCACAGTGGCATTGCCCTTCAACCAACGAGGTCATTCACACAGCTACATGTGTTGAGCCCCTTTGTTAATACAGTGTTTTGAAAGGGCCAGCTGTCACAGGAAGACTGGTTAGTACATTGCAGAATTATGCAGCATGGATACTTGTTGGAGTTTTTTATTTGGTTTGTTTTTTTGAGACAGAATCTTGCTAGGTGGCCCAGCCTCCAGAGTGCTGGGATATGGGCACGTACCACTGCTCCTGGCTTGCGTGGATACATCTGATGTGGTCTACAGGCACTTTCAGTAACAAAGAAAACAAACACATCACAACTGCTTAGTGAACCTGAACCTCTTTCCAGTTTGTATAGCAGGAGGTTTAAGCTCTCTCCACACTGTCACAGCTAATGGGGGGAGGGGAAGATGCACAAAGGAGAATGTGAATAATGATACCAGAAATTCCCATTGCTCAGGGGGCCTGTAGTAACTGGCCCAGCACGGACACATGGTACTCTGGGCATAAATGTAAACTTCCAAAGAGGAATTTCTAGTGTTTCACCACCCAGCTGGGATCTATGCTGGGTAATGTTACGATGTCACAGGGTGACTCTCAGGAATCCGAAGATTACAGGGGCTCATTTGCCTAGGAGAAGCCAGCCTGTGATGACATAGGGGTTTTGAGTTTCTGGTTTCAGGTGGTATGGTAGAAGTCTGGTGTCTGCTTGTGATTCCCACTGCCTCCTGCTGTCTCCAGGCTGAGGACCTTGCTGCAGCTGAAGTGGCAACGCTCGCTGTGTGACCCAGGCGAAGCTGTGGGTCTGCTGGCTGCTCAGAGCATCGGGGAGCCCTCCACACAGATGACTCTGAACACCTTCCACTTTGCAGGCAGAGGAGAGATGAATGTTACCCTGGGCATTCCAAGGTGCGGAGCTGTCAGGGTACATGCATAGGATCTGCTCAAGCTCACCTGGGGAAGGACTCATTTAATGAGAGGCAGAGGGAGCATGTGAGTGAGACTGGGTCCATCAAAGTACAGATCAGGGTTTGGAGTTGCAGAACCCACTTGGTTTCTGTGGTCTGATTAAAGCCCAGACCTTTAGGATCTCCATTATCCCTCTGCCAGCTCCTGTGTCAGAGTTACCAGGGGTGCTTATGAGACTACACACAGGCATTGTTACCATGTGGGGCCATCGGGATGGCCAACTCCGGAGGTGCCATTCTTGTTGCTTTGGCCGTTTGAGTGTATGTATCAGGTAGGACTCTGATCCAGTGTACCTGCTGTGAGATCACAAGGCCTCTCACATCCCAGAACTCTGACATCTTTAGGAGAGGCTTCAGGTGAACTGGGGATCTGGTTACCTCTTAATGGTCAGGCGTGCACGTGTTCTGTGACAGGTTGAGGGAGATTCTCATGGTGGCCAGCGCCAACATCAAGACACCCATGATGAGTGTGCCTGTGCTCAATACCAAGAAAGCCCTGAAGAGGGTGAAGAGCCTGAAGAAGAAGCTCACCAGGGTGTGCCTAGGAGAGGTAACTGTCTCCCTTGTGCCTGGGCTGCACACTGAGTGGAGTGGGACTTTATGCCCTCCCATCCCTGCAGAGCAGACTTTGCTTACTGTTCAGATTCCTACCAGGGAGAGAAAAAATATCTCTGCCAGTTCCTGAGCAAGAATGGGTCAAAAAGCTCTTATCATTAGTTCTGCAGCGTCCTCGTGTGCCTAAAAAATGCAGTAAGAATGCATCCTGGGTTAGCTTACCAGCACTATAGGAACTCACTCCTACTAGGCTCAGACCACCCTCGAGGTGTTTTTGCAAGCTGTGCCTGCAGACAGAGCTCACTAAGCTTTCTTTGGAGTTTTGTCCTGTGGTACCTGGACGAGTCAGATTCTCTGTGTCCCTCTTGTAGGTGTTGCAGACAGTTGACGTCCAGGAGTCCTTCTGTATGGGAGAAAAACAGAACAAATTCCGGGTGTATGAGCTGAGGTTTCAGTTCCTGCCACGTGCATATTACCAGCAGGAGAAGTGCCTGAGACCTGAAGACATCCTTCACTTCATGGAAACAAGGTCAGGACTCAGGCAATGTTTGTCAATGCTCTTGACCCACAGAGCATTCCTAGCTATGGGGCTCCTAAAGACAGGTTATATTTGCCCAATGAGCCCTGCAAAGGAAGTGTTTGGGAAATAGACCCTGCAGTGTAACCCAGAAACCTCACCCCAGTCTGGCTGGTGGGTATGACCTTGTTAGCTGCACACCACTCTCTGAGTCTTTCCTCTCTTGGGTTGATGGGTCAAGATTGTTGTCACTTCGAGTGTTAGGATGTACAAGTGTGTGTACAATGAAGAGTAGGAAGCCCCATACTGGTAGTGCTCCTGCGATGTCAGCCCAGCACATGGTGTTAATGTTTGATGGGATATAATTCTGGGCAGCTATCTTTTTAATAGTGAGCAGTGACATGCTGCTTTTAAACCCCAGTTCTGTAACTGGGGTTACCTCCAGCTTCTTACAGTGAAATTCTGATTCCTGTCTGGTAAAGAGAATGAAATTCCTTTTTCTCTCAAGTTTAAGTTACTATTAGACATTTGAAAAGCATAAGCCATATTTGCTGAGTGTGCAGGGTAGAAGGTTGGGCTCTTTGGGACTGGAACAAGCAGGAAAGAGCCAACAAAGTACTTCTGACTTGCCCACTGTCCCTTATGATGACATGCAAACTCCAAAGGCTGCAGAGTGCAGCAGGCAGCAAAGGCTGGTGACGTGGGTGGGAGACTCCCAGCAGACTTGAAGAGTGGAACTTGTCTCAAAGAGTTGGCTATCACCATGTAGAAATATGGGCCAGAGTGGGTAGATCTTCTGATGTAAAACAAATAATAAAGCCTGCCTCCCTTTTTTTTTTTTTTTTTTTCTTTCTTTCTTTGGTTATCTGGTTGCATGTTTTGGTTTAAAAAAAAAAAAAAAAAAGCTGCCAATTTTTAAATACCAGCAACTAATTCATATACTTTTAAAAAGCCTTTGGTAGGCAAAGAGATCCCATTTGTTGGTAGGATTTGGCCACAGGTCACTGACCACTGTTTCTAATCTAGACTAGCTCCTAGGTCTTCCCAGAGCTGCTCAGATACAGAGAACTCATGGCAAATCAGAAGAAAGAGCCCCTCTTCCCTCAGCCATCCCACACCACCAACCCAGGCCTGTCCAGAGTCAGTAACTGGGGCAGCTGAGGCAAGTACTTATGCTCTCAGCCCTCTACTTTCCTGCTGTAAGGTCCGGCCTCTTAGCAGGTAGCCTTTAGGTTGGTGAGTAGTTCAGGATTTGAACTAAGCCCTTAGGACAGAAGGTATTCACCAGGTGGATCCTGCCCCAGGGTGACATGAGCCCTGGATGAGGTTGTTGCTAGCTGGGCCTTGGGGAGCACCTGCATCAGTGTCTGCCTGGGTTAAGAAGGTTTGTTCATCAGGTGGTCCTCCATGTGCTCTGGGACACTGGGCAAAGTGACAGGAGAGCCGTGTAGGCTGCAGCCTGCCAGCTCATTAATTAATAGAAAGGAGCATGACTCCCAAGTGCAGCGGATGTTTGTGCTGGCCTGGTGGCCCTCTTCTGAGAAGTGGGAATTAGGATCACATGGCCTCCCGAGAATGATGGAGTTGATGGCCTGCCCCATTTCTCTTTACCTGAGGCTCCAACTACAGAGCAGCTAGGTCACCATAAGGCACGTGCCAGACTGTGCTTATAGTTCTTTTCCTGACATTACCTCATGGAATTGAAAATAGTAAATCACTTTTTAAGATTTTCATCTTGATAAGTGACAGCCCTGGCTTGTTCCCAGCAGTGAAGTACCTTTTCAACTCTTAGTTGTTTTGCTTGAACACTTGAAAAGCTTCGATAAACAAGGCCATGTGCATTCACTTCCGGCAGAGGCAGCCTTGATAACTTCAGTAGCAGGGCTCTTGAGGTCTCAGGCAAGGTAAAAGCAGAAGCAGGCTGTGAACTGACTGCACGTTGGAGTCACTGTGTCAGTCTGGGCAGAGACACAGCCCAAGGAAGTAGAAGGGCTCCGTGTGTACTTCCAAAAGAGCCATCCTCTGCTGAAATGGTTACTCTTTGCTCTTCTTCCCTGTCCCTCCTCTCTCTACCTCTTTCCTTTCTCTTCTTCCCTCCCCTCACTTTCTTCTCTTTCTTCCCTCCCAGCTAGGGAGAAACTCTTTTGGCATAGATTGGAGAAAAAAAGAATAGAGACAGGATGGAAATATATAGGCATGGACGAGACCCTACACTTCACTTTGAATATTTGTATGAATTATCTGGAAGGAGGGCTGGAGTGGTGAAGTGGAAAGAGACCTAAGCTAGAAGTCAGGGGGTGGGAGCTGTAGGTTCTGGCCTCCAGTCTTAGCTGTGGACTGGCCCAGTGGTCATCTCTATAGTTAGAGCATGTGTGAATCTGACTCTCCAAGCAGCAGGTAGTAAGAATGTTGCCAGGCACTTTCAGAAACAGCCAAGGACCATGTTCCTGGTTTGCAATTATTTATGTGGGATGGAAGGTTCCTCTGCCACCTACCTCTCCTGTACCCTTTTAGTTGCCACACTTTGATAAACAGTACAACCTTCAGAAAGCAGTTGCTGGAGGCTACCACTTCCTTTGCTCTTGGCAAAATCACAGAGGGACAAACTGTTTGCACCTCCAGGAAGATGCTCCAGGAGTCCTGGCTGTGAGATCAGGAAAGGCTTCTAGAGGGCCTACATCTACACTTAGACTCACCAGAGCTCCAAGAGGTAAAGGGGCTGGGGAAGTTGCTAGCAGTGGCTTGAACAAAGCCCCAAACGATGCCTGGGAGTGAGAGCAGACTGCCAGTGGGGTTGAGGGCAGTTGTGAATGTGGGGAGGAGCCTGGACTTTACCACAAACTAAGACAGGCCAGGATGCCTGATGAGATGGAATGGCAACCTCAGTAGAGGGAGGGTCATCTCTGCATAGTGCTTCATGTGTGGGGTGAGAGCAGTCCCGTTACAGACGAGATTGAGGCCCTCTTCTCCAGTCTGGCACAATGGAGACGTGAACCTGAGCCTGTCCTTTATAAAACATTTCTCCCACCCCTCCTAGTTGAATTGTATCTTTCTAAAGTTATACCCTGCCTCCTCTCAACTGTGACTCTCCTGTCCCTATCCCCAGTGTCTGGTGAACAAAGTTGTCACTGTATGACCTCTCAGTTGTCTTTAGGCCTCTCTGCCAAGGACTGGAACCGCAACAAAACTATATACCTCCTTAAAAAGTTTAAAAACAAAAAAAATTAGAAGAGAGAGAAGATGGCATTCTTTTTTTTAATGAGCAAAGCAGTAAACATTTGACCTGCCTGATTTCCAAATTAAGACACTAAGCTTCTTGAGACCCAGGAGCCTAACATGTCATCCTTGCATTACCCTCAGGGCTAGCCCAGGATAGACATAGGGGAGGCCTCAGAGAACACAGATGGATGGATGTAGGGAGGGCTGCACAAGGACCTGGTATTTTCTTCAGTTAAAAAAACCATCCAATTTGGTATGATGAAAAAAGGCAAGAGGTTATCTGAGAAAAGCAGCAGTGGGGAGAGGGCAGAATGGGGCCCTGAGAGACCCTAAAAGTAGATAACTGAGGAAGAAGGGACAAGAGACCAGGGAAACTCCCCCCATCCCCAGGTTCTGAGCTTCCACTGGGTTCTTTTGGGTTTTTGTTGTTGTTACTGTTTTGTGGTACCATGGCTTGAACTTAGGGCTTTTTGTGTTAGGTATTTTTCAAGATAGGATCTTGTGAACTATGTGCCCATGCTGGGCCCCCTGAGTAGCTAGGATTATAGGCATGAGCCACTAGCACCCAACAAATGTGATTTAATTCTAACCTATAAATAAGATTCATTGCCACAAAGAAACTTGCCATTGTCCTTTGATACTGTGAACTTTTTCAGTGGATAGGAAAGACTGGCCTCTGTCCAGTGTGTTAAATCTCCTAAGGGTTTCCTTTGGCAAGGAGCAGAGGAAAGCACAGGTTCTGATGGGGGTTGCATGGCTTTCCTCTTACCCAGATTCTTTAAACTCCTGATGGAGTCCATAAGAAAGAAGAGTAGTAAAGCATCAGCCTTCAGAAGCGTGAACACACGAAGAGCTACGCAGAAGGATCTCGATGATGCTGAGGAGTCAGGGAGGAGTCGGGTGAGTGAGTTCTGAGGATTCCTTGAGTCTGCACAGAGATGGCCTCAGGGCTGAGAAGCACATAGGGCTCATGTATGTCTTCTCCCTAGGGAGGACTTGGTGACTGTTCCTGGTGCTCTGCAGGCCCCTTCCTAGTGTTGGCTTGTCTCTCTACTTACCTCAGCATTTAGTTGCTGTTCTCAGAGAACCAGCAAGCCACATTTATTCTCAGGTGTGATGGGTGAGACCAGGGAGACTGCCAGACACCAGTGTCTAGTAGTCGACCCTGGACAGACTTCAGGTCTGTGTTCATTTTTTTTTGTGGTACTGGGGCCTTCACCTTGAGCCACTCCACCAGCCCTTTTTTCTGAAGGGTTTTTTTGAGATAGAGTCTCACAAACTATTTGCCTGGGTTGGCTTCAAACTCCAATCCTCCTGATGTCTGCCTCCTGAGTAGCTAGGATTACAGGTGTAGGCCACTGGTGCCTGGCTAGGTCTCTGTTCTTAAGGACCCCTCTAAGGTGCTTTCATCCATAAAGGCATGACCGGAGCCTTTGAAAGTTCCTTTTGTGGTTATGTTTTGCTCTGCATTTAACTTCCCAAGGCCAGATGAACTGATGCCCACCAGAACACTGGCAGGGATCAGAGAGGTATTTTAAAACATGAAAGTTGAACCTCAGTGATGAAAAAGGAAGGATTAGGGAATAACCATTGACAAAGTAGTCCAGGAATAATGATGCCACCTCTGCCAGGAAAGCAAGAACAGACCAGACCTGAGAAAGTGTGGCAGGTCCCTGATGCTGGGAGCCAGTACTGCTTTTTAGGTTGTCCTTTATAGGATAGTGTGCTGTGCTGATGCAGTGAGCCTGCTTGGGGTGGGGTGCCGCATGGACTGGAACTGCCCCACCTTGCTCTGTGGTCACCTTTTCCTTGTCTCTTCACCCCAAAATGACATGCCACCCTAGAGCAGAGATAATGCTAGATCCCTGTGTTCTGTGGTGTCACAGATGATTCATATCTCAGGCCTACAGTATGAACTGTCTTTGAAAATCTTCTTGTTCTTAATTCTATGAGAAACTAGGAGCCATGGTCAGGAGGAAGAAGATCTAATTATTTTTAAAATACTCAGTGTTATACCAAGACAAACCTTCCTCCCCATCCCCACCTGCAGTGTAGCTGATTAACAATATTTAGAACAATATTTTACACCATCTTCTTTTAAAGACTTGGTAAACCCTGGCACTTTTTTTTAGTGGGACTGGGATTTGAACAAAGGGCTTCACACTTGCAAAACAGGCACTCTACTACTTGAACCACATTTCCAGTCCATTTTGCTCTGGTTATTTTGGAGATGGGGACTCATGAACTATTTGCCCAGCCTGGCCTCAAACCATGATCTTTCTGATTTCAGTCTCCCAAGTAGGATTATAGGTGTGAGCCACTAGCAACCAAGCATTAAGCAGGTGCTCTATCACTGAACTACATTCTCAGCTCTCTCCCTTTTTTGGGGGGAGAAGGGGATGTTTTGTTTTTAAGGTTTAAACATGAAAGACTTTACAAGTGGTGCATATAAAGGTAAAGACTGAGAAGAATCAAAAGCTAGACAATGTGGATTCTGGGTATATAAGCCAGGTTGGATGGTAGGTAGATGGAGGGTCACTGATGGAAGGGTAAGCAGATCAGTGTTGGGAAGGTGGTAGGTGGACGTAATGGTGACTGGCTAGGTAAGAAGAGGGATGTGTGGGTAGATGGATGGATAGGTAAGTTGGTAGGAAGATAGATGAGTAAGTTGGTGGGCAGATAGATGGATTCACCAAGCACTGGAAATTGGAGCTAATCATTTTCTTCCTTGCCCCTAAACCACAGGGAGAACATGAAGGTGATGAGGAAGAGGAAGGGAACATTGTAGATGCTGAAGCCGAGGAGGGGGATGCTGATGCCTCTGACACCAAACGCAAGGAGAAGCAAGAGGAAGAGGTGAGAGGACTCTGCTGAAGTGAATGAGCTGTGGTCACAGCTGATTTTCCCCTAGTACATTGGCCATACCTCTGTTATCATCCTGGGAACTCAAAAAAATCTGAAGCAAGACCTGCCTACCCAGCATGCCTCTCAATTGAGTAAATGGAGTTTATAGGGCAAGAATTCTCAGGGCTGCCCTTCTGTTCAAGGTCTGGAGTTGTGTCTCAAGTAGTAGAGTGCACGCTTTGCAAGCCTAAAGTCCTGAGTTCCAACCCCAGCCTCACTAAAAGGAAAAAAGAAATTGACTTCCCCTCCTGTTCTAGCTAACCTTAGTTATGAATTAGACTCAAGGACCCCGAGAAGCCTCTGACAAGAAGTCAGGCTGCTTCTTGTTCCTACAACGAAAATGTGATCCCTCCCTCCCTTCCCCCCAAACCAGTCCCCTACTGTCATAATCCCTGCAAGAACAGGCAGGTTAGAAAGGCCGAGGGAATTCACAAGTAAGAGAGCTTGGGTGAGTAGAAGAGCTCCACTTCCAAGGAGTCAGACACATAAGGATGAGGGGTGGCAGGGGTGCCAAGGAGTGGAAGGTGGAAGGTAGCTGGGTCATAGTAGAGAAGCTAGGAATGTGGGGCAGGTGGAACTTGGGGGACCAGGCCAGGCATGGCCCTTGCAAGGGTGCTTGTTCCGTAGGCAAAGTCCAGGTGATTTTGGGGCCCTGAGTGACAGCCTGCATTCTCTTTCCTGCCAGGTGGATTATGAGAGTGAGGAAGAGGGGGAGGAGGAAGAAGAGGATGATGAGGATGCACAGGAGGAAGGAAACATCTGTGATGAAGGCACCCACCAGGCTCACAAACCAGATGAGGAGGTGGGCTCAGTCCCTGAGGAAGACTTGCCCCAGAAGCCTCGCCGTCACCATCCAGGGACCCAGGGAGCCGAGGCTGTGGAACGTCGAGTTCAGGCTGTTCGTGAAGCCCACTCGTTCATAGAAGATTATCAGTATGACACTGAGGAGAATCTGTGGTGCCAGGTCAGTGGCTACACAGCCAGGCCTAGGGCGTCATTCCAACTTGTTTAGTGTCCTTGAGGTAGGAACCTGCTTCAGAGCTCCCTAATAGCCACCAAGTAAGGCTGCCATGCTTCCTGTGCCTGCTCTTCTGTGCACAGGTCTGTGAGAGCTTGCTGGTCCCTTTTTAATCCCAGTAGCTTTCAGAATCTGTGATGGCTAGAGACCTTCTTCCCCAAAGCACAGCCTCATGCGTCCCACTTTGAAACCCCCTAATGAGCCAGTTCTCTTTGAGTACTCAGGAGTAGCATGTATGAGTCTCATTTGCCAGTCCTCATAGGTACTTTCCAACATGTCACATCATTTAATCGTCCGGACACAAACATGTTAATATATATCACAGTGGTAGAGGCTTCCTTCCTGCCAACAAGCAGGAACCTTGCCCCCTTGCTTCACACGTGTCTTCTGACCACCATTCTGGGGATTTCATGGTTCCCTTAGGGGCTGGATGGTTCCGATGCCTCTACATCTACACAGACTTAGTCTTTGTCTTCCCTTGGATCCAGTTCATTGCTTCCCAAATGGTCATGTAGATGGCAAAACTCACTGATGGGATCCCAGCACAGAACAAAGCACTGTGCTTGGTGGCCTCAGTAACATTTGTGACAATGCAGCTTTGCATTTCCACCTTGAATGTGGGTCAGCGAAGCTACCCAGTGTTCACTTCTCACCACCACCACCACACACACACACACACACACACACACACACACACTCACTCACTCACTCACTCACTCACTCACTCACTCACTCACTACATCTCATGCGGCCAGGGTGTTACTGAGAGGGCTTTGAAAGTGCCAGCAGGCCCCTGCCCTATTCACAGGACTAGGAGTGGCATCTTCCCAGCTCAGCTCTCCCTCCTCTTGTAGGTGACAATGAAGCTCCCTCTGATGAAGATTAACTTCGACATGAGCTCCCTGGTCGTGTCCTTGGCTCACAGCACTGTCGTCTACACAACTAAGGGCATCACTCGGTGCCTCCTGAATGAAACTACCAACAGTAAGAATGAGAAGGAGCTTGTGCTAAACACAGAAGGAATCAATCTCCCAGAGCTATTCAAGTACGCCGAGGTACTTGTCACTTGCCAGCCTGTCTGCTGGCCTGCAATAGAGCCATAGTTCCGACCTCACATTGTCTCAGGACCTGGCTACTGGGAGCTGAGCCTCCAGCTGATTGAATCTGGTGCTTCCTCAGCCGTACATACTTCAAACCAAGTGTGTGTGCTCTGGCCCTCCCCCTAGGAGCCTATGGTGCCTGTTACGTTTGCAGTACAGATGCCTGCTGAACCTTAACCAAGAGTGTCCCAGATTCATTTAAGTACAATTTTTGTTCTTGAAATTAGGACCTCCTAGAGTAGAGTTGTTTGTTGCATTGCTGGCCTGGATGCTACTCACTTTATCTGGTAAAGGAGTCTCCTGTCCCACCTGCTCACCAGAATGTCCATTCTTTCCTCTAAGATGCTTTTAACCCCTGAGCACAAGGCTTTCCCCACAGGATACTCAGGAACTTGAGGTTCCCCCCCCCAGCCCATTCTCCCCTAGCCTGCATTAAGCTGACCAAGCCCCCCTGCTTCTCACTTCTGCCCCTTCTGAGAGTCAGCCTCCCATCTCCACAGGGCATGGGTAGGTTGTACTCACTTGTGGGCTTTGTTTCAACAAGGACCAGGCAGGCCACCTGGCTTCACTTGTCTCCTATAGAATGTGACTGTGGCTGGGGCAGTGCCCCATAGTGCCAATCCCCAAGGGCCTCTCAGGACAGCTCATTTGGAGCCCTTGACCCCTGGAGAAGTGTTTGAGGGTCTCTTCTGAAGGCACTCTGCTCACACTCCAGGGGAGCCTTCGTTCTAGTTGATAGGTCTGTATATTAAAATAATAAGGGCCAGGGGTATAGCTCAGTGGTATAGCACTTGCCTAGCATGTACAAGGCCCTGTGTTCAATCCCCAATACTGCAAGAAAAAAAGAAGAAGAATGAACAAAAAAATTACCTTATTCTGAATCTGAATCACCTCTTGACTCTGATCATGACAGCAAGACAGACCTAGAGGCCTGGCCTTCATGCTGTCAGCCCCTCTGCCAAAAGCTTTCCCTTTCATTAGTCCTGGACTGCCTCTCCACACTTTGTCATCGCCTGTTCTCAGTTGCCAGGCACTGGGAGAGAGACCATGTCAGGGGGATATTCGGATGGGAAGGAGCTGAAGCTCAAGCTCCTAAGTCAGTGCCTCTGACTCCTGCACAGGTGCTGGACCTACGTCGTCTCTACACCAACGACATCCATGCCATGGCCAATACTTATGGCATTGAGGCCGCACTGCGTGTGATCGAGAAGGAAATCAAGGATGTGTTTGCTGTTTATGGTAAGAGGAGCACTGGCAGCTCCCAGAGGGCCCGGCCCTAGTTGGAGCACCAGGGTCAAGGCCGAGTCCACCCTACACCAGGGCAGGAACTAAGACGCAAGTGCAGTGAGTGTGTCTGTGCAACAGTGCAGTCTCTGAGAGTCCCCAGAAGTGAACAGGGCAGGGATAGGGTGGCAGCTCCACCCCTGAGACCACTTAGTGGTGTCTTAGCTGCCAGTCTTCTGGGAATCTCTCTTTTGATGACTTGGCACCATCCTGCCTTCAGGCTTCCAGATCCCCAGTGGATCCAGCACAGTTAGATTCTTGCTTCCGGTGCTGCTGGGTGGAAGTGGAAAGCAGAATACAGGGATTGGGGTAGTCCCCAGACAAGGGAGGGACCACAGGGTCTAGACCCTAAGACCATGAACTGACTGAGAGGTAGCCTGGCTTGTGTCAGGTGATGCTTCCCAATTGCCACCCTTGTCACTGTTCAACCTTCTTTATGTTTTGGCCCCCATGACAGGCATTGCAGTTGATCCTCGCCATCTCTCCTTGGTTGCTGATTACATGTGTTTCGAGGGTGTTTACAAGCCACTGAATCGCTTTGGAATTCGGTCTAGCTCCTCCCCTCTACAGCAGATGACATTTGAAACCAGCTTCCAGTTTCTGAAGCAGGCCACCATGATGGGTCAGTGTGGGGTGGATGCCTAGGCCTTCCCTTTCCTGACTCTGCCCTCAGCAAATAGCCTAGCCCATGGGGCATCTTTGCACAGCACCTTAATGCAAGTGAGAACTTAGAATCTGTGGTGGGCAGAGGGGGTTGGGGGGATTGTAGCAGACAGGAAGGCCGCCTCTGCATTCTAAAGGAAGAGGAAAAGGTCTTCCCCACTCTCAAATGCAAGAACAGTGTCTCAATGTGTAATCTCAGCCTCAGAGACTCAGGACCAGTCCTCCAGGCTTTCAAATGCCATCATATCACTTCATTGCTGAGCCTCCCCGTCCCCTCATGTCACCCCACTTCAACTTCAACCCCCTGACGCAGGCTCTTGTGTCTCTTACAGGATCCCACGATGAGCTGAGGTCCCCATCAGCCTGCCTCGTTGTGGGAAAGGTCGTCAAAGGCGGGACAGGGCTGTTCGAACTCAAGCAGCCCCTGAGATAGCAGCCTGCACAGCACTGTTTGCCCAACCTGGAGGACCTGGGTGGCAGTGTGACTGGCTAGTTCTCCACATGAGTGGACCAGAAGGCTAGACTCCAAGGCATTTCAGAGCACTTCAGTGGCCTTGGGCTCCAAAAGGAGCTATCCTCTGGACCAAGCTAGCTTCACCCAGAAAAGGGCCATGTTGCTCATCCTTACCCTCCCTATCTCAGGATAAGTGACGAGATTCCCCAAGTCCTCCAAGTCCCTCTGAGATGGCTTCACTTGTGCTACAAGAGATCTTGGTGGCAAATCCCTAGCAAGAATTCCCAGGGCTGTTCACTGGGAAGACCAGGGCAAGTAGTGTTTTGCTGAGGGGACTCTAGGCATCTCCATGGCAGGGAAGTGAGATCGCATTGTTGTGAGTGATCAGTGGCTTCAGGTGGGATTCCTGGAGGTTCCTGATGGACAGAAATGTGGAACCTGCTACACCATGGCCTGCCCCTCCCCATCCCAGCCCCTGGAAGCACAAGAGTCCCAGTTCAGTGCCTCTTCCCTGGGCTAAGGGCAGGATGGCACAATCCTCCATTTACCAATTCCTGTGCCTGGGGTGGGGCCCTGGCCCTGCTACCATATGGCTGCCAGGCTGGCCCCAAGGCCAAGGGCAGTCTCTCCAGGGCCCCAGCAGCTCACTCCCTCACAGAAACCTCAAGTTCCCCACTAAGGCCACTGATCCAAGTTGCTTGGCTTTCCCAGCTCTCAGCTTGGTATCAAGGCCAGTGGCTCCCTCCAGGTCCTGTGCTGTCTGGGATCCTCCAGGTTCCTTCTCACAGCATAGCAGCAAGGTGCCCTAGCTTGGACAGAAAAAGCTAAGAGGACTTGTACAGAGGCTTTGTAAAACTAGAGCTGTTTCTATTTTTATCTAATGTTATTCCAACTCAGGCTGAGTAATAAACATCACTGGACTAGCTGTTAGGAGAAAAAAAAAAAAAAACTTGGATTTTAAAGTTTTTTCCTTGGTTTATAGTTTCTGAATTTGCAGTTGAGAACCCAGGACTGGGATTTTCTTGGCACAGTCAGATCCTCTTTCTGGTCCTCTTCCTGCTTTTATCTTACAATGGGGAGGGGGCTAATCCTGACCCCTACTGCCTCCTCCACCTCAGATTCTAGACTGCTGGAGAGCAGTGTCCCCTTCCAGCTCTGGTCCTGTGGGCAAAAGCCTGTGGGAAGGAGCTGGACCAACATTGGTAGGGTTAAAGGTCAGCCTTGCCACGGGTAAGGACTGCTGCTCCCTCCAGGCATGTGAGGAAACCCCAGCCTGTGCCTCCTGTGCCCATACAGAAACCAGTGCCCCAAGATAGGTTGCCATGTTCAGCAGAGCTTGGTCATAGAGGAATGTGATGGCTTTCAAGGGAGGTAGGAAGAAAGGGTCCAGGTAGAACCTGCCCTGAGGGCCCAGTCTGCAGAGTAAGACACTTACTCTTTCAATTAAAAGGCATTTTCACTACTCAGTGATTTCCATCCGTAGTAGAATTGTGAAAGATGATCTTCAAACTGGTGGCCGGGACAACTAGAGGAGAATGAATGTTTGGCCTCATGGTTCCATGGGGTTGGCTACACCCTCTCACTGAGGGACCAAGGTGAGAAAGCCAGCCCACAATAGCGACAGGGCTGTGGACTGCCCACAACTACATCAAACCCCTGACCTATGCTGAGACGGGAGGTGATAGCCTCCTCGCCTCACCTGTCCATGCAGCTCTGTTTTATACCTGTCTCCCTTCCAGTGGATATGTAGAAAACAGCACACCTGGCTTTTTGAAACAGTTGTTTCAGAGCCAGCACATCTTGATGAGCGAGGACTCTCACTGTGGTCCCCTAACTGGATTACTCGCTCACTTCAGGGTTCTCTTGGTTTCAGAAGCCTCTGGATAAGCCAATGTAGTCTTTGGGTTTTCTCAGGATTGCAAATGCTCTTTCTCTGAGCATGCGTATGAGTTTTGCAAGAACCATAGTAGGCACAAGCCAAACTTGATATAAGGACAGAGGGTCAAGCTGCAAAATCACTTTTTAATCAAAACAGAATGAAGATTGTCTAGTGGGATTTACAAACTTTCCATAGAAGTTCTTTCAGAACCCTGGGGTGTTAGCCAAATGTCTTTCTTGCTTGCTTATAATGTTTTTCTTAATCCCTCCTTTCTGAGTTCTCACCAGAATCACTACCAGCAACCCTACAAATGCTCCCATGAATCTTTGCGATATCTTGTGTCATGAACCAGGTAGGAACAAAACAGGAATGGATGAAGCACTTTGTCCCATTCTCAGTCTGAAGCTTGAACCTTCCTTTCATGTCTTTGTCCATTTTGTGTTGCCATAACAAAGTTCCTGAGGCTGGAAACTTTATAAAGAAAAGAGGTTTACTTACACTACTGGAGGTTCAAGAGCAGGGTATCAACATCTGGTTGGCTCTGGTTAAGGCTTCATGGCATGTGATATCACAATGATGGGAGCGTGTGCAAGAGTGACAGCAGTGCCTGTGGAAAGAGGATTCAGAGGAGTCACCAGGCTCTCATAACAACCTATTCTCTTCCAAACTAATCCAGTCAATCCAATGAGACCTACATCAGTCAGTCCTTCCAAGGGTGGTGCTCCCAAGACCTGTCACTTCCATTTGGCCCTACCTCTTAACACGTGAACCTCTGGGGAACAAACCATAGCACCTTCCCTGGGCCCTTCCCCCAAATCTGTATATGTCTACCCATTGAGCACTAAACTCCCCACTCCTTCCTCCCCTCAGCTGTTGGCAACTATCATTCTTCTTTCCCTCCCTATAAATTTGACTTCTCCAGATTCCTCCTTAAATGGAAGCACACAGGATTTGTCTTTTCCTTACTAGCTTGTTTCACTTAGCACGTCCTCAAGGTTAACTGACATAATAGCATATATCAGGATTCTTGCCTTTTAAAGACTGAGCAACAGCCCACAGTGTGGATATCTCCCATGTTCCATTTAGTCATCTATTGGACACTTGAGATGCTTCCAACCTTTTGCTATTATAAAAAAGGTGCTATGAACATAGGTATCCATGTATCTCTCAGAGACCCTGCCTTCCTTTGGATAGCTATTTAGCTGGATGGTATATGATATATTTTTAATTTCTTGAGGAGCCTCTGTTCTCTTTTTCATAGTAGGTGCATCACTTCACATTCTCGCCAACACTGCACAGAGTTCCAATCCCTTTTTTTGTTTTTGAAACAGGGTCTCAGTGTATAGTCTAGGCTGCCCTGAAAATCACAAGGCAGCTCAGGCTGGCCTCAAATTCGTAATCCTCTTGTCTCAGCTTCCCAAGTTCTGGGGTTATAGGTGTGTACCACCACACAAGTTGTTTTGGTTTTTTTTCCCCTAGTAGTAGCCTTATAATGGGTGTGAAGTGATTTCTCATCTATGGTTTGATTCGGGCTGTATTTTAGTCAAATGTGGGGCCTTTAGGTAGTTTATACTTACCATCCCAGGTTAAAAAACACTTGTGAAGTATCTGTTGCTTGCCATTCTTTAATTTTTGAGTTTAGGATTGAGTGAGGGACTATAGGAGTCCAGAAAATGCTCTCAACTATCAGGCACCGATGGCTCACGCCTGTAATCCTAGCTACTTGAGAGGCAAAAATCAGGGAGATCGAGGTTTGAGGCCAGTTCAGTCAAATAGTTCATGAGACCCTATCTCAAAAATGTCCAATACCAAACAGGGCTGGTGGAGTGGCCCAAGTAGTAGAGAACCTGCCTAGCAAGTGTGAGGCTGAGCTTAAACCCTAATACTACAAAAAAAAAAAAAATGCTCTTGAGTAGGAGAGATTGGTCCCTAAGTCTTGATAGGAGAATGCTCATCCTTCAGCAGTGCCACTTCACACTCCCCAGTGAAGGAGCCTACCACAGGTCTAACCCTCATGCAATTTTACTTAAGTCACAATCATAATGACCAAAAATTTCAAAATTTCTACCCCATCAACCCCTACCCACTTGCCTTTTTGCCCAAGTCCCCTTAGGTCAGAGGCTATTGGTTCTGCACTTTGGAACCACGTAGGGACCTTTTCAAAAGTCCAGTTCCAGTGCCACACCAAACGATTCTGATGTAATTGGCCTGGGGTGTGGCCTGGGTATCAAAGATCTTTAGAAGAATCTCCATGCAGCATAATCAAGGACCACAGACTTCAGCCTTAAATTGTGGAAATTTACAGCCACCGTTTACCTGTCATTTGATGACTTTTCAGAGACTGAGTCACTGGCCATAGGTTTCTGCAGTAAACTGTTTAACAGCTGATCCTTGTCCTCAGAGCATGTGTGTGTGTAAACTCTTGTGGTATCCTGTAGGTGCCTGCAAGGATTGTATAGCAGGATTCAAAGGAAGCCACTATTTTGCCTGACAAAAGGTAGGTGCCTTGCTTCCAGCGGGATCCAGGAGGCCAGGGAGGCTAGCTGTGCAGCTTAAAGGTTCCTGCCACTAGGACACCAGCAAGACCAGTAGGAAACGCTTGACCAGCAAGTATTCTTCACAGCAGCTCCATGAGGAGCTTCCATGTGAAAAGTTAAACCAGTTTGGCCATCTAATGAGACCAGACCTTCAGTTCTGTCCTCCCGTGAGTGGTGACAAGGAAGTTGGATTCTCAGAACTCCTTAGAGCACTCAAGTTGTCACAGCCACAGATGTCACTGGAGCTGCTCGGGTGACTCCTCGAGCAAGGGTAGGATCAAGGTAGTTGTGTGCTTCATGGTACCTTCTGCCATTTTTTCCCACAGTTCTCCCCGATCCCACATTCATCTTATATTAGCGTCCAGGGGCAAACCATGTGGACCCTGCCCGTGCGGAGCTTGTAGTCTGGTGCCCCAGACTAGATTATCAGGCCAAAGGTTGAGGTACCCAGTAGGTATCTTGAGAATATGAACAGCAGACCCTCCAGGTAACACTTTTCTTTGTGGGAAGAAAAGTGAAGAGGCACCTGGATGCTCAAAGGCCAGAAGAAAAAATGTCAGGAGTCCAGTCATGACTCCTCCACCTTATGTCTCGCTCCCACCCTGTTTGCTCAGCCTTCACCCTTCATGGGGAAGAAGCTTGTCTGTGGTCACACCTTTCCATCTCTCTAGTGAGTGAGTTCTGAGTGAGGAAGTCCTGGTGGCCCTGCCAGACTCTGCCTTCTAGATTGACTGCCTGCTGTCATAGGAGCTAAGCTAGCCTTGGGACATGGCCTCACTTGTGACAGAGTTCCAGACACCACAGGCATCATCTGGACCACAATAAACACTCCTCTGCCTATGATTCTTGCATAAAGGGTAAACCTGATGTTGAGTCCATTCAGCCAGTCAGACCTGAAGAATGGGTTGCACACCAGCACCAGCAAGACGCTGGCCTCCAAGGTCAGGCTCTCCCTGAAATCACAGGCCGTCACCTTCCAATGTGGCCCTAAAAAAGCTACTTGGTCTCTGTACCTGGATTCCCTTATGTGTAGAATCAAGGTGAAAGTAAAATAAGTGTTCATAAAGTTACACAACTGTGCGTGTTTACCTATAATACTACGTGAGTCTCAGCTAGAGGCAATTTGCCCCCCACCCCAAAGGACATTTGTCAGTATCTGTTGACATTTTTGGCTGTCACAATTGGAAGAAGGTGCTACTCCATCTGGGTGGAGGCCAGGGATGCCACTGAACCTACAATGCATCGGACAGGCTCCACAAAAAGAGCTGTCCAGCCCCAAATGTTAGTAGTGCCAAGCTGAGAAAAACGGAATCATTTACATTTTAATCACTCTGATAGGTAAAATGGTGCCATCTCATTACTGAAATTTGCAATTCCCTATGAATAAAGCTAAATATCTTCATACTTACTGGTTTTTCTTCTGCACTTGTGAGAATTGTCTATTTGTATCCTTTGCCCATTTTTCTATCGGACTGTTGTTTTTACTGTTGATGTTAAAGAATTGATACTTATTACAGAGAGAATGTCATCTACATCAAGGACTTTTCTCCCAAACCATTAAACGAGTGAACTAACACAGATGAAGAATTTGGTACAGAATCCACACCATGATAAACCTTCAATAAGGAGGTCAGCTCTGAGCCGGATGTGGCAAGGTGCATCTGTAGTACCAACTACCTGGGGAGGCTCAATCCAGAGGATTGTTTGAGGGCAGGAGTTCAAGGACAGCCTGGGCAACATAGATTCTAGCTCAAAACACAAAATGAGAGGACTCAGCTCTTGAACTTCAGTTAAGGCTGCTGGAGCATTTCCTGAGGTACAACAGATAGTGAGGAACTAATAATAAGACTATACTTATGATGACATCCAGGTGTACTGGAGAGACAATGTTAAGAATGGAAGATTACCAGAAGTCAGGACAAAATGAAGCCAGTCCTGCCCTCTTCTGGGCTTCTCCTGAGCCCTATAACAGATACAGGAGCAGACCTTTACCTGGGGCTTGCCATGAGTGGTGCCAGCTAAGCTCTTCTCACATGCTAACTCACCCAGCCCAGTGATGGTGTTCCATTACTCTCTCTGCTTATAGCAGCTTGCTCAAGGACACAATCAAGCAGGTAGCGGAATGAGAATCCGAAACCAAGCAGCTGGCCAGGGACTGGGCTCTTACTCTCCTCCCTGCGTCCTCCCCATTTGCTTGGGCAGAGGCTTGTCATCATCAGGGTCCGCCCTACATGGGGTACAGCAGTAATGAGGGCACCAAATAACCCCTACCATGGGCCAAGGATATGTTTCTGGAAGGTTCAGACAGGACCTCTGAGGGGGCGGGATACATACATGTTGCTCTGCCTAGTTGGGGACCTGGTGGCTCTCAGATGAAATTGGAACAAATAAGTGACCTTAGAGAACTCAGAACCCAAGGTACAGTCCAAATCAAGAAAAAGTAGATTTTGAAGACTTTGAGAAGAATGTCACCAAGAGGTTACTCAGGAATCTCCCATCCTTGAGGCCTCACTGTTGTGGGCACTTGGGTGTGGACTGCCCCACTTAGAGAGGATTTCTGTGATACTGTCTTATCCAGTCCCTGCAGCCCTGTGGCACTGGCCTATTGGCCCCATTTCACGGTTGGAGAACTAGATCTACAGGAGGTGAAAGTGACGCCCCATAGTTGGCTCATGTCCTAGTGAAGACCTGGTCCTGGTACCCCTCTTGGAGTACCTCCTGACTGTCATCGGCCACCTCCTGACCCTGTCATCAGGCAATGACTGAGGCAGGGTGACAACTCCTAGGTTCTTTGGTCAGCATGGCTAGCGATCTCTGAAGATAGAAAAGGAGCCCAAAGGAGTGAGGTACAGGTCAGTGAGGGAAGGAAAAGAAGGGCCACAGAAGTATGGCAGGTGACTCTACAGGAAGGTGGACTGTGGTGCTCATCTTGGGTGGTGGGTAGAGTGTTAAAAAGGGAATTTTAACAACAGGTATGGCGAAGGCCAAGGTCTGGGCACTCCCAGTGCCCACAGGCCATCTGCCTGCTCACTCTACTTGAACTGCGGACCAGTCCTGCCTCTGGAGGTCTGGTACAGCAAGTATACATGCCATGCCACAGACCAGCTTCTCACCCAGCTTCCTGCTGCCTCGGGATCACCCAACCCTTGGGGAAGAACTCCTGGGGCTTTGCCCTGGCCTTTCCTGCTCTACCCTTGCCCCACTGGACACTTCTCAGCCAGTGCCTTGTATGGTCTTGGGTGTTGTGTTCCTTGAAACCAGTATTAGTGGCAGGGACATCCTGGGGCAGTTTTGTGTTAGAAGGACCAAAGGCGGGTGAGCACATCTGGCTGGATGATGAAAGACTTCCAGGTGAGTAGGTGCAGCGGGGTGTGGGAATGTTCAAGACGGTGCACCCTGTCTGCATGAAGTGGCAGATGCGCAGGGAGACCACATCAGTACAGTTGTTAGGGCTAGACTGGACAGGGACAAGACCTCAAGAGAAGCCTGTTCTCCAGGGCCTGAAACCTGAAACAGAGACTTCCTGCAACCAGTTCATATGGGCTCCTGTCTCCTTACTCTTGGGTAGTGTCTCCCTGTTGGGAGAAAAGGGAGCAGAGCTCAGCCCCGCCTGGGCTCAGGAGGGTCCATGGTCCAGCACTCTACCCAGAGCCTGACCCCCAGTGAGTTTCCCAAGACTGAAGGAAGGCTGGAAAAAAGAAGCCTGTGATTATTTCCCAGGCCCCTTACAGGCCTTCCCAGGAGACCCACCCACAGGGTACTGGCCTCCCCACTTCCCCAGCATCTTACTAGAAGTCCCCTAGCCCAGCCAAGGAACAGTATCCCTGGGAGGTGAGTCACAGAGAGAAAGTAGGGGTTTCCCTGGTCCTGCCCCAAGTCTGCTCTGGGAGGAGGGGTCTGCTCCATCAGAGCTGTGCTGAGAGACAGCCAGGTCTCTCTGGGTTCAAAGCCTGCCTGCCCTTTGACAAGCTCAGACTTGTGGGGAAGGATCCCAAGTGGCTCACTCTGAGTGAGCCTCCTAACTCCCTAACGAAGTTGTTTAATGTTCATTGAAAGAAATGGGTTATTTTCAGCTAGTTACTAGTGGCTCACACCTGTTATCCTAGCTACTTGGGAAGCAGAGATCTAGAGGATCACAGTTCAAAGCCAGCCTGGGTAAATAGTTTGCAAGACCCTATCTCAAAAATCTACCCAAAAAAGGGCTGGTGGAGTGGCTCAAGTGGTGGAACGCCTGCCTGCCTAGCAAGCAAGAGGCCCTTAGTTCAAACCCCAGTACCACCAAAAAAAAAAAAGAAGGATTATTTTCACATCTGTTTTCTGCCTATCTTGTGTCTTCTACAGTAAGTGCCTGGAAAGGTAACCAGGGCTGAGCAGCCCATGAGGAGGTGCTAGGAAAGGTAGCTTTCTGAAATATTACCCTCTACTTGACAGTCCTTCTACCCACTTTGCCTCTTGCAAACCTATTTCAAGTAGGCTGCAATATATCCAACCCTGATTGGCCAAAGTCAGTCACAGTAACCCAGCCTCTTTGTTCTTTACCGGCCAATGATACATAAGTAGCTTCTGGAAAGATGGTTTTTCACATCTGTTGGGGCAGGGCCCTGGTCATCTCCTGTTACTGCTGTGCAAGCTTCCAGGAAGGGTGTGTAGCTGGGTGGCCATTTTCTTGCCACTGGGAAGAACAGAGATCTCAGAGGGCCAATTTAGGACCCTGGCATGGCCTGTCATATTTTAAAGTTCTCATGTCACCATCACACATTTTACAGAGAGGACTATGACTTCAACCATGTCCCTAAATTTAAGAAGACCTGCCCAGTCCTCTTCTGGAAGTTGAGAAAATCAAAATGAGAATGGTGGAATCCAGGGAAGTTCACTATGACCTTAGTGGAGAAGATCAAATGCCTATGTCTAAAGTAATCTCTTTTTTGGCTTTTTGGTGGTACTAGGGTTTGAACTCAGGGTCCCATGTTTGCTAGGCTTAAGTGCTCTACTGCTTGAGCCACTCTGGCAGCCCTTCAAATGCCTGTGTCAAGTACAATTTGCAACTTTACTTGAACACACGTAAATGTTACTACAACACACATACTTGGATCTCAATGTTGCTAATCAGTGGTTCTTAGATTAGTACTGTTAGAACTTAGATCTTTACTATTTTCAGGAAAACCCTTTGCCCTTGTTAGTCAATAAACTTAGCAACTTCATTTTATGATAAAAATAGGGGAAATGTACATTGTAATTTACCATATGACAACAGGTATGCAAACATTTGCTAACTTTTCCTCATCCAACAATGGCTCACTCAGGCCTCATCTTCCTAAAGTACCTATGTCAGCACACCCCTTTTCTGCTGAGGTTCTTCATAAATGAGGGCTTCAAGTTTACAGCCTTAAACTTGGATTAAACTTTCCTAGCCATGGCTGAATTAAAGCATCTGTGATCATTTTCAGTTTCCATAAACTGCTGAACCAACCTTGGAGCTCCTCTCTTCAAGTCTTTGTGATCTGATATAATTTAACATCTTTATCATTGAGCTGTCATTTGGGTTTCCTGTTACTTGCAGCCAAATGTATTCCTAACTTGCGCAGGGATTCCCGAGCGGTCCTCCCAGAGAAACAGGTGCCATAGACAAGTTTTCCCTTTTAGGGCCTCACAGCTGTTCATGCCGAGTGTGGAAGGTATTACTGAGCCTTCCTTCACTCGCCTCCTCTCTCCCAATCTACCTCCTACCTCCCCACTATATTTGAATCAATCCATTTTCCTCTGCTCGTTGTCACCTGTGGAATCCTGGCAACCCTCTAACCTCCTGCCTCTGGTGCCACAGTCACCTCTCAACTGGTCTTCCTGCTTCTGCCCTCACCCTTCTTGAAGCAGCCAGAGTAGTCTTTGTAAGGTATAGCTATGACCCCAGTTCCCCATCCATCCATGGATTTTTTTTCTTTGGACTCAGACCTCTTAAACCCATAGCATGGTGTATTTGTTTCCTATTGCTGCATGGCAAATTACCTCAAACTTTTAAATGAACACATGTATAATCTTACAGTTTCCATGTTCAGAGTTCCGGCAAGGCTAAACTGGTCAACTGCTCAGGCTGACTAGGGCCATGTCTCATCTGAGACTGGCTAACTTTTGGCAGGTCCCTTATAGATGTGTGACTGGCCCTTAGCCCTTGAAGGCTGCCTGGTGCTCTCTGATACAGCCCTCTCCTCAACATGACAGTTTGCTCCCAAAGCCAAGAAGAGACCATCTGTACTGCTTCTGTTGTCTGGACTTTTTTTTCTTGGTACTGGGGTATGAACTCAGGACTCTCCCATTTGAGTCACACCCTCACATAGGATCTCTCGGTTTGGCTCCAGGCAAGCCTCTGATCCCAGTCCTCCCATCTATAGCCTCTTGTGTACCAACACACCCCTCTTATATTAAGATAGGGTCTCACTATTTGCCTGGGCTGCCCTCAAACCTTGATCCTCTTGATCTCCTGAGTAATTGGGATTACAGGAATGAGCCACTGCACCCAGCCATCTTTTTTCTTAATTGTGATAAAATAAACATAGCATAAAATTGGCCATAGCCACCATTTTTAAGCGTACATTTCAGTGGCGTTAAATTCATGCACTGTGTACAAGCATCACCACTGTCCATCTCCAAAACTCTTCATCCTGCAAAGCTGAAGCTCTACCCACAGAACAGTAAGTGCCCCACTCCACTTCTCCTAGGCCTTGGCAACTCCAGGTACCTCACATAGGTAGAATCATACAGTATTTGTTTTGTGTAACCAGCTTATAGACTCTCCTTTGTATTCTTAGATTTTTTTTTTTGACTTAGCATCTCTCCATATAGCCCAGGCTGCCCTCAAACTCTTATCCCTCCTGCCTCCCAATTGCTAGGATTACAGGCATGTGTCACCATACCCAAGTAGACCCTCTTCTAAAAAGGCTTACCTAAAAAAAAGACTTTCCTAAGATAACTTCCCTTCTGAGAAACTTGAAGTCAACAGATTAGGGACCTTAATTACATCTGCCAAATCCCTCCACCTTTACCACATAATGTAGCCTCATCACAGAAATGATATTCCATCATATTCACGGATTCCACCTCTGCTTACGGGGAGTAACTATAAGTTAAGTACACGCAGCTGGTCTCAGGTCACAGCTTGATACTAAGGAGGCTGGGAGATGAAATCTTTAGAAATCTGCTAAAATGGGGAAGGAGGGAATACTAGGTAACAGTCTCTCTGCGACTGTGACTTTTCCGGTACACTCCCTTTTCCAGTACATCTGCAAGTTGCACGCACACAGTCTTAGAAAACCCACTTTTCATGAGGTGGCTGTGACTCATTTTGCAAGCTTGAGGCAGAGTATCTCGTGCATTTCCCCACCTGCTTGAGCATCTGCTTGCCTGTGTTGTTAGCAGGTTAGCAGGAGGTCTGACATTCTCTCTCTCCCTCTCTCTCTCTCTTTCTCTCTCTCTCTCTCTCTCTCTCTGTCTGTCTGTACTGGAGTTTGAAGCCAGGGCCTCATGCTAGCTAGACACTGGCATCTCTTTTTCGAGATTTTCCTCTCACACTGTCTTCACCCAACCCCACCACCATCGTCCAACAACCAGTCAGGGCCAACTCTTGCACTTTTTGACTCAGGGCCTCAGACTCTCTAAGCAGGCATTCTACCACTTGAGCCACTCCACCAGCTCAACTTGTGCACTCTTGCTACCAGTCTCTAGGCACAGAGAAGAGGGTGAGGTTGAGGATCGTTCTTATAGCTTCTGTTATCACCTATCCCATACCATGCATCTCTATCCCTGCTAGAGTGTTCTCCAAGTTCACCCTCCTTATACCAACCCTCAGCAGAGCCTGGGTGGCCAGGGGTTCAGAAGACTCAGCCACTTGCTCTGACATTCACCAGGAAGCAGCTGGGGTCTTAATCATGCCTTCCAGGCACCTCTCTGACCACCTGCATATGGCAGGCCTAGGATACACAGACAGACTTTGTGTGTACGTCCTGCTGTACAGCCCTGTGGCCACGGGGTCCACTCATCTTGTTTTGCACAATTCAGAGTGGCCACTGAGGGCAAGGAGAGGGGACAGCTAAAATCTTCTCTGGGGTGACTTTCAGTAGCCATAGAAGTAGAAAAGTTACTGGCATATTTCCTCTCTAAATATATCTGCAAGCCCCCAGTCACTTACAGGAAGGAAAGAGAGACCCAGAGCTGCCAACTGGCTAAGATCGCAGAGCCCACCGTCAGCCAGCAGAGCCGGATGGCCTCCCTCCTCTGAACACTTGAACTCTGATGTCTGTGGTGGTTTCCCAGGTCTCAGCTCTGTGGAGTTCCAGGTCTCACCTAACAGGCTGCTCCTTGTCACTTTTTAGCTACATTGCTGCTTAGTGCCTCTTTGTTTCTAAAGTCACCTCCGTTGTTGACTTCAAAGGGTCCTCTCTTCAGCCTAATGACGCTCCAGACTTGGCTTCTTTTATTGTCTGTGAGTTCATCCAAGAGCTGACTGAGACGTTGGCTCATTCATCACTGAGTGTCCGCCCACTCACATTTTGTTGGTCAAAACCGTTTGCATGACAACATCTAACTTCAAAGAGGACAAGAAAATGACCCTGCTGTGAATGAGAATAGGAGAAGCTGAGCACAGCGCAAGCGACTGTCACAGCTATGGTGAGAGCTGCTCACAGGCCTTGTGGAAGCCAGTTAAGGTCTCTGAATCTACCAAGAGCAAAGCTCTGACCCGGCCTGATGACTGAAAAAGGAAAGTGAGACTACTTTGATATGATTAGCAAACCTCTAATTGCCTTCCAGTGACGGACAGATAGATTGATCTACCGGTAGATAGGTAGGTAGATGATAGATACTTAGATTTAGATTTTTTTTAGTGGTAGCAGACTTTGAACTCAGGGCCTCTACCACTTGAGCCACACACCCAGCCTTCTTTGCTTTAGTTATTTTTCAGATAGGGTCTTGCACTTTTTGTCCAGGCAGACATTGGCCTGTGCCTCCAGCCTAGCTGGGATTACAGGCATGGATGACTACACCCAGTTTGGTCTTTGAGTAAGATTTCTCTGACTTTGTCTGGTCTCCCTCAATCCTCTGATCTCTGCCTCCAAGTATCTGGGATCACAGGCATGATCCACTTTGCTTGGTCAATGATCAATATATTTTTTCATAACTTTAAAAATATTCCAATTTAAATTCTTTTCCTTTCCAGTTTATATTCTGAACACTCAGAAGCCAATGTTTAACCATTCTAGAATTTCCCCAGAAATAGAAAGAATCTTATACAAGTCTGAGGTTTCTTAACACATGTATAATGAATTGCCAACAAATTAATTCCATAATATTCATTAGTACAGTGTTGCAATAAAGGCCTTTTTATATGAGATTTATTATTGCTATAATCAAAGAAATTGCAACTCAAGATTGAATGAGCTAAAAGAAATGCAAATCAAAACTACACTAAGATTTCATCTCACCCCAGGTAGAATGGCCATCTTCAAGAGCAAAACCAACAAATGCTGGCAAAGATGAGATGAAACAGGAACCCTTATACACTGTTGGTCAAAATGTAAATTAGAACAACCATTATGGAAAGCAGTATGGAGATTCCTCAGAAAGCTAAAGATAGAACTGCCGTATGATCCAGGGATACCACCCCTGGGCATCTACCCAAAGGAATGTAAGTCTTGTATGTGGAAGATAGATTCAAAAGATAAATGTGTACCCATAAACAACCATGATCATATTAATACATGTAGAACATGCATTGCAGTAGTGGAACTACTTTCAGGAACTCGGGGGAGGAGGAAAAGGAAAAGAGAATGATAGAGAGTTAGCCATATTGAAATGCATTACATCTGTGCAGGTAGAGAACTATATGTACTGAAAGCTGTTGAATAGTAGGGGGTAGGAGGAAAAAGGTAAAGTAAGAGACAGTAGTAGAGGGGGTTGAACTAACCGAAGTTAAGTATATTCACAGCAGAGAATACATCAAGAAAACCCTTTGAGTACTGACTTTGGAATTAAAAATGAAAGATAAGACTGTAAAGTAGGTAGAGTGGGGGGGTACTTGTGGGCGGGAGAGGGGGAATGGTGGAGATGAAGGTGAGGGAATATGGTTGATGGACTTTGTATAGAACAATAGAACAATGAAACCTCTTGCAATTGCTTTAAGTGGGTTATGGGGGGAGATAGTGGGGGGAATCTAATCAGTATACGATGTAAGGCTATTGGGGATTGTCACAGTGAACCCCCCATATGCAATGAATATATGCTAATAAAAATGAGAGGAAAAAAGATATTTGTAAGTGCATATGTAAACCAATGTTTCCTCCCTGTACAACTGTTATATGCTAATAATTTTTTTTTTGCAGTACTGGGACTTGAACTCAGGGCCTACACTTTGAGTCACACCACCAGCCCTTTTTTGTGAGAGGTTTTTTTGAGCTAGGGTCTCACAAGCTATTTGCCTAGGATTGACTTTGAACCACGATCCTCCTCATCACTGCCTCGTGAGTAGCTAGGATTACAGGCATGAGCCAGTGGTGCCCGGTGCTAACAAACTTTTTTAAAAAAAGATTGAATAAGCAAAAGTATTATGAATACTCAAAGCTCTGAGAGAGAAAGGGGAAAAAGAGAAGTGTGTGTGTGTGTGTGTGTGTGTGTGTGTGTGATCAAAGATGGTAGACCAGCTAAAGATTGAAGTCAACCTGAAAAGCAGTAGACTACTAGAGCTCTCTACCTGGGCAAAACAAGGCCTGGGGTGCCCCGGACATTCACAAAGCCAGTCAAGACTCCCCATGTGAAGGCAGGGCACAATTCGGTGCTTGCTTAAGATTCCCAGGGAACTCACACTCTAGGAATTCACAAGACTTTGGCCTAACCTTCCATCCAAGTTATCACATGAGACAACCTGGGGCCCCAGAGGGAGGCAGCAGACACCCTTATGTGACAAAACCAGAGAAGAAACACAGATAACCGAGAGCCCTGAGAGGGATGGCACTGCCTGGAACCACAGAGTCTGCCTCAGCAACTCTGGTATGCACTTGGCAAAGCATTGGTTCAATGAAGCTGCCAGAGGGTCCTCTGTGTACCCTCAAGTGACAGCCATGTGGGGTACCCAGACATAAGAGCTGGTGTTTGAACTCCATCTCTAACAGACATCAGAGTGAGAAGTAGGGCAGGGAGACAAAACTGTCATTCCCCTTTGATCTTATTATATCAGCCAGAGTCCCAGACAGCGACTCAAAAGTGACCATTCAGTTACTGATGAAAATAGAATGAATGGACTATTTATAAAGATGTGGGCGAGATGAAAGGAAACCTACAAGGAATGGGGCCATAGTTCCATAGTTCCAGATCAGTGACCATGAGAGTTGTCACCACTATAAGTGTCAGGGAACGAGGGGAGGAAGTGGTGACAAGACCTCAGTGATAGCTGTACAGCTGAAGGAAGGATTGCTGGAAAGGTGCTGGGGCCTTCAGGAGAGGCGCCTGATGCCCCACTTCCCACAGCAAAGAGCTAGAACGTCAGTGCCTCGATGTATCTTTTCTCCTACCCTCCTATTTCCTGCTGGTGCCCACAGTGGGCAGAACCCTGAAGGTGAGGGAGCTCAGTGGACACAGTTCCCTGGAGGAAAGGACAAGGTGAGAAGGAGTGGATGGGTCTAGGGGGACAGAGGGAATACCAGCAGACTGATTCTAATCACAAGACAGCAGCACAACAGAACCGGCTGTGGTTTCCTGAGCTCTGACTTGGGACCTCGCACGAGGACGTGATGGCAAGCTCAGAGTAAACTTTAGGTCTGCAGGGACAGGAGCCTGGCCCAAGACACCAAGGGAAGCAAACACGTGAAAACAGAGCAAAAGCAGGGAAACTGCCACCCCTCTTTCACTTCCTGCTTCTGGGTCTCTGAGAGGCCTATGTGTGACCTGTTTTCATAAAAACTCCCCTGATCCTATACAAAAAAAATTTCCCTTTTACATAAGGCAGTCTGGGAAACTTTCTATTTCTTACAACCTAAGAACTTTGGTATAATACTTTTGAAACACAAGCACTGTGAGCCCACTCAATGTCTTTAATCCAGAGTTGGCAGAGTGGCTCAAGTGGAAAGAGTGCTTACCTAGCAAGTGTGAGGCCCTGAGTTCAAGCCCCAGGGCCGTAAAAAAAAAAAAAAAAAAAAACCATAAAATCTCCTTTAACCCATACAGTCCATACCATAAGCCCTGAAAGGGAGGTACTTTTCCTCCATTGTAAAGATGAAGCTAAGCCAGGTATGGTGGTACATGCCTGTAAATCCAGCTCTAGGGAAGTTGAGGCAGGAGGATTGTAAGTTCAAGGCCAGCCTGGGCTATCCAGAAACCCTACCTCAAACTAACTAAACAAACAAACAGTCCAAGTGAGACTAGATAGACTTCACCAAGGGAGCTGGCAGTCACATCGGGTCTGCCTGACTCCAACACTGCGGAATTTTCTAGGGCTCTGCAAGCTGACCAAGCTGGCCAAGGGCAACTTCCAAAACCAGAAGGGAACTCCACCCTCAATGAAAACACGCAGCAGGGAAACTGACCCCCTGCCAGTTTTTGAGCTAAGATGCACTGGCGTTCTTTCTGCTGAAAAGCTAGCAGGCAAGGACACCCCAAACCTAAAAGTTGGATAGCAACATGTTGGCAAGAAAGGGACATAAACCGGCAGTCAGGTTCTTTCAAGCACTCTTAGGGAAGGCATGTATTTGAGAATGCTGTCATTCCTTTGCTAAATACCAAGCACCCAGCACCCGCTCAGCGGAGCCCCTACTCCCAGCCCCAGTGGGTGGCCGGGCTGTGGGAAGGAAGGTGAGTGGGAGGAGGGTCCTGCTCATCTCCACCCCAGGACTCCGTGGGCTCTCCAGCCTCCGCCCCAAACCCCCAGGCACACACCATGCTGGCTTCCCCATCTCTGAGCAGGAAGGTGAGGTGAGGTAATGTCTCCAGGAACCCGCAGTGGCAAGAAGATGAAAAAGAATCTCAGAAATGCTGTGTTTAATTTAAGCAGACCCAGCCCGCCTTTGCCAGGCTGCAATTTCACTCAGAATAACCAGTTTGTTTTTCTTGGACATTCCAGGAACTAACTGGCCACCCCCTGTTAAAGCCCAACAGGAATGGGAGGGGGGCCTTGCTGGGGACCAGAGGCCTGCCACTGGGCCTCTTCTCTCATTCTCCCTTCAGCCAGCAACTCCTGCTTTGGGTGGGGTCAGAGCCACGCAGGGGGTTCACTTGTGTGCCCTTCCCTCGTTCCCTGATATCCATTTGCCCCCTGTGCCTAACAGATCTGGGGGTAAAGTGTCATCATAGATCAAAATAGCAAAATGATCTATTTCCTGTGGGTGCTCCACGCATCCCTGGTGCTGTGATGAAATCCTCCCCACATCCCAATAAAGTGACTTTTATTACTCTCTTTGTGGAGAAAGGGAAGCTGAGGCTAAGGGAGGTTATATAACCTGTCGCAGGTCATCCATCTGGGGTTTGAGCTCACCCAGCCCTGGGTCCAAACAGGGCTCTGATGTCTCAAGCCTCCCCTGGCCCTGACAGTCTCTGGTTTAATTCCTCATCAGGATTTCCACAGCTAGACCTTGGCCCAAGTGCACATCGGGGAGGCAAGCAGGGGAGTCACTTCTGGGGAAGTTTCCAGGACTTCGGAGAAGAGAAAAGAAAAGGCGGAGACTGCAGCCAGAACCACAGAACCAGGGATGAGGCAGCCCAGATGGATCTATTCCAGAACCATTGTTCAGAGCCTGGCCTTGCACAACAGAGGAAGAAGACCTGCTCAGAGCTTGAGACTGCCCCAACTGGAGACCGAGTTTCTACCTTTCACCTTCAGAAGGGAGATAGCTGTGGATCTGCGCTCTGGTGTCTCTGCTGGTGCTGCCTGCCCTCTCAGGGCTCAAGGCAACTAAGAAGCCACTCTCTGCCCCACTTCTGGGACTGCCTTTGATTTCCTGGACAAGGAGGGGGCCCAGAAGACAGGTAGTGGGTCATGCACAAGCAAGACCCTTTTGGCTCCCCAGCCTGGACCAGCAGAGGAACTGCAGGCCTGGAAAGGGGAAGCTCTCAGAGGGACTGGCTCAGGAGACAATGGGCTTAGTGTGGGCGGACTGGGCTCCTAAGAGAGGTTACCATGGCACCCAGAAGCTAACTTTGCCCCAAGTGTCAATGGACACATTGTGTGGGAGTGTGGAGACCTTGCCTCCCCTCTGGGATAGGGAAAGGTGGGTGGGAGAGAGCTGTATCCTCTCCTACCCCACAAATGCCCTTTGCACTGTGGGGCACACAGGTCCAGGAGTCTATGCACCACTCCTCCTGCCCTCAGAAAAGGGTGGAGTCTCGGGGAGTTGTAGGGACAGGGGAGCATGAGGTCCTGGGTTCAGGCCTGCAGTCTTTCTTCCAGGCTGCTTTTCTGGGAGCAGGACAGAGATGACAAATCCTCTTTTTGTGCATTTTCTCCTAAGCCAACTCGTCTGCAGGAGTCATGAGTTTTGGTGCCAAGTTTGGAGAAATGGGAGGCATTTTACAAGTTACTAAACCACAAGAACAGGTGACTCGCCTTTACTTTTTAAAGCAGCATGGTGGCTATGTGGCACCTAGCCTGGCTCTTTTGTCCACCAAGGAGAGACCCTGGTAGTTAACCCTTAACTCAAGGCAGCTAATGGCAAATGCTGTCCAGGATACACCAGTGAAATGCTTTGGTAGTGACCTGAGCCGTGGGAAGACTTTGTCAAGGATCTAATTTCTGGGCCCAGCCTCCCCAGGAGGGATCTGTGCCAGCGAAGGCTCAGGGGCAGGGGTGTCGGGCACCGGGGCATGCAACAGAAGGGTGCTTCAGAAAGTCGGCTCCAGCAGCAGGCTCTGACCTTCAGCATTGCCCTTGTGCAACTGTCATGAAATCATTAGCTGTGAAAAGTGTCCTTTACTGTTTTCCTACTAAAACGCTGTCCCACCAGGAGTAGGTTGCATAACAATGCTGGGTACAGATGCTATGCTGTTGGGTGAAGTGTGTTGCGGGAGTGAGGTGAGGAAGGGATAAGGGATGATGGAAGCAGGGACTTGGGTGGGGGGGGCATATGGGGTGGAAGGGCCTTGGCAAAGGCCTGGGGTGGGGTGGGGGCAATGAGAGAGGGGAGCGCTTGTCACAGGGATCCCAAGGAAAACTACCCAGGAATGTCTACAAGTGGGAAGCCTGGGGCTTTCTGAAAACAAAAGTCCCTACAGCCCTGCCTTACAGCGTTTGCCAGTTTTGTGTTGTAAATACTCGTTCTGTGGTCACCAGCATGAGGGTGCTTGATGGGAGGTCAGCTGGTCCCAGTCCAGGCTCCAGCACATCACTGCATCTCAAGCAGACACGAAGTCCGAGAGAGGAAGTATTTAGGACTTCTGAGAAACTCTGGGGAATTGGGCAAGTCTTTCCTTTCCCCATACTTTCCAAGAGATGGGGAGAGCATCCAACTCCTAGTTCTCCCTGGTCACAAATCAGAGAAGTTCCTCCCAGGGTATAGCTGACCTCTTTGCTCACCTCAAGCCCTCTGCACAGGGAAGCATATGGAGCAGCGGTTCCAACCAAACAAAAGCTTGGGGATCAAGTACCCTGAGTGATTCCAGCTTTGTGACCTTGGCTAAGTCACTTAACCTCTCTGAACTCCACTCCTTTCTGTGATGTAATGGGGCAGGTGGGAGGTTTAGAAGGGCTTGGTGCCCTGGCATGGCTTTCCCATCTACTAAAGAGAGTCTCTGCTAGTTGTTGGTGTCATTACATCCATACTGGGAAATTGTGAAGTAGGTGGCTTTTTGCCCTGGGAGTCTTTGGGACTCCACATAAAGATGATTCCCTGCCCCTACCCCAGCCCATCAGTAACTGACCTGACAGATTGAGAAAGCCTAAAACCAGTAGCTTTACATTCTCTTCCTGGATCTTCCCCTAAGTCCTATGAAAGAAGTGGCTATGGCCCAATTTACAGATGAAAAGACGGAGGCTCAGAGAGCTAATACTAGAACTGGCCTAGTTCTCCACTTATTTGACTTTTTTGGGGACTCTGTGTGCTGGGCAAGCAGTTCTTCAAAGCAGACATGCAGAGAGTCAGGGGTCAGGGTGGAGTAGCTGTTGTCATCCCCAATCCCTGCAGAAAATGTAGGACTCAGATGAGTCAGTAAGAGAAGATGGAAGAGCCACGCCTACATTTTTATGTCTTCTTTCCTGGCAGATTGGCCTCCCAGGAAACAGACTCTGAGATGAAGAGGAGTGAATAGGAAGTTGGTGTGCTCTGGAGTCAGTGTACATGAGAGTGCGTGGGAGGCAAGGGTGAAGGAAGAAACACGCGTGGGCAATGAGATACAGTCCCAGCAAAGCCTCGTCCAACTCATGAGGAGCTCTGGAGCGGGGCTGGCCTTGGAGAGCTGTCCTGAGTTGAGCCCCATGTCAGCCAGTCACTGGATATGGGAGCCACAGGAAAGGTGCTGAACTGATCCCAGGGGGCTGACAGCTGGGGAGGAGCTGTCCCATCCTAAAAGAGGGCCTGGCAGAGCCACACACAGTCCAAGTGGACCAGTGTCTCCTCCAAATGCAGCTCCCCCTGGAGTCACATTCCTGGGAGGCCCAGCCGGGCTGTCCTGATTCACTTTTCTGAATCAGGCTGTCCAGGTCAGAGGCCACTGGGCAGCCCAGAAATTGGCTGTGTTTGGGGAAGACATAGAAGAGTCTCAAACCTATATGTTTTTTTCTTTTTAAATTATTATTATTTTTTAATGAGCATGTGTAATTTTGTACTCAGGGAGAACTTTTACATTTAAACTATAAAAATCATGAGTCCTTTGAGACTTTCATTTGTCCATTTCTATGGCTGTGAGAAAATAAGCCAGCCATGCAAAAAAGGCGCTGAGGGACAAGCAATCCCAGAGGCACCTGCTGTGGGGGAGTCTATCATTGCTAGTCCCCTCTTAGCCACAGGGCTGAATCCCACAGGCGCAATGTGGCACAGCAGAAGGCAGACATAAGAGAGTCAACTGTAGGAGTCCACGGCCATGAGGCTAAAAACAGATCAACTCATCTAGGGATGAGAATGGCATGACCTCTAGGGCGGATTTCACCTGGGAGGGAGTGCAGGGGTGATGGAAGTTTTTTACAGATTGATCCTGGGGTGCTCACCCAGGGGTGTAGGTACCTACAAAGTCATCAAGCTGTCCATTTAAGATGCTTGCTCTTGACTACATGTGCTGCTTCCATTTTTTTAAAGGAAAAAAAAAATCCAAATTTCTCCTGAAGTTACTTGGGTCCAGGCCAATGAAGGCATTGGCTCACATGACAAGAGTTTTACTAGTTTTTCTAAAGGGACAAGGGGATCCTTGAAGCCACCCACTGGGCTGTGGAGTTTCCATTTCAGTCATGTCTCCCAGTTCCGCCTCTGGTTCGCCTAGTTCCCAGGGCCAATAATATCCTGTCCCAGTGCTGGGGACTATTTTTAGAGATCATTCAGGAACTTCCTCTTGACTCAGCATGATGACTATCTCCTGACTGCAGAAGGGGACTCTGAGCACCAGGCTCCTTGGCATCCACCAACCTCAGAGGCTGGACCAAGACATGTGAGGCTCCTGGACCTTCTACTAACTTTTGAAGATCCCACTCCAGTGACATATCAAAGACAGACCCCACAGAATCACATATATAGAGACACGTACATATCCCCTCAGTATGCTCAGGAGATTGACCCCAAGACCCCCAAGGATACCAAAATCGGAGGACGATCAGGTCTCTTACATAAAATGGCATGGTGTTTGCATGTAACCTATACATATTCGCTTACGTACCTTAACTCATCACCTGATGACTTATAATACCTGATACAGTCTTAATGCTATGTAATTAGTTGTTGTATTGTTTAGGAAATAATGACATGAAGAAAGTCTGCACACATGTTCAGTACAGATGCAATTTTTTTCCAAATATTTTCAATCCACAGTTGATTGAATCTGCAGAGGTGAAACCTGTGGCTATAGAGAGCCAAGTGTATATGTGTATATAATTTTTTAATATTTCAAAATATTCTTAAAAGATTTTAACATGTTCCTGCTTAAAACAAGAGGATCAAACAACACAGGTTTTTTTCTTGATCATCACTAAGCCCAACTCAAGAACCTTGCAAAGAAGAAAATAGGACTTTCAATCCATTTGGCAAATGTAGTGAAACTTTTCAACATACTAAATGTGTCATTTAACGTAGTTGACACGATGTTCCACTTTGTATGCATTTTATTAAACATTTATTTACTTTGGTTTTGTGATTTTCTCCTTATATTTGGAGCAAATTAGTTTTTTCCCCTAGAACTCAGTCTTTTCCTGTGAGGATAGTGGTTGGGTCTGTGGTCAGGTGAGTGGGCTGGACTGGGACCTTCGGGAGGAGCAACAGAGCCATGGCTGGGTACGCAGGGCAGGGAGCATGCTGGGACAAGGAGCAGGAGGCCTGTTCCCCAGCAACTGGTGAGCATCATGGTTTTTTCTAGTCTATGGGGGTAGGAAGAAGACTCTTGGAATTCGGAGTTCTGTTGAGTCTAACCCAAAAGTGAGTTTGATAGATCATCTGAAAAAGTCCTCTGACCTGCTAGACCTTTGTGAACTGACCTGGAGCGATGCCCCAGGTAGAGTCAAGTGAAAGAGGCAAATCTCACAGCACTGCAAGTAGAAACGCACAGAATAGAGTGTGTGCACATGCATGCGAGTGCACACACATGCCTACACACAGAACCCAGATAAATGTCTAGAAGAATGTGCTGGAAACACTGACCATACCTGGAAGTGGGAACTCACAACTTCTCCAGTGAACCTGCACTTGATTCATGTGGGAAGTCCTGAAATGAATTGGCTCATTCAAAATGCTTACTTCAAAACTTCAAAATAATCTTCTCATAAAAAATAAAGAAAACACCGGTGGTATGTTCCAGTAGATTGAAAATAGCATGTGAGGAATGTCCTTTTGGTCATCTGTTAAATATGGACAGTAATCCATATGAATGCATATTAATGATTATTCAAGACAAACAAAAGGTCACCTGTTAAAGACTAGTGAGGCTGTGGGTGGTTTTGGCTGACTTCTAATCATTGAATATGTGTTCCTTCATTTTCTCCATTTCAGGAAATCTTACTTCCAAAATGTTTGTCATGGGTGACCTTTCAGTCTTTTGTTTGGCAAAGTGACACTTGACTGAAAGGTGAAGATGGAGAGCATTTCCCTAAGGACAGACACTTTTGATGATAAATATTTGGCCATTTATTCATTTAGGGCCTCCCAAGGGTATCAACTGATGGTCTCTTGTCACCTACGGCAAATTCTGTGGGAAATACTTGTCACAGAACATCACCTCAGACCACTTGATGGGTGTGGCCTCCAGTGGCTGGCTGAGCGGACACCGCACATCAGCATATCTTGTTGTGAGTTTGCTCTGCTTTCAGGCCTTGCTTCTGAATTTCCTGGTCAGAGAAGAAGCCCAAAACAGTTGGGCAGACAAGTTATTCCAAAACAGACCTCAGTATATTTTAAAAGAACAAATTATTACTTGAATATTTTTTTCTACAATGAGTAGAAATTGATCCTGAGTAAATGAACTAGCAGAAATAGTCCTACTTAATGAGAGGAGAGACTCAGGCTCTTGAGTGTCACATTTGCATTAGTTGATTTGTGCATTTGATCAGCCTTTCGTTCCTGACTGTGATGGCTCTAGGCCTCATCCCGAGAAGCCACTAGCCCAGGCTTCATTGTCTTAGGTTCACAAAACACAATCTCAAAGAAAAAAACTCATTAAAAATTCTAAGACAATGAACACAGAACACTAAACTCCAAATTTGGGGTCCCTTTGAGTATGTGGCCTGTGTGACAGCACTGGTCTCACACCATAAGGCTGGTCCTGCTTCAGGTTATTAACTCATGTCATATATGTCATACCATCAGTGTTGCCCTAAGGGTAGCTCACACCATAGCTGGCGATGAGAAGCCATTTGGTACTATGTGCACAGGCACTTTAAACATTCCAATAGTTGAATATTTATTTTAATGTATATTAGAAAAATATATGACTGTAACAAATGTATACAGTGATACATAGACTCTCAGAAGCAAATTCACTGAAGGAAAAAAATCAGTTTGTTTAAAGAAAAAATGTTAAGTAAATAATGATAATCTGTGTAGTACTCAGAGCTGACAACATACGAAATGGCGCTCAGAGTCTGGGAAAACCCTGCTAGGCTGTGAGTTCTTTAAGTCTGTGAAAAGGCTGGTGGGTCTCTCAGCAGCAGCAAACCTCTTGTCCAGTCTACTGCAGGTACCCGGTGTGGAGGTTGTGATCCCCTTGGGAATGGCCTGTCCACCATGGCAGGGTGACAGGACCACGGGAAGGGCCAGTGCCTGACTTGCACGCGCATTCAGCAGATGTTCTGTGTTGAGTGGTGAAAGACAGGGTGGCCAGGTGCCTGGGAGGGTCCATACTTGCTTGCAGCATACTCTGTGCCTAATGGCACACAATATTAAATAGAAAACAAAAATTAACACGAGAGTTAGAAGTACTTTTTTTTCTTTTTTGGAGTGGTAGGGATTGAACCCAGAACCTTGAGCACGCAAGGCAAGCACTCTACCACTGAGCTACTTCCCCAGCCCTTGATAGCATGAGCCAAACTTGTGATCCTCCTACCTTAGCCTCCCAAACGCTGGCATTATAAGTGGGCACGCCATGCCTAGCTTTTTTCTTCCTTTTTGAAAATAGAGTCCACATTTTCATTCTACATTGAGCCCCACAAATTATGTAATGGTCTTGCCTTGCTAGATCCTGAGTCAGTCTCACTGAGTGTCTCCTGGGGGTAGTGTGAGAACCTGGAGAAGTTTCTTAGTGAACACAGCCTCTGAGACAGGCCTTGGAGTCAAAGGAGATTAAGATCTGCAGGGACGGGTGTTAGGCACTCCTGGAGGAAAGACCCAGGCCTGGGACACCCAGGATCTACCCAGGGGCCAACAAAGATGTGGTCTGGTTGTGGCCCAGGTACAGAACAGGAGGCTGGAGAAGTTGGGGATGGGGACAGAAAAGGAGACTGGCTGGGAAGAGGCAGGCTTGGGCATCTCATGTGTTCTTACAAGTTAACAGTAACAGATTGCTTTATGAAGTTTTAGAGGCAGGGACTGATTTTCAACAAGACGTAATTCTGTGAGAAGAGAATGAGACAAGCTTGGCAGGGCATTCAGAGTCCAGAGCAGGAGAGAGGCCAGATGTGTGTCATTCAAGCCAAGGAAGAAGGCTCTGTGGCAGACATTCCCCAACTTTTTTGATTACATCCCTGTGAAAGATTTTTGAGGACACACCCTAATATAAGTGTCTATTATACATTCATGCAACTGTACTATTTAGGATGGATATTATGAAATAAAAGCAAACTGAGAACCAGATAACAAAAAAAGAATGTAAGATAGAAGGCTCTATGGCCTGGTCCTGCTCACAGTGGACTGCTGTCTTGGGCACATTGGAGATCTCAAGGTTGGCGTTATGACTGGGGAGCCCTTTTTCCATTTATATGTCCTCAGTGGCAGCTCAGGCTGTACTCCCAGACTTCCAAGTACACAGGGACTGGGCTTCGGGGCTATTTGTGTCCTTTATGTGTGTAGAAGAGACTGTGTACAGAGTTGTGCAGATAACTGAATCAGGTATGGGGCAGGAATTGCTGAAAGAGTTCAGTGTCTGGGAAGATCTCAGAGGGCAAGTATCATAATGATCCAGCTGGCAGGAATTCTACCTCTGGGTTATTAGGAGTGAAAGGAATAGGAGGCCTCAGCGGGCCCCAACCCCCTTGTTGGAGAAACCAGTACCAAACACCCCATGTAGATAAGATAAGCAATGTGGCAGGGCTCGGTTAGGGCATATAGAATGTGAGGAATGTGAGCGGGAGGTACGTGCAAGATGTGAGGTACGGGCAAGATGTGAGGTACGTGCAAGATGTGAGGTACGTGCAAGATGTGCTCTGCCTGCTTGCCCAATGTTGATAACGAAAATATGCACACCACCGCGGTCTATATAAGATTTCCCCTAAAGAGGCTCAGGGTCGTGTTTTCCTAACTGGTCATGCGTGTCCGTGTGGGAGCTCGACCCTGGCTAGCCAGCCCAATAAACTCTGCTTTGTTGATTGCATTCACGCCTGGCTCTCTGTCTCTCGGGGGAATAGGATTCCGGGTCCTAACATTTGGAGGTTCCACCGAAATTTCATTTTTTCTCGAGAGACAGAACCTGCCTGCGAGAAAGCAGGGGCGACCCCAAGTCCTAGGCGTTGGGAGGGGATCCCAGACCCTCATTTGGAGGAACTTGAGTGTTCCATTTGGGCCGCGGCGGGGATTCGGCCAATCCCCAGGGAGATTCATTCTGGGAATCTCGCAAAGAGGACCACAGGGTCCTATTGGGAGAGACTTTCCTCTCATCTGGGCTTGAGCATTTTAGGAACCCTGGCACCAGGTGAAGAACTAATTGAACTAGTTGACCGACCACCCGTCAAGTGGACGCCTTTCGGCCTGATATCCCAGTTGGACGGTGAGGAGGTTGAATGGGGTGCGCACCAGTGTGAGAGAAGGACCGGTCCGAGCGAGTGCTGGAGAGTGTTTTGTGTGTGTGGAATTATTGTTGTCTTCACCCTTTTTGTTCTCTCTCTCTTGGTGGTTGATTCTCCTTCCACAATGGGACAGGGACAAACAACCCCAAAGTCTTTGATCCTTTCTCACTTTTCAGAAGTTAAAGAAAGGGCCTTAAATGCGGGTCTGGTCATCAAGAAAGGTAAGTTCGACACCTTTTGTTCTACAGAGTGGCCCACCTTTGGAGTCGGGTGGCCCATTCAAGGTTCCCTCTCCCTAGACATGATCACTAAGGTTAAAGCAGTCATTTTTCAGCCAGACAATCGAGGCCATCCAGACCAAGCTCCTTACATTTTGGTTTGGGAGGATCTGGTGAGGAACCCTCCCCCTTGGTTAACAGTTTTTCTGACCCACCCCTCCAGTTCGGCCCCCGGGGCTAAAACCCCAGTCACGCCCGCCTTGGTCATAAAGGAGGAGGAAAAACTTCCTCTTCCCACCTTGACCGGTCCTCAAATTAGGGCATCTCCTTCACCATCTCCGGTCTTACCAGAGAGTTCCCCCCTTTACCCATCCCTCGCAGGGGCAGAGGAAGATCGGCCGCCTCCATATATGACTCCCTCTAGCCAAGCCAGTGCCCCGGAGGAGGAAATTTCCTCATCCTCCTCAACAGGACTGGCAGCAGGAGGAGAAATGGGTCGAAGACTTCGCCCCCGAGGGATCCGGGAAAGGGAAGGGGAAGACGGGCCCTCCTCATCAACACAGGGGGAGGAAACTGTCCCTACACTTCCAGTCCGGATGGTGGGCCAAGGGGGACCGGGAGGAGGGCAACAGTTTCAGTACTGGCCCTTCTCCTCCAGTGATCTATATAACTGGAGGACGCAGAACCCGCCCTTTTCTGAAGACCCCAAGTGTCTCACAGATCTCTTGGAGTCCATCATGCATACACACCGTCCCACTTGGGATGACTGTCATCAGCTGCTCAATACTCTTTTTACGACGGAGGAACGAGAGCGCATCCTCAACGAAGCGAGGAAGAACGTCTTGGGGGATAACGGGAGACCCACAACTCTCCAACAAGCCATAGACGAGGCTTTTCCCCTACACTGCCCTGATTGGGATTTCGGGACCGCAGAAGGTAGGGAGCGTCTTCGAATCTACCGCCAAACTCTTATGGCCGGTCTCCGAGCGGCCACTAGAAGGCCCACCAATTTTGCAAAAGTGAAAGCAGTCGTTCAAAGGGAAAACGAAAGCCCGGCCGGTTTCTTAGAGCGCCTCTATGAGGCATACCGTCAGTATACCCCTATTGACCCTGAGGCGGACCTCCACCGGTCTGCTGTGGTACTCTCATTCATCAATCAGGCAGCTCCAGACATTAGGAGAAAACTCAATAAGCAGGAAAACTTAGGGGAGATGACTACAAGGGAAATGCTACAGGTAGCGGAAAAGGTCTTTACCGCTAGGGAAACTCCAAAAAAAAGGGAGGAAAGACGGAGAAGGGAAGACAGGGAGGCCCAGGAGAAATTGAGAAAGGAGGACCGGGAGTTCCAGGCTAAGAAAAACCGAAAGCAACAGAGAGAAATGGCCCGTATTTTTCTAGCGGGTGTCCGGGACCAACCCAGGGGAGGGGGCCACGCCAGAACCCCGGATAAGGAACACTGTTTTTACTGTAAGGAAACTGGGCATTGGAGGAGAGAATGTCCTAAGTTAAAGGAAAAAAGAGGGTTTGGAAGGAGACCGGGGGAGAACAGGGAAAGGGAACGAGCAGTAGAGCAGGCCAGAGTCCTCCTAGCCGGAGAAGAGGACTGAAGGAGATGGGGCTCGGACCCCCTCCCCGAGTCCTGGGTAACAATACATGTGGAGGGGAAGCCGATGGGGTTCATGGTGGATACCGGCACCCAATATTCGGTTTTAAACAAGGCACATGGACCTTTGTTTTTTTTTTTTTGTTTTGTTTTTTTTTTTTTTATTTTTACTCCACCAGCCCTTTTTTGTGAAGAGTATTTTTCGAGATAGGGTCTCACAAACTATTTGCCTAGACTGGCTTTGAACCATGATCCTCCTGATCTCTGCTTCCTGAGTAGGTAGGATTACAGGTGTGAGCCACTGGCACCCAGCACATAGCACATTTTTACAGACTATTCAGTTGTGGCTAGAATTACTGGGGTGGCTGTTCGCTATGACTGCTGAGAAGGTTCTAGTTAGTACTTCCTGCAGTAGAGAAGCTGATTTTCTATTTCTCCCTATTCCAGTTGCTTTCCCCGTCCTTGGTGTATAGGAACACCAAGGTGTGTCCTAGGCATAGACATCTTCAGAAATGAATATCCTTTTGTCAATTTAGGTATTGACATCTGTACCTTATGTAATGCTTTTACTACAAAGTGACACCAAAGATAAAAGTAAATACAATGTACTTGACACTACTCCTGTGGAAACTGGGAGAAAAGAGGGGGCAGTGTGGCCAAAACAATCCTTACTAAAATTCCTGGGAGAAGGTGTCCTGGGGCTGATTTTAGGAGGAGTTTCTCTCCCTTTACGAACATTTTGCTTTTTTCTTAAGGTTTATTGTACCTCTTATTTTTGTTTTTGTTTTGTTTGTTTGGTTTTGGCATGAACAAGTGTTGTTCAGGGGGCCACCGGTACGCAGTTATGTACATGGACTACCAAAAAAAAGGTGAACTTAGGAAAACACCAGGTCACACACTCCTTCTTGGTCGTCCCTGAGAGCCCCGCTCCCCTGCTCAGACGGGACCTACTCACCAAAATAGGGGCCCATATCCATTTTGAACCAGATGGAATAATTGTGACTGATCGAAAAGGGAGCCCGATTCATGTCTTGTCTCTATCATTGGCTGACAAGCATCGTCTGTTTGAGAGTCAACAGGAACCAGGAGGGGACATGACTCATTGGGTAAAAAGATTTCCCACGGCCTGGGCAGAGACCGCGGGAACCGGCCTCGCCAAACACCTCCCGCCTGTAGTTATACAATTGAAGGCTTCTGCTCTCCCCATTCGGGTAAAACAGTATCCTATGCCTGAGGAGGCCCGAAGAGACATAGCCCCTCATATCCACAGGCTAATAAAGGAAGGAGTACTGCGGCCTTGTCAGTCTGCCTGGAATACTCCTCTGCTCCCCGTCCGAAAGCCGGGAAGCGGGGACTATAGGCCTGTGCAAGACCTACGAAAGGTAAACGAGTGGACGGAGGACATTCATCCCACCGTTCCGAATCCCTATACCTTGCTCAGCCACCTACCCCCCTCGCAAGTATGGTATACAACCCTTGATTTGAAAGATGCTTTCTTCAGCATTCCATTGTCAGAAATTAGCCGCTATTTGCTTTCGAATGGCAAGAAGATGGGGGCCAATCCGGACAGCTCACTTGGACCAGACTGCCGCAAGGATTTAAAAACTCTCCCACCCTGTTTAATGAGGCCCTGAGCCAGGACCTGGAACCTTTTCGTCGGGGCCACCCACGAGTCACTCTATTACAGTATGTTGATGACTTACTGTTAGCGGCAGAAACCCGAGAGGAGTGCATCAAGGCTACTGAACACCTGCTAACGGAATTAGGTGAGCTGGGGTATCGGGCAAGTGCCAAGAAAACTCACATCTGTAAAAGGTCAGTGACATATTTGGGTTATCGGATTGCAGATGGGGCAAGATGGCTGACTGATGCCATGAAACAGACTATTCTGGCTATCCCATCCCCGACATCCACTAGGGGGGTGAAAGAATTCCTGGGCTCCGCGGGGTTCTGTAGACTCTGGATTCCAGGATTTGCGGAAATAGCCAGACCCCTATATGAGGCTACCAAAGAAGCTCCGGATTGGAGTTGGGGAGAGAGAGAACAACAGGCTTTTGTTCAGCTAAAAGACGCTCTTTTACAGGCCCCTGCCTTAGCCTTGCCAGATCCTACAAGACCATTCACTCTGTTTGTAGATGAGAAAAAGGGGGTAGCCAAAGGAGTCTTGACCCAACAGCTAGGTCCCTGGAAGAGACCAGTGGCATACTTTTCCAAGAAATTAGACGCAGTAGCGGCAGGTTGGCCCCCCCTGCCTCCGCATCATAGCGGCCATTGCCGTGCTGGTGAGAGAAGCCGATAAACTAACCTTTGGACAGGCCCTCTGGGTAACGGCCCCTCACCCGGTGGAGGGAATCCTTAAACAACCCCCTGGGAAATGGATGATGAATGCCAGGCTCACTCACTACCAGGGGCTCTTGTTGGATTCCCCTTGGATCACATTCACAGATCCCGTAGTCCTGAACCCTGCCACCTTGTTGCCTAACCCGGAACTACAGACACCTGTCCATAACTGCAAAGAATTCCTCTCCGAAGCTACACAGGTACGGGCTGACCTAAAGGATACCCCCCTGTCCGGCTGCAAATTAAACTGGTACACGGATGGAAGCAGTTTTTTCCAAGATGGAGCCCGAAGGGCAGGGGCAGCTGTAGTCGACCAAGAAGGAAATACGGTATGGAGTAGCGCCCTCCCACCCGGAACATCAGCCCAAAAAGCGGAATTAATTGCCTTGGCAGAGGCCCTGGAGAGGGCAAAAGGAAAGCGAGTCAATATCTACACTGATAGCCGCTATGCTTTCGGTACCATCCATGTTCACGGGGCCATCTATCGCGAAAGAGGATTCCGCACAGCAGAAGGAAAACATCTAAAGAACCTAGCCGAAGTCCAGCGTCTATTAATGGCAGTGAAAAAACCGAAGGCAGTGGCAGTGATGTATGTCCCAGGCCACCAGTCTGCCAAGACGCCGGAAGCTATCGGTAACAACAGAGCAGATCAAGAAGCAAAGAGAGTAGCAATGGTGAGTCCTCCCATGGAGACAGGGCAACCTTCCACGGTTGCAGCGATAGACGTACCGGTCCCAGAGCTCCCTCCGCTACCCCCCCCACCGGACCAGAATACTCCACAGAGGATTTCACTTGGATGAGAGCCCACTCCCCCTTTAGAGAAGGGGAAGACGGATGGAAAAGCGACTTGGAAGGCAAGTTAATTCTGCCTGAAAAACTCGGACGATTCCTGTTGGCTAACTTACATAAGTCCACCCATTTGGGCAGAAAAAATTACTAGACTTGTTGACATCTGCGCAGCTCCAATTTCCGAACCAGACCATAGCAGTCCGCCAAATTGTGGAAGATTGTGCCAGCTGCACAGTCATGAAACCAGGACAAAGGGAGGGGCACCATACAGGTACTCGGGAACGGGGGAGGGCTCCGGGAAGAAGTTGGGAAGTGGATTTTACTGAGGTAAAACCGGAAAAGTTTGGGTACAAATATTTGCTGGTATTTATAGATACCTTTTCAGGCTGGGTGGAGGCTTTTCCTACAAAGAAAGAGACGAGTCAGGTAGTGGCAAAGGCTTTGCTAGAGGAAATCATACCCAGATATGGGGTGCCCGAGGCAATTGGGTCAGATAACGGTCCGGCTTTTGTTAGTAAAGTCCTGCAGGGACTAGCCCAGACTATGGGGGCCAATTGGAAGCTACATTGGGAATATAACCCCCAGAGCTCAGGGCAAGTAAAAAGGATAAACAGGACACTAAAGGAGACTTTAGCCAAATTGGCCCTGGAGACTGGCGGTGATTGGGTGACGCTCCTTCCCTTGGCCATCTTCCGAGTCCGGAACTCCCCTTATGTCCATGGGCTAACCCCCTTTGAGATCTTGTATGGGGCTCCACCCCCCATCATTCAGAGGACCTTAAGCCCAGAACTAGGTGATCTGGCCCCAAATTACCTGACCATGTTGCAGGCTTTAGCTAAAGTGCAACAACGGATTTGGCCCTTAATTCAAGCATACCACGCTGTTAAGAGGGACCCGGCTCCGGAACATGGCATAGTCCCGGGTGACATGGTATGGGTTAAATGGCATCAATCCAAAACCCTAGAGCCTAGATGGAAAGGACCTTATGTTGTACTGTTTACTACCCCTACCGCCCTCAAGGTTGACGGCATCGGACCTTGGATCCATTACTCCCACGTGCGTCGAGCCAATCATCAGAAACACGAAGAGGCCAGAGAGTGGACTGTACGGCGGCACCCAGACAACCCATTGAAGCTGAAGCTCTTGCGGCCCCAAAAACATGCAGAGTCTTCAGGAACCAACACGAATAAACTGGATGATCTCCCTGATCCTGCTCACTGCCCAGAGCGGGAGCCTTGCGGAAACCAACCCTCACCAGCCTTATAAACAAACCTGGATACTTACCGATGGGGAGACACACACCACCCTCAATGAGACCACTCACATCGCCCCCTTGGGAACTTGGTGGCCAAAACTACAATTCTGCTTCAAAGACATCAATCCTGCCTACAAGGCCGCCGCCCCGGACATAGCTCGACGCTGGGGTTTTTATGCCTGCCCAGGGCACCAAAAGAACAAAGACTGTGGGGGGATACAACACTCTTTCTGTAAGTCATGGGCATGCATCACATCTAACGATGGTGACTCAAAATGGGCAGTATCAAAGCCAGACCTGCTCACATTTGCATTTGTAAATGGGGCACCAAGGATAACACCCTGGAGAGGCAGTGGGGGGGGCCCGATTTTCATGGGGGGCACAGGTTTTGGGGGCCGAAGCCTTCCGAGTTCCAACCGGGGTTGCTGGCCCACAGATCTAGATAAAATCAAGGTCACTTTCACTGAAGCTGGCAAAAAGGACACCCCTGGCTGGATACAAGGAAAGATATGGAGACTTGTGTTTTATACAACTGGATATCCTGGCTCAACCATAGTAGTCAGATTAAAAATTGAGCCCACAGGGCTACCATCCACAGCATTAGGCCCTAATAGGGTACTTAGGCCACCCTATGTAAAGCCACCTCCCCGACCTTCCACAACTCACCACCTTTCCTTTACCACAGCTCTGGTTAATGTAACAACTCCAAGACCATTAAAAACCCGCCCTCCCAGGGGAAACCCAAAACCCAGTCTCAGGACCGGGTCTAAAGACCCCCTCTGGGACATGGTGGATGCTGCATTCCTGACGTTAAACCACACCAACCCTAGCATGACTACCTCCTGCGGGCTGTGCTACAATGTGAGGCCCCCATTCTATGAGGCAATAGGGCTAAATATCACTTATGATAACTCAACCAGTGACAACCCCACCCAATGTGCCTGGGGAAACCGTAAAAGAGGTCTAACCATACGACAGGTAAGTGGCCAAGGAACCTGCTTAGGGAAGGTGCCAAGGGATAGACAGGGTTTGTGTACTGTTGTTACAAAAGGAAACAACAACTGGGGCAGCACTATTAAATGGGTAGTTCCAAAGGGCGAGGGATGGTGGCTATGCTCACGGTCCGGGCTCACCCCTTGCCTATCAACTAAGGTGTTTAACAGCTCCAAAGAATTTTGTGTCATGGTGGCTGTGCTGCCCCGTATCCTCTATCATTCAGAGGAGAGTCTATATTCATACTGAAATACAAAAATGGTTAAAAAAAAAAAAAAAAAGAGAGCCTATTTCTACTTTAACCATTGCTACCCTGCTTAGCTTAGGGGTGGCTGGGGCAGGGACCGGCATAGCCTCCCTGGCCACTCAACATAAAGGGATGTCTTCGCTGTGCACAGCCATAGACAAAGATATAGAGAGAATAAAAACCTCCATTAGCCACCTAGAAAAATCCCTCACTTCTCTGTCTGAGGTAGTACTTCAAAACCGACGAGGTCTGGATTTGTTGTTCCTCCAAAAGAGGGGACTATGTGTTGCTCTAGGGGAAAAATGTTGTTTTTACGCTGACCATACCGGAGTTGTTCGTGACTCCATGTCTAAACTTCAAAAGAGTCTGGAACAAAGAAAACGAGAAAGAGAGGCCGGGGAAAGCTGGTTCGAGTCTTGGTTTAACCAGTCCCCATGGTTGGCTACCCTTTTATCTGCATTGGCAGGGCCAATAATAATCATCCTATTACTTGTTACCATAGGACCCTGGATTCTAAACCGACTTATGACTTTTGTCAAAAGTCGAATTAATACTATCCAACTTCTGGTCCTCCGCCAACAATATCAGGCTCTTCATCCCCTTGAGAATGATTCCTCAATTTAGGCCGTAAGAAAAGGGGGGAATGAAAGGAATAGGAGGCCTCAGCGGGCCCCAACCCCCTTGTTGGAGAAACCAGTACCAAACACCCCGTGTAGATAAGATAAGCAATGCGGCAGGGCTCGGTTAGGGCATATAGAATGTGAGGAATGTGAGCGGGAGGTACGTGCAAGATGTGAGGTACGGGCAAGATGTGAGGTACGTGCAAGATGTGAGGTATGTGCAAGATGTGCTCTGCCTGCTTGCCCAATGTTGATAACGAAAATATGCACACCACCGCGGTCTATATAAGATTTCCCCTAAAGAGGCTCAGGGTCGTGTTTTCCTAACCGGTCCTGCGTGTCCGTGTGGGAGCTCGACCCTGGCTAGCCAGCCCAATAAACTCTGCTTTGTTGATTGCATTCACGCCTGGCTCTCTGTCTCTCGGGGGAATAGGATTCCGGGTCCTAACAGGACACTGAGAAATCCAATAACTTGCCTGAAGTCATACAACTAGAGCAGGATTCAAACCCAGGCTTGGACAACCCCAGAGCCCATGTCTGTCCTGCTGGTTTGCAAGGCCTCCCCTCATCAACTTGGGGTCAGGCCTGCTTTATCTGGAGGACTGACTGGTTGGCATTGAGTGCCACCGTCAGAGCAGGGCTGCCTTCCTCAATGAGGAGGTCATGGCAGCAGAAGCTGTTGGCATCTGTTCATGCATGTCAAGGGTATCTTCCAATGAGCTCTGTTACCACCTTAGGGCTAGGAGCCTGAGGACACCGGAAGATAATTCCCCTCCTCCTCTCAGGCCCAACAACTCTGAGGCTCATTCCTGGCACTCTTCCAAGGATCCAAGGATGTCCCAGTTGATTTTCAGGTGCCATTGGTGGCAACCCACTCATTAGCATACTGGTTTCCTTCTCCTGTCTTCTCCCCCTTCCTTGTCTTATTCACTCCACGCCCCTGTGTCCCTTCTCAAATAAACTACTTGCACATGAGTCCCATGTTGTAGTCTCCTGAGAACCTAGTCTAAGCAGGCATGTTTGGGAAGGCAGCCTTGTGTCAGGAGGTATAATTTATGTGATTTAGTCCTTCATCCTAAACCTTGACAGATATTACCAATCAGTCACAGTGTTTTTTTCTAGAAGCCTGGCCATCTCAACATAGCACCTCAGGCCACTGTTAGCAATTGGTGACACTGACAAGTAAGCTGAACCTTATTTGCATGGGACAATACCTAGCTGGGATCCCTGTTGGAGGAAAACATCTGTTCATGCCAGCCCTTAGCTCTAAGTGAACTGATGCTCAGATTAACAGAAGGGAGCAAAGAAGGAGGAAAGAGAGGGGTCCCCTCTCACACTGCACCCCTACCCTTACAGTTTTGGTGACAAGTCTCAGCCAGCTACAGGAATGGAGAATAACAGAAATAAAACTGACAGCATTTAGTAAGTGCCTGAAGCCAGCCCCCAGGCTAAGGCTTTTATGGTCATAGCTAATACTCTCTAGCATTTGCCCCCCACCCCCAGAGCTGTACTGGGATGCAACAGCATCACAGCAAACCAAGGACCAAAATGCCAAAGCCTGATTCTTCTCACCACACGGGTGCTGCCCTGCACACAACATGGGCTTAAAATTCAGCACCAAATCGACAAAGCCTGTTATTTGGCATCAGATGTTTGGTGACCATATTCTATCTGAAGTGGTCTGATTGTCACAGATTGTGCTCTTTTTAGTCCAGCAAGCATCTGGGCAAGAAGTGCAGAACCAGATTTTTCCATATGAATACAACTCCAAACCAGAGAGTGTCTCTTTCTTTCCTTTTTTGTTTTTGAGACAGGGGATCATTATATGGTCCAGGCTGGCCTCAGCCTCACTATCCTCCTGCCTCAGCCTTCTGAGTGCTGGGATTATATGTATACAGTTACCTTCTTTCTTCTTCTCCTCTTTTTTCCCCCAGCATTCTTCCTTTCTTCCTTCCTTCTTTCCTTCCTTCCTTCCTTTCTCTCTCTCTCTCTCTCTCTCTCTCTCTCTCTCTCTCTCTCTCTCTCTCTCTCTCGTCACAGGGTCTCATGCTTTCTAGGGAGGCGCTCTACCACTTGAGACACATCTCCATTCCTTTTTGCTCTGGTTGTTTTGGAAACAGATTCTCACTTTTTGCCCAGGCCGGCCTGGACAACAATTCTCCTATATGCTTCCTGCTGTCACTGGGATAACAGGTGTGTGCTACCACAGCGTTTTTTTTTTCCATTGAGGGTCTCTCAAACTTTTTTGCTGGGTTGACCTAAAACCATGATTCTTTTGATCTCAGCCTCCCACATAGCTTGGGATGACAGGTGTGCAAACCACACCCAACTATTGAGCGCTCTTAATTGACAAATAACAAATTGTTTCTATGATATACTGAGGTTTTGAGATGTATGTATAGATAAATATTGTGGAATGATTAAATCAAGATAATAAATACATCCATTGCCTCACAAATTTATCATTTTGTGATGAGAACATTTAAAATCTATTCCCTTGGTAATTTTCAACTACACTATACATTAACTATTGTCATAACTATGCTGAATGATAGAGCTCCAGAACTTATTCCTCCTGAATAACTGAAACTGTGAATCCTTTGACAAAACTCTCCCCAACCCTGGGAGGCACCATTCTAGAATCTGCTTCTATGAATTCAAATTTTTAGGTTCCACATTCAAATGAGGTCTTTGTGTTTGACTTTCTGTGCCTGGCTTGTTTCGCTTAGCATAATATCCCCAGGTTCATCCATGTTATCACAAACCGCAGGATTTCCTTCTTTTTAAATGATGAATTGTATTCCATTGCAAATATATACCACCTTTTCATTACCCATTGGTGTTTTGTCCTGGCTTTTAAATTGGAGACTAGAATAATCCCTGTGTTTGGAGAGACAGGATACAAAGGAGTATCAGACGGTCCCATGGGTATATTATCCATCGGTGGGTATTTCTGAGCCACTGGCTTCTACAGGCCTTTCCATCAGGACCTCTAGACCTGTTTCTTTTGTGGAATGTGACATATTAAAACAACACATTTGCCTGCTTCCTGTCTGAGTCTAAAGAATTTCTGGGAGGTGCTTTAATCTTTTATTTTTTAATTTTTAAAAGTGTCTAAAACAAAGCAGACAAAAGCTTCTGTACTTCCATACAATTTGAATTTATTTGCCTTCAGCCCAGTTCTGTTTTCTCTGCTTGGTGATGCTGCAGCCTGGGCCTCCAGGGAACAGCTGTAGGCGCCCACCAGAGACCCAAGTTCACATGGAAGCCCTCAGTCAGTCTCCTGGCCTATGTCCCAGCAGATAATTTCCTAAAAACCAGCTCTAGGTAGACATCGCTTTCCCCTTTTAAGAACAGGAAACCTATCCCTAGTACTCCAGGTTAAAGACTCACTCTTGACAGTGCCCTAGAAGAATGGCTGAAAGATGAAGCTGGGTGCCCCAGAACTGGGAGGAGAGAGGACAGAAGCTCCTGGAGCACCAGTGGCTGTTCTTGGCTGTGCTGGCTTCCTGGATAGTGCTCTCCTATGAAGTATCACTCCACACCCCACTAGTCTTCCATTAATCCTGAGTCCTATACTACAGTGTTTGAAGGCTAGGCTTTGCCATTGGGGAAGTCTTGGTTCACTTCATCTAAAAAGTGGGGATCCAGCCCCTCCCTCTCAGAATTGACATAGGATTAAGTGAAATGAGAGAACATGGGAGAGCTCTCACAAGGGGCGGGCTGCCCCAGGTGAGGAGGCCAATGGTGTATGTTAACTGCCTCAGTGTCTGTAAGTGAGGATGCCCATATTTCCTTCACAAGGCATTCTTGTGAAATGCAAATAAATATTCTCCATAGGAGAATCTGCTCCAATAAATGGTGTCAATTCCAGTCATGTACTTGCCTACCAATGGAAATACCTTCTGAAATGTATTTCTCCATAGCCCACGTCACGATCTGACAACTAAACAACTATGTTTCCTGAGTGGTCTCTGCCCTCACCCCCCTTGCTCTGCCATGCCCCAGCATGTAACCTTACCACTTGTGTGTTTTGTTCACTGCTACACCTCTAGAACCTAGAACAGAGACTGGTCACAAAATACAAGTTCAATAAATATTACTGAATGAATGAATGGTGAACAAACGAGTGACAGAAACATTGTCAACAATAGGGAAACCACAGTCAGGAGACACATAACGATGTTTCAGTCAACAAGGGCCATGTATGCAACAGAAGATTATATCACGTAGTGACATAGTAGCCATCTTAGTGTGCATAAGTACACACTAAGATGTTTGCACAATGACGAAATCACCAGACATGGCTAAAGTGAGTGAGTGGGAGACTAGGATAGTGGAGTCCAAGGCCATTAAGGACTTTGACTGTTACTTTTCATGAGATAAGATGGCTCAGGAGCATTTTGGACAAAAAGAGAAATATGATTTGAGTTGAGCTGTGAGAGCACAGGCAGACTATGAGGTAATTGGTGAGAGATGCTGGAGGCTTGGGCAGTGGTAGAAGCGGTGGTTACTGATGTTGGGTTGTACATATATTTTGATCAATGGCACGCACACAGGGCATGAGGAGAAGAGAGGAATCAAAGATGATGCCCAGGTTTTTCACCAGAGCAACCAACAGGGGTTGCCCTTTCCTGAGATGGAAAACCCACTGGAAAGACAGATGATGCCAAGTTCGGGATGCCTGGTAGACATCCACATACAGAGGACTGGTTGAAGTTGGATATAGAGGTTTGGAGTTTGTGCTGGAAATCTAACTTGAGAATGATTTGGTCCTTGAGACAACAAGAGCTCACAAAGAGTGACAGAGGAGAAATCCATGGCCTGACCTTGGCACACTCACTTGTTTACAGTCAGAGAGATGTGAGAAGGAGCGGCCAAAGTGGTGGAGGAGACCCAAGGATAGTGCTTGTCCAAGCCAGGAGTGTGTCAGGAGGGTGGAGTGTTCTCCTCTGGAAAAAGGTGCTGCTGATGCGCCATATATAAGGTGAGATCCCAGAATCCCAGAAGTGGCCTGGGATCAGCAGATGAGTACAGCAGAGAGTTGGTGGTAGAGTTTGAGATTCAAAGGAAGATAAGCTCAGTGCATTTTAGGAAGAAAGGAAGAGAATGGTTTGAAACAACAATGAGGATTTGGGGACCAAGGAGGGTACTGCGGGGACTGGAGAGAGAAAAGCCACCACTGGAGGGGCTGCAAGGGGTGGTAACAGCTTCCCTAGGAGCACTTGTGATTTGGGTTTTTGTTGTTGTTGTTTGCTGGTACTGTGGTTTGAACTCAGGGCCTTGTGTTTGGTAGGCAGGCACTCTACTGCTTGAACCACAACCCCAGTCCATGTGTGAGTTAATGAATTTTTTAAATTAACTACTCTCAGGTGTTTTAAATTAACTCACTTTCAGGTGTTCAGCTCAGTTTCTAGAGACCCCATTTTCCCTTCCACCTCAGTTGCTTGAGAGACAACCCTTTTCAAACCCACACGTGATGCTAACCTTGGAACATCTATCCCAGACCACAATTACCCATTTGCAGACATTAGGATGTTTTTCTCCCCTTACTCAGTAGGTACATATTTATCATCTCCAGAGCTTGCATTTTAAACAGAGCTTTAAAAGCTTTGTTTACAAAAACATTCAAGTCTTCGCTATGAGGTCATATCCCTAAGGAGACTTACTAAATCTGTGTTCAAGTTTCTTTGCCTATTTTTTTTCACCGTTGTCATCAGGTGACCTTTACAAACATACAAACTAGCATTGATTGAAGGAAGGAATAGAGGGAGGTTAGAAAAGAAGGCCTGAAAGCAGAAAGGCAGGAAGAAAGGGAGAGAGAAGGGGAAGGTAAGGGAGAGCAGAAGAAAGAAAGAAGGGGGGGGAGGAAGAAAGTTAAGGATTAAGTAGTTACGACTGCTTGGTTTTGGTTTGTTATTGTCATTTGGCCATATTGGGGATGTCGAGCTTTAGGCAGGTGCTGTACTACTTGAGCCAAGCCTTCAGCCCAGTATATAAGACTACTCAGAATCAGTCTTCTGAGCAATAATTTTAAGAAAGAAACACTTGCCTTATGTTCAGCCACCTCTGGAACTCATTTTTGTAGTTCCAGTATCTAGAACAGCACCAATAAATTTCTGTGGAATGCATTAACCTTCTAGCCAAGCAAAGATTCCTCCATGAAGCCCAGCACCATGGGCTCCTGATTCTCGGAGAAGCATCGTCCCCAGACCCCATGCTGTGCCTCTGCCTGATGTCCAAGCTCTAACTTGCTTCTTTTTCCCTTCAGCATATGTATTCAAAAGCTCTTTGGCTTTTAGTAAATGCAACTCTACTGCTAATACATTTCAGAACTTAATCTCACGCCAGCCATATACTGGCATTGGACCCGGCTGGGCAGGGTGCCAGATTTGGAATGATGTTCTCCCTGCCTATGATCAAGTTTGGTTAAGAAGTAAGATATTCATTGCCAGATGCAAAAATTCCAGAATGTTTTTCCAGCTGCATTTAGGACTCTGGTAGTTTCTGTCTGTGGAGTTGGAGGTCATTGGAACTTGGAATGACATGAGGTAACAGAAAGAAGTGAAAAAACAGAAGTGAAGACAGGGGGTAGCAGTGTCCAGCCCGGAGGATGAGAAAATGAACTGTGTTGTTAGAAACCTCTTCAGTCTTTTGTACCTTTGACTCTATGTCCCTCCACAAGCCATCATTTGGACAGGAATAAGCTTTGAGAGTTCTGCAGTGTCTGTTTCCATAGCATGTGATCAGTTTTCAGATCAAAGCACACTGAGTTGATTGTTGTTGAGGAAATGCTGGCTAACCCAGGTTGGCCTCACACTACCCATGCAGCTCAGGCTGGCCTAGTACTTGCAATCCTCCTGCTTCAGCCTCCTGAGTGTTAGAATTATAAGCGTGTACCACCATGCCTGGCCAACATGGAGTCTGCAGCCTCTGAAGGGTCAGAAGTGCTTGGGTTCCACTAACTACTGTGCTTCAGTCATAGGGACACAGAGTGATGGTTATGGACAGGTAATCACATACCATCCCCTTGACTCGAGTTTCTAATGGAATCTTTATGTGAGAAGCCAGGCTCTTATAAGAACAAGAAAAAAAGTAAATGAAAGACCTCCCAGAATGAGACTCTTTTGAGGGTACCCGGATGAAATAGTTATCTATCTATAACAATATGATGGAGAGTCGTGTATTTTTCCTGGGTCCACACTCCCTTCTGGAGCCTTGGGAATGACAGGCTTTTGTAACACCACTCAAGCCTAAGGAGGCGAGAAATACTGTTTTACCACAACCAGGTGTAGCAGAAATGTAGTGAGAGGTTTACTCTGCATAGATTGACCATCTGATGGTATAGATGAATCACCCTGACACTGGTCACAATGAGAGCTAGTCAAATTCAAAGGAATCTGCCATTCCACCCCTCACCTCCCCCTGCCCACAAGCCAGCTGTGGAGATGAATATGGCTGGGAAGGCCCTGACACCCTTCCTGAAGGGTGGTTTGGAGGCTTGTGTATGAAAGGCCCAAGAGGCAGAGATATGGAAGGAGCAAGGAGAAACTCTGGGGAAGGCGGGGTAGTCTTTGCTTATCAAGAAGGTGACACTCACTGAGTCTTCCAGACTGTGGCATGGCCACACAGACACCTTCAACTGGGTAGAGGAGTTACACCAAACCTTGATTCCGTGGGTTTTCTGTGGATACAGCATGAAATGAGGAAGGGCCTGGGGACCCTTCCCTGTGATGGGCAGGCTGACAGAAAGGCTGCCTGGCTTGGGTCCCAACAGTTTCTTCCTTCACAATGAGTGCCAGAGCAGGGGTTACTCTCACCGTGTTGAACACTTCGTAAAGGCCAGGCACCATTGCATTCTGAATCCCTCCATGAGAGAAGCCAAGTCACTGTATAAGCTCTAGAGTGACTGTACTGGTCAGTTTTTAATTGCTCTAATGAAATACCTGAGACAGACTCACCCATAAAGAAAGGAAATTTGTGTAGCTCCTACTTTTGGAGGCTGAAAGTTCAACAAGCATCATCCAGGCTCTGGAGAGGGCTCCCCTTGTCTGTGTCACCTCATGGCAGACAGCAATGGCAGGGGCAAGTGTGGGACAAAGGGATCACATCTCAATACAGGAAGCCAGGGAGAAACTCACTTCTATGAAAATTCACTTTCACAAGGACGCAATGCAGTGTCCCCTTCTGAGGGTAGCAAATGCCATGACCTAATGACTTCTCACAGGTCCCATCTCTTAAAGGACTCATCAGTTCATTGCACAGGATGAAGGACCAAACTCCAAATACATGAAAGTTTGGGTAACTCTGACAGGCTTTCTTTTTCTTTTTCTTTTCTTTCTGTTTTTTTGCACAAGCTGGGGCCTATCTCCAGACTGAGGACACATTGCCCTGCCAAGGTCTTCCCAACAGAGCCATTTCCCTAGCTGAGTGGGTCACTTCAGGTACAAATCCATTTCACACTCTCCTCTGGTTTGTTCTGTGCTGCCAAACATATCACATTCATCATTTTCATTTAGGCATTTTGTCCAAGGTCAAAAACCCATGTCAAAAGAGAGCTGTGAGAGTCACAAGAATGAGAAGACACATTTTCTTATGGGACTTCCTCTGTTCAGTCCCATTCAGCCCTTGAAAAAAGACTTTCAGCACAGATCAGTGGTTCTATTTGGGGGGAGGAGTAAGATTATAGACAGTTCACTCCTACATCCCTCTCAAATTTTGTTGTTCCTAAAAATCCCCTGTAGAGTTTAACACATGTATTCTTGGGCCCCATTCCCAGAGACTGATTCAGTGGGTCTGCGTTTGGCAGGGGACAGAATTGTCCTTTCTGATAAACTCCAGATGGTGCACATGCTAGGGCCAGCAAGTCAGGCACTGAGTGCCCCTGCCTTAAGGATGTCACAGTGAGTCCTCTCCTTATTACCTGGTATTGCCTGCCAGCACTAGAAGAATGGGAGCTTTCTAGATTGCCTTGGGAACTCCTGGGAAATATAATTCCCTTGGGTGTTGCTGGTAAAGCAGTTGCTTGGCTAACAGCTCCCCATTCAAGGCTGCCACACATAAGGGAAGGGCCTGTCCTCTCTTGACAGTCTTAATCATTCACAGAAAGCAATAAAAGGGTGTTTGGATTAAATAGTTATTGAAAGCTCAACATAGAACTAATAATTCTAATAGCATTTAACAGTACTTAATAGCATTTAACAATGCTTAATAGTGCTTAACTCTTGCCCCAGGGCTCTAAGGAGAAGTGGGTCCCTCTGATCTCATTACTATTACCCAGGATATCATATTGTCCCCCACTTTCTCTTTCCCACACTCACTTGGTAGGGAGAGGAGAACAGAAGATTGGGAAAAGATGAAAGAACTAATAAACTCTGTCTACTGGTCATTTTGCTGAGTCCACCCTTGCCAAGATTTATATTTGACCCAGATATGAAGATTTGAGGTTGGCTAAACATATCAATTTTCTTATTTATAAAATATGGAAAATACTACTAACTTTGGGGTTGTCATGAGGATTAAAGTCATACCTAGTGAGTACAGTACCAGAGCCTAATCTGACTTCTTAGAACCTCAGAGCAGTGAACCAATAGCAACATAGTAGCTGCTCTTGTGAGTGAGTGCTTACCGGGTTCACTTTCTACAAATGGCTCCATGGATGATGCTTCTAAACTCTCAGAATAGGGCTGGAGGTATAACTCAGTGATAGAACACTTGGCTAGTATGTGTGAGGCCCTGAATTTGATTCCTAGCACAGCAAACAAACAAGCAAACAAATAATGAACCTCCTAATATGCAAGAAGGAAGATATTATTACATATTCTTATATTCCTCTGGAGATAACCCAACCCTACGCATTAAGTAATTTGCCTATGGTCACAGAGAGGGTTGAACGGGGTCTTACTCAGAATCCAGGAATCTTCCAATTCTTCTTGAGAAACATCAGATTGGTTGTAGTCCAAACTGGGTTGAGAGTGGGGAGATCTGGGGTATAGAACCATCTCTGCTATCATGGAGTTATATGGGCTTGGATAAGCCACTTTGCCTGTGTGGACCTCCATTCCTTATCTGTGGAGTCTAAGGCCCTTTTCCATTGGGTCATTGGCACCAAACTGAGTTACAGAACTTTCTCACGTTGCCACTGTGTCATCTGCAGGGTTCCAGCAGTAGACTAGGTTTCCAAGGATTATTTAGCCTCCTGTGATTTTCTCAGGTTTGGAGAGAAGGGGACTACTTGGAATGTCAACAGGGACAATAGGGTCTCAAAAAAAAGGAAAGGTCAGGTGAGCTGCTGGTTCTCTATAGTGAGTACTTGGGTCTAACATGGCTTCTTGACCTTTGAAGAAGGGAAAATGTAAGTAGTAAGGTATGTGCCCAGGTGAAAATATTTTAACATTAATTCTCTTTACATGAGATACTTTAAAGACACTGGGTCTAGGTATCAGGCTAGGATACACAACCAGTCCCCATCAACTCTGTTACAAGGCAAACTAGATAATCTATTTTAGTTTTATAGAGAACACTCATTCCCTAGATTCTACAATGGACATTTTATTATACTTCCTCTATCTGTCTAGTCATTGGTTAACCCATCTTATTTCATATGTGACCAAAATACATCTCTACCTCAGTGTACTTTTCCATAAACATTCAAGCATTCATATCAGTAACATTCTTTATGTAAAATTTATATACAGTGCAGAGTACAAATCTTAAATCTTCACTAGCTGAGTTTTGCCAAGTGCATTAAACCTGTGTAATGTAAACCCTCACCAAAACAATGTCTTCCTCATACCTCTTCTCCTCACAATTTTGTCTGTCTGTCTGTTTTTTGAGACAGGGTCTCACTATGTAGCTAGGGCCAATCCGAAATTCACTATGTATCCCTGGCTGGTCTTGTGATCTTCTGGCCTCAACCTCCCAAATTCTGAGATTATAGGCATATACCACCACCCCCAGCCTCCATTATGGATTAGTTTTGCCCAGAAAAGTTTTTTAAAATTAGCTTTTAGAGTTATAATTTACATATAATAAAGCAGAAACTCTCACTTTTGGTAGTATTGGGGTTTGAACTTAGGATCTTATGCTTGCTAGGCAAGTGCTCTGCCACTTGAACAGCTTGGATAAGTTTTAGCAATGTATTTAATTGTATAACCACCACCAGGATCATGCTGTAACATAGTTATATCACCCCAAAACATTTCCTCATGCTCCTTTGCTGCCTGTTACCTCCCCTAGCCCTGTCCCTGGAAACCACTGATCTTTTTTCTGACACTATGGCTTTGTCTTCTGTAGAATGTCACATGAGTGTTACCATACAAGATACAGACTTTTGCACTTAGCTTCTTTCACTTAGCAGCATGCTTTCAGATCTGCCCATGTCTGTAGGTGTGTCAGTAGTTTATTCTTTTCTATTTATGAGTAGCATTCCATTTACCTACTGATGAACATTCAGGTCGCCAACTTTAAATCTCAAATGAATACAACATAGGAGTGGTGTGGAGTTGAAAGTTGATTGGAAGAATTACTCTGTGCTCTTATCTTGTTTGGGGCAGACAGGGGAATGTCCACCTAAATGGGGTCAGCAAATATTCGGTAAAGGCCAGACCACCACTGCCTGAGGCTTTGTGGGCTATCCAAGTATTTATATCAACTATTCAACTCTCCCGTGGGAGCACTAAAGCATCCACAGTGGGTATGTAGACAAATGTGCAAGACTGTGTTCCAATAGAACTTCATTTATGAGCAGTGAAATTGGAATTTTAGACAATTTTCATGTGTGATGAAGTAGTATCCTTCTTTTGGTTTTTTCAGTTATTTAAAAATATAAAAATAATGATCAGCTTGCAGACTGTGCAAGTGTGGGGCAGGCTGGATTTTGCCCACAGGCCATAGATTGTGGACCTCTACTCTAGATGATTCAGAATGTTCTAGAAAGCATGTCTGCAATATTTAATTATAATCACTAGAAGAACAAAAATGGGGTACATAACTCCCAACCCAGAAGAGGAAAAAAAATGGAATTAGAAAGATTGGTCAGCTGAAGAAAAGATAAAAAATAAAGGAAGCAAAGGAAGAAAAAGAAGGAAGAGAAGGGGAAAAAAGTATCATAAACAGAAAACAAATCCACACGACAGGGATAAATTTGCTTGTAAGAGTGCCCACGGATAGGTCAAACTAGCTTGTAACAAGACAGAATTTAGGTCTAGGTGAACAAAAGAAAAAAACTGAACATGTGCTGTTTCAAAAAGTTATAGCTAAAACAAAATTATAAAGATATTTGAAAACAAAGGTATACAAAAATATTTATTACCTAAATGAGTATCAAGTATTAGGTAATTGCTGTAAAATAGGCAAATTGCTGTATTAATGTCAAGATATTACTGTATTGCTCTATGAAGTAAGTTGCTATAAAAACAGGAATAGCAATATTAAATATCTGCAACAATTTAAAATAAAAAAAATCCAAGATAAACAGGGACAATTCATATTGATAAAAGTTATAGTCCACCAGAAAGATATAGTAGTTATATGCCTCAGTATACCTCCCACTAGAATTCTGAAATGTATCTACTTAACAGATATAAAAATAAAACATTGTACCCACCAAATATTTCCCCTTTGCCAAACTCCCCACAGTCCTTTTAACAAAACTGCCAAGTATTAGACTACAAGGAGATTGTTTCTAAAAGCAGAAGTCAAACAAACATATTCTCTCGCCACAGTGTAATAAAACTAGAAACTAAAAAAGCGAAACAAAACCTAAGTAAGAGGTATCAAAAAAATGCTTGCATTGGAAGTTTCAGAGCAGCGACTCTTTTTTGGGGAGGGACTTGAACTCAGGATCCGGGCTTGCGAGGCAGGTGTTCCTACCGTTTGAGCCACTCCGCCAGCCTGAAAGTGTCACTGAAGCCTGCGTCAAATCTTTCTCTTCCCCGGCCCTCCCCCAGGAGCTCTTGTGTTAAAGAAGGATCTGTAGCATAGAAATGAGTCACAACTGGGGACTGACTCTGTTTCGAGGGCGTGTTAGACATGGTCCAAGGAGGTAGGAGAAGTTTATGACGAACAAGAAAGGCTAAGACTAAATGAAAGAAGCATTAAAATCAAGAAGCTAGGCTGGTGCTCGCTTCGGCAGCACATACACTAAAAGCGGATCGATGCAGCGAAGATTAGCACGTCCCCTGTGTAAGGATGACATGGAAATTCGTGAAGCATTCCATATTTCAAACAACCAAAAAAAGACGCTAGAATGAAAAGGCAGCAAAACAAACCCAAAGAAAGTAGGTTAGCATATAAAAATCAGCAGAGTTTAATGAGGTAGGACACTCACATAAAATTAATAAAAGAAAAAGCTTAATCTCTGAAAAGATCATTCTACTTACAAATCTAGATCTCATAAGTAAAAATATAGGAATAAATTTTTAAAAGATTAACAGTTGAAATGTGAAGGGAAACATAAATATTAAGATTTTAAAAATATTTCAAGAGAAGTCTGAAAAGAAATTATTAAAATAATTTGAAAGTGTAGATTGAAACAGAATTTTCTAGGAAAATGAAAATTACCAAAATTAACACAGGAAGTGATTGAATGCCCATATAGGTCAATAAACAGAAGAAATTAGAACTGTTGCCAAAGTTTTTCCTCTAAGGAACCAGCTTGCAGCCAGATGGTTTTACTGGTGAATTACATGGAACCCCAGGGACCTACTCATTTCTATGGAGCATAAATTCTTCCAGAGTGTAGGAATGGGTTGAAAGTCTACAAGGCTCAACACCAAACTGGAAGGGTAGCAGATATACCAGTTGGGTGCTATGGGAAGCTGACACTAACTTGAAGTTAGGATGGGAACAGTTCACACCTGGGAAAGAGAAAGGAGGGGCAAGCAGACAGCTTTCTAGTTAGGACACAGACCTGGTCAAGCCTTGCCGGCCCCACAAGAAACTCCACAGCCAAGAGTGTGCATTAGGGGAGCACCATGTTAGGGAGAAATGGTCAGGCCCTTGTTCCTTCTTCAGTCTTGCTTAGTCATGTTGCAGGAACCATGAGGGAAACAAAGTCACCAAGACCACTTTTACAGGAAGCAGGGAGTTTATTATGCTAGCCGACTCAAGGGAGACAATTTCTCAGAGCCCTGAGCCCTGATCTGTGTCAGGGCTTTGGTTAAAAACTTACAGTTTGCCCCTTAATTCCCCCTTACTACTCACCGCACCCCCCCCTTTTAGTATGTGGTTACAGTTGCCGGAAACTTTGCAAGGCTAGCAGGTGGCTGCAGTGTTTCAGAGCCAGCAGAAAGCTGCTTGTAGACTCAGAGTGTGGAAAGCAAGGTGAAAAGAAGATACAGTAAATCCCAGGAAAATAGCCAGGCTGGCCCCAATGGTCATACCTGGAAACATCCAGAGAAAAGCATAGCTTCATCTTACCACAGTACATACAAGTAAGCAATAAATAAATAAAAAGAAAAAGAAAACCACAGGCTAGCTAATTACTTTAAAATCTTAAAGGCTAAAAACCCCAAACAAAACAAAAACTATTAGCAAATTGAATTCAATGGCATTTTAAAAGAATTATACATAAAGAATGCAAAAATAATTTAAAGCAGAGACTCTATTAAGGTAATTTGCTATGTTGATAGACTGAAGGGGAGAAAAGATATTCCCATCTTTCATCAATAAATGCTTTCACAAATGGATTGATGAAATGTGTTTATTTTTAAATAAAAACATAAAAGTCTTAGCAAGCTTTAGGCAGAAGAAAACTTTTTGCCCTGATAAAGGCAAACTACCAAAATGTTTTTGCAAAATCCTATTTAATGTGGAAAAATTAAGCGTTCTCAAAAAAATCAGGAACAAGAAAAACATTGCTCATTACTACCATTACTACTTAATTTAAGAGTGTGCTGGCAATCCTAACCAATTCAATAAGGAGAAAAAGAAAAGAAAAGAAAAAAATATGAACTTAATAACCACCACTCATTGTTCTAAAATATGTGTGGTGTTAGTTGCCTAACTTTGTGAATTTATAAAATGAAATTGAATTGTCCATTTTAAATGGAATAATTCTGTAGTGTATAAATAAAATTTCAGTAATGCTATTAAAAGTCTCCACTATCTGTTACATAACTGCCTACATAGAAAAAAAACTTTTAAGTTATTAAAAGTGACAATTTACAAAGGGGGCCACGTACAAAATTAAGGTAAAAAATCATATTCCCATACACCAGCAACAGACAATTCGAAACATCACAAAAGAATCCCATCTACCATACGCAGAAACATTAAACACTTAAGAATAGGCTCAATAAGAAAGGTGGAAGACTTAAATTTGAAACTACACAACTTTACCAATGGACATAAATCAAAGTGTAAAACAAGCTGCTGTGCATTCCTGGCTCCCAGCTCTCCTTCAGAAATGACTAGGGGATTCCCTTTCTGTGGATATCACAGAAAGCACAAAGAATGCAACTTTGTGGTTCTAATGAACTATTTTAAGTGTTTTTTACAAAGCCAGGCAAACAGTGAGCATTCAGCAATTACAGTTGTTTTTCTGTATCGGGGCTTCTGAATCCTTGCATTCTGGCAACTTTGGATGGAAAACACTCAAAGAAAAAAGAAAGAACTGTGTCAACAGGGTGTCATAGTTGCCTACCTGCAGTTCCAACTACTCAGGAGGTGAGGCAAGAGAATCATATGAGCCCAGCGTTAGAAGCCAGCCTGGGCAGCATAGCGAGACCTCCACCTCAAACAAACAAACAAACAAAAAACCTATGTCCATACCAAACATACATGTACGTATGTAAATAGTATACCAACATGTATGTATGTAAATAATATACCAACTATTTACACAGCATTAACACTGAATTAGGTGTTGTAAGTAATCTAGAGATGATTTAAAGTATATGGAAGGATGTGCATAGGTTCTGTGCAAATGCTACACCATTGTATAGAAGGAAGCGGGCATCGGTGGAACCAATACACCCCAGTTACCGAGGAACACTGTATTAATTATTCTTCCGTATATATCCCACATGCAGCCAAAACTCAGGGTTATGAAAATTGAAAACTTGATCCTGTGGTGTTCACTGATTGAATGGGTTGACAGAAATGCTTAGGAAAGAGTTGCCATTTCCCTGAACTAACTATGTCACTTAGAGATGAGAGAGTCTCATCCTCTTTCTCCCCTTCAGTCTATTAATATAGCAAATTACCTTAACAGACTCTCTGCTTACAGTTATTTTTGCATTCTTTATAATTCTTTTAAAATACCATTGAATGAATACAAGAGCTCGCAGGAAAACAAGTCACTATAGTTCAGAGGTAAAACTCAGTGTGTGTGTTTTGGGGGGATATTGGGAAGCTGTCTCATTCATGGTGACCAGATCATGAGGCCCTGGGTTTCCTTATGTTCATCCGTGCTGCAGTTTGGCTCTTAAGTGTCTTCCAAAGGCCCATGTGTTGGTCCTTAGCTTGGTATTATGGGGAGGTGGTAGAGCCTTTAAGGAGTGGGTCCTCGTGTGAGGTCTTTAGGTGGTCAAGGGCGGGCTCTCAAAGGGAAGAGTGGGAGCCCAGCCCCCTTCTCATCCTCTCTTTCAGCTCCATCCATGAGGTGAGGGCTTTTGTTCTATCATGAGTTCCCACTGTGATGTACTGTCTCACTACAGGCCCAAAGCAATGGAGCCAACCAATTGTGAACTGGAGCCCAAACCATCCTTTTGTCTTCATATCTCAGGTATTTATTACAGTATTGGAAAACGGACTAGCACAATTCCCAAACACCCCAACTCAGGGATCTACTACAACTCCCTCTGCAAGGCACGGTGAACTCAGACTCCTCTCTAGTCATTCAAAGTTTTCCACAATCTGGCCCTGCTGGTGGGTGATGCTGGTTCTCAGCTTGGATTATCCCCCTTTTTTTTTTGTTTTTAAACTGTTTTCATTCTCCCTCATCCCCAACAGCCAGCACCTGCTCATTTTTTTTTTTTTTTTTGATTATAGGGTACAGGAAATACCTGAGAATTTTCTTTGCCAACAATTACTAGGATGGTGCAGGTCTGCGTAGGGCCTCGACACCTCTGCTCCATAACTACAGCTGACCTCTGTTCTAATTGGTTGGATTCTGAAGCTGCTATAACAAAACTCCACAGTGACTCAAGGACAAAAGCTGTTTGCTTGTTTGTTTTCAGGTGAAGTACTGATTTGAGGGTGGATATCCTCTAACTGGGTATTTGGGGCCTAGGGTCCTTCCTTCCTATGCTCTGCAAGTGCAGCACATATCTTCCACAATCATGTTGACAAGTTGGAAAATGAAGAAAGACTATAAAGGGACCTGCATGAAAGATTTGGGGACCATCAACAAGGAGGCTTGAAAATGTAGTCTAGCTGTTGTTCCAAGAAAAAGAGGCAATAGGCTTTGCCTATTAGGCACACTTTGCACTGTGCCTGTGCCATATTAGTTATTCAGTATTTTTGGTTACCATCCCTAGTCAGAGGTCACGAATTGGAGACTTGACTTTGCCTCTTAATAGTTGAAAGAACCTAGACAAATTTTTTTAACTTTTCTGAACCTCTGTTTTTTCATCTGAAAACAGGAAATGATAATCATGATAATAAATAATGCCTTTAAAGTTGTTTGTAATTATGCAAAAGATTATGTTTATAAAGGGACCTTCCAAACCATGAAGACCTTCTTCATTCACCCTACCTGGAATGATTTTTTTTCATTCCCTTTACCTAATTTCTATCCCTTTTTCCCACCCTGGATCTAATTCCCTGTTAGGAGAGAGTCCCCTAGGGCTAGGGAAATAGAATGTAGCTTAGTGGTACAGTGCTTGCCTAGCATGCACAAAACCCTGGGTTCAATACCCAATACCACAAAAGAAAAAAAAAAGAAAAGGGTTCCTAATCCATCAACTATGGCTGTCTGGAGTCCTAACACACTGAAAAGAAGACAAAATTCAATTGATTTAGAACAGCTTGGGAATTTTCATTAATCCAGGGGAACCCAGGAGCAATTCTGGCTACTCTAATACTTACTCATTCTACCAAATTGGTTGTCCCCTCTCCTGGTGAGTTTTGGAAGTGTATGACACACCTTCCAAAAGTACAAGGACTCTGAACCTTCCCCTTGGCTAAGGGGTATCCAACCCAACAACCAAAAAAGGTGAAAGACTCAGTTTCAGAGACATGGGAAAGCAGCTAGAGGCCCATACTTGAGACCATACTCAAGGAGCTATGACTTCAGACCCCCAGGAGCCCAGAGTGCCCTTGCAATCCTCATTAAAGTCCATTTCATAAATGCCACATGAGAGAATCCTCACTGAAACTCGAAATCTTCCTTTGGTTAGTTCTGTCTCTCACACAGATGATGAGTTATTGAGATCAGGGATTGCACCTTTTGATTCCACAACAGAGGACAGCTTTTCAGTAAAAATTTGTTCATCAAGGACATTCCATGGGGAGTGTCATTTCCTGGAATGAGACAGTTATGTCACTATTAGAATATTGTGATCCTTGAAGTCTGATGTCTTTTTTTTTTTTTTTTGGCAACACTGGAGTTTGAACTCAGGGCCTCATGCTTGCTAGGCAGGTGCTCTTGCAGCTTGAGCTACACCTCCAGAGTCTGATGTGCTTGAGCCTCATCTGTGCAGTTCTAGCACTGACCCAACTCGAGGCACCAATCAGACCAGAACAGGGCATGAGAGGATCACAAAGGGTTTCCATTCATTCTTTCTTTCAACAAATAATTATTGGGTTCTAAAACTCTGCTCAGCAGTAACAAGGTGTTAAAGAGAAAATGGAGATATGTAACACAAAGAATAGCTTCCAGCCTAGTAGAATGAGACCACATCACAGGTAGAGTAATAAAATTGGATGAAGAACAGGTTGAATTGAGGCAGGGTCGGCAGATGAGGCGACAGGGAAATTAAAAATAATAAATATTAAAAGAGCCAAGCTAGGTATAGTGGCTGATGCCTAGCTACTCAGGAGGTAGAGATAGGGAGGATTGCATTTCAAGGCCAACCCAGGCAAAAAGTTAGAGATACCCCATCTCAAACAATAAAAACTGGGCTAGGTGGCGTGTGCCTGTCTTCCCTGCTGTGCAGGAAGTACAAATAAAAGAATTCCAGTGCAGGCTGGCCCAGGTATAAATGTGAAATCCTATTCAAAATATAACTATAGCAAAAAGAGCTGATGGTGTGGCTCAAGTGATAGTGTCTGCCTAACAAGGAACTGAATTCAACCACTGGTACCACAAAAAAGGGGAGGAGCCAAACTCAGGAAGTAAAACTGAAAAATCAGAACACCAAGCTCTCTTCCTGCCTTCTCTTTCCAAATCTCAAGAAGCTGCAAACTTTTTAAATTGATAGAGAGACAGAAAATTGGAGGGCATGTTTGGCAAATAGAAGTCCTGAAACTCACACCTATTGTCCCTGTGTTTTGGGGAAGCCTAGAACCACATCTCCAAATTTTTGAACAATTACAAAACCCATCTTAGCCGTGTTTTGGGTAACACGCCCACCCTAAATCTATTGCCTCAATGCCTGGAAACTTAGCAAAATGATTAGAGGCTGTTAGACTACATGACCAGGATGTGACTCCTCCCCAGCTCAGAAAGTATAAAGACCCCACATAGAACCATCATTTTAAGCCCTCACTTCCTCCAAGGAAAGCCGGAACTTTTTCTACCTTTCCTATTTCTCCCTATTTTATCATGTTTTACTAAAATAAATCCTTGCTAAACTTTTGCCCGTGAGACTCTTCTTGTGAGACTACTGAAATGCTTTCTGATGTGGATCTCAAATTCCTGATAATTATGTGGAAATTCATGCTCCTTTTTTCCAGTAACAAAAAGATTTAGAATCAAGGTTAGGGACAGGCATGTGGGAACACGACCCAAAAGGAGGCTGAGAGCTGGGAACAGACTTTAGCAGCTGTCTTCACTTGGAAGGGGGCGGGACCACACATATTTGAAGACTGACAATACCAGGTGTTGCTAAGGATTTACAAAACAGACTCTCACATGGTGCTGGAATGATGTGTGTTTGTGCCAATCTTTCCATAAGACAATTTCACAAAGTGTGCCAACATTCAAAATACACACATAACAGTAATTCAAAACCAGGCATTTCTTTTGTGGAAGTAACTGGACAAATGAAAAAAAGATATTGCAGCCATAAATCACATTAATTTATCATTACTATTGCTATTACATATTCATTGTAATAATTGAGTCACATGCTTATCCCCGCACAAGTCACAATGACTGGAGGGATCAGGTCTACTGATGGACTAGCCTCATTCACACATCTTTTCTTTGATGCTAAGGGATGGAGGAGGATCTTGAGAGAGAGAAAGGAAGAACACTGTTATCTGAAGACTAATAATAGGATACTTACGGAGTAAAACACATGTCCAGCTGCCTCTGTCCATGGCTGCAGGAGTAGCTGGTACAGAGGGAAGACTATTTCAGGAATAAGCTATTCTTTTCAGAGTCTCAGAGAGGCTTTATAGTCTGTGCCAAAGTTCCATGTCCTGAGAGGATGAGGATGGAATGGGGAAGGTCTCCTCCTGAAGAAAGAGACCCATAATTATAAATCTAGTCACAGGAATAATCAAATAATTTGAAAGATGTGGTTGAGACTGTGAGGGAGTTGTAAGAAAAATAGAAACCAACAAGACAACTGAGAATGCTAAGGGTGGGCCTAGGAAAGGGCCCCATGACACATCCACAAGTATCACTATGACATTGGCTAATGTTGTATCATTTGCTGCCTGGTGACTTTGGACAAATGACAGAACCACTCAAGACCTCAGTTTCTTTATCTCTAAAACTGAGAAAAGAAACAGTCTGAAGGGTTAGCATTAGAATGTCATGAGTCTGAACAGGTGAAGATACGTAACAGTGTGCCGGCCAGTCAACAGGAATTCAATCTCTCAGCAAGGTGAAGGGCAGACCAGGATAACCTTCATATTTAAATAGAAGAAAAAAAATTTAAACAGAACAGATGAATTATGATGGCTCAGGAAGTGTGAAAGCCAGAGCTTTGTTCTAGGGCAAAAGTAGCCCTGGAATTTTGCTAAGGGGATTACAATTGTACTTTCAACTTGAAACTATGTTGAAAAACTAAAGCTTCTCCTGCAAGCCCTTAACCGTGAATGAATGGGACACTGTTTACTTTTATGTTTTTATTCTTCATGATATACATTCAAGGACTGATGACAGTTCACAATAGGAGCTCTTAAACTCTCCAAGGCAAAGCCAGGGCCCTCACCACTGTCATCCTGTTATTCCGTATTGCCCTGGGCCAAGAACACCCCAGGACTTGTGCCTGGCTCAAGTGCCCTTCCTTAGGGCTGAGGATGGACAACTTGTATAGTGGTGGGCTTGAATTTCCTTGCCTCAAAATCAAACCTAGTAGGACTTGCACCAGTGAAGTGGCAAATGCGTGGTGTGCTGTCCAGGAGGGAAAGAGAGAGGGTCGCCTCTGAGAAGGCGCTGATGCCGAGAGGGGACAAGATGTTCCCTTCTTAACCCTCACATGGTCCAATCTGTGAGGAAAGAGCATTGAGCCAGGAGCACAAAGGCACCTCTGTCTGTGTGGTATTGTGCAATCTTCTGGCAGTCCAAGCCTGTTTCTTCATCCTGAGAATCTGGCCATGCTATCTTCTCAGGGCAGCCACAGGAAATGGAAGAAAGCTTGTGGTGACAGATCCTCCAAAGCAGCCATACTCTGACAGGTGTGTGTCCTTACTTCCACCTCCAAAGGGGTTTACAGTATGTCACAGCTAGGGTCTGTGTCCCAATGAAAGAAGTGGATTGTCCATCTGGGTTAGATTACCAGGCACAAAAATGAAGCTAAGAATCAGCAGGCACTGCCTACAGCCCTGGGTTAGGGTTTTCTGATGGGGGCTCCGAAGTGACAGAGCTGCTACAGACATCTGGAGTGCCTTGCCTGAGGCCAGAGGGAGAACTGATCTGTCAGCCAAGAAACCCCAGAGGTGCCTGAGGAAGAGGCAGCTTCCACAGGGTTGTGGAAGAGAGTAGAGAGAAAGAAAACAAGAAGGTGAGCAGAACAGCTGCTCATCATCACATGTCTGGGGACTCAAGCAGCCTTGGGGTCAGAGCCTGGTTACCACCAATGGCCTCACTCCACTACTCACCCCCAGCTGTGGACTCCTCCTAGAAGGGAGGCCAAGACCTTACCAAAAGATAGTACTGGTTAGTATCCCTTGTCTAAAATGCTTGGAATCTGAAGGGTTTGGATTTTGGAATATTTGCATATGCTTATGAGCTATTTTGGTGATGGCATCCAGGTTTAAACATGCAATTCATTTATGCTCTTTTTTAAGGGGGTACTGGAATTTGAACTCAGGGCCTCACACTTTTTGGGCTAGTGCTCTACCACTTGAGCCATACCTCATGAAATTTATGTATGTTTTGGATACACCTTATGTACCATAGCCTGAAGATAACTATATACAATATTTTTAATGTGCCCATGTTTTGATTGTGACTTCCTTTTGCATGAGGTCAGGTATCCATCATGTCAGCACTCAAAAAGTTTCAGATTTGGAGTTTTGGATTAGGGATGCTCAACCTATAGAGTTCTGTGGAAACACAGCCATTCCAGACATCATTCACAAGACAATTCCTACCTGCCTGACTCTGTACTTGGAGCTTTAGGAACAAAACACAAGCTGCGAGAAATAAACAGCTGTATTTGCACAGCCAGTCCTGTAGAGGCACCTCCCTGGGTCTAAGCCACCAGGACTCATAGACGCCACTGTGGCTCACCACAGACACATCCCTGATCACTGATGTCCAAGTGGATGACCTGAGTGACATTAAGGGAAGGTTAACTGGAATGTGACATGGACCCTAGCATTGTGGGGTGGACACTCTGGAGGTGAGATAGGTTACTCAGCCAGAGAGAAAACACCAGATCAGGACAGCAGATCCAGCAAGCAGAAGGGTGCCTCTGGAGCATGTGTCAGGAGCATACCAGGTTTGACCAGGTGAGTTGGAAGCTCCAAGGTCAGGGTAAGGCTGAGTATGTGGTTAGGATGATAAGGAGAGAGGGGCTGCTCCCTTAGGGCCCATGGGATGAGCCTTCCTCTCCTTCCTCTTCTCCTTCCTCTGGCCTTCCTCCTTCCTTCCTTTCTCTAGCTTAGCAACTTTTTGCTGGACTATTTCTAAACAGAGGATTTCCCACAACCTTTAACACTCCAATGTGCACTGGGAGTTTAAAAACCACCTTGACTACTCTTACCCATCAATATTCCTTGGTTGTCACAAAGCATTTCTTCCTGAAGGACAGGAGCAGCTGCACATTCCAGCATGAGGCTGACCTTGTGTTAGTTAACTCCTCTTCCAGCATCATGAAAACTGTTGCTAGAAAACTCCCTGGTCTTATCAGTGTCACAGCAGCCATCCCCAGGGTGAGCTATTTCCTCAGAAGAGACCTATAGGTAACTCATCCAATGTGCTTGAGTTTCGTTCCCAAACTCGGTGTATATGATCTGATCATTCCCTCCTGTGTGGGGCCACAGACACCATTCATCCTGTACAGTCTCTTTGAGGTACTGCACCTCCACAGGGTAAACTGAGTCAGGTAGAGACCTGGTGAGCACAGATTGAACAGGAGCTCATGCCTCACTGCCCAGGCTGGAACCTTCCTACATTTCACCCCGTGAGTTCTCCGGGTTCCTTGTGCCCAGAAACTATGAGATCCTAATGAAATCTTTCTAGACAGCAGGCGCCTAACAAGTCTCCCTACCCCTACCACCATCCTCTCTACCATGCTGACTAGAACTATTTAAAACACCAATCTGAGCTGGTGGAGGCAGGAGAAATTTGAGTTGGATGCCAGCTTTGACTACATAGTGAAACCTGTCTCAAAACCAACCACCCAGCCAGCCAAACAAACAAACAGCCCCAACAATCTGAGCCCTTCCTGCAGATACAAACCATGTCCCATCTCATCATTACCTCCCCAACCCCGAACACCCTTTGTCCTGCTCTAATGATCTGCTCAGAGTGGCTCCACTTCCCCTCCTGGCCATCCCATGGCACAGCCACACCCTACTGCCAGTTCCTGATAACTCCATGTTTGCAAATGCCATGCCTCTCCTGGTAATCATTACTCATTCTCCCCTATCCTTAGCAAATGTCACTGCCCTCCACACCTTCGCCACTCCCAGGCAGTGTGTGGTTCTGTACTCTAGTCTGGCTAACAGTGCTTGCCACCCACACAGATGTTACAAAATTTCAGCACATACATGGGGATGCTAGCAGGGGCAGGGGTTTGATTAGCTCTGTCCCCTACTTCAATTCAGAGGAAGTTTCCATTTGAGCACAAGGCCAACAGAGGCAGTGTGTTATTACTGGTAGTCAGACACTACAAGGGCAAGTCCAGTTCAAGGACTTTGACCAGGAGTAGATGTCTGGAGTTAGTTACTAGTTAACAACCCTTGTAAAAATCAATTAGAACCTCTAGGTTCTAGGGTTCACTAGGATATAGGGAAACTTTCTTCGCAGAGAACTCCAAGCTTGGCAAATAGTGGTCTGTGATTGCTTACACCCCAGGTCAAGTCCCTGGCCCTATAATAACAGAGGAAGTGGCCATAAAAGTAGCCCCCACTATGGGGAGCCCTTTGATACATTCTTCTCAGAAATGACTATGGAAAACCCTGGACAGGGAATCTCCTTGCAGTCAGTAGGAAGGGGGTAAGGGTAACTGGGTTGGCTGATAAAGGGATGGCCAGTACTGCTAAGGGGCTGCCCAGCTGCAGCCTGTGCAACGTGAGCATCCCTGCAGTGCTGTTTTCCTTCCTCAGTCAGTGGGAGATTTCACTGCAGTCTTTCTGGTTTTCCTTTGTCTTTGGGTCCCTGTTGGGGGGGGGAGTTGCATGACAGTGATGATGGTTAAACTCTAGGCTGGAGGTGTGGCTCAAGTGGTAAAGTGCCTGCTTGGCAAGTGTGAAACCCTGAGTTCAAATCCCAGTCCCACCAAAAAAAAAGCAGCAGCTAAGATGATGGCTAAACTTATCTTTTAGCTGTAGGCTACTAAATCTAGGAAAGGTTGTTTTAGAATTTGATGAAGGAGGAGAACACATCACCCAGAGACTGACCCTCGGCTTGGAACTGGATCTGGAACTACACACGATTTTGGTTGTTACGTTTTTGTTTATGGAGTCAGTGTTCTATATTAGGCTGGAATGTGTAGAATTGTTTCCGTGGAAGAAGGTGATTGTGTTTGACTAGCTTCCCTCCCAGGAGGGACCTCTTCTCTGACTCTATGTGATTCTGGGGGTTCTGGGAGTCATAATTCCTCCACCCCATCTCCATCTCCATAGAGGGAAGTCACAGCCTAGACCCCTTCTCTCCACCCCTGGTGTTGCTACAGTTATGAGCACATGACCTAGGCAAGGCCCATCTGGATTGGCATAAGAACACCAAAGAGTTCTCCTTCACCCAGCATGAAAAAGATGTCAAAGCAGCTTTATAGTCAACATCAGACTGTCAATCCTCACACCACAGAGAGTTCCTAGAAATTTGAAAGGAAAAAAAATTTGAGAGGAAAACTTATCAGTTTTCCTTTGATCCATCCATGAGTTACTTAGATAATGTTTTTATTTTCAAGCCTGTAGAATTTGTGTTGTTACTGATTGGCCTCATTATTTCTGTTAGAGAATTCTATCTATATAAATGCTAATCCTTTGAACTTTATATTTATTTATTTATTACTTATACCGTATTGTGATTACTTCTTTGTATCTCTGTCCCCTCCACTATAGACTGCTTTAGAATGAACTTCATAATAGGCAGTGATCATAGGAAGCTAAGTGTCTTGAGGCCAGACATTTTCTAATTCACCCTTCCAATATTCCTGGGTGGGTGTATTATTACTATTTTCCATTTACAGGTGAAAAAACTGAGGCACAGAGGGGTTAAGGACATACAGCTGGTGCACAGGCAAGGCGAACTCAAACCTAGAAGCAATCTAACTTGAGTTGATAATACTGCTTGCTCATCTTTCTATCTTTGGTACTCTTCCTGCCAAATCAGGGACCCTAGGAAGTTAACTGTTGGTTGGATGAATATATAATTGAGCTCTAGCAACTGGTTATAAAAGTCTAACATGTAACTTTCTTTTTAAAAATGTCTTAGGAAATATGTTTTGAACTCTTTGATATCAGGGTGTATCTATGTTGTCACATGAATCCTACAATGTAAATCTCTTCACCCACACTTTTAATAGTGTCTTTTGCTGATTAGAAGTTCTTGTTCTTAATGTAATCTGATTTAACGTTTTCCCCTTATGATTAATTTATTATATGTGTCATGGTAAGAAACATTTGCCTACTTCAAGTTTTCCTACAAAAGATTTAAAAAAAAATCTTTTACATTTAGACCTACTGTCCATCTGGAGTTGATTCTTATGAATGATATGAAGTTGGGGTCAAGATTAATTTTACTCATTTGACTATTCAATGGCCTCTGAGAAGACCAGCTTTCCCCTTTCCCCACTACACTACAGTTGTCATTTTCAGCATCAGTCAGTGAATATTCGTGAGCTGATTTTCATCTCCCTGAAGGCTGCTGATGGTGAGTAGATTTTCATGTGCGTATTGATCATTTGTATGTCTCTGGAGAAATGTCTGTTCAGGCTGGGGGATGGCTCAAGTGGTAGAGTGCTTGCATGAGGCAGAACCCAATACTGTCAGAGAGAGAGAGAGAGAGAGAGAGAGAGAGAGAGAGAAAGAGAGAGAGCTACTCAGATCCTTTGCTTATTGAAAAAATTGCGTTGTCTTTTTGTTGAATTGTAGAAGTTCTTTAGATAGTCTAGACACAAACCCTTTATCAGACATAAAATTTACCAAAAATTTTCTCCCATTCTGTGAGTTATCTTTTCACTTTCTTCATGTTCTTTGAAATACACTTTTAATTTTGAGGGAGTCTAATTTGTACATTTTTTTCTTTTGTCCCTTGTGCTTTTAGTGTCATACATAATTCAAGATCATGAAGATTTATGCCTATATTTTCTTCTAAAAGCTTTATACTTTAAACTCTGACATTTAGGTCTTTGATATATTTTAAGTTAAGTTTTGTACATGATATAAGGCTGGGGCCCACCTTCATCCCTTTGCATGTGGATATCACTATTTCCTGAAAACTCTATTCATTTCCCCCATTAAATTGTTTTCACATCCTTGTTGAAAATCAATTGAGGGCTGAAGATATGGCTCAAGTGGCTGAATGCCTGCTTAGCAAGTATAAAGCCATGAGTTCAAATCCCAGATCCACCCCCAAAACAAAATAAAAAGAAAAGAAAATCAATTGAATGAAAATGTAAGGATTTGTTTCTGGATTCTCAATTCTATTCAATTGATGTATATTTCAATCCTTACTCTAGTACCACACTGTCTTCCTTTTTTTTTTTTTTTTTTTTTTTGGTACTGGGGCTTGAACTCAGGGCTTCCTGCTTGCTAGGCTTTGTTAGGCAGGCACTCTATCACCTGAGCCACTCCACAAGCCTACACTATCTTAACCACCATAGCATTGTAGAAAGTTTTGAGATTAAGGCTGGGGATGTAGCTCAGTGGCAAAGCATTTGTCCAGCTTGCGAAAAGGTCCTGAGTTCCAACCCCAGCATCTCTCCAACCGTCATCCTCCAAAAAAGAAAGAAATTGGAGGTGTGAGTCCTTCCACTTGGTTCTATTTCTTTCAAGATTGTTTTGGCTCCATTGGGTCAGAGATGAACAAAATGTCCTATTGCATAAGAGATTCTTTTCTTTATAAGACAGTTATGGTTGACCTTCAAACTTGTTCCCCTGTCACAACTAATAGAGGATTTGACAATAATCAGTGGTTCCCAACTGTGGACAATTTTGTGCCTCCCTTCCCTCCAGGGGATATTTGCCAATGTCTGGAAATATTTTGTGTTGGGAGAAGGGGATTGCTACCAGCATCTAGTGGGTGAGGCTAGGGAGGCTTCTAAACATCCAATAGTTTTGGATCCAATAGATCCAAAAAAGATCATCTGGTCTAAAATGTCAATAGTGCCAGGTTGAGAAGCCCAAAACAATAGTTCCCATAAACTTCCCTGGCTTCCAATCCATAGTCTGCTTCAGCCTGTGACATCTTCCCTCCAGGGCTGCCCTTCCAGGAAACAGGAAATTGAAAAGGGACTTGAAATTATGCTAAATAGTGTCAAACTCTTGTGACTGACTACAGGGAAAAAAGAAAACAATATTCATATAGGGCCATTAAACCCGAGGAATCTCACATCGTTGTCAGCGATGGGAGCAGTGAGCAGGGATGAGATAAGAAGCCATAAAGCACAGATGGAAGAAGAGGTTTATCCTGATTAGCAAGGACAGAGCAGAGTGCTGCAAATGAGTCTGACACAGTGTCCAAACCCAATGGGAAAGACTGCAGCTATCAACTAATGATAATTGATATATGACATGTTTGCTATTCCTGCAGTAATGTCTTGCTTTCATTTGAGAAAGGAAATGGTACTGACTGTCTCCTTTAAGTCATTTATTCTGGCTTAAGAGAGGTCATCCTGTTCTTAGAAGCACACATTGTAGAAAAGGGTACAAATCCAGCCAAGTGTTGGCCCATTCCTCAAATTCATCCACCACCCCACTCTGCCATTGTCCCATAACCATTTGCTACTCTGTCGTCTTTCCTGGCTTTCCACTGGGTGGCTCAGTGAGGAGCTCTAGATTCTCTCTCCAGATGCTCTCTTTGGCTTTCCAAACCCTCTGGAGTGTGTGCTACACTTCTTGGATATTGCCCTTTGGACCTTACCCTGACATTGAGTCCCTGATGCCATGTTTTGGACTGTTGGTAAATGATACAGTCAGTATCCACCTTGTCTCAAGACAAAACACAAAACACATACGGGTACTTCTAATGATCTTTTATCAGTTGGAAAAGTCTGCAGAATTGCCAGACTTTCATCAGAAGTTTTATCAAGATTGCTGTGAAGTATCTGGGTAAGAGATGACTGGATAATTGACTTGGAAAAGGATACTCTGATGGGTACAAACTAACCCTGACCTTTCTCCGGCTTGAGACATCCCTCAGCCAGGACTCCTAGATAAGGCTTTCAAATAGCATACAATATGCCTAGTTAAAGTTTCATTTCAGTTATATAAGGAATATATATGTATAAACATACATATCGATGTTTTAATTTGCTAAATCTAACAACCCCACTCCTGAGTGCAGCCAACACTGGGTCGCCAAGCAGACCTGGAAGCTCCCTGCCTGGGGGACCAGGGCTGTGTAGGTGTCAGCTTCCATCAACCTCTGCCCTGGAAACCAGCCTCTACCTGGTGTGGTTGTACCTCAGATGTTAGCAACTCCGTCATGTGCTGTGGTACCACCCACAGCTGATGCTGGAAGAGTGAATGCTGCCTGCCAGGCTTTGGGGTGTATGTGTGTGTGTGTGTGTGTGTGTGTGTGTGTGTGTGCATGTGTGTGTTGGGGAAGGGGGACTGCTCTTTCATGGTTCTTATGGTGGGATTTCCCCAACTCTGGGTGGGTTTTTGGTACCATTGGGTAAGTGAAAAGACTGACTTGCAAGACATCATCCCACAAGTGTTTTTACCAAGCAAGTTTTGCCTGGGACACAGATCACTGAAGGAGCTGGGATGGCCAGGCCCTGGACACAACCATCCATTCCTGTACATCTTCTATGTGCTCTAGACTGAGCCTGGGTTAGAAAGGAAGAGAAAGGAGACACTCTGCTTTCCTGCATTCCACTGGCCATTCAGGGACGGACCTGGGGTGGGGTCAGAACAGCACCAGGCAGCCTTTCCTTGTTCTGCAAGTCTTCTGAGACCCAGCCAGGCCCTTTTCCGAAGGACAGTGCCTAGGCCTACACTCCTCACAGAGATTCTCATTTGCCATTGGGCCACACTGTCTGCCTACATGGTCACTGATTTTTACTTTGCTTTGCAAAATTAAACTGGCTTTGTTACCTCACTTGTAATATGCACACCTGCTTCAAAGATCTGTTTCTAGCAACTTCTGCAATAAGAGGAACTGGGGATCCTTGGAGGAAGGACTGATTCTAGGACAGAGGCAGGAGACACCAGATGAGATAGGCCTGGAACATCTTGTAGTGCCAGAAAGTGACACACTGGTATAAAACACGTCCATCCACACTTACCAAGCAAACCCACGTGGTTAGGCGTATGTCAAAGGGACACAGAGAGGTACAGCTGAAAAACTGAAAACACTTCCAGTGGCCAAAGCAGGAGAACTTTAAGCAAAAAAATAATTGAAGTAGTAGGGCACCATAACCTAAAATACACAATAAGCATTGTGAGTCAGTACAGGTAAAAATAAATGATTGAATAAGTAAGCAATGGGATAAATAAATTAAAAAGCAATGGAAGAAGAGACAAATCTCTCATGTTAAAGAATTCTAAATAATTCGTGGAACCAGCTCACCCTCTAAGAAGTAAAGCACAGCTCCTGGCTCCTTTAGTGTGGACTGCCCACAGTGACTTTCTTACAAAGAGAATAATACAAGAAAGGAGAAAATAATACTTCACAGTGGAGAACCTTGACAAAATCTACAAAATCTAACCAAGGTTAAAGCAAGATATCAAGTTTAAAGTCGAGTAATGTTATATTAGCAGTGTGCACTCTGCATATGCTGCGATGGGAAGAGCACTTTCCCTCTGTGAGCTTCCTTCCAGTAATCTCCAGAGCAGTCAATTCATGTGAAAAACATTTGAGAAACTCCACTTGAGGGATAGTCTATAAAATATCTGAGAATGGTAGTCCTCAAAAGTGTCAAGATCATCAAAAATAAAGACAGAAGTCCAAGGAGACCTGACAACTAGATGTAATTTAATAACCTAAATAGGATCTTAGAACAGAAACGGAGCCATAGGTAATTACTAAGGGAATCTGAATAAAGTATGTTTCTAGATAATACATTATTGATATTGGTTCATTTATTGTGACAAATTTGCTGTGTTGATGTAAGACTGGGTGTGGAGACTTGGGGAACTCTGAACTGTCTTGACAAGTGTTATGTAACTCTAGAAGTATTCTAAAGTGAAGTTTATTTTAAAAAAGACAAAGAGGTAAATGCTGCTTTATTGAGTTTTCTGATTATGAAAATAAATAATACAAATTCAAGTAATAAAGAAAGTATAAAGACTAAAGTAGCAATCATTTGAAATCTTAGCCTTCCCTTCACATTTTGATAATTTCTTCCAAACTGTTCCTGTCCAGAGTGGAAAGTGAAAACCTTTTTATAAATCAAATTCAGTATGAATTGCTACTTTTTTTTTGCTGCCAGTATTGGGGTTTGAACTCAGGTCTTTGTGCTTGCTAGACAAGGGACTTTACTGCTCTAGCCATATCTCCAGTTCTTTTTACTGTGGTTATTCTGGAGAGAGGGTCTTGCTTGTTTTTGCATGTGCTGGCCTAGACAACATCTTCCTATTTTAGCTTCCTGACACAGTTGGGATGACAGGTGTGTACCACTAAGCCTAGCTTTTTTCCAACTGGGATGGGGTCTTGCAAACTTTTTGCCTGGGCTGGCTTGGAACCACGATCCTCCCAATCTCAGTCTCCCATATAGTTTGGGATGACAGGCATGTGCTATTGTACCCACCTATTGGATGAGATGGGGGTCTCACAAACTTTTTCTGGGCTGGTCTTCATCTGTGATCCTCCTGTCTTAACCTCCCAAGTAGCTGGGATTACATGTATGAGCCACATGTACCCAGCTTGAATTGTTCTCTTGTTATTGCTTATTTTTACGCACAACAATACATCCAGGATACCTTTTCATAACAACATCGAGCTACATAATCTTAACTATTATTTTAATAGTTATTTTATTATTTTATAATCTGCTTACGTAAGTTTATATGCCATGTAAGTGTTTTTCTTTTTTCTCTGAACAACCCTGCATTCACACACACGTACAAACAGCTTTGAACCTTTGTGCAATTATTTATACAAGTTCCTGGATCTGGACTTGGTAGGGCACAAGTGATGGATATTTATTATCATGAAATATATTGCCAGATAACCTACGGCAGTATTGCTTCATTTTCACTCCCATCAGCAGTACGTGACCATTCTTGTGTCTCCACATCCTGATAAAACTTGATCTCTTCATTCTTTTTAGTATTTTCTAATCTGATAGTATCAAACAGCTGCTGATTTTGAGGTTTTTTTAGGGGGTGGCACTAGAGTTTGAATTCTAGACCTTGTGCTTGCCAGGCAAGTATTCTACCACTTGAGCTGTGCCCCTAGTCCTTTTTGCTTTCGTTTATTTTTCAGGTAGACTCTTGCTCTTGGCCTGGGCAGCCTCAGACAGAGATCCTCCTACCTCTTCTGCCTCTCGTGTAGCTGACATTACAGATGTGTACCACTATACTCAGCTCCTTTTTTGAGATGGGGAGGGTCTCATTAACTTTTTGCCCAGGCTGGCCTTAAGCCACAGTCCTCCCATCTCTGTTTTCTGAGTAGCTGGGATTACAAGATATTCACCACCATACCCAGCCTGATATCTTTTGATTTTTATCCAGTGTTGTTGGCCCGTTGTTCAGACTTGTGTCCTCCACATGTCTGCTACTAAAATTACTCTACTTACTCCATGTTACCACCTTTTTTTCTTTTTTTTTGGCAGCACTGGGGTTTGAACTCAGGGCCTCATACTTGTTAAACAAGCACTCCTACCACTTGAGCCACTCCATCAGTTATTTGTTCTGATCTTTAACTATCCCTTGAATCTAATGGTTAAGTCCCACCACTAGAAAAAGATTGTGGAAGTCAGGATCCTTATGTTTAAATTTTTTCTTTCCCTTTAAAGTATCCTGGGAAGGTATAAGACAGACAAAAGAAAAAGGAGAAGGAGAAGGGGGGAGAGGAGGAAGAGAAAAGAAAGAGAAGAAGGAGGAGGAGGAGGAGGATGAAGAGGAGGAGGAGGGTGGCTAATGCCTATAATTCTAGCTACGCAGGAGGCAGAGATCAGGAGGATTGCAGTTCAGAGTTGCAAATACTTTGTGAGACCCTGTCTTGAAAAAATTCATCACAAAAAAGGTCTGGGGGAATACCCCAGTATTGCAAGCAGGAGGAGGAGGAGAAGAACAGCAACAGTCATCATTAACTTGGAGCCTGCTCACCCCTTGTCTTACACAGTTCCCATGCCCTGTCCTGCTGCTCTGGGTCAACGTGGCCTCTAACACAGTGACTACAGGCATGGCCTGTCCCTCCTCACACTGGCTACACATTCTGATCTTACGTTGTGAGTGACTAGACAAGGGAGCCTCACATTGTCCAAGAGCCACTCATAATCCAAGACTGTCTGGTATGGATCTCAAAATCTGATTCCGACAAGCACCTGGAGTGATGCATGCTTCAGGGACAGGCAGGTGCTTCTCTACTATCACCCTGCTCCCCCCATTTATCATCTAGCATGGTAAGAGCTGGTCCAGATGATCGTTCTTTGAGAAGACCGCTGAGATCAGAAGTTCAGCAGGTGGGCTAGATGCTGGCAGCATGACAGACAGCCATCCCCACCAAGGCACCATCAAAGAGGAGGGCTTGGAGCGGCTCTCCCACAGCTATGCCTGGCAACTGGTGATCCCACGGGATGCAGGTGAGCACTCTGGGCAGTACCCTGGGAGTCAATGTGCATACCCATTGTCATGTGGCCCAGAGTTGCCCTTTGAAAGGCAGCAATTGCTGTTCTGCTGCTCTTGGCACCAATGGGGCAAGGGGTATAGGGGAATATCTTGAACCTCCCACTGCATGTGAATGAAGGGCTTAGAGGACCTGTCCATTCCAGGCACCAGACTTTCCAGGCAAACAGCCTCAGTTTCTTTTTTTCTGTAAAAAGAGAGGCCCCTGGCTTTCATCCCAGGATAAGTTTTAAGACATCAATAATGGAGTAAGGAAACTCCATTGCAACTTTTCAAACTCTATTTGAAAGAGATATGTGTTTATCCTAGTGTTTATAATGCTGGGTGTGGTTTATTTGCTATTGAGTACATCTTTTAAAGATTGACTAGCTTTAGCTACACTGACCTGCAAGCCCAGCCTGTCCCCTATTCCAGGACCATTTCTTCTAGCAGAAGGATTTAGTAGCTCTGAGATGGCCAATGTGAACGGACAGTTATTCCATACCAGGTAGTTCTAGGTGTGTTACCTGTCTTCACTTCCTTGAAAGGTAAACACTTTCATGATTCTACTGAGGCAGAAAAAGCCAGGTAACTTTCATGTGACTAGAAAGTGACAAAGCCAAATGTCACCCCAGGTAGTCTTTTCACAGAGCCTTTGTTCTTGACTTACCTGCTCCATTACCTTTGGCATCTGTAAGCCCAGGTGCTTCCTGCCCAGTCCCTCACCAACCTCATGTCGCCTCCCTTCCCTACCACAGATCTGCTCAATTCCTTGTTTTTGAATGAATTGGTTTGTTTCTTGTCTCAGGTCTTTGCCCTCCCCTAGAACAACTCTGTCTATGACTTAGGTCTTAGCTTACTTTAAGAAGCATATCCTGAACTCTTCAAGTCCAAGTAGGTGCCCTACTCTATGTGTGCCCCATAGCGTGGGCTCGCCTCCCATCCTGTGGTATTCATCACCCTGGACTCCAGCTGCCTCCCCTCACCTTGTCTATCCATCTGTCAGCAGAAGACTAGGTCAGTGCTGCTGCTGTGTACCACCTGGAGGAGGAGGAATGACTGACTGACTGCCAACACTGCCTCCTCCACGGTTAGTCCACCCTCCCCTGTCTCCACCTTGTACTGTGCACACTAACCCTGTAGCTGCTGAATCCTGGGGTTCTGGAACAGGAGCCAAAGCAGCAGAGAGTATGTCCTTAAAGGGGCTCAGGACAGCAAGCTTTTCTTCCTTCCTTCCTTCCTTCCTTCCTTCCTTCCTTCCTTCCTTCCTTCTTTCTTTTCTTCCTTCCTTCCTTCCTTCTTCCCTTCTTGCCTCCCTCACTCTACTTCACCAACCTTATTTTCTTTTCTTTTTAGCAAGTCATGTTCTAGTTTTGTGCATTTATTCTACCAGCAACTTCCCTGAAGTGCCTTGAGACTGTGGTCACTGACAAATGATACGGAACTGGCATGAGTGCAATGATAGGGAAGACAGCTTTGCTGCTGGTCGCCTAAAATCACATCACATCATTGGTGAGGATCAGCAAATTATTCATGGTTGAGATGAGGAGACAGTAATTTCCCACAGCCATTTCCCTGGGACCTGTGGTTTAAGAACTTGAAGCTGGGAGAGGATTTGAGCTGTTATCCACTCTGTTCCTGCCCAGCACAATAGATGTGTGTGTGTGTGTGTGTGTGTGTGTGTGTGTGTGTGTGTGTGTGTGTGTGTTTGCATGGTGAGCATGTGAACATGTGCGATATTTGTTTATGTGCAGCGTGAGGGTACATTTGTGTGGTGTGTGTACCCGTGCCATATGCCAGGGATGGCGTATGTAGGCATGGTTGTGTGTGTGTATTGTACGTGTTATGAAGGTGCTGAGATAAGCACACTGAATGAGAGTAAGAAGATGGTAAGTGAGTAAGAATGAGGGGGGTTTCCTTTCTGGGCACCAGTGAATCACACTTTAATCCCTGCTACTTGGGAGGTTAAGATGGGGAGGATTGTGGTTAAGGCCAGCCTTGGCAAATAGTTCTTAAGACTCCATCTCCAAAATAACCAGAGCAAAGTGGACTGGTGTGGCTCAAGTAATAGAGTGCCTGCTTTGCAAGTACAAAGCCCTGAGTTCAAACCCCAATCCAACCAAAAAGAAAAAGAAAAGAAAAGGGGAGGGCTGTTCCTTTCCTTAGCCAAGTCCTTAAAGTCATTGTATGTGATCATCCAAGTGAGCAGAATGAACGGCAGACTTGGTGGGAACCACAGCAGCTGGTGGGACAGAGAAACATTGAAGGGAAGACAGAGCACCCAGAAATAGTTGCACCTGCTTGGGAGGCCTCCTGCCTGTGCTCTGGGGAAGGGAGCAATCCTATTTATTTATTTATTTATTGCCAGCACAGGAGTTTGAACTCAGTGCCTCATGCTTGCTAGGCAGGTGCTCTTAGTGCTTGAGCCACTCCACCAACCAGGCAGCACATTCTAAAGACAGAAAAATTTGGCAAAAAAAGAGAAAGGGCTCCCAGTTTCCTTTGCAGCTTCTGCACTGTTTTGTTTGGTTTGGTTGGTTTTCAGGAAATCTCTGTGCCAAAAGAGCTCACCCAATTGAGGATGCAGAGGAAACCCATGACCTGGGTCAGTCCCAGGCCACACCAAACAAACCAAGACCTTCCAGGCAGACATGGCAGCATAGGGAGTAGCAAGGACAGAGAGCATCCTGACTAATGTCCTGTTCTTGGAGCCCTGAGGTGTAGGATGGATTGGAGGAGAAATGACAAATGCCTTGTTCAAGGTCACACCACTACTTCTGATCGTTGAGGGTTGGCAGGGCCCCAGATGGATTTTGTGGTCAGTGCAGGTTATTGCAAGGGCAAAGTCTCACCCCAGGATTCCCTCTCCCTCTCCCTTTTTCCCCACCTCCCAGCTCTTTCCTCAGCTAACAGTAGTCTCCAACTCTCTGGCATCTTTTGATCTCCTGTTTTGCCTGATACTTCTTTCTAACCAAAATCTCGCAGTGTCCTTAGACCCAGGGTCTGAAGGTTTGGATAAGCCCTGCTCCTCAGCAGAGGCACACTATGGAACCTCCACATAAAAGCTACCTACAAGCCGGGAATTGGGGGCTGTGCACACCTGTAGTCTCAGTTACTCGAAAGGCAGAAGCAGGAAGATTGCAAGTTGTAGGCTTGCCCAGGCTAAGTTATGGAGACCTATCTCAAAACAAAATACAAACCAAGAGGGCTGAGGGCATGGCTTCAAGTGGTAGAGCACATGACTGTGAGTTCAATTCCCAGTGCCAGGAGAAAAAAACCAATCCTCCTATAATATTTTGAGTCTACTGAACTGAGCAGACCCTGCGATCCTCTTGCAAAATTATTGTTACCACTAGCATCATCATTATTTCTGCCTCAGCCCTAGTAGCTGGGACTGCAGGTACATGCTCCCATGCTTGGCCCATTTGCAGACATATCTCATGGACCTAACTTGATGCATCTTGTGTCCCTTTTTTCTTTTTATTATTATTACTTTTTTATGATACTGGGATTTGAACTAAGGGCTATCTACTTACTTGCCAGGCAAGAACTCTACACTTGAGCCATGCCTCCAGCCCTCTTGTTCCATTTTTAGAAAATCCTTTCACAGTGACTTATTGATGACCCAAAATAAAGATGTTGTCTGTTGTTGCTGATACATATTGCTCCAGCTCAGGGGTCACCAGTGCCCCAATATCATTCGGGACACATTTCTCCTTCATTTGCTCTTGCAACATTTGAAGAAATAGCCTGATATTTTAAAAATTAAATTTTTATTGAGATACAACTTGTATATAGTGAATTGGCCAGTTCTAACCTACAGACCTTGAATGAGTTTTGGCAAACATCTCCACTGTGCACCCTCCACCCTGTTGAGACATCAAACATTGCCAGCACAGCCAGTTCTAACCTACAGACCTTTTTTTTTTTTTTTAAAGTAATCATTGTGCTTTAATTTTTCTCTTTTGCAATCCAAGTTTCCATACATACAATTTGTTTAAATTGAAATGTATCCAAATATATAGAAAGGAATTGAATCATATAGTTATATGTGACTTTTTTTTTTTTTTCATTTTTCTTAACCTACAGACCTTGAATGAGTTTTGGCAAACATCTCCACTGTGCACCCTCCACCCTGTTGAGACATCAAACATTGCCAGCACTAAGGAAGTTCCCATTGGCCCTTTTCCAACCAGTCTCAACTGTCCTGATTTTTATCACCATCAACTGTTTTTGTCTTTTCATGAGTGTTGGATAAGCAGAATGATATAATATGTGGTCCTTGGTGTCTGGCTTCCTTCCTTACCATAATATTTATGAGACTTATATATGTTCTTAACTGTATTACCAGTCCCTTTTTAAAAAGTTGTGGAATAGCTGTCCATTGTATATAAATATTTCCCAATTTGTTTATTCATTCATCTGTTCATGGACATTTAGATTTTTCTAGTTTCTGGCTATTAAGAATAAAACTAAGCTGGGCATAGTGGAGCATTCCTGTATTCCCAGAATTTAGGAGGCTGAGTAGGAGGATTGCAAGTTCAAGGTCAACCAGGGCTACATAGTAAGACCCTGTCCCAAAATTAAAAAAAAATAAAGTTACTGATACTGGATTTGTTGATCCCGAGTTCATGCCCTGGCGAAGTTGATGATTAAAGACATGAGACCAGGAGTTAGGAGTAAAACAAGCAAAAATGTATTGAAAGGATAGCAAAGCTCCCACATGTGTAGGAGTGGTTTAGGGGAAAAAAGCTAAAGTGTAATAGAGCTGAAGTCTAGGGGTGATATAGGGCTCTGCCTGGCTTAGGCCCAAATATTCTACCTTGAAACTATATCTGTGATTGGTTGGCACCTAGTCAACATCTCGATGAACCCTTCCACCTGCCCATCCCCCTCCTTATTGAACAGAACATTCCAGGAAGGTCAGCTTGTCCTGGCCTTTTGGGCCCACCAGCCATATCTTGCAGCTGCATTTTGTTATTTTGGTGAGAGGCTTGTTATTTCTCTGAAAAATTTCTTGTTTCCCAGAACCCTTTACATGTCTGCTTCTAAAGTGCCTCTCTCATCCAAAATGGAGTCACCTCTGTCATTACTCCCCTTACATTACTATGAACAAATCTTTGTGTAGGGTAGACATAAGTTTTCACTTGTCCAAGGTAAAAAATGCCCAGGAGTGCTGAGCACTGGTGGCTCACCCCTGTCATCCTAACTACTCAGGAGGCAGAGATCAAAAGGATTGTTGTTCGAAGCCAGCCCAAGGCAAATAATTCTTGAGACCTTATCTCAAAAAAACTCATCACAAAAAGGGGCTGGCTGGAGTGACTCAAGTGGTAAAAGCATGAGGCCCTGAGTTCAAACCCCAGTGCTGCCAAAAAAAAAAAAAAAAAAAAGTCCAGGAGTGAAATTCCTGGGTCATGGGATAGGTGTATGTTTAACTTTGAAACATATGTTTGTTTTTTTGTGTCACCTTCTTGAAAGGATGTGTTAGAAACCAGTTTGAATTTCTAAGCTGTGCAAATATCGCATCAAAAGAAGGAAGAGGGTGCTATAGCCTTATAAAAAACAACTGTCATTTACTGAACTCACCACTTTCTGAGTAGTTTCCATACTTGGTGCTAATGTTGGGCTGAACCCAAGGAAAGGTTCCTCAGTGAAGTGCACTAAGCAGAACGGCATTATTGAGATAAACTGAAGATTATTTATGCCAAACCTTTATTTGACCAAACCTTTCGGAAATTTGCCTGAAGCTTAACTAATTACCACTTAGCAGGGTGACTTACGGAAAATGGAAACTATGGAAAGGTCCCCCTTTGAAAAGCTAATCTGAATTCTGAATTTTCGCTGCTGTAAACTTCAGTGTTAGTCCAGTATAGCTAACCAGCTAATCACAGACCTCTGTGATTCCAGGTCTGGAACGCATCATCAAGCCATAACTGCAACAGAAAGTGACCTGCTAAAGATTTTGTATTTGAGGGGATAGAATGGGAAAAGGTGTGGGGGGGGGGGTCGGGGGGCGAGGGATCCGACTCTGGCTGGGTCTCTGGGAACTGGAGCACAGGATGATGAGTGCTGGTCCCACGTGAGGAGCCTTTGGAGGCCCTGTTTCTCCTGGCAAGACCTCAGAGAAAGCCTGCGGGACGGCTGGTGGGGCAGGAACTAGGAATTGTGGCCCGGGAAGTTTTGGTCAGAGGCTGGCCCAGCTTAGTCTGTCACCTGGAAAGTGGGATCATCAGAACTGGGAAGCCACCAGACCATGAGCAAGGTTCTAGGGACAGCAGCAGCAGCAGTGACAGACTCCGGTAGATCTCTGGGGGAACTCAGCACTGATCCTGAGTCCTGACAGTGTTTGTGGTCCTCTGTGGTAGACTGTGTCATTGTTCACCAATCTTCAGGCACTTCCTGTATTAGAATTTTGTACTCATCTCCTTTGCCATGTGATTTTGCAGTGTTATGAGTCAGTGTGAGTGGAAGAGTGTTAGTGGAAGCTAACCCTTGGTGTTAGCTTGACCTTGTGACTCGCTTCAGTTGATAGAGTGAGGGAAAAAGCGATTCAAGAGGCCTCCAGACCTTAATGTAAGACCTGAAACTGAAAGTGCTACAGAAGACATAGGGGAAAACTTCAAGATACAGGTATAGGGGATGACTTTCTGAACAGGACTTCAATAACTCAGCAAATAAGAGCGAGAATTGACTAATGGGATTGCATCAAATTATAGAGCTACTGCATAGCAAAGGTAATAATTACCACAGTAAAGAGACAGCCTACAGAATGGGAGAAAAACTTTGCCAGCTATTCATCTAACAAGGGATTATCATCCAGAATATACAAAGAACTCAAAAAATTAAGCACCTACAGAACAAATAATTCAATCAAGAAATGGGTAAATGAATTGAACAGACAGTTTTCAAAAGATAAAGTACAAATGACCAGTAAATACATGAAAAAATATTCAACTTCTTTAGCCATCAGGAAAGCATAAATCAAAACTACATTGAGGACTGGAGGTGTGGCTCAAGCAGTAGAGTGCCTGCTTTGTTAGCATGAAGGCCTGAGTTCAAACCCTAGTCCCATATAAAAAACCCAAAACACTACATTGACATTCCATTTCACCCCAGGCAGAAAGGCTATCATCAAGAAAACAAACAGCAACAAACTTGGCAAGGATGTGGGGGAAAAGAAACCCCTAAACACTTGGTGGGATGGAAATTAGTGCAGTCATTATGAAACGAAAAAACCTGAAAACAGAACTACCATACTATCCTGCTATGTCAGTCCTTACTTTGACTTGAAGGATCAGAGACAGCATACAATAAAGACACCTGCACACCCATGTTTATTGCAGCACTACTCACAATAGCCAAGTCAAGGAATCACCCTGATGCACATCAATAGATGGCTAAAGAAAATAGGGTATTTACACAAAACACACATATTCAGATGAAAGAAAAACCAAATAATATCATTTGCAGGAAAATGGGTGGACCTGAAGACCATGATAAACAAAATAAGCCAGACTCAGAAAGACAAATGTCTCATGCAGAATCTAGATTTTAAAGAAAAGACATGAAATTGGAAGGGGGACTTTTAGGGAGGGCATAGCAGGAAGGTGGATGGGGCCAAGAGAAGGTAATGGGAATGAATGTGATCAAAGTACATGCTGTACAAGTGCTGTCATAACAAAAGCCATTATTTTTTATCATTAATAATAATAAGAAGAAAGCTTTAAAAAGAGGCCTTTAGAGGCATCCATGTCTCTACCCCACTTCCCATGGTCCTGTCATTTGCCATAAAGAGAACATGCCCTAGGAGTCCTGGTCCAAGGAAACTATGGAGACAGATGTGAGCCAATTTCAAGCTGAATCCAAGCCCTGTAGCTCAAAGTACAGCCTTTCAGTCAACCCATAGACCCTGAGAACCAGAAAAACAAAAGTTCATTGTTCTCCTTTTCTTTCATAATAATGCAAATGCCAGTGTTTTAGTGTCTGTTTTGAATAAGGCTAAATTCCTAGCCTTCCTTGCAACTAGATGTGGTCATATAAGTGAGTTCTGGTCAGTGAGATGTTAGTAGAAGTGTTTGTGCAGCTTGATATTCTTTCCTAAAAACCCCGTTCCTTCTTCTTGCTGTTTGGAACAAGGATGTAATGACTGGAGCTCTAACTGGCATTTTGGATCCTGAGGAAAAAGTTTGTACCTTAGGGAAGATGGAGATTTGAGTTACCTGGAATATTCTGTGAAAGAAAATTAAACTGTGTACCTCTGATATCCCCTGCTGAGCTGACCCCTGACACAGTTCTCAAGCTAGTTTTCACTGCATCTGAAAAATACTTGTGATAATACTTATCAGCAGACTAGTGACTGTCTTGTACTAATGACCAATTGTTACCCATAACAATCAAAATGGGTACAGCACTGGTTCAAAAGTAATCCCTTGGAAGGAAAAATGGTGAGTGACTGATAATGGATACAGTTTCTTTCGGGTGATGGGGTCTGATAAAAATATTCTCATGTGAGATTGTGGTGGTGTTTACATAACTGAATATGCTAAAAGCAACAGAATTGTATACTTTACATACATAAGTATACAACATTGTTTATTTTATTGTTATTTATTTATTTTTGTGGTAGTGTCTTGTGCTTGCAAACAAGCTTTACTTTACTACTTGATCACAGCCCTAGCCCTTTTGCTTTTAGCTTTGTTTTTCAGATAGGGTCTCACTAACTTTTACCTGGGCTGATCTTGAACCATGATCCTCCTAATTCTGCCCCCCTAGATGGGATTACAACCATTAACCACTACACCTGGCTCGTATACTTTAAAAGAGTGTTTTTTTTTTTTTATGGTATGTGAATTATACCTCAATATAGCTTCTATAAAAAGCACTGTACTAATGTGACCTCCAAGTCCATACACCCCATAAATGTAAGAGACAAAACAATGTCAGGCCTCCTGACTCCAGCACTTTATGGCTTCCACTACAGTCCTTTGTGTGTTTGGCCCTCACCAGGACCCCAAGCAAATAGATTCAGAAGCATGAGACAGTGCCAAGTGGTGGATAAAGCTTGTCCTTGGCTCTTCTATTTAGCTCCTTCTCCTCTGCAATTTCCTCCCTTCTGCTTGCCTTTCTCACATGCCAGCATGGGTCCCTGTAACACCTTCTTTTACAAGGACCCCTGCCAACAAATGTAGATATATTTAAAAAGATAAAGAAATACAAAATCATATTTGACTCATAGAAACCAACATATAACACAATTGCAAGTAGTTTTCCCATGTACCCTAACTCTTAAATGTCTTCCACATCCCCACACATGCACACACTTAGGGTGGCTGGAGGTAGATAGAGCCTCTTATGAAGGCTCTATCAACTGGATGATTTTCAATCAACAGTAGCACATGTCTATGGGAGACCTCCTATGGATCAGCAACTTCGAGGGATCCTTTTAGATGCATTCTTTTTAAACATCTCAGCATTCCACAGAATATGAGCATCACTGAGTCAAATTTACAGATAAGGAAACTGAGGCACGGAAAGGTCATGTAACCCATCCAAATTTTGCAGATAGTGAGTGAGTAAGCCAGGGATCCAACTCAGGTCTCCTAACTCTAAGTCCAAAGTTCTTTTTCTTATTTTGTACATGTGTTCATTTGTCCATATCACTCATAAGGACGAACACTGCTCTGGGGCAGGGGAGGAGTCCCAGAGAGGATGAAAAACAAACAAATGAAAGCCAGCCTTTGCCAGTGTGCCCAAAGGTCTTTCTTCCTTCAGCAAGATTTATGAGTTAGTCTTCAACCCAAGTACATATGTGTGTGGTGAAAAGATTCACACTGGAGTTTTCAGTTTCAGTTCCCAGAGTGCCAAGTGCCCTGCATTGGCATTGTTTAGGCATAAAACGGGCAGAAGGAGGATGAGGGAAGAGAAGCAAGAGGTTTTGCTCCACCTTCTTTGATGTGTGGAAGCCAAGCACCAGGAGAGAGGAGTCACTGGGAGGGTTGGAAGGGGATGGAATCTCACAGCAACTCCCAAACTACTGAAGGAAAAGGAAAATTGGAAAAGTCACACACAAGCTGGCACGTCCTTGAAACTTTGCAAAACTAATGTCACAAAACATCATTCACAGCACCTTACCTGCTTGCAAAATGTGTTGTAGTTAGCTAGCCACTGGGTTCTCTACTGACATTGTGGTACCATTCGGCCCCTGTGCTACACACAGGACACTAGATACCTTTGCCATCAGCACCACGAGAAACAATTCCAATTACATTGTTCAGTGTAGATTTGAAAGTCCCAGGTGAGGATACGCTTGGCTGGACTTGGTTTGTGGGTCTGCACTTCTGTTCCCAAAGTTAAGGACAACTTTTCACCTTGTCAGTCCTAGGACAAGGTCCTCCCCTAAGGACAGATTCTTCCCAATCAAGAAGCAGTCTCAAATACTGCACAGCAACAACACATATCGTTCATAATTGAGACAGCGATGCCTACTTTTGGGGCTGCTGGGAGCATCAAATGAAATCATTCATTTAGTCTACCACCATTTGTTGAGTTATCTGCAATGCTCCCAGCATGAGCTAGAGTTGGCTAGCATCTCTAAGTCCTGGAACATAACGACAGTCAATAAATTATAGCTATCTTAAAAGAAGCTCTAAATGGAAGCAAAAAGGAACTGAATGCTACTGAGGAGGGTTTCTTCATTGAACACTCAACTGAGCTCTGAGCTTCCTGGAAGCCAAGGGGAGTCATTCTAATGACACTGACCACAAATAGCTATTTTATTGGGTATTCACTGTGTTCCAGGCACTGTGCTCAACACTGTAGCATATGGCCTCACAATCCTCATGATAACTCTATCAAGTAGACATAACTCCTCCTCCTCTATTTTTCCACACTACAAAGAGAAGTCCAGCCTAGTTAAATAAATTGTTTAAGATCAGTCCATTGGGAGTTAAATCTACAGCTGTCTGACCCAGGAGTCCAAACTATTAATTCCTGCTCTATAGTTCTGTCCAGCACCAAACATCTGGGACAAACTACTGAGAGCTGCCAGCCCTCACAGGCATAGCCAAGCCTTTGCAAAGCTCTCAAGTTCAGTTCATAAAAGCTGCAAAGATGCAATGAGTTATTCCTTGTCATCTATTCCATGTTTTTGTTTGCTGGGCTGGTTTGCATTTTGTGCAACTTACTAAAATTTCCCTTCCGTTTTCTCTCCTAGAAATAGCGCAGAAGCAAGTGAGAAGTAAGTGAGAAGGTGCTGAGGATGAATATGGAGTGAAACCATTTCCCTGGTCATGGTAGATTTGCCATGGCAGGAACCTGGCAGGATATGGACCTTTAATCATCAGTTTTCCATTAATTCTTGGAATCAGAGCTTCCCTGGCACAATGGTGAAGAAGACAAGGTTGATTTTTATGCTCAAAAATGGCTGACCTGGAAGGGACCTTAGAATCTTCTAGTCCATCTCTTAAAGCTATGGAACACTTTTTTTTTTTTTTTTTTGCAGCACTGGGCCTTGAACTCAGGGCTTGCACCTTGAGCCACTCCACCAGCCCTTTTTTGTGATGGATTTGTTTCAAAGATAAGGTCTTGTAAACTATTTGCCTGGGCTGGCTTCAAACTGTGATCCTCCTAATCTCTGCCTCCAGAGTAGCTGGGATTGCAGGTGTGAGCCGCCGGCACTCAGCTTGGAACACATTCTTTAAGAAGTCCAAGCCCTGTGATGCAGGTCAGGAAACAGGTCTAAAAATGAGAGTGACTTGTCCTTGGACTTAGGGCTATTTAGTGGCAGAGTTGGCTCCTAGACCCAGCACCCCATGCCCCAGGGAAGTGCCCTCTGCCTGAGCACAGCTCCTCAATGCCATTCCTTTTAACCTCCCACTGTGAGGGTAAAATATCAGAGTGCAAGCTGCCCTAAGCTCAGACATCCTCTCAGACCCGCCAACACAGTAGAATGGAGCAGGGAGAGGTGGTTCCTCTCGCACTGCCACAGGGCTCTGTGATCTCTGCTTCAGAAGGATATAGTGGAATGGGGTGGGGTGGTCTGGGAATGTGGATCAGGTGGAAACCCACCAGTATCTGTGTGATCAAGGTCCCAGTGGAAACAAATGTCATCTCAAACTGGCATCTGAAGAGTTTATAATGAAGGGCCATTTGTGAAGGTGTTGTTAGGATTCAGGGAAACTTGCACAGGGTGGGGAACCTTTACAGGCTTGTGCCAGGGAGGGAGTGGTTAGCACTGACAAGGGCTGCAGCATCTGAGTGGAATCAGCCATGCGCTGTGGGAAGGAAGCAGAAGATAAATGCCTCAATCCTGCCTCTGGTGCCTTTCACCTTAAACCTGTCCAGGAGCCAAGGTCTTGGGTGATGTGGATCATGGAAGTCAATGTTGCAAGGCACAGAGTGGAGCAGAGAAGGGGGGGACAGAGGATCTTTTGGGAGTCTTAGTCCACTTCATACTGCTTTAATGGGATATCACAGCCTGGGTCATTTCTAAAGAACAGGAAGCTATCAGCTCACAGTTCTGGAGGCTGGGAATTCCAATATAAGGTGCTGACAAGTGGTGAGGGCCTTCTTGCTGCATCATAACATGGTGCAAAGCAGAAGGGCAAGAGAGGATGAGAGAGAGAGAGGGAAAGAAGAAGAAGAAGGAGGAGGAGGAGGAAGAGAAGAAAAAGAGAGAGATAGATCCCATATGAGTACAGCATCCTCATGAACTAAACACCTTTTAATGTTCCCACTTCTTTTCTTTTTCTTTTCTTTCTTTCTTTCTTTTTTTGTTTTTTGTTGCAGTATTTGTGTAGAGACCTTACATCCTACACCTTGAGCCACTCCACTGGCCCTTTTTTGTGATTTTTTTTTCGAGATAGCATCCTAATCTCTGCCTCCTGAATAGCTCAGATTACAAGTGTAAACCACTGGTGCCCGGCTCCCACTTCTTTCTTAAAGTTCTCCTCCCTTTGCCCATGACTTTAAAAATGGTCCTTCATTACAAGCTCCTCAGATACCTAGACTGACCTGGAACTCATGGTCCACCTGCCTCAACCTTCCGAGTGCTGGGATTACAGGCATGTGCCACTGAGAAGGCCCCACCTCTTAATATAGTAATAATGGCAATTACATTTCAACATGAATTTTGAAGAGAACTCACATTCAAATCATAGTAAGGGGCAAGTCCGACCCTTCCTTATGAAGAGGAAGAAGTTTATGAGCACACGCCAGTCAGTCCCAGAAACTCTCACAGGGCACAGGAACCATGTTGGCGAATGTGGGAAAGAATTTGAAAATTAAGATCATGAATGTGGAACTGGAGGTGTGGCCCAAGTGGTATTGTGTCTGCTTTGCAAGTGGGAAGCCCTGAATTCAAATCCCAGTGCCATGAAAAAAAACCCCAAAAACTGACCTAATGCTAAGGTCATGAATGTGACCTCACTTATACCTATTAATACCTAGAGAAGCACAGTGTACTTCATTCCCAAAGCCCTGCTCCTCTGCGTTTGTTGGTGGAGGGAGAATGTCCTCATTGAAAAGGCAGGTGAGGCTCCCAAAGGTTTGCTTTGCCCTCAGAGACCTCTTCATCTCCAGAACTCTAGCTACTATGGCAGGCTGGAGGGAGGATGGCTTCCTCTTGCCTTTACATCTGCCATGCTGCAATACAGTTCTGACACTAACTACCCAGGGTGGGAGTAGTTTAAAAACACAGCCCCCGCTTCTCAGGAGGCAGAGGTTGGGAAGATGGTGCCTCCAGAATCTAGGTGTGTGGTGGGTGGCGGGGCGGGGGGGGCAGTATCCAGAGTTTTCATTGGGGCTGCATGACCCAGGAATGATTGACTGCTAGACTGAATGCCATGTCTGGCTCCCCGCCCTAAGGTTCAACATCCTTCTAATTACATGATTCATCTTTCCAGCATGCCAGCCTCATCCTGCAAATGTAGACGGGCCCACCACGAATAACAAAGACACTCCTACCACTCAGGACGGTTTAGAAACTCTGTCTCAGGAATTCAGGACAGGGACCTGACAAATGCTTTTTTTATACAACAACGTCCCATAGCCTGGCTGTTATAAGGCTGAAATATTTCAGCTGGACCTGAGAGAAAGCTAGCACTGTGAGTCTGGGGGTTTCCTTAGTTCTAATCTGCTGTGTCCTCAGTGGCTACTGGAGTACTGCGAGGAGGTTTCTGAGACCACATCTAGGACTCACTGGAAGGAGTGATGTGGCTAACCAATCATGCATGACAGCCTTGGCACAGAGTGGAAGAGAAGCAGAGAGTGAGAACACCACTAACCTTAGCCTAAGGGCTTTTTTAAGGGAATAAAATTTTACTACAGAGCAATAAAAACAATCACGATGTTTGCAAATGAAGGCTTGCTCACTAGAAAGTGTAAGACTCATCTAATTTTAGCTACCATCCTAATGCCGTGTAGCAGGTGCCATGCTTAACTCCCATCACTCATGAAGACATGTTTCTTTGTCTCTCTTCCTCAAAATTGAGACTTAGCAAGGGGGACAAAGATGGGAGCTTCTGAGCATCCCACCTGCCTGGCTAGGACCTCTGAACTGTGGTCTCCAAGCTAAGGAATCACATCTACTCCAAACAACTGTCTTAATGAATATGGGCCCCTTTGGGGACTATCAGGTCAACCTACCCACATACAAGACTGATATCCAGTTGGTATGTACTAGTTCTCACACATATTGTTAAAAGATTGAAACACTTCACTCTGGTTGGTGAATTCTTGCTGTTCCCACTCTCAGAATGCCCTCTTACCATTCTGACTTTTGTCACCCCTGAGGTTAGGATGGCTACATATAGTAATTTGTTGATTCTAGTGCAAAGTAAAATGCATAACTCCTTGTTCAAAAACATGTAAAATTTCAAGATAGTGAAAGCAGAGCACTCAACCAAGTGCAGGATTCTTTGGAGCACAAGAACTTGCTAGCTCATCGGGCCCATGCAACTGTATCAGTCACAAGCCCATGAAGCCAGCCCTGCTCGGGACCTCTCCAGTCCTCTTACTAATCTATCAAAAGGGTCGATCCTGCCATTACAGAGGAGCCCCTTCCAGCTCCATGGCCAATGTCCTTCTGATTGACAATAGACAGTAGAGCCCTCCTATTATTCACCCCCAAATGCAGGAGGAACTTGTGTTGTGACCGAAAAATCAATCTGTCTTTCACACTGACATCTGACACAGTGTAATTCAAAGCATCCAGCTGAATAGTCTCCAAGGCCCTCAATGTTCTTAGGTATTTTGCCAATCGCCTGGCCCACGTGGTTGTATCCACATAGGATATCTAGAGTTGTTTTTTGGAAGGAAGGGGGCGGGATTCTGTTATTGGAAACTTCTTCTCAGAATTGTACAAGGTGAAAGAGTATTCCCAACCCTTAGTTTTGACAGACGTCCTTTGCCAGCATAATGAAACAGATGCTGCCTACCAACATTCCAGTAAATAGTAAAGTGGGTATTTATAAACACGTTCTAAGGTTCCCACAGCTAAAAGGACTTTTGCTTTTTGTGAATGTTCTTTCCCTCTGCTTTTGTGAGGTTTTTTTTTTTGGTAGCTCAGGACCTCATCCTTGCTAGGTAGATACCAGCCCTTTTTGCTTTAGTTTATCTTTCAAATAAAGTCTCACACTTTTTCCTGGGACCAGCCTTGGATCCTCCTACCTCCACCTCCCAAGTAGCTGGGACTGAGGGTATATGCCATCATGCCTGGCTTGGATGCTCTTCTTAAGTGAGTGCTGACTTCTTACCACTTCTTCGTGACCTGATACAGCAGCCTGGGGAGGAGCAAGAGGAAGAAGGCAGTGAGCTTGGCTTTGATGACTTTTGATGGCTTTGAGTTCCTTCCTGGAGGGAAACTGGGGGAACAGAAGAGCAAGAGGCTGAGGACAGCTGGCTGCCAAAGGAAGCTCTCAGCCTTCCAGCCCTCCAGCCCTCCCTGCTTCTCTCTCTCCTAGGTACCCCTGGAGGAGGGTAGAGCATTCAGGATTAAAAAGTGAATGTGGTAGGGAAAGGAGTGGGAGGACTGAGAAGAGAGCTGATGGGGAGAATAAGTAGGTGGAACAAAGGGCAAGGCACTTCTTGGAACTCCTGTAATAAACACACCAGGTTTTTGGGGCAGTAAAACTGTTCTGTATGATCCTGTAATGATGGATTAAATGTTTGTGATAACCCATAGAATGTATAACACCAAGAGTGAGCCCTAATGCAAACCATGGACTCGAATTAATAATAAGGTATCAATATTGGCTTATCAGTTGTAACTAATGTATCCCAGTAACATATGACAATAATAGGGAAAATTTGGTGGAGGTGAGAGGGGATCAGGGGACTCTATTTTCTGCTTAAATTTTTGTAAGCCTAAAACTTTCCACCAAAACCCAAATTCTATTAATTAAACAACAAACAAACATATATTGGAGAAAACACTCTTGTTCTTGCTTCCAAGAACAAGTTATGACTTTTTCTCAACCAGGCCTGTCTAAACCAAGAGGATATACAAAATAAAGGCCAGATTTGGCTGTGAGCTCAAAGGATAGACAAAATAAAGGCCAGATTTGGCTGTGATCTCAAAAAAGGCCAAAAAAAAAAAAAAAAGACCACCTGGCCATCAGTGGCTTTGGACCCAAGACCACCATGTACAACTGGCCTTGTGCACACACCAAGAAGGACATATTCTTCTTATAGACTTTAGAGCTTTGTGTATTTATTACATGAATCCCAAGAGAAGGCTTTTTCTAATTTTCTCAAAGGCTAGTGGTGGCCCTTTCTGGACCCTAGTATTCTCAAGGCTGGGGAGGGGCCTTCATGTGGCCCAGTCTTGTCTCTGTATGCAAACCTCTGTTATCCCATGAACAACTTACAGTGATGCTTCATGAGAAAGGATGCTATGAGGAGACAAATAGCATTTTGGAACCAGGAAAGCAAATAAGTGAAGAATACCTGACTTAGCAAATTCCAGAAAGCCAAATCCCAAACCACAGGCTCCTCAAATTTAGAAGAGGGAGCCCTAGGAACTTGGGAGCCTGTCTCAGTGAGTAGTTAAAATGGAAAGGCCTAGGGGCCTAGTTCCAGTCATATGCTCAGATGGCTGTGGACATACGGCAGCACCATTTGCATGTGGTAAGTCATGAGGACTGCTAGTCTTATGCTCTGGTCTCATGAAGTCTCTCCAACTCCATTCTCCTGGACACCTGCCTTCTCTCGACACAGCAGAAGTCTGAGCTTTTGCTATATAGGGAGGCTGACAGTGTGGGGATGCAGACAGGGAGACAGTGAAATGTGGGCTGTAGAGTGGGATAGATGGCAGGTATTACTTTCTAACTCAGGGACTCATGGCCCTTCTCACTGCTGGAGCCGGAATGTGCAGGCAACCTGATCCCTATCTTCTAGGCAGGAGCCCAGAGAACTCTGCTCAGGGGAGACTGGGCACCCAAGAGAACAAACCTAAAGACGCTGTGCACGGGTCTCTTCTTTAACCTCCCACCAGGATCCCCGATGATATGGTCAGACTCCATGTGCACCTCACTGATGAGGAGGTGCCATCCAAGAGGGCCTTGGTCTTTGAAGAGGGAAAGTAAAGAATTTGGAGTCTAAGAAACAGTATGAGAAATGGGCAAAGACCGGATAGAGTGGTGCTTATAAACTAAACAGTGACTAGGGTATTGCACCAGAGAGCAGGTAGGGGAAAAGCAAGCACAGAGATGAAGACCATCTCTGTGGGACCATCAGGTACCTGATGAAGGCACCACGTGGGTGGGCATGATGTGCTAATACCCAGGTCCCATACCCCTTTCCAAGTCCCACAGACCTGACCCGAGGCTACGTCTGCCAGCAGAATCAGTGAATCTGGCCCTGGGTCCACACTGGCTGTGGCCCTGGGGACCAGAGGAAGGCCTCAAAGGCTGGGCTCAGCTGATGGAAGTTAACTCAGGAGATTATGGGGAGCCTGGTGAGGGATGTGTGGAATTGAGTTATATTTAAGGACAAATTCATTTATAAGCCAGACGCTGTGAGAGGTGATCCTGGGCTGCACCAAGTTAATTGGGAAACTCTTTACAATGAACTGTTTATTCAGTGTCTGTCTTTATAGGATAAGGAAGCAATGGGAGATGAGAAAACAGGCATTAAGTCCTTTGGATAGGAGACAAGAACGCTGATGGAATGCCGGAGTCAGGATTCCATTGCAAGAAAGAAAGCATCAAGAGAGAAAGAACCTGTGACCTGTGTGGACAGAAACAAGTACTTTCAACATGGCAGGGGACTTCAAATGTCACTAACCTTGCTAGCAGGTTGCTGTCCCTTAACCAGCCTCAGCCTGGAGCAGAAAAAAATGAAGTACACTTACCAGGTTGGATTTCCTGGCCAATGCTTTGTCCTTGGATACTCTTTTCCCTCGGCCTTCTGCACAAGGATGTCCCGGACTGGTAACCAGTCCCCTTTCTGTTAGGAACAGAGACAGCATCACCAGCAAAGGAAAGAGTATAGCCTGCTTAAAAGTGATTCTCCCCTGCGAACTTGGTATTCATCCCCTCCTCTTACCTCTGAATAAAGTCTTGGTTTCAAGTGTAAATAACAATCCAGAAAAGGAAGCAAAAAAAGTTCATTACTAGCCACTGATGTCTTACTTAGTTCATTTCACAGGGCCCAAAGGAAGGTGGAGGCTTCAGGATAAAGAATAATAAATGTTAATCACACTTTAGAGTAAATTGAAGACTTTTGCACTCATTAGCAACCCTGAGAGCCTTGTAGGAGTGTTATATCCCTTTTACAGCTGAGGGATTGAATCCAGACAGGTTCACTGACTTGCAGAAGATTACGCAGGTAGTTGGCAGAGTTGGAACCTGACCCCAGGGGTCCTGACTCTCAGTATGGTGCTCTTTCCCAGGTGTGGATGATGGGGTGGCTGCTGAGACAGTGGCGTGTGGGTCACTGTCCTAGAATTATGTGTGGCATAGAAGGCTTTTCCAGAAGCCTGAAAGGACCAGAGCTGGGGAGCTATTTGAGGCCCATCACCACCTGCCAGGACAGACAGTCAGGCTTCCTTCACATCTCACCCATTGTCCCCTCTTCTTCCTTCAGCTCTGAGTGAGATGTATTAAACAGGAAAGAGAATACTGGGTAGCAACCTGAGGCTACCCTTTACCCTAAATTCAACACTTCATCTCAGTTCTTGGTTCCTCTGAAGGACCTGTCTTGGATAGCTCACCCCACAGCTCGAAACTTGAGCTTTCTGTCAGAGGCAAGATTGCTGTGCGAGGGCTTGGTCCTGACTGTGCAGTTCCATCTATCTGGCATGTGACTGTCCTTCTTCATAGTTGAGCTCACCAAGGTGCTCAGAGTGCAGAGTTGATTTCCTGTGAACAAGTTACAATCAGTGGGTAAACCCAGGCAGTTGACTTGGGTAGAGGAGCTAGGAGCTAGGAGCTAGGAACTTTCCATGGAGGACCTTGACTCCTGGGCTTAGGCTCTGGACAGATGCTTATGGGATCTGTGTCTACAACACACTAAAAATGGCCTCCCTTCTGGATTTAAACATCTAAATTCCAGGTAAGCTGCCTCTTGAGGCCAAAGGTCCCTTCGGGAAGTCCATGCACAAAGGAAGAGGCCAGGGGAAGGGACAATTTATAACTTGTGGGAACTTTGGCCCCAACCTTGGACACAATGACCAATGAGACTCATTTATCTTTAGCAGCAAGACCAAAGTGCTCCTTGGAGCTAAGCCCATTTGGGAGTTCAAGAACTTTGAGTTTTCACTTGCTCCCACACACACAGGGCACACCCACTTAACAGGTGGCACTCCATTATTGGAGATTAATAGATCCAAGGCTACTTTTAGATGCTCTAAGATTCTTAGATGAACCTCAGCTGGAGGTGTGACCCACAGTGAGATTTGGTGACTAATCCTCCAGCAGACCAAAGAAAGACAGGGAAAAGACCCATTCTGTGCCCCACCCTCTTCTCAGACCATGTCTCCAGATTACACTGTAATTAGAAAAATAACTATTGTTTAAAAATATTGGGATGAGCATTCATCTGTGACACTTTAGAACATCTTTCATGCTCTGGTGTTCTTTTATTTGTTTTTTGTTTGTTTGTCTTTGTTTTGTTTTTGGCAGTACTGGGGTTTGAACTCTGATATTCTAACTGGGTTCGTGGATGTAGCTCATACAATGTCACACCATGAAGGGCCTCCTGGAGTCAGGCTCGTGGTGAGTGCTAATGATACAGAATGGAATTCGGTGTGATCAGAGAAGCCCTCACAGTGTAGTTAACAAGACAAAGACAACTAGTTACTGTCCCAGCCAGTGCTGTTAGAGTCACCTGAGAACAGAGAGGCAATGACTATTTGTGGATAGAGGGGAAAGATAAGCAGTGGGTTTATAGAGGAAGAGATGTTGGGTTGGGCTTTGGACTGTTGCCAGGAAAGACTTCTGATCAAAGGAGAGAGGTTAACGGCAGATGAATCAGAGAAAAGGCAACGCTCTTGGTACTGATTTGTGACATAGGGGAGGAGAGAGAGCCATTATCACAGTCACATTCAGGGCTCAGCCGAAACTAGGACAGGAAAGGAGTGTAAGAGAGAGATTAGTAAGAGGACTTTGTCACACTGAACACTTGGACTTGGTTACCAGAACCAGGCAGCTTCCCCTGGGAGAAGCATCGTCTATGGTGAAATACATTTGCTCAGGGAGGCCATTCCTAGCTCTAGCCCTCACAGGCTGGGAGATCTTGGATGAATTCACTCCTAGAATCTTCGCTAACATCTGTACAGGTGCAAGGAATGTGTGCCGACCCTTGGTGGCATTTGATATTGCATTCCTCTTAGCAGGAAACAGGTGGCCCTATGAAAGGGGGGGAACTGAGGAGGGTTTAATGAAGGGACTGTTTACAAAAGGATGGGCACCATGAAGGGAGCCAACAAGTGGTGGGGGATTTGCTAGGGCTTTGCAACCGTTGGAAGCTATTATCACACTTGGACTTGAAGGGGCAAAATGATGAAACTATTGGCCGTGAGAGAAGGGGTGCCTGACCAGACATGTGGCCTTTGTTAGAGAATGCAGTCACTACCAATCAGGCAGGGAAGGTTGGAGGCCACAGTAATAAACACCCCAATCTGTATCTACCCTGCAGTGCCTCTCAACTGAACACATGCAAAAGCCAGAGGACACGGCAGCTGGCGGAGGCAGTTCATAGATATCAGCTTCCCAGACACAGCAGGGCACACAATACACCAGAAGCAGCCAAGAGGGTCTATCTCACACAGATGGCAGGATGACAAATTTATTTGAATAGTTAATTATATGTTTATTTTCATGTGTAACAAAAAGAATATAGCTAGCATATGAAAAAAATGAGTTCACAAATGTAATTGCTTAGGATAGGGTTAAAGCAGATATTTCAATGATAAAATGTTAAACACTAAAAAAATACTAAGTAAGCACTAGGAAGAGTGAGTAGTATGAGGATATGGCAAAAATCACAAAGACAGCATTGTGAAACTGAAGTACAGAGAAAATGCCAGCAAGCACTATAATGTGTGTTTAGATCACCTGACTTCAGTAAAATGTTGTGATCATGAGTAATCAGGTGAGATGACCATAAGACTCTTAGTCATTCCACTGCTCTTTTTATATTTCTCTCCCTCTGAAGGCTAAAAAAACAGAAGGGCACCAAGGACTGGAGTGAGAAAACTCACAGCAGCACTATTTGTAGTCAAATCCAACTGGAAGCAACTCAAATATCCATCAAGAGAATAAAAAGATTTTGATATATCCATAGTGTGCATATGAACAAACAGGACTGGAGATGTAGCCCAGTGGTACATTGCTTGCCTGTCACATGTGGGGTCCTGAGTTTGATCCCCAGCACTGAAAAACAAACAAGCAAAACCAAACATAAGCCACACACAGCAACCTAGGTGAAACTCATAAAGTCAATTCTTTCTTGTGAAAGAAACCGAAACAGAGAGTCTCAACTGAAGGGCTTTTTTTCATATAAAGTTCAACAACAGGCTAAACTAACCTATGGGATAGAAGTCAGAAAAGCTGCTGTCAAGGCAGGAGGGAAGGGTGGTGACCGGAAGCAGCCACAGGAAAGCTTTGGGAAGGCAGGCCTTGTTCTGTGATCCGGGTGGCTAGTCTGTTCATGAACATAATTCATTAAGCTACACATTTATAATTTTTCAACTTTGTGATAGGTCTCTTATATTTCTATTTTAAAAAGCTTAGTAAGCATACAGAAAAATGAAAAGCTGTGGTAAATGGCACAAAAATGAAGTTCCCCTCTGGGACAAGCAGTTCACGTGTCCCTGAAGATTAAAGACTTGGTTGTATCCTGTTTCCGGCTCTCTTCTGCCACCCTTCTTCATCTCAATTCTTGGTGGAGCTCTTGCCACACAAAAAACCTTCACATATATGATGTGATGGCATCAACAGTGCTCTCGTCTCTAAACCCACCTTTCTAAATCGGGTTCCATCTGCTTGGTCTGATGACTGATGTTAGACTCTAGCCCTGTATCGTGCCAGGAAAATAGGTCAGTGGGCTTGCTCCTTGGTTGATGATGGTTGGTGTCCTTGTTACCACTTACCTTTACACATGGCACTGGACATCTGCTACTCTAGGGCTCTCAGAGATGTCCTTACCATGTGTAGCACAGCCATGGTAATGACCACAGGACCTCCAGTTTCCTGCACAGTTGTGCCTCCAATAGTCAGAAACCTGAGCATCCATGGACATTTCCAGTATGGGAATTTCAGGGGAACCAAGTATAGGACTTTGTCTCTGTAGGAGGCCCGGCCTCTTCAATATTCTTCATCCCAGGGGGTGGGGAAAGGGGGGAGAAATGACCCAAGCATTGTATGCACAGATGAATAATAAAACAAAAAAAAATTCTTCATCCCACTACACCTCAGTCAAGGGAAACCCACACTGCTCCCTGGTTCAGCTCTTCTGAAGGGGAGGAGACAGTATCTTCAATTCTTTCAGAATGAAATGGAGGGTGGAGGATGAAGACAGCTAAGTTTTCTATGAATTTGTTTGCACTACCCACTGAAGCCAGGCAATACGCTCTGTCCTGTGGAATGATCAGAAATTTAATTCCTCATGTAAGGACCTAACAGCCCAGTTAGGAACGTGAGAGTATCCCTGAGTTGAAAACAAAAAAACAAACCTGACCAAACCAGCAAGAGTTTGAAGAGGCAAAGTCCTTTGCAGTTGAACTTGAACTATATCTGCATCATTACCTTTACCAGTCCAGAGGTCCTCCATAAGGAAATTTTGTTCCATCTCAGTTTCATTTGTCTTGCAATTAGAATTTTTTTAAAAAATTTTCTTTTAATACTTAAAGAGAGCGTTCACCCAAAAATCCAGATTTCTGGCCTTTGTTGAAAAATCTGAAGATCTAGCAACATAGTGTGCTAAGCTCACACATGGCAACAATTGCAGAAGCTGAGCAGTGGCTGTCCCTTTACAGAACGCTCTAGCTGCCATGGTCCTGGTGTATCATCCCCACTTCTCACTGTCTCACACCCCTTTATCTTACCCTTGATCTTGAAAGGTGATTCCCTTATTTATACAGCTCTAGGTTGACAGTTGTATCCCAGAAAGTTGCAGATATTAATTCCCTGTCTTCTGATAACTTTCATCATAGTCATTATTCTTTGTGATAATTTCTTTCTCTTTGGCTTTTTTTTTTTTTTTTTTTTTGGTGGTATTGGGGCTTGAACTCAGGGCCTCACACTTGCTAGGCAGGCGCTCTACCACTTGAGCCAGTCCATCAGCACTTTGACTGCTTTTAGGATCTTTTTTAAAGATCTCTAGAGTTCTAGAGAGTATATAGAATTTTGTCAATTTTGGGGGTTCTTGAATCTGAAGACTGTGTTTTTCATCAATTCTGGGGAAAATTTCAATCATTATTTCTTCACTTATCACCTCTATATCATTTTTTCTTTCTTTTTTTTTACAGTGCTAGGGCTTGAACTCAGGGTGTACACTTTGAGCCACTCCATCAGCCTTTTGTCATGAGTTTTTCGAAATTAGATCTCTCAAACTATTTGTCCAGGCTGGCTTTGAACCTCCTGATCTCTGCCTCCTGAGTAGCTAGGATTATAGGCATGAACCACCAGTGCTCAGCTTCATTTTCTCTATTTTTTCTCTCCGGAAATCTGATTAGGTATGTGTAGCTTTTTTATTTATTCTATACTCTACATCTTTTAATCTCATTTATATTTTCTAAAACTTTTCTCTGTAAGTGCTGCATTTTGAGTAATTTCTCTATATCCATCTTTCAATTCACTAATTGTATCTTTCTCTTTCTCTCTGTGGTCGTAGTAGGATTTGAACTCAAGAATTTGTGATTGCTACATAGGTCTCTACCACTTGAGCCATGTCTTCAGCCCTTTTTGATTTGGACAGGGTCTTACATTTATGCCTGGGCCTACCTAGCCCTTGATCTTCCTATTTACATTTCCTGAACAGTTGGGCTAACAGCCACTCACTTTATGCCTACCTTGATTGATATGTGGTTTAACACTTCTATTGTTATTGTTAGAAGTCTGGTGTTTTTCTTATTTTTTAGATATACTTTCTACACTTTTTTAATTTCTAGAACTGTCTTAAACCTCATTTTATATTTTGAAACTCCTTATTTCATTCTCTGAGTCTTCATTTTATTATTTTTGCTAATTCTCATGTATAGTAGCTTATTTCTTTATGTGCAGTATGATTTTTGTGTGTTGTGGGGGTGTGTGTGTGTGTGTGTGTGTGTGTGCGCGCGCACGCGCGCGCGTGCGCGCACATGCACGCACTGCTTCAGACTGAACCCAGGACCTCTCTGATGCTAAGCAGTCTACTTCTGAGCCACACCCCCATCCTGTATTGTGATATTTTAAATTACAAACTCAAATTCCTTGAAATTTTGGGGGGATTGTCTTGGGCTCAAGTCTACAGAGAATGCCACTAAGAGGTCATTTGCTTTTTTGCAAGTACCTAAGGGAATTACAAACCTAGGGCCAATTTAAAATAACATTTGGCTCTGAAAGGTTTTGGTTTCAAAGGTGATATAAATTTCAGCTGCAAACCTGTTAGGAGTATGGGCTTTGTTTGCATTAGGAATTCTCAGAGGGAAACTTTTTTTAAAGCATACACAGATTATATATAATAATGAGTTGCATTAAGACATTTTTCTTTTTTTTTCTGGTAAGAGGGTTTGAACTCAGAACCCTGTGCTTGTTATGCAGGTGCTCTATCGTCGACCCATTCTCAGCTCTTTTTTATTTGAATAGAATCTCACATTTACACCAAGGCCAGCCTGGACCTTGATCCTCCTATTTACATTTTCCCCATAGCTGGAATGACAGGTGCTCACCAGCACACCTGGCTTATTGATTGAGATGGAAGCCTTGTTAACTTTTTGCCTGGACTGGTCTCAAACTGTGATCCTCCTGATCTCTACCTCCTGAGTAGTTAGGATTACAGTCTTGAGCCACTGGGCCTGGCCATTACAAAATTTTCATGCACGTATATAATGCACTTCAATCACATTCGATCCCCATATTACCCTCTCATCCGCTATCACCACCACTGTTCCCCCTCATCTTCCTCAATGGTCTCAATGGGAAATTTATCTTTGTCTTGGTTTCAGTCTGAACTAAAATCAGATATTTTAATGCAAGTATATATGGCAAATCTCCCCTTGTTTCCCTCAGGGAGCAAGGCCCCACTATCCCACTGAAATTTCCACTCATTGAACGCTTTGAGTGTGCATAAATTTCTCAAATCCAATCTCACGTTCTGCTCAGTCTGTGTTCTGTCTCCTATCCGCAGCCTAGTATATTGAATGGCTCCAGGGCAAATGGAAAAAAAAATGTCGCTAGATTCACAATTTCTCCCAGTTTCTCCTTCAGAGAGGCTTCCTTTTATTCTACCAGCTCAGTCTTGCTATAAAGCATGCTTTTGATGGTTTCCCCAATATCTTAGAGATTTTGACTTGGCACATTTCTCCAGAATCCAGTCAGCCATGTTGCTAGAAACAACTTGTTTTTCTATCTTCACTTTCTAACATCTCCCATAATCCTTTGCTTACTCTATTTCCTCTTCCTGGGTTATTTTTCCTTATCTTCTCTATTTGCTAAATCCTGCTGTGGTGGGATAGAATTCTAAGATAGCTCCCCAAATTCCTGGCTGTTGGTGCACACACACTTTCTTCCACTTCTTTGATCAAACACTAGTCTAGATATTGCTGTGAAGGAATTTTGCAGATGTCATTAGTCATTTAAATCAATTGACCTTAACATAAGGAGACTATCTAGGTGGGCATGACCTAATTATGTGAAGATTTTAAAAGCAGAGAGTTTTGTCTGACTGGTAGAAGAAAAAGAAAGTCATTGAACTATGTTGTTGTAGAAGAAAACAGACATCCACACTGTGAACTTCTTATGGGACCACATGACAAGGAACTGTGGGTAGCTCCTTGGAGCTAAGGGTAGTTCCTGGCCAACAGTCAGCAAGAAAAATAGTTCAATCCTATTAACTGCAAGGAAATAAATTTTTCCACAAACCAGTGAGTTTCATAAAGACCTGAGCCCAAATGAGAACCATAGCCTTGGTCACCACCTTGACTTCAAGGAGATCCTAGGCAAAGAATCCAGTTACATTGTACCCAGACTTAAACTATAACATAGTAAATTTGTGTTGCTTTAATTTCAATTTGTGGTAATTTGTTACATACCAATAGAAAACATATATAGCCCAAACTAAAATCCTGATCTTATTCTTGAAAGACAGAATCAAATTTTAACGGTCTAAGAGGTGTCCTTGAGGTCTGAAACAGAGTCAGCTGTGTGTCCTTCAATGCTGCTGTGGCTTTTTGCTAATAGTCTTTTTCTAATATCTTGCATTTCGTTTGCAAGATATTAGAAAAAGACTATTAGCAAAAAGTCTTGTTCGTTTGTTTGAAAGTATCTTTTTTGTCAGTTCGCCTAGGTGGTCCTTCAGGTGGATGCCTATACCTTACTTTGATGGATTCTGGAGCTTTAGGTACTGGGTTCAAATCTTGACTTTACTACTTCTTAAATATGTGACATTAGGCTGGTTATTTCATCCCCTAAATTTCTCTAAAATATAGAGAGGAGACCCTACCTTAAAGAGTGCTGCAAGATCACCTGAAACAATTTACAAGCACTTAGCATGCTGTCTGGCACATAACAGGCACTCGGCAAATGTTTGTGCGGTGAGTATATGGATGGAATGTCAGCTTCCAGCCCAAATCTATCAACATGTGTCCCGCTCTTGCCAAAGGATTCAGTCCATGCAGGGCTGACTGGGTTCTTCACTAGGAACCTCCCTCTGCCAACAGACAGCCTTCCGGTGATGTGTCTGTACGTCTCTTTCCCTGTTTTGTTTGCTTTACTCCTGCTTCTCCCGTGATTGCTCACAGGAAACATTCCTAGAAAAACCTCAAGGGACCCACTTCCTTTGTGCTTCAGGGCAGCAGACAGAGTCTGTGCTGTTGGCTGCCGCTGAGCTCCAGCCACTGGAGGTCCAGCCCCTGGAGGCCTGAAGAAGGGACAGCGGCTCAGGAGGACAAAGGCGGGAGTCCAACAGCAAGGGAAGCTGACCAGGAGTAGTAAGTGAGTAAGCCTGAGCCCCAAACCTCAACAAGCTGTGTTAGAGGGTGAGGAATTTCTTACACCCCTACCACACACACAACCTCAGTCTGAGCTGTGGTACCTCCATTCCTCCTTCCCTTCTGGCCACCTACAAACAGTCATACCACTATCACCCCTAAGAGCTTTGAAGGCACCAGGCCCTGGGGAAGGCCTATGTCCTGATGTGGGCCGAAAGGCACTTGGCAGGTGAAAAGAAACAGGCCATCTGGAGACCTCTGAGACCTTGATAATTTATACCAATGACTCTTCACTTTTCTTTGTTGTAAAAAAAAAAAATTATAACAATATTGAAGGAAATTTTTTTAAAAAAGGAAAAAGAAAAAGATATTCATGACTCCACCACCCTAACATCAAGGCTGTTTCATTTTTCCAAGGTAGCTTTGGGTTTTTGGCTACAACATAGAAGGTTGCATGCAATGTGTCTTTTTCCGGGGGATAGTAACAGTTATTATTTTTTCTTTTTCTTTTCCTCCAGAGTCTTTTCTCTTTTTTATTCTTACCACTCCATAGTATATCTTAAGTCTTTTCCAGTGTTGACATATAATTTCATATTGGTCTCTTTTTATTTTCTAACTACAAATATTCCAGCCAATTTAATTGAGGTATAATTAATGATTCCATAATCCTTGGGCATTCTTGTTTATGGCCTTGAAGCTTTGATGTTGGGTCTTGGTAAAGCTGTAAATGAAAGGAAGTTTGTTTTCTGGGCTCATCTGCATCCTTTTACAGGTCTTTCTTCCCTGTTAGTGATCACAGTCTAGTTCTCTTGTTCTGTCCAATTCCCAAGCTGCTTGCTAAGCTTGTGCTACCACTCATGGAGCTCTCCAAAATGAAATAACATAGATTCTAGCCATTCCTCAATGGAAATGTTTCTGATTCAGGAAATAGAGAAAAGCAACAGAAAATAAAAATCTGTTATAGTATCGCTACTTAAACTTGCATACCACTGATTTGTCCCCATGTCTGTTCTGTCCCTTTCCTCCCAGTCCCTGTGCTGCCTTCCCGCTTCATTTAGAAGCTAACTTGTGTGGCATTAATGATGGCTGAATGGGTAAATCCTAGGAAGACTATAATTCTGAGGACTTAGGCACTTATTTAGGTTAAAAAAAATGCACAAACAGGTACACAATGCCTTTCTTGGGGGAACACGAGGTTGACTAGCTTAACCCATGGAGGAATTCATAGTCTTATGTAACTGGAAGGCATAGAGACAGGATAGGCTGTGGGGCTGGTTTGATCTGTAACTGACAAACAACATAAATGAAATGGTTTCTTTCTAATCTCTGTCCTCTGCTTCTCCAGCATGACTTTCTTCTTAATGTCAGTTCTTCTTACAGCCCAAATAGCTATCTTATCAGCATCTTCTGATGCTATTATTGCCTGGTTCCTGTCTAGCATCTCCTCCATCAGCCAGTAAATTCCTGAGGTTTCCTATGACCAGTCAAGGAACTACTCTGAGTAACTTATACCAGTGGGTCTCAAACTCTCAGAGTTACTTCTAGAAATTACTGAGGATCTCAAAAGAATCTCTTTTGAGAGGTAGGTTTTACCTCTTGATAGTTGTCAAGTTAGAAGCTAGAACTGAGAAAATTTTAAAATATTTATTAATTCATTAAAAATAATTAACCTAGGGCTGAGGATGTAGCTGAGTGGTAGAGTGTGCTTACCTAGCATGCATGAAGACCTGGGTTTGACCCTGAGGATTGCAAAAATAAATAAATATATAAAAATAAATTAATAAAATAAACTCATTACATGCTTACATACTGATTTTAACCATGTTTTTCAAAACAAAAATATTGGTGAGAAGGATGGATTTTTTTTTTAGACATCCTTGGAAAAAACCTCTTTTTACTCTTTCATAATGGAACAAAATTAGACTTTATATCTGCCTTCAATCTGTTGCAAATTGTTTTGGCTAAATACAAGAAGAAAATCTGGCTTCACATTGACATGTAATTGGAAAGTGTGAAGGATTTCAATATTTTTAAAGATAATTGTGTTGGGAGGCAGAGATTGGGGAGGCTCATATTTTGAGGCCAGCCTGGTCAGAGAGTTAGTAAGATTCCATCTCAACCAATAAGCCAGGTGTGTTAGCACACACCTATGGTCCCAGGTACTCAGGAAGTATATGTAAAAGGATAGCAGTCTGAGGCTAACACTGCAAAAACTGCCAGACCCTATCTGTAAAATAACTAATGCAAAATAGGGCAGGAGGTGTGGCTCAAGTGGTAGACCACCTGTCTAGCAAGTGGGAGGCCCTGAGTTCAAAGCCCAGCATCAGAAAAAAAAAAAAAAAGAAAAAAGATAATCGTGGTTATACTTTGATGCAACACACCTATAAAAACTATGCATCTACAAAATTCTACATGCAGTAGTTTCTTTTCTTTTTTGACAGTACTGGGGTTTGAACTCAGAGCCTTATAATTGCTAGGCAGGTACTCTACCACGCCAGCCCTATCGCATTGGGTATTTCAAGATACAGTCTCGAGAACTATTTGCCTGAGGTGGCCTTGAATTGTTATCCTCCTGATTTCTGCTTCCTGAATAGCTAGAATTACAAGCATGAGCCTCCTGTACCTGGCAAGCAGTAGTTTTTTTAAAGATTCATTTGCACTGTAGAATCTGAAAGCTACCTATTTTAAATCAATCTTTGCCATGTATAACTTTGGAAAATAACGAGTCAATGAGTTTTACAGGTCTTCCAAAGGTTGACATGTTAAACATTATCTAAAAATCCATTCATTGTCACCACTGATCTCAACAGAAAAAAATAAAAATCCTTCAGTACTGAGAAGCTGTCAAGCTCATGGTCATAAAAGCTTTCCAAAATTCTAAATTTCTCTTGAAAGTTTTCTGTCATTGGCAAGAAATAGTTACTTGTTTTTCCTTAAAGACACTAGCTTGCTTAGTTCATTTTCAAGAGAATGTCTCTCAAATACTCAAATCAGAATAACCATGGTTTGTCAGATGCTTTCTCAAGGAAAAATGGTATTCTTCAAAAATAAACAACTAATTTTGCTCACAACTCAAAAACTACATGAGCATTTTTCCCTAGACAACCATCTCATTACTCTGCAGCAAGTGTTTTATATGCAGTTTCCATTTTATAGTACAAAATATTAAAAGATACATCATCAAGACTACACTTAATTTACATAACTAATATTATAGATTTTAATAATTTTGGCACTATTGCTTTGATTTGTGATGACACTAGCAGTTTTGTTCACCTTTCTTTTGCGTCCTCGGTGAAAAGGTAAATAACGTCTCAGAAAATTATAAGATAGTTTTAACTTCAACGATTCCCCAAAAGGTCCTCAGAAGGTCCTGGGGTCCACAAGCCATATTTTGAGGTCCACTGGCTTAGAACAATCAGAACCCACATATAGAACTAAGAGTAGGACTAACTTATCTAAATGGTATGCTGCATCACAAAAGAGAAGGGTTAGAGGGATGGTTGAGTAACACCCGCTAGCAGATTGACCAATCTAATAAGTGTAAGGAAAAAAGTGAATTTGGGAAGTTGTAGTTACTGTCTTTATAAGTAGTCCTACCTCTTTGCTAGACAGTGTCTCTGAGCAAAGCCACTGACTTGGAGAGATATGAGTAAGGCTTCGAGATCTAGTGGATGATCCAAGTGTACTATTTGGGGATCTTTGAGACAGAGCTCATTTTCCTGCACAAGTGGTCAAACTCTCCCCCTACCAAATGTGAATAGAATGAATGAGGCTGGGACAAGAGGCAACTTCCACTTATTGTTCTTCCTCACCTTACACCTACCCTTCCAAGCCAGGGTACTGCCGACTCCCATGGCGTCCTTAATGCTAACTGGGCCTGGCTTTATAGCTGGGCGTCTGGGAGACAGCAAAGGCAAGAACAGCTGAAGCAGGCAGGCCCCAGTCTGGTTTCAGAAAGAGAGAGAGGTGCTCAGCATTCTCCTTGCAGCTGTCACTGCCGCAGGCAGCTGCTTTGTCTGGCTAGCTTTGGACAGCCCACTGGCTTTAGATTGCTCAGTGACAGCTTTTCCTCCTTCCCCCCACCCCCCCAAAAAAAATGCTCCTAGTGTCCTCACTTTAGGACAAACCAGAATTTTTTTTTTTAATGGAAAAACTGCTTTGGGAGGAGTTAAAGCAGAGCCCTCCCACTCCGTCCTTTCCAATGCTTTTGCTCTTGGCCTTCGTTACCCAGAGACATTTTTTCCAGTATCCCTGCTCCCACCAGCGGAAGAACAGAGATATCTCCAAAACAGCTGCTCTGTGCAATTTTCTTTTTTTAAACCGACAAGGCTCATGGTTTATGCAAACACATTCGGCTTAGGGTCTAGGATCTTCCTTTTCAAACTGAGAGAGGTATCAGAAACACAGGGTCTCCATGCTCTGTGTCTGTCACCCAGAAAAGAAATTCTGAACCTCATTGGCTTCACCTAAGAATCAATAGGCTCTAAGGCTCAGGAGGGTTACAGTCACATACCGCACACTCAACTATGTTAAAGAAATACCATATCCGTATTTTAAACTCTTCTAAAAATTCCTGAATTTTGAGGTTTACTAGTATCTGTGCTTTTAAAAATTGTATGACATTTCCTTCCCAGAATAAAGGACAGGGGGCGGGAGGGTGATAGTGCTTCTGGAGATACGAAAGTGAGTGCCACCAGGCCCAGGTTTTGCCGCTAAGTGCCCCCCAATGACTTAACCACAACTCACCTTTGTTTTCTGGGCCTCAGTTCCCCCATCTGTAAACCTACTTGGCTGGCTTGGGTAATTAATGCTATCACTTCTCCAACACGTGGAACACAAGGCTGTTCTGCAAATCCCAAGACACATCCAACCTGTCCCCGTGCTTGCCTCGCGGGGGCCCCAGAAACACCCGACCAGTTATGTGCCTGAGGACTACGGGGCAGCCACGTGACTACGTAAAGCCCCTTCATTCACTGGCTCCGCAATGGCTAATTCTGCGCTTAGCAAAAAGCTCCCGACCATTTTCAATCCACCTTTTCTTCCGGAATTCCCCCATCTAATCGCGCGCAGACTTGGAGCGATCGGCGGGCGCCCAGGACCCCGACCCCTCGCCTGAGGGCGCCCTGCTCCTCACAGCACCCCACCAGGCCGGAGGGCCCGCACTCCCTCGCGCGTTCCGATTGGCCGCCTGCGTCCTCGTGATGTCCAGCCCCGCCCCACGCCCCTCCTCCGCATCCGCGCGGGGGAGCGGCGATCGGGGCTGAATGGGCGCGAGCGCGGCGCCGGGGGCGGGCGGGGGCGCGGGGCCCGGGGCTGGAGGCCGGCCAGCGCCCCCTCCCTAGTATGCGCAGGACGGCGGCGGGCGGCGCGGCGCGGCATCCCCTGCAGCCGCGAACTCAGGCGGCGGCGACGGCGGCACCTGCCGGCCGAGGTACGTGGCGTAGCCCCCTCCTCGGCGTAGCGGGGGCAGGCGGGCTGGGGGGCGACCTGCCTGTGCCCACTCCTGGCAGGGCCCCGGCGCCTCCGCCCCAGCCCCCGCGGGCAGCGCCCAGGGTGCTGCGCCTGCAGACGCGCCTGCCGGGCGCGCGCGGGCCGAGGGTCGTGGCTCTGGGCTGCGAAGACCGGGCGGGGGACGCCGCTGCCCGCGCAGGTGTGGACGCAGCGGAGGGGTGAGGACGAACGGTGGGGATAGCAGGTCCAGCTCAGTGGCCCTTTTCCACACCGCTTTGCGCAGCGACTTGGGGTTTAATTCATTACTGGAATCTTCCGAGCTAGCGGGGTCAGATTAACTCATGTCCCCGCAACGGGCTTGGAGGACATCCTCGGCGGGGTTCCTAGGATCTGGTGAAACCGCCCTCTGCATCCATGGGGAAGGCGTGATGTGTGTGTGTCTGCTGGTAGAAATTCGCCAGTGACCTTCCCTGCCCCCTCTCTGCGTCCAGTCCTGCGGAGGAGACACGTTTTGACGACCTTTTGGTTTCTTGGGAATTGTAAGGAGCGGCTTGACATGGATATGCATTCATTGTGCACCTTTTTGAAGGTTTTGAGAGAACACTGCCTAGGAACCCAGCGAATAGAGAGGCGGGTTCCTGTTGGTACCCCCACACCAGCTGGGTGACCTTGGCAGACGCCCCTGGCCGGGGGAAGGAGGGGTCTCGTTTGTACTGAGAAGCTTAACCTGCTGATGGTCCCCTATTCGTAGTTTTGACCATTAAAAATACATTTATGAGTGAAGAGAGTTCTGCAGAATTGCTAGTTGACTTGGAAGATGAATTTTTTATATCCTTCCGTCTTAATTCATGTCTATGGACTCTGCGAAATAGGGTGTCACTGATTTTCAAGAGGAAACAGTATTACGTACTGGGCTTCATCTGGCACCCATGCGTTGCCTGCTCCTGGAGCCGAGGACTGTGCTGGGTTTTGGACTCACAGAGAGGAGACTCATCTCCTGCCCTCTGGTGTTTAGCCAGACTTTCCTCTTGGGTTATGACTGCTAATCCTCGTCTACCTGCTGAAAGATACTCGGCCTGGAACTGGGAACAGGGATTTAGTTCTGTTGAACAGTCAGGACAAGTTGTGGTTTCACTAGTATAATCCCAAAGCTTGACAGCTCAGAGGGGTGTCTACATTTCCAGTTACAGAGCTGGAATCATCTGACTTCCATCCATCGTTTTGACAGGGAAGCTTAATATGAACTGCAAGAGCACTATGATCAGAGTGCTGTGTCTCTTTTACAATATGTCCATTGCATGACTGCTGCTGTTTCTGTAAGATAAAATGACTAAACCTCAGGGATTCTTGGTTATGACTAGCATTTCTTCCTCTAGGCAAGAAAAGAAATGGGTAAGGTGAGGAGGTATGAAACAGTTTATGGAAAAGAGAGAGGGGAGACTGGCAGGTGTATGACTATTTTGAAAAGTTTTATAATTTTGACACATGTTGCAAATTGTAATCAAAGTAGATTAAGTGGTGAATGTTAAGGGTACATTCAAGGCAAGATAAGAAGCCGGTTGTTTTTCATTTGCCTCCATTTCTCCCCGCTTCTCAGTCTCAGACCAGAGGGGAGGTTAGCAGGCTAGATCTTGGGAAGCCCATAGGAAATGAAGTTTACCCTCCACACCCTTCCAGCTCCTGACAAATGATTTAATCCCCACTGCCTGTGGAGACTAGAGGATTGAGATCACCCCAAAAGGCATGTTCCTTGTTGTTAGTGTCGCTGAGAAGCTTTGGCAGAAATTAAAACAACTGAGAATATGTACACATTAATGATGATACATGCTCCCTAACTGCTAAGGAAGAAGAGGCCAGGCTGGATCAGTGTGGGTGGCATAAGTTAGCAAAGCCATCCACCAGGGGGCTGTGAATCATAGGCCTTGGTGTAGAAGGAAGCCATAAATATGGATGGTGACACTCAGGCTGTCCCAGGAGAGAGACTCAGCTTAAGCACATGGGCAAAGGGAGCAAGTGAGATGTGTAAAGGGCGAGGAGAAAAATGAGCTTAAAGAGGCCCAAGGGTGCTTCCATGCTTAGCTTACCTGGAAACCAGATGAAGTTTTTGTTTTTGTTTTTGTTTTTAAGTATAGCATAGATACTAGAAAAGTACACATACCCAAAATATTCTATTGCATAATGACATACTGAACACATTCACACATTCATCACTCAGGAAACAGAACATGATGGGACCCTGGATATCATCGTTCCCAGTCATTGCCTCCTCCAGGATCACCCCATCCTGACTTCCCTTGCTTGTAATCTATATAAATAGAAACCCATGATATCTCCTTTCTTTCCATGGGTGCTAAGTGTCTGAGCATCTCTACCATGCTGCCTGTGGTGGTAGCATGTTCACTCTCCTTGCTTATGGTGGCCATTGGGTGAGTGTACCACCTGTTTATCCCTGAACTATCACTGGGCATTTGGGTGGCTTCCAACATCTGGCTGTTATTACAGATGGTGCTGCTGTGGCTGCTCTAGTGCCTGGCTTTGGTAACGTGTGTATGCATTTCTGCTTGGTCTCTACCATGCAGCAGGATTGCTGGGTGACAGGTGTGTGTATTGCTTACTTTGGGGACCCATAGGCAAAATTATTTTATTCTAGTTTTGGAATAACCACATTGGTAGTTCCTCACTACTAGATGGTAAAGATGACAGTTTTCAGGAGACAGAGCTGTTCCAGCAATAAGGATCAGTTTCTACCTGGCTGAACTCTGTGTGACCTCAGGAAGTATGGTCACTCCCCCCCAGGCTCCATTCTCACTTTGGATCGGACAGTAGGGCAGGCGGAATAGTAGGGAACCCTTAGCTCCAAGACCCTTTGATATTAGGGAAGAGTTTCTATGACCAAACTGCTGAACTTGATTTTAGTTCCCACCTTTCTTGCTACAAACAACCTCTGCCTGAACTTTTGTAACTGTACTTTATACTTTGTGTCTGCTTCTCTGATCTGCTGTCTCTGTAGACCTCTGGATTTCTGCTTAAGATTCCCAGTGACCTGGAGGAAAAACCCATTCCTTGTCTGGGCTTTTAGACATACATGATATTTTTGTTCTTCTGTTACAACATGAAAAAATATCCAGGATAAATTTTGAATGGTTCACCAATTCCTCTAGTCATGAATTCTCTTTTCTCCTTTGTTTTTTTAACATCTGGAATTATAATAGTTAAGTCTCATGGGTTAGGAGTTGGTAGGTTTGACAAAAATAACAAATTATGTTGAAAAGGTCTACTTTGATGGAATACTTACATCTTTTGTATGTTAAGACTCTTTTTAAGATTGTGTCATTTTCATAGTTACAGGCTTACATATATTGAGATCATAACAGTTTTTCTAGACTTGTAGAGTTTCTTCTTTCCTGGCTGCCTTCTCTCCTCAGTCTCTATTTTCTCATCCTCTTCTGTCTTATTCTTCACCCCCTTTCTGTTTTTCACAAACAACTTGTTCTCTTATCTGGACTCTTATTTCTTATCTAGACTCCGACAACAAGAACGTCAAGAGAACAGAATGTGGCTTTCATACTCTTCTTTTTGCTTGTCATTTTCTTTAGTCATATTGTTAGTCATCCAGGGCTTAGTGACTGGTGTGGGCTTCTTGTTTATCCTTCTTCTGGGTCAGTGCTGTCCAGAGTATAACCTGAGCTACACTTAACAATTAAAAATTTTCTAGTAACTACTAGAGTAACTACTAGGAGTTTCAATTCCTCAGGAAGATGTGAACTTCTAATCTCTTATGTACCTAATAACACAGCTTCAAATTATATAAAGTAAATTATTAATAACCTACTTGATATTATTCTGTTTATACCAGATTTTCAAAACTTAGACATGCTACAAAACATAGACAGAAGGAGGCACATGCTTTACCCATTCACTCTGTCTCACCCATTGTAGACCTATTTTACATAGGCACATTTAATTTTCCCCATGGCCCTATGAGTTTGGTACCATTATTGTTCCCATTTTATAAAGGAGGGCATTGAAGTACAGAGAGGTTTAGGAACTAAGAAACTGTAGGTGGCAAAGCCAGGATCAGATCTGGAGGTGGTAAATGAGACAATCATATCCATGTCTTTGTAGCATATAGCACATTCCCACCCCCAAGGAGGCTCTTGTCAAAATGTGTGAGGTTGATCTGAGGTGGCAGAGGCAACTCTGGTCCCTGTCTAGGTGTGTGCACCACCAACCACCATGTCATTGCTCACTGGGTCTCCACAGCAGCCTCCTAACTCATGAGAGGTCTTCCCCATTTCCAGTCCAGCCTCAAGAGAGGTTTCTCAAAATCCAATTCCACTTTAACACCCCACCCCCACTATTGACTCTCTTTTATTCTCAGGATAAAATTCCAGACCTCATGACAGGGGTCTGACTTTTCCAGCATTCTCTCAGCATATTGTGACCTCTCCAGCTGTGACCCTTCAGACACACTGCATTTGGACTTCTCTCATCTGTTCCTGCTGTCTCTGTGCCAGTGGCACCTGCTTCCCCCATCTCACTCTGATTCCTACTTAGACCACAACAGAAGCATTCCTTCCTCAGGGAAGTCTTTTTCTAACACCTGCCCCCAAATCTTCTTATAACACTCTTCCCTAATGTCCAACTCAGAATAAATTAAGAAGAAAAGCCATAAAAATAATTACATTGGTGATCTACTGGTCTGCTTTTACAAATGAGATCATAGGCCTTTTGAAGGAGGGGCTGTGTCAGTGCTGCTGATTGCTGTATCCCCAGGCACACACTCCATGTATGATTAAAAACTGCTATGTCTGTCTGGGAGCCTGCCCAAATGCTGGCTTAAAATTTTTGGCCAAGATGAAAGGGATGTGTGATTGGGGTGTAAAAGGAAATCATGTGTTTTAGTCATTCCTCTTACAGACCTAACTATATGTTGTTGGTTTTAGAAATACAAACATGTTTAACTTGTTTTGAGTTTAAAGTGGCCCAAACAAAATCTTCCTTTGTCTCCTTCTCCTTTAGTCCCTCAGTCATCAGGTCCTGCCAAACCCCAGGTTGTTCCTGGGTACTTTCCTTCCAGATCCTTTTCCAGGGTCCTTACTGCTTTCTGATTTGGGGCTTGATCAGACTAGTTCTTCTGTTCTATAGGACACATAGGACTTTTGAATACATGGATTATTGTCAGTGATGCCTTGCAAATCCCCCATGTCTCTAAGGAGAATTTCTAAGGTCCTGTCTGATGATGTTCACGTTCATACTTCACCACTTAGGAACCTTACCTTTGCCCCTTCTTCCATTAGCAACCTGAATTTGTTCCACACGCTGGATCTCTGCCGGCCTGGTGTTTTAAGAACAGCCCCTCCTAGTTCAGTGACCAAGTTCTGAGGCATTTTCCTGCCCCATGGCTCCTGCTTATAGCCCTCTTCTTGCTCCTGGCTCTAGCTCAGCTCTTCCATCATTCCTCATAGACATGATCTCAGTGGCCTCCTGACCACCCACTCCCTTGGCTTCATTTATCCCAGGGTGATCTCACCACTCTCCTACTCTGAACCACTATTTGGGGAGGCCCTATTGTCTTTGGTTTTTGTTTGTTTGTTCGTTTTTTGGTACTGATGTTTGAACTCAGGGCCTTGTACTTACTAGGCAGGTACTCTACTACTTGAGCCATGCCCCCAGCCTTTTTTTGTTTTAGTTTTTTTTTTTTAGGGAGGGTCTTGCATTTTTGCTTGAGCAACCTGGACCACAGTCCTCTTACTTATGCCTCCTTGGTAGCTGGGATCATAGGCTTATGCCTATATCACCTCCTCAGGGAAGCCTCCCTGATTTCCCCTGATGGACATGTGGTTCCCTATTCAGGACTCTCAAGGTGAATAGCAGCTCCACAATTGTAGTGTTCAGAACTTTGAGTATTTAGGTGTTTTTAGTTTTCCTGCTGGATTATTTGTTTAAAGAGGAAAGGCTGGTATGCATGGTGCAGACATCTGTTATCACAGAAAGAGAAGGATGGCAAGTTCTGGGACAGGTTAGGCAAGGTTAGAGACCCTGTCTCAAAAACAAAATACAAACAAATGCCTGGGGGGATGGCTGAAGTGGTAAGAGTACTTTCCTAGCATGTTTGAGATCCTGGGTTTAATCCCCAGTCCAGAAAAAGAGAAAAAAAAAAAAAAAGGAAAGGAACTGTGTCTTTTTTATTCTTATATATGCTCCACTCCTGACACATGAAAGTTGCTCATTAAATATATATTTAAAGGGTTGTGAGGTGAGCAAAGCAAATTATACAACAACACAAACAAGCCCTTCTCAGCTGAAGCTTTGTAGGAAGATAAAGCATTGCTATTCCAAGGCACCGTGGTTTGTTAGGAATTAACTTGTCTCCTGTGCTTCTGGAATGCTTCTAGTTGTAGACTATCCTTAGGAGAGTTGAGAAAATTAGGCGTACCTTTGCTGTGGGGCTTCATCACCAGTGGAACTCAGCTCAAAGAAGGCAGTTATAGACAGCTCCATCTCAGTCATGGTAAGGTATACACAACTGTTTAAAGGCTAGAGACTTACAGAACATAGGCAAGAATGTTAGCAGTGAGCATCGCTGGCTTGTGGGATAGCAAGTTGTTTTTAAATGTTCTGTTTTCATGTATTTCCTGAAGTTTCTAATTTTGTGATAACAAAGTTGTAACAATGTTTCTTGGATAAGGGAAATTGGAGTCTCTAAATCTAGTCATGCCAGAGCAAGAGGTGGTAGGGAATTGAGTTTTTATTTTTAAATTTAGCTATGCACACTGCCCCACAGCAGATCAGGAATCACAGAGTTGAACCCCACGGCACTGCCCCTGGTAAGTCAGGCATTGGTGGGACCCTACCTGAACCTGGGCATTTCTTCTTGCTGCTACTGAACACCTTGTGAAATTTCTAATAGACATGAGGCACAGAAAGAGAGACTAGTGTATGCCAAGCAAATCTATAGGTTGTTTTTTTTTCTTTCTACCTAAGAGCAAATATAAAGTGGGCTTACTTACTTGGTGTGTGAGAGGAATTGCACATGCGAATTCTTCCTCACCACCTGTATTGCTCCATCCAGCCCTAGTTTTAGACCTGAGATTTGATCTTCCCTGACCTCACATGGGGTCAGATAAGTTTACCCATCTTCTAGTAGGAATCCATCAGTGGGTATTGCAGCAAGTAGATTTGATGAAAAACTGGATATTTCCTGTGTCTAGTTATCCCCCATCAAGTTACTTATTAACCACAAAGGGAAAAATAATAAGTTGGTGGTGGAGGAACCTGACATACACCACATAACTGGCTGCTATCACTGGTACGGCAGCTCAGTACCTCCTGAGAAAACGCTCTGTGAAGGGCACAGCCTCACTGCTGTGGTATTCCAGCCAAAGCCGCATAACTTGACTTAGTCCTGAAGCAATGGCCGATGAATCCCAACCGAGGGACATTCTACAAAATAATTAGGCTGTACTTTTCAAAATGTCAAGGTCCTGAGAGATAAAGGAACTACTTCAGATTAAAGGCTGAAGAGACATGACACAGTGAACCCCACATGTGATCCTGGACTGTATCTTGGAACAGGAAAAAAAAAATTGTTGTTATTGCCAGTTTTGTTCTAAAGTCATCATTGAAACTGTTAGGGAATTTTTTAATAAGGTCTTTATAGTAGATTCCAGTATCAAATCAATGTTAATTTCCTGATTTTGATTATTATGCTGTGGTTGTATAAAGAATGTCTTTGTTTTTAGAAAATAAAATACTTGTATCATGTCTTTGTCTTGCTTTCCACTGGTTCAATTAATAATATGCATATTATATACTAACAGAATGGCAGAGCAGATGTGGTAAAATGTTAACAACTGGGGAGTCTGGGTGAAGGAGATAAGAATTCTGTATACTTTTGCCATTTTTCTGTAAATGTGAAATTATTTCAAAGAGCAAAGTTGAAAATTGCAGCCTCCAGGGCTCTGCTGTGACTGTGTCTAGCATCGAAAGCTGTAGTGGGGCTTCTCTGTGCCCGCCCCTCCTGTGGTGATCGTGGTCACTTCCGTATCTTCCCAGTTTGTCTCTGGCCTCAGCAGAAAGCAGGATGGAAGATCACTAACAGTGTACTTCACTATACCTGAAGGTTTCTTTCCCTAGTGCCTGTTGCTGCTGGAAGACTTCATGTCTTGTGGCTGTCCCCAGGCATCTGGTCAACCAGTTCTGACCCACACTTTTCCTTGCTTTTGACTGGCCCTACAGCTATCCAGGGTAAGAGACTTTCCAGGCAGAATATAACCCCTGAAGAATATTAAGCCTAGCTGAAGATGTTTGTGCACAGGGATTGGTACACTCCGAGGGGCTGTGGTGCAGCCCTCGATAGCAAACAAGGCACAAGCCTTTACATGGTGCATCCTTCCCTAAGCCAGCATTTGCCCCTTAGACAGGCCTGCCGCCTTGTATGTTTTGGCAGAAATCCCTCATTCTCTTTGTTCTGCATGGGAACAGGTTCCTTTTCCTGTCCTGTCCCTACTTTTAAAATCCAGTTTGGACAATCTTCTGTGCTTCTCACTGGGTTCTCCTGTTGAAAGTGGGGTGGCAAGGCTAGTTTTGGATTCAAAGGAGGCTCTCCAAGTTGGGGCCTGTGATGGGTTTTGAGGGTGAGTCTGCTTATCAGCATTTGCAGAGTTCCTCCAAAACTGCCCAGCCCAGGGAGCAGAGGTGGGAAAAAAAGTAATGTCGCTTCTGGTCCTCCTTCTAGTTCCCCTTCCCTAGAATTTCCTGTCTCCACCCTCCACCCCTGTTTTCTACACTTTGTGTATCCCCCACTCTCTTTCCCCTTTTGTCTGTAGGCCACCTTCTCCCACTCATTCCCACTTCAATGTTACTCTCCCTAAATGGCCCTAATGTTTTAGCACCACTGAACAAGCTAAGCTTTCTGTTTCCTGTTCTTACTTTGAAAAAGTAGATGAGTTGAGAATCCTACCAGTTTAGTGGAGGAAGAGCAATAGAAATGTTCTTGTCCGACACTGCTTTTTACAGATTAGCAAACATCCTCCAAGGCCTTAAGTGACTTGGTGCTATTAAATTACCAAACAGTTGAGCGTTTTTAACTCTTTCCTCTTCTCTTACTGGGGGGAGGAGAGTCAAACAGAACCAGTTGCTTGGCTTTTCCCTTGCTGGTGGGAGGGACAGTCATTGGATTTTGTTTACCTACCTTTCTCTCACCACATACACATTCATTGGGTCTTATTTGAAAGAGGATCCCAAATCCTGTTCTCCTTGTGCCTGGTACAGCCTGGACACTTAATAAATATTCAGTGATTGTTACATTTGGACATTTGGGAGGTCTGGCCTTCACATCGGCCCTGGTGATATTAACCATGGTGATTCCCAGAGTCATGGTGAATTCAGGTTAGCTTTTGATGGAGATCTGATTGCAGGCCACTGCCCAGTGCATTCATTCACGCATCATTTCACTCTCTCAGCAGGTGCCTGTTGAATGCCTTTTACATACTGAGTTCCTGAGTTACAGAAGTGAACAAAATGGACCCTTGATCTAGGATTCTTACATCTTAGTAGGGAGAGCAAAGACTAGGCAAATATGGATCAGTAGTAATGAGTGCTAGGAAATAAAGAGAAGCAGGAAAGCAAATAACAGGGTTGTGGGATGAAAAGCTGTTTACAGAGGGTCATCAAGGAAGGCAACTTCTGCATGAACACTCCATCCTGAGAGAGTAGCTGCCTTGCTGACAGCTTTGCCTTTTAGTAAAATCTTGGAGAAAGACATCTATACTTGCTGGGCGTGTTTTAGTTTTGCAGACTGTTTTATGTAGTCCGATGGTTCAGAATTAATTGCCGTCATACTTTTAACTTGTGAAAAGTAGGGAATTGAATGCTAATAATGATAGAGTCTCTACGTTAGAGGAATTCCAGTTGATGTAGATTAAAAAGCATACCTCAGAATCAGCAATGTGCTCACATCTTGGTCGAAGGTCAGAATTAGTACAGTGTAGATTGTGCCTTCATCAAACAACAGTTTTACTTTTCTTCATGGAGACGGACCCTTATAACTTTGCTCAGTTTGTAGACAAATCTACATATCTTCAGGCTGTTGTTAAGTCCATGTTTTTCTCAAAGTGCCGCACCCACAGACCTTGAGGGAACTTGCTTAAAAGTGCACATTCAGCATCTTCCCCTGGACCTACCAATTGCCCTGCACTGGTGCTCCACCCGCTGTGTGTGGAGTCAGGCCTGTGCGTATTTATTGGCTTGCATAACCTTGTACAGGCAGGGACACAACCACATATCTTAATAAATCAAGATTTCTTGAGATTGCGCAACTCAAAACAGATTAGATACTGAAACTCAACTGTCATCCATTTTAACCCTTGATTTTAGTTTTTGCATGAAGTCTAATTGCCCTCATTGACTTTAAAAATAAGACAACGTTGAAATTTTAAGATATATGATGACTATCCCAATGGCTAGAGCTGGGAGTGATTTTGTCCTTTAGGGACATTTGACAATGTCTGGAGACATTTTTGATTGACACAAGTGAAGGGGAGTATGAATCAGAGCTGCTACTAGCGTGTGATGGGTGGATGCCAGGGATGTTTCTAAACATCCTACAATGCACAGAACAGACAGCCTCCATCACAAAGAATCACCCAGCCTAAAATCAGGGGGTGGTACTGAGGTTGAGAAACACTGCAACTGAATACCACGTATGTGTGGTTTTATAGATTAGGATTTTAAGTGAGCTTGCATATAAAATAGAGTTCTGCAGTTAGCTTAGATTGTACTAGGATGGAAATCTGCTTGGATGAGGAAAGGCAGGTTGATTGTAAAATCATAAGACAGAAGTAACATGCAATAAGAGCTCTGTAAGCCACAGGCAAGGCTAGTTTACGACATGATGTTATGGGACACATAAAGAGAGTAAAATGTTACTATAGTAAAGCATATTAAGGTATCTGTCACGCCACATGGTTACTCTTCTGGTACAGGAGCAGCTAAAATGCACTTACCTAACAAAAATGCTTAATACAATGCAATGATACTAACTTCAGTTAATGTACTTTAGTATATTGGATCTCAGAAATTGATAACTTTGTACCTTATAGCCTCCTCTCCATTTCACTTCCCCCACCCAGCCCCACCAGTGGGGTAGTAACCACATGTAAGTGAGATCATGCAGTAATTGTCTGTCTGAATTTGACTTATTTCACTTAGCATCATATTCTCCAGGTCCATCCATGTGGTGACAAATAGCAGGATCTTTGTCCTCCACCCCAAGTTGCCAGTCCCTTTAGGGTAATGATACAAGAGAGTTTAGTTTCAAATTTACCTGCATTCCTGAATCCCAGGCTCTGGACCTCAGCTATGCTGCTTTTGTCATGGTGGCCATGGTTGGGAGTGGAGACTGCCTTGGGATCCAGCCAACTCTTGGACCGCTCCATGTCTGGCTGGGTCAGGTACACACTTCTGCACAGCCCCCTCTTCCACATTGCCCTCGCCACTGACTGTCCTTTTGTTCCTGATATCATTTCCCCTGCGTTGAGTTCAGGAGAGCTGGGACTTCATCTGTCATTTCGTTTCCGTGTCCCTACATAGCACATTGGAGGGATCAATGAATTAACTTTTCAAATCACCCTTTTTTGTGGATGCAGTCGGGGGGGGAGAGGGTACCTATGGGTTGTTTTTTCCAAGTAAAGCAATTTAAAATGCTTTTTGTTCAGAAATAAGAGTTCTGTTTTCTTAAATAAGTGGAGTTTCAGAGTATTCTGAAACCTACACTTGGAATTGGCACATCAAAGTTAGAGATTTTTCTTTTATTTATTTATTTATTGTGGTACTGGGGCCTTCACCTTGAGCCACTCCACCAGCTCTATTTTGGTGAAGGGTTTTTCAAGATAGGGTTTTGCAGAACTATTTACCCAGGCTGGCTTCAAATTGTAGTCCCGATCTCTGCCTCCTGAGTAGCTAGGACTACAGGCATGAGCCATCGGTGCCCGGAGTATTTTTTTTTTTAATTGTTGTGCTGGGTGAGGGTACACTGTGGCATTTACAAAGTTCTTACAATATATCAAATATGTCATACTTGAATTCACTCCCTCTACCATTCTCCTTTATCCCCTTCTCCCTCCAGCCCCCGCCCCGTTCCTGGAATAGTCTCAACAGGCATCATTTTTCCATTCACATAACGTGTACACAGCATATTCATTCTCCCATACCCTTTTCCCTCATCTCCCCTTCCACGGGTACCACCTAATACCCTCCTGTTCTCCAATCTGTTAAAAAATAAAAAAAGACATTCTTGCCTGTTTAAGATAGCTACACAGAGCGTTTCCTTGTGGCACTTCCATGTATATATCCCGAATTGGTTCATCTCCTCTTTTTTTCTAGTCCCTTATGGTGGTTTCAACAGGTTTAAAAATTCTGTAATTCATTCTTGTATTGAGAATATTATTGTTTCCTTTCTTTCTTCCCCAATCCCTTCAAGTCACTTTCTCAAATACAACAAATCTGCATCTTTATCTTCCACACTGGGGATCTTATTCCTCCCTGCCCTCTGGGGATTGAACCCAGGGCCTGCTGCTTCCTAGAGCTACACCCCAACCAGGGATCTTACCTCTTTAGAGTGCCTTCCCCATCTTCCTCATCCAAATGGCCCTAGATCCTTATCTCTGCAAGCCACAGACCCCTCTATTGCCCGGTAAAGACTTTTCCCTCCTCCTTCCTATTGTCAGAATCCTAATTTTACTTGGGGACACAGCCTGCCCAGCTTTAAAAAGCTCCTAGCCAACTTTGCACCTGGGGTGAGCAAACCATGCTAGTTCTGGCCAAAGGGATACAAATGGAAACTGTCCCTGGTCACTAGGAAAGGTTTCTTTCTCCTAATTCAGGTGCCTCCTCTTCCTTCCTGTCTCTCTCAGTTTTCCTTCCTGCCTGGAAGATTGAGCAGAAGTTGGTTACATTCTGATGCTGGAAGAGCAGAAGCTGTAGGAGTGGGGAACATCCATCACATCACAGGGCTGCAGTGTCAGCCCTGGTCTGCTGACCCCAGACTTCCTGTGTGCGTGTGTTGGCGGGGAGGTGGTAAAATTAACCCCTGCCTGGTTCAAGGCTATGTGACTCACACGTTTCTTACAGGCAGTTAAATACAACCCTGATCATACTCAAGCCTGGGTTTTCCTCTATCCCTAGGATTTACCAATCTGGTGGCCCTCAGACATTTGAGACAGCAAGGCCAACTGACCTTGTTGTCACCATGTCCTCCCCTAGACAGAAGGCTCTACCACCTTCCTTTAACTTTTCTTCCCTCTGGCTCCTGCCCTGCATCTCGCAGCCCCATCTACCCTGAGGCTAGCAGTCTGGCTTGAGAAGCTTCTTCCTGACCAGCCTCCCTCCTCCTTGTCCCTGCCACTTGTCCCTGGCCAGGGACAAGGATTTTCCTCCACGTGTTTCATGAAATTCCTCATGGGCTCCTTGTTATCCTCCATGTTCTTCTGTATTCTTGACCTTGCTGTCCTAACTGCCTGTCCTAGGAGAACCTGAAGCTGGGGTCAGGGCTCCTGGCTTGTGGAGCGTGCTCCCAGGATGAAGGGAGCAGGCAGGGCAAGGAGCTGAGCCAAGCTGTGGTCTCTCTGACTCCCAGGAGCTCAGCTTGCTCCCATAGGTGGTCCCACCTTGAGGTACCGGGCCATCCCCATCAGTCAGCCATTGGCTGGGGAGGAAGAGCAAATGTTCAGAGAAGGTGGCAGCTGTGTGCTGTTAGCATCCTGCCGATGGAACCACAGTACCACATTCCCTCCTGCCAGCACCCCAGTACCATGCTTTCTTGGCCATTCCCAGTCATCTTCTGTTCTCCCCAGACTAGCTGGCCTCTGTGCTGAGTTCATCTCCATCTGCCCACAGTGTGTGTCGTTCCTCCCCACCCCACTCCTGCTGAAGCTGGCAGCTATTGCACAGTCCCCATCAGCAAATTAAAGGTGTGCTCCCCATGCTGACCCATGGGGAGTGTTTCTGTCCTGTCACCTCTGCTTCTTTATAAATGCATTTCTTCATCTAGAACACAAAACTCCAGAAGTGACTTGATAGCTGCTCCCCACTTCCCACAGATGGTAGGTGACTGGTAGCAGTCTAGGTCCTTTGTTCCGTGTGGTGGACAGCTTGCGGCTACGTCCTCTTGGGACTGCTGAGAAAGGCTGGCCAGCAGCTTTGTTGAGCCCTAGTTCACATTTCCAGCAGTCTCGTGAGCATTGTCATCTGGTTACTTACCATCTCAAGTTCATCATCAACGCTCACAAGAGTAGACTTCCACTTCTGTTTCTTTCAGTAATCAGCACTCATATCTTTGCATGCTTCCTTTCATGGCCATCTTCATTTCACTGTAGATCTGTCATGCCTTCCTCTTTCTCTTCCCCAGGGTCTCCCTTGGGCTCTCCTCACACCTGGACCACCAGGGAGTGCCGATATTCTGCCTTGATGTCTCTGAGCAGTGTAGTATGCAGCAGACTGTCTTCCTCTGTTCCTGCTGTGAAGCTCTTTCTTGCTCAGAAACCTCCCCCACACAGGGTGAGCCCCACACCGCCACGTCAATGTCTAAGCTATGTCTGCTTGCCTTCTAGACAACCCCCTCCAAACATGTTGGTTGAGTCACTGCTTTCACAAGTTCAGATTTTTGTTTGAAACAGTATGTGTCCTGGCATGCCTTTAAGATTTAAACACGAAGGTACACACACGAGCACGCACACACGTGCATGTTCCACCTCCTATTCCAAGTCCTACACTTCCCAGGCAACCCCAGCTGATAGCATGGAAGGTGGAGATGGAGAGATGAGGGTTGGAATTTTCAGTGTCTCTGCTTACCCAGGTGTGTCCTTGGCAGGTTAAATGCAGATAGCAATCTAATGAAGTGGGTGTGTGTAGGATTCAGAGAGATCGTGTGTAGACTTATCCCTCTCAGTAAATATTAATACCTTCCCATTTTCACACCAATAATTACCCATGCAGTTAACATGGCAAGTCATCATAGACTGCTTAGAAGCATCTGTTCTACTCTTGCCATTCTTAATTTTATCAAAGTTAAACGTTAGCTAGGCAAGGTGGCGCATACCTGAATTCCAGCACCCAGAGATCCGAGGCAGGAGGATCACAAGTTCAAGGCCGGCCTGGGCTACATTGCAAGACTCTGTGTGAAAACAAAACAAAACATTAAATGTTCTATAAATGTACTGGGGGCTTACCCTTACATTTTTTCATCAGGTCTTTAATAAGAATTATTTCTTCATGAGACAGAAAGGCTCTTAAGAATCCATTGCATTTTTATATGTGAATATAAGCCTTTTCTATGTAAAAATGATCAGAGAAACCACAGCGTTGGAGGCTGTTACCCCTGTAGCCTGAGTGAGAAGAGGGTAGGATTGATATGCTCTTGGGACCCAAAGACATGAGAGATTGAGAAGGGGAACCAAGAGGGAACCACAGGCTGGAAGGCAGGCTAGCCCTGGTGATGGCCTGCCAACAAAAGCCTTGGAGGAATGCCTGCAACCGCCATCGCCTCTGCAGCTATCAGAAGAAACTGAGTAATTATTCAGTAAATAGATACTGGATGCCCGTGAGTTGCCTCTTATCATCCTAGGCACTGTGAATACCATAGTGTGCAAAGCAAGGACCCCTGCTTACACAGAATCTATAAGCAGTGTGGGGGACAAGGAGGAAGTTATGTTAAAAGGTTGAAGTATGAGCAGCACGTCTTTGATGACAGTGTTATAAGACAAAGAGAAAGTGTTATACACACAGAAGACTCCTGTAAGCAGTTTTGGTAGGTCCGGCCTATCTGAAGTTGTCTGATCATTCTAGCCCAGGCACTTTCCACATTATGTAAATTAATTGAGTGGACTTGTTCACAGAAATGAATGGAGGTGGTGTGTGTACAGGCACACCCTTGGCTAACAGGTGGCTTTCCTGTGTGGGAAGATGTTTGCCACTTGCCACTTCTCCAGCTGACCCTGCAACTGCAGTAGCAGACTGTGTCAGACCAGAGTGCCAGTCCTCTGAAAGGAGGGCCTCTGAGTCCTCTATTGGTCCATTTATTCACTCACCCACTCTTGGGAAGCCCCATGAGGCTTCCGCAGAAGAGCGGTGACCAGTGTTTGCTCCACCGTGAACTGGACTTGTGACTGTGATAGCCTTGTTTGCCTCTCTATAAATATATCTTTGGCCAGCTCAGCAGATGTGTGGTCCTTTCTTAATGAACTTCCCTCTGAAAATCTAGTAGCTTAGCTTCTGCTTTAGTGTGAGTGAGACAGGGTTTTGCTACATAGTCCAAGCCGCTTGGACTCTTACCCTTCTGCCTCAGTCTCCCACATGCTGGGATTACAGGGCTGCACCACAAAACCTGGCTTTGCTTTTTCACTCTTAAATGCCTACTTTATGAGCTATTGTTCCTAACATACTAAAGAGATGATCCAGGATTCCTAAAAAATAGTTTGTTTGGATGTTTTTCAAATAGCTCTTCATAGCTTAGATATCAATCCTAGCTTAAGTATTTTCTCCAAAAAGAAAATTGTTTTAGTTTCTTAGAAACAAAACTAAGAAATGTACAGGATACAGGTGGTAGTAAGAGGAATGTAAAAAGAGAAATTAACTCACCTACAGTTGTATCTGTTCATAACAAATAGAGGCGCTTTCTTCCTGATGTCCTCATACCTGTAATCACTTTTGGATAAGCAGTCTTCCCCTGCATTCTGATCATATTTAGTAGTTGAAGGTGTCATTGCCACTGAGATGTATGGTACGTAGTCATTCCAGAAGTTAACAAAGCATGCCTGTGGTTCAATATTGATATAATTGAACCTTTAATTAAATCCCTCCTCCACCAAACAGTCCATTAAAGATAAATGTGACTGGAAACTGCAGGTAGTGGAGATCTGATTATGACTTTCAACTAATAGTCTGTAAGTACCTGAGGCAATTTATAAAGAGAAAAGGTTTATTTACGTTCACAGTTCTGTAGGTTTCAATCCAAGACCAAGTGGCCCAATTCCTTTGGGCTTCTGGTGAGAACGGCATATCGTGACAGGAGTGGGAACTCATGGTGGAGCAAACCACTTACATCATGATTCAGGAAGCAGAAGAGGAAGACACTGGTGTTCCACAGTCCCTTGTAAGGGCATTTCCTCTATGACCTAAGGACGCCCAGTAAGCCCCACCTCTCCCAGATTGCACACCTACTAAAAGTGCCGCCCTGGCCATCAAGTATTTGACATATGGAAACTGGGCAACATATCTCCAAACCATAGCATAAGCCTTGAGTTCACCAAAAGAGCATCTTTTTGTTGTTGCTTACTTCAGGCTTGTTTGCTTTTTTTGAGATAGGGTCTTACTATCTAGCCTAGGCTGGCCTCAAACTTTCTATGTAGCCCAGGCTGGCCTCGTACTCCCAGTCCTCTGCCTTAGCCTCCCAAGAGCTGGGATTACAGGTGTGAACCACCATGCTTACATTTGAAGAGACCACCTTACTGTTCTTCAGTTGTTTGTCAGATGGGCAGCTGTGGAGAGGACTCAGATTGGCCCTCCTCTCTCGATGCTGAGAGTATGGAATTCAGATGTCCCTATAAAATCAGAAGGAATAAATGCCTGTCGAGCCCGAGTGGGATATTTGATGAAACTTGTGGGAAGGTAACTTCTTGAACACATCAGTCCCAGAACATGACTACATGTGTGTCTACATACATTTTAACAAAATTGCTTTTTCCCTGTAAAATCTTTGGATGCCCTCAGTACTTTAATCCAGTGTTGCACAACTTTAATATTTACACAAATTTCCCGGAGATCTCGCTGATGTGCAGGTGGAAGGGCCTGAGACTGCATGTCTCACCTGCTCCCAGGTGTCACTGACGTAGCTAGTCAGAGAGCCTGCTGTGTGACAGGGTCTTAATGGCTTCGGAGTGCTGGGGGGTTCGTGTCACAGTTCACCAACATGCTTCCTGTTGTTGAATGTTCTGGATGTTCTGACAGATCTGCTTTGTTGTTGCCATTTTAATTTCTATCAACATTCAGCTTGGGTTTTAGTCTTAACCAATATTGAAGAAAAAGCTTTTCTTGGAAGTTCATCTCATTCGATGACAGCCAGACACATAATGCACATTCATTCCATTTGCAGTGTTTCCTAGGGGCCTGCCATGGGCTTCTGTTGTAGATGCTGGGACTACAAAGACCAACAGAGTCCTGGCCCTGCGGCTCAGCCTCCCCCAGACTGCAAGAAGAAATTTCAGTTAATTGTAGTAAACGGGAGATGAGGTAATGCCCCCAGGTTGGTACTGTGTTGAAAACCGACCCTGTAGATAAGGAAGGAATGTACCTGAGCTGGGTGTAAGGACAAAGAGTTGTTCACCAGGCGTCTGATTGGAGTGGGGTTCCAGACTGAGAACACACATGCAGAAGCACTGAGGCAGCAACTGTCTGACACACTCAGGCTTCTCCCCGCTCCTTTGTGGAGGGTAACGCACAAATTTCTCATGGAGGCACAAAACCTGAGGTGAGCTGGGGGCCAGAAGCAGATGGATATCTTAGGAAGAGGGCTTTGAGGGGACAAAGCTGAGATGGGAGTCCAAGAAAGTGACTCCTCCTGGAGGAATGTGGTAGGAGGGCAAACCCAGAAGCTGGTGTCCAGGCCCTGGAGAGTGCCTGGGCTGAGCATGGCCATCAGGGGTGAGCTGCAGCTTTGGGCCTGGGTGGCAGAATGGCTAGTGCAGCTGCCAGATGATGTGGTGATAAAGGAAATGGTGGGTCATGGGTAGGAATGTTGAGGTGAAGAGTACAGGCAGTCATGAGGGACAAAGGTCTGTGTTTGGATGAACCATCTGCAACAGAGAGGGATTTGGGGAGAGAGGAAAAAGGCAAACGGTGACATCCTGTTGGTGAATGTTTGGGGCAAGAGCAGAACAGTGCAAAGGAGGAACGCAGGACTCTGGAGTCATGTTTTGCACACATGGGAATTTAGGGTTGTGGCACTGTCCAGGAAAGTGTGGTTCTAGGGTGTCCCGGGTGTGGTGTGCACACTGAGTGAAGGAAGAGAGACCACGCACAGCATAGTACCTGTGGGGAGAAGAGGCTTATGGAGGCAGCACAGAGGCTAGAGGGCCTGTAGGTTTAGACAAAGGCAGGGGACAGAGGGAACTGAGCAATCCCCACTCACGGCAAGGGCTGGAGGGACTTTAGGACAAAGCTCCCTCTCCAGGGAAACCTGAGAAGATAGGCAGAATGAACTGAAGAAAAGATCAAGCTACATCTCTAACAGACTGTAGCTGAGGCCCAGGGCCAGGAGGGGGATGACTAAAAGATGGCAAGTACCTTAAAGCGTGTCAGATGAGTTGTGTATAATAATGATATACAGTGCTTTTGTGCACAGCCCTGTTCTTCACACTCCACATTCCTCATATTAATCCTGGAAGGTAGGTAACACTGTTGTACCCATTTTACAGATGAGGACACTGAGCTACAGAGAGTTACAGTAACTTGCCCCGAGGGACAGAGGAGAGCCAGAGCTAACAGGGCTGTCCCGTACACAGAGGTGGAGGCTTAGATCCTTTCTCCTCCTTACCACTGTCAGCTTTGTTCTCTGGAGATCCACCTTGGTGTGATTTGTATGACTTTCTGGTCATAAAAAGTCAGGTATCTCAAAAACTTCTGTTTTGTGCATATACTGGCTATGGGTGGTCTGCAGACTCCTACCACGTGACTGACACATTAGGTAACAGTGTTGTGTCTAAAAGCCTTCCAGGGCCTCCGTTGTTCTAACTTCTCATTTAACAATTCAGGTTCTTCAGCAAAGGCTTCCTAATAAGGTCTTTGGCACTATTGTTTGAAACTGTGCAAACAGAATGATACATGGTGATAAAAATTCTTGCAGTCTAGAATTGGTAAAGGTCTTGCTTCACACAATTGGAGTTTAGGAAGAGATTGCTTATAGTACCAAGGAAAAAAGAAAGAGAAAAAAAAAGGAATACGAGAAGATAGTTTAGTTTAAGATAAAAAGATTTTTTCCACCAAAGGAAATAGCAAAACTCTGTAACTGAGCATGGTGGCACATATCTATAATCCAGCACTTGGCAGACTGAGGCAAGAGGATTGTGAGTTTGAGGCCAGCCTGGGCTACATAGTAGACCTTGTCTTAAGCAAAAAAGAGGGAGGAGGGAAAAAGGGAAGGGAAACTAATGGAGGAAATACAATGTAATAAATAACTTGAGTATATTTAGTATTTCAGTCATGAAAACCATAGCAAATGCATTATTTCTTAAATCAGTATGTAAATGTATCATACTAGGAATTGGTGCCTATATTAGCCGGGATATAGCTTTGCTCTGAACTAACAATTGCTTAAACAAGATGGTTTATTCCTGTATCACAGAATCCAGAAGTGAAATAGCAGTTGTTCAGGGACTTGGGCTCCTTCTTTACTGTTGTTCCACCATCCCTTAATGTGACACTCTTTCTCTGTTTTTAATGTAACTCTTGTTAAGCTTTTATTGTGGAAAATTTCACACATGCACAGAAGTGGAGCAAATCATAGAATGGACCCCATGTGCCTGACTCCCTAGCATTAAGTAACAGTGTAAACTCAGCCCAGTCTCAGCCATTCTCCTCTGGCCTTCACTTGTCCCTGTCCCGGTTTTTTTTTTTGTTTGTTTTTGGTTTTTTCCTAAAGCAGATCTCATAGCTACTGTTCCATCTGTAAATATTTCTATATGTATCTCCAAAAGGTAAGGGGCCTTTTAAAAAATTTAACTTTTGGAATAATTAAATTCAAATGCAGTTGTAAAAAATAACTCAGAGAGATCTTCAGTGCCCTTTATTCAGGTCCCCTGATGGTAGCATCTTCTAAAACCATAGCTCCACATCATGGCTGGGATGTCAAAATGTGTGTGGTAAAGATGCAGGGCATTTCCATCACACCAGGTCCCCCATGTTGCCCTTTTATGGCCATTCTTCCCTACCTTTTTCATAGCCCCTAATACCTTATAATCTGCTCTCCAGTTGTAATTCTGTCATTCCAAGAATGTTAGGAACTTTTAGTATCAGCTCAACATAAGTCCCTCTAGATTCACCTGCATTGTTGTGTGGATTAAGAGTTCAGTACTTTTTGTTACAGAGTAGTATTCCATGGTAAGGATATATCACATTAAAGTCTCTTTTAGGGCCAGCACAGTGTCTCCCAGCTACTTGGGAGGCAGAGATAGGAGAAAGATCACAGTTTGAGGCCAGCCTGGATAAAAAATGTTAGCAAGAATAAGCAGGGTGTGGTGGCACATACTTGTAATCCTAGCTGCTTGGGAGGTGAGGTAGGGGGATCACGGTCCAGGACCAGCCCAGGAAAAAGCATGAAACCCTATCTGAAAAATAACGGAAGCAAAAAGGGCTGGAGGCATGGTTCAGGTGGTGGAGTGCCTACCTTGCAAACACAAGGGCTTGAGTTCAAGCCCTAGTACTGCCAAAAAAAGAAAAAAATGCTTTAAAAAAGTGTACTCCACCTAACGCTTTCCTCTTTCTTCCCCCACTGTCCTCCTCTCCTCTCTGCGCAGCAATGCCAGGCGAGTACAACCCTGTAAAGCTGAGAAGCGATTGTTCAAGGCCCCCCCTGCCATGGTACACCCGAGCCCAGAACAAGATGAGAAGACCCAGCTTGCTGTTCAAAGACATCCTCAAGTAAGTAGGGCCCAGGCCTTGACATCCCCGTTTGGGTCAGTGTGTGGAATTGGGAGAAAAACTCCTTAAGAACCCAGAAGGTGGCGGATGTTAGAAAAACATACTTGGTCTGATGGATCATTTAACAGCTCATCTGGGTGAAGGTTCAGTGAGCAGATGGAGCAGGTCCACATGTCCATCTGCATTTAGTGGGCACAGTGCTGGTAGCCATTTGTTCCCTGATCCTGAGCTTGGAATCCTGGAAGAGTAACTCACAGCACCCTGCTCTTCACACCATTGTTTAACGAAGCAGGCCTTTCTCCCTCAGCCGTTTTAAGTTATCCAAATATGGTTCATTGAAGTTCCTTAAAGACACTGGATACCATGACATACTGAACACTAAAAAGGATGACAGCTGTTTCTGTCAGACCAGCCTTATGTCCTAATGTGGGGTAAAGTTAAAGGAGGAGCCTGTCAGGTTTTTTGGTACCAGCTAAACCAAGTCGACAACTGGTTTTTTGTTTTGTTTTTAGTTGGTTGATTAGTTTGTTTTGCAGTTTTGGGGGTTAAACTCAGGGCCTTGTGCTTGATAGGGAGGCATCCTACCACTTAAGCCACTCCCCCAGCCCTTTTTGCTTTGATTATTTTTTGAGGTATTGTCTCAAAAAATACGATATGGTCTAGATATGGTCTAGCCTGGACTGGTCTGGACCTTGATCCTCCAATTTGTACCTTCCCACAGTAGCTGGGATGACAGGCATGCACCACCAAACCCAACCGTTGATTGAGATGGGGATCTCTCAAACTTTTGCTCAGGCTGTTCTTGCACTGTGATCCTCCTGATCTTCACCTCCCACATAGCTAGGATTACAGGCTTGAGCCATTGTACCTGGCTCCAAGTCGCAAATGCTACAGATGTCTAAGGATAGAAAATCTTCAGATAAAGCCAGCTGTGGTGGTACGTGCCTGCCGTAATCAGAGCATTTGAGAGGGTGAGGCAGAGGAGGCGGTTTTTGACCCTGTCTCAAAAAGCAGAAAGGAAGGAAGAAGAAAAGGAAGGAAGTGGGGAGGGAGGGAAAATCTTTACATAGATAAAAGAAATCCAACCCCGGAACCTAGTCTCTGACCTCACTTTAGAATTTTGAAGGAGGTGTAAAAGGAAATTTATGTGAACATAGACTTATAGCACATTCATTGCCTAATTTTAGTCATAACCATAATTCATGGAGATCTGCAGCCTGGCTCTGTGCTGGTACCAGCTGCATGGCTGCAAACAAGGCTGATCCAGGCCCTGCGCTGCTGTGGTGTGGACAAGACAGACATGGGCAAGGAATTACAGCACAGTGAGAGCCATGCTGTGGATGCTAGGCCTGTGTAACACACCTCGCTTTCATTTAAAATAATAATCAAAATAAGGGAAGTACTACATGCACTAAATATAAAACACTAGGGGCTGGAGAGAGCAATAGGGGAATGCTGAGTCCAAGAGATCCACAATTCAAAAGATACTAAAGGGACTCAGTGGAACGTCTTCTCCTTCTCACTCCCCACGTTTTCCATCCACTCCAAAAGACAACCAATGTTACCAGTTTCTTGTAGGAGGAGAAACTGTGTGTTCTCTCCCCACCCAGCCAGCCAACCTGTTGTCATACACAAACGATAGCATCCTGTCCACCTAACGGGATACTCAGTCCCAGGGAAGATATCATCCAGGATTTCTTGGGGAGTCTATTGGTAGGAGAACCATGACATCTTGAACACATCCCAGTAACACTTGCATGCAGTCTTCAGGAGATCTCATCTGTTTGATAGTATATTGTGCTCAGTGCTTTATTTAAGTCTTGGTCCCTTTCTTTAGAACATGTACTGTTTTCCCCTTAAGATTATTCCTTACCTTTGCTTTTTTTTCAAGAATATGGGTTATTTAAAGCAGTGTTCTTGAACTGTGGTTTAAACTTTCTTTAACCTTTTGCTTGTCAGTGTCACTGAGGAGGTTATTAAAAATGAGATTCCTAGAGCAAAGACTAAGCTCAGCTCTTTTCTCTATGCCTGTGGGCGCACATACACATGCTCCTGTTAAATGCTGTGATGGGGCAAATTTATCAGATCATTAAAAATGGGTTTTTTAGATGGTCTTAAGGGTAACACATGGTGCTTTCTGACTTCAATCAGTCTCATTGATGGGTAGAATTCTTTAGAAATAGTATGAGTACATTATTTCTTGTGTATGTGTACATTCGTGTGTGTGTGTGTTCGTTTTTAAGGACTGACAATACTAAAGAAGCTAAAAAATCGAAGCTGACATTGTATAGTTCAAGTCTATTGCCTACCCTTTTTCAGTCCAGTAATCTACATTATGAGTTAGATTTTCTTGTGCCCTTGAAAAAGAAAAGGGTTTTTTTCCTATATTTGCTTATAACAAAGACAGTCACAAATTTCCAATTTATCTTGTCAGGAAATAGCACCTTCCTTCCCCCCCTCCCCCCGAGGTGACCTAAAGATTGTCCTTCTGTGTTGTGTGACAGGCAAGGTTAGGTTTCTGCTCACATGACCCTTTTGCTTTTGGTTATCACGTGACTGCCTTGGTATAGCTGGTTAATTTATTTATTTTTTTCCAGATGTACGTTGCTTGTGTTTGGAGTGTGGATTCTTTATATCCTCAAGTTAAATTACAGTTCCGAAGAATGCGACATGAGGAAGGTGCATTTTGTGGATCCTGACCGTATAAAGGTGACATGTTCCAGCACACTGAAGCTGTCAAAGCGTCTGAAATGTGTTACAAAAAAATGCTAATGAAAGTTTGAAAGGAAGGGGAAAACACTTAATCTCAGCACTGTAAAACCAGAAGCAACCAACCAACCCATTTACCCCACTTACTTGCATCTGTGGAGTGTGACAGCATGGGAGCTGACACACCTAGGGTACCTGCCACAGGGTTCATTTGCCCGGATGCTGCCCATGTACAGGAAACAGATGAGGAAGAAATTCTTTGTAGCATCACTGGTCATTCCCAGGCTTTACTTTTACTTTTAATGATTTCATATTGTTTTTCAGGGATTTTAGGGCTGGGGGTTTAGCTGGTGGTAGAGCACATGTCTAGTATGTGGAAAGCCCTGGGTTTGATCCCTAACATTGCAAAAAAGGGAGGAGGATCTATTAATTTATTTTTCTAAGTTGATTGATAGTTGTGAATTTCACTGATGAAACTGGATTGGGTTGAATTGCCCAACAGGTTCATCCCAGGATGAAAGAAGAGTTGATTATAAATAAGGGAGCAGATTAAGAATGAAAGCTGTCATGGGCACATGTTATCATATTTAGCCATCATCCTGATGGGGAGACATCCCAGAACATTTCCACCTACAGACGATGGCCTGGAAGGTTGAACCACTTGCCCAAGTCCACATCTACTCTAGTTGACTAATTGATTTAACCTAACTTAGCATTGCTGCATGTCAGGAACTGCGCTGTGAGCGCATTAGTGGTCATGATAACCCTGGGGGTGAAGGTATGTGATCTTCTCCATCTCTCAGCTGAGGCAACTGAGGGGCTGCAAGTGAAGTAACCCGCCCATGTTGCCTCAGCCAGTGAGTGTGGGGCCGGGTCAGAGTCAGGTCAGTGGTGTGGTTTCACAGCCCAAGTTCCTCTCTGCTCTGTGCTGCTCTGCTGGAGAAGAGAGGGAGTGTCCTCAGAGAAGCCACAAGTTATAGACAGTCTGGTACAGACAGGAGAGTTGTTACCTAAATTCAGATCTAGTTGAAACTGTGTGCAGGTTACTCAGTTGTTTTGAGTCGTTTTCTGGACATCTTGTATGTGACAAGGTGTAACAAAATCTATGTTAACAGGGTCTTCATGAAAATTGAATAAGATAATACAAAGCTCACTTCCTCCTTCTGATTTTTATTCATGTTTCTACTTTAGTCTAAATATCCTTTGAAGGGGTTCAGATAGGTATAAACAAGTCAGGGAAGGACCAGGCGTGGTGGTGCGTGCCTATGTCAGCACTCGGAAGACAACTCAAGAGGATTGTGAGTTTGAAGCCTGCCTCAAGTAGCAAAACCCTGCCTCAAAAAAAGAAGAAAGTCAGGAAAAAATATCAGTGAAAAGCTTAGTTAATAAGTGCAGAGCATGGCCTCCACAGAACTGTCGAGTCTCGGGGGTCTTGTTTGTTCCCTGCTGTATATCTGTCCTCAAGTGTTCGCTGCCTCATTTCATTTCCTTGGCATTAATACATCTGCTCTGGTGGAGCCAGATGTGTCCAGTGTCCTTTCCTTGGGCTTCCCTCTTCTTCCAGTCTGTCTGACCTTGCAGGCATCTTCCAAATCCCATTCAATTCCAAGACCCTTCACAGCTAGCTCTCTTGAATCAGGTTGTTAGATATCTTGTCTCTGTTTTCTGTCTCCTGAGAAAAGCCTCAAATAATGGCATTTGGTACTAAGTACTTACTGCTGTGTGGTGAATTCTTATTTGTTTCTCTGCTTCTCCACTTTCTCTGTCCATGTTTATTTTCCTGTCCACTGACCATCTGACCAACTGCAAAATAATGACTCTAGAGGCATTCATGGAGGAGAAGTGAGCTGTTCTGCACAAGATCAAGCACATCATTTCACCAGCAGAGGCTGAAGAAGGTGTTTTCATACTGCCTTAGAGTTTTTCCCTAAGCTACGTTAGTATGCCGGGGATGCTCTGCTTGTCCCTGCAGAGGTCAAACAGTGTTCTGATTATTGTGGCCCTTACTCTGTAAGGTTCTTCCAAGGAATCCTAGTGATTTCTGAAAAAGACCAGAGAAAAGACTCAAGACCACATCCCTGAAGCACCATTGAAGGGATAGGAACATGTATATGACCTAAAAGAGAAACCTAATCCAGGGCACATGGTGGCTAATGTCAACAAACTGAGAACACCCAGCACGTGGAAGGTTAAGACCTGCCTAGGTGACCTTAGTGGAAGAAATGTATATTGGGACAGCAGCCAAGCACAGAAAGAGGGGCTTGATAGTGTACACTTTGCATCTTCTCTGTCACTCTCCAGACTCCTTCTGGTGTAACAATATATGTGAGCATTTGTCACTTCATCTAAACAGAATTTATTTGAAAGCAGGGGCTGTGTTTATAAGAACATAAGTTTCTGAGCCAGACATGGTGGCACACACCAGTAACCATAGCTGCTCTGGAGGCAGAAGTAGGAGAATCGTGGTCTGAGACCTGCAAAAGTCTGAGATGCTACCTGAAAAATAAGCTAAAGCAAAGGGGCTGAGGGTATGGTTCGTGTGGTAGAGGGCTTGCCTAGTAAGCACCAGGCCCTGGTTCAAGTCCCCAATACTACCAAAAAAATAATGTTGTGTGTATGTGTGTGTGTGTATTTCTTAGGATTCCAAGCAAAGAATTAGTGCCGAGGATGTCCCATATGAGCCCTCTGCTTCCACCCATTGCCCTCTGCATAAGATACGCCCCACAGTGGCCATTGTGGTATTTCTAAAAGCTGAGCCTTATCTGTTGCTTCCCTTCTTAAGATGCTTTGCTTTCTCTTGGTTACCCTTGGAACACCTGTAAGACTCTTCATGACTTGGTCCCTATCCATTTCTCCAGCTTCCTTTTGCCACCCATCATGCCATTACTGTCTGGGTCAAGTGTACTGAACCCCTTGCAGGACTTTGGTTGAGCTTCTCTCTTGCTCTCACTGTCTCTCTAGCATCTTTATTGAGATGTAATTCACACAACATAAATTCACTATTTAAAGCATATGATGCTATGGTTGTAATGTATTTACAGAGCTGTGCAACCATTACCCCAGTCTAAGTTTAGAACATTTTCATCATCCCAAAAGGAAGCTCTATAGCAATTAGCAGTCACTCCCATCCACCCCTTTCCACATCCTAGGTAACCACTAATCTACCTGCTGTCTCTACCTGCCTGTCCTGGACATTTTATGTAAATGTAGTTGTTCAGTCCATGGTCTTTTGTCACTAGCCTCTTTCCCTTAGTATAATGTTTTCATTATATATGTTTTACCCATGTAGCATGTATCAGTAATGAAGTAATAAAGCATTACTTGTCATTTCTGGATAATATTCCATCATGTAGATATGCTACATTTTAGCTATCCACTCATCAGTTGATGGACATTGGAGCTGTTTCCACTCAGCATAATGGTACTCTGAACATGTGTACCTACGTGTTTGTTTGAGTACTTGTCAGCAAACTGTCTTCAGTTCTTTCAGGTATATGCCTGAGAGTAGGATTGCTGGGTCACAAGGAAACTCCATCTTTAACTTTCTGAGGATCTGCCAAACCATTTTCCAAAATGGTTTCGTCCCTTTACATTCCTGTGAGCAATGTGCTAGGAGCCCCAGTTCCCACATCCTTGTCAGCACTCGTATTGTGTCATAGCATCCTAGCAAGCGTGAATAGCATTTCATTATAATTTTGCTTGCATTTCCTGGGTGGCTAATGACGTCGAACACCTTTCCTATCCTATGCTCGTTGACTGTTTAGCATGTCCACAGGGATGATTATTTAAATCCTTTGCCCATTTTTTATCTGCGTTATGTGTCTTCCTGTATTGAGTTGCAAGAGTTCTTTTTGTATTCTGGGTACCAGTCCTCTGTGTTAAGTACATGGTTTGCAAATATTTTTACTCATTCTGTGGGTCGTCTTTTAATTTCCTTACCATTAAGGTCTATAATTTTGATGGAGCCCAACTTGTATTTTTCCTTGCCCCTGAAGTGTTACATCTAAGAAACCATTGCTTAATCCTCTGATTTTCTTCTATGCATTTTATAGTTTTAGCTCTTACATATATGTCTTGTGCCAAGTCCCAGTTACTTGGGAGGCAGAGATAGGTTCAAGTTTCAAAGCCAGACTTGGCAAAAAGTTTATAGAGACCCCATCTCAACCAATAGCTGGGCATGGTGGCAATACCTGTCATCCCAGCTACATGAGAAGCGTAAATAGAAGGATCGTGGTCCAAGCTGGCCCATGCGAAAACTCAAGACCCTATCCCAAAAATAAAGCAAAAAGGAGCTGGGCTTGGCTCAAATGGTAAGCAGAAGGCTCTGAATTCAACCCCCAGCACCACAAAAAAAAAAAGTTAATTTTTGCATGTGGCATGAGGTCAGTGTGTAGCGTCATTCCTTCACACGTGGTTCTCTGGTTTTCCATTTGTTAAACAGGCTTGCCCTTGGCTTGCTTGCTGCTTTCTTTCTTTCTTTCTTTCTTTCTTCTCTGCCTGGAGCCTGTCCTTCCTTTGCCTCAGTTACTCGTCTTTTAAATCAAATCTCAGCTCAGGGATTACTCCCTTGATAATGTCCCTCTCTGTGTTCTAGAAATCTCTTCAAACCTTAATCCTAACATTTATCACACAAAGTCTTTTAACTATTTGTCTTCCAGGCACAATCCTGGGAGAGAGGGGCTGTGTGCTAACATTTTGTATTGGTCAATCTGCACTCCTGTCTGTCAAACTCCAGAGAAAAGGAGAAATGTTTACTTCAACCACAGTGTGATCGCTTATCTTTGAACCACAGATTGTATAGAAAATCCACAATTAACAGCCAATTCTTTGAGTATGTTCCATTATGCACTTTAGATTTATTATCCTTTTAAGGAATATCATGGATACATCTGTTCAACTCTAAACATTCATTAGGGAAAAGCTTCCCCTTCCTTTTCTCCCTGAATGATAGAATATAAGTCCTTTCATTTAGACAGAAGGGGCCAGTTTAAGACCTAGGTTCACAGCTGAACCAATAACATAAGCTCTTCACAGGTGGCAGTGCCCTGCTTTGATTGGCTTCAGTGAGGATTCCTGACCAATCACTGACAAGGGGGTGGGAGTACCTGAAAGGTGGGATCAGCCTCCCAGGTCCCACTGCCTACACAGAGAAGGGCATAGCTAACTGAACCATAGTGCCCACACATCAACCAAGTTCTGAAGGAGTTCTAAAAGGCTTTCTTTTTCCAGTTAAAAAATAATATTATAGCTGAGCATGGTGGCAAGCACCTGCAGTCCCAGGACCCAGGAGGCAGAGGCGGGAGAATTTTGAGTTCAAGGCCAGTCTGGGCTACATAGTGAGACCCTATCTTAATATGGCCATGATAGAATTGAAGGCATCTTTTATTCTGTTACTTGAGACTTTTTTTTTTTTTTTTTTTGGAGACAGGGTCTTGCTATGTAGCTCAGGCCAGCCTCAAACGTATGCTCCTCCTGCTTCACCTTCCCAAGTGCTGGGATTACAGATGTGCACCACCATGCCTGGCAAGACAGTTTTTTAAAGTAGCTTTGTAACATTTTTGACCCCGTCAAAATGCCTTACTTTTCAGAAAGGTCCTGACAGAATGTCCCCTTCCTTCTGGTGTGTGTGTGGAAGTACAGGCCTCTGTGTGTGCAGGTGAAAGGGATGGCAAGAGTTGCCTGTTGCTGAGGGTTTGGAGATAGGACACAACAGGACATGAGACAAAAAATTATGGCAGGGCCAGATAGTGAACTGTATCAAAAGCCACACTAAGCAGCTCATTTTGGTACTTGGTTTTATACCACTGACTTGGGAACAGAGACCATCTCTCACTTCCTCAGAATGGAGAAAATGGTCACTGTGGTCCTAGAGCACCGAATGGCTGAAAGATGAAGTTCAAAATGAGCTCTTGCCCAAGAAAACCCTGGCTCCAGGCTGTCTGTGGAGATCTGATCCTTGCCACATGAGCATGTAGACAAATGTGAATTATTGTGGATGCATATTGGCAGAAGAGCATCTCAGAGCCAGGGGGGCAGGCCCTGTTAACTTCATTGGTTACATTCAGCATCTTGCAGCTCGAGTGGCACCCTGTGTGCCCTGTCAGACTGTAGCAATGTCCAGCTGGACCAGACCCAGCCCACCTTAGTCCAGCAGGAGAGGAAAACTAGCCACCAAACTTGTGAGGTTTGGATTTTCTATTTTTAAATGTCCCTTAATGTGCCTGTTGTTAACAAGACCAACAGTAGTCTCTGAAGGGACTCTTGGACACATTCAAAGTGTGGTTCAGATGTGAAATTGCACTTAAAAGATATTTGAGGAGAGATGGGCACATTTGTGTCAATTTAGGCTTGAACTGAGTGGTGGCAGCAATTTGAACTTGGCCAGCTCTCCGCTCAGAGAGCTAAAGACCACAGATTGCCCTCGGGACTGCATTCTGTGCAGTGTAGTTAATTATGGCCCAGTTTCCTTGGCTTTGCCCTCATAGTTTTCTGTCTGGCTCCACAGACCTCCACGTACCATGTTTGTAGGGAGCAGGGTTCACCCCACTGAGCTATGCTGTGAGCTGAGGCAGCAGCACTCTACACCCAGTCTTTCCTCTCCTTGGGGCCACTTCCTCTTCTAGACCACCTGGAATGTGGCTAGAAGCCTCCATCCAGGGTCCCGTGCTTTCACCAAGGTGATGCTGCTAGTTAAGTAGATTTAAAACTGTCTCACCTTGGGGGTCTTCTGATTGAATTTTTCTTGACAGTTGATGTTGATGAAATCGATCCACAATAGCATTTAGTCCTTTGAGTCACATACTTTGATAAGTGTCAGGCACATCACTGTGGCCACTGTTCAGTTTGGGGACATTTCCATCCCTGTAGTTAGTCCCCTTGAGCCCCTTTGTAGTCAGTTTACTACTCAAACCCCCAGCCCCAGATAACTAAATGGTTGAAGCTTTATTATAGTATTGTTTTGTTAAGCTTGTTGTTTAAATTTTACCTGCTTTTAACTGCATTAATGTTGTAGACAGATAACCTAAATGAATACCCTCTCATGTGCCAGGCACCAAGCAAAATGCTTAGGCATCTCAGCAACCCTGGGAGAGAGATTACAGTGTCTGAGTCTAAAGGTGTGGAAAGGAAAGTTTTATAAGGAAACCAATACCCCCAATCACACAGGCCGTCGTAGAGCTGGGCTCTTGCCTATGCTTCGTTAACTCCAGGCCTGAAGTTCTCCTTATACCTAAATATTCTGTCCTGTCCTGAAATTCAAATAATAATAATAATAATAACTATTACTGTCTCTTTCTAATAATAAGGCCATGTGCCCATATTTCTGAGAAGTATAGTGCTTAAACTTAGGGAGTAGAAATGGAAGTGGAGATTTTGGTCAGGAAAATCACTTTGGTTTTAATCCCATCAGTGCTCTTTCACACTGTGGTTTTCCATGGCCAATCACTGCATCACTGACAATCAGAACCACCAGATGTCTATGTATTCTTAACTCTGCACAGCCTGTATGCTCAGCCTGGAAGAGGTTAAAATCCAAGGCCTTTATTTCCATCCCTGGACTTGAGACAACTGTATTAATATCTTGCAAGAGTGTCCTGGGGACCTCACCTGGCTGGTGCCACCAGGCCCCAGACAGATGCCTCCCATTCAGTCCTCCCTCACTTAACTACTTTGGAGGCATCTGTGGCACAGCATGGGCAGTGGGGGGGTGGGGGGGTGTCTCTCTGCTTCTTTTTATTACCCCACCTCCTTAAGGTGAGGCTTTCCTTGGCATTATTTTCTGAGCTTTGAAACCCAGACAAGCAATGAAGAAAGGAGAGAGGCCGAGATTCCAATTAGAAGATAATATTCTGGGGGCTCTCTGAGCTAGGCCCATGTCTTTAAACAAAACAGGGGAAGGATTTGCAGTGGCTTGAAGTTTCCAGCAGCATTTAGAGTGCTCACTCGGTTGCTCAGGGTTTATGTACTGCCACAGCGGGGAGTCAGCACAGAAGGGGTTACAGCTAAAGGATGATTGCCCAGCCGTCTGCTCTGCTCACAGTCTAGAAAATTAAATTTGAAGCCTGAAATTGAACTCTTTGCCAGAATGGGAATGGAATGAAATTTCACTCCTTTCCAAATGAAACTTCTAAAGAGAAGATCTGGCAGCACCCGAGCGCTGTGCGCACACTTCCTGCTTACTTGTGACCTTCTCTTCCGTTGTGAGTCAGTCGATGGTAAAGCTTCCCTGGGTCACTTTGGCACTTCTCATCCTTTCCTTTATATCAGAGGAGATTTGTAAAACCAGGTGCTTGGGTGTCACTCTAGAGTGACAAATTGGGCCTTTGGGGGCTCTCACAGTTGCTGTTCATGACCTTCAGGTTGGAGTCTGGAGACTAGTGTGCATGGTGTGTGTGGCCTTTCTCTTTGCTTGCCTCTCCCAGATTGCATTAGGTGCTCTGTAGGCGCAGGGCATCACCTGCTCAGCATGTGGTTCAGAGCAGCCACCTCCATTTAGGGATGTGGGGTCATGACAGGGTCCTGGCTTGGCTTCTAACACATTGCTCAGGAACACACCTTACACCTGCAAACTTGTTCTCGATAGTGTTGTTTGTGTACTGTTTACTGTGGGTAGAGGCTGTTACTTCAGGAGCTGGGGAAGTGATCAGCCCAAGTTGCTTGCCAGCTCAGACCTCTTCTGGTGATGCTACCTCGAGCTCACAAAGGGACGACACCAATGACTGTCTCTCAAGGTCCACAGAGGTCATGTGACAGTGAATATGGCAGTGTCTGTAGCATTGATGCTGAGGCTCTGCTTCAGTAATGGGCTGGATCTCCAAGATGTAGGCAGTGTGTGCTTCACAGGCACTAATGACTTTTCGGAGCTGTAATGTTTTTAAGTGTTTCTGCTATAGTGGGGTTGATACATTCCTTAAAAATGTATTTTATAAAAACCAGACAATAAGGGTAGGAGGTAAAAGGGTAAGGGAGAATAGTGGAAGGGGATGGGCCAAAGTAAAGTATACCCACAGTGGGGACACATTAAGAAACCCCTTTGAACATCATCTTAAGTATTAATAATGAAAAACAGGACTGTAAAATAGGTACAGTGTATGGGGAGGGGCACTAGTGAGGGGGGAGGGTGAATGAAGGAGATTAAGGTGATGGTATATGGCAGACGGACCTCCTAAACCTATATGAAACAGAACTAAGAAACCTCTTGCAATTGCTTGAAGTGGGGTGGGGAGGGGGCGGAGGGGGAGAGGATGGGGGCCGTGTGACTAATGTATAATATAAGCATAATTGGAATTGTCACTATGAATTCCCCTCCCCATATAATGAATATATTCTAGTACAGAATTTACAAAAAAAAAAAATAAACAAAAAAAAATCAGACAATAATAACATGGCCCTAAGAAGAAACATAGTTGGGTAAGCATTTGAAACTCTACAATGAGAAGAATCCTCATAACATACCGACAGAATTCAAAAGACATGGTATGTCCCTAGAGCTTGCCCTGGGGAGCGTCAGACTTCACACCACACACTTGTGCACACATGCACACACAGGTAGTTTGATGGGAGCAGGTGTGTTTAAGACAGGGCCAAGGCTCAGCATGGAGATGAGAACCAAAAGCACCAAGATGAGGGAGGCAGCCTTTGGGCAGACCGAGGCAAGATGAAGCATATGGGGTAAACAGACATTTGCAGCCTGTTCCTCCAGGCTTCTTGTGCTCAGCCAGCCCAGTGTGCTTGGCTTTCAACAGCTATTCCTTCCTTATGCAAACCATTAGCACACTGAGAAAATGCATCTGCAACCAGCACCATGTCTATGTTAAGGGGACATTGCTCCTGAAAACATTTAAGGTAATTTGCCATCCAGACTGTGTGGTGCTCATTACCCCAACTGACAAACAACCCTGCTTCTTATCCTGCTAGAGGAAAACCTGAAATATGAAGCCTTTTTGTATTGTGATTAAAAAAAAAAAACACATAGCATAAAATGTACCTTATTAACCATTTTTAAATGAGCAGTTAAGTGTAGTCACATCACTGTAAAACAACCTCCAAAACTTTTTCCTCTTGAAAACTGAAATCCTGTACCCCTAAACAAGTCCTCATCCTCCCTCTCCTCAGTCCCACCACTCTCCTTTGTGTTTTTTGAATATAACTTTAGATACCTCATATAAGTGAAGTTGTACAGTGTTTGTCTTTTTGCAACTGGTTTATTTCACTTGGCATAATGTCCTCAGACAAGTCCCATGTTGTAGCATGGACCAGAATTTTATGAAACATGCAGTCTTCAACACTTCCAGGTTCATTTTCATCCCAAATGTGTTTGTACAATATTAGGCCAGGGGTGGGAGGTGGGAGATCTTTCTGCTTTACCTGTGCAGTGAATAACCACCCTGTGATGTCCCCAGGTTGTTTTCTTCTGTCCCTGAGTGTAAATTAACTTTAAAAGGTGAACTTTCTGTGTTAAAAGATAATCAATAGAGATGCATCAGACACCATGGGATAAAATGTTATCTATGGGAGTGTTTCTAATGCCGGAGAGGTTTTCAAACTCATATTGGTGTGACTCCATTCCAGAGAGCTCAGAAATACGCGCAGCAAGTCTTGCAGGAGGAATGTCGACCCAAGTTCGTGAAGAAGGCAATGGCGCTGTTATTTGAGCACAGGTACAGCACAGACTTGGTGCCCTTCGTGCAGAAGGCTCCCAAAGGGAGTGAAACCGAGTACAAATACGATCCTCCTTTTGGATTCCGGAAGTTCTCCAGCAAAGTCCAGACCCTCTTGGATATACTGCCTGAGCACGACTTTCCTGAGCACTTGCAAGCCAAGCAGTGTAGGCGCTGTGTGGTTATTGGAAGTGGAGGAATTCTGCACGGACTAGAACTGGGTCACGCCCTGAACCAATTTGATGTTGTGATAAGGTACCTTGCTTTAAACCAACCATTCTCTAGAATTCAGTCCAGTACTCTGAGTTAGTGCAGCTCCAGAGACAGTGAGGGGTACCGGAAGCTCTTCAGGGTCTCTGACCTCAAGGGACTTAACTCTGAGAAGCTGGAACAAAAACTGGAAGTGATCAGATGCCCCAAACTGTGTAGTACTGACCCTAACTTAAAGGAGCAGGCTATGGAACACAGTCATTGGCAAAGCCTTTCAGAGCTGGGGAAGTCTGGAAGGATGGGTAGATTCAGGTGAGCCAGCAAAGGAGGAAGGCCACTAGGCAAGGTGACAGGAGAACACAGTAGGAGAAAGATGCCAGGGATCGCTGGGCTTCAGGAGCTGGGCTGGGGGCTGGTGAGCCCTGGAAGGCAAAGCTGGCTGGAGTAGAAAGCCCACAGCAGAGATAGAACTCACCTCGACAGCAGTAGATAGTCATTTCCAGACTGAAGGTGTAGCTAAGTGTACTTGCCTACCATGCATGAAGCTCTGGATTTGGTCCCCACCACAGCAAAAATAAATAAATAAACAACCAAATAAATAAATAAATAAATGTTTTTCTAATGATAAAAGTAAAATAATATTAATTATTAAAGATCATAAAAATCTGAGGAAGAAAATAACCACTCATAGCACAAATAGCCAACATTGTTTTTTCCACTTTATTCTAGACACACTTGTGTTTTTATAAGGTTGGTTTTTTTTTTTTTTTTTTTGCTGAACATGATGGATAGTTTCTGAGGTTGTTAAATATTCTTAGACTTCCTTTATATGAGGGTATTTTAAGTTATTTAGTGGTTATGTTGCTTAGAACACTGCCATTTTTCTTTGTTACTGTGAAAATGCTTTGTGTGTCTCTTTGGACAGCTTTGATTATCTCCTTAGAAAAGTTCTTCAGAGTAGAACCATTGGCTCCAAGACACGTGGATTTTTTTTTTTTTGAGTAATGTACACTATTGTAAATTAACTGTCAACGTCCTAGGGATGTGCAGAGCCAGAGGCATGGTGAGAACTGGGTCCTAACTCACTTTGTCCAGCAGTTGTAGGGGTGAGAGGTTGAAAACAGGCGAGGAGGGACAGGGCCTGGGTCCAGGGGTGTCACAGGAGGGCGTGAGTGTGTGAGCCTGGGGTGATGCACAGCAAGCAGAGACAGTGACAGAAGATTGATCTGAGAGGCATATTGGAAAAGTATGACTAGAGTTTTTGGTAATTTGACAACTAATGTCAGGCTGGAGGTGTGGCTAAATGGTAGAGCGCCTGCCTAACAACCGTGAGTTCAAACCCCAATATTGCTGTGTGATGGTGGGTGGGGGGACAAAACAGCAGAAGACAACTGTGTCAGGAGACACCAAAATTTCTCCTTTGGGGGCTTAAGGCATTACTGGAACTGCGTCACAAGTGGGGGAGTGAGGAGGAAAATCTCCAGTTCTTGAGGGGTGATGACAGTCCATCTGGGACCCTTTGATCCTAAAAGCGGTCACGTATTCATACTGTACCTTTGCCATGCGGGGAAAGTCCCCTAAGTGCCTGTGCCTCCATTTCCTCATTTGTAAAATGGAAGCAGCAGCAGCTCCTCTGCAATTCCTGTGGAGACAGCCCGTTAGCAGGCGGATCATGCAAACGCAACAGTGACAGAATTGCAGGAGATGGTCATGACACAGGAGGCCGTGTGATGTGGCAACATGGGTGATGGCCGGCTCTGTCGATGTGTCTTCTTCCTTTTTACTCGAATAGATTAAACAGTGCACCAGTCGAGGGATATTCTGCACATGTTGGGAATAGGACCACCATCAGGATGACGTACCCGGAGGGCGCGCCTCTGTCTGACACTGAATACTATGGCAGTGACTTGTTTGTCGCTGTCTTATTTAAGAGTGTTGATTTCAACTGGCTTCAAGCAATGGTGAAAAATGAAACCCTGGTAAGCACTAAAAAGTAAAGGAGTCTCAAATTGTAATTATGAGCTTTTATTTTTAAACACACATAGTGGAATGTATACTTAATACGTCATCTTTCAAATGAAAACCACCCTCTTGGTAGAAACCCCACAGAACTCCATGCTGCAAACTGCTTCCAGAACCTGAATAAGAGTTACTTGTAAGCTGAGGACAGCGCCTCACACCTGTAATCCCAGCTACTTGGGAGGGAGACTTAGGGAGGTCACAGTTCATTGTCAGCCTAGGCAAAAAAATGAGACCTCATCCCAACAAATAGGCTGGGTATAGTAGTGCATATTATAATCCCACCTACATAGGAGGCCTTAGGTAGGAGGATTACAGTCCAAGGCTGCCCTGGGCAAAAACAGGAGACCTTATCTAAAAAACAACTAAGGCAAAAAAGGGCTGGTGGAATGGCTCAAGTGGTAGAGCACCTGCCTAGCAAATGGGAGGCCCTGAGTTCAAACTCCAAAGTTGCATGTGAAAATGGTGATCTTTAGTTAATGAGAATATCAAATGGGATGTCAATGGGCCAAATGCCTTCTCTAGACTTGAACTTGCATGACTTTGGTCAGTTCTAGAAATGAGGTTTACTAGGAATGAAAACCATGTGGAAAATACTCAAAAGAGTGTATGTAAAATCCAAATGTGTTAGTCGGTTGTCCTCTTGGAGTAAATTCAAAGCACTCCAGAGGGGCAGATGTGAAGGACATGGATGACATTTGGTCACATTCCTTTCATCTGTCTTTACAATAATTAATGACATTACTTTAGACATTACTTCCCCCTGTTATATTGAATTAAATTTCAGAGCTTAGCATGTGAGCATTTTTCTACACAACCACAGATTAGCTGTCTGCAAAGCTAACAGGATTTCTCACGAGCTCTGTGTGATGCAAGATTCGTGTCTCCAACGCTGGAGTCTGAGCAGGCTATTGTGGTCTTCTGGATTTTTTATCAGGTAGAAAATGAAGCACATAGGAAGTGACTTAGGTCAGTTTACAAGCGACTTCACCACACTAGGAAATAAAGTCGGTGGAGAGCAAAGGTAAGGCAGGGCCCCCTGGACAGGACGCTCACAGCATTTGATACCCTTAGCCTTCCCTGGGCAGAATGAGGGCTGTAGATGGTAATAAGTCTTCTGACTCAGGCCATTGCCTGAGAGGTGCTGGATTTCCGCAGACATAAATGACTTTGCTGCTGCAGGATGCAGGGCACAGGGCTACCTGCTGCTGTGCTCATGACCTTGACCTAATTATCAGGGACTGCTTCCTCACCCTGTGCTAAACATCCCTAATGATTGCTTGCTGTCTTTCCTTAGCCATTTTGGGTGCGACTCTTCTTTTGGAAGCGGGTGGCAGAAAAAATCCCACTGCAGCCAAAACATTTCAGAATTTTGAATCCAGTTATCATCAAAGAGACCGCCTTTGACATCCTCCAATACTCTGAGCCTCAGTCACGATTCTGGGGCCGAGATAAGGTATGTTTGTCACTATTCAGAGTTAATTGTTTTCTCTGTGTTCGAGGGGAGACGTGTGAGCTTAACTGTATCCCCAGAGCATCTCAGGTGGAGAAGCCCAGTCATTGATCAGAACACCCCACCTTTATCACTCCATACCTTGGCTTCAGGGCTCTTCATGGTATAATTAGCCTTCTTCCCGTCTTCAGTGGAGTCCGCACGTTAAATGCTCGTGACACTGAGACATTCATTAAGGCATTCTTACTCCAGGATTCCGTTTAACTGCAGAACACCGGAAGGCACTTTGTTCTTACATTTAGCTCTGGGGGCTCCTCAGGTGAGCATTGCTATTTGTGCTCACTTTTCGGATGATGGTGGTAAGTGAAGTCCAGTCGATGCCTGGGCCCCATCCCAGACGCTCTGATTTAATTGGTCTGTATGTTACATTGGGATCTTCAAAATTCCCAGGATGATTTTATTTTGCAGCCTAATTTGAGAACCTTTGTGCTCTAGGCTGTTCAGTGCACCAGGTTATGAACCTGCAGTTAACGTGCTGCTGGCAGGGGTGGCGTGGGATGGCGTTGCTACTTGTGCCTTTGTGATCTGAGCAGCTAAACCTGTGTCTTTAAAATTCTTAAGACCTGTGGAGAAATCGTTATTAAACAAAACTTAGCACGTGTGTGATGGAACAAACACTCCCCAAATGAAAAGAGCTCCTTCTAAATCCAAAAGAAAAAGACGAGCCATAGTCAGCATCATCAATAATCAAATAAAAGCAAAGGAGAGTCACAATGACATTTTTTGCTCACTTTCTTAGTAAAGATTTTAAAAGTCGCTAATGTCCTTGTTTGGCAGTTCTGCAGGTAGAAGAGGCTGGCACTTTTTCTGGAGGATAGTTTAATGATATAAATCAATTTTAATATGAATAGTCTGGGCCAGGCATGGTGGAACACACCTGTGATCCCATCACTTAGGATTTAAGGTAGAAGGATTGCAAGTTCAAGGTCAGCCTGGGCTACATGGGGAGACTCTTTCTCAAAAAAAAAAAAAAAGAAAGAAAGAAAAATTTTATCTATCGATAGACAGATAAAATTGGGTCTTTGACCCAGCAATTTTACTGTAAAAATTTGATATTGAAGAAATTAGAGAAATGTGGAACCTCTCATATTCTGGTCCATCATAGGATTAATAGCAAAGGACTAAAACCAGCCACACTATTCATCAAGAGATTGTTTAAAACCAACCATGATGCAGTCAATGCAATATAAATATTGCATGTTTATATCCTAATGGATATAAAACATGTCCACAACATATAAAAACTGGAAGTGCGTGGGCGTATGTATGCACGAGTGTGTGCACGCATAGGACATGCTTGGAGAGGGACACTAGCTGGAGAATGGCCCCTCCCAAGGGGGAGTCCACATAAGACTTTACTTTTCACTTTATAATGCATTTATTATATGCATTAGCAAAAGCTAAGGGTCCCAGTCCTTGGGGAGGGTTGAGCTCCAGAAAAACATCCCTGGGAAGGACTGGAGGGTTCCCTGGCCACCCATCCTGGAGCAGACCCCAGAGACCGCTGTCCTGCAAGAAAGGAAATGGGCTTGCTTTGTGCTTCTGCCATTGTGTGAGGGACCAGTGGGTAGACGCTTTAGAAAGAACACCTTTCGTGTGATATAAGAGCTGTCTGGCTGTCTCTTGAGGGTGGGTTAACAGGGTACACATCACACCATGTGTTAGAGTTGAGATTTCTAACTTGCATGAACAGTTAGACTTAAAATTCTGTGATAGGTAAAACTGTCTGGTGTGTCAGGTGCGCCTCTTGTGACTGCACAGCATGTACAGTACCTGCAAAGGAGTGAATTGGTGGACTTGGGCATTACTTTTAAACTTTAGTCCTTGCTCTTTTTCAGAACGTCCCCACAATGGGCATCATTGCTGTTGTCTTAGCCACGCACCTGTGTGATGAAGTCAGCTTGGCAGGCTTCGGATATGATCTCAATCAGCCCAGGACGCCCTTGCACTACTTTGGCAATCAGTGTATGGCCGCCATGGACTGGCAGACCATGCACAATGTGACCACAGAGACCCAGTTCCTCCTGCACCTGATCAAAGAGGGAGTGGTGAAGGACCTCAGTGGCGGCATCCATTGTGAATTCTGAACACAGCAGACCTCACTCGGAAATGCAACTGGGACACTCAGGGCTGTTTTGAATAGCCTTCTTGATGCATTTCATCCTGCAAATACTTTGAAGTGCAGCTGGCGTTTTAAACTTTTAATTTAAAAAACAAAACAAGAAATGTTTTAGTTCTTCCCACTTTTCTTTCCTATTTATTTGAAGTCAGTGTTCATCTTTGCACAACATCTTGTAAGTTAATTTTCAGGATGGAATCGGAAAGACTTTTCAAAGAGTTGTATGGAATGATGTTTTATTGTATTTTAAGAAAGTAATTTAATTTGTAAAAACCCTGTGCATGTAGACTGCACATGGAATAGCAGGTGATGAGGTGGAAGGAGGAGGGTCTGCTCCTTTAATGATGGCCTCGAATGCCTGATTCAGGTTCTCTGCTGCTCTGTTTGGTGGAACTCATCGAGATGTTTCCAGGATAACAGCGCAGTCACTATGCCAGCTGCTGGAGGCCCAGGCCAATGAGATGCATGCTTGGGCCCATTCTCTTGGTTAGCCCTCTGCCGAAGACTCAAAAACACAAAGACTGGCAGGAATCAGCGGGGGGAGAGATCCTTGGCTCCCTGGCTGGGGAGGGACACAGCACACGTTCTGTGTCCTCTGACTACTGTGAACTTGCCCTGGGCTGCAGAAGCCACCGTCTTCCCAGCAATTATGAGAACTCTTGAATTTCTTGAGAATTTTTTTTACTGCTCTTCCAAAGCACATAAGTGTTCATCTAAGACGTTCTGCTGACTGACTGAGGTGGCTTCCACAAATTAGGACAAAACCTCTATTATCCAGAGTCATGGGGGAAGAAATCCTTTCCAGGAATAACAATGCTTTCTGAAACACTGAAATGAAACCCCCAGTGTTACAAATCAGTTATTTAAAAGCCTACCTGACACTGTCTACCGGTCAATGTGCTGGTCAAAAAAGAAAATAAAAGCTTTTGAGGAGCCCTGCGGTCTAGTGAATTCGAGTGCTTATTTATTTATTTATTTATTTATTTATTTATTTTAGGGAACTGCATCGTTGGGTGCTGCTGCTAAGTCAAGCCCTCACTGTGGGTTTTGCAGTGGTAAGAAACAGAATCAGGGTGTCTTGTTCCTCAAACCGCTTGATGCAAGACAGCCTTGAACCCTCTGGAGAGATGGCAGTATCAGTGGCCTCCTCCCCAAGGACAGGCTTGCTGTAGCTTATGTCTCTTAGTGGTCTAGTCTCTGGTGTCAGCTCTGCGCTCTGCTCCCCACCACCCCCATCTCTGCCCTGCCCTCTCTGTTCTCAGCCCTGTTGCTGCTGTGCCAGAGTCACCTCCCTCAGTTCCCATACCTCTGCACTGCCACCCAGCCCCAGGGCAGCCTTACCCAGCTCATTCTAATGTCTGTTCCCTCAGCCCTCTTGGCACATGCAGGGCAAAGGGCAGGTCATGGCATTTGGTAGAGTCCCTGCTGTCTCCAGGGATCTAGGGTCCAGTTCAGAGAGGCTGAAGTTTGTATGAAGTTTGGGTTCTACTCAGAAGACACTGTTTAAAAGAAAGTGCTTTTTAAATTTTCACCAGTTAGCTGACTTCATTTTGAAAGTTGAGAACATGGAAGATGGTCCACAGCTAACCTGTGGCTCAGGTTGGCCTGAGTTGACACTGCACAGCCCTTAGCCCTCAGGAGCTGTGTGTGCGAGTATACGCATGCATGGGGCGGGAGGGGCAGTAGTGGGGTTTGAACTCCAGGCCTTGTGCTTGCTAGGCAGATGCTCTACCACTTGAGCCACTCTGCCAGCTACACCCCCACTTTGTTTTTTTAGCCAAACTTGAGACTTCTCAGACAACTTTCTTAGTGTGGTGGTATGTCAACTCAAGTCACTCTGGCCTGTTGGGGCTTCTGGAGAGTGTGGTGCTCTGTCAGCAATGGTCAGGCCTGGTCCTATCCCCACCCCATTTGTATCTATATGTTGGTTTGCCCTCTCCTCTCACTTTCTGCTTTGTCACAGTAAGTAGGTGCCCTAAATAAACAAAAAGGCATGCCTTTACACCTTTGCTGGAGTCCACCAGCCTTTGGAAGTGACCCACGATCATCTTTACGGGCTTCTAACACTTAAAGCTGAACTGGGATCTTATAAAACAACTTCACGTGTTCCTTTGCTTTCTTCACTGCTCCTTTTGTGTCACATGCTGTGTTTTTCATTTGCCAAGAAAATGAATAAGGCCTATTTCCATAGATTATGAGAGTGTCATCATTCATTGGACCCATTAGTTAAAATTAGCTGCCACGCCAGTTCTTATGACTGGACTGCTTTTGCTGAATGATGACACCTCTTGGTCACTAATGGTTTGAGTGGCAGGTATGGACTTAGTTATAACAACAAAAGCAATGTCACACCATAGTCTAAGTTACTAAAGATTTCTAAGTTTAAGAATCACTTTGTTTTTCCAAAAGCAGAATGCGAGGGAGGAAAAAATCACTTGTTTTAACCACATTCTGACCCCAGCACTTTGATACAGAGAGTACTGTAGAACTTGCCCTTTTACTCTCTCAAGAACCTTCTAGACCAGAGCTGTAGGAAGATTAAGAAATGGTAGCTTACATCCTCCTCGTAGTCAGGTTTACAGCATCTGAGCATGGGATATATTTTCATTTGTTCTTTGGGACCCTTCAGCAAGTCCATTTGAGAAGGAAGCATTCAGCAGAATTCTCTTTAGAAAGAAGTGAGCTTTAGTACGTTTGTGTGCAGTAAAGAACTCTGGGACCCTGGTTCTTCCCTTCACACACACTCACACACACACCCCAAAACTTCCCTCAATCGTGGTTCCAGGTCAGCCTGTGCAAAAAAGTTTGCAAAACCCCATCTCAGCAGAAAAAAGCTGGACATGGTGGCACACACCAGAAATGGTGGGAAACCTACAAGGAGGATCATGGCCCAAGTGAGACCCTATCTCCAAAATAACCAGAACAGAAAGACATGGCTCAAGTGGCAGAGCACATGCCTTGCAAGTGTGAAACCCCAGATTCAAACCCTAGTACTGCTAGAGAAAAAAAAAAAAAAAACGTTTCCCTCAAACAAAGGGTCCTGTGTCTGCTGCCCACAGGACCACTGCCTTCTTCTGGAGCACTGACCCGCATGGAGGACCCCAGTGACCGCACTCTCAGCTCTCTGAAAGGCAGCAGATTCTATGCAGCAGGGCATGTGTGAAAACACCCCACACCCACCTGGGGGCTGAGACACCGGCCCAACCTTCTGAGTTTTCATCCAGGGTCATGTTACACAGCATGGATTTGCATTCGCAAAACAAGGTATTTATCTGTTGGTGTGACCCTTACCTACAGCCGCTCAATGGAAGACTGAACTAAGTTGGGAAGGATGGTTATTCATTAAACATACACAAATTTTATTGAGTAAAAATTAATGTTCTCCCAAAATTAAATTGCAGTCTTAGTAGTTCAACTTCCATTATCTGAATGATGAGATGTTACTAATTCCCAAAATTAAATTGCAATCCATTTAGCAAAGAAGAAATGCAGCCCTATTAGCATGAGATGGTGCAATGAATATGTTCAGTTGTCACTTTTTAAAAAGCAGATTTTTCCAGTGAGTTGTCCCCAGTACAACACCCAGGAAGGAAGAGAAGTTTATAGATTTTCTTCTGTCTGGAAGGAGGGAGATGTGACGTCTTGTATTGGTACCAGGCTGCCATCCTACACCTGGCGGGTACAGTAGTTACCACCTTTGTGTAGCTGCAAATGCAAAAATACGAATTTCCAGGAAGCATAACGGAACTGACTACCGAGTCGATACCTCAGAGCAGCAAAGCCAGCAGCCACAGGAGCCCCGTGGTCTGCAGGGGATGCCTGAAACCATAGGTAGTACCAAATCCTGTGAGTTCCATGTTTGTTCCTGTGCCCAGGTAGTCATAACAAAGCTTAATTTATAAATCAGGCACAGTAAAAGATCAGTAATAATGAATGATAATAAAAAAGGACAATTATGACAATATACTATGAAAAAAGTTATTTAAAACCTGCATATTATTTAATTTCTGGAACCTTCCATTTAATATTTTCCATCTGTGGTTGACCACAGGTAACTGAAACCTGAGGAAGAAAACTGTGAATAAAGAGGAAACTACTGTACACTAAAAATGTGGAAGTCCAGAAAGAACAACACATTTCCACTCTACTCTCTGTGACCTGCCTTATGTTTGACTTCTTGAAGACAATTAGTTGCAATGAAAGTTAATATTAATGACAAGATTGTTTGAAATGTTAGGTTCCTTATATGAAAGGCCACACCTTAAGTTATCAAACAGTAGTGTGACTGTGATGGTAACTAAAGATGGTGGCATGCAAGCAGGGCACAGTGGGTCAAGCCAGTAATCCCAGCTACTCGGGAGGCAGAGATTGGGCAAATCTCCAAGGCAAGCCCAGGCAAAAAGTTTGAGAGACCCCCATCTCAACAAATAACTGGGCATGGTGATGCACACCTGTCCTCCCAGCTACTCAGGAGGCTGGGATCAGAAGGATCACAGTCTAGACTGACCCTGACATAAAGCAAGAACCTATCTCAAAAATAACTAAGGTTAAAAGGGCTGGAGGTGTGGTTTAAGTGATAGCACAACTGCCTAGCAAGCACAAGGTCCTGAGTTCAAGCCCAGTGTGTATGGGTGGATGGCCATGTGCAGTGAGGGCCATGGAGGGGCATTAAGAACAGTGGTCAGGGCTAGAGGTGTGGCTCAAGCAGTAGAGTGCCTACTTTGCAAGCATGAAGCCCTGAGTTCAAACCCCAGTCCCATCAGGTGAAGAACAGTTGTCATATGAAAAAAGTTTTGTACCAACAATTACTCAAATCAAGAGATCCTATCAGGCTGGTCATTTGGAGTGGGAAGAAACTGATTACCAGCCCTAAGGAATGAGGATTCCAGTGTACATCGGTGACGAAGTTATAAACTCTTCAGTGACAGTTTTATATTGTATTCCATCTATAGCACCCATAATAAGTTCTGTTTATTACAGGCAGTCAGTAAGCATGTTTTGATTTGATTTGATTTATTGTCATTTAAAGATGGTCAGTATATAGTCTAAGATTGAACATAATGAAATACTCTAGGATCTAGAATCTGGGTGAAGGGAGTCTGGAATTAGTTAACTGAAACAATACATGTCAGTTTTTATATGCAATTGTCCTAGAGGTTTAAGTGATATTTTAAAAGAAAGAGTCAAGGGTGTAACAGGTCCATTTACTAGTTGTACACATACCCATACATTTTGGGAAACCAACTTATTGCTGGATTTTGCAAAGGACCTTTCAAGGACTTTTGAAAGGACCTACTGGGGTGATTAAAGTCTGGGTTGGCTTTTCAGACCCTACGAGGGAAGCTCGAGTCTGAGGCTGTGTCTTGATTCCAGGTAGATGTGGTGAGTTCTTTAGTTAGGATTGGAAACCAAGATAATATACCTCTGTTGTGTCACATATTTCTCTCTTTTTCTGCCATCCCTTGTTTACTTAATAAAAATTTTCTTTAAAATGGTAATTACTAAAGATCTGAACATTCTGAATTAGGCAGCCTGCTATTTACAGCAAGGTGAGTGAAATACCTTTATGACGGTGGGGTTTTGTCCTGGAGCTGCCTGCTCCTCCAGTGTGATGGTCAGCATGACACACTGTCCTAGTCCATTCGGGCTGCTGTAACAAAATGCCATAGACTAGGTGGCTTATAAACCACAGAAGTTTATACCTCCCAATTCTGGAGGCTGAGAAGTCCAAGATCAGGCTGCTGGCAGATTCAGTCTCTGGTGAGAGGACCCCCCTCCCCACCCCGTAGTTCATAGATGGTCATGTCTTTACTGTGTCCTCAGGTGGTGAAGGGATGCAGGAGCCGTCTTAGGGCCTCTGTTTATAAGAGCACTAATTCCATTCACAAAGGGTCACCCTCATGACCTAATCACTTTGAAAGGTCCTGCCTCCTAACACATTTCGACCACCCCTCCCACGGGTGTGCACGCGCACACACACACACACACACAGTCCAAATAAGTGAAACCATAGATTCCAAACTACGCTAAAAGTCTTGGGCGCAAACAGAAGGTTGAGCAGAATGTTCTATTGGGTCTTTCCTCCCCATCTTTTACCTTTGTGTCATCTCTGTCACTTCTGCCTGCAAACTTGTCCTCCATTTAAACACAATGTGCACTGTGATCCCAGGGGTCAGCTAAGAAGAAAGGAGAAGTGTCAGACTCTCTGTCCTCTTGCTAAACTCTCCCTTTGCCACACGAACACTGTTCTTCACACAGAAGTCTGAGGGAATGGAGAAGTCACCTGGCCCAGCCCCTTGCTTCACAGATGAGCATTTCCTTTTATGTCCATGAACTTTAACCTGGCACCTGGCACCTGGCACCTGGAAGGGACCAGCAGGCTCATTCTAATACAGTGACCCATTAGCAGGTCAAATGTCCTGCTTTTGCCTTTGGACAGCATGATCACCGCACTCATTATTTTATATATTTATTTCTAGTGATTTAGTTTATGGTCCTTTTTTTTTTTTTTTTTTTTGGTGGTACTGGGGTCTGAACTCAAAGTCGCACACTTGCTAGCCAGGTGCTCTACCAGTTGAGCCATTTTCCCCAACCCTTTGTAAAAGCTTTAGCTATTTTTGGGGTAGGGTTTCCTGGGTTTTTTTCCCCCAGACTGGCCTGGTCTAATTCTCTAATCCATGCTTCCCTCGATGCTGGGACCACAGGCCCAGCTATTACTTGATCTGCCATCTTGTTATCGCTTTGCTTGAGCTGGCTCAAACTGTGATTCTCCTGATCTCTGCCTCCCGAGTAGTGGGAATACAGGCATAAGCCACCGTGCACTTATTTTATGTTTTTAAGAGATTTATGCCAAGACATTTACAGTCACTTTTAGTGGTGTCTGGAGCACTTCCATCTCAGCTACTGGGAAGTGTCTCCAGAACTTTCCCCAAACCTCTCTGCATTGAGAGCCAGTCCTGATTGTCTTTCCCTCACCTTCTCTCTGGCCACCCCCTCCCTTACTTCCTGACTGTACATTGGCTTAGCTTCCCCCAACCAGAAAGCATCCTTCCTCTTCAGGAAGAGAACAGGTTTGGGATGACAGTTTTAAGGAGATTCGAAACCCACAGCCTTGTTCCTGTTTTGTCAGTCACAACTTCCTGCAGAAACAAAAGACTGTCCTTTTTATTGAATAGTCCTGAAAAAAGACAGTAACATTAATACTGACATATGAAGTAGAAAGAAGAAACATTTGTTTAGATCATTTTCTATTCCTGTGTCCTTTCCGACAGCTCTATGTGAATAAAGAGATAGGCGACTCCTTAGTGGCACAAACTTGCATTCCAGTAGCCCAGCGCTGTCCCACCCATGCCCTGGAAAACTGAAACCTCCGTCAGCACACACTGATGCAACTCATTGCAAGAGAGAAAGAAAGAAGAGGGAAATAGTTTGAACTGTTAGTCTTATGGGTCACAACCCAAAGTTGGTGTGTCCAAAGAAGGGCATGCTGACTGCTTGTCACCATTGGCTTGTGGGTCCCTCCATGTTGTCATCCTCTGGCTCAAGGGTCTGCTTTTCGCACTCTGCAAGAGTTCTGACTAGGTCAGAGCAAAGGCTCTGTGAGATCTGTCTGTGAAAGATGCACCCCCACTTTTTCCAAAACTGGGAACTGAAATCAAACCCAATAATGGTTTTATTTTCACACACACATGCTAACCATACTCACTCTTGGAATGTGGAAATGAGACTCACAGTGTGGTCCTTCTGCAGGACATGCAATTCCCTGGTGCTGGCTGACCATCCTGGCGAAGAACATTCTATTCTGAACACTATTTGTGCAAACTCAGAACAATGGATGCTCTGCCCACAGTTCCAGACACTGTTGGTTTTACCTTAGTACCCAGAAGGGCTGTCCCAAAGACACTGTCTGGGGCTTCTGGCACTAGCTCCTGTCCTACTCTGCCAGAATGGCCACATTTAGTCCCCACGGCCCTCAAAGAGCTGTGGCTGGAGCTCAATGCCAGGCTGCAGTCAATATGGACTGAGTCCTATCATCCTGGAGCTTCAGTCTTGAGGGGAAAGGAGGTTAAAAAAGTAAGCTTGACTAGGTGCTAGTGACTCACACCTATAATTCTAGGTACTTGGGAGGCTGAGATTGGGAGGATCGAGGTTCAAGGCCAGCCAGGGCAAATAGTACGTGAGACCCTATCTCCAAAATAACCAGAGCAAAACGAACTGGAGCTGTGGCTCAAGTGGTAGAGCGCCTGCTTTGCAAGTGTGAAGCTCTGAATTGAAACCCCAGTCCCACAAAAAAAAAGAAAAGAAAAAATTAAGCTTGACAAAGATAGTGTTCAAGCCACCCGTAGTACCCCAAGGGGACATCCATGTCAGACAAGTCTACCCCTATGCTTTATCAAACTGTGGTGTGGCATACCTGAATCCATGCAAACCAAAATGGCAAGTGTGGGCTCCAGGTGGAGCTTCTGTGAGGCTGACACCCTGTGGGCAGCCTAAGGAGATGAAGGTCAGGGTAACAGCAATATGGAGCCACTGGGGGAGTCTTACGTGGGAGTGACTTGATCCAACTGAAAAACATCATTGTGACCAGAAGTAGGAGAAGAGGTATGGGGATCCAGAAGCAAAGGATGGGAAAATCAAGGAAGTCAAATTCACTGAAAATGGGTTGGGATGAAGGGCCTGGGCCTGGCAGGCTACCTTCTGACCCAGGATTCTGCCAGCCACTTTTCTAGATTATTCTCAGGAGGGTGGGACTGCAGAGAGAGCCAGAATGTGAAGCAGCCTACCTCTGTTTCAACACCCTTGTATTCCTGGGACAAGTCACAGCCCCTGTCCAGCTTCTCATTGGTTAAACAAGCCCTTAATAGGGCTCCAGCTCACCTTAATTTGGCTTTAATGAAAAGAAAACCAGGCACACGGAGTGGTTGTAGAATGGCCTGCAGCGTCACCTAGTGTCATAAGGCTGTGTGTACAGCTCTCGGCACAACTTCGGCTGCAGTAGATCTGACCTATAGGGTCCCAGCCTGCCGACTTGCACACCTCTAGTGGCTGGGACACGTGGCTCTTTCCTGCATGATCTAAATGTTCTTCTCTTACCACTTCTCCTTGGGCTCCCTTTTCCCCTCCCTCATCTCTGCCCTTGATCCTCTTCTCCTCTCCTCTCTGTCATCTCCTCTTGGGAGATCATCTATTTCCACGGGTCAAACTATACTTTTGGCATTGCCTTTTAAAAATTCCCATACCCAGATCTGCAGCAGCACATCCCCTCAATTCCTCAGAGCCCCAACCCCCCACGTCTACCTCTTCAGGACACTTTCCCCTTCCAGGCTAACCTGACTTCAGACTTTGAAAGCTAGCAGTGCTGGGCCTCATCCTGGAGCTCACAGAGCTGCTCACAGAGCTGCTCCCATAAACAGCTGTTTCCTCAACCTGATAAAGGCCATCTATAAAAAGACGACAGCACACACGGGTTTTCATGGAATGGTGAAAGACAAAATTCTTTTCCCCAAAGATCACGAACAAGAAAAGAGGTCTGCTTTTAGCACTTTTAAGAACCATTGTACGCGAGTGTCTATCCAGGACAGATAGGCAAGAAAATAAAATAATAAAAGCCAACCAAATTGAAAAGCAGAAGCATAAACTTATTTTGTAGATAATGTGATTTCATACATTGACAATCCTAAGAAATTCACTAACAATGATTAAACTAATAAACAAATTCAGCAAGTTTTCAAGATATAAGACCAATGTACAAAACTCAATTATATTTCTATACAGTAGCTGTGAACAAGCCAAAAAATGAAATTAAGAAAATGCCATTTGTAATAGCATTGAAAAGAATTTGGAAGTCTAGAAGTGCACTTAATAAAAGAAGTGTAAAACTTATACTCTGAAAACTATAAAACATTGTTGAAAGATTTAGAAATACCTAAATAAATGCAAAGACATCCATGTTCATAGATCAAAAACCTTCATATTGTTAAAATGATTATATCCTCAAATTGATCTGTAGACTCAATGAAATCCCTGGCAAATTTCAAATGCCTGTTTGCAAGCTGCTTCCAAAATGCACATATAAATGCAAGAAAACCCACATAACAAAGCAATTTGGAAAAAGAAAAATAAAGTTGGAGGGTTCACACTTCCCAATTTCAAATTCTATTACAAAGTAACAGTAATCGAAACAATGTGGTGCTTGCACAAAAATAGAGCTATATACCAGTGGAATAGAATTGAGAGTTCAAAAATAAACCCATACATCTGTGGTCAATTAAATTTCAGCAAGGTGCCAAGTCCATTCACTGGTGGAAAAAAGAGTGTCCTCAACAAATGGTGCTGGGAAAATTGGGTTTCCACATGCAAAAGAAGAAAGGTGGATAGGGATCCATTAGGAACCCCAAATGGCTCAAGAGTCCATACAAGAACTAAAACTATAAAAGTTATAGAAGAAGAGGGGCTGCAAGCATGGCTCAAACTGTACAGCAAAGCATGAAGTCCTGAGTTCAAACTCCAGTACAACAACAACAAAAAAGTTACAAAAGAAAGCCTAGTGGTACATTTCTAAGACCTTGTATTCTTGGATATGATGTTAAAAGGATAATTAATAAAAGAAAAAATAGATCAATTGGCCTTCACAATTTAAAACTTTTGTGCTTCAAAGAACACCATCAAGAAAGTGAAAAGACAGCCTGGCATACTGGTACACATCTGTAATCCCAACACTTGGGAGGCTGGGCAGGAGAATTAAGTTCTAGGCCAGTCTAAGCTACATAGTGAGACCCCCAACTCAAAAAATATATATATGTGAAGATAATCTATATAATGGGAGAAAATGTATTTGATAAGGAACTTGTATCTAGGATATATAAAGAACTTCTATAATAATTTAAAAATAACTGAAGGATCCAAATAGGTATTTCTCAAAAAACAAACAAACAAAAACCACACACAAATGGCCAATAACACATGAAGAGATGTTCGATGCCATTATCCATGAAAGAAATGGATGCTATGTCACACCCACTAGGATGGTTTTAAGTGAGAAAAGAAACGGATACTAGCAAATGTTAATGAGGTAGTGAAGAAACCGAAACCCTTGTGCACTGCTAGTGGAAATGTAAAATGATCCATTCACTTTGAGAAACTTCACAGCAATTCCACAAATGCCCAGGAGAAATGGAAACCTATGTCCACACAAAGCTGTGTACACGTTCATAGTGTTATTCATACTAGGCAACCCAAATGTTCATCAGTTGATGAATGAATAAATGAAATATGGTACTTTCATACAAATAAAATATTATTTGTCCATAAAAGTACTGAAATACTGATACAACATGGATGAACCTTGAAAAATTATGCTAAGTAAAAGTGAGTCAGGATAGATCAGGGAAACTGAGGCATGGGAAACAGCAGCCAGGAATTTACAAATAAGCATCTTACTAATGATGAGCGTGATTAAAAACATATAGATGGTGCTTTCTTTGCTTTAAGCCTTACACCCCCTCTAACAAGCTGCAATATTTACTAAAAAGGGAAAAAAAGCAGTGCTCTCCTCTGACCTTGCCCGCTTGCCCAAAAATAATTAGAGCACTCTGAGAACAGGTCAAGGATATCTTAAAGAGAGACACTTATCCTGGGAAAGAACTCTTGGGAAAATGACTCCTCTGAGCACAAAAAGTGTCTACAAAGAAAGGATGCAAGGATGGACACCTGTCCTGAAGTGAGCATCTGGCAGGACCCATCCTTTGAAGGGATGCTCAAACATTTATGTCATCATGACCCAAACGTAATGAGCGGGCCAACCTTTCAATCTTTGGGCCCAATTGATTAGACAGCATAACAGCAAGAACAGCAAATTAAGCCAGGTGTCAGAACAAAGAGAAGCACTTGTCCTAAGGTGAAGTCAAGCCAATGCCTCAGCCTACCTTTTTACCATAATACCCTTGACGTTACAGCTTTCATTGCACCTGTTACCAGATGTGTCTGCACCCATGTCTAGGTTGTGTACTATTTCTGTCTTTCTTTTGCTTTGCTTTACTAATAAACTTGATCTCTACCTCAATGTGTCCTAACATTCTTTTTTTTGTGACAACATCACAAACTCGGTACCCAAAGGCAGGCAGAGGCCATCTCCTTTTTGGAGACCTCCTCCATGAAGTATGGCTGGTTCCAGTCACAAAGAGGCCATATATTATATGACTCAATTTATATGAAATGTCTAGGCAAGCATACAGAGACAAGAAGAATATTAATGGGTTGCCTAGGACAGGAAGAGAAGCGGGAACTGGAGAGTGACAACTAAGGGCTACTAAGGGTCTGGTTTTGAGAGATTGTAGTGATAATTATAGTGATGAAAACACAACAGAGAATATACGAAAAACCACTCAGCCTGCCCTTTGAATGTGTGAATTGTAATGCGACAAAGCTGTTAAGCCACGTTGTTCATTTTCTTCATCTTTCTCAGTACATTCAACCTGTGTGCTCTGTGGTCTTTTTAGACCCCAAGACATCTCTTTGTGGATATCTCTTTATGGTGCTGCAGGTCAGGCATCAATGGCATTAAGCCTCCTTTGCACCCAGCTTTAGTCAACTTCTCAGCCACAGGCCCTGTCCCCCACACCCCAGAACAGATCCAGCTGTCCTTTCTGCTGCCTAGATCAGACCCACTTCCAACAAGCATTCTGGAATCTCAATGCTACAGGCAGCCCATCCTGCAGCTGCCTGGGCACAACATAGCACAGTAGCCAGTGCACAGCGCAGGGGATACTTGCCTGCAGACTCTCAGAATGCAAAAGGTCAGTGGAAACGACATCATCTCCTGGACCCAAAGCAGGGCTCCATGCAGTTGCTGGAATGAGGTCTCCTGAGGCCAGGGAAACCTCTGATGCCTTCAAGACCATCCCAGGAGACACCTTCCTGGTTCCCGTGTCTGCTGGCTACAGAACTCTCCTCTATATCCAGACCACTGAGTAGAAAGAGAGATTCGTGGGTCTTTCCTGAATGACTTGTCAGCTGCCTTGTTGGATCCCTGTAAACAAAGGACTTCCTTCACATGTCTAGAGTCCATCTACAGAGAAAGAGAGAGAGAAGTTTGCAAAGACAGCTCTGCAGTGGGGGACTGCCCAGTCCTGCCTGGATCACCAGCAAAGCAAGTTTGCCTGAAGCCAATGGAGCTGAAACTCTAACTCTCACTCCCTCTTCGGGTTCTTTTCAATCCCCTCATGGGCTAAGAGCATACTTTGGATGGTTTCTATTCTTTGAAATTTGTTAAGATGTGTTTTATTGCCCAGAATGTGGTCTTTTCTTGGTGCCTGAGTCTGTTCTGGCTGCAAAAACAAAATGCTGTAGACTGGGTGGCTTAAACAACAGAAATTTATTTTCTCATGTTTCTGGAGACTGAGCATCCAAGAGCAAGGTTGGCATCTGGTAAGCCCTTGGCTTGCAGATGGCTGCCTTCTTATTAGTGCTCACATGACCTCTTCTTTGTGCACAAGAGGGAGAGAGTACTCTGGTGTCTTTTCTTTTTACAAGGACACTAACCCTATTGAATCAGATCCCCACTGTGAGGACCTCATCTAACTATAATTACCTCTTTAGAGGCCCCATCTCCAAATGCAGCCACATAGTTGTTTGTCGTTTAACATAAGAATTTTGGAGGGACACAAATATTCAGTACATTACACTTGAACTTGGGGGATGTATATTCTTGCAATGATTGGATGAAGTGGTCTACAGATGTCAATTAAATCCAGACAATTGATGGAGATGTCCCATTTCACTGGACAGTTACTGATTTTCTGCCTTCTAGATCAATTCCTGATGGAGATTATTGGCTTCCCTCAAAGAAATTAGTGGATTTCTCTATTGTTCTTTGTAGTTCTGTTTTTTGCTTCTTTATCCCTGATGACTTTCTTGTTCTGAAATCTGCTTTGTCTGAAATTAATATAGTTACCTTAGCTTTTTTCCTTAGTGTCAGCATAGTACTGTATATCTATCTCCATCCCTTTGATCTATCTATGTTTTTATGGGGTGGATTTTATTTTTATTTTTATTTTATGATACTGGGTTTGAACTCATGGCCTTGCACTTGCTAGGCACATGCTCTACCACTTGAGCCACACCCCCAGTCCTATTTATGTCTTTATAGTGAAAACAGATTTCTTGTAAGCAACATATAACTGGGTTCTTGTTTTGTTTTATCCACTCTAACAGTCTAAATATAAATTGATATATTTAGATTACTCACACTGGGTAATTATTGATATAGTTGGATGAATGTCTACCATATTTGTAACTGTCTTCAACTGGCTGACTTTTTATTGCTTTTTAAAATCTTCCTCTCTTTTATACCTGGTCTGTTTTTAGTAGTACACGAAATATTTCATTATTTTTATGGTTAGTTGCCATTAAAACAGCAGGAACTGATGTGAGTATAAAAGATACCAAAGCAAAATCTGAATTTTGCAATGTGCCAAGCACTACCCTGCTTGAGCAACCTGCCATCTCGGTCTCTCCCATTTCTCATCTCTCCCTGGCACTCCTTGTGTGAACATTGTTTGCCTCGAGTCTCATTCAAGCATGAGATAGTTAAGCCTCTGATGGTTGTGTTTGCACTAGGCACATACAGGTTCAGCACTTACATCACATTAGGCATGATAAATCATCTAGAGATGATTTAAAGTATACAGGAGGATGCATGTCAGTTACATGCAAACATTACATCATCTTATTTAAGGGTAGCCGCAGGGGCTCTGGAACCAATCCCCTAAGAGACCAAGGAACAACTGTATATATTAGGGAAGTGTTAGCCAGTTCTCCAGGAATCTCAATGTGAAACCTAAGAACCAAGACTCACAGACCATCCAACACTGTGGTCAACAGTGAAACTTCTGGAGTCAAAGAGCCAAGCTCAAGTCCAACTTGCACTACCTGCTAGATGCATGAGCAAGTTACTAACTTCCCAGAGTTTCCCAGCTATAATGGAAGATTAAATGAGATTACCAAGATAAAGCACTTTATGGAAGCTAGCCGTATTAATAGCTGTCATTGTAAATCGTTTTCTAATGTTAGAGGGCAATCCAGAAAGGATTGCAGTTCAGTTACTTGGTCTTTAAGTTAATGTTCCGTTCATTAAAATAGAAGTAACCTAGTTATATTAAACTGTTATGTTCAGTCTACAAATCTTCTTACTCTAGTTATTAATAGGGAACAATAAGAACAGTGACCTTGCCAGGCAATGATGGCTCAAGCCTGTAATCCTAGCTACTTGGGAGGCTAAGATTGGGAGGTCAATTCAGAGGGGAAACGTTTACAAAACACCCATCTCCAAAAATAACTAGAGTGAAATGGACTGGAGGTGTGGCTCAAGCTGTAGGATGCCTGCTTTGCATGTGCAAAGCCCTGAGTTCAAACCCCAGTCCCACCAAAAGAAAAGAACAGTGATCTCCAATTTACTTTGTCTAATGAGCTATTAGGTTAACTTGAAGTTACAAAGCTCCCTTGGAATCATTTGCAAGTATAATTCATTAAATTCCCTTAAACACTTCAAACTGCATTTTAAATTTAATACACTACATTTCATTTATGAGTACTTTAATTGTCAAACAAAGCAAACTTATGACCTTCACAAGCAAAATATCTTCATCTAATAAATGCATAAGTCTAAGAAATAAAATTTACTAATACAGTGAAGCACCAGTTTTCTTTAAAATCTCAATAACTTTCACAAAAAATTGAATCAAATTTCTTTCCTTTTTCAATTTAAAATCACTAGTCTAAATGTTATTCCATATTTGAAGCCAGAAGCTGCAGGCTAATCTGTCTGCCTAACATGATAGAGCACATTAAAGATTAATTATTCTTTTGTTATTAAAGATAATACAGAATTTTAAAGAAAGGAACATATACAGATTATTCCTGAACTTAAACATGGAAGTTTTGATTCCTCCGGGTTTAACTTAAATTTTCCCAGGGCAGAAAACACAGTTCTCTGGAAGACACAGTTCCTCTGGGAACTGGTAGCACTGGGTTGGTGTATAGTCACAACTCAATGCTTTGTGGTCAGAGATTCCAGACTGAGGATTGCAGATCTGGTTGTCACTGAGCCCAGAGGGCCACACTTGGATCATCTAGGTTCTCCTATAGCTGAGAAAATGGCAGGGGACCCCAGGTCCACTCCTTTCTGAGGGCATTGACTTTGCAACTCAGGCTTTCTGGGCACTTGGTCTTCACTCAGTTTTCCATAACCCCTTTTTGTCTCTCATTGATCCAGCTGGGGAGGTGGCACACCACCTTCCTCATGACTCAAGTGTCCTCAAATGGAGTCCACCAACATGCTCCCTGTTAAAGCTGGGTCTCACTGGCATCTGCTGCCACACAAAGGTCACTCCAAGGACCTGCATTGTTCCACAGACACATATTGTAGTTCAGCTCAGAGGGACAGGAACCTTCCCTAACTCGCTGATTTATTTTCTCCCCTTATTCAATCACCTTTCCTGCTTTTATTTTCCAGAACCTTCAGTAGTTCATAGGAATTAGGCTGGGGCTGGGGTGGGGAAAAGAGGCTTGGGAGAGGTTTTGGGAGTCCTCAATGTCCAGGAGTAGCACGGTACCTGCCAGGACAGAGCAGGACCTCAGGGGGCAGGCCAGGTTGTGTGGGGTGGCAGGGGTGGGTGTTGGCCTGGCCCCAGTCTCAGAGCTTCTAGTGTTGGCAAGAAGCCGCACAACCTCCCTGAGGCTTGGCACAGTGGCCCTGACACATTGAAGATCTAAATGCTCCTCCTCCACCCCACCTTCTGCAGCCCTGGCTGAGGCGGGGTCCGGTTGACTCTGGCATTAATAAAGTACAAAGGGTTATTTCTGGCACCCCCTGAGCCCTGTGATACTCCAGCAAGATTTCCTGTGGGGTAGGAGCAAGCATTACAAGACAGGGCTAGGTGTTTAACAGCTGTGAGACCCCAGGCAGCTTTCTTCACTTCTCTGATCCTCAGGCTTTATCATCTGTAATATGGGAATTAACTTCCCACCTACCAGAAGCCCTCCTGGGTCTAGGGTTGCTGGGAAGTTCCCAGCAGGTGGATGTTGTACAGTCCGCCTGGGCACCTTGTCCTATGCCAAGGGGTGGCCTGTCCTGGGCCAGAATAGCCAGCAGAGGGCACCATCATGCCACGCAGACGTCCTGTTCTGAGGCCACCAGCTTTGAGAGCTATACACTATAAAATATGATGCCCGGCATCTCTTCCCTTTTCCAAAGAAGCACTCCAGATTCTTGGGTCACCAATATGTAAACACCAGTGACACATTCTCAATTTCTCTGCCCCTTGGGTTCCCACTCAGAGATCCTCAGTTCTCTTAGTCTCATGCCCTTCTGAAAGCCCCCAGGTGTCTTGTGTGAGTCTCATATCAGTCTTCATCCACCAGGCCCCAATGCATATCTGCTAGGCACTGAGACTCTTCCACATGGCATCCCAGACTATGAGCAGCCTCCACTTGGGCACGAACCCTCTCACAAAGGTCAGAGCTGCACAGTGGTGGAGCAGAGGACACCCCTACTCTGTGAGGGCTGGGGGTCACCCAGTTACAAGTCCTGCACAGACACATCAGGTTACATCAGCTTCCCTATCATTGATCCCTCCTCCCTTCTCACTGCTGGATTCAGCATACTAGGTCATCCCATCTCCCCTCCAGCATAGCTCTCCAGCCTGCTTGTAGGGGCTGTCACCCCAACAGCGATTTCCACCAAAGCAAACTAACACTTCAGCAACCCCAGTGTGCGTGGTGTTCTTAGGCCTCTCATCTCTCAGTCTTGAGGAAGTAAGGTCTAACACACTCCCCCGCCATGGGGAAACCGAGGCTCAGAGAGAGGTTAAATGACTTGCCCAAGATCCTAAGGAACCACAATGCCAACCCCAAAGGCCATGTTACTTCCACAACACTGTGGAGCCTCTTGGCTGCAGATGCTGTGGGTTCAGGCTTTTGGAGGGGAAACAAGATGGCGGCTCTAGCTGCCCAGCAAGGGTAGAGAGATACACCGTGTGCTCGCAGGCCAGGTACTGCCCAAGCTGCAGTCAGGCTCATGCAGACCATGGGCAGGCCTGGAGCCCAGGCCCATTGCAGCTGCTGGTTTGGGACAACCCAGCTGGAAGGAGCTCAGATGCCTGGGAGATGTCTGCCCTTCCTTGTGACTGAGTGCAGGCTCTGGGAAGCCCTGACACAGGACAGTTAAGGCGGAGGTGGAGATGGAAGGAGCCACACTCACTGGCCTGGCTGGTTCCTAGACTAACAACAGGTGTCAGGAACATGAGGTGATTCCTACCTTATCTCCTCCCTCCCTCTTCAAGCTGGCTTGGGCCCTCTTCTTCTCTCCTCACTCAGGTCACCAGAAAGGACAATGTCACCAATCACTCAGATTTGCCACCAGTGAACATTCATTTCCTTAAATGGGAGCTACTGCTCTGCGTACTCCCATATTGAGATTTTGATGGAAAAACCTCAAAGGATTTTGATGAGAAACCAGAACGAGGACGACCAGCCCATCACAGAGCAGGGTGGGCCAAGGTAAAAGGGGCGGGAGACTGAATGTTCTGGGAGATGGGTGTGTGCAGCAGCTGAGGAAGGAGCAGTCTCTTTTGGAGGGGTGGCCAGGGAAAGCCTGACACACAGGTGGTGGCTTTGGGCAGTGGGAGGTGCCTGAAGACACTTGGCAGGATGAAGCTGGGACAGTGGGCTGAGGCCCAGCTGTGGAGAGCTTAAAGCCAGGCTGAGGACGCCATGGGTACAACAGCTGACCAGCAGTTCTGGCCACCAGCTCCTCATCTTTTATAATTTCACAGTGGCTACAAAACACCTGGACTATGACAAAAAAGACTGCCTGGGGTCAATTGTTCCATTTACTGCCCAGCTAGTCACCAGCTGGGTGGCTGTGGGTGGGTGGGTGGTTTAGCTCTTCCGGATCCTAGTTTCTCAGTGAGGTTAAAGGATTACCTCATGGGGTCGTGAGGATTAACAGGACTGAACTGAGCTGTAGGCAGCATTTAGCTCATGCTGGCTCAAATGGTGCTGAGACTGTTACTTCATGTAAATAGGAACTTTAGCTACCATTCAGTGAGCCCCTACTGTGCACCAGGCTCTGGGTTATTCTACATATGCCATCTCTAACCTTCACGGAGCTTTCCCCAAGTAGCCTGCTGTTTTCACACCCATTTTGCCCATGAGGAGATAGAGGCTCTTGCCAGTCAAAGAGCTGCAAGGCAGTGAGCTCCCAGGCTCCAAGGAGTGTCCCACAGTTGTGGGCACCGGGAGGGGGCCATGCAGGGCTCACAGGATTTCTGGGCTTTGGGAGTGTGAGTACATGGACATTCGGGTAGAAAGAAAGTTCAGTGCCCCCTCCCCTTCACCAGCTCTGCAGACCCTCCCCAGATCCACACCAGGAGGCCTGGTTCCAGGCGACAGAGCAGGAGGAAGGAGCCTTACACAGCGTGCAAATGTGTCTCCTGGAACCCTGGCGGCACGCACAGACAGAAGTTGTGTACACAGGATTTTAGTATTTCCTCTCCGGCTCCAGCCCCAATTTGAGGGCCTGTAAAAGCTTGAATGGCGTCCAGTGCGGCGTGGTTTGCCTAAGCCCGGCTCCCGGCCGCTGAGTCAAAGCAGCCCACACGGGGACCTGGGCGCCTGCAAGGGGGTGGGGGCACAGGGGGCCGGGGAGATGAGGACAGGGGGCGATTGAGGGAGGGTGGGGGGGCGCCTGCTGGAGGTGGGAGGACAAGTGAAGGCGCCAGCTAGCAGGGATGGGATTCTGGGGGAAGCAGGGGGAGTAACTCAAGGGTGGGATGTCCAAGTCCACACACTCATGGCCCCCACGCCTGCTGCCTTCCAACTGCCCCGCCCTTCCCTCCGGAGCTGGCCCTGCTGCCACAAGAGCAAGCCTCAGGGACCCAGGGAGCACTCATGAGAGAAGCATGACCCTCTCTTCCCAAAACCTGGGAAGCCTCCCATTTCACTAGGGACGGGGCGTCCCAGCCAGTGCTCCCATGGCTGGGGGCGTGGTCCACATGTCTTCCCTGAGGTAGGGCAGAGGGGTTTCTAGCCTTTGGTTTTTAAGCTTGCCGCCAGCATGGCAATCACCTGGTCTTTGAGCTGTGTGAGTCTGCACAACTCATACACCCTCTCTGGGCCCTGGCTGCCTCATCTGTAAAATGCAGGGCACACATGGCTCCATCTCTAGCCCCTGCAACTCTGGCTCCAGCATCTGCAGTCTGAGGTTGCCACAGGCAAGGTGTCCCCACTCTGGGGAAGGGAGAAAGGATCGACCCTCTCCTAGGACATCACAACCAGCCTGTGTTCCTGGGCCCAGCAGACCTACCTTGGGCAAGGACAAACAGGGACTGACTGGGTGTGAGGGGGTCACTATGGGAGCTCTGAGCACACTGCTCTCAGGGATAGGCCACAGGCCTTCCAGGGGTGGGCTTATCTCTCCACTCTCCACCTCCCAGCATGGTGGCCTCTGCACCCAGCCAGACAGGGCCTGGGCCTCGTCTGCCAGAGGCATCATAGGCATCCATTGTGCTCCACACACTCTGCACCTCTGAAATCCAGAAGCTCTGAAAACCAACCATGTGCGCATGTGTGACTGGAGCTAAATCTGACTGGAACAGGACTTATTTGGTGACTTGAAGTGACACAAGGCATTTTAGTTTGTCTTTATCCTACTCACTGCAAACAGTCATATGCTACATTACTCACTATTAATATTGATGTGTTTAGTGACAGAGGCTGCCCAGTTCCTGCTGGAAGGACTCATGTTCCATAATACACTCCATTACACTATGTGACTTTCCTATCCCTCCTCAAGGAAACCCAAACTTCAAAACCTCCTGGCCCCAAGGGTTTCTGATAAAAAGCTGCAGACCAGCAAAAATCACAAAAGTGGCAATGATTCATGTGATTCTGCTGTGTGTGACACTAAGGAAGGGGGGACCCAGTGGCCCCTTAGCCCATCTTGGTTTCTAGAGGCAACCATGCGATGAGCACCTTGGAGGACTAAGAGTGGTTTTGCACCTGGATGCTTATGTGCCCTATGGGCCACAAAGTGCATTCTTTATAGGCGGATGAGGGAATTTTTGTTGAGGTGGTTTTACTTTGAAGTAATTATAGATTCACAGGAAAGTGCAAAGAGATGTCCAGGGAGGTCCCAAGCACCCATCCTTTCACCCAGTCGCTCCCAAAGTCTTGCATGGCCATATTACAGTAGCAACACCAGAAGAGTGCCCTGAGTGACCTTGCTACAATGCTTACAGTGCATCCCCATCCTACCGAACACATGCACTCCTGGGTGTATACATGTGTAGCTTTTTGAGTTTATCACATGTACAGCTTTGTATAATTTGTCTTTGACTCCTTCCCCTTTAACAGGGTCTTTTACAGAGCAATTTTCCATTTTAATGAAATCTAAGTTATTAGTGTTTCTTTTTGTAGTTTGTTCCTTTGGCATCAAGAATAAGAACTCTAAGCCTTGTGACTCATTCCTATAATCCCAGATACTCAGGAGGCAGAGATGAAGGAGGATATCTATGTGAGGCCAGCCCTAGTAAAAAGTTAGCAAGATCTCATGTCAACAAACAAGCCAGACATGGAGGTAAACATTTGTGGTCCCAGCTACATGGGAGGCCATAGGTGGGAGGATTAAGATATAAGTCTAAGGTCAGCCTCAAGCCAAAAGTGAGCCCCTTCCTGAAAAATAACTAAAGCAAAAAGGTCTGGGGGCGTGGCTCAAGTGGTAGAGAGCCTTCCTAGCAAAAACACAAGGTACAGAGTTCAAACCTCAGTGCCGCCTAAAAAGGAGTGAGCTCTCTGCCTAGCCTTAGACCCCAAAGATTCTGTCCTATGTTTTTCAAGTTGTTATAGTTTTGCATTTATGTCTACGATCCATTTCAAGTTAATTCTTTAAAATTTTTTTGCAGTGTTGAGATTGAATTCATTATTTTTTGCATAAGGTTAAGTCAGAGTTCATTTTTTGCCTAAGGTATGCAATGGCTGAAGGGATTCCAGAAGCCTTAGGAGTGTGGCTTTCTAATGAAGTAAAGGAGGCCCAGAGAAATGAGGTGACTTGCCCAGCTCCTGGGTTTGTCATGAGTGTTGCTTCCTAAGCATCCTGCTTTGTCCTCCAGGCCCCTGGCATGATCACATTCTGAGCGGCTCTGTGGGCTGTGAGGGGTGAGACTGGCTCTGACCAATGCGTTGTGAGTAGGAATTGTGTTTTCCAAACTGGAGCATTTAAATGAGAGGAAAGCCCTTCAGAACTCTTCTTTCCCTCTCATGGCAACCAGCAAGTTAGAGATGGTGGTCACCCATCAGCCTGAGTTCTAGAGAACTCAGGAACAGAGCCCCAGAACTAACGATGGTCCTTCAAAGTGAGTAAGGAATAAATACTTGTGTTTACACCATTACATTTTTAGTGCTAATTTAGTATAGGAAAAAACCCAAGTGTTATTCTCATTCTCACAAACCACTCAACAGAATATTTCAGACATCAGATGTTCTGTAGCGGACACCAGTTGGGTGTCTTCTAATTCAAATTAGTTCTGACCCAAGTTGTTTTACTTGTACTTCTGACTGACAAGCTATAAATCAAGGTTTCCATGACATCCTCCTTAGTTTAATTTGCTCATAGAACTCGAGGGAACACTTTACTTGCATTTACCCACTTATTCTAGAGGGTATTACAAAGGATACAGATTACAGACAGATGGAAGAGATGCACAGGCAAGGCATGTGGAAGGGACAGAGACCTCCCATATCCAAACCAGGATAGCCACCCTCCAGGAACATGCATGTGTTCTACTATCCAAGCACTCCAAACCCTGTCTTTTGAGGGTTGATGGAGGCTTCATTTTGTAGGCAGGATTGGCTACATCACTCACCCTTGGTGATCAACTCAGCCCAACTCCTCTCCATTCTCCAGAGCTTCAGAGCTTAAAAAGCCAGAAACCTCAACCATCTAATCCTGCCTGGGCCTTTCTGGTGACCAGTCCCCGTCCTAAAGCTCTCTAGGGTTTGCCAGCTATCATTCAACTCATTAGCATACCAAAGACACTCATCACTCAAGAATCCAAGGATTTTAATAGCTGTGTACCACAGGAAATGGGAAGAAGACCAAATATATTTCACAACACTGCAGGGTCATTTGTTATCAGAGCCTAACCTGACTGATACAGCCACTAAATTGCATTTTGGAAAGATCCATGCCCTTGAACTCCAGAGTAAGCACACTGTGCTAGCTGCTTTCTCATCTGATTTTCCCATCTGTCCTCAAGATTCCTCTTGTTTCACTGTCACTTGCCATGAGAGGTTAGATGTCTGTACACAAACTTTTCTTCTACCAGATCACAGATTCCAAGCAGTAGCGTCTCAGACCCTGTGAACCAGTTCAGCTAGGAAAAGGTCAGCAGGTAACTTCAGAATATGGATCACATATTCTCAAATGGCTGTAGTTCCTGGCATTTTCTTGCAGGATGAGAAGACTTCCAGCCCCAGGGCTCTAGCGTGGAGTCTCCACGCAATGGTCACAGCCTGTTTTGCCTCCTTCCCTCCTTGGCCTCTTGAGGGCACCAGACTCAGCACTCATGAGAGCTGGAAGGAAGACCAGGTGTGTCAGAGACTGAGGAAAGGGCTCTACCCGCTCCTTCTCCATGTTTTCTATACCTGCCACTCCAACCATGCCTCTCAAGCCAGGAAGAAGTATGCAAGAAAGAACTAAAGCCATTGCCACTTTTGAGAAGCCCTAAGGAGTAACAGGAGGAAGTCCTGGACTTAGTGCCCTAGGTGTCAGTCCCAATTTCCACTGACCCCCTGGGGAGCCAATACCCATCACCTCTCTGGGCTTCAGTGTCCTCATAGTTAAAAGGGAGACCAACACCTAGCCTATATCATGGCATTTGGATTAAATCAAATAGGAAATGTGAAACCACATTTCAAAAGAAAGCATGATGCTAATGAAACTTTCAGAATATAAGAATGGTGTGACACAGGGAACTCCTGAGTTGTCGCCAAAGAGAGGGGGGTGTCATGTGGCTCCTGCCACTGCCTCTGCTTCAAGATAGGCCGTCAACGTGAGAGTTTCTCATCTCATCCCAGAGAAAAGGATGGAACACCATGCAGACATCAGACAGGCAATGGATAGAGGATCCAGAGAACAGAGATGCAGGAAAGAGGAAGTTGATTCCAAGTTTAATGAGCATCTTGTGAGAATTTTTCAGAATTCACTGGAAACATCAGCCCTTGATGAAGGTCTATCGACAACGCTAAAGTGCTAAGCCGTGTCTCACTTTGGCGAGTGTATTTGTTAGGATAAAATTTGACCATTCTGACAGACCCAAAGCTTTCCAAATTTTATTCCCATCACAGCACACAGAAAACGATAACAATTGTACATAAAGAATGCAGCTGTGTCTTTGTCAATTTGGGCTGCTAAAAGAAACTTCCATAACACTTTTATTTCTGATAGCCCCAGAGGCTGGGAAGTCCAAGATCAAGGCACCAGCAGATTTGGTGTCTGGTGAGAGACTGCTGTAGTTCATAGATGGTGCTTTCTTGCTGTGTCCTCAGATGGTAGAAAAGGGACCTCTGGTCTCTTCAGTCTTTTGTGAGGACGCTAATCCCATTCATCAGAGCTCTAGGCTCCTGATCTAATCACACCCCTGAGGCACATCACATTGAGGAACAAGTTCAGCATACGATTTTGGGATCGACACAAACATATAGTCCAAAGCAGTCTGCTTGTGTGTAGAGGCAACTGGGTAAGGAGAGAGATCAGTAGCATCACATGCCTGCAACCCATCTACAACACATCAGAGAGCCCAGCATTAGTTGAGAAGTACTGGCTTAATTAGTAGAGAGCTAATTGCGCTCTCATATTGAAGTCTGAGTTATCATGCTGACCCTGCTCTATGAGTCCATCAAGGACTCAGGCCCCATCTCTATTATTACTCTTCCATCCCTAGCATGCTGCTCTCACCTGTAAGATTCAAGATGGCAACACTGCAAATCCACCTTCTATTCAGACAGCGAGCAAAGGAGAAGGGAGGCCCACCCAGACCTTTAAGACCATGTATCAGTTGTCTTGTGACATAACAAAGTATCCTAAAACTTGGTTGCTTAAAACAACTTCAGTTGCTGTAGGTCAGGAATTCAGGGGAGGCGGTCAAGGTGACATTCAGGACATCAATCATTTGGAGGCTTGACTAGCGCTTGAAGATTTGTTTCCTAATGGCTCACTCACATGTTTATCGGCAGAAAGCCTCAGTTCCTTGCCACATGGACCCTCCACAGGGCTACTTCATGACCTCATGACATGGTAACTTGCTCTTCTCAGAGTGGAGAACCCAAGAGAGAACAATGAGGAAGCTTCTTCGGTCCTAATCTGAAGTCCATTACTTCTACCACATTCTGTCCATTCAAAGCAGAGCACTAAGTACAGCCCACACCCAAGAGAGAGCACTCTAGGCTCTGTCTTAATGAAAGGAGGAATGTCAAAGAATTTGGGGACAACAGGGCTCTGATGGCTCTCGCCTATCATTTTAACTACTTGGAAGGCTGAGATTGGGAAGATCAAAGTTTGAGGCCAGCCTGGGAAAATAGTTTACAAGAACCCATCTCCAAAATAATCAGAGAAAAATGGACTGGAGGTGTGGCTTAAGTGATAGAGTGCCTGCCCTGAGTTCAAACCCCAGTCCCACCAAAACCAAACAACAAAACAAAAAAATGAAAAGAATTTGGAGACATATATAAAACCAGCACAGGGCACATCCAGGAAGTTGTACACGTACCTCTTCTCCTGGTGCCCATTGACCAGAACTCAGTCATATAATGCCATGAGGATATGTTGTCTTTACTGCAGTGTCCTGCAGGACAGAAATGGAAAGTGCATGATATTTCTGTCTCAGAAGAAGCAAAAGTGCATATATGGCAGGATGAGAGAAAGAGAGAACCCAGCAGCGTGAAATCTACCTTCCAAAAGAGGAAAATGTGTTTTTCATCATTGACATTCTTTAAGATGCTTATGACATATGTTGAGTGAAAAATGCAGGTTAAATAACAGCATGATTCCATTTGTGACAATTTACATGTGTGTATCCCCATGGGTATGGAGCCCAGAGGTGACTGAAGTTCACCAGCACAGTAACTGTAGTTATCTCCAAGTGGTTGAGTCACTGGTGATTTCTCATACATTTCAGTGTCATTTTCTGGGGGTTGGGGATAGAGCTCAGTGGTAGAGATTTGCCTGCCATGTAACAGGTCCTGAGTTTGATCCTCAGCACCACAAAAATTTTTAATTAGATAAATTAAACAAATGTCACTTTTATGTACATTTACTATTTTTCCCAAAGCAGAAAGTCATAAAAATATTTCTTACTCTTCTTTCCAATTAGCCTGCCTCCCCAGCTGATCCAGAGGTGGGTTGACAGGCATTCCTGGCTTTGTGCAGCCTGTCCTGTGGTGAATCTGTCAGCTCTGAGGTGTGCCAAGTACAGAGCAGGCAGGAGGGGTAGGGCCGGGGCCTGGTTAGACAGACACAGCAGTAGGGCATGGAATCACAACTGAGAGTTGTAGAGTGGGGAAAGATGACAGGAATCCTGAGAACGGAAGTCAGAGGCTAGAAAGTCAAGTCCAAAAGCAGAGTGTGGTGCCAAAGGGATGTACCAGGGTCTGGGCAAAGGTACAGTTCAAGCATCAAGGCTGAGGGCTATGTTCCTGTTCCAACAATCTCCCAGGTCCAGAAGAAGAGTCCAGAAGGGATGGCCTCAAAGATGGAAGCCAGTGCTGACTGCATGCCTCCTGCTCAGGCAAGGGTGGGGAAGGGCTACATTTTGCCTTCTGATCTGTGAGAGAATTAACTCCCTGAACGATGGGGTTAAAAAAGGTTCTAAGACTGAGCTGGATGGAGCTTGAGAGGAGCTGCTTTAGTGATTGATTAGTGAAGGCTGTCAAGGCACCGAAGCAAAGTGGGGTAGTTTGGGTGCCATCATTCCAAGAGCTCATCTTTCTTCCACTAAGGCCTCACGCTCACCTCCTCTTCCCCCACTTGGCTGCCTCCCATAGTAAGAAGAAATCACCCTCAGTCCCACCTTTCTCATTGTGGCTGACTCACTGCTAGTCTTCGTAAGGTTCTACAGAGAGCCTTTTTATGTCGTTGTAATCAAAAGTCACATCCTAATTGTAAATGCTTTTTCCACTTGGCATTCAGCACAAGGATTTTCCTATGATTGTTTTTTAATATCCTTTGAAAAAAAGTAACATGGTTTTATTATAAAAATTACAGAGCACCAACAAGGAAAAAACCTTAACACACCTTTAACTCAGGGACCCTAGAGCTCGTCAGGCAGCAGCAAACCTAGGGTCCCTGTACCAGTGTGGTAGCTCTGGAACTTGCTTTGGGTGTAGATTTAGCTGGGATGCTTTTGCTAAAATATATATACATCTCCTATAAGTTCATTAGAAAAGGTCAGAAATAGAAATTGAAGCAATCAATAAATATGGAAAACACTCATCTATATTACTTAGGAAAATGAAAATTAAAACAATGAGATGTCTCCCCCGCCCCCAAAGATTGGCGAAGATTCAAGTGTGATAACATCTAGCTCAGGCAAGGAAACGGGCACGAGTCATTACGACCTCTTGGGAAAACAACCCAGGGTTGTTTATGAAAATTGAAAATACTCAAGGTACATTTGACAGAACAACCCACTTCCGGGTATAAACTCCAGAGCGTCAGGGTGCACACAGGATATTTGCTGAAGCACTCGCCCATGTGTTCAACAAGTCTCTGTGAAGCAGCTACTGTGGCCAGACACTGTGTGCACACCAGGATATGGTGGTGAACCAAACAAACCCAAATCCCATCCCATGGCATTTTCCTTCTAGAAGGAGGCAATGGTCAAGTTGTTTACAAGAGATAGTGTGGCAGGGCTGATGGAGTGGTTCAAGTAGTAGAGTGCCTGCAAAAAAAAAAAAAAAAAAAAAATTGCAAGACACAGTGTGGCAATGGTAAGTACTGTGGAGAAGGTAAAGCAGGGAAGAGAAAGAGAAAGCCAGGGGAAGGAAGGACAATTTAAATAGAGGAATCAGGGAAGCCTATACAGAGAAGGTGGCATTTGATCAAAGAACTGAAGATGAGGGAATTAGCCATGGGAATATCCAGGGAAGAGCTTCCTAGGCAGAGGGAACTGCCAATACAAAGGCCTAAAGGAAAACCAGGTCTGATGATGTGTCAATGCACACACACACACAGAGCCATCACTCAGGAAGTGGAGGCTGGAGGATCATAAGGTCAAGGCCAGCCTGCTCTATGTAGCAAGACCCTGTCTCAAAAAAAAAAAAAAAAAAAAAAAACCACAGGTGACAGTAGTAAGTGATAAGTTCAGAGAGATGTCAGGGACAAGTGGTATAGGGCCTTGGAGGTCACTGTAAGAACTTGGCTCTACTCTGAGTAAGAGCCAGCCATCTCTAGACTACAGATACAGTTTGGAAGTCATCAGCCCACAAAGAGCATGAGGAGGGAGAGCCACAGTGTCCCCAGATCAGGCCTACAAGCAAAGGAGCTGAGGGCAACAGCCAGAGGAGCTGGAGGCAACCCAGAGTCCCACTCCCAGAGTCAAGTGAAGAGAGGACTTCAGGGAGGGTGCATGGGCCATGAACTGAGCCCTGGACTTAGCAGATGGACATCCTGAAGGAGAACGGCTGGGAGACACTGGCCCTGCAGAAGGACTCTGATCCATCACTGAGGGTGGGCACTTGCATAAACCCCTCAAGAGGGGAAGTGGAAAGGACCCCAAGGGCAAGGAGGAACAGGAGGGCAGCAGCTGACAGAGCCAGGAGCAGCTGCGGATGGGCAGCTGTGTTTCTCCAGAGAACAATGGGGTGCTCTGTGTCCTTGAGCTCCCGGATCCCTGTGTTAATTAAGTCTCATCAACAGCAAGTCAGCGTCACTGGCTCGCCAAGGCCCTGCCTCAGAGGAAGCATTTGGGCAACAAGGCTGGGCGCTGGCTCCTTGGAACAGTGCTCAAGCCTGGAAGAGGAAGCGAGCCACTGACTAAGGGCCTGGCCAGAGGAAGGCCACAGCCCTGGGAGGGGCCCAGAGTGCTGGGGAGAGGCCAGGCCAGCTGAGGCCAGTGCTAAGTGAGAAAAGCAGATGGAACCAGATGCCTCTTCTCTTCCTTCCCAAGTGGGGAATGCTATAGGGCAGTCTTCAAATGGTGAAGTTAGAGTAGAAATTACTCAGATTTTTACCTTAGCTTAGCTAGAGTGGGCAGATACTCTAGCAAGATACAATTATGTTGGTGAAAGAGGCTCTGGTATCCTGTTTTCCAATCATGTTTTATAAAGGGAGACACTGAGGTTCAGAAAGGGAGCAGTTTGCCCTGGGCCAGCAAAGCAGTGAATGGCAGGGCTGAGAACCTTAGCATCGGTGACAACCTGCATCCCACAGAGTATCCAGCCACCAGCATCCACAGGCTGAGGCCAGTCTGGGAGGGCAAAGTAAAACTCAAGAGAGGCCAAATGTCCTGGGATAGAGGAGCAGAAAGATCAGAGAGGCTTAGCTCTGAGTAGGCTGAGCTCCTGAGGAAAAGAAAGGGAGGTCCTGAGGACAGACCTGCTCCAGTGGGAGAGGGAGACAGATCTCTGGGAAAAGGCAGGCCTCAACATGGGCCTTGGACCCAGGAGGAATGAAGTCCTCTTGGTTCTGTGAGTGCAACATTTCACTTTGTCCCTCTGAATGGCTTTGGGCTGGAGAAGCGCAATGCATCCTGGGACCCCACTCACTGCGTGTCCACACACTCCAACGACTTATTCATTTCATGCCCAAGACACAACTGATGCCATCATCTGCTCCCCACCGAATCGCTGCAGAGGTCTGCAAAGCAGCACAAGCAGGGAGGTGTGGAGAAGGGGACAGGACTTTGTGAGCCAACCTGACAATCCCTCACCAGGGCAGAGATGGAGAGATAGTCTCGTGACCCAGCCCTCCACACTGTGCACACGTGCCTCAGGTACCTGCCAGAAGTGTATGGCTGAGCCAGGAAGACAGATAGGGGCATAGGTAACCGTGTCATAAGGAAGGGCTGGGGAGCCCCACGGTGTGTGGAGGTTTAGGAGTCATGTCTGGAGAGATGACTATCTATCCATTTGTAATTCCTCTCAAGATGCTCTACTCTTTTTGTTTTATTTAACAACTCCGGATGGTCTTGACTCCTTCAAATACTCCTCTGGCTCAAAGCCAATCTCCCAAAAGAAGAAACAGAGTACTTATAGCAGGAACAGGTGTCCTCAGGCAACAAGAGCAGTAGAGTCTGTGTGGGGAGTTTTAATCTGAGCCCAGAACACAAGTGGATACAGGACAAGGCTGCCTGGGGACCTGGGTGGGACATTGCCTTGCTAGGAGGGATGTCAGAAGTTACAGGACCACTGCCTGCTTGTACTCAGGTTCCCAGAAGGACCCCTGTTCATCCCATGTCACTGAAGGCTCAGTTTCGAATGTCTCCTTACTTGCCAGAGGGCTGCACTGTCCATCCAAGGGGGCACACCCCTTAGCTCATCAGTCCCCACCGACAAAGGGCTATGGGAGGTGCTGTCAGGGAGGGGCAGTCGTTCAGAACGGCCTGTCCGGCTCTGTGTAGGACTAGGACCTGTGAGGCTGCCAAAAGGGGACTAGGGCCTCCTGGCCAACTGCTTTTTAAGCTTGGCTCCTGTCCAGTCCTGTCCTCCAAGCCAGGGAAGGCAGTCCTGACAGATGGCACCAACACGGAGCTGTCAGTCTTCTTAGCAGGTCCCCACAGCCCAGCAGGACGGAGCATCCTCTGGGATTTGAGGACAAGGTTCTCCCTCACTCTTCCCTGGGGCTGACTCCTGACCACCCTATTGCAATACTTCTTAGATGGCTTCTCCACTCGGGGCATCAGCTTCTGCCTTGAGTTTGGAGACAGGACTAAAGCCCTACTGTCAGTTATGCCTAGGGCAACAGTGTAAGGGAGAAAATCATGGCCTATCCTAAACCCCAATATTCTAATGGCACCAAAAACTAATAGTTGCCAAACTGTGTTCCAGGAGAGGTCAGTGCATTCAATAAAGACTAAGTGCTGTGCTGGAGGCGTGGCCCAAGCTGTATGCCCAGGAAATAATCCCAACAGAGAAGAACAAAAATATTGTATATTCCATTTATATGAGGTACCTAAAACGGGCAAATTAATTGAGACAGAAAGAATAGTGGTTACAAAGGCCAGGGGAAGGAGGGAAGGGAGAGCTAATGTTTAATAGGTGCAGAGGTTTTTTTTGGAGGGAATAAAAAGAATTGAGGTATAGACAGTGCTGATAGTTATCAAGATTGTGAATTCACTGCTACTGAATTATATACTGACGTATGCTTAAAATGAAAATACTATTTTATCTTACCATAATAGTATTTTTGGTTTCTTTGGCAGTACTGGGGGTTGAACTTTGTGCTTGCTAGGCAGGTGCTCTACCATTTGAGCCACTCTGTTAGCTGCAAGCATTCTGCTGCTTGAGCAATGCCTCCATCCCTTTTTGCTCTGGTGATTTTTTTGCATAGGGTCTTACTTTTTCCCTAGGCCAGCTTGGACCACGATCCTCCTAGTTATGCTTCCTGCAGTAATTGAGATGATGCTGCCATGCCCAGCTATTGGTTGAAATGGAGTCTCGCTAACTTTTTGCCCAACTAGCCTTGAAACACAACCCACCTCCTAAGTAGCTAGGATTACAGGCTTGACCACTGCGCCTGGCTAGAATTTTTTTTTTTAAAGAATGTATGCTTAAATAAGTTTGAGAGACACTGAGTTGAGAAAGTTAGATGAGTTACTCTACTGCCAGACTTTCCAGAGTCTTTACAAATGCTGTACACTGCGCTATGGTCCCCAAAGGAGGGTCCACTGAACCCTGCGTTCTTAAAAGGCCTAGACTTATTCATTATAGTGCTAGTCCCCAAATTACAATATTTGGTTCCCTAGGCAGCTTCTCACACCTGAAACAGACACTAAAGTCTTTATCAAATCTCTTGCCCTGCTTTTTATTTTGAAAATAAAGATCAGCATAGCTATCATAAAGTGTTAAAAAAAATTCCCTTTTTGTTCTATTTCCTTCTTCAGAAATGGAAATTTCTCCATTTTGAGACTTGGAAGCATTTTTATTAAAAAACAAAAACCAAAAAGCCTGGTGTGTGTGTGTTGTGTGCATGTGCATGTATGTAATAGGGGAATTCTCTAGAAACTTCTGGCTGTGGGGCTGGAAATGAAATTCCAGAGGATTAAACCATGTTGTCTGTGGGCCAGATGACTTTGAAGATGGTTTGGGCATGGCGGTGGCTCTGCCTACATGTTGAGGGTGGAGGGGAGGGTAGGCTCTGCCCCGTCCTCCTTGAGACAAGGCTTGGGTCCTTGATCAGTTGAGGTGGGCGAAAGGTCCAGCCCGCTGTCCTCTTGGCTCATGGTCCATCCCTAACCACAATACTTTATAGACTCATGTCTATGAAGGGGGTGGGAAGTGAAGAATGTCAGAATAGAGAAAAAAGATGGGATTTAAGCGCCAGCCTTAGGACAACTTTAGGGTGAGTCACAGCCCAGAAATGTAGTGTCAGGGAATGAAACCAGAGGGAGGGCATTTGTAACTGCCAGAAACATGAAGAACCTGTCAAAAATAAATGAAATTAGCTACATAAGTCAGGAAGTCCAACAGGAAGGTCCTGCTTGTTTGTTTCATAAGTATAAACATATACAAAATGATCAACAACAGGAAAAGTAATTCCTCCGCACACCACTGCCTTGTGTGGGTCCTGGTTTGGAGACATTGAGGAAGGCGGCTATGCTCCCTTGAGCAGACACAGGATAGAGAGAACAGAGGCAGCTGAAGGAGAGGTGACTAATTCAGCAGACCCAGGAGACTAAAGTCAGAGATCTCAGGATGTCTCTGGAGAATCGTCAGGGATCTAGGTCAGTGCCAGGCTTGCTTCCCTAGGACACAGTGGCAACAGTGCTGCTGGAGGTGTCTTTATTTTCATGTGAAAAAGAAAGATGTGCCTTAGGACAGGAGGACAAGCACACAGGTTATTGTTGTTAGGTTAAGTAGGGCCTCTCTGTCACCTCAGGACCTGGGACTGAGAGAACCAAAGTTCTCAAGGGAGCCAGGGGCCTGGCAGGATGAGACGCAGAGAAAGGTTAGATTAAAAAGGAACTGTTTTCTCCGTGGCAAACATGAAGGTCCAGAAAGCACCTTGTTCCATGGGCAGCCAGAGAACAGGGACATAACCAAGAAAGAGGGGCTCGGGACAGGGTTCAACCGCACCCCCCAGAAGACCAAGCTGGCGACACAGCCAGGTGTGGTGGAGACTGGGAAACCTCAAAGGTGCTGGAGGAATGAAGGGCCACTTGTGACAGACAGCTAAGGAGCCTGGGCTTTACCCTGGAGGTGATGGGTCCAAGGAGAGACTTCAGACACAAACCTGCATCAGCCATGCAGGAGAAAGATCAGAAAAAGAAACACCTGGCCAAATGCTGGTGGTTCATGTCTCTAATCCTAGCTACTTGGGAGGCTGAGATTGGGAGGATCTTGGTTCTAGGTCAGCCTGGGCAACTTTCATGAGACTCCCATCTCAATGAAAAAAAAAAGTGCCTATCATCCCAATGGTGGGAAGTATAAAATAGGAAGATGGTGCTGCAGGCTGGCCTGGGGCAAAAAAGCAAGACCCTATCTTCAAAATAACCAGCGTGAAAAAGGCTAGAGTTGGGGCTCAAGCTGTAAAGAGCCTGCCTAGCAAACTTGAAGCCCTGAGTTCCAATTCTAGTACCATCTCAGAAAGGAAGGAAGGAAGGCGGGGGGAGGGAGGGAGGAAAGGCGAGAGAGAGAGAAAGAAAGAGAGAGAGAGAGAGAGAGAGAAAAGAAAAAAAAAGAAAGAGAGAGAAAGAAAGAAAGAGAAAGAGAACCAGAGACAGGGAAGTCAGCCAGCTACACAACCCCATGTGTCTACGAAGCCCAGCTCCCCACATACCTTCAGCCATAGCATCCTGGTGATGTCCTGAGGAGGCTGGCCTTCAGGGAGGCTATGGGGACCAGGGTTGCAAACACAGCTCTCCAGCGGATGAGTAGGAGCTGTCTGGAGCTCTGTCGTAGGAATTCAGGCAGCATCAATGGCGGCATTGGCTAGCGATGTCTGCAGCCGGCTGCAGGGGGTATGGCCACATGAATTCATTCATCCACACACATCCCGTGTCTATTCAGTACCCACCACGTGAGGCCGTGTGCTATGAAGGAACTCAGTTATCAAAGGCTCAGCCACAGAAAGAGGAAAAAGCCCTAAGACAAGGCTTTACTCTCTTCTGAACACTCTCCTCTTGTATTTGTACTTGGCCTTGTAAAAGGTCACCTGGTCTGGGTCCTGTTCTCTCAGTATCTTGAATAAATTAGGCACTTGCTTCTTATTTGCGGAGTGAAGAAAACCCACCAAATGAGTGAACTACTGTATTTCCATTTTTCATTCATTGAACAAAGAGACCTACATTCACACTTTCCAGGATGTGGAGATGAATTCAACCCAACCTTCACCATCTGGGAATTCAGAGATCAGACACGTGCCCACAGATCTGCAAAATGAAGTGAATACTTATCCATACAAGTACGTTGGGGTGCCTGGCTTCATCTTATAAGGATCCTGGGGAGATGTGTGGGAGTGTAAAGCACATGGGGAAAAGGGGGAAGGCAGCCCCCTCCTAAAAGGCAGGGCCCCTGGTGCCTCACTTTCCTTTTGGGGCAGGAAGTAGAAAGCAGCCTTGAAGGTGGGAATGGCAAGAGGGCAGAGTGAGAGTGGCAGTACAAACCCACTGAGTCTGGCTTTGAAAAAGCCAGGATGTTGGTCACCTGGCTGCTAGCAGTGACCGCTCTGTAGTCAGGAAACACCTAGAAGAGAGAGGCAAGTAAAGCCCTTGCTCCAGCCCTGGTAAGGCTTAGCATGGCTGGCCACAGCAGGCACCTGTCAACCTAAGTAACTGTGTGCATGCCTCTGCCCAGGCTGTGGGCAAGCCCTTGGGCGAAAGGGACTCTGTTTGTATCTGCAGCTCCAAGCGTGGCCCCCACCATGACTCAGATATCCAGTGACCTCACTGGGAGAAAAGGAATACCAGAGAGGACACAGTAATTGAACAGCACAGAGCTATGAAGGATGTGGCAAGGTGCAGAGAGGGAGAAGGGGTCCCAGGACAGAGGTTCTGGCCTGAGGACAGGAAGAAGTGTTTGGTGTGTGGAGATGGACACCCACTCAGGACACTTCTATCCAGAACGAAACCCTCTCTTCTGGGACCATCTCGCGGCACATAACCTTGTAAAGTGTGGCCTGCAAGTTGGGAAATCTCTGACTCCCATGGCTATTCCTTGTGGTTTTGTCTGGCAAGGAGCAGGAACCTGGCATGCACACACACAAACATGTACGCACAGGCAAGGCTCCGTGTGCACACAGTCTTGCAGGTCCCCAGAGTCCCCTTCTCCCTCTGTGGCCTGTGCCTGATGGCCCAGAGCAAACAAGAGTGTGTCACAAGCATATCTGCAGGTGGCTGTAACTTCAACCCTTGCCAGGCTGGAAAATCTCCGCACAAGGCTGCATGAGGGTGCCTCTTCCATCATTTCTATTTCCATGGGGGTCTTCTTGCACAAAACTGTTTAGAGGACAGGCAATAGAATTGGAATCTATCTGACATGGATCTCCCTTTACTAGGAATGCACACAGGCATGTGTCTGGGTACATGTGTGCACAATAAGGAGTATGTACGTGTGCATGTGAGAATGCCTAGAAACACATTGCTGTACTGGGAAAGGCAGGCATGAACTTTTAATTACTGACATACATCTACACTTTGACCTAGCCTATATTCATAGCAGTTTCTTGTCAAACTCCAGCCCACTTCGACCAGGGACCCTCAAACTTACCTGCTCATTAAAATCACCTGGGGAGCTTTTGAAACTCCCAGTGCCCAAGCCAAAGCCCAGACACACCAGCATTTATGGAGATTCATCAATATTTAATCATCTCAGGTGACCCCAATGCCTGCTAGGGCTGAGCACTCCTCTGCATAGAAAGCCTTTCTCCTATTCCTCTGCCCAGAAAACTTCTGAAGACTCCACTCACAGGGCCCCTTTCCAGAAAAGCCCTTTCTGATCCCCCAGGGAGTTAGCTCTTTCTTGCCTGAAGTTCCCAGCTATACTTTAGTCATCTGACTATATCATGATTATTCGCTTGTCTGTCTGTCCCACTCCCCCAATAGAACCATGAGGTCTGGAAAGACATCACTACAGAGGCTCCATCTCTTTATTCCCAGTGTCCACCTTGGTGTCAACAGATGCTTCAGAAGGAAAGGGACTTACGTCATGGAGGCCATGAACAGGAGAGGGTTGGGGAGCAGAGGCCAAGAGCAGGAGAGGTCATTTCTGGGTGAGGAGGCCATGGTCTGCTTGCTCCCTGGCAGCAAGATGGAGGTACCCTTCCCTGTACAGAAAGGGTCCTCTTATGTCCACAGTGTAGTCCTGGTTGGGCTACATCTTCTGCTTCTCTAGAACAGCCACCAGAGTTCCCCAGAGGTTCAGAGGGACTGCTGAGTGGCACTGTGACCTGTGCCTGGCTCCCATAGTTGATCCTTCCCAACTGCCCTTTTCTATCCCATTCAGAGCCCACTGTCCAGCCTGCTTCCAGGGCACCTCTGCTATGAGGAGTGCCCAGAGCAGTCTGGTCCCCTACTTCCATGCCCACCCAGGGATCCAGGACCAGCTACTACCTTGGCCCTTGACAGAGGGCCATGGCTGAGAACTCCTAATAAAGAGGAGGAGGCTCCCTACAGCTGGCTCCACTTATAGAAACCAGCCCCAGCCAGCCCAGGATTCTGAGAGCAGAGAAGAGAGTGTGAGCAACACCAAGGGACAAACTGCATCCGATGTAGCTGTAGCCTCATGTCCCCACCCCACCTTCTTTCTTGGGCAGCCTTATCTTTAAGGCCCTGACAGCCCTTTTGTATTTCTTACTGCATTCCCCCTCCTCTTCCCCATGGACTTTTACTTCTCTATCTTAGGCCCACTAAGGTGAAGTGACCTGACAAGTCCACCCAGGGCTAGGACTGGCAATGGGCCTGGAAAGGGTTTGAGAGCATAGGATATGGAGTGAGGCCATTCTGACTCAAGAACTAGCTGTCACTAACTGGCCCTGTCTCCTTGGGATCTGATTCCTCATCAGGATGAGAGGATTAGTGATGTCATCCTCATCTCAAAAACCTGTGGTGTGGGCTTCTCAAGTGACCTGGACCAGGCCTCCCAATCACTAGTCCAGGCTGAGGCCACGGTGGGGGCCTCCCATCCCCTTACACACACACACACACACACACACACACACACACACACACAACCTGCCCCAAAGGCTCTCCACCTCTAGGTAGACACCAACTCCCTCCCTCCCAACTCACCAACCAATGACCAGCCAAAGTCCTGGTTGCCCACAGAGTCTACTCAACATAAGCAAGAATTTTCTTTACATGTTGGGGATTTTACTTCAATTTGAAGCAGATGGTTGAGCACAGACATGAAGAGTTTTGAGCATAAGGAAGGAGCAGGCCTTGCTTTGAATGTGCCCCTCCCCCATACTGGTCCATTCCCCTGGTCCCTTCCTTCTTCTGTCCTCTTGCCCAGACCACTGCCTCCTGCAAGGTATCATCTTGTTTGCCCAGTCCGAGGAGGGGAACCTGGGGAGAGGCATCTGGCATGGCTGGCCTAAGGAGCCAAGACTCTTAGGCAGGTTGCCTTGGGGTAAGTCCCAGGGTAGGGTGGTGGGAAGGGTGCTCAGGACCTAAGAAGTAGACTGGGCCCAGGGAACACTGAGAATCAGAGCAGATGCCTGGATAGCCCGTGGGAGGAAGAGGAGACAGGGATCTCAGGCCCTACTCTCTGCCCCTCCCAGAGACCTCCAGCCTCCCTCTCATGGTCCCTAGAAGGCTTGTCATGTATCCAGCTAGCTCAGAGTCCAGTGTAGACAGAGCACTGGCTTAGATGGTCAAGTGTTTCCAATGGCTGTCAAGTGTCCATCCCTTGTGTGAGTTCCTGGTGGAAGTGCTGACTCATCTTTGGCTTGAGATGGGACTCAGGCAACAAGAGGAGCAGAAGTCTTAGAGCAATGGTGTGGCTTTTTGCTTCTGGGTTTCATTCCCCCCACTTTGTTCAGCATCTCTGTCGACTCTTTGGCAATGAACTTCTGCAGCTAAGCTCTCCCTCCCCACCAGGCAGAGGGCAAAGTGCGAAGTAATGGCGGTGGAGTGGCTGGGTGAGGGCAGGAGGGTGGGGGAGAGGCAGGCTGCCCCACCCTGGAAGACCCTGAGAGGCGGTGGGTGGGCTGAGCATCAGGCAGCATCTTGGAGAAAATAACGGATGAGGCTGGCTTCGCGGGCTCACCCCCTCCTCAGGTCTGGCTGAGAAGAGGCTCTTGTGGCAGTGTTGGTGGTCCAGCCCATGATTCATCACTCCTGAAAGAAAGGACCAACTATGAGAAGCAGCCCCTGCTTTCCCTGATGCCCCGATGCACACCAGCACCCATAGAACACCCTCTCACTTCATCCTCACAGTTGCCCCAGGAGAGGTGCCACACCAAGTGGGGGAGCCAGATATGGACTCGGGACAGGACACCCCCAAAGTCCATACTTATCCCTTTCTCCCCATCTCTGCACTTCAGGGCCCTGCTGTTCGGTTGGCTTGAGTGAAGGGAAGCAGGGCACTGGCACCATGATCCTCGGGGTCACCATCTCTAAGGGACCTGGAGTCAGGCCTGACTCTTCCCGGAGGTGGGGGGGCTCCTCTGTGGGCTGGTTGGCCTGCACTGAAATGGCCATCCATGGCATCTCTTCCTCCACCCGGTTCAGACAGGAGCCACCAGGCCCACTGCAGAGGTAATCCATTGCCTGCCAGCTGGGTGACCTGAAACTAGTCACTTCACTTCTCTGGGCCTCAATTTGCTCATCTGAAAAATGGCATGGCTGAAGCAGATCAATAATGTCCAAATTTTCTTTTAAGCAGGAGAAATGATGTCTGACCTGTGAAGCACGAACCCAGTGAACAAATAAACATGGTTCTGTCATTGAAGAGTCAGGGGATAGGGGACATAGGTAGGGAAGGACCCAGAGTTCTACTGTGTTTTCTCCAGTGAGGAGCCTGGGACATCCTGAGAACCCAGGGACCTAAGGAGCAGTTTGAAAACTGTGGGACTAGGCCATTGAAGTCCATCACAGCCCTGATCTACTGAATCTTCTCTGGCAGTTGAATCTGGTGCTGCTCTTGAGAAAACTGACCAAAGGCTGTCCCTTGCCACCAAGAAGAAACTAGAGAGGAAAGGTCATGGATGCTGCTGGAGCTTTGTCTGGACAGTCAGAGCCTGTGGGGGTGGGGTAGGGAGTCAGGTCCACCCAGAACATGGAAAAGAATACTCAGGGTCCCTCCCCCTGGTATAGGATACCGCCTAATAAAGCAGCTACAAATTCTTCTCTCCATCCTATGACAACCCCAAACAAACAGCCCAGTACTTATTGTTAAAGCAAAACATCTGTCAGACACCTCTGCCATGCCAGGGCACTTTCTCATATCCCATGTCAGGGCTGAGCGATCGCAGACACCTAAGGAAGTGCTAGAAGCTGGCAGCACCAGGATTTGAATCCAGATTGGCAGTGTTTATTCTACCACACAGTGGCTGCCCCCCCGAAGGGAGGCTTGGGGAGCAGGAAAGAGCCAAACCACGAGGCTGGAGGGCTGCTAACCACAGACCCTGGTGTGCCTCGGAGGCTTGGGGCGCCAGGAGGAGCCCAGCCAAGATGTGGTCTGAGATTCAATTGGAGAGGCTGGGGCCAGGCTGGAAGCAGGGTCCAAGCAGAGCCAGGGAGCCAGGCCAGGGGGAGGGAGAGCTCTCCAGTTAATGGTGGCTAAGCGGGGAGAAAAGGAAAAGTGAGAGGCAGGCAGGGTCTTGATGTGGTAAATCCCAGCCCACTGTGCATGCGTGGCTGGCCCCAGCAGCAATCTGCTTTTTGTTATAGTCTGAGGAGGAGGATTAAGAAGCGGAAAGGAAACCCGTGGGGATGGCACTGGGTCTGAGGTCCACAGGGTGATTTACAGCCCGCATCATCCCGGCACTAGCCGCCTGGGCGGGTCCTGCCATGGACTAGGTCCCCAAGCACCTTTCTTGTCCAGCCTGCCTGTGGTCTGGGGAAGGAGTAGAAGGCTAGAGCCATCCTCTTGACCATGCTGTGAAGGCAGCTGGGGCGGCCTGGGGCCAGCTGCTAGCCGCTAGCCTTGTCGGCACTCAGACCTTGCTGAAGCCACACTACCACCCATGAGTCAGGAGACAGGGTGCCTTCAATTTTCTTTTTTTTTGGTGGAACTGGGATTTGAACTCAGGGCTTTGCAGTTGCAAAGCAGGCACTCTGTTGCTTGAGCCACACCTCCAGTTCCACTTTGCTCTGGTTATTTTAGAGATGAAGGTCTCTCACCAACTATTTGCCTAGGCTGGCCTCAAACTATGATCCTCCTGATCTCAGCCTCCCAAGTAGCTAGAATTACAGACATGAGCCACCAGCGCCTGGCTTGTCTTCAATTCTTGACCCCATCCTTTCCCTGGTGTCTACATTGAACCTGTGTGCCCACCACACACCACAGCCCAGGAATCTCAGCACATGAGTCATCCATCCAAGGGAGACTTGCATCAACTGAGGCACAATGGGAAGAACATTCAGCTCCCAGGACCTGCTCTGCAATTAACTGATTGTATGGCCTTGGGTAACTCTCCCTACCCTTCTCTGTGCATAAATTCCCTCTCGTGGACAGGAAGGGGGTGTTAAGTGGATCAGCATTCTCCAAAGGGAGTTCTGCAGAACCAGCCAGCTGAGGTATTCCGGGAGTTTGGGCAACACGACAGACTTTGTCCCCATCTTGGAAAGTCGCTATGTACAGTCACATATTTTAAGCTCTAAAAAGTTCTACAGTGAAGAAATTTATGTGGTTTTATTTACCCAGTATTTTCCCAACAGATTTGCCTTTGCTGCTACACCTGCCTCCTAAGGAGTAGCAACTCACTCTGGTAAGAGTGCAGAAGAGTATTTCATAGAGGCCAGAGGAAGGTCTCAAAGGGTTTGCAAAGCTCGAGGAGCAGCCTATGGCCCGTCACCTTGGAGATGCCAGAGTGCTGGCTGGTGTCTGCTGCTCACCCATGACCACCTGCGGCCAGCTCTGAGCATCCTAGCCCCCAAGGGGACAAGAATGCCGGTGCCACCGCTTCCTAAGGGGCTGGTGTGGGGGTGTATGTATACCTGCAAATACAGGGAGAGAAAACACCCCCATTGCAACAACTACACTGGCAACCACACCGGCCTCCAACCTGTGTGCAGAGCTTGTCCCCTCTGGCTAGCCTTTTGTGGGTTTGGGGACTTCTGCTGAGGTCAAGGTTCTAGGGATGGCTTATGCTTGGCTCATATCCTCAGAGTCCCTGCACCCATAGGAGATGTCTTAAAACAACAGGTGGACCAGATGAGATGGCCTTGCTGTCCCTCTGTCCACCTGACTGGCCGAGTGTGAACACGGGGATCTGGCTGGTGTGGCAGAGGGGATGCGTCTGCACAGCAGAAGACATCTTTGTACCTGTTCGCCTGCCTGGGGTCAGAATGCCAGTCCACGAGGGAGGGAGGTCCACTCTGCTCACCGCCACAGCAGCAGCCTCCTGCACAGCTCCTGACTCACAGGCATCTCGACGAATACTCACTGAATGCCCGGCTTTCTAGGTGCTGGCATTTAACTTGCTACAGGTTAGCCACACCACAGATATTCTTCTCATTTCAAATGGAACACTGAGCGTTTTTGCAAATACGTCTGTCTGTCCTTCAGGGAAACTTCTGGTGATGGCTGTGGACACTGGAACAGCCTCGAATATTTCGCTTTTGTTCATTTCCATCTGACGCTCTGCTCTGCTTGCTATTCGTCTCTGGTCTTAAATTCATCGTTTCCTTCTGTGTACTGCAGGGTAATTGTACCACTTTGGTGCACTTAAAAAAACAATTTTATTTACCTTTTAAGATCATTGTCAGTCTGCAACATCCACGTTAACCATTTTTCACTATTTTCAAGTTATACATTTTTCTACACTTAAGCAACTAGGATACAGCCTTCTGCATACGGGGGAAAAAAATATCCTATAGGTTTGAAATTTTGACAGCTTTTCTTTCCAAATTGGCCTGTCCTATAAAGAACAGTCAAATTTCAAAACACTAAAATCTGATAGAACTGTGGGAAGGGCACGGGGCAAAGAGTCTACAAAAGCATACGATTAGACCTTCCCTTCCCTTCCCTTTCTAAGTACTCCGGTGGGGGCTAGAAAGAGAGGGGTTGTGCTTGACTCTGAATGCTGCTCGATTCACACTGGTATCATCTTGGGCCCAAGTCAGCTGTAGGGCCCTGGGGGACTGATTAACCTTTCCAACTTTATCTTTGCCCTTCTCTTTAAAATAGGCACAGCAGCTGGGTGCCGGTGGCTCACACGGGTAATCCTAGCTACTCAGGAGGCGGAGATCAGGAGGATCACAGTTAGAAGCCAGCCCTGGGCAAATATTCTCTGGAGACCCTACCTTGAAAAATCCATCACAAAAAAGGGACTGACCAGAAGCTCAAGCGGTGAGAGTACTTGCCTAGTAAGTGTGAGGCCCTAAGTTCAAACCCCAGTGCTCCCCCCCCAAAAAAAAAAAACAACACCCAAAAAATGGGCACAGCAATAGTATCCACTTTTTAGGTCAGCTGCAAAAAGTCAATCAAGCTATAGCCCAGACAAGGCCTGGCACACAGTGAAACATTCTGGCCCATGTTCTACAAAGAGTTGGGTCTTCAGTTTAACCAACTAGTGTTTCAAAACATAAAGTGGCCTCAGAGGTTGAAAAAGTCTCTGAAATGAGTTACCAGTAAGAGTCATTTTGAACAAACTGCCATCTTGACCAATCTGCTTTCAACCAATTCTTTTTTAAAAATGAACACAATTTTTTAAATTACATAGGTACTACTCAACAACTGAAGAATGGATACACAAAAAGAAAAAAGAAAACAAAACAAAAAAACAGTGGATATACAAAAGGTGGTATATTCATAAAACGGAATATTATTTGGTCATTAAAAAGGAAAGGTGTTCAGATATGTGCTACAGTGTAGATGAGCCTTGTAGACAGCATGTGAAGCTGGTGACAAGCTGCATGTCATACGGTCCCACTCACATGAAATGTCCACAGCCGGGAACTCTATAGGGACAGAGAGATAGGTGGTTGCCTAGGGCCTCTGGGGGATAGGAAATGATACCTAAGGCACACAGGGCCTCTTTGGAGTGGTGAAAATGCTCTTACATTGGCCAGGGTGATTGATGGTTGTACATATCTGTGAATATAGCAAACACCATTAAATAATACATCAAGATGGGTAAACCATACTCTAGTAAAGTTGTTACAACTTTTTTCAATTACCTAGGTAGTGTGTTAATTATAGGGCTGGGGTGCAGCTCAGTGGTAGAGCACTTGCCTAGCATGTACAGGCCTGCAGTAACCCCTAGCACCATAAAAACCCAAAAAATATATATAGAGAGAGAATAGAGAAGAGTTGAACAGAAGCAAAAGGTGTAAGTGGCTTCAATCTCTCAAGCGAGGAAAATCCCAACAATATTTGGACGACTGCTGTTCGCACACTGTCCTTGTGGTTACATGTACACATGCAGCACTTTAGGAAAGGGGGATTGTGTTTTCTCAAACACCCCAGCCCGTGCATGTTTGCGCATGCAGGTCTGTTTTCACATCTTCTCTGAGAGCCTGGCCTTTGGCCTCCAAACGTCCCAGGGAACAGGACCGGCCCATCCCTGGTGCCTCTTCCCCACCCCCCACTACCTGGCCTGGACACCATGGTGACGGGCAAGAAATTATGAACAGCTAGAGTTGCTGCTGTTTGTTGAGGGCAGGGACATAGTGAGAATCAAGGATCATGTGTGTATCTGGACTAGGAGGGTCCTCAGGTGTCGTGGGCATTAAAGTCACAGCCAGAGCCTTTGTGAGCCAGGAGAGCCCTCCTGGGGGGATAGCCTTCATTCAAAACAAGATTTATTGAGTTGCTCTAGGAGGCAGCTCGGTCCCAGGCACGAGGTTGGAGCCCCTGCCCTCGGGTAGCTTCTGGTCTCACCCCACGGAAAAGTGGGGAGCCACTGCCTCTGTTCAGTGCCATTGCCTCTGCCCAGTCCTCTGCTGGTGTTCCTCAAGACTGCTCCCCTGCGAGAAGGACACTGCCCAGAGATCCCAGCTAGTATGGAGTCAGCTGACCCCAAGGTCCCAGGTCCCTAGCTGGGGAGCACGAGATCTAGTGAGTCACACCCCTCATCACTGAGATCGAAGGACTTCAGGGCCAGTCAAAGTCACACAGAAAGACTTTCTACCACCGAGAAGCAACTGTTGCTCAGAGGATGTTTGGGTTTAGGGTATGGCCTGGGGGTCCCCGCCCTGTGCTGAAATGCCAGAGTTGGAGCTGGGTCAGCACTGGCACTCTGGAGCCTGTGGGAGGTACTGTTCCCACCAGTACCCAGGCTCAAGGGGCAGACATCTGTGGGTTGTGTCCCTGCCTCCCAGTCCAGGACAATGAGGGCCACTCAAACCCAACCTCTCAACCCTGCCAGCCCCACCTGAAGACAATGTGGCCCCTCCTCTGAGCTCCTGAAGCACTTTATCCAGAGTCCTCCAAAATTCCCTTGTGTCCTGGACTATCGTGAGGGGGACAATGCAGTCCCCTCACCCAGCCCACACTCCTCCACTAGGAGTCCCTGTGGTGTTGCCCTGGTCACCATTTTTGGAGGGTGGCCATGTGCCAGGTACCTCGCTACACTGCCTTGCACACCCCAACTTATACAATCCCGGGGCTGGGGGGCTAGGTTTCTGGTGTTGCCTCCATTTTGCAGATGAGGAACCAGAGGCCTGAGTGGTCACCTCACTTACCCCAGACCACCCTGCTAGGATATAGCAGAGCAAGGCATATCCCTTGCCCCTAGAGACCTCAGTTTCTTCACTGGTAACCAGCAGGACCATCTACCTAGCTGCCACCTCCTCAGTGCTAAGAAATTCTGGGTCTTGGACTCTTGGAGCTTAAAGGAAGGTGGCTGGTCATAGAGGCCTCGCACACCCATAGCCAGGACCAGAGCCTTCAAGAAGCCCAGGGGACCTATAGGGGACAGCCACACTGACATCTTCTTGGTCTGCAATCCACTCTCTGGATGCCTACCTGCTTCTCCCTCCATCTCTGCTTGTGTGTCCCTGTGCCAACTCTCTCTTGGCCTTTTCTCTGTTGGTCTTTCTGTGTCCATCAGTTTCTGTCTTTCTTGGTCTTGGGCCCTGTGAGGGTCAAGTAGGCCCTGATGAGGCCTAAGGTGCAGTGACTGTGGCATTCCATCCCCCTTCCATCCTCAGTGCCAGCCGGCCACTCCACATGCTGTCCTCCCAAATCCCAGCAGCAACAAGGGCCTAGGATCTTACCTCATGGCGGGGGGCTGCACCTGGATTGGTGAGGAGCTGATTGCTGGGCACAGGGGTCCCATCCAGATGGAGAATGACCTGCTCCTCATGCCTTCCCAGAACCCTGACTCCTGACCTCACGGACCCCTATACACACCTCTAACCACAGAGTCGAGGGTCCCATCAGGCCTGCCTCCCTCCAACTCCTGGCTGGAAACTGTTCCCTTTCAATCTTCTGCATCTCTCAGCACCTCCTCTCCCCAGTCTCTACTGCAAAGTGGCAGCAGGAGCATTGGGCACCCACAGACAAGTCAATGCATGCCACATGCTGGCCAACAAATCTTCACAAAGATTACTAAGTCCCCAGGAGACCCAGGACTGAGCCAGCTGCAAAGATCACAGTGCCAGCGGATGGTCCAAAGCCTCTGTTTCTTCATCTGCAAAGTGGAAGTAGTGACAGGCACCTCCTGAGGACTGCACAAGTCAGGGTGTGCAAGGCAATGTGAGGGAGTCCACGAGCCCCTGGGCAACCCAAATAACCAACTAATGTCAGCAAAAGCAGTGTGAGTTCCCTACAAACACAAGAGGTTTTGTTTTTCTTGTTTTAAGACAGGTGTCACTATGTAGCCCACACTGGCCTGGAACTAGCAATCCTCCTGCCTCAGCCTCCCAAGTGCTGGGATTACAGGTGTGAACCAACACATCCAACTGGGAAGAGCAATGTTTTTTTGGCTTGGGGAGTTTTTTGGTTTTGGGGTTTTTTTTTGGCAGTACTGAGGGTTTGAACTCAAAGCTTCACACTTGCTACGCAGGCACTCTACCACTTGAGCCACTCCTCCAGCCCAAGAACTATTTGCCTGAATAGTCCTGATCTCTGCCTCTTGAGTAGCTAGGATTATGGGCATGAGCCACCACACCTGGCTAAGAGCAGTTTTAAGATGAGAAAACACCTCCCCTTCTCACTCCCATTATCCCCAAGCCCCTCCAGAGTTAGATTCTGGAGCCACTGTGGCATCCAGGTAGAGGTAGCGTCATCTTTCATCAGGCCTCTTTATTCACTGTCACTCTGTCAGGGGCTTCCAGCTACACTAAAGCAAGTCCAAGACTGAGATAAGATTCTTTCACAAGCACACACATACACGCCTATGCACACCCCTGGGGCAAATACACCACAGTGGCTAATTGCACCAACTATGGCATCAGACCACCTCTGGTTGAATTCTGACTTCCCCATTCTACTGGCTGTATGACTTTGAACAAGTTATTTAACACCTCTGTGCCTCAGTTTCTTTACCTATAAAATAGTAATAATAATATCTACTAAAGGAAGTTGTTGGGAAGATTAAAGAACACACGGCTACAAAGTCAAGCCGTGTTTGGAAGGTATATGTCAGAGCACATGTAAGTGTGTGTGTGTGTGTGTGTGTGTGTGTGTGTGTGTCTAGTCCCTTCATTTGCCCACCACTGTCTCCGCTTTAGATTGCCAAGGCATCCCTCAGCAGGGCACAGAGGAACTGCCCTTTTGGTATTTGGGGAAAACAGTTAAAAACCCCTCATTTCCACATGTTTCTATTTCTCCATTCCTTAGGCAAATGTTTACAGAGTGGTTAGACCATGCTGAGCTCTGTTTGAGGCTCTGAGGACCCCAGTGACCGCAACAGGCACGAAGGCCCTCCAGCTTTGACACCCTTGCTGGAGCCCCTCACAAAAGCAACCTTCCCTGGGGAAAGGAAGCCCCATGTTTTCTGTGCCAAAGCAGTTTGGACAGGCCCTTTCCCAGGAAAGCTGCTACTTCAGCTTCCTCTTGACAGCCCAGTGTCAAGGCCATGAGCTTCATCTGTCTCTATAGGACTGCAAGGTCCCTGAGGCTTTTGGGGCCTTAGCATTAAATGACTTCTATTTTTTGGCTCTTTGTTGTACTCTGCCTCTTCCCCCTCGTAAGACCACAGGCTGTGCTCTAGGTGCACCTGCTCCTGTTGCTACTTAGCATCCATAGGTTGTAGAAATGACTGGAGCAAAGCTCAGCTGCTCGGATCCCAGGCATCTGAGCATCAAGTCTCTAAGACCTGTACACACACTAGCGTGGCAAGCCCTGTGGGAATGGATGGGGCTTGCCTCTGGATTTTTATGTAGGGCTTTTGTGTCATTTAGCTCTGAATCCCAAAGGGTGGGGCCTTTGTCTATTTTGTTCCCCAAAGTGATCCCAGCACCTAGAACAGTGCTCGAAATGATTTAGTCATAAATAAATGTGCAGATCCCTTCGAGCTATCTTCATCTTTTTCTGCTCATGAGCATAGAAAGACTAAACAAGTGAACACTCACTGTGTGTATGCGGGAGGGAGCAGGCAGGCCAAAGTGGATTGGCCTTTACAAATAACCCTGCTTGTGGCCATCTGCCTCCTCCGTGTGTGGGGTGGCAGGGATGGGGTGATAGGAGAAGGACGCATGAGCGTCACTGTCATGGAAAGAGGGTAACTCGAAGCACCACCTTACTGCCATCCCCCAGGTTCCCTCAGTGCCCCAGCTGCTTCCCTGGCACTGCTCTTCATGTGTCTAGTTGCCTGGCTCTGCTCTCCTTGCCCCTGGGGTGACACCTTTAGGGGCTCCTAGGCCCCCAGCGTGGGCATGAGTTTTGAAAGCCTTAAAGACCATCCACTGCTGGCCACCAGTATACACTCCCTTCCCCCATCCTGCAGGATGGGGAGCTACCCACCCCGCAGAGGCCCTCCAGCTCATCCCAACGGATGGAGCCTATGGACACCCGGCACATCTGTGCATGGCATGTGCACCTGCACACATGCGCACACACAAGCACATGCAGGCAGCAGAGACAGACCCAGTGTGCTCTGCCTGGTCACAGAATCAAGTTTTTGGTGGGCAGCCCCATCTAAGCCACCAGGTGGAGAGAGGATCCTTGGGTCCCTCTGCCCAGCTTCCTGATGTACCAGTCATGACCTTCAGGAACCCCTCTGACCATGCAGTGCTTCCAGCTGACAAAACTCTTTCACAGCCACTGTGTCCTTGAGCCTCACCAGCCCTCCCAAACAGCTGTGTCTGCATTTTAGGAAGAAGCCAGTGCCTGAGCTCACAGCACACACAAGTGGCTGGGCTATGACACAGACCCTGTCCCTAGGCCCCACACCGCCAGGCAGCTTCTCAGCTCACAGCCTCACCTTTGACAAAGAAGTGACAGTGGGCAGTGGTGGCCTGGCGGTGGAGCATGCCTGGGCTCTGCGACCCTGGTGATTTCACCTCATCTCCTGGGAACCATGGACCTCTGTTCATTTCAGCTGCTGTTCAAGGGGTTTCTGTTATTTGGAACATAAAGCTTTCTCTGCTAACTTAAGGAAACAAGGGTACAAGCCAGGGGAGTCTGGAGACACTTTGATGGCTGTGTCCTGAAACCCCTATTCAATCCTTCCCAACAGCCCTTGCCTTCAGCACAGAAATAGTCAGTCCTAGCTGTGCGGGTTGTGGAAGGAGTGGCGTCCCAGGAGATGGGACAAAAACATGCAGGGGGTTGTGGTATTCATAGAGAGGCAGATACTACACCAGATTGTGCCCATAGTGTAATGAGATGTCTACCACATCGTACAGAATGTCATGCCACATGCCACCTAAAACTCTCAGTGTCATCCATACTGGGAATTAGAAATGAACTCCTTGTCACATGGAGGAGCATCATGGAGTCTGGTGCTTTACATCACACTGCAAAGATTATTGCAAGGCGCTCTCCAGGACCAGACCACGCATATCTGGTGCTGAGAGTAGGTGTGGCCACCTACAGGATGTAGAAGGAAGCTGGGGTGAAGATCAGGGAGGGCTTTCTGGAGGAGCTGAGCCTTCCAGAGTGGGCAAGAGGGAGCCAAACAGACAGGAGAAGGGCATGGCAAGCAGGAGGGCTAGCGTGAGCATAGAGGCCAAAAACAGCCCAGTGAGCCAGGAGCTCTGTGCAAACTGGGACACAGGGAGTAAGCACCTGGGGCCAGGTCAGTGGGGGAATCAGCCAGGGTCCTGCTGAGTCTAGCCCACCCCTTGGCAATGGTGAGTGCCTGGAGGTCCTGAGCAGGGGAGTGGGGCTATTGGCCTGGCTTCAAGCAGAGCTGCTGGGAAGGGCTCTGGTGAGGCCTGTGGGGGGTCTGAGACAGCCGGGCAGCTGGCACAGGCCCCATATGACTATGAATTCTGGGCAGAGAACAGAAGGTCTTAGAGGAAGGAAGGGCTCCATTTTGTCATCGATACTGGGAGTTAGAGGAAGGCAGGATTTCTTTTTTCTCCTAGAATCAGCTGTTCAGACTGCTGGGACAGGTATAGAAGGGTCGATCTATTCAAGGACAGAAGGGACATCAGGCCTCCCAACTTTCTGTGACTTAGGCCTTCCATTATGCAAGGTGCAGGGCTCAAGGGCTTAATAGTGGGCAGGCAGCCCTATCCCCCACCCCACTTTGTCCTCTGGAAAGCAATGTGTGATCCCTAGCCAACTCCACATTGTCCCCAAGCACCTGGGGGCCAGTGGTCACTCCTATTTCCCCAGGTCCTCCTCACCTTTGGCCTTATGAAGGCCACTCTCAGGCAGGAGACACTGAAGGGAGAGCAGAGTTCACAAAACAACCTCATACCCTTTGAGCCATCGATCCCGGACGCCCCAGGAGGCTGGCTGGGCACCTTCCAATGTGTAAACAGGCTCCATGGGTTTGAGACACTTGAGCAAAACCAACCAGCATCACAGCTTCCAAGTGCACTGCTGAGACCCGCTCTGAAGCCCAGACCCAAACACCTGCCATGGAGGCCATGTGGAAAGAGAGGATGCCAGGGGCCCATGCTGAGCCTTTCAGACAGTGAGATTAATGGCCCTGAAATTGTGATAAACATAAATGTTTGGTCCTCCTGAGCCGCTGAGGGCAAGACGAATGAAGTGAGGGGCATGAACAAGGTGCAGATGAAATGCAAAACGCCCCCAAGGCCCCAAATCTCAGGCTGGGGAAACACGGCCACCCACAGCCACTTTCCACTGTGTGGGTGAGGGGTTGCCAGGGTTCCTGGGTCTAACTGGACAGTAGAGAGCAGCCAGTGGCGAAGAGGTACAGAGAACTGAGAAAAGAAAAGGGGACCCTAGGTCCCTGCACTGTACCCCATCATATCCTGTCACCGTGGCTGACACCAGGAGCATCCCCTTTGCACCTCCACTGGGCAGCCCTGGCTGGCTTCTCTCGGTTGGGAGGGGTGTGAGGAAGGAGCGGGCCTGCCCTTCTCTCCTTTCATCTCAGGGCTGGCCTCCCAGCTGTCAGCCCTGCCTCAGGACCCTGCGGCCCAGGACAGGCCACCTGGTGACTGATCCCAGGAGGTGCCCAGATTCCAGGCAGACATGTCCCAGAAGCCTTTGGCGGCAGCCGTGGCAGCCAGTTCTTAAAAAAGGCTTCATGTCATGCTACAGTCAGCTGTGGGCCCAGGCACCGGGTGTTTATGACTGTGACTGTTCTCCCAAAGCCGCTTCGTGTTGCCCTCTGATGAGCTGACGGGGGTCTCTGCATCCTCTCGCCTACTCCACCCTCCCTCTGTGTGCAAGCAGAGGTTAGCCAGGGTGACGGGTGGGACAACTCTCCACTCTGGTGCTACTTGCTTAGGACCTTAGCATTGATGGGCCAGGGCCTGGCCACACCGGCCCTCCCAGGCACTTCTTGCTCCCCTGCCCCCTTCAGCCGAGGTCTGACCATCCCCAGTGTTAACAACTTAGAGTGGAAAAAAAAGAAGTTCAGCAGCATCCCCAGAACGAATTAGGTGGCCTTCAGGTACCCTGGAGGAAGAAAAAGTCACACCCGATGTCAGAAGAGGAAGAAACAACCTTAAAAGCAAACCAGGGGGAAAACACAGAAAGCAGAGATAAAAAGTCAAGAGCAAACGGGGGCGCCTGAGAAACAAGAATCCCAGCCGCCAACTTTTACAGCGACCAGCCCTGTTATTCATAAGCGAGTTTCCTCTCTCACAAAGAACCTTTTGCACGGTTTTCCCTGCTGCCTCCAAACCAGCTGCTCGCACTGTTGTATCCTGAGTGATGATGAGGCTCTGAAAGGGCTTTTTGGGAACAGATGGCCAGGGGAGAGCTGGGGAATGTGCCAGCAGAGGGCCGGGCGGGCTGCCAAGGCCTGCGGTGACTGAGTGCTTGGGCTTCCAGCTCGCGTGCTTTCCCTGCCCTCTGCCCTCCGTGGCGCCAGCAGGCCTTCCCAGCGAGCGCTCGGAACATCTGGAGTCTGGGGCTGCCAGAAGGGGGGGCCGGGCGGCCGGGGGACCCGCTCTTCTAGCGGAGCTCCCATGGACTCGCCGGCAGGCCGGCCTCACCGAGCAGGTAATCAAAACCACAGCGCCGAATGGGAACCAGGCGCACTCCCAGCTGTAGCCGGAGGCCGCCAGGCGACTTAACCCGATGGCAGGCCTCTCTGGCGGCACAGCCCTGGGGGGTGCTTGGAGCTGATGACACTCCCTGGCCCACCCCACTCCTTGCCACCACCAGCGCCACCACCAGCGGGCTATTGGCTCCCTGCAGCTAAATGGCGCCTCCACCACGTGCTGTGGTTGGCTGCTTACATTAAGACCTGTTGCTCCAGGCAGGCAGGGCACTGGGCGTGGGGAGGGGGGGCGCCTCCCAGGCACAGCCACCGGGCTGGGCAGTGGGAAACTTTGGGGCAGGCAGGTCTCAGGAGTTGAGAAGCTTGGAGTTTAGAACCAAAGGCAGAAAACAGGTTCAAAACTGAGCCCTGCCACTTCCTAGTCATTTGGCCTTGGGCTAGTGGCTGCCCTTCACTTGGCCTTAGTTTCCCTTCTGTGCAGTGGAGGAAGTGGTCCCGCCTGGTAGGCTAGTACAATAAAGGGTAGGATAAACAGGTGGGTCACATGGTAGGGCTGTAGTGAGCATCGCCATGTGGCCCAGTGTCTGCCGGTGGTGGTCTGAGTGTTAGCATTCTCCTACAACAAATGTTGTGTGCAGTTCTTGGTTTGAATCCATATCCTTTGTGATCCAGAGTTTCTGGATTGACTGCTTGCTGGTTCCACTTTAAGGGTGCAGCACCAGGGTCTGGGGGCTGAAGTGCTAGAGATGAAAGAATCCTCCACACAGGACTATTGGTCCTCATCTGCCACCTGGGGACACACTCTTTCCTGAGATGTTTTTTTCCTGGGATCCCATATTAAGTTGTTACCTTAGAGTTCTAAATTCATGAGATTTCCTTTCTGACCCTCACAAAAAATGCCAGCCCTTTCTGATATGGAATCTTGTTTGAGCCTTTCAGCAAGCTGGCAAGAAAGGTATGTAGACTCTCACTTTACAGAGAAGTGGAAATCAGAGAGATTAAATAACATACCCACGATTACGGAGGAAGTACCAATGATCTATCCCAGGTCTCTATCCCCAGAGTTCGACATGTCGTCCACCTCACAGTTTTGCAGAGAGCTCCTACCCAGTATACTTTCATGTGCTGAAAGTGACAGCACCCTGGAGAACTGAAAAGAATGAACGGTAGGGCTCTCTGAAGCTAACCCCCACCCTACACAGACATCCTTCTCCAGCAGTCTGAACTAAAGGTCACTGAGCCTCTTTCAGAGGTTTCTGGAGGGGAGTCCTGGCTTGAAGGAGTGCTCCAGAAGGGCTATGCCCTCCAACAGTGGTCACTTCAGGCAGCAGAGATTTCAGGTGTCTGAGCATGTTGACTCATTCGCACTGTGTCTGAGACCCTGCATCTTCTCATGGACGAAGGGTAGGGATCTGGCTTGCAGGGTCAGGGGAGCAGCACCCCAGCCTCTACCCAACCTCAGACCACCAGGGAACGTCAGAGGGCATGTTCCTAGGAGAACCGGCTCAGTTCACCTGGGAGGCTCCCCAGCTAATGATCCCTCCAGCCTTGGGCCTGCCAGACTTGTGGCCTAACGGTGTCAAGTGTGAGAGAAGAAACAGCAGCTGAGAGAACACTTCACGTTAGAAAAGCAGCTGGCGACAAACGTCTATGTAATTGGAATGCCGGAAAAATAAATTGCATCCATTTTTATGACTGGAAGGGAATTTGATGGTGGTTTCCCACACCCACCCCCTTTTATCCCAGCGTAGACAGACTCTGTAAGCTTTGAGAGCAAATGGTGTTTAACTCAGTAACTTAGCTGGGAGGATTTGAAAATGAGAACCACCTTCTGCCCGCCCCACTTCCATGAGGGAGGCAGAGCAATGAAGCTGCAGGAGCCTGATACACCTCTCTTACTGGCTAGGTGACCTTAGGCTCCCAGCTTTGGTTCCATTATCCATGCAGTGCTACACTCGTCCTTTCCTGGGAGGATTGGTAGGAGGGGTCAATGAGGCGGCACAATGGGAAGTGCTAAGCACCCCTCAGTCATCCTCAACTCACGTAGGCTGCCCTACCTCCCGAAACCACTGTGCCACAGGGGTCTGTCTCAGCGCTGATGTCAACAGGAGCTTGCACCCAAGACCGTCTTCCAGAGCCTGGCCACCTCACACCTACTGTCACCATGAAAAGCCTCCCTCCCTCAAACAGCAGCCAGGAAGACACCAAGCTGACCAAGCTGCACATGCTCGATGCCACCTCAGGCTCTGGGAGGGCTCTGGGTGGGCATACCTCCACCTCTCTGCCCACGGACCCTGTCTGCGAGCTGGCACCCCAGGGGCCTCACTCAGTGTACAATGTCCAGGCCTCTGGCACAGTGCATACCTCAATGGGTTGTTATTCATCCTATTCTCCCACTACACGCCCAGAGCCTGCGAGAAACTTGAGGGCAGAGACCTAATGGCCACTCATTACCAGGGCTCAGAGCACGGGAACCATGACTTTTAGTAGTAGCTGCTGTGTTGTCACTCAGTGGCTTCAAGTTGCTGGAAGTAGGCTGCAGGCCATTGATCTTCTCCTACTCCTCAGAACTGGCAAGACCCATGCCATCCAGGTGTGAAAGAACCAATCTGCTCCTGACTCCTCCTCAAAGGCTTCCAGGAGTTGCTGCCTTCAAAACCGGGAGCTGCAGAAACATGGCCCAGGGCCAGGTGCTTAACTGCTTTATCTGTGACTGTGGTGGAGTCGGGCCTGCTCTCTCAGAGCCTTCCCTTCTCCTGCCCTGTCTCTGATGTGGGCTCTCTGCACTACTGGGGCTTCTGAATGGGACTTGAAGTCAGTGTCCTGTGAAGCCCAAAAAAGGGAGAACTCTCTGGTGTGAATGGGCAGAAGGGTGTGCCTGGTGCCTGAGGAGTGAAGCAAATTCCCTGTCATCAGACCTGGAGGGACAGGCAGCTCCTAAGAGCTGCTGAGGGTCCCAGAGGGCCTTGACCTCAGCCTCTCAAAGATTCATCCTGAAGGAGAGTCACCGAGACCCTCAGGGACATGTCAACAAAGGAAACTCATACAGCCACGAGTCACACAGGCAGTGACCAACAGATGTCTTCAAAAACAGATATCTGCCATATCCCACGGACTCAACAGTCCTAAGGTACAACCCTTTGCCCCCAGCCTCCTGCAACCCTACCTGACAGACCAGTCTTCAGAGCTACTCTTTTAACAGAAGGCTTTAAACTCCAGTAGCTGGATAAGGGCAAAATAGGAAAAAAATTAAAAAATAAAAAAATAAATAAACTCCAGTGTGTGTGTTGAAAACTTACTCCCCAAATTCATATGTGAATGGATGTGAAGGTGGGGCCTGTGGGAGATAATTAGGATGAGATGAGGGCATTAGGTGAGGCCCCATGCTGGTAGCAGTGGCTTTGTAAGAGGAAGAGACCTCGGCTGGTGCACTTGCTGTTTTGCCCCATGATTTCCTATGCCAGGTGAGGATACAACAAAAAAGCCCTTGCCAGATACCAGTGAAGCAGCTGGTAAGTTCTGACTTCCCAGTTCAGAACTACAAGCTAAATAAACTTCTGTTCTTTATAAATTACCTGGTCCATGGTATTCAGTTACAGCAGCAGAAAACAGACTAAGACAGAGGTTATTCATGAAGCTATTGCCTGACATATACCTTCTCAGGAACTCAGGAACTCCAGCAGATGAATGGAAGGGCAACCAATTCCACCAAGGTCAGTCTCGGTAAAAAGGGGCTGGAAAGGAGTAGGCCTGAGGTGGTCATCTTATTTTCCAGGAAAGAGCAGCAAAGGCCCCCAGAAGCTCTGAGGGCCCCAAAGAGAAACCCAACTGTCACTCAAACCTCAGCTGGGCTCATGTACTCTGTCCCAGGGCCTTCTCAAAGGTGACATAAATGGCAAGCCCAGGATGACAGCATAGAAACCCCATGCTATGTCAGACCCAGAAAGGGCAGAGCCAACCCCTAGAAGGAAGGTTCTAGGTCTCACTCTCTCTCATCCCCTAACATCAGGCCAGTCCTCCTGCCCTCCTAGGTTCAGCCACATGCACAAATTCCTGATGGCAGGAGGCTTAAGTGAGGAGCAAGAATTCTTCCTTTTGCTTTTTCCTTTTTCTTGCCCTGACTGCTCCTGATTCCCAAATACTCTAGACAAAAGTCTGAATATCTCTGGCGGTAGCAGAGTGAGGACTACTCTTTCCAGAGCCGTCCCTCCTCCTGCCCTGTCTCTCTGTTGGGTGGCCTCTGACATGGGCTCTCTGTACTACTGGGGCTTCTGCATGGGACTCGGACTCAAAGTCAGTGTCCTGTGTGGCTTCTGGGTACTGGAATCTCTGTGGTAAATTATTTTGTACCTACACTATCTACACTAGGCCTAGCACAAAAGAGGGTATCCTTCAGCTGTCCAGGAGGCAGAAGAGAGGTAGGGATACTGAGCGAGCTTTAGGACCCCATCTCTTTCTTGAATTTGTACAGTGGTCACACACCCTATAAAGGGTGAATAAATATCTGTTGAAGAAAATAGAAGGTGGGGTTTCTGGGGCCCAGCACCTAAGTTCCCAGGCTTCTCCTGACCCTGACTGGGTCCCAGTCTGTGGTGTGGCAGAGCTGATGCCCATGGATAAGAGTCCGGCCTCAGTCCCTCTTCCCGTCAGCACATAACCAGGTGTGACCCCCTAACACGCTCTAGTGATCCTTCTCAGAGAGGCAGTCTGGGGGAAAATATTTGTTGGCTCCCCAAATAGAATCTCGGTAAACAGAGGAGAGGCCTTGGAGGCCCAGGCTAGGAGGCCACAAAAAGGAACCAAAGAAAGCTGCCACTCAAAATCCAGGGCACATCTAAAATTGCAAGCCTTCAAATGAAAGAAAAGGGAAGACTGGGAATGGGAAGCACAAATAGGAGGACTGTGGTCCAGGCCAGCCCTGGCATAAAGAGAGACCCCACTCAAAAATAACTCATGCAAAAAGAGCTGTGGAATGGCTCAAGGGTAGTGTGGCTATGTAGCAAGCAGGAGGCCTTGAGTTCAAATCAAAGGGAAGGAAAAATCCTTACCCCCAACCAGGCAGGGAATGTCCTCCTTAGGGCTCTAGGCCCCTCAGCCTCAGAGCCCAGCTGAGCCACCTCCCTGAGTAGAACATCCACTCAAAGACTCCAGCCAGACCCACTGACTATGGTGCTGTAGTTCCCAACCAAGGAGGGGGATAAGTCTGTGGCCAGACTGCCACAAGCAGTGGGAGGGAAGGAAAGACTGAGGATGACCAACAACTAAGTACTTGGTTACAGAGAAGGGGTTTCACAGGATCTGAAAGAGGGTGCCTAAGAGCCCAAGGGCTCCAGGGGACACTATGTATCCTGGATTGGATGACTGGTTAGGACATACCAGTGGCCCAAACTTTCATAGGCTAAAGGGTCAAATCTTGATTGTCCAGATAAAACTCCTGAAAGGTGTGTGTATGCCGATGGGGGCAGGTGGAGTTCTGGGAAGGCTTGCATTACAAACGCAGGTGCCCAAGGGGAGAGCCAGGATCACTGGGGTCTCTGGAGTTTTCCATAGGGAAATGTGTCACTATGGACATGCTTGGAGTCTGTGAGACCATGAAGGGCAAAGACAGAAGACCCTCACTTCCCACAGTCGCAGAGGGGAAGCCCCTTACAATCTAGTGCTAGAAGCCTGAGGGCAGCACACAGGAAAGACATGAGAACTGGTCCAGGTTCAGGCCCCAGCCAGGCCTGGGCTGGGTAGGGAAGCAAAAGAAGGGGAAAAGGGGAGAGGAGGGGAGGAGAAGAGACACCTTACCACCTGGAACTTCCATCTTGGCCCCCTTTCAAGGCATTTTCCTCAGTTAAGTGGGCCCAGCAGGGTGAGCCTCAAGTTCAAGACGAAAAGCAAGAGGGACTCATTACCTTGAGGGTAAAGTGGCAGTGAGGACAATTGCAAACTTGATAGGCATGCTCCCTTCCTGCAGACTCTATGCTCCTCACTCTCATAAGGACTTGTTTCACCTTCAAGGTAGTCAGCGTCCCCGACCCCCATCCTCATTTTCCAATTGGGATGGAAATGGAAGAGGTTAAGAAATGGGTCCAGACTGGTAGGTAACAGGCAGGACTCAAACCAGGGATGGTTTGATGCTCTTAACCACAGTCCAGTCTCTCACCTGTACAATGAGGAGGTGATTTCAGGAGAAGCCAAAAGCTCAGCTTTGCTAACCATTTTTATCCTGCTTCCCTGCTTCCTTCACCTCCTGGGCTGGTGTCTACCTCCTCCCAGCCCAGGACACTGTCTGCTCCAATCCAGGGACCAGTGGAGGGAAGGCCTCAGGCAGTGCTGCTAGGATAAAGAGGAGGGGGAAGGTGGGAGGAGGAGAAGGGCAGGGCAAGGGGCCTGGATGGGGAACACTGTGCTCACCCACACTGCCCATCCACATCCCCAAGGGACAACAGACAGACAGACACTGAATGCCAAGGGAGTTCACCGAGAGTTTACAAACCTCCTTTGTCACAGAGCGTGGCATGGAGCCATCAATCACGCCTTCATTTACCCATGTCACTCTCCCAAAGAAAACGGGCCCCAGAGTGACCAGTGGAGCTTCCTCTCTCACCCACTTGATGAGGATTTCCTCTAATTGGTCTATGTTAAACCACTCCCAGGAATGCAACGTGCAATTACAATGATGGCCAGGCTGGCAGTGAGGAGGAGCCTGGGAGTCCATGGAGGGCCTCCCTGGCTCGGGGCCCAGGGGCCTCTGGGAAACCTGGGGAATCACAGAGGGGCCTGCCTGAAAGGGGTCTGGGGGAGGGGTGTACCAGGAAGTAAGGAGATGAAGTGAACTAGATGATGCCAGAGTCCCCAGCCCCCAAGAGATCCAAGGGAGCCCTCTTGCTCACAGCCCTTCCTCAAACCACATGGCATCCTCTGGCTACAATAACCTTTGCTCAGCACTGACCCCTCATTAGAAATGCACAAAGCATCAGCTATCTGAGAAACCACACCTAACCCCTGTCCCCCTGCACAGATCTCCCCACACACATCAGGCTTTGTACAGGCCATTCCTTCTGTCTCCAATGTGGTTCCCTGCTTTGTCTGTCTGGTGGCCTCCTAGTTATCTTGCTGGTCCAAGCTCAAACAAGATGTTTGAAATGTCCCCTCAAATTCCCTTTGGCAGGACAATGGTCTTCCCTTGGCCCCATGATAGGCCACACTCTCCCCCACTACTTGCAGAAGAGTCTTTCTGAGCAGTCTGTGAGCTGCATGGGAACCACACCCATGTATTTGTCATCTCTATACCTCTGCCCTGCTTGCTCAATAAACCTCTCTTGAGTGAATGAATGAATGAATGAATAAATATCATTCACCTTACACAGCTTCAGATAATCCATAGGCCAAGTCACAATCCCAAAACCTGCAGAAGACTTCTTCTGTGCTGTCACCTGCTCAGGAGAGTCTCAAACTGCTACATCTATCAGGGCCACGTGGGAGTTTCAGCACCAGAGCACATAAGGCCAGCAAGGGCTTCAGATATAACTAGTCCTCATTTAAGCAATGGGCAAATTCAGGCTCAGCGACCCTTGGTGAGCTCCATTACCAGAGGTAGGGTTCCATCATGATTCTAAGGATGCTTAGAGCCCTGAAGTTGAGGTGACCCTCAGAACATGTCAAGAGGCTGATCTCTCTGGCCTCTTGGAAGTCCTAGGCACATGTGGGATGCCTCTAAGTTGCAGTCCCCGCCTCCCGTCCTCCCCAGAGGCCACTGCCCAGCACCTGGTACATACTTTGCGCTTCTTGGCACGTCCCTCGGCCTGCAGGGTTCTAGTGCAGCGCTGCACACACTCAGAGAAGCTGAGGTTGCTGTGGTCGGCGCTGTAGTCAAGGTCAGCCAGCCGTGCCAGGGACAGGATGTAGTTACAGGCGATCCTCAGGATGGCTAGTTTGGACAGCTTCTGCCCATATGAGTAGCATGGCACCTGGAGGAAGCAAGGAGAAGGTGTCAGGGGGGCTGTGGAGCGGCTCTGTGATGGGCATGTGCCCCATGCCCACCTAGACCTGGCAGAAATAGAGGAGGCAGCCTCTACCCTGATTGTATGACCTGTGCTAAGCACCTGCTGTTTACACACCCACATCTCAGCTCATGGGACGTTAACACTTGGGATGCATGTGCATCCCCTTTTTGCAGGGAAAGACACAGCTTCAGCTGATGCCTGAAAGTCAGCATGAATGAATGCACTGTGAATTTCCACCCTCACAAAGCAACTCCTCCTTTCTCTCTAAGGAGTCGGGAAGGGAGGGCAGAAAGTTTTGGTTCTGATGTTCCATTCATTTGCTCATTCAGTGACATTTATTTATTGGGCATTTGAGGACCCAACAACTAAAAACTTGACTTCTGCTTCAAAGAACTTAAACTCAAGAATGATGCTATCATGTCACTCTTGAGAACATCCCTACAGACACAGACAGCGCTCTGCTGGAAAGACACAAATATGATGCACTTTCTTCCTTATTCTTCCCTGTTTCTATATGCTCTCTAGACCTGGGGTGCTGCCAGGCAGGGCATGCAACAGGTGCATAATAAAGAGTGACAGCCCCAATCAGACTTGACATGTCTGCCAGTGATTCAACACCAATTAGTTACTCACTAATTGCAGAGATTTGTGCTGGGTGGGCAGAGGGGGAAGGGGGTAGAGGGAGCCTCTAATTTCTTCTCATTGTCTACCAACCACCAAGGTGAGTTGGTGAGTTGCAGGAGTGAAGAGCTATGAAGGCTGCAACACACTTGAATGGAGCACTGTTGTAATTCGGAAATATCTCCTCCAAATCCATCCAATCGGTGCTAACCAATGAACCTAAGGGTCCCATGATGCACTGTCTACCCAAGTGGCTGAAATGCTCCTGCCAGCAACCAAGGCTCCTATTTCCCCTCTCCATGGCTCTTCAGGATCTATACACAGCATCCATATCGCTGCCTCACCTGTATCCCAGAGAATGAGGCCTGTACAGTGCAGCCACACAAGTGTTTAGGGAGCACCCCAGTATGCCAGGCACTCTTCAAGGCTGGCGGTTCTCAGTTGGGATGATTGTGTTCTCAATGGATTGATGGCAAGCAGGCCCTGGTGACTCTCACCTGTAATCCTAGCTATTTGGAAGACTGAGATCGGGAGGATTGCAGTTTGAGGCCAGCCTGGGCAAACAGTTCATGAGACCTCATCTCCAAAATAACCAGAACAAAATAGACTGGAGGTGTGGTTCTAGTGGAAAAGTGCCCACTTTGCAAGTGTGAAGCCCTGAGTTCAAACTCTAGTTCCACCAAAGAAGGAGGAGGAGGACAAGGAGGAGGAGGAAGAAGAGAAGTAGAATGGACAGATGGCAATGTCTGGAGCCATTCTCAGTTGTCACCACAAGGGAGAAGCAGGGGCTAAGAGGTGTCTAGGGATGCTACTTCATATCCTACAATGTACAGGATCCCACGATAAACAGTTCCCTGGTCCTTTCCCAGAGCTGGTGGCTCACGCCTGTAATTCTAGCTACTCAGGAGGCAGAGATCAATAGGATCGTGGTTCAAAGCCAGCCCAGGCAAATAGTTCCTCAAGACCCTATCTTGAAAAAACTCTTCATAAAAAAGGGCTGTTGGAGTGGATCAAAGTGCAGGCCCTGAGTTCAAGCCCCAGTACCGCAAACAACAACAAAAAGAGTTCCCTGGCCCAAACTCTCAGTAGTGCCAAGGATGAAAACCTCTATTCCAGGCTCTTGGGATTAAGTAGGAACAACCTGTAATCTCAGCTACTTGGGAGGTAGAGATCAGGAGGATCTCAGTTCCAAGCCAGCTGGGTCAAAAAGTTAACAAGACCCCATCTCAACCAATAAGCTGGGTGCAGTGATTCACTCCTATGACCCTAGGTACACAGGAGGATGTAGGTAGGAGGACGGTGGTCCAGGCTGGCGCAAAAAAGGATGTAGGCATGGCTCAAGTGATGAAGTGCCTACCTCACAAACTGAAAGCCCTAAGCTCAAACCCCAGTACTGTCCAAAAAAAAAACATTAGTGAGACAGTCATCTCAGACTGAGGACCCTAAATGCATCATCTACTTTAACCCTCACTTTGTCCAGGAACTTCCCTGAACTCTCTACACCCTACACCAAGGGGGTGGCCTGCCCTTAATGGTACTCTATGTGTCCTTAAGTCCCCATTCCTGTTGAAGTGGCTCAAGGTGTGGTGATGCTCTCATACCCCATGCCTCCAAAACCTGACCCAGGTCTGCCCATAGCAGGCCTCGGAAAGGCTGGTTGAATGAGGCAGTGAGTGAGCGAATCTGTTATCTCCCTCCTCATTCACCAGAGGCCTCCATGATGTTTTGAAACAGAGTCAAAAATCTTTCATCTGAGAATGAAGAGCCGAAATGCACATACCTTTCTGTCACCTAGGTTCAACACCTGGCTCTGTTCTGCTTAGCTATAAGACCCTAGGCAAGCGGCATCATCTTTCTGAGCCTCAGTTTCTTTGTCACATTGCCAACAGGACTGACATCACAGGGCAGGAAGGATTCACTAAGATGACACAGGCATTGCACAGAGCAAGGCCTGGGAGAGGTCAGCAAAATGATTACATTGGCTGTTGCAGACGGTCCCCCAAAAGGGACTCTAGACAGGGTGAGAAGCAGGAGGTGTGGGGCCTGGGCAGGGATGTGGGGGGACTTCGACTAGGAAACCCAGCAAGGGAGAGGGAGGCAGTGGAGACAAAGCCAACTCCCTGCAGCCCCCCCGCCCCCACTCCACCCTGGCCGCAGCTCCAAACCCATCCAAGAAAAGCTGGCAGAACAATGCGCTTTGCTTGTTCCCAGGCAGAGTCCAGAAAATCCTGCTTTATCAGCTTGAACAAATAAACAAGATCTGGCAGTCCTGGGGCAGGGAAGGGGCTCTGGGGCCAGCCCGGCACCTTTGCCTGCCTGCTCCTCACCCCAGGAGTGGTGCCTGGCTGTGGGGGAGGGGAGGTCTAGTGACCAAACACACTCAGTTCTGTGACACAGCACTGTTGTCACCCAGAAGCCACTGAGAGTTTCTCTTAAATAGCCATCTCTGTGCACCTGGGCCCCAGAACAGCTGGGCTTCCAGAAGGGAGAGGGATCTGGGGGGAGGGGGAGGTGGAATAAAGGGGAAGGTTTGCTCCACATGCCTGAACTCAGGGTCATTGCTAGACTACAGAGGAACAGGTGGGGCCAAGGCTGACCCATGGGCCCTAGACCAGCTTCTGGGCCAGTTGTGTCATTTTTTGTTCCACTGCTTCTGTCAACCTCCATGTGTAACCAAAAGAGAAGCTCCAATGGAGCTCCCGTGTATCGGGCACTGTGGCAGCTGTTCACAGGTAGCTCTCCCATCTGAAACCTGCCCCCAAATAAAGACGAATGTCCCATCTGCCCATGAGGAAACAGACAGGTGGCATATTGAGCCCCATATCACTTAGCTCATCTGACTGTCACCCAAGGAAGGCACATGCCACAGGCCATTCATTCCCAGTACCAGAGGTGACCATAAATGGAACCACAAGGACCCTATTCAAGTGGCTCCCTCCACCTTTCCCCATTCCCAGAGCTGGTTTCTCAGCTCACTTGGCCTCTTCCAGATCCTCCTGGTTCCCACACCCCAAGATGCAGCCCCTGGCCTCCAACTGCCCAGCTTGGAGGCATGTGGCCTGGCTGCCACTACAAAGAGAGAGTCTAGTGACTGGTTCAGGTTCTAGGAAGTCCAGGCACTTAGCAGTGTGATTTTGGGCAAATGCATTCACTTCTCTGAGCCTGTTTTCTCCTCCACAGGGTGGGATAGCAATGCCTGCACACATCACTAAGCTGCAAAGACCACATCTAGCAGCCACGCCCAAGTCTGCAGCACAGATGCTCCATGACTGTGTGGACAGGCCACCTTTTATGAATGCCAGGAGTTTCAAATACACCATCCATATTCATCTTTTAAGCAGCCCAACAGGTAGAAATGACCACTTTCACTTTATAGAGAAGCACTTGACCCATGGCATATAGGAACTCCCTAGTCTCCCAGCTAGTAGAAGAGCTGGGTTTTGAACTCAGGACTCAGCAGGATTCTTTTCAATTAGCCAGCAGGAACTACTGGGGGACTTGGATGAGTGTTTATAGCTGAAGGTGGGAAGGTGAGGATGGAGAGCTCTGATCCCAGGAGGCTCCAGCGTTGCTTACTTCTTTGAGTACCCACAACAAAGCCTAGGGCCCACCTGCCCACTCCACTGCCTACTGAGGACCCACAGCCACCATCAGAGGATGCAGGCCAAAGGAGCCAGCAGGACCACCAGCTTCCACTCCCAACCCACAGATGGCCCGGATTCTGAGAAAGTAAAGAGCTCTGCCTCATGCTAGCTATCCCACAAGGATTTCTAAACCTCAGAGGAGCCAATTTGGGCATTTTCAAAATGTCCCATGTCCCCCCAAACATTCCACCCCACTCCAGCAAACCAGGAAGAACACTGGCCTGGCCATCTGTGGTCCCTAGGCAGGACCATAATTTTACAGAACCCCAGTTTCTTCACCAACAAAATGGGCATCAGAATAGCTGCTGTTTAGAATGGGACTGCAGTGGGAAAGTACAACGCAGAAACAAAGTCCAGAGCCTACCAGGGCACACAGGAAAGGCCTCAAGAAGCCCTCCACCCTCTTGCTTCAATGCCACCCCCTGCTGGCCCTTCAGAGCCAGCTCTCCCTCCTGGAAGCCCATCAACACTCCTGGGCCCACAGAGCTCCAGAAGCACAGTCACTGCACACAGCTGAGTACTGGGTTCCTTCTGTTGGAAGCTATTCTCTAATCATCTCTGGGGCAAAATCACCTTACCCAGAGCTATTCAAGGTTCATGTCAACATGTATTTAAATAGGTCTTTTAAAATCCTGGCCATCTACAAAGCCATGAGGTTACAAGCCCCAGCCAATAACCTGGGTCTTAGCAGTTAAGAGCTATGGCCCCAGAGCCAGACAGGCCTGGGGACCGATCAAGGTCACGGAGTGACCTTGAAGAATTTTTGTGCCTTTTCTATAAGTATCTTTGTCTGCAAAATGGGAAGGCAGCCATTCAGACTTACACAACAGGCCCAGCAAACAGGGCTCCACAAGCAGCTACCCTCGACTATGGACATGGGGACAGGGAGAGTCCTCTGTCATCCTCACCTACATAGATGGAGCCCCAGTGCAAGCAGACCTGAGTGGATATGCACAGGCTGCTATGGGTCATCTGTGGCCCTTTTTGCCCCATGGTATTAGAGGCAAGGGAGGTCACCATCCACATGCCTCCTCTGGGAGACTACAGGAGCAGCCTGGGCCCCACTTGCTTGGAGGCAACTGCTGAGGGCTCCTCACCGCCTGCCATTGCTGCCCTTCCCCCATCAATGCTGAGGGGCTCTGAGCGGGAGAGAGAGGAAGTTAATCTGCAGGCCAAATGCCCCAAGGTCCCACCAAGAGGCTGAGGCCCATGGCTTGGACCCCTCCTTCCCCCCATCCAGTAAGGTTGGCCTTTCCCTTGGACCCCTCCCACCTGGCAGGGAGCAGCCTGCACATAGCCAGGCCCAGCTGTGCACACATGGCCTTCACATGAGGCATCAGGGAGGCTCGGGTGCAGCTGGGCTGGTGGCATGTGCTTTGGCCTGACCATCTGCCCTACACACTCCCTAGACTGGAGGGTCTCTCCTTCACCTGCACCTCAGCCCTACAGTTGCCCTCCCTGCTTCTTCCCAGTTGGGAAGACAGTGGATTGGAACCACACAGTGGCCTGTCTGGTCCTGTGCTCAGGTGGACAGCTCCAGGACCTAGACAGGCTGAGGAGCAAAGCTACTAAGCACTGAATACTGGAGGGACTCACTAATTCTGATTGAATCCCAGCTCATGGTGACCATGGCACACACTGCTGCAGGCTGCAACTGAGCGGTGTCATGGAGGTGCCACCACACTGGAATCCAGAAAATGGTATGTGCTACTCGGTGTGTAGCACAAAAAACCAGACTGCAAGACATTGGCCAACTCACATCAGCTTTCTGGACCCTGGTGTCACCATGTGTGAGACGGGGAGAGGGTGAGGGGGATGATAACAATGCCTGTTCCACTAAATGAACTAGTACACAACCATGCTGTTGTGCACAGGGCTTGTCACAAGTGTCTGATAAACAGCAGTTTCCAGGATTGTAATTGAAATGATTAATGAATTCTTGCTGCTTATCTGTCAGGAGCCCTGCCCTGTCCTGGGACCTTGAAGATGCTTAAGAAATGTTCATTCCTCTTACGTCCCCTTCCTTCCTTCATTTGTTCTTTGCAGAAAGATACGTAGGAGGCACACATTAGTGCCATTTTACAGCTTCAGTAATTGAGGCCCAAAGAAGAAAAGGCACTTGCCTCTGACACACAGAAAACATGCATAAGGTCAAGTGTGGTGGCTCATACCCATGGTCCCAGCTACTTGCGAGGCAGTGGTATGAGGCCATAGGGACAAAGTCAGCACAAGACCCTATCTGCAAAAACAAACCAAAATCAAAAGGGAGCTGTCAGAGTGGCTCAAGGTAAGAGCGCCTGCCTAGCAATCGTGAGGCCCTGAGTTTAAACTTCAGTGCCACAAAAAAAAAAAAAAAAGAAAGAAAGAAAGAAAAAGAAAAAGAAGAATTACATTAAATCAAAAGGACTGAGGGGTATGGTTCAAGTGTTAGAGCAACAGGCCCTGAGTTCAGTCCTCAGTATTGCAAAAGACAAAAAACAAAAACAAAAAAGGAAGAAAAGAGGGAGGGGGAATGGGAGGCAGGAAGGATGCAGTGGAGGCAAGGCTCAAAGCCCAGCCTCTGGACTCCCAGGCCAGTGCTCTTTGCACCGTACCAGGAAGTTGCTCAGGAAAATGAATTCCCTGACTGGAACCACAATCCCAGAGCCAACCTCAGTGGCACATCTGCCCAGGCTCCATCTGGAACAGAGCCTCTGCCTTTTCTCCCTTCTGGAGGGCCTGAGTCTATATCCAGAGCTTCTGCCCATCTGGATGGGGCAGGGCAGTGGGTACATTTCACAGGTGGGAGTCTGAGGCCCAGATGAGGGAAGAGCCACTCTGGGACACAGGACTTTGACTACCATGTGGGGGCTGTAGGAGGGTATGGAGAGGGGGGAACGGTAGGTATGGTCTTTGACCTTGGCCCCAAGCGCTGTGACTAGAAGTGCCCTGGCTGTATTTCTGTCCTTCTCAGACAATAGGCAGATGTCCACTTCAGTCTAGCAGCTTTTCTAGGGAAGGGACAGAAGGTTGTAACAAGGAGGAAAGGAGCAGGTGTATCTGAGATTGTGCTTGTGTGTGCTTTTGAGCACATTTAATGAACATGCATAACTCTGTGTGTGTGTGCCTGTGCATACGCATATGCATGTACAAGTGTGCATGCAACACTCTCTCCTTGAGAGGGCTTGGACTTGCCTCCTGCTTAGACACACTGGACTTGTCCCTTTTATATAGAACATCCCCACGGAAGGGTGGAAGTGAAAGGAGACCAGGATTACCAATCCCATCTCAGCGAGTCTGCCAAGGGCACCACCCAGGCTCCAAGTGTTAACAAACAGGGAGGGCTGGGTGGGGAGGGAGCCCAAGATGCAGATTCACATGGCACCATGGGAAGCATCTGGCCAGGCAGGCATTCCAGAAATCATCTTCCCCAATCCACTAGGTAATCTTGGATGTGTCTTCTTTCTCCAGGCCTCGGTTTTCTATTCCATTAAATGGGTTAATCCAATCCTAACAGGGACATTGTTGAGATCAAATATGATGGAATTTATTGTAGAAAAATACAAAAAGCCATGGGACAAATGAGATATAGTAGAACACTCAGAGGACATGAATATTCTCTCTTGCAGAACTGAAAAAGGCAGCTGGAGGCACAGAAAGTGCTCTGAGCTGGCAGTCTAAGGACCCAGGTGCCAACCTGGCCCTGTTTCTCACCAGCTGTGAAGCTCTGGGCATGTAGCCTCCCCAATCCAGGAGGGGCTTTCCAAGTTGCAAGGTGAGCATTCTTCCATTCATCCACCCCTACCCAGGTGTGCAGGCACGAGCTTCTAGCTCAGGGTGGGATTGACAGTTCCACTGAGCCCACTGCCTGGAGCCCCAGCTAGTATCCCTGTAAGCAGTGGTCCAGCTTAGTCTGTGATAGCCACCTGACCCTCACTCTACCTCACCTCATTGACCAAACATCTTTCTCAAACTCAAGCAAAACCCTTAGGCTCAAAAGCCATAGAGCCCCTTTTCCCCAGGGGTTCAATTTCCTACCCATGGATGGAGGAAGGCACCATTGCTCCACCCTACCTACAATAGAAAGAGGAGAGTGTGATCCCAAAAGATCATGTTTTCAAAAATGTTTTGTGGTTGGCTAAGGCCCAGTTTTGTGGTTGAGTAACTTTCCTGAAGTCAAATAGATAGTTAGCTGCAAAGCAAGCAAAAAAAAAAAATCTCACCCATCAAACCAGTCACATCTACCCTCCACTTTTCCCATGACCTGGGGTGGTGGGGAAGGTACTTACCATCCTCTTCTAGATCTCCTTTCTCTCTTAGAAAAAGAGAAGCCTAGAGTCCCAGGGAAGTGCCAAGCTTGCCTGAAGTGGAAATGTAAACTATCCTCCTTCCCTGTAGGTAATTCTGCTAAGTATTCTTTCACCTCCTCAGCAGGGCACTACCTGGTGAGGGCAAGCTTCTGCCAGCCCCAAATTGAGAAGACCGTATTCACCTACAAGTAGGTTGGTAAGATTCTCCCCCAAGGAGCCGGGTCTCAGTTGAGGTGCCTGCTTCCCAGGAGAGGAAAGGTTGTGGTGGACGGGATCTCCTGGGAAAGTTCCTACCGGACAGCTTCTGAAACCGCCCTGAGGAGGGCTTGTAGCCTTAAGGACGCCAGGCGAGGGGCACAGAGCCTAGAAGCAAGTTAGCTAGGAGCTGGGGCTGAAGAAGGGCTGAAAACTACCCGTGGACCCCTTACACTTGGAGAACCCAGGACAGCGCCTCAGCAGAGTTCTGCGTCTCAGCCACGAACAGAGCGCCAAGCCCCTGACCACGCCAAATGACTACAGCCGTGCTCTGCTCCCCTCCCCTGACCCGGACAGATTCCCACATTCTCCCTCTCTGTTCTTCACCGCGCCCAAGGGATTCCGGGAGACAAATACCTGCTGCCGTAAAAATGAACTATGAGGGCTGAAGTCAGGCGCGCAGACAGGGTTAGAGGAGCCGGGCGTGCCCAAGCCAGAGATCTCCAGCCCACTTTGCAAACTAAGATTCGTACCAGTGCTGATTGCCCAAACCTGTCTGGGTTCTGGGGTGTGACTGGGAGGGGACATCGTGCCCCTTAAACACACTCCTACCCTGCGTACAGTTCCCTAGCCATTCACCCACACACTCCTGCAATTTGGGGGTGTGCGGCGGAAAGTGGGTACCTGTCCTACCCTGCGTACAGTTCCCTAGCCATTCACCCACACACTCCTGCAATTTGAGGGTGTGCGGCGGAAAGTGGGTACCTGCTTCCTGAGTGCCTCAAAGGCTGCGCTGATGGTGTGCACCCGCGTCCGCTCCCTGGCGTTCGCCAGGAGCCTCCGGGTCTGCTGCAGGGCTTTGATCTCGGAGGAGGCGGCGGTCGCTTCTCCTGGACGTTTCCTAGGCGACGCAGAAGAATCCGGGTGGTTATTGTAAATTACGTGTGAAATTGACGAGTAGGAACTTTCCCCCTGGCGCGTGGGAGGCGCAGGGTGCACTGAGGACTCCGGGGGTGCTAAGGGTGCGGAAGGCGCGGACAGCGCTGGGCGCGCCGGGGGTGCGCACAGCAAGATGCGGGGACGCACGCCGGGTTCACGAAAAGGCTGTGCTTCGGAACCTCCGGATGCCAGGCCCTGGGGCGCTGGAGGCGGCGGCGACGTGGGGAGTCCAGGTCCCATTGCACACAGGGCGAAACCGCGTTTCCGTGCGTCTGGGACCTCGGGCGCTCGGGTGCCTCTGCGCTCCCCGGTTGTATCCGCGCCCCCACCTGAAGGAACGGCTGGCGCCACCGGGGCTGGCACTGGCGCCGGGATCGGGACAGGCTGCAGCCTTTGGGTCCTGTCCCGGAGCCCGTTGGTGGCGGCGGCGCCGGGATCGGGCGCTTCCAAGTCCAATCGGAAAGTTTTATAGCCGTTCGCGCGCCGCGCCGGCTCCTTGCCTTTCCGCTTGAGCTTTTTGAGGCCGTTCAGTTCTTTCACACACACGGTCTTCCACGGCCCGTCCTCGAGGACCGGGATGTGCTTCATGGCGCGGGCACCGAGCGAGGCAGGGGCGTGAGGCTGCCCGGGACGCGCGCCCGCTGCGCTCGCTCTGCACGCCGCGCGCGGGTTCTGCCCCGGCCGCCGCCGCGCTCAGCGCCGCGGAGTCGCGGCCTCCCCCTCCCTCTCTCTCCCTCCCTCCCTCCCTCTCCCTTCCCCCCCTCTCCCTTCCCCCCCCGTGTCTCTCTCTCTCGCTCTCTCTCTCTCTCTCTCTCTCTCCCTCTCTCTCTGTCTCCTCCCTCTCTCTCTGTCTCCTCTCTCTCTCTCTCTCTCTCTCTCTCTCTCTCTCTCTCTCTCTCTCTCTCTCTCTCCTCTCTCTCTCTCTCCCTCTCTCTCTCTCTCTCTCTTTCTCTCTCTCTCTCTCTTTCTCCCCCTCGCCCGGGGCAGCTGCGCCGCCGGCTCCGCGAAGCCGCCGGGCTTTCCGTTCCCGGAGCGCTCAGAGTGTCATCTGAAGTCGCTGCCGCTTTGCCAGCATTTCTGTAGAACGCCCGCTGCGCTCCATCTGTGTTTGTTTAGCCTCAGTTTACACAGAAGCCCAGTTCGCGAGATCAGTCAGCGCCGCCGCCCGGAGAGGAGGCTGCTCCCACCGCCGCCGCCGCCTCCCCAACCCCGGCCGCCCGAGCCGCGAGCGTCTTTAAAGAAACAGGAAGCATTTTTCAAAACAGCTGGGCTGCCGGCCGCCTCCTTTGTCCGCGTGCTCTCTGCCTCCCCCCTACCCCCAGCACTGCTTGCAGAACCTGCCTTCCCCGGCTCTCCCTCCCCGCCCCCTACTCAAGTTGGGAGCGTGTCTTTTTTCCGGAGAGTCTGCTCCCTGCACAATTGCCCCGAGCACGTGGCTGATGCTTCCCCAAGTCACAGCGGAGACTTCACTACCCTGACTTGCTGGCCTCTCGGTGAGGCAGCACCTACTTTCCCCAGCCAGCACCTTCCCGTTTACCTCCCATCCAAACACGCCAACGATGGAGAAATCAGGCGCTCCGACTTCTTGGGGGGGTGGGGGGCAAGCTCAGTGGCAAGAGAAAGAATCCATAGGTTGCCATCTACCTCATCTCCCGCCGCAAGGCAACCCCCAATGCCCTCCAACTTGCTGGATCGGAGGAACGCAGGAGCATTGGGAAACTGAGGCCCCAAAACTGATTGCTTTGGCAAAATGACACAGGGGTCAGGCAGAGGAGGGTGGAAGCTTCGTATTCTGTAGACCTAGCAGCTGTGAGAATCTAAGCATCTCACCCCAGATGCTCTGCTAAACCCAGATTTACTCATCTATGAAATGAGAAATTCGGAGAACATCCACTCCTGTCACAGCATTGACAGCTGTGCTGATTGTTATTAATAACTAAGGCAGAATAGCCCCTTGAAGCAGACTTCTGGATTCAAACCCCCATTCTACCACTTACAGGTGACCTTGGGACAGTCACTTAACCTCTCTGTGCCTCCCTCTCCTTATCAGTAAGACAAGGGTTATAATCGTGTCTTCCTATTCAGGTGGTCTTGAAGATGGAGCATCTGTGTGCAAAGTACTCAGAGCAGAGCCTGGCACCAAGTGCCCCATGTCACTCTCAGTCCCCTGCCATTCCACTGGAGCTTCTGGAAAGAAAAGGTCAAACGAAGAGGCTGTCATATATCCTTGACAGAAGCCCTCCTTCCCAATACCGTCCTCCTGACCAGCACAGGGTTTCTCTTCTTGCTGATCCTTTGTGGCACTTCCTCCTAGAGGCAGGTGGGCATAAAAAGTAGAAAAGATAGGTTTGAGAAAAGACGGATCTTTGGCCTTAAGCTGTAATGAAAGTACAAGAGTCTGCACACAGACTGGAATGCCCTCTCTCCTAGAGCAGAGACTACCCTGGAGGTGAGGTGGGAGGGGGCAGGTGGCAGGGTGACCTATTGTGAGTTACCAGGCTCATATTCATGACCATGTGCAAGGCATTTAATCCCACAGGGGCTATTTTCTGTCTTTGAGGATATTCCTGTCCAGCTAACTTTTCAGGGCAGTTGGGAAAATAAAGAGACCCTGAACGTAGCAGGATTTTGACAGAAGGCTTCAAACACACACACACACACACACACACACACACACACACACACACACACACACACACACACACTAGCATGTGGTTTTCTGACTGTGGTAAATTCAGAAGTTCATTCTTTCCATCAAGATGGGTGCCAGCACCACAGGCATATGCTCCCTGAGGCATCTCCTTCCCTGGACACCTGCATCTTCCTGCACCTCATCTATGTCCTGAAAACCAAAGGTGTGCTCCAGGGAGGAGCCCTCATTTTCCTGCTGTCTCTCCACCCCCCAGCCTGGGACCCCAGAACACTGGCCTTTGCCCCCAGGCCTCCCACATCTCCCCTCTTTAGAGCCCACTCTTCCTTACCCTTCGATGGTCAACTGCATTGCTCCCTCCTGTAGGCCTTTGCTTGCTCTCGCTGGCCTCTGTACATGCTTGCTCACAAGTATTGATGCATCTTGCCCTCCAGTGCAGATCTTTTGGTGGGACTGGGGTTTGAATTCAGAGCTTTCTGCTTACAAAGCAGGCGCTCTTCCACTTAAGCCACACCTCCAGTCCATTTTGCTCTGGTTATTTTGGAGATGGGGTCTTGTAAAGTAGTTGCCGGGCTGACCTCAAACTGAGAGCCTTCTGATCTCAGCCTCCTAAGTAGCTAGGATTACAGGCATGAGCCACCAGTGCCCAGCCAGACCTGACAGCCTGAAGCTCTGGCAAAAATGCAAGGGCTCACACGCATACTGGAGTGCTCTTATTCCTCCAGCAGAGAGTAACCTGGAAGTGGGAGAAGGCAAATGGCAGGGTGACTTGTTGTGCGCTCCTGAAATACTACCCCTTCCCTTCCTCCCAGTCTCCTCAAGTTGATGCCTAAGCAATCTTTGCTGAAAGACAACCAGCCCTCTTGTCCTTTACATTGCTCTCTCTGGAGACCCAAGTTCCAAGCAAAAGTCAAGATCCCAGCTCACCCAGTCCTTGTTCATTTAATCAGTCAGTGACAATGATGGGTGGAAAGCCAATGTACCTCTTTCCAGAGCTGCTATGGCACTCTCCGAACCTCAGCTTCCTCCCCTGAAGGATGGAGAAATAACAGCATTCTCACAGGGCTGGTGTGAAGCTTAGATGAGGCCACACAGCAGCATTTAGAGCAATCTCTAAAGTCAAGTGAATGGTGGCCAGAAGCACCGGCTTAGGGCAGCTGTCTGGCCCCCCTTGCATCCCAGGACCTGCCTCCGGACATGGGGTGCCCATGGCTATTTTGGGTGTGTGAGAGTCTTCCACAGGACTGAATATCATTCCTGAAGAGGCTCCAGACTGTGTTCAGGAAAAGCACATTTTGGTTGACTGTGGAGCTGATCCTGAGTCCTTTCCCAACTCCTCCCAGATAGAGAAGAAAGCCATCATTCCATGGAGTGGGAGAAAAGGAAGGGAGTGGATAGGAATAGTCAGCTGTGCTGAGTGGATCCCTCCCCATCACCCTGCTACCTCTCCCACTGGTCAATGCAGGGCTCTCGAGTCAGCAACCGGCCAACCTAGGAGTGATCTTTACATTTCCACTTACCAGCTGTGTGGCCTGGAGCAGACCCTTCACCTCTCTGAGCCTCTGATCATTCCCTGAGCATTATCCCATTAGTCTTGGGGTGGTATGGTGTGTGAGGGAACAGAAGACAGCTGTAAATAGCCCAACTGACAAGAAGGATCCTTGTTACTTCTGCTCTTAGCCTGCCAGGCTGCATACCTTCAAGATCCAGGCTAGCTGTCCACACCCCTGTCTCCAGGGCACTGACTTCTGCCTTCTAAACCTTCTTGAGAAGTGGGACAGAGACCTGCTGGGCAGTGCCCCCTGGTGGTATGAAGCTGCTGGGATTGCACACCACATTGATGTCTCCCCACGAGGAACTTCTTGCTGGTTTTGGACCCAGGAGCTACCCTATAATATTAGTAATATAGATTTCACACTGATAGAGTTGCCAAGATAAAACTCTCAAAACTCCATGTGGCCTACACCTTGCTTTGAATGAGAAAATGCAGATACCCCAACAAAATTGTGCCTTTCATTAAAGCCATTCCCCAGTTAGCTAACTTTTTGAGGTTACTCTGAAAGAGCATAATGGAGCCACTGGTAAGTTCCATATCCCCTGGATGGCTGGTCCAGGAAACAGGAGTGAGGCAAGGAAAGGAAGGGAAAGCAGAAGGTCAGGCCTCTGGAGATGATAATAATTACTGCTAGAGTGAGATGTAGATTAGCAGTAGAGTGCTTGCCTAGCATGCCCAAGGCCCTGGGTTCAATCCCCAACCTGTAAAAAAAATTCTAAGACTATTCAATGGTTTTGTTTTGTTTTTTTTTTTTTTGGCAATAAACTTCAGGGCTTTATTCTCCAGTATGGAGGGCTTCACCTTTGCCCACCCACCCCCCAAACTTTAAAATTTTTATGACTCTGAGATCCTCCCACAGTCAATGGTCTTTACAACTTTAGTATTACTTGAGCTGGGCAGGGTGGTACATGCCTGCCATCCCAGCACTCAGGAAGCTGGGGCAGGAGGATCTTAAGTTTCAGGCTAGCCTGAGCTACGTAGAAAGTTCCAGGCCAGCCTGGCTAGATAGTGAGACCCTGTCTCAAAAAAACAAAAACAAACAAACAAAAGGCTACCATGCAGGGAACCACTTCAAATGCTACTTCATTCATCCTTATAACAACTCAGGGAGGCAACCCCATTTTACACACGAGAAAACTAGGGCTTCTAGAGGAAGAAATTTGCCAACACAAAGGAAATAATAGAAGTGGAATTTGAACCCAGGCCAACTGACCCAAAAAATCCAAGCTTTGAACCTTTGTACTTCACTACCTCTTGAGAGCCCAGCAGTTAGCACCTGAAGGTGAGTGTCTGGGCTACCTACGGTGTTGGCCTCATAGGCAGCTAGCTCTCTGTGCTTGTGCTCCTAGCCTGGGTGGAAGCTGGAGCCACTGGCCTCCCTTGGTCCGGCCCCATATCCTCCTGGCTCCTTCCAGGTCAGAGTCAGATGGCAGGAGCACCATCCAGGTCAGTTGGGAGTTCCAGCCATATGCAGCCTGGACATTGGTATTCAGGCACTGGTGCCCTCCCTGTGATTGCTGGATGGAACCTGCTCTGAAGTACTGTGGTATAGAGAGGTGTCTTATGATTGCAGTCAACTTGACTGGATGAGATGGAACCTTGGATACTTCATGAAGCTCTATAATCCTGACTCTGGAGTCTCTATTTCTGGCTATTCAGGTTGTTCCAAAGTGAGTGTGCACCCCTTAGTGAGAGGGAGGGAGAGTGGCAATTAGAGGTCCAGGAGAGGCCTCCAGGTGAGAACAGAGTGCAATAGGAAGGTGTTCCCTGGAGTTTCTTTCATAGCAGCCCTGCATAGGACCAGCCTGGGTGGAAAGAAGAAAGGAGAATTCAGTCAACCTGGTGGCCCCGAAAGCTCCTCCCTGCCTCCCAACCGCATACTCAGCACTGCTACTATTAACCAGCAGGACCCTGGATCCAGTGATGAGACATCTGGGCAGGAAGCTCTTTTGGACTCACTATCTACCCTTGCTTCTACCTTCCTCCATCCAAGTGGCTGTGCCAATTACAGCAAATTGAGGGAGTCTTTGGGGCTGAGACAGAGGTTGAATAAGAGCTCTGCAGGAAGGGCTGGGTGCATGCTCAAGTTGTAGAGCACTTACCTAGCAAGAACAAGGCCCTGAGTTCAATCCCCGGTGCATAAAGAGGGGCAGGGTGGGGTGGGGGTTGGGGCAAAGAGCCTGGTGTGACAGGTTCCTCCACAGTTGGCCAGCAATCCTATAAAAACATAGGCCATGTTGTGTCATTTCTCCACTCCAAACCTCCCAGTGGCTTCCTTCTTTTCTCAGATGTGTTAAGGGTTTCCATCAATCCCTTCCCTCCCTATATGCGTGAAGAGATGGGACAGTTTATCTGGCCTGGCCTGTGACTCCCTTGGCTAATGGAGTCCTGCACAGGTGACACTTTGCTTTTCAAAGAATGATGGTTCAGCTTCTGCCAATTGGAGCCCTTAGTTGCATGTGAGAGGTCCAGGTGATTCCGTTGGAGAGAGAGGTCATGTGGAGAGCATCATGGTTCCAGACTTGTCCCCAAGACCTTCTCCTGGTCTGATCATCTGAACAGGAGGCAATGGGCTCACACTGAGTCATTCACATTGGACAGGTGTTGAGTACAGCAATGATGGGGGTGGATTAGAACGATAAGCTTGGTGAGGCTCCTAACCACCTAGAGTCAAGATAGTGTCAAGAACAAGCAGTTCCATCCCTTCCCTTGCCCACCTGTAACACATCAATGCCACTTGCAGACTGCCCACTGAGACTGAGGACGCAGCAGTGAACTAAGCAATCCCCTCCCCCATGGAGCTGGCATTTTAGTAGGAGGGAACACAGCATTCACCTGGAGGAGGGCCAAGTCTGACCCAGTGTCAAGTGACAGACACTTCAGGAAGAGTGTGGGAACCAGAGTGGCAGAACTGGGGTTCAGCTCTGGGGTATTTCTTGGGAGAAGGGGCGTTTGAGCCAGGAAGGAGGTGCGATTTTCCCAGACAGAGCAATGGGTTGCTTCCTCCCCTCCTTCAAGCCTTCACTGTCATGTCACTGCATTATCTTTAGCAACTGTGACCATCAGCCCTTTCCAGCTTGTAACCCCCTAGGGTATATGCTTTACCTGTGTATCGCATTCATGGTCTGTGCTCCCCATTCAAAGGTAGAGGCAGGTAGGAGTAGTGCCCAGGGGTGGGCAAACCCCAGAGAGGTTTCCATTGGCAGGTGGCATGGCACTGCCTTGATGGTTAAAGGTCTGTTAAGAAGGAAAGGGATGACTTCAACCTTCAGGGAGCCCTGTCCAAGGCAAATACACTGTCAGCCAGCCTGTCCTGGGCAAGTGAACCCCAGAAGGCTCTGAAGCCACCAAGTCTCAAGCTCTCAGCTTTCTGACTGCTATCTGACATGGCCCTGCCCCATACTGGTCTTCTTCCTTCCCCTGACATTATACTGTCTTCCAAATTCCTCCCTCTGGTAGCTACTGTAGGGAAGCTCTGGTGGACACAGGCAGGCAGGCAGGCCCAGGGTCTCCTGCAGGCTCTCTGCATCTCTTGTGTGCTCCATGGGATTCTGTTTCAGCAAAACAGGATTATCCATCACAGCATCTTAATGTTGTTAATGGGAGTATTGACTTCCTTTGTGTTCCTTTATTTGTTTTGGGGGGAATTATGGTTATATAAGAAAGAAAAACATAAAGCCTAAAAGTATAATTCAAATCCTGGGGCTTTGGAGCAATGCATTTCCTTTCAGGACATGGGCATGCATCACCCAAGTCCAGGGAGCCCTGCGCTCAATGCCATCTGAATTCTCAGATGATTTGGTGTTCTCAGTTCTGATTTGGTGGTCTGGGAATCAAGAGACGCATTCTCACCAGGCACCGGGGGCTCATGCCTGTAATCCTAACTGCTTGAGAGGCTACCAGAAGAATTGAGGTTCGTAGGCCAGCCTGGACAAATAGTTTTCAAGACCCCCCCCTTCTCCAAAATAACCAGAGCAAAATGGACTGAAGGTATGGCTCAAGCAGTAGAGCACGAAACCCTAAGTTCAAACCTGAGAGAGAGAAAGAGAGAGAGAGAGAAAGAGAGAGAGAGAGATGCATTCTCTTACCAGGACCTGCTTTGTACCCTCTGGCACCTATCTCCAAACTGACCCCCACCCCATCACTCCCACCCATTCCCCAACACACTACAAGCCTTGGTTCTTCATCTGTAAGTGGAGAAGAGGTAGGAGGAGATGGAACCTCCAGATTTCAAGCCTTTCCCAGTCCTAACAAATTAGGATTTGTGTGCTAAGCCTCCTCAACCCCAGAGCACAGCAGTGGGGAAAGTGAAACACCCACTTGTGAGAAAGAAGTTCTCCTACCTGCCCAGCCTCCCTGCAGGCAGGGGAAGCTCCCCAGTGGATGGAACTCCAAAGCCAGGGAGCAGGCAGTGAGTGAGTAAGAGAGAGCCACTCATTAGAGCTGTGCTCATTGGGACCTAGTTGTCAACAGCCTAAGGAGTTTAGGCTTAAGCCACTGTCCCCTGGGAGCGGTTACCAGCCATACAGATGTGCTCTGTGGCTAGATGCAAAACCAGAGTGTGATAACGTCTTCTTTTTCATCTTCTTCTTCTTTTTTTTTAAGGAAAACAACTTTCAACTCCCAAAGGAGCACATTCCTTCATTGTGAAGTCTTCCCTACCCATCTCCCCCAGTCCCTCAGAAAAGAAAGGAAACAAAAAAAGCCTTGGCTGATTCTTCAGTGCAGGCTTCTTAAAAAAAAAAAAAACAAAAAAACCTATTTTTACAGCTCTCTGAAAAAGTCCCAGCTGATGGCGGCAGCCAGAGAACATGAGGGGGCAGAAAGGAGCTGACGCAATGCACATTTATTAGCAGTGAGGAAAATTAATAAGGCACCAGCACAAGGGCAGCTCCATGGGCCTGGGAAGCCCCAGGGACAGCTGTAGATGTGGTGGTCTCCAGGCTGAGCCCTCGACCTGCATCAGCTGCAACCCTAGATCAGCACAGCTGGAGGGAGTCTCAGCCATCATCCAGCATCCCAAGGACAAATGCTTTTGATCATGCATGCTAAAGCTAATTGATTGGTAGGGGCCTCCTGAAGCCCTGTGTTGAAAGGGATTCTGAGACTGGTCTGGGTCCCTCAGGATGGGTGCTGTAATTGATTAGCAAATGTCTGCCACAGATGAAAGCTGAGGAGTGGTAGTGTTTACACCATGTGTTTGCCACTCCTGCTCTGGTCCAACCCTCCCATCTTATTGATGAGGACGATTGAGTCCTAAAACTTGTCTGTAGGGTTTTTCCCGGATTTCTCAAGAATCTGGCTGCTGTTGATAAGTGGCAGTAGGCCTGGTCTCAGAACTAAAGATGTTAGCTCTGAAGACTGTCTCCAAGAAGCCAAGACAACTACAGGTTTTGGTGAATTTGGTTAATTGCCTGCTTCCCGGAAATAACTGGTAGAACAAATTGTCTCATGGAATCCACCAGTCAGTTCAACCAAGGTAGGTGATGCCAAAGACCCAGATAAATCCCAGGGTAGTCTACCCAACACTAGGATAGCATTGGTCAAAAAGGGGCAAGAAATATTTGGGCACAGGACAATAAAATGCCTAGGTGGTCAACGGTGTTGTTCTAGAGAGATGGATCACTTCCCATCTGATTCTACCCAACAAACTCAGGTCAAGCTAATCTAACCACCCTGACCATGACCCCACCTCCCCAGCCCCCATCTCCTCCTGCCTTCCCAGCCTGGCTTATTTCCTTTTCCTCTCTTAAGCCAGAATCCTTCTGGGGTGTCCTGGGTACCTCAGGCAAGCCTTCCTGACCCCCCACCACCCTGCAGAGCCTTCCTACCTCCTGAAATCCTCCTATGCCACAGTTCAAGGGCCAGCTAGAAAACTCTTCATATTAGAGGTGGGGATACTGAGACCTGAGAAGGGAAAGCGCTCCCTTGACAGTGGCAGCTCAGGATGCCTGACCCCAATTCCAGGGCTGTGCTGGTTGCCCAAGGTAAATCTGTTCTATCTGATTCACCCCAGTTTCAGGCACTACTCAGAACAGCACAGATAACTCTGAGGGCCCCAGAACTGGGCAGTTCTGGAGCGGAGGTCTGGGTGGCAATGAACCTGGCATGGGAAGGTCGGACAGGAGGTATTGGTGAAGTGGCCATGCTGCAGGGCAGAACCAACGTTGCAGGACTGCCCAGGAGCCCAGCCACCATCTCTCAGGAACAGTGAAATCAGGTAGGTTGTCCTGAGCTCTGGGAAGTCCAGCCTGGCATTTTAGTTTCCCTACACATTTTGACTTGAATTTAACAAATCTCTTTCTGGTAACAGGGAAGAACTGTCCCTCGCCAGAACTTGCTTAAATGCCAAAGACCCTCGTGGGTAGAGAGAGCTCAGGCTTTGGCAAGAGACAGCCTGAGTTGAACCTGGCTCACCACTTACAAACTAGGAGCTAGACCAAGTCTCCTGACCTCTCTGGGTCTCAGTTTCCTTTGCCAAGTCAGGACTGAAAGATGACTGACCCTCAGAGGGTTGTGGTGAGGATTAAGGAGATCATGGATGGAAAAGGTTTAGCACAGGGCTTAGTACACTGTTGCTACTAGTAGGCTCTTGAACATATCCTTTCCTTTCAGCAATACCAGTCTTCACGGCTCCAGCCTACCACACCTCCTCTAAGAAGACCTCCCTGAACACTCCAGCCTATTCACACATCCTGCTCTGGAGAACTGGCCTGCCTGTGCTGTTTTGAGACCCTTGTTCCTCCAAAGAGCCCAGGAGTCTCCAGAGGCCCGATGGCTTGCAGCTCCCTTGTTTCACCAACAAGCCTCCTGTTTGAGCTGAGGACTCAGCAGCTGCACAAGATCTTGGAACCCCCATCCCACCCCAACCACCTCACCACCCCCCAGCTCCTCTGATTTTCCAAACCCCATGTCTAGTGTGTTCTAATGCTTCTTTCTCCACGTCTCCAGGGCTGTGCTTGCATGAGGGGAAAACGTCTGCGCTTACATACACAGCCCAGAAAGCATCCAGTTGCTCCCGGGCGGGCTGCCAGCAATTGAGTGACCTGCAGCTTCCTCCCCAAATCACATTCCACTGGCACAGATCTTGCCCCGCCTGACGCCAGCCTCCGAACTCGCCCCCAGAGCAAACATTTCCAGTTGGCAGCCAGGCCTTGTTTTTCTGAAGCCCTAATTCAGTCTCCCTTGTAGAAAACAGAAAACAAAACACATGGGACCAAAACTGAAACAAAATAAATTTTAAAAAGCAGGGGTGGGGGGGGATGGGGGTGGGAGTGAAGGGGAGGCATTTGCTCCTAGGCACCTGGAAAAATAGCAACCACGCATGGCCCTTGCCACCTCTCCTCTCCTGCTGGCTTTGAGGCTGTGACCAATTCATTGAGGCTGCTGTTAAAAGACTTATTCTGTTCTCATTCACAGCTGTGCGGAGAGGACAGGCAGGGAAGGGTGGGGGGAGGCTGAGGATCTGCAGGGAGAGAGTGGTCAGGGTTATAGGACCAGTGTTTGTTCCAAAGGGGAAATTAGAGGAAGAAAAATAAACATGGTCAGGCAGAGTTTAAGCCCACTGCGTGCGGCGTCAGGGCGCTGGCCAGGGCGTGTGCGTGTGCGAGCGTGTGCACATGCCTGTGGGCGCCGCGGGGTTTGCCTTCTCAAAATAAGAGCTGCTCAGTGGAAAGATGTCATAACCCAGGCTCGGGCTGCCGGGACGGGCCAGCCAGGGAGGGCCGAGGCTGGCGCCCAGGCCTGCCCATGGGGTCAGGCAAAGGCCAGGTGTCAGAGCAGGGGAGTGTGGCCAGGACCCGTTAGTCAAGAGCCAGGACGTGGGGACAGAACACTGAAGGTCAACCTTGAATGGCTCTGGCTCCCTAGGGAAGAAGTTGCCTCACAGCCCTCAGGAGATGGTCATGGAGAGGGAGGCAGGGCCTGGGAGGTGCCAAGGGGAAGAAGGAGTAGGTGAGGTGGTAAGGAAGGGAAGAGGACAGATGGCAGAGCAAGGACAAACAGTCACAGATGTGACTAAGCCACTGAGTGGATGAGCATGGCTGCAGAGTCTCCTAGTCAGGAACCAGGAAGCTGGGAGGTGGTACTAGGAGGAGCAGGACACTCCTGCTAGCAGAGCACTCTCCGCTCCAAAGGTTGAGAAACATCAGGGACCAGAGGCGAGGGGCAGTCAGTCAGAAGAGGTGGGAAACTGTGAGAGAGGGCAAGCAGGCACACAGCTCAGAGCTCACCCTGGGACCCACGTGGCTGGGCTCTTCTCCATGGTGCCAGGTCCACGCACACGTCCACGCCCAGCAGGTGAGAGGGACCCAACAGATCTAGAGGTCCCAGGGTGTGAAGCCTGGCTCAGTTTGCCACGGCTGTAAGTGCTTAGCAGTGACCATCAAAGACTGCTGGAGCAAAAAAGTCATACCAGCCAAGAGGGAAGATCCAGTATCCCCAAGAGAGACACTCTGACAGAACCACCTGAGTCCAAATACAAATAGACCTTCCTTTCGTTCTTTCTACCTGTTAGATCAGACTCCATCTGATGCCTTCAGATAGCAAGCCCTGGGGATTCTCCTGCATATTCAAGTTGAAGAATTCCTGCTGTGGACACATTGCCAAGATCCCTGCTCCTCTTCTTCAGCCACAGCCCTGTCTGCCCAGACCCTAGGAACCACAGGACTTTCCACCGTTCCTCTCTCATGCTCTTCAAAGAAAGTAGTTAACAAACCTTTCCAAGGATATTTTGGCTTTGGCTTTGATATAGGACATTCCTCAACTCAAACAAATGAGTCTCTAATGGTAAAAAATCGGACATGGAGAAAGCCAGAGGGAGAGGTTTTGGGAGTACCCAGAAAAACTTTCCTCTCAATCCTCAAATTAACTGTATCATTGGGAGGCCTCAAGAGCAGTATTTTTTGTTTGTTTGTTTTGTTTTGTTTTTTAATCCCTTTATTTATCAGCTCTTGGAATAGGAATTGGCTCTCTAAACCTCCTCCCAGTGTCTTTTTCTGTTGGCATTTTAATCTTAAGGATTTGAATTCCATGCAGGGTTTTTGCTTAATTGTTTTGTTTTGCTTTTGATGTGCAAATGATCCCACTTCGTTCAGTGTGGGTGCCTTCAAGTTGCCACCCTGAATGAATTCTCTCAGCATGACCCTAGTGCTGTTTGACAGCTTTCTTGCTTTCTGATACAAGATGTTCTGGGCTCATCTTGTATATTTGCCACTCCAGACCTAGAAACTGGCAATTCTCCAAGAAACCTTCATTCTCTTCAATGGGAAAGCTACTTAGACACCACAATCAGGGCAGTTAATGTGCTCAAAGCCAGTTTACGTTCTCTATTTCCCCGTCTTCTCTAAGAAGACCTTGAGTTCAAGCCCAGGTTGCATCGGAAGGATACAACTCCCTCCCCATGAAGTAGACTCTGCCCCAGCTCAGGCTGCCTCAATCCTGGGCAGTCACCTCCTCCCTGCTTCCAAAGATTAACCTCAGCCCCCGGAGTAGCCCAGCAAGCCCAAAGCCCCTCTCACCACCTCTCTTAGATGAAGTCTAGAATGTGAGGCTCAGAGACAATATAATTACCCCTTCAGGGGGTGGTCTAGCTTCCTAAGCTGTAATTTCTCATCTGCAAAGTGAGGTTGAAAGTAATTTAAATGAGATAAGTGACAAAGTTCTTAGCAGAGTGTTTGGCAAGCCATAAGCAGTAGTAAACTTTATGGATTTGTACTATCACCTGTCAGGGGAAACTCCACCCCCTTCATGTGTGCTCATATAGTTTCTGGCAGCCATATTCCCAAGGACAGAGGGCCTGACTGTATGTAACAGGGAGCTTGGGGGTATAGCTCAGTGACAAAGCACCCATTTAGTATGCACAAGTCCTTGGTTCGATTCCCTAGCACCACCACCAACCAACCAACCACAAAACCAAAAAATCTCAGAAACACAGAAGTGTTTGCGCTGGGATTAGGACTGTTGAATGAGGGAGTCCCCATTTGGAAAAGGAGTGGAAATAAGATGTCAGTGGAGGGTTGCCTGAAATTGCAAGAAACGTGTGACCATGTGTGTGGGTAGTGAGCATTGTAAGGCATGCTGGGAAAATAAGAGGGAGAGGGATCTCATGTGAGCACAAGCCAGGATCTCAGTAGGCAGGGCCTTGTGAAATCTTGACCTGTGGGATCTGAGGCAGCTCTGGAGACCAACTCCACCCTCTGTGGCAGTCATAAACATTGTCTCTCTTCTTTACACACAAGACATGTGTGTAAGTCATGAGACTTACTTTAGCCAATGAATCGTTAAGGGATTGGGAATGTGTCACCTCTGGACAGAAGTCTTAGAGCTGGTGAGCAACTGGCTGAATTTCCTTCCCTCCTCTCTGAAGTTGAATAAGCACACGTCAAGCTGGAGCTCCCATGAGCCTGAATTCTCACGTGCCTGCTGTGCCCAGAGCCTTCCATGCTGACCTGTGATGGACAGGCTGTGTGTGGCCAAGAATAAACCCTTGTTGGGTTAAGCTGCTTCCACAGCACACACTAGCCTATCCTGAGTAACCTCGCCCCTCTCTTTCTCAATGGCTCCTCCCTCTCTCAGGGAGTCTGCTTATTTCTGTGAGTCAGCTCCATCCTCTTCTTATTACCGAGTTTATTCTTTCCCTGGACTCCCAGATAGTTCTTTCTGGTCCTTATTTCTGCTCCCATCACTTTTGCTGGCTTAATATTCTGCATAGCCTAAGCTCTGCTTTGTGGCTCTGCCTATCACAGCTCACTGTTCAGGAGACCTTAGTTCAGAGAGGCAAAGAAAGACCCCACTGCTCTACCTCATCTCTTCATGCCAAACTTCACATGGGTCGTTACTCACACTCTAGACTGGCTCTCTCTGGCTGGATACTGATTCCTGGCCCAAATAGTTACGAGGAAGGGGACAAATGAAGGGGGTGGTATTACATGATACAAAACCTGGCACCTGTTCCCAGGTGGTTGGATGGGGGCACAGCCACCTGGAAGGAGCTAGGAGTAGGCAGGTCCCAGGAGAGTGGAAAGGATGTTTGTGTTTAAGCATTAAATCATGTTAACCTCCCATCTCCAAGATGCTAAACATCTGGCTGAAACAAGAGCACTTCAACAGAACATCTGGATACTCACTCTGCTCAGTGTAGAGCAGCTGGATCCTTGGCAGCCTCTGCGTGAGTAACTGATGTGGGTCTCCTCTGTGTGTTTAACATTACATTTGTGCTTTCCTTTGCCTGTAACAGAAAACCAGACTCAAAGTGGTTTAAATTTGAAAGAGGAAATTCTTAGCTCACTGGGTTGAAAAGCCCAGAGTCGAGGCTGGCTTCAGGTAAGCATTAATTTAGCAGTTAAACAATGTCACCAAGGACCCAGTTTCTTTATTTCCTGCTATCCACTTTACCCACAAACTGGCTATCCTGGGAGGTCTCAAAAGGACTATCAGAAAGAAATCCCTGCTTAGCTTGTTCATACTAGAAAAATGGCATCGTATTTGTCCCAGCATTCCTAGCAAAAGGCTTGAAAACTACTCTGGTTAAACAGGACTGGGTTACATGCCACAACTGGTCCTGTTGGCAATAACGGCACCAATAGGTTTCAGTTCTTACTGTACCCTTAAGCTTCTGTTTTCCAGGGTCACGGTCCTGCCTCCCAGTGTCACAGTCCTTTTGGGGCCTATATTTCCTTACAGATCCAATCACTGTGAGCAGAGAATAATGGAATGTGTTGACTGGCTTAATCACAGACTCCACCTGGGAACCAGAGATGGAGCAGCTTCTTTAGAACTTCATGAACCAACATGAGGAGTGTTGAGGAGAAGAAAAAGGGGCATCCTGCCAGGTGCAGGGATGGGACTGGGGTGAGCCAAGTGAGGAGCAGAGGGCATGACATTTAAGGAGAAGCATCCTCAGGACCATGTGCTGACACTGAACTTCCATAACCCCCAGAGTGAGCACCTCATTCCATTTTGTGCTCTTGACATGCCATTTGCCTCATCCTAGTGCCAGCCCTGGCTGCACAATAGATGATCCCAAAATCTAGTGGCTTGAAACAATTTAATCTCGAAATATCTCTGGTCAGAAATTTGAGAGTGGTTTAGCTGGGTGTGCTGGCTTGGGGTCTGTCACGAGGCTGCAGTTCAGATGTTGGTGGGGTTGCTGCTGTCATCTAAAGGCTCGACTGGGGACTGAACATCCACTTTCAAAATAGCGTTAGGCAGAAGGCCTCAGTTCTGCCACCCAGCGTGGTCTCCCCACATGCCTGCTGATTCTGCCTCATGATACGGCAGCTCGTCTCTCCCAGAGTGAATGATCCAAAAGAAAGCAAGGAGAAAGCGAATCTGCCTTTTATGATACAGTCTTAAAAGTTAATCTGCTACTTTCTATTGATTAGCAATGAGCCACAAAATCCAAGCCTCACTGTTCAAGAAGAAAGGCATTAGCTACTACCTTTTGAAAGGAGTATCACAGAATTTGTAGACATCTCTAAAGACACCACATGAGGCAATGACAAAATGAGTAGGTCACTCAAAGTAGACTTCAAACCTACATTGATCAAACAAGATAAAGAAGGACATTCCATACTAATAAAAGGGGAAATAGACCAAAAGGAAATAATAATCATCAATCTGTATGCACCCAATGTCAACGCACCCAATTTCATCAAACATACCCTGAAAGACCTAAAAGCATATATAAATGCCAACACAGTGGTTGTGGGAGACTTTAACACTCCATTATCATCAATAGATAGGTCATCCAAACAAAAACTCAATAAAGAAATCCAAGATCTAAAATATGCAATAGATCAAGTGGACCTAGTTGATGTCTACAGAACATTTCATCCAACCTCTACACAATATACATTCTTCTCAGCAGCCCATGGAACCTTCTCTAAAATAGATCATATCCTAGGGCACAAAGCAAGCCTCAGCAAATATAAGAAAATAGAAATAATACCATGCATACTATCTGACCACAATGCAGTAAAAGTAGAACTCAACAACAAAAGTAAAGACAAAAAACATGCAAACATTGCAGCACTATTCACAATAGCCAAGTTATGGAAACAGCCAAGATGCCCCAGCACTGACGAATGGATTAAGAAAATGTGGTATCTATACACAATGGAATTTTATGCAGCCATGAAGAAGAACGAAATGTTATCATTCGCTGGTAAATGGATGGAATGGAGAACATCATTCTGAGTGAGGTTAGCCTGGCTCAAAAGACCAAAAATCGTATGTTCTCCCTCATATGTGGACATTAGATCAAGGGCAAACACAACAAGGGGATTGGACTATGAGCACATGATAAAAGCGAGAGCACACAAGGGAGGGGTGAGGATAGGTAAGACACCTAAAAAACTAGCTAGCATTTGTTGCCCTTAATGCAGAGAAACTAAAGCAGATACCTTAAAGCAACTGAGGCCAATAGGAAAAGGGGACCAGGAACTAGAGAAAAGGTTAGATCAAAAAGAATTAACCTAGAAGGTAACACCCACGCACAGGAAATCAATGTGAGTCAATGCCCTGTATAGCTATCCTTATCTCAACCAGCAAAACCCCTTGTTCCTTCCTATTATTGCTTATACTCTCTCTACAACAAAATTAGAGATAAGGGCAAAATAGTTTCTGCGGGGTATTGAGGGGGGGAGCGGGAGGGGGTGGAGTGGGTGGTAAAGGAGGGGGTGGGGGCAAGGGGGAGAAATGAACCAAGCCTTGTATGCACATATGAATAATAAAAGAAAAATGAAAAAATAAAAAAAATAAAAAAAACAAAACATGCAAACAGCTGGAAACTAAATAACTCATTACTTAATGAAGAATGGATCATCGATGCAATAAAAGAGGAAATTAAAAAGTTCCTAGAAGTCAATGAAAATGAAAACACAACCTACCGGAACCTATGGGACACAGCTAAGGCAGTCTTGAGAGGAAAGTTTATAGCCATGAGTGCATATATTAAAAAGATTGAAAGATCCCAAATCAATGACCTAATGATACATCTCAAACTCCTAGAAAAACAAGAACAAGCAAATCCCAAAACAAATAGAAGGAGAGAAATAATAAAAATAAGAGCTGAAATCAACGAAATAGAAACCAAAAAAACCATACAAAGAATTAATGAAACAAAAAGTTGGTTCTTTGAAAAAATAAACAAAATCGATAGACCCCTGGCAAACCTGACTAAAATGAGGAGAGAAAAAACCCAAATTAGTAGAATTAGGAATGCAAAAGGGAAGATAACAACAAACACCATGGAAGTCCAGGAAATCATCAGAGACTACTTTGAGAACCTATATTCAAATAAATTTGAAAATCTAAAAGAAATGGACAGATTTCTAGATACATATGATCATCCAAAACTGAACCAAGAGGAAATTAATCACCTGAATAGACCTATAACACAAAATGAAATTGAAGCAGCAATCAAGAGTCTCCCCAAAAAGAAAAGTCCAGGACCTGATGGATTCTCTGCTGAATTCTATCAGACCTTTAAAGCAGAACTGATACTAACCCTCCTTAAACTGTTCCATGAAATAGAAAGGGAAGGAAAACTGCCAAACACATTTTATGAAGCCAGTATTACACTTATCCCAAAACCAGGCAAAGACACCTCCAAAAAGGAGAACTATAGGCCAATCTCCTTAATGAACATTGATGCAAAAATCCTCAACAAAATAATGGCAAATCGAATTCAGCAACACATCAAAAAGATTATTCACCACGACCAGGTAGGCTTCATCCCAGGGATGCAGGGGTGGTTCAACATACGAAAATCAATAAACGTAATAAACCACATTAACAGAAGCAAAGACAAAAACCACTTGATCATCTCAATAGATGCAGAAAAAGCCTTTGATAAGATCCAACATCATTTCATGATAAAAGCTCTAAGAAAACTAGGAATAGAAGGAAAGTTCCTCAACATTATAAAAGCTATATATGACAAACCTACAGCCAGCATTATACTTAACGGAGAAAAATTAAAACCATTCCCTCTAAAATCAGGAACCAGACAAGGATGCCCACTATCTCCACTCCTATTCAACATAGTACTGGAATTCCTAGCCAGAGCAATTAGGCAAGAAGAAGGAATAAAAGGAATACAAATAGGTAAAGAAGCTGTCAAAATATCCCTATTTGCAGACGACATGATCCTATACCTTAAAGACCCAAAAAACTCTACTCAGAAGCTTCTAGACATCATCAATAGCTATAGCAAGGTAGCAGGATATAAAATCAACATAGAAAAATCATTAGCATTTCTATACACTAACAATGAGCAAATGGAAAAAGAATGTATGAAAACAATTCCATTTACAATAGCCTCAAAAAAAATCAAATACCTAGGTGTAAACCTAACAAAAGATGTGAATGACCTCTACAAGGAAAACTATACACTTCTGAAGAAAGAGATTGAGGAAGACTATAGAAAGTGGAGAGATCTCCCATGCTCATGGATTGGTAGAATCAACATAGTAAAAATGTCGATACTCCCCAAAGTAATCTACATGTTTAATGCAATTCCCATCAAAATTCCAATGACATTCATTAAAGAGATTGAAAAATCTACCGTGAAATTTATATGGAAACACAAGAGGCCACGAATAGCCAAGGCAATACTCAGTCAAAAGAACAATGCAAGAGGTATCACAATACCTGACTTCAAACTATATTACAAAGCAATAACAATAAAAACAGCATGGTACTGGCACAAAAACAGACATGAAGACCAGTGGAACAGAATAGAGGATCCAGATATGAAGCCACACAACTATGAGCAACTTATCTTTGACAAAGGAGCTAAAAATATACGATGGAGAAATAGCAGCCTCTTCAACAAAAACTGCTGGGAAAACTGGTTAGCAGTCTGCAAAAAACTGAAACTAGATCCATGTATATCACCCTATACCAAGATTAACTCAAAATGGATCAAGGATCTTAATATCAGACCCCAAACTCTTAAGTTGATACAAGAAAGAGTAGGAAATACTCTGGAGTTAGTAGGTATAGGTAAGAACTTTCTCAATGAAACCCCAGCAGCACAGCAACTAAGAGATAGCATAGATAAATGGGACCTCATAAAACTAAAAAGCTTCTGTTCATCAAAAGAAATGGTCTCTAAACTGAAGAGAACACCCACAGAGTGGGAGAAAATATTTGCCAATTATACATCAGACAAAGGACTGATAACCAGAATATACAGGGAACTTAAAAAACTAAATTCTCCCAAAACTAATGAACCAATAAAGAAATGGGCATGTGAACTAAACAGAACTTTCTCAAAAGAAGAAATTCAAATGGCCAGAAAACACATGAAAAAATGCTCACCATCTCTAGCAATAAAGGAAATGCAAATTAAAACCACGCTAAGATTCCACCTCACCCCTGTTAGAATAGCCATCATCAGCAACACCACCACCAACAGGTGTTGGCGAGGATGCGGGGAAAAAGGAACCCTCTTACACTGTTGGTGGGAATGTAGACTAGTACAACCACTCTGGAAAAAAATTTGGAGGCTACTTAAAAAGCTGGACATCGATCTACCATTTGATCCAGCAATACCACTCTTGGGGATATACCCAAAAGACTGTTACTCCAGTGGCACCTGCACATCCATGTTTATTGCGGCACTATTCACAATAGCCAAGTTATGGAAACAGCCAAGATGCCCCAGCACTGACGAATGGATTAAGAAAATGTGGTATCTATACACAATGGAATTTTATGCAGCCATGAAGAAGAACGAAATGTTATCATTCGCTGGTAAATGGATGGAATGGAGAACATCATTCTGAGTGAGGTTACCCTGGCTCAAAAGACCAAAAATCGTATGTTCTCCCTCATATGTGGACATTAGATCAAGGGCAAACACAACAAGGGGATTGGACTATGAGCACATGATAAAAGCGAGAGCACACAAGGGAGGGGTGAGGATAGGTAAGACACCTAAAAAACTAGCTAGCATTTGTTGCCCTTAATGCAGAGAAACTAAAGCAGATACCTTAAAGCAACTGAGGCCAATAGGAAAAGGGGACCAGGAACTAGAGAAAAGGTTAGATCAAAAAGAATTAACCTAGAAGGTAACACCCACGCACAGGAAATCAATGTGAGTCAATGCCCTGTATAGCTATCCTTATCTCAACCAGCAAAACCCCTTGTTCCTTCCTATTATTGCTTATACTCTCTCTACAACAAAATTAGAGATAAGGGCAAAATAGTTTCTGCTGGGTATTGAGGGGGGGGAGCGGGAGGGGGGGGAGTGGGTGGTAAAGGAGGGGGTGGGGGCAGGGGGGAGAAATGAACCAAGCCTTGTATGCACATATGAATAATAAAAGAAAAATGAAAAAAAAAAAAAACTCTTCCAACTAATATCTCAAAAAAAAAAAAATGAGTAGGTCACTAACGATGCCTTGAACTGTGGCTGCCTTACTTCCCATTGTCTAAGGCACATTTGACACATATACTTTATCTCGTGTGCCAACTATGTTTGATAGGTATTGACTGAAAAAGAGCTATATAGACTATTAATGTCTGCTGGAGGCCAAACAAAAAGCCATGGCTCCCTATTCCTTGATAACAGATTTTGTCTTCGTTTAAGACCCAGCCTTAGTGTGCTCAGAGAACATGGGGTCCCAAATGATAAATCATGATTGGCCTAAACTAGTCATCCAATGGGAAGGGGTAGTTCCATTTGTCCTTACCAGTGATTGGTTTAGGGACAGAGATGTACCCAGTCTAGCCAAGATGAGGGTAATCCTGATAAAGAGATTCTAGGAAAGGCGTGCCTCACAGATAAAATGACACTGGTGAGAATACTTCCTTTTTAAGCAATTTTGGGAGAATATCATCCTTAGAGGTCTGGCTGCCACCTAACAACCAAAAGAGAAGGCTATGAGGATTTTTGGGAAATGGAGCTAGAGTCCAACTATCAAGGAGCTGTTGAATTAACCAATCGCAGAATTATAGTCCCTGGGACATCTTGCTTTGAGAGGTAATAAATGTTCATCTTGAACAGTCATGTGTGGCCTAATTGCTGAGAGACAGGCCTACGTGTTTTATGTCCCTTCATGTACCTTGAAGAAAGTCGGACAAGTTCCTTCCTTGGACTCTGAAAGGGTATGACTCAATATGGCTAATCCCATCCTTCCTTACAACCATCAGGCACACTCTGGAGCCTGTTCTTGCCTTAGTAGAAAGCAAAACCCGGCACTTTGTTTTCTGTCCTTGTGTTAGAGGTAGACCTCGCATGGAGTCCACAGCCCACATCCAGGTCTCGGGAGCAGGTTCATCGATCCGGTCAAGGGGACAGGCTCCTGTCCCCAAGGACATCACAGACCCCTAGAGCCATTTACTCTATGAAGTACTAGGGAATGCTGGGAGGCAGGTCTGGCAAGTCTGCTGCTGACAGTCTTTCCCCACTTCCCTTCCTGTCCCCGCCCCTCTCCTTCTAAAGGCTTCCCTCGCTCTTCGCTGTCCTGGCTGTCGCCTTTCCCTCACTGAGATTTTTATTCCATGGGAATGCTCAGAACAAAGACTACATTTCCCCATCTTCTTGCAGCTGTAGAGAAAATATTCTGGCCAGAGAGATGACAAGGGAAGTGGGGGATCAACTCCCACTCCTAAAGTCAGGACTGTGCGGTTCCCCCTCCACCTTTCCTCCACCCCGTTGCTCGAAACACTATTGTGTTTAGGGGCAGGCATTTTGGATCACAGAGGTGAGAGTAACATTCCGGAAACCCAAAAGAGAAGGAGCCTGGGTTCCACGCTAGACCAAGACCTCCTATCTATGGCTGTTATGTAAGTGAAGCTTACCATATTTGAGCCACTGTTATTTGGGGGTCTGTGTTAACTATACCCCAACCCTTTCTCTCACCTCTCCTCTCTTTCTTTCTTATTCCTTCCCCTTTGATTTTGCCCTCTTTCTTCTCTCTCCTCTTTCCTCTTACCCTTTGTCCTTCTAATTCTCAAATCCCCTCTCTCCCCCTTCTTTTAGCTCCAATTTCTAAAGCAGCATAGTCTACTGACCGTGGTCTACTGACCGGGTTGCTCTCCTAATCCCCAGGCTCTGTAGCTGTGTCCCTGTCCTTTGGCCCCTGCCCAGCTAGGGATATGTCCCCACCCAGGGGAGTCCCCTACCATGTTCAACTCTGTGCACTGAAGATGGTCTGCTCCTGGGGAGGGGACAGAAAGTCAGCCAGGGCATCAATCCCAGAGAGCCTGCCCTGTGGTCTGATGCCCAGTGCCTGACTCCTGTCTCATGATTCTGTGATGACTTGGGAGATGCGTGGAACTGGCTGCTGCCTTAGGCTGGAGACCATCTGGCTGTGCCCTCCAGCTTCCACAGAAGAGGGTGCTCTTGGAGGTCGGGCAGCTGAAGCCAGTCTGAGCTGAGAGCTGACCCCTTCCTACAAAATTGGGCAAAGATGGCAGTGAAAGAGAAGGCAAAGAGTGTTCTCACTCTAGGAGTCCCTACGAAAAACACTGGGCAAGCCCTTGTGACTTCCCCTCCAGCCCTGCCCTTCTAGCCCCTGTGCCAGCCTTCTGTCCCTGATCAGCGACAGATGGTACCTTGAAGGCAAGCCCTGGGCCAGGGCCCAGGGTGCCAATGTCAGCTGTGGCAAGGCTCCCCTTTCATCCTGCAGCCTGTGGCCGGGGCAGCCCCAGCACTTCACCTGGCTCAATAGGACTTAGCAGGCCTGGGAGGCAGAGCACCAGTGCCCCTTTGGGAGCAGAGGCCTGGCTGTGAGAAGAGAGATATAAAAGCCCCAGGGTAGGTAGAGGAGCCTAGAGTGGCCACACCCCACTGGGCCTCATTCCCAACCAGTGATTTGAATGCAGGACTTCTACTGGGCTCAAGTCATTGGGAACAGATGAAGGACACCCATTTGCCTCCAGATTGTTCCAGAGCAGGTCTGAACACCCAGAAAGCCTCTTCCTGGGCCACCCCCTAGTTGCTGTCCAGTTTAGCAAGCCAAACTCCTTGATCTGAGCTGGCTCTTGACAAGAAGCCAGGCCGGGGATAGCTCCACCAGGCTGTTCCCAGATCTCTTACTGCCTGAGCAGTGTCATGATGTGTGATGTCACATCAGAATTCTCCAAACGCTTTCCATCTGGAGTCAATGCCACCCTTGCAGCTGCTCCAAGCACTGTGCTCCTGGCCAGCCATGGGATGGATCAAATGTCGATCCTCTTGGAGACCAAGTTTAAGGCAGGCTTAGGAAGAATAAATTCAAAGGCAGCTTCTTGTCAAAGAACAAATTCAAAGTGGGGAGTTGCTGAGGGAACAGGGAAGCACTTGTGGGTGAAGTGCAGGAACTCTGAGCCAGAGGGGGCAGGGACAGGCCTGCAGAGCCCAGGCTCTCTCTCTCTTTCTCTCTCTCTCTCTCCCCTTCTCTCCCTCTCTTTCTCTGTCTTTTACATATACACACAAACTTTTATACCCCATACCACCCTCTATGTGCTGTGACTTCCAAGTCTTTGAGTTTTGCTCTACCAGTAATGCTGCCTTCTTACCCACCTGATGAATTCCTTTCAACCTTCAGGGGGCAGCTCAAATGTCACCTGCTCCATGAAACATGCCCCACGCTGGCTCCACATTCTGCCTCTCTCCTCACTGGCAGATTCATCAGAGCCCTCCTTGGAGCTCCAACAGCAATATGCTTGCACCGATTGCCCACTGCTGTGTTAGCAGATGGCCTCACAGCGACCTGTCCATCAGCCCCACTCCCAGCAAGGCCTCAAGGGCAGCCTTGCCCTCCATGGGTGTCTGCCCTTGGGGCGTTTACAGACAGGCATGAGGATACCAAGCCTACCCTGAGCACACAGTTGGGTTCAAGCAGATGGTTATTAAAGGAATACATTTAAATAGACCTTTATCATAGACACCCTGAACCCACAGGGAGTCTCTTCAATGTCTTGGAGTTATTTGGGGTTAGTTTTCTGTGTATGTTTGGAGGGATGAGGGGGATAGAAAAAAATTAAAACCAGTCTGGTCTTATTGGAACAGGCAAACGATTCCAAAAATACTTTCAGATGGTTCCCATACCCAGAAAGTTGAGGAAGAAAGAGGCCTGGGGACTGAGACAGGGAGCCCCCCTCAGCCACATGGTGCCAGGCAAGGTACTTAATCAGTTAAAGCTGAAATTTCTTCCTTAGTCCTGTGAGAAGATCTATGGCTATAATATTCACAGTGTTGTTCTAAGGAACAAATGAGGTGACAGGTGACAAAGGGTTTAGAAAGAAAATTTAGCACACCCATGAAGCAGCTTCTCCTTCAGTCTCAATTCTCACTTCTCTCATTTCCAGTTCTGAAAGCTGAGGTCCATGACAAAAGCCTGGAGGAACTCTGTGAAGTCATCAACCTCAAGAGGGAAAATGCATTATTGCCCTGGGGACAAGAGCACAAAGGGAGAGAAACAGGTCCACATAATAAATGCCCTTTCTGATGAGGTTATGCTTTAGGAAGACTCCTCATTCCGAATGTTCGAATTTTCAAGTGAATTGACAGTGGACTTACTTAACCAGAATGTTTCCATTAACTGGAACTGGTGCCCCTAAATATTTGGATGACCAGAAAGAATTCTCTCTGGAAAAACCTGGGGCAAACTCATAACAAGCATGATTTTCACCTCATGTCCCCCACGGCAGTGTGAGGGTGACACAAAGTCAAGGACAAACATCACACATCTTTCAGAACAGCCAGTTTTGCTCTGAAGTTTTTTAGAGGATGGAAATTACCAACAAGAATTTTCTCCCTTCTAGGACATGCATTTTTTTTTCATATTTCTAAAATCTGAATGCATTGATGTGATTGTTTAATATGATGATTGTGTTTCTTGCTCCTCTAAAAAAATTAATTAAATGTCATTAAATCCAGGATTCTTCTTATAATTGACAGCATCTTAAAACTGCAAAAATAAACCAGACATTTAACTCACTCTATATAGAAAGGTAAGTTAGTTCAGAGATTGTTTTTTTGCTAAAGCTTGCCAGGACACTAAAAATGTAGAAAGCCAAATATATGTGGATTTTTAAGAAAAAGAATGAGAGTCCAAAAAAAAGTTTTGCTTGTAGTGGGTCCATGGCATTGTGAGCCTGAGGCCATTGTCCTCCCCAATCCCTTGCCCCTGCCATGCTGCAGGATGAAGTTAGGGAACTACTCACACCACCCTCTGGGAACAGCCTCTCCGGAGGGAAGTGGCCTAGCACTAAAATTAAGATTGGCAAAGCAGGGCTGTCCTGTGTGACACAGACAGCCTCCTGGCTGCCTTGTGGCACACCTGTGTCCATGATGCCATAGGGGTGGGCACACCCGAAGGCTGCTGGGCTACAAGGGGCAAGTCTGGGCTAATCTTGGGGAAGGACACAATTTCCAAAACCACACAGGTTTTTAACCAAGAATAAGTTCAGGTTGTTCAAGGAGTTACTTCACTCAGCCATGTGCTTTTCAGACCTGTGGGGTAGGTAATCCTACCCCAACTATCCTAGTTGGAAATCCCACTAGGATAATCCAGGTGGGATTACCCTTAGAGCCTCAGTTCTTGTCTTTGGAGAAGGAAGCATCCAGGTTGGGCCGAACTCTCTGGCCACTCGAGGATGAAGGACTGTGGCTGTTGTGGGCTGCACTCTGAAGGAGTAGGCAAGGCTGACCCACTCCCCACTTGTTACTCTGAGTCTCCAGACCTTGACACTGGACCCATTAAAAACCCCCTAACCCCTGCCCCTTCTTCCACCATCTCTCATCATCTTCCAGAGGTCCCCCTTGGGCCTACTTCAGCTGTCCTAACCTACACCCTGCCCCAGAGCTCAAAGAGGCAAACCTCACGAGGTCTAGAACATTCAAAGGGCTCTCAGCCTGTAATATTTTTCATCCTGAGGCCCTTACCTGATATCTTCCTAGACCTGAATTCTCAGCCTCTTTTTCTACCTCAGCTTATATGCAGTTACTGCATCTCAATTGTTTGTCTGTTATTACACTTTACACCGATTCTTTATTGAAGTTCCAGTCTCCTTTGGGGAAAAGACCTGGGTTTTCTGGTTGTTTTTATACATCCCTGTGTCCCAGGGGTCCAGTCCAGCCTCTCACATACCAGCAGCAGGAAGCACATGCGCCTGAGTCCTTTCCAAATCAAGCCTGGTTGAGGAAGGTGGAAAGTGCTCTGTGAGCAAGATGAAATGACAGGGATGACGTGAGGGGCTTTCGAAACCCTGGGAAGGCACAGACCCACGTGAATTACCGACCCTGCTATTCTTGGCCACCAGAGGTTCAGGTTTTGAATTAGGACAACTGCCTGGAGCACGCAGTCAGCTGGGGACAGGCAGCCGTCACTGCATACCTCTGCTGCCCCCTCGTGGCCACAGCTGAGCCCAGTCTTCCAGGGCCTCAACTGCAGGCCTAAGGACAGATTTCCACTCTGTGTTGCCTGGGAATGCCTCTCTGCCACAGGGCATCAGGAAAAGCTAAGAGCAGGGCCTTCAGTGTTTTTCAGTTCACGGTTTTGCAGCATAATTCATGGTGTGACCTTCAGTGACCTCCTCCACCTTTCCAAACTTCCATTTTCTCATCTGTAAATTGGACTGATAAATATGGATCTTATTTCACATAGCTTTTATGTGGATTAAAGGTGATAAAACATGAAAATCATTTAGCAAATAGTAAAGACCTGGCCCATGGTAAAGGCCCAAAGCAGAGCCATTGCTATTGTAACAAAGAAGATCTCTTGCTTCCTACTCCTCCTCTCTCTCTGCTGCTGAGTGTAGTCTGGGAGGGCTGAAATGGGGTCTCTATCCTCCATTGTCTCCCCATGATCTGGGGGCTGAAGACTACACCTGCTGAATGAGTGAGTGTAGTGTAGGTGGGCTTGACCTCCTGCATACTTTGTTGTATATTCTAAAATTTCTATAATAAATGTGTGCTTTCACAATCACAAACAATTTAAAATCTTTTAATGAGGAAAGGTATGAACAGGAGGGAAGGTGGTACAGAACTGTATCCTTTCCTGCATGGACAAGTGGTGGTGAGAATGCGTGACAAGAGCTCTCCTTCTCCATGACTTGCTCTCCCCATCCCACCCTGCGCAGTGCTGGCAATGAATCTCCCCCCAGGAGGTAATTATGAGGTCCACAGAGGCCTAGAGCACAGCAAAACCTGATGACAAATGGATGCCAGTGCCTGACCCAGAGAAGCAGGATAGAACTGCCACCCAGCCAGGACCCCACCCCAGGACAACAGGCCAGGTGCTGGGGCTTTGTGCCTTGGGTGGTCTGGAAGCCCAAACCTTGGCCAGTTTGGGGAGATGGAGGGTGAGGTGTTCAGAGGAAGGAGTTGGCTCATGTCACTCGTTGCCCCTGCCACCTGGAGAAGGAGAATGAAGTCCATTCAGAAAAGAAGGACCCATTTTTCTGTACCACCTCCCCTCCTGTTCACACTTTTCCTTGTTAAAATTGTTTAAATTGCTTGTGGTTATAAAAGTACACGTTGATCGTAGAGATTTTAGAGTATCCAGGAAAGTACATAGAAGGTCAAAGCCAACTATACTAGGTCCACTTATTTAGCAGGTGTAGTCAACAGCCCCCGGATCCTGGGAACAGATGGAGGGCCGAGACCCCATCTCAGCCTGCCCGGAAACCATGCTCAGAGAGGGACCCCAGTGACCAGTGTCAGGACAACTATTTACAGTATTTCATTTTTTCTAAATATTATCTAAATCTGTATCTACTTCTTTTAAACACGGAGATCACACTAACTGTGTCTCTATCTGCTTTCTATGGATAATATTCTACTACATACATTGTATTGAATATTCTAACTTAAGTGTAATGTAATCCTTTTACCTAACCTCAAATTGCTTGTCTCCAGTCTTTCTGTGGCTCTAAAATAACACTATGTCTAAAATTCCTCTAGATTATTTTTCTTACCAGTTCTGATATTTCTTTAGGATATTTTCCTCCAGAAAATGAATTATTAGATGAAACAGAATAAGCATCAGAAACAAAAACCAAACCCCTCCTGAATTCTGATTATAAAGTAGGGCTGGGGACTACACATCACAATGATAGAGCACCTGTAGAGGACAGGGAAAGCCCTGGGTTCCATTCTCAGCACTAAAAAAGGAAAAGAAAAGAAAACTACCACAGGAGTAGTATTGTGACTCAAGTGGTAGAGCACCAGCCTAGCAAGCGTGCAGCCCTGAGTTCAATTCCTACCTAGTACACAGGGAGTTGGGGGGCTGACTTTCCTATGAATGCACTGTGATGGTGACCACTATGCCTATTTTACGTTTTCCTCTACTCCCTGTGTCGTCTTTATTTCCCGTGAGTTTGTCCTTCCCTTTCATTCGGCCTGGCTTTCTCTCACTTTCATATAGAGGCTTCTTGGGTCCTTTGTGGCTCTTTGGCTGTCTATTCCTATATACAGGGTGATAACCGAAGAGACGATTAGGAAGATGTCAGGGTGAGTCCCCACTTTCCTCCCTTCTCAACTCCCACTGACATTATAGCAGATCTATATGTGTATGTATGGAGATTTGAACTTGATATATAACAAAATGATGGAAAATCATGAGAGGGCCAAATGCCACTAGACTTTGAGAGCAGACAGTTGCACCAGTGGGGATAGATTGAACAGAGACCAAGAAGCGGTGACACTGGAGGCGGAGAAGCCAAGAAGTATCGAGACTGGGACTTAGAGTTCTCGGACTTAGAGTTCTCGGGAGATCAGGAAGTGGTAGCCCCTGGAGCCTCGGGTGGAGGCCAGGGGAGCTTGGGCTGAGAGCCTGAGGGGAAAGCTGTGTGGAGGCTGCCAACACCCCAGACCCTCCTCTGCAACACCAGTTTCCCACTCCACCCCCAAAGTCTGAAAGAAGACCTTTCTTGAAAAGGGGAAAATGGGGGTCTTGGGGGCTGGAGATCAGCAGGCTCACGTGAGGGTGTGAGTACCCAAGACAACAAGCCCTTTCCTGAAGGTCAACCGTTGAGCTTCCCTTCTGGGCTCCCAGATAACAGCAACCTGACCTTCACCTCCCAGCAGGAGAATAGAAAACATCTCTGAGGAAACCAAGAGGAAAGACCCAAAGCCCTGACATCAGCATTCCTGCACTAACTGGCCCAGCATCACCCTGTCCCAGACTTCAGGCTGACAAGCAGCATCCTTGTGCTCAGAGTTTTGGTTCCCCTGGTTGTGAGTGGACTGCAGAGGGCTATGAAACACCTGCAGAATGTCTGTCACATTGCCATCAGAGATGCAAACAAACAGCACAAAACCCCAGAACAGACAGTGTGTGTGTGAGAGAGGGAGGACTAGACTAATGTGAAAAGTATTAATTTAATATCTTCAGAGAAGATACGAGAAAAGCTACCATGTCATCAAATGACAACAAGATACTTAAAAAAAAAGAAAAGACCCATGGGGGGACTTTAAAAAGCTTTTAAAGTGAAAATAATAATAGTAACAGTGGCCACACTTGGGCAAGAGAATCAAGAGTTTGAGGCAATGGTTCGTGGCCAGCCCTGGCAAAAAGCTATCCAGACCCTATCTCAACAAGCAAGCCAGGCATAGGTGTGTATGTCTATAATCTCTGCTACATGGGAGATACAGGTAGGAGGCTCACAGTCTCAGACCACCCAGCCAAAAACTTGAGACTCTATCTGAAAAACAACCTAAAAGCAAAAAGGCCTGGAAGCATGGTTCAAGTGATAGAGTGCTTGCCTGGCAAGTGCAAGTGAAGCCCTGAGTTCAAACTCCAGAACCATCAGAGAGAGAGAGAGAGAAACAGAGCGAGAGAGAGAGAGAGAGAGAGAGAGGAAGTCTGAGTCCAGACTGGGCTGCATAGAGAGACTCTGTCTCAAAAAAAAAAAATCAAACTAATAATGATGATAGCACCAATGAAAACTTAATGGGAAGTATGGAAGATAAAATTAAGGAAATTTCCCTGAAAGTAGGGAAAGACAAAAAGGTGGAAAACCAGATAAAGAAGAACAGGAAGTCTAACATCCAAATCATCTTTTCTGCATTCCAGAGAGATCAGAGAAAAAAAGGGAAGGAACCAATAAAGAGACAACTAACATGGCTCAGAGCTGAAAGGTGAAGGTCTGCAGACTGAAAGGGCTTGTGTGTGCCCAGAGAAGTGGGTAAAAATGGACTTGGCCCAAAGCACATTGTTGTGGGATTCAGAACAGGAGAACAAGGGAGATTTAGCAAGCTTCAGAGGAAAAATTGGACGTGAAAAAAAGATCACATCAGAATGGCTTCTGATGGCTCAATCACAACCCTGAGCAAGAAGACAATGAAGCCATTTTACAAGGAAAATTGTTTCCAATCTAGATTTACAAACCCAGCCAACTGTCAATCAAGCAGGGAGAACAAAGACATTTTCAGATAAGCAAGCTCCTCCAAATCTTACCTAGCATTCACCCTCTCTCCAGAAGCTACTGAAAGGTGCATTCTATCAAAACAAGAGACAAAGTCCAGAAAGGAGCCAGGAGAAACAGGAGCTGGAAGGCAGGAAGGAAGCCTAGCAGGGTAACCTGCACGGTGATGAAGGCGGAGTTCAAGAAGGCACTTGCTATGAAGAATAGTCTATCCTATTGGAGACAGGCATGGTGAAGTCTGGCTGACCCCATGACGCCCACTGTCTACACCTGTTTCACCTGAGCACAGAATGGAACCTAGGGTATGGCCCAGGTTTGTCCTCTTCTCCTTCTCCTTCTCCTCCTCCTCCTTCTCCTCCTCCTTCTTGTACTGGGGTTTGAACTCAGGGCCTCACACTTGGTAGGCAGGTGCTCTACCACTTGAGCTGCTCCTCCAGCCCTGTTTTTTTGTATTGGGTATTTTTCAGATAGGGTCTGGTAAACTATTTGCCCAGGCTAGCCTTGAACTGTGATCCTCCTGATCTCTGCCTCCCAAGTAGCTTGGATTAAAGGCATGAGCCACCAGCACCTGGCCAGGTTCAGCTTCTTATCCAGGCTTGGCTGGTCTTCTCTGAGCGCCTAAGTCCATGCTCTGCCCCCAGGACTCTGTTCACCCTAAGGAAGCCTCGCGTCCTGCTTTGACCTGGGAGCTGGAGGCAGGCCATGGTAAGTGACTGCATTCTGACTGCGTTCTGCTAGAAATCCACTCTGGCCAAGGACAGTCCAGTCAAATCCCCCTCCCTCTGTGGTGGGCCCCAAACTTCCAAGTTCACTCTGTGACTTTGTCCAGTGACTTTTTCAAATATTCTCTCGGGACCTCCCAAGGAGGCTGAAGGCAGATTTCACTCAGTCTCCTTCTCCCAGGAGCTTTGGCTAATGGTCCTCACACAGTGGCCCTCCAGCTTGCTGCTCAGGTGAGGTCTTATATTCTCCATCACTGGGTGTTTGTGTCATCCATCAACATCCCGTCTTCCAAATTTGCTAGCGTCTGGATTATCTCTGCATATTTTCTCTTCATGTCTGCTGTGCCTTGAAACTTCCTGTCCTTTCCTTTGAGCAGGTTTTCTGAGGTGCTCAAGGGAATATTTTCTTCCTTCATGTTTAACTAGAGGTCAATTTCCTTGTCATTTGTTGGGATTACAACAGGTTCTTTCTTTCTTTCTTCTCTCTCTCTCTCTCTCTCTCTCCCTCCCTCCCTCCCTCCTTCCTTTCTTCCTTTCTTTCTTTTTGTGGTTTGTGGTACTGGGTGTTGAACTCAGGCTCATGCTTGCTAGGCAGGTGCTGTACCACTTGAGCCACTCCACCAGTCCTTTTTGCATTGGTGGGTTTTTTTGTTGTTCTGTTTTGTTTTGTTTTGTTTGAGATCAGGTCTCTCTTTATGCCTGGGCCAGCCTGGATCATGATCTTCCTATCTGTGCTTCCCATGTAGCTGGTATGGGACGCGGGCTCCACCATGCCCAACCATTGGTTGAGATGGGCTCTTGTGAACTTTTTGCCCAGCCTGGCCTCAAACTGTGATCCTCCTGATCTCTGCCTCCAAAGTAGCTAGGATTACAGGTATGAGTCACCTCACCCAACCAACAGATGCTTTTTTAAATTTCCCTCACTCTCCCACCAAGTTATTTCCCTTAATACCTCACATTCTCAATAAAAGAAAGAATACAAGTCACAGTGACCCCCTCCATTGTGGCAAACATGTGTGTGCTTCCCACCCGGGCCAGCTTCCTGGACTGGTGTGCTCTACAGCATTGCCTGTCAATCCCTTACACCCTTCTGTCCAAAAGAACAAGTCACCAGGCGCTGGTGGCTCACACCTGTAATCCTAGCTACTTAGGAGGCAGAGATCAGGAGGACTGTGGCTTAAAGCCAGCCCAGGCAAATAGTTCACAAGACCCTATCTTGAAAATATCTAATACACACACACACATACACACAAAGGGGAGGGTTGGTGGAGTGGCTCAAGGTGTAGGCCCTGAGTTGAAGCCCCAGTACTGCAAAAAAAAAAAACAAGTCATAATACCAATATCTAGAGGAGATTCTTTGATGCTAGCTCCTTTTACAACCTGCCACTGGCCTCTGGTGTAACTTCCTTCTTCATCAAAGAAGATCTGGCCTCATACGTCTGGGATACACAGACACCAGAGCTCATGGACAGGCATTTTATCCACAAGTGGGCACAGAATCCAGGCAGGCCCTTCAAAAAAATTCTATTGTCTGTTTGTCTGATTCAGGGGTTATGGTTTTGTTTCATTTTCATTTTGCTGACCCTGATGAAGAGGAGGAAGAATAAGAAGGGAGTGAAGGAGGGGAGAAGAGAGAAGAAGGGGGGAAGGAGAAGTAGAAAAAGAGGAAGGAGGGGGAGGTGACAGTCTGTCCTTTGTCCAGCATTTCATCTATTCAGTCCTTCTTACCTACCCCTACCCCCATCCCCATCCAGAAAGCCAGTGTGCAGGAGGGGAGAAAGCAGAGACCCCAGCAGAGACACACCAAAACCAGAGGCAGTCGGACAATCCTGGTGCTGCCTTGGCTTTGCTCTCAAGATGCTGACAGTCCAGAGGGAAAAAGAAAAGTTTCCAGTAATCTCAGGACAGTATGGTGAGTGTGTGAACCATCCTGACACATTTAACCAGGTGCTGTGGCAGAAAGGAAGCACGGTTACAAAAGACAGACATTTCTGAAAACCTGACCTGAAGAAGCTTTTGAAGAATAGGTACCATGCCAGTAAGGGGAGGTAACACTCTTTTTAATACTATAGAAAATCTGAGATCCACAACTACAAATGTGAGCAGTCTGGGGTTCTTCTCCTTAGACTGGTGGAAAATATCAGAGATACCTGAGGGATAAAGCCCAACATCTCATCAGAAAACCAGCAACTATTTATTCAGTACCAATAGTGAGTCAGGAACTGTACTCAGTTGCTTTATATGTGTACATAAAATTCAGCCTTCACAACATCCCAGCAGCATAGTCATTATCACTCTAGACAGCTCCCAGGAATGCTCCGTTCACATCTCCTCCATCTCAGGGGCCATCCTCCAACATGCAGGGATGTGAGCCTGTGACAGTCATGCTTCATGGTTACGAGATTCTATACACCTAATGGAGGAATGAGTACGTTAAGAATTATCAGAGGCTTGATGTGGTGGCTCACACCTGTAATCCTAACTGTTCAGGAGGCAGAGATCAGGAGAATTGCAGTTTGAAGCCAGCCTGGGCAAATAGTTTGTGGCACCCTATCTCAAAAAAAATCCACTGCAAAAACGGGCTGGTGGAGTGGCTCAAGGTGTGGGCCCTGAGTTCAAGCCCCAGTACCACAAAAAAAAAAAAAAAAAAAAGGAAGAAAGAAAGAATTATCAGAGGGCTGGGTGTATAGCTCTAATATGTACTTCCCTTGAGTTTAATCCCCAGTATTGCAAAAAAAAAAAAAAAATCAAAACACTCAGGAGTCAGGGAGGTGGAAAATGGAAAACATTTAGGTGAGCTTCTAAAAAACCTCTTAGGACCCCACTGCTGAGCTGGCCTGGTATGGAGCTGGTCCTCCAGGCAACTCCAGAAACCCAGTGCCCCTGGTATCTCATGATAGCATGATCACTCCCCAGCCCATCTTGGTTCCATAGCTCGCTTGAATCAAAAGCTCAACTATGAGTGGCCATAGACCTAAACCCTGAGAATAGCCAGAGAGATCAGGGACTGTAGATTTCTAGGTTCCACATAGGAAAGATGATAGTCACAACATGGGAACAATATGCCACAACTCACAACATCTTCTCAAAGTGAAGAATGTCCTCAGGGGTTCCATCCCCACTGACGTATGACACAGACTGAGTCGATCACATTCACCTTTTAAGAACATGGAATATTGACCTGAAAGGAAAGACTAAAGGTCCTTGACAGTGAGCTTGCTTTAGGCAGCACTCTAGGGCAAGTCGTGCCGCTCCAAGCATTGTCTCAGGCCAGGGAAACACATGCATTATCCGTCCTCAACCAAGTCAGCACAGAAATTGAGAAAGCTCTTAAAAACATTGATGGTAGTTTGACAAAGTACCTTATGTCTGTTAACCTCAATAGTTAAATATGGGGTTTGTACTGTATAAGTCTCTGCAGTTCATCTTTCTAGTAATTTACCTTTAATGCATTTTCAAAAGCATAGAATATGATGTTTGGAATGTTTTAAGACCTGGTCCTTCAACCACAGAGTTTGTGCCACTCTGAACTAACCAGGCAAGTCCATGAATCCTCTGCCGACCATTATGGACCTGGCCTTTCCTTCCCTGCTCAAGGTTAAGGTGGTCCGGCCTGGCCTCAGAAGCCATGAGCCACCCAAGGCCTTCTTTGTTTTTTTTTTATTTTATTATTTGTGTGTATGTGGTTTTTGTTGCTTTGTTTTGTTTTTTCAGTGGTACTGAGGTTTGAACTCAGGGCCTCACACAAGCAATTTACCACTTGAACCATGCCCCCCTAGTCCTTTTTGCTTTAGTTATTTTTCAAATAGGGTCACCCAGGTTGGCCTAAATTGCAGTCCTCTTATTTAAGCCTCTTACATAGCAAGGATGACAGGCTTGAACTACCATGCCCAGCTTTATTGGTGAGATGGGGTCTCACCAACTCCTTGTCTAGGCTGGCATTGAACCAAGATCCTCCTGATTTTTGCCTCCCAAGTAGCTAGGATTACAGACATGAACCACTGTGCCCTGCCTGGTGATACGTTTTTGTTTTGTTTTGTTTTGTTTTGTAGTGCTGGGAATTCAGAGCCTTGCACATGCTAGGCAAGTGCTCTACCACTGAACTACATCCTAATCCTCCCAAGGCCCTTCTAATAAATCACATGATCACTTAAGCTAGCCAGAGGCAGTTCTGTTCTTTACTACTAACAGGGCTTTAATGAATTCAGTCCTCCTCTCACCTGCAGATATGAAGAACAACCTTAGAGATAGGGAACAACCAGCTGAAGCCCAGACTGCAACCAAAGCCAGCCTGCTTCCTCATCTCAGCCTTTCCACTTCGCTGCACTGAAATTCTAGAGCAGCTGCAAGGATTCAGAAACATTTTTCAGTGTTTGTAAGGGATGAGGTCACAGGAGTCTTCAGTGTTGTGTGTGGAAATGCGAACTGGAAACAGAAAAAGAACTGTTTGGGGAGAAAATATTAACCAGGGAAGTAGAATTGATGGGACATGGGTATCTGAGGGATTTGTTACAGGAATTGGTTCCACAATTATGGTGGCCAACAATTTCTACCATCAGGGCAAGAGGGGTGGCTCAAGTGGTAGAGATCCTGTCTAGCAAGCATGAGGCCCTGAGTTTAAACCCAGTACCATCAAAAAAATAAATAAAAGTCCTACCATGTGTTATTAGTAAGGTATGGACCAGCAGAACCAGTGGTGGAATTCAGCCCTTGTCTGAAGGCCTGAGAACCATGGTGCAAAGCCTGACTCAAATCTAAAAGCCCGAACCATTCACTTCCAGCCTATGTCGGTTAACACCCAACTTGTCTCTCTAACCCACACTTCTCTATTGAACTCCAGACTTGCAAAATCCAGTTTCCATACTGGAGCATGTCTAACTCCATAGCTTTCATTCCATCCCTAAGTTCATTTACAACCAGTGTTCTCCCAGCAAATGGACCACAGCCATGCAGATGGTCATGAACCCTGGAGGCAATCAGACTCTTCCCTCTCCTTCCTGCTCTCTACAGACAACCCCTTACTTAGAGCTGTCACTTTGCTTCCAAAACCTTGAAAGATGAATGACCTCGAGTTCATTCATCTTTCATCCTCACTCTCCGAGCCTATGATGGTCATTACAGAGGTCCAGCTTTTCTCCCACTAAGTACACGGGAGGATGGCGTTTTCCCACTCCATTTGCAGTAAGCTATGTCTCTTCACTTGGCCAATAATATGTGAGAAGAAACAACACCTATCACTGCTGGTGGGGAATACTATTTTTTTTTTTTTAGTGGTACTAGGAGTTTGAACTCAGGGCCTCATGCTTGCTAGGCAGGCACTCTACCACTTGAGCCACTTCACCAGCCCTTTTTTGTGATGAGCATTTTTTCTGAGATAGAGTCTGGCAACCTATTTGCCCAGGTTAGCTTCTAACCTCAACCTTCCTGATCTCTGTCTCCTGAGTAGCTAGAATTACAACGTGAGCCACCAGTGCCTGGCTTCTGGTGGGGAAGCTTAAGAGTTGATACACTTCCCTTCCTTCTGCCATGTCAATTGTAGAAATCATGTCAAGAGACCCTGCCACCTCGATACCTGAATGATTTAGAGGAGCAGAGCCTCTCTGCTGATCCACTGAGCCCGGAGGCTGTTTGTTACTGTAGCACAATCTGCTCATTCTGTCTAAGGTGCTATCAGTCCAAGGCTCCCAAACTCCTGCAGTAGCTTCCTACTTCTATACTCCCCCACAGAGCAGTCAGCAACTCCTGCAGAACGTGAATCAGATCCCATCATTAGCTCCTTAAAACCCCATAGCACTTTTTGTTATACGTGGAAGAAAATCTACACTCCTTTCCATGGCCTAAAAGACCCTGCACACTCCTGTCCCCTGCCTGTTCCCTGGTCTCCCGTCCTGCCTTCCTCACTCCTTCCAGTCAAGCCCACTCTATTCATTGCTGTCTACAGGGTGGAGCCCTCTGAGGTTTGAACTCAGGGCCTCACACTAGCTAGGAATGTGCTCTGCCACTTGAACCATGCCTCTCAGCCCTTTTTTGCTTTAGACCAGGTAGGGTCTCCTGGTTTTTGCCTGGGATCTCAGACCTTGAGCCTCCTATGTAACCTCTCTCATAGCTGTTCCACAGACGTGAACCACCATGCCTGGCTTGTTGGTAGAGATGGGATCTCCCTAACTCTTTGTCCTGGCTGATCTCCAACCATGATCCTCCCAATCACTGCCTCTTAAGTAGCTGGGATTACAGCTGTGAGCCATCACACCCTAATAAATATTTGTTAAGTGGAGGAACAACTGAATGCAATACACATAAGGCATTAGGCAGTTGTAAGATGGGATGGGGGTAAGTGTGATTGCTAACTCAGACTCATAATGCAGGGTGGCTCCTTCCAGGCTACCACAGCCCAGACTCCTCTCAAGGTTTCTCACTCCCCTCAGAACCCATAGTGCCTTTGAGTTGGAGGCCTTGCTTGGGCTCTGTCCTCCTTCCTGGGCTCTGACAGCACACCCTAGGACAGTCCAGTCTGCAGCAGGGTAACCAGCGCTGAGGAGCAAGTGGCCATTCCCAGTGGGGAGGCAGCCAGCTGCTGTTTCCTTCTCTAGCAAGGAAGGCTAAAGACCCAAGAACCCAACCACAAGCTTCATCAGCCTGTGTTCCAAGCCTCCCTGGAATCTCTCCCTGGAAGCCTGGGGAGGCCTCCCTGAGAGGACATGTGGAGCAGGGAGCTGGGTCTCTGAACAGAATGGTCACCTACTAGGGTTCCTACTAATCTGATTACACAGATGATGTGACTATCAAGGTTAGTATTGAATGAAAGGCAGAATTTCTATTGAGAAATAGTGTTTTATCTTTGTCAATAGATATGAGCAAAAGCTGGTAGAATGTCCTCAGTCAGATAACTTTCAGAACCTGAAGGCCTGTGTTGGGGAACATGCCAGGTTCCCCACACACAGGTTTCCCAAGTGCACTGCTTGGCTCCAGTGGCCCCTTCACATTGTAGTGACAGTGAACTTGAACATTTATTTTTCCTCTCTGGCAAATGGTAGTTCAAAGAGGCATATTTTCTGATTCTGGTAGGACTTCAAATGGTACTTCTAGGAAGTTCAAAGTCAGTGTTTTTCTCTTCAGAAGTTAGAACATCTCTAGAGCACACTTGTACCTCATTTGCATGGCAGCCCTCTCTTTCTGGAGTATGTAAAGGTTGAAATGATTGACATCCATTCTTAATTACAGAGATCCAAATGAAGGAAGACAGATTTTATCTTACATGTGGTAGAGGAGTGCTGTCAACAACACTGATAATTCCTAGACCTTATTTAAGCAATATATTAGCTTGGAAATTATATCACATTTCCTTTCTTGTGTACCTAAACATAAAAAATATTCACAAACTTTACTCGAGTTATTTTCTTCACTACTTGCATGAGTCTTTTCTCCCTGTATGTTAGAATTTGTCCTCAAATTGGTTATCGTTGACTCTGAAAGGTCATAGTGTGTATTTACACACTGTTCAATTGTTATATAACACATAACTCCAAAAATTAGTGCTTAAAAAAGAAACTTTTATGTCTGTTTCTACAGGTCATAAATTAAGGGGTGACTTAGTTGGATGGTTCTGGCTCATAGATTTCCAGGACTATGGTACTCTGGGGGCTGATATGGGTAAGAGGTTCTGCTTCTAAGATGGCAGCTCAGAGGGATGTCTAAATTTCCCCAGAGTGAGTGAGGCTGTGTTCTGCCCTGGCAACTCACTTTTAAAATTCTGCTGCCCCAGTCAGTTCATCAGCATCTGTAGAGGGGGACCCAGGTAACAGTAGGATTGACAACTCCTCCAGATAATTCCAACATGTAGCCAAGTTGAGAACCACAGCCCTAACTTCAGTAGTGTCTCACTAAGAAGATCTTTTCACCCAATAAAATAGCATTCATGTGACTAATGCTGATTTGACCTTTTCCTTTGATGTATATGTGCTTGGAGATCTTACACAGTCCAGAGGAAAAGTATTTAATCTTCAGTTAATTATATTTGGGGTCTATTTCTCAACATACTACTCAAGAGAAATAATTAAAGAAGATTAGAGAAAATATTCATGGACAGGCCAGAACTTTTTTTTTTTTTTTTTGTAGAACTCTTTCCCTTGCTCAGGATTTCTAATCATGGTATTGTTTCTGTGGGAAAATTGATTCAGTTTTTATCTTTTTTTTTTTACTTACACCACCTTTTCCTAGACTATAACCTGTTATAAGTTTGAACAATACCTGCCTTTTTTTTCCCTTGTGAATGTGCAAGTGTGGGTGTGAGAAAAGCTAGCATTTTCCAAGACAGGGAAGAGCCCAGTGCCAAAAACGACATAGGACTTGGAACAACCTGGGGAGAGATGCCACTGGGAGGTGGCGGGGGGAGAGGCTGGAGCTGGGTCGATGCTGAAATAGGTCACCTGAGTTTTTCTGATCCTCAGACAGTACCTTTCCCCATGAGTGTACCACCTCAGTAAACTGCCATGCAGTATGGCAAGCACCTCAGTTTGCCTAGGCCTGAGGGCTTTCCTGGGATGCAGGATGATCAGTGCTAAAACTGAGAAAGTTCCAGAAAACCAAACCAGTTGTAGGTCTGTGAGCATCACTTCCATCTTTGCCTCCTGAGCTCCTTGTGTATGTGGAGTCTGAGTAAAATGCCGGTAGTTGCAGAACTCCTCTGTCCCACAAGGGCTCCTAGACATAAGTTACCAGAACCAAGGCTGAGAGAGAAAGCGAACTCTGCCATGTTGACTTCTAGCAGCAATCTGCACATACTGCGCATCTGTCATGGAGAGAGGGAGGAAGCCTATTGTTTGCCCCTTGAACACACACAGAACTTACCTGGGGAATTTATGTCCTTCCCGCAAAGATTCTAAAGTCCATTGTCTGAAGATAGGTCCGGATTCATACAGACACACGTCTAGAGTTTTCCCTTATGGTTTCTTTCTAGGCAGGAAATTTCTCTCCTGGCTGTGAAAAATTAATTGCTCTTATTTAAACTACTCTAATTCTCTCTCTGCAGTTATCTTGATCAAAAAATACCCTTCTACAGAAATCAGAACTTTTTGCTATATTGATTGATGGCAATCAGACTATAGATGATCTTCAAGGGACATTCTAATTTATAAAAGTCCAAACCACCCCTCCTGTGAATAAATAGTACAGCATGTGGTTATGGATATATGGTTATGGATATATGGATCCCCCTTCCCTCCCAGCTTTCTCCTGGACTGTACTCTGCTTGAGCCCTAGCTTCAGGAAGTTTCCTTGCCCTGCCCCCTTCCTGGTTCTGTACAGTCTCCAGGTTCCCATACTTCTTTGGGATGCAAGAACTCCTCCCACCCACAGCTGCTAAGGAAGCAGAGGGCTCCCCCCCTTCTGGTATTCCTGTGGCCTGCTCACCTGGACAAGCCTATGGCACGAAGAGATGACTCCCCGGCCAGTCTGGGCCAACCACACTCTCTCCTTAGAACCTAGGGCTGGAACCCAGTGTCTTTGGAGAACTGGATGCATGTTCTGTCCCTAGAACACAAATTACAGGACTTAAGATATCCACACAAGGAAAGATAATTTGAGGCCAGGAGCATCAGTGACCACTAAGAGATCAGGTCTGCAGACATCCATAGAAACAGACAACCAGATAGGCTGGTGATAGGGGGCTGAGCCCAGAACAGAGTCCTGACTTTTTTTTTCCAAGAGTCATTCCCATTCTTGTCCTTCTGGGGCTAAGTGAAAAATCTTACCCTTGGGGTTTGTCCATCCTTCCCTAAATCCCCCGTCATTAAAGCACCATTCACAGACTTCTGTCACTTGCCACCATCTGACCCCTGAGAGAGTCCCCAATGTCCGCTGCCCCATAGCCACCTTCCTGGCTGGAGATGAAGTCTGCTGCATCAAGATCCCTTGAGCCCATTCTCCTCTGGCTCCTTTGCACCTATGGAGCGACGGGCACCCACACCCCATCCAAGGGAGTGAAGGAGAGACAGCCTCTTCCTCAGCCCTGGTTCCCCCGACAGTACTTCCCAAGAACCTGGAGTCCTCACCCCCATCTCTGGTTCCCATCTCTGTACCTGGCCTCTTCAGCACACCTACCCCCTCATCCTTACCTAGAAATGTTTTAGGACACATTTGAGTGGAACACTTGTGAACACAGAGTAAACAGTGGTTTCCTTGCATTCCTGTCAGCCTTTGTTTTTCAAGACTGAAAGGCCTAACTGGAGAGGTTTCCCCCTCCCTATTCCCTGGCTCCTGCCTTGACCTTGTACGGGTGGAGGCCTAGCCAGGACTGTGGGGCTTGTATAGCCATTTCAGATTGTCTGGTAGATGTTCAGGGGTCCTATCCACTGTCTCCACTCCACCCAAGTCTGGCCCTAGTCAGTTGAGTGACTAGCCAGGGCACTGCGCTGGGAGTAGAGCTGTCCTGATGTCAAGCTGTGCTTCTAACCACTGCACTGTCCTGCCTCCTCTGGGCCACAGCCCAGATAGCCTTCCAGGGCGGCTCCCAGCTCCTGCCCCAACTGTCCCAGCCAAGGGACCTGGCTTCTCTTCTAGGATGTAGTGTGGGCCTCAGGGGAGGGCTGGAACAATGTTGGGCCCCTTATCAACAGCTAATCCCGTCCTGGCCGGCTCCTGGACTTCCCTTCTCAGAAACGGCAGCTCTTATTTTAACACATGGCGTATTCACTTCTGATTCAACCCTAATTGTGTACAGACAGAGCAGCGACAATCCCTCCCTAGCACTGCAGCCAAGCTCTTCCACCAGAATAAAGACCAAACACCTTCAAGTCCTCCAGGAATGGGCCTGGTTTCCTTCTGCCCTTGTCACCAGGTCTCGGTGCCATAAAATGAAGGTGCTGGAAGTAGAGACCCCAGAAATAAATCATCAGCTCCCACCTCTCACTCTCAGCTGAGCTCACTGAAGCACAGAAAGGTCTGGCCCTTGTTCAAAGCCACACAGTAAGGACAGGACTGGGCCAGTCATTGCTCCTGTCACATACACTTCTCAGAGGGCAGAGGGTAGGAGGAAACCCCAGGAAGTTGGTTGTTGTTTGGTTTTGTTTCTGTTTATATTTCCATACTATACTTGCCCAGAGGGGTGCTTGTTCCATCTCAGGGCTCAGCTCTGGGGCTGGGGATCAGCACAACAACAGGAAGGATGTCAGGCACCCCAGGAATCAGGGTTGAGGTACTATCAGGAACCCTCATGAATTAAAGCCTCCAAATGTCCCAAATCACGATACTAACAGGAGAAAGTGTTCGATGATTGGCTAAATGACTGTCAATAGAAGAGCTGGTATGGGGGGGGTTGACATCGGCAACCCTGAAACAGAGATCTGGGGCCAGAATGGCCTCCCAGAGGGACTTAGTGAGAAGGATTTATATCAAATTTAAAAGGGACCAGGAGCTGACCACTGTCCCTGCATTTAGTATCCCTCAGCTCTGCCCAATGCCCGCGTTCTGACTCTCACTCATTGGAACATGGGCTCTGGGAGCAGCTGACTGGGGACAGAGCCTGGCTTCACCACTTAACTAGCTGGGTGTGGAAAAGAAAGAGACCCTAAGTGATTCGCTCACTCTGTTTGAAAAGCAGACAGTGACAGTCTCCTTTTGGGATTGGTTTTAGCATTAAAGTGTTAGCAACAATGCCTGGCTTGTAATGGCTTAGCTAGCCTGGTCATTGCCATTTTTATTCCAAGCACTCAAAAGATAGGAACTGCTTCCTCAAGCCCTGTAAGTGCCTCCTTCAAGGGCCAGTGTTGTGAAAGCAGGAAATGGTAAGTCCTGTGATCCTCAGGACCTTGTGGGGGATCTCTGTGAAAGGTAGGAACATAAGCCAGAAACTGTGAGCAGAACATTCCAGAACTGGAACAGAGGGCTCAGTCCATCCAAGGTGTGTCTACATTTCAGCTCAACCCTCCTATGAACATTTACTCTGAGTGTTGCTCAATGTTTGCCCAAATACTTGCCTTGGCTCTACTTTGGTGTTGTGTGATAACAGTAGAAGTCACACAGAAGTTCCCTTTTGCTATATGAACAGGCTGAAGACCAGAAGCTTTGAGCACTGGCCCAGGGGGTCCATACCTGACAAACTTCATAATCCCTTTTTTTTAAGTATGCGTGCCTGCGTGTGTGTGTGCATGTGTGTGTGTGCACGTGTGCCAATTTTTAATTTTTCATTTAGAAATAATTTCAAACTTTAAAACCATTGCAAATATGCTAGCGGTGTGGCTCAAGTGTTAGAGCCCCTGCCTAACAAGCACGAGGCCCTGAGTTCAAACCCCAGTACTGCCAAAAAAAAAAAGTAAACAATAAAAACATTGCAAATGACTGGGCTGGGAATGTAGCTCAGTTTACAGTGTTTGCCCAACATGTGTGCCATATTTTCTCAAATGTCAATATTTCATACAACCACAGCACAATTAGCAAAGCCAGACTCTGAACACTGATATGATACTGTTAACTTATCTCCAGACATTATTCAGAGTTTGTCGATTGTCACATTAGTGTTCTTTTCCTGTTGCAGGCCCAATCGAGGATCACACATGTCCTATCAACTTAGTCTTCTCTGATCTGGGACACTTTCCTCATTCTTTGTCTCATGATTGTGACACTTTTGTATAATGTTCCTTACTTTGGGCATGTCTGGTGTTTTTCACGATTAGATTGTGGTTGTATGTTTGGGGCGAGAACACCACAGGGGAGACATTGCGTCCTTCTCAGCAGGCTGCTGCATCTGTTCTTGGTGACATTAACTTGATCCTTGGATAAGGTGGTGCCCACCAGATTGGGCCACTGGAAAGTTACTGTTTCCCCTTTGTAATTAGTGTCTTGTGATAAGACACTGAGACTGTGTAAATATTCTCCTTCCAATCCTGTTTTTATCCACTAACTCCAGTATTCATAGATGATTTTGACTGCAAGAATTATTACTGTGATGCTAGGCAAGCACGGATTTTCTGTTCCTGTCATTCCTTCTATAGTTATTGACTGGACTTCTAAGGAAAAAGGAGCTTTCTCTCTTTCCTTATTTACTTATTTATTCAATAACTTGTTTATATCAGTGTGGAATAATGCGTATTTATCTTTTTCTGTGAGGTAAAATCTGAGTAGGTACTGTACCATTAAGCTATATCCTCAGCTTCTATGAGTTATAATCTATTACAGTATTTTTTTGTTTCTTAAATGATCTCAGATTTAACCATCAGAAGCCCCTTCAATGTGGCTCTTATGTCCTTTTGTAATGTCCTCAACATTTTGAATAATTTTTCTAGCATGACCAAATCTTCCAAGCTCATTTTTGTTTTCTCTGCACCAACCTTAAAAATCAGTATCTCTCCAAGGAGCCCAAATTCCTTTTACTAGAGAATGGTACTTAGAGATCAAGATCTGGGGTGGGGGGAGGTTAATATGTTTATAGTACTAGAATGTCATTATTTCTAATACCTCTCGAAGGACACAAATGGGAAGTATAGACAGCTGTCCCTCAGTATCCTTGGGGGCACTTGTTCAGGACACCCGATAGATACCAAAATCCACAGATGCACAAGTTCCTAATAAAAAATGCTGTGGTGTCAGCGTGTAAATGATGCACAGCCCCCACATGTATTTCCAATAACCTCTAGATTATTTACAATCTCTGACACAATGTGAGCACTATGTAAATAGTTGTCACACTATACTTTTTAGGGAACAATGATAAGAAGAAAAGAACCTGTACATGTTCAGGATAGACACAACCATCATAGGCCTAACTGCATATCCACAAAAGAGATGCAGCACTATTCACAATAGCCAAGCTATGGAGACAGCCAAGATGCCCCACTACTGATGAATGGATGGAGAAAATGTGGTATTTATACACAATGGAACTTTATTCAGCCACAATAGAGAATGAAATTTTATTTTTTGCAAGTAAATGGATGGAACTGGAGAACATCATTTTAAGTGAAGTTATCCAAGCTCAGAAGACCAAAAATCGCATGTTCTCCCTCATACATGGATTATAAACCCAAAACAAATGCAGTAATATTATTGGACATGGGTCACACACTAAGAGGAGAACATGCATGGGAGAAATAGGGAAAGGGAAGGAAACCTAAAACTTGAATGTGGTTGATGTACTCACTGTAAAGGAGAAAATAAAGTAACCTTAAACTGGCAGAGGCCACTATGGGAAGGGGACCAGGAAGCAGTGAAGAGTTCTGGGAAAAATGAGCCAGTGTGGGTTGCAATACACAAGCGCATGGAAACAATGCTAGGAATCTCTCTGTATAGCTAACTTTATCCCAAACTGGCAAAAACGCTATGCCTTTCTGATAATCTCCTATGTTTTCTCTTCAACAAAATCGGAGAAGAAGAGGGTAGAGCAGGTTCTGCCTGGAAGCGGGGGAGGTGGCCCAAACTATGTATACACATATAAGTAAATGCAAAAACGATAAAATAAAAGGAGAAAGGGAAATAAAAGGATGAACAATGTTCAAAGCACATGTTTTAGAGAGATCCTGGAGAGCTGGGAGGTGGTGGGAGGCCAGAGCAGGGTGTGCCCACGTCACCTCATTCAGTGTAGCACTCAGCATGAGGCAAATCATGTCTTGCATTTTGGTACTCTCTGAAAAAAATTTGTACAAATATTTTTACTCCATGGTTGCTGAGTCCATGCATGCAGAACCCGTGGCTATGAGGGCTGACTGCATCTGCAGTGTACACATATGTAGTTCTGTACACAGTAACTACCAGTGTATGTGAAACCATTGGTCCACACCAACGGTTCCAATCCAATACCATCGAGTATACTCCAGTCCTCTGCCTTTCCATATTTGTTACATCTTTTTCAAAAGTGAAAAGCCTGGATAGTTTTAGGATTTCTGATGCCTTTTAAGTGTTTGTGCAATTTTAACCAAACAATGAACTGCTAATGATGTGCACGGGTGAATGGCTAAGTGGAATTATTTTTGTTTGTTCGTTTGTTGTTTATTTTTGGGTTTAGCTATTCTGGGGTGTGAACTCAGGGCCTTGAGCTTGCTAGGCAGGCACTCTACCATTTGAGCCATGCTCCCATCCCTTTTTGCTTAATTTTTGAATAGAGTTTTGTGTTGTCTGCCTGGGCCAGGCTGGACCTCCATCTTCCTATTTATGTCTCCCATAGCTGTGATCACAGGTGCATGCCACACTCCTAGCTTTAGTAGTTGAGATGGAGTTTCAAGTTTTTGCCTGGAACCACAATCCTCCCGATTCGTAGCTGGGATTACAGATGGGTCACCACTCCAGCCCTCTAAGCGGATTTGCTAAAGTGGGCAGTTACTTAGTCTTTCTGAATATCACATTCCTGATCTGAAAAATAGGATTAATAAGAGTATCTAGCTCAGAGGACTATAGTGAAAATGAAAGAGATAATGCATGCACAAGTGCTTAGCACATAGGAAGTCCTAGATAAATGACACACATTTTTAATTAGCTATCTTAGGAAATAAAGCAAAGCTTTCTAGAGGTGCCAATTGTTATATTGAAAACTTGACCCATAATAATGTCCATTGATATGAGGGGAAACCGGCAAGAATTTGGAACCTTAAAGGTTTATTACACGATTTCTCTTTTCACATAGTTGTGATTAAAAAGAAAACAATTTTCCACCAGTAGGGGGCAGCATGTGTACCTGTGAATCTTTTTTTTTGTGGTACTGGTGTTTGCACTCCAGGTCTACACCCTGAGCTACTCTACCTTGAGCCATTCCACCAGAACTTTTTTATGAAGGGCTTTTTTGAGATAGGGTCTCACGAACTATTTGCCCAGGCTGGCTTTGAACTGTGATCCTCCTGATCTCTGCCTCCTGAGTAGCTAGGATTATAGGTGTGAGCCACCGGCGCCCGGCTGAGTCAGGGTCTTAATGAATCTTGGTAATAAATTTATCACAGCAGGAGGCGTTCAGTGTGCTAAAGAAAGAAAGCAAATACAGAATTAATGTGCTTATGCAAAATATAAAAAATAACCCAGAACTCTGAAAACAGAAAATGAATTTGTGAAGTACCTGCAGTGAATTGAAGCAATTCTGCCCAAATGTGACCCACTCCCCTGGTGAGTGAAGCTGGGGTCCCCAGGCCTTGGAAGGCCATCCCTGGGGCAGGTGGCGGCAGCTTCACAGGACTTACTGGCATTCCCAGAGCCAGGCAAGGAGCTGGAGCAGGTTCTCAGGCCCCTGCCCTTCACACTCTGGGACCCCCTAGGCCCAGGGTCCAGGCAGGACTTACACAAATTCCTTAGGCCTCGTATATACTCTTCCTGTCTGTGGCTGAGAAACCAGAGTCTCAGTCTGAAGCAAGAAGCCTGGTTCCTATCTGTTCAAACTCAAGGCCTAGTTTGTTCTAGGCCTTCCCTTCCCACCATGGCAGCCACAACTCCTCATTTTCCATTCCTTAATTTAGCCTGAGTCAGTTTCTGTTGCTTGCCATCAATAAATTGAGGCGATAAGTCAGTTCATCCTGAGAAAGAAAGGATTCCCTCATCTCTCTTCCCAGGGAGGTCCAGTGCAATGTGGAGCCCAAATACAACCCTCCTACCAAAAAATGAACTTCCTAAGATTTTCATCCATAAAGAAAATGAAGCTTACATAATTCGACAGACCTAGACAACAGCCAGTTGGCAACTTCTGATCAAAATATGAAAAACTTGAGCTCTCTTGGCAAAGTCAAGCCACCTATTATGAAAAGGAAGGGAGAAGTGGAATTTCAAGTGGTTACTTAACTCAGGAGAAAAGGCTGGTGATCATCCACCCTCTATTGCATCATTCCTCAGATGTGTGCTGGGAGTGTTGCAAGGTCAAGCCCATTGCATCATAGGATGGAGGAAATGGCCCACGTGGTCAGCTTCTCTGTTCTTCAGTCATTTCTAGTTATGTACAGAGCCTTCTGTTCCTGCTATTCCTCAAGGGACAGCAGGTAATTTCCCCCAAGTGACAAGGAAACCCAAGCCTCCATTCTTTGGAGAGCAACAGCATTGTGTGGCAGTAGAGAACGAATGCCTGAGTTCAAATCCCAAAGCTGCCAAGGCCATGAGGCCTAGCACAGGTCATTTAATCTTTGTGTCTCAGCCTCCACACTGGCAGAGCTGACATCAGAATCCATACAGGTGAAGCATTTAGAATTGGAAACACAGCTACCCCACATCACCGTCTTCCCAATGCTGTCATGGCACCAAAACAAAAGTAAGTAACACTAATCAACCAGTGAGGTTTCCTGACCCGCCTTTTCTCCTTCACTGGATGGAAGGACTGCTTCTGGCATGCCAGGGTGAAGAGTTCCATGGACCCAAGACACTGCTGGAAATTTTTTTTCAAACAACTATTTAAATTCTCTGAAAATTTTCCTGAATTCATAGAACAAATAAATATTTATTCAAGAAAATTTACTGAAACTCAGCAAGAACTGCCAGACTGTAGTATTTGAACCACAATCTGCCTTCTCCCTCTGTCTTCCAGTTCAGTGCAATAGAAACTCCACTCCAGACTAGTATAGCCACGAGCACAGGGCTCTCTCCCCCCAGCTCCCAGCCAGAGGCATGGCATTCCTCATCTTGCCCCAGCTACCTGTGACTGAGGCTAAGTTCTAGGGACTTACAGCCACAAAATGGAGCTGCCTTTTTTCTCCAGCCTCCACTTGTAGTATATAGGGACTTAGAGGCTGCTTTTGCTAAAAAGTGTAACAGGCACTTAAAGAAACTGCTTCTGCTGAAAAGCACTGATTCCTTACTTGGGCCCATGAATTAACTAAAAACAGTAGAAGCTTGGCATCCCTGTCTCTGTTTTGTATCTGACTTTGCTGTAAGCCATTCTCTTTGCAGTCACTTTGTGATCACCTTGGATTCCAGAAAGGACAGAACTGATAACATCTTTATGACAAGAGACTGAAACTTCCCATAAGGAACAGTTGAGATTGCAGAACAGACTGCCCCTCCAAATGAGGACAATAATCTATAATGGTGAGGCCGCCCCCTGGAGCAGGAGTAATCATCTCAGGGGAACCAGATTGCTCCCCTCAAGTGATGATAGCGATAATGTCTTCTCCCCTCTCAGAACTCTTGGATTAGATAATGACAAACCAGAACAAACCTGTGGCTGGGACTGTTTAACTATGCATATCTTTTGTCCTCTGTCCTCACTTCTTAACCTCACCACTTACATATGAGTATAACTCATTTCTGTTCCCGGAAGATGGGCTGGGTGCTTACTGTGCCTCTTCCCGTGGCATATCCGAGCAGTATAATAAATCTCCTTTCTCTGCCTTCACAATTGCCTCTTTATTTGGCATTTAGGGGTGGGTGGCTGAACCTGGCATATGAAATCTCAGGAGTTTGGGCCTTGGGTCCAAAACTCCAGTTTCAAAAGCACTGACTCTTCACTTGGGCCTGCAGATGCACAAGGGGTAACTAAAAGCAGTATAAAAGCTTGGCGTCTCTGCCTTCATTTTGCATCAGTCTCCTTTGCCTGAAACTCTGCATTAATTTCTGCTCTACTTCACACTCACAGGCATGTTAGACTTGTTTTTTTGGGCGATACTGGGGTTTGAACTCAAGGCTTCATGCTTGTGAGACAGGCACTCTACCACTTGAGCCACACCTCCAGCCTTTTTTGCTCTGGTTATTTTGGAGATAGGGTCCCCCTTTTTGCCTAGGCTAGCTTGTACTGCAATCCTCTTGATGTCAGCCTCCCAAATAGTTAGGGTTTACAGGTGTGAGCCACTTGTGCCTGGCTCATATTAGTCATTTGATGAATGTTCATCTGAAGCCGGTCATTCTCCTTCAAGGCTAAAGACACCAAGAGAAAAGCAACTAAGGTATTTCAACAGATTGCCAACTGCCAGCTTTTACTATTCTAGACCCTCAGAGTGGCACCTAGAAGTCTTCAGTCATTGCCCTAAACCTTCCAGGAGCAGCAGAACCTTGCAGGTAGATCACCCAATAATGTGACTCCCCCCCCCCCCGCCACCCCAAGCAAGAGCAATTACTCCATGACCGAAACTGGGGCTGTCCCCCAAGCAGGAGCAATCGCCTGTGGGACCCAAATTGCCCCCTTCCAGGATCACAGCCTGATAAACATCCTGTGAAGCAGATGGCGATCAGCCATGAGCAGCAGCCATTCCTTCAGCCTCAAATGGAGATTCCTCCCCACCCCCCAGCTGTAGCAGTTTGCTTGACACCAGTAAGACTGTGACCAGAACTGAAATTGTGATCACTAGGCCAGTCTGACCCCTGCTTAATTATGCATGCTTCTTGTCCCCATTCCTGTATGATCTCGGAATTCTGGTCGATATCCCCAAAGACAGGGCTGGAAGGCTTCATTCCTCTTACCTTCCCCATATAACTATTTGATTGAATTCCTTTCCTGCCTTTCACCATTACTTTTTCTGTTTGATTTCTGGGGTGACTGGCCAGACCTAAGTTGCTGGGATCCCTCAGAATCAGGTCCTCTATGACCAAGGACTCTGGTAACAGTGGACCTGAGGCTCTACTTTGTGTGGTACCCCTGAGAATTCTGAGGCCACGAAGGTCTCTCATCCCAGTTCAGGGGATGGGGAATTCCCACAAGGAAGGGCAAAAGAAGAGACCAGGGTTGCAGCCTCCCTATTCCCTGAGCACTGGGCTCCTGGAGTTGAGCTGTCACTCAGAGAAATGTATACCACAATCCCCACTGCCAGCTCAGAGCAGAGCTGAGAGATTTCTTTCCCTGAGGAGACTATAAACAGAATCCCATAACTCCCCTAAAAGAACTGACTTCATTTGCAACTGAATGTAGAGAGGTTCAGACTTAAGGGTGCTCTCAAAAATACTGGAAGTTGTGGTAAAAGATATGTGGGAAGAGACTGATTGATCTGTGGAAACAAAAGGAAGATTATGATGGAAACGACATTAAAAGAACTTTCCAGAATGAACTTGGGAATCCATCAAGGGAGAAGAGTGTCCTCACCATTCCACCTGCTGCCCAGGAATGCGAACCCTGACCACCTCGCTGCAGATATCTAGAACAGATAACTACATTGTGTGCAGAGACTTTAAGATGTGTATCTTGAAGTCATTCGACTCTAGTTTTGTGGGTATTTTTGCACATCTTTTCTTTATCTTCTATCAGTCATATGGCCACGGCACCTGTTGTCAACTCTGACAGAAGTTTTCCTACAAAAGAATTTTTACTGCCTTGTAAAAACTCAACACTATTTGCTCAGTACAAGCTTCCACCTTCCCTGTGTTCTTTAGAATCCTTATTTAGTACTAGCTGTTTCCCAAATTGCAATGCCTAAGACTCCAAATAAAGTCCTTTCTGAGTTTGAATTGATGGACAGATTTACAACATGGGCAAATGTGTAGGCTGTCTAGTTCACTGGAGAAAAAATGGAGGCAAGAACAGCCATGAAGAAGCCTCTTTAGAACAAATCTCAAACACTGACCTCAGAGCTGGGCACCAGTGGCTCACACCTGTAATCCTAGCTACTCAGGAGGCAGAGATGGGGAGGAGCCAAGTTAAAAGCCAGCCTAGGCAAATAGTTCACGAGACCCTATCTCAAAAAACCTATTACAAAAAAGGGCTGGTGGAGTGGCTCTAGGTGTATGCCCTGAGTTCAAACCCTAGTCCTGCAAAAAAACAAATAAACAACACCACTGACCTCAGGTTGTCATGAGCAAGTTATCAAAAACATAAACAGGTTTGTGTCTTTCCACATTGTCAGAATTTATGGAATAACAATAAATTCACAAGCTATGTCAATTTCATTGGCATGAATTTGCCAAGTACTGATTTTGCTTCATATTCATAGTTCCATTGACAGATTCTTTTATTCTGATTTTAATTACTAATATTAAATCTCAAATCACACATTACGCTTCACAATAATATAGAGGTCACAGAAAGCTAAGCAAAGGTTAAAGAGGTTGCAGGGTTCAAAGAGGATAGGCTGAACAAACTCTTGCAAGAGCAGAGAGCTGATACATCTGCAGAGTCACTGCAGGTGGTTAGAGAAAACATTCACATAACATCGACCCCCACACATACACGGAGCTGTTGAGATACTGCAGTATCAAAACAGTGTAATTCTAGGCCTAACACTGGTTCAAGGAGCAAAGCTGGTTCCCAGCTTACTGGGACCTGAAGACAGCAATTCCTGTGGGTCACATCAAGCAGGAGGATGGAAATGAGCTGCAGCCCAGGGAACAGAACAGCGAGCTGTTGCCTGTCTTCTATGACACATGCACTGGATGGTCTGAGGATGGGTCAGTGTGGGCCATGTTCCCGGTGTCAGGTGTCCCTCCTTTTATATGATCCAGATGAGGGGGTTGCATCACTCTGTAGTCTGGTGTGTTTGATAAGCTCATGGGCCTGGTTCTTCTGATATGGGTTTGATACTTCATTATGTCCATGTGTTCCTGATTTAGTTTGATAAGTTCATAGGTGGTAACACTTCACTTACATAAATAAGTTGTTTATCAGTCTGCCTCCTGGCTTGTGCTAGACAGATGGTGGTTATTTGCTTGCACAAACAAGATGTCGAGTCATTCTGCCTCAGCATTTGCATTCAAAATGTAATAAACTGATGCCTTATAAAATGGAGTCACTCAGGGCAGGGTGCAGCCTGAAAGCTACTGTGCTATACAAAATTGAGTAACTTAGAGCACGGCGCAACCTGACCTCCACATAAGTACCTGAATTTCTTTTTTCACTTTGGTGGTACTGGAGTTTGAACTCAGGGCTGAAGCTTGCTAGTCAGGCACTCTGACCTGAGCCATGTCTGCAGCCCTAGGAGCCTGACTTTAACTGGCTTTCACTCTAAAGCAATTTATGCCCTGGGGTATTGTTGAAAACAATAGAGCAATCAGCCAGGAATTAGAGAAATTTAACAGCTGGGTGTAGTCAGAGACTGGGCCAAAGAGAGTGCTGCCAGGACTGTGGCATACTTGCTCATGGCAAGTGCCTAAGGCACAATATTAGGGTGGAGGGAAGTCAGTCCCTAAACTAACCCAGCCAGTTACTAAACAAGGGAATAACAAGCCTGGGATGGAGTGAAGGGGATGACCAACAGCCAGATGTGCTCCACTACATTGTTTAAAATGCAGGGGAGGAGGCAAAGGGGAATGAATACATATGAAAATGTCATAGTGAAATCTGTTAATATAGGCTAATAAAAAAATAAAATAAAATGCCCAGTGTCCACTGAGCATGGTGGCACATGCCTGCTATTCAGGAGGCAGAGACAGGAAGACCACAAGTTTGAGGCCAGGGCTGGTGGAATGGTTCAAGTGGTAGAGCACCTCCTGGGGCCCTGACTGCAAACTCCAGTAACAACAACAATCAAAAAAACATAACAAGTTTGAGGCCAGCCTGGGCAATATAGTAAGACCCTGTCTCAGAAAGAAAAATGCTCATTTTCCAACACTAAATTTTAAGATATGCAAGAAATAGGGCAAAATGACCTATGCCTAAGGGGAAGGGGCAGAAACCACCCATGAAAGCAAGCAGCTATCAGATTTAACACACCTCAAAGTAATCGTTACAAATATGTTCTAAAGCTAGCAAAGACAATGATTTAAAAAGGAAAGGAATGAAGGATGACAATTTCCCATTAATTCAAATATAAATATAGAGACAGAATTATTTAAAAAAAAAAAAAGCTAAGCTGAGGGTGTAGCTCACTAGTAGAGTTGCTCGCCTTGCATGTACAAGGCCATGGGTTCTATCCTCAGCACCTCAAAAAATAAAATCAAATAAATAGAATAAGAACCATGGTAGTTGAAAAGCACAATAACTAGTTGGGAATGGTGGGTCATACCCGTAATCCCAGCTACTAGGGAGGTGGAGGATTACTAGTGCAAGGATAGCCCAGTCAGTTAGTAATACCCTTCTCAAACACAAAATACAAACAAAATGGCTGACAGCAGGACTCCAGTGGTAAAGTGCTTGCACAGCATACTTGAGGCCTGGATCTATTTCCCAGTACCACAAAAGGAAAAGAAAAGCACAATAATTAAGATGAAAAATCCACTATTGGACTTCAACAGCAAATCTGAACATGCAGAAGTAATTAGCAGACTTCAAGAAAGATCAATTGAGATTAAACGATTTGAAGGACAGAAAATAGAAGAAAGATGAACAGAGCCTCAGAGAACTATGGGGCAGCATAATCACACCAACATATACCCAACGAAGGTACACAGGGAAGAGAGAACAGAGCAGAAAAAAAATTTGAAGAAATAATAGTTGGAGGAGGGATAAAGGAGAGCAGTGGAGGGGGTGAATTCAAGTACATATATTTGATACATTGTAAGAACTTTTGTAAATGCCACAGGGTGCCCCCACCCAGCAAAAAAAAAAAAAAGAAGAAGTAATAGTTAAAATGTCTCAGATTTGGCCAGATGAGGTATCTCAAGCCTATAATTATAGCTACTTGGAGATTCAAGGTTTGAGAGGCCAGCCCTGGGCAAAAAGTTCACAAGACCCCATCTCAACCCATAGCTGGCTGTGGTGGTGCACGCCAGTCATTTAGGCAATGGGAAGTGTAAATAGTATCGAAGTCCGGGCTGGCCTGGGCAAAAAGAGACTCTATCTCTAAAATAACCTAATAGAGCTGGGAATGTAGCTCAAGTGGTAGGGTGCTTACCTAGCAAGAGTGAAATCCTGAGTTCAAACCTCAGTACCACCAAAAATATTTTTGTTTTTTTTTTTTCATTTTTCTTTTATTATTCATATGTGCATACAAGGCTTGGTTCATTTCTCCCCCCTGCCCCCACCCCCTCCCTTACCACCCACTCCACCCCCTCCCGCTCCCCCCCCCAATACCCAGCAGAAACTATTTTGCCCTTATCTCTAATTTTGTTGTAGAGAGAGTATAAGCAATAATAGGAAGGAACAAGGGGTTTTGCTGGTTGAGATAAGGATAGCTATACAGGGCATTGACTCACATTGATTTCCTGTGCGTGGGTGTTACCTTCTAGGTTAATTCTTTTTGATCTAACCTTTTCTCTAGTACCTGGTCCCCTTTTCCTATTGGCCTCAGTTGCTTTTAAGGTATCTGCTTTAGTTTCTCTGCATTAAGGGCAACAAATGCTAGCTAGTTTTTTAGGTGTCTTACCTATCCTCACCCCTCCCTTGTGTGCTCTTGCTTTTATCATGTGCTCATAGTCCAATCCCCTTGTTGTGTTTGCCCTTGATCTAATGTCCACATATGAGGGAGAACATACGATTTTTGGTCTTTTGGGCCAGGCTAACCTCACTCAGAATGATGTTCTCCAATTCCATCCATTTACCAGCGAATGATAACATTTCGTTCTTCTTCATGGCTGCATAAAATTCCATTGTGTATAGATACCACATTTTCTTAATCCATTCGTCAGTGCTGGGGCATCTTGGCTGTTTCCATAACTTGGCTATTGTGAATAGTGCCGCAATAAACATGGATGTGCAGGTGCCTCTGGAGTAACAGTCTTTTGGGTATATCCCCAAGAGTGGTATTGCTGGATCAAATGGTAGATCGATGTCCAGCTTTTTAAGTAGCCTCCAAATTTTTTTCCAGAGTGCTTGTACTAGTCTACATTCCCACCAACAGTGTAAGAGGGTTCCTTTTTCCCCGCATCCTCGCCAACACCTGTTGTTGGTGGTGTTGCTGATGATGGCTATTCTAACAGGGGTGAGGTGGAATCTTAGCGTGAAAGGTCTGGTGGAATGATGCAAGTGGGTAGAACACCTGATTGGTAAAGTGCGAGGCCCTGAGTTCAACCACCACTAGTGCCAAAAATAAAACCTTCCCAGATTTATTAAAAAAAAAAATCTAAACACCTAGGAAGCTCAGTGAACTCCAAATAGAGTAAATGAAAAGAATACAAAGACACATCATACAGCTGCCTTCTCATCAGAAACTGTGAGGAAGGGAAAGCAGAGATGACACTTCTCCAGGACGGACTACGTGCCAACCCATAAAAGCAAACACCAGTAAATTTAGAAGGATAGATACAATGCACAGTATGTTCTCTGAGAATGGAATACATCTAGAAATTAGTAACAGAAAATTTATAATTGTAAATTATATAGCTATAAGTGCCTAAATCTCAAATCTTCCTTGGAAATCTAAACTCCCACCTTAACACACTGGAAAAAAAGAAGAGCAAACTAAATCTAAAGCAAGCAGAAGAAAGGAAATTAAAAACATCAGAGTAGAAAGTACCAACAGAAAGAACAGAAAACAGTATTTGAGAAAAAACAATGAGAACAAAAGCTGGTTCTTTGGACCAAAATAATTTATACCGATTCTTCACAAACTCTTCCAAAACATAGAACAAGATGCCCTGATGCCAGAACCAGATGAATATCTCTTACTAATATAGTGTAAAAACTCTCAAGAAGATTCTAGCAAGCTTAATACAGCAACATACAAAAAGAATTTGCGCCAGGTGCTGGTGGTTCACACCTGTAATCCTAGCTATTCAGGAGGCAGAGATCAGGAGGATCTTGGTTTGAAGCCAGCCCAGGCAAATAGTTCGTGAGATCCTATCTTGAAAAAATCCATCACAAAATAAAATGAGGAGCTGGCAGAGTGGCTCAAGTGGTAGAGTACCTACCTAGCAAGAATGAGGCCTCAAGTTTAAACCCAAGTATCACCAAAAAAAAAAGTAACAAAATAAAAAGAGGGAATGATGGAGTGGTTCGAGGTGTAGGCCCTTAGTTCAAACCCCATACTGCAAACAATAATAATAATGAAAAAGAATTTGCACCATGACCAATAGGATTTATTCAGGGATGTAAAAATCAATTACGAGAATTCATATTAGTAAAACTTAAAAATAAGAAACACATGAATTTCTTAATAGCTACAGAAACATTTGACAAAATTCAATGTCCCTTCATGATAAAATACTCATCACACTAAAAGAAAATGTCCTCTTACTAACAAAGGGTATCTTCCTTTCCAATCTAGATGGCTTTGATTTCCTAATTTTCCTGACTAGAATCTTTAGAAGTTACAAGAGCAGACATGTTTGTCTTATTCCTTATCTTCAGGAGAAAGCACTTAGTCTGTGCCATTTAACAAGCACAAGGCCCTGAGTTCAAACCCTAGTACCACCATTACCAAAAAAAGAAAGAAAGAAAACTGGAATGCAATAAAAGAACCTGTTTTTGCCAATGACCATGAATAGCAAGTGAAATCAGGAACACTCCATGATCTAGGCCTGGTGGCACACAGACAGGTTGAGGCAAGCTGGCCACACCTGTAATCCTAGCTACTTGGTTGGCTGAGAACAGAAGGATCGTGATTCAAGGCCAGCCTAGGCAAATACTTGGAGACCCCATCTCCAAAATAACCAAATGGAGCAGAGGTGTGGCTCAAGCAGTAAAGCACCTGCTTTGCAAGGAGGAAGCCCTGAGTTCAAACTCCAGTCCTGCAAATAAATAAATAAATAAATAAGAGGCTGAGGCAAAGAAGATCACAAGTTAAGGCCAGCCTAGGCTACATGGTGAGAAGTAGTCTTAAAAAAAAAAAAGTTTTGTGAATAATAGTACACAAAATTGACACAGTTTGTGAATTTATTGTTATTCCATAAATCTGACATTGTGGAAAAACACAAGAGTATCCACCCGTGTTACTGGCATATCTTATTCACAACATACAACTATCTCTATTTGTAGATAACATGTTCCCATACATAGATTCCTAAGGAAGAATCTGCTGAAAAAGTGAAACATTAGGAAATATATTAATGCCATGGATCTTCATTCTCAACAATGACTCACACCGTCCAGCGCTGGAGTTCACTGACCAAAACCAATCATGGCTGGAACTAGGCCTCTAATTTTGCATTTTTACGTGACTAGATTTGGACAAACTGCTCTAGAGGCAGCAGTTACTTTTAATAGTTCTTACATTTCATTTTTTCTTTTCTTTTTTTTTTTTTTTTTTGCAGTGCTGGGGCTTGAAGTCAGGGCCTTCATCTTGACCCACTCCACCAGCCCATTTTTTGTGAAGGGTTTTTTGAGATAGGGTCTCACAGAACTATTTGCCCAAGCTGGCTTCAAACCACAATCCTCCTGATCTCTGCCTTCTGAGTAGCTAGGGTTATAATAGCCACTGGCGCCCAGCTTTTTTTTTCATGGTAGGCAGGCACTCTAACCATTGAGCCATTACCCGCTCCTCCCCGAGCAGTTACTTTTAAATCTTCAGTTTTGTATGTTAACAGGATGCAATTAAAACAAAATCATCATACCTCTTCCATTAGTATGGATTTCCAAATATGTGGACCACTTTTGAAAAACTTTTTTTCCTGCTAAGCATCTTCTGGAAGACCAAATGTAAGAAAGTGCTCATTAGAGGATTTAAAGCCAGGTGTGGTGTGTGCCTGTAATTCCTACACTTGGGAGGAACATGAGGCCAACCTGGGCTACATAGTAAGACCTTGTCTCAAAAAAAAAGAAACCAGATTTTTTTTGGCAGCACTGGGGTTTGAACTCAAAGCCTCTTGAACCACTCTGCCAGCCCTTTTTAGTGATGGGTATTTTCAAATAGGGTCTTGAGAACTGTTTGCCTGTGACTAGCTTTGACCCACGATCCTCCTGATTTCTGCCTCTTGAGTAGTTAGGATTACAGGTGTGATGTGAGCCATTGGTACCCATCTAAGAAACCAGATTGTTATTTTACACAATATACAACAATTAATCAAATGAATTAAAGACCTAAGTGTAAGACTTAAGCCTATTAAATAACTAGAAGAAAGTGCAGGGGAAAAGCTTCATAAAATTGGATTCGGCATTGATTTCTCAGATGTAACACCAAAAGCAAAAATAGACCAATGGGGCTCATCAAACTTAACTTTTGGCATCAAAGGACCCAATCAACAGAATGAAAAGGCAACCTACAGAATAAGACAAAATCGGTCTGGGGTGTAGCTTAGTGGTAGAGCTCTTGCCTAACATGCACAAGGCCCTGGGTTCAATTTCCAGCACTGCAAGAAAAATAATGGGAGAAAATATTTGCAAATCATACATCTGATAAGGGGTTAACAGCCAGAATATATAAAGAACCCTTTACTGCTAACTAACAAAAAACCCCAAATAACCTGATTTTAAATGTACAAAGGGTTGGGAGCTAAGCTCTGATGGCTCATGCCTATAATCCTATCTACTTGGGAGACTGATATTGGGAGGATCTAGGTTCAAAGCCAGACTGGGCAAATAGTTTGTGAGATCCCCCATCTCCAAAATAACCAGAGAAAATGTACTGGAAGTGTGGCTCATGTGATAAGAGTGCTGCTTTGCAAGAGCAAAGTCCTGAGTTCAAACCCCAGTCTACTGGAAAAAAGGGTGGGGGGGGGAATTGGGAGTGTAGCTCAATGATAAGAGTGGTGGCCTAGCACATGTTGAGGCCCTGGGTTCAATCCCCAGCACCACAAAAATGTGCACAGGACTTGGCTATTTCTCCGAAGATGATACTCAAATGACCAACAGACATATTAAAAAGATACTCAGTGTTAAGTGTGTGGTGCACGCCTTCTCATCCCAGCACGGGCTACATAGTGAGACTCTGTCTCAAAAAAAATTTAAAATAGAAATACCATATGATCAATAATCCCATTTCTGTGTATATAGCCAAATATAGTCTCAAAAAGGTATCTGTACAGTTATATTCATAGCAGAATTAATCACAATAGCCAAAGGTGAAAATAACCCATGCTCATCCATGAATGAATAGATTTAAAAATATAGTATTTACATACAATGCAAAAAAAAAATCCTGACACATGCTTACAAGATAGATGAACCTTGAGGGTATTATGCTAAGTAAAATAAACCAGTGCAAAGAGACAAACACTGTATCATTCCACTTAGATGAAGTATCTGAAGTAATGAAATCCATAGAAACAGGGCTGGGAGTACAGAGCAGTATACAGCACAAGCCTGACAGATGTGAGGCCCTGGGTTTGATCCTTGGCACCAAAACAATAATATAATTTAATATAACCATAACATAACTTAATAATAACAAAATAAACATAATAATAACAATAAAATAACAATTTTTACTCCTTTTTTTTTTTTGTGGTATTGGGGCTTGAACTCAGGGCCTATACCTTGAGCCACTCCACCAGCTCTTTTTTGTGAAAGGTTTTTTTCAATATAGGGTCTTGCAAACTATTTGCCTGGTCTGGCTTCAAATGTTGATCCTCTTCTGATCTCTGCCTCCTGAGTAGCCTGGATTACAGGTATGAGTTATCAGCGCCCAGCTTAATTTTTACTTCTTTAGGAAAGGGAAGGCTCTTGGTTTTCAGCCCAACAAGACCAAGATGCAACTTTGTCCAGTCTTCCCAAATTCAGGCTCATCTGCCACCAGTAACCTCCATAAGGTTACTGGCATAACCTTCATCCAGAGATCAATGTCATATGCCCGAGATACACTGCTGGCATAATCAGTGCCAGGTCTGTCCTGGTCCTGACACAGAGTTAGGCAAGGAATTAGGAAACCTGATGACTGAGAAGCATGGCTTGGATGCTGATAGGGAATCACATCCCAAGCTGCTGTTGTTGACAGAATAGCTGGTAACACACAGCAGGGTCTCACTGACCCACAGCCTGTTTAAATTGGTCAGTCCAAGGCCAAGAATTCCCCTGCCTGAGAAGAGCTGATGATGCATAACCCAGTCTCTGAGAGTCAATGATGTATTAACCCAGTTTTCCAGGACTGACCATCTACATGTCTGCAGACCCCAATAAAAACTTGGGGTCTTGGGACCTCCCATGCAGTGCTCCTTCTTGAGCCTACTCACTCCCCAGAGCACTTTTTTTTTTTTTTTGGTAGTACTGGGGCTTGAACTCGGGGCCTATACCTTGAGTCACTCCACCAGCCCTTTTCTGGGCTGGGTTTTTTCGAGATTGGGTGTCACACTCTATTTGCCCAGGCTGGCTTTGAACCGTGATCCTCCTGATCTCTGCCTCCTGAGGAGCTGGAATTGCAGAGGAGCTGTGCACCACCAGCACCCAGCCCCCAGAGCACTTTTGTTCTGCTTTTGCTTTGCTTTATATTAATAAACCTGCTCCTATTTAAGTCTTCTGTGTCTGTCCTTGAATTCTTTCTCCAACCAGACCAAGAGCTTTCTAGTCCCTGGACTTGGTGACCCCAACCCAGTAAGCCCCAAGATTGACAGACCCTTGTGTCTGTCTCCAAAAAACATTGATGACATCAACAAGGTAAGTGACAGGAAGGATCTGAGGACTATAGTGAAACTCACTGTCCAGAACACATATGCTCTGTTTGAGGTGCCACTTTCTGTCCCTTCCCTGACTGTCAAAGCCCTCGAAGAACCAACAGGACAGAAAGAAACACAAAAACATTAAACACACTTTTGATGAAATTGTCAACAATGCCTGACAGATGTAGCACCCATCTTTACCCAGAGAACTTTCTGGAACCATTAACTAGATCCTAGAGGCTTCCCATATCATGAGCTGCAATATTTGTGGCAGTCACCCTCATGACATCATAGATGACATCAGTGGTGCTGTGGAATTCTCAGAAGCATGAGGAGGCCAGCTGTCCTGGTACACACCTCTAATTTCACCATTCAGGAGGCTGAAGTAGGAGGTTCTCGGGTTCCAAGCCAGCCCATGTTACAGTGACACCTTGTTTCAAAAAAAGAGGGGAGGGGGAATCATATGACAATTAAAAGGGAGTGAGTCTTAGCATGCTAGGTAAATATAAGTTAATATTATTTTTGAAATTGAGGATTGCTTGAGGGCAGGCATCTTGTCTGGCTTAATATTCTGACACCAGGATCTAACAAAGTAGGTTCTTTATTCAGAGCTCCACGGGAAATGACTGAAGGGATTTTTTTGGGCCGTGCTGGGGTTTGAACTCAGAGCCCCATGCTTGCTAGGCAGACATTCGACCACTTGAGCTACTCCTCCAGACCTTTTTTGATTTAGTTGGTTTTCAGGTAGGGTCTTGCATTTGAACCATGATCCACCTACCAAAGCATCCCTCATATTTGGGATGACAGGTGCATACCACCAGGCTCAGCTTATTAAGATGCGGTCTTGCTAACTTTTTGCACTGACGGCCTCCAGCTACAATCCTCCAGATCTCTGCCTCTTGAATAGTTGTGATTACAGCTGTGAACCACCACACTTGGATTTTTTTTCAGTACTAGGGATTGAATACAGGGCCTCAGGCATGCTGGGCAAGCGTTCCACCACTTGAGCTGTATGTCCAGCCCGACTGGAAGGTATTCTCTGGAAAGTGATGCAATCTGTTTTGAATTTTTTTTATTATTTATTTATTCACATGTGTGTACACTGGGTGTTTTCAATTTTTAAAGATGTCTTTGGCTGCTGCATAGAAAAGGTGGGAATGCAAAAGCAGTGGAAGTCTGAAGACTACCTGAAGACAGGCACAGGGCCTGACCAGGTATACTGTGAGAAATGGCTCATGAGTACTAAAACTAAAATGGCATAAACTAAGATGGGGGTCATTCCAGATTCCAGGAGAATCTGGATGAGGTGGTGCACGCCTGTAATCCCAGCACTCAAGAGGTAGAGGCGGAAGGATCGTGAGTTGAGGCTTGGGCTACTTAGCAAGGTCCTATCTCAAAAAAGAAAAAAAAATATCCTGAGATTGTTGATTGCCTTAGCCAGAGTTAGGGGTCTATGACATGTCTGAAAGACAGGTCACATGACCCAAGCTTGGCACCCAGAGGCTGCCCCCAAGGGAAACAGAAGACTGCTAAAGAACTGGAAAGGGATTGGAGGTGAGCAGGTACCTCAAAAGAAATCTGTTATGAAGCCAGTGCACTCGTGTTTCTTCCAAGAGGCTGCCAGACGCTGCCTTGGCCCTCTGACCTCTACTTGCTTTTACCCCTAAGGAGGCTAGCCTCCTCAACACCTCCTTCACTGGAGGTGGCTCCAGTGAAGTTCTTGCTGCCCTGCCTTGTCCCCTCTCCCTCTCCCTTCTCCTCTCCTCCTGCTACTGCTCCTGCTCCACCGAGCATCCCCAGTGCCCCTCTCTGGCCATTCCCATTAGCCCACAACCACCTTAAATATAGAGCCCACCTCTAACTCTGTGGTCTTCAGTTCTGGCCCATTTCTCTCCATCCCAATGACAAATCTCGGGCTGGGAATGTGGCTCAGTGGTAGAGAGCTGTCTACTGTGCACAAGGCCCTGGGTCTGACGCCTGGCATCACAGAAACAAACAAACAACAAAAGCCCTACAATCCTCTTTATAGCAAACCCCTCCATAAAGCCATACATACTTGCTGATGGGACATGCTCTCCTCCCACTCCAGTGGGGTGTTGTCCCAACCTAACCACTGAAGGAGCCAAGATAAAAGGCACCCAAAATCAGTGACCAGTCCTCTGTCCCCTGCCTTCTGAATCCCTCAATAGCACTGGGTGTGGTCAGCCATGCCTCCTACCTGGAGCTCTTTGTTCCTGCTCTCAGGCTCCATGCCCAGCTTTCCTCCTGCCCTTCCACCCTGGCTCCTCCTTCCTTGTCTCCTTTGCTGGCTCCCCATGTTAGCCAGTTTTTGTCACTGTGACAAATACCCAAGGAAAACAACTTAAAGGTTCATCATGGCTTCTGGGCTGCAGTCTGTCACGGCAGGGAGGGTGTGGCCGAGCAGAGCTGCTCACCTCATGGCAGCCAGGAAGCAGAGAGAATGCCGGCATTACCAGATTCTTTTTCTCCCATTTGGGTCCCCAGCCAGCGGGATGGTGCTGGTCACATCAGGGTGTGTCTTCCCCCCTTAGTTCACCCTGTCTGAAACACCCTCCTGACTAATCTCCTGTGTTCTTCTCAATCTGAGCAAGTTGCCCTGACTAACATCACCCTGCTCCTCACACTGGCCTCCACATACTGACTGTCCTCAACTGCTGACCCTGCCTTCTGTCCTCACTACTTCTAGATGATCTCAGCCAGTTCCAGGGTGTATCTTGGCCCACCAGCCCCATTTGACATCTCTCACTGGAGATCAAATAAAGTCTTCATGTGCCCAAAGCAGAACACTTTGACATGCCCTCCAACTCCACCTCCAAACGTCACCTCCATCTTGGTACATGTCACCACCACCTGTCCATTCACCCATCCATCCATTCATCTATCCATCCATTCGTCCATGTATTAAGGTCAAAACACTACCAAGTCATTTACTTTAATTTTGAAATAATTTCAAATTTAGAGAAAGGTTACAAAATTAGTAAAAGTTCCCATGTTTAAGCCAGAATCCTTTGGCAGTCAATTACAAACAAGCTGATCTAGGATCCCCTTGACACTTTGGTATTTCCTAACAGGAAGGTCACTGCCATCCACAGCCATAACACAACCATCAAAGTCAGGAAATTAACACTGACAGAGCATCATTGCCATATTGTAATCACAAGTCATAGGCTGCCCCACGCATGTCCTTTGTGGGTCCAGAGCCAAATCATGATCATTTGTGATGATTAGTTGTCACATCTTCTTAGCTTCCTTTTACTGAATAGTGCTTCACTCTTTCCTTGTCTTTGATGACCCTGGCATCTTTGAAGATGTAGGTTAACTACTTTGTAAAATATCAGTTTGGGCTTGCCTGGATATTTGGGCTTGCCTGATGTTTCTTCGTAACATACATTTTTGGCAGGAACAGCAGGAAAGTAGAGTTATATTCCTCTAACTGCATCATACCCTGAGGCCCATGACATCAACTTGCCCCATTAGTGGTGAATTTCAACACCTATCTGCCGGATTGCTCCCTTGTCAAGTTAACTAATAAGGGAATGTATTCATTAATATCAAATGAGTATTCTGAGGGGATAAACTTTGCAATTATGTCTATATTTATTAGTTGGCATTTTATTGTAAGCAGCACTTTTCCTTTGTCCTTATCGATTGATTCATTTATTATTTATATCTGTATGAATTCATGGATTCTACTTTTCACAACAGGTTACAACTTCTTCTTGACATTATCTGTTTTTTGGTTTTTTTTTTTTGGTGGTATGGGGTTTGAAGTCAGGGCCTCACATGTGCTAGGCAGGCGCTCTACTGCTTGAGTCACACCTCCAGCCCTCTTTTGTGATGGGTATTTATTTTGAGATTTGGTCTTGCTTTTTTGCCCAGGCTGGTCTTAAACTTTAATCCTCCTGATTTTTGCCTCCTGAGAAGCTAAAATTATAGGCATGAGCACCAGTGCCCAAACTATCATTATCTACTTTTGATATTCAAATCACCCCACATTTAGCCATTGGGAGTCCGTTGAACTGCTTCTTCAATGGACCCCTGAGTGACACCATTGCTCTTGGATAGCAAGGACCCATTTTCCCTACTTCCACTCTAACATCAGCCCAGGCTTAAATGTTACTGGCAATTAAGAGATTACAGTGGATGGACCCTACCTCAGCCCCAGGGGGTGCCTTGGCTTGGCTTAAGTCAATCAGTGTCTCCCACCTCCCTAGACACAGTGATTGGCTCAATGTGGGCACATGACTCATGAGAACTTGCCAGTGAATACTGCAGAGATATAGATGAAAACTGTGGGAAAGTATTCTCTTGCCAAGACAGCTCCAGGAAGAGAAGCTGCCAAGGAATTCCTCTCTGCCTCTGAATGCTATGCTGCAATGTTGAAAGATTTGTGAGCTGGCAGAGTGGCTCAAGTGGTAGAGTGCCTGCCTAGCAAGCAGGAGGCACTGGGAGTTCAACTCCCAGTACCACCAAAAAAAAAAGGTCAAAAAGTTTGTACCACACAGCCTTTTCTGCTGCCAAGAAGGAACAAGAAGGAAGCCAACTTGAGGCCAGTGTCAAGGAGTGGGAAGAACTAAGAACTGCACAGAAACAGCACAGGAGCTCTACTGATGCCACACCTTTCTAGATCATTCTGTGCTTGAAGCTATCTGTGATCTGGTTAATTGTTTGAGCCAAGAAATTACCTTTTTTGTTTAAGACAGAATGAGCTAAGACTTCTGTTGCTTGTTATAAAGGGGCCCCTAAATAATAGACTCCTCCACATCAGCAAAGGAAGGCTGCCTGCTCAGAAAAGAAAAAGAACAGTCTTCTGTTCCTTATCACCAAAGGAACCATAACTAACTGAGAGCCCCCAGAGGCAAATTTGCTATGCATCCCAGCCTCTTGGAACAGTGTGTGGCTCTAGGGAGTGCTTGATAAGTGCTTCATAACTAAGTGTGTGCGGGTTAAGGCCCTAGTATCTAGAACAACACGTGGGACATACATTTGTTGAATGAATGTCTGAACTGCACAGCATGTCACCAGGCCTCTCCCTTTGGATCTGCCCAAGGAGAAGCAGTTGTGGCTAATGCCTTGCAGGAGGTTTTATTCTCCTGAGAGGGGAAGGCGGCAGGGGAAACTGGGAGGCCTCCTTGGAGGATATGGGATTTAATCAACACATAAAGGATAAAAATAACAGTGTTCTTCCTCCCTCCATCCCTTCCTTCTCTTCTTTTTCCCTTTTCCCCTTCATTCTTTCCTTCCTTTTTTCCTTCTTTCAGCGTTTTTCTCATTCTGCCTTTGTTAAGATGGTTTAGGCTATACATAACAGAATATCTGACCACAAATTATCTAAACAAAGCAAAAAGCATTGAAGATTAGTTAAATCGGTATCCTGACCACGTCAGATCTCTGAGCTATTGTCTGTGCTTCTTTTACCTTCTCCTTCTTGGGGCAGAATGGCTACCATGCCCCAACATCATACCTTTGCACTAGATGTCAAAAGGAAGAGGCATTTCTTTCCATCTGTCTCTTGTAACCAGGCCAGAAACATTTTCCAGAAGTGTCCCTAACTTTGCTGCCCCCAGCGACTTCCAATAGGATGGATGACCAAAACCATAACATATGCCTGCCCAAGGCAATTACCAGCAAAGGGGGAGCCCAGGCCCTAGGCTGGGGCACAGAGTCAGCTCTCTGCACACTCAGAACCTGAACAAACTTGGGTTTCATTAGCAAGAAAGAGGGGTGCTGGGTACCGGTGGCTCACGCCTATAATCCTAGCTACTCAGAAGGCAGAAATCAGGAGGATCGTGGTTCAAAGCCAGCCCAGACAATTAGTTCCTGAGATCCTATCTCAAAAAAACCCATCAAAAAAAAAAAGACTGGTGGAGTGGCTCAGTGTGTAGGCCCTGAGTTCAAGCCCCAGAACTACAGAAAAGAAAGAAAGAAAGAGAGACGGAGAGAGAAGAAGGAAGGAAGGAAGGGAGGGAGGGAAGGAGGGAGGGAGGGAAGGAGGGAGGGAAGAAGAGAAATGAAAGGAAAGGGAGGGAGGAAAGAAAGAGAGAGAATGAAAGTTATTTGGTTATGCAGCCACTATGTCCCAAGACTATGCTGGGTCTCAAGAATGAGTAGGACAGGCACATTTCCTTCCTGCAGGGTGGGTCCAGCTAGAGATAGAGGGAACAGAGACACTCTCCAGGGAGGATAGGTAGAGCTTTAGCCAGGGCTCTGGTGGCAGAACACCTGACAGGTGTTGGGCGAGGATGTCCCTGACACTGAAGCTGAACGCCACCCACTGGAGGCCCATTCTGCACTGCGCTGTGAAATCCAGACATTCCCTGGGCCCCGCTGTGGACACGGAACATGCACGGCAACAGTGACTGGAATGGGCTGGCTGCAGATAGAGCTCCAATTGGGTTTGGAAAGCTTGGGCTCAGGTCCTGGTGTGGGGACAGAGGAAAGGCAGGTGGGTAGACAGTTGGTGGGCAGCTCTGTTAGCTTCTAGGGCTGCCCCAGCAAAGCACACAAATTGGATGACTGAAAACAGCAGGGAGGTCCTCTTAAACTGTTCAGTTCATCTCAGAAGCCTGAGTGGGAGCCAGCCCTGCTGTCTACCTCTGCAGGCTCTGGGGAAGAACCCTTAGGCATCTCTTCCAGCTTAGGAGGGAAAGGGGAGGTTCAATCTTCAGAGTTCCTTGGCTGGTGGCTGCCTCACTTCAATCTCTGCCTCCATCTTTGCACCAAACTCTGTGTCCAAATTTCCTTCTTATAAGGACATCAGTCAGTGAATTAAGGATCCACCCTAATGAACACATCTGCAAAGACTCTATTTCCAAATAAGGTCACATTCCCAGATGTCAGGGCTAGGACTTCAACACATTGCAGGGTCACAATTCAACCAATAGCTGCAGGGTAAAAGGGGAATGAGAATTTGAGGAAGGTCAAAGCTGACATTGACAACTCCTCCCATCAGCAGCTCATGAGCATGCAACTGACCTTGAGGAAATCGAGGGAGCCAAAGAGATCCTGTTGTTCACAGAAGGTCAGGGCCCAGAGCCAGGGGGCTGCTGGGCAATAGAATAGGGAGCTGGAGACCTGGAGCTGCCGCTACTCCCTGTGAAGCTGCCCGACATTCCAAACCCACAATCTGTGAAGTGGGCCTTGGCTGCTCCTGTACCAGCCCCATGTCCTCTCTTCTCCCAAGCCTTTGCCTGAGCTGATCCCTCTGTCTGGAACACTTGCTCTTCCATCCAACATTTTACCAAACCAACTCCTGGAGTCTCTACTTCCCAGCCCTGGGTAGTACCCCATGCTGATTACTGCTCCAAGCAGTAATCCAAGCTTAAGTCATCATGGCAGTGCCCACTGCCCTCCCAGCTCCAAGCTCATTAACCCCTTTTTAGTCAAATAAACAAATAAATGAAAGGTCTGCATAAACTCCATGTTGAATTGCCAAAGACCCTGCCTCTCCTATCCTCTAGAGAAATCTTAAGATGCAAGGGCTGGAGGCATGGCTCTAGTGGTACAGTAGTGCTTGCTTAGCAAGATCAAGACCTTGAGTTCAAATCCTAATGCCACACCTCCCCAGAAAAAAAGCAAGATATGAGATAGACACTATGCTCAGAAAAACTATCATGAGGCTCCTTCACTGGGTTTCCCATGTATGCCTTCTCCAAAAACAGAACGAACAGGGGTTAGAGGTGTGGCTCAAGTAATTGAACACCTGCTTACCAATCATAAGGCCTTGAGTTCAAACCCCAGTACCGCCCCCCAAATTTTCAAGAGTGGGGGTGTATAACAGGAGGAAAGGTATAGAGCACCATCAGTGACAGGCACCCCAAAATGCTAGGCATGAAAAGATATTCCACTGTTTGCTTGCATCTGGCAAAAGATATAAAAGATTTCAATACAAAAATTGTGACACTTTCTGGATCCTTTTTTGTCTCAAGCCTCCAGCTCTTTCAAGTCTCACACCAGGGAGTCTCACTGCCCACAGTTAAAAAGAACAAGATTCTCTTCCATGTCCACACACCAAGAGAGAGGGAAGCCTTCCCTTATAAATAAATGAGAGTTAATCAAGCTCTCAGACACTGGAGAAGCACAAAGCTCTCTTTTCTTTTTCTGTTCATTTGTTTGTTTTGTTTTGCTATATAGCCTAGGCTGGCCTCGATCTGTCATATTTCTACATTAGCCTCCTGAGAGCTGGGATTGCAGGTTCACACCACTATGCCCAGCCTCTTTTCTTCAGAATATTTCTTTATTCATTTACAGTGATGACAGTCCACCTGCACAGGCAAATCTGTCAGGCTCCCCCTGCAGCCAGACCCCGCAGGAAGCTTAATTCTGAACAGAGTCAGTGCCATGGGTATGTAAGCAAGTATGGCGAGCCAGGAGCTGCCCACCACAAGGACCACAAACCAGGACACCCTAACCCTTGGCCAGGGCCAGGAAAGCCCTGTCATCTGCTGGCATTTTCTGCTTTTGGCTGACAGCTCTCAACAGTTTGGAGAACCTCCTTTGAGGGTCTGATGGAAATACTGACCCACCACCTAGAAAACCCCAGACACCTGCCTTCAGTGTGAGGGCTTTGAGACAATACTACGCACCACTAACTCCACTGCCCCTTCCTACTAGGCACACCGGAACATGGCATTTCCCAGCCTTCTCTGGGATTAGGTGCAGTCATGTCACTAAAGTGAGAGGGCAGCAATGTGGACCCCATTCCCAGCGCTGATCCCTAAAACCTCCCTTGCTATCTCCCACACTTTCTCTCCATCCTCTGTCTGCAGACACAAGGACCCAGAGAGGACTCTGAACCCTTCAAGCAAACAGAGAGAGGAACCTGACCCTTGCATGACTGTGTGGACCAGAATCTCCCCACCTGAAGCCAACCTGCTCTGCCTGGTGACACAAGTAAAAAAGAAACACCTATGTGTGACTCTCCATAGCCTGGAAGGCTCTTGTTAACAGTAGTTGGATGACCCTGACCAATACACCCCTGAAAGGAACATTCATAAATTCTACCACTTTGCTCAGTCTATCCAAATTGGACATAGCTTGGCTCATTTGGTTTTTGGATGGTTTTTGTTTGTTTGGTGCTGGGATGTAACTCAGGGCCCTGCTAAGTACACACTCTACCACTGAGCCACCCCTCAAGCCCTGGGCTCATTTGTTTAACACATACTTAATTACAAGCACATTCCAGTTCCACTGTCCTAAGATTTTATGCAAGTCACTCAGTTCCCAATCTTTGGCCACACATTCTCATACTCTTGGTTAACTCCCACTATGACAAGTGTGTTTGTCACAGTGACAAGAGCCTAAGGCCAACAGAAACTACACAATTGCTTGAGTGACCTTGAGTGTCACTTTACAATCTTGTGTCCAATTATTTTCATCCAGGGCCAAGCTCCTGTCCTGCCCAGCCCATGAGCACTGGAGTGCTCCCGGGCACATAGAGGCCTGGGAGCCACCAAGGACAGAGCTCCAGCATTAATCCGAGAAGTCGCTGATGGCCATGGCAGTGACACTGCTCTGCTCTTCACCCCTCCTCACAGTCTGCCCTGCAGCAGGCTGTGAGCATTTTTTTTTTTTTTTTTTGCCCAATGGGGATCCAGTTGAGTGCTCTGCAGCCACAGAGGATGGTTTCTTTTGAGCCATCAGCTGTGACTCAGCCCCTACCCTGAAAGGGTTTCAGAGGAACACAGAACTACTTGAGAGCCACTCAGGGGCCACCGAAATTTCAGGCCCCATGTCCCCATCTCAGACTCTCAGAAAACTTGTTTCTCTTGCTTCATGTAAACACTCCTCTGACCAATGTCAACCATGTGTCCATAGGACCAGCGGTTTTTCTAGGGGAAGAGGAAAGAGGGAGTGAGAGGTAGGTGGCCTCAGGAGGGTCCTGGGTTTGCCCTTCCGGAGCTTACCATGGATCAAGAGCCAGGCAGGAAGTTCTTAGGAGCCTTGCTCAAGAGCAGAGGAGACTCAGGAGGCCAGAGGTGGGACTGGGAGGGGACTGTCACATTGCCTGCCAACTTGACCCTACTTCAGCTTCCCTCCCACAAACAGGAGAGCTGGGATCAAGCATGGAGGCTCAAAGGCCCCCTCTTTGAAGGGAGCCCCGAGTCCCAGCCCACAGGAATTGGGGCAGGGAGCAAAGAGAGCAGGACCAGGCCATTAGTTAGGACAAGGGGAAGGCAGGCAAGAGTGTCCCTGCTAGGAAGAGGCGGGATCAAAGCACCTGGAGGGTTCTCCAGGACACAAGTAAACACTGAGGTCATCCTGCTCCCAAGGAGCTTTGCCCCCAGGCTGTTTCCCCCAGCTATAAAAGCCCCTGCCCCAAGCAGGATTCCCAGACTGTAGCGGTACCATGGCCAAGTCACACCTGTTGCCGTGGCTGCTGTTGCTGCCCACACTGTGTGGCCCAGGCACTGGTGAGTCTTCCCAGCCTCCCTCACAGATGCCTCTCCACCACTTACTGTAAGCCAGCTCTGCCCTGAATGATCTCAGATCTGTTCATAATCCAGATTTTAAAGACAAATCAGCTGAGGCCCAGAGAAGTCTCTGGCTTGTCCAAGGTCAAGCTGATGCATATTGGAACAAGGGGACCCAGAGCTATCTGACGTGTGCAACAGCCAGGCATTTGCAGCAAAATTGAGTTTGTGGTTCAATGAAGTCAGGGTGCCAGGTGTGTAGCATGGATCCTGATGAAGGTTGCTCTGGCCCCCTACTGTAGCTGTCTGGACTGCCTCATCCCTGGCCTGTGCCCAGGGCCCCAAGTTCTGGTGTCAAAGCCTGGAACAAGCAGTGCAGTGCAAAGCCCTGGGACATTGCCTACAGGAAGTCTGGGGACAAGTGGGAGCTGTGAGTACCAGCCATGAGGAGACTGGGGGACTGGAAAAGGGGGATGCTGGTGGGCTCTGAATGGGCCTGAGGGGCTTGGAGCCCCCATAGGGGATGGGATGGCATGAGATGGGATGGGACAGAATGACAGAATGGATAAAGCAGGATGGATGGATGGAATGGATAGGATGGGATGAAGTAAAAGGGGAGAGAGTAGGATGGATGGGATAGTGGGCAGCTGTCTGTACCTTGGTGGGCCCTGCCAGCCTGTGCCTGAGAGAACCTCCCTCCCTGGAGCTGGGAGCATGCCCCCGACTCTTGGGCCCTGACTTTGGGATCCCTCTCCAGGATGACCTGTGCCAGGAGTGTGAGGACATCATTGGCATCCTCCCAAAAGTGACCAAGGAAGACATTTTCCAGGTAATGAAGCCCAGATCCTGGATTAGATCTGGGGGGAACAAGAGCCCTCATCCTTATAGTAGAGTGAATCCCCTACTACAGGGACATTGCCAGGCAAGGGTGAGGCCTTAAGGACTCCATGCCCCTCCTGGCCAGGACCAGGCCCTGGGTCTGAGTTCAGCCTCAACCAGAGATGGCCCTTCCAGAAGAGGAGAGGCCCTTCATGCACCCAGCTACATAACTCCCTTGCCTTCCCTAAATTTCAGTGCCCTGGGAGAAGGGGGTCAGTCTGCCTTGGTAGTAGCCTTGCATCAAGGGTCTTGGGAGAGGGCAGACCTCAGACAGGCCAGGCTGACTGTCCCCTCTCCATCTTCCCAGGACACAATTCGGAAGTTCCTGGAGCATGAGTGTGATGTCCTCCCCTTGAAGCTGCTAGTGCCCCAGTGTCGAAATGTGCTTGAAGTCTACTTCCCCTTGGTCATCGACTACTTCCAGAGCCAGATCGTGAGGGCTGACCTTGCCTCCCATCCACCTACACCCAGCCCCCATGCCCACCACAGCCAATTAAGCACATGCACTATACCCGCCAGACACCCCCATACACAGCATCCCAGACACACACACACACACACACACACACACAATGCCTCAAACACACATAACACACATACTACTGCCAGACACAAAACACACCATACACACACACCAACACATCAAACACACACATACAAACACACACTCAGCATACCAGACAGCCACACATAGCATTCCAGACACACATACAATACACATGACACTCCAGACACACACACACAACATGCCAGACAGACATACACTGTCACAAACTCACACAAAACACCCCAGCCAGGCACATACACACCACCCCAAACACATACACAACACAGCACACACACACACACACAAATTCCCCAAACACACAGAACACCAGCCAGTCACACATAGCTCTCCAGACACACACACACAGCAACACACACACACATACATAAAATCCCAGACATACACATACACATATACACACACACTCCATGACCACAAAAGGTCCAGGAACCTAGTGTCCTTTATCCAGGCACCCACCTGCACCACTTCGCAGCACCCAGTAGCTTGCACACATACAGATGCTCCCACACACTCAGACAAACCCTCACACCTTCCCTCTCATGCATACTCACACTCTTATTCTTACATATATCCTCACACTCATTCACACACATTCCCAGACACTAGCCCCAAGTCCCCATACAATTCCCCATCTCTGCCTTTTGTCCTCCTTCTATGGAGCCCTGAGACACAGCCCCCACCCTACCTGTTCCCCACCATTCCAGACCCAAAGATTCCCTTGGTCCAGCTTGAACATGAGGGGGCTTCCCTCCTGATCCTAACACTATGCCCTAGAGCCCAAAGGCCGTCTGTGGGCACATGGGCCTGTGCCAACCTGGGAAGCCAGAGCCAGAAGAAGACCCAGGGATGCCAGGCCCTGTGCCTGACCCTCTGCTGGACAAGCTGGTCCTCCCTATGCTGCCAGGGGTCCCCTTGACAAGGACTGGGCCTCATACACAGGTGAGGAAGGCCCCTCACAGAGTAAGGTGGGAACCCAAGGGGCTAAGTGGCAGCTGAGGCCTAGGAGCACTTGGGCCCCTGGAGGGGCAGAGTCAGAAAAGGACAAGAAGCTCCAGGCAGGGACTAAATCATGAGGGAGAGAAAGTGGGGAGGAGATGGGGCAGGCAGAGCCTCAAGGGTGCTTTCTCTCAGCCTTGGGTCCAGCTTCCTAACTGTATCTCCCTAGGACCTCGCAGAGCAGCAGTTCCCCATACCCCTGCCCTTCTGCTGGCTCTGCAGGACCCTGATCAAGAGGATACAAGCCGTCATTCCCAAGGTGAGGCATCACCTGCCCCCACACAGCTCCACCTGCCCCCATTCCACTTGTCAGGTCCCAGCGTCTGCCAGGAGTTAGGAAAGAGCCACTTCAAGGTGACAATTAAAGACACCTAGAGGACAAAGCCCTGAAAGACCGAGGGCCTTGAGCAAGAATGAGCTTGGGAAGCTTGAGGGACAGAGAATCAGTGTGGCAGCAGCCAGAGGGTCATTGGGAGAACGTGGTCAAGAGGAAAGTCTGTTTTCTTACTCGAATTGGGAGAAAAGACCAGAGAGGTGGCCCGCCCAGGCCTTTTAGACTTGGTGCAGACAAGTTAAGAAGCAAAGGACTGAGGGTTGAGGGTGTAGCTCAGTGGTGCAGCACTTGCCTAGCATGCATGAACCCCTGAGTTCCATCCCTAGCATTGTAAGAAAGTAGAAAAAAGAAGCAAAAGGCTTCATAACGAATGCAATTTCCAGCTATTGCAGGGATTCAGGCAGGGGAAGGATGGATTGGGCAGATGGGAGGCAGGAGGGTGGCAAGCAAGAGTCTTAACAGGAGATTACTACAGAAATGGCAGTGAGGCTTGGTGGGTGGGATGGAGCTAAGAAGGTAGGTGGGGGTGTGTTGGGGGCAGTGAGCTCAACTGGGCTTGGTGGTGGATGGTCTTGAGGAGTGAGGACAAGAGAGGAATTCTGATGACCCCTATGGGCTCTGGCTCTCTGGTAATGCCAACTGAGATGGGAACACTTGAGAAGAAACAGATTTGAGTAGGAAACAAACTTCTCTCTTGACCATGTTAAGTTGGAAATGGGAAAGATGTCAAACAGGTAGCTGAACCAAGTGCTGGGGAAAGGTGGGACAGTAGTATCAGTCTGTGTCACTGGCTATGGACCAGACTGAGGGCCAAAGGCAAGGGCAGAACCATCAAGGGGCTGAGACAGTGGACAGAGGCACAGGCAAAGGACATGGTAGCAGAAGAGATGAGGGGAACAGCCATGAGGTGGGGGGAACCATGGCATGGTGCCAGGGAAGCCAAGAAAGCATTTTAAGGAGGGCATTTACCTGGCCTGCTGCATGATCAAGGATAAGAGATGACCAGTGGATGTGGCAAGAAATAGGTTGTTGATGACCCCGAAATCTGTTTTGGAGGAGTTGTGGTGACAGAGCCCAAATGGAACAGGTTATAGGGAGAATGACAGGGAAAGAAGTAGAGCAGCAAGTACTGCCAACACTACCATGAAGTTGCAGATGTGGTGAGGCTTTGTAAGGGAGCCATTTTAGCTGCTTCATCAGTCAGCCAGGGGAAGAAAGTCCTGAGACCAGAGAGAGGATAATGCCAGGTCAGGTAAGGTGAAGATGGGCAGTGTTGGGACCCAGTGAATGGCCTGGGTTTTGACAGCAAGGACTGCTCACATGTGTAGTAGCAGGAGAGGAGGCCAAGTGTGGGTCAACGTAAGCTGGTGGCTGCAGTTGGTAAAATGTCCCATTTGGAAGGTACTGTATCCTAGGAGTTCACATTCTTCAGCCCTCCTCCGTCTCAACCTCCTGGCAGTGGGGCCAGCCTGTTGCCTGTGGGAATGAATAAAGAAGTGAAGGAAGAAGAGCTGAGTTTGGAATCAGGATGAGGTGGAGAGACTGCTGGCTCTCCCCATACGTTCCTAAAAGCAGGGACATGTTGGCTCTGAGAGCCAAAGGTAGGAGCTATCTGTCACCCTGATAGAGAGCTGGAGGTGTAACTCAAGTGACAGAGCACCTGCCTAGCAAGCTTGATGGATACCTGTGGGAAGGTAAAGCAGTCTGGATCAGGAGGGAGGAGACAGACTTCCTGTTTCATCTCCAGCTCAGGCTACTGGCAGCTTAAGCATGCCTACCTCTCAGGCTGACAGTGGCCTGGAACCATTGGAGTCTGACTCCAGGTGTGCTCCTGAGTCCCCTGGACTCTCTGATCCTCAGTGTCCTCATCTATAAGTAGTATTACTCTCCCTCTTAGAAGGGAACAAGGAGACGTATGTGAACTGCTCAGCTGATGCTGGGCAAAATAGAGCCTTGCCAAAGGGAAGGTCCCACGCTGCCCTCTCTCCACCTCTACCCCAGGGTGTGCTGGCCGTGGCTGTGTCCCAAGTATGCCATGTGGTACCCCTGGTGGTGGGTGGCATCTGCCAGTGCCTGGCTGAGCGCTACACAATCCTCTTGCTGGATGCGCTGTTGAGCCGTGTGCTGCCCCAGCTAGTCTGTGGCCTCATCCTCCGATGCTCCAGTGAAGACAGCCTTGGCCCAGGTGAGCCTGCTGCCACTCCACCATGGCTACTCTCCTATCCTCCATCCTGACTGTGCAGGACTCTTCTTCTTCCCTTCTCTTTCCCTCTCTGATGTCCCGGAACACTTCTGCAGGGCATCTTCGACTATTTTCTCTCTAGCCCTCCCTGCTCTGGAGTCCCCAACAGAAGAATGGCTGCTCCAAGATTCAGAGTGCCAGCTCTGCATGTCTGTGATCACCCAGGCCTGGAACAGCAGTGAGCAGACCATACCACAGGCAATGCGCCAGACCTGCCTTGGCTCCGGACTGGACAGGCAAAAGGTGTGTAGTGGGCACATACAGGGCCTGTATGTGGTGGGGGTTGAGCCAGAAAAGGCTTTGCAGGCTAGAGACACAAAGGGCAGGCAGGGCCTGAGTCAGACAACAGTGAGACTGCAACAACTGTATTTAGAGAAAAACCAACTAAGAGTTGAGCTTGGGAGTCATCTCTGGACACACGGCTGTGGGCTCTGGCACACCAGCAGGCCTCCATCATGAGTGCAAAGCAAGTCCTGTTAGGTCCAGTGTGCCAGCCATGCTGTGGCCCAGGTATACCTGGTGATGGGTGACATCTGCCAATGCCAGGTCTGACCTTCTCTCCAGAATTTCTGTGCTGTTCCTACTCCACTCTCCTCACAGTGTGACTCACTGTGGGACAAAGTCCAACTGCAAAAAGAAAGAACTGAGCATGAAGGTTTAAGAGGCCCACCAATACTGGGCTGACATAGTAAATTCCCTTTTTAAAGTAAAATGGTGTCCTGAGGCAAGCTGGCTAATGCCCTTCCCAGGAGGCAGCTCCAGTGGCCCTGGCTTTTCCCACGAAAACCTCCCTTTCAGCCCCCTTAGGCTTGTTTGAGGTCTTACTTTCAGCCAGAGCTGCTCAGAGGACTAATGGCTGAACCTGCACCCAAGGTCCAAAGGGAGCCTGCAGTGACCCTGGGAGGTGGAGAGGCCAGGATTCAGGCCAGCAGAATCCTGTCATGGGCCTAGGCCCACTCTCTGCATGTCTGTCTCTCCTCAGTGCGAGCAGTTTGTGGAGCAGCACACACCCCAGCTGCTGGCCCTGGTGCCCAGGGCCTGGGATGCCAACACCACCTGCCAGGTATGGCCACTCCAGCTGGGACTTCCCTTAGCTGCCATAGCATCTCCCTCCTGTTCCTGGATCCTCAAAGGTTCCACTCTCCTGGATCCAGGCAACTCCAGGTGCCTCACCCAGGAATAGGTCCCCCTCCACCCCCCTCCCCACCAAGTTTGCATGTAGAGAAAACCAGAGAGGTAAAGAAAACATCACAACAGAATGGAAAAGAAGCACTATGGGATGGGAGGGGCAATCTGAGGGTGTAGTTTGATGCCCATTATGGGACGGGACTACGTGTGCTCGACAGGGTGGGTATAGAATGGGGCAAGTATTGTACCTCTCAACTCTTAAGTTCCAGAGGCCTGTGGCTCAGGGAGTTGGTAAGAGCACACCAAGAGTGGGTAGAGTGAGAACTACCCCTTCTGGGGGTCCTCCATGCCCCTCAGATCAGAAGTGGGGAGCTAGGCCCTAATGCTGTCCCTGTGGCAGGTCCTGGGGTTGTGTGTGGCCTCATCCAGCCCTCTCCAGTGTCTACAAAGCCCTCACCTCTGATGGGACTTCAGCCTCCAGGTAAGTCTTGGTTCTAACCTGAGGAGGGGGAGGGAGAGAGGTCTTACCTGTGAGAATGTCAGGGCTGGAGGCCCTCTTGCCCCTCAGCAGGAAGAGGCAGCCACTCCTGCAGGCTGCTCCATCCTACCTCTCCTGGGCACAGCTCCAGGGCTCCTGAGAACTTCTGGCACCATCAGGAAAGGGCCCTTCTCAGGGCCTGCTCACTCCCCACCACTCTGACCTGTCCCAGCCCTCTTCAGCTCCTGCTTGAGGCTTCCCCTTCGACTTCCTGCCCTCTGGACTGGCTGACCTTGAGGATCTGACCGCTTCAAGCCAAGGACAATGTATCTTGGACCTCAGAAATCAGACTTTGCAGCCTAAAGCTGTCCCACCCTCCTGAGGCCCATTTCTTTCTTCTTGGCCATCGTTTTCTAAGTCAGAGGTAGCATCTTAGGATAGAGCCGTGGGTCAGATGCAGCCTCCATGACCAGGGCTCTGGGGGCCAGGAAATAACCCAGAGAAGCAAGTGGCCCTGAAGTGGTCACCTTGAAGCAAACTGGATCTACTTTACATATCTGCTCATAGCCAGCTCCTAACAGGGTGGTCATTTATCCACTTGCTCACACATTTTTAAAAAATTCAGTGAGTACCTATGGCCAGGCTACATTCTAGCAGCAAGGGCCATAGCTGAGAGTAACAATAAGCCCTTCCCCTCCTGGTGCTCACAGTCAGGTCCACCTCCTCCATCTGAGAGAACCCAGCTCTGCCCTGAAACTGCAAATCACTGTGCCGTAGGGGAAAGTGGGGAGGGGCTATCTGCCCCAACCCAGACCCATCCCACAGGGATCAGTGTAATGTGTCCCTCCCCTATCGATGACAGCTGGGGACCCTGACATGAGGGAGTCACCCAAGACAGGGACAGTTGCCTTTTCCCAGCTCCTAGGGATCCCAGCCTTGCCTGCTGAAACAGGAAAAATAATGGGTTGGCATAGGAGACCTGGGCTCTGGTCACAACTCCATCATCAACTGGCAGTGGGTCCCTAAGAAAGGCACATGGCTCCTCTATCAGCTACACAGGAGGAGCCCAGAGAGAGGGGCTCTGGCCCTCTTGAGCTCTCGTCATCACAGCAAAGTTCCCTCGCCAGCTCCCAGCCCCTACTCTTACTATAAGGGAACCTCCCACATATGCCCTGCTTACCTCCTTTCCTCACAGTACCTTGCACTGGAGGACCACGAGGCCCAGCACCACCCTGGCTGTCCTAGTTCTAACCACAGCCCCGCACCAGAGCCACATCTTCTGAGTATAAGGCACAGAAAGGCCATTGTTCTTTGGAAGAGGTCTGCAGAGGGGGTTTCTGACTGTCACACTCACCAAAGCCAAGTTCAGCTCCCAACAACCCCAGCTCTAAGAGGACCGCAGGGAGAAGCTGGGAGAAGCTGGCCCCGCCTCCCACTAACCCACACGTGCATAGGACACTGGCTTTATAGTTCTTCACTAACACTTCTACAAAATTCAAATCTCGAATAAAAATTGAGAGCGTAAAGTACTCTCAAAGACGGACATACTAAATCTTCAAATTGTACTTTTTCAAAAACTCAGGAAATTCCTGAAGCAGGCAAGGGTGGATACTGCATGCTCCAGTGTGCTGGGAAGGTGACTGGGCAAACCCATTTTTGAAGTGTTCTATTGCTTGAGCTGTCCCTTTGTTACGAAGCATAAAGGGGTTTCTAGGACTGGGATGTAGCTCAGTATAGTACTTGCCTAGCAGGTGCAAGGCACTGGATTTGATGCCTAGCACACCCCCCTGCCCAAAAAAAAGAGAACTGCTTCCTTTTATCGTTTTATTCCAAACTTTTGTTTGAAATCCCAATGGTGATTCTATGTCTGCTACAGTTTATCTGCTCAAAGCTCATTTGGGGTTGTGCAGGCCCAGGGACGGCTCCTATACAACACAGTGTCTGTGACACTGCTAATAAAGTCCTGTTCACTTGTGAAAAGAAGACACTGTCCCTGATGGTGCTGCAAGAGCTTAAGTCTCACCCTGAAGTCAGCGAGGTCGGGAGCCTACTTCAGGCTCAGCCTTGACAAAGTAGATGTCCCCATCTCCTCTCTGCTTATCACGGCTTCCAGCCTGGCCTCCCATCCGTTGCCCTCCCCATGAGCTCACTTGCTGTGATAAGGTGAGGGTACCAAATCATCAAAATAAATAAAATAAACAAAAACATCTTCGGCACTAAAGACCTAAATGTCAGAAGTACTCCTTTATTTATACAGGAACTTGTCATATATTTTAATTTACTGTAGAAAATTCAGAAACTACAGACAAGGAGTGGAAACCACACACAATCCTATCAATCCCAGGAGAGAACTATGGCTGGATGTATATTTTAACACTCAACTCAGAACTTTGCTAACCCCTTCCTGAGCCTCTGGCTGTACCTCTACTATCCAAGCACCAGGACAAGCTTTCTGTGCATGCTGCTTTGGTGTGAGGGACAAGACACAAATCCTTGGTCTCTGAATTTGAACTTTTAAGTAATTTTTGTAAACTGACAGCAGACTATTGTCTTGAAGGCTACTGTTTCCATTACAAACCAGATATGTGAAAGAGTGTTTTAAGTAAACAGCAGCAGCTTATGTGGGGAGTTGAGGAGTCAAAGCTTCAGAAGGAGGCAGCATCACTCAAAAGGGGATGAAGGGTAGACCAGCTGGTAGGAGAAAACTAGACTCAATGGGTCCCTGAGAAGTGTTTGGCATGTTATACCCCCCAGAAAGTGGGGGAAGGAGATTCCCAGTAAAGGTCAGTGCTCTCTACCTCAGGGAAGCCTGCCTCCATTACAGCATCAGAAGGGAAGCGTTGCTGGGCACAGGTGGCTTGCACTTGTAATCCTAACTACTCAGGAGGCAGAGATCGGGAGAAGTGCAGTTCAATACCAGACCATGCAAATAGTTTGTGAGACCCTACCTCGAAAAACCCATTACAAAAAAGGGCTGGTAGAGTGGCTCAAGATGTAGGCACTGAGTTCAAACCCCAGTATCTCAAAAAAAAAAAAAAAAAGGAAGACAAGGGCAGCATAGAAATGAGCCTGATAATACCCCACAGAAAGGGTCCCCAGCATGATGTGTGGTGGATGAGCACCTACACCCCACGACCCTAGGAGGGGGTCAGAATTGGCTCTGCACAAGAGAGTGGGCCTACAAGAGCCCATGACTTGGAACAAAGCAGTGACAGATTTCACTGATCTTCAGCACAAATCAGATGCCTAAAGCAATGCTGGTATAAGAAAGTGACAACAGGGCAGAACAAGTGACATCTCAGTGGAGATGAGGAATCAGGGAGAGCACAGGCCCCAACACTTCTCCTCATAACAAAGCAATGTGTAAATCATTTGCAGGGAAAAGTGAAGGAATATTCAGTGGGGACTGACCCAAAAGAGATTGAGTATTAAATAAGAAGGAGCTGAGTTGCTGGCAAGTGGCTCAAGTGGTACAGCGCCTGCTGCCTAGCAAGTGTGAAGCTGAGTTCAAACCCCAGTACCACCAAAAATTAAAAAAAAAAAGAAGGAGCTAAGTTACTTCCAAATGCAATTATGTTTGAGGGGTTCATAAGCCAAAATGAATTTAGTTATTGAGAAACAGACAATTACATTTATGTAACCCTGATGAAAATTGAAATCCATAATATAATCCTTGTATTTTATATTACTCCAAGCCTTTGTGTACACATATATAAAAACAGATACAGATTTATAAAAAAAATGAGAACATCCTATCAAGGCTGCTTTGTAAACTGCTTTGTTCCTTTCACAATAACCTTTCCAGGGATGGGATGCAGCTCACTGGCAGAGCCTTGCTTTGCATGTGAAAGTCCCTGGGTTTGATCCCCAGCACCTCAAAATAACAAAACCAAAACCAAAAGGCAGTAATCTTCCCAGGCTAATAAATACAGGAATCTACCATCATTGCTAATCACCACATGACATTTTTTTCTAGATACAAACTTTCCTTTGTTAAACAATTATTATCAAGAATGTTGTGAAGAATTAAAAACAAAAACGCAGTTAGCAGGTATGGCACACAACTGTAATTCCAGCAATTAGGAGATAAAGGCAGGAGCACATCAGGAGCGCTTGGACTACAATAGCAATATCCTATTGCCAAAAAAAAAGTACTCGCTTTGGCAGTGAATATACTAAGCCCTGCACAAGGATGGCATGCAAATTCATGAAGCATCCATAAAAAAGAAAATAAAATAGAATTTTTAAAAAATCCTTACAGTTATATCTGTTTATGAGTCTTGATTATTTCCTCAGAATCAATTCCATAATATGAAATTCTGAGAAAACAAACATACATCTTGGACTGGAGGCATGGCTCATGTGACAGAGCTCCTGCCTCAAAAGCTCAAAGCCCTGAGTTCAAACCACACTATGGCACCAAAAAAAAAAAAGCACAAACATCTTTACTTTTTAACACAGGCTATATTACCAAGTTGGTCTTTTATATAAGCCATTCCAATTTCTACCCCAGCAGTAAACAAGTGCCTTTTCCACTCCCACCAACACTGAGTATTAGCAATCTTTCAGATCTCTGCTAATGTAAAACCTGAACAAGGCAACTTGCATTTTTTTGGTTACTAACTAAACATCTTTGTGTGTTTATTGGTCATTTATATTTCATCCTTTCTGAAACGTTCATTTAGGTTTCTGCCCCATTTTCTTATTTAACAGTAAAAATATACAAGGGATAGTCATTTGGAGGGCCAGGTGGTACTGGGGTTTGAATTCAGGGCCTCCTGCTTACTAGGCAAGTGCTCTAACACTTGAACCACTCTGCCATCCTGAGGAATTTTCATTTATTTGCTGTCTTACATGTTGCAAAATTTTCCCCAAAATAGGGTGTCAGAATGTCCTAAATACTGAGAGAAAGAAAGAAAAAAAAAGTTTAGGATGTTTCTAATATATCTGTTCCTTTGTTCTTTTGTGATTTCTGACTTTGGGGTTGTGCTAAGAAAGCATGAATTTCACTTCCTCATCTGTGGTTCACACTCTGGTCAGTCTGAGGTCTCAAAAGAGGAAGTGCATGCTGGGATCATAGCTGTCAAGACACTCAGGGCAGGCCCTCTCAGTCAGAAGCTGTGGTGGAAGCAAACCATGTGTCACCCACAAAAGACCTAAGCTACTGTGCACAGGACATGTCACCCAGCTCTGACAGATAATCCCCAAGCTCCTAAATGGCACTAACTATTGCCACCATCATGACAGAGTATAAACAAAATTATATATACAAAAGGACAGCATAGAAGATGGGCATGGTGGCTCACACCTCTAACCCCAGCTACCCAGGAGGTGATGTGGAGGACCACAGTTCAAGGACAGCCTGGGCAAAAAGTTAGCAAGATCCCATTTCAACAAACAAGTCAGGGGCATGATGGTTCACATCTGTAATCCCAGCTGCTTAAAAGGCATAGGCAGGAAGATCAAAGTCCTAGACAGACCCTAACAAAAAGCAAAACCATATCTGAAAAAATAACCTAAAGCAAAAAGAGCTGGAGGATTACTCAAGCAGCAGAATGCACTTGCCTATTAGGCTCAAAGCCCTGAGTTCAAACCCCAGAACATCCAAAAAAAGGTTGACAGTGCATAGACTAAGTACTAATGCATGTGCTCAACAAATGTGAGTGATTGACTTTCAAGGGCCAATCATTCTGAGGACTGGGCACAAAACAAACAGATCCTGTTTGTCCTTTGGAACAAGAAGTCTAGTTGGAAAAAATGGCATTGATCCAGGCATCACAGAAAAAAAAAAAAAAAAGGAATTCTCCAGGTGCAAGAAGAGATAACAGATGGTATTAAGTGGGGTATGAATGAGAGGTCATGTAAGAGAAAGGAAAGCAAGAGGTAAATGGAAAAGAAAGAGCATCCCTCATGTATGGAAATATCACAAGGAAACCCCTTTGTACAATGCACATGAGGGAAGGGAAGGAGGGAGGGAAGAAGGAAGGGCATCCCTAACAGAAGGAGTAAACCTGCATTGTTCATTAATAATAACCTTCCCAGGTCAATAAACAGGTATCTACCATCATTGCTAATCACCATGTGACATTTTGTGTCTTGTGACACATCTGAGCAACAGAATGAAGGTCAGTGAGCCTGGAATCAAGAACAAGCACAAACTTCCTGAGAAATGAGACAAGCGGCAAAAGATTTCAAACTTTATCCTAGGAGCCAATGAGTTATCTGTAAGTGCGAGATCAGGTGTAGGGAAGAAATGACTTGCTTACATTTGTGTTTTAAATATTTAGTTCTGGGCAAAAGTGTAGATGAACTGGAGACAGAAGAAAAGCAATGTGGGGAGACATTGTCTGTTAAGAGACAATAGCAAGAGTTGGGAGCATGGCTCAAGAGGCAGAGCACCTGCCTAGCAAGAGTGAGGCCCTGAGTTCAAACCCTGGTGTGTGTGAGAGAGAGAGAGAGAGAAACTACAAACAGAAATTGGCAATAGCTTAGACTAGAATGATAGTGGCAGAGGGCCTATGTAGAAGTCAGATGGCTCATGGAGAATGACTGGACTATCATAACTTAATCAGATGGCGACTCAACTGAAGCTACTGTCCCAGGGGTAGCATCTTTATTGACACAGCATACAAAGACCCTGGCATATGGTATGCAGCTACCAGGCTGGTAGCAAACTGGGTTTCTTTATACCAAAGGATGACCAGAAGTAGCCTGGCACGGAAACAGTATGCCTCACAGTGTTGCCTCCAAATAGTCAACTCTTCTACTATTATTATACACATTTTTGAGACAGGGTCTCACTATATTGCCCAGATTGGTTCAAACTCCTGGGCTCAAGTAATCCTCTCACCTCAGACTCTTGAATATCTGGGAGTACAAGTGTGTGCCACCATGTCCAGCCACAGATCTTAATTGTCTCAACTTCCCACAAAATATTGCATTAGTCTACTACATTGATGACACTATGTTGACTAAATCAGATGAGCAGGAAGTATTGTTTTAGATGCCTTAGCAAGAAATGCAGCAAGAAGCTGGAAGTAAACCCAAAAACAATTTAGGGGGCTGCCACCTCAGTGAAGTTTCTGGACAGTAGGGGGTCCAATGGTCTAGACAATGCCAAAATATCATCTGTAAAGTAAAAGACAAGATGCTGTACCCCATTCCAGCAACCATACATAAACAAAAAGGGACAATGTATGGAAACAACATATACCATAATGGATTGTGCAGTCACTTAGAGCTGTAAGGCTACTGGTTTCAAAAGGAGAACCGAACAAAAGAAGATTCTGGAGCCAGTTTAGGCTGCAGAATGGTCTACCACTTGAGTCTTATGAGTAAAGCAATTCACTGCTATTTTGAAGCATCCATGACATACAGGAATGCTGCACAATGCATCTGGCAAGCACCACAGGAGACTCACAGTGCTGAACTCCGGGATTCTGGAACAAATCTATACCTTCTGCTAGTGGTTATTCTTTTGGGCTTTGGTAGACTATGGACCAACCGTGGTATCTTAGAGGACTGCAGCCCTGAGCTCCCTCATGAACTTGCTGCTGTGGGACTCAGCTATCCATAAGTTTGCACACGTGTAGCTGCAGTCTCCCACAAATGGAACCAGCGTAAAGACCACGCTCAGGGAGGTCCAACAGTACCAGTTACCTGAGAAGAGGCTTAGATTCCTTTAACATCAACTCCTCCTTTCCCTCAATCCATACTAGTCTCCTTGGATATTCTTTATGACCAGTGACCAAGCAAGACAAAACTCAAACCTGTTTAAAAGATGGGTTTATCCAACTGTAAGCACAACCTACAAGTGTACAACTGCAGCACTTCATCCCACTCAAGAAGGAACTGTAGGGCCCTCCCAGGATTTGAGATACTTGCTGTTCACTGTATTTGGACTGTGAGATGGTCAGATGCACACATCTAGACTAATTCATAGCAAATCCCCTGTTCGGCTTGTGGACAGGGATTCAGAATGAACAGGACTGTAAGATTGGTAAAACAGAAGTATAAGGAAGAGGTATACAGACTGACCTCCTTAAATGGATGTATGCTATGAAAACATGTGTGTCCCATAGGAATGGCTACCAAAAGGCAGCCACTGCAGAAAATACTCTTTAATCACCAGTGTACACAAGCAGCATGCTCTGTGGCTTTCAGTTTCTTTCTCTAGCCTCCTTCAGTGCTTGTTCAATGAACCCATGAATCATGGCAGCAGGGCTCGCCAGGACTTCCCCTATCCTGAGTAGTACTTCTGCAGAGCATCTATTATAGCAGAGTAATAGAGTCCCCAACATGGCACCATTCCTTATGGGGATCATAACCCAGTACCAGGTTGATTACATTTTCAGCCTATGGAGGAAGGATTTATCCCCAGAAGAAAAGAATGTATTCTGAATATGGACTTGCCTTCTCTGCCTATGTTTACTTTCCATTTACTTGTTATACATATGATTATTTACACAGGCTATTTTTAACTCTTCCCATTTTTATTTTATATACAAGTTGTTGGAAGTTAATTTAGTAAGACTGGATTTGCAGAGTAATCAATATAGACAGTAACAGATACTATGACGCTTGGGACTGCATCTTATTTTGGGAAAGGGTGAAAAATTATTCACGCATAAGAAGGTATGAAATACAGAAGTAACATTTTTGTTGTTGCATGGAGTTCAAATATATGTGGAAGAGTGCATATGGAAGCTAAGTCATCATGGAGGTGGACTGTGCCAGTATCGATTTACTTACCGCCTCCTCTGTAAAAATAGATCTAGACTCCTAGGTTCTTCCTTTGCTAGATGGCACAGACGCTTTGTCAGAAGGGCACCAAAGACACTCTGCAGAAGAAAGGACTTTGCTTCCTGGTTCTGGCTTGCTCACCTGAAAGAAGCATGTGCAGCTTTCTCCACCATCAGGCTCCTTCAGTGCTCAGATTCTTCAGGGCCTCACTGCTTCCATAGCAACTGGTACCCAACAGCTTCACCTGTCACTCTCCCCTCCTGGGACAGTTTTGTTGCAGAAGGCCTCCGGGGGACACCATTTGGTGATGGACAGTGAGGACAGGGCCTCATGCATTCTAAATACATACTCCACCACTGAGCTACACCCCAGCCCAAAGCAGATTTATAACAGGTCCCACAGGACTGATTTTCGGTACAGCCTGGATCTTGGCCTTGTATACTCTACATACTATCTCTGCTTTAGAGATAGTGTTTCTTCCTTATATATCTGTTATTTCTATACTCTTTAGAGTTCACTTCACTCATTACTACTAGTCAATCCTTCATTACTCCATGCTCCACCGTAGCTAGTAATGACTAAAATTAAACTTTCCTTGACCAGATTATTCTATGGTTTCCCTCTCATGATCAGACCCAGACTGTCTGGAGCTGCACTAAGCCAGCATAAGCTTAGACTAGATGTGGTAGAGAATGACAAGTGTTTAAGTTCCTCAAGAGAAACTTAACAGCCAGACATGGTGGTGTATACCTGTAATCCCAGCACTCAAGAGGCTGAGGTAGGAGAATTGGCCAGCCTGGACTACATAGCAAACTCCACGCCAGCCTGTTCTACACAGTGAGACCCTATCTCAAAAGACAAAATAACAAAAAAGATACTTACAAAGGAAAATGGACAGAACTTGGTAGAACAGATAGGAAAGTGGAGCTTCCAGGTGCTGTATCATCAGGCTTCCCATATCTTTGGGTCTGCCACAGTACTCATGCCAAGGACACACTCCCTCCAGGTTACTCAGAGCTTGACAGAAGTCATTTCTGCTCAATTCTTCTGACAGATAGTCTTTCCTCTGGAGCACCCCAGTAGCCTGACTGAGAATTCCTCAGAGCTGCACTATAATGGAAGTTCTTCCTAATTTTTTTTTCCTTTCTCTCTCTTTCAGAACTTCAGTGCAGTCTGAAATCCTCCACTTCCCACCTTCTAGTTAAGCACAATAACAACGTATCACTTTTGGACAAATACCTTGCTACTTAGACAAATGCATCCCAACTGACACATTACCCACAAGCTGACAGGAAGAGACAAGAATAAGGTCCACCAGATGACAGGCTGCAGAGTAGACAGTTTATGAACATTAAAAAAGGAAAATACATCCTTCCATTAGCCAGCAGCCTAAGTAAAGGACATAAACACAAGAAGCTAATTTAAAAACGGATACTGTTTAATCCATTCCAAAAACACATTAGGAAATGAAGGAAACCATAGGAAAATCATCTACCTAGAATAGACAAAAGGATGTTACTGGCTTCATTCTCTTATTCCTGGAATCCTGGGCTTGATGTTTGCAAGGAATTACCTGTCCTTTGATACTCCCAGTTACTAAGAAATAAATTACATCCATCTATAGGAGCTCTGCCTGCTGACATTGGAAGGGAGCTCAAATGGAAGGAGAAAAGAACATCAGTCTAAAATAAGTTGATCAAAGAACAGCTGGGGACACCTAGGGATATATCAGACAGATGGGCTTCTCTGATACTCCAGTGTAGCCAGAACCCATACAAAGTAGGCTGGTCCAGGGAATCTGCCAGTCAGTCCATGTTCAGCTATAGCTTCGGTATTCTTATTTACCATCCTTAGTCAAAGCCCTTGGGAGCAAAGCCCTAGATAGCTCCTTCAAGCGCCCTGCTGGTTGGTTTCATCATTATCCCGCCTCTTCCAAATCTGTCAGAAGTGAAAACAACAGACATTGATGAGCTGGTCAGGAAGCATTCAGTCAACAGATAGTTACCAAGTACCTATTCTGTGCCAGGCAATGGATGACTTGCCATCCCACTGACATGTCTGTCACATCCTTTGAAAATAATTCACACCCTTTTAGAACATTCCCTTCATTCCACTTTCATTTTTCCACTCATCCTCTCCTTTTCTTCTCATTCCAAACTTCACTTTTAAGAAAAGATATGTACAAAAAAAAAGAAAGAAAGAAAGAAAAGATATGTGAGGAGGTTTGGGTGTAGCTCAGTGGTAGAACACAGGTTTAGAATGTGTGAAACCCTGGGTTCAATTCCCTTCTAGTGGGGACCTGTCCTCTAGAAGGTCAGGTATGGCTTCTCTTCGTCTCAATCCTCCTTCTTGCATCAGGTCCTACAGTAGTTACAAAAGAAGACCCTGCTCCCCAGGCTCTCAATGGAAAAGATAAAACAGTCAATGCAACATGATCACCACTCCAAAAAAGACATAGATAAAGTACAGGGGTCACAAAGAAGAGTGCTGACTAAATCAGCCAGTGCCCTGGAGAGAGCTTCAGGGCTAGTTTCTAGCCAGTCTCCTTGAGGGCTCAGGTTCTTCCTCCTTGGAACCAGACCACACTCATCTGTAAAATTCACCTGTCCATAAATGTAGCCTTCTTTGCTCATTCACAGAATGTCATGTTTCCCCATTCTTTTCTTCTGAAAATCTCCTACTGACTTTTAGAGTCATATAATCTAGCCCCACCTCACTCTTCAGCACATCCCAATGGGCATCTTGGCCTGCAGCCTGTCGTTGGCCACACCCACCTGAATGTACGCCTCTGACAGTGTGATCATCTGGGGCAGGATGTCGGTCACCTGGAGGTCCTGTAATTCATACCATTTGCCAGTTCCCTGCAGAAAGTACGAAGGCTGAGTTAGCCTGCTCCTTAAAAGCAAAAGTGCATACAAGAAAGGGATTACAGCCAAGAGCCAGAAAAATCACAACAGCCACTAGGTATTAACCACCAAGAGTCAATTTAAGAGTTTTGGCTGGTGGAATAGCTCAAGTGGTAGAGCGCCCAACTAGCAAGCGTGAGGTCCTGAGTTCTAGTCCCAATACCTCAAAAAAAAAAAAAAAGCCAGGATATGGTGGCTCAGACCTGCAATCCTAGCTACTCAGGAGGCAGAGATCAGGAAGATCACAGTTCAAAGCCAGTCTAGGCAAATAGTTTGGGAAACTCTATCTCAAAAAAAACCCATCACAAAAAAGGCCTGGTGCAGTGGCAGTTTACTGCTTTTAAGCACCTGCCCAGCAAACGTGAAGCTGAGTTCAAACCCCAGTGCTGCCAAAGAAATAAATAAATAACAGAGCTTTGGTGTACTAATCATGGCAACCTCAATAATCCTCGTTGAGAAGTCATTCAAGTGTAATGGAGTTTCAAACGCTTGTGCACACATTCTAAAGAAAATTTAAACAGACTCAAAGAAAAGAAAGAGGGAGTCCAACAATCCCCAACTAAAATGCCTTCTTCTTATACTTGTCTTGTGGATACTCTTCCCTCCACACCCCTACCCAGAAAACAGCAGCAATATAGAATCAAGAAAAGTGTCCTTGGGCTGGGGATGTAGCTCAGTGACAGACAGCTTGCCTGACACGTGCAAGGCTCTGGGTTCAATCCCTAGCACCTCAACAAAACAAAGCGAAAGAAAGTGTTTTTGGCAGGCACTGTCCATCATCCTCAGCAGTTTCCCTTGGCCTGTAAAACCAGCAACGACAACACAGCCAAACTAAGTACTTATATACTTCTATGAAGGAGGGAGAAAAGATGTTTATGGATTAAGGCAGGGGTACCTCTGGCAACCCTACCTCATCCATCTGAACTCAGAGCAAATGATAAAGAGCAATATAACAGAATACAGACATTCCAGATATACTGGATATTCCAGGGGTTCAGCACAGAGAACAAAGGAAAGCTCAGGATCATGTGAGCAAGCCCCATTCTTAGTCAAAGAACTGGTTAAGAACATGGACTTCGAGGTCAAGTGTCCAGGTTCAAATCTCAATTCTACTGACTTCAGATAAATTATTCAAATTCTGAGCCTAGGTTTCCTCATCTGTTAAAAAGATAAACCTGCCTCGTGTTAAGAACAGAAATGAGGAAGGGCTGGGATGTAGCTCGGTGGTACAGCGCTTGCCTAGCATGCGTGAGGCCCTGGGTTCGATCCCAGCACCAAAAAAGAAAAGACAAAAAAAAAAAAAAAAAAAAAACCTCTCCCCAAGAACAGAAATGAGGAATGAAGAGAACAGAAACTCAGATCCAGACTCCAACAAAATGAAGATAAACTATGCCAAAGGACCCAATGAAGCCCACAAGAATAACTTAAAAGAAGACGTACTACAAGTACTCAATGAGAATTTTATAGAGATGATACTGGATAGGGTCAACCAAAATGTACAGGAGACACTCAAGAAATTCCAAGACAATAAAAATAGAGAATTTGAAAAAGCAAAAGAAGAAATAAAGGAAACCATAGAAGCACTGTATAAACACCGAAGTGAAAGAGAGAACACAATGAATAAATGGATAAATGAACTCAGGACAAAAATAGACAACAATAAAGAAGAAAACTGCCAGGATATGGAAAACCTCAGAAAAAAGAACGAAACAGAACTGCAAAACAAAACGGAAGGCCAATCCAGCAGAATAGAATAAACAGAAGACAGAATCTCAGAACTTGAAGATGAAATGGTAATTAAAGGAAAAACCGAAGAACTATTAATTAAACAACTCAAGACCTGTGAAAAGAAAATGCAAGAACTCACTGACTCCATCAAAAGACCAAACTTGAGAATCATGGGCATCGAAGAAGGAGAAGAGGTGCAAGCGAAGGGAATGCGTAATACATTCAACAAAATAATAACGGAAAATTTCCCAAATCTAGAGAAAGATATTCCCATACAAATGCAAGAGGCCTCCAGGACACCAAACAGACCAGACCAAAATAGAACTACTCCACGACATATCGTCATTAAAACAACAAGTTCAGAAACTAAGGAAAGAATATTAAAGGCTGTAAGAGAGAAAAAACAAGTAACATACAAAGGTAAACCCATCAAAATCACAGCAGACTTCTCAACAGAAACATTAAAAGCAAGAAGAGCGTGGGGTGAGATCTTCCGAGCACTGAATGAAAATAACTTCAACCCCAGGATACTCTACCCAGCAAAGCTATCATTCAAAATAGATGGAGCAATAAAAGTCTTCCATGATAAGCAGAAACTAAAACAATATGTGACCACAAAGCCACCATTACAAAAGATTCTGCAAGGGATCCTGCACACAGAAAGTGACACCCAACATAACCATGAAAAGGCAGGCAGCACCAAACCACAGGATAAGAAAAAGCAAGACAGTAGAGAGTAACATCAAGTTAGGTACACACAATCAAACCTTCAAACAACTAAGACAACTAAATGGCAGGAATCACCACATATCTATCAGTACTAACGCTTAATGTTAACGGACTTAATTCACCCATCAAAAGACACCGTTTGACAAAATGGATTAAAAAAGAAGATCCAACAATTTGTTGCTTACAGGAGACTCATCTCACCGACAGAAATAAGCATAGGCTTAGGATGAAAGGCTGGAAGAAGATTTACCAAGCCAATGGCCCCCGAAAACAAGCAGGAGTAGCAATACTTATCTCTGACAAAGTAGACTTCAAACCTACATTGATCAAACGAGACAAAGAAGGACATTCCATACTAATAAAAGGGGAAATAGACCAAAAGGAAATAATAATCATCAATCTGTACGCACCCAATGTCAACGCACCCAATTTCATCAAACATACCCTGAAAGACCTAAAAGCATATATAAACACCAATACAGTGGTTGTGGGAGACTTTAACACCCCATTATCATCAATAGATAGGTCATCCAAACAAAAACTCAATAAAGAAATCCAAGATCTAAAATATGCAATAGATCAAGTGGACCTAGTAGATGTCTACAGAACATTTCATCCAACCTCTACACAATATACATTCTTCTCAGCAGCCCATGGAACCTTCTCCAAAATAGATCATATCCTAGGGCACAAAGCAAGCCTCAGCAAATATAAGAAAATAGAAATAATACCGTGCATACTATCTGACCACAATGCAGTAAAAGTAGAACTCAACAACAAAAGTAAAGACAAAAAACATGCAAACAGCGGGAAACTAAATAACTCATTACTTAATGAAGAGTGGATCATCGATGCAATAAAAGAGGAAATTAAAAAGTTCCTGGAAGTCAATGAAAATGAAAACACAACCTACTGGAACCTATGGGACACAGCTAAGGCAGTCTTGAGAGGAAAGTTTATAGCCATGAGTGCATATATTAAAAAGATTGAAAGATCCCAAATCAATGACCCAATGATACAACTCAAACTCCTAGAAAAACAAGAATAAGCAAATCCCAAAACAAACAGAAGGAGAGAAACAATAAAAATAAGAGCTGAAATCAACGAAATAGAAACCAAAAAAACCATACAAAGAATTAATGAAACAAAAAGTTGGTTCTTTGAAAAAATAAACAAGATCGATAGACCCCTGGCAAACCTGACTAAAATGAGGAGAGAAAAAACCCAAATTAGTAGAATTAGGAATGCAAAAGGGGAGATAACAACAAACACCATGGAAGTCCAGGAAATCATCAGAGACTACTTTGAGAACCTATATTCAAATAAATTTGAAAATCTAAAAGAAATGGACAGATTTCTAGATACATATGATCATCCAAAACTGAACCAAGAGGAAATTAATCACCTGAATAGACCTATAACACAAAATGAAATTGAAGCAGCAATCAAGAGTCTCCCCAAAAAGAAAAGTCCAGGACCTGATGGATTCTCTGCTGAATTCTATCAGACCTTTAAAGCAGAACTGATACCAACCCTCCTTAAACTGTTCCATGAAATAGAAAGGGAAGGAAAACTGCCAAACACATTTTATGAAGCCAGTATTACACTTATCCCAAAACCAGGCAAAGACACCTCCAAAAAGGAGAACTATAGGCCAATCTCCTTAATGAACATTGATGCAAAAATCCTCAACAAAATAATGGCAAACCGAATTCAGCAACACATCAAAAAGATTATTCACCACGACCAGGTAGGCTTCATCCCAGGGATGCAAGGGTGGTTCAACATACGAAAATCAATAAACGTAATAAACCACATTAACAGAAGCAAAGACAAAAACCACTTGATCATCTCAATAGATGCAGAAAAAGCCTTTGATAAGATCCAACATCATTTCATGATAAAAGCTCTAAGAAAACTAGGAATAGAAGGAAAGTTCCTCAACATTATAAAAGCTATATATGACAAACCTACAGCCAGCATTATACTTAACGGAAAAAAACTGAAACCATTCCCTCTAAAATCAGGAACCAGACAAGGATGCCCACTATCTCCACTCCTATTCAACATAGTACTGGAATTCCTAGCCAGAGCAATTAGGCAAGAAGAAGGAATAAAAGGAATACAAATAGGTAAAGAAACTGTCAAAATATCCCTGTTTGCAGACGACATGATCCTATACCTTAAAGACCCAAAAAACTCTACTCAGAAGCTTCTAGACATCATCAATAGCTATAGCAAGGTAGCAGGATATAAAATCAACATAGAAAAATCATTAGCATTTCTATACACTAACAATGAGCAAACGGAAAAAGAATGTATGAAAACAATTCCATTTACAATAGCCTCAAAAAAAATCAAATACCTAGGTGTAAACCTAACAAAAGATGTGAATGACCTCTACAAGGAAAACTATACACTTCTGAAGAAAGAGATTGAGGAAGACTATAGAAAGTGGAGAGATCTCCCATGCTCATGGATTGGTAGAATCAACATAGTAAAAATGTCGATACTCCCCAAAGTAATCTACATGTTTAATGCAATTCCCATCAAAATTCCAATGACATTCATTAAAGAGATTGAAAAATCTACTGTTAAATTTATATGGAAACACAAGAGGCCACGAATAGCCAAGGCAATACTCAGTCAAAAGAACAATGCAGGAGGTATCACAATACCTGACTTCAAACTATATTACAAAGCAATAACAATAAAAACAGCATGGTACTGGCACAAAAACAGACATGAAGACCAGAGGAACAGAATAGAGGACCCAGATATGAAGCCACACAACTATGAGCAACTTATCTTTGACAAAGGAGCTAAAAATATACGATGGAGAAATAGCAGCCTCTTCAACAAAAACTGCTGGGAAAACTGGTTAGCAGTCTGCAAAAAACTGAAACTAGATCCATGTATATCACCCTATACCAACATTAACTCAAAATGGATCAAGGATCTTAATATCAGACCCCAAACTCTTAAGTTGATACAAGAAAAAGTAGGAAATACTCTGGAGTTAGTAGGTATAGGTAAGAACTTTCTCAATGAAACCCCAGCAGCACAGCAACTAAGAGATAGCATAGATAAATGGGACCTCATAAAACTAAAAAGCTTCTGTTCATCAAAAGAAATGGTCTCTAAACTGAAGAGAACACCCACAGAGTGGGAGAAAATATTTGCCAACTATACATCAGACAAAGGACTGATAACCAGAATATACAGGGAACTTAAAAAACTAAATTCTCCCAAAACTAATGAACCAATAAAGAAATGGGCACGTGAACTAAACAGAACTTTCTCAAAAGAAGAAATTCAAATGGCCAGAAAACACATGAAAAAATGCTCACCATCTCTAGCAATAAAGGAAATGCAAATTAAAACCACGCTAAGATTCCACCTCACCCCTGTTAGAATAGCCATCATCAGCAACACCACCAACAACAGGTGTTGGCGAGGATGCGGGGAAAAAGGAACCCTCTTACACTGTTGGTAGGAATGTAGACTAGTACAACCACTCTGGAAAAAAATTTGGAGGCTACTTAAAAAGCTGGACATCGATCTACCATTTGATCCAGCAATACCACTCTTGGGGATATACCCAAAAGACTGTTACTCCAGAGGCATCTGCACATCCATGTTTATTGCGGCACTATTCACAATAGCCAAGTTATGGAAACAGCCAAGATGCCCCAGCACTGACGAATGGATTAAGAAAATGTGGTATCTATACACAATGGAATTTTATGCAGCCATGAAGAAGAACGAAATGTTATCATTCGCTGGTAAATGGATGGAATTGGAGAACATCATTCTGAGTGAGGTTAGCCTGGCTCAAAAAACCAAAAATTGTATGTTCTCCCTCATATGTGGACATTAGATCAAGGGCAAACACAACAAGGGGATTGGACTATGAGCACATGATAAAAGCGAGAGCACACAAGGGAGGGGTGAGGATAGGTAAGACACCTAAAAAACTAGCTAGCATTTGTTGCCCTTAACGCAGAGAAACTAAAGCAGATACCTTAAAGCAACTGAGGCCAATAGGAAAAGGGGAACAGGTACTAGAGAAAAGGTTAGATCAAAAAGAATTAGCCTAGAAGGTAATACCCATGCACAGGAAATCAATGTGAGTCAATGCCCTGTATAGCTATCCTTATCTCAACCAGCAAAAACCCTTGTTCCTTCCTATTATTGCTTATACTCTCTCTACAACAAAATTAGAAATAAGGGCAAAATAGTTTCTGCTGGGTATTGAGGGGGTGGAGAGGGAGGGGGTGGAGTGGGTGGTAAGGGAGGGGGTGGGGGCAGGGGGGAGAAATGAACCAAGCCTTGTATGCACATATGAATAATAAAAGAAAAATGAAAAAAAAAAAAAAAACCAGAAATGAAATAACAGAGTAAGCACTTGGTGTACTTCCTACCAGAAAAACACTTAGTTAAAACAAACAAACAAACAAACACTAGTTACTATTAAACCCACAGTTCCAGAAGAGACTAATCAAATCAGAAGAGTCTATGCTGGAGATTGGTATGATACCAAGTATCTCAAGTACATGTTTTCTTGAGACAAATTTATAAAAATTTTGAGCAGAAAGGAAGCCTCTAAACCAGTGTTTCACAAGCTTTAACTTTATATACATCAGAGATTCATGTTAAAAATGCAGATTTTGATTCAGTAGGCTTGGGGGAAGCTGAGATTCCACAATCCTAACAAGCCCTTAGATAATGTGGCCTGAAGAACCCACTGTAGCTGGTGGGGCTCTAACCCAGGACAGAGGTTCTCAACTCTGGCTGCACGCTGGAACCTGCTGGGGAACTTTAATCTAATGAGGAATCTCTTAACTGTGATGCCAACTGATGTTTTAGGCTAGATAATTCTTGGCTTCAGGGACTTCCTGTACACTGTAGGATCTATAAAAGCTTTCCTGGCCTTTACCCCAGTTGAAAACTCGTGTTCTACTGTAACTGGCCTAGGTGGTATCCAGGCATCAGGATTTTAGAAAGATCTGCAGTGTGTCCAATGTGCAGCCAAAACTGACAGCTACTACCTTTAAGTTAACCACTACTCAATTACTTGTAGAGTCTTGAAGGTAAATCAAGAAATGATAAACTGGGGCTGACAGAGTGGCTCAAACAGTAAGAGCACCTGCCTAGCAAGCATGAGGCCCTGAATTCAAACCCCAATGCCACACACACACAAAAAAAGTCTTCAAGAAAGGGCAAACTGAAGGAGCTACCATCTGAAAAGCCCAAGGAGAGTATCACCTAATTTTGCCACTCTGCCATGAAAGTCATCAGTCACTCACGTGATGAAGCACGTGGATCCGGTAGGAGCCTTCAGAGGGCTTGCCGTCATGTACAATGTTGGCAATGAGGTCGTAGGTGGTGTTCTTGTGGACTGCTTGTACTTCTTCAGACAAGTATTCTCTCAGATCCACATTTCTGGTGATGATGAAAATAAAGCCAGAACATTAGACTAAGGCTATTACATTAGGGCAACTGTCCTACACAAATGAACCACAAACTTTGATCCCTATTTAAGACCCTAGCTCTGGCCAGGCTTATAGAGACAGGGAAGTCCAGGTTACTCAAAATTCATAAAATCTGCCAACAATAGGCTGCATAGGAAAGGCACCTTATAGAAGCATGTCTAGGAGTGAAAGTGTAGGGCCTGAGCACATTCCAACTTAACAGAAAGAAATCCTGGCTGTCACCTCAGAGCTGTGAGTTTCAGTAGGTTATACAACCTAAGTCTCTTCTAAATGTGGGTGTGTGCACCACTGTCTCCTCTGAACCACTCACCTACTGGTACTTAAGAATACAGCTGCAGCTGCAGGATTCAGACAGCAATGGTGGTCAGCCTTAGGCTTGTGGAAGGCTGACCACATGATGATATGCATTGCCACTGCATGTTATCATTATAATGATATCAAAATGAAAACCAGGAAGAACATCCAGATGTTTTATTCTAGAATGACAATACATAAAGTAATTAAAGGGCAGATTTCCAGAATTCATCACATGGATTGATGTCCTTTAAAAGGCTGATTAGTTAAGTAATGTTTTTCTTAACTTCTCCAGACCAGTTTTCTGAAGGGCAAACTACTGAAGTCCCAGTTACCAAATATCCAAATGCAACTGGAGGGAAAATAAACATATTCCAGGCCCAACCAATGAAGTAGGGTAAGCACATTTCTGTGACAACTGAACAGAACTGCCATTCATACGCAGTCCTCCTACATCTGGGCTACCCTGGAGTCAGTAAGGAGTGCTCTTTCCTACCACTAACAAACTGGTGTCTGTAGCAATTCATAAGACAGATTCTGACATAAAACCTTGACTCATGAGATTTCAAAGACAGTACTTCTATGGTCCCATTCAAGGGGACCATACATAGACTTCACAGAATCAGTTTTTGTGCCTCCCATTTCATTCTACTTGTCACATAAACAAGATATTACTAAAGAACAGGAAGAAAGTATGGGAAGAGACAAAAATAAATTCTCTTGTAATTAATTCCTCATTAAGCTATTCTTACCAGGGTAATGTCTCATGCCTGTAATTCCAGCACTTGGAAGGCTGAGGCAAGAGGGTCCTTAAGTTCAAGGCCACCCTGGGATATTGAGACCCTGACTCAAAACAAAAAATTAAAGGAGAGCATAATGCCTTCCACTAGTGCCAAAAGATTGGGCGGGGGAGGGAGGAGAAAAAAAGGGGGGAGAGAAAAAAAAAAAAGAAATTTTCACCAGGCACCAGAGGCTCACACCTGTAATCCTAGCTACTCAGGAGGCAGAGATCAAGAGGATCACGGTTCAAAGCCAGTCCGGGCAAATAGTTCAAGAGACCCTATCTCAAAAACACCCATAACAAAAAAGGGCTGCTGGAGTGGTTCACGGTCTCAAGGTATAGGGCTTGAGTTCAAACCTTAGTACTGCAAGAAAGAAAAAAAGAAATTTTCCTATAATCCCCCTTCTTGACAACAGATTCTCAGATCCCAGAATCCAGAAAAAGTAAAATGTTATACCTGGAAAGAATCTTGGGACTCATCCAGCCCAAGCCTCTCATTCATACAGAAAATAGGCAAATGACCTATCCAAGATCACACTGCTAGACCAGCACATAACTCAGGCCTCTTAATTTCAGATACTACTCTCTTGAACATTACACAGAATTGTGAAACTATTTTCAAAGAAAAACCTGGCAGTCTTGGTGCAGTTTGGGGAAGTGGAAGGGATAAAGGAAGAAAAAAACAAAAGAGGCAAGTGTTTGTCCCAAACTATTTTGTGAAGATTTTAAAAACTAAAGACTAAAAAGTATAAAAATGTAAAGATACTGAGCCATCCAAATCCTTCTGACTAGCCAACTGTCTAGGAGAGCTCTCCTCTCACCCTATCCAAATCCCACGAGCTGCGACACACTTCTCCCTGCTACCCGGTTCCTCCACATTCTCAGACATTCTCTGGCATGTGAAAAGCCTGTCTCTTGAGGAATGAAAAACTACTCCCAAAGGGGTCTTTCTGAATTAGAAGGCAACATCTGGCACAACTCCTTCCAATTTCCCATTAAAATACAAATGTTCATAAAAATACAACTGCATAATAAATTAAAAATAAGGTCACACAACAAAATGTATAACTTGCTTGTCAACAGGAAGAAACTAAACGCATTCCAGACTTTCACCTCTAAGAAAAAAACATGAGAATAGGCTGGGCATGGTGGTACACACCTATAATCTCAAAACTTGGCCAAGGCAGAAGGATCGCAAGTTCAAGGCCAGCCTGGACAACTTAGAGAGATCCTATCTCAAAATAAAAATATACAGACAACAAACTAAAAATATGAGAACCAGACCCCAAGAGGCCTGGAGCTGACCCACCGTTTGTGCCTAGGTAAGCATGCAAAAAGGTAGAGGCACAAATAAAACCAGAGATAATTCCACCTACCCTGCCTCACTTCCATCAACACTTCTTCCCCACACCAAAAGACAACAATTCCCAGCCAGCAACAGGACAGAAGATTGTTTCCAGGTAAACACATACCTTTAGGGTCCCTGAAATATATGCATACTTCTAAAAAAATAAAAATGCTGAACTTGGGCTAGGGGACATGGCTTAAGTGGTGGGAGTGCCTGCCTAGCAAGTGCACTGAGTTCAAACCCAAGCACCACCAAAAAAAAAAAAAACCTTGACTAATATCCTGTACGTAAGCCCTGGTCCTTGCAGTCTCCAACTAAGTCAGTCCAAAATTAACAGTGGTACAAACATATGAAAAGAAATCCAGGCCCCTAAGAGGAAGTGAGGCAGAGTGATACTCACGTGATAGGGAAGTTAACAATGGTTGGATTCTTCTCCACAAAGAAGTTGTTTTTAGTGAATCTCTTGATACAAAAGATTAGATATGGAGGCAGCTTGGTAAGCTGGAAGCGCTTCAGAAAGTTCTCTTTGTAAGTCTTGTATTCCTAAGAGAGAAAAGAAAATGATGAAGTTAGTAACAGAGATCAGCAGGGGCATTAAGTTTTGCTTTTTGAAAATAATTTTGCCTCACACCTAGACTTCATAAAGACACCTGGTCCCAGAAACCACAAAAAAGGGTAGCATTAGCATATGGCTGAGGCTGACTAACATATTTCAACTGTGGACTATATTTATGATCACACTGTTGAACTTAAAACCATAGTAATATAAGTACCAGTTTCTACAAGAAAAATAAAACTGCCAGGTGAAAATGAGGACTTGTTAAAAGCTAAATTTAAACCACAAAAGTCTTAATTCAAAATAAGTATGAATTTCCTGATGTTGCAACAGTGAGAAGCCCTTCATCATTGAGTATTCCAGCAGAGATGCCTATCAACTTCCCACATTCCTCCTGCTCAGAGATCCCAAGACCTGTGCTGCAGGACAGCAATAGAGTGAGTGCTTAGCAATGTGTGAGGCCATGGGTTCATCCCCAGCACAGCACACACAGTAAGATCCCAAGGGTTATTGGTCAAGTGCATTGACAGGCATTTCCTGAGTGCTCACTCAGCATGCCCAAGAAGGAGGAGAGACAAAGAAAGGGCCAGGCGATCTGCCCAGCCCATAGGACTTAAAAGGTGATAAAAATGAATTGTTTTTCTTAACACAATCTTCTATACTTAGTAAAAAGAGATAGGAGTAAAAGACTATATACCATCAGAGAGAAATACCCAGGAAAGCTTCCCTCTCAGAAGTGAGTGAGTTCTGGAGGAAAGAACAGACCTCTGCAGGGTTCTCCAAGTTTCACAGGCAATATTTTTATTTAAAATTAGAATATGGCTGGGGTGCCAGCAGATCACATGTATAATCCTAGCTACTCAAGTGGCAGACATCAGGAGGATTGTGGTTTGAAGCCAGCCTAGGCAAACAGTTCATAAGACCCTACCTTGAAAATATCCAACACATAAAAAAGGGCTGGTGGAGTGGCTCAATGGTAGAGTGCCTACCTAGCAATCATGAAGCCCTGAGTTCAAACCTAGGGAGTACCAAATAAATAAATAAATAAAAACATAAATAATTAGAATATGGCAAGGAGTCAGTGGCTCGTGCCTATAATCCTAGCTTCTGGGAGGCTGAGACCAGTAGGAGCATGGTTTGAGGTCAGTCAAGACAAATAATTCCCAAAACTCCATCTCCAAAAGAACCAGAGAAAAAAATGTACTGGAGGTGTGGCTCAAGTAGTAGAGTACCTGCTTTGCAAAGCAGCAACCCTAAGTTCAAACTCCAGGCCTACTGGAAAAACACACACACACACACACACACACACACACACACACACACACACACACACAAATGCAAAACAAAACCTACACTTAAACAATGGGTCAAAGAAGAAACCAGAAGGGAAATTAACTAGGCATGGTGGCACACACCTATAATCCCAGCACTTGGGAGGCTGAGGCAGGAAGATAGCATAGAGACCCTGTATCCAAAATAAAAAGGCCCTCAGTTCAATCCCCAGCATCACAAAAAGGAAAGTAAAAAAGAAACAAAGAAGAAAAGAAAGAAACATAAAGAAAACAGAAGAAGTCTTGAGAAAACAAGAATAAGTACTAGCAGGGCAGGTGTGCAAGTGGGCTACCTTCTCAGTGATGCCATTGAACTTGGCCAGGATGTTGAAGAGTGGCACCTGGGGGATAATGAGCTGCTCCTTCTCATCCTTGTAGAGCGGGGCGGTAGGAAGGTCCAGCGTTAGGTACATGAACGTGGACTCCACCATTGTCTCCTGGTACTCATCATTATGGAGCAGTTGCTCTTTCTCTTCTGCTGGCTGGAGTAGAAGAGGAGAGAGGAGAAAGGAACATGAGCAGCATGAAGTGACACATGGAGAGAAACGAAGTTTTGTTACATGGACATTGTCCCTTTCCTTGACTGGGGATAAAGAGAGGTGCCCAAAGCCTGGGCAATTTCATAAGCAGCAGCACTGCCTGGTTAGAGTAATTCAAGAATTGAAGCCTTTCCTTCTTTTGAAGATTCTTACACTATCTGAAAAGCTCTGAGGTGCAGAAAGCTTGGCTAGGCTTTCTAAAAAAACACACTAGCACCTCTCAGTGGCCAGACCACTTCCACCAGCAGACTACACCAACCACTAACTCCCAAGTTTACAGTATGCCACCACAACAGGACCCAGACACTGCCACTTGACAGGTGCTCTGTGGAACTTCCTTAGGGGGCACACAGCTTTGTCAGTTCTTGAAGCATCTCTGTCTCCCCAAATCCCCTCAGGCCCAAGACCCAGCACAACCCACTCACCAGATCAGGATGGGGAAGCTTTTTGGTGAAGATCCTCATGGATCCCTGGAAAACATCAGTCACAATAGCTGCAGAAAGAAAAGTACAAATGCTGTGAGGCTGGAAAGCATGTCAAAACATGTTCCCAACTTGTAATTTTTAAAAATAAATCAGCAACATTTAGCATAAAACCCAGCACTCTCTCTACAGAAGTTTCCCTTTGTAGCATATGCCACCATGGAACCTGTATAATTATTTATGTAAATAATTACATTCAGTCTTTTCCACAAGACACACTTTGACCCTCCAACACTGGGTCTGGCCCATAAGACAAAAAGTGTATTTGAAATGAATCAATGACTTACAGAGCCTGGAGATGCATAAATCACAAAAACATTTACAAGCAAAACAAGGCACAGCCAAGGAACTTCCCATAACCACGTGCTGCCTATAAAGGGAGACAATGTCCTGCCTGTACTGAATACAGACAGAAAATGACAGAAAAGAGATGGACCAGACCAGAACTAAAGCAACAGCCAGAAAGCACAAACAGGTCCTAGAATCCTGCCAGGACACAAGTTAGAGAACTCAGAGGGTGAACTACATCTGGTAGCTGGGGCAGGGCCATCCACTGGAAAAAGCACCAGGCCACATCAAGACACCACCAAGGCCATTGGGACACAGAAGACAAGAAAAATCTTCAAGAGACTCAGCTAGCTCTGCAATCTATAAGCTACCAGCTATAACTGGCATTCATGAAAAACATCTAACAACTGCTAAGCCAATACAGAGGCTGAAGGACATAGAAACTTCAACTCTGGGACTCTGTGAGGCCAGCCTCATGCCTCCAAGCATAGACTTAGGGTGAAAAACCAGTTTTAATTTGTAGAATGCTCAATTCATGCCAGACAAACCATCCACTGCATTCTCCTCACACTAATACTTGCACTGGCAGGAGTCTAGGGGTCTACAACATGTATCCATACCCTTAGTTTGAAAGTGAGTCAGGCTGGGTATGGTAGTTCACATGTGCAACCCAGGAGGCAGAGATCTGAGAGGATCATGGTTTGAGTCCAGGCCAGACAAGTTAGCCAGACCCTATCTCAACAAACAAGCTAAGCATGGTGGTACACATATATAATCCCAGCTAGGCAGGAAGTTTATGGAGGACTGTGCTTAAGGCAGGCCCGAGGCAAAAAGCACAAGACCCTATCTGAAATGACAAAAAGTGAAAAATGGCTGGAGACGTGCTCCAGTGATAGAGCATCTGCCTAGGAAACACAGGCCCTGAATTCAAACTCCACTACCGCCAAATAAAAAAAGAGGCTCAGGATTTCTAGGATGCAATTATATCCATTTCTGCTTTTGTATTCTTATTGTTTCATTGACACATATTTATGGGATATAATGATATTTTAAATTATATATGCAATGTACCAAGGTAAATGGTGTATCACCACCTCAAAAATTTATCATTTGTTTGTGATGGGAACATTCAAAATCTCTCTAGTAGCTATTTTGAAATATAGCTAATTATCAGCCTAGTTACCCTACTGTGCTACAGAACATTAGGAGTTACTCCCCTGTCTACAGCACACTGTACCTGTTACCCATCCTGCCCCTCCCCACCACTGGTAACCACTATTCTCTCCTCCTACAAGTTCAACTTTTTTAGCTTCTACATGAGACAACACACATTTGTCTTTCTGTGCCTGACATATTTCAGTTAACAGAACATCTTCCAGGCATTTTGTTTATTAGAAATATCACTGGGAGCCAGGCATGGTAGCACACACCTGTAATCCTAGTATTGGGAGACTGAGGCAGGAAGAGTGAGTTCAAGGCCACCACGGGCTACACAGTGACTTGTACTAGGCCAGTGTGCCAGTCTGAGCTACTTAGTGAAACCCTGTATCATAAAACAAAAACAAACATAGATACACACACACACACACACACACACACACACACACGTATGAATTACATATACAGAGAGAGATAGGTACCAATCACTGGGAATAACCATATTTATGACAAAATATATGGAGAAGGGTTTATTCAGGAAGAAAATTTAGTATGTGTGTTCAACAGATACTAACTCTGCCTCCAAAATGTAAACAGTTAAGAGCAAAAGGATGAGAAGTTGCAATGTCTTTCAGAAGAGAGGGAAAAATAAAGCTCCTTTTTACAAGCAGCACAACTTACTCTTCTTTTTCTTCTTTGTGCCCCCCAGAGCCGAATGCAGGGCATTCAGAAACCAAGACAGAAAGTCGACTCCATCCCCTGAGAGGAAAAAAGTGGAACATGTTGATGCTGGGAGGCATGAGAGGAACCCAAACCACATGCTAGCTGGCCCCACTCCTCAGTCTGAGCTCTCCCCCTTCCTCTCTAGCCACACACCCCATCCCCGTGCATCCTCCTCTACCTCATTATTAAACCTGATGCTCCTCAAAGTCAAGCTCTTGCTCTTACTCCTCCGGTCTACTCTCACCTTAGGCGCTCTGACCCAAAGCAGGAAATTTAACTGTCATGGCTATACCACACTTGTATCTCATCGCCCAGGGATGAAAAACAAATCAAAGAAGATCTTGTGATATCTACTTCTCCAGAGTAAGCTCCCACTTCTCTCCTGCAGCTTACAAAGATTCCTATTCTGCAAGAAGGTAACTCTTCCTGGTGTTGGTACTTATAAGTATTTATAAGGCATCTTATAAGCATCTAGAGCAAGAGGTTCTAGAACAGGAACATGGGAAATACTCCTGACTCATAAGAACAGTGCTAAGGACCTATATCACTCAGGAGTTCTAGAATGATGGCTACTTCCTTACCAACTAAAATGTACTTTGATTTACATCCATTTAAAAACTCAAATGGGATGTGTCTTCCTTAAGTTCATTTCCCTAATCCTAAAGAGCTCTGACAACTCCACACAATGATCTTTTTCCCCTAGCATAGAATGCTTTTATGAGACAGCAAACAATCATAGCAAGAACTTCTTAATACATCTAAACACTAGGCAAATGACATTGGCCAAGGTCTCAGAGACTGAGGAAACCATGCTTACCTGTCAACATAAACAGTGGCTATGACAGAAGAAACTGCTAAGTTTACTCTTAGGGTAAATATTTTCTGCAACTCTACATCAATTATGCTTTTACTTTCCAAAGCTCTCAAAGCTGAGAGGCCCCAATATCCACCTTCAGGCCAGTAGTAAACCATATAGCACTGGGAATGCTGAATGAGGATACATCCATGGCTCACAAAGCACAATACTCACAAAAATTTTATACCCTATTCGGGTGCTGGTGACTCACACCCAAAGGCTGAGATTGGGAGGACTGGAGTTTGAGGTTAGTCCACGCAAATAGTTCATGAGACCCACCCCCATCTCCAAAATAACCAGAGCAAAATGGACTAGAGATGTGGCCCAAGTGTTGGAGTGCCTGCTTTGCAAGCACAAAGCCCTGAGTTCAAACCCTAGTCCCACTATAAAAAAGTAAATAAATAAATAAATAAAAACTTCATACCCTGATGCAGCCTTAATATAAAAATCTATGATCTCACAGTGGGTGGGTCTAGAAACAAATGACTGTACAAACAGAAGATATCTTAGCCACTCTAGCTATTGGAAGTCAATGGTCCTATCCTGCACAAGCAATGGCTGCCCACTGTTCACAAGGGTGAGGTACTCAGAGGAAGAGATTACGGGCCAGCCAGGCATGGTGGTGCACACCTATGCCAGCACTCAGGAGGAGTGTGATTTTGATGCCAGCTTACGCTACATAATGAGTTCAATACATCCTGGTATTGAACAGCAAGACCCTGTCTCAAAAAAAAGTTACTGTACACATTTCAAACTACTAAATACCACACTCAAATAGTTAAGTAATTTCTGCTCATTTGTGAATAAATCATGGGGCTTCTGATCAATGTACATTATCCATTCCAAAGTAAATCTTCCTATTATTCTAAAACCCTTAGTATGCATCCTTAGTCCCTCCTCCTTAACTACTTCACATACCACCACCTAGTTTTCCTTCCTGTAAGAACCTAAGATTCTTAAAGGCTGCTACTGACCTTGTCCTCTAAGTCATTCCATAGTACGAGTATTTCTCAAACACAGGTCTGGTGTTGTATCTTCGCTTAAAAGCCTTCACCGACTCCCACTGTTGTCAGGCTATCATCCAAGGTCCTTACAGTGGCATATAAACCAGGAAATCCAGTCCCTCCTCCCAACCTCCATCTCAGCTCTCTACTGACCCCTGAATCCAGTGTGTTTCTACTAGGCACCTCCACAATTCTGCCTGTTGGATCCTCTCTAACTGGAATATCCATCACTGACCTACCTCCTCTACCTAAAACTCAGGGTCTCTTCCTCTTCTCTGACCTCTAACCTACCTCCTACATGTTCAGTTGTGGGGTCCTGACTCCATGTCCCTCCCAAAGCAAACACTGCCTCCTTGTATCATAGCACTTAGTACCCCATGATTACCATTTTACACAACTATCTTCCCCACTAACCTGAAAGCTCCAAGAAGAGAGAAATCATGTTTCCTACCACTTCGACTCAAAAACCTAGCAGCGTGAAAGCACACTGAAGGACATGAGGAGGACGCTAGCGCACACACCATATGAGATCTGGTTACTTTACTCATAAGGCAATGGGCTCACAGAGATGAGAATGATCAAAGTGGTTCATCTGAATACACTTAGTGTAGGATAAGACAAAATGAGCAGCACAGGTGGCAAAGGCTTAATAGGAGCTGGGGTCATTCCTAGACTCCTGGTTTTCCTCTAAGCCAAGCAGTTTACTTTACCAAGTAAAACAGACTTTCTATTCAGCTGGAGTCTCTCAGTGCTCTGAGCAGGGCCTACTGGTTAGGGGAGTGAGGAACCTACAAACACTCTCCATTGGACACTCACTCCTTGCTACTACTGAGATTCACTGCAAAGTGGAAATTCATTATTTTAATCAAACTAGTTTTGTCCAAATCAGAGGAACATGGATATGGCTTATTTCTTACCTTGTTTGGTGATCTGAAAAGTCTTCTTGCTGCAAAGGACAACAGCTTGAAGCATCTCATGGGGAGAGACATGTGCCTTAAAATTTCGAGGGTTCCAGAGCTTTCTCATTAGCTCTCCAAAACGCTGAACCAACAAAAACATGATATCCCCTGGAGGCCGCTTGATATTCTTATAATTGTCTTCTTCCAGGAAGTAGTTCCGGAGAGGAGGAACATTAGACAGAGCCTGGAAATCAAACATTCCAGTTAATCCAAGACCTTTTTCAGGACCCCTTGGAGCCAAGCTGTTGCAGCTAACAGTCTTCTTATAGAACTGTCCAACTAATGGGCCTGGGATGACCTTAAAAGTTTGAAGTAAATAGACCCTTAGAGAATCCTGCCCAGGGCTCATAGAAATACCCTTCACAACTGGACACTGTTGGCTCATACCTGTAATCCTAGTCACTTGGGAGGCTAAGGCCAGGTAAATATAAGTTCAAGACCAGCCTGGGCAAGTGGCTTTCTGAGACTCCCATCTCCACAAAAACAAGAGCAAAATGGACTGGAGGTGTGGCTCAAGCAGTCAAGTGCCTGCTTTGCAAGTGCAAATCTCTGAGTTCAAGCCCCAGTCCAGCAAACAACAACAACAACAAAAAAATAACACCCTTAATACCTTTCACATTGAGTTCCACACAGAGCAGAGTTTTGCAGACACCTGATAGACGTGGACATCATAAAGTAGTTTTAAAAAAAAGGCTAGTGCTGGTGGCTCACACCTGTAATACTAGCTAGTTGGGAAGCTGAGATGGGGAGAATCAAGGTTCAAGGCCAGCCCGGGCAAATAGTTCTCAAAGACTCCATATTTCCAGGCACTAGTAGGGGGTTGGGAAGGGGGTGTGAAAAAAGTAAAAAGGGTACGTTCAGTTAATGTACTTTCTATACAAGTATAAATATGGAACACTGAAACATGTTGAAGTCACCATAGAAAGGGAATAGGAAAAGACAATAATGGAAGAGATGAACCATTTCAGGATATATGTATATATGGAACACACAACACAAGCCCCTGTATAACTACAGGTTTAAAAAAAAAAAAAGAAATGAAGGACAGAAAAGTAAAATAGGTCCTGACCAGGGGTGGGTACCAGTTGGAGGGGGAAGGGTATAAGAAAAGGGTAAAAGAGGACAGATCTGGTGGAAATATTTTGTATTCATGTATGAAAATAGAACAATAAAACCTGATGAAATTGTTCAAAGAAGGGAGAGGGAGAAAGATGGAGGGGGTGAGTCTAAGATATTGTAAGCACTTAGATAAATGTCACAAAGTACCTCCCTGTACAACTATAATATGCTAATTTAAAAAATAACCAGAGCATATGGACTAGAGACATAGCTTAAGCAGTAGAGCATCTGCTTTGTAAGCACAAAGCCTTAAGTTCAAACCCTAGTCCCACCAAAAAAAAAAGTATTCAAACCCCATAGCCACTAACCAACTTATTTAATATTTTCCTTTTTAGCCTATGTCTGTGACAATGTTAAGATTCAAAGTACTGGGGGGGGGGGGTTGGTTGGGGGAGGTGGTACAAACAACGTATACACATGTAAATAAATGTAAAAACAATAAAAGGAGAAAGAAAAAAAAAAATTCAAGATACTAAAAGCTACTTTGGTTGGAGTAGAGAGAACTATCTGGGCAACAAAAATCCTGAATCTCAACTTCACACTAAAATAATGTGAAAGATCACCTTACTAAAAATTGATATGTTCTTATAATAAAACCATACAGTTTTATATAAAAGTGAACAAATTTGTAATGATAGTCCTATAAGAAAATGATCAAAGGTTTAGAACAACTAAAATAAGTCTAACCTCATTAAGTAAAAAGAGAAACAATAGTCATTTTAGCTTCAGGAAGAAACATGCTCATTAGTCTCAGCTATAGGAATGGGAGGATGATCACAGAGCAGACCCTAAATAAAAGTGTGGCATCAAGTGGAAGTCAAAAGAACAATACAAACAGCCAAAGAAACAAAGAGTTGGTTCTTTGAAAAGATAAGTAAGACCTACAAACCATTAGTCAAACCAAAGAAAGAGAAAAGACCCAAATTAATAAAATTAAGAGACAAATAATGACATATTACAATAGACACCATCAAAATTCAGTGGATCATTAAGGAAGATTTTGAAAACTTATACTCAACTAAATTAGAAAGTCTATAAGAAATGATGCCAGACACCTCGTGGCTAACACCTGTAATCTTAGCTATTCAGGAGGCAGAGATCAGAAGGATTGCAATTTGAACCCAGCCCTGGGCAATTAGTTCTCAGGAAAAAAAACCTATCACAAAAGTAGAACTGGTGAAGTAGCTCAAGATATAGCCCTGAACTCAAACCCCAGTAGCCCCACCTCACCAAAAAAAGAAATGAATAAATTTCTAGACACACATGACCCATCAAAATTGAATCAAGAGGAATCAAGCAGATCTATAATGAACAATGAGATTGAAGCAGTAATGAAGACTGCCCACAAAGAAAGCCCCAGGACTGGATGGGATTGAGTACTGAAATTTACCAGACTTTAAAAAAACAACTAAGACCAACTATACTCAGACTATTCCATAAGATAGAAAAGGAAAGAACGCTTCTAAATTCATTCTACAAAACCAGTATTATCCCAATACCAAAATCAGATAAAGACACAACAAAAAAATAAAACTACAGACCAACTTTCTTGATGAACATAAACACAAAAATCTTAATAAAATACTGCAAACCAAAATCAAAAATACATTTAAAAGATCATATACCACCAAGGCGCTGGTGGCTGAGGCATATAATACTAGATACTCAAGAAGCAGAGATCAGAAGGATCTGCAGTTTGAAGCCAGCCAGAAGCAAACAGTTTGGGAGACCCTATCTCAAAAATACCACACACACACACACACACACACACACACACACACACACACACACACACGCCAGCAGAATGGTTCAAGTGGTAGAGTACTTGCCTAGCAAGCGTGAGGCCCTGAGTTCAAACCCAGTACTGTTAAAGGTGATGTGATAGACACTTTCAGCAAAATAGCAGGATATAAAAACCAGTGGCTTTTTTATACATCAATAACAAACTCATTGAAAAAGAAATCAGGATTACAATCCCATTCACAATAGCTTCAAACAAACAAAAAACTAGGCATAAACCTAACCAAAGAGGTTACAGATCTCTATAATGAGAACTACAAAGCAGTGAAGAAAAAGAAGACATCAGTAGATGGAAATACCTCCAATAGTCATGTATCAGCAAAATTAATAGTCAAAATGGTTACATTACTGCAATTCTCATCAAAATTTTAATGACACTCTTTACAGAAATAGAAAAAACCACCCTAAAATTTCAAGGAAATACAAATGACCCCAAGTAGCCAAAGCAATCTTGAACAAAAAGAGCAATGGTGGAGATACCACAATGTGACTTCAACCTACACTACAGAACCATAGTAACAAAAACAGCTTGATACTTCATAAAACAGTTACACAGACCAAAGGAACAGAATACAAGACCCAGAAATTAGCCCACAGAGCTACAGCCATCTGATTCCCAACAAAGTTGCCAAAAACATACATTGGAAAAAACACACCTTCTACAACAAGTGGTGCTGGGAAAACTAGATATTCACAGGCAGAAGAATGAAACTAGATCAACCATCATTTCGAAATATAGGCACAGGCAATGTCTGTCAGAATAGGACTGTAAAAGTGCAGGAAATAACAGCAAGACTTGACAAAGGGATGCATTAAATTAAAAAGCCTCTGCACAGCAAAGGAAACAATTACCAGAATGAAGAAATAGTCTATGGGAGAAAATCTTTGCCAGGTGTTCATTAAGGGCTAGCGGTGTGGCCAAGCAGTAAACCACTTGCCTAACAAGCACAATGCCCAGAGTTCAAGCCCCAGTACCAACCAACCAACCAACCACACACACACACACACACACACACACACACACACACACACACACACTCACTCACTCACTCACTCACTCACTCACCCACCCACCCAACAGGGAATTCCTATCAAAACAGAAAAAAAAATTTTTTTTCCAATGCCAACAGTGACAATGCAAAATCACAAAATGAAAGAATTCTCTTTTGTGTGCTAGTAGGTTTGTAAGTTGTTATGAAACCCTTTAACCTAGACTCTAGGCCCTACCACAAATGGTAGCAACAAAATAAATTATATTAATAAAAAAAGCACTAAGCAGGGCACAGTGGTACACAGCTATAATCCTAGCACTTGGGAGGCTGAGGCAGGGGAGTCGTGAGTTCAAGGCCAGCCTGGGTTACATAGCAAGACCCTGTCCCAAAAAAGATAAATACATAAAAACAAATGAAGTACTAAGCTGGGTATGGAGCACATAACTGTCATCCCAACACTCAGGATGGTGAGGGAGAATTGCAAGTGTGATGTGAGCTCAGCCTGGACTACATAGTGAGACCCTAACTTGAAAAACAAACCAATAGCAAAAAAAAAGAAAAGAAAAAAAAGAGCAGTAACATGTAATCATTAAGGAAGCTGCAGGACTGGAAGTATGGCTCAAGTGGTACCTGTGAACATGAAGCAGAATTCAAACCCCAGTCTCAGCAAAAAAGGCTGCTGCAGAAGAATACTGATCTTATAATATGCTTTTAAATTAAAACTTATAAATAAAGGTACATGTAGCTGGGTACAGTGGCACACCTGTAATTTCACTCCAGAAGTTAGGGCAGGAGGATCATAAGTTCAAGGACAATGGACTGCATAGTCTTAAAAAAAAAAAAAAAAAAAACCCAAAAAACAAACTTTTATTTGAAAATACAGTAACTTTGGCTTTCTGCCTCTCCCATTTCAGGTTATAACAGGAGCAGGAATAGGACACCAGATAGATTGCACAATGAACATCCATACCATGAAAATGCAGAAAAGAAGTAGTTAGCTTATTTCTTATTTGGTGTTGCCCAGCAACAGATTCCATCCCTCATCACCTGGACACGGTAGAAACCACAAGCCTATGGGCTAGAAAAAGCCTCATCATCTGGTAGCAACTCCTTTTGTCACAGAACAAGTAAGAGTTCGTATGAGTCCACAGTAACCGTCTGGAACCCTGAGGTGCCCTACAAGAAAGCAGTATTTTTGGCTGACCCTCTTATTGCTTCCAGGGTACGCTCTCTTCCTCAGTGTTCTCATCTTGGTCCTACCTGAAGGACAGCATTGGCATAATCGTTGGCCTTTATGTTATTCAGCCCCACGATGCCCGGCAGGTAAGTGGTACCGTCATATGCCCGGGACAATTTGGCTTGCTTGTCCAAGTTTGCAATTTGTTGCTTTGTGAAAGTGGGCTTCAACACATACTGCAAAGAAAAAAGAAACTTCTAAGTTATTTTATAGCTGCAAACAGAGTTCACAAGTTATGTCAAGAACAGCAATTTCTGCCAAAACCAAAACAACGCCTTGGTCATGAACATTCCACCACACACTCAAAACCCCTCAACTAGTAAGGATAAAGGTCAAAGTAACATAGGGTAGGTCTTCTATGCTGCTAATCTTGGGGGGTCCACCCCAAAATCACTGAACCCCAGGTCTTTCTTCAGATCTCTGGTCTGGTCAGCTTTATGAACAATGACTGCCAGACACTATAGAATACTCAGGTCTCTAAAGGCAGCAAAGCCTGAGTCTCCAGTAGAGCCCCACCCAGAGGAGATGTAATTAGTTCAGGATCCAAGCACTTCTTCCCCTCTGCACAGGACTAGGACTCTAGGTCTCCCTGGGACTGGAGGGACAGGATCTGAATCTTCCCAATCACAGAATTATGAGTCTGACACAGACTGGGCAGACTCAGTCATCATGAACTCACTTTGAAACCTTTAGTTTATTCCAGTTTCTCCCTCTGTCCAGATTCTTCCCTGACATCAGGTAAGGCAATTCCCAGGGAGTCCTGGGATGGCTCACAAAAGTGTGCCCCAGAACCTGCCTAACAAGCTTAAAGCCCTGAATTCAAAAAAAAAAATGTGCTCCAAACTAGTCCTCTTGGACACACACCGTGATATCCTCCAGTGAAGAATCGATGATCTCATAGTTGTCTGGAAGGCAGTAAAACTTGAGGGTGTGGAGATTGAGGAAGACATGATGGCTAAACTGGACACTGTGAATGTAGGCGTGAGACTTCAAACCCCGGCCTGTAGGAAAGAGCAAAAGGCTGTAAAAAAAAAAAAAAAAGTCTAGAAAAGCACAGATCAGATTTGCACTTCCTTTTGTGATTTCATACTAGTACATGTTAAAAGCAGCAAAGACAAGAATTATGCAGCTGGGCACCTGTGACTCACACCTATAATCCTAGCTACTCAGGAGGCAGAGATCAAGAGGATACATGTTCAAAGCCAGCCCCGGGCAAATAGTCTGTGAGACCCTATCTCGAAAAAAACCCATCACACAAAAAGGGCTAGTGGAGTGGCTCAAGGTGTAGGTCCTGAGTTCAAACTCCAGTGCTGCAAAAAAAAAAAAAAACCCTACATTATTCATGAGGTCCAACATGAACTTCTCTCATCTCAAATTTTAGTAAAAAAGAACAGCAAATTAGCTAACCTCCTTCCCGGTGGCATTAAGACACTTAGTGGAAGCTAGGCTCTAGTGATTCACACCAGTAATCCTAGCTACTCAGGAGGCAGAGATCAGGAGGATCAAGATTGGAAACCAGCCCTAGGCAAATAGTTCGGGAGACCTTATCTCAAAAAAAAGACAACATATAAACAGGGCTAGTGAAATGCCTCAATTGGTAGAGTGCCTGTTTAAAAAAAAGGACACTGGGTGGAGAAATTAATTTCAATTCAACATACACAAGCTAATTTCATATGTATCAGAAAGGAAGAATATTTGCCGGGCACCAGTGGCTCATGCCTAAATCATTGCTATTCAGGAGGCAGAGATCAGGAGGATCAAGATTCAAAGCCAGCCCTAGGCAAGTAGTTTGGGAGACCTTATCAGATTCGAAAATATCCAACACAGTTGGCCACCACTGGCTCACGCCAGTAATCCTAGCTACTCAGGAAGCAGAGTTCACAGTTCAAAGCCAGCCCTGTGCAAATAGTTCACAAGACCCTATCTCGAAAACGTTCATCACAAAAAAGGGCTGGAAGAGTGGCTCAAGTGGTAAGAGCATCTGCCTAGCAAGCATGAGGTCCTGAGTTCAAACCCTAGTACTGTCAAAAAAAAGAAACTAGTTATATCTGTGAATGTACTATATATGACATGTACATAAATACATACATACATATGAATACACATATCCCACAGCAGTCCATCAACACTCAGTCCTCAATTTCAAACTGTCCACATTCAGGACAATCCTGTAACTTAAGGACTTTGTTCATGTTGCCAGTCCTTTCTTTTCTTTCCTTTTCCTTTTTTATTCTTCCAGTACTAGGGATTGAACTCAAGGCCTCAGCATGATACAGACAAGCACTCTAACACTGAGCTATATCTTCAGACCTTTTATTTTGAGATGCGGGTCTCACTAAGTTGCCCAGGCTGGGATTACAAGCTTGCATTACCTTGCCTAGTACTATTCTTTTTAGGCAACTCTGTCTTAACCCATTCAAACCCTGCATGTCTGGCAGTTCAAGTCCCATCTTACCTCCTCCATGAACTCAATATAAACACTACAGCTAACACTGACCTCTGCATATTTCAGCTCCTAGTATCCTTATTTTTACTCAATGCCACATGATCTAGCAGGAATCTTTATGGTCTTATTGAACTTGCTGATTGTTTTATGTGTCAATCTTGACTTCTTATAGGAGCAAAGAATGCCTTTTCTATCTATTTAATTCCCCAATATTCTGTGTACATAGCATTTGTTGGTCTGAATGAGTCCTTAGAGCCAGGGATGATGGCACACATCACACCCTGCATTCAGGAGCCCGAACCAGGAGGATCTGTGGCAGGAGAATCTGGGGTTTAAGACCAAAAAAAATCCTTTTGCTTAGAGCAAAAGGATTCTCAAAAAACAAAAGTAGGGTTAGGAGGTTGGAGGCAAAGCATAATCAGTACAATGCCTGCCAAGCAAGCGTAATACCAAGTTCACACTCCAGTATCACCCAAAAAAGAAAAAACATGCAAGTATAGAAAACAATGATTCAGAAAGCCAGAGGTTTTTTTTCTCCTTTTATTTTATCATTTTCACATTTACATTATTTGTGCCATCTCCCCTCTGCTCTCCCCAAAAGCCAGTTTTGAGATTACAGTCTTTCAAAAACTAGTTCTTTCTTACTTTCAGATGTATTCAGATTCTGACCAACCAGAGAACCTTCTGTTGGTTTTCTCTTTTTTTGTTTTGTTTTGGTTTTTTGACAGCACTGGGATTTGAACTCAGGGCCTCACACTTGGTAGGCAGGCACTCTACCACTTGAGCCACTCGCCAGCCCTGTTTTGTGTTGTTTTTTCGAGACAGGATCTTGCAAACTATTTGCCGGGGCTGGCTTCGAACCTTGATCTTCCTGATCTCTGTCTCCCAAGTAGGTAGTATTGGGAGGCAGAGAGGAAGTGAGGGAGGGAAGGAAGAAGGGAGGAAAGAAAGGAGGAAGGGAAGGAGGGAGACTCGATCTGCAGAAAGCTCTGAAAACAGGTTTATAATTAATAATATTTATTTACCTTGAAAGTACTTGCCACACACCAGACAGGCATATGCATTGATATGTGAGAGGGAAATAGAACACAGTTTCTCAAAGTCAAAGTCCAGCACACTCCTAAAAGAACCAAAATAACATATTTTAAAACACACACACACACTCTCAATAGGGACAGATATCTAAGAGGGCATCTAAATGAAGCAATGTTGACTCCATGTCCCACAATATCACACAGTATCTTTCAGAGAAATTCAACAACCACATATAAACCATGGCAAGCTTTAATTACTTTCCACCTCCACCCACACCTCTAAGCAGTATCTGCACCACACAATGTCCTTGACCCTCTTTCTCATTAAATGAAAGTTTATATTTACTATGGGTTCTACATGGGTAGACTCAACCAACCACAGATCAAACATATTTTGGGGGAAAAAAAATTAACTCCATCTGTACTAAACAAATACAGACTTTTTTTGTCATTATTTCCTAACCAATATAGCATGACAACTACTTATATAGCATTGACAATTATATAGCACTGACATCACCTGAAGATGATTTTAAGTATACAGGACGATATGCAGAGCTTATACGCAAATACTACGTCACTGTAGGTAAGGAACTTGAGAACGCAGATTTTGATGTGGGGGAAGGGCTCATGGTACCAACCCCCATGGATACCAAGAGACAGTTGTATTTGTAACCTGTCAAGGATGTTCCATGACAGTCATTTTCTTTGAAGGCAAAGCTACAAGTCGAACTTATGTAAAAGGACTCCAACAGCATTATGACTGGTGGAAGGACATAAAAAGTGTAAATATTCACTTTTATAAAAAAGAAAATTTACTTTTGTCCACAAAAACAAGTGGGAAATCTGAAGAATCTTAGGGGACTACCTACAACTAGATCTATTTATTAAAGTAACAGTATGTGAGTACTGGGCAGAAAGGGACAAAAAACTTTTACCTACACTGCATTCACATTTGACAAAGGGCTTTCTTCTCCAATATTAGCTCTTAATCAATTGGAAATGATTAATCAAATAGACAGTAGCACTGTCTAATTAAGAGGCCACTAATAACATGGTTATTAGCAACTAAATTTTAAATAATTAAAATTAAAATTTTAAATTCAGTTCCTGGGCTGGAAATATGGAACAGTGATAGAGCACGTGCCTAGTATGCATACCCTGGAATGGATTGTTACACAAGCCATGATGTAATTACTCAAGGGTCACACGTGGCTTGTGCCTACTGTAATGAACAGCCCTTATAAAGAGCAAGTCTTACTGCAGAAAGTTCTATTGGACAGGGCTACCTAAAACATGCGTCTAAAAACATTAAAACAGGCTATCAGAGAGCCAGAGAAAGGAACACCAGGATAAAGTAACTCTCTACTTTAGAACAAGTTTTTGTGTTTATTTCTGCTGAATCCTAGGCATCTAGAATAGTGCATAGTGGATACTCAAAATACATTTAAGTTTGCTACTGTTATTTTAAGTACATTATGTATCCTCTTTTCCAAAACAGAAATTTAGAATGAGCTAAAAGGTCCTTATGTATACACCCACCCTTAAACAATATGTACTTTGACACTTTTAGTACATACACTCTGCCACTTTAACAAATATGGCAAGACAACTAGATGTGGTGGTGCACACCTGTAATCTCAGCTACTCAGGAAGCAGAGGCAGGAGCATCTCCAGTTCAAGGCCAGCAAGGAAAAACTTATGGAGCCCCTATCTCAAAAACAAAATACAGCAGGTGCCAGTAGCTCACGCCTGTAATACTAGCTGCTTGGGAGGCTGAGATCAGGAAGATAGTAGTTCAAAGCCAGCCAAGGCAAAATGTTAGTGAGATCTTGGCCAATACCTGGGCACAGTGGTACACACCTGTCATCCCATGCTACTTGGGGGGCTGAGATCAGGAGAATTGCAGTTCAAGGCCAGCTGGGCAAAAAAAGTTTGCAAGACTCCATTTCAATGGAAAAAAGCTGGACATGGTGAGCACACTCCTGTCATCACAGCGATGTCAGGAAGTATAAAATAGGATGATCACAATCCAGGCCAGCCTGGCAAAAAGCAAGACCCTATCTTCAAAGTAACAAGAGGAAAAAGGGCTAGAGGTGTGGCTCAAGTGGGAGAGCTCTTGCCTAGCATTCTGAAAACCCTGGGATCAATCCCCAGTACCAGGGGAAAAAAGAATTTAAAAAAGTTAAAAATAAGGGAGAAATGACCAAACATGTACGTATATGTGAATAAATGAATAATAAAAAAAATTAAAAATAAACATGGCAAAAGAGCTCAGCTTGGCCGTGCATATCTGTAATCCTGTAATCCCAGCACTTGGTAGGCTGAGGTAGGATTGTGAGTTCAAGCCTAGCCTGGGCTACCCATCAAATGCAAGGCCAGCCATAGCAGACTCTGTCTCAAAAACAAAAAAAAAAAACCAAACAAATAAATAATGAGCATGGCAAGAAGCACAAGTGTCTGAGCAGAAAGTTAAAAGAAGTAAAATCTGTGAATGTGTTCAATGTGTGGTCCAAAGAAATTTCAGCAAAGAGTCCCTTCTTCTTTTACTATCCTGGGCATCTTTATCCTACTAACCTGTTAATGGTATCCAGATATGGGCAGTGGCGGCTCCTCCGGTCCTCAGAATCAACACGGCCATTCTTTGCTGAAAGGAAAAAAATCATCACAGACTTTGAAAATGGGAAACCTGTACTCAGGGTCAACTATCAGATCAAAAACAGACATGGGAGAGCTGGTGGCATGGCTCAAGTGGTAGAGTACCTACCTGCCTGCCTATCAAGTTCAAAGCCCTGAGTTCAAACTCCAATAGTGAGGGAAGACATGAAAATGAGAAAAATCTGACAGTGAGTGTCACATTTTTTAGATGGCAACAACATCCCAAATAAGTCCACTAATAGAACAAGCCACAAACTGGGAGACTGTATCTGTTAAATATATATCATCAAGATTCATTCACATAAAGGAATCCAAGGAGGCATGAAAGATGCTATAAAATATATCACAAATGCTAAGATAAACTGTACATCCTTACATCTAACAGTTGTTCAAGAACTGTAAAAGCTCTGAGATTTTACCCTATTTGCAAACTAGTTAGCCTGCCACAGTTTCATGGATGCTAATGGAAGGCATGCAACCACTGGGTCTAAAACAAAGGACAGTTTATTACAACAATAACAGTTGCCAGAATATAGCATTGCTGTCAGTTGAGTCAATTCCTCAAGAGAACCTATGGCCATAATGGGTTTCATTACTGACGAATCCCGGGCTTAGCGAACCTGAATCTTTCAGAACTGGTTGTAAGCTTGCCCACCTTTTGCTCTTGTAACATCTGTCTTCTAAGGTTGTCAGATCACTATGCCAACATCCTTGAAAACACTGCGGAGCAAAGACAGCCTCTTGCCACAGTATGTGCAAAAACCAGGAGAGATCAACGGAGAGTGGTCTCCTATACCGAGCTGGTCCTTAGTACTTTCGTCAGGTATCCAGGGCTCAGGCTCTCGGCAGAAGAGCCTGATTCCAGGAATTACATCAGGACCCCACACCTTAGGAGTTTTGTAAAACTTAGCTGACATCTGTACAGTCATTAGCACCGCGCCTGGCCCACGTTGGGCACTGTATAAAAGGGAAGCTGCTGTTGCTGTTTATTATGACCAAGGTCGTTCAACACTAGTACCGATGTATTCCATTCCGCTCCCACCACCCCCAGGCGGGAAGTACAGGAAAGTTAGAAAAAGGTTTAAAAAAAATATAGGATGTGAAAGTGGCCCGCCCTCGCGCACCTCGCACCTCCCTCTCGGGTTCCGAGTCCTCGTCGGCCTCGCGCTCCCGCTTCACACGCACAGCCGGGACTGCGGGCGCCGGGGCCTCCCGCACGCTCCCCGGCTCGACCTCCCGCTTCACGCGCACCGGGCTGCCCCGGGTGCTTGCCGCCTCGGGCTCCCGGTCCCGCTCCCGCTTCACGCGACCCGAGCTGCCTCGGGACTCGGATTCGCGCTTCCCGCGGGTGGAACCACGAGACTCCCGCTTAGACCGGCTGGACATCGCCACTACCGGTGGAGCGATCCAGCGCAGGCGCCAAGCACGCTTGAGCGCGCGGCGCGCAGCCAATCAGGAGCGGAGGAAGTAGCAAGCCCAAAGCTCTCTACGAGTCGCCAGTCAGGACAATTCGCGCAGCAAATCTACGGGAACTAACTGTGCACGGTCTACTGCCTCTTTACCGACTTATTTCTTCCCAACTTAAAGAGATAGGAGCCTTTTACCCAAAACGATGTTTCCTGGATAAAGGAAGTTGTATCATTCGACCCACGTTTAGAAGCCACAATTGGGTATATGTCTCTTCCTCGCCTGGAGACTGACGATTCTGCACAAAGAAAAGGAAACAGTATCCCCAAATTATCCCCTTCGTGCTTTAATTCCACATTGAGAGAGATTTTGATATCAGGAAAATGCCCTGCCGAGGATCATTTACCATGAAGCTTTAAGAAGAAAAAAAAAGAAAAGCTCCAAATTCAGAGCAAGCTTTGAACTTGTCTGCATGTTTGGAGGTTGGGAGGTCTGGGGATCTGATTAAACCCAGGCCCCACAAACTAAGTACAGGCTCTACAGCCCCAGCCTGTTTGTTTGAACAGTTCCAATTGATATTTAATTGGCACAGAGGATACTGCACGTTTTACATGTACGGTTTGCTAAATTCTGACTGCGTGCCTTGCACTGTGGTATTCCATCGCGTGGACGTTCCACTTCTTGTCCCTGCTCTAATCGTGAACTCCTGATTTTGACTTTTTTAAATGAGGAATCGAAAGTTATACACGCTCAAGATTCTCAAAAATCCTGACTCCTCCTGTGGGACAGTCAAGCCCAGTGTGCAGTGAGCGACCAAGTCACCAGGGACCCTGCGGGACTGGGTGGGAGATGGGCTGGGAGAGCCTTCGCAGAGCCAGGCTGCCGAGGCTCTAGTGTGCCCGACCCGAGCACTTTGCTGCTTCACGACTTGAGATAAATGCTGTCAGTGTCTCCACTTACAAATAAGGAAACTGAGGCACAGCGGGGCTAAAGAGTCAGCCAAGTCACGAAGAGGTAATGAAGTTTCACAGTATCACATACGCAAAAAAATATGGGTTAGTGGGTGTTTATAGTTGGTTTGCATTTTTTAGTTTTGTGATATATCAGAAAACTGTATCAGTTGCAACCTGGAGTCCTTGTTTCCCATTGACAGGATCACAAAAAAAAAAAAAAAGCCCCGCCAACTATGCCCAACTCCATCCGCGCCGCAAACTCCGCGCGGAGCGATGCTCGGCCCAGCCAGCTCTCCTACGACCGGAAGTCGGGATTCAGGACCGGAAGTTGGGTTTCAGAGCCGGTAGCGTCCGAGCAGCTACCGGGGGTCCCTGCGGGAAGCGACCGTTGGGACGGTTGAAGAGGAGGTGGTTTTGCGCCCAGGACTGCAGATGGAGGCGGCGCCGGATCCCGGGCCTGGGCTCTGTTGTAAACCTGGCGGGCGGCTGGACATGAGCCACGGCTTCGTGCACCATATACGTCGGAACCAGATCGCTCGGTACCACCCCGCCCTGCTGCAGCCACCCCTGGCCTGGTCTGGCCCGGCCCGGCCGTTCCTCACTCCCGCTCGGCTCCCCGCAGGGACGACTACGACAAGAAGGTGAAACAGGCGGCCAAGGAGAAGGCGAGGAGGCGGCACACACCCGCGCCAACGCGGCCCCGCAAGCCCGACCAGCAGGTGTATCTGCCCCGGCACCGAGGTGAGATGCCGCCCTGCCTGCCTCCCAAGCCCGCGCGCTCTTCTGCGGCGCACTGCCCTTCTCTATAGGGAGACCCCGCTTCTCAGCCCCCAGGCTCCGCCCACCCGTCACTTCCCAAAGCTCCACCTCGACGCGCCCAAATCTACGCTCAGTGCTTCCGCCGTGACGACTGGGTGGGCTCGTGGCCCTCAGTTAAGCATCACGATTACAGAGGAAGCTTTTATTTACCAGCTTGTTCCACCCTGCTGTAAAATAGTATTCTACGTAGCAGAGAGAAGGCCTGGCTCGGATGTAAGCGACCAGCCCTCCCTGCGACTTAGAAACCTCAGTAACTCATATGTGACACCAAGTTTGTTAAGTCTTATTTATAACGCTTTTAGATTTTGTATTTTAGTTCATTGAGTCTACAGGACACAATGACTGTTTCACAGTTCCACAGTAGACATAGAGAGTTTAAATAACAAGCCCAAGATCTCAGACCTAGTAAATGGCAGAGTCTAGATTTGAACCCAGACAGATAACTAGTTTGCAGTTCTATTTGCTGGAGAAATGTACATTGTGTACCTACTTTGTGACAGGACGTGCTGGCCCCAGAGCAGGGATCCAAAAGGAGGTAAAACTCCTGACTGGCAGCACACCAAAACTCACACACATACACACTGTCACAAGATTATAGTAAGTCTTCCTGAATCAGCTCTGTGGGTAGTGGTAGCAGCAGTATCCCCCTCTTCCCTCTCACTCTGGTTCATCCTTCCAGATGCCTCTACCCACCCAGCCAACCCAGACTGTGAGGAGTCCGGTGATAGCAGCAGTAGTGGCAGCTCGGAGCTGGAGCCTTCTGGCCGTCAGCTCTTCTGCTTAGAATATGAGGCGGACAGTGGAGAGGTCACATCAGTTATCGTATATCAGGTATGCCTTGTGAAAACAGCTGCATCCCGAAGGTCCTGGGCCGTGCTAAAAATCACTGTCAAAAAACCCAGAGCTACAGTTACCTCTGGGCCAGTGGGAAGCATCTGCTCTACATGAGAGCAAAGGACTTCCCAGTTATGCTTTTGAGGACAACTCAGTCCTGTCACACAGTGATTCTTGGGGTAATGGGGAGGACTTGTAACCCCAGTTGAGAATCAACTGTTACAGGGAACACCTGGCAAGAAGCTGTGAGCCAAACAGAGTTCTGTGAAGCTATTGTCTAGGGACAGGGACAGTCACCTTTCCAAGAGACCAGGCCCTGAGCTTCCTGACTCTTCTTCCACATAGGACGATGACCCAGGAAAGGTGAGTGAAGAGGTGTCAGCACACACACCTCTGGATCCACCCATGCGAGAGGCCCTCAAGTTACGTATCCAAGAGGAGATTGCAAAGCGCCAGAGCCAACACTAACCAGATTGGATTCACTGTACTTTGAAGAATTCTTCCCTGGGAGCTCACTCCTGGTTTGGGGGTGCCAGGATCAGACTACCTGACCTTGAGACCCCAGAGCTGCTATATCCACAAGGGTGTTGCAGGACAACATCTCCCTGACAACCATTCTTCCTTGTATGTTGGCCCATTTACCCAGTCTAATCTGAAATTTTGAGAATTTTGTTACGCTAACTTGATATGCTGGAAGCAAGACTTTAGGAATAACCAGGGTTTATGAAACCTTTTACCAACATGCTGCCTTCTCGCTGAGGTCATCTGCCTGACCACTCCATGACCCATGTTTGTTATTTTATGGGTCTTTCATATTTCTGCTCGCTTTTGTGTTTTCCTAGATGACACCCCCCCCTCCAGTTCTCTTACTTTGTTCTTTCCTTTTTCTCATCCTTTTTGCCTCAGGTAGAATCCATCAGTTCTTCACGCCCCAACATGACTGCACCTCCTCTGCTCAGGACTTTGGAAGGGGGGGAGGGTGTCCTGGAATCTTGCCTTTCCAATGAGTTCTCCCAAGTAATTCTGATACCAATAAAATGGGAGAACTCTTGTTTTTGAGGCCTACTTGGAAGCATGCCTTCTTCCCCTTCCATGGCTTTTCCAAGTTGTTTGTATGCTCCCTGCTTTGCGTTGTCTAGATTGGAGGCCTCTCTGTCTAGATAGAAGTTGCTGGAGCCAAACTAGACGACTGCAGCAAAACCTACCTTAGCTAGGACTGCATAGTTCTAGCTTTTGATTTCATCCCTAGCTGTCCTCTGAACAGACTATCCTCTGCTTAGACTAAAGGGGAATTATCAAAACAAGCTTCAAACTGACTCTTCAATTGTGACATAACAGTTTTGAACATACATACCAAGAGAAACTCCACATTAGCAATAATTGTCTGTTTGAAACCCTAGTTGCAGGACTGATGGGATAGCGCAAGTGGTAGAGGCCTGCCTGTCAAATGCAAAGCCCTGAGTTCAAACCAAAAAGAAAATCCCAGTTGCAAAAAATATCCTGAACAATACCCTAGAAGTGAAGTGAGCCATCTTGGCTGCCCCCTCCTTCACCCCATGTTTTCCCCTTTCCCACTTCCCAAGAGTCTATAACTCAGATCCTTAGGGTAAAGAGCCAGACGTGGTGGCATACACCTGTAATCCCAACGCTTGGGAGGCAGGAGAAGCACGAGTTTGAGGCCAGCCTGGGCTACATAGTGAGATTCTGTCGCAAAAAAAAAAAAAAAAAATCCCAGCAATAGTACTGCTTTTACCTAGGGAACATTTTTTTCTAACACTGGGTTAGGCTAAGGTCTGAAGTCCACAAGACATCCTGTGCACCAGAGTTACAAAGCACTTCAGTTTTCTAGCAAATAAGCCTAAACCTCAGTGATTTGAAATATAAACACTGAGACTTAAGCCCCCTGCCCCAAAGGTTTCTCTATATCTAAATGAGTCTCAAGATCAGCCTGGCAACTACACCTCAGCAGCTATTTTAAGTTTTTTTTTCCCACCCCCAGCTTTTCTCTTAACATTGAGAGCTCAATTGATTTGTTTCTTGCACCCCTGAAAACAGACCCTCCAGAAATGGGTCAAGCAAAACAGCTACTTCAACTGTGCCATTAAAACATTAAACTCTGAGTCAGCTTGAGTTTTCAGAGGAATGCTGGAACCACAAGTGAGGTGGTAAATTAGAAGGGCCTGGTTATAAAGACAGCCATGGAGCAGAGTGCTCCAGACCCCAGATCTGGCCCAAGGTTAAGTGCCTTACACTTGCCAATCCTGGGCTTAGTTCTGCTTTCAAGGAGAAAGTCTTTGCCCTCTACTTATGCAACTATTCTAGAAGTGCCTTTGGACTTGCACTGTTAACTACCCTCCAAAGCCTCCTGGGCCAAGGAGGCGCTGCCAAATTCTATCCCCTTCATGCTGCAGGACAGAGGACCAGTCCTTTTAGTCCAGCTCTTCAACCAGTTTTATGACTTGGAACATTGGATTTCACTGGAGTGTTTTGGCTTCTTATAGTTGCTGTTTGTTTCTTGAGAAGGTAAAAAAGTAAAAGGCAGCATTTAGTATGAACCTGTTGTGTCCTTTTATGTGTTGTGTTATCCTCACAAAAGATCCTCTTTGGAAACTCCTTACTGTTAAAACATTTTTCTTGATGCATTTTGTTATTGAGTGCATATATTTTCTACCCAAAAAGCACTCTTAATTCTTAACTAGTTTATGCAGTCTGACTAAATAAAGCACTAAGCCTTGTACTCAAATGTCAGGTAGTCCTTCAGGGCTGGCCCGTTGAAGCTGATGCTGCTGTTTCTTCAGGTGTGTCTGAAATGCCTCTTTGAGTATGGTCTTCAGCCTTACAGTTCAGCCTCACTGCTTGCTGGGGTCTGAGATGGTACTAGCCAGCATATTTGCCAGACTTCCCAGAGTCAGACATCTCTTAACTATTTAAACAATTAGTGCTTTGCCATTAAGGAGCATGTCCAGAGCATTTCTTACAGGCTCTGGAGATGTCTCAAAGAGGACTGCCCTTTGCTGTGTGGCACAGTGGCTACTGCCACAGTAGTGTTGGACTAGGTGAAACTTCCAGCAGGCTGCTTCAGAATCAACACTCATTTGACTAGATATGTTCTTGACTATCTTTAAAAAAAATGATAGGCATATCTTATGCCCATTCAATATGGATTGTTGAGTGACTAGACTTAAGCCTGTAGTTTTGGGTTTCCTGGGCCACAGCAGGTTATATTACTGACGTGAGGAAGCTATTTTTCAGGGGTCTTGGGCTATAGGAGAGTTAACACTAAAGCTTGAGTTGTAGTCCACTGGCAAAGATGGAAGTCTTTGAAGAAGGGAAAAGAATGTAAAGCTCTATATAGGTAAGAAAATGGGAGCTTCAGCGGCACATGCAGCCAGTGGGCTCAGTGTGGGCATTGAAGAGCCTCTCTGAAAGGGACATCTCATCTCCATGGTCCTCTCTGAGAGGCACTGCCAACTAGACACTAGCCCATGCAGATGGGAGGAAGCCCTCTGGGGTGGTAAGTATCTAACGTGCTGTGCATTTGGCAGACTACATGAATGGCAGGGCAGTGGATCCCCAGATGGTGCAAATTGAGGCCTTTGCATTAGAAAAAGAAGTAAGGACATATTACTTTCCTACCTCTGAGCCTTTGGGAAATTCACCATGGAATGCTGACAATTATGTGAAGCATTTTAACTCCTCTGAACTCCTGTCCCCTTAGGAATCACATGGGCAAGAAGCCACAAGCACCCACCCCATAATTTCTAGACATTGGAGTGACAACTTCCTAGTAGATAGCTCCTCTTCCTTCCCAGAGCCAACAAACAACAGACTGTGTCAGGTGCTAAATGTACAAAAAATCCATACATTCTTTTTCTTCATTTTCAATGTTTCTGTGTGTGGATGAGTAAAATGAAGTGTACAGATTATTTGAAAATCATAGAAGGAAGGTACTTTTCAAATACAGTACTTTTTGTAACCAATAAACTTACTATTTTTACAGCCTTGTTTTTGCCAAGAGTTGTGAAATCACTTGTGTACACAGGGAAGTGGAAATTAAATGCCTGCCATAAAGTCATTCCATCACAGACTTAGCAGTGGAAATCTCATCTCTTTGCTGTACCTATTTTAAGAGCTGTCCTGGTTGGAGCATAACAGCTACATTCATGTACCATTAGTTTTGGAAGGGATTTTTAAAGATAACTGGTCCCACTTACCTGATACATGACTCCCCTCAAGTACCCATAGCCTGGATTCCCTGTCATAGGGAGCTCTATCTTAGAGTAACTCTATTTTAGGAACTATTCAGATTGTTATAGTAAGCCTAAAAGTGTTTCCAATGTCATAGTTCTGAAGTGCTAATACCTTACCTCTACATGTTAGAATAGCCATTTGAACCTGAGGAGTCTTTTTAGGACTTCACCCTGATGAATGGTCAGGGACACAACCCCAGCTCAATAGAATATAGTAAGTGTTGATTAAGAGCCACAAAGCAAGCCAGATATAGTGGCACACAACCTGTAATCTCAGGACGTGGGAGGTAGAAACAAGAGTTCAAGGGTAGTCTGGGCTTAGTGAGACCCAGTCTGAAAAGAACCACAATGAGGACTCACAACCCCTTTGGGCAGAAAGACCTGCTTAGGTGGGACTGCAGCTGGGCAGAAAGATGGTGCCTCAGTGTGATTTAGAAAGAGGGACCTCTGTCCCCAAGTTCAAGGTGAACTGGGTTTTTTGCCTTCTGGTCCATTCAACCAGGTATTGTACAGCAATCATTACAGCCATGTGCTGTAGTAGTCTGATGTTAGTGAGAAAGGAGCTCTGGAACAGGCCTTCCCTGTTCCCTGTATACTTTCCATCAGGTCCAAAGGGTTTCTCCCTCCTCACACCAGGGTGCAGCTATCCTGCTCATTCTCTACAGTCCAGGGCCATTTCTGCATATAACATTGGCCTTATCAGTGTGGCCATCTCCCACTCCTAACACCCTGAGGCCATGTACCCTGGGGATAATAATCCGCCTATCACCAACACGTACTGGGATACCTTTTGGGCAGAGCCAGGACATTTCTGGTATGTGAAAGAAGACTCTTGCCTTTTCAATCATGTAAAGAATGTCCAGGAGTGTACTCTTGGCTGATAAATTTTGGTGAGGCTAATGATAATTTATTCCCACACAATCCTGTCCTTTCCCCTGATATCTCTGGGTCTCTCACCTTCCCGTCTGCTTATCAACAGTTGACCATGTTAATCCTTATCTACCCTACACCTGCACACACATGTGTTTAGAGTGGATAGTCTTTGGCCTCTACCGCCTCATTTCAAATCAGTGTTGATCAGTCGGAAAACATCTTGGATACAGTGACTTCTGGCCAGTACTCTGTGTTCTTCTATGCCCGAAAATAAAAAGTATGATGAAAGCAGTCTTCCAATGTTTGCTGAGCCGGGGGAAGCATAAACCAAATCCAGAGCGCTAGGATTTTTTAAGGAAAGGTTTTGCGCTCGCTTCTCTGCGGACTTGCCTCACGCCAAGGCCAGAGACAAGCACTGAGAGCCACACAAGAGAGATTCCCCCCGCCCCGATGTCACTGTCTTCTGGCCCAAGCCGAAAAATGCACGGCAGCTGAGGGAGGATTTCTCCAGCCACAAGCAAGATGACAACATCACAGGTGGAGCTGGAAGGCTGGCCAGCCGCGGCCTCCCCGCTCTCCTACCGCAGGAACGGTGAACGAAACAATCCTCTCGGGCTCCCGGCGTCAGAGGTCCCCACGCCACAGCCCTACGCGCCCAGGTCCTCCGAAGTTGGGGCACCGCCCACGTCTCCCCCGTGACGCGGACGCGGGGGCTCGGGAGTTGTAGTCTCGGGCGGGGCGCGGGCGCAGGGGCCGGGGCTGCGCGGACTCCACGTCCCGGCGGGCGACGCGGCGCGGCCAGGGGCCGCCAGGGGCGGGGCCGCTCGGCCCTTTAAACCTTTCAGGGCTGCTCCGAGGGCCGCAGCCAGAGACCGCGCCACGAGGGGGCCAAGCAAGGTGCGGCTGCAGCGGGGCGCTCCGGGGAGGTGGGTACTGAGCTGTTTCCTTTTCCGAGGGCCTTCAGAAATCATCTGGGGGGCCTTGGATTCTCGGTTCTTGGGGGAGGAGGGAGGTGTCACCAACTGCGCGCTCCTGCCCAAGTCGGGGGTCCCCGCACCCACGCGGGCGGGGACCCAGTCGGGTTTCTAGCGAGAACCCGCCCCTTGGCCAGGGCTCTATGGTCAGGTGGTTGCCTGCACGCCTACGCCTCGCGGCCGCTCCCCCAGCCCAGCACACCCTCCCAGGGCTTTTCTTGGTTTCGCCCCCTTGGTTGTCCTACCTCCAGCCTTCCCCAACCCCGTGTCCCTCGGGCGAGGGAGGGTGGCTCCCATTCCAGATGTTACAGCCCCGCCTGAGTCCCTCAGAACGCCTGTGGCATTTGGGATGATCATGGAGGCCCCAGATGGATGCCAGGGGGTGTCCACGTTCTGGCGTGGACTCAGCCCAAAGTTTGGATGCTTACAAGCTGAAGGGGAGCTCTGGATAAGGTGTTAACCACCTTCCCCTCCCCCTCTTCCCCTGCCTTGTCCAGTCACCAGACCCTGGACCTTGATCTCTCTTCCCCACCAGGCCAGGGCAGCTGATGGTTGTGGCGGAAATATCTCAAGGTAGCTGGGCCCACCCCCTCTTCCCCACCTACCTGTTGTCCTCCCCCCCACACCACCACCCTGGCTCCCCTCCCTCATGACCGCCTGGATCCTCCTTCCTGTCAGCCTGTCAGCATTCTCCATCACTGGCATATGGACTGTGTGAGTAAAAGGGGTGTGTGGAGGGTGGGGGGCGGAGTGGGCAACAGGAGCTTGATGGCACACACAAAGTCCCTTGTCCTGTTGTAGGCTCCAGGGTGGTACCCATGGTCACTCTGGCTGTCTCCAAAGCCTGGCCTGGTGCCTAGGCAAACAGCCCCTTGGGACAAGCTGGCACCACTGCTGTCCAGCAGGACAGCCCTGACAGACATACTTCTAACCAGGGCAACTTCCAGAGGGCCTCTAGTTGGGAACTATGCTGCAGGCTCTCATGTAGCATCAAGACTCACCCCTCCCCAACTTGAGTCCCCAGCAAGGACAGTGAAGCTGAATGAGGCCAGCTTCATTCAGAAGGGGGTGCTGGGCCAGGAGGGCCATGGAGGCAGGGTGACAGTTCTTTTGCAGGTATGCCATGGCCGTGATGAACCGCCACGTGTGTCCCGTGGAGAACTGGTATGGCGCTCTCTGCACATAGCCTCACTCTGCTCCCTTCATCTCTGTCCCCCTCCTGGGCCCTCGACTGCTAAGAGCCAGATGGAGACTCTGGGCCTCACTACTCTTCTCTGACATTGGTCCCTAGGCATGGCTTCCTGCCCATCTACCTACTTCCTTCACTTATCTGTTGTATTTCAGGCAGGCCCTGGGGAGTGGGCTCCTATGCCCTACTGGGGAGGTTTGGGAGAGGGACCTCTTTAAGCCTGAGGCCACAGGCAAAAGGCCTGGGGCGTCTACTTCCCCGAGTCTACTCTGTGTCCTGCCTGCCAGGTCCTATAATGAGTCCTGTTCTCCTGACCCTGCTGAACAAGGGGGCCCAAAGACCTGCTGCACCCTGGATGATGTCCCCCTCATTAGGTAGGTCTTGAAAATTGGGCAGGCCCAGGAGACCCCAGGTCCTCCCAGACTTCTAGAAAGTCCCTCAAGCAAAGGACTGTCCCTAGGTCTCAGGAATAATCATTATACTAAGAACCACTTAGTAACAATACTACTTTACCAGTTACTAGGAGCTAGGCACTCTGCTGAGGGCTTTATTTGTAGTCTCTTGTAATCCTCCCAGCAGGGAAGCTGCTATTGTTGTCCCCATTTTATAGGTGAGAAAACTAAGGCTCAGAGTTAGTGGCCCAGATCACGCAGCTAGTAAGTGAAGGCACCTGGATTTAAGCTCAAGCCCTTTAATTAACCAGCCCAAGTTCTGGTTCAAGGAAATCCAGACCAGCTGCAAGCCTCAGCAAGGAATCTTGGGTCTGCCAAGTGCTCCAGGCAGTCCCTTATCTCTTCCACACATAAGTTCTGCTGGTGGGGCTCAGCATGGAGCCAGTTGTTCATGAGAGACCCTGACCCTTCTCGTAAATCAGTGGTTTGCCTGCTGAGGAACAGGCACAAATAGAACAGGAGCCAGAATGGGGGCCCGCTGGTGCTCCTGCCTCACTGTCCTCACCCTCCCCTCAGCAAGTGCGGGACGTATCCCCCTGAGAGCTGCCTCTTCAGCCTCATTGGCAACGTGGGTGCTTTAATGGGTGAGTTATACCCTCAGCCCTGCCTCTCAGGCCCAGTCCCCCCACACACACACCCCTACCCAGAAAGGCCCAGAAGCCCCTGCTCCAAACAGCTCTCCTACCAAGGTTTAAGGCAAGAGGGGCAACTTCTTTTCTGTTCCTTGAAGGCTAAATGCTGACTCCCACACAGTTGGGGGGTCCCAAGCCTGAGGAAACTTGCTATCCATTCCCTTCCAGCCCTTAGAAGGGGCAGAAGCACGTGAGCCTGTAGGAAGCTGGGAGGGGTTGGAGGAAGGTGTCCAGCAGGCCCTAGCCATGCTTTTCTCCCTCAGTGGCCTTGATCTGCATCCTTCGGTACGGGCAGCTCCTGGAGCAGAGCCGGCACTCCTGGGTTAACACCACGGCACTCATCACAGGCTGCACTAATGCAGCAGGCCTCGTAGTGGTCGGCAACTTTCAGGTGCTCCCCCACTTATCCCTTCACTGTCCCCTAGTGGGGACTGGCTGCCTGCAGGGGCAGTACCTCATGGTTAGGGGTGGAGGTAAGAGGGACTGGGAGGCAAAGAAGGGAGAAGGAAGATAAAGAGACAAATAATGGCGAGGCGGGCTGATTCAGATTTGCCCCCCTGTCTGGGCCAGGTGGATCATGCCAAGTCTCTGCACTACATTGGCGCTGGTGTGGCCTTCCCTGCGGGGCTGCTCTTTGTCTGCCTGCACTGTGCTCTCTCCTACCATGGAGCCACTGCCCCACTGGACCTGGCTATGGCCTACCTGCGAAGTGTGCTGGCTGTCATCGCCTTCATCACTCTGGTCCTTAGTATCCTTCTGGGACAAGGAGTCAGGAACTCATACTCTAGCTCAGCCCTTCTCCCACTCCAGATGCAGGGTAAGACCTAGATGCCGGCAAACACCACCCATGTGGTCTTCTCCCTACTAGGAAGCCTGATTCTTTGCCCCAGCCTAGCTAAATGTCTGGGATCAAGGAATGGGTGTTGCCAGGTTCTTGCTCATCCTACTGAACATTTCCTTAGCTCTGCTCCAGGCGGTGTCTTCTTTGTCCATGAGAGTTCTCAGCTACAGCATGGGGCAGCCCTGTGTGAGTGGGTGTTCGTCATCGACATCCTCATTTTCTATGGTACCTTCAGTTATGAATTTGGGGCGATCTCCTCAGACACACTGGTGGCTGCACTGCAGCCTGCCTCTGGCCGGGCATGCAAGTCCTCCGGGAGTAGCAGCACCTCCACACACCTCAACTGTGCCCCTGAGAGCATCGCCATGATCTGAGGTCTGGAGGGTGGCTGGCCCGGCCTCCGCAGCACCCCACACCTTATCTTCTTTGCATTTATTTTGTACCAAAAACAATTTTTAGAAAGTATTCTGTTGGGATCTGGGCTTCCTCACTCCTAGAGAAGTGGCCATCCCACATCCACCTGTGCCATACAGGAGCAGGCCCTGCCAGCTGCCTCAGCTCCAAGTCCTGCTCCCCTGCACCACAGTATTGTTTTGTGTTTAAAGGTCACCTGCCCTCACTCACCCAGCCAGCCCTTCAGGTGCCTTCTACTCCCAGTGCCAGAGCCAGAACACTGGGGTTTCCTGCTGCAGGAATTGGGGCTGGGAACAGCAAGGGGGATACAAGTCTGGGTGGGGGGGGAGGCATGCCTTAGCCTAGGGGAAGACCCACTGAGCTGCACTGGGATTCTTCACTCTGCCCCTCACTTCCTTTAGGGCAAATAATACAGCAGAACCACGTGGGTATTTTAGTACTTTTTTTATATCTATTAAAAGAATTCTAATTTGCATGTTTGTAGTCTATTCTGGAGAGTCAGAGAGGGTCTAATCCAAGACCACTTTAAAAGCAAGGGATGGGAGGAAGCCCCTGCCTCCAGAAGAACTGAGTGTTCACTGCTCTTCAAGAGCAAGTTTGCCAGGAACAAAGGATGCCAGGTACCATCCAATTATTCCACAAGGGCTTGAATCTTTTCTGGGCCTAAGCAGTAAAGAACTGACCTGGCCTGATAGTCTCACTTCCTTTCCCTACTCAAGAGTCTGGTTGACTCCAGTAACTCACGCCTGTAATCCTACCTACTCAAGAGGCAGAAAAAAAAAAAAAGAGGCAGAGATCAGGAGGATAGCATTCAAAGCCAGCCTGGGCAAATAGTTTGCAATGCCCTATCTCGAGAAAACCCTTCACAACAAAGGGCTAATGGAGTGGCTCAAGGTGTAGGCCCTGAGTTCAAGTACCACACACACACAAAAAAAAAAAAGTCTGGTTTGAACTTTGATTCCTTGGCGGGGGAGTGAGTACAGAGAGCAACTTTAAAATGTTAAAAATAAAACAAATTTCTCTGTGTAGTTAAACTCCCAGGATTCTAAGGTTAACCAAAGGTTCCAAGGTTAACTAGAAATTGCTGGGAGGGGGGAGGAGGTTGCAAGTTAGTTTACCAGCTTTAAATAGCTACAGGGTGCTGTGCCCTGACAGTTTGTCTTCCAAGCATGAACACACATGGGCCCAAGCCCTGGCTGATTCAGTGGCCAGGGTTGGTGTTTTTTGTTTTTGTTTTTTTGGCGGTACTGGAGTTTGAACTCAGAACCTCACACTTACTAGGCAGGTACTCTACCACTTGAGCCCCTCCACCAGCCCCTGTGGCCAGGTTCTTTTCCTGGGCCCCACTGCCTAAAGTGCAGACAGACTAGTAGGGAGGGAAATGCAGCCTGGTACATTTTGTACCATCTTCCCAGCTGTACGAAGGTGGCTCATGCCTGTAATCCTAGCTACTTGGGAGGCTGAGAGCAGGAGAATCGTGATTTAAGGCCAACCTGAACAGATAGTTTGAAATTCCATCTACTGGAATTAACCAGAACAAAATGGACTTGAAGTTATGGATCAAGCAAGAGTACCTGCTTTGCAAGTGAAGCCCTGAGTTCAAACCCTAGTCCCACCAAAAAAAAAAAAAAAACTTCCCCATTAGCATCAGGATCTGGTGAGGTACAGAGCCTCTGTCCAAGTCTGAGCAATGCAGCCACAGGGTGAGTAAAGAAATCTTTAATGACGATTCAAAGTGCAAGAGGAAGATATAGAGGGTGAGTGCTCAGCCCTAGCCACCTCATGTGTACATGGCCCCGTGGAGGTTCTCCAGTCGGTGCTGCTGCTGCTGCTTTCGAGCCTGGAGGAAAGAGAACACTGGGCAGGGCCAAGCTTAAAGACCCATGGGTAAAGGGCATGGGATAGCTGTCATGGGGCTGACAGGGAGTTTTTATGCCTTTTATGCCTTTAGGCTCTTGCCCCACTCCCAAAGCAGGGATTCTAAGACCTAGCCAAGCCTGTTGAGATGGAGGAATGAGTGCAGGGGAGATGGGATCTAACAAGGCCCATTTGATGACCCCCCTCCACTCAACCACAGCCCCTACCTTATCTCGCCTGTGCTCCTCATACGTGTTGTCATCAGTGGGCAGCTCAAGGCGGCACAGGGGGCAAGAATTTGTCTGGGAAAAGTATGGCCATGTTCCAGCCAGAGTCTGGCCTTCATAAGCTAATAACCTTCCTTGTTCTCAATCCCCTGCCCTACCCACGACCTTCTTTGATCCCCCAACAGTCCATAACCAGAGAGAAGTTTGAAAACTGGGACCAGGGCAAGGTGAGGGATGAAAGAAGGAAGTAGTACCTTGCTCAGCCAGGGCAGAATGCAGTTGGAATGGAAAAGGTGATGGCAAGGCATCTCAACGACAGTCTCCTCCTCCTCAAATTCCAAAAGACACACGGGGCACTTGAGCTCTTGAGGAGGGAGTACTGATCAAAAGACCTGCCCAGGCCCCACCTCCCAGCTCCCACTCCTAAGGGCACCCAGACCGGGTTTGTAAAACTGAAGGGCCAGCCCACAGTCTGGTTTGGGGGAGGGGGCAAGTCTGGCAGACCTGCCCCAAACAGCAGAAGGAATGAGTGCCCTCACCAGCCTGAGAGCCACTGATGACTGTCCTAGGGAGGTTCTCAACCACAGCCTTGGCAGCTGGTGGAGGCAGGTGGTGATCCCAATCTACTACCAATCCCAAGTCTTCAAAGTCCATCCTATTGAAAAGGGACCTGAGAAGGAGGATATGAGATCAGAACCAAGGAAAGTCATACATTCTCTTTGCACCCATAGTCCACTGGGCATTAATAGGTAAGTACCGCAGCAGCCAGTAGTAATCACTATACTTTGTACTTAATAGATGCTCACTGGGTAAAAAGCTTGGTGGAACATGGTTTCCAGCTGTTAACAGATAACTCAGCAGTTTGTTTATTCCCATTTAACACATGAGACAACACGCTCAGGGAAGTTACTCAGGCCATGCAGAAATGAGCCAGATTCCAAGTCTGCAGTGGGCTTCGGTGTACCGTTGCTAGCAGATTTACTCACCCAGGACAGCCCCCCCACACACACACACTTCCGTGTCTCCCAGAAACCTTTGCCCTGCCTCCCCAACGCCCAACACGTCCCAATTCAGCCCTTCCCACAGTCCCTTTGTCTTGCCCTGCTACGGACGGTCCAAATTACCGACACTCCCCGACCCCCACCAATCCCAATCTCGCCGCCTGGACTAACCCACCAAATTATTCATCCTCCCCAGAACCTGCTGCCTGATTATCTGCCTTCTCCCGCCAGCCCCAGCTCAGAAACCTGATGCCTGGGACCCAACCCAAAGCCCCACGCACCCACCTTGCGAGTTCCAACAGCATGTTGGTTCGGGCCTCCCGCTGAGGCTCCAGAGGCTCGCAGTCATGTTCATCGAAATACGACGCCATAGCTGCCGGCCGGCCGACACAGGCCTCAGAACCCGCTGGATTGGTCTTGGCGCTGACCAATAAACTGGCGCGTTGACAGAGGGCTGCCAATCAGAGTACCCGAGAGGCGGGCTAGTGGCTCGCGAAAACACAAAGCGGAAGTAGTGCTTCTGCCGCCTCTCATTGGCGGAATAAGTCGGATAACTAAAGACTAACGCCGACGGAGTCTGCGAAAGAGTAAATTCCCTGGAGTTTCTGGCGTGGTCGCGCTCCAAGTGCCTAGAACAGCCTGCGTCTGAGCTGGAAGGGTGGGTCCTCGATATACCATGAGTCTCTGAGGGCCTGGGCAGTGCAAGTGTTGGAGGCTTGTCAGAGATAGGAAACTGCTGGCTCAAGGGCTCAGCATTGTGCGAGCCTGGAGTCCGGCGCTTCCCACTGCTCAGCCTGGATCCCGCCAGCACCTCAGGCTCGCCGCCCTCCAGTTGGTTCTGGATTTTACGTTGAGGGGGAGAGGGTGCCCTTTCCTTACGTATTAGACAAAATAAAAAAGGGTGTGGCAAACTTGCCCTAGTGAGAGGAAAGGCCTGTGCCCTGGAACCTGAACCCTTACCTGTTCTTGGGACTTTGTGACCTTCAACCCTTTGTTCAACCCAGCTTCTGTGAAGCCAGTGTCTTGAACTATTGTGATTTGCATTCCTGGCTACATTTGAATTCCCTGAGGAGAGAATTCCCTATATAACACCCATGGCTGGTCTTCTACCTGTAATCCCAGCACTCCTTAGTTGAGGCAAGAAGATGGCAAGTTCAAAGCCAGCCCGGGCTACATAGACCTGCCAAAAGAAAAAAAGGTGGAGGAGAGGAGGAAAGGAAAAAGAAAAAACATCCATGTCTGATACTTAACTGAGCTACAGTGGGACCTGGCAATGGCGTGTGTATAAATGATGCATGTGATCTACTATGAAATAGGGTTGAAAAACAGTGCACTCAATGGCTTACATTGATGTATATTTGACACACGTTACACACATTATTACATTTACATACATATTATTCTCACAATAAGCATCGTAATGCTGGGGGTTTTTTTTGGGGGGGGTTTGCTTGCTTGCTTATGGCGATTGAACCCAGGGTCTTGAACTCAGTGCTGAGCCCTTGCTCTGTGACTGAGCTACGTTCCCAGCCCACATTCTGCCTTTTTTCTTCTTTCTTTCCTTCCTTTCCTTCCTTCCTTCTGTCCGTCTTGTCTTCCTTGTCTTTCTTCTCTCTTTGGAGACAGGCTGGCTCAAGCCTTCGGAGAGTACGGGGATAACAGGCCTGTACCAATATCCTGGTCTATTCTGCCCTTTTTACATATGTAAAACCTGAGTCTCAGAAGTGGCTTACCCAAAGTGAGTGTTGCTCACCCACCTAGTAGAGCAAAATGCTTTCCTCCATCTTTCCCAGAAGAGGAATAAACTCAGTGAAAGTAACAAACTTGTTTGTTTACAGGAGTGGTGGTTCACTTTTATAATCCCAGCACTCAGGAGGCTAAGGCAGGAAATTGCAAGTTCTAAGCCAGTCTGGGCTACATAACAAGACCCTGTCTCAAAAAAAAAAAAAAAAAAAAAGTAAGCTTTAGAAAGGGTAAAGCTTCACACAGTTTTCAAGACTTGTCCTTGTTTCTGTCAGTAGCCCTCACTCTACCTAGCAAGGAACCACTTGTTAATACATACTTGACCCTGAATTTCCCTTGCCACTCACACTTGAATTTGAAATGCAGTTAAGCCCAAGTAGAGACTGCCCTACTTTCAGTCCTGGTATGGCCTTCTTTCTTCCTTCCATGTCTTTGCCCAGTGATCTTTACTGTGGCCCTGAAGGCACCGGAACACTGGAAAACCTGGATTCTTTCCTACAGGGCAAACTTTTGTGACCCTACATTACAGCATTTGTAGAAGCCTCCTGGCTTTCATTCCACTTGCCTCATCTGCAATCTGGTGTAAAGTCTAAAGAATAACACTGGTTTAAGCTGAGAAATTAGGGAGGAGGAACAATTCAGAGAAGAAAAAGTATCTGAACGTGACAGCCTCATGAAAACATCTCTGAAGTACTTTGTCTTTCCATCTAAAGTCCCATTGGGACTCTGAGCATCCTCAAGATGTTTTCAGGGAAGCAGGCTCAATGGTCTGGTTTGGAGACTGTTGTGTCCTTGCAACCACACTCCAAAAAGGTCTGTGTAGAATTGGATCAATTAGGAAAAAGAAAGGAAGGGGTATCTCTTGGGGTGGAGTTCTTTGGATCATAGGATTTCTGAACAGCCGAGGGGTGGAGGCACAGGACCAACCCGAGGCCCTTCATACACAAACACCAACTTTTAAACAAACAGCAGCTTTTACTGAGCTCCACATGGGGCTGGCCTGATCTGGCCAGTACAGCACAGCAGGCTGCCCTAGAGGGCCAGTCTGTGGCATGATGGGAGATGCAGAGGCATACACATCACGGCTGTCCTTTGGCACTCACTGGATGGCTCAAACAGGAGCAAACAGCAGGGTTCTCTGGAGACCAGAACAGGCCAGTGCAACCATTTGGCCTTTCCCCAGGCCCAGCTGGATGAGTCCCCAGTCCCTGAGGACAGTGCCTGAATCCTGGGCCTATGGGGCACTACTGTCCCCACTGCTCTGCGGTAGAAAGATGGCCAGAAGCACAATCAGGAGGATGAGTAGGCCACCAGCCACCGCCAGCCCCAGGTAGATTCGGCAGCGGCTGTTCTCCCAGCGCTTCTTCTGGGCCAGGGTCTTGGTTGTCTTGCTGAAGGCTGAGCTCTGTGAGTACACCCAGACACAGGGTGGGAGTTAGCAATTCCCATAGTGTTCCCATAGTGCCTCAGAGCCAGCTTCTCCCAGCCCCACCCCACCAAGGTCTCTATCCTCCCCATCCTGTCTACTCTCTCTCTCCACTCACCCTGTTCTAGGACCCTCAGGTCTCAGACACTGGTGTAGCCCTTGACTGTTAGCCCTACCTGCTTATCTCCAGTTAACAATTCCAGTCCTTGGTTTTTAGGAAAGTCCATAGCTTCAAACCACTTACTTTGTGAAGCCTAGTCATTGCATAGCTATATTAGGAGATCCAGAGGTTCTACATGGGCCTGAGAGCAGGATTTAGCTCCCACCAAGGGCCTAGAAACCCTTAGCACAGCCTGAGAGCTCCCTCTGAGAGCCAAGCCTCTCCTTCCTCTCCCCACTCCCCGGGCCTCACACCATGTCCAGGAGTTGGTCTGAACGCTGCTCCAGTTCTGCCAGCTTCCCATCTCGCTCCAGGACCTTGTCAAAGTTGTTGAGCATGATTTCGGTCACCTCGGCCGCTTGCTGTTGGCATCGCTCCAACTCTTTCCCTGCCTGGACACCAAGCCTAAGGTCAGGGCTGTATGAGATCCCCACCTGGCCCTTATCTGGTCCTAAGACCTGCAGCCTCCATCCCCACTGTGCATGGGTATAGCATATGAGTAACACCGTTTTTCACAGAAGGGCATGATGTATGCAGAGTGAAAGGCTGGCCTTCTGAAAGGTAGAGCTCACCAACTCAGGGCCCACAGCTCCTCCCCTTGCCCATCAAGACCAGGCCCAAGCCTTAGTTTTCAACACTTCAACTTCCTTTAAGCTGCCCCAGGGTGGGAGCTTTCCAGGACTCCTCCTCCCACAAAGCAGACACTTTGCTCATGTGCTCCAGGAGGGCCTCTATCAATCAATGCACACCTGCCCTAAGGCTCCCCATTGACCTAAGAAGGCAGCAAGAACAGGAAACCAAGCTATATGGTTAAAAGCCAAACAGAGGAAATCCACCCTATGGGCTAGAAAGGCATTTTTAGACCAAGTCACATCATAATATTTGCCTAAAACCCCTTTCCAAACTGAGATGCTCAGATCTCACTCTATGGGTCACTGACTAGTCAGGCTAATACTGCCTCCTGGCTGAGCCCTACATCATTCTGGCCTCTGGCCTCTGGTCTCCAAACTTTCCAGTCAGCCATAGTCTTCACTGAGGTCCATCTCACAACGCTTGACTTTCCCAGCCTGGGTAGCAACTTCACCTAATCAAAACCCCAGCTCTTAGCTGGGCACCAGTGGCTCATGCCTGTAATCCTAGCTACTGGGGCAGAGATCAGGAGAATCACAGTTCAAAACCAGCCCAGGCAAATAGTTCCAAGAGATCCTATCATCTCAAAAAACCCTTCACAAAAAAACAGGGCTGGTGGAGTGGCTCAAGGTGAAGGCCCTGAGTTCAAGCCCCAGTACCAAAAAAAAAAAAAAAAAAAAAACCTTATTTTGGAGGACTGAGAAGGAAGGTGCACAGGTTGAAAGGAAGTGTCTGGGTCATGAGCTGGAAAGGCTGTGGGCTCTGGCTTTGTGTGACTGAGAGACCCAGGGCTGGAGGCCCTGGTGTAAGCTGCAGGTCAAGGAGCAGGTCCAGGGACATTTCAGGGAGATAAATACCAAAGGATTAGCAAACCACAGCAACTCCTTCCCCTCAGCCTAGTCCTCCAAAGCCCATTCCTGTTCTATCTCCTCCTCACAGAGAGTATTGGCCAACCTCCCCTTCCTGCCCATTCTCACCCATTGTTTGCAGCAGACATTTTGGCACTTGGACTGAATTCCACTTAAAACTAGAGAACTGTAAGTGTTGGTCACAAATGGACCACTTCCCACTCAAGCAAGAATCCTCTTTCAGGATCCTTGAAACTTCTTTACCCATAGCCTCCAAGCATTCCCTAAGAATGAGTCCTATCTCCCCAACTAGACCACAAACTCTTGGGGGGCAGAGGGGGCAGGGACTCTGGAGCTGGGAGGCTGGCACAATGCTGACCATTGTAAGGACTCAGTGAGTGGGTCAACTGCTTTATAGCCTATCCAAAAGCAACTCTTAGTTTCAAGAGATGTTCTCCCAGTGTGTTTATCCAGCCCAGCAGGAGTTTCAAGGGGCAGGCATCTGAAACCCAAACAGGTCAATATTTACCCATGATCTAGAAAAACAACTTGCTTCAAGAGCTGGCAGCAAACCATGAGGTGGAGGGGTGCTCAAGACTGAGGAACACAGAGGAATAATGAAGAAAGTAGGGGAACTGCATACTTTCTACCTTTACCATCATTACCACTGTTACTTCTGTTATTCAACAAGGCTCCATTATTTGGCCCTCTGAAATTGCCCACATTCCAGCAGTTCCAGACAAAAATTTGGGAATGGACAAAGATTTGAAAATGAGAATCCCTGCTAGAGGTTGGTAGGATACTGGATGTTATTTTTTCTGTTCTGAATGCTACAGCTGTTGTTATCTTATTCTCACACTAGGGGTAACACTGGGTCACATTCTCCAAGAGCTGTGCCTCCAGCTGCAATCTAAAGCAGTCTCCCTCCATAGCAAAGCCAAGCCTGTCGGAAGCCAAGATGAGCCCAGGCCTAAAAGAACACGTACTCCAGGGAACAGAGCCACTCAAGTCTCAGCCTTCTTGGTCCCACTCAAGCAGAGGGTAAAAGGCTATGTGTGTGGGTCTCTTCTGATACACGAGAGCTAAAGCACTAGAGAATTTGGAAGAAGACGAGCAACCAGAGGGCAAGGGCCACACTGCCCTGTGCCACTTGTAACTCAGCATAGTGCCTGGCAGATGGAAGACACATGATAAATAGTTTCTGAATGAACTGTGCCTATTTTAAGGGAAGATCCCTCTTCAGCTGAGGAAGAAACACATATGATATAATCAGAGAAGGGTAAAGAGCTACACTGTAAAATACAAAGATAAGTATTACAGCTGCCCACAGAGACAGTGCCATTACAAGGGGGAGAATTGTGATGGGCTGGTGGAGTAACTCAAGTGGTAGAGCACCTGCCTAGCAAGTGTGAGACCCTGAGTTCAAACCCCAGTACCACCATACACACACACACACACACACACACACACACACACACACACACACACACACCTCTAAAATAAATAAGGAAAAAAAAGGAGAAACAACAACATCAACAAAAAAAAAAGAATTGTGTTTGAAAGGGTGGGGTGACCACTTAAAGGATGGGGTAAGGCTGGGGCATTCTAGTAGAAAGAGACAGGGACACACCTGGACAGTAAAGGACCAAGCAGAAAGTAATGGTAGACAGGAAGGGTGGGGCTGGGCAAAGCAACAAAAGTCAAGGAGCCTAGTTTGGAGACTAGCTTGGAGGGAGTGATAAAACCAGAGCTAGCACAAGTCTGGGCTAAGGGCAACATTAGAGAGCAGCTTCAGGATAATTTCTATATTGATGGGAGACAGGCATAGATGAAAGTGAGGAAAGTCTGGGCAGACAGGTCAGCCAGAGGGTGGAGAAGTGCAGCAAGGGTGTGAGGAGATGCCTGCTGGACAGGGGTGGTATGGCAAGCAGAAAGCACAGACAGGAAGGATGAGTGAGAGGCATTTCTGAGACCTGTCAGAGGCCTACAGGGGTTGGGGTTTTAAACTGGGAGGTGGGGGTGTGCAATTGTTGCCAGACAGAGGGTGGCAGTTACGTAGGAAATGTTCTTGTCAGACTATTACTGTCTGTACAGAATATCCCCTACAACACTCAGCACTCAACATACACACACATACAAACACACACACACATCCCACATCATTCTGTGGACAGGTCCACAGCTACATCCCCAGCTGTCTAAGTCTCTTTTCAGGGTTATCCAGGCTCCAAACCCTTAGCTCCTCTAAAAAACACAGCTCACAAAAATCTCCCTTTTGGGATGGTGATGTAGCTCAATGGTAGGGCACCTGCCTAGTATGCATGGCCATAGGTTCAAACACTAGCACCAAAAAAAAAAAAAAAAAAAAAAAACCTTTTCCTTGTTGCTAGGTGCAGTAGAATGTACCTGTAGTCTGGCTACTTGGGAGGCTAAAGCAGCAGGATCACTTGAGTCCCAGAATTCGAGACCAGCCTGGGCGACATAGTGAGACTCTATCTCATTAAAAAAAAAAAAAATCACCCATTCTCATCCTAACTTTCTTTCAACCTCTCTCTTCTGTTTGGTATCCAAGAAGCCCTGTTGTAGCTGGACCAGTGCAGGAGGTGTGTTATCTCCTCCACGGGTCAGTACTCAGCTCAGAGAAGGGCTAGGCTCTGCATTGCATCCCCCTCTTCCAATTCTGCCTCTCACCAAATCCTGCCATTCACCAGCTCAGTGACTACAACTCAGGATGTGACCTTTCTGACCCTCCACTTCCTCATCTATAAACTGGTAATAACAACACCTACCTCATAAACTTCATAATATTAGCTCAGGATTATGTGACATATTGTAAACAAAAATCTTAGTACAATGCCTAACCCATTCTAAATGAGTTATTAATACAGTCCAAATATCCCTAGCTCTTCTTCTTTTCTTAAAAGTCAGATCCCAATACTTATTGTCAGAGCACAATACTTCTGATTAGTAAAATCTCTCAGTTTTGTGCATTTAATTGTTTCTAACCTAAATGAAGATGCTGAAAACAGCATCTGGTTTATTCCCATTAGGCACTACAAGCTGTGGGAAGACTACATCTTGAGCAATAATAACAGGCACTTTTCAATGGGCACATGATAACCTTCCCTAAGCACTGTGTTACTGGCTGTGCATTTGCCTTATCTCATTAAATCCACACAACTGCCTACTGAAGGCAGTATTATTACCCCAGTTTTACCGAAAACTTTAGCCCAGAGGCGTTAAATCACTTATCTAAGATCACAGAGCCAGGGAGTAGAAGATCTGGCTGTAGAACCAACAGAGACTCCAGGAATCACATTCCTAACCCCTGTGCTAAACCAGATGCAGACAATGGGACGTCCAGTGCTCTAGCTAACTGGCTAGATGCCACCAACTCAACTAGGGTGCATCTGAGGGAGGCCCGTGGCTCTAAACACAAATTCTTTGGAGAGAGGACCATCTACAAGATGAATGACTTCAGTTAAATGACTCATTCAATTTCCATCTTTCCCATCACTGCTTTGTTCCTACTCTAACGCCTATACTTGTCACCATGACTGGTACAAAGGAACTATCCACTAGCCAGTTCCTTGTTGATTGTGCCATAGAGAGGAGTAGAAGAGAAGGAAAAGAAAGGACCAGAAGAAGCCAGCTGCCAGAGACTCACGCCTATAATCCTAGCTGATCAGGAGGAGCCAGCTCAGGCAATAGTATGTAAGACCCTATCATGAAAAAAAACTCATCACAAAAAAAAGCTGGTGGAGTGGCTCAAGGTGTAGAGGTGCAGGCCCCAGTACCGCAAAGAAAAAAAAAAAGGGACAGTAGAGACAGGGGGTGGAAAAGAGGAAGGAAAAAAGCTGGGAACAGAGAAGGGGCAAGTGTTAAAGAAGAAACAGAGGGGATTGGGGGCATAGCTCAAGCGTAGAGCACCTGCCAAGCAAGTGTGAGGCCCTGAGTTCAAACCCTAGTACTGCCTAAGAAGAAGCAGAGGATGGGGCTGGGAGATGGGTGGTGATGAGAGAGGTCAATGTACCCTTCTCATGTTCTCATGAGAGAGGTCAATGTACCCTTCGCCTCAAGTGTACTTCTGAGAGTCCCAAGGTTCTCCAGTACATATGATAACTTACCCTGGCCTCAGCCTTCATTTCAGAGTTTCCTTTTCTCCCCAAGATCTAAGGCTCAGCTAGAAGCCCACCCCCGCCCCAAGCCCTGCCTGATAGCTTGCCTTATACACTCGGAAGTGGGCCCTGGGCTCTGCCCATTCTCAAGCCTTCCTCAGTTTCCTGGTGTGGCCTTAGAGCTGAATGCTACCTTCCTGCCCCGCTTCCCCTTCCTGCCTCTAGTTCCCTAGAGATGAGGCCATCCAGGCACTGAGACCCCTAGCCGGACCACATCCATTACACCTCACCAACTCTCCAAGGCAGAACCTTAAAGCACCAAGCCTGCATCCTGCCTGGTCCACCATTCCAGGAACCACAGGGGAGAGGGGAACCTGGCACCAGCTGTCTCTGACACCTTTGCCTTGAAGATGGCAAGTGAGGACAGAGTTTGCAGCGGGATGGAGGTGACTCAACTCAGCAATATGTCACTAGGTAGAGGTTAAGAGGGAGTCAGGGCTGTGCCACACTCATAACTTCAGGTAACCTTTTACAAACAAGTAAACAACTTCGTTTCTCTTTCCCAGGGAAAAGAGCTTTGTCCTCCAGGACCCAGCTCCGGGCTGGAAGAGTCTCTACCAAGCGACTGCTCAGGTTTCCAAACCCTGAGCCAGGCCTGCCTCCTCTCAGCTCCGGGAAGTACTGACCAGGTCATCACATTACCTACCACTTCTTAGCAGTGAGTTCTGTCTGAGTGCCTGGCGGTCTGGGCCATTGAAACTCCTTGAACCTTGCAAGGCCCCAATAAAGCAGGTATTGCTGGCCCCACTTCATGGTACGGAAAAGGAGGTTAAGTAACTCGTCCAAGGTCACACAGCCGGGATCCCAGCCCAGAGCCTAACTCCAAAGCCAATGTCCACACAACCACCTCACTGCAGGGGCGTGGGAAGCCTGCGCGTGAGAAGCCGGGGCGTGGGAAGCCGGTGCCCCGGCTCACTCCGCGCCGGGCAGCAGCGACGGGGCGCACGCCCCACTCTCCCTCCCGGCTGCGTGTAGAGCAGCGGATCTGGTCCTCGTCCTGCTCCTGTCGCGGTACCCTTGAGGGTCCATCCTGCACGGCCCCCGCCCGCGGGCCCCGGACTCCTGCCTACCGCCCCGCGCGCTCGCCCTCTGCCCCGCCGGGCCGGCCGACCCCGCCCTGGCCCTCACCATCGTCGCTGCCGCCGCCGCCTCGCCGGGTCCCGGCTGCTTTGCCCGCCGAGCGGCCGCAGTGCCAGCGGCCCCGGAGGAAGCGGAGGACGGGGCGGGGCCCGTCGCTGGCGGGGGCGGGGGGCGCGCCTTCCGTGAGCAGCCACCAAGACAGGGGCAAATCGAAAGCGGCTAGCGACGGGGACAGGGTCCGTGGGGCGCCTCCTGCCGGGCCGCCAACGCCCGACTTGGGGTGACACCCCAAGGGGTGGGGTGAATTAGGAGCTATGCCACCCTTCGGGGGCCCAATCTATGAAATGGCCAGAGGTGTGTGCTCTCTGAGAGCTGGGGGTTGCTGCTCAGATCTGGCAGATGGGGTTAGCAGGGAGGCGTCACTCACCCCAACAATTACCTGTGTGAGTGCCGGGAGGAGAGTCTACCATGGTAGAAGCCTGCTTCTCAACCAAACATGCTGGCATGTCTGCTACCACTACAAGCCCTCCTAAGTTGAATCTACCCATCCTCTTCTCTCATCACGGTCAAAAAATCACTAATCCCCTGCCCTCCGCCACCCAGGCCACTGCCAACACCCCAAACAAAGTCCCTCTTGACCCAGAGAACTGAGTCTCTGTAAGCACAGACCCTCCTGCACTCCAAACTTGGACCTTGCATCCAGGTAGGATAAGGAGAGAGAGGATGGATGGAGTCATGGGAAAGCCTCCTCAGAGGAACTCGGGCACTTGCCCCTGCCCTCCCCCAGAAATCGGAGCATGATTCCAGAGCCTGACCTCCAAGCTAGTCCCAAATCCTATCTCTCAACTCTGTCTCTTCCCCACTTCCTCCCAATAACAGGTTGTTTCTAATTTTGAAAAGCCTGTAAGAACAGGGACAGAGATAGCAAGGTCCCTCCCCATGAGCTAAGGCAGGCTGGGCACTGGGAAGAGCGGCAATGACAGTGGAACCTGGTGGAGAGGAGCGAGGCCAGAAGACAGAAAGCTTATTGTGCAAGAAAAGGAAGGAGGGCTGCAGGCCCTGTCCTGTGACACTGACTGTGCCCAGCCATGAGATGCAGGGGAGAGATGCTCGCCCCATCGGGACAGCTGAGACCCATGGACCTATTAAGTCCCAGAAGGGCAGGGGCAAACAAAAGACAAAAGGAATATACAAAATCACCAGAAAAGGAAAAGCAGCTGAGTTCCTCCAAGTTTTGACTCTGGATTACAACAATGCCATAGAAGAGAGATGGAAATGGCAGATGACATGGGAAGCCCTAAACCAGATCCTAAATGCTCTTGTCCAGGATTTCATGTCTCAGCTAATACTTTCAGGAGAAGAGTATTAAGAGAACATGGCAGGACCCAAGGGAACCTAAGGGAACACTTAAACTTGCATGCCACCCTAACATGCTGTGAAGCTTTTGAATTCTCCTTATGCCACATCCCCAGAAAATTCTTATTTTCTCAACACCTATGACAACAAATAGAACAGAGTGGAATAAAGAAAGGCAGGGAGCTTCCATCTTTCTTTGCCAAACATGCACTCTCCAACCCTCTAACCACTTGGGCCTCAAATGAGAGAACCTCAGCCAGAGGGAATCCTCAGGAACAAATGAAATGGCAGGGTCAAGGGTGAAATGGAAAGAGAGAAAGTGCCTCACACATAGGGATACTGTAAGGTCTTTATTGCCCACCAGCCACCATCAGTCTCCCAGCTACATGCAGGGTCCTCTGGGTCTGTCTAACCCACTCTAAGGACCTGTGAAATGCAGCCGCAGTCCAGCTCTCTTTTTCCAGGGGATCAGGGTGCTCCTGGGGTATACAATGTGGCAGAGAGGCCTCTGTGACCAAGCATTCCTGTGCAGGAGAACAAGAGAGAGGGCCCCTCTTGGCACCCATTTGTGAAGGGTCACCCCTGAAGAGGAGGGTGGGGTGGGAGGGATTCCCTAAGTGGGGATGGCACCGGTGGCAAAGAGCACGATGAAGAGGAGGATGATAAAAACAATCACACAGATGAGTACAATCATCTTCACGTTCTTCCACCAGAACTTTCGAGCCACCTTCTGTGATGTCGTCTTGAAGTGCTCAGACTGTTGGGAACAAGGTAGAATGAGTGACCCAGTGACTACTTCCCCTGAAATAAGAGTACAAACGGACACCCACATCTAAGTATATACGTTATTAGCTGAAGTAATAAAGTTTGAAATAAAAGATGCTCTATCCTCCTACCTTGATATATATATATACCTTTGTAACAATCTGGTTCAAGTTTAGAATTCTTGGACTCCTGTGAGTTCGCCACCTAAATGTGATGGCAGCTCTGGAATTCTTTCTCTTCTTACCTACCCCTGCACTGTCATACATCCTGAAGGGTCTTTAACACATGCTTACACCCAGGTGTGCAACACCAACAGGCAGTACAGTCCACCCTTGGGAAAGTAGACCCTGGACTGAGGGCTGCAGACTCCAGGTGGGTGCACCTCTTGGCCCCATGACTCCTTGTCTTCTAGGGACTGTAGAAGCAGAGGAAAGGACAGGGCAGTGCAGGGGGTTGGAAGTGGGGGAAACTCCTACTTCTCCCTCAAATCAAGTTGCAGACACTAAATCTCCCTGGGTCATTTACCCAGATTAAATTACAGAAAGAGGAACTAAGTCCCAGGGAGACCAAGGAGCAATACCCAAGATTCCACAGAGGGCTGAGTTTGGTGGCTTATGCTTATAATCCTAGCTAAGCAGGAGGAAGAGGGGAGGATCATGACTTCAGGCCAGTCCTGCTAAAAAAGTTAGTGAGACCCTATCTCAAAAAAACAAGCTGGAGCTGGCACCAGTGGCTCACACCTATAATCCTAGCTACTCAGGAAGCAGAGATCAGGAGAATCACAGTTTGCCCCAGGCAAATAGTTCGTGAGACCCTATCTTGAAAAAACCCATCAAAAAAAAGGGCTGGCAGAGTGGCTCAAACAGTATGAGTGCTTGCAATCCTAGCTGCTTGAAAGGCTGAACTCAGTCTACCTCATACCACCCTGAATGCGCCCAATCTCATCTGATCTCGGAAGCTAAGCAGGGTCAGGCCTGGTTAGTACTTGGATGGGAGAGGCTGAAATCAGCAGGATTATAGTTCAAGGCCAGACTGGGCAAAACGTTGTTCACAAGACTCCATCTCAACCAACAGCTGGGTGTGGTGATACACACCTTTCATCCCAGCTGGATGCCTAAAATAGAAGGATCTCAGTCCAGGCCAGCCTGGCAGGGGCAGGGGTGGGAAAAGGGAGACCCTATCTCCAAAATAACAAGAGAAAAAAGGGCTGGAGTCATGGCTCAAGTGATAAGAGTGCCTGCCTCACAAGCATGAAGCCCTGAGTTCTAATCCCAATATGTGCCCTCCCACACTGCCACCAAAAAATCTGGGCGTGGTGGTATACATCTGTAATCCTAGCTATGTCAGAGTGGGAATATTGCCGTCTGAGGCCAGCCCCAGGCAAAAGCATGAGACCATACCTGAAAAATAAACTAAAGCAAAAAGCCCTGGAGGCTCAAATGTACAACACTTGCCTAGCAAGTGCAAGGCCCAGAGTTCAAGATTCCACATAGAACTCAGAAAGCCAGAACCAGTCTCTCCACTGGACATAGAACCTGGGGCTTTAGCCTTAGCTGAACTTTGGAGTTACTCCCTTGCTCCTTCCAAACAGCTGGCTGGAGAGAGGGAGGAAGGTCTAGCAAGATGTGTGGGAGATATTATTCTAGCCTTCAGCTGGCAGAGAACCCTGGGATCAAAGAATTTCATTGCTCTTCCCAGCTTCTTTTTAATGATGACTCAGTACTACTAATTTTCTACTCCCTGCCTAACTCCCAGAGAAGACCAAAGGCTAGGGGAGGATTTTCCCAGAGCTAATATTTTTTGTGTGGGGAGGAGGTCAGATCCAAATAATTGTCAAGGGTAGAATTTAAAGTGAAAATCAGTTTCAAACGAAAGAAGCTTAAGAATGTACAGGCTGACTGAATGTCTATCTGTCTCAGGAAATGCCTTCATGGGTATGCCCCCCCAAAACCCCAGGCACTGGACTCATCCCTGGGCTCCACACCAATCAGTGGAGCAGAACAGAACCAGAAGTAGGAACCCAACTGACAAAAATTCCCAAAATAGGCAAAAAGACAGCAGGAATGGCAGACTTCATCCCTTCTACTCATTTTGCCTTCCCTCACAAAAACTTCTGTTTTCTTCAACAATTCTCCCTCCCTCTCTTCCACCAGCTCCAGTGGGCTCCCTGTCTCACCGTGGCTTCTAGATCCTCTGTCTTGTTGCGGAGATGGTCCAAGTTCTCCCCACGGGCCAGGATTCGCTCCACATTCTGGGTCATAATATTTTTGACTCCCTCCACCTCACTCTGCAGGTTTCGTACTCGATCATTTTCTCCACCTCTGCTGCCCTCCTCCTGGATGACAACAGCATCAATTAGGCCAAGTGATGGAGGATCCAAGAGGCCAGAGGAAGGTAGGCCTAAGGTGGATTTCAGCTTTTTGTAATGAGTGAATTGTTTATGAAGAGACTGTTTTTATGTATTACACCTGTAACCAAACCTAAGTATATTTTTAGGCCCCAAAAGGTAGATCTGATGCTAGACAGAGTAAATCAGGCCAAGAAGGAAAAGCAGGACATTATCTTCCCTGCTTCCATGCTTCTCAGAGAAGGTCATAGTGATGGCAGAGGTGGCATCTCACAACATTCCCTCCAGTGCACAGCAGAGCACTATCTACCAATCCCCAGAGACAGCTCACTTCCCTGATCCCACTGGGTTCTCACTTAAAGTGTGGGTGCTGGCCAGTACAGCATGTTCACCTAGCCCCACTCATCTGCCTCTCCCAGACAGCTGCTGGAGAGCTGCTCTGGCCTGGGGCTTCCTGGCCAGTGTAACCGCAGCTCCATGGCTGGGACCCACAGCAACAGGCAACCAAGGCCCCCACAAGGCACCACACGTGTGATTGAGTCTCACACTTCTGCTTTTCCCCACCACTTAGCACCCTGTGCAGGCCCCACACAACTGCCTACTTATGTGGATATTAATAAAAACAGCGGGGCCATTGTGGAAATGGAGGAAGTCCGCCTTGGCTGATGCCTCCCTATCCCTGAGGCTGCTTGATAAAGTTTTTGAACAGGGAGAGAAAAACATGACTAGGCTCCTCCCTCTGTGACCCAGTGGTCCTTCAGGAACTGGCCAGAGGTATGGGCTCCAACTAGATTATCATGGAAGCCCTTATCTCTCTTCCTCCTGTTCATGGAGAAGGGGCTGATTGCTTGGGCTTGGTGGACAGACATATCCTTTGAGTATCTGTCCAGGGATGTAGTGAAAGAGCAAGGGGAGAACTCCTGTTGCTGGCTGGGAATCTGAGACAGCAGAAGTGCTAACAGCCGGGTAGTGTCACAACAACGCGGCTCAGGCCCAGCTGGAGCAGGAGGAGGACAGAGGGGAGGGCGGCCCTTCTCAACTCTGCCTGGAATTCGGGCCCCCAGCCCCCACCCAAACCCTGCTCTGGTCCAGCACCAAGATGGGGGAGGGAGGCAGTGGAGAAGGGGCAGGAACCTCCACCCAGGCAGCTCAGGGCTATTTGTGACCAAGTTGTCAAAGAGGAGAGGCCACAGGCAGTGCTGGTCCAGCCCTCTGACTTTGCCACCAACTTGCCTTTTCCCAGCACAGCCAAACCCCAGTCTCGAGCCCCCTTTGGCTCCGCTCTCAATCGGTTCTTTCCCAGTTCCCAAGTCACTCACCATGTCCCGGAGTGCTCAGGCCTGTCAGCAGCAGAACTGGCCTCGTCGGTTTCCTTCCCGGCAGTCGGCAGTCCTCGTTTCACTTCCTGCTTGCTCCAACTTTCAGCCCGCCTCCGCCCACCCCATATCCCCAGCGCTCCAGTCACACCAGCCACACCTAACGCAGGTTTCCCCAGGTAGGCGGCACCCTCCACCGTCCTCCCTGTCACCTCCCAGAGGTTTAACTTAAAGCCACAGAGCTCCCTGGCGCCAAGTCTTCTAGCTTGTCAGGAATGAGAAAAAGAAAGAGCAAGCAGCCCTTCTAGGTGTCTTGAAGCTGGAACGTCTCCCTTTTTATGTCTTTAGTGTCTCATTCCAGTTTCTAGAGACCCAAATTAACCATAAGTTCTATGTCAGGCCTGGTTCACATGAAAGAGAATGCAGACGTGAAAATTTCTTGCTGGACAACTTGTCCCCAGGGATGTATTGAATGAGCAGAAGACTCTAAAATCCCCTGAGTTTGGAATGCTGAGTCTGGTTTCTGATGCTAGAAAGCCCTGGGTTACTAGCTGGGTGGCCCTAAGCAAATCTCTCCAGCCCTCCAGGTTTTGCAGGTGGTAATGCTGAGTTGACAGTGGTGGGAAGGAGTGGAAACAGCACACGAGATATGCCTAGCACAGGGTCTGGAAGGAAGCAGACAATGAGGAAACTATGGCTCACCACCCTCTCTTTCCCTTCCAGAGTTCAGCAGTCCTGTGTTTCCCTTCAGGGGTCATGGTTGGTGACCCCAGTCAGTGATCAGAGGACTGTCCAATGGACTGGGGGGCTCAGGGCAAAGGATTTTTCCACTAACGTGGCTTTGAGCCAGAGAAAAATCTACTCTTCCCCAGATGGTGTTTATCAAGGCGGAAGAACAATAACAGGGACACACAGAAGGGAACACACATTCTTGTCCCATCCCAAAAGAAGTATCAGTTCCAAGGAGGAAATGTCAGCTTCTCTAACGAATACTTTTTAAAAGGCTTTGATCAATTTTGGACCCCTGTAACCTTTTGGGACACTTTATTTTTTCCTTTGTGTACACTTTTGGTTTTGGTGCTGGGGATTGAACCCAGGGCTTCATGAATGAGCTACACCCCCGCCACCACCACCAACTACACATTTAGTTTTACTGTAACAAAGCAACTTGTACACTTTAAAAAATGTGCTCATTTTTTTAAATTTTTGCTTCCTTTCCAGTGAAACAAAAGAAGACTTAAGCAGGAAAAAGATTTCAATAGAAAGTGTCAATTCTAAACAATCTTACCGGTTCTGCTGATTCTCCCATCAAGTGACAGGGCTAGAGCTGTCATGAAGAGAGAACTTCATTTTTTTGGTGGAACTGGGGTTTGAACACAGGGTTTTATGTTTGCAAAGCAGGCATTCTACTGCTTGAGCCGCAATCATTTTTCTCTGGTAATTTTGGAGATGGGGGTCTCTCATATTATTTGCCTTGAACCGTGATCCTCCCTATTTCAGCCTCCCAACTAGCTAGGATTGCAAGCGGAAGCCACTGATGCCCAGCGAGAGAACTATTTTTAAAGCATCATCTTAAACTGCAAGGATGTCCATGAAACATAACAAACACGCCGAAGGAAAAGCCATGTTGTCAAAATGTCCACCAAGCCCACCAAATATTTTGCATTTTGGTGCTGGGGATTGAACTCAACCTGGCATATGCTATGCACATATTCATACACTGAGGTACACCCCCACTCATGAAAGTCTAGCTTACGATAAAGTCTTATCCCCCAACAAGGTTGTGAGATCATTAAGTTATGCAGACCTGAATTTGGGTGACCAGGACAAACAGCCTGGCAAACTAGGTATGTCCTAGTTTGCTTTTCCAGTTAGCGTGGCTACCTCCCTCTCATGAGACTTAGAAAGCCTACAACATGGCCATGTAGAGATGAGTTAGATTCCTTGATCTCTGCTGAGTATAGTGAAGCACACCTAGAATCCCAGATACACTGGAAACTGAAGCAGGAGGACCAAAGTGCAAGGCTAGCCTAGGTAATTTAGGGAACTCCTGTCTTTAAAAAAAAAAAAATCCTTGGTCTCTACTTGTGCTGTCCAATGTGGTAGCCACCAACCACATGTAGCTGTTCAGCATTTGTTTTCACTATGGCTAGTCTGAATTGAGATGGGTTGTTAAGAATAAAATACACCCCAGACTTAGTATGAAAAAAGAATGCGAATCTCTCATTACTTTTATATACTGGTGGCATGTTGAAAAAATGTTTTGGGTATATTTAGTAGAAGAGACTGATAAAATTAATTTCACTTGTTTCTTTTACTTTTTAAATTTGACTAGTAAAAAATTTTTGTCTTTATTTTATTTAACTTTTGGCTAGGGATTTTTTTTGGTGCTAGGGAATGAACCCAGAGCCTTCTGAATGGTATGTAAGTGCTCTACCACTGAACTGTATCCTCAGCACAACTACTAAAAACATTTAAATTACAGATTATGATGTGGCTCAAGTCATATTTCCATTGGAAATGCTGATCTATTAATATTACATGAGCTTAGATATACTTGCATAACAGCTTAACCTCAGTTACCTCATCACCTGTGTCTGACACAAATTTAAAAAAACAGTAAATATTGGTGATTGTGATTACTGTTAAGAATTCCAGGACTGGGACTAGCTAAAGCGGTAGAGCCCATGCCAGCAAGTGCAAAGCACTGAGTTCAAATCCCAGTACCCCTACCCCCATCCCACCCTACCCCCCAAAAAAGGGAAGGAAGGAAGGAAGGACAGGAAAAAAGAAAAAGAGTCATTTCAATGGACTGGGGATGTAGCTCAGTGATAAAGCGCTTGACTAGCATGTGTGACCATCAGAGCAATTTCCAGTATTGAAGAAAAAAGTCATTTTTAGGATTAAATGCATATACCAATCTTCTTTATGCCCAGCTGGGCAGTGTACTTCTGTCTCACAGGGAAAAGGCCAGGAGGACGAGGAAAATACACATTCAGGAGCTCAAGTGAATTTGTTCCCTGCACCATCATAGAGCTCACAGCACTTTCTTCCTCCACTCTCCTTTCTGTAGCTTGTTAAACTGCCGTCCACCCTATTGCGACACAGTCACCCTTCATCTCCCCCAACGTACCCTCTTCCTTTCTGACCGTTTTCTTAGAATCCAAAGAGTCTGCCCTTGGCCTCTGACTCTGCACTATTTTCTAGAGCAGTACTCCTCAGTGGGGTTGACTTTGCCCTCCAGGGGACATTTGATAGTGCTTGGAGATATTTTTTTTGTCATGACTAGGGGAAAGGGTATTATAGTATCTAGTGGGTAGCGACTAAATATGCTACTAAAACATCCTGCAATGCAAAGGATAGCTCCCTGCAACAAAGAACTCTCTGGTAGTCAGCGTGTGGTAACACACACGTGTGATCTCAGGTGTAGGCAAATGTATCACAAGTTTGAGGCCAGTCTGGGTTACACAGGGACACCTTGTCTCAAAAATCTAAAGGCTGAGGATATGGCTCAGTGGTAAAGTGATTGCTTAACATGAGCAAGGCCCTGGGTTCAATCCTCAGAGCTGGGGAATAAAAGGATTACTCTGCACCATGTCAATAATGCTAAGGTTGAGAAACCCTCCTCTCTTAGGCTGGATGTGATAATACATGCCTGTAATACCAACACTTGGGATGCAAGGCAGGAAACTATCAAGTTTGAGGCCAGCCTTGGCTACATAGCAAAAACCTATCTCAAAAAACAAAACAAAACAACAACAACAAAAAAAACAACAGGAGGCTGAGATTGAGAGGATTGTGGCTTGAGTCCAGACCTGGCAGATAGTTTGCAAGACCTAACTCCCCACCCCCGCCCCGCCATAAAAAAACAAGCAAAATGGACTAGAGGTGTGACTCAAGCACCTGCTTCACAAGCAAGAAACCCTGAGTTCAAACTTCAGTTCTACCAAGAAAAAAAGGGAGGGTTGAATGGCTTAAGTGGTAAAAGTGCCTGCCTGGCAAGCATGAGGCCCTGAGTTCAAACCCCAGTGCCACCAAAAACAAACAAACAAAAAAACCCTGAAGAGCCATTTGTGGATTTGATTCCAAATCTGGATCTCTAGCTCAGACCTCTCTCTCAACTGCCAATGCTGCCTCTCCAGTGCCCTTTTCTTAATGTTGCTTCCAAGTGGTACTCTGATTCTCTTGCTTTCTCAAAATAGGAACCCCAAAGCCATCCTCCACACATGGTGGGTTATCACCATGTCTTGATGCATTCTCAGTCATGTCTGTAATAGCTCCCCTCTTCTATCTACCAGCTCTTGCTCCGCAGTAAATGCCAGCATGATCTCGTCTCTGGACAATTTCAGTCACCTCCAACCTGGCCTCTCTTGTCCTATCCATTCCTCTACAGTTTGCTTGCTATCTTCCCAAAACACTGGAGTATATTCCAACTTGCCTGCAGGTTAAAGCCCAAACTTATTAGCAGACATTCTGAGTGTTCTTAACCTGCTTTTCTAAGCTGGTTTCCCTTAAGACTCGCCTCCCAGCCCTCCAGTCACACCAAATCATATGCCTTTCCCCAAACTCCCTAAGCCATCCCTTTCATACTTTTGCTTAAAGGCTTCACTCATCAAGGCCTGTGGAAATTCTTTTCATATTTAAGACATAGCCTCCCTGAAGCCCTCTAGATTTCCTCACTGAAGTGAATTTACTTCTTCCTCATGTGATCACCCTCACATTTCCTTTTATAGAATCTATCATTTGCTTTGCCTTTAACTGTATACACATTTGACCTCTCCAAGATTGAAGTATTGTAACACAGACTTGTCTCTGTCTGTCTGTCTGTCTCTCTCTCTCTCTCTCTCTCTCTCTCTCCCTCCCTTCTTTCCTTCCTTTCCATCTTTCCTTCCTTTTTGTGGTACTGGGGTTTGAACTCAAGGCCTATACCTTGATCTACTCCACTAGTCTTTTTTGTGATTTTTTTTTTCAAGATAGGGTCTCACAAACTATTTGCCCAGCTGGCTTCAAACTGGAATAGTCCTGATCTCTGCTTCCTTAGTAGCTAGGATTACAGGCATGAGCCACCAGCACCCAGCCACAGTGCTAACTTTAAACAAAACAAAACAAAAAGCTGGGTGCCAGCGGTTCATGCCTGTTATCCTAGCTACTAGGGAGGCTAAGATCAGGAGGATCACAGTTCAAGGCCAGCCCAGCTTGAACTGATAGGTCCCAGTTCTCGAGACCACACCTCCAAAATAACCAGAGCAGAATGAACTATCGGTGTGGCTCAAGTGGTAGAGCACCTGCTTGAAAGCACCAAGCCTTGCATGCAAACCTCAATCCCAGTTAGGAAGAAGAAGGAGGAGGAGAACAAGGAGGAGAGAGACTGTACATGGTCAGTATAGACACCACCATCATAGGCCTAACTACATATGCAAGGTAAGCAATGCTCACCCTGGAGAAACTGGGGACCTGGGAGGTGGTGGGAGGCCATAGCAGGGTGTGCCTACCCGTCCCTTCATTCTTGTGGATTCAGTGTAGTGCTTGGCACGAGACAAATCAAGTCTTGCTTTTTGGAGTTTTCTGGAATTTTTTTCCAAATATTTTCAATCTGTAGTTGTTGAATCCCTGGATGCAGAACCTGTGACTATGGAGGTTCCCATATCTAACTCTCTACCTACCAGTGTATGTGAAACCATTAGTCTACACCAGTTCCTCTGGTTCCAGTCCAACACCACAGGGTGTATTCCAGTCCTCTGTCTTTCCATTTTTGGGGAAAACAAAGTTGACATAGAGGTGAAAGGAAATAGCATTTATCTGGGAAACAAGGAATTGCAATTCCAGCACACTGAATCAGGGCACCCTTGAATCATATACTGTAAGCCAAAATGAAAGAGAGGATTTTTTTAATAGGGAATTTCCACAGTAAGTCCCTATTTTTGGAAGAAGGTTTTGGAAGCAGGCTGGGCAAAAATTCTATCACAAACCCCTCCTGATCAGTTAGTTAATTAGGGTACTCCTAGCTGAGAAATGCTGAAAGCTGCAGATAGTGACTTCAACTGTTTATCCAAGCCTATTGGAACATTCTGTAGTTTAACCTTTAGCAGGTGTTAGGACAATCCTCTCTTAATCTCCCAATTCCACTTTGGAAAGTCTTAACCTTGGGTTTGAGGCATAGCTCAAGTGGTAGAGCACTTGCCAAGCATGTGTAAAGCTCTCGGTTCAACCCCCTGTACTGCAAAAAAAAAAAAATTCTTAACCCTTAAGTTGGGCAGGGATGGCATATGTGTGTAGTCCAGGCTACTTGGGAGGCTGAGGTCAACATGGGCAACACAGAGAGACCCCCACCTCAAATTAAAAAGACAACAGTCTTGTTGGAGGTAGATGGGGTATGCCTGAAATCCCAGAATTTGGCGGAAGGCTAAAGCAGGAGGCTGACTTTGAGGCCAGCCTGTGCTACATAATGAGACCCCATCTTGAAAAAAAGTCTGCGTTTTAATGACTTCATTTTCTTTCACAGCAGTCAGGAACTGTGTCCTCACCTTGTATTATGTAAGTCCTGCCTATGGTAAGCAATTCACTACATGTTTTGGATATTACAGTGAACACTGAGAGAGGGTTTCTTTCTCCACAGTGGAGAAGAAGTAGAAAAGATCTGTGGAGCAGTTTCTTTCCTAAACTTTGAATTGTTTAAACTTCAAGCTAAAGAAATAAACACTAAAGGCTTTGTATATTGGTCCTGAAAAGGTAAATTGGAGATCAACAACTCCCTGAATAAAAACAAGTTGTATCATAGGATGGAGAGCTGCCAAGTTAGCACAGCTCACTTATTAGAGGTGGGAATATATAATATATACATATATATATATATTAGAGGTGTGAAAAAAAAATATATATATTTGGTACTGGGATCTGAACTCAGGCCTTCAGCTTACTAGGCAGATTCTCTACCACTTGAGCTATGCCCCCAATTCTGTTTGCTTTAGTTATTTAGTTATTTAGGGCCTGGCATTTATGCCCAGACTGGCCTGACCTGGATCCCTCTATTTATGCTAAAAACTTGTGATTTCTCTCTCTTCACAAAATTGTACTCATCTTTCAAAACCAGTTCAAATGCTACTTCAAAAAACATTTCCCGATTACTCCAGTCATAATTCATTTCTTCCTTGGTGCTCTCATAGCACTCACTTAATATTTATGGCTTTCTACATTATATTGGTATCCTATTATTTCTGTATTATTAGTATTAGTATTGGTGCTGGGGATCGAACCCTTGCTAAGCATGTGCTCTACCATTCTCCATTCTTTTATTATTGCCTTTTTTAAAATTTTTTTTGAAAAAATACGGAACGCTTCATGAATTTGATGTCATCCTTGCACAGGGGCAAAGATGTATCGTTCCAATTTTAGTACATGTGCTGCCGAAGCGAGCACTACTATTGCCTTTTTGTTTCATTTTGTCTTTTGAGACAGTGTGTCACTACATACTTAGGCTTCAAATGTTTAGTCCTCCTGCCTCAGCCTGAGTGCTGGGATTATAGGATGTATCACCATGTCCAGCTGTATTACCTGTTTCCTCGCCCTTAAGCTCCTGGTGGACAGAGACCACATCTTAGTCATTTAACTCTTCCTCTGTAGCTTCTCTAGGCCTTCGTACATAATGCTGAACATAAGGTATTTTTTATTTCCTCAGTGCAGGACATCTAATGCAGGACCTCCTGCATGCTAGACAAGTGCTGTGCCACTGAACTACACTCCTACACTGGAACCATCATTTGAGTGGTTCTAGAACAGTTAGAATAAGTTTCCTGAGCCACACTGAATCCCTTTGGGTCACAGTCTGCGGATTAAAAGATCCATCTCTTAAGTATATCTATGGCTTCCAAAGTGGCTTGGGCAGCCTTGCCTGTTAGGATGACCTAGCGGTGACCATATCCTCAACACAGGAACACTGTTAGCCCAGTGATTCCAGAGGCCAAACACAGCTGGCCCCAATAATCCCCACTTTTATGTCCACCCCTGCCATCCTTTTCCTTTAGGAAAGCAGTCTGTGGTGCTCAGTGTGTCGCCAGAAACCCTGGTATCTCCAAGGACAAAGCTACTGCAATAATATTGAGAGATTTGCCTTTTGAACTGTGTTGACATCTACATTGATGATGCAAAAGCACTGGTGACAAAACAGCTGATAACTGCACGGTAATAAAGACAGTGTCACCAAATTATAATGGTAGTCATTGTATTCTTCACGGCCATGCATTTATAATTTTTAAAAGGGCCATTTTTAACTAAGAGAGTCCTTCATGAAGTAGTATGAATTATTTTTATTAAATATATTTATTAAATCTTGAATCTATAGTACACTTTTTTTTTTTTTTTGCCATACTGAGGATAAAACCCAGGGCCTCACACATGCTAGGCAAGCACTCTACCACTTGAGCCATACTTCTGTCCTTATGGCACACACCTTTTTAATATTTTATGTAAAGAAATGGGAAATATATTTTCAATACATACACATATAGTATTTCTGCATTCAATAGTTTTCTCATGGGTTTCAGAGAAAAAACGTTTCTGTAATTTAACTTTCAGTTGAACTGATCTTTATTTTTAAGTTAATGAACTTTATTTATTTATTCATTTGTTTATTTTTGGTGCTAGAATTGAACCCAGGGATTTGGGCATGCTAAGCATGAGCTCTGCCTCTGAGCTATGCCTGCAGCTTTTATTTATGTATTTATTTTAGGCTTACAGAAAAATTGAACAAGTCCAGAATTTCCATATGCCTTTCCATGCTTCTCCAGTCCCTCCTCTTAACACTTTGATTAGCGTGGCACAAGTGATGAGCCAGTATGCACGCGTTATTACTAGCAAGGTCCACAATGTGCACTAGGGTTTACTCACTGGGTTGTATATTTGGCCAGTTTTTTTTTTTTTTTTTTTTGTCAGTACTAGGGTTTGAACTCAGGGCCTGGTGTTTGCTTGCTAGGCAGTCACTTTAACACTTGAGGCACTCTGCCAGCCCTGGTGAGTTTTGACAAATGTATAATGACATTTGTCCACCATGACACTATTACAACATTATACAGAACAGTTTCACTTCTCTAAAAATTCCCCAAACTACCCTTCCCCCCAACTCATTCCCTATCCCACCCACCCCCACTGCAAATCCCTGGCAACCTCTGCTCTTTTCTACTGTCTCCATAGCTTTGCCTCTCATGTACGGATGCTCCTGTACTACTGATGGGCTTATATCCCAATACACCCATCAAACGTTGAAAATATTGTAAGTTAAAAATGTAATTAATACACCCAACCTACTGAAAATCATAGCTCAGCAATATAGTGTACTGTTAAGCCACAATTATTTACTCCTGTGATTGGATGCTGACTGGGGGTGGGGGTGGCTCTCTGAGGAACTATCAGCATGTGGCTAGCCCGGGAAAAGATCAAAATTTAACAATTGAGGTATGGTTTTTATGAATGTGCATTGCTTCCACACAATCAAAAAGAAGAAGTTAGCCACGTGCGGGTCTCACGCCTGTAATCCTAGTTACTCAGGAGACAGAGACCAGGAGGATCGTGGTTCAAAGTCAGACCTAGGCAAATAGTTCATGAGACCCTATCTTGAAAAAAATCCATCACAAAAAAGGGAAGGTAGAGTGGCTTAAGGCTTACTGAGTTCAAATCCCAGCACTGCCAAAAAAAAAAAAGTAGAAATTGAACCATGGTAAGGCAAGGACTGTAGTTGGAATCCTGTAGTTTCTATCCTTATTACATTGATTGCTTTCACTTTGTAATATGAATTTAAGGTTCCTCCCTATCTTGTGGTTTGATAGTTCTTTTTTTTAAATTTCTTTGAAAATTAACATATTGAGATAGGGCCTTGCTACATAGCCCAGGCTAGTCTAGCACTCAAGATTCTCATGCCGCAGCCTCCCAAGTGCCAGAATTTACAGGCATGTACTATCACACCTCAATTTTCTTTCTTTTTTTTTGGTGGTACTGGGGTTTGAACTCAGGGCCTACACCTTGATCTACTCCACCAGTCTCTTTTTTGTGTGACTTTTGGTTTTGAGATAGGGTTTCACCAAATATTTCCCCGGGTTGGCTTTGAACTGCGATCCTCCTGATCTCTGCCTCCTGCGTAGCTATGATTACAGCCACTGGCACCCGGCTCATTCCATTGTATAGACATGCCAAAGTATGTTAATCCATTCACGTATTGAAGGACATCTTGGTTGCTTCCACATTTTGAAATTATGAATAAAGCTGTTATATTCATATGTAGAATTTGTGTGTAAGTTTTCAACTCATTTGGGTAAATACCAAGGTGATGAACTGTTGGATCATTTGGTTAAGAGTATGCTCTTTTAGCTTGACATGGCAGCACACGCCTGTAACCCCAGTACTCTGGAGGCTGAGGCAGGAAAACTGAGTTTGAGACCAGTCTGGGCTATGTTGTGAGATCCTGTCTTAAAAAAAAAAAAAGTAAGCTTTTTAAGAAACTGCCAAACTCTCTTCCAAAGTGGCTGTACAATTTTGCATTCCCATCAGCAATGAATGAGCATTCTCACTGCTCCATATCCTTACCACCGGGTGTTCTCAGTGCTTTGTAAATCAGACACTCTAATAGGTATGCAGTAGTATTTCATTGTTGTTTTAATTTGTAATTTCCTTTCCTATTTATTTATGGTAGTACTGGGGTTTGAACTCAAAGTCTAGCGCTTGCTAAGCAGGCGCTTACCACTTGAGCCACTCCATCAGCTAATCTTTAATTTCCTAGTGATAAAAGATGTTGAGTTTTTTTTGATTTTGTCTTTTTCCCTTCTTGCCTTTTTTCTTCCCCCTTCCTGTCATGGTTGTTTTTAGCTTTTGCTTTTATTTTTCGCTTTTGCTTTTGTTTTTCTTTTTCGCCTCTGGGAGGTGATAAGGCTCATGTCCAGATCTTGCACATTTGCTAAGCAAGCGTTCTACCACTAAGCTTCATCTTCAACCCTCATTTTTTCCTTAACGAAACCCCATTTTACTTGAGAGGACATCTGAAAACAAACTATGTTTTTTCAGGGGTGAGGTGTATTTCAGTGGTAGAGTTCATACTTAGCATGTGGAAGACTCTGGATCCCAGCACCAAAGAGACCAAAACCCAAACCAACAACAGTGAGGCATGGTGGTACACCCTGACAGCACTAGGGCAGAAACAGGCAGAGGCAGGAGGATCATGTTTAAGGCCAACCTGGGCCCTGTCAAAACAAAGACAAAAACAAAAAAACACCACCACCAAGAAGATACAAAAACCCATAAAAAAAAAACCCTACTATCATTATTCAAATTGGCACATTTGGCAGATATTTTCTCAAAAATAAACAGAGTAAGCTTGTGCCTTCAGGGAAAACAATAATGGTATTTGTTGGCTGGTGGTGTGGCGTAAATGTTAAGAGTGCCTGCCTAGCAACTGTGAGACCCGAGTTTAAACCCCAGTACCACAAAAAAAAAAAAAAAGATTGTATAGTATTTGTTGCCATTGATAAAATTTGAGCTTTCAAGTGAAAATAGAATTTTGGAAAACTTCTGCCACTGTAAGCTTGACAGTTTCTCAATATGTAAGAGACTTTTGTTGATAAGTCTTTCCAGTCTGCAAGATGCCAAAAGGGAAGAAGGTGGGCTCAGTTCCTGCTGTCATGAAGAAGCAGGAAGCCAATAAAGTAGCAAATCTTCTTTTTGAGAAAAGGCCTAAAAATACTGACATTGGACAGGACACAAAGCCCAAAAAAGGACCTCACCTACTTTGTCAAACCACTCTGCTATATCCAGCTGTAGCTACACAGCTGCTTATGCTTGCCACAAATACAGGCCAGAGAAGAGTCAGAGGGTGCTGGCCCATGCTGAGAAGAAAGCTGCTGGCAAAGAAGATGTTCCCATTAAGAGACCGCTGGTCCTTTGAACAGGGGTCAGTACTGTCACTACCTTGGTGGAGAACAAGAAGGCTCAGCTGGTGGTTAATTACACGATACCTCAGAAGACAAAGCAACTCTGGCTAAGCTAGTGGAAGCTAATTCTGACAACAGATATGTCGAGGTCTGCCATCACTGGGCAGGCAGTGTCCTGGGTCCAAAATCTGTTGCTAAGCTGGAAAAGGCAAAGGCTAAAGAGCTCACCATTAAATGGGCAAAATGTGCTATGTTGAGTTCTCTGCATATTATGACAATAAAAACTATCCCTCTCAAAAAAAAAGAGATTTTGCTAATAAAATCAGTAGTTATATTAATTTTTTAGCTTTTAATTTTTCCTTATTAGCATAATTATACAAAACAGTGGGTTTTATTGTGACATTTTTGTACATGTATAAAATGTACTTTGATCAAATGCACCCCATTACCCTCTCTAATCCTCCCTTTTTCTGATTTTCTTGCCTCTTTCCTATATATTAATTTTATATCAATTAATTAAAGGTGTCAATATTTGGATGATCTGTATAATTCAGTGAATCACTGTTTTCCAAATGACCATACGTATAATTTTACAAACTCATGCATGTGAGAAAGGCCCAAAGAGTAAAACAGATATTTTTAAAAATTATTCATTTATTCACATGTGCATACATTGTTTGGCTCATTTCTCCCCCCAGTAAAACAGATTTTAAGGTAACAGTGCCTAAAGTTCATAGATATGGTTTCCAATTCAACATTTCAACTATCCATTTAAAAACTACCACTAAAAAAAAAAAAAAAAAAAAATAGAAAAACTACCACTTGTGGCCTGGGGTTTAGCTCCTGGCCCTGAGTTCAATCCCCAAAAACAAAAAACAAACAACAAAAAAGTACATTTAGGTAATTTAGGTATGGTTAGCGAAGAAGACTCACCATTATCTAAAAAAGCCTACTAAAATAATTTTCCCTTTTCCAACTAAACTATCTGTGAGGCTCACACCTGTAATCTTAGCTACTCAGGAGGAGGTTCAAAGCCAGCCTGGGCAAATAGTTCTCCAAACCCTATTCTGAAAAAACCCATCACAAAAAAGGACTAGTGGAATGGCTCGAGGTGTAGTCCCTGAGTTCAAGCCCAGTACCGCAAAAATAAATAAACATATTTTCAAAGCTCATCATTAAAACAACCAAAAGTTCTAAAGCTGGGGGTGCAGCGCGGTGGTACAATGTTCTCACACGCTCCAGGCTCTACGTTTGCTCCCCCGCACTGCAGTAAATAAATGAATTAATTACATAAACAAAAGGAAAATTTACCACAATATAAATATGGAAATACATCATCCATATAAACAAAGCCCTTTAGGGTCCTCTATTATTTCCAATAGTGTACAGGGTCCTGAGAAGCACTGCGGTGGAATGCATTCTTATCCTGCTAGCTGACCCTGGTGGAGAGAACCGGGCATTACAGCTGCCTTGGAGACCGTCCCTGATGGACTGCTCCACTCGCTGCGCTCCTTCTCATCCTCTCTCAGCTAGGCTCTTCTATTCCCCCGCTTCTTCAAACCTAGGGCTCCTTGGCAGGTACAGAGAGAATGAAGGGATTCTCACACTCGTCTTTCATCGCCGGTCCATCTCCTTGGGTTAGTCCCTTTCCGCCTGACCTGGACGCCAGGGAGCACTGGAGGGACACTCTAACCTGGAGAGGCCTAATGGGGTCGGGGAAGGACCCAAGGCAGATACGAAATTTTGGGTTTTCTTAGCGGGGCGTGAAGACGAGACCGGCAATCCGCCGAGAGAAAAACAAGTCTACCCGCCGCTGATCGCCGCCCGGTAACGATCCCAGGTGAGGCCCGCTCTGGCCTCTTCGCGCCTGCGCCGTCAGGCCCTAAGGCTGCTCCTCCCGCTGACACTGAGCAGGAAGGAGTGCTGCGAAGCGAGTCCGGGCCCTTCACGACAGTGCCGGCGCTTTCCGGCTGGCCGTGCTCGTGCTGATGTGTCGTGGGGGCGGAGCCTAAGGCAGTGCGCTAGCGTGGTTCGGCTCCGCAGACCTAGCTCAGGTGTCCCACCTGCGTCTGCAGTTATGGCTGCAAGTGCTAGATCCTCCCGGGCCCTGCCCGGTTCAGGTAGGCTTGGGGCTGGCTGTGCTGCGAAGAGAGAAGGGTACTGGTGGTCTCAGAGGGGCAGAGCAGGAGGACGCCCAGTGGGACTGGTGAAGGGGATCTCGGTGAGGCAGAGGCATGTTGAGAAAGATTGCAGTCTGAGTTGTGGATAATAGAGGATCCTCGAGGAGGACCTACACTGGGAAGTTTGCGGTAGTTAGAGATCGGAGGGAGAACCCAGGTGGGTGGAGGACCTGGGCTGTTGGGGTGTGATTTCTGTGATTTGGGAAGGAGTCCACTCCCACTCCTGCTCACACATGTTCTCTTACTGGTTGTAGATAAAGTACAGAAAGACAAGCCTGGACAGACCTCAGGACCCAGGCAGGGCAGCCGAATGAGGAAACTTTTGGGGTTTGAATGGGCAGATTTATCTAGCTGGCAAAGGCTGGTGGCCCTGCTTAATCGACCAACGGATCCGGCAAACCTGGCTGTCTTTCGTTTTCTCTTTGGTGAGTTCACTTTCTCCATGAGGATACTTTGGTTGGGAGTGGGAAAATGACAATTGTCTATTTCTTGGTTACTTAGTAGACTTAACTCCCTTGTCCTTAGAGCTGAAGGTATTGATATAATGGTATGAAGTATAGGATCATACCTGGCGTTGTCACCGCCAATTAGCCTTTGGTGGCCAGAAATGCTTTGATCTGAGGCTATATAAAATACAAAAGCAGAAGAACAGGGATCCATTTTGCTTATGACATGAAGTTGCTCAGTAGCTATGCTAAGGATTTCAGAGAAACAGCAGGGGTAACAGGAATCAGACATTTGGGCTGTGACTCCCTGATCCAAAGTTTCTTAACTCAAAAGCCACAGAATGTATCCTTGGATAGAGTTACAGATATATCAAGATATTAATCCTCTTCACCTGATAGTTCTCAGCTGGGGGTGGGGGGGTGGGGCAGTTTTGCTCCCTGGGGACATGGGGTAATTTCTAGAGACAATTTTAGTTGTCATAGCTTGCAGGGAGGAGGAATAGGTGACTGCTGGTATCTCTTCAGGCTCCAGGGATGCTCCTAGTTGTCCTGTAATGCACAGGGTAACCATCCCAACAAATCATTAACCAGGCCTGACGCTGGTGGCTCACGCCTATAATCCTAAGTACATGGGAGGCAGGGATCAGGAAGATCACAGTTTGAAGCCAGCTGGAGCAATAGTTAATGAGACCTTATCTCAAAAAATATCCAACACAAAAAGGGCTGGCAGAATGGCTTAAGTGGTGGAGCACCTACCTAGTAAGTGTGAGACCCCAAGTTCAAACCCCAGTTCTGCCAAAAATCAAATCATTAACCAGACTAGTTAATATGACTAGTCCTGAGATTGGGAAACCCTGTTTTAACCCAAGCTGACTTCCTGATCTGAATAGCACCTTGTGTTTATTCCAGTGTGTTGGCCATATATTACTACTATCCTGGGTGTGCCAGGAAGCAGAAATGGTAAAGAAAGATGCCTTAGAGTACTTTCTACAGCCCAGTGGGATGTATCTATGAATATAACTATTAGAATCCTAATGGTTTTTACTGTATTTTGCACATTTTTCTCATTTAATCCTCTCTATAACCCTGTGAGTTATTATGAGCCCACTTTTCACCAATGGGAATTGGCTCACTGAGCTGCAGGGGCTGTCAGATCACATGGCTGGTATACTGCCTAGCACAGATAGACTCAATAATTATTACTGAATAAATAGAGCCAAGATTAGAAAAGACATCACACCTTGGAGCTGGGCATGCTTGACTGCGATCTATTGTGTTCTACAATTTCCTCAGCTGAGGCCTAACGGTTTCCTCTCCCACTGTCATCACAGCATTCTTGATGGTGCTAGACATTCCACAGGAGCGAGGGCTCAGCTCCCTGGACCGAAAATACCTGGATGGGCTGGATGTATGCCGCTTCCCCTTGCTGAATTCCCTGCGCCCACTGCCACTTGACTGGATGTATCTTGTCTACACCATCATGTTTCTGGGTGAGGGAACTATGGGAAATCTGGGAGCATTGACTGGCCTATCCAAAACACAGAAGTAAGAAGCATGCAGATGAATGACTTGAGTCATGGGTACCTATTTCACTTCTGTCATTCAGTTCATGCAGCTCATCTGTGTGTCATATGAGCTGTGACCTCATAACTCATAACTTTTTTTTTTTGCGTTATTGGAATTTGAACTCAGGACTTAGACCTTGAGCCACTCCATCAGCCCTTTTTTTGGTGATGGGTTTTTTCAAGATAGGGTCTTGTGAACTCTTTGCCCCGGCTGGTTTTGAACCATGATCCTCCTAATCTCTGCCTCCTGAGTAGCAAGGATTACAGGCATGAGCCACCAGTGCCTGGCAGTAACTCTTCTTTTTAAAATATTAAAATAACATTTAATTTTCGTTTAGTTTTACCTGGTTATAAAATGCCTGATGACTTTTCTTACTCACAGTTACAGCCTGTCTTGGGGAAGCTGGGCCTCTGGTGACTCCTTGACCTCTTAATCCTCTTCCCACAAATCCCAGGGGCACTGGGCATGATGCTGGGCCTGTGCTACCGGATAAGCTGTGTGTTATTCCTGCTGCCATACTGGTATGTGTTTCTCCTGGACAAGACATCATGGAACAACCACTCCTATCTGTATGGTTTGTTGGCCTTTCAGCTGACATTCATGGATGCAAACCACTACTGGTATGAGTCTGGGATAATGCAGGGGAAGGGTTGGCTGGGTTAGAATGCTAACCAGATATAGGAACCCAGTGAAGTCCAGAAATTGCCCCATTAGGCATATTTTAACAATGTCTTGCAAAGTATGGTTACAAGGTCATACTTTGATTAGGATGAATTTGGGAGTGGGAAGGGCCAGCCAGTTGGGATAACTGCAATGACAAAATGGTTCTGTCTTACTCCTTCACTCTTTCCATATTTGGGTGCCTTGATCTCTCCACTTCCTGGAACCCTCTTAAAGAAGAGGAGACTAAAGCCAGACATACCTGTTTTAACATATTCATGTCAAAGACAGAGCAGATTTTTCTATGTGTGAACCCAGAAGGGCAGAGTTAGAGCTAAGCGTAGAAGTTGCTATAAGATGGAGATGATGTCAGGATGAGACAGGGCTGCTCAGCAGTGCTGTTCTGGGAGGAAGTAGCTCTCTTCCAACTCTGGCTTAGGTGATCATCTCTTAGGGGAGGTGGGGAAAGGATTTGGAGTCAGGGTGGCAGGGCAGATGACCTAAGGATTCTTCCCATTATGAAGTGAAAAGCAAATATGAAATGTTAGTAAGATGGGCACAGGAACAGAATCTCAAACATTGAATTCATTGGCAGTTATCAAGTTTCATACATTGATGCACATATACAAGCTCCCCTTTTGTAAAATTTTGGGGGTTTTGGTGCTGGGGATTAAGCCCAGGGCCTCTGGCATGCTAAGCATATACTCTGTCATTGAGCTACATCCCCAACCGCTAACCCCCAACCCCCTTGCACACACATACACCTTTTGTAAAAGTTTAAATTCATTCAGAATATCCAGCTTTGACCATAGAGAATTAAGAAGTAGTTTTGTTGTTTTTGGGTTTTTTATTTGTTTTGGTGGTACTGAGTTTTTAAACTCAGGGCTTCCTGCTTGTGAGGCAAGCACTGTACCATTGGAGCCATGCCTCCAGCTCTTTCTTCTCTCCTATTTCGGAGATGGGGTCTGTCTTTTTTGCCCAAGCCAGACTGGACCACGAGCCTCCTATTTTAAGCTTCCTGCCATCAGGCATGTGCCACTACTTCCAGCTTTTTTCTGTTGAGATGGGGTCTCTCAAACTTTGCCCAGGCTGGCCTAAAACTGCTATCCCTATTCTCCTGGTCTCAGCCTCCCAGGTAGCTAGGATTACAGGTCTGAGCCACTAGTCACCAACTTTCTTTTTTTCTTTCTTTTTTTTTGAGATAGGATCTCCTATGTAACATAGCCTGACCTTGAATTCATCCTCCTCCTGCCTCAGCCTTCCAAATATTGGGATTACTGGAGTATTCCACCACACCAGGCTTGGAGGCAGTTTTGACAGAATATCTCCAAGAAGTTCCATTTTTAACTTTTATTCATTTTGAAAAAAATTCCGTATTGTTTGCTGATGGCTTTACACATGGCACACACATTTAAATTTTTCATTAAAACGCCATGAAGTGTCCATGATTCTATTCTTATTTCATGGATGAAGAAAAAAACTCTTAGAGAAGTAAGCTTTCTGCCTAAGGTCATATAGCAGGTAAGAAACTAGTTGAGAGTCTAGGTGCCTTGACTGCAGAGCCCAGTGTTCTGAACTTTAAATGTTAACTGCCCTTTTCCAACTTCTTGAAAATGTGCTGCTCCTTATGACATAGCTGGTATCAGTGGGCTGGGTTTATCAGTTCTCCCCAGGATAAAGGTTACCAGCAGGTACCTTCTTACATTGGTTCCTGGCACCCAGGTCCATAAACGTTAATTTATGCCATATGTTATTCTGTTCTCAAGTGCTTTGAACTTTTTTTTTTTCCACCCAAGACCTTGCATATGTTAGGCAACCACTATACCACTCTAATTTTTTTTTTTAAGAAAATACAGTATACAGCCAGGTGCAGTGCTGTAATCTTAGCACTTAGGAAGTGGAAGCAGGAGGATTGAGAGTTTGAGACCAGCCTGGGCAACATAGTCTTAAAAAATAAATAACAACAACAAAAATGATAATATGCTTTGTGTGTGTGTGTGTTTACATACATCTTTAGCTTTTTGAACACTCCTTCAAATTTATTCCCTTTTTCAGTCATTTTCCAGCCTTGTAGCTTTTTTTTGTAATTTGATTCATTAGGACAAACTCAATTGTGAGCTAATAGTAAACACTGAACTTTTTGTTGTTATAGTTTACTACAGAGAGTTCCTGACTTAAGGTTCAACTTAATTAATTTTTGACTCTGTGATGGTACAAGAGCATACCCATACAGCAGTTCTGTTATTCACCATTGGCATAGTATTCAATAAATTACATGAGCTATTCAACCCTTTATTATAAAGTAGACTTTGTGTTAGATGCTCTTGCCCAACTGAAGGCTAATGTAAGTGTTCTGAGCACATTTAACGTAGGCCAGGCCAAGCTATGATATTCAGTAGGTTATGTGTAGTAAAGACATGTTCATCTTAAGGATATTTTCAACTTTGATGGGTTTATTCAGACATACCTCATCATAAATCATGGAACATCTGTAATATTTCTTTTATGACTTAAAGTAATCACTGCTAACAATTTGCTATTTCTAAAGGGTCTCAGAATAGACAGAGAGAGGATCAGGGAGGACATGAGAGATATTCTGGGGTAGATACGATCATCACAATTAAAAGGAAAGGTGGAGATGTGGCTGGACTAAGAAGCCTTCCTCAATGCTTACCCTCCTTGGTGTAGGTCTGTGGATGGCCTGCTGAATGCCCGCAAGAGGAATGCCCATGTGCCCCTTTGGAACTATGTGGTGCTTCGTGGCCAGGTACGGGATTTCAAGACATAGAGGTATTCCTTGACAGCCATTGTGTTCAGTGTGGCCATCCCACTGTCAGATGATTGCCCTCCTATGCTTCCCTGGATTATCTCTCTATTCCCTTTATTGGAAAGCTAGACTAGCCTTTCCATCTTTCAATCCCCTAATCTCTGAGTTCTCTGACCTTTTTATGACTCCATAGTGCTTTGTTTGTGCTGAGTTAGACTCCTCCTCTGAGAGAAAGAATCACTTTTGTGACTTAGTCCTTGATTCCTAATATTGTGCCTAGCATAGGTAGAATGTCAGTAAATGCCTCTGGATAAGTGAATATTTGAGACGAATGAACAAAGGAGTGGATCTGCTCTGCCTTGGGCCCTGATGAGACCAGAGCTGATTTTATTTTTAACTATTTGTAGAAAACAAGGTTCTTTTTTGTTTGAAAATTCCTGTTGCATTTGTGTTTGCAGATCTTCATTGTGTATTTCATTGCGGGTGTGAAAAAGCTAGATGCAGACTGGGTTGAAGGTTATTCCATGGAACACTTGTCCCGGCACTGGCTGTTCAGTCCCTTCAAGTGAGTGAAGGCAGGGTTGAGGCCTTGATGGGGCAGAGGTACAGAGTGTGTGACTCATCTCCTTTGGGTCTGCAATAATGGCTATTGCCTGAGTTTGCCTCATGCCTTTCTCTTTCTGTTCTCCCTGTTTAGCTAAAGACAGAGTCAATGATACTCTCAAAAGATTGAGGCTTACCTGCCAGTGGGAGACTTATGACATAGGTGAACAAAAAGGCAAAAAAAATAAAAAAGGAAAGGAAAGAGCCAGCACTAGGTGGCTCATACTCCCAGTAGTTGCCTTGGGGGATTCTTATGTTCTTGCCCTGCCACCCCAGCCTCTCATAAGAGCTTCTCAGCCGTTGTACTGAAGATGGGCAGCCACAGTTCCTGCTCTGACAAAACCATTATTACCAGCTATTAAAAACAAAACAAAGGTTTACCTATGATTTTGATTTTTCTCTTCCTATTTCTTCCTTCCTCTTGTATGATTTGATTCTTTTTCTTTCCCCTTTAATTTCCCACTCCTTGAAGTTTGACTTACTATGTTAACCAGGTATTCACCTTTTAAAGTTTCTACTTATTCATGACTTCCACAAGGAACCTCCCCCTCCTCAGTACATTGCAATCAAATTTTATCCTAGGGCTGGACATGTGACTCGAGTAGTAGAGCACCTGCCTAGTAAGCTCAAGGTCCTGTGTTCAAACACCAGTACCACCCCAAAAAAATTATCCTACGAAATCTGCCCTTGTTCGTTGCATAGGGTTTGTTGAAAAAAATTGGACACTCAAAAATGTTCACTCACTGTAGAACGTCTTTGTTGTGGATTAGGTACTTGGGTGTTCTGTCTTGCCAGTAGAGTGGATCCTTTGGCAAGGACAAGGTAATAGATGCACATTGTGCTGTGATTGCTGGGTTCCCCAGTGGGCTAGTGGTGGACCATTGTCCCTATGTCTGCAGACTAGTGCTGTCCGAGGAACTGACAAGCCTGCTGGTGGTGCATTGGTGTGGGCTGCTTCTTGACCTCTCAGCTGGTTTCCTGCTGTTCTTTGATGCCTCAAGACCCATTGGCCTCTTCTTCGTGTCCTACTTCCACTGCATGAATTCCCAGCTCTTCAGTATTGGTCAGTACGTATAGCCTAGAAAGAAACGGGAACCACAGGGTTGTAGGGAAAGACTGGCAAGAGGCATTGTCTGCAAGTGGGAGATGGTAGGTGCAGGAGCTAAACTGAACCTAGTGCAGTCACTGTGCAGCGGGAATAAATGGAGACTAGAGGGTTGGAACTTCGTACCTCAGTATGTTGCATGTGAGGACTCTCTGGGGAGCATAAGTGTCCTATAGTTATGAACATCTTTTAGTGGAATACTCGGGGGATGCTTTCTAAGGAAAGATGATTGAGGAGGTCCAACTAAATTTCTGAAATATTTTCCCTCTACTTTCCTAGGTATGTTCCCCTATGTCATGCTGGCTAGCAGTCCTCTCTTCAGCTCCCCTGAGTGGCCTCGGAAGCTGGTATCCCACTGCCCAAAAAGTTTACAAGAGCTGCTGCCCCTCAAGGCTGCCCCTCAGCCCAGTGCTTCTTGCATATATAAGAGGAGCCGGGCCAAAGGTGGCCAGAAGCCAGGACTGCGCCACCAGCTAGGAACTGCCTTCACCCTGCTCTACCTCCTAGAGCAGCTGTTTCTGCCTTATTCCCATTTCCTCACCCAGGTTTGTAGAACCTATGCATGTGCAGTAAAGGCTGGGCTTGAAAAGTGGCAGAAGTGACAATATTTGGGAAGGAATGGGGCTGGTTTTGCAGCTCTTTCCTAGTAGAGGATATGGTTGGTTTGAGAAGCACTGAGCTGATTTCCCCCTCTGCCCTGCTTTCTTTCCCAGGGCTACAACAACTGGACAAATGGGCTGTATGGCTATTCCTGGGACATGATGGTGCATTCCCGCTCCCACCAGCATGTGAAGATCACTTACCGAGATGGTCTTACTGGTGAACTGGGCTACCTTAACCCTGGGGTGAGATGTCTCATTCTGACAGTTGATTGTTCTCTTCAGAGCACATAAAGTTAAAAAAAAAAAAATGGGTCTGCCCTTTCTCAAGTCAGAATGGATCTTTTTTTTTTTTTTTTAATGCTGGAAATTGAACACAGGGCTTGATGCATGCTAAGCGTGTGTTCTATCACCGAGCTACATCCCCAGTTTGAGACTTTTTTTTATGTGGGCTGTCACTTTGAACTGAGATTAGCTTTAGGAAAGGCAATTCCACTATTTTTCTGTCCAAAATAAGCAGCAGGCAGGGATTGCTTTTGTGCCATTGGCAGTGCATGCCCTGACTGGGAGGTTAATCATGATGAAGTGGGACTAATGTAGGGGTTTGGGGCAGGTATTCACACAGAGCCGGCGATGGAAGGATCACGCAGACATGCTGAAGCAGTATGCCACTTGCCTGAGCCTCCTACTTCCCAAGTACAATGTCACTGAGCCCCAGATCTACTTTGATATTTGGGTCTCCATCAATGACCGCTTCCAACAGAGGTGGGCAAGGGGAGCAGAGACGGGAAAAAATGAAGTACAACTCTTTTTACCAAGATAAACAGCCCATGCTGCCTGGTGTTGTCTTGCTAAAAGACTATTCCTCCAGTGCATGTTGGAGTTGATCTGGTTGTGGACATAGCTGTTTGCTTCCACCAGGGGGCACTATCATCCAGGAGGAAAGTGAATTGACTTGTTCTTTTAGATACTGTTAATAATGCCTTCTCAGGTGGTCACTAACCCGTCATTTTTTCCAGTGCTCCAGAATCTCTCTCCCCTTCTCTCTGCTATGACCTGGCAATAACATGCTGACATCAGTTCATTTCTTCTATCTGGAAACCCTGTTCCCTCTCTGTGGGTACAAAAAGAAAGAGACAATCAGTTCTGGTGGGTGGGTAGATGGTTGGCTGTGGCCTCCTTGGAACATGTTTTTCTTTCCTAAGGCTTTTTGACCCTCGTGTGGACATTGTGCAGGCTGTCTGGTCCCCCTTCCAGCGTACACCTTGGGTGCAGCCACTTTTGATGGACCTATCTCCCTGGAGGACCAAGTTACAGGAAATTAAGAACAGCCTAGATAACTACACTGAGGTGGTCTTCATTGCAGATTTCCCTGGTATGAGGAGAGACCTTGCTCTTTCCTTGGTTTCCTAGACAAGGGACATTGCATATGATAGAGTTGGGAGGGGCTATCTGGGAGTGATGGTGGTGAAGGTATGATTTCTCTGTTCTGGCTGGGAGTTCACTTAACTGTGGGGTGAGGTGGTGATCTCTGTTGTTCCTGGCAGGGCTGCACTTGGAGAATTTTGTGAGTGAAGATCTAGGCAACACTAGTATCCAGCTACTGCAAGGGGAGGTGACTGTGGAATTGGTGGCAGAACAGAAGAACCAGACTCTTCGAGAGGGAGAAAAAATGCAGGTATTTTGCTGTGTGTCAGGGAGTTTTGGCTTCACCATAGAAGAAACGAAGTGAAAGCTCAAAAAGCAATGGCTTCAGCTGGGTGTTATGATGCATGTATATAATCCCAAAACTCAGGAGGCGGAGGCAGGAGGATCATGAGTTCAAAGCCAGCCTCCCTGTGCTATCTAGTGAGTGGGACTGGCAGAGTGGCTGAAGTGGTAGAGCACCTGCTTAGCAAGTGTGAGGCCCCGAGTTCAAACCCCTGTACCAGAAAAAAAAAGCAAAGCAAGGGCTTCAGCTGGCAGTGTAACTCAGTGGTTGAACGTATATATGCATGAGGACTTGGGTTCAATCCCCAGCACCAAAAATAAAATAAAAATAAAAGCTGGGCACTGATGGCTCACATCTGTTATCCTAGCTACTCAGGAGGCAGTGATCAGGACAGTGGTTCGAAGCCAGCCTAGGCAAATAGTTCACGAGACCCTATCTTGAAAAAACCCATCACAGAAAGGGTTGGGGGGGTGGAGTGGCTGCAGGTGTAAGCCCTGAGTTCAAACCCCAACACCACAATAAATAATTAAGGGCCTGTGAATAGCTTTATCCAGGATTCCAAAGGTCAATTACTTCAGACTCCAAAACACAATGAGGAAAAAGGTAACAGGAGGAGTAGAGTAGGAAAGCCATAGGCTGACTAGTCAAACGTGAAGAGAGCAAAACATACCCATCTCTTCTCCCTTGTCAGTTGCCTGCTGGTGAGTACCATAAGGTGTATACAGTGTCACCAAGTCCTTCCTGCTACATGTACATCTATGTCAACACTACAGAGCTTGCACTGGAGCAAGACCTGGCGTATTTGCAAGAATTAAAGGAAAAGGTGGAAAATGGAAGCGGTGAGTACATATATGAAGATTTGGACTGACATAGCCCCTGGTCAATAAGTCAGGTTTATGAATGAGGTTCTAGCCATTAAAGAATGGACTTTGAAGCCTCTAGTTGATAGAGGGGAGTTCTAAAGAAGAGAATGATCCATCTTAGTGATTCCTTTTTTTTTTTTTTTGGTATCTTTCAAACAGAAACAGGGCCTCTACCTCCAGAGCTGCAGCCTCTGTTGGAAGGAGAAGTAAAAGGGGGTCCTGAGCCAACACCTCTGGTTCAGACCTTTCTTAGACGCCAGCAAAGGATTCAGGAGATTGAACGCCGGCGAAATACCCCTTTCCACGAGCGATTCTTGCGCTTCTTGCTGCGAAAGCTCTATGTTTTTCGCCGCAGGTGAGTTTCACCCACAGCAGTTCGTCTTATTGCATCAGATGTTTTCGAACTTGGTAACTTTTCTGTGCTGAGGGTAACACTAGAGACTCTCTCAGGAAAGGACAGCATGGCTCTAGATACCTTTCCCCTCTCCATTCTTGTCTCCCTGATTTTAAGAGTTAAGTGACTGTATCTGATGACCTCCTGTCTTGCTTCCTCAGCTTATCTCTAACTTCCTCTGGGTTATTCCCACCCTACCTTGAAATCTCCTACCACACTGTACAAGGAGTGGGTTACTCTTTCAACTGAGATGGGGAGGGTTATTAGGGGTGATTCTCATATATGCCTGGCTGAGAGGATCTGCAATCTGGTGCTTCCTAAGGGCTTTAGCTGGAATTTTGTTGTAACAAGAGTTTGGACTGGGTGGCTTTTTTCCTGTTTTTCAGCTTCCTGATGACTCGTATATCACTTCGAAATCTACTATTAGGCCGCCCTTCCTTAGAGCAGCTGGCCCAAGAGGTGATTTATGCAAACTTGCGACCCTTTGAGCCAGTTGTTGAATCAAGTCCTTCAAACTTGGATTCTTCAAACCCTAATCCTGAACCAAATTCTGAACATATCCACTCAGAGTTCTGAGGGGTCCCAGATGTTCAGTGCAGGTGTGGGAGCAGTCAACCATAGGCCTAATACCTATGCAATGGACATTTACTTGAGAAAATTTTGACTTTTTATTTTTTTTGTATTTTTCCCTTCAAAGCTCTTTTTAGAGATGATAGTTTGGAGGAGGCAAGGAAATAAGGATTTCTAAATCCAAGACTGAGGGGACATGAGGTTAGAAGCAATGTGAAATTGCCTTCTTAGAATAATGGGCAAGAACAAAGTTAAAGCTGACCATCTCTTTAGGGAAAGAAATTTTCTATGATGAAATTAATAGCTGTTCCTATGAGCTTGGTATATGAGAGGCATTGTGTGAAGCAGTGTAGCTACAATATCACATTTAATCCTTAGTAACCATTAGCCCTGTCATACAGTTGAAATTGAGACTGAGGTAGAATAATTTGCACAAAGACATCCAGCTAGTAAAGGGTGGGTTTATAATTATAGGTCTGTTTAAAGTCCTACACTCTGCCACTTTTAATTTTCAGAATCACAGTGAGCCTAAAATAATGTAATTTAAAACTTGTCTTTAGCTGGGTACTGGTGGCTCATGCCTGTAATCCTAGTTACTCAGGAGGCAGTAATCAGGATCAGTTTGAAGCCAGCCCTGGGCAGTCATGAGACCCTCTCTCGAAAAAACCCATCACAAAGAAAGGATGGCAGAGTGGCTCAAATGGTAGAGTGCCCGCCTAGCAAGTGTGAGGCCCTGAGTTCAAACTGTAGTGCCAACCAAAACAGAAAACAACTTGTCTCCAGCTAAGTGCAATTGCTCACACTGTAATTCCAGCTACTCAGTAGACAAAGCTTGGGACAACCAAAGCAAAAATTTAGCAAGACCCCATTTCAATAAGCTGGGCATGGTGGTGGCATGTGCCTGTCATCCCAGCTACGTGACAGTAGGTAGAAGGATTTCAGTCTGAGGCTGCCATGCTGAGAAAATAAAGCAGAAAAGGGATGGGGCATGGCTTAAGTGGTAGAGTGCCTGTACCACCCCCCCTCCCCAAAATTAGGACAGTGGTCAGTTACAAAGATACTTTTATCTCCTACAATCCTGGTTCCTTCTTTATTCTTACTATGTAGTCAGAGTTGTTTTCACTAGCAATTATGAATTCCCAAAATACTATTATACAGGTAAATTTAGACAATTCCTTAGTATTTCTAATAATCATCTCAGTAGCAACTCCAGATATGGCAAGCCATGTCTGTGATGTCATTAGTGTTGACTCTCCTTTAATCAAGCCTCAGCAATTGTCTCCTACTTACCTCTTCCTAGCATAATTCATGCAAGGCATTGTATGGGCTATTAATAGTTATGGCCCAAGGTGCCCTGATCACTTAAGAATGGTAAACACTGGGTTCCAATCTTTTTGAAAACCTTTTCTTACATTAACACTATGTAATATACACTAGCACTATGCCCTTTGCAAATTCAGCTATTTCCTCCTAATTCCCCTAAATCCCTCTTGATTGGCTAGGAAAGTAGGTTTTTCATTTGGGAGGGCATTTTCATGGTTCTGGATTTGAATCTAGGGCCGCATGGGGTGGGGGGAGAACCCACTTTAGTCTTAAGCAAAGATCCTCTTTCCTGTTACCACCTCTCCCTCCCTCCCATTTTTCTCAAGAAGTGTTGGTGTGAGGTTGAGGCAGGGTGGATAGATATATAAACACCAGTTAAGAAAAGCTGTTCAGTGGAGTGGGGTTGTAATCCTGCAGGAATCAGGCTCCAATTACAGCTGTCCTAGGAATGAGCTATCAATGTCCTTTGACCACTAATCCAGCATTTGAAGCTTTGTGTGCCACTGGGGTGTCATCCTCCTTTGAGGTCCAAGTATAAATTTCTCTTCAACCTACCTAATCTCTTTTCTCTATACCCACTTCATGCTCCCATCTGTAGTTGCCCTTGCAGTGTTCCAGTTCTCCATGGTGCAGTTAATGTTCACTTTGTCAGGCTGGGCAGTCTTAGTATGCAAGCTTGAGGGCTGAGGATCTTATGTGGCAAATACTAAATAAAGCAGTTAACTCTAAAAAAAATTCAGCTTGTAATGTTATTCTGCCAATTTAGAGGTGCCTGTCCATCTTCATTCCCTTCCCTTGGTTATTTAACAATGGGCTGACATCTAGACTTCTTGATACTTGACACTGGGTTTTCACTATATAGCCCAGGCAGGCTTTGAACTGAGCAATCTCCTGGCTCACCATCCTGGGATCACAAACACAAGACACCACTAGATTAAATTTATTCTGGAGCACTTAAAATACATGCAAAAAACCCTCAGGTTTCTGGCCCAAGTTACATTCCTTGATGCTCCCAAGTAGTACTTAACCTTGCCTTCCCAGCTGATTTCTAAGCCTCTAAGCATAAAATTAGCATTCCCTGGGTCTTTTGTAGGTGAATAGAAATGTATACTGGGGGAAGTGTGCTGAAGACTATCTTCAGTCTGAACTTTAGCTCCCAGGTCAAGACCATTGTGGTCAATTGACTTTATACAAACTGCCACAAATTTACGGTATTAAGCTTCTGTAAGGTCTCAGTATTTCCAGTGTAATTCTTTTAATAAATGTTTTTTGAAATCTGTTGCTTTTTAAGATACTTTTAGAGCATTCAACATATTTAAATATTGGGCTTGAGGTATCAGCTCAGTGGTAGAGTGGCTTGCTCCCTAGGTTCAATCTTCAGCACCACACAGGCACACAAAAAAATACAGGCACACAAGCATAGTGTATACTCTCCCTACCTGCAGTTTCATTTGCCAAGAGGTTGGTGATTACAGTCCATAGTTTGTAGAAGTACAATTAAGTAATGGGCTTAACTGCCAAGAGTCAACATTACCATTATCCACAAGTAATAAAACTTACTGGCAATTGGTGGCTGCTGTAGTAAGGATATATGTAAATGAAAGATTACAGTGCTCCAACATGCTGAGGTCGTATTCCTAACCATAGCATTTGAAAAAAACAATGGACACACTTAGGGTAGAACCTAGCATTTATTTAGATCTTCATTAAACTGTTGGAATTGAGAACCAAGACATACGTAATAAACCTCCAAAAATAGATCCTGAAAGGCACTTTCTGCTTAGGGCAAGCAGTCATGGAGTAAGCATGTAAACAAGCTGGCTTCTCTGTACCACACCAGCCAAGTCAGCTTTCTCCATGGCCAGCTGCACCAGCTCTGCCCTCCCTTCTGATTAAACACCAGCCAGACCCCCTGTAGGTCTAACCCAAGGTTTTTCTGTAGGACACCTTGGCCTACCTGGGAATGCTGGAAACATGTTAAAGGAATCATGGTGTTGAGGAAAGAAAATCTTTTAAAAGCTGCCATCTGAGGTGATGGCTTCTCTGTACTTACGCCATACCTCAGAATACAATAAATAAGCAATTAGAAAATGTTCAAGTATGAAGGGATTTCCTCCTCCCCGCCAAAAGCACTGCTCTCTGAAGGAAGCTGGTTTCTCTGTAGCTACACCAGCTGTTCAGAAAGCTCATTGGACCTGGTTTTGAAAATAAAACAAAGTTAAAACCCTGGGAGGAGTTACTGTGCAGTGTGGAGTACTCAGTCTTTCTTATAAAGAAAAAAAAAAAAAGTTATCTGGTACCAAAGTGTGCAACCTACAGACCCTCAGGTACTGCCCTGTGACTTCTCTGTATGACATCACAAGGGTGCCAAGTGCCTGTTTTTTTCTGGAATAGGAGTTGGTGAGGTTTGGCTAGTGCGGAAACCATGCATAGGATTGGTTTACTAAATAAAAACCTTATTACGTACGTCCTCCAAGACAGCTGAAAATGGAGATATTTTGTTTTGGTGCTGTTAAAGAGGTGGCAATTAAGAGCATAAGCACCAGGGAGATGGTTTAATGGTAACTGCCTTTTTTTTCTTTTTAAATGTCAGGCTAGAGCTCCAACTGGAACTTGCGTTACATGCAAGACTGATTGGATAGGGAACACTCCCCTGACAAAAGAGCTACATAATTAGAAATGGATCAAGTTACAGGAACTATAAGGGGAGGGCTTCACATTCATATAAGAGCTCAAGACATTACAAATTCATGCTGACAGGGCTGTGGCATTGCCAGACAGAGGCTATAGTGGAACTACAAGTACTTTACGTGCACATTACAAGGACATTTTCAGCATTTGGTGGGAAAGTAAATGCAATAAGGACTTTTGGAGGGCTGGGTGATAGGGCACAAAGGTTCAATTTCAAAGCATTATTTACTACAGTGTTGTTTGTTCTAGGCAGTTACACGGATCACCTATGCTCACTAAATTCATTAATGGTGAACAAAACACCTAGGGACAGAATAGCAAGCCCAACTTACAGTCCCCCACAAAAGCTAAAATTCATGTCATTGACTAGAGTGACTGCAACTGATCAGGAGCTGAAAGAGGACAGGAAAATTTAGGAAGAAGGGCCCTTTCCCTCAGAGCTTGAAGGCTTCTCTGTAGCCTACGCCAACAAGTCTGGGGAAAAAAGGCTAACACTTTCAATATTTAAGCTTTTTGGGCACTTCCCATGGGAAGCTGTCCCTACCAAAGTGGCCATAGGCTGCAGTCCTCTGATAAATTGGCTTCTTCAGATCCAGATCCCTGGAATATATAAGTCCGTAACTTAATATGTAGTATTCAATTAAAATAAAGCAAAACAATCAGCAACTCATTTTCAAGAGCTCTGGCAAATGAGTTCAGTTCTGAGGTATGCTAGGAAAAAAGTTCATGGCAAAAAGTATGTTACTTCCCTGGCGTCCAAACTCCTTGCACAGTCCTTATTAGTAACTATAGTTCTTGTTTTTCCGGCCCTGGCTCAACAAATATGAAAACTTGTCATTACCCTGAAGAATTCCAGTTGTCAGAAAAACTTAGATCTAAGATCACAGAATACTTACCAAGGTCCCATTGCCCACTATGATTATTTTCTTTGTAACAATCTTGAAGATCCCACCATATTAAATTTCTTAATGTGAACACCCTTAAGTAAAATGAGCACAAAGCCCAGTGTCAAACACAGAAGACTTTCTAGGGTGCTTAGTCTAAGCCATGGAACACCGTAACTTTATATATTTCTCAACTAACCCTCCCCTGAAGGCAATTTAAAACACTGGTACGTTCTAGGAATTAAAATGTTTTCCCACTTGAGGAGTCTACCTTCACCTCCTCAAAGCAGTGTACATATACATATTCAGACCCACACCCTCTATTTCTCACTAGCAATAGGCTTTACCATCTTTACCTGACAATGACCCCCGGGCGAAGATCAAAATTCTTCTTCACAATCTCTAATAGCTCTCTCTCACTCTTCTGAGAGGTACCATAATGGAAAATGGAGATAGATAATGGATGAGAAACTCCAATAGCATAAGAGACCTAAAAGGACCCAAATACCATGAGAATTAGTAATTTGAAAGACAAACTTATATAATCCCTTGATATAAACAGGCAAATGTATTACTAAATACCCTCCCATTTACATGCCCTTTAATCATTCCAGTTACATAAGAGTATATACCTGAACAAGAACCCTTCTGCACAGACCTCCTTTAACAAGGGATTTTGCCACCCAACGAGCAGCATAAGCAGCTGAACGGTCCACCTTGGTATAATCCTTTCCTGAAAAGGCACCTCCTCCATGAGCTCCCCAACCGCCGTAAGTGTCCACAATGATTTTCCGGCCAGTCAAACCAGCATCACCCTGAAATTACAGTATTTAAGTCACTTCAGCCTTAGTACTTTCCAGGAAGTGGCTCTAGATAATTACATTGCCAGCCCTGGGCAAACAGTTGGAGAGACCCTATCTTGAAAAATCCAATCACAAAAAAGGGCCAGCAGAATGGCTCAAGCAGTGGTAACAGTGCCTGCCTAGCAAGCATGAGGCCCACAGTTCAAACTCCAGTGCAGCCAAAACAAAAACAAAGATTCACATGTAGATAGCAGAAAGCCTAGGAAAAAGCTAGTAGTAGCCAAAAAATTTCCAAGTAACCAATAATCAAAACAACAACCCGTAATGAAATGACATTACCTGGGGCCCACCAATAACAAATCTGCCACTTGGCTGTAGGTGATAGATTGTATCCTCATCAAGATATTTTGCAGGTACAACAGCTTTGATCACTTTCTCCTTTAGGGCATCCCTCATCTCATCAAGACAAACCTCTTCATCATGCTGTACAGATATAACAATTGTGTGGACTCTGATGGGAAGCACAGCACCTCGATCTTGCATATACTGCACAGTCACCTTGAAGACAACACAGTCATCAGAACACATGTCTACCAACAACAGCTATGCACTTAGGTTCTCTATCATAAGTTACAATACAACAAAAAGGACAATGTATTCTTAGTCAACTTTATGGATTTCCTGTGTCAATGTGACTTGTGACATAATATACCTTTAAGATCCTCACTTACTTGAGTTTTAGAATCTGGGCGTAACCAGGGCAAGGTGCCATTGCGGCGTAGTTCAGCCAGTTTGGCATTTAGCTTGTGTGCTAAGACAATGGTTAAAGGCATACACTCCTCAGTTTCATCAGTGGCATAACCAAACATTAGGCCCTGAAAAAGAATGCCAATGAAATCAATGCAAGTTTCATTATTTAATGTTGTAAGAGCTGCAAATAGCCTCTACCCTTATACCTGGTCTCCAGCACCAATGTCTTCCTCATTTCGGTCAAGATGAACACCTTGAGCAATGTCTGGTGACTGTTGTTCCAAAGCAACCAACACATTACAAGTCTTGTAGTCAAATCCTATAAACAAAGAACACAATGTCTTTTTAGGGAAAAAAAATCACAGCAATACTTTTTTTAAGAGTTATTCATAATTCTAAACACTGCTAAAGAAATCAAATTACAAGCTGGGTATAGTGCTGCATGCCTAAAATCCCAGCTACTCAAGAGGTAGGACCAAAAGTTTGACGACAGCCTAGACAAATTAAATCATGAGACAACCCCCCCCCCAAAAAAACCAAAGACACTGGAGGCTAAAGTCTATAATTCTAGCTATTCAAAGATCAGGAGTATTATTGGTTGAGGCCAGCCTGGGCGAAACTGAGACCGCATCTCAAAAATACCAACATGCAAAAATAAAGGCTAGTGGAGTGGCTCAACTAGTAGAGCACCCGCTTAATAATAACCTTGAGGCCCTGAGTCCAAACCCCCATATCACTAAAATACAAAGACAGAAAGGGTTGAGGGAACATGGCTCATGCCATGCCAGCATGAGGTCCTGGGTTTTGGGTTCAATCCCCAGTACCACAAAAAGTTACCCCCATCTATGGTTTCACATTACCTCAAAATGATGGAAAATTCCAGAAATATTTCTGTATTCATGCTGTATATACTACCCACCTCTTAGTCACCTAGTACCTGTCTACAGGCTGTCACAGAATAGCAGTGTTTGTATTCAAATAACCCTTATTTTGCTTAATATCCAGAAAACATTAAGAGCAAAGTTGGATGTCAGAAGGGAGGCAGTAAGGTACTTCCTTTAAGTGAAAAAGTGGAAGTTCTTGAGGATGTACTCCACATAAGAGACTACCCATGTATTAAAATGTCATACTTTTTAATAAGTTTTTTCAACCTTCACAAGGTATACTGAGCTGCAAAAATGAGCTTAGAAAAATGAAACCATTTAAAACACACCTTTGGAAGAATCATCATATCCAATGTGCTTAATGGCTTCACGAACCACTTTCTGATAGTCAATGGCAGCTCTGGATGTAATTTCCCCAGCAAGAAGGATCATTCCAGTTTTAGCAACAGTTTCTAATAAAAGAGAGGTTCATATTCAAATACCATTTTTATAAAATGGTTACTTTTTCATCAGTTGATAAGCATGTTCTGAACCTACCACAAGCCACTTTGGCATCAGGATCCTGTTGAAGGTGGGCATCAAGGACAGCATCACTGATCTGATCACAAATCTTATCTGAAAAAACAAAAACAAACAAACTCTTAATTTCCCCTGCCTTACCTTAACTCTTAACTGGAAAACCTCTGGAGTTTTAACTTTTTATTGTGGTAAAACATACAATCTTATGAACAATTTTCAAGTACACAATTTTTAAGTATGAAGACCTTAACTGGTGTGTAGGAGAGGGAGGGAGTGGGGGCAGGGGAGGGGAAATGGCCCAAACAAATATAGTTCCAAGAAGGGAACCTTAACTGCTGCCCAACTAAAGCACTGCTTTACCAGAAACTGTCTGAATAATAAAGGTTGGATATAGTGGTGTATGTTGCACCAATTCAGTTAAACCAACAGAACACTCAACATTTAAAACATCATGCTATATATGCATTTACACCTTCCCACTTCTAAAACTAGTCCAGATATTTTGAAAAACTAGGTTCCCAGCAAAACAATTTCCATTGTTAAATAAAAGCCATATAACCTCAGATTAATCAGATTAAAGTAGAAATAGTGGTATTTATAAACACAAAAACCTAGACCAGTAAACATTTAGCCTTATAGTTCACTTTTTCTCCAATCTGAAATTTGGATTGAAAAATCTAACCAACCACAATGGTAAACTGTCTTGTTACTAACATCATTTCTCCTATGTCAAACAATACCAGTTCCTCAACTAGACCTCCCAAACCTGTACACCTGGGGTTCTGGAAGAATTACGACCATAATATGTACATCAGTCTCTCTAACCTCGAGTAACATCTATCACGGCAACAAGCCAATTCAACTAAATACTTAAAAACTATAAAAGGAAAATAAAAACTTTATTACGAACAAAATGAATAGCAGCCATTTGGTTTTGTTGCTGGTTGTCGTCCAGAAAGTTTTAACACACTGGAAGATGCTCAAGTATGTTCTTAAACTATCCATTTCGCCCCATTGTTTCTGCCACCGATTACTGGGAAAGGAGGAGTTACAATAAACAACCTCCACAGACCCCCGCAAATTAACTATCCTGGGTTTTCTACTATCATCCCAAAGAGAATCCAACAAGATGTGTACTGTAGCCACGTTAGAAGCTATAAAAGTCTGTCATTTCAAATTATCAAATTCATGAAGGGTAGATCAAACATCTGTGGGGAGGGAGGCAGCCCTCCCCCTCAGAACACCTGACTTTCGGCATCCACCAGCATCTTGGGTTTGCTCTCCCCAACCGCTAGGTAGCTTGGGAGATGTAATCATAGGCAGAGCCCACTTTAACAAGAGCAACAGACCCTTAAGTCAGCAGAAGCAGCTTAACTAGCAAAACAATGTTTTCTGGGTGATGAGTTCAGGCTGAGACCGAAAATTCTTGGAAGGAGCTTCAGTCTACGTGTGAACCCATCTCCATAATGGCGGTTCCGTGGACAAAGCCCTACGAAGGCAACATGAACTAAAACCTGCACCTTACAGCGGGGAGCCTAACGCAGTGGGCGCCTGCACTTAATTCAGGCTTCCCATCCTTTTCGCATACACCAAATAAGGGCTGCCTTCCCCGGCACGCGCTATATTTAGTCAGAGGCTGTCACCTTGGGGGCCAGGCCGTGCTCGCCCAAGGACAGGTCCGCGCTCTTCAGCGTGTCGCAGGGACGACAGCCTTGGGGACCGTGGGGACCGAAGCCGTCCCCAGGCTCCAGCACCCCCCGCCCCAAGCCCGGGCTCGGTCAGTCGACGCCGCCTGCTCCCCCTCGCCCCGAAGCCACATGCGGCGAACACGTGGTTGCCGCTGCAATGCGGGGCGCGCGCTCCCGAGTGTCGGTCACGAGCACGCGGGGCGGGCCTCCCGCTCGAGTCCTTCAGACGACTGGACAAGCGAGAGGAAACCGTCCCCTCCCCGGGCACCACACAAGCTGCCGCGGCCCCCGCCCTTCTCCTTTTCTGGAATCTTCCGCATGCTGCGGCGCGCGGCCCGACGGGAGGGGAAAAGGGAGAGGGGGAGGGGAACGGCGGCCACACGCTCGGCACCGGCGGCGCCACGAGGAAGGCGCGCGGCCGCCGCTCTTCCCACCGCCCGGCCAGCGCGGGCTCGACCCACACCACCCCGGCGGATGCCCTCCAGCCTGCCCCTCACCACGCTCTGGACCCGGTCACCTCACCTGGATGGCCTTCCCCCACAGACTCTGAGGTGAAGAGGAACGTGCCCTCCTCGATAAAGGCATCGTGGAAGCCGTTGAGCTGTCCGTTCATGTTGGTGTTGGTGGGAGAAAGCGGCGTTGAGGAGAAAGAGCAGCGGCAAAGCAGCGAACTGCAAAAAATGCGCAAGCCGAAGACACCGTCCTAGCCTGAGCAGAGAGGCGGCGCCGAGCGAACGAAGCGGCGGCCGGCGCGGCCCAGTATTTATAGAGCAGCGCCCGGCCCGGGCCACGCCCCTCGGCGCCGCGCGCCAATGCGCCACTGGCGCGGGCCTCCAAGCTTGCTGGGTGGGGGGAGAAAGGGTGGTGCGCTGAGCGAAGCCCGGGCTGAACCACTTTGCGAGACAGGGGGAGGGAGCCGGGATAACCGCCCCTCCTGCAAGTAGCGAGCCATCTTAACCAATTAAAACGAAGGAAAAAACGGAGACGTGACTAGACTGGATTTTTGTACTCTTCCCAGTTGGATGTAGGAGGAAAGGCGCCTCGGGCTTTAGGGATCGGCTCCCCTATGTCATGACATGGCACATCCCTGCCGACCGTTGGCGGGGATGTCTGGCCGCGGGGTCGCGGCCCCCAGCGGTGGCGGCGAGAATCGCGGAGGTTTTGTGCTCTGGTTTTGCTGAGGGTCTTTCTGGCCGCCCACCGCCCCCGCCCCCCCGACATCTCCCACCCCCGCTTTAGATTCCTTGTGTACCGGGATCCTGAGGCTCTCCTGGGGAACGTGGCCATGTTGGCTGGCCAGCGTAGCCTTCTCTACACAGCCATATTCTTCCTCTGTGACTAGAAATTATGAGGGGCCCCGGCGCAGTTGTTAGGAATGTCCAGGTTAATGGCTCTGGTGAAAATGGCTGAAAGCAGGCTAACGAACGCGCAGTGATCGATTTAAACAATTGCTGTCGTCCCTCGCCCCAGCGCTAAAGTTCCTTCCAGGAGGACCCTCGCCCTCCGCTGACCCCGAAGCTGAGGCCGCGCTCTGGCTTTCCTGTCAGAAAGGCGGCTCACGTGGCTGGCCTCGCACCGTCTGGTTTTCAGATGTCGGAGAGGGGAAGGGATGTTGAGTCATTTTAATCCTGTTCAGAATATTGAACGAATATTTATTTTTCTGGGGGTGGGGGAGAGAAGAGTCCTGTCCAAGTTCTCCAACAAGGGGATCTCCTGACAAGGTGATGTGGCCTGTTTGATGACACTCCATCTAAAATGTTCACTTGGGTTTGTGCCACCTTTGCCCATTAAAGGGATCACAGAGAAAAGGGGGGAAAGCAAAAATAACGACGTGAGACCACAGGCGTAGGGCGTCAGAACCCGACTTCGTGGATGGTGCCGCCCCTCTGCTGGGGCTGGGGCCTCAGGCGGCTCTGGAGCAGGTGGCTTGACGGCCCCGGGAGGGAGCGCCCGCGCGTGACGAGAACACCGGGTCCGTGACGCTCTTCGGGAACGGCCTGCTCCGAGCACGGGTGCACTTCACAGCCGGGAGCTGGATGGCGGATAAACAGCTTTGTGACAGCCTCCAGCTGCCAGTGGCCCAGAGAATTCGCTAAATTCTGAAGGAGGAGCCTCCCTCCGTTCACAAACGGCTCGGAACGGTAGCGAGGACGGGCGGGCGAAAGGTGGGAACAAAGGAGGCGCCCAGCCTGTGCGGGGGGGCTCCACAAAAAAGGTAGAGAAAGGCAGGACTAAGTCACAAAAGACACACATTGTTCTTCATTTTTGGTTTTTACTATTCAAGCTAACCCTTCATAGAAAAATAACTGTGACTATTTCATAGGGTTTTTTTTTTTTTGGTTGTTATTTTAATGTTATTTCATCTTCGTTTTAAAAGTAGATTGCTAATTTATTAACTCACAATGAGTAATTAAATTGTCACCTGGAACAAAATGCATGTGTAGACTAGTCAGTGCATTATCTCCCAGCAAAAAAATCTATATGCGAAACCAGGATATAAATAGAAGGTTATTTTATTACTAGTGAAGCAAAAGAAGGGGATTAATTAAATTCAATGATTAGGTCATTAAATCCTGATACCCCTTTGCTACCAGCTCCACAGTGGGCTTCTCTTGCCAAGGAGATTAGAATCAGCTGTACTTAGTGCTTACCTACTTGTCTTTCTTGCTCATAGTATGGGTAATATAGTGATTAAAAACAGAGGTTTTGGAGTCATGCCTCTGCCACTTATTAACAGTGTTGCGTGAGTAAACTCAATACCTCAGTGTCCTCAGCCTGAAAAATTGAGATACTAATACTATCCACATAGGTTTTCTTCAAGGATTAAATAAAATCATGCAAGTGAAGTCTTTAGCACAGTATCTAGTACATAATATATATATGTATTTATTTAATTAGCTATAAAAAATTAGCTGTACTTCCTATGATAACCTTTCAATGGCTTCCATTGCTGTTAGGGCAAAAGCTAAAATCCCTGCATACTCTTATTAAAGGCCTGAATGTGACCTGGCTGCTACTTCTTCAACCTTATTGTACAATATACCCCTCCGTCTTCTACTTTGAATTTCTTTTAATTAGTAACAATTTAGTTGGTTGATTTGCATCAAATAAAGCAGGAGTCAGGCATGATGGTGAATGCTTGTAAATCCCAGCACTTAGGAGGTCAATGCAGGATGATCTTATTTTCAAGGCCAGCCTGGGCTACATAGTGAGACCCTGTCCAAAAAAAAAATACCTCACACAAACAAAGCAGGACGCATTTTCATTAGTTTAATATTATTCATATTGTCCATTCCTGTCATCCATAAACATATATTTATGAGCACGTAGGTACTGAGGCTTTGATATTCCTCATCTCTACCTACTCTAGCACTAAATGAAGGAAAATGCCTGGCTAGCTATCCTTTCCACCCCAGCTCAGTTGCCATGTCCTAGATGAAGCTTTCATCTGAAGTCATGTCTCACAGGGTTCTGTGTTTTCTTTCATGGTACTAAGTGCAGTTTGAAATTAAAGATTTGGTGATTATTTGATGAATGTCTCCAATTCCCAATTAGGTTTGTAAGCTCCATGATGATAAGGTGGTCTGTTTTGCTGAAGCTTACAAATTGCTTAAGAATGTTTGAGAGGGAGAAAGAATAAAGGGAGAGAGGAAAGAAAAGGAAAGGCAAATGAATGTAAGGGATGGCAGAAGAAAGTAGGGAAATGAGAGACTTTGATCATATGAAGTCAATGAAAAGAGGTCCTGCTTTCTTTTAGTCACAATCATTATAATTACTAAAATTGAGAGCTCTTTACTAACAGTAGCACATGGCCTTCCTGTTCTGAGAGGTACAAGATTTCTGATTTCATAGATAATTACCCCGAGGGTAAAATAAACCAGAAATTATGGGTTTATTTCATATTTAGCATTGAGTTTTGTTGACTGTGAAGTGTTGCAAAGCACATAGGAAAAATTTAGTCACTGCCTAAAGGCTCCAGATTTCTCAACCCAAAGTACATTAGTCGAGCAATAGTCCTATGGAAAAGGCCAAGTTGGAATTGAATAAACTATTATTTGTGACTCAGACAGCAAGTAACTCTAGGTCTTATCAATCTGCCAGTTAGGAGAGTTCCAGTAAGGAGAGAAAGCATTAGCTGGGCACCACCGGTGGTTCATACCTGTATTCCTATCTACTCAGGAGGCAGAGATTAGGAGAGGATCAATGTTTGAAGCCAGCCCCAGCAAATGAATCAGGAAACTCTATCTCAATATCCAACACAAACAGGGCTTGGTGGAGTGGCTCAAGTGGAAGAACACCTACCTAGTAAGCATGAGGCCCTGAATTCAAACCCCAGTGCTCCCAAAAAAAAAAAAAAAAAAAAAGAAGCAAAATGTATGTGCATTTTTACATACTAGTAATTAAAGTCAGGTTACTTTCCAAATGGCTGTGAAAGTTCACATTCTCTGCTGCTGGCATGTTTCAAGAGGTTGAGTACTTGGCAAACAAGTGTAAAGTTCTGAATTCAAACCTTAGTACCACCAAAAAAAAATTTGTATTCTCAGCAGGGTATGATACCATTTTCTAATCCCCCACTAAGGCCCTTTTAAATTTTTGTGTATGTGACAAATGAAAAATGGTGAAAGAATATTTTTTATAACTTTATCAGGCCTTTGCAAGCAAGATAGAATATCCAGAAACCACAAAGGAAAAGAGACTGATAGATTTAACAACATAAGAATGAAAAATTACTATGTAAATAAAACTCAAATACAAAGAATCAGAACATTTACAACAAATGTGACAAAGTGTTATTATAACAAATGTGACAAAGTGCTAATACCAATTGATAAGAAAAACTAAACAGTCCAGTGAAAACTAGAAAGAAGAGTCCAATTAGGTAGCTCACCAAGAAGAATATGGAAATTACCAGTAAACATATGAAAAAAATCCATCCTTTCATTGATTGGTGGTAGTAGGATTTGAACTCAGGGCCTCACACTTGGTAGGCACATACTCTACTGCTTGAGCCACCCCACAACTCATCCCTTTATTGAGAGGGAAGTGAGTGAGTTCATTTGTATAGAGACTTTGGGGAAAACCAAAGGCATGGAAGCATCTGGGTCTAAGGATAAGAGGAGAAATGTAAATTAGGATGCCATGTCTCTGTTTTCCCCTTGGTTTGTCCTCTGGGTTGCTATCATCATGTTGATGATGCTTTCAAGAATTTCTGGATCCAAGCACTAGGATTCAAATCTCCCTCCTAAGTATGGATATAGCTCTCTGTATTAAACCATGTCTATGTGTGCACCATTCAGTGACTCTTACTGGGCTAGTTCTGTTACTGCTTAATCCCTTTGTTCATTGTCTAGAGCGTGGCTCTAGACCTTGAATCATCAGTATCTTGGTTAGGACAGGAAAAGATCATTTTTGCTATCATGTGGCCTTACCACCTTCTTATCCTCGGCTCTCATCTGAAGGCTGGTGACATTCCCAACAGTCAGTGTATCATTTGGGAACTTGCCTTTTTAAACCTATTCTAACCCTTCAGGAGAATGGATACCCACCTCTCAAAACTGGGCTGGGTTTAGACCTGCCCTGAATTCAGGGCTTCCCTGGATGATTGCCAGCTTTGACCAACTAACACAATTATTTATTTGCTTTTGTTCCCATCTCCGGCTTTGCTTACTGGTGCCATGGAAACCCAGGCCTTCTGATGTATCTTTTTACCTCTGATTCTTTTCCCTTGTCGTTTGGATCAGTGCCTTTGGAGCCCTCTCTGACATCTGATTTGGCCTCAGGATCTTTCCACCTCACAGGCAACCAACGGAAGAGCCTGTCCTATGCCCCCGTTAACTGAGGAAGTTGGGGTAGAAATGGTAAGGAACTCCTGTATCCTGCTCTTTATCTTGTGTAGCTCTGTTCCATGGGGGACACAACTGTTACCAGGATTCAAAAGGCTTGAGGACAGAGAATGCTGATTGGGTAAGGCAGTTGGAAGCATGTGGCTCTGCATTGCTTCATAATTCACAGAGACTTTTTACTTGCTTGCTAAGGTTTCTTTCATACTCTGATAATTTTCAGTCCTCAGGCTACCCAGTTCTCCAGGAAGCTTAAATAGTTTGTATTCTTATGATCCCATTTTTCTGGAAAAGGACAGTCCATAAAGGAGAAATGTAAGGAGATTTTGCCTTAACTGTACTTCATGATTAGTGATCTGGCAAAAGAAGAGAGTATAACCCAGGCCAAGTTCAGTGTCTACTGAGAATGATATTCTCTCAGCTGTTGGGAAACAGAGCGAGTCTTTGTCTCCAAACTGGGCCTAGAATGATGTCACCTTTTGTATGCAGTCCTAGAGAACTCTTGGTATCCATCATAAAGGTGACTTAGCAAAGTGATCACCCAATATGAACCACTGGAAGGATCCTTTTCTCTAGACAGGTTTCTACATTGGTACCCACTTTCTAGGCTTCCAGCTGGATTGGAAGTATCAACCCAACTTTCTTGGATTAGGTTATGTGCAGATTAGAACTGGCAAGATCTACTTCTGGAATTTCTTAACAACAGCTTGGATTCAGAGTAATAGGCAATCTTTCTAAGTAGGTAATTCAGAGAAACAGCATTGTAGTTTTAGCTTGACCTCCCCACTCTACCCATTAAGTCAAATCTCTGGGTTTGGGATAGGGCATAAGTATTCTGAAAAAGTGATCCAGATAATTCCAGTGAGCAATCAGAGTTGAAAATTATTAAACTAAAAAAAATTGTTGATTCAATCAGTAATAATAACCTATAACCTTATGCTTTGAAGATGCCTGGTCTACAGCCATACCACCCTGAACGTATCTGATCTTGTCTGAAGATGCCTGTAAGATCCATTTAATAAATATGATGAAATATACTTCTGGACCATGGGCAACTTTGCTGGAAGCAGTGGATTCTCAACTTTAATGTGCACATAAATCACCTAATGATCTCATTATACTATGCATTTTAGCAAAAGTCTATGTTTCTTCTTTACTTTTTTATTTTTTGGCAGTACTGGGGTTTGAACTCAGGACTTCACACTTGCTTCACCACTTGAGCCACACCTCCAGCCTAAGATTCTGCATTTGTTTTTTTGTTTTGTTTTGATGTACTGGGGTTTGAACTCAGGGCCTCACATTTGCTAGGCAGGTGCTCTACCACTTGAGCCACTTCACCAGCCCTAAGATTCTGTAAGCTCCTAGGTGGTGCTACCCCTGCTTGACTATGAACCACACTTTGAGGAGCAAAAATTCAGATCAGTGGTCTGCAAAGTAGAGTAGGGTGCTCCTGGGGTTATGTGAAAGCTTTCCAATGTCTGTCTGAATGTGGCTAGTTTTAAGTTATTCAATTTCCAGACCCCCAACTTCCACATGAGATGTTTTCTAAAACCGATTGACCTGAGGTGGGAGAGTAGGTTCTTCTCTCCTAGTTCCCTTTTCTCTTAATGTATTAAAGACAGGAAGCCTACTTGCCCAGCTAAATCTCACTCTGGAATCCCAAATAATGAAACGTTATAAAATACTGGTTTAGGTATTGAGAAAATGAGTGACTGTGATAACCAACAAATCTTTTACAAGTTAAATCTTGTTTCTGATCACAGTGATAATGAAGCTGTGTGCTTATACTTTCCTTCTTTGTCCTGGTTTTCTGGGGTGTCTGTGGAGCCAGGGCATTGGACAATGGGTTGACAATGACATCTACTATGGGCTAGTTTGCACTGGGGGTGCTTCATATGCAACCTTGACTGCCAGGAAGAACCAGATTCCTGCATCAGTAAGCAGCTCTTCATGCAGATAGCAGAGCTCATGGTTTCTGATGGCTGGAAGGATGCAACTTATGTATAAGTGCCTCTGTATTGATGAGTATTGAATGGCTCCCCAACGAGACTCAAAAGGCAAACTTCAGGAAGACCCTCAGTGCTTTGCTGATGGGATCCACTGCCTAGCTAATTATAGCCATAACAAAGGACTGAAGCTAGGGAATTTATGCAAATGTGGAACTCAAACCCGCACAGGTTTCCCTGGTACTTTTGGATACAATGGTACTGATGCCTAGATCTTTATTAATGGGGAAGAGACCTGCTAAAAGTTGGTAGTGGTTACTGTGACAGTAGGGAACATTTGGTAGACAATTCTATGTGTATGTCATTAGCTCTGAACAGGACTGGCAGAAGCATTGTGTACTCCTGTGAGTGACGCCTTTATATCTGGGCTTTTCATAAATCTAACTACACAGAAATCCAACAATACTGCAATAACTGGAGAAACTGCAGACATTTATGATTCTGGCAAAGCCTGAAAATTATCTCAGACTGGACAGCTTCTAACCAGTGAGAGAATTATTTATGTTGCTGGACCAGGGGGTTGGAAGGACCCAGATAAGTTAGTGATTGGCAACTTTGACCTTAGCTGCTAACACAGATGGCCTTCTGGGCTATCATGGCAATTTCTTTGCTCATGTCTATTGACCTCAGGCACATTAGCCCTCAAGCCATAGCTCTATTTCAGAATCAGGATGTAATTGCCATCAAACATGACCCCCTGCTCAGAAAGGAAGACAATATTGAAATATGGAATCTATCTCTCTCCCCAACATAGCCTGGACTGTGGCTATAATAAACCTGCAGGAAATTGGCGGACTTCGCTCTCATACTATCTGAATTCCTCCTTGCAATTGAAGAGTGTGACCTGTAAGTTAGTTTGCTTCATCACATAGCTCCTCCCTGTGAAAAGGGAGCTTGACCTCTATGAATGGACTTCAGATATAAAAACTCTTGTAAATCCCATAGGCACTGTTCTGCTACAGCTAGAAGAAATAAATCAAAGTACATTAAAAAGCTTACTTTAGGGATGAGGGTGTGTAGCTCATTTGTACAGCATATGCTTAGCATGCATGAGGCTCTGTGTTCAATCCCAGTGCTTAAAATAGAAAATAAAAAGCTCACTTTAAAATATATACAGCTAACAGTAAATAGTCATCCTGCCAGGTATGGTAGTACATGTCTGTAATGCAAGCCCTAGGGATCTGAGGCAGAAGAATCTCAACTTCATGGCCAGCCTGGGGTACATAGCAACATTCTGACTCAAACAAAAAACAAAAAAAGTACACACAATAATGCTTTTTTGTGCAGGATATGTTCCAAGACAGCTCTATCCCCAATGGATTCCCGAAACTGAATAGTACCAAATGCTATTTGTACTGTTTTTTATATATACAGTATTTTTCCTATAATAAAATTTATAAATTAGGCACAGTGAGAGATTAACAATAAATAATAAAATAGAATGATTATATCAATGTATAGTCATGTGCTCCACAATGATGTTTAGTCCGGTAAGATGATATTACCTAGCCATGTCTTAGCCATCTTTGTGTAAGTGTACTCTATGATGTTGACACAATGAGGAAATCACCTAAAAGAATATTTCTAAAAATATTTCTGTTGTTAGGCAATGCATGACTATACTGTAATGAAAGTCATATAAATGTGGTCTCTCTCTCTCTCTCTCTCTCTCTCTCTCTCTCTCTCTCTCTTTTTCTCTTTTAAGGTGGTATTGAAGATAAAACCCAGGACCTCATGCATGCCAGGCAAGCACTTCAGTTGCATCCCCAGCCCTCTCTCTCTCAAGCTCTTCTGTTTGTGATAATGTGAGATGATACATTGTCTATGTGATGAAGCAAAGTGAAAAATGTAGGCACTGAGATGTAGCATTACGCCACCTCATAAGGGTTACTTAGACACAGTGTTATGATATTTCAAGAGTCAGTTTGAGGCTGGCAACATGACTCAAGTGGCAGAGTGCCTGCCTAGCATGCACGAAGCCTTGAGTTCAACCCCAGATACTCCCAAATCAGACAAAAAAAAAAAAAAAAAAAGGAGTCAATCTGATAACCCAGATGGCTGCTAAGTAACAGGTATATACACTGCGGATATGCTGGACAAAGGAATAATTCACGTCCTGGACAGGATGGAACAAGACAGCTTGAGATTTTACAACATTATTCAAACTGTATGCAATTTAAAATTTATGTATTGTTAACTTCTGAAGTTTCTGGTTTAATTTTTTTTTTTGGTGGGGGGCGGTGTTGGGGATTGAACTCAGGGCTTCATGGTTGGTAGGCAAGAGTTCCAACACTTGAGCCATGCCCTCAGACCTTTTTGCTTTTAGTTTTTCAGATAGTATCTCTCACTTTTGCCTGAGGGTAGGCCTCCGACTATGATCCATCTAGCTCCATCTCCTGAGTACCTTGGATTACAGGCAGGCACCACCATGCCTGCTCCTATTTAATACTTTTGAACACAGTTGATTTCAGGTAACTCAAACCACAGAAAACAAAACTGCAGATAAGGGAGGACTACTATATTTTGTGGCTAACATGACTACCCTAGTTCCTGTTTACCTTTTGTCTACTCCCACTTAAAAAGCTCTATTTCCAGACTGGTACTGTGACTCAAGTGGCAGAGCCCAAGGCCCAGAGTTCAATCACCAGTACAAACAAACAAACAAACTCTAAGCTGGACATAGGTGGTTCATGTCTGTAATCATGGGCTACTGGGGAGGCAGAGATCAGGAGGATCAAGGTTCAAAGCCAGCCCACGCAAATAGTGTTGAAGATCCTATCTGAAAAATATTCTGTACCTGTGTAGGTAGATGGAAAAATGAGACCTGTTGAAACTCTTCCAGGAATGCAGGGGGGAATAAAAGAGAATGATGGAAGGGGTGAATTCACCTATGATATACTGTAAGAAATTTTGTAAATGTTACAATGTACTCCCAGTATAACAATAATAAAAATAAATTAGAAAAAATATTCAATACATACAAAAAAGGGTTGTTGGAGTGGTTTAAACAGTAGAGCACCTGTCTAGCAAGCATAAGGTCCTCAGTTCAAACCCCAATACCACCAAAAAAAAAAAAAAAAGATACTTTGATCATATTTACCCGTCTATTGCCCTCTCTTGTCCTCCTTTCCCGAGTCCCCTTTCTCTTCCCAAAGAGTCCCCAGTCTACTTTCATGTTTAAAAAAAAATTTTAAAGTAGGGTCTTGCCATGTTTCCCAGGCTGGCCAAAAACTCCTGGACTCAAGTGCTCCTCCTGCCTCAGCCTCCCAGGTAGCTGGGATTACAGGTTCATACCCACTGTATCTCACTAAAACAAACAAACCAACAAACAAACATAATTTTGGATCATAGATCACTGTGTATGTGAGGGTTGTTGGCATTTAACTCAGAAGCAACTCCTTTAACAGAATTCATTCCATTACTGTTTGTTCATGTGAGTAAGATCATTCAGCGCTTACACCTACAAAAGTGAAAAATAGGATTAGAATCAATAATGGACCTTGTCTACTTCTAGCAATAAGTAATATTCTCCTGTGGATTTATACAATGATTGGGATTAAAAAAAAAAAAAACCCGAAACCCATCTAGTTGGGCACCAGTGCCTCACACCTGTAAATCCTAGCTGAGATTGGGAGGATCAAAGTTTGAGGCCAGCCTGGGCAAAAAGTTCATGAGATGTCATCTCCAAAATAACCATAGCAAAGTGGACTGGAGGTGTGGCTCAAGTGGTGGAGTGCCTGCTTTGCAAGCATGAAGCCCAGAGTTCAAACCCCAGTCCCACCAAAAAAAAACAAAAGTCCCATCCACCTCATAGATACACATAGATACATACTTATGTAATTTGCCTTTTTTGATTGCTAATTAGAAAAAAATTATATTTGTTATTTTAATCAATCATGTACTAATTATTATATTGATAACTTAAAGCAAAGGAAATTTTGCTGAGTCTTAGAGACTTAGGACTTTTATTTTACTTGTTTTTGATGGGATTGGGGGTTGAACACAGGGCTTCACATTTGCAATGCAAATGTTCTACTGCTTGAGCTATACCTCCAGTCCATTTTGCTGTGGTTATTTTGGAGACGGAGTCTCTCAAACTATTTGCCCTTGTTGACCTCAAACTGTGATTCTCCCAATATCAGCCTTCCAAGTAGCTAGAATTACAGGCAGGAGCCACAAGTGCCCGACTGAGACATATGACTTTAATAAACATTTTTTAATACATTTGAAGTACTGGAGCTTGAACTCAGGACCTCATGCTTTCTAGGCAGGTGCTGTACCATTTGGGCCATGCCTCTGGTCCAATACTTAACTGTCCCCCACCCCTATTTTTTGGTGGTAGTACTGGGTAGGATTTGAACTCAGAGCCTTCAACTTGTTAGGCAGGTGCTCTACCTCTTCAGGCACTCCACCAGTCTGTTTAAATGTATATGTACTTGTTTTCAAGATGCTAGGGATGGAACCCAGGAAGTATCACACGTGCTAGGCTAGGCAAGCACTCTCACTGAACTGCATCCCCAGCCTACATGCATGTTTTAGTGCAGAGTGATAGGGTGATAATTAAGCCTTTCAAGATAAACCATGAAACAACATCAGAGTAAGATATCTTTTTTCTCTCTTTTGTTTCCTTGTTTTTTGTTTTGTTGTTGTTGTTGTTGTTGAGGCAGGGTCTTGCTATGTAGTGCAGGCTGGTCTGAACTCCTGGGCTCAAGCAATCCTTCTGCCTCAGTTACCTGAATAGCTGGGACTACCACTGCATGCCACAGCTAGTTGTAAGTATTCTTTATTTGCCAAATTGATAGGAGGAAAATAGTCCATAAAAACCAAAAATTCCACCTCAAATTTTTAGGTTTTTTCAGTTTGCATAAAAGTGATTGCAAAAGAGACAACTCATTATGTCACAGGCAGAAACTTCATGGTATTTCATGATATGAGGGCAAGTCTAAGTAGCATGGGAAAATGTGGAAAGTATGATTCTCTGTGGGCCAAAATAGTATGTAAATATGATTAGTCAACATTTTGTGCTGAGTAATTCTTATTTTGTTTTGTCATTTTGAGATGGTGTCTTGCAATGCTGCCCAGGCTGGTCTCAAACTTGTGGGATTAATGATCCTTTCACCTTAGCCTCTGGAGTGCCTGGGATTACAGGTGTACACCATCATGACTGGCTTGTGCTGGACAATTCTTTGAGTGGGAGGCTGTCCTGTGCATTATAGGATATGTAGCAGTATCTCTGGCCTCTACCCATTAGATGCCAGTAACACCCTGCACCCCTGCACCCAACTTGTGACAACTAAAATGTGCTCCTGATTGAAATCCAGCAAGATGCAAGAACATTGTAGGGTTGTCACTAATGATAGAATTCATAACTCAGGGTCTAAATTGCCCATACCTGGTTTAGAAGTTAGCCATGTTTTCATTCCCTTTGAGAACTGGAAGGAAGTTGTAGGCTGCTAAAGTCTTACAGGATGAAGCCCACGGCCTTGCAGAAAGTATGAGGCAATTGTCTATAGACTACTACAGGGAGTCTCTACTGGCCCTGAAGGAAGTAGTCCCATTGGCTGGGTTTATGGACATTGGGCACGGGAGAGTAGTGACACAGGCAAGGAGGTGGTAAAGGTGGTGAAGCAGGGTTGAGCCTGGCCACTGCCCCCTTTTGCCAAGGCAGAGCATTAGCAGTGTGTTCTTGGTTCAGCCTGAGAGCCAAGAGCACCAGCTGACCATTGGATGACACATGTTTGACCCAGGTGATCCAAACACCATCTAGGAACGCAGGAAGTGTGTGTGTGTGTGCATGTAAGGGTGTCTGTAGGGCCTTTCACTTTTAGGGACAAGACATACTGGTGAATGTCACCATCTGCCATCTTTATAGGGGTGTCCCAGACCAGGACAGAAGTGGCTCTTGCTGCATAAGTACCTAGTTGATAAAATATCTCAAAATCTATAAATTCACTACCCATAGTCCAACACTGCAAGGAAATGCTAGCTCCCTGTAGCTCAGTGACTCATACTATTTTTTATGGTCCAAAGAAAGCTATGAAACATACACACACACATATACAATTTTTATATATGATTTCTGAAGCTCAATCATATACTACAAGTTCAGAATCCTTGTATCTCTCACAAATTTAAATTAACTTTCTCAAGTGTCCTGTAGTCCCACAACTATCAAACAATTCTAAAGAAATATTAGCATTCAATATGTATTTTGTGTGGGTTTGAGCCACTCCACCAGCCCTTTCTTATGATGTTTTTTTAAGGTAGGTCTCTGGAACTATTTCCCTGGGCTGGCTTCGAATTGCCATCCTCCTGATTTCTACCTCCTGAGTAACTAGGATTACAGGGATGAGCCACCAGCGCCCAGCTTATCTCAGTTCTTGGTTTGGGAGAGATTCTGCAGAAGTTGTTATCACTTGTCCTGATGTTCTCTTCCTTTGGGGCAGTTTTTTCCATCCTTCCTTATAATAATGTTATCGATAAATCCTGTCCTTCCTGGATTCCAAGGTGACTGTAAGATGAGTGGTTTAGATAAAGGCAAATACAAATGGAGGCAGGGAAGCCAAGTTTTTCTCCTGTTTTTAGTTAATTCATGGGTGCAAGTAAGGAGTCAGTGCTTTTCAGCAAAAGCAGTATAAACATGTTTTTTACTAGCGGCTGTAAAGTGGAATCTAGTTGTGGTTTTAATTTGCATTTCTGTAATGACCAATAAAAAGGCATAAAGTACTGATAAATGCTACAATAGGGATGAACCTTGACAGCATTGTGATTCATATGAACTGTCTAGAATAGGCCAGTCCATACACACAGAACGTAGATGAATGTAGATGAATGGTGGCCACAGGAAGAGGGGAATGGAGAGTAATTACTAATGGGTATGGAGTTTCTTTTGAGGGGGGGGGCGGACAATAAAAATTTCTGGAATTAGATAGTGGTTATTATTACACAGCTATGTGAAAATGCTAAAAATCATTGATACACACTAAAAAGGGAGAATGGCATTGAATTATATTTCAATAAAAAAACTTTTTAAATTTTTTATTTATTTATTTTTATTCATATGTGCATATAATGTCACAATAAAAAACTTTTGTTTAAATTTTGGAAAAATAACAGCAAAAGGTGGCAGAGAGATGGGGGGGAGGTGGCACAAACAATGTATACACATGTAAGTCAATATAAAAATAATAAAATAAAAGGAGAGGGGAAAAAAAAAGAGCAAAAGCGTATTTATTGCCAGTTCTTTGGCAAACCATTGTTAGCATTCTTTCTGGTTAAGTACAATTTAAAATTGGGTGCAGTGGCTCATGCCTGTAATCCTAGCTACTCAGAAGCAGATATCAGGAATATCCCGGTTCAAAGCCAGCCTTGGCAAATAGTTTTCGAAACCTTTTTTGAAAATAACCAACAGAACTGGCAGAGTGGCTCAAGTGGTAGAGTGCCTGCCTCACAAGCCTGAGGCCCTCAATTCAAGCCCCAGTACTGCCAAAAAATAAATAAATAAACATATGTGGAATATATATACAAGTAATATATTAGTTTCATCTTTTTTTTTTTTTGTGGTACAGGGTATTGACCCAGGGTCTCATGCATGCCATGCAAGTGCTCTACCACTGAACTGTATCCCCAGCCCTAATTTTATCAGATTTCAAATCACTTTGTCATTAGTATTTTCCATGTCATCACCCAGTCTTTGTATTCATAACTAAAGCATTCCATAATAATAAATTCAGAGGATTTATTAATCCCATTATATAAACAACACTGTAAATGAACTTTGTGCAAACAACCTTTTTCTTATATTTGGAAATCTTTTTTTAGGACAGATTTCCCAAGTACAATAATGGGTCAAAGTAGAAGTACCAGATCAAAGCTTAAGCTTATTGACTTATAGTTGCTACAGTTGTTTTCTGAAGAGTCAAATGGCTTGGTGTCTGGCCAGTTCCCCTGCCACCTGTACTCACTGTTATGCCCAGACTGGGAGAAGAGAGAAGCTGGTGCTGACCCAGCAGAAAGCTCTGGGTGGTCAATGAGCTCTGGGAGCTGGCCAGCCAAAAACCAGTGGACAGAAAGCACAGGAAGTGGTCCTTACTAGAACTTTCTGGGGCTGCTCAATCCTCTGATTCATTTACTTCGGCAAAGGTGAAAATCTGGTTGCAGGCGAAATTGAAGTAGTACAGCACCTGCCTAGCAAGCATGAAGCTCTAAGCTTGAACCCCAGTACCACCAAAAATAAAAAAAGAAAAATCTATTAACTTCCCTGGGAAAGTAGGCAATGGTTCAAACGTCCAGACTCAATAAAGTATCCACTATATAGGCAAAGGATATCATGTTTACAAGAAATAACAAACAAGCCAATAAAATGAAAATATATTCAACCTCACTTATAGTCAAAGAAATACAAAGCAAAATGAGATTCAATTTTTTTTTTTATCTATCAGACTGGAAACCAAATAAAAGTTTGGTAATTCCCGGTGTTTAAAAGATTATGGAGAAAAAGGTACTTTCATACATTGTTGCTGCGAGTGTAAACAGATCCAAGTCTTGTGCAGGGTGATTTAGCAATGTCTATCAACATTTGGAATACTTGTATTCTTGATTCAGCAATTCTATCAACAGGAATGTGCTGGAGAGAAATACTGGCAAAATATGCTAAAATCATGTGTGAGGATGTTCACTGCAATATTGTAATAACCAAAAGGGGAAAGCACTCAGACATCCCTCAGCAGGGGACCCATTAAATACATTAATGCATTGGAAAAGTATGCAATCATTAAAACTGAAAAGTAGAACTGTACTTATTGTATGCAAAGACTAAATATTTTGTGGAAGAAAAAAACAGGGCACGTGACAATAAGATGTCATTTGTGTTAATTTAAAAATTGAGATACACATGTATATCCCCGTATACAGGTATACATAACTTTGTACTCAGGAAAGTTACAAAACAAGTGGCTGTAACTTTTGGAGAGTGGTATTGGGAGTAAAGAGGATAGATTTCCTTTTTTTTTGAACCCAGGGCCTTGAACTGTACAAACTAGGGAAATGCTCTACCCATTGAGTCATATCCCCAACCCAAATTTTACTTTTTTTTTAACACTTTTCTATAATATTTGAATTTTTCATACCAGGTGAATATAAAACTTTCAAAATACATCTTTTGAACGTAGAGAAGGAACATGGAGAGATAAAGGAGAGGAAGAGGGTCCTTATATCTTAGGGGATAATGGTTTGTTCTGAACACAGAACAACCTCGTTTTAGCTACATTAATGAAAGCATTGGAACAGATCATTGGGTTTTTGGAGACCAGCAGGGCTATAGCCTGGAGGAGATGTGAGACTAGAATCAATGGAACTAGTTGGAAGATTTTTGCAACAGAACAGGGCTCCAATTTAGGAGGTGATAGTGAGGGTGGTGGATGGCCCCAGTTAGGAGAAGAATAAAAAAAGGAAATCTGAGCCTGGCACCTGTGGCTCATTCGTGTAATCCTAGCTACTCAAGTAGCAGAGATCAGGAGGATCACGGTTTGAAACCAGTTCAAGAAACCCTATCTCAAAAAAACCCACCACAAAAACAGGACTGGCGCAGTGGTTCAAGAGGTAAGAGTGCCTGCCTAGCAAGCAGAAGCCCTGAGTTCAAACTCCAGTGCAGCCAAAAAGAAAAAGCGGGGAGGCGGGGCGGGGAGAGGTGGTCTGACAGCCTAAGTGCCTGACTAGATAGAGGATAAGTAAGAGGGAGGGATTAAGGAGCCAACTCAGGCATCAGCCCCTTGTGTAGTCAAGTGCAAAGCATGCTGGCCAAGGAAACAGCCAGAAAAGGTTAGGGAAGAAATCAAGTTAAATTTTGAGAAGGATGGGTTGAGGAACATACTGAGTTTGAACACCCTGATATATGGATCTGAAACTCATAGAATTGTGGATGAGAGATGAAAATGTTACAGGATGGGTGGTCTAAGGAGACCCTGATCCAGGAGATCTCAGGGCCTTGCATCTCTGAAACAGAGAACTGGACAGGGCCACAAATTGCAAAGCAGTAGCAAAGTTTTATTGAAAGAAAAAGAAAGAATAGGCACCACAAGAGAAAGGACAGTGGGCCCCGGCCAGGTGGCACAGAATTACTGATCTTTGCTCAAAGAGCAATTTATAAGTTTTAAGGGCAAACCATGGGAAAAATCTGGGCAGTCATGGCAGGAGGGGATGGGGTGATTTAACAGGACTGATTGACAAGGTCTTGTTATTGTTCTGCACATGCATTTGTGTTGATTCCCAAGTCTAATTGTGTGTATGAGATGCAACCAACATTTATAAGGTCTTACATAAAGGGCTTTACCAGAGAGGTCAAATTGAGGACTGATTCCCCATTATGGGGCATGTGCCATCTTCTATCTGCATCAGAGAGAGACTCCCTTATCTTTTGGGGAACTTACTTCTGCACAGGGATTTACAATTGAAAAGAAATTTTTAACTGAGGAGATGTTCAAGGGTGGTACTGGGTGGGGAGGAGAAATTCAGCATGGGATGACCTTTTGCTACAGAGGGGAGAGTCCCATGGTGGATTACTTTCTCTGTTACTAGCCTTCTTCAGGATAAGGGGATCTGCTGAGGACCAGATTGGGTTTTGTTTTGTTTTATTTGTTTGGTACTGGGGCTTGAACTCAGGGCCTACACCTTGAGCCACTTCACCAGCCCTTTTTTGTGATGAGTTTTTTCAAGTTAGGGTCTTGAGAACTATTTCCCTGGGCTAGCTTTGAACCGCCTTCCTCCTGATCTCTGCCTCCTGAGTAGCTAGGATTACAGGTGTGAGCCACTGGCACCCAGCTCCAGATTGTTTTTTGAAGACACCATATCAGAGAAGATGGCAGTAGAAATTAAGTATAAGAGAATTAGATAGATTAAAAGAGGCCCTGTTCAAGATGGTGAAACCAAAGTTTTGGACCCCAGGCCCAGATTTCTGGGCTTCCACATGTTAGATTCGGCCACTTGCCCCTATGTGCCAAATAAAGAGTTGGTGGTGGTGCAGAAAAAGGAAATTTATTACACGGCCGAGGGACATGCCGTGGGAAAGCAAAGTTAGTACTCAGCCCATCCTCAGCCATCTTCAGATACAGACAATAGACAATTAGGGCAGGGGCAAATGGTATGCATAAACAGTCCCAGCACAGGTGTGTTCCAGTGGGTCATTGTCTTAGTCCTTGTTTTGGGTAAGGTTCTGAAACCAAACCTGGAGTTTTGGACTCTAGGCCCAAATTTCCGAGATTCCACATGCCGGGTCTGGCTACTCGCCCCTATAAGCCAAATAAAGAGACATGGTGAAGGGCAGTGAAAGGAAGTTTATTACATGGCCCAGGACACCTGAGGGGAGAGGCAGAGTAAGCACTCAGCCATCTTCAGCCATCTTTGGGGTACAGACATGAGCTTTTGCTTTATATAGACAGTCTTTCCGATCTTAGTCTCCCAAGTAGCTAGATTTTCTGTTGGTGACCGACAGAAATGTACATACTTGAAATGTACAGATACAGAATTTTCACAAACTGAAGAACCTTATGAAAGCAGCACTCAGGTAAATCAAGCACCAGATGAGGAATGTGAGTTCAAGGACAGCCTGGGCTACATAGTGAGACGGTCTCAAAACACTCCCTACCACCCTCAATAAAAAAAGGAAAAAAGTATGACAGTAACCAAAGCTCCTTGTACTTATGCTTTCTATCTCTTTTACCAGGGGATACTATCTAGTCTTCCAATGGCATAGATGAGCTTTTGGCTAATTTTATAATTTTAAAAATGAATCAAAAATAGTACATATTTTTGTCAGCTTTTTTTTTTTAACTAACATGTTTGCTAGATTCATTTGTATCATTGCATGATGTCATAGATAGTTCATTTCCATTTCTGTATAATATGCCATTATTATATTACATCATTTTATTGATCCATTCAGATATGGGGTTGATTATTTGGGGAATTTCCTGTTTGGAGCTCTTGTAATGTCAGGTATGGTAGAACTTACTGAAGAACAAAGCAACATGTGATCAGGTTGCTTTTGAAGACAGCATTAAGACAATGGCTAAATACCTGGGAGAGGCAGCCTTCTGCTCAATAATGATACCAGCTAATATTTGTAGAGTACTGACCATAAGCCGGCCCTTGGTGTGTTAGCTTAGAGCTGGTATCCATAAATTCAATAAGAAAACAACTTTTTAAATAATGAGACTTGAACATGAGCTGCCTGGTGAAACTGTGATCATCTCATGGCTACAGACAGAAGACCTCCCATGCCCAGTGCTGGCAGCTCATACCTGTAAGTCTAGCTACTTGGGAGGCAGAGATTAGTAGGATCATGGTTCAAGGCCAGCCCAGGCAAATAAGTCGTGAGACTCTATCTTGAAAATACCGAACAAAAAAAGGACTGGCAGAGTGGCTCAAGTGATAGAGCACCTGCCTAACAAGTGTGAGGCCCTGAGTTCAAATATCAGTACTGCCAAAAAAAATAACAATAAAGAATAACAATAAAGCCTCCCACATTTGGCTCCCTGCCCTACTCCCTACCCCACTCCTAATGGATCTGCATTCTTTTCAGAAAGTGGTCTCCTGAAGTACTGATTTGGGGCCCGGTCATAGCAGATAAATTACAAAGCCTTTCTCTCAGGAGCTTCCTTCTAGTCCTCTCCCTTCTTTCCCTCTCCTCACCACCCCCTGCATGTTTGCCAGTATTGCTCTCTCCCTTCCAATGACTTAAAACAGTTACCTAGTAGGAAGAAATCTAGCAGGAATGGTGGGAAGAGGGTGTACAGGGCCACAGCAGGTCTGGCTTTTCAGAGTCCTTTTAGTTAAACTAACGTTTGTTTTTGTTTTATACCAAAAAATGTGAGGCAGGAGCAAGGACATTTGCAAAGTGCCCTGAGGGGAGAAAATGCAGAAGAAATCCTTCTCTAGATATATCTGTCCAATTTGTAACTTGATGCCTTAGAAAGAAGATAAACCCAGACAAATAAATCTGGGTTGCTGCATGCAAAAAAGTATTTGTTAGGAGAAGCAAAATGTTATCCTTGCAGGGTACACTGTGCTGCTGGCTCTGGGACAAGATGTTTTATCTCTGCATTGGCGCCCAAGGCCTAAGCCTGGCGACTATGGAATCACAGAAGAGAGCAGTAGTCAGAGCCAGACAAGCAGGCTGTGGAGAGCTGGGCCTGCTGCCTCCCATCCTGTCTGCCTTCCCCCTCAACCTTTCAGTTCCAGAACCCTGCTCTTGCCTCATTCTTGTTCCTTCTGAGTCCTCTAATTTTATTTTATTTTATTTTTCAGAAGCTGGATGACACATGGGCAGATTCCAGAAGCCTTTCTCTCCTCCACTCCAGCAGTCATAATTCACGTCTTTAATTTCTTTTCTATTGGCTAGAGCCAGACACATGCTAACAGTGTTAACATGATAAATATCAGTAGTCCTGACCTTTTCTCTGGGTCCTCAAGGTGCCCTGATGCCCCCCAGCTCTGCCTTGTTTGTGCTTAAAGTGGATTAGCACTTACTGTGGGCCTCCAAGGCCCTGCATTTGGGCTCAGTGAGAATCAAAACAGAGATTACCTTATTTGACTTAAAAAATTTTCCACTTGAAGGATAGACTCCTCCAGAGAAATCCACTGGGGCTTACACATATACAGCTTTAAACTGGATTTTAAAAATAGTTTGCCAGCTGTTTGGTAGGTCACACTTTGGGTTCTGGCCCTTGATTGATGTTGGGTCCATTTGGGAAACAAATGGGGAGAGGGGGCTGCCAAGGCTGCAGGGCCCTGGATGCCTGTGGACTTTCCCAGGAGCCCTGGCAGTTGTTGCCATGGCCTTTAGAAAACCTCAGATCCCTGAATCTGCACCTCACCCAGAGAAAACGACCACGGAGCCCACGCCTCCCCAGGCTTCATCTCATTCCCTCTCTGCCCCCCAGACTAAGTCTGAAAGAAAAGCAATGAAGGAGGACTGTTCTCAACTGGAGGGTCTTTCACACTTTTCATAGCTACATATTCATTTTTTAAAATAAATTTTTTTTCTTTTATTCATATGTGCATATACATATTCATTTTAGCTCATTGTGTAGCTAACTTTCAGGTGACACATACAGGGACCCTTTGTGCAGAACTCTCATCTCTTTCTTCTATTCCTGCCTGACTGCTTTTCATCTCTCAGGTCTTAGTCAGAATGTCATTTTCTCTGGGAAGAATGAGGGGCTACAGGGTGTGGTACTTATGATCACCAGCATGCCAGGGTTTGAATCCTGTGTCAGCATAAGTGTGACCTTGTGGTAGTTACATAATCCCTCTGTGGCTCTCAGTTTCATCTTCTGCAAATGGGAATAATACTTACCTCATTGAGATTGTTGCAAGATGAGGATCCAGTGAGTTCATACATGCTGTAAAGAATATTGTTGTAAAATGCTGAGAACATGGCCTGTCAAATAACAAGTCTACACTTAACAAGTCTATCTCCAGGGTTTGCTTGCCTGTGCTCCCTTAGCCTCCTGCACTTTTCCTATGCAGCACCTGTCTGAGTTTATCTTTATTGCTTAATTTATTGTCTCCTCCTCTAGGGCAGGAACCAGCATGTTTTGCTTTCCACTGTCTAGTCCTCACAACCTAAACCATTCCTGGTGTATGAGATCCTCAAGAAATATTTATGACTATAATAATAAATGAAAGCACTGGTAGAGTGGCTCAAGCAGCAGTGCACATAAAAAAAAAAAAAAAAAAAAGAAATGCTAAAAGGCAAATGTGATCCAGAAGACAGAAACTCAGGCCTCTTAGTTCATTTTTTTTCCATTTATATTTGCTTAATCTATAACCTTGGCCTTTTCATTTCGTTGGTCTTACTGTTAAACAAAGAGAGAGTTGATGAGGTTTTTTTGTTTTGTTTTGTTTTCTTTTATTCATATGTGCATACAATGTTTGGGTCATTTCTCCCCCTTTCACCCCGCCCTCTGAGTTGATGAGTTTTGAGTTCTGGGATTATGAAGAAAAGGTTTAATAATCACATCTTTTTTTTTTTTTTGGTGGTGGTGGTATTAGGGTTTGAACTCAGAGCCTCACACTTGCTATTTTTTTCTTTTATTCATATGTGCGTATAAATATACCACAAAAGCCAGCCACCAGACCTGTTTTTTTGTGTTGGATATTTTCGAGTACCCAGCTATTTGCCTGGCTGGTTGATCCTCCGTCCTCCTGATGGAGGACATGTCTCCCACCCCCACCCCGTAACTAGTGTTACAGGTATGAGCCACTGGCATCTGGCCATGTGCTCATCTTTGACAGGTTGACAGGGGACTTCCGCCCATCTACATTTCAAGTTTAAATTTCAAGTTTAATTAACTAAATGCTTGCTAAAGAATAGACAACAAATTGAACTGGGTGCCAGTGGCTCACACCTGAAATCCCAGCTAACCAGGAGGCGGAGATCAGGAGGATTGCAGTTCGAAGCCAGCCTGGGCAAATAGTTCACAAGACCCTATCTTGAAAAAAACCTATCACAAAAAAATGACTGGTGGAGTGGCTAAAGATTTAGGTCCTGAGGTCAAACTGGAAAACAAACAAACAAACAAAAAAACAGTCCCACCAAAAAAAAAAGAACAGATCACATGAGCATAGTATAAAAAAGAAACACCATATCACCATTTGGCCCCTTTTAAGATATGTCATACATATACCACTGAAACCCTCTTGTGTATATCTCTTCATTTCTACCTCCTTCTAAGTTTTTTTTTTTCAGTACTAGCATTTGAACTCAGGGCCTGCACCTTGAGCCACTCTGTCAGCCTGGTTTAGTGTTGGGTTTATTTGAGATAGGGTCTTGAAAACTATTTGCCCAGGCTGGCTTCAAACCTCCATCCTTCTGATCTCTGCCTCCTGAGAAGCTAGGATTATAGGCATGAGCCACTGGCACCTGGCCCCTTCTAAGTTTTTGTTGATTATTCTCTGGCTTTTCTTCTTAATTTCCCCCCAATGTGCATCACAGAAAAATATAGTAGTTGAACGATTTTGAACATTGTATGAAATAAATCATACTACATGTGTTCTTCAATTTGTTTTTCTCACTTCTCAACATGTGATTTGTGGCATTTGTTTTTGCTGCAGCTGAAGCTATATAATATCCCACCATGTGAACCCTGTCATTTTCTTCTCTGTTCTCTCTGGACACTTGCGTGATTTGCAGTATTTTGGTATTACTGGCTGCTATGATCATTTTTGAGTGTGACCACATAGTCAAGAGTTTTTCTGAGGACACCTTTGGGTTCTAAAGTCTGCACATTTTCATCTTGTCTAGATGATGCTAAACTGATTTCCTGAAAGAGGTTCCTAGCTTCACATTTCATCCCATGCTGCAGGCCAGCTACATTCTTCTTCTGGCTCCTTCATAACTGCTAGAGAAAGGTTCTAAACTGGGGTTAGGGAGAACATTGTTAGCTTGCACTGCATGGTCTACCTCTCTGAGTAAGAGGTAACAAATTGTCCTGGGGGACTCAGTAGATCTTCCCTTGTAGTAGGTTCTCTTCTATTCTGTTGACCCCAAACTGAAAACCCCATAAACTTTTCTGTTTTGGCAGCACTGGTGTTTGAACTCAGGGCCTCACCCTTGGTAGGCAGGTGCTCTAGCACTTCAGCCACTCCGCCAGCCCCAAAAAGCCTGAGAAAACCAAACAGATGTTTGGAAACATTTATCCAGGAAGATTAATCTTCAAAAAGAATAACCAAAACAATAGCCCATTTATACTTCCCCACATCACCTCTCTTCTCTCTTCCCAAACATCTTGGTTCCCAAGAAATGAAATCCACAGCCTTCAGCCAAAGCATGAAAAGCTCTTGCCAAACCCTTTTGACCCCTACAGCCTCCTCTGCAGAAGCCTGTACAAACATATCCCACAGGAAGTGAAGTTCTGGAGCTCAGGCCCCTGAACTTGGTTTTGGCTTTCTAGCCACAGACTCTGGGGATGGAGCTCCTGCTCTGCAACTAAGCCTTGCCTTTACTATCATCTACTCTGCACCCACCCCCCCACCCTGCCTCTCTTCTCTGGCAAGCTCCTAGCATCACGTTCTTCAGACACACCCAACCCATGTCAACCCCTCCAGCTTCACTTTGGGCTTCTCTCTATCCAGACTGCCCCCCTACTCTGCTTTCTGTTTCCAGGTCATATTCAGCCTTCAGAGTCCTGCCTCTTACAAATCTTCCCCAAGCACTTCAGCCATTGAGCATCTCCCTCTCCTCTCAACTTCTGCACTGACCCAGAATAGACAGCTTATTCTACACAGATGAGCCTCAAGTGGACTACACACCCACAGAAGGCAGGAATAGTGATATCCATCCAGGGTAGGGCCTTCCACATATTCTGGGCCAATAAATGTTGCATTCTAGAGCATGATAGCAAGTATGATCATGTAGAGGGAAACATTACAAACAAAGGAATTCTCTCTCTTCTTGTATTTCAAATTAGGCTTTCTTTACTGCCCAGGACCGCCCCGCCCCCCAAATCAGCTAAAAAACAGCTGGCTTAACTTCTTTGTACTGTCAAGTAAGGAAACAAAATTCTGGAGAATAGATAAGTTGAAAAAGCAAACCAATACTTTTCTTTTAATGACTCAAATAGCCTAGGAAAGGTAAACAGCAACTTGGACCTGAGACAAAGGGTCATTGGCACTGAGGGAGGCGGTCCAGGTGCTTGTGAGGCTGAACAGGCCGCTGCCTGGGCTAGAGGGCTAGAGAGGCTGCAGCTGCCAAGCAAGTCTGAATTTGCAGGGCAAGTTGAGGCGGGAAAGCCTGTTACCAACAAAGGGTCCCACATTGAACCCTGGTGACCATCTCTGAAATACCAGAGGGCTAATATTGTGTATGTGCAAATGTTTTATTTATTTATTTTTGTGATACTGGGACTTGAACCCAGGGCATCATGCATGCTAGCCAAAAACTTTACCACCTGTCACCTGCCTTTTTTTTGTGTGTGTGGTACTGGGGCTTGAATTCAGGGTCTACCTCTTGAGCCATGCTACCAGTCCTTTTACATGATGGGTTTTTTTCAAGATAGGGTCTCACAAACTATTTACCCAGGCTGGCTTCAAACCTCGATTCTCTGGATCTCTGCCTCCTGAGTAGCTAGGATTACAGGTGTGAGCCCCTGGCACCCAGCCACTGGCACCTAGCCACCTGCTCTTTAAAAAAATTTTTTTTTATCATTTTTATATTTACTCACATGTGTATACACTATTTGATTGTTTGGGCCATCTCTCTCCTCCCCCTAATTTTTTTATTTTTGTAGTGTTGGGGTTTGAACTCAGGGTCTCAGCCTTGCTAGGTGGCACTCTGTCACTTGAGCCACTCTGCCAGCCTCTAAAATCTTGGTTTTGAAACAGGGTCTTGCAGTTATCTTTTCCTGGGCTGGCTTGAGACTTTTGATCCTCCTGCCTCTGCCTCCTGGTTTTTGTTTTTGGTTTTTGGGACTGGAGTTTGAACTCAGAACTTTATGTTTATAAAGTAAGTGCTTTCCCGTTTGAGCCACATCTCCAGTCCATTTTTTTGGTCTGGTTATTTTGGATATGGTGTCTCTTGAACTATTTGGCAGGGCTGGCTTCGAACCACAATCCTCCCAATCTCAGCCTCCTAAGTAGCTAGGATCATAGACATGAACCACCTGTGCCCAGCTTTGTTTTGTTTTTTAAATGCACATATATAATAATAATAAGCACACATAATTATTTGTTGTTGTTAATTAGAATGTGAGAAGTGAAGTGAGGAATTTGTGATCCTAAATTCATAAGCAGAGTGCTGTCTGATTTGGGACCTGAAGGGCCTTGACAGTGACTTCATAAAAGTGTGTTTTTTGTTTTTGTCTTATTTTGGTTTTGAATCAGCGTCTGGCCTCAAACTCATGATCCTCCTCTATCACCCTTCTGAGTGCTGGATTTACAGGATTGTGCTACTCTGCTCAGCTCACAGACATGTTTTTGAAGTGTTTAAAGAAGGAACAATTATTCTGGAAAGAACTTTTCTGTGAGAGGCAGTAAAACCACCCATCTTCACAGGTTCTATTGCACATGTTTAGATGTCCATAAAAGAGTGAAAAAGTGTGGCTTATTCTTCCCTGAATTTCATCATTTTGATCCCACCCATCTCTGGAAAACCCAATGTCCTCAAAATCCATTTTTACCTTGTACAGTCTTGTATAGTCTTGAGTTCAAACCCCAGTCTGATTGCCCCCAAAAATGTACAGTGGTTTCCTATTTCCTGCTGAATTGAATTTATTTTTAAATTTTTATTATTATTATTAATTGCTATACTGGGGCTTGAACTCCTGATCTCTGCCTCCTGAGTAGCTAGGATTATAGGCATGAGCCACCAATGCCTAGCTTGATGAATTGAATTTAAATTGTGATCCTCGTGATCTCTGCCTACCATCTGTGGCTACCGTCTTAATGTTATTGTCACATTGCCATAGCTAGTCCCCTCCTCCCTACTGGAGGCACCAGTGCCAGGCCCCACCTCTGCTTGGGGCCCAGCTCTTTACTGCTGGCAGTAAGCAGATATTTCACAGTAAAAAGCCCTGTGTGTCAATCACACAATTTAGTGAGTATTTAATCTCTTTTTCAATCATTTTCCTCCTGCTACACTGAATTCCCTGGCTAGAGGGGTAAGGTCCTCCAACGCAGGGACCTTGCCCTACTTCTGAACTCACTGTTGGTCTGGACTGCAGCCAGCATCTCATGACTAAAACCTCTTAAATGCTAGCTAGGTGAATCAGGACATCTGACCCTCTAGTAGGTCCCTTCACTGTGGGGGGTCTTCCCCCAAGATCTAGGTCATCTCCCTCAGAGTCTCTAATCAAAGCAGCCCTCAGTGCCCTCCCCAGTCTTAATCAGATAAGAGCAATCAGAAATGACAATATTTAGTTAGCAGTGCTAGGAATTGAACCCCCAGGCTTTTATTTTTGTTTTGAATTTGAGACAGAGTCTTGTTATTACCTTTGTCAGGGCTGTCCTCCAACTCTGAATCTTCCTGACTCTTCCTCCTAGTATTAAATGCATGCATCACTGTACCAGGCTAAAATGACAGTATTTGAAGATGCTTGGGGGTGGGGGGAGTAATTACTAATTTTCCAGTTTTTTATTTTTTATTTTATGGTGGTACTGGGGTTTGAACTCAGGGCTTCACTCTTGCTAGGCAGGCGCTCTACCTCTTGAGCCAGCTTCCTGCTCTTTTTTCTCTGGTTATTTTGGCGAGGGTGACCTGGATTGAAATCCTCCAATTTATGCTTCCCACCATAGTTGGAATGACAGGCATGTACCACCACACCCAGTTTTTTCTGTTGAGATGTGGTCTGGAGAACTTTTTGCCAAAGCTGGCCTGGAACCATGATCCCCACAATCTCAACCTCCCAAGTAGCTAAGCTTACTAGTCCAATTTCTAACTGCCACTTCTGGTTTTTTTTGTTTGTTTGTTTGTTTGTTTGTTTGTTTTTGCGGTTCTGGGGCTCGGACTCAGGGCCTTCACCTTGGCCACTCCACCAGCCCAATTTTTTGTGATAAGGTTTTTTTCAAAATAGGATCTCATGGAACTATTTGCCCAGGTTGGCTTCAAACTGTGATCCTCCTGATCTCTGCCTTCTGAGTAGCTAGGATTACAGGTGTGAGCCACCAGTGCCTGGTACTACAACCACTTCTCATATATTTTATAAAGAACTAGAAAATTCCAAACACAAAGAAATGATAAGGAGAAAGAATTGATCATTATCCTGATTTGGTTATTACACATTGTACCACATGCATTGGATTATTACACTGTTTAGCACAAATATGAATGTTCAATTAAAAGTAAATTTAATTTAATTTAAAAATAGTCCACTTTTGCTGGGCCCCGGGTGGCTTATGCCTGTTATCCTAGCTGCTCAGGAGGCAGACCTCAGGAGGATCATGGTTTGAAATCAGCCTGGGCAAATAGTTCTTGAGACACTGTCCCGAAAAAATCCAACACAAAACAGGGCTGGTAGAGTGGTACAATTGGTAGAGTGTCTGCATAGCAACAGTGAAGCCCTGAGTTCAAACCCCAGTACTGGCCCCCTAAAAAAAAGCCCACTTTCATTTGCAGAGAACCACCTTTATCTCATATGTAAGTAAAGGAGGCAACTTCCAAAATTGGAAGGATTAAGTGCTTTGTTTAAGGTCACACATACAGAATGTGTTGGAATTGGAATTTAAAGTGAGAACTTTTTTTTTTCTTTGTTTCTTTTGGTGATAGGGATTGAACCCAGGGCCTCCTCTTTACCACTAAGCTATTGTCCCAGCCAGGGCCTAATCTTTTGAGTCTGGTAATATCCTTTCTCCCATATGGAATTGCTTCTTGGTAGCCAACAGTGATGACAAAGCCATCCTTATTTATATAAAATGAAAAATGTAATATTTTTCTGTAGAGTTCTTTTAGCAAAGTCTACTGTGTTGGTCGCAAAATATTGAAAATGTTTTGTCTTATTTTCCTGAATTGATGATAGGTTTTAGAATGAAAGTATTATCAGGCCACCTGTTGTATTGATGATGTTCATTAGTGTGAAACCCAGTTGGCCCTTGGTGTATTCAGTAAAAACCCACGTGCAGGTTAAAAAAAAGTCCTCAGAGCCCTGCTATCTAGTAGCAACATTGTTACACAAAAAGATAGCATGCTGCTGGAGGTGTGGCTCAAGTGGTAGAGCGCCTGCCTAGCAAGAGGCCCTGAGTTCAAACCCCAGTAATACCAAAAGTTAAAATTTAAAAAAAGGAATGTTATTAAAGGATAGCATGTTATTTTAGGCATTCCTGGAATTGTGAAATTCAGCACATTTATTTTTTTTAGGGGTGGGCACTGGGGTTTGAACTCAAGGCCTCACTCAGGTCTGTTAGTGCTTGAGCCACTCCACCTGCCCTTTTTTGTAATTGCTTTTTTCCAGATAATGTCTCATAAACTATTTGCTTTGGGCTGGCTTTGAGCCATGATCCTCCTGATCTCTGCTTCCTGAGTAGCTAGGATTACAGGCGTGAGCCACCAGAACGAGCACAGTTTTTTTTTTTTTTAAATAAAAACTTTAAGTTTATTTAGTGCTTTATATCCAACCTGATGAAAACCACAGAGCAGGTGTGTAAGAACTGGCTTTTTTTTTTTTTTTTTTATATACTAGAGATTGAACCTAGGGCTTCAAGCATGCTATGTAAGCTCTCTACTATTGAGCTAAGCCCCCAGCACATCTGTTTGTTTTTGAGATAGGTTCTTGCTAACTTTTTGTTTGTTTGTTTGTTTGTTTTTTGTGGTACTGCAGTTTGAACTCAGGGCCTCATACTTGTTAGGCAGGCTCTCTAACACTTGAGTCACTCAGCCAGCCCTTTGTGTGTGTGTGTGTGTGTGTGTGTGTGTGTGTGTGTGTGTGTGTTGGGTATTTTCGAGATAGGGTCTCATGAACTATTTGCCCAAGCTGGCTTGGAACTGTGATCCTTCTGATCTCTGCCTTCTGAGTAGCTAGGATTACAGGCATGAGCCACTGGCACCCAGCAGGGTTTTGCGAACTTTGCCTTGGTTAGCCTCCAACTCTCAATCCTCCTCCCTCCACCTTCCAAAAACCTAGTATTATAGGCATGCACCAACTTACCAGCCTTTATTTCCATTTGATGATGGGGATATTAAGGCCACGGGCCCAAATGATCTGACCAAGGTCACCTGACTTTATGAGTGGTACATCAGTCAGGGTGCTGGCAAGAAATAGAAGGCATGTTCCAGGTGGGTAATTTCAGCAGAATTCAATAAAGGAGCTCTATCAAATTAAGGGCACAGTAGGGACCTGCAAGACTATTTTGTTATGAGGTGCTACTGAGGTCCACATGGGAGAGAGGAAGGAGGAGGGAACATTATTAGAACCTAGAAAGGCCTGCAGACACCTCCCAGGTCTAAGAAGTCTGGGGAATTAACACCCAGCCCCCTCCTCTCTCTCTCTCTCTGGCCTCCCTGGGAGCCAGATGGTAAGGGAGTGTATTGAGATCAGTCGCAGAGGAAGGAAGAGAAGTAGGGAATGACTCTGGGGTGTGGCAGGCAAACAGCAAGTATATACACAGAGGTGAATCCATGGCTAAATCTCCAACTTCCTAGCCAGCACTGGTGGCTCACAACTGTAATCCTAGCTACGCACAAGGTGAAAATTGGGAGGATTAAATTTCAAGGTTATTCCCAGGCAAATGTTCATGAGACCCCCATCTTGAAAATAACCAGAGCAAAACAGATTGGAGGTGTGGCTCAAGCGGTAGAGCACCTGCTTTGCCAGTGCAAAGCCCTGAGTTCAAACTCCATTCCCACAAAAAATAAAAGCCCCTCCAACTTCATTTAAATAACTGCAAAAATGAAAGGTAATGATGTGAGGTGATGGATATACTAATTGTCTTGTTTAGAGTAATCAGTTCACAATATATATGTACATTGAAACATCAAGTTGCATACTGTAAAGACATACAATTTTCATTTATTAATTATACCACAACAAAGCAAAAAAAAAAAAAAAAAAACCCAACCAAGCAAACAGAAAAACCCAAAACCCCCTACAACAACCTATGATTTTTCTTGTGGTGCTAGGATCAAATCCATGGCCTTACTCCAGACAAGGGCTCTACCACTGAGCTACATACCCAGCCCGCGGTGCTATGTTTTTCTCTAACACTGTGGCTTAGATGGTCCTAGCAGAGAATTCCAGAGAAGTTTCCCTCCAGAGACACCCATAACCCACAACATCCCTCAGCATTAAACTTTAAGCTAGTTTCCTAAAACTAGTATCTGCTAAACTTCATGTAGTAGCCTCTACAAAAGGATAGACAAGCAATCCCAGGGGGGCTGCAGTTCAGTCAGGGGGCTGGCTGTGAGCCAGGCCAAGACGGAGGGGCTGGCAGCTTAAGAAAACGCACTCTGAAGTCATCACCGGTTCTTGGCAGAGATGCCCCACAGCCTTTAATGAAGCTACAGTGAGCATGAGCCACAGGCTGGCAACGTTTCAAGAAGAAAAGAATCCATCTTACCATCTTTTGCATGTAGCAATTAAAGAATCTTGAATGAAAGACAGTCTCTCAACATGCTTTATAACTATATAATTTGCACTTGGCTACCCTGGCTTTATGTGTTTCCTGGCATGCGACTACAGGTTTTATGAAAATGAAACATCACGGGGCCCTGGAGCATTCTACCTTGGATGAGCATTATCCCTGGGTCTCTGGGGGCGAAAGTTACAAAGGAATTTAATGGCAGTGACTCTTCCAAACCCAGGAGCTATGAGGGCAGCATAATGAGAAATGCGAAACCAAGCGTTCTCATAGAACATAAGCTCACCCAGAGGTCACGGAGAAAGAATTCTCAGTTCCTCTCCTAGCAGAACTGTTCCCAGAGAAATGAAGCTATGGTCACCTGGCGCTCTTATGATCTGAGTGCTCACGTTTTTTTTTGTTTTTTTTTCCCCCCGTCAGATGGAGTTTGAACTCAGGGCTTTGCACTTGCAAAGCAGGAGCTCTGCCACTTAAATCACACTTCCAGTCCATTTTGCTCTGGATTTTTTGAAGATGGGATCTCATGAACTATTTTTTTTCTTTTTTTATTATATTCATATGTGCATACAAAGTTTGGGTCATTTCTCCCCCCTTCCGCCTGCCCCCTCCCTTACTCCCCTCCCTCCCTTACCCCGCCAACCCCTCGATACCAGGAAGAAACTATTTTGCCCTTATCTCTAGTTTTGTTGAAGAGAGAGTATAAGCAATAATAGGAAGGAACAAGGGTTTTTGCTGGTTGAGATAAGGATAGCTATACAGGGAGTTGACTCGCATTGCTTTCCTGTACATGTGTGTTACCTTCTAAGTTAATTCTTCTCGAACTAACCTTTTCTCTAGTTCCACTCATGAACTATTTGCCTGGACTGACTTTGAACTGTGATTCTCCTAATCTCAGCCTCCCAGGTAGCTAGGATGACAGGCATGAGCCGCCAGTGCCCAGTTTAAGTGCTCATGTTCTTAAAGGAAGCTTAACTTCTGGAGTCTACACTGACATCAATATAAGGCTAATAAAGCCAAACCCACACTTTCTACTCCCCACCCAAATAATGCCCTATGCACTGTGTATTTCCCCCATGCTGGGAAGGTTTTTCCTAACTCCACTTCTAAACAGTTTCCCTGATACCACTGGAATTGACCACACAGGTATAAAATGAAACCAGTGGATTCTCATGAAAATGGCTCTGGCATGGCAGAGTGGTCTCATTGCTGTTGCTGCCTCAGGACTTTTGCACTTGTTGATTCATCTATTTGGACCACTCTTGCCCCAGATTTCTGCATAGTTCACTCCCTCAATTCCTTCGATTCCTTTGAGTCTTTATTCAGTGTTGCTTTTTCAGTGAGACCTTCCCTGACTAACCTGTTTAAAAATAGACTTTCATCCTTACACCCCACCCCCCTTCCCTAGCTTTTCATTGTTTTTCCCAATAGCACTTCCACTGTTAGTACTTCAAGAGGACTTCCCTCTCCTTAGTTTATTTATTTGGCAGTAATGGGGTTTGCTTTAGTGACTTGCTAGGCAGGTGCTCTCCCCTCAAGCCATGCCACCAGCCCTTTTTGCTTTGTTTATTTTTGAGATAGGGTCTCAATTTTTGCCCAAGCCAGCCTGGACTGTGATCCTCCTATTTATGTTTCCCACAATAACTGGGATGATAGATGTGTGCCACCAAGCCCAGCCATTGCTTGAGATGGAGATCTTGAGAACTTTTGGCCTCGAACTGTGATCCTCCCAATCTCTGCCTCTCAAGTAGCTAGGATTATAGGTGTGACCCACTGGCACCCAGCCCATTTTAGCCATTTATATGTGTTCAGAGTAGCATTAAGCTCATGCACATTTTTGTGCAACCGTCCATTTCCAGACCTTTTTCATCTTTCCCAACTAAAACTCTATATCCATTAAATACTAACTCTTCATTCCTTCTCACTCTAGCCCCTAAAACTTCCATTCTACTTTCTGTCTCTGATTTTTTTTTATTGCACTAGGTACCCCAAATAGCTGGAATAATATAATATTTGTGTTTTAATGTTTATTTTATTTATTTTGGCAGTATGGGGTTTGAACTCAGGGACTCAGGCTTGCTAGGCAGGCACTCTATCACTTGAGCCACTTCCCCAATCCTTTTATGCTTTAGTGACTTTTTTTTTTTAATAGGATATCGCATTTTTTCCTGGGTGGCCTCTATGGTGATCATCCTATTTATGTTTCCTGAGTAGCTGTATCACCGGCACACACCACCAGCTTTATTGGTTGAGATAAAGGGTCTTGAGAACCTTATCTCTTGGCTGGCCTTGAACCTTGATCCTCCTGATCTCTGCCTCCTTAGCAGCTGGGATTACAGGTGTGAGTTACCACACCCAGCTTACTTATTTTTATTTTTATTGTAGTAAATTATACATAATATATAATTTATCATTTTTTTCCAGTGCTGGGGATTGAACCCAGAGCCTCATGCATGCTAGGCAAATGATCTACCATTAAGCTACATCTCAGCCCCATATTAGCCACTTTTATTTACTTGGTTAGTTATTATTTTTCTGTGACACTGGGGATTGAACCCAGGGCCTTACACCTACTCAGCTAGACGGGCTCTACTATTACTAGACCCAAGTCCAGCTCCTTGCTGTACAACCGGTAAATTAAGTTGAGAGACAAGGTGTTGAGACAAGGAAGACAATTTTATTAGAAAATCCAGCTCAATGAGAAGATAGAGGACTCCTGTCCAAAGTCCATCTTGCCAGGAAGCTGATTGAGGAGTGTTTAAAGAAGTGGTTGATGGATATTCTCAGACTGGTAGGTGCCTTCTCACAGCAGATGGGCCAGATGACACACATCTGATCCGAATCCCCTAGTCACAAGATTCTCTTCAGTTCTGCAAATCTCAAGAGCAAAGATCATTATTTCCTCGGGCTATTCTTTTCATTGATTAGTGTCTCCATATGTAGTTCCTGACATATGCAATAGACAGAAAAAGGGGGCAGCTCCCTGAGCCTCAACTCTGCTCCCCTTTTTTTTTTTTTCCCAGTGAGTTTGGGGTTTGAACTCAGGGTTTCACACTTGCAAAGCAGGCACTCCACCACTTGAACCATGCCTGTGGTCCATTCTACTCTGGTTATTTTGGAGATGGGGTTTCTCAAACTGTTTGCCTTCAGGGCTTTCTTAATGCCTTCAGGCCCTTTCTTGGCCTCCTTTATACATGCTTCTTTTAATGCTTCCCCCTTTCTGTTTTGCATTCTGGTTGTCTGTGAACCTGCTGCAGCTTTCTCTGAATTCTTACTTCCTTAACATCAGGAGCTTGGTTTATTTATTTTTGACCTTTTCCCTTTTTTTGTGGTACTAGTGTTTGAACTCCTGAGTTTGCTTGCTAGGCATCTGCTTGCTAGGCAGATGCTCTGCCTTTTGAACCATTCCACCAATCCTTTTTTTGTGTTGGGTATTTTTGACCTAGGGTCTCATGAACTATTTGCCTGGGGTGACTTCAAACCATGATCCTTCTGATCTGATCTCTGCCTCCTGAGTAAATTGCAGGCATGAGCCACCAGTGCCCAGCCACCATCTTTGTTTTTGCCATCTTTCTAGTCCAAGGGATATACACTCAATAGCCATGAATCAGAAGGAAATTCTAAATGCCCAGGTTCAATAGTGGCACCATGAGAGCTGAGCTTGAGTTTCCAGCTGTCCTTAAAACCAGTCCCCTAAAGAATTCTTGACTGTTTGGCCTTGGCAAGGTTCTTCTGTGTTGAGGAGGGAGTTTGACCTCTGCCCTATTGGATTCCTTTTAGATATTACATGTGCTGTGGGGCCAACCCTTTGGCAGGGCTATCTTTGATAGCCCATATGAGTGTGACAGGAATAAAATAAATTTGTGACAGAGCAGTCCTTGCCTGGATGGACAGGTGCAGTAGCTTCTCCCTCCCCTAGTCCACTCCCTACCGCTGGAGCTTCAGAGTACAAAACACTGGGAAGCTCACGGAACCTGCATGGACTTTCTTGTTGGGAGAGAAAAATATCCTTACAGCTTACATGGTTTCTTTCAGTTATTTTAAACTGTTTATCTTCTGCTCCTTCCCCGAGGAATTCACATTTGGAGGCAAAAAGTGGACTTTGGGTTCTTTCTTCCCTTTGCTAAACTTTTTGTGAGTAAAAATGGTTTGACTAAAGTCTTTAAAAGATTGGCAACCCCCTCCCCTCATTCCCATTGCCTTAGTTTCTGACTAAGAAAGACTTAATGATTTTATACCCAAGAGTAGAATGTTCCAACTCTTAAAGTCCTCCATGTAGTTTTAAAAAAATCTTTTCAATTGCATGAGCAATGCACTAACAATATTCACAGACTATTTAAACAAATTCCTCATAATTTAACAATCAACAGAAGTCTTTATTTTTTGCCATTTGCCTACTAATTTTGCCCATGTGAAGACGTAGTTCACATTGTGGTTATCAGACTATACATCTAGCCTTCTGTTTTACATTTTCCTTTTAACACCTATAAATACATACATATTTTCCCAAATGTTTTTTTTTTTTTGACACAAGCTCTTGCTATACAGCTCAGGCAACTCACAATCCTCTTGCCTCAGCCCCCCTAGTGCAGGCACGCTACCACTTGAGCCACTCCTCCAGCCCTATATTCTTCTTAAATATTTAAATTTGGCAAATCCAGGTCGAATCCAGGTTGAAGGTGGTAGAAATGGGGGAAAGACTTGGGGTTTCCTGACAGAATCACAGGCTGGATGATCCTGGGTTGCAGGAGAGGGATATGGTAAAGTCACACTGTAGTTGCATCGATAGCAGAAGAATGCAGGGCATCATTGATGTTGTTTTCTTGTTGGGATAAAAAGAACCTATCCACTTGGATACAACCAGTAGACAGGGGAGATTTAAGATACTGGTGAGCAAGAGGACCATTGGGCCTGATAAGTGAGCACTTAGGCCATTTGAGGACCTTGCCCCTCTCTTCTCCACTCTGCTTTCTCCCAGCTCAGTGCCTGGGCCCAAGGAGACCCTGGTAAGTATTTGCAGAATGAGAGCTAAATCGAGCCTGGTTTGTAAAACGTCGGTGCAAAGGTCAGCACATCTGTATTCCAACACTTGTGTTGCCACTACAACACATGGAGTTGGTTTTTTTTCGAGTGTACAGCATGGCAGTTTAGGGACAGATCAAGCCAGGAGACCATGTGAGTGTCAAGAGCTAACAATCCTGAGCTTCGATGAGGCCTGTTGGGATTGGCACGAGGGAACGATGACTTGAGATCCCAATCAGTCATCCTGGCAGCTGCTTCCTACCTTCCTTCCCTTCTCACCTTCTATTTGGGCCTCTCTGGGGTGGTAATGGATATTGCCTGGACTCATCAATTATTACTGCAGGAAAGCAGCTTACACAGCAGCTCATGTGCCTCCTATTAGACAGATGAACTAAGTCAGGCCCAGAAGGAAGCAGGATTAACCCAAACCAAGTGACTGCTTGGTGTCAACCATGGTGAAAACCCCATCCACTCACACTCCAACCTTGTTCATGTGCACATTTGACTAGTATCATTCATTGCTGGCTGTGTCGGGCACTGTTACAGTGCTGGCAATATAGCAATGAGCAAACAGACAAAAATACTGCAGCAGTTAGACCAATCATAGACAAAAAAGTAAGGTAGATGATGAGAGGTGTCAAGGAAAAAGGGGATGGGAATGGGGACTTGCAATGTAGCTAAGGAAGGCCTCAGTGACTAACGGACATTAGAACAGAGGGCTAAACCAGAACCAGGAAAGGTCGATGGGGCGTTCTGAGTGAAGAGTGGCACACAGGCCCTTGAGGCAGGATTGGGCCTGGCATGTTTCAGGAGAATGAGGAACTAAGCACAGGGAAGTGAGCTGGTGGACAGCAAGGACAGGCATTGTGTGGTCTTAGTGTCTGTTGTGAGGCCTTTGATGTTTGTTTTTCCCAGTTGCTGCCCAGGGGTCTAATTCATGATCCCACTTTTCCTGTTGATGGAGACCTCTGTGGGCTGAGGGCAGATCGGGGCAGACATCAGGGCTCTGGAAAACACTTACTGGTGTGGGCAGCTGCCCTTGCCATCTGTGCTAGGTCTTCTAGCACCACCATACTAGAAATCCTTCAGGGAGCAGGACAGTGGCCTCCCATTTCAGGAAGGAGGAAGAACACAGATGCAAAGCTCAGCCAAACCAGTTGAGTCTGGGGGATCCACAAAATACCAGGAGGGAGCAAGTTTCTAGCTGAAGCCAGTGAAAGGAGCTGAGTCAGAAGCCAGTATCGCCCAGCCTTGGCCAAGTGAAGGGCAAACAGATACATTTATGTAGACGTGCTTGGCAAACAGTGATGCCCTTCTGGTGATCCATTTTATTAGCTCTGGCTTCTAATTTCTAATGTCCCGTGCTTCCTGCCAGAGTTCCAAGCCCACGCAAGTGAAGGCCTCTGTTTGGACTGGTGTGCCAGGGACCCGTATGGATGCCAGGGCTTGCGTGGGAAGCTGAGGAAAGCGGTTGATTAACACTGTAGCTTTAGAGCAAGCTTTCGCCTGCCAGGGTTCCCACCTCCCAGAAGAGGTGCTACCTGCCCTGGGGCAGAGCTGTTTCCCTGGTCACTGAAATCTCTCTCGTGGTGACCAGGACACTCTGTTCTGTGGGTGCTCTGAGGAGGGTCTGGGTAGAGGGAGAAGCCAGGGCTACAGCGTTGTCAGAGCTCAGTGAAGCTGGACTTGGACTCTGGTGGTGGCTCTGGTCCTAATCTTTGTGCTCCCTCGTTCTCCAGGGAAATCTACTTCAGAAGTCAAGGTCAATTCAGCTCCACTGTCATTTATGATATTTTAGCTGCCATGTACTCTGTCTGTGGTGTGGGATTGATAAGGCATGAGCCCTTCCTTGGAGGCTTTCTGAATCAATTGTGGCACGTTTGGAGCACATGTGCGTGTATGTGCACGTTAGCTCACACATCTGTAGGAGGCGGCCTGGGTTGTTAGTAGGAAGAGTCCTGAGCTTCAGTGAGATGGCTTTGTTCCAAGTCCTGGTTACACAACCTGCTCCCTGTGGGCCTCTGTGTCAGCTACCTGTGTCTTGAAGCTTGATATTGAAGCTTGCTCTGTCTGCAACAGAGGGGGTGTTGAGAGGCTTTGGTAAGGTGACATCTATAAATGGTAAAGCCCTGGACACACATGGAAGGTTGTACATTCATGAATGTTGACAGCACATATGTAAACATAGAAACACAGTAGTCAACATGAGCCAAAGGAACAGGCTAAAATCAAGAAGAAGCATAATGGGGACCAGGAGAAGAAACCCCAGAAAATGATGCAGGTGTCATTCCCAGTGCATCTCTGGGTGTGATGTGTTGGTTGCTGCAGAGTTGTGCAATGCTCAGAGTCTTGAAGTCCTAGCCTTTCAGTATCCCTCTAACTCTCCAAGAGAGAAAGAATGTCTTTCTCAACTCTGAGGGGGCTGCCACCTCCCCACATCAAGGCCATTGTTACCATCAGCTACAGACTGTAGAGAACACATACTGAGGCTGAGCAATAGGCTATAAGAAGAGCTAACATTCGCGAACTATCCTGTATCATGTGCACACCAAGCCAGCATTATGCAGTCATTGCCTCACTTCATCATTAACCATAGCTCTGGCTGGTTATCTTCATTTTACAGAATTGATAAGACTACTTGTTAAATGCTTACAAAATGTTTAACTTGTATTGATGTATTTAATCCTCACAATAGCCTTATGAGGTAAGTACCATTATTATTTGTCCCCATTTTCTTGGAGGAAATAGGCAGACTGAAGTTAAGTAATTTCCCTGTGGTCACACAACTAGTAATAGTTGTGGTCAGCTGTCTTTTCTTCCTTCCTTCCTTCCTTCCTCTTTTCTTTCTGGTTCTGAGGATTGAACCTAGGGCCTTGTATAGGCTAAGCATGCTCTCTATCATTGAGCTGTACCCCAGCCCCTCCACTGCCTTTCCTAACCTCTGTGCTATATCACAGAGAGCTATACTTCCCAGGCTCCCTTGCTCTCTGGCTTTCAGGTTAGTTAAGATTAGGAAGTACTCGTGAAATTTTGGAGACAGGGAAGAGTAAGGGAGAGTCAGGGTGTTTCACTAGCACTATCTTCTGCGTTGCTCCTGTACCTCCTTCCATGGTCTCATCTCCCAGCAGGCAGCCTCTGTGTGTGGTGTTATTGTTTGTTGTTGTTGTTGTTTGGCAGGTTTGAACTCAGGGCTTCACTCTTAAGCCACTCTGACAGCCCTGCTGTTTGTTTTTGTTTTGGGGATAGTGGGTTTGAACTCAGGGCTTCTGCTTGCTAGGCAGGTACTCTACCCCTTGATCCATCCCCCCAACCCTTTTTGCTTTGTTTATTTATTTATTTATTTTTAATTCTACCGAATTGTGCTTTATTTTATTTTTTATTCATTTATTCACATGTGCATACATTGATTGGGTCTGATTTAGTTATTTTTGAGATAGGGTCTTGAGATAGCCCAGGTCCACCTGGACTGCATCCTCCTATTTATGATTCCAACATAGCTGGGATGATAGGTATGCATCAACCATACCCAAGTGAGATGGGATTTCTCTAACTTTTTGCCAGGGTTGACCTTGAGCTACAATCCTCCAGTTTCTGCCTCCTGAGTATCTGGGATTCCAGGCATGAGTCACCATGCCCAACCTTTCTATGTGGTTTGTGATGCCACCACGTGGCCCCATTCTGGGCTTAAGAACTCTATCTCCTCTTGAACCCCTGTACAGTAACTTTCTGTACTTGTGTTAGGATCCTTAGTCCCTCTATCTCTAGTGTCACCAATTCCCTATATTAGATTCCCTTTGCCTGAAAGAGCTAGAAGACTTTGTTTTCCTGGATGGACCTTTACTGACGTCCAATGTGACTCTAGAGCTACAATATGAACCTTTTCACTCGAGAAGACAGACTCAGACTTAGATAACTTTTGCTAGGTTACAAAAGTAATGAAGTATAAAGAGCCCACAGAAATTTGGAAAACAAGAAAAACAAGAAAATGTCTTTTTAGATATAAAACATACCTTGAAGCTATAGAAATAAAAACAATATAGTGCTGATGCAAATATCAGTGGACTTAATCAATGGAACACAATAAAATCCAGAAACAACCATGGCAGTAGAAGCATATTCTACTTGCTATTGGGGGGCATTTCAAATACAAGGGGAAATGCTGCTAGAGAGACTAATTGACCTACTGATTTGAAGAAAGACTTTAGAATAAACTTCAGATGGGTTGAGTTGCTAAACCATATGAAAATAGTAGAAATAAGCTGGACGCCAGTGGCTCATACCTGTAATTCTAGTTACTCGGGAGGCAGAGATCAGGAGGCGCGTGGTTCAAAGCCAGCCCCAGCAAATAGTTTGAGAGACCCTATCTCAAAAAAAAAAAAAAAAAAAATCACAAAAAAGGGCTGGTGGAGTGGTTGAAGGTGAAGGCCCTGAGTTCAAGCCCCAGTACAACAAAAACAAAACAAAACACACAAAAAAAGGAAGACTGAAAACACAAAAACCATGAAGAATAAAGCCAACAGATTTACACTATACATAAAACTTGAAAATGTTAAAATGCTTAGTAAGGAAACGAATTCAAAGCTGTAGAGAAATTTTGGGTTCGCTGGCTTTGTTTGGACCCCCAAGGCAGTTTGAAAATGAAGAAGGAAACTGGAACTTGGTTTCCTGGGTGCTCTCCTCGTTCCCCGAATGAGAGAAACTATACCTTTACCCCTCCACCAGTTCAAGGCACAAGAAGCCACCTCCCAAAGGCGGCAAGATCCTGCCTGCTTCCTCATGGGTGGTTTTCTCTGGGTCTACAGCTGCCAAATAAGATAAATATAAGCCAAACGTGTTTAGAAAGTGTACTGTTTTGAAAGAAAGTTTACTTTGCCTACTTACTTGGCTCATGAATGCTTGGGGCAGAGCAAGGAGGACAGAACAAAGAAGGTTGTGAATAACTGAGAAGTTGGGCAATGGGCATGAAATCTGTGTGGCAAAGAGAAATCACCAGAGCAGCAGGACAGCATTTGCTACTTAATTACTTTCTATAAAAAAGGGAAAAAAAGATGAAGTTTTTTGTCTTACAGAAAACTTTAGTACAGACAGGCTTTGCTTACTTTGCTCCTCTCATTATATGCTGAGTCTTTGAACAGTTTAAATTATTTTGTTTCCAGTTTGGTTACCTTTTTCCACAGTTTTTGGTTTTTGTTTGTTTGTCTTTTTTTTTTTTTTTTTTGAGGTAGGGTTTCACAATGTAGCCCAAGCTGGCCTTGTACTGAAAATCCTGCTTCAGATTCCCAAGTGCTGGGATTGCAGGCATGTAGCATCATGCCTGGCATATTTTTCCTGTATTTTTAAAATTACAGCTTATATTATTTAAATGATTACAGTAAAAAAGTATAAGTCCACATACAGGAAGTTTCTTGTCCAATTGCTTTGGGTTTTTTGATAGTTTCTGTTTGATTATTCTTTTCTTGTCCAATTGTTAATTGGACACCTGGCCCTAACTCAAGACATTAGTAACCTTTGTGTCTTTATTTGATGTAGCTGTTCAAATAAATAAGATTTATTTTTGTTGAGAAAAAAAATGAACGAGAGTGCCGTAGATCTACGCAAAGAATATCCACAATGCTTTTACAAATAAAGACAAAAAGCAATAACTTCCAGAGCATTTATAAAATAGGGTCTCTGTACAAAATAGAAAACTCAAAAGAAATTTATACACGACATGTATTTATGTGAGCTAAAAGGCCTCGAAAGACCCTTGATATGCCATGAGCAGTAGCTACGTTGGGGAGTGGGAAATGAGGAGGGAAGGGGGAAGAAACTCTTAGATTATTCGTGTCTATATTAATTTCTTCTTCAAGAAACACATGCTACTATGTAGTTTTTCATTCCAATGAGAAAATGGAGACATAGCTAGTGAGGCACAGAGCCAGGATGGCATGGGAGCTGCCTGATCATCCTGGCTCTCTGGTCATGGAGAAGATGGTGTGGTCACTACAGGAGAGCACACACACTGTGACAGAAGAGTCTCTGAGGCTGGTGCTGGGAATGATTCATCAGGCAGGTGGAAAAGGAGAAGAATATTCCAGGAAATGGAAGCTATTCCAGGAGTGGGATATGGGGTGGGGAAGGATGGCCATCAAGGTATGAGGGACACTATTGGGGTAGAGGCTGGGGGTGGGGTAATTCCCAGGGACTGGAGAGAAGGGGCAGAAAAAGCAGGTGTGCAAGGGCAGTGGACTGAGACCCCAGTGTGGTGGTGGGGGGGAGGGGTTTGAGAAGCCAGTGCTTTGAGAGATGATCTAAATCAGAGATTCCCAAAAGATTCCTAGGACCCTCCCAGGAGATCTGTGAGTTCAAAAGTATTTTCATAATAATACAAAATTTTTATTTATTTTCATGAGTGGGCAGTGGAGTTTTCCAGAGGCTGTGTGATTTTTTGATGACATAATCATTCTGAAATTTTTTTAAAATGAATTAATTTGTTTCTCTTTGGTGGTACTAGGGTTTGAAGTCAGAACCTTGAGCCACACCCCTGGCCTTTTCTGCTGTAGTAATTTTTCAAATTCAGTTTCAATTTTATGCTTGGACTGTGTTCCTCCTATTTACAGTTCCTGCTTATCTGGGATGACAGGCCTGTGCTGTCATTCTAGATTTTTATTGGTAGAGATGGGGTCTCACTAACTGTTTGCCCAGGCTGGCTTAGCCAGGATCCTCTGGATCTCTGCCCTGCCTCCCGAGTAGCTAGGATTACAGGCTTGAGCCACCACGCCTGGCTATGAATTAATATGTTTAACATTTCCTAGCTTGGATTTCTAAACAGCACATAGTGATGGATATAACTCATGGAAACAGAACTCTTTGGAATCCTTGATTATTTTTAAGCCTCAAAAAACCTTGAGAACCACTGAATAGAGAGTAGTAACAGTGGGAACGAAGAGGAGGGCAGTGTGGCAGCTAGAGAGATTTCCAAGTCAGTCCTTGAGAGGACATCTACTTTATCTTGCTGCGTATGGTGAAATACAAGAGAACAGGGATAAGTGGAAGAAAGGATTGTTTTCAAAGGAGCCAGGACTTACTGGTTTAAAAGATTCTGATGCTAAAATGAAGAAATAGCTTCTGGGAAAAATTTAAGTCCAAAGCACCATTAGGAAGACAGTGGTATAGAGATAAGCAAAAGTTTGTTACTATACACTTTATTTTGTGCGTGTGTATGTTTTGCTTTTTGTGTGTGTGTGTGGAACTGGGATTTGAACTCAAGTCTTTGTGCTTGATAGACAGGTACTCCTACTGCTTTGAGTCATGCCTTCAGCCCTTTCTCTTTTTAAACAGTGCTAGTGATGAAACTCAGGGTCTTGCATGCTAGGTAAGTGCTCTACCACTTGAGCTATGTCTCTAACCCTAATTGCTCCTCAAGTAGAACTAGTGATTAGATTCTAATGAGTAGAATATTATGATGTCAGTGTGAGATAACAAACATTCACTTTGCCATTTAAAGTGTTTTCTTTCTTCCTTCCTTCCTTCCTTTCTTTCTTTCTTTCTTTGTGACAGGGTCTCACTATGCCTATATATCCCAGGCTGGCCTAAAACTCACGACCCTCCTGTCTCTGCTTCCCAAGTGCTGGGATAGCAAGCTGGGTCACTCTGTGTCTGGCTCTTACTTTTTTCTTTTTTTTTTTCAGATAGGTCTTGTGCTTTTACTAGGGTGTTGGACGACATTCCTCCTATCTCTGCTTCTGAGGTGGGACCACAAGTATGTCCGGCTTCCCTTTCTTTTAAAGGAAATATTCTCAGCCTTGTGTCAGGAGATCTCTGAGAGTCCTGAGAGCTAACATACTTGTGAGTGTATGTTGTGTGTGTATGTATGTGTGAGTGTACGAGAGTATGTATCTGTGTGTGAGTGTGTGAGTATGTGTGTATGTGTGAATATATGTCATTTATCCAGAAAGAAAATCTAAAGTGTTCATTACATTCTAGAGAGGATGTAATTTTTTTTTGGTGGGGGGAGCAGAGATTTATTAGGACACCATAAAGAGAAGAGACAAATGGCAGGCAGCTATACAAAGGAGAGTAGTGCCTCTGCATTCTCTGAGTGATGACCCATTAAAAGTTGAGAACTGGTGATGTAAAAGTAGTAGATAAATGACTTGAAGAGGGAGAAAGGCCAAACACCACAGCTGAGCAATAGTCCACCAGGAAACTGCTTTGTGGGGGAATGACATGGCTTTAGGCATGATGCAAAGATTATCAGAATTTGGGCCCATGTAAGTTACTAAAACTACAGAAAATTCAAGTTTCTTTCTTCTTTTTTTTTTTTTTTGGTGGGGGGAAGTACTGGAACTGGAACTCAGGGCCCATCACTTGCTGGGCAGGCTCTCTACCACTTGAGCCATTCTGCCAGTCTGTTTGTGTTGGATATTTTCACTATGGGGCTTTGAAAACTATTTGGCCAAGCTGACTTTGAACCACAATCTTTCTGATCTTTCTCTGCCTCCCAAGTAGCTAAGATTACAGGTGTGAGCCACCAGTGCTGGACTTTTCTTTTCTTTATTATTATTTTTTTTAATGACAAGGTCTCACTGTGTAGCCCAAGCTGGCCTTAAACTCTCCTGCCTCAGTCTCTCAAGCACTGGGACTGAAACCGGAGATATGAACCAGAGGCCAGCTTCAGGGGTTCCACATATCAGATCTGGCCACTCACCCCAATATGCCAAATAAAGAGACAAGTAGTGGTGAAGGGCAGAGAAAGGAGGCTATCTCTCAGCAGGGGAACACTGCAGGAAGACCCCCATCTTCAGGATACACACGTGAGCTTTTGGTTTAAGTAGAGGAAGAATTGGGGCAGGGGGTGAGATGTATGGATAATTAAACATTATCTCAGTTCCAGTTTTGCAAGGAGTTCTGCCTGGAGAAGTTGTTATCTCTGCCATCAATAGAGGGGAGCAATCTGATTCCCATGAGATGATTATTCCTGCTCCAGGGTACAGCATCATCATCATAGATAACTGGGGGGAGGTCTGTCCTGGCCAGGTTCTGCTATCCCTTCTCTTGGGGATAATTTCATTTCCTCGTCATAAAGATGTTATTGATCAGTCCTGTCCTTCCTAGAACCCAAGGTGATTGCAGAAGAGAGACTCAGAGTGAAGGAGACAGATGCAGTAGAGGCAGGGATGCCTAGCTTTTCTCCTGCTTTTAGTTAACTCATGGGCCCAACTAAAGAGTCAATGTTTTTTAGCAAAAGCAGTTTCTAAGTACCTGTTACAGGATGACAGGCGTGCACCACCATACCTGACTGAGAAGTCAAGTTTCTGAGACCTTTCCACCAAACATCTACCCATGTTGTGGTGAAGAGAAAAAGTGTGAGGTGCGGCTGATATCTTGCAGTTCCCCTTCTCATTATACAGTAGGTGACAGAACCTACTTGGAAGTATTAGAAATTTATAAGGGAATTTGTGCCAAAGGCAGAGCTGGGTGTGGAAAATGGACTGGAATCAGGAACCAGGCTTTCTTTCTTTCTTTTTTCCTTTTTTTCAGTACTGGGTTTGAACTCAGGGCCTCATGCATGCTAGACAGGCACGCACTCTACTACTTGAGCTACTCTGCCAGTACAAGGACCCAGTGGCCAAGTGTTTTATGCAAGGTAAGAATGATGACTGCCACGTGGCCTATGAAAACAGGAACTTTCCCTTACCAAAGATTTCATTTGGGGAGAAAGACCTAGAAAATCATATGATCTCTACATTAATGAAAACACTATTGATAATAAGATTAAGAAGATTTAGTTGGGAAAATCCTAACAATACTTCCTCCAAATTCTATGCCAGCTTTTGCTCTCAATTGCCAAGTGTGAATTTTCCAATGTAATATCTTCAAGAAACATGACAAGTTTAAATATAACCATTCCACTTGTAGCGCTTATCTCTGAATTCTGTTTTATGTTCTCAAAATGGTTAAAAACAAGTAATATCCTTTAAAAAAATGTCCATTAATCTCTCAACTGCTTGCTACTTAATAGCTAGGAGCTTGACCAAGCTATATGATCCCATAAAACCTTGGACTATTTGGGAGCCAGTAAGAAGATAAAATCCAACAGATGTGAGTTTAGATTAGCTGTGACCTAATAGTTGGTAAGCTAGTTAACATTTCTAAACCTACATGTGCTCACTTGTAAAAGGGGAATGCAAAATTCATTCAACAAATACGTTTTAAATGTTTACCATGTTTCAGGCACTGTTCTAGGCACCATGGATACAGGAGAAACAAAACAGATATGCTCCCTACTCCCATGGAATTTATCACAAGGCATGGAGACTGGACAAAAGATTACACAATTAAGTAGTTAATTCTGATTGCAATGAGGCCTCCTACCTCAGCGGATGGGAGGATTAAATGAGTCAATGTGCAGCCAGGCAAATTCAAAACTGGTGTTATACTACTATTCATAAAAGTTAAATGGGCAATTGTAGTCTTACTAGCAGTCCTAGACAGCTTGCAAGTGTGTTGAGTATTAGCTCCTCTTTTATTTTTTGCAGGTATTTAAATGTAGACATAGCAGTCCTCGCATTGTGACTCAGGCGTATGTCTCTCATCAGCAAGTTTCCTCCCCTCCATTTTGGGGACGTGGTTTTACCAATCTAAGAAGAGAAGCTAAACTTTTTCATTGTTGTCAGGAAAAACAGCGTAGGCTGGGAATATAGCTCAGTGGTAGAGTTCTTGTCTAAGACCTGGATTTGATCTCCAGCAGAAAGGAGAGAGAGAGAGAGAGAAGAAAGAAAGAAAAGAAAGAGAGAAGGGGAGGGAAGAGAGGGAGGGAGGAATGAAGGAGAAAGAAGAAAGAAAGGGAAGGAAAGGCAGGGAGGAAGGAATGGGAGAAAGGGAGAGAAGGAAAGGGAGGAAGGGAGGGAAGGAAAGCAAGAAAGAAGAAATGAAAGAAAGAAATGTTAACACCTCTTCCTGGTTTAAAACTTTCACAGCAACTCATTGCTCTCAGATCAAAGTCCAAATTGCCTCCCAGGCATAGGAAGATTCTGTTGACCTATCTTGGCATATGAGTCACTCCCATCCCTGTATATACACCAAGCTAGACATAGGGCTCTTTTATGGATTAAAGCCTCAGGACCCAGCTCAAAATATATTCTAGCACCAACAGATCCAGAGTTTCTGAGTGGGGGAAATACCTGACCTTCTTCCACTGGGTCTCCCTCTTTCCCTCTGAGAATCCTCAGACCTAGACAGAGGTGAACTTGGGGCTTCATCTCAAGCTTTTTCCTCCCATCGCTATTGCATCACCCTGCTTTACAGATGCCTCTCAGAACAGTGCACCAGCCATTTTTCCTTACCAGGGTTTTACAAATAAACCATGTTGGAAATCACAAAGCTTCCTGATGTTTCATGGACTCACTTTCTTCAGTGTTGTTTGGGAACCCAAGCTCCATAATGCCAGGTGCCCAATACTTTCTCATGTTGTGCAGGTGAATTACTTAAATCTCTGAGGAGAGGGTCACAGAAAGATGGGAATAGAAGGAAGGGAAAAAACAATTTTTACTTCTCTCCCACCCTTAAAATCCTCCAAAAGCCAGGCACTGGTAGATCACCCCTGTAATCCTAGCTACTCAGGAGGCAGAGATCAGGAGGATTGAGGCCGAAGTCAGCCCAGGTAAGACCCTATCTCAAAACTACCCATCAGAAAAAGGGGCTGGTAGAGTGGCTCAAATGATAGAGCACCTGCCTAGCAATTATGAAGCTCTGAATTCAAACCCCAGTGTGGCCAAACAAACAAAAAATCCTCCAAGGAAAAAAGAAAAAGAAAGAACTCCATCTTTTAAAAGATGAAGAAAAAAAAGAGCCATCACTCCATCTTTTTTTGTGAGAAATTATGCTATCAAAAGCATGTGCTTAATATATATATACAGTTCGGCTAATAAGGAAAATAAATAAATGTTCCTATTGTTCAGCTTTAAAGCAATGGAATTTAATGGTTCCTTAGAAGGCTTCTGGGTAACCGCCCTTCTCAGTGACCTTCTGGAGGTAATCACTATTTCAAATTTGACTTAATCCTGTCTTCTTTTTCTTTAGTTTCCCAAACAAAACACTTCAATTTGAGGGCTTTGCTTTGTGTGTGTGATTTACTTATTTATTTATTTGGTGGGACTGGGGTTTGAACTCAGGGCTTCACCCTTGCAAAGCAAACACTCTACTGCATGAGCCACATCTCCAGTCCATTTTGCTCTGGTTATTTTGGAGATGGGTCTCTTGAACTATTTTGCCCTGTACGTTGAACAGTGCACTAACCATTTTTTTCCCAATCTTAGCCCCCCAGGTACCTAGGATTACATAAGATTACAGGTGTGAATGACTGGCACTTGGTTTGATTTTTTTTTTTTTTTTTTTTTTTTGATACAGAGCCCCTCTCTAGCTCAAGCTGGCCTGGAACTTGTGATTCCCTTACCTCTTTAGTGCTGAGTTACAGGTGTGTACCACCACACTAGGCTTTTGAATTTTGTATAAATGAAATTACCTAGTACCTATTTTTATGTTACTTTTTTCACTCAATTTTTTTTTTTAAGTAGTGAGGTTTGAACTCAGGGCCTACACCTTGAGCCACTCCACCAGCCCTTTTTTGTGACAGGTTCTTCTGAGACAAAGTCTCAAGAACTCTTTGCCTGTGGTGGCTTCTAACCTCGATCATCCTGATCGCTGCCTCCTGAGTAGCTAGGATTACAGACGTGAGCCACAGGTGTCTGGCAATTGTTTGTTTTTAAGACCCCTCTACTACTGAGTACATTTATAGTTTCACCATTTTCATTGGTGAATTGTGTTTCTTTTGTGAATATGTGACACAGTATATACCCAACCTCCTGGCAACAATTTGAACATTTCCACCTTTTTGCTATTACAGACAATGCTAACTGTTCTTCCACCTGCCCCAACTTCAGTGAGACAATGAAACAACTCCAAACTGTCAAGTAAAGATAAAGACACTAAGCCAGGCATGGTGGCCTGTGAACATGATCCCAGTATCTGGGAGGCAGAGGCAGAAAGATCATGCGTTAGAGGTCAGCCTGGGCTACATAGCAAGGTCTTTATTTATTTATAATAATAAATAAAATAGTAAATATTTAAAAAGACAAGGACACTGTTCTGAAAATCCCAACTTAACGAGTCTATTGTTTGCAAGCATCTGGAATGAAGGTTACTCATCTGCATAGAAGCCAACAGGGCTGGGAGTGGGGGAGGCAGAAATACCAGAGAAGCCATGTATAGATGCCATGTTAACTGTCTACATCCCAGCCTCCCAGCTGAAGGCCTGCTTTTGGTGAGGGGGACTGAGGAAGACAGAATGAGGGGACAGTAATGATCAGAAAGTCTGTCTTAGGGACTGTAGCCAAACTGATCTCCGACAACCTGAAAACTGGAGAGCTATGGCCTCAGACAGGAGAAAGCACATTTGGTGAGAGGGCATTTGAAGAAAATAGTTACTTTAAATCTGTGATCTAGCCAGGTATTGTGGTGCATGGTTATAATCCCAGTACTCAGGAAGCTAAGGCAGGAGGATCTTGACTTAGAGGTCAGCCTGAGCTACATAGTGAGACCTAGCATCAGTTTAATTATAATAGTAAGTTACTGGAACACTACAAGTGTCCCCAAATATCATGCCTATGGGATACAATACAAAACACAATTAATGTGAGAGAATTTTTTTTTTTTGAGACAAAGTCTTGCCATGTAGCTCAAACTCCCCATCTTCCTGCCTTAACCACCCAAGTACTGGGATTTACAACTGCGTACCACCGTGCCCAATCAAAAATACATTTATTGACATAAAAACATCTTTAAACTATATGACATGAAGAAAGCAGATTGCAAAACAATATGAACACAATAATCTCATTTTAATGAAAAGGTATGTATCTCTTTGTCTATATGAATAAATGCCAAAATGTTAACCATGAGGCAAAAAACAAAAAATAAAAAGCCCTAAATGGCAGAATCACCGACCAGTTTCCCTTACTGACTCCTAGATCTTAAGTGGTCCCCATCTCCACAAAACTTGAGAGACACATAAGCATAAAGCAAGTGAAAAACATGCATCAGAAAAGGGATTACTGCCAGGTGCCAGTGGCTCACACCTGTAATTCTAGCTACTTGGGAGGCTGAGATGGGGAGGACTGAGGTTCAAGGCTAGCCCAGAGAGACCCCCATCTCCAAAATAACCAAAGCAAAATGGACTGAAGATGTGGCTAAGTGATAGAGCACCTGCTTTGCAAGTGCAAAGACCTGGGTTCAAACCCCAGTCTCACCAAACAAACAAACAAAAGGGTTACTTCAGGAAAGAGTCCAACAAATAGTTCTGCAAGATTTCAATGACAGATGAAAATGATAGAAGTACAAAAGATAAAGTAGAGAATACGATCAATGGAACAGAAAAAAATATTTACAGATGTTATAGAAGAAAACTTTCCTGAAGTAAAGATTTAAATCTACAAATTGAAAAAACAGGGCATATCTCAGGGAAAAACTGGTATTGATTGACCATAGCAAAGATTGCTAGTTTTTGTCCAGTATTCATTCTCTCTTCTTTCATAGTAGAAGAATATTTCTAGCTGGAGATATGTATTATTGTCAAACCTGAGTCCAAAAACCTTGGGGAAGTAAACCATTGGTCCAGTTTGAGTCAGGTGTTTCCTCTAGAAAATTAATTTTGACAAGAGGAGTAAAGTGTTATGATTGGTTTAGGAGTAGAATCCTGTCCCAACCAGGACTAATAGTGTGGTAGGCATAAAGATTTGACAAACAGGGCTGCTCCCATAGTCACCGAGATAGGGAAGGGTAGTCTGTAGAAATGGGTCTCTGGGTGTGGGGATGTAGCTCACTGACAGAGCACTTGCATAGCATGTTCAAGACCCTAGGTTTGAGCATTAGCACCAGAAGAAAAGAAGTGAGTCTCTGGACAGATATCCCTTAGGATTTACTACAGCTAGAAAATAGTAGGTTGAAATCTAGGGGCTGGATACTAAATCAATGTCTCTGTCTATTCGCCAGATCTTCTTGGTCAGACATAAAGTCAGAAATAAGGAGGAGGGGACAGGAAGTCCTGGGGCAGGACCTGGGTATCCACAGGAACCTTCTGATTCTTACTGCTACTGAATTAGACAGGAAAGAGATAGGGCTTCTCTGTGACTATATGTAGGATACTATTTAAGAGTCTAAATCGGAGACCTGTATGAAAGGGAGGCCTAGGCTCAACTGCTCCCCTGCCTGGCACTCTATATCTCCCTCCATAATAGGGCCAGGATGAAAGCTATTTGGAACCTCAGAGAACCATACATGAATCTGGTCAAAATCACCCTCTCTTGGGAGTTTATTTTGGCTACATGGGGTGGACAGAAATGTTCCCAAATGTCTGATCCTCAGTCTTCTGCTCTTTTATCTCAACAGAGTCAGCAGTTACATCTATGTGAGTTTCTCAGAACCCTCCACCCCAACTTAACTTCCCTTGTGACCTTCAGTTCCAGAGCATTCCAGATGGTTCCACTCTGTCTCACAAAAGCTGGCTCCAAAGCTAAATACTCCAAATTGACCTTATCCTTTTTCTACCTCTTAGGCTTGAAACCTGGGAAATATTTTCAACTCCTTCTCCCTTGGCACAGGTACCTGGTTAGTCACAATGGCACAGTCACCAGCTGTTGCTAATAGCCTTCACATTCATCCTATTGTGTCTGACTGAGAGATGGCTGTGGGTGTAAACCTGACACATAGATCTGGCAGAACGTAACTCCACCAGGAATAGACTGACATCAATATAGAAGACTGATCTATGTGTGATGTGAAGCCAAAAGGACCAACAGGAGAGGATGGGGGGAATGTACTCAAGAGCAATGCCAGATTCCCAGAGTAACAGTAGATCAGACACACAAGGCAAGAGTAAGAACTGAATCCAGACTGGGGGATATGGATCAAGTGGTAGAGCGCCTGCCTAGCAAGTGCAAGACCCTGAGTTCAAACTCCAGTACCACCAAAAAATATTTAAAAAACAAAAATAAAAGAATTGAAAGCATCCAAAAGCTAAGGTGGGGACAGAGCTCTGGCTGACTTTATTGTAATTGTTGATGTTGTTGTTAATCATTATTATTATTGTTTTGCAGTGCTGGGGATTAAACCCATGGCTTGCCACATGATAGATGAGCGCTCTACCACTTGAGCCCCTCTGATTAGCTTCTACAGATAAAATTTTGCTTGCTAATTGTGGTGGTAGTATTCCCCATGGAAAGACCCCAGTCTGTGTTTTCTCACATATGTAGTAGCCAGGCTTCATGGAAATGTGTGCCCATGGCATTGCTTCCACTCTAGCTTGAGATCATCCCTTATTTGCCTGAAATTTGGAAAATCTTTCACTAGTCTCCCTACCAGATATCAGACCATTACACATTTGACCCCAGAGCCTTCAAGGAGGAATAACCAACATTTATTGCACAACTGCTACACTAGCCAGGCCTTTTGTGCATTTATCACATTTATCCTGGCAGCTGAGACAGGTTGTAAATCTGATGTTTATTGGGCTTTGTTGGATTTTGCTTTATTTTCATGAACTACTAACTCATTTGATACTGGATTGACCCTGTGAAGTAGTCAGAACCCTACTTGATGGATAATAAGACTAGGACCAAGAGGGGTTAAACTGACCACCCAAAGTCACTCACATCCTCTTTACTCAAGGCATAGTCCATCAGTGTCACCAGAGAGTTTGCTAAAAATGCAGGATCTCTAGCTCATCCTTGACCCACTGAACCAGACTCTGCATTTAAACAAGAGCCCCAGGAGATCCACACATTAAAGCTGGTCCAGGTAGCTGTTGTATTAGAAACTGGCCTTACATAGCTGAGTCTGCCTTGATCAACAATATTTGACACAAACACTCCTAGGTTACTTGCAACTCTGAGTCAAATTCAGCCATTGGCAGGGAGTGAAGCTAATAGAATCGAGGACTCGGTGGTGAGAGAAGAATAGAAAAGGGGAATTAAGTCAGGAGGTTGTGCTGTGTGCCAACTGCTGTAGCTCCAGGCATTGGATGCCCTGGAGTTGACAGTGATTGAGGAGCAAATCATGGGAAAACATCAAGGAAAATGACATCCCTGTATGTGGAGGCAAGCAAGCTAGTGTGGTGTGACCAATAAGGACTGAAGAAGGTTCAGTCCACTGGGAGTGGTGGTCCATCCTGAGTGGAGAAAGAGTGAAGGCAAAAGGAGTTAAGTAGGCCTGAGGTATCGAGGGTTCTACACACCAGGCAGGTGAGTACAGGCTTGCTCTGGTGGGCAGTAGAAAGTCTACAGAGGGTCTTGGAGAAGCATCCTATGCTCATTCCTCCACCCTATTTTTCTCTCCAGTCCTTCCTTCCCAGGGAAACATCTGTGTTGACAATCTTCCTTAGGACATAGCAGTTTATAGGTCTATACCCAGTCAAGTCTCTACATCCAGAATTGAGCCCAGCAATTCCTTCTCTCTGAGTCTCCATAAAGCCACCACTTTTACCCAGTCACTTGGCCACTCACCTGGGAAGTGCTCTCTAGCTCCTGTCTTTCTTATGACCTCCACATTCTATTATTTCTGCCTCTGAGTTGTCTCTAGTATGAGCCTTTCATCACCCCTCCATCCTTTCCCTATACTGATGTCTCCACTTAGCCCACACTCACGAATAAGGGCAGGCTTCCTTTGTGTTAATACAAATTCCTCAGCTCTAGCTGTTGTTCATAGCCCTCCACACCTTCCTCTCACCTTATCTTTCCTTTCACTTTCCCAGATGTTCTGGTGAAGATAGCCACTCCCCCTACCTCCCTGCATCCACTCTGTCTCTCAGATTCTCCTTGCTCATTTATGCTTGTCTGTGTCCTCTGCCTAGGGAGACCTCCTCTCTGTGTTCCTTCTGACCAAAGTTCTTTCTGTGCTTCACTTCTCTGTGTTGGCATTAGAACCAAGGATTTGTAACTCTGGGCCTGAATTATAATGACTACCTCTCTTATGCACAAATGTCATAGAAAAGACTGGAATAAAATAAGGTTACACTAACTACAGCTACTATGAATTCTAGGTGATTGGCAATTTTTTCTTTCTACTTTTAAACCTATTTTCCTATTCTCTCTGCTGAGCATGAATCATGATGCAATTATACAAAGAACATAAACTTTATTATGTTTTTTAAAGAACAGATTTAAGCTAGGAGAGGCTCAAGTTCAGGAAGCTATTCAAGAAGGGAGCTATTGGACCAGTTCAGGTGAAGAGTGATTCACCTCAAGGCTGACCTTGAGAGGATAGAGAGGTGGAAAGTTCCATGGTCACATGTCATGGTTAATTCAGACCTGGGCTTGAATTCCAGTTTTGCCTCTCACTCTGTGACCTTAGGAAAATTAGTTAACCTTTTGAGTTTCTACGTTTAATAGTTATGTGACTCTAGGAAATGAATTTAGCTTCTTTGGACTTCATTCATACACCAGCTTTAATATCTACTAAACTATGTGCCAGGGACCATTTACATGCTGAACTCTAGCAGTAAATAATTCAGACAAATTCTCCTTCCTCACAGAGTTTTATGTTCCAGAGGGAGGCAGATAACAACCAGGAAAAATGTGATATTTTGCTTTATTTATTTTTACTTGATGCATAATAATTATACATATTTATGGGGTTAGTGTGATATTCAACACATTTACATAATGTGTAATGAGCAAATCAGAGTAATTAGCATACCAGTCTTCTCAGATATTGTGGGAAAATCCAAGTGGAATGTCCAGATTTCATTTCCTGAGCCATGACTTGCCTCACGTTACATTCGCCTTTTCCTTATCCTTCTCCTTGCTTAGGAATCTCCTCTCTGACTCCACCCAGGAAGCCCCCTGACTTTTACCTGTTTTTCCTCCAGCAGCACAGCCCTTCTGTCCTCTCAAGTCAACAGCCCTCCAGTTCATGGACCTATCTCCCTTCTCTGGGAGGTGGTCCCTCATCCTTCAGATGGCCTCACACCCACCCTAGAACGGAGCCCGAATTCACGAAATAATCATAGCAGCCACTTTCTGTTCTGTGTAATAAATAAGTCTCTCCCTTGTCGTTGCCTCACTATCAGGCTCAGTCCATCCCTCAGAAGACCCTGTCCCTTCTTATCTGTTTCCTGAGACCCTAACCCTTCTGGGCACTATGACTTTTAAAGAGAGACCTGCTTTATTAAAGTTAGATTTCACACATAAGACAGAATAGGAGAATAGACAAGGGCTCGACCAGAAAAATACCATGGATCATAGAAGTGGGAGTGAGAAGGAGTTGGAGAAAAAGGGAGTCACAAAGAACTGCACATTTTCCATTTCTGGGAGGAATGGTCTCTTTTTGCCATCCAGTTGTAATTTGCAACACTTTATTCAGTTCATAGGCAAGGAACAGAATGTTTCACCATAGGACGATCCCATCCCTGGGGAGCTTGCCCTTGGCCTTGGCCTTCTGAACAAAGACATTAACTAACCAACTGTGCAGAAAAAAATTAATGAGGCTTAGGACCTGTGGGTTAATTTTGGTGGTCATGGATCCAGGATCCAGGATCCAGGTTAAAGACAGGGTCTTGGAGGTGGGAGGGTACCCAGATGGTTTGGCAGAACAGCAAACCGTTTCTCTCAATCCAGCCAGCATCTTTGGCCCTTGAGAGGCCCAGCTCAGAGTCAGCTCACAAGGTGGGACAGAACAAGAGTCTTGACTCTGTCCTTAAGCTGTCCATAAATGGTTGTAGCAAGATATTCAAAAATTTGAGATCATTTACAAAGCAAAGTGATATTAGGGGGATATAGGAAAACTGGGGGTGCCCCAGTGTGTAAACAGGGGTCGCTTTAGCCTCTTGACTCGTAACTTCCTGTCTAAGAAACGAGGCTAATGCCATCTGTCATCTTTATGCTTGAGGCATCCAGTAAAGTAACAAGTGAAGGGGAAGAAGGGGAGAAAGACCTCCATGGGCCCACAGTGGTCACTTCCTGTCTGATCTCAAAGAATACTCAAAGCACAGGCCTTTAGACTTCCTCACCCCAGCGTAAAAGCTAAGCAGGACATGGCCTTGCTCTGTGAGCTCAATGATTGCTCACTTACCTCTAGAAAGATGCATGACTGATGACTCTACTGGCCTCTGTGGAGGACAATAGGAGAGCTGTGGAACAAGTGTGGGAAGGAGAATTGTTTTTCTCTGTATTATACTCCTTTGTACCTTTTTAATGTAACACCATGTGATTGTACCATCTAATAACAAATAATAAAAGAGATTCAGGTAGTTCTAGGGGTTGGTTCAAGGTAGGGCAGAGCTAGTTGGGTTTTCTTCTTTATGTGTTCTTTCTCTGACCCTGAGGGACCAGCAAAAGGATAGGCAAGTAGAAAGAGCTTGGAGTACCCGGCAAGTTTGGCCGCAGGGCTGGGGCATCTCATCTTTATCTTTCCAATGAAACTCCAGCTCTACCACAGGCTTCTTGCCAGGCCCAAGGGCCTGAGACTGAGAGGGGCAGATGTGGTTGGCACAGGCTGTCCCCTCCAGTACGGGCCACTGTGCCCACAGGTATGGGCAGCCTGAGCTCACCAGTCTCTGAATTTGCACTAGCTGCCAGAACTGCTGGGGTGGGGGGAAGTTAAGTATATGGACACCCAGAGAGGATTGGATCTGGCTAGAGAAAAGGCACATCCCAGGTTAAACTGGGCAGAGTAGGAAGGCCTCATCCAACCCCAATGTTAGCAGCAAGGCTAGGGTGGCCACTGCCACTGGTTGTTAGCCAAAACTGGAAGCACTAGTCCTGAAGCCAGCCTCAGCCCCCAGATGGCAGTTCCAACCCTACTGGTGCCAACCAGCGCTCAGTATAACCAGTGTGTTTTTGTCTAAGCAAGCAACTCCAGTGTTCCTCATATTCTCCCTGTGGATCCTCCCCAAAATGTCTCCAGTCCCTGACAGGCAGACCCCAAGGTGCCTTTACCCCAAATCCACTCCCAGCCTCCTCCACTCACTCCCCACTGCCCATGAGAAACTCATTTCTCTGCTGGCTTTTAAATAGCTCTCTGGTGACAGGCAAACCTGCAGCTGGAGCCTGCTTCCTGCTCAGTACATGCTTGTGGGGTGTAACTAAGGCAACATGAGGAAGTGGGAAGACCCTATGGGTGTGATCCCTGATTCTGCCACTTCAACTTCCTGGGCCTCAGCCTCTCCTACGTCACAGCATCATTACTAGGATCCCCGGAAGCACAGATTAATCATGAGCACACTCTGTAAGATGAGACAGACACACATACAAAACCTACCATGTTGCTATTATTGAGCTCTTAGTAAACAGATGAATGGATCCTGGTTCCAAGCTGGTGACACCTTGAGGGTCCTTAGTGTGTGGTATTGGCCCCAGCAATCCTACTTTGGGCCTGGGCATCAAAGTGACAGGGAGGGCAGGTAGAGGGAAGTCTATCTTTTAATTGGGAGACGGAGGAAGGTCTTGAATTTCCCAGGGGACAGGAAGTAGGTTAGGGTGGACAGAACTTCAGGGTCAGAGCCTGAGGGGTTCTTAAGCTGTCCGTTTCTATCCTGGGGACACTGTTCTAGGGTTCTCTATGCAGGGAGATGGTGTTGACTTAGAAATGCCTAGTGTCCAAGCAAGGCCCTCTTCCAGATCCTTAGGTAGCCCTGCTCTACTTCCAGAAGGAACAGTGCTGAAAGGGGGCAGTGACTAGGTGCATTTGCTAGTGCAGGTAAAGTGAAAGACTCCTAGTTCTGGGGACAGGCTGAGCTCATCCACTCTGGACCTTGCATCAGCTGCAGGGCTGGCTGCCAGGCCCTGGAAATTAGGCAGAAGCTCCCTAGGAGCCACTCAGCCTTGCCTCTCACTTTCATGGAGAAGACAGCAAAGAGGTGCAGACAAGCCAGGGACTTTTCAGCTCCTCTATTTCCAGGTCACTCCACTGCTCAGCTCTCAACTACCCAGGAAGTAAACAGCCTATGATTAAGGCCAGGCACAGCTGAGGGCCCTGGAGATCACCTAGCCTGCCAGAGGTCTGCGTGTGGAAGCCTTCCTAAAGCAGGTGATGTCTCCTAGGTAGATCTAGGATCTTTGCGGCTGGTTCCTTTCTAACCCACGATACCACTGTAAAACTGATGTCCTTTGAGTTACGGATGTAGCTCCGTGGTAGAGCACTTGCCAGCCAACATGCACAAGGCCCTGGGTTCATTCCCTAGCACGGGGCAAAAAACCAAAAACTACCAACAAGAGCAGGTTCTACAGACACAGGCAGCAAGGACTTCAGGGAGGTTTCTAGGGTAGCGTCGGTTTATCACTGTTGCAGCTCAGGACGGATTATGACAGCAGATTCACAGGAGGGATACCTGGTTTTGTTCTCTCTGGAATCCAGCCCCGGCATTTGAGATTTATAGCCACCCCCTGATACCTCCTCTGTCCCTGGATGCTCTTGGGTGCAAAAGAATATGTGTATGGGAGAGAAAGGAATCTGTTCTAAGTGCAAATGCACTGACAATTCCCCTTTAGCGGCCCTCTTTCTGGAGCTTCTCAACAGGGGTGTCAAGTTCAGGGGTGAGATGTGAGCACCCTCAAGGGTGGCATGGCCTCTGGAGGGCACCCACCAGTCCTCCTCACACCCCAGTTTGAGCTTTCTTGCCAGAGGTATTGCTGTCCTGTGGTTTCCTGAGAGCAGAGCCGAGGGCAACAGCAAAGGAGGTTGGAGCAGACACAGGATAGGGAATAAGAACACAGGACTCAGGAGTCTGAGGCCCTCCATCCCGGCTCAGTCCTCTCTTAGTGCTTCTGGTCTCTCCTGACCTGTTTCCAAGTCTCCTTTCCAGCTCAGGCCTTACCTAGAGCTGAAGAGGTGCTAGAGGAAGGATATGCCCCTCCCCCCACGCACGGACTCCCTGCCCAGCCTCAGTATCCTCAGCTATAGCATGAGGAGACGGGACCAGGTGGGGAGGGGGCTCTCCAGTTCAGGTGTTCTAGAAGTCTATGACCTTATTCTTTGGTCAAAACACCCATCTCTTTCCATGCCCTTTCCCCACCCAGCCCTCACCTTGGACTGTGTGGTGCTGTTTTGCTTCTCATCTCTGAGCTTCTGATCTTTAATCTCAGGGCTGTATAGAGACTGGGTCAATCTCAGGACAATTATTAAGCTTTCTGAAACCCACATTTTCCTTGAAGAGACTGTATCTCCTCGGTTATCATTTAATCCAGAGTGAATTGTGGAGGGTGCTTACTCCTCAAGAGCGCCTAGGAAGGCAAACCTTATGGAACTGAGCAGGGAGAGACGAGTGGGGGGCACAGCAGGAGGTGGAGGCAGCCCTTGTTATAAGACAGCAATGATCCCAGACCTGACCTTAGGGTCCTTAGAGACTAGAAGTGTGCACATGGCTCCAGGCCCCAGGTCTGGTAATACTGGGGTTTGAAAGGCCCTTGAGGGTCATCTAGATCAACCACTCTGCTCCCTTCACCCCATTTTAAAGATAAGGAAACTGAAGCCAGCAAAACCAAGTGACCAGAAAGGAAGTACAGTCAGCCTTCTATATCCTGAACATCCAGGAGAATTTAGATCAAAAGCACTTTAGCAGGGTGCCAGTGGCTCACATCTGTAATGCCAGCTACTCAGGAGACAGAGATCAGGAGGCTCGTGAAAAACCCATCACAAAAAAGGGCTGGCTGAGTGGCTCAAAGTGTAGGCCCTGAGTTCAAACACCAGTGCCACAAAATAAAAAAAAAAAAAAAAGAACTTTAAATCAACCTCAGTATCCCCACAAATTGTCACTACCTCCATAAATACAGCAGGACCACAGTCCCTCAGAGGGTCATGTCGGCAGGAACTCTACCAGGGACCCTTGGGCCAGAACTTGAACTTGCTCCATGCGAGCAGAACCACAGTGGATGGATAGGTAGCTCCTATCACAGCCTTGGCATATGCAGAGAATTCTGGGATTATTAATTCTATAAAGACACGAATGTGTCCAGCCCTATCCTGGTGTAAAAGAGCTAGTTTTCAAGTCACCTGACTAGAGGGTCCTTAGAGACTAGAAGTGAAGATGGGGAGGTGCAGGGGACCCTCCAGCAGGTCTAGAGGAGAAACAAGATGCCAGTTTCTTGCTTGGCATACGGCAAACTAGAATATGTAGTATTTGTTTATGATAGATCCAGAGCCAGTCAAAAAAAGCCTGAATTCTGTAGGATTTTTTTTTCTTTTTTTTCTATGGGACTGGGGTTTGAACTCAGGTCTTCATGCTTGCAAAGCAAGAAGTCTGAATTCTGGCTCTAACACTAACTGCTCTGGGTTTCCAACAAACTCTGAAGATCGCCCAAAACTTCAAGGACAAGTGCCCAGTGGCAAGAATCTTCTGTAAAAAGATTAGAAACCATACTCCCACCAGCTTAACTCAACAAGAAAATTTGGTTCGGGCTCATGTTTTACGGTATGGGGCAGAGCCTCCTTTCCATCAGCACCACCTGAGGGCCCTGGAAACTGCCTCTGAGATGGAAGAGGACTAGGAGCTGGAGAGAAAAATATCAGGATTGAAGACCTCAGTGGCTGAAGGAAGAGGAAGACAGCACTGGAAATGATCCAGGCAGCCGAAACAGATAGACCCTGTGTAACATTTTTACTGCACGAGGAGGACCATGCCCTAGGAGTCTCTCTGTGATACAGAATCATGAAGAACCGGAAGTTGTCACAAAATGGCCCATCCTTCAGAGAGCAAGTTATGCTTTCAGACTCGAGGTGCTCTTTCAGCTATCAAGCCATTTCAGAAAGGCCTGAATGACCTCTTGAATGTCTGTCAACCTGTGCTTGACAAATTTGAGGCCAGGAGAAAGGACTCTAAGAATCAAAAAGCAAGCAGAAATGAATCCAGGGGTGGGGGAGAGGAAAAAAAACTGAATCCACATTTTAGACCCTTCTGTAGGAAATAAGAAGGACTAGTATTATGACCACTCAGAACCCAGAATTAGAAGTTTGTGATTACAGCCCGGTGCTCATATCTGTAATCATAGCTACTTGGAGGCTAAGATCAGGAGGTTTGAGGAGGTTCGAGGCCAGCCCAGGCAAATAGTTGGCAAGACCCCATCTTCAAAATAACCAGAGCAAAATGGACTGGAGTTGTGACTCAAGTGGTAGGGTGCCAACTTTGCAAAGCCCTGACTGAGTTCAAACCCCAGTCCCCACCCACACACACAAAAAAGCTTGTCCTTCAAAAGGATGTGCTTCGAGCTATTGATCCATTACCACTGTTGGAATCCTTGCAAGAACCTGTGTATTTGCCTAATAAATTCCCCCTTTTATCTATTTTTTTAAAGGAAATTTGTAGCTCACACAGCTGGGAGAGGCACTAAAGTAAAGCCAAGACCCAACATCTTCAATACTCTCTTTGTCCCTACCTGACCTCTGCAGACAGGCTGTAGCCACATGGTGGGGAAGGTGGCCATTTGGTGTCCAAATTCAGGTTTGAAAAAAGGGCTTCTTTCTTTCAACTCAATAGATCTATTTGAGAAGGTTCTGATGGGCTTTGTTTGATCCTGGCAGACCTGGGTCACATGCCTGGTCCTATAGTGAAGGAAGTGGATTGTTTACCAGAAGGGATTTGAAAACCAGGTGGACAAATAAAACAGTAATTATTATGGTACCTGCAATGGGTTCACATGTTGGGGAGGGGTGGCTGGCAGGCAGTATGAGGGGGATGAGCCCTTAAAAATGTGGCTGTCTAGTCATAGATATGATCATTATCAGGTACCCTTTGGCTTCTACCATATGTCAGGCTAAGTAATGTTTTCTACATCATTTCTCTGTCTCACAACAACCCTAAGACAGGTATTATTAGCTCTATTTTCAAGGTGAGGAGAGCTGGGTTATAGCTCAGTGGTAGAGTGCTTGCCCCATGCATGAGGCATTGGGTTCATAGTCTCAGCACTAAAAGAAAAATAAAATAAAATAAAATAAACCTGATCTAGATTCAAGCCAGGGACAGTGGTAAACACCTGTATCCCAGCAACTTGAGAGGCTGAGGCCAGAGAATCTGAGTTTGAGCTCAACCTAGGCAAAAATAAAATAAAATAAAATAGAAATAAAAATATTTAAAAATAAAAAATAAGCCAGGCATGGTGGTACACTCCTGTAATCCCAGCACTCAGGAGGCTGATGGAGAAGGACAGTGAGTTCAAGATTAGCCTGCTACACAGTGAGACTGAAACACTGTCTCAAAAAAAAAAAACCCCAAAAGACATAAGTAAACAGATAATAAATAAATAAAAGCAAAGACACTGAGGTTAAGATGTCTCAGGAAGTAAGTAACCCAACCAGCATAAAACTCAGGTCCTTGTGCAGATGTTTTTGTCCAAAGTCAGTCTGCCTCTTCCCAGACCACACTCTGAGCCTGGCAGGTGTGGTGTGGCCTGGGATGTACTCATGGCTTTCATGCCTTTCCCAAGGGCACATTCCTATAGGCCCTTGGAGACAGATAAACCAGGGTCTGTCATACGTGGGCTTCTTCACCAAATGGCAATTCTAAGGCTTGATCCCCTCCCTTTCCCCCCATTGGTGGTAACCCTCCTTGGAATTCTCTAGTCTGGCCTGGTGACTGGAGGAAATGTGGATGGGGTGCTTAGAAGGACACTGGCATGGTAAAAGGTCATGAGGCATCCTCTCACCTGAACTGCAGAAATAGTTGCAACCCTTAACTGTCCTCCCTACTGCCGCTGCCCCTCCAGCCAGTCTGCATGACACAGCTAGAGGTGTGCTCCTAAAATGCCATCCCTCCTGCATCTCAGCCCTGCTCACACCTTCCCCACTGCCCACACTCCTTGCCCTGCCTCTCAGACTCCTCCGACCTAGCCCCTGCCATCTTCCCCAGCTCTCTCTCACTGTAGACCCCACACTTGGACAGACAAGAGGCTTGGAACAATATAATGGCCACTAGCCACATGCGACTGTATACATTTAAGTTCATTTAAAAGTAATTAAATTATTAACAAATCAGTTCCTCAAAACCTCTCGGGCTCCTGCCTTGGACAACACAATATTTCTATCATCACAGAAAATCCTATTGGACAGCACTGCTCCAGACTTTTCTCTTAACAAAGGAAGCCCTGATTATCAGCTTAAAGGAACCCAGGACAGTCTTGACCTATTTGGTGAATCTTTCAACAAATATTCACTCCCTACAGTAATCAGGGCCTTAAATACACAACAGTAGGCAGGTTGGTCCTGGGTGTGAACAGGCAGTTTTGATGGGGAGGAGATGGAGAGAGCCAGACTGGTGGGGGAGGCTCCCTGGAAAAGGGGACATCTCTGTACCTACTTTATAGGTGAGGAGATGCTAGGCCAGCTATGAGGCATGCTCTTTTCTGCCATCTAGGGCCCTAATTTCATACTGTCCCTACAGCTTGGACTGCTACTCTCTTTTTCCTCAAAGAAGAATGGAGGATAGTTCCTTGAAAAGAGTCTCCCAGATAGGACAAGCAGAGTCCCCATAGGGCCACTAACAAAATCTGAGGCAGTGACCTCATCTTGGGGGCTAGATAAATTCAGAGCTCAGTAAAAACAGGCAGTAGGGCCTTTATATCCTTTTTGGGAGGCCCCTTCAGGGAAATGGAGCCTACAAAGATGGTGGGGGTTGCAGGGTCTGAGTGTAGTGCGCCCTGAGGCCCACCCCAAGATGCCAAGCTCCCCACCCACCCCAAGAAGAGAAGCCACTCCTGACGACGGCCTAGAGGGAGCCGTGCCAGGCTAACAGGGCTGACGGAGAGTCTTGGGGTCTCCGGTCTTCCAGCTTCCGCCAGGGCCTTCCGATGCTAGTCCCCTCCTCTCTCAAGTACGCTCTGGTGTTCATCTACCCGATCCATGCCAGCTCCCTGGCCGCATCTCCTGCCTCTTCCTGGCGCCGGGGCCCGAAGTGGCCTCCCTGTTGGGTCTTTGTCAGTGGCAACTAATTGCCCTGAATTCAGCGCATGTTTGTTTGGAAGAGGGGAGCTAGAGTGCTGCCCAGCAGGCACTTCTTACGTGGAAGGCCTCACTTAACGCCTCCTAACCGGAGGTCGATGATTATGCGGGACAATTATCTCCCCACCTATTACACAGGAGGAAATTACGGCTTGGAGCGCGCAATCTGCCAGAGCCAGCAATGACGAACGCGACCGTGAACGCGCTACAGCCCAGCCTGGACCCCGCCCCGCACTTGGATTTCACCGCGTCCTCGGTGTCCTCCCTCCCCAGCTCCCTAAGGCCACCCGCGCCTCCCTGCCCCGCCAGATTCCGGGGTCGCGGAAGATAGCCGGGGGTGTGGGGGTGCGGGGCGGGGCGGGGCGGGCTGGGCGACCCGGGCTGTCGGTGCCAGCCCCCACGCAAGGCGGCCGCAGAGCTGCCCTTTGTTTCCCGGCGCCCGGGACTTCTGCGGAGTCACGGTCACATGGTGCTTCCGGCACGGGGTGTTCCAGGCGCCGCGCCAGGGCCTGGAGACGCCCCCGCCCCTCGCCGCAGCCTCCCTCACTCGGAGCCCCCCTGCCCCAGCGCGCCCTCCCGGCCCACACCCTGCCGGTCCCGCCGCCTAAAACCTCCGGTTCGCGAGGCCTCTCCAAGTCCCCGGCCCCACGCGACATGGCTCGACCACCAGCTGTCTCCTCTGTTCAGCCTTTCCGAGTTTCTTCCCACGGAATGGTCAGCTCCGGTTGTTTCCTGGGGTCCGCTTTCTCCCCTACTCTAGACAATACCAAGTGCTCAAAATCAGGTTTCTCTCTCTCTCCGAGGACCCCTGTACAGTAACTAAGTGGGGATCGAGTTGTTAATGAACTTATTCTCATTTAAAGGGGTAGCAGAGACAGCCTTGAGCCTCTGTGCCAACGAGCAAAACAAAAGAAAAGCCAGCGACTGCCCTGACTTCATCCTTTTGGGCACAGAACATTTAAGGACAAAAGCCCCAACAGGAGTCCCTTTCTGCTGTGGCCTAGCCCATGGTCACTTCTGGCGGGTCTGCACTGTGACACTGGAGAATCATGGAGCCTCCTGGGGACCATCTCAGTTTTTCTTAGCAGATTCAAGAATTCATCCGACAAAATGTTTATTAAAAGTGTGCTGTGCTGATGTGTTGATGAAAGCCTGTGATCCCAACTATTCAGGAGACAGATACAGGAGGATGGCAGTTGGAGGCTAGCCCAGGCAAAGCAGGAGACCCTGTCTGAAAAATAAACTGAAAAGATAAATGAAAATAAAAAGCAAAAGGGCTGGGGGCATGGCTCAAGTGGTTAGAGTGCTTGGTAGCTAATGTGAGGCCCTGAGTTCAATCTCCAGGAAGGGAGGAAAAGAGGGAGGGAGAGAAGAAAGGAAAGGAGGGAAGCAAGGAAGGGGGGAAGGGAGGGAGGGTGAGAGAGAGAGAAAAAGAGAAAGAAAGACAGACAGCAGGGCAACACCATCCCTTAAAGGAAATCAAGAGGTCTTTTCAGATCCCAAGAGAAGGCAACAGATTCCCTTTGCTATCCAAGCAGCATCCTGGAGTCCCTTGCTGCTTGGCTTTCCTGAGAAGGTCAACTTCTTCAGGCTGCTGTATCCCTTCATCCAGGACAATCTGGAGGTCTTATTAGACAGAGCAAACACTGCCATTCTTAAAGCTGGCAGTGTCCCAGTCTTGGAGATGCAGCAGGAAGGGATGGTAGGAAGGGTTCTGGTGTGTATCCGGTAGAGTCCCAGGATCCTTTCTTTCTCTGGGCACCCTTCCCTGTGCCTCTCATCTGGGGCCAGAAGGGACTGGAGTGATGGAGACTGGCAGGAGAGGAGAGGGCAGCCCAAGGTGGTAGCCAGGTGATAAAGGAGCACACTGTGGACCAAAGGTGGTTGTGTAGGTTGCTGCAGCCTCAGGGCTTGGTGGGAAAGAGCAGGCAGGTGAGTTCTCGGCTACCACTGTGTCTGTCCACGAGGGGCAAGGGGTGCCTCACATAGTGCTGGACCATGGCGACCACGGAAGAGAAGAGCTGCACAAAGGAGGAAAGGCATCCGTGAGTCCTTTGAGTTTCACACTGCCAGCAACTTGCTGAGGCAACTGTGTGGCCCAGTGAGAGGGCTTGTGGACATTTTTCTAGATATTTTCCTGCTCGGTTGCCCCATGAAGCTTCATTCTGCTGCCTAAGTCCAAGCCTCTCGCAACTTCCCTGTGACTGCATTGTGGGCATGCTGTTGGTCAGCCTCAGGTTTCCTGGGGCAGATAAAAATATCATTAGGGCTGTGCCTTTTCTCTGGTCCTCTGATGTGAAGAACTGAGTGGTAGGTGACTGATTCTAGTCTGCACTCCAGCAAATGCCAGGTGCAAAGTAGAGTCCTTGGGGCAGTAGGTGGGAGTCTGGACTCTCTGGATCCTGCTCTCCTCCCAGCTGATCTCATTATAGGTACAAATGCTCCCACCTCCACCCTGTACAGACTGAGCCATGGCAGGTGGAACAGGACAGGCTTCTTCTCAAAGTGCCAGGTGTCTGAGATGCAGTTCAGGGCTCAGCCTCTGTCATTTCTACCTACATTGGGAACATGCAGACTATGCTTTCCCTAGACACATACTCTTGGCTAGCGTCAGAACATGGCACTCTATACCCTCCTTGTCTGTTTGGCCCCTTCTTCTTCCAGAACCCACCTCTTTATGGTTCTTGCCCTCTCGACCCAGGGCATAGTGCCGTCCACCATCTACCTGCTGGATGGGAATGTTGAAGACCCGGCCTCGGAGGAACACAGCCAGGGTGAAGGGCTGGGAGCCATGAGGCCCTGCGCTGGGGCGCACTGTGTAAGCCCCATCCTGTGGAGAGACCCCAGCCATAAAACTCATCTTCCAACTACTCAACCCAGCTCTGACCCATGATGTCCAAAACCTCCTTGGGCCTCCTACTTCTGCCAGCTGTCACCCACAGCCTGTGAGCAGGAGAGAAATCAGAGAAGGCCCAGGGTTCCGTGGCTGCCTACCTTTTGGAAGTGGAGTAGAGCTTTCTCAACAGCTTGACGGTCACAGTTCCCTGAGTACCAAGGCTGAGCCAGCAGGCTGCCATCCTACACACACACACACACACACACACACACACACACACACACACAGAGAGAGAGAGAGAGAGAGAGAGAGAGAGAGAGAGCTCAGAGATGTGTCAGGTGCAGTTATTTGCGTTCATCCATCAGTCCCAGACTGAACCCTATAAGCAGAAGAAAGAGGTGGTGCCCGTTTGCCACAAGGGTGCCTGGGCGAGGACTCACAGACTCTGCTCCCCCCAGCCCTCATCCTCAGCCTGCTTCCAGCTCCTGCTCACCTCAGCAGCTGAGCTGCTCCCAGTGGGGGCTGTTAGAGAAAATGATGGTCTCCTTCCTGTTGAAAGAAGCAGATTATAGAACTGGGGCTGAGGTGGGGTTGGGCAAAGGTTTCCAGGGAACAAGTTACAGGGGCAGGAGCAGAGGCAGGGGGTGTATGGAGGCCTGAAGCCCAAATGAGGGCATCCAGTGCTCCCACTATTTTCTAGGTCTGGCACCCTGGTAAGACCTACCAGCCAGGCCTTGTGTGACTTCCAAGTGAGATGTGATCTTGGGGCCCAGATAGGGAGCTTCCCTATTTGGTGCAGACCCTGGAAAATGTTCAAGAAATTCCTTTCAGGCCTGATGGTGGCTGGAGTCAGAGCTGTAGGGACTCCCTCCAGCAAAGTGGACCTGGGGGGCTGGGAGGGAGTCTGTGGCCTGCAAGGCTGAGTTAGGTAGGGGTGAGGTCTTAGCAGGACCTCCTGTATCATGCTGGAGATGCATGTACTTACCTTTAGAGTTGCTATCCACTGTTCCCTGGAAAACAGGAGGTCTGGTGAGAGGAGAGCTGACCCTGCAGGTCCCTGCCCAGGGCCTAAAATCCCACCCTGGGCCTCCCTCTGGCCCCTCACAGCTCACTTCCCCCTTGACCACTAGCCTCTTACATTGTGATCTTCTTGGGGAGCCATGGTGGGCCTGCAGGAAGCAAATTGGGGAACAGAGCTCAGGGTGTTTATCGCCTTCAGGAGAAAGAACCCAGTGAATCCAGAATCCCAAGATGGCCCTGCCACCACCCAAGCAACCCTGAGACAATGCAAGGAGGTCCCATCCCATAGTTAAGGCTGGAGTAGCTTGATGGGTGCTCTCTCCCACTCTCTTGCAGTCTCTTTCTCATGTCAGAGCATGTGCATCTGGTGGAGCACCCACCTGGGCACCACAGATGTCCTTGGCAGAGGAACTGGATACATCAGGGGTTTAGTCAAAGCTGGGGCTGAAATAGAGAAGACAGGCTGGGCTTGGCCTGGTACCAGGCAGGGAAAGTCAGGCTGGTTAGGGAGGGGCTGAGAACAGCTGCCACACCTCTGTGGCCTGGGTTCTGTGGGAGTGCTTCCAACCAGAAGGAGATGCCATCCTGGCCACAGCAGCTGAGAAGCTCCACCTAGCCCTTGGTCTAAGGGGGTAGCCTCCCTAGTAGGTGCTGGGTGGGTCAATCAACCTGGATCAAAGGCAGAAGTGAAGATGTCCCTGTGAGTGTGTATTGCTAAGGATGTGGGAGAGAGAAGGGAGATGGGAACAGAGAATGCATCTGTGCTGTGGGCAGCTGATAGCCTCAGGGACACAATGGTCTGGAAGGAAGGAAGGCACTCACCTGGATCAGGCTCACACTCCACGTAGATGTCCTCATTAGGGTTCTTTGCAGGGCCTGGAAACTAAGGTAGGGAGTGGTGTATGTGACTATGGGTTTGAAGGCCTTTGCCTCAAGCAGTGGAGGGCAGGACAGAGAAGGAGTCATGAATTGGGGGCGGTGTGGCTCTGGGCACCTCACTCTCTTCCTTACCTCCTCTTTTTGGGAGCCAGCATGGATGATTAAAACTGCTCCTCTGCCTGGGAGAGGGCATCCCATCCCATAAGCACCTTCCCCTTCAGAGGCACCCAAGAGGTATCCATCAAGGAATGTCAGTGTCAAGGAAGAGCCCTGGGTTGTACCTTAAGGACAACTGGTTTACACCTGCTCTGGGCCTTTCCCCTGGGCTGCATGGATCTTTCAGGCCTCCCCAGCCCCCCCCCAACCCCTGCCAGATTTTAGCCAGAACTCTAACATGTGAGGTAGGGGATAGGGGTGGCTCACCACTCTAGACAGTGCACCCAGCCCTGCAAGGAGAAGGAGAGGGCAGACAGTCAGAGCAGCTGGGAGGAGGGGGCTGGAGTAGGGGTCCTTAGACCCAGCTTTGAAGTCCCAGGAGGAAGGTATCTGCACAACCCTGTGGTGTCACCTGACTTGACTTGCCAGGCGTTGCTCCAGATAACTTTGGACCAGGCCAAACTCAAAGCCACCCTCAAGGTCATGAGAATTTACCAGCTACTGAGCACAGTAAAACAGAATGTGCCTCAGGTCAGCAGTTTGACCTTGGGCTGGGAAAGGCTACCTCTCAGCCTGTTTCAGACAGGAATACTTCCTGAAGTCCTGCCCTGTACTGGCAGCCCAGGGTTCTGGGGGTCTTAATCCTAGGGCACTGACCATACAGGCAGGTCTCAGTCATAGTTTGGATGAAATCAGAGTGGTGGCCCAAGGGTCATCCCCCTTTGATGGAGGATGGGGCTCAGTTGTCTCAATCTGAGGCCCTTCTGACCTCTTCATTCTGAGGTGCCCCTCACCTGACCCAGAGATCACACCCAGTGCAGAACAGGGTTTGGGGGTCAGGGCCTTTCTTTAGTGCCTTTTTGGGCACAGCAGTCCATGTCTCTGGACTCCATCTCCTCATTTATTCACTGGAGGTGATGTGACCTAGACTGCATGCCTGCTTGGCAAGTGAAAAAGGAGGTACAGCCACAAGAATGCAATAGACCTGAAAAGCATGAGCCCAATTCGAGGCAAGCTCAACTGTACCCCAAAGTGGTGGGGACTCCCCTCCCAGGGTGGAGCCTCAGAAGAGAGGAAGTCCCCCATACCTCGCCTCCCAAAGACATGTGCCTGTTTCACAGCCAGCTGCTGGTTCATTGCTGCCTTTACCTGTGGGCACAACGGGGCTGGTAAGGGAGAAGGGAAACTGAGGCAAGGGAAGTACAAGGATGCTAGGATTCCATGGGATAGAGATATGTGTACCTACACAGCTTTAAAAATCACAACAGCATGCAAGGCAATGCACCAAAGGGATCACACTTCTCTCAGCCTCTGCTCTGTAGTCCTTCTTTGTTGTGAATCTCTCCCTGCTTTTCTTTTTATTCCAGTAAAGTATAGAATGAGAGTGGTGGCTTTCAAAGTCCATAACAGGGATCACAGTGGGAATAGGAGCTGGCTCTGACTCTCCTTCACACTCTGGGCAGGGAGGGGTCCTCAAGCCCAGAGTACAGGGGAGGACAGTGGAGCCTGGCCCCCTCCACTGATCAGGTGGAAGAGTCCAGTCAAGTTGATGTGGAAGGGCGAAAGGACCAGCCAGGCAAGTTGGAGCAGCTACAGCCAGTTACATGGCTCTGGCTTCCAATGCATCTGACATTTGAGTTTTACGGGACCTCTTGAATGCAAATGTGGGAGATCTGACAAATGAGATGCCTCGAAGATTTACTCACCGGGACATGGTAGCCTAGGGTGGGGTGAGTTGTCAGGAGGCCTCTTGCAGGGGCTGGCAGTGGCTTGGATGGATCCTGGGAGCCAGAGCAATCTGGAAAAGACCCAGTGTGTTTTGGGTTGGGGGTTGGGAGTTCCTCCTGTGTAGGTTCCCATTTTTCTCCCGCTCCCCAACTAGCTTTCATTTCCTGCTCCCTCCTTTACTCCTCTCTGCTTATTGGCTTCCTGACAGCCCCGTCTCCATGGCAGCCAGAGGCAGCCAGCTTCCCTGCCCCCACCCAGTGGAGCCCAAGAACTGTGAGGTTGGGATGCCCACCAGAGGGGATGTGCTGAGATGTTAGAGGAGGGAAGGAGAGGCCCCAGGGACCTGGTTGGGCCTCCTGTTTTCCTGCTGTTGCCTAGGTTACACTGCCCACCCCCAGGCTCCTCTCCCCTCCTCATTCTCCTTCTTTCTCTTCTCCCTTCCTCCCTCTTTTCCTCTATCCTTCTCTCTGCCCAGTCTAGTGGCCCCAGTGACTGCCAGCTGAGGCCTCTCCTCCCTGTTCCTGCACAAGCAAAGGGAGGAAAGATGAGGCCTGAGTTTTCTCCTCTTGTGGTGGCCTCCTGCCCTACCCAGGCCTCAACCACCCTGCCTCCCACTTCCCAGCCCTCACCTAGGTACAAGGAGGCCTCCTCAGTGTCAGAGAGGTGCACAGGGGTCAGACTGAAGGGCAGAGCCCCACAGGGGGGCAGCTCATATTTATCCTCCTCTTCTTCCTCCTCCTGGGCCTTCAAGAAGGGATGCTAGGCACAGGAGAGATGGAGGGCAGAACATGTCCAGGATACTAATGGCTTCTGCCTCCCCCTTCCCAACCCCAGCCTCAGCAGCTGGACTTACCCTGTTTCTCCAGGTCCTTGAAGTAGGCAAGGGAGATGGGGCATCTTCTCTCCAAGCAGGGGCATCTGGACAGACAGACTGACCTCACCTCCTCCCAGCCCATCCTCCTCTAGCACAATACCTTGCTCTCTCCCCAATAAAATAAACCATCTGTACTTGGGAGTGGGCGTCAATCCTTCAACTGGAGCCCATTCATGATGGACATTTCTAGCACTGCAGCAGGGCCAATGAAGTAGGCACTGTGGAGTCAAGGGGGCCTCCTAGCTGCCTGGTCCACCTATGCCAGTGTCCTTCCGGTTCTGCCTGGCATCCCCGATTTTGACCAAGACAGGTGGGAGAGTTAGACCCCAGTAAGCAAGCAGTCCTGGGCTATGGTGGCAGGTGTGTGGAGCCACTTAGGGGAGACCCCACTTGTGGGGGACCCTGGTCTGCTGTGCCCCCTTGGCCCACTGTGTCACTTACCTATGCCTCGGGGAGGTGGAAGGGGTGGTCCCAACCTGCAAGCAGACTCTACTCAACTCTGCCCAGAAGGATCTTAAGTTTGTGTCAGCCAGACACTGCACTCCAGAACATTCACTTCCATAACTGAATGTCCCCCAAGAGTTGTATGACATGGTGGCCCTGGGTCCAGGGCAGCAGGACAAGGAGGTCAGGGCAGAGCATTGGTACATAGGGAAGCTGGGAGTGGGGCAGCCCCAGTGCTGACGGGGTGGAAGCAAATGAATGAGTGCATAGAGGTAGGGGGAGGGGAGATTGGCAGAGCCAGCTCTACACCTAGAACAGTTGTGCCAGCAAAGCAAGGGTGGGGTGAGAGGTGGGGGGACAAGAGAAAAGGGCAGAAGAAAGAGGAGCCCAAGTACTCACCGGGCCTTGGTCCCAATGAGCTTGTCCTGGAAAGAACCAGAAAGCAGGAGAGGGGATGGTCAGTACTGCTGGAATGCCTGTTCCTGCCCAGAGTCCTGGGTCCCTGGGGACAGGCAGGTTTGTGTGCCTAGAGCAGCCCTGGGACCAAGTCTCACCATGGCAAGGGTAGATGAGCTCTGCTTCCCCAGAGCCCAGGATCTGCCACAAAAGGGCTAGGGACAGGGGCCCTATTGTTTCTTATCCCCAGGTATCAATATTATTTGCATCTCCTGAATACCAGGAAGGTGGACCTACATGGCCTCCCACCCCAAATGGACTTCATCCAGGACACTCCCAGGCAGGGCCCAGCCCCAGCTCTCCCTCCCAAGACTGTAGTCTAGCCCCTCTCCCCGCCTTCCCTCCCCCTCCCCTCCAAGGAAGTGGAGCTAAGCTCGGTCAAGGTTAAAAGGCATTCTTCAGCTCTCTGGTCAGTCACCTTTCCAAATTCACATATATTACCTTAAGGGATAGATCTCTTGCAGACACTTTTATTAACCCTTACTCTTACTGGTCTATGACCAAAGAAATAAAGGATAGTGAGAAGCTCAGAGGCTCTCATAGTTAGCAGGACAGCATCAGTTTTTGATGGCTGTGTTTACTCATTCCTTGGGAATTTATCGAACATCCTCTATATAGGAGACACTATTCCAGGTGATGAAGATACTGTAGAAAAACTAAACAGACATTCCACGAATATTTCCTCATTGTTTTTGCAAAGTAACTTTATGATGCAAGTACTAGTTTTATCTCTGCTTTTCAAACAAAAAAAACCAGAGTGTATTAGTTTGGACTTACTATAACAATAGCACAGACTGGCTGGCTTAAACAACAGGCATTTTATTTCCTCACAGTTCTGGAGGATAGAAGCCCAAGATCAAGGTGTCATTGGGGTTGGTTTCTGGTGTGGCCTCTCTTCCTGGCTTGGAGACCGCTGCCTCTCCCCATGTCCTCACATGGCCTCTTGTTTGCTCACGTACAGAGAACAAGCTCTAGTATCACTCCTTCTTCTTATAAAGACACCAGTAGTACCACTGGATTCGGGCCCCACTCTTATGACCCGTTTAACCTTAATTGCCTCCTTAGAGGCCTTACTTCCTGTTACAGCCACATTGGAAACTAGAGATATGTTGAATATGAATTGGGGGTGCGTGTGTGGCACAATTCAGTCTGTAACACTGAGGCTCAAAGAAGTTGAACTTTCCCAAGGTCATACAACTGGTAAGTGTTGGAGGTGGGACTCAGCCTGAGCTGACTCGGAATCTGTGTGCTAACCACTGAGCTTCATAATACTTAATCTCAAAGGGAATCTGGACCCTCCTTTCTTACGATGGAATTAGACTCATCAGTATTTGAGGGCTTCCTTAAAGGGTTCAGGACTTCCAGGTGTTCTATCATCCAAGTGAATTTTGGAACACTGGCTTCTGAGAAGAGTTGGAATAAAAGCAAGGGCAGGGTCTGGTGTCTGACTGTTTAAACCAGGAAATGGGGAAACACAGATCATATCATGCATGCTAGAACTTCAAGGGCTCTGTAGTTTTCTTGAGTTTATTATTTTGGTGATACTCTGGCTTTTGGCATAAAGGTGAAATAAAGGTCGGTGCTTATATCTTTGGAGGACGTCAGGCTTGGGGTACTGGAGACAAAGCCCCAGGTTTGAAGCTAGCCAGAACCTTAAGAAAAAAAGACCAGTTGATTCCTGGGACCTGCAGGTAAATGGACCCTTAGGAAGCCACGAAGTGTGGAGTGGTTTAACAGAGAGCCTAGGGGGTACAGTGGGAAAAGTGGACAAAACTAAAACAAAGAAACAATTGTCACCCAAGGTTAGGGACTCACTCCTTGTCCTTCACTCCCCAGTTAACCTTTCTTCCACATTTGGACTACAAGGCAGGGGCAACCTCCTCTACCCAAGGGACCGCCTATAGGATCAGTGTCTGCAGCTCAGAGTGAGCAGAAAGTTCTGGACACTATCCCATTGCAAACCCCAAACTGAGCAAGTTTCCCAGCATACGCTGCCCTGGCCTCACCCACCTTCTTCTGTTCAAAGTTTTGCATAGGCAAATACTGAGGCCTGGGCAAATGAAAGGGAACAGGTGGAGAATGGAGTCTGTGCCATCTTGGCAGGGGCACTGGCTGCACAGATCTGGGAGGAGGGAAGGAAGGAGGCTGCTTCAATGGCCTTATCAGTCGGCACTGCAGGACTGGGCCTCTTGCTAATCACAGGCAGACTTGACCATCCTCTTTCTCCATCTTTGGCACAGGATTGTTGGTGCACACTGTAGCTATTCCCTCAGGACGAATTCCTAGAAATGGAATTGCTAGACAGTCACATTTTGAAGGTTTAATGCACATCAACCTGCAGCACTGGAGTATCCATTTTATAGGCCTTCCAGAGGACAAAATGATTCTTCAAAATTTTCAGATCTCAGCCACTGAGCTCCATGAGAACAAGCAATAATTTACAGGCCCTGGATAGTCTAATTCACCCTTTGCCCCATTTACCTGATCATAAGAATTGCTACAGGGTTTGTTAAGCATCTTAGATCCCAGCACCTGGGAGACTGAGGCAGGAGGACTGAGAGTTCAATGCCACCTCTCAGTGGTAGAGCACTTGCCTAACATATACAGGACTCTGATTTTTTTTTTTGTAATTTTTTTATTATAAATTTTTTACTAGGATATATTTGTTATACAGGGCAGGAGGACTCTGGGTTTGATCCTCAGAGTCCTTTTTTTTTAAAAAAAAAAATCTTAAATCCCTAGACTCTACCCAAGATTGTAAGAATTGAAGGGGCTTGGGAGTCTACTATTATTATTACTATGGCAGTTTGAACTCAGGGCCTTGCACTTGCTAACAAGCTCACTACCACTTGAGTCCTGACCCCAGCCCTTTTAGCTTTAGTTACCTTTCTCTTTTTCTTTCTTTCTTCCTCTCTCTTTCTTTCCTTCCTTCCTTTCTTTCACTCTCTCTCTCATTCCTTCTTTCTTTCTTCTTCTTCTTTTTTTTTTTTTTTTGGTGGTACTGGGGTTTGAACTCAGGGTTTCATGTTTACTAGACAGGTGCTCTACCACTTGAACCACACCTCTAGCCCTAGTTATTTTTCAAATAGGGTCTTGTGTTTTTGCCCAGGCCTGAACTGCAATCCTATTTATGCCTCCTAAGTAGCTGGGATAATAGGCACTTGCCACCATGACCAGCTTTATTGGTTGAGATGTGTGCAGTCTTGATGACTTTTGCCCTGGCTGACCTTGAGCCAAGATCCTCCCAATCTCTATCTCCCTAGTAGCTGGGATTACAGGTGTACAGGGGGTCTATATTATTTTAAACAGTCACTCTAGATCCATCTTGTGTTAAGTGACATTTGAGAAACACTACTCTAAAGGAAACATTCTGAGATGTGACTTTTCCTAGGACATTTTTAAAGTCACACATAGCCCTTACTCACTGGGAACAAAGGAGTCCCCAGCAAAGGAAAAGTGTGATGCAGACCTTGCCCTGGCGAGGCTACTCAGAGTGATGGAAAGGGCAACCCTGAGGACATGCTCAGCTCACTGGGCTTCTACTGTGTAAATGGGGACGGTGACAAAGTATTTCCCACTGGGGGAGGGAAAGGGTTTCTGACAGGGCCACAGTCCTTGTGAATCTGTGCATAGGACCTCATTAATGGACTCCAAGTGCTGCTCAAGGTCACCTCCCTCCTGCCTACCCTCCAACTAGGCCCAGGACCCCACAGCAGGTAGTGCCCTTCTCCTAGCTATGGAAAATTTGTAATTAATTGCTCTTCAGCCTGAACGAGCTAAAATTGGTTTTCCTTACTTTCAATAATGAATCCTAATCCAGAGATGAACTGCAACATCAAGGAAATGCCCTCTGCAGTGGATATCAAGAAGCCCAAAGACCAAGCCCTGAGATGGGCGTCTCCTGGGAAGATGGGACCAGGTAGAACCCAGTGTCACACCTTTACTTCTAGACTCTCAGGACCTTCTTATTGTTTATTTATTTTTTTGGCGGTATTGGAGTTTGAACTCAGCACTCTCAAGACTTTTTAATGACAAGCCCAAATTATTTTTATCATTTAAAAGGCTAACCAATGCCAAGCGCCAATGGCTCATGCCTGTAATCCTAGCTACTCAGGAGGCAGAGATCAGGAGGATCACAGTTCGAAGACAGACTGGGCAAATAGTTTGGGAAAAAACCCATCACAAAAATAGGGCTGGTGGAGTGGCTCAAGGTGAAGGCCCTAAGTTCAAACTCCAGTACCACAAAAAAGAAAGAAAGAAAAAAGAAGGCTAACCAATAAAGGCCAGGTGCTGGTGGCTCACACCCATAATCCTAGCTACTCAGGACGCAGAGATCAGGAGGATCATGGTTCAAAGCAAGACCCTATCTTGAAAAATCCCTTCACAAAAAAGGGCTAGTGGAGTGGCTCAAGGCATAGGCCCTGAGTTCAAGCCCCAGTACCATGAAAAAAAAAAAAGCTAACCAATAAAAACAGAAAAAAATAAATAAAAAAGAGGGAGAGAAAGGTTACCAAGGTTTCCAATAGGAGGAAGCACAGAGAGGGAGGAAGAGATGTTCCAGGAGAAGACAGAGTCCTGGGAGTGGAAGGCCAGGTCAAGACCAGGTCAGATGAGGGGTCACCATGGGACAACCAAGGAATTCAGGGTGGAAAGGCAAACCCCCAAAGGGTACTGATAATGCAATGATTCTTCTCCCAGGGGAATGGGAATTCATAGAGGAAAGCAGACATTTAAGTGGGGTAGAAAGAGGGAAAGGAGAACTTTCTGAACATGAGGTTAGTGCCAAGTGGGTGGCATGGGAGGAGATCTGACCATGCTGGGGGTTAAGGGGACAGGAAGAGGAAAGCTGGGGGTGGAGAAGGAACCTGTAAGGGAAAGGAGCACTGAGTCCTCAAGATAGCTTTACCATTCCCCAGCATTACTAAAAAAAAAAAAAAAAGTAAAGAAGATAAGTGGCATTAATGTCACTTCAGCCGTCTCATAGTGGAAAAACGTAGTTTAACCTAGACCGGATCCCTCACTCTTCAAGTGAGGAAACTGAGGCCCAGAACAGTTCAGAGATTTCCTCTCCAGAGTGTCAGGTGTCAATGTAAAATAACAACTTTACTTTACAGCAACAACAGTGTATGATAAAGTTAAGGTTAAATATAATCTAAGAGTTGCCTAAAAGATTTTTAGGGTCATGTCAAACTAAAATCAAATCCTCTATGTCTATGAAATAACAAGGTTATCTTAATATTGTTCAGCTCTGAGTAACATCTACAAAAAACCATTACAGAGAAAGATTTTATCAAAGAAATTATTTGTGATTTCTGCTGATCTTGTCAAGCTTTAAGTACTACTAAATCAGAGTTCATTTACATATTTGCTATGTGTCTTAAATGACCACCTTGTAACAGTGTTATGTTATACTTTATCTAAATGTGGTACAAACATTTAAAAGGTTAAAAGTATCAATTTATATAAAATAATGAGCTAAAGCTCTCTTTTATCCAAGAGTGTTACATTTAAATCCTGACAGCCCCTGCCTCCCACAGGTCATCTACCTAGGTGTGGCCTTAAAGGGACAGACTCACTCACTGAGTCATAAATGCATCAGCCTAATCTTCTGTTTCCCAACCCCCATACCATAACACAGCTTAGAGCTTTCCTGGCAGTTACAGGATTTTGCAGAATTTAGATCCCTAGGTATGCAGTCCCTGAACAGACACCTTTTATGTTCCTCCTAATATTCCTATTTGGGTCTTAGATAATGTATGGCCACCCATTTCTCTTAGAAAAACTTGCCTCCAACAGACTCTGCTCCTCTGGCTGGCTACCTGCCTTCTCAGGAAACTTCTCAGAGAGCATACAGACCAGATCCTGCCCCACCCTATAACAATTTCTGTTAAACCAGGGCATCTTCTTCTCCAAAAAGGATATTCTACCCTCTCCATTGGGACTTCGATGGACCAGCCCTCATCTGGTCATTCTCATGACACCCACTGCTGTCAAGCTCAATGGGCTCCCCCAATGGCTACACCTCTCAAGAAACAATTAGAAAAAAGGAGAAGGGCATTGGAGGACTCTTGAAATTGTCTAGGGAACAACATTTCACAGTGGTTCTCCTGGCCAATGCCCATCCTGATGCCTATGTTCTTGCTCTCCTATTCTTAAGCTTCCTCCCTTGTATCACACACATGTCTCTATTGCTAATCAAAAATTTAACCAGTTGTACCTTCAGGGATACCAACCTCTCCAAAACGCCAGGATAGTTGGCTGATACCCACCATGCAGAGGTCAGAGGATTGGCCCAAGACTCTTTATGACCTGTGGCTACAAGGGACCTTCATCAACTTCAGAGAAGAGGAAATCTTCATTTTTGGAGCCTGGGTGTACACCATCATGAGGCTCAGCACCCCAACATTGTTTGCCAACTGACCCTCCCTTCCCCTACGCCACCCCTTGCCAGCTCGAAGAAGCCAGAGCGAACACAACGCCCCCCTTCCTTAACAAACAAAAAAGGGAGGAATGTTGGCAGTAATGGCACCGATAGGTTTCAGTTCTTACTGCACCCTTAAGCTCCTGTTTTCCAGGGTCACGGTCCTGCCTCCCAGGGTCACAGTCCAGCCTCAAGTCTAGCTTGAATCCTCCTTCTGCCCCGACCTCCAATCAGCATGAACCATAAGATCCTAACTAATCAGAACATGCTGAGTCCCACTGAGGGGTATTTAAGCCCCTGCCCCTCTCTCCCTCTCTCTCTTGGCTCTCTGCTTTCTCCCTCTCCCACCCGGCAATAAAGAATCTCTTGGCCAGAAAAAAAAAAAAAAAAAAAAAGATAGCTTTACCAGAACAGGTGGTCGAGTTAAAGGCTCTAGATGTTCCAGGTGGAGGCCCTGAGGCCTATTGAACTCTGTGGTTGGGTTTAGGGACTACTGGAGGGAGGTGCCCTGCCTCAGGGAGAGAAGGGGCTGTCCCAGGCTGGTGGATGAGAATTTGGTTTAGTGGAGAAGCGGGGAGCCTAGCTACTCAGGAGGTGATTTGAAGCCAGTCCAGGGCAAATAGTTTAAGAGACTATCATGAAAATACTCAACACAAAAAAGGGCTGGAGGAGTGGCTCAAGTGGTAGAGCCTAGCAAGTGTGAGGCCCTGGGTTCAAACCCCAGTATCCCGCTGGCAGAGCAGTTCAAACAGTAGAGTGCCTGCCTAGCAAGCTCTAGGCCCTGAGTTCAAGCCTCAGTTCCACCAAAATCAAACAAGCAACTACAAAAAAACACAACAAAAAGTTTGGCTTAGCTTCAGCTGGCACCAGCTGGCACCAGCCTCTCTTTCACACCTCTGCCATCTGTAGTGGGGAATGAATAGACTGACAGCTCCCTCCGGGGTCTCTGCCCCCGTCCTTCCCTGGTGTATGATCATTTATTGTTGCAGTTTCAGAGATCTAGGACACACTCAGCCTCCCTCTGCCCTGAAGGAGAGAGGACACAGTGTAGAGTGGAGTTTATCCCTCTGTTTTTCTTGTGAGCAGGTCCCTAGCTTTGGTCAGACTTGCCAAGTGTTGGTAGAGCTAAGAGTTCAGGCTGGCTTTCACTGGCCTCTAGGATAAAGTGCTTAAGCTGGCACCACCCTGCTTCCCTGTGCCCTGCAGGGTGGTGTACCTCAGTGCCACTCACCTGCCCTGCTCTGTTCCAGAACCTTTGCTCATAGTAGATCTGGCTGTGTTGCAGCTCTGCTGAAAGCGCTCTAGTGGCTCCCCAGGGATCCTTGAATGAAAACCACTTGTTGCTTTGTAAGACTGGGCCCTACCTATTTCTCCAGCCCCAGCGCCTCCATTGCTTCTCCAGGAATCATGAACACTGGAGCATTAGCCTTCCCCATACGACTGGGGCCAAGGTAGCCCATTCTGCATCCTTGGATTTAGGGAAATTTGAGTAGGAAGAAATTGACAGTCTTACCCAGTCCTTACAGAATACAACAGAGGGCTTAATACGTGGCAAAATATAGATGAAAAGAAAGACAAAGGAAGGGAGGAAGGAAGGAAGGAAAAAGACAAAACTAAAAAGGACTCTTTTTTATGCATACCACACTCCAAAAATTTTACTAACCAAAAAACCAAAAAGATGACCCTCCTTCTCCCATAGCCCAACCCTATTCCCTCCACTTCTTGTTCTGCAAATCCCTTCCCTCTCTCTTCTCCTTCTATGTAGCCCAGGCTAGCCTCAAAATTTTTATCTTCCTACCTCAGTCTCCCAAGTGCTGAGAAGCCTGGCTGAGGTCGAGGGTAGGGGAAATTGAACAACACATGGCTTCTCCAACCCTTTCAGCCTCACAGCCTCCTTTTTTTTTTTTTTATCTGGGAGCCATGTACTTGCCATTCCTCTGTGGGAACACTGCCTCCTTCCCCACCTTGCTGCAGGCCACAGTTGAGGGGAACCTTTTCTCAGTGAGAGGTCCCAGGCCAGGGCACCCCTCCAGCCCTACTCTCCTGATTCCAGTGGAAATTGAGTCTACACGTTTATTTCAGAGCTAGACTGCAGACACCCCCTCTCAACTATAAGCGCTATAAATGGGCAGCTCCCATGTCTGTGAGTTTCACAGCCAAATCCCAAGTGCCTGTCCTACAGCTTGGCACACAGCAGGCCTTCGATCAATATTTGTCATAGCTGCATATTCAAATCTCACTCATTCTTCACCACCTGCAGAAAGCCCTTCTCTCTGTAAACAGACTTGATCTCTTTGAAAGGCCCAAGTCTTGCTCCTTTCCTGCCCATATGTCACCAATTACCAGGCCTAGATGAAAGGCACAGTAAGGGCCCTTCCCTGACTATCTGCTGAAAACAACCTACTTGTCTAAATGCAGAGTGACCAAGGACTGACTTCTCTGGATACCTTTGATTGACCTTCCCCACCCCACTGGGTCCTTTCCTCTACCTTCCAGAGGGAGTGACTATCCTCCCCCCTTCCCAGGCACTACACCCTCCCCATTCTCCCACTGATGTCCCACAGGCCTGCTTAGACTTCCTCCTTTGGCTCAGAGCCTGGCAGCATCTTCTGTTCTTCCCTCTTCCTTTCTCACAGGACTGGTAAGGGGAGAAGGTTCAGAAAATCAGCCTAACTTTCTACCCTTCCCCTTAAGGGAGACAGGCACTGAGGCTCACGGATGTTTGTCCATCTCCACATCCTTCCTCCATAGGCGGAGGGCCCTGAGATCATCCTCTCTACCTTTCACCAACGGAAAAGCCAAGACCATAGAGTAGATAGACACTGGGCCTCAGGCCAAAAGCCATTTGATTACGTACAGAGGGCCACAACCCACAAGTCCCCTCACTCCCAGTCACTACAGGGACTTAAACAGTCGTTCCACAGGGAAAGGGCGCCTCCTGGTGGTGAGGATAAGCATGGCAATCTGTTACTCAACTCCCAGGACCCTGAGGCTGACCAAGGAAGGGGCATCCGCCAGAGGTCCAGGCCTTAATTACCAGGAAGATAAAACAGAGGAAAGCTCCTTAAAACGAAAGAACCCAACATCTTCTACTCCTTACCCTTGGCAACATTTCCTGAAATGACTTAGTAACACTGCCTCGTGACTAACCGCACCCTGTCATTTGGATCTTCAGGAAGCAGGGACAGGCATTAAATGGCTTTTGACACATGGCAAGTCACACAGGCTGTAATGACACAGCAGTCAGGTGCTAAGCCCTGGAATGCAGAAGCTTGCAATTTAATAGTAAGATTTCCAGCCCCTCCACGTCCTGTGGGGCCAGCATAAGCACCCTGTAGCACAGATCAAAGTCTCTCTGCAGAGCTTGCACAGCACTGCCTGCAGAATGCCAGCTCCAAGCCTCTCCATCCAAGAATGTAGATCCTGTGCGTGACTCTGAAGATTGAGTTCGCAGCAAGTGATGAATGACTGCCTCCAGGTTGTAAGAAAACACTTCTATAACTGAACACCTTTTAGAGACTTTCAGACCTTTCCTGTGGCCTGGTTAGCCAGCTTCTGTGGAAATTCATCAGCTTCTACTCAAATCAGGAAACTGAATGAAGGAGTAGTTTTAAATAATAGTGGTCTTCTCTTGGTGAAGTATTTTATGTTAAGATGAAAATGTTACCACCAAGCCAGGCACCAGTGACTCACACCTGTAATCCTAGCTACCCAGGAGGCAGAGATCAGGAGGATTTCAGTTTGAAGCCAGCTCAGGCAAATAGTTCTTGAGACATATTTTGAAAAAACCCTTCACAAAAAAGGGCCGACAGAGTGGCTCAAGGTGAAGGCCCTGAGTTCAAACCCCAGTACCGCAAGAAAAAGGAAAAAGTATAAAATCTAGGAAAAGATAGACTGTGACAGTCAAATGATGTCTTGATTTTTTTTCTAAACAAGAACATTATTTTTAATACTAAACATGGGAGATGTTTCTTAACAAACGTGATGGAAAGATTAATGTTGTATATTGTCTTCTCTCTCTCTCCAGCATATATTAATTGTACAAAGGAATTTCATTGTGATATTTCCATACATGTGTATAATGTACTGTGATCAAATTTGCCCTGTTATTCTTTTTTACTCCCACCTTCTTCCAGGTCGTCTCATTTTATGTACAAAGCAGATCTGATCTTTATCTTCCTCAAATCCTGTACTTGTAGTTGTTCTTTTTTAAAGTTTCTTAAATATTTCATGTCTTTCAAAATGTTTAAGACCAGCCTGGGCAAATAGTTCTAGAGACCCCCATCTCCAAAATAACCAAAGCAAAATGGACTGAAGGTGTGGCTCAAGAGGTAGAGCACCTGCTTTGCAAGTGCAAAACCCTGATTTAAACCCCATTCCCACCAAGAAAAAAAAAATGTTTAAAATGTGGAGCCAGGCATGGTGGCACATACCTGTAATTCCAGCACTAGGGAGACTGAGGCAGAAGCATCAGAAGTTTGAGGCCAGTGTGGGCTACATAAGCAAGACTTTGTCTCAAAAAAACCCAAAAACAAATACGTGAGCTGAGGATATAGCTCAGTGGGAGAATGCCTGTCTAACGTGTAAGGCCCTGAGTTCAATCCTCAGCAACACACACACACACACACACACACACACACACACACACACAAGCTCGCGCAAAGCCACTTAAAACGTGGTCTATACACAGAACATTCCAAATGGTTAAAAGTAATGTGAGAGTATTATAACCTAAAATATTTCTTCATGCCACAAGTACTTGGGCTCTTGAAGTAGCTCATGTGGTAGAGCACTTGGCATGAGGCCGTAAGTTCAAACCCCAGTACTGCCAAAAAAAATAAGTACTTTACTTTGATGTACGTTTTATTTCATTTGGGACACTTTTAGAAAGATACTTCATGTTTGTAATAATCATTGAAGAGTTGGGAAATACAATTTCTGTTTAATTCATCACTTTTTATAGCAAAACAATATTTTTTTCATAGTGAAAGAATGGGCTATTTATTATTATTTTTTTTTTTTTTTTTTTGCAGTACTGGGGTTTGGAACTTAGGGCCTATACCTTGAACCACTCCACCAGCCCATTTTTTGTGATGGGATTTTTTTTTTTGAGATAGGGTCTCACAAACTATTTGCCTGGGCTAGTTTGGAACCTTGTTCCTCCTGATCTCTGCCTCCTGAGTAGCTAGGATTATAGGCGTGAACCACCAGTGCCTGGCTAAGGAATGTACTCTTTGAGACCAGGGGCTGAGACAGTGGCTGCCCCCAAGTTTTTATGGTACCTATCTCTTCTAAGGGCAGAAGGCTACTTAACAAAAGGCTGATTGTCTTAATAGTAAGACTCAGAAAATCAAGTCTCCAAGGAATTTCCAGATGCAAATGGGCATGCTTAGAGACAGTTAATATGAACCTCACCTTTGCTATCACGAGAATGTGGGGAAACTACTCTTTTTGATTTGGGAGTAGGAGTTGCTCCTAATTGTTTCCAGATTAAATGGAATATTTCTAGGAAAGAAGGTCTCCACCTAACTACAGAAGACTGAAATCTTACCGACATTAGAGCATCATGGATATGTCTTCATAACCATTGTATTTTCCTGTCTACCTTGATGATCAAGTATGCAGCAGTATATACCCAGATCCCCAAAGTCTAAAAGCTGAAAATGGGGTTGGAGACAGAAAGTCCAAAGTGTTCCTTGCCACTGTGGTGTCACTGCTCCCGATACAGGTGTAACCTGAGTCTCCACTTGGGAGCCAGAAATCAGCTGAGAAGAGGCCTCTGGAGAGAGGCTACCCTGGTCACGGAGAGTGGATGAAGTGGGGCCTCAGCATTGCTCATCCCACCCAGCCGACCGATTTGCACTGAAGGGTTTGGGTAAGTCCCTTCTGTAGCCCCGCAGAAGCTCCTTCGGCAACCTGGGAAGTTAGGACAAGAATTGTGACACTGATGCCTACTTGTGAGCAGAATCATTTGAGACAGAGGATGCTAAATACGAGTGCCTTGCTTATTATCTTCTAGTAGCTTCCATCTTTCACTTTGGTTCTGCCACGTAACGGTGATGCCTGGGTGCAAAAGCTCAACAGCCCCAGACCTAGACCCTGGGATGTGAAGGACTCAGGCTTTTCCTGGGCTCCTCCAGGAGACCTATAGGCCACAGGGGGACTCCACCTCAGGGTCTGAGTTGCTTCTCGCTCTAGGGCAGGAAATTTGCTCCAGGAGATGGAGGAAGAGTCAGGGATGCGCACTCTGCGGTCCTACTGACTGTAGGTCCAAACCCGCATCCCGCCCCAGTCCGTTCTTTCCCCAGTAGCCCCAGCCTGGTCGGGAAGAAGGGATGGAACTCAGATTTGCAGAGGGTTCGGACCGGCGGCTCCAAGGTCAAGCCGTGCGTGCAGGGACGGGGAGCCACGCCTGCAAGGAGACAAAACCCTGTTCTTCTGTGGGCAGCCTCACCGGGATAACAGGATCCCACCAAGCGTGACTTCGTTACCCCCAGAGATCAGCAACCGAGGCCCTGCCCCGCGGTCCGCTGCCTGCCGGGACATGTAGTTTGTAGGGGCGGGGCCAGAACGACAGGCACGCGCGCGTGTGCGTACGTGCGTGCTCGCGTGCGAGTGTGTCCCGAGGTGTGCCGTAGCGTTCCCGTCGTTTTGACATCACCTCCGAGGACCCTAAATCCTGGGTGTAGCGGACGATCGCAGGCCGCGGCTCCCGAGGCCCCGCCCTGCGGCCCGCTACCTGCTGGGAATTGTAGTTCGCAGGCGCTCGGCCCTGAGTGGGGGGAGTGGCAGCACTCGGGGCCCGGCGTGGTGCTCTACGCTGTCCTGGTTTTTTAGCAGTCCCTGGGTCTGTGCGAATGTGCTTGGCGAACCTGGATCCTTTACGCCAGCCCGGCCATGTGGCTGCTTGCGCCTGTAGGATAAAGCTCTAGATGGCAAATTTAGGCACCAAGGGGGGAGCGTCCTGGCCGGTGTCCACCCCCTTGGCGAGTGAGGACTTGGCCAGAGGGTCCAGGGTCCTTTTCTTTCTTGAGTGTGCAATCAGTGGTGTCTCAAAATATTGAACAGGCCTGCGCAAGTCTGTGCACATTGAGACTGAATGCCTTACAGGGTTGACTGATAAAACCTTTGTTTTGTTGAGACAGGGTCTTGCTATGTAGCTGGCCTGAAACTTGAGATCCTCCTGTTCAGCCTCCCGAACGCTGGGATCACAGGCAAGAGTCATAACCGCCAGCCTAAAAACATCTTTATTTGTTAACTCTACAGAGGTGAACCCAGGGAGGAAGTCTGTCCTGCCCAAGAAAACATATGGGCAACTCTGGCCCACAGTTTGCTTTGAAAATCAAGAAAATGAAATTGTGTGTGTGTGTGTGTGTGTGTGTATCTGGGGAGGGGGTATTTAGTAACTTAAAGCCAAGGTATGAGTGAGGTGTTATCAGAATCTGAACTGGGGGCTCTGAAGAAAAGGCCCTGGGTCTTCTCTGGCCTCACTTTAAAAGGGAAGGTACAAGCTGGGAGCTGGGGGTGGTGAGCACCTTTAACCCCAGCACATGGGAGGTTGAAGCAGGAGGATCTCAAGTTTAAGACAGTCTGAGCAACACAGTGAGACCCTGTCTCAAAAAAAAAAAAAAAAACGGAGGGGAGAGGTACACTTAGTATACTTATGTGAGAAGCTAGGGGATAGGTTCATAGGCCTTCACACATTTTTTAACAAATGGGGTACAAATGGATCAGTGATGGCCTTATCACTCAAAGTTATAAAGACCTTTTTACAAAGCTCTTTTGTATTTTTGCTTGTTGACAGCTTTATTGAGATATAAATTACATTCCATATAATCCACCCAATTAAAGTGAAAAGCTCAATATTTTAGTATATTCAGAGTTGTGTAACCATCACTACAATCTAATTTCAGAACAATTTTCATTACCCAACTATAAACCTGTACTCATTAGCAACCACCCCTCCCACACCTCTACCTCTCAATCCTTCTATCCCTAGGTACCCATTAATCTACCTTCTATTTCTATAGATTTGCCTGTTTTGGCCATTTCATATAAATGGAGTTATATGATGTGTGGTCCCTTGTGACTGCCTTCTTTTAGCAGAATGTTTTCAAAATTCATATAGTTTGTGGCCTGCATCAGTTCTCTGCACTATTTTCATGAGTTTATAATCATTTTTTACTATTTTGAAATTTGTTTCTTTTTTAATTGTCTAAAACTTTTTTTTAAAGCAAGGTATAACTGGTTGCATGCTAAAGGACTCAAAGCAGGCACTAGGGGAACAGGGTGAGCTCTACCACTGGGTTCCCTAGGCAACCTCTGCCACCTCCTAAGTGGTTCATGAAGCAGGTTATTTTCACCTCACTTCATTTCTGTTTCCTCATTTTATAATGATCATAGTAAGAGGATGTACTTAAGAAAGTAAATGGGAGGATTAAATAAAATCATATGGAATGTACTGCATGCACTCAATATCTGAGTGCATAATACCTAACATAAAACCTAATAGTATTAGCTGTTATGGTGGTGTTGAGGACCTCCTGTGACCCTGGCTGTAAAGGGGTAAACCTGTCCTCTGGGGGACCAACCCCTCCCATCCTAGTCACACAGTATTCTTCCCAGACTCCAATGCTCCTCCTGAGCTCCCCCACCCCCTAGCCTGCCCACTCATGCTGTATGGGACAGTCCCACTTTCCCAAGAGGTCGCCAAAGAATTCCAGATGTTACTGTCCTGGTTGCCTCTGAATCCCCAGCAGTGAATTAGGGAAAACAAAACAAGCCAGGTGCTGGTAGCTCGTGCCTGTAATCCTAGTTACTCAGGAAACAGAGACCAGGAGAACTTCAGTTTCAAGCTAGCCTGGGCAAATAGTCCTTGGGACCCTAACTCAAAACTACCCAACACAAAACAGGGCTGGTGGAGAGGCTCAAGTGGTAAAGTGCCTATCTAGTATATGAGCATGAGGCCCTGAGTTCAAACCCCAGTATCACGACCAAAAAAGTCGAAAAACTTTCCGAATCTTTAGCTTTATTAATAAAATATGGCCATCTAGATGCTAGATATCCAACCATTGCTCAGGGCCTCTGAAATGATGCTGCAAAAGTCATTGGCATCAAGTTTAATGCCAGCATCCTGAGTCAATACCTTTCAAGGAATATTTTGGAGAATTTTGTTTGGCTGCATTAGGGTTTGAACTGAGAGCTTACTAGGCAGGTCCTCTACAGTTTGAGCCACCCCTTTAGCCCCATTTTGGGGAATTTTGAGTAGAAACTGTTAAGTATTGCCACACATCCCTCACAATAAGGAAAGGCAGCAGCTCAGCCTGCGCTACACCTCTGTAATGGAGTTAGAGGAGCCATAGGAACTCTCCTAGTCTAGGGTCTTCATCTTAAAGATGGAAAACTAAAACACAGAGAGGACCAAAGCCAGGCCAATAGAAATCAGGTCAGAAACTTGTCAGGAGCCAGGCGCCAGTGGCTCACGCCTGCAATCAAGCTACTCAGAAGGCAGAGATCAGGAGGATTGTGGTTCGAAGCCAGCTGGGGCAAATAGTTCACAAGACCCTATCTCGAGAAAACCCATCACAAAGAAAGGGCTGGCGGAGTGGCTCAAGGTGTAAGGCCCTGAGTTCAAACCCTAATACCGCAAAAAAAAGTCTTGCTAGGGAGACACTTTTGCCTTTCCAGAAAACTCTCAGCACTGGAAGTCAGTCCATACCCTGTGCCCCTGGGCATGAAGCAGAAAGATGGCTGTCTCGGGTAAGCCAGAGCCCAACACTCAGTGATTGGTGCCGGATGCCTCTCCCCCCCTCTCTTGATTTATCAGCCAGATATTTGTTCTACAAGTAGGAGTTTATTAATAATAATGGCAATAACACATGTCCAGGCCTGCATTCTTTTCAAAGAGCCTTGCTTCATAGGAGGTGTCTGTCCTTGCTTCATAGGTGAGCAAGTTGTGATAAAAGGCTAAGGCTTAAGTGATTATCTCAGGAGCCAGAGGCTGGGGCAGTACTAGAATAGAATATGAAATTGTTTGGTTTTTTTTATTTTTTGGTGGTACAGGGGTTTGAACTCAGGGCCTTGTATAGTGCCTCTACTTGAGCCACACACCCAGCACTTTTCGCTTTAAGAATTTTTCAAATAGGGTCTCGCTTTCATGCTGGGGCCTTCCTGGACCTCATTCCTCTTATTTACACTTCCCACCTAGCTGGAATGACAGACATGTACCATCATGCCCAGCTTAGTTCAGATGGGTTCTTGGGAACTTTTTTGCAAGGCTGGTTTAGAACTGCTGTCCTAATCTCCGCCTCCTGAGTAACTAGGTGAGCCACCACACCCTGGGAACGTGGAATTTTGCTCTCTAATCTGTTAACATATTCAGTAAAAAAATTTGAGTGTCATTTACCTGTGGGTGCTGAGGTTACAAGATGACTTGAGCCAGGCGCTTGCGGCTCACATCTGCAATCATAGCTGCTCAGGAGGCAGAGATCAGGAGGATAGCGTTCCAAACGTTCCAAAGCCGTTCCCGGGCAAATAGATCCTACCTTGAAAAAAACCCATCATAAAAAAAGGGCTGGTGGAGTGGCTCAAGTGCTAAGAGTGCCTGCCTAGCAAGTGTGAGGACCTGGGTTCAAACCCTAGTGCTGCCCAAAAAAAAGGATGATTTGACATGGTCCCAGGGCTGGATGTAACTAACAGTGTGGTGGAGGAGGCACATGTGTGGCCCATGATAACCCACAGTAGTGAGGTAACTTTCTGAGGTGGAAGTGTTTTGTACCTTGGTAGGTATGAGGGTTACACAGGTGTTGTGTCTGTCAAAACTATCAAACTGTGAATATGATTTGTGCGTTTCGCTGTAAATTTGGCCTAAAAAGTATAAAAACTGGACATGTTTTGGGAGAATCATGTCTAGCAGAGCCTTGGTGAGGCCCAGTTGTCTAGAGGTAGGCTAGGTTACCCATGGATACAAATCCACCTTTGCTAGTGGGGTGTGACGAAAAAGCGTTCCCTTAGGTAGTTGTAGGCAGTGGTTTGTCTGGATGCCTGGAGGCCTGGGGTGCACTGAGGAGGAAGCGTCAGAGGTGGAGTATGTACGGGAGTCTGCAGGGTGAGCAGAGGTGGTCAAAGCAGACAGGCCCAGAATTCAAACTCCAGTCCCACCAGGAAAAAACAGTATGGCAGACAAGCAGGAGAAGTATGGTTTCTAGCATTCTTCCATGGAATGTGGCTGCAGAGGTTGTCCAGAGGGCAAGGGGCAGACAGAGCCAGGGCTGGAGCTGTTTCAAGCCTCTCAGTGAGCCTCAGAGAAACTTATTCTGGCTGGAAATCCTGCAAGAAACGCAAAAGGCCTCGTACCACCCTGTCATGTGCCTTAGCTTCATTCTGATGTTGTCAGCTGACATCTTGGTGGATTTCCCCAGGCAGAAGTGTCTTAGCAAAAGTGTCTACCATTTGCTGTCTGGCCCATTTCCTCAAAGTCCAGCTTCCTGGTGCCCACAGAGACTGGTGTCCACAGAGAAGGGTGAGATGGTGCAGGTCAGACTAGCCTGGGTTAGAATCCTGATTCTGCTACTGAATTAGCAGCGTGACCCTGGAGGAGTGACTTGCCCTCTCTGACCCTTCTTGAGACTTGTAGGTCTATTAAGCAAGCATCCTGGTGGTAGATGAAGGAGATCACATTCAAAGCACCAAACGCGAGGTCAGTGCTCCAGGTCCAGTAGCTGATGGCAGCACGACTGAGGCAAAGGACCTCTGGACTGGATGGGGAGTGGACGCTGCAATCCTGCCCTAAGTTTTCGCATAGCATGTTGTCCTTAGCTCCCCTCTCCCCTTTGTGTCCCCAATGCTAGGTCTCTTTTGGTCTCAGAATTGCCCCGAGGGTAGATCCCGGAGGCCGGCCCCTCCCTCTGACTCACGGCCGCCGTCCGGGCCGCTCACCTCCCGCCAGAGCAGAGCACGGCGCGGTCAGGCAAGTAGCGCGCTATGGTCACCGCGGTGTGGTCACGGCCGCCCGGGCCCCTAAGGTTGGGGGCTTAGCGGGTCCCCGGACGCCTGCTCCCTCCTTCTCCCTCCCCGAGGCAGCAATCGGGGACGCACCTTCCCCGGATTCCGGGAGAGGGCGGGGCCGGCTCAAGAAGGTCTTTCTTACTCCTTTTGGGACAAGCTCCAAGCAGGCCTGCTTTGGGGGACCGAAGGGCTAGGGAGTCCGTGAGTCTTACAAAAAGAAAAACCAAGTTCTAGAGTCCTGTTTCCAGGTACTTTGTTAATATGTGCATTGTTTGAGCTCCCAGCCGCGGGGGACCTGTAGGCTGCCTGCCCTGCCTTCTCTTCTGACTGTTCCTTTGTCAACCTTTCCCTCTTTTTGTTTTCTTCTTCTGGTGACAAGGCCTCCTTTGGAAAGACTCGAGTGTAGGGAACAGTGATTCTCATTCATCTTTGTCTCCTGGGTGGGTGCACAGGGTCGGCAACCTAAGAGTCACCCAGGTTCTGCACTGATGTGACCAGAATTAGCAACCTGGGAGGACTCAGGATGGAGAGGGTAGGAGAAGAGGGGTGAATTGCACTTTAACTTTCTGCCCCTTGCAGCTGTCCACTGAGCAGGGATTGCTACCCCAGGAGCTGTCCTTAGTAAACTCTCATTGCTAAGATCAAACTAAAGAGAGGAGAAAGAAATGTACACTTATTGAGCATCTAGTGTTTACTCATTAATCATAGGATCTCATTTATCTGTATGCTCATTTTACAGACTGGCCACAAGGAGGCCCCCAGGAAGTTGAGTCCCTGGCCTGAGGAAGCACAGTTGGTAAATACCCAAGCTGTGCAACTCTTAAACTTGCTACCAACTTATCTGGATAGCCTATAGTTCTCGTGGTTCTTGCTGGGATTTCAACAGAGATTACCCTGTTTTTAAGACTGTCAGTTGGAGCTGGGCATGGTGGTCCATGCCTGTAATACCAAGGCTGAGGAGAGAGGATAGATAGTTAAATGTCAACCTGGGCAAATGTAGCCAGACCCTGGTTGGGAGAGGGTGGGCAGGGGCAGTGTGGTGGTAATTAGAGATTACATCTATAATCCCAGCTACTTTGGAGGTGGAGGTAAGAGGATTGTGGTTCCAGGCCATCAGGCAAAAACACAGACCCTATCTGAAAAACAAACTAAAAGCAGAGAGGACTGGGGCATGGTTCTTTAAGTGACCTTGCTTAGCAGACACAAGGCTGTGAGTTCAAGCCAAAAGAAAAGAAAAGAAAAGAAAAAAAGGTTGCTCTCAGTTGACTATGGAGACACTTGTATGCTAGCCACAGGCTGTGTTCTTTGAGGAAAACTTTTGTTTTCTGGGGTGCTTTTTTTGTTTTTTGGTGAGATTGGGGTATGAACTCAGGGCTTTGTGCTTGCAAAGTAGGCGCTCTACCATATGAGCCACACCTTGGGAAGAATTTTTGACAAGCTTGTAATCCCAGCGTTTAGCAGGCAAAGGCAGGAGGAGCTCAAGTTTGAGGCCAGTCTGGGCTTCGTAGCAAGACCCTATCTCAAAATAACTCAACCAAACAAAAACACATCCATCCTGTAGTCTGTTTTCTTCTGGCTTCCCCCTCAGTCAAATAACCTTGGTTTCAAGGTTGACTAATTGGGAAGGCTTGCTCAAGATTTTTCATCCACCACTGCTAGGGCTGGAGTCTCAATCCTAACACAGAGCCCTGTCTGGAACTAGATGTTGACTGACACTTTTCTAGGACAGGCCATCCTGGCAGCGAGCCATTTGTGTATGACTACATAACTAAATGCTCACTTTCTCCTGGAGCTTTACTCAGATTCTGCTCTTCCTTCCCCATGGTTTCAGAAGGGAATGGGGGGGGAGGGGGCTTAAGTGATAGAGTACCTGCCAAGCAAGCTCCAGGCCCTGAGTTCAAGCTCCAGTGACACCAAAAAAAAAAAAAAAAAACCCTGGCTTTCTGGCCTTCTGCTGCCTGTGCGACTATGGGCAGTCACCTGTGCTTCCAGGGCCCGTTACCTCTGCAGAGCCAGCAAGTTGGACCAGACTGGCTGTGACCATGATGTAGGAGGGATGGTTGCCCTGGTCCAGCCGGAACCATGCTATTTCTATTGCCGTTCCTCAGCGTGCCCAGTGCCCAGACTGTGTGACAGCGGGCATGTGGTGAATGAGGAGCTGACAGGAAATGCTAAGAATGTGTCAGGGCCTTAGCCACTCCCTCAGAACTAAGATTTTAAAAAAAAGATTCATTCATGGCAAGGAGAAAGAGAAGTCAGGGGGAGGAGGAAAAAGTGATGCAGAGCCAGTGACCCCACCCAGGAAATGTGACTAACCCAGCAGCAACAGGAGCTGTGCAGACGTCTTCTGCCGGATCTGGTGAGTGGGAAACAGGGCTTTTCTTGTAAATTCCAGACTCAGCGATGCTGTCCAGGGTCTGCCCTGCCTGATACCACTGGGCTGAGGCTGGGGCCGACCTCTAACCTCCCTGTGGGCATTTGTGAAGAGTGGGGCTGGCAGAACCCCATGGAGCCCCAAGCCTGCTCTTCTATGTCAAGGCTGGTCTCCCAGCCCTGTGCCTCGCCATGGGTGGGGCAGGTGGGTGGGGCAGCCCAGAAGAAAGAGGGAAGTAAGGAGCTGGGGTGGGGCAGGATGGGAAGAAGAGCCAAAGAAGCAGAAGTAGGAGGACTGTCAGAGGTGAAAATAGGAGGTGGCCCTTGGAAGGGGGTGGCAAGGATTCTCTTGGGGAGACAGGTTAGGCCTTGTGTCAGGGTCTTAGAAACTGAGCCAGAAAGAGTGCCCCCAGTCTACTGCTGGGCAGCCTTCTGCCAGGCCTTAGGTGCCTTACTTGACTCCTGTCCTGCAGCTGCCCAGGAGGTTGAGTGGGCTCCAAGTGGCTTATGCTATAGCTACAGGTGGAGAGACTTGTGGGCTGGAATTCATTCTGACAGACACTGAAGGCCCTCAGCCAGCCTGGCAGTGAATTCAGATTTGGTAGTTCTAGTCCCCAAAACAGCACTATGGCGGGACTAGCCAACTGGACTCGAGGGGTTTGGGAAGAGGAGGAGGCAGGCCTAGACATCCAAATTCAAACACAGGAAGCACATTCAACTAGCCCTCAGCAGAAGGTCTGTCTAGGACAGGGAAGGGGGGAGGTGGAGGTGTACCTGAGGTAGAGTAGGAGGTCTCCTTGTTGTTGGGAGAAGGAACACTGGCCTGGAGTGCCCAGAGGCGCCTCTGGATGCCTCCTGAGGAACATAGGCTGGGAGGACCTGGTGGTTTCTAGTGTGGACACTTCAGGAGAAGGATGGGTACTGTTTTATGTCTCACTGAGGGGCAGACAGGGATTGCAATATGAAGGGACTTATGGGGGAGGTCAGTGGAGTCAGGGCTTGAGGAAGGCAAAGATACAACTGGTACCTTGCAAGATTGGGTCACTGTCACAGGATTGGGTCACTGCCAGCTGTTAAGCATTTCCTTAAAGGTGTGCATAACAAGTGACTCCGTCACCAGACCCCTACTATGTCCTCAGAGACAAACGGAATCAGGGCCAGGACAGCCAGCAGGGTACACATCCTTCTTCAGCCCCACAGCAGTCTGATGGGACCCATCAATCTGCTTTCTGCCTTGAGGCTGTTCCAGGCCATGCCAGCCTGCTGAAATCATGGCCTGTGCCTTAGATTCATTCCATCTGCTCTAATCATTGGAGCCCAGAAAGTCCAGTTAGTCAAACTCAGCCTTTGAGCACCCACAGGATATCAGGCAGTGAGAGGTTCAGCTAGATGCAGAGATACAAAATCCAGCTCCTGCTCCAAAGGCCCTTATAGTCTAGGGGTGACAGCGGGTGCCTAACTCTCCACACTATTGGCCGAGGGGGAAAAGGTAACATCTTCAACAGAAGTGGAGATCTAGAAGGGGGCTTCGATGTTGCTCAGTGGTAGAGCACTAACCTATCATTGACAAGGTACTAGGTTTGATTCCGAATACTGCAAAAAAAAAAAAAAATAGAGAAGGAGGGAAGAGGGGGAGGGAGAGAAAGGGAGAAGGAGAGAGAATATAGAAGAGGCTGCCTTGTGAAGTTGGTGAGTTTCCTATCACCAGAAGCATTCAAGAAGAGGATGGACCTGCCTAGCAAGCGTGAGACCCTGAGTTCAAAAAGAAAGAAGAGGATGGTGAGCAGTGTGGTGCTCTAGAAGAGATTCTGTGCTGTATGTGTGTTGGGAAGCAGATCTGAATCAGGACTAGATCAACACTGTTTCTTTCTAATGCTGACATCTGTGATTCTCTGACCTTCCTCTCCTGGGGAGAGTTTGCAGGTTCATTGGGTGTGAACGCTCCCCACTTCACTGCACCCTCCAGCGAGGTCATGAGGCATAAGCTGTTTCTTATCTCTGTGCATCCCCTCCCCCTAGGCTTGCTCAGTGTGGAGCCTGGAGCACAGACTTTGAATGAAACTGAATAACCTCTGTGTAGGCTGCCTGAGGAGTGCACAGGGGCATCAGGTGTCCCTGTTCTGGTTTAGACATCAAGCAGTCAGCCTACAAGTCTGGGCTGAAGTGCATGCTCCCAGCTGAGAGCACTGAAAGAACTCCCACAGGAGGCTTAGGTTACAGGATGGTCTGCAAGATTCCTTGGGCAGCAGGAGCTTGGTGTGGGCCTACAGGGATGGTGGAACTTTGATGGAGTGAGGCTGAAGGTGTGGGCTTGGGCGAAAGAACTGGGATGAGGAGGCTAGAATGAGAGGCCAGATGTCAGGCTGGACCCTTCATCAGGAGAGCCTGGAACAGGGTGGGAATGCAGGGATCTGGTGGGGCAGCAGGAGCTTCAGTACTGTTCTGAAACTTCTCAAACACTGGTGCCCAGGCTGATTTTTTAGCATCGAGAGGTTTAAAAGCCCTGTGGATGATTTCCAACGTGCCAAGGATTCAATGGTTATTCTGACAGAATCCACTGGCAGTATCGTGATCCCTTCAGATATATACTCAGCCCCACTCCAGACCTGTGGAAGTCAACTCTCCAGGCCTGGGGTGTGGGCAGTGTTACCAGTGATACTTGATAAAGCACAGTAAAGAAGACTATAGGGACCATCGCCATAGGTGTAGAGACCTCAGCATCAGGGTCTTGCATTGAGAAAGGAGACTGGGCTTAGCCCTGAATACAACATGGCCATGTGGGGAATTTATAGCAAGAGGAGCAGGATGAGGGTCACGGAATGGAAAATTACTGAAAGGAAACACGCCCACATGTAAGGGAGGTTCTGTCCAAACCGACCTAACAGGATTCTTGCTGAAGGCTAGCCAGGATGATCAGCCATCACCTGGGGGATGGTGGAGGACAAGAAAGCTGATCAGAATCGAGGAAGACTGAAAGTGGAGGGTGGGGACTTCTGACTATCCTGACTCTTTGGCTAAAACTGGATTTTACAAGGAAGTGCACAGATGGACCTAAAAGAAGGCTCAAAAGCAGTTTGGCCAAAGGATCTTGTCAACACCTACATTTGAAGGTAATTCTAACAGGCAGCCAGAACTATGAAGGAGCTGCCAAACCCCTTTCATCAGAACCCTGCAGTGGCTGGGGGAGAGCAAGGGAGTGGTCTGATTTTGAGCCTGCTGATTTCTCATTTCAATAATACAGAAAGAAAAATAGCAAAGCTGACAGTTGACTCACTCCATCTCTCGTTCCTTAGCTCTCCCCACTGGCTTGGGCTAGCTGGGGTTTGGAGTAGCCACGTCACCACTTCCCACCTGAGTCCCAGGCTGGGCTGCCTGCACAGGGGATGTGGGTATTACCACGTGACCCTGTGTGGGCTGGAGAAGCCTTAATTCCCTCCCAAACTCTCTCTCACTGCCTCCCAGCCTCAGGGAAGTGTGATGCCAAAAACCACCCTCCACTATCTTGTAGGTTGGTAGTAGAAAAGGCAAGTGGTAATTTACGTGGCCTTCCACATCCGTTACCATCGCTATGCCTCCCCCTCCTTTTTCCTTACTCAGACTCAACACCACTCTCCCAGCCACCCTCTAGACAGTCTCTTCTCCCTTTCTGCAGTCTCAGTCTCCAACCATGCCCTCAGTTTCCCCAGACCCTAACTGCACCACGGGAGAGGGGGGCCCCTCATAAAAACTCAGAGGTATTTATACCAAACTTTCCGATCTTGTGTTTAGTGACTCCTGCATTTTAAACCCGGCAAAAGAAACCAGCTAGCAATGGGAACTTAGGCAAGACAGTGAGTGACGCTGTAGTGTCTTCATTTTCTGATTTTTTAAAAAGATGGTGTATGTGTGTTTGTAGTACTGGGATTTGAACTCAGGGCCTACACTTTGAGCCACTCCACCAGCCCTTTTTTGTGATGGTTTTTTTGGAGATAGGGTCTTGCAAACTATTTGCCTGTGCTGGTTTTGAACCGCGATCCTCCTAATCTCTGCTTCCTGAGTAGTTAGAATTACAGGCGTGAGCCACAGGTGCCTGGCTGTACTTTTTTTTTTTTGGTGGCACTGGGGTTTGAACTCAGGGCCTCACGCTTGCTAGGCAAGCACTCTACCATCTGAGCCACTCCACAAGCCAATTTTGTTTTTAAATGCTTGACTTTAATTTTCCTTCACCCCACTATGTTCTGCCCCACTAACCTTCAGATAAAGACGACTTTCATCATATTGGCATTGGAGAAGAGTGGCACACACCGAAGTGATAGCTGATGCCTGGGAATGAGAGAAATTCCCTAGAGAGGGAGATTGGGACTGGAACAGCCATTAAGTAGAATATTTGCTGAAAGTTTTTTAAAAATTTTATTTTAGTTTTAGTAGATGCCATTTACTGGTTAAGGAAGTCTCTCCCATTCTTAGTTTGCTAAGAAATTTTTTTCCCATGACAGCGTCTTGTCCAGGCTGGCATGGAGCTCTGTAGCCAGGCTAGCCTCAAACTCATAATCTTCCTGCCTCAGCCTCCTGAGTGCTGGGATTACATATGTGTGCCACCACCGCTAGCTTTGTTTTGTTTTTTTTTTCAAAGAATCAGAAATGGTTGTAGAATTTTGCTAAAAGTTTTTTTCTTGCATCTATTGAAATTACATATATGTATGTGTATATATATACACACACACATACATATATGTATGCTTCACACATGTATGCTTGCTTATAGGCTAGATTACATTGGTTGAGTTTCAGATGTTAAACCAACTTTGCATTCCCAGCATAAACCTCTTTAAGTCATCATGCTTATCATTTTTTATATATGATTGAATTCTATTTGCTAGAATTTCACTAAATTTTATTTGTGTCTATGTTCATAAGAGATATTTGATCTGTAATTTTCTTTGCATATAGTACATTTATCTGGTTTTGTCATCAGGACAATGCTGGCAGCATAGGATGAATTGGGAAGTATTCTTTCCTCTTCTATATTCTGAAAGAATTTGTATGGAATTAGTATTATGTCTTCCTTAAATTTCTGGTAAAAATAATTTCTCATTGAGTTTAACAATGAGGCCATGTGGGCTAAGATTTTTTTTTTTTTGAGGGGAAAGTTTTTTTTACTATGAACTCAAACAATCTTTTTTTCAGTGTTAAAGCTGAACCCAAGACCTCATGCATACTAGACAAGTGTTCTGCCAGAGTCACACCCCTCAACTCCAAATTTCTTTCTCTTTCTCTCTCTCTCTCTCTTTTTGGCAGCACTGGGGTTTGAACTCAGGGCCTCATGCTTGCTAGGCAGATGCTTTACCTCCTGAGCCACTTCACTAGCCTTTTTTTGTGTTGGGTATTTTTCAAGATAGGGTCTTTTGAACTATTTACCAGGGGCTGGCTTCAAACTATGATCCTCCTGATCTCTGCCTCATGAGTAGCTAGGATTATAGGAGTGAGCCACCAGTGCCAGGCTCCAAATTTCTTTAATATATTAGAAATATCTTTAAGGTATTGGGGTGTCATGAGAGAGACAACACAACTCAGAAATCAATAGGCAAAGCAAAATTTACTTCTGCAGAAGGGTGTGCACTGACAGAGTCTGGGAAGCAAGCACACTGAGCAGGAAGACCACTTGGGTTTTATCTCTAACACAATGCTGCCCCTCCCCTGGATTGGGTAGGCTTTGGGTTCACAGTCTACTCCGTTGGCTAATTGGAAAGGGGACAGGTGGGGAGGGGGCTTTGAAGACAAAGAAGTTTAAAAGTTCAGGGAAGCAATAACTGTTTTAGGTTATCAGCTCTGGAAGCAGGGCATCTAGTAGAATTTTGAGGATGCTGAGGATAATAATCCTTTGCTCATACTAGAAAGCTTCATCAGGTTAAGCAGAGTCCATGAAGCAAGTATATGGGAAGCGAGTTACTGAGGCAGTTATTACTAATCAAATCTTTCGACAGAAAAGACCCACCCTGAGCTAATCCTTACAAATAGATATTAGAATTATTCATGTGGAGGGGTAATGGAAATGCCCTATTGAAGGTTTGATATTTGGGTCTATAAAATAAATTGACAATAGACAGATTGGCAGGAGGAAAGGCATACTCATTTATTACTAGCAAGTGCATGGGAGCAGGCTAGATGGTTGAATGTGGTACTGGGGTTTGAACTTAGGGCCTCACGCTTGCTAGGCTCTACCAGTTGAACCACTCTGCCAGCCTTAGATGGTTGAATTTGAATTTCTTTTTTTTTTTTTATGGTGGTGAGAGGCAAACCCAAGATCAGATGGGTATTCTACCACTGAACTATATCCCTAACCCCCAGCTGAAATTTTAATAGCTGGTGAGGCTGAGGGGAGGAAACACATGGCAACAAGGCTGACTAAATGTAAATAAAGCCTCTTGTGTAAAGACCTCAGAAGAATAGACTGGAAAAAGTGTCAAACCTTTTCTTCTAAGCTAGCACTGTCTGATTAGTGATTAATGAGATGCCAGGAAGGGGGTTCTTGAGAATTGCATTCCTACTGAAGAAATTCCTCTTAGTCAGATAAGGGAACTTTTTTTTGCTTTCCCTGCAGTACTGGAGTTTGAACTCAGGGCTTCACACTTGCAAAACAAGTACTCTATCACTTGAGCCACTTCTGCAGTCCATTTTGCTCTGGTAATTTTGGATGGGGTCTCATAAACTATTTGCCTGGGCTGACCTTGAATCAGGATCCTCCAGATCTCAGCTCCTAAGTAGCTAGGATTACAGGTGTGAGCCACTGGTGCCTGGCTTCTATTTTCTTTTTTTATGGTGGCAGTTTAAGTCATTGATTTTGAACTTTTCTAATATAAGCAGTTATTCCTTAGAGAGCTACACCCCAACCTTGTGCAATACCCAGGTTGAGGGTGGATGACAGGTGTGGCTGAGAGGTCATGACAAGGAGAAGACACTGACCTAGGAGTCAGAGAGATCCGGTTTCTACAAGCCACTCACTAGCTGTGTGATCTTGGACTTAGAGCTGTGTCTCATTTTCTTTGCCTGTATAATGGAACCAAGGACAGTCTCCTTCTGGGCTCCCAGAGATGAAGGAGTTGATGAATAAGACAGTACTTGGCTACCTGGAAGGGCATCCCCAGACCAATGTGAGAGATGGCTGTTATGACCTCCGTAATAATAATGGCTTCTCTCTTTCTAGATCTGAAAACAGCATGTACACACCCATCCCCCAGAGGTAGGTCATGTGCCCCATCCCTGTGACCTCCTTCCCATCTTCATTTCCAAGGGTTGCCCCTCCCTCCTCATTGCTCTCATCCCCCAACCTCAGTCTCCAGGCCTGCTCAGGTCTCTGTGCTTGAGCCCACTCTTCATAGGTCTTGGCCACGATTAACCCATCACCACCATCCCTTCCCCAGCCGCTCCCCATTCCCAACCTCAGTACAAGATCCTGGTCTGCACATATGGCGGGTGGAGAAGCTGAAGCCGGTGCCTGTAGCACGCGAAAACCAGGGTATCTTCTTCTCGGGGGACTCCTACCTAGTGCTGCACAATGGTCCAGAAGAGCTTTCTCATCTGCATCTATGGATAGGTAAAGGGGTTGGGGTGGATGGGAGGTCTGGCCTGGGCAGGGCTGGAGGCTGACATGGGCCTCAAGGGCTTTGCTCTGCCACCTCCCACCTGTTCATAGGCCAGCAGTCATCCCGGGATGAGCAGGGGGCCTGTGCTGTGCTGGCTGTGCATCTCAATACTCTGCTTGGGGAGCGGCCTGTGCAACACCGTGAGGTGCAGGGCAATGAGTCTGACCTCTTCATGAGCTACTTCCCACGTGGCCTCAAGTACCAGGTGAGGGCCTCCCCCACCCCTGTGCGTTACTCTCAGAGCCAACCCCCTGTGTGGCTCCTTCGTATCCTGCAGTAGGCCCTGGGCACACTTGGGGCTGGGTCTGCCAATGGGACGGGTTGCAGAGGGCTCTGGGTCTCCCATCAGCCCGCTCAGACGGGTCTTCTGGGCTGCAGGAAGGCGGTGTGGAGTCAGCATTTCACAAGACTGCCTCAGGGGCCGCCCCAGCTGCTATCAGGAAACTCTACCAGGTGAAGGGGAAGAAGAACATCCGTGCCACTGAGCAAGCGCTAAGCTGGGACAGCTTCAACACCGGGGACTGCTTCATCCTAGACCTTGGCCAGGTGGGTAGGTGGCCCAGACTGAAGCTGGCACCATACTTTTAGGGGTCAGGGCCAGGAGGCTGGGAAAGAAGGGGGCGGGGACTGAGAAGCTGTATGCCCATTCCAAGGTTGACCGTCCAGCCACGAGAAGACATCTCTATACAAGTCAGCCCTTAGCATCAGCAACGGATCATTTACAGCCTCCCTACCCCCATCACCAGAATCCACAATCCTCAGGTCTCTTATGTGAAATGGTATAGCATTTGCACATAACCTATGTCCTTCCTCCCATATACTTTAATCATCTCCAGATGACCTATAATACCTTCTATGATGTAAATGCTGTGTAAATAGTTGTTATACTGTATTGTTTAGGGAGTAATGACAAGAAAAAAGTCTGTATGTGTTCAGTACATATGCCATTTTTTTTCTGGATATTTTTGATTCTCAGTTGGTTGAATCTGGTCTAATAAATACAGAGGCTGACTGTATTTGTGAGGACAGAACCAGCCTCTCTCGGATACCTAGCCATTACTTCTAAGACTCTGGAGCTTACTTCCTGTTCTCTTAGAAACCTTCATAGCTCTGAGTTAGCTCCTGCCAGATCATTGGTTAATTTATTCACTTAGCTCATTCAGTGAATCTGTAATGCTCCTCTGAGCCAGCATGGGGACCATAAAAGCTCACCATGGAGAGGTCACTTGCTGTAACTCATGGCGGGACATGAAGTGGGGCAGCAGCCATAGACTGGGGTTGCCCAAGACAGGAAGGGGCCTTTTAGCCTGAATCATAGTTAGTTGTCCCAGGGAGGTGCCATGTGACTAGACCTTTATGGGACTAGTACCATTTCAGGTAAGGGAAGGCACCCTCACCTCACCTCCAGGTGACCCATGGCACCAAGGTGGGGCAGGATGCAGACATGCATGTGGACAGCAGGGAAGAGTGTAGTGAGAGTGAAATCCAGGGCGGGAACAGGAGCAGTGGTAGTGAAATGGCTGAAAATGGTGAGTCCCGGTGCATTGAATGGCAGGCTGGAGTCTGGCTGCAGATTTGAGAAGGAAGATCAGTCCAGAAGATGTAGTGAGGACTAGAAGTGGTGAGATGAGGCAAGGAGACAGGGAATAGACCTTGCCAATTGTTACCAGTTTAGGAGATACTGATTTCAAGAATAGCATTCACCCATTCACCCATTCATTCATGCCTTTGTTCACTTGCTCACTCACTCACTCACTCATTCACTCAAAACGTACTTTGTGCCTAAAAATGTGCCAGCTCTATTTTAACAGTGGGCATATAATAGGGAACAAAGCAAAATAACACATCCCTGCCCTAAAGCAAGGGGAGAGTGGGGCCCTTCCTCTGAGCTGGGGCAGGACAAAGACAGCTGTCCGTGACCAGGCTCCTTGCTTCCCTGCTTCCCTGCAGAACATCTTTGCCTGGTGTGGCGGAAAATCCAACATCCTGGAGCGCAACAAGGCGAGAGACCTGGCCCTGGCCATCCGGGACAGTGAGCGGCAGGGCAAAGCCCAAGTGGAGATCATCACTGATGGGGAGGAGCCTGCGGAGATGATCCAGGTTAGGGGACATTGGGGTGAGCAGCTGGGAGCCTCTGCTTGGAAGTTGCCAAGAGAGGCAGTGATAAGCTGGAAGGGATAGAATGGAGTGGGGATGAGTGTGGCCTGTGGAGGATGACAGGAGCTGCCTGGGGCACTACTCAGTGTTGTGACTTGCTCACAGGGTATCTTTGTGTGATGGAGCATAAGGGGCCCCTCTGGATGGATATAGCCTTGGGACAAGCAGCCTGACTGTGGGTGGGCTGGACCCAGTCCTTGCTCACTATGGCTGGGTGCCCTAGTGCAGGACACAGTGTGCCCCACAAGAGCACGTTGAAAAAGTGTGGGTCAGTTTTAGAGTTTGAATGGTAATCCAGTAGCAGTTGGAGAAAAAATCAGTCAGTGTTTGGGTCTGTGTTCTATAATTGATTCATGTAACAATGAATATTGTTGAAAAGAAATCTAATTTCTTAGATTAGAAATCTAGTCAGAAAAAAAAAAAAAGAAAAAAGGACTGGTGGAGTGGCTCAAGTGGTAGAGCATCTGCCTAGCAAGCCTTGTAAACATGAGGCCGAGTCCAAGCCCCAGTACTGCCAAAAAAAAAAAAGAAAAGAAAGAAAAAGAAATCTAATCTGCATGTGATAGTTTGGTTTGGAAAGTTTTAGGGTGAGAATTCCACTAAACCTGGTCTGCTCTGGCACCTGTAGGTTCTGGGTCCCAAGCCTGCTCTGAAGGAGGGCAACCCGGAAGAAGACCTCACAGCTGACCAGTCGAATGCCCAGGCCTCAGCTCTGTATAAGGTGGGCACTCCAGACCTGCCCTGGGACCAGCCAGGGATGGTGTACAGAGCAGCTGGGGCTGTGGGGCTGAAGAAGGAGGAGGCTTTGGGAAGGTTGGGCCAAGACCCAAGGAAGTTCATGCAGGGCTTGGAGGAGAGGATGGTGGGAAGTGGGTGCATGGCAGGGTCCCCCGAGGAGATAAATACCACTTCACTCCCCACCTCCTCTTGGTGAAGGTTTGAAGCCAGTGTGAGCTTTTCTTGAGTCTGAACATTTATTTGTAATTTGGAGCCTATCATTCTCAAATGGGATTAGGTCCTTTGTACTAAGGTGATGGTGACAGAGGCGATGGGCAGGAGTGGAGCACCCCGGGTTTGCTTTTAAATACTTTGCTCCTCTGTCAGCTTCTCAGGACTGGGCTGAGGCTCCCAGGAGAGGCAGGCCTGGGCAGCAACCCATTCCTTGCGTTGAGGTGAAGGCTGGTGTGTGTGGGGTTCAGAGCTAGTATGGCCCTTCCTCCCCAGGTCTCTGATGCCACTGGACAGATGAACCTGACCAAGGTGGCCGACTCTAGTCCCTTTGCCTCCGACCTACTGATACCTGATGACTGCTTCGTGCTAGACAATGGGCTCTGTGGCAAAATCTACATCTGGAAGGGTACGTGTGGCTCCTCTGCACCACCCAGACCTCAGCAGGCTAACCACTGCAGGGCTCAGCCTGGCACACAGTTTCCTCTTTGCCATTTCCACCGTTTTTTTTTTTTTTTAATGTGTCTCTTTTTTTTTTTTTTTTTTTTAATTCATTGTGCATACAAGGCTTGGGTCATTTCTCCCCCCTGCCTCCACCCCCTCCCTTACCACCCACTCCGTCCCCTCCCTCTCCCCCCTACCCCCTCAATACCCAGCAGAAACTATTTTGCCCTTATTTCTAATTTTGTTGTAGAGAGAATATAAGCAATAATAGGAAGGAACAAGGGTTTTTGCCAGTTTAAAGTCTGGGCTGTGATTCTGAAACTGCAGCCAGCCTGGAATCCTGAGAGCCTGTTCTGACATTGCTGGGCCCTGCCTGAGAGAGTCAGATTCACCAAGTCTGGAGAGGGGCCTGAGCATGCTTGAATCCAACAAGTTCCCAGGGATGCCTGTAAGGTCCCAGGGGCCCCACTTTGAGACCACTGTCCTGGCCAGTCCTAGGCCTTCAGGGCTCTGGGACCCCCGATCCCAAGATTCTGTTTTAGGTGTAACAGAGACAAGTTTTAGATAAATTAGTTGTCATTTTATGCAGTGTGGGGAGAATGTGAAGAACTTGTTTTTTGGAGCGATTATATCAGCTAGAAAGAGAAGAATCCTGCCCAGTTTGCTTTGACCATTGGAAAATGTTGTGACCTTGGAGCCTGGTCACTTTTCTGTGATTGTCTTTTCTTGACTGTGTCTTAACTTCCTGACCAGATTATAAACTTCTGAAAAGCAAGAACTGTATTTGTCTGAGGGTTTTTGTTTTGTTTTGTTTTTGTGGTACTGGGGTTTGAACTCAGGGCCTACACCTTGAGCTACTTCTCCAGACTTTTTTTGCGGAGGGATTTTACAAAACAGGGCTTCGATAACTTTTTGCCCCTGCTGGCTTAGAACTGTGATGCTCCTAATCTCTGCCTCATGAGTAGCTAGGATTACAAGCATGGGTCACTGGCACACAGTTGAGGGTTTTGATGAAACAGTGTGGGGTTTTTTTTGTTTTGTTTTATTTCATTTTGTGGTGATACTGGGGTTTAAACTTGGGACCTCACGCTTGCTGTGCTCTACCACTTGAGTCACTCTGACAGCCTTTTTTTGTGTTGCATATTTCTGAGATAGGGTCTTGTGAACTGTTTTTCCAGGCTGGCTTCAAACTGTGGGTAAAATAGGGGGGCCTGGAACAGCAAGTGCTATGGGCGGGTAGCTAAAGGTCAAGAAATCTTAATTCTTAGAGTGAGATAGGCCCTGTGCTGGGGTTGCCTTTTCTCTCCTGTGGAGGGGGCTCACTTTCTGGAGCCAGTGCCAATCATGGAGGGGTTTCCAGAGGCCCAGGGAAGTGTCTGTAACCCCCAAGCAAGGAATCATCACAGAAAGAGAAAGCAGAGGAGAAACAGGAAACATGGAAGGCCAGGGAAAGAAGTGCCTGATGGGTTGGGTGCGGCTGGTTAATTGGTTAATTCACAGAGGAAGGACCCAGCATAGTGTTTTTAGATCCATTGTAGTTGACTGGAATTCCATAGCCTGGATAGGGAGCCAATCACTGCTCACAGCAGTGGAAAAATGCCTTCACCTGGAGCACAATTTGCACTTGAGGGACTGCCGGCGTGGATGGATTCCATGGAGTCATTTTTCTAAGTGCTTTGTTAGCACAACCATTAGGCCAATGTTGGCTTGCTGGCATTATGAGTCAGTTCACCTCAGGAAGAAATTGTACCCTTTGTCTTATTTAATTTTACGAAAGCAAACAAACAAAAGGTTTGCTAATAGCATAGTGTTATCTATAAGACTGCAGACACAAGAGGTGAGGGGTCCTGAGAAGGAGGGTCCCTGGCCTTACAGTGGGGTACTATGGAGAAAACCTGTCCTCTCTGAAATCTTCCTGGAGTCCTGGTCAGAGTAGAGGGGTTTACTGATTAGGTCCAGGCAGAAGGGAAGTTTTGTCTTAGTTTGGTTGGAGCTGTCAGTTTAAAAAGTCTTAAGCAACTGACTTTGTAACGGCATTTTTGGGAACTCCTAGTCCACTTATGCTAAGTTGTGGACCTTCTCTTAACTTTCCTGAAGAAAAATGAGATAGAGTCTAAAGAGGGTCCCTTCTTTTTTTAAAAATCTCCTTCCTGTGATCCAGGGCGAAAAGCTAATGAGAAGGAACGGCAGGCGGCCCTCCAAGTGGCCGAGGGTTTCATCTCCCGCATGCAGTATGCCCCAAACACTCAGGTGAGGACACACCCACATCCTCAAACCTTACCCCTGGGGCCCCTCCTGTGCCTCCTACCCCCTCAGACTGGACAAGAGGAGCAGGAGCGCCTCTGCTCACACTTTTGGTGGGAAGGCCCATTTCAATCCTTCATCATTTAAAAACACATCCTGTTTTCAAAGAGGATGTTGAGCAGCTCCTGAAGAGCCTGGAGAGCTTGGATGGCTTGTTTCTCCTCTTGGCGACAGTCCCTGGCTGCTACCACCACTTCTAGCCCCGGCATGGAGGCTCCACAAGTCACTCCTGCAGAGTTCATCTGTAATTGTTGGCACCTGCCAAACTCTACATCCAAGTCCTTGGAGCAGTCTGTTTGCTCAGCCTGTGTCCCTGTGACCTTGTGTCTTGTCTCTTGGCTTATTTGGAGGAGCATCTCTGGCCTGAACTACCTGTGGACTCAGGCCTGGGGTGCCACATCTTCCTCCCTGGCAGAGACAGAAATGTCAACCTTGTCAGCCATACTTCTCTCCCGCTATCCTGCAGGTGGAGATTCTGCCCCAGGGCCGTGAGAGTCCCATCTTCAAGCAATTCTTCAAGGACTGGAAATGAGGGAAAACATGTCTCTGTCCATGCTTCTCTGCTCTACACGCCCCCCACCCCCCCACCCCCGACCCCACCGGCCCCATGCCTCCTGCCTGTTCTTTCCTCCTCTGGCCACCTGGTCATTGCTGAGGTGTCCTCTGCAGATGTTTAATAAAGAAAACAAGTGCCTTCCCCAGCTCTCTTCCCAGGCTGCCTGCCCTGGGCTGACTCACTGTTCACCTGCTCATCCCCATGCTGGGGCCAAGTAGGACATAGATGACAATCCCACAGTCTATGAGGGACCAGCACTGGCTTTGCATGACCAAGGCAGAAGGGCCATGAGTCCCAGGGGGGCTGGCAGATACTGCTGTGAGCCAAACAGGGAGGTGGCATACTGCCGGGTCTCAGGATTGCTTTCGGCTGGGGTTCAGTTGGGTCTCACATTCCCAGCCACGAGAAGGTTGAGCAATGGCTCAGGATGCCATCTCTACTCAAGCTAGCATTTCCTCACACTCCCTAACAGTCCCCTGCAAGACAGCGCCCATTGATCATGCTCCCTGAGCAAGAGGACAACTGCGCACCATACACAAAAGTCTGGCTGGTCCCTCACAGGCACATTGTGTTTGCTGATGGGCCCAGGGCCAGAGAGTTAAGGAGTGGGGAGAAGGGAATAGCCAGAAAGAGGCTCCATTCTAGAGGGCATGACAAGGGTGTGGTGTGTGCCCAGGTGAGCCTGGACCAGAGGCTGCCTGAGACCTAGCAGGACCGCAACCACTCTAGCCACCCTGCATCCTAAAAGCTACTGTGGCTTCCGACACTGGATTCTTCTGTCCCCCACAAAACCCAAAAAGTCCAATCAAGTTCATCTTGCTGGTTTTGTGCCAAGAAGCAGAGAGAAATGAGCTCCCCTTCCTGTCCTCTCCACAGACCCAGCCTTTGCCTGACAATCTGCACAGGAGCTTGTGCCTAGGATGGTTTTTAAGAGGGGAGATGGTAAAGGGTACACCCAAATCAGTAGTTCTGACAGTTTTAGATTTATGGAGTATTTTAAGTCTCCCATGGAAGGCCTAGGCTTTTTCCCAAGAAAAAAAAAAAAATTAAGATTTTTTTCATAAGTTTCAGAGGGTCCATATCCCCACCCTAAACCAGGCCATTGATAGAACTGCACTGGGCACAGACAGCTCACACCTGTAATCCTAGCTACTTGGGAGGCTGAGATAGGGAGACTCATGGTTTGAAGCCAACACAGGCAGAGTCCAGGAGATTCCGTCTCCAAAATAACTAGCGCAAAATGGACTGGAAGCAGTAGAGCACCTGATTTAGAAGTGCGGAAGCCCTGAGTTCAAACCCCAGTCCCCGCTCCAAAAAAAAATTCCTGGATGGGCTGGTGGCATGGCTCAAGTGGCGGCACACCTGCCTAGCAGGCACAAGGCCTTCAGTTCAAAAACTAGTGCCACCAAAAAAAAAAAAAAAAAAAAATCTGGTCTCTCCCGAGGCCTAGAGCTGGAAGCACTCTGGTCTGGAGGAAAGGCTGCTGCCTCTCTTACGGGCAAGGGCCCTGGTCAGTCAGAGGCTCCCAGGATCCAGATGGCCTGGTCCCTGATGTGCTGGGGGCTGTGCACTCAGCCTGCTTAATTAGCCTCACTGGTTCAGAGCAAGCAAAAGGACAGCCAGGAAGGAACCATCCAACCTGACACTTGTTCCAGAGTGGAGCCTGGTGGGGAGGGGGGTTAAGGGAGGGGTACATGGCATAAACAATGTATATACATGTAAGTAAATCTAAAAGCAATAAAAGGAGAAAGAAAAAAATTGGGAGAAACATTAAAAAATAAACAACCCCCAAAACCACAAAGTGGAGCCTGAGCTGCCTTCCAACTGTGCCTGCCTTCCAGCACCTATTGTGGGCAGTGTCCTTCCTGCCATCTCTGCTGGTCAGCTGAGGACTGGGGCTGGAGGAAGTTGTGGGAACAAAGCATTAGCTGAGATCCAGCAAACATGACACAAGGCAAAATGTAGGGTTTGTAACCAGCTGCACTGGAGGCATCCTGCTGACAGTATTCTGGGAATTCCTTCCATACTTGGGTGGACATCTGTTGTCCCCAGCTCTGAGAGAGGTCCTATCTCCAGTGGGTCAGGCCTGGAGAAGCCTGCAGGGGCTAGACAATGGTCTTCCATAGCTCCACTTGAGGGAGGGCTCTCACCTGCCCCCATGCCCTAGATCTGGTGCCCCGGTCTGGTATTCAGGGGAAGCAACAGAGCCAGGCTTGCCTAGAAGCAAACGTAGGAAAAACCTCGTATGGACACCACATTAGTCAACCTTAATGAGCCAGGGTCACCTTGTCCACAGGCTAGGGCTCACAAGGAGTCTCCAGGCCTGCAAGTGCAGCTACAGTGAGGATGAACTCCTATGAACTTAGCTGGACTTCAGCCAGGCATCTTCTTCCTCCTGTGGAGGCCAAAGCACTAACCCCTTCCCCCAACCTAGTCCTGGACAATAGGGCTGCAAGAAGGCCCTGCAACACTTGTCTTGGAAAAACACTGAAGACTCTTAAACTAGAACAATGACTTTATTCTAAAACTGCTGGTGTGTAAGTGAATCCTTCCTTCAACCAGGCCAGAAAACCCATCCTCGAGGGAAGCGCACAGCCTCCACAGGAGGCGGCTCCAGCTTGGTTAGGATGGAGCAGTCACGGAGATACCTAGCCTAGTCTAGCTGAGAGCCCGTTTCTAGATAGTAATCAATAGAGGGAGGAAAGAGGTGAGAGGGAGAAGAAGGTTGGAGAAGTGTGAGACCAGGAAGCCCAGAAGACTCTGATTTTGATGATGGCTGGGGGCAAGGGCCCACCCAGCCAAAGTCAGTGGCTTCCTCTAGGTTGTGCTGCCCCCTGCTGGCTGCAGCCATTGCTATTTTTCCCCATCAAATTTCTATCAGACACCTGGGCCTGACTGCTGTTAGGGAGTTGGACTTCTGGCTGCTTCTACTTGGGAATCTACTTCTGTGTGGGGTTATGGGAATGTTCAGATAGGGATGTCCCACCTCATGATCCATTTGCTCCCAGTGAGATTCCTGGAATCCAACCTTGTGGACTGGACCCACGCAGGGAATGAGGCAAGACACTCCTTGCTCAGAGGTAGGTCCACAGGAAGGAGGTCAAGTGTAGCCATCCAGAATGTTCCATGCTGGTGAGGATACTTGGTTCTCTCCATCCGGGTCTAGGTGCTTCCTAGCCAGGGTGCTCAGGGCATAGCTTGCCACACATTCTGAAAGCCCCTGTGGTCCTGCTGTCAAGTCTATCTCTGAGGTTGGTCAGATCAACCCTGAGCTGAGGTGAGCTGGGTGAGGCTGCAGGTCACACACACCTATGAAGGTGAGATCCTTTGAGTGAGGACCCTGTGGCCCAGAGCACTTCTGTGGCCCCAACAAGGAGGCCTGTCCCTTTGACACCCGGGCCAGGTAGATCTCCAGGGTCTTGAGTAGTCGCCGTGGGCTCTTCTTGGCCAATGCTTCCAAGTCTGGAACAGAGAAGATTGGGAAACTGAAGGGTTAAGGAGTTTGGGTGGCCCATAGTCAGGACCTGAAGCCCACAAGCTCTAGTGAGCACTCCAACCTCTCTCCTATGGAGACAAAGGTGGAAGAGTGACCTAGGATGGAGAAGCCATCAGAGAGGAGGCTGAGCAACCAGACAGAGCCCAGGGACCAAACTCTACCTTGTTTAGGTTGATCTCAACTCTGAAGAGTCTCAATCCAACTGCTGGATCCCAGCTTCAAGTTTTTGATTCAGAAAATAATTATCAGAAGTATAAGGCCAGAAAGGGAGGGAAATGGTAGTAGAGAAAGGAGAATTGGCAGGCTCCAGGGGGTAGGCTGGATAGGGGCCAGAAGGGTGAAATGCAGCCCAGAACAGTCTAACAACCATCCTGGAGTCTCTGACCCTGGGGCAGAGGATTCAGGGGTCTTGGCCATCCCAGGAGAAAGAGCATACCTTTGAGGACAAAGCCTGAGTCTAAGATGGTTTTCTGCTGTGTCCTCCAGATCTGTGCGAGGCGGAGGAAAGTTGCAGCATAGAAGCTGTTCACCACTGGGATGACCCTTTGCTGCCGATTACACTCCCTATAGGACAAGAGAGATGACCTGCTCAACCACAGATGAAGGCTGACACCTTGGTGCCCTCCTGTCCTCCCTTCCCAGTGCTCTAGGGGAGCCAGCCCAAATCCAGAAGGGCTTCACTTTTCCCCAGGCAGCCTTGCATCTGGGTCAGGTGGGGAAGGAGAGTTGGGCCAGGGAGACAGGTGCTCTGGGACTCTCTCACCAGCAGGTGAGAGAGAGTTGTGGAGAATGAAGCTGGAGTGAACTGCCCGGCTATGCTGGGTAACTCTAACAAACTGGTAGCTGGGGACTTACCTGGAGAGACACTCCTCCCTCAAGGCTTGGATGGCGATCCGAGTGATGTTCACCGACATCAAACAGAAAGGGAATTGCTGGAATGGGTGGCGAGCAGTGGGTCAGGGGCCACCCCCGCTCTTGCCTTGTGTATTTTCTCTCATTGGCAGTCTAGTGTGGTCTGCAGGCGATCCCAGTGCAGAGGCAGTAGGTGATAGTGCTTTTGCTTCTTCCCCTCTTACAGAGGAGGAAGTTCAGGCTCAGTGGCCTTAAGTAGCTTTCCTAGGGCTGAGGTTATTTGCTCCACAGCTGGCATCCATGACCCTGAGTTAGCTCCCCCCACCCCCTTCTTTAACATCTCCACCCCTTATTGTTCTGGGCCTTCAGCTCCTTGCTGCTTATGGACCACATTACCCCTGGGGCTGGGCTCAACACAGGGCATACGGCTCAGTTCTAAGACTCTACAGGTTCTTAATTTCTGCTCGCCTTCCAGCCTGCAGTTATCTGGCTGCTCGTGAGCACCTCATCCAAAAGCAGACAAAGAAAATGCCAGATAGGTAGAAAGGCAGCCTTGACCTGCTGCTGCATTCCACCTCACGATAGCACAAATGCCCAAGAACCTGAGGATGCGGAGGGAGAACCCCCCTGGGGCCCACCTCAATGCTTTATTTTTAGAGGGGCACACTCCTTCCTATTATTTACTGACAATAAAACCAGCCATGCACAATTTCTAAATGGAAAGGAGCTTTTCCTGGGGAACCTGCAGGTGTGACCTGTTGCTTTCCCCTGTGGCACATACACAAAGACATCCAATGAGAGGGACATGTAGGTCATGGCATGCTTTGTGTAGAACAAAGCCGAAGTCTATTTATACCACCTGCTTCACACGAGAAGACTCCATTACAATCCGACATAGAGCTATCCTGTCCCATATCCCCATGGCTAGGACATGGAGCCACTTAAGCTTAAATGAATTAAGAATTAAACTAAAAATCCACCTCCTTAGCTGTAGCTGGGCATCTTTGTGTTTCTACTGAACATTTCACTTGCAGAGCTCAGTAGTCACATGTGCCTCGTGACTACTGTCCCAGACAGTGCATTTCTAACAGACAGAACATTTCCAGATTTAGAATGAATCTGTCACTGCACAAAGTTCTGACTCCACAGAGACTCATCTCAGGGTCTTCCATGACTTCTGGATTCCAGACCTTGGCATGGTTGCTGCTAGCTTTGTGTCTTAGAAAAGGTCACCAGCTTTGAGACTCAAACTTCCCATCTCTCAAAATCAAAAGAGGGCTGGGCACTGGTGGCTCACGCCTATAATCCTAGCTACTCAGGAAGCAGAGAACAGGAGGATCTCGGTTCAAAGCCAGCCCGGGCAAATAGTTCTCAAGACCCTATCTCAAAAATCCATCACAAAAAGGGGGAGGGGGGAGCTGGTGGAGTGGCTCAAGGAGTAGGCCCTGAGTTCAGGCCCCAGTACCACAAAAAAAAAAAAAAAAAAATCAAAAGGGAAATAAAGTTTGAGTGCTGTGAGAAAAGAGTTAATATGGCAGCAGAATGTCTTCTGCTGCTACAGTTTTTTTCCCTGCTATCCTTAGAAAGTCTTGCTTACAAGTTAGCCCATAGCTGGTATCTGGGAATTGAATTTTGAGGTGGTTCCCACCATTTTCTAACTGATAAGGGTGGCTCATTTTTTCTGAACTGCTTGAGTAAACAAGGTTTATGCTGAAGACCTGCTTTCCCTCTGTGATTCTGGAATTTTGGTATGTGCTGAGCACAGCATGACAAGATCCTAATAAAAACTCTGGGGGTGTAGGGGGATGGCTCAAGTGGCAGAGTAACTGCCTAGCAAGTATAGGCCTTGAGTTCAATCCCCAGTAATGTCACAAAACAAAAAAATCAATTCTCAGATTTGGGCCGACAGAGTGGCTGATGTGGTAGAGTGACTGCCTAGCAAGTGTGAGGTTCTGAGTTCAAACTCTAGTACCAACAACAACAAAAAATCCTGGCACTAAATCTCCAATGAGCTTCCCTCACTGGCAACCTTTATGCAAGTCACACAATTCAATGCTGAAAGAATACAGTGCATCTTGTGTAATTCTTGTGGGAAAGGACTTTTTTTTCTTTTTCTTTTTTGTGATACTGGGGTTTGAACTCAAGAGCCTCACGCTTGCTAGGCACGCGCTCTACCATTTGAGCCACTCCACCAACCCTTTTATTGTTTTGGGTATTTTTGAGATAGGGTTTCACTTTTTTTGCCTGTACTGGCCTCAAACCATGATTCTCCTGATCTCTGCCTCCCAAGCTAGGATTATAGGCGTGAGCCACCAGTCACCAACACCTGGCCACCAGCCTTTTTTTCTTATTTTTTGAAACAGGATCGAGTCCTCCTAGTACATCACCCCATCTGGGCTAGTCTTCGGATCCAACACTAGTGCTCTGGGTGAACTCAAACACTCATCATTACAAAAACTCTGCGAGACAGGTTTCAGTATGTACATTTTACATTGCTATTGTCTCACTATTCACCTCACAGATTGCTGTGGGCATTCATTAAGATCACATACGCACCACACTAAGCATGGCCCTGGCCCAAGTAGGTGTAAGCAAATGCCCACCATTATTATCCTTGCCACAAGATGGGTAGCTGGAGGTGTGACTCAAGGGGCAGAAGGCCTGCCTAGCAAGCACAAGGCCCTGTCTTCAAACTTTAGTACCATAGGGCAGGAGGAAGATGGGTAACTGACGTCAGCAGCAACGAATTTATGCCCTCAAATATACATAATCATTATCTATTTCATTATCATATATACTTGCATGACAGCAGTGCTTCCCTTGATTTCTTTCAGCCTGAAAATAAATATGGGAACAAGAATATGGTAGCAACATAATTTCAGAAAATCTAAACCTAGTGTTCATCCACTCTTGGGAACATTCTTATAAAGCCCACTTATGAAAAAAAGCAGGGAAAAGTCAGAGTTTAGATATATAAAACTGCCGAAGGATCTCTTTCCTTCACTTTTTCTTAGACCTAAAAAGTGTTGCCTAGAGCTAAAATACTGCCTAGGGCTGTGTTTAGGGACTCAGAGACATCAAAGAAAATGAGGCCTGGTGATTTTTGTGTTTCCATCTAAAATTTCAAGTTCAGCATGGTGGTACACACCGGTAATCCCTGCTACTTGGAAGAATGAGGCAAGAGGATCAAAAGTTCAAGGACAGCCTGGGCAACTTAGTGAGACCCTATCTTCAAATAGAAAAAGAAAAAAAAAAAAAAAAAAAAAAGGCTGGGCATGTTAGCTCAGTGGTAGAAAGCTTGCCTAGCATGCACAGGCCCTGGGTTGATCCCCAGAACCAAAAAAAAAAATAAAATTTTATTTGTTTTCATGCCTTTCTTTTGGGCTTAATTTTTTTTTTTTTTTTTTTGGTGACACTGAGGTTTGAACTCAGGGCTTCATGTTTGCTAGGCAGGCCCTCTTACCACTTGGGTCACTCTGCCCCTTTTGGGCTTAATTTTTATTTACTTATTTATTTTTTGCAGGGCTGGGAATTGAACCCAGGACCTTGCATATGCTAAGTAAGCACTTTACCACCAGTGCTTACAACCCAGCCCATGGCTTTTTGAGACAGGGCTTTACTATGTAGCCCAGGCTACCTCAAACCTCCTGAGTACTGGGATTACAGGTATGCACTACCATGCCTGACTTAACTATCTTTGAATACCAAAGCAGGAAAACCAGAGAATCTTTGCAGCTGCTGCTGACCTGTCCTCACTCATGAAAATTCCAATTTGGGAGTTGTGGGGAGGCAGCTGCACCTGCCCCAGATGACTTTGGAGTGAGCTGCTGGCTGGGAATCACTGTGTATAGGGCCCACCACATGTGGACTCTAGGCCCCTCCACCATTTTTGAGCTCTGGCTTTGTGCAGAATCAATTTAGCTCTCTGATCCACACATTCCTCTGCTGGAAAAGGCACCATGGCTGCCCTATCTCTCACATTCTGTCATGTTGGCTGAATGAAATGCTGTATGGAAACTTCTTGAAAAGCTATACAAACCATTGTCTGTGAGTACTCATTATCATGAGGTGCTTCCTTGTCTCCCCGCAAGGAGCCTGCTATGCCCTGCCTCTCTCAGTGTGACAGTCCTGCTGCACTGCTTCTCAGGAAAGCATGGCTGAAGCACTTCCCCCCAGCTGGGATGCACGGAGTCTGAGGTCTCCCAGCACTTGTAGGTTTTGGCCAACTTCCCTTTAGTAGGTGGCACTGCAGGTACCAAAACTTCAGCTCTCTTTTTAGGAGAGAACAGGAGTGGTTGCTAGTTGGGCTGTGTCCCCCGACTGTCACTCTGCTCTCAGACTGCACCCGTGTTTTGGAGACACATAAAGGCTAGACAGCAAGTTTTACGTTGAAACAAGGGAATTAGCAGCCGGGTGTGGTGGCAGACGCCTGTTGTCCCAGCTATTCAGGAGGCCAAGGCAGGAGGATCCTAGGAGTTTGGGACCAGCCTGGCAATAGAGCAAGACTTCCTCACAAAAAAAGAAAGAAAAGTTAATGGGTGAAAGTTTGAGGATAAACAGGACGATATCTGCATAGTCTTAAAGTAACTTTCCTTAGGTAGTTATTAATCACAAGGGGGAAATCATAGTTTTATAATGGAGAAACCCAACCAACACCATCTTAACCACTTAACCAAGCGATCAAGGTTTAACATCACTGGGAATAAGACATGGACAATATGGGCACGTTGGTATGAGGTCCCGAGAAGGTTATGACACTTCTGCAATGCTGTTCTTGCCTGAAATGCATAACCTCAATCTAAATTTAGGAAACCATCAGACAAACCCAAACTGAGGGACATTCTAAAATAACTGAGCAGCCTCCTCAAACATATCAAAGTCATGAAAGACAAGGAAGAACTGAAGAACTATTTACATGTTGGAAGAGACTAGGGAGACAGGAGAATCAGGTTCAGGAGACTAACAGGAGAAAAATCAATGAAACCTGAATCAAGGGTGTAGTTTAGTTAATCATTTCTTAGTTTTGATAACTACTATGGCCACACCAGATTATTACTGGAAAAGCTGCGAGAATGAAATGTGGGAGCTCGCTGAACTACTTTTGCAACTATTCTATAAATCTAAAATTGCTTTAGAATAAAAAGTTTAAGTGCACTGAGCAAAGTCTATGTCTTTGTAAGACAAGGTGACCCAGTGGCTAGGGGTGTAGGCAGAGTCTTCTCAAACACACACCCTTTCTTTTGTTCCAACATTCAGCTTTATTGCTCCCATTTATTTATCTCAAATGTGTCAGGGCCAATCTCGTTTTGTTCTTTGTACCTCTTCAAGTGGTCTCTAGACTCATCCCCCGACTCCTAGGCACTGCAATCCAAGGCTGATAAAATCTGTAACTGGTGGTTTGACTCCATCTTTCACCCTGTCCCAACTTCCAAAATTGTGCCACTGTGTTCCTAGCACAATGGTAGCACTCACTATGTAATGCTGAGGTGTAACAGTAATGCTGCCATTATCAACAAATGTCTTATGAATAAATATTCAACTGTCCTCTGCGAGGACAGTTTCCGGGCAGTGCTGTCAAGTGCTGATGGCTTTTTCTCCCACAGCCCTCCTACTGCTGGGCCTGGAGGAGGGGAGATATGCTGTGCTTTCAGACCATTCTCCCCACCCCTCCCTAGCTGCCTTCAGCTTTGATTTTTCATGTGATAGCATCTTCCCATTCCCTCTTAACCCCAATCTAAACCAAGGCCTGATGTCCCTAATCCCCACTGAAAACCTTCCCATTGAGATGCCCTGGAATACATCTCACCTGAGCCTCTCACCATTCAGTGCCATCTGACCCAGTGGTCAAGGCCTGCTCTGCATGCTTTCTTCCTATGCCTTCCAACCCGGATCTCTTCTGGGCTCCTCTTACTTTCCTTCCCCCTCATCTCCTCCCACCTAGTGCTGCAGCAGCTCAGACTATACTCATTCCCCAGGCTCTCACTACAGTTTCATGACTGGTTCTCACAATCCCTTGCAGGGTTCTCAGAATCCCTTAAAGGCTGTATCACAGCACAGGATTTCGGGCCCCACTGAGTTTCTGATTCATGGGGTCTGGAAAGGGGCCCTATAAAATGCTTTTCTTTTTTCTTTTCTTTGAGACAGGATCTTGGTAAATAGCCCAGGCTGGTCTTGAATTCAAAAACCTACTGCATGGGAGATAGTGGAGTGTATCAAGTGGTAGAGTGCCTGCTGAGCAAGCATGAAGTCCTGAGTTCAAACCACAGTGCCACCAAAAAAACAAAAAACAAAAAACTCCTGCCTCAGACACCCAAGTGCTGGGATTACAGGAGTGTGCTACCACATCTGTCTCAGAATGTGCATTTTTAACAAGTTCCCAGGTGATGTTGATGCTGCTGGCCCAGGGATAGTCAGATCAGCCACTGATCTATGTGCTGACAATTCCCCAATTCTAATCTTGAGCTCAGAACTTTCTCCCTAATTCCATACTTACAAATCTAGTTGCTTATCAATATCTCCACTTGGAAGTCTGACAGACCTCTTAAAATACATATGGCAAAACTGAACCCCCAAACTTTCTCTTTCTTTTTAATTGGTGGTATTTCTTTCCAGTTGCTCAGACTAAAAATTTATCATTGACTCTTTTCGTTGTCCTAAACTTATGTACAATTATCAGAAAAACATGCTGGCTCTACTCTCTCGAAGCCACACACTGGGGATTCTACATTCAGAATGTGATCACTTTGCATCATGTCTGAAAACACCCTGGTCCAAGCCACTATCACCTCTAACTTGGCTTATTATGAAGGCCCTCCTTAGAAACTACTCTTAACCTAGTAGCTAATAAGATTCACGTAATTTGGATCATATCATTTTCCTGCTCAAAACCCTTCAGTGGCTCCTGATTTGACTCAGGGTAAACCTACAGTCCTTCTGATAGCCGACAAAGCTTTCTGCCATCTTGCTCGCCACCTCCATGGCCTCCTTTCCTCCTTCATTCCTTCTACTACTGCTGGGTTCCTTGCCATACACACTCCCTTCTTGGGACCTTTGCACAGCTGCTCCCTCTGCCTGGAATGTTCTTCCCCTAGACATCAGCTTGGCTAACATGCCACCGCCTTCAAGAATTGATTTAAGTCTCACCCTCTTATGAGAGCTGCCCTAACTTCTCAGAAAATCCTGAAACCCCTCCTCCTATTCTCCTAACTCTACCCCACTTGTCCTTTGCCTTAGCACTTATCACCCTTTAATATACTCTGTAATTTATTTGGACAATTAAGATTATTGTTTCTGCTAGAAGGATCTCAGTTTGTGTTGTTCACTGATATATCCTAACTACCACAAGAAACAGCCAGCACAGGGGATGTTGAGCAATTCTATATTCAGTAAGTGGATGATTTCTAGGTCCCATGAATCTGGGAGAGACAAATGAAAGGAAATAGGTCAGGTTTGTTTTCTACAATGGAGGGAATGCCACCTCTTACCTCTTGGGAAAACCACTGACTCTGTCCCCAGAAGACAGGTTTGGTGGAGACTGATAGGCTGCTGAAGCCACTACTGGTCCATTAGTAAATCCATGGATCGTCTGAAAGCTAATTCTCCTCCTTGAGGGTCAGGAGAAGCTACCAACACTGTGCAAGGATTCCTTGAGGGGGCAGAGAGTTGAAGCAGCACCTTGCTGTGTGCCTACTGTTCTGTACATTAGCCATTTAATTTTTCCAATGAGCCAGCTAAATTCTCCATGATTTCCATTCTGCACATGAGGAAATCAAGGCCCTGAATTGTTGAGGAACTTGCTTGAGGCCCACAGCAAAGGAGTAGTGGAGCTTAGATTCCAGAGCAGGTCAGATGGACAGGGGAAGTCCATCCCTAGTTTGCCTCCACCATGCTGTGAGCCCTCGGCAACAAGAGACAGTGACCTATGAGGTCTTCTTGCCTGCTCAGGTCCTGGCTCCACAGCCCTCAACCCAGCTTCCCACCTAAGCCCCACCTGGATATGGTGATGAGACAGGCGGAAAATCTCCTGGGCCATCAGTAAAGTCTTTGAGTCCATCACCAGGTACAGCAGATGCAGTAGGGCAAGGAAACCAGCCCCTCTCAGGTCTGTGGCTGGATTTGCTCCTGTAACAGAAATCATGAGCAAACAGTGTGTGACAGTGAGCCAGGCTTAATGAAATCCTGCTCCCTTGAGTTTCTGGGACTTGGTTTGGGAAGCTGACCTAACACCGGTCCTCTTTGCTGGGCAAGAAGAGCATGAGAAGTGCAGGTCTACTTCTGCCACACTACTGTGACAGGCTCTATCGGACCAAACAAGCCACCACCCAGGGGCCACCTTCAGCAGCAGTTTTCTCCCTGCTCCCACAGCCCTGAGTCTCCCCACACAACAACCAGTATGATCCTTTACCAAAAGAAGGCCAAACTTCTGGTTCCAGGACAAGAAGAAGTATGCTCTTCTCCCTATTCCTCCCACTGTGTACAGCCTCTGAAGGGCAGAGAGAAGACAGCCTCACCTAGGGGCCTTGAGAGCTGAGAAATGACAATGGCAAGTTTCCGGCTTTTTTCCTAATATATCCTAACTGAGTACAAGAGAAGGCAACAATCCAGCAACACCAATGGGAGCAATGCTATGGTTTGAATGTGTTCCCCAAATTTCATGTGCTAGAAACAACCCCCAAATTCCTATGTTAATGGCATTTGGAGGTGGGGTCTTTGGGAGGTAGTTAGGATTAGATGAGGTGTTCAGGGTGGGGTCTCCATGATGGGACTGGTGGCCTCATAAGAAGAGGAAGACAGACCTATGGCACAAGCTTGCTGTCTCACCATGTGCCCTCCACATGTTCTTTTATCTTTCTTTCTTTTCTTTTTTTGTACCACTGGGGTTTGAACTCAGGGCCCTACACTTGGCAGGTAAGCACTCTACTCTTAAACACTCTGCCAACCTTCTTTTGACCAGATGCTGGCACCATGCTCTTGACTTCCCAGCCTCCGGAACCAGAAGTCAAACAAAGTTCTATTTTTATAAGTTGCTCAGTTTTAGGTTATTTTGTTATAGCAACAGAAAACAGACTAAGACAGAACAGATTAAAAAAAATCCCAAGAAACTGGCCATTGTGACACATACTTGTAATCCCAGTACTCAGGGGGCTAAGACAGGACGATTGCTAAGTCAAGGCTAGCCTGAGCTATATAGCAAGTCCCTGTCAAAAAAAAAAAAAGAAAGAAAGAAAGAAAGAAAAGTCTGTTCTCTCTACTCAAAGGGCCAGGAAGTAGGCAGCCTAGCAAGACAGAACACTTTAGACGATATCCACCCTACTTCAGTCCAACAGCACAGAGAAACACGTGACCTCATTCCTAGCCTTCTTCAGCAAAGGCACAGTGGGGGCCGAGACTTTCACCTGTGACTGAAAAGGTACCCTAGCTTCACTAGGGTGGCATCAGAGAAGGTCAAGTAGCAGCTTGGACAAGGGGCACCCTTATCCTCTTCGCAACGTCTGTGGAGGCCATGGTAATGAAGGACCCCTACTCCTTGCAGCCAGTGGTATCAATGGAGGGCAAATGGGATACTTAGGCTTCCACCCAATGACGTGCTGTCCTTCCTTTCCCAGCTGGCACAGTATTAGAGGAGGTCCGCTAAAATAGAAGACATAAGCTAGGCACCAGTGGCTCATGCCTATAATTCTAGCTCCCAGGGAGGCTGAGATTAGGAGGACTGTGGCTCAAGGCCAGCCCAGGGAGACAGTCTGCAAGACCCCATCTCCGAAATAACTAGAGCAAAAATGGACTGAAGGTGTGGCTCAAGCAGTAGAGTGCCTGCTTTGCAAGCGCAAAGCCTTGGGTTCAAACCCCAGTCCCATCAAAAAATAAAATAGAAGATATAAATAAGATCCAGAGTTGCATAATAGGATACTAAAAAATGCCTATGATCTAATTGAAAATCCTGTATTATACCAAGAACTAGGATAATCTCAATTTGAATAAGAAAAGACAATGGACTGACAGCAATACTGAGATAACACAGATGTTGAAGTTTTAATCTGACAAAGATTTTAAAGCAGCTATGGCAGGCCAAATAATGCTCTACTTCCAAAGACATCACACCGCAGTCCCTAGAATCTATGAATTTGTTGCATGGCAAAGGATTTTAAGATTACAGATAAAATTAAGGTTTCCAATCATCAGAAAGGGAGACTAGCTAGGGTTATCTGGGTGGGCTTAATGTAATAAGAAGGGTCCATGAAGGCAGAAGAGGGAGGCAGAAGCACAGAGTCAGAGAAAGAGATGTGAGGGTGGATCAGGTTCAGAGATGCTGTTTCTGAGTTTGCAGATGGAGAGATGCAGGAGGCCTCTGGAAACTGGAAAAGGTAAGAAAATCGGTTTTCTCCTGCTGGTCTGGCTGGGAGAGAACAAACTGGCCTCTCACTCTGGGCCTGAATCAGGGGCAAGGAGAGGAAGATGAACTGTTACCCCTCTTACCCTGGAATCCCAGGTCTTCCCAGTGGTCTCCAAGGAGGGCGCAGTCAAACTTGGAGCCAGTCAACTTCCTGTAGATGGTCTGGAGGACTCGGCCATGCATTGGGTCTTGGCTATCCAAGCCACCTGTCCCAAAACACACCAACACTCTGCTATATTGCCCCTCAGAGGAGGACTGGGTGCTTCTCAGAGAACAGTACATCTGGATTTGCTCAAGACAACCTTTTCTCAGCTCCCATTCTTGCCCACCAACATGGTATATACGGAGCCCTGAATTAGTCTCAGCCACCATGTGGCTGACAGCGTCTGTCTTGTGGCTACCCTCATGCACTCACACTGAGCAATGGTCAGGACCAGGTCCCTTTCTTCCCGAAGGCCCTGGTGGAGCTTTGGAGGCCCGAAGAGGCAGTGCCGGAGGGCGGCGAGCCCAGTCCTTCGAATAGTTGGCTGGATTCTTTTCTGGGGAAGAAGGTGCAAGCAATGTGCAGGGTGCTGGCTTCCCCTGCCTCAATGAACTTTTAGTAGCCTCAGATCACTTAGCTCCTCCCAACTAGGTGGTTGGCCTTTGGGCCAGAGAAAGGGGGCAGAAGCTATGAGGCCCTTGCTGAAACTCCAGAGACTCTTGAAGTTCCCACTTCTTTGCAAGGAGAAAGATGTCCCCAGTGTAGGCATTACCAGCTAGTCCTCTGTGTTGCCTTGGGTTTTTCCAGAATTGACTATTCCATGGATTCCCAGGGAGGCTACAGATGATCCCCATGGGGTCATCTTCACTCTGTTTCTCTAGGGACATGAATTACAAAATCTAACATCCCTCTCACCTTCTAGGATGAAAGGGTTGGTGGGAGGGGAGTTTAGTGGGATTCACTGGAATTGGATTCCTCTGAGAGGCAGCTAGAACCTTCTGTTCATGACCAGTACTTCTTCAACTAGGTCATGCCGGCTTCTCATGGTCAGAGCCACTACTGCCAGCCTTACTATATTCTGATTTTGCCTGGTCCTCTCATAGTGTCCCATGAGAGGACAGAACAAACTATGGCTCTGAACCATTGCCTGGCCTTTGTCTGAAGGCTGCTGGCACTGAAGTAGGCTGCACAGGGGGAAAAAAAAAGAGTATTCTGATTTTGGTAGCTTCTGGCTTTCTAGATGTTATTAACCAACTTGATTTCTGTCTCTTTAGCCTCTCTCTCCTAAGCCAGGATTTAGATTTGAAATTACATTCCTCTAAATGTATTACTAGTCATTCAAGACATCCCAGAGAGCTTCCCAGCTTTTATTCCCCTAAATAATCCTTTATTTCCAACCCTATATTTTTCTTAAATTCCTGAATAGCTCCTAGCTCCTTCTGGGAATTTTCCTCCTCCATTGGCCACAAATTACTCAGCTCCCTGACCAGTTTTCCTTGCCTCCCAAGGAGGGATTGTAGCCACAAAGGCTATCAGGACCTGCATGAAACATGGGTCCTTAGCTACTGTACCTGAAGATTTCTTAGGTGATACAGGGTTCTCAAGTTTCTATTTTGCTTACCCAGTTCCCTATCCTGGCAAGATGAAAACCTGGCTTCTGGGAAGAAGGAACTTGCTGGAGAACCAAACCCTCCTACTGCCATACCTTGAAGGAGGAGAGGTCTACAGTCTGGAAATGCTGCAGGGCCTCACCAAAAGAGATGAGCTGCCCAGGCTGGTCTGTACTGGCCCGGCTTCCTGGGGCATAATGGAAGATACCTGAAGATTTATAACAGTCGTCATTCTGTCAGCAAACATTCACCGAGGGTTATCACCTCTAAGCCAAGCACTGGCTTCCAACTGAACATCAGCTACTAATAGCTACAACCAACCCTTTTGTAAGGAGCTGGTATTATCTGCCAGGCTGGTTCCCTTTTTGGACTAGACTTCCAGTCTTGCTAGCTGATCTCTGCAAAGAAGAGGGACAGATCTGCTCTGTAAGAAGCTCCTTAAATACCACTCATCTCCTAGGGAACAAGTCACTGCCTGAAGTAGGTACCCATACAGGAGCATGTCACTGGTTTGCTTAGGGCCTTTCTTAATTTCTACTGTGGCCCTTCTACACACTGCAGAGGGCCTGCCACCCTACCCCTTGTTATATTCTATAGGGAATTATCATCGAAATGACCAGTGATGGTTGATAGCATTCACTGTAACATGTCTCCAGGCCTCAGTGGGACTCAGGCTAGATCCAGGTCCTAGTTCCACCCTCCAATAGCTCTATCCAAAACTCTCAGAAAGGGACTTGACACAAGTTTTACCCAGACTCCAGAGACTTCCAGCAGATTACTATAGCCCCCGCCTTATGCGGGAGCCCTGGCTGCCTGCCTTCATCCTTTTGTCCATCCTATCATCCTGCAAAGGCTGGATGTCTTCCCTGGAAGATGGACAGGCATAGCAACCCTTTCCCTGAGTGTTCATTCCTGTTTCCTCCGGAGGTAGGATGTCATCATTTTTGGACTTGGGAGAGACTTTTTCCTATGTCATGTAGCTAAAAATGAGAACGCTTGGGAATTCTGTCTCCTGATGCCAGAGTCACAGATGGATGAGCCATATGTGTGGATGGAGGCTTTGCTAGCAGCTGTGCTGTGTCCAGACAGCACCATTCCTGTGGTTACCTGTGTCTGGCTGGATGGTGTCCACAGCTTCCCATTCTTCTTGGGCTCTGAGCACCTCTTCACTCACAACTGCAACAGGGGGAAAGGAGATTCAGGTCTGTCTGGACCCACTATTGCAGACTCCAGCCCTGTCTGCTTGCCTCAGGCCTTGAAATTGTCCTACCCCTCTACTCACATTGTGGCTAGAGTGAGCTTTTGAAAAGGCAGATCGGATGTCACCATTTGCTTTTCCAAACCCTCTAGGGGTTCTCTATAATCCTCAAGAGAGAATATTTTACAGCACAGCACCTAAGTCCCTTCTCAGTCTTTATCCTTTTTACCGCTCTACCTCTGCTCTGAGAGCTACTGAAGTCCTCAAAGTACTCTGCTCTGTCCCTGCTCATCCTCTGTGCAGGACCCCAGGACTCTCAGTTCCAACCCTTGCTGCTGTTCTTACCCTTCAGTTAGTTCACCCATCTGGATTAGGAGCCATGGCTCTGCAAGGTGCCGATGCCCAGTGCTTATGGGAGTGGTGAAATTCTCTCTCACTACAGTGAGCCACACAAGGGCAGGGCTCCCCACAGCCTAGCATAGTGCCTGGCGACAGGTGCTCAGAGAATGTGTGATGAATGCATGTGCAGCACAAGGGAGATACAGGAGAAAAAAAAAGCAGGAGGACAGGCTCTCTAGCCACCATACAGCCCTTTTCCCCAAACCACAGCAGTCACTACCCAGACCAAATCACCAGTGGCATCTTTGTCACTGGCATTTCCATTTCACTATATAAGACATCAACAGTGTGTAAGATGAAGTCTTCACTACCAGAAATAAGGATCTTTCCGGCCACAGCTTTTAAAGTAGGCTAGGACAACTGGTTTCTACCTCATGATCTTGACCAAGGAAGTCAAATGACAAGAAGTTATCTGGAGAGAGCTGTGGTTTGGATGCGGGTTGGGTGTGTCACCAAGGTTTCCTGTGTGAAATTTAATACCCTTTGTGAATTATGAAGATGGTAGAAACATCTGACTATGGTGCTTCAGGGTAGCCTTTGGGAGGCTGGTAGAATTAGATAAAGTTATTAGGGTGGAGCCCTTATGATTGAATACAGTGACTTAATAAGAAGAGACAGAGCTGGGGTGGTGCTCAATAGATAGGGTACCTGCCTATAAAGCACAAGGTCCTGAGTTAAAACCCACTACTGCAAAAAGAAAAGAAGAGCAAAGAGTGCAACTAGAGGGGACATACATGCATACTCCCTGTCTCTTGTCATATGATGCCTTACACTAACACAGAATTCTGCCAGCAAAAAAGGCCATCACCAGATGCAGCCCCTCAACCTTAAAACCTTAAAACTGAAGGTAAAACAGGCCCTGTCTGGGGGAATGGGTATTAGTGGGAGGGGGGAGGACACAAGGAAAGGGTGTAGGAGGGTGAATATGGTGGAAATATATACACATGTATATAAATGGAAAAACGAGACCTGTTGAAACTATTCCAGGAATGGGAGGAGGAAGAGATAAGGGAGAATGATGGAGTGATGGAGGGGGTGAATTCAACTATGATAAATATAGTAAAAACTTTTGTAAATGCCACCATGTACCCCTAGTACAACAATAAAAAAAAAAAAACCCAAAAAACTGAACTGTGAGCCTAAACAAAGCTCTTTTTAAAATAAAGCCACTCAGCCTCAGGGATTTTGTTATAGTAATGAAAAATGGACTGACAGAGAATATGCTTGCAGATTAAATAAAATGCTACCAAACACTAACAGCAAATGAGGAAGAGAAAGTAGCTGGGGGAGTGGAAGTATGGCTCAAGCTATAGCATGCCTGCTTTGCAAGCAAGAAGGCCTGAGTTCATACCCCAGTCTCACCAAAAAAGCAGCGGCTGGGAAGCAGTATAGGAGAGTTGCTGAAAGCACAGTCAAGAGCCAAACTGAAGGTAAAGGGTTTGCTCTGCTGCTTATTAACTGTAATTCTTTGGACCAGTTACTTAGTCATCTATAATCCCTCATGAGCTCGTTGTAGGGATGAGGAAATTCTCCAACTTCTTAGGAAAGTATGGAGCCCGAAGGTAAGTGTTCAATGTTAGCTGTTAATATTGACCCAACCCTGGGTCAGTGGACAGTGGCAGCAGGGTCCTAAATGTCTGGACCTCTAGGAATTTCCATCTTGCCACATCCAGCCTGGGTTAGCAGACCTTGAGCCTTAAGCCTTCCAAACTAGACAACTTCAACAGAATATGGGACCTTGGTTGATCAAGAAAACAAAATTCACCTTTAGCGTTCAAGACACTGGGAGATAAAGATGAGGGCAGCTGAGGATGCAGCCAGCCACAGAGCACTTGCTGAGCATGCCCAGGGCCCTGGGCTCCAGCCCCAGCACTGCAAAAAAAAAAAAAAAAAAGCTTTTGGCTGGGCACAGTGGTTCACACTTGTAATCCCAGCATGAATTGATCATGATCCCAGCATGATCTCTACTCAGGAGGTAAAGATCAGATCTCAGTTTGAGGCATGTCTGGGCAAGACCCATGTCAGCCAATAAGCAAAGTGTACATTCCTGTCATCTCAACTACTCAGGAGGTGTAAACAGAAGGATAGCAGTCCAGGTCAGACAAAAACTTGAGATCCTACCTGAAAAATAACTAAAGCAAAAAGGACTGGAGGTATGGCTTAAGTGGTAAAGCACCTGCTTAGCAAGTTCAACCCCCAGTATCACCAGAAAAAAAAGTGACTGACCAAAAAGGAAAGCATGGAACACCCACAAGTAATGCTTCACTCCTCACTTTATTGTTTCTTCGCCCTTCATATCATAAGCTACAAGCAATCAAATCAATCTTTCACCATTGTACACCCTCACCTATAAACAATTTGATCAAAGTCTGTGAGCAAGGAGCAGCAGGGGTGGGAATTGGCTATAACAAGTTAGTCAACAGAAGTTCAAGGTTCCAGCTAGCAATATCAAACTGGTACTTAAAATCTGGAGATAACTGTCCAAACTGTGGAGGAGCTTTTTTTTTTTTTTTCATTTTTCTTTTATTATTCATATGTGTATACAAGGCTTGGTTCATTTCTCCCCCCTGCCCCCACCCTCTCCCTTACCACCCACTCCACCCCCTCCCGCTCCCCCCCCCAATACCCAGCAGAAACTATTTTGCCCTTATCTCTAATTTTGTTGTAGAGAGAGTATAAGCAATAATAGGAAGGAACAAGGGGTTTTGCTGGTTGAGATAAGGATAGCTATACAGGGCATTGACTCACATTGATTTCCTGAGCGTGTGTGTTACCTTCTAGGTTAATTCTTTTTGATCTAACCTTTTCTCTAGTTCCTGGTCCCCTTTTCCTATTGGCCTCAGTTGCTTTAAGGTATCTGCTTTAGTTTCTCTGCGTTAAGGGCAACAAATGCTAGCTAGTTTTTTAGGTGTCTTACCTATCCTCACCCCTCCCTTATGTGCTCTCGCTTTTATCATGTGCTCAAAGTCCAATCCCCTTGTTGTGTTTACCCTTGATCTAATGTCCACATATGAGGGAGAACATACGATTTTTGGTCTTTTGGGCCAGGCTAACCTCACTCAGAATGATGTTCTCCAATTCCATCCATTTACCAGCGAATGATAACATTTCGTTCTTCTTCATGGCTGCATAAAATTCCATTGTGTATAGATACCACATTTTCTTAATCCATTCGTCAGTGCTGGGGCATCTTGGATGTTTCCATAACTTGGCTATTGTGAATAGTGCCGCAATAAACATGGGTGTGCAGGTGCCTCTGGAGTAACCTGTGTCACAGTCTTTTGGGTATATCCCCAAGAGTGGTATTGCTGGATCAAATGGTAGATCGATGTCCAGCTTTTTAAGTAGCCTCCAAATTTTTTTCCAGAGTGGTTGTACTAGTCTACATTCCCACCAACAGTGTAAGAGGGTTCCTTTTTCCCCGCATCCTCGCCAACACACGTTGGTGGTGGTGTTGCTGATGATGGCTATTCTAACAGGGGTGAGGTGGAATCTTAGCATGGTTTTAATTTGCATTTCCTTTATTGCTAGAGATGGTGAGCATTTTTTCATGTGTTTTCTGGCCATTTGAATTTCTTCTTTTGAGAAAGTTCTGTTTAGTTCACATGCCCATTTCTTTATTGGTTCATTAGTTTTGGGAGAATTTAGTTTTTTAAGTTCCCTGTATATTCTGGTTATCAGTCCTTTGTCTGATGTATAATTGGCAAATATTTTCTCCCACTCTGTGGGTGTTCTCTTCAGTTTAGAGACCATTTCTTTTGATGAACAGAAGCTTTTTAGTTTTATGAGGTCCCATTTATCTATGCTATCTCTTAGTTGCTGTGCTGCTGGGGTTTCATTGAGAAAGTTCTTACCTATACCTACTAACTCCAGAGTATTTCCTACTCTTTCTTGTATCAACTTAAGAGTTTGGGGTCTGACATTAAGATCCTTGATCCATTTTGAGTTAATCCTGGTATAGGGTGATATACATGGATCTAGTTTCAGTTTTTTGCAGACTGCTAACCAGTTTTCCCAGCAGTTTTTGTTGAAGAGGCTGCTATTTCTCCATCGTATATTTTTAGCTCCTTTGTCAAAGATAAGTTGCTCATAGTTGTGTGGCTTCATATCTGGATCCTCTATTCTGTTCCACTGGTCTTCATGCCTGTTTTTGTGCCAGTACCATGCTGTTTTTATTGTTATTGCTTTGTAATATAGTTTGAAGTCAGTTATTGTGATACCTCCTGCATTGTTCTTTTGACTGAGTATTGCCTTGGCTATTCGTGGCCTCTTGTGTTTCCATATAAATTTCACAGTAGATTTTTCAATCTCTTTAATGAATGTCATTGGAATTTTGATGGGAATTGCATTAAACATGTAGATTACTTTGGGGAGTATCGACATTTTTACTATGTTGATTCTACCAATCCATGAGCATGGGAGATCTCTCCACTTTCTATAGTCTTCCTCAATCTCTTTCTTCAGAAGTGTATAGTTTTCCTTGTAGAGGTCTTTCACATCTTTTGTTAGGTTTACACCTAGGTATTTGATTTTGTTTGAGGCTATTGTAAATGGAATTGTTTTCATACATTCTTTTTCCGTTTGCTCATTGTTAGTGTATAGAAATGCTAATGATTTTTCTATGTTGATTTTATATCCTGCTACCTTGCTATAGCTATTGATGATGTCTAGAAGCTTCCGAGTAGAGTTTTTTGGGTCTTTACGGTATAGGATCATGTCGTCTGCAAACAGGGATATTTTGACAGTTTCTTTACCTATTTGTATTCCTTTTATTCCTTCTTCTTGCCTAATTGCTCTGGCTAGGAATTCCAGTACTATGTTGAATAGGAGTGGAGATAGTGGGCATCCTTGTCTGGTTCCTGATTTTAGAGGGAATGGTTTCAGTTTTTCTCCGTTAAGTATAATGCTGGCTGTAGGTTTGTCATATATAGCTTTTATAATGTTGAGGAACTTTCCTTCTATTCCTAGTTTTCTTAGAGCTTTTATCATGAAATGATGTTGGATCTTATTAAAGGCTTTTTCTGCATCTATTGAGATGATCAAGTGGTTTTTTTCTTTGCTTCTGTTAATGTGGTTTATTACGTTTATTGATTTTCGTATGTTGAACCACCCCTGCATCCCTGGGATGAAGCCTACCTGGTCGTGGTGAATAATCTTTTTGATGTGTTGCTGAATTCGGTTTGCCATTATTTTGTTGAGGATTTTTGCATCAATGTTCATTAAGGAGATTGGCCTATAGTTCTCCTTTTTGGAGGTGTCTTTGCCTGGTTTTGGGATAAGTGTAATACTGGCTTCATAAAATGTGTTTGGCAGTTTTCCTTCCCTTTCTATTTCATGGAACAGTTTAAGGAGGGTTGGTATCAGTTCTGCTTTAAAGGTCTGATAGAATTCAGCAGAGAATCCATCAGGTCCTGGACTTTTCTTTTTGGGGAGACTCTTGATTGCTGCTTCAATTTCATTTTGTGTTATAGGTCTATTCAGGTGATTAATTTCCTCTTGGTTCAGTTTTGGATGGTCATATGTATCTAGAAATCTGTCCATTTCTTTTAGATTTTCAAATTTATTTGAATATAGGTTCTCAAAGTAGTCTCTGATGATTTCCTGGACTTCCATGGTGTTTGTTGTTATCTCCCCTTTTGCATTCCTAATTCTACTAATTTGGGTTTTTTCTCTCCTCATTTTAGTCAGGTTTGCCAGGGGTCTATCGATCTTGTTTATTTTTTCAAAGAACCAACTTTTTGTTTCATTAATTCTTTGTATGGTTTTTTTGGTTTCTATTTCGTTGATTTCAGCTCTTATTTTTATTATTTCTCTCCTTCTGTTTGTTTTGGGATTTGCTTGTTCTTGTTTTTCTAGGAGTTTGAGTTGTATCATTAGGTCATTGATTTGGGATCTTTCAATCTTTTTCATATATGCACTCATGGCTATAAACTTTCCTCTCAAGACTGCCTTAGCTGTGTCCCATAGGTTCCAGTAGGTTGTGTTTTCATTTTCATTGACTTCCAGGAACTTTTTAATTTCCTCTTTTATTGCATCGATGATCCACTCTTCATTAAGTAATGAGTTATTTAGTTTCCAGCTGTTTGCATGTTTTTTGTCTTTACTTTTGTTGTTGAGTTCTACTTTTACTGCATTGTGGTCAGATAGTATGCATGGTATAATTTCTATTTTCTTATATTTGCTGAGGCTTGCTTTGTGCCCTAGGATATGATCTATTTTGGAGAAGGTTCCATGGGCTGCTGAGAAGAATGTATATTGTGTAGAGGTTGGATGAAATGTTCTGTAGACATCTACTAGGTCCACTTGGTCTATTGCATATTTTAGATCTTGGATTTCTTTATTGAGTTTTTGTTTGGATGACCTATCTATTGATGATAATGGAGTGTTAAAGTCTCCCACAACCACTGTATTGGCGTTTATATATGCTTTTAGGTCTTTCAGTGTATGTTTGATGAAATTGGGTGCGTTGACATTGGGTGCTTACAGATTGATGATTATTATTTCCTTTTGGTCTATTTCCCCTTTTATTAGTATGGAATGTCCTTCTTTGTCTCATTTGATCAATGTAGGTTTGAAGTCTACTTTGTCAGAGATAAGTATTGCTACTCCTGCTTGTTTTCGGGGGCCATTGGCTTGGTAAATCTTCTTCCAGCTTTTCATCCTAAGCATATGCTTATTTCTGTCGGTGAGATGAGTCTCCTGTAAGCAACAAATTGTTGGATCTTCTTTTTTAATCCATTTTGTCAAACGGTGTCTTTTGATGGGTGAATTAAGTCCATTAACATTAAGCATTAGTACTGATAGGTATGTGGTGATTCCTGCCATTTAGTTGTCTTAGTTGTTTGAAGGTTTGATTGTGTGTACCTAACTTGATGTTACTCTCTACTGTCTTGCTTTTTCTTATCCTGTGGTTTGGTGCTGCCTGCCTTTTCATGGTTATGTTGGGTGTCACTTTCTGTGTGCAGGATCCCTTGCAGAATCTTTTGTAATGGTGGCTTTGTGGTCACATATTGTTTTAGTTTCTGCTTATCATGGAAGACTTTTATTGCTCCATCTATTTTGAATGATAGCTTTGCTGGGTAGAGTATCCTGGGGTTGAAGTTATTTTCATTCAGTGCCCAGAAGATCTCACCCCATGCTCTTCTTGCTTTTAATGTTTCTGTTGAGAAGTCTGCTGTGATTTTGATGGGTTTACTGTGGAGGAGCTTTTCCTATCCCCTGGGAACCAGGCAGACTCTCCCACCTCTAAAGATGATCCTGCCATAAAGACTATCTGCCCTGGCCAACAGAAGAACACAGAGGTAAATGATACTTTTTCTTTTTCTGCATTTTCATTAGCTGATATTTTATTAAAACAACAACTTGATATTCAACATGTATCAGTAATTTAAATAGTAAAGGATACATCGTTAGGATAATTAATGCAGCCCACATTGGCATAGTTCTTTTTCTTTTTTCCTATTTAATTGCTTTTCCTTTATTTTGCCTCTCTTCCATTTACTCATAAACCAAAGAGTATTGCTAATTTAAATGGTCTATTAATTTAAATTAGCCGAGAGCAATCTGAAAATATATAATTATTTAATGATTAAAAATATCTGGTATTGTCGGGCACTGTTGGCTCACACCTGTAATCCTAGCTACTCAGGAGGCAGAGATCAGGAGGATCAAGGTTTGAAACCAGCCAGGGCAAATACTTCACAAGACTGTATGTGGAAAAAACCCTTCACAAAAAAGGGCTGGTGGAGTGGCTCAAGGTTAAACCCTGAGTTCAAGCCCAGTATCACAAAAAAAAAAAAAAAAAAGAAAGAGAAAATCTGGCACAGCTGAGCATGGTGGTGAATGCCTGTAATCCAAGCTCCTTGGGAGGGGGGAATAGGAGGATCCCCATCTGAGCAAAGTAAGCAAGAGACCCTATATGAAAGAAGAAAGTAAAAGCAAAAAGACAAAAGGGATCCTTACCACTTGGCTCCCATCCACTAGTTTCTGTTGTCAGGGCCTGGAGTATACCATGGTTCTTCAACTCTGAGATCTGCAGAGGCAGGAGAGCTTTAGTGTGAGGATGGAATCCTCCCAACACCCACACCCACAAACATACACAAGCCTTTCCCACCCACTGTACTGAATATCCTTGAAATTGGAGGCAGAGGCTAGTGGAGTGGCTCAAGTGGTAACAGTGCCTGCCTAGCAAGTGAGAGGCCCTGAGTTCAAGTCCCAGTGCCACGAAAGGGGGAAAAAAAGAAAGAAATTGGAGATGGAAGGATTTGTTTGCCCTGACAGGTTGACTGGAGTCAATGTTTTTTCTCTCTTTTTTTGGTGGGGGAGTGCTGGGATGGAAACCAGTGCCTTGTGCATGCTAAAGCATACTCTCTACCCCACCTCTAAAGCCAATCTTGATTTTTGTTTTGTTTTGGTGGTACTGCAGTTTGAACTCGGGGCTTTGCACTTGCTAGCCTGGTGCTCTACCAATTGAGCCATGCACCTAGACATTTTGCTTTAGTTGTTTTTCAGATAGGATCTCCTGTTTTTGCCTGAGGTGGGCCTCGGATGGTAATCTCCATCTTTGGAGGAGCTGGGATTATAGATATGAGCCAACTCTCCCTGCTCTGGTTTGTTTTTATTTTTTAAACAAGGTCTTCCTGGGTAGCCCAAGCAGGCTTTGAACTCTCAATCCTCCTGCCTCACCCTCCTAAGTACTGGGATTACAGGCAGAAGCTACCATGCATGGCCTAAAATCAGCCTTAAAGTGAGGTACCTAGAAAACGTCTACTGTGATGTAGAAGTTGGGCAAAGTGGGGGACAAGTGGTATACCCTGCTTGAATAGTAAATAAAAATGCACACAAGTCATTGGAGATGGTGGTGTGCTGTTGGCATATCCACTGCATTTTACACTCTTTCATTATGGCAATGATCTAACTGGCTAGAGGTTATACGGTATGTTTGTGCAGCTCCTTCCTCAAAGTGTGAGTGTCTGGCAGAAGGGTCTATGTCCTCCTTGTCTCCCCAATGCTTAGCGCAAGGTCTTGCACCACAAAGCAGCATGTAAACACAACAAAAGCTTGTATTGGCAGGAGGCACTGAAGTGTGGGTGATATGTACAGGAATTCCTCTGAAAGCTGCAAGAGCACTGTTGTCCTCATCATATGGCAGAGAATACCCAGCAGATACTCTTTCACCCTGTAAGACAATCTTGCAGCATACCTTAATCCCCAAAGACCACAGTTTAAATATTGTACCTTTTCTCAGAATCACACACTCAAAATGAACTCCAGAGAAATCAGCTACAAGAAACACTATAAAGGAAGACCTCTGCTCCGGACCCTGGGTTCAATCCCTAGTACCACAAAAACAAACAATAGAGAAGAAAAATGTCTGTTTAATATGTTCTTAAGAAAAACTGGGGCCAGATACCAGTGGCTCACACCTGTGATCTTAGTTACTCAGGAGACAGATATCAGGAGGATCAAAGTTCAAAGCCAGCGAGGGCAAATAGTTCTCAAGGCTCTGTCTTGAAAATACCAAACAAAAAAAGGGCTGTCAGAGTGGCTCAAGCAGTAGAGTGCCTGCTTAGCAAGTATGAGGCCCTGAGTTCAAACCCCAGTTTGCAAAAAAAAAAAAAAAAAATCTTGTACAGATTTCTTAACTCTTGTTAAAGGTCTCAGAACTGTAAGTGAAGTTCAGTGAGGCAGTTTACCCTGGTCTTTCTCTAAAAATGGGTAAAGGAAATGGACAATTTACATAAAAGAAAACATGTATCACTCTTTTTTTTGTGTGTGGTACTGGGGCTTAAACTCAGGGCCTACACCCTGAACCACTCCACCGACCCTTCTTTGTGAAGGGTCTCACGGAACTATTTGCCCAGGCTGGCTTGGAACTGCAATCCCACGTAACTATTTGCCCAGGCTGGCTTCGAACCGCAATCCTCTGATCTCTGCCTCCTGAGTAGCTAGGATTACAGGAGTGAGCCACCAGTGCCCAGCACATGTATCACGCTTAAACATTTGAACCAATGCTCAACCTTGCTCATGAAAGAAAGGCCAAATGAAACTACTCTGAGATATTTCAGTTGTCAGATTATCAAAGTTCAACAAGCATGATAATATGCTATGTGGGTTAGTGCCATGGGTTACAAGACGCGGGAGAGTAAGCTGCTTCCATCACTTGCATCACTTGACGATACCTAACAAAATCATTTATATTTTTTACATCTCAGGCCTGCACTTGCATTCTTGTAATTAATCTAACAGAGATACTCATCTATGTGCAAAATGACATGCTTACATTCACAGTGCCAGTCACTGTAGTACTATTTACAATAGCAAAAATGTTGGTTAAATGCCCAGTAATGGAGCAATTAAAAAAAAAAAGTATATCCATTCAGTAAGATACTATATGACTATAAGGAGAAGTGAGAAACACTTTATAGCACAGTCTTCATGATCTATTAAGGAAACAGCAAAGGACAGAGTATATATTATTTTACCACTGTATTTTTGAAAATACATAAATATATGTGCTTGTCTCTGCATGACTATTTCCAGAATTATACCCAAGGAAGTGGTAACTTGGCCTACAGCAGAAAAAGTGAGTGACTGAAGGACATACTCTGTATATCCTGTGCTTTTCAGATTTTGAACCACGTGAATGTATTATTTCCTTCAAAGTAAATGAAGAGAAACAGTAATTAAAAGAAAACAAATAATAAAGAAAGCAATGCTTATGTCAAGACTCTGGAACCCCACATTAGCCTGTTTGGTAATGCTCCTACTTATTTTTATCAACTAACACTCCTTAAATGTAGTTTTAATTTCTCTAGGTCCCAGAAGCGAGAATGGAGGCCTAAACATAGCACAGCTGACCAGACTCCCCCATGAGTGCCCTCCCCATGCCTGGCACTATTATTCCCACTGCAATCCAATAAACATCTGCTGCAATTCCTCTCATCTCCAGCCCTTGGGTCACATGACTTTCCACCAGAATATGTCACCCCTCTACTTGTCTATGTCCCTTCAGGGTGGGCGCTACCTCTTCAAGTGGCCTATCTTACCACCTGAGGCTATAATGGTGGTATGTCACTTCTTTAAGTCCTACAGCCCTTGCATGGAGCAAAAGGTCCACATAGGGAGCTTCTCTTGACTTCTTTCATGTTTCCCACACCTATTAGCATAGTACAAGGCATAAAATATCTGTCTCAAATTTTTATTGAAATTTTATCTCAAAAATATCTGGTGATTCATGGCTCTAACACCCCTGCAGTTGTCCAAGTACCCAGGATTCGTTTCATCCTTTCCCTCTGCAATTCAGTCCCCTCCAGTGTTCAGAGACTTCCCCCTGGAAGTTCACTGGTTTTCCTACAATGAGGAAAATCTTTCTGGAGTCCCAAAGCAAAGGTTTTGTTTCCATTCTGGCCACTAAATCCCACATGCTCAGTTGAAGAATATTCTTGTATAGACAAGGTTGGGTGGAAGGTACGGAATGTATATTAACTACCAGACTCACACAAAGATACATCACACTGAATCAAGGATCCCAAGGACCTAAGCAGGTGTTTGACAGGGAAGAGGACAGGAAGGTAAATGACCCAAATAGATAAAATATAGATTTCTTGAGAAATTCTTCATTGAAATACCTCTGTTAACCCAAGCAAAATAAATAAATTCTGTAAGTCACTTAGAAAAAAGCTATCAGGAAAGGCATTTGACCTACAAGTGAACAGAATCTCTCTCTCTGTCTCTGTCTCTCTCTCTCACTGAAAACCTTGCACATGCTAGCAAGTGCTTTGTAACTAAGGTATATCCCCAGTCTTTGTATGCATGTATGTATGTATGTATGTATTTATTTGAGACAGGATCTCATTATGTACTCAAGTTGGCCTTGAACTCACTACATAGCCCAGGTAGGTCTTTGATCTTCCTGTCTCTATCACTGCAGTTCTGGGATTACAGGTATGTGTCTTCACACCTGGCACCAGAGTCTCCTTTAATAGAACAAATAGCTATAATAAGGGTTTTCCCTAAAACTCCACATTCTTGTAGTATATTCTCTGTTTCATTAACAATATATCCCAAACCAACACTTTTTTTCCCCCCAAATAGGAATGCTTACCTGTACATCTCTTAATTCTTTCCCATTATGTAAAGGGCAAGATTTTTCATTCATGACTCTGAATCATTTGTTCAAGCTTTGTCCTGAGGCTCAGAAAGGGGCTTAATAAGGTCCACGATTTAAAACTACAAGGAAAGCAAGAGATCCAACCGCTCTATCTTTGCCTTCCTTTTTGGCAGTCATTTAGGTTAAGGGTAAGAAAACAGTCCCTTTGAGCCATCACTAGGGTGTTGGAGGTTTCTGTTGAGTATTGAAAGGAGTCCCTGGGGATTCTGAAGTCTCAGCTCTGGAAAAAGAAAGAAAAACTGGTTTCATCATTTAGTTATTGCTCTACGGGGGGTGGGGGAGTGACTTTAAACATTTTTAAACAGTTGTGAATTTATTGTGAATAAACAAGCTACCTTAGCTAAAAGCCTACCTCTTACTGCCCAGGCCACTGGATGGAAAGGACCATGAAAGAGCCTGGAGGCTGGGTTTTCAGTATCCAGAAGGCAGCAGTACTGTAAGTGGTGGGCTATGTATCTGGTGATGAAGTTACTTATCAAAAGGGTGAGGCTAACTATTGGATGGTCTTTGCTCAAGAGCTCAGATTTGGAGTCTTTGCTCCCATTTTCTGCATGGGGAACAGAAAATATTTCTCCCTGCCCTGCCCACCCCATCCACCACACCTTGTCTAAACTTTATCCTGTTATATTAAAATAAATACTTGCTAAAACTCAAATAAAAAAGGAGCTCAAATTTTGGTTAGGTCCTAGATACAGGTTGGGGTTGGGGACTTATAATACCATGGTTTCTAGGACAGTAGAAGCTCAAAATGCAACACAATATCCTAACCTCCTAATTCTTACCATTATCATATATATATGGCAGCTGCCTAGCCAGTTAGGCCAACTCTCTGTGTGTGTGTGTGCATGTGTGTTGTGTGATTTGCATTGCTGGACATCAAATCCAGTGCATACTAGGCAAACACTACCACTAAGCTACCTCTCTAGCTCCAACTCTGTCATTCATCTCATGAATGCTGCCTGCCTCAGGAAAGGGGCTGGACAGGGATCATATCTTAATCACAGGGAGCTGGACATCCTGGACATCTAGTGCATCAAAAACCCAGATCATAAGTGGGCAGATGGCTCCCACACAACTGAGAAGCATACTTCACAGACTCAGTGACTTAAGGGAGAAGGGTGGCCTCTCTATGAGGTCAGCTCTCCACTATAGGAATATGATTTGGATTCCCTAAGAACTGGCTGCCAACAACAAACTGGGATTTTTGTCAGGAAGCACTGATTAACACTAAGAGGAGGAATACCTCCTGGCTCTTTGGCTGGACATCTGGCTCACTGTAATCTAGGAGGGCAGGAAGTACCCCCTCGGTTGCAGTGAGACTGCAGCTCTCACTGGAGCCCTCAGTCTCAGCCTCTGCCTCCCCTTTCCTTTCCTCCCACCTTAGCCTCTATAGCAGCATATGACAAAAAACCACACAGCCAACCTGGCGGTGACAGGCAGAATGGTAACAGTAATTTCAGAAGGGCTCTTCTGTTACTGTGTGTGAAATGAACCAAATAGCATAGCACGAACAGCTTTACATAGCCAGCTGGAGCACTGCTGGAAGCTGTAATATGGACAGTGTATGCATCTGAGAAAGAAACAGCAAAAACTCTGTCAAATGAGCAAGCACTTAAAGTTATAAAGCCACTCCTACCAATATTAGGTACATTTCTGAAAGCTGACCTGAGCAAATCAGCTTCCTATAAAAGTGGATCCTTCTTTTTTTTTCCCCCTCTTTTGTTTTACTGTTGTGCTGGGTGGGGGTACATTGTGGCATTTACAAATATCAATGTATCTCACAATACAGCAAATATATCATACTTGAACTCAACCCCTCCACCATTCTCCTTTATTCCCTTCCCCTCATTCCTGGAACGGTTTCAACAGGTCTCCTTTTCCATTTAGATGCATGTATATACAGTATTTGCACTCCAATGCCCTTTTTCCACCTCCTTCCCCCCCCACTGCTACCACCCCCCACCCCAGGCAGGACCTGTTCTGCCCTCCTGTTCTCCGATTTTGTAAAAGAAAAAAAATAACACTTTTGTTTGTTTAAGATAGCAACACAGGAAGTATCCTTGAGACATTTCCATGTATATATGTATTATAACCCAAATTGGTTTACCTCCTCTATTTTTTTTCTTTCTACCTTAGTCTGCTTTTTATGGTGGTTTCAGTAGGCTTAAAAATGCTATATTCATTCTTGTATAGGAAGTACATCAACCATATTCACCGTCTTTTACTCTCCCCCCACCCCCGTCGTATGTGATCCCCCCTTAGTGTGACCTGTTTTTCATAATATTGCTGTATTTGTAGTAGGTCTATATTCCACATATGAGAGAATCCTTCTCAACTCTAGTATTTTTTGTGCATCTAATTTCTGCATGGGTTAAGAGGGTGAAATTTTTCAACTGTTTGCTGGAACTTAAGCTCTCATAATGGGTATTTAATTTAGAAGCTGCTCCAACCTTAAATACATATATGCCCATATAGGTATGACAATTCCTGGGCAGCTTCCTGCCTCCTGAGGTCCCCACAGATTGGTTACCATTGGGAACGCAGCCAGAAGCAACGTCGTCCTAGGGGGAGTCGCCGCCCAAAGTTATGGGCTCCTGAGTGACAGGGCTGGGTGATCGCCGCGCGGGTCTCAACAGAGGTTGCCACTCATCGCGATGCCAGTTATACAGAGGCTGAGAGGGGACTTGAGACAGAAACTTTCTCACTACTTAGGCGAGAAGCGGAGGAAGGCAATTTGCCTCCGAGCATTCACCAAGTCCACAACAGAACCGGGACCAGAATCCATGCCTTCTGTCTCCTTGTCGAGATGCTATCTCAGTCCTGCAACTTTCAGCTTTGTGTGGCCCCACGGTGACCCTTCCCATCCCACATCCTCCCTTCTCAGACCACCCCCGGGCTCACCTTACGCGTCCCAAGCGTTCCCAAGGTTTCCCGGCCGGGGTCCAGCATCCCCGGCTGGGCCTCATCTGCGCATGCGCTCAGTGCCTCTCGTCCATCCTCTCCCGCCCCACCACCTAAAAACTACATTTCCCAGAAGGCAATGGGAGCTGCGCTTGGCAAAATAAGTATGAAGAGCCGGGCAGGTCAATTTGCGCAGAGGTATTGGCCTTGCGCAGAAAAGATTGATGCACAAGTGGTCAAAGTTGCTTCCGCCCCAGAAGTCGGGCGGGCACGCTCTCCGGGCGGAGCCTCATCCATAAAACCTCAACTCGAGGCGGCCACAACCGGTTCCTGGGAGCCCTAGTGGCGCGATGTGGTTTATGCTGCTGCTGGTGTCCGTGCTCCTGTTGGCTGTCCTCAGCAAAGTTTACCTGTGGCTTTTCCCGGAAAGATCCCCGAACCCCTTCGCCAGGGATGTCAAGCGGCCACCTGCGCCCCTGGTGACCAACAAGGAGGCCAGGAAGAAGGTTCTCAAACAAGGTTAGCAGGAGGAACCCTGGGTTTTCGGGTCTGCCCCCAGGCCTTTCTCTCGAGTTTGCCTTCCCGTCCCTGCAGAGCAAGACAGTTGCCCCATAAGTCAAAGTGCTGGGTCTTCCTTGCACGCGGGGGCGCCCAGTTTTTAGTTTGCGCCATTCTGAGAGTCTTTGTTCCCGCAGGCTTGGAAAATAGTTGCCCCAAGGGCGCGGGCACCTTGCTTGGCAGGCCAGCGGCTTGGCATAACCTAGTTCCGGCCCTGCCCGCAGGCATTCGTTGTGATCACGGAATAAATAGACCTTTCCCCCACTTGGTTCCCGGCCCTCGCGGTTGGAACGCCTTACTTAGGCTTACAGGGTGAAGCAGACCTTTCTCCCATTTGGCTTTTAACTTTTTATATACCCTCCTGGATATCTCTTCCAATCTATATAGGAAATTGTGTTCTGCCAGTCAGGTGATTTGACATGTTAAAAGTGGTATTAACTCTTAGCGTTGAGTTTCCATTCAACAGGGTGCCTAAAGCGCAGCGCCCTCTCTAGTCAGCCAGGTACTTTGTCACTTTTAAAGTATGTGTGTAATATATATGCCTGTAATCCTAGCTACTTGGGAAGCTGAGATCTGGAGAAATAGTTCACAAGACCTCATCTCCAGAGCAAAGTGAACTGGAAGGGTGACTCAAGCGGTCAAATGCCTGCTTTGCAAGCACAGTCTTGAGTTCATATCCCAATCCTACCAAAAATAAAGTTTAAAAAATATATTTCCTGATTTCAGAGACGATAATGAGTGGAAGGAGTAATAGTATGGATTTCCAAGATCAGTTTTAGCTTGGGCTTTGTCTCTGATTCCTTGCATAGTCATTGGCCTTTGGCAAGTCACTCCACCCATCAGGGATGGTCTATTAGTGGGTTATGGAAATCACATCAGCCGGTTGCAACTACCATTTTTAAGTGCTGTAGAATAGAGAGTATCAAGAGTACATCATACAGTTTCATTAAGTATTATATTGTGAAACTTATGTTTCAGGTATTTATATTATATACTTATGTATATTCAGGGCTATGATATACAATGTATTTTTTATTATAGGTCTCTCTTAAACATTAGAAAAATAAAAGGTTTGCCAAGTCCTTTTGCATCTTGAAAAAATTCCAAATCTGAGTTCTTGGGCAGTGATTTTATTATTTTATTTATTTGCAGAATTGGGGTTGAACTCAGGGGCTCATGCTTGCTAGGCAGGCACTCTACCAGTTGAGCCACTCTATATGGGCAGTGATTTTTTTTTTTTTTGAGGTACTGGGGTTTGAACTCAGGGCCTACACCTTGAGCCACTCCACCAGCCCTTTTTTGTGGTGGGTTTCTTTCGAAATAGGGTCTTGTGGATCTATTTGCCCAGGCTGGCTTCGAACCATGATCCTCCTGATCTCTGACTCCTGGGTAGTTAGGATTACAGGTGTGAGCCACCAGCACCAGCATGGACAATGATTTTTAAAAAACATATCTTGGGCTGGGGGCTTGGCTGAAATGGTAGAGCTTCTGCCTAGCGAGAGCAGCACCCTGAGTGCAAACCCCAGTACTAACAAAAAGGAAAATGAACAGTCATTTTAAAGAACAGGTCTTGTGTTGGAACAGCCCAAACAGTACCATATGCTGCCCAGTTTGGTCCTTTGTTAAGGTGTCCCCTCCCCAAACTTCCTCAATAGGAGAGGGTGCTGTGATTTCTCAGAGCAGTAGCCTCTGAATAGCTTTGTCCTGCTCAGTCCTCTACATCAGGATCTGGAAGAGCCACTACACAATACCCCTTGCTCCAAGGCCACCTACAGTCTCTGCATCTTCCAAAGAAACTCAGCTTGAGAATGAGCTGTCTTCCTGCCCTCTTGTATTCTTTCTCCCTTGCTCTCTTTCAGAGATGTCTGCATTTAGGTTTTCCACCTGTACTGTTGTCATCTTTCTGTTTTTGTTCCTGTAGTAGTTCACTGATTTCTATTTTTTTTCACCATATTCCCTATATATATCAAAACTCATACAGTATAATGTATTCTGGGTTGCAAAAGAGGATTTATTTTTTACACCTGTCTATAAGTCTTTGCTTACAAGCTAAACAAAAATACATACAAGTGCTATTCCTACTTTTTTTACATTAGGTTTTTTTTTTTGGCAGTACTGGGATTTGAACTTAGGGCCTTGAGCTTGCTAGGCAGGTGCTACCACTTGAGCCACTCTCCAGTTCTGGTTCCTACTTTTTTTTTTTTGAAAGTAGTGAAAAAACCCCAGGTACATTAGTGGCCTTAGTTAAGTCAGTTAAGATCAAACCATATCACTGTTTGTGCTGCCTGGCTGGTCCTGAGTATTCCCAGGTGAAATGTTTGAGGTGTCTAAGTGAAGAGCTCCATGCTATGGGAGGAATAGGGAAAGGGAAAGAAACCTAAAACTTGATTGTGGCTGATGTGCCTACTGTAGGTGAGCAAATATAGTAAGCTGGCAGAGGCTACTATGGGAAGGTGAGCAGAAAATAGTGAAAGTTCATCTCTGGTAGAGATGAACCAGTGTGGGTTGTAATACACATGTGCATGGAAGCAACGCTAGGAATCTCTCTGTATAGCTAGCTATCTTTATCTCAAGCTAGCAAAAACGCTATGTCTTTCTTATTATCGCCTGTTTTCTCTTCAACAAAATTGGAGAAGAGGGCAGAACAGGTTCTGCCTGGAAGCGAAGAGGGGTGGGGAGGTGGGGGGGAGGGTAGGGAGGGAGAGGTGGCCCAAATAATGTATACACATAGGAACAAATGTAAAAACAATTAAAAAAAAAAAGAGTTCCGTGCTAAACTGCTGTAGAGGTTTCTTGCTCTGGATGAGCTAGAGAAGTCCTGTTTGGTTTCTCTATTTTTGCTACTTTCCTGCCACAGTCTGGGAAGCCCACTTTCCACTTCCTCTCTGCTGCAGCTTTCTCAGTCAGCCAAGTGCCAGAGAAACTGGATGCAGTGGTAATTGGCAGTGGCATTGGGGGCCTGGCCGCAGCTGCGATTCTGTCTAAAGCTGGCAAGAGAGTCCTGGTGCTGGAACAACATACCAAGGCAGGGGGCTGTTGTCATACCTTTGGAAAAAATGGCCTTGAGTTTGACACAGGTAAGACTGTAGAAAAGGTTTTGGAGAAGGGCTCTGTCTTCAGGAGGCTTGGAGTAGCCACTATGGGGTGATATTGGGCATTTCTGGTTTTTGGAGGGGTCATCTTCTCTCTGAGCACCACTGTCCTTATTTGACAGCCATACATACTGGGCAAGGACCTGGTGGTATCTACTCTGGTAGCTTTCTGCAGAAGTGGGGGGCAGTCTCCCCTGAACTGAACTCCTCATGGACTCGGCCAAGCTGGACAATCTCTTCATGTTATTTCCTCGTCCACCTTTCGAGGGCTCAGTCCCCTTTTCCTTATGCCACCTTGTCTTTCTTCCTCCCAACAGGAATCCATTATATTGGGCGTATGCAGGAGGGCAGTAGTGGCCGTTTTATTTTGGACCAGATCACTGAAGGGCAGTTGGACTGGGCTGCCACAGCCTCACCTTTTGACATAATGGTACTAGAAGGGCCCAATGGCCGAAAAGAGTTCCCCATGTACAGTGGGACAAAAGCATACATTAAAGGCCTGAAGGACAAGTTTCCCCAGGAAGAAGCTGTCATTGACAAATTCATGAAGCTGGTTAAGGTAACATGCACAACATTCTCAGGAGCTCCAGTTTATTCCCAACAAGGCTGACTTTTTCATTAGTGGAGTGACTGGTGGAGAGGAACTGGATGGGGAGTCAGGAAGGGAAGGACAGTCCTGTCTGTCCTGAACTCAGCCCCCGCAGGAGTTCACTTCTACCCTTTTGGGTTCTGGAGGGTGCCTGCTGCTCTCTCTGACTCAGCTGACTTCCATGCATTTACATTCCTATTCTTTATTTCATTTGAGACTAGACTGGGAGTTTTGAAAAGGAGCAGAAATTAAAAGTGAAAAAAAAAAGGAAGGAAGGGAGAGAAGGAGGGAGGGTGGGAAAGCAAAGAAAGAAAGAGAGGAGGGAGGGAGAGAAAGAGAGAGAGAGAAACAGAAAAAGAGAGAAGAAAAACTCAATCTGAGTGTGCAGGATGAGAAAACTCAAAGTTTAGTTTGTTTTTAAATCCAAATTCAGCCAAGTTCAGCCAGGAGTGTTGCTGGGCCCACAGGCCCATTCAGGCTGTTGGAATGGTGACTCTTGCCACAACTCCAGAGCTGAGAGCTGCTCCCCACAGCTAATTTTCTTTCCCAGGCAGTATCCAACGGAAGCATTTATCTCGTCCTGTTGAAAGTCCTCCCGTTGCCAGTGGCTCAGTTCCTCAGCAAGTGTGCGCTGCTAACTCGTTTCTCTCCATTCCTCCACGCATCCACCCAGAGCCTGGCTGAGGTCCTACAGAAGCTGGGGGCCTCCCCTGAGCTCCAGGCAGTACTCAGCTACATCTTCCCCACTTATGGTGCGTACTGATGGGAGGCTCTAGGCAGCCCCTGGAGGACAAGGGGCTGCTGTCCTGGCTCTTAGTCCTTCTTCCTGAGCCTGCCTGGCTGACTAAGATGAAGCAGAATAGACTCCAGGCCTCTGGAGCTTATGGATGAGAAGTTGGACCCCTGCTGAACTCCCTGATAGAAATTCCCTTCGTCCACTCCCTGGTCTTGTCAGCATGGCAGTTTTTAGGGAGTATATTCCCACTGGCCCTGGATCTATAAGGTACCCCACGTGGATGGAGACGGCTCCTCTGGGGACCTTGGGAACATTTGGATCCTGGGATGGACTCAGGTGTGTTTCTTCATAGGAAGCCCTGTTTCTTCCTGAAAGGTGCTGGTTGCCTGTCTTCACCTTTCCTTCCTTCTCTCCTTTCTTCTGTAGGTGTGACTCCCAGCCACACCACCTTTGCGATGCATGCTTTGCTGATTGATCACTACTTAAAAGGGGCCTTTTATCCTCGAGGGGGTTCCAGTGAGATTGCCTTCCATACCATCCCTGTGATTCAGCGGGCTGGGGGTGCTGTCCTCACAAGGGCCACTGTGCAGAGTGTGCTGCTGGACTCAGCTGGGAAAGCCTGTGGTGAGAACCCTGTACTGTGTTGTGGGGTCCCTGGGGTACAGTGAGAGAGACCTGGGTTCTCTCTGCAGGCAGAAGGTGTAGATGAACTGAATTCCTCACATAGGATGAAAGGTTAGAATCTACTACAGAGCTGGAGCTGTGGGATAGTGATTAGTGTGGACATAAAAAGGAAGCAGGAAGGATAAAGGATTGTATGATCCTCAAAGAATAGTGATTAATCACTTATTCAGTAGATAAAAACATGTATTCAGTAATCTGTGACCACTTTCTGGAGAGTCGGGCTGTATCTTCTTCATGTCTGTAGTTCTTAGCAAATCACAGAGGCATTCTGTAGGGCAGTCTGGAGGTCAGGAGTGCACTCTGCTCTCCATGTGTAATGCAGAATGGGGCCTTGAATCTCCTTATCCTGGCTTAGGTTGGTGCTGTTAACTTGCAGACAGTCTCAAATTTCATTGCAGTGAACTCATTGAAGAGGGGCCATGCAAAGGACTCTATTGAGCAGAACCAGCCAGATAAGGGGTGCTTAAAGAAGCCTCAGAAGAGCCAGTCACCAGTGGCTTATGCCTGTAATAATTATAGCTACTTGGGAGGCTGAAAATCAAGATTGTGGTTTAAGACCAGCCCAGGTAAATAGTTCAAGAGACCCCCCATTTCTAAAATAACCAGAACAAAATGGGTTGGAGGTGTGGCTCAAGTGGCAGAGCACCTGCTTTGCAAGCATGAAGCCCTGAGTTCAAACCCCACTTCTACCAAAAAAAAAAAAAAAAAAAGCCTCAGGGAGGAGGCCAAGTAGAGACCAAAATAGGGTGGCTGTGAACAGGAATTTGCCAAAGGAACATTTAAGGAGGAGGAGGTAGTGAAAGAGTAGCCCAGCACACATACAAAAAACACCCACAAAAGGCCACCTATGAGCTCAGAGAATACATTTGTAGAAGGGACTGAGAAGTTGCAGGGTGATAGAAGAGAGGGGGCTGTCAGTTCAATTGTGAGGCTTTCTTTTTGCCTGCAAACAAGCTGAAAGGGGTCCATGAAGCAGGGTGCGTTTATCAGTTCAATTAAATTTATTTCAGAATATATGTTAGGTAATAAAAGAAAATTAAGTGCCAATCTCTCTCTCAAGAAGTTTCTAGTCTCATAAGAAAGAAGTTGAAGGGCCATGGAGTAGCTTATTCAAAGGACAGAGATAACAGAGAATGGTGAAACAGGGAGAACCTCACAGGAATGGAGGGGTTTCAGCCAAGGCATAAAGGGTAAAGAAGCAGCCTGCAAATAGGTGGGATTGGAGGAAGTTATTCCAGGAATGGGGAATAGCCTGTGCTGAAAGGTTACTGAATACTTTGAGGCATCTGAAAATAGGAGGTTGAAACTGCTATTGTTTTTTGTTTTAGGCAGGGGTGGGGGGACTGGGGTTTGAACTCAGGGCTTCTCGCTTGCAAAGCAAGAGCTCTACTGCTTGAGCCATACCTCCAGTCCATTCTGTTCTGGTTATTTTGGGGGTGGGGTCTGGTGAACTATTTGCTCAGGCTGGTCTTGAACCATGATCCTCCTTATCTCAGCCTCCCAAGTAACTAGGATTACAGATGTGAGCTACTGGTGCCTGGCTAGGTGAAACTGCCATGTTTATAAAATATCAAAGAATGGTTGAATAGCTAGCTGTTTGATGTGGTCCTACCTAATAACTTCATGACAGTGGCCAGAGATGAGGCTGGACACATAGATGACTACACCAGATCAGAGAAATGAGTTTCCTTACAGAAGTTGAACATTTTGGACATTGAACTCTAGCAGCAGCATGAGAACACCTGGGATTCCATGGGAAGGGCATCACACTTTGAGTGAGAGTCCATGTGGGTGGGTGGAGAGAGCAAAGTAAGCCTAGAAGCAATTGTGGTGTAGACTGAGTGCCCGAGGATATGTCCCAGACTTTACAGTGTATATGGGGCCTGCCTGGCCCTTGGCAAGCTGGACTCTCCTAGCATAAGCTAGGAGAGATCTGGAAAAGATAAGTGTCCTTCTTTTCTTGGAATTCATGGAATCTCAGCCAAGTTTTTTGTGCCTGCAGGTGTCAGTGTGAAGAAGGGACAAGAGCTGGTGAACATCTATTGCCCCATCGTGATCTCCAATGCAGGACTGTTCAATACTTATGAGCACTTACTGCCAGAGAGTGCCCGTTGTCTTCCAGGTAAAAGACTGGTTTTCCAAGCTCTTGGCATCTCCTCTCTTGAGGTGACCTGTTCAGACAGGGTGAATGCTTCCTTCTTTCATGGCTACTGCTCTGATTGTCCTTAAGCAGAAAAGGTGAGAACTCTGGTCTGTAATGTCACTAGCCTAACATTTATGTTTGGGGAAACTGAGTTTAATTTCCCATGGCCACCCCACTGAAAGTGGCAAAGCTATGAGGACCCTGGTCTGTCAGATTCAAAGTTTGGGCTCTTGGTATTTTGGGCTAAGAAGTATGGGGCTTCCATAGAAAAGGCTCATTAAAAGGGCAGGAAAGCCTATAGGGAACATAACTGAGCCAAGTTAGCTTGGAAGTTACTTCAGAATATTATGTGATTTGAAACTACTGGTATGATCTGAGAAAAGGAGGCTGTTGGCCAGAAGCAGACCAGTAACTGAGGAGGAAAGACAGTGGTTCAGATAAAGGCCTCTCACTGGGGCAGGTGGAGGAAAGGATGGAGCAGCTTGTGATGTGGCTCACATTTAAGCTGTGGCCTTTGTGGTGCCTGGAAAGCAGTGGGGAGGGAGCTGGCCACCCCAGAAAGTAGGTGCTGTGGGCTGCTCCCTGAGGAGCTGAGAAAGGTGACCCACAGAGCAGGTTTGTAGGAAAGTAAGGTCCTGCTAGATATCATGGTGCACACCTGTAATCCCAGCTGCTTGGGAGGCTGAGGCAGGAGGATCAACAGTTCAAGGCCAACCTGGGCAACTTAGTGAGACCCTGTCTCAAAATAAAAAACAAACAAACAGAATTGAGGTTCTGGGTTCCCTCATGGGGGAGAGAGTGAGGTGGCAGTTACAATTGCCTCTGAAGTTATAGGATGGTCTGCTTTCCATTACTGTGACAAAATATGAGGTAATCAACTTAAAAAGAGGAAAAAGCTAATTTTCACTCATGGCTGTAAAGATTTCAGTCCATGATCACTTGGCTCTGTTGCTTTGGGCCTGTGATAGCACAGTATATCATGGCAGGAGTAGAAAAGGCCTGTTCACCTCATGGTAGCGGAGAAGCAAAGAGAGGAAGGGGCTGGGCCCCAGTGTCTTCCTCAAGGGCCTTAAGTGACCAAACTTCTTCCCACCTAGCCCCATGTTTTTTATAAGTTCCATTTCCTCCCAATAACATCATGCTGGCAAGCAAGCCTCTTCCTCAGTGCTGCCAGATGAGGCCTACTGTCAGGTAGAGTACACCAAGTGAGGTGAGGCAGAGATTGCCCAGTGGTAGGACAATGGGGCCTAACATGACTGGATAGATGACTTTGCTTCTGGTTCTTTCTTTCTGTCTCCCAGGACCTCTGAGTGCTGATACTACCTTCTGACAGGACCATGTCCAACCCAGGCCTGCTTTTTCTTTAAGCAGGCCTGTGAAAGTTACCTGTTCTGCCTGTCCTCCTTTCTAGTCCCGTTAGTTCTCACCACTCTTATGTATCTTAACCCTGGAAACAATCTACTGCTGCCAGCCCCTACCACAGAGACCCCAGTATGTTAGGACTTCTTCATTCCCAGCTGTTTCGGGGTGAGGATTCTCATAGTTCGATCTACCTCTCAGATGGGAATCAGATGCCTGGTGGCTTCTGGAACAGGCAAGGTCAGCTGGATTGGGAGTGGAGCTGGGCTGACCAGGCAGCCAGGGTACCTCTGTGAATGGGGACCCTTACATGCTTACATACATTGCCCAGGCTGAGGAGCAATAGGGACTGGCTTGGAGAGGAGAGAATTGTTTCTTGGTCCCTTCCTTCTAGTTGGGGAGAGAAGGGAGGGGCAGGAGGATGGTTGTTTTTCTGAGGGGTCTCTGAAGAACCAGGCTTTCTCTCCACGTCTACCCATACCCCACTGTTTACAGGACCCAGTAATGAGATCCCCTGCAGCTTCAGCACAGTATGCATGAGGCAGGGCCATCCCCTGCTCTTTACTGCAGCCATGAAAAGCCACGTTCCCTGTCATAGCCTGTTTTCCCGCTGTAATTGTTACAGAAGTGGCCTGTTTAAGATGATAGATTTCATGGTCACCCTATCCATAGTTCTTGGTGCTCTGTAGCTTCCATCAGGATTGCCAACTTCTTTTAGCAAAGTGTCTGCTGCAGGAGACAGGCATCAGGTCTGACTCCTTATGTGCCCTGGGCCTGCACATGCAGGAGCTGCACATTTTAGGACATCAACCAGTATTTGTTAAATGAATGAAGCATAGCAGCCAGTGGCTGAATGAGTCATCCCTCAAGCAAGTGCTGGGAATGGGAAAAAGTAAGAATTTCTGGGTACATTTTCTAGAAAACTCATCTGGAATCATCTACTGAGAGGTGGGGGAAGCCCAGAGGCTTAGGTGGTCCACACAGGGGCCTTTGTCTTCCTCCATGGTGCTGTTCTTCCCTCCAGCTCCTAACTTAAAAGACATTACAGAGAGGATTGGGGCAGTTAGCCTGACTGTCCTGCAGGGGCCATGAGCTAGTAGGCAGTCAGCACCTGTGCGTAAAGGTGCCCAGAGCAGAGGTGGATAGGGATGGAAGGACAGGAATCTCAATTTATGTCTTACATAGCCTGGAGGAGATAGAAGAGCAGGCAGGCTCCTGCCAAGTTCATGTAGAAATAGGTGTAAAAATGGTGTGGACCCTATCCCAGCTGGCAACTGAGGATCAGGCTGCAGATCAAATGAGTGGGCTTCCTCAGGCTGTCAGGATAGGGAGTAGCTATCTCTGGCCACAGTTCCCACAGTCCTCAATCAACTCCACTTGCAGGTGTGAAGCAGCAGCTGCAGATGGTACGGCCTGGCTTGAGCATGTTCTCGATTTTTATCTGCCTGAGAGGCAGCAAGAAGGATTTGGGTCTGCAGTCCACCAACTACTATGTTTATTTTGACATCAACATGGACAAAGCGTAAGGAATGGTGGGGGGTGGGGGGGCGGGCAGTAGAAGGTGCTGTGTGGAGGAGAGGGTTTGGCATGGGCCTTCAACCCACAGAGCCCCTGCTTCCACCCTTGGCACAGAATAAGCAGTAGGATATGGCATGGGAAGAGGTGGGTAATTTTTGATGGACTCAGGGTTTTTTCATATCAAGCTGTGCTTCAGTTTTACCCCTGGGGAGTCCCTGGCGATGAACTGTCCTTGGGGTGGTGCTAGTGACCTTAAGGAAAAAGACCTGGGCATTAGCAGCTACACTTTTCTTAACCCACAGGATGGAGAAGTACATCTCCCAGACTAAGGAAAAGGCTCCAGAACACATCCCTCTTCTCTTCATTGCTTTCCCATCAGCTAAGGACCCAACTTGGGAGGACCGATTCCCAGGTGAAACTTAAGGAGTCAGCAGCTCACAGTGGTGGTCTGGGAGTTGGGTCAGGATAGGGCCAGGCAGCACTAACCCCTGCTCTGTATCCCCAGACAGGTCCACAATGATCTTGCTGGTGCCCACCGCCTTTGAGTGGTTTGAGGAGTGGCAGGAGGAGCCGCAGGGAAAGCGGGGTACTGACTATGAGAAGGTCAAAAACACCTTCATTGAAGCCTCTATGTCGGTGGTCATGAAACTGTTCCCACATCTGGAGGGGAAGGTAGGGATAGCATATGCAGCAGCAGCAGTAGTTATGACAGACCTCTTAGTGTCCTTCCCTTGGACAGGAAGTAAAGCCCAAGGTAGCTGAGCCCCAGGGAAGGACAGGATGCCCATCCAGGCAGTTGGTCATTCATGGAGAAGAGACAAGGCTCTCACAGTTCCCATACCCATCGTTTTCCTGCCTTTTTTTCTGCCTCTTCAGGTGGAGAGTGTGACTGGAGGATCCCCGCTGACCAACCAGTTCTTCCTGGCTGCTCCCCGAGGTGCCCCCTATGGGGCTGACCATGACCTAGGTCGCCTGCATCCTCATGTGATAGCCTCCATAAGGACCCAAAGCCCCATCCCCAATCTCTACCTGACAGGTACGTTGACCCACTTTGCCAGGATCTGAGACCTTGGTCTCCCCTGGCACCCAAAGTTTCTGTTTCTGTCCTCATACCATGCTGTCCTCTGCAGCTCTCATACCTGGAGCTGGGCTGCCTTGGCAGGCTGTGGCCCTGGTCCTGATCTGGCCATTTCCGGGTGGCCCCAGCATGGGGAAATGAATACAAGTGCCCTTGCCCTTCCCTCTCCATGTGGGTGGATCCTCATAGGCCTCTGCTCTTTTCTCCTAGGCCAGGATATCTTCACCTGTGGGCTAATGGGGGCCGTGCACGGGGCCCTGCTGTGCAGCAGTGCCATCTTGAAGCGGAACTTGTACTCAGACCTTAAGGACCTTGGCTCAAGGGTCAAGGCACAGAAGAAGATGATGTAGTTTAGTCAGGGATGAGTAAAGAGGAATTACACCTCCCCTGACTTACTCATAATATATTTCTGCATTAATTCCTTGCATGTATAAAGCACTTTCTTATTTTTGAACACAGGCCTACCATAAATCGTAGTTGTTCGGCTGGAGCTCTCCTTTTATGTACTGTTCCTACTAAAGGCCTAGTCTAGGTGCTGATATGCATTAGCCTTAATGGCTCATGTTAAGCAGTGTTCCACGTCCGTTTCCCATACCTCCCAACTCTGAACAATCAAGCTGAATAGTCTAAGGTTCAGATGCACAGAATCCCTGAAGGTGGTGACCAGCAGAAGCAGGTTGGTCCAGTCTTGATCTGAGGCTTTCCCTCTCACTCACTCTTAGTGCTGTGCTGGAGTTCTGCACTGTCAAGAGACAGGGTGACTAAGGAGAGAGAGGTTTTTCATCAAAACTTGGGGATGGTTTTGGTTGTTGTTCCTTAGGCTCAGAGGGTTCCAGGTCCTATTTTTTTCTGGGTCCAATGGCCCTTTTGGAGGGCAGAAAATGCCTGTGACAGCTCAGTGTGGTTCTAGAGGTTAGGACTAATGACAAGACCTGTTAGTAAGCTGTATGTTAGAAGACACTGGGTGTTGGTGGCTCATGCCTGTAATCAGTTTGTGAGACCCTATCTATCTCAAAAAAAACCCATCACAAAAAAAAGGGCTGGTGGAGTGGCTTAAGGTGTAGGCCCTGAGTTCAAACCCCAGTACCAAAAAAAAAAAAAAAAAAAAAGACAATACCCAATTCATATGCAACCAAGCCCTAGGCATATCTTATGATTGGGTGGCAACTAATTCTCAAAGTGCCAGTGCCAAGATACCCTCAGGGAGCCTCGTAGCTAAGCCTCAAGCCTTGTTCTCTAAAATATTCAGGAAGGGAGACTGGTAAGTTTTCACTGGGACTGAAGAAGGCTCAAGGATCATTCCAGGTTAGGGATACAGAGGAGGACATCACTGAGGCAACAATTTCCCACAAGAGCCCTGCAACCCAGACAAGACCATGACCAACCTGCTAGGGAGGGGTGGAGGAGGGAATGGAGAGCCACGACTGCGTACAAAGCCCAGAAACAGCATTTGTAGTTTGCTGGTGCATATAAAAGTTGAGTATCCTTGGGCTGGAGTTCTCTGAATGGTAGACTGCCTGCCTAGCAAGTGCAAAGCTCTGAGTTCAAACCACAGTACCACCTCCTCTCCACCCTACCCCCCAAAAAAGCTGAGTATTTGTTTTCTGAAATGCTTGAAACCTGAATTGTTTCAATTTTTGGAATATTTGCATACATATGAGATCCTGGAGATGGGACTTAGGTCTAAATACAAAATTCATTGATGTTTTCTATACAGCTTATATATATATACTTAGACTGAGAATAATTTTATAAAATATTCTAAATAATTTTGTGTATTTTGATTGTGACCTGTCATATGAGGTCATGGTGGCACTCAAAAAAGCTGTAATTTTAGAGCATTTCAGATTAGGGATGAGCAGCCTGTGTGAAGGATGGATAGGTAGGGGAATAGTAAAGGCTACAGCTTAAAAAAAAATTACCTTTCACTTTGTTAAACTGAAATACCAAGGGCCTTATTTTAGTCCCTGTAAATAAATTTAATGGTTTCACTGCTTTGATATTTCAAATTTATTTTGGTTTCTGTTCAGTGACACAAAACTACATTGAGACGGCATTTACAGAAGCTCAGCAAAGCATTTTATATTGAGAAATGCCTATCATTAGACCACAACATGCTTTAAAAAAATAAAGTAATTATAGTTAAGTTACAAAAAGCTGAAAATACAAAAATTGCTAAATAGTGGCAATCTACTACTTGGACAAACAGTTTTAACAATCATTTACTTAACATGATAGTCTTGTGAATTAAAAGAATACCTATCAGTGTGAGGGGGCTGCCTTTGTTAGCAGTTTGCAACACTTACACAGCTCAGACCCAAACCCTTTACAGGAGTTTGTAGGTTGGAATATTAAGGAAATTCACATCTGATTCATAGGACTAAGTGAATTCAGAGTCACTGTTGGCTTTGGGTGTACAGGTGAATTAAACCTCAAAATCCCCAGCATTCTTACTCAAGCATGGCCATGCCAAACTCAACCTTCCTAGCAAGGATTTTCAGGAAACAGCCTGGCAGAAGCACAGGTTCTGGTGTCTAAAACACTCTCCTAAGCTCAGATGTTTCAGAAACTAAGTAAAGTGCTCCAGCTTTCATCACACATCCAGCATGTTTCAAGTTACCCTGTGAAAACAAGGACTGGAGAAAAAAAAAAAGGACTGGAAAAGAAAATGAGTATTACCATCAAGGGAATTTTGGAGGTATAAGAGTTCTATCACAAAATGTTTTATCAAACATATCAGTATATATAGCTTTTGTCAGGTATTTCCAAGTTGCCTTGGCCTTTCTGGATGGACTGACTTTCAATTCCCTCAGAGTCCAGAGGTGGACCATAAACAATAACAATAAACAGTAATCCATAGCAGGAAAACAAGTTCCTCTATTAACATCCATGACTCAAGCAGATTCTTCTTAACAAATCACTGTCTAACCTAAAGCTGGTGCAGAAAAAGAACCCAGCTCCATGTGCTTCACACAACCCCACTTCCACCCCAGCTCAAGCCAGCTCATGCTCACCCACACAATCTCTAGGTAAACATGTTTTTAAGTATTTTTGAAAATGACAACTATCCTGAAAAAATAAGTGTTCTTTTGGTGGGAGATAGTTCCTTCTAGTGCAACTTCTAAAGTAAAACTAAAATTCTCTTGTACTTTTTCAGCATAAGAAATGACACTTTTTAGAGGCTCAAATGATTGAGTAGGTGGGCTCCATGACAATACTTAAGTGTCCACTTTCTTCCTGCTTTCCTCTTTAAAAGCCAAAGCCAACCTATATAATAAGATCATAGCAATCAGTAGCCAGAAAAGAGTTATGAAAAGCTCTCATTTAAGTCACATCCAAATGTCATGAAAAAAGAGAACCTCTGCAAGAAGTAACAACTCCTGAAGTCCATAAGAAGTATCACTATGCTAGGCAGATAGAACAATGCCAAGAGCTGTCTCAGAGCTTGTTTTCTTGGGGAGACCAGAGCAACACCAGATACTGAATGCTCTGTTCTGCTAAAAGCTCCAAAATGAGTGAGTGGCACTATTAAGAGTTATCAGAGTAGCTGAGCTCTGGTGACTCAATTAAGGTGGCTCCTGCAAATAAAAAGTTAATCAGAGAAGTGAAATGGGTGGGGTGTGGGCAAGGGAAAGTAAGGAAAATGGAAAGATTGTAGCTGGAGACTTTAATTGGACAGGACTTTTGTGATGAGAAAAATGATAGAAGCTTGCAGTGTGGAGTTCAGATGATGAGAAGGGCAGCTTGATGAACAGAAATTCAGACTTAGTGACAGCAATAACTACTTCACATATAGCAGGACTGGATAAAGATAGATAAAGACTGGAGTTGCATGCAAGATGAAGAATGAATTTTTGAGACAGGAGATCTGGTTCTGAGGGTCGTCTTCCCTTCCAGCACAGGGTAAGGCAAAGGGGGAATGTCAATATGCGTGGTCAACAATGTCCAATTCTATCAAGTATAAGACTAAGCATTGAGAATGAGCCATTAGTGAATAACCTGGTAAGTGAATAACCTTTGGTAACACATAGAAAGACAGGGGCCAAAGTGAGTTTGTAAAAGTCAACTAAGAATGAATGACAAGGTAATGGAAGCAAGAAACTTACTAGAGCAGCAGAACAGTGGAATGATAAATGGAATGGGTATGAATGGACATGAAAGCTGGAGGGAAGGTGCTAGTGTAAACAGGCAAACAGAAAACACTAGAGGGGGGAAATAGAAATGACTTGTCCTAGGGAATGTTGGAGGGGTCTGTGAAGATTCCTCAAGTTAGAAGTAATATAAGACTTGTGCACAGGTTGTTCTCTACCTCTCAGAGACAACCTACTTTCACCTCAGAAAGTGCCTTTCTATTCTAATAAACTATTCTTAATAAACTTTGCTATTACTTTCACTAAATTAAAAGACTTGTGCACAGCAGGCAGAATGATGCCAAGAAGAGTACATGCTCTTTCCTTATCTCCATAAAGTGTGTGTCTGCCAAGATGAGGATGGTCTCTTCAGACTGACTTCTTGGACAGTACAGAATTCATCTTACCTCCCTCTTCCCACATCTCTCCATGTCCCTGAGATTAGTTCAGGCATTACTGAAAAGACTGAAATAAAACTTCATGCAACTGTGTGATCTAAGACACTACTCTCAGTTATCCCAGGAGTACTACCCCTGACATGGGATGGAAAGAGAATTCTTAAGCATACCCTTGGCATCTTAGAAGAGAGGACCATTAACCAGATTAAGGTAAAATGTGCAGAGTGAAATTAGTTTCTAAATATAAATCTATTTTAGGCAACAAAGGTAAAATAGTTTGTGGGGAACCTGTTTCATAAAAGCTCTTTGAAAGAAATGTAGACCAAAATGCTCCGATGTGTTTTATGGCACGAAACACGAACTTGCTCTTTTTCAAGAAGTTCCTATTCAGTATAATTGTAGCAAAGAACACACTGTTAGAATAATCATAATCATATTTATAAAAAAATCTGATGGAGACAGTGGCTTTACTTCCCCAAACCTCTGGTTCAGTTTTGTGCTAGTACAAGCAAACACAAGCTGATTCATTTTTTTCTCAAGTGAAACAAAGTATCAGAAAAATATGGAGAACTTATGCTACATGGGTTAGATTTGCAGGCAATAAAGCACTTTTTAACTGCTGTTTTGGTTTGCTGCTAAAGTCTTTGAAGAGAATTCTATGTTCAAAGTATTCCTCTGCCCATCAGCATTTCACCATTCTCAACATCTTTTGTAGGGTACATTCCCTCCAAAGAGGCCTTAATAGAAAAGTACTTCTACTTGCAGAATTTCCCCCTACTTCTGCAAAGATAAATAGTGCAATGTCATAGTCAAGGGCTAACTTTACTAAAGAACCAAAGACAAGGGAGGGTGGTCAGCAATGTAGCTGTCCAGGGCTGGGGTCTCCCTTTGGTCACAGCCGTGTTTCTACAGGCTCTCTCCACTCACACTCAGCGGAAGAAAGAATGGATGGAGGGAACACAAAAGTACAATATCACTGGAGTACAATGTCACCAAAGTGCAGGTGCAAAACCCAAAGAAATCCCCGGCCTCCGCCAGCCCACGCTTGCCACCAAACCCCAGAGGAGGTCACAGTTCTTTTCTCTTCATTTCTCTTGATTTGGAAACAAATCAGCAGGGAGGACAGGTTCTCGAAGGCAAAAAAAAGTCAAAGCTGAAACGAAAGTGACACAGTCTAATGGTAACATTCATTGTTTTGCAGAGGAATATATCATACTGTTATGATTTTGAGGAAAACAGCAATTAATAAAAATAAAAGCACATGGGGCAGGTAACATAGCTCAAGTGGTAAATCCCTGCCTAGTAAATGTAAGGCCCTGAATTCAAAGCCCAGTACTGATCTAAATAAATAAATAAATAAATAAATAAATAAATAAATAAATAAAGCACACAAAATCACTCACATTAATGAGTCTTAAAGTCAGCTTGAAATAAAAATATATACTAGAAAGATAAACCCTCCATGGAAGGTATACGAGATCCTGGCTTCTGATTTAATCTTTCTGTATGGTTTTGAATTGGTTATATGTGTATTATAATGAAGGAGGAAAAATCCTTAAAGTTGACAGGAAAGTAGTAGGCTAGAGCTAACTGTGCAGCTGAGCTATCAGGCAAAGATATTCTGAGCTGAGTGGCTTATTCTATAGCTGGTGTGAGTTATATCTATGAATTGTATTCCCTACAGGAAGTCTGGGACAATTCACACCTAGACCACTACTATTCTTTGCCAGTGCCCTTCCTATTGTGACACAGAACAGGACAGAAGGGCACATGCTGGCAACAACCCAGTGTGAGTACACACTTCCTGCTTAGACAAGTTACCTTTGGGGAGAACCTTGCTCAGCTCCGTTCAGCACCTGTTGCTGTGGGATCAAAGGATAGCTTTTCTCTCTGGCAGAGACAAACTGGCTGCGTTCAGGAGGTCCTGCCCACAGTGATGAATGTGGGGCTGATCTGGGGAGTTGGAAGCCTCTGTGCTTCTGGGCTCATTTGTTTTCAGGGAGTATAGTCTGGTGCTTTGCCACCACTTGGTGTCCCCTAAGAACTTCCTACAAATGAAGATGCATAGGCTCCACCCCATACCTAGTGAATCAGCTTTTGTTTTTTATCAGTTACTAGGGTGATTCTTATGCCTATTAAAAGTCTGCAAAGAAGAGGGAGGGGGGAAGGGGAAGAAAGATGGAGGGGGTAAATCTAACTAATATATATTAAGCACATAAATAAACATAACAATGTATCCCCCGTACAACTATTATATGCTTTTTTTTTTTTTTTTTGGTACTTGGGCTTGAATGCAGGGCCTACACCTCAAGCTACTCCACCAGTCCTTTTCCGTGATGGGTTTTTCGAGATAGGGTCTTCAGAACTATTTGCCCAGACTAGCTTTGAACCACAATCCTACTTATCTCTGCCTCCTAAGTAGCTAGGATTATAGGCACATAAATAAACAACAATGTATGTTATGTATATAAGCTACTGGTGCCTGGCTATATGCTAATAATTTTTTTTTAAAGTTTTCAAAGAACTGGTATAGCGCAAAAATCTTAGGATTGGGTGTTTAGGGAATTGCTAAAATCTTGATGTTATCACTAACTTAAAGTGGAAATTTAGGAAGAAAATCACACTGTCTTTGGGCAAGCTTGTTTCTTCATTTGTTAAGGGAGAGAAATACTAAAAGGTATCTTGTAGCTCTTTGCAGCTGTGTATACAGCATGTAGATGGTTCTAGTTTGTGGTCTGTATGGGTGAGGGCAATGATAGCATCATCCCCAGAATTGGCTGCTGCTGCCATGCCAAATGCAAACTCACTGGCTTCATGTGGGTTGCACAACCCTCCTACACAGCTGGCTCCTCCTTCCTTACCTTTAGGTTCAGACGTTGGTAGTCACTGGCCTTTGGCCTCCGGGTGACTTTGGATCTTTTTCCTTCTAGGGCAAAAGCAATAATCTGGGGAAAGGAAAAAGAAAACAATTAACAGGTGGCTCCGTAATAACATATTTCAATCTCAACCAGAGGCAGTCACCTACTACTACATTTGTTTATGACCCTAGCTACAGAAAAGAGGATACCCACAACGAGGGCTATTTAAATTATAACATTTATCAAATGATTGATTGACTGTGCTGGGGATCAAACCTAGGGTCATAAGCATGGTAGGCAAGCACTCTTCCAGACTAGCAATGTAGCTCAGTGGTGGAGGACTTGCCGAGTTTGTGCAAAGCCCTGGTTTCAATCCCTAACACCACTAAAAGAACTTGTAAACCTCCCAATCTCAACCTCCCAAGTAGCTAGGATTAAAGACACAAGCCACCTTCATTCTTTATACTCTCATTGTGAACACTTGGATGTAGAATAAGAAGCACACAATTATGCTCATTCTTTATAGCAACAGACCTGATAGCCACCGTTAACTGTTCAACTTTAACCAGGCTATGGAAACTATCTTCTAAATTCTCAAGGTTCAACAGGAGATGCAATCGTTTTGTCATTAGAGTGGTTGCTTAAAGGACATGGATAGTATGTCATGCCAAATGCTGCTAAAGAAAACACATATTATCTGTACAATTTATGGGCTTCTAACTATCATCAATTGCAGAAGAGGGTCACTGGGCTATTTGCCCTTGATTCTGAGATTATGTAACAAAGTTTTCTTTTTGCCACCTCAGATGGAAGAAGCTAGAAATGATATACTGTCTCAAGCATGGTAAAAGGGTACACCTCAATCTGTCAAGTATTTAGGCTGTGAAGGATCAAAGTGCAAGGTTATGAGAAGAGATTCCACTTTAGGTTGTCATAATTATGTCCTACCTTGGCACCTTACCGCAACAGCTCTGAGAACAAACAGGTCACAGGATGAAAACACGTGACTTACAAAACAAGAGCAAAGAGCACCTAGCAGGGTCTGAGGAAAAACGGAATTTGGTCTTAAAATCCCCACTGCTCACAGGCAGATGAGTAATGGGTACCTGTCCATGCACCGAACTTTTAGGGTGGAGTAAATTCCATTCCCCTCCCTAAGACAATGTTTGACTTACCTTCCGCTTGTTATGATAGGCAATATAGAGGACAGCCACAAGAATGGCTGCGGTCACCAGATATGCAAAGAAATGGCTGCTCTCTGCGCTGGCACTCCCAGAATTATCCTTATAAACGTCATCCTTCTCACTACTCATAGAATCCAAAAGTGTCCCTTTACGGTTCTCACTGGAGACAGGGCCAGACACCTTTTCTTTCTCTTCTTTGGGCAGCGAGCCTTCTTCAAGCTCTGTATCACCTTCTTCATCCTCCTTTGGTTCTACATCCTCAGTAGGCTCTGCAGACTTATCTTCTACCTCCACTGTCAGTTTCTCCCCAGATTCAGTTTTCGTAGTATGCGGAGACGTCTCTCCTCCATCCAGCTGGATCTTGTCGGTCTTGGGGGTCGCATTACCAGAGGAGGGTTTGGAGATGGGCTTGTTGGACTGGTCTTTTGTGGACTGCTGCCCTGTCCCCGCAGGCTTGGCAGAGTCTTTGGTGGAAGATTGACCGGGCCCCTCAGGATTAGCGGGAGGTTGTCCGGGTCCGGCAGGCTTGGCAGAGTTTTCTTTCTCAAGAGGCTGCTCGGGTCCCACAGGCTTGGGGGAGTCTCCCGCGGGGGGCTGCCCGGGTGCCGCCGGCTTGGGGGAGTCTCCCGCGGAGGGCTGCTCGGGTGCCGCCGGCTTGGGGGAGTCTCCCGCGGAGGGCTGCCCGGGTGCCGCCGGCTTGGGGGAGTCTCCCGCGGGGGGCTGCCCGAGTCCCGCAGGTTTGGGGGAGTCTCCCGCGGGGGGCTGCCCGAGTCCCGCAGGTTTGGGGGAGTCTCCCGCGGGGGGCTGCCCGAGTCCCGCAGGTTTGGGGGAGTCTCCCGCGGGGGGCTGCCCGAGTCCCGCAGGTTTGGGGGAGTCTCCCGCGGGAGGTTTCCCGGGTCCCGCAGGCTTGGGGGAGTCTCCCGCGGGATGCTGTTCACGCTCCGTAGACTTGGCGGGGTTTTCCGCTGGCGGCGGCTCTGACTCCGCAGGCTTGGCAGGGCTTCCTTTGGCGGAAAACGCAGAAACTTCTGACTTAGTATTTGCCTGAGGTAGCGGGGTCGTGGAGGGCAGGTTGGAGCTTCTTCCTGCATCGGGGGTGACCACGGAATTGGTAGGGGTGAGCATATCCGCCCCTGCGACACTCACCAAGAGCAACACAACCAGGAACCGCATCCTGTACCTACTGCGCTTCCGCCCTCTACTGCTCTCGCGAGAGCCGTGCGCGCGACTCCGAACTCGTAGCTCCGCCTCTTCCTGTGAGCGTTTCCTTTGCCTGGAGCCACGCCGACGGGAGGAGGAGGGGCTGCGGGCTGCCGGCAAGGACGTAGCGTCTTTGCTCTGGTGTGACTGTTCTTATAGTCGCGAATCCATCTCTTCCTGCTTTCTTTTCTTCTCAGCAGCCACAACAGAACGGCACTCCTTCTGTCCTTTCCCCTCGCACTTCCGAGACTCTACAGGCCTGGCAGGATCTCCCGTGTCTCTCACGGTGTGAGGTCGCTGGGCCAGGTACCTGTTCTCTTCATTTTCTGCTCGCATTTGTTGTTGTTGTTCTGGGGTTTGAACTCAAGGCTTCACGCCTATTAGGCAGCCCCTACCGCTTGATCTGGTAGTTTTGGAGACGTGGTCTCACTTTGTGCACAGGCCAGCCCGGAACCGCCATCCTCCCACTCTTTGCCTCCCTCCTTGCTGGGATGACACGTGGAGCCACCTGCACTGGCCTTCTCTCATTTCTAACGTATCTCATTCTAGTGGGGCTTTCTCACGACACCAAAAAGCCTGCTATGTTCAGGTCTTTCCCATCTAGTAACAAACCCAACCCATCACTTTCATAGCGGTAGTCTTAGCATCCCAGCCCTCCCTCTCTGAGTCAGGATAGATAGGACAAGATGACAGAGAAATCCGAAAATAAACCAGAGTCAGGACATAAAGCTTAAAAGAAAAAATCACTAAGAAGTTTAAATTTTTATATATGAATAAAATGTCATGCTGTAACAGTGGCCACTTCACCTCGGCAAAGGTTTCTTTTTGCTTCCCCTCTCTTTGCTGGGCATCCTATATTCTAAACAGTATTTAGAATTCTTAATCTAAATGATTAAGATGTTGACTGCTAATCTTTCTTTTAGAGCAGCGGGAAAAAAAAATTAGTCCTTTTAAAGAAGTACATGTATTCAATCACACCCCTTTCTTTTAGATGTTAAGTGAGTTACAATCTTCTTAGATGAAGAATACAACCCCAGAATAGAAGGTATGCCATGGTGAATTAATTTTTTTACCAGAAAGGAAGGCTCAAGATCACAAAAAGTGCCTATGACACAAAACCCATTGTGCCCACATTTGGGTAATAGTAAAGCCACACTAAAATCCATTGTCCTCATGTTTGGGTGATAACATCAACACAGGAGTTTAGCAAAGTGATTAACTGTAGTGTTAGGGAAACGCCCCCCCCCCCCCCCCCCCCCCCGAAAGAAAGCTCAGGAGAGAATTTCACGTCCAGCAAGCAAGTTTAATGACAGGCTAAAGCTGCCAGGCTGCCCATGAGAGTGGTGCAGCAGCTGACTCTGAGGCAGGGAGGTTTCTATATATACTTTGTATGAGAGAAGGAGGAAGTGGGTGATGTGAAAAATTTACTGAGGTTGTTGGGGTGGAAAGTTCTCGAGCAAGGGGTCTCTGGTGCTCATCTTCTGAGACTGATGGTTGTTTTCTTTAAGGTGTGTTTTCCAGGAGCAGAGGGGTGGTTTTGTCATTAATCAGAGGGCACAATGGAGATCAGAATGGAGATCCAGCTGGGCCCAAAATGGAGGCACTTTTGCCTGCGTATTTCTATTAGTTACCATTAACTGATGTGACTTTTTCTAGGAAAAGTTTCAACTGGATTCTCCAGCTTAGTCTAGAAGGTATAAATACACCTGAGCCAAAAACTGCAATTTTGAGCCCCTGATTCCATCACCTCCATGTCAGACAGGAGATGCTCCTCTTCCCTTTTTCTATTTCTCTCTCCTTTTTCCTGTTTTGCTAAAGAAGTTTTTGCTAAATTTCCACCTTGTGAGTTTTTCTTTTTTATGAAACCCTTTGAAATGCTTTTCATTGTGAATTTTAAAGGCCTTGTATATGGAGAGTTATAGGGGGATTCAGTTGAGGATTTACCCCTCTCTTATTGGGGAGTCTCCTTGTCCCTTTCCTTTCTTTGTTGACATCTCTATTGGGTGGAAATGGCCTCCCAAAGTCATCATATATCTTTTCTAAAAAGACATTCTGTGTATGCCTAAAGACCAGGCTTGTCAGATAGCAGCAAAGAGAATGCAGGGACTGAGACTGGAGCAGAGCCAGATCAAGGACTAAATGATCTGGAAGTTGTCTTTTTAGGGCTGGAGGCATGACTCAAGCAATAGAGTAAAAAGTGCCTGCCTCCCAAGTGTAAAGCTCTGAGTTTAAACCCCAGCACCACCAGGCAATCCTAGCTATTCAGAAGGCAGAGATCAAGAGGATTGCAGATCAGAGCCAGCCCAGGAAAACAGTTTGTGAGACTCTATCTCCAAAATACCGAACACAAAAAGAGGGCTGGTGGAATGACTCAAGTGGTAGGGCGCCTGCCTAGCAAGTGTGAGGCCCTGAATTCAAACTTTAGTATCACATACACTAAAAAAGAAAAAAGTGTCTTTTCTTTTTTTTTGCTGGGAGAATCAAACTCAGGAACTCTTGTATGCTAGGCAAGCAGTCTACCAGTGAGCTAAATCACCAACTTTTATGTCTGTTTTCTCAAGGGCCTACACCTTGAGCCACTCCACCAGCCCTTTTTGTGATGGTTTATTTCAAGATAGGGTCTCACAGCTATTTGCCTTGGGCTGGCTTCAAACTGCAATCCTGACCTCGGCCTCCTGAGTAGCTAGGATTACAGGCACAAGCCATTGTTATCCTGCTGCATCCTTTTTCTGATCATAAAAATATACAAGTAGAAGGCAAAGCCTTAGTCCCACCCTTTGGGAATAGTTACTATTAATGTTTTAGTATATTTTCTGCCCAGCAAACATTTAATGTTTTTGATTAGGTAATTTTTTTTTTTAGGTAATAGTCTGACTTCTGGCTCATAATACTACTCACAGCCTACCAAATGTTGGGATTACAGGTGTATGCTACCATGTCCAGCTCAGATAATACATTTTTAATGGTTCAAAAATAAAAACAGGATTTTAAAAGAAATATACAGGACTGGGGTGTGGCTCAAGTGGTAGAGCACTTGCCTGGCAAGTTTGAGACCCCAAGTTTAAACTCCAGTATCAACCTCCCAAAAGAAATATACATTAGGAAATTCTGGCTCTCTGTCCATCTCCAAATTGCCACTCATGTAAGTTTATTGTGTTTTCATCTAGTTTATAATTTTTTTATTGCTTACTTACTTATTTTGGCAGTAGTGGGGTTTGAATTCAGGACCTCACAATTACTAGGCAGGTGGTCTTACATTTTTGCCCAGGCCAACCTGGACCTTGATCCTATTTATACCTCTATGTAGCTAGGATGACAGATGCGTACTGTTATGCTCAGTTTACTGGTTGAGATGAGGATCTTGCTAACGTTTTGCCAAGGTTGGCCTTGAACCGTGATCCTCTCAATCTCTACCTCTCAAGTAACTGGGATTATAGGCATGAGCCACCACGCCTGGCCACTTCTGCCTTTTTTTCTATATTCCTTTTCTCCCCATATTGGGATCATTAGTTAAGTAGTTTTTTATGCCACTATTTACAGTTAATGACAGTTATGCTTAAACATTTTGTGGCTTGAAATTATTTTATGAACATTTGCCAGGCAAGATGTTTTGTAGACAGTGATTTAAATATCAAGAAATTGGAGTTGGGCACCAGTGGCTGACACCTGTAATCCTAGCTACTTGGGAAGCTGAGATCAGGAGGGTCATGGTTCAAGGTCAGCCTGAGCAAATAAGTCACCAGACATCATGTTCAAAATATCCAGAGCAAAATGGATGGAGAGGTGTGGTTCATGTGGTGAAACACCTGCTTTAGTGTGAAGCCCTGCATTCAAACCCCAGTCCCACCAAAAAGGAAAACTGAAACCAACAGAAAAGCCATTTTGATCTCCTATATCCTTACCTAAAAGCCACCTCCCCTAACCATTTTAACTGTCTTTCCACAAGTCTCCAGGTGAAACCCTGGCTCAACTTTCGATGCTCTACTTCCCCCATACCCTAGCTCTTCAACGCCTCATACATTATACCATCATATTAATTATCTCTGTCTTATAGTTTTGATCTTTCTTTCTCAGCAAAAAGGCACCTTCATGACTTCCTCCCAGTCACGCCCCCCCACCCCCCGTCTCATATCCAATCCACCTTCAAAGCCTGTTGATACTACGTCCCAAATTCATCTTGAGTCCAACCTCTTCCCTCTGTTCTCACTGTCCCTATGCTGGTACTACTTGGATTATTGCAACAATCTCCTAAATGATTAACTTCCACATCTAGTCTTCTCTCCACACCCAAGTAGATTCTTATTGATACAACCAGAGTAATATTCAAACGTTCCCAATTCTGATTATTTCTTGCTCCTACTTAAACCTCTTTATTGGCTTCTTGTTACTGGATACAAAATCCGCTCCAGAGAGTGCACCCTCTACTGGAGGGGTCAAGAAACCTCATTGTTATATCCTTGTACTGTGGCTCTCTTGAAATCAGGTGTTATCAGAAAATTCCTTGATTTTTAAATTTCCCTTCCAGCATTTGATGTGAAAAATTGCCCAGGACTTCAGGGCAGACCTGTGCTTCCAGAACACAAGAGACAAGTAAGGCTAAGCTGGTTGACCTTTCTGAAGACACCAACCTGTGTGCTAGCCTTGCTGAACATGAAACAGTTGTGCCAAAAGACATCCAGCCAGCACACTGCATACATAGAGCATGGGGCTAAGCATCTAGTAAGATGAGAAGCCGTTTTATTATCGATTGATTTATCTTCCTGTTATTTGTAATTTGGAGTCCAAAAGTCCCTAAGTATATGATTATGAATGGAACAGTGGGACAGAGAAGAGGTATTGGCAGTTTTCCATTTTCATTTGTGTGTGAACTTTCAGGAGAAATGCAGACTGGAAAGCATTAATGTGAGTCAAAATGGCTGAGTGAACAAATTCCAGCAGTTCACCTATAACAATTGTATATCTATTACATTTTTCTCAACAATGTCAGTATTTAGATTTTTAAAAAGTACAATTTTTATAGATGGCAAACTAACTGGTATTTGTAGTATTTTTATCATACAGTAGATTCTACCCATCCACTATACTTTCTTGAGTTGTCCTACATAAAACACGTATTTTTTTTGGCAGTACTGGGGGTTGAACTCAGGGTTTCATGCTTTTAGGCACTTTATTACTTGAGCCACCCTGCCAGTCTTTTTTTTTTTGTGTGATGGGTTTTTTCGAGATAGGGTCTTGCAAACTATTAACTATTTGCTGGGGTTTGGCTTCAAACAGTGATGCTCCTGATCTCTGCCTCCTCAGTAGCTAGGATTACAGGTGTGAGCCACCAGCACCCAGCAAAGTATATCTTTAATCTGTCTTCTGTGCTGTTCCTGTAAGTTTGCTGTTAAAATACATTATAAAAAATGAACTTAAACAGTTACTTTTATGACATGGCAATTCCACTCCTAGTTATATACCCCAAAGAACTGAAAACAGAAACATTTTAATGTGAATCAGCATTATTCATTAAAGCCTAAATATAGAAAATGTTTGCCAACAGAGGAATGGATAATTAAAATGTGGGCTGAGGGTAGCTCAGGGGTACAGTTTGCTTAGTGCAGGAGGCCCTGGTTTCAAACCCCAGCACTGCCAAATAAATTTTTTAAAAATGTTACAACATATGTAGTGAATTACTACATATGTTAGCCTTAGCACACATTTTGAATGTTTAACTTTCTCATCCTAGAGCAGGGCTGTCACCCTTCATAGTTTTTATTTCTCCACCTTGTCCTAGTTCCTCAATGTGATCCGTCCTGTTATCTATATAACCATCCCCTGTGGACCACTTCCCCATGGGACAGAAGCAAACAAATCAAAGTTAAACATTGCAACTGTATTGGAATCCAACTGGTCAGTGTTTGTTCAGGGTGTGATAGCAATTAAGGATAGTGGTTTGCTTTTGAATGGTCCAATTTAAAGAGTATCAATCTATTTAACTTGCCCCTTATCCCCACGCTACCCAGGTATGTACAAGTAAACACTGCGGAACTTGTGACGACTGCTTGCTTCGAACCCACCTACTAGAACTTCTTGTGGGAAACCTGCTTGAGGAACACCCTGGACCCCAATAAAGGCTTTGATCCATAGAGCCCTTCATTTCTCTCTTATTCATCACCCTGTGGTTGAGAACTAAGTGTCCCAGATGGCTTGCACTTTCCGATTGGCCCTGCTAAGGTGTGCTGCCCTTTTCCCTCTCTAACCTAACTTCTTTCCTGGTCAGGGCTTTCCTAGACAGTCGCTATCATGAAAGGAATAAAATGAACACAGGTCAGAGAACAGCCACAAGGCATCATCCATCAGTATAAATATGTTTTCTGTGACCACCTGGTCATGTGTTCTGTGGTCATAAGTATTAGGCTGCCTGCCAGGATATAGAATTGTCTAGCAAAAGGCACACTGCAAACATTCATGACCATTTCCTGGGAGTCCTGCTAGGGCAGGACTAGTTTACTTGATTATAAAATAAAGATACCTCCTTCCAGACTCTGTGACCAATATTAACTGGTCTATGTATATCTGGGACCAGAAGCTGGCTGGGTCTTCACAGCAGCCTGCAATGATCTTCTTTACTTATATTTCCTGTGTAGCTGGGATGACAGGCGTGCACCACCGCACCCATCTTTTTATTGGTTGAGATGGGGTCTGTTTGCCCAGGCTGGCCTCAAACCTCAATCCTCCTGATCTCTGCCTTTCATGTAGCTAGGATTATAGGCATGAGCTACAGTGCCCAGCTGGTTGGGCTTTTCTGATCTCACTGGGCGCATTTTATTCCCTTCCAACTGATGGAGTATAAAAATCTAACACGGAGCTTGATAGGAAGGAGGTGGCCTGATTCATCAAAAGGACTAAAGAAACACCCAGAAAAGGTCTTGCAACTGCAATTTTATTTTCTTTTGTGAAAATAAACAATTGGGAGTTTAAATTGCTCCAAAAAACCATAGAAACAAAATGAAATACACACAGAAGAAGCATGTGAGGTGATGGGGGAGGGCAGAGGGTCTCAGAACTTTGGCAGATTGTGCTAGCACAGAGCCAGGTAACAGGAGCCAGACCACTGAGCTAGGTCTTGCCTGCCACACTGGGGCTGTTGGGGGTAGATCTCAGTTGGTAAAGGGGAGAGGAACACAGACTTCTTCAATGAGGAAATGGCAGGCACCTTGAGTCCCTTTAAATGCAAGAGTAGGGGGACCATTTCAGAGAACCTATTTCCCCACTGCAAGTTGGAGGCTGGCAGGTTTGGGCCTACAGAGGGAGGGGGATGCTGGTGGAAACCAATCAGGCCTAGATGTCTTGCACATGGTCATGGCCTTATGCTGGGCAGAGGACAAAGGGGGAAGAACCCATGATGTTGAGCGCATGGTAAAAACTTGGGCTAAGGAACAGGAATGGATCCAGATGAAGAGTACCAGGCTAGAACTCCAGGCATGGCACCATGCAGAGTGAGTGTGGGAAGCTGGGGTGGGTTAGGGTGATGAGGAGAGAGGAGGGCAGAAAGTAAGACAGAGGTAGAGAGGTGTCTCCTGCCCAGGTACATCCACCACAGCACACACAGGAAGAATAACATACTACTTTTCAGTTCTCCTTTCTTGTAAAGAATTTTTTTTTGTTGTTTCTGTTTTTTTTTTTTTTTAAAAAAAAAAAGCCTGAAGATCAGCTACTGGTTACATCTACAAAATGTAAAGTGCTGTTGTTACCAGTCACTTTACAGAACAGTCCAGAGTGGTCAAATATTGACCAATAAAGTTTCCTTTTTTTTTTTTTCTTCTGAATCATTACTACTCGATGAGTCACGTGACAGCCTGCATAGATCAGGGGGCAGCTTAGTGGGCAGACTTGGTGACCAAGGAAAGAGGCTGGGCCTGTAGCACGGGGAGGGCCTGGTGGGCATGGAGCGTGGCCGGGAAGGAAGGGGGAGTAGTGAGCAGAGCGGCAGGCATGGAGCCCAGGGGTAGGGGCCGGGACAGGAGGGGTGGCTGGCTGCCCATCTGGCTGGAGGAGCTGGCTGCAGCCTTAGCTGACAGGAAGGCAGCTGAGTGGAGAGCCAGCTGAGCCCGGGTCTCTGGCTTGGTAGTGAGGGAGAGGGGCTGGGCTTGCTCTGAGTGGGTTGCAGCAGGGGCAGCCGGTGAGGCCAAGGCCGCAGAGGGGGTGGCAGGGGAGTCCAGCATGCTGCCGTGTGAAGAGGCGGGGCTGTCGCAGGGTTTCTCAGGGGGAAGGTACTGAACACATGGCTTCTTGTTCTTGGAGGCCACAGCACCTAGGGAAGAACATAAGAAAGTAAGCAGGTACTGGGAGGGGCAGAGGCTGAAGAACAGCCCTGGCTCACTCTATGTCCAGTCAGCCTTCCATATCCATGGATTTCACATCTGAGGATTCAACCAATGGTGGATGGGAAATACTCAGGAATACAAACAAATAAGCACTGCATCTATACTAAACACATGCAGATTTTTTTCTTTTGTCATTTTCCCTTAAAGAATATAGTATATAGGTGGCTCTGTAGTGCAATGGATAGCGCATTGGACTTCTAGTGACAAAGAATACAGTATAACAATTATCGACATAGTGTTTATGTTGTGTTGGGTGTTATGTAATCAAGAGATGATATGAATATGGAGAATGTGTGTGGCTTCTACGCAAATACTATGCCATTTTATAAAGAGGACTTGAGTATCTGTATGTTTTGGTATCTGGGGAGTGAGGATGCGGGGGTCCTGGAACCAGTTCCCTAAGGATATATTCTATCCTCATTCATCTCAGGGATGAATGACTGTAAACACAGGAATATGTATGACAAGGAGTTGAAATTACTTTCAAGGCTTTCAATATTAGGAAACACTTTAAAAACACTTAAGAGTACAGAGAATGGATGATGCCTAAGCTGACAGAGACCCTCCCCACCCAACATTCAGTATCTGATAGATGGAAACAGCTCAGTCTATCACATCGTCATTTTCCCTAAATCTCAGAGCTTTCAGGATGAACCTCTACTCAAGTTGCTTTAAAATGTTTGGCCTGTGGTACAATCAGAGGTAGTGTGCATTTGCTGAGCAGGATGACGTGTATACATGTAATAGACTTTGTACCATCTATATATTTTACTTATGTGTACTCCTATGTAGATGAATGCATAACTACATGGATAGAAGAAAGGAAGGAATTAATGTAGGAAGGAAGAAACAGATCAAATGCATGGTACAGAGATAGAATACTTGTTAGAGTGTACTCTCTGTGCTAGGTGAGGTGCTGGTATATAAAGTTTAGATTTTTGGCTCAAAGTGGCTTCTAAACCAAAGCAAACTATTTTTTCTGGTTCAACCAAAGAAATATTGGAGGAAAATCTTACTCCACTGGATCCACTTTAGATAGGTGGTATCTCGGTCTTTAACGTGCCACCTTCCTAGGGCCAATTTCCACTGTATCTTAGACACTGGCAGTGATTCTAAAACCTAACCCCCAAGATGCAACTCAACTGAACTGAGATGTGCCTGGGCTCTGTAGAGAGAGAAGGAAGGAGCGAATCCTACCTCCACTTGACAGAGTAATTGGGAGAATCCCTGAATTCCTTAGGGCCTTTTCTTTTTGGTGTGTGGTGTGTTGGTGTAAATGTGTGTGCTGGTGGAAATGTGTGTGTTGAACCCAATCCCTTGCACATGCTGGGCAAGTGCTCTACCACTTGATCTGTGTCCCCAGTCTCTGAGTCTCTTAATTGGTCAGCTCTAAAAAGGCAATGGCAACACTATGTATACTGAGACTGCTGTGGGACAGAGGCCCCGCAGATGGCAGCCCTCGTTAAGATAGCACTGACTATCCTGGATACCACACACAGGCAGGTGTACTGGGACTGTGGGAAAGGGAAGCAGAGAAGACAGGGACCAAGGGCTTACCTTCTGCCTCTTGGACTTGCTGCTGTGACTGTGTCTGTGACAGCTGCTTTTCTCTCTTCCTCTTCTTTTTCTTACCCTGAAAAATATGGTCACAGGAAGAGGTGAGCAGGGACAGAATAATACCAACTTGTCAGGGGGACTCCAGATCAGGGGAAAAGAGGGAGTATTGCCTTTTTTGGGGGGAGTATTGGGATTTGAACTTAAAGGCTTCACATTTGCTAGGCAGGTGCTCTACCACTTGAGCCACTCCTCCACCTGACCTCTTCAGCTCTTGATTGCTCTTGGATGAGGAACTGGAGAAGTGGGAGCCCCAGAGGAGCAGAGCGAGCCCCTACAAAAGATGCCTCCCTCCAACTTGGGTGCCCAGGCCTCATCCTAGCACTGCCCTTCAGGCTGGCTTTTCTTTCCTTCCTTCCTTCCTCCCTTCTTTTTCCTTTCCTTCCTTCCTTTCTCCTTTCCCTTCCCTTTTCTTTCTCTCTCCTTCCCTCTCTCCCCTCTCTCCCCCTCCCTCATTTCTTTCTTCACTTTTTCCCATCCTTCCTTCCTGTTTTATTTTGTGGTACTGGGGCTTGAACTTAAGGCCTTATGCTTGCTAGGCAGGCACTCTACCACTTGAGCAATTCTGCCAGCCCCTCTTTTTTTTCTTTTATCCTTGATTCAGGGTCTCGCTATGTAGCCCAGGATGCCCTGGAACTGGAGATCTTTCTGCCTCAGTCTCCTGAGTGCTGGGATTATAGGCATGCACCATCACGCCTGGCTTTAGGCTGTTTTTCCATCTCTCTCTAGAACAGTGGTTCTTGATCTTTTTTGAGGGGTCCTAAGTCTTTCTGAAAGTCTTAAGCAGCTATGAATCCTCTTACCAGAAAAAATGCAAACAGAAACATACATACAAAAATCTGCCTAATTTAAGAGAGTTAATAGATTGCTCCAAGGCTCAGACATCAGTCGTTGATCCCCGTGTCAGGAGCCCATGCTACAGATGGTGGGCGCTAGCACTGTGCCCAGTGTTAGGGAACCAAAGGTTCCTCAGCCAGTTGAAATAGGAAGGGCACAGTTTAAGTGGGTCCTCAGGCTATCTTGTAGACCTCCTGAGAGTTAAAAAGGCTTTCTTATTTCTAAAGAAATATGGCCTTTTCCCTTAAGAGTTCTCTAAACATGTGCTAACTTCCCTTCTCCCCTCTGCCTCTTGTAGTTATGGTTCCTGGGGTCTGAGTGGCTCCCTGCACAGTGTGGGCACTCACGTAATTGTCCCGGGCTGACCAGGTTGGATAGAGCTGGGAGTGAAGCTGCCGCTCCTTCCGGGCCAGCTCGTAGTACTTGGCCTGTTCCTCTCGAGACAGGTTGTGCCACTGAGGGAGAAAGAGTCAAGACACACAAGAGTGGTCAACGCAGGGGATGTGGACCTCTCTAAGCAGGAGGCAAGGGTGGAGCTTACCTTTCTTCCCAGGATTTGGTTAATGGCTGCACTTTCCTTCAGGGTGCACTCAGCCACCACCTTGGCCCTCATCTCCTTCATATACAACATGAAGGCATTCAGAGGCTTCTTCACGTGTGGTTTCTTTTCCTCCTCCTTCTTCACGGTGACTGGGGATTTCCTGGGAAGGTGCACGCTGTAGGTTAGCACATATCAGCTATCACCCAGCTCCCTCATCAAGGCCTCATACCAAGGTTCTCTGCCAATCACAATAGGCTGGGGTGCTAATTCAAGTGACCACATGGCTGTCTTCTGCCTCTGATCATCTTCCTCATGGAGTTCACAGAGAGTCTGAATTATCTCCATGCTATAGTCTCTCTCTCTCTCTTTTTTTTTGGGTAGCACTGGGGTTTGAACTCAGGGCCTCACACTTAGTAGGCAAGGTGCTCTCCCCTTGAGCCACTTTGCCAGCCCTGTTTTTTGTTGAGTATTTTCTACATAGGGTCTCACAAACTATTTGCCTAGGCTGCCTTCAAAACTCAGTCCTTCTGATCTAGGATTACAAGTGTAAGCCACTGGCACCCAGCTCCATGCCTTACTCTTTGAAATTATTTTCTGACAAAGGAAGAAATGTGGCACGAGAGGTGAGACAAACTTTCCCTAGAGTTGGCATGTACATGGGGTGAGGAAAAAGGGGGTCAGGGTCCTCTGGGAAGAGGCAAGGGGGCTCTCATGGGTCATGACTTTCCTGTGGTCTTTTTGGCACAGTGGGCAAAGCAGGGGCCTCTGCTTCTTTCCACTTTACCACCCAGCCGCTATGAGTCCTTGAGAAAATATTTTCTACTCTGCTGCCTTCACATTTTCATGAGATGACAGACAGGGTGAGGATAGAACCTAAAAGCCTTCTCAGGTTCTCTTTCAGGCTCTAGCATCTGGCTGTAAAACCGGATTAGAAAGTCTCTGAAAGGATGGGGACACAGAAAGCTGAAGGAAACCATCCCCCAGGGAGAGGGAGAGGATGGGGCTCAGGCAAGCTGCTCGACTGCCCGTTGAATGCTACCAGGACAGAAAAACAAACAGCATTTGCTGCTCAGAGTGGCCAGTCCCCCACCCCATTTGCCTCTTACTTACACGCTCACCGCGGGGCTCAGGCTAGGGGGTGCTGGTTCCTGCTTGACGATGGGGGAGACGATGGCGGGGTGGGGAATCCCTGAGGTGGGCAGTCCAGGATGGGTGGGAGCCACCATGTGAGGGGAGAACCGACTGGAGACCAGGCTGCGTGTTAAGTGGAAACAAATTATAACAGGGGACACAGGCAAGTACATACCTCTGCTATAGCAGAGTATTGGGAACCAAAGGGTATTGGTTGTCATCTGGAGAATCAGGTTTGAAAAACACCTAACCACACTCTCCTTGCCCCACAAACATAGGGTACCTAAATCTGGTGCTGGAAGCAGGTAGATAGAATGAAAAGCACAAAAGGGTCAGAGAGCAAGGTACCCCAGAAGAAGCATGTTTTGTGCTGTGGGTTGCACTCCGTCATTGGGGGTTCCACTGTCAGGTGGAGCCACCCCCAATACAGAAATCTCCTTTTACTGTCTGCTCTCCTGACATCATTTCAGGGGAAATTAATCTTTGCCTAGTCTCTGGCACACTCAAAATATTTCCATGCCACAAAGCCTGGCCCATGAGGAGGATGTGGCAGGAGGGTAGAAGGCTAGGGCTCTGAGGTTCTGGTCTCAAAGAAGGGAAGAGAATAATTCCATAGTCTCTCATTTTGCCCCAGTGGATAGGGAACATGAGATGGCCATTCAAAGAGAGGTGGGAGGAAAGGGGAGCCCTGGGCTGTTTTATGATTCAAATTGGTCCAGTCGCTAACTAGCCAACAAGCATTCATGGCCCCAGCCCCAGAACTCACCTGGACATCGAGGCATTCATGGCAAGGGCAGGGTAAGGGTGCCGGAAGCCACCAGGAGGGAGGGAGTACATGGGCTGTCCTTGCCTGGAGAGCCAGGAACAAGGAAATCTGGTCAGAGATTGGGAAGGTTCAGGATGGGATGGAAAGGGGTTGGGGAGAAAAGATGAAAAAGTGGGGCAGGAAGTTGGACGAGAGCAGGGAGGCTAACCAAGTCCCAGGGTGGAGAAGGAGAGCTCAGCCGGGGGAAGGAGTGAGGGTTAGAGAGGCTGCAGGTTTCCTTACTGTGGGACGAGCCAGCCGAGGGGATGAGGGATTTGTCCAACAGCTCCAGGAGATAGTGGGTAATATGGTGACAGCTCAGATGGGTGAGGGGGCCGGGGGATTCCTGCTTCCAAAGACAGATGTGTCAGACTGGTCCCTCACCCTACCTTAGCACTTTAAATAACAAAAAATGGGAGCCCCCTTCTCCCATAGTCCCAGGTGTTCTCCCGGAAGGCAAGGGGCTCTTCGCTCTCAGCTTTCTTGCCCTTCCCCCTTGCCTACCGCCCCACCCCCCAGCAGCTCTGGCCACATGGGGAAGGACAATCTGGGGAGAGAGGGCTAATATATCTTCCTACTTAGCTACCCAGCTTCCACCTCTGTGGGCAAAACTTCCAGCTGCCTATTGGACAGGAATCTGTGTCTTTTAAGGTCAGGAAATCCCTGACAGAGAGCAATCACCCAGTTACCAACTAACTAACCTGGAAAACCTGCCTCATTCATGGAGAAATAAACTCTGGATTTCTTGTCTTATCCTGTTTTTGTGGTGCAGGGATCAAACCCAGGGCCTCACACATAACAGGCAAGTGCTGTGCCACGGAGCTGTACAATCCAGGCCCCTAAACTCTGGATTTCTATTTCCTATCTGTCCTTCTAATTATCTGCAACTTCTAATAACCATTACTTCTCCAAAGAGGGGCTCCCAAAATACTTTGAGCCATGGCAATTCTGTGGGAAGTTATGAAGACCTTGGTTCCCTAGGATGGACAGGTCTGATGGACAATTAACACCACCACTAAGAACAAAAAGGGCAGCTCAGCCTTTCTGCTTTATAGCTGTGCTGAGAAGTCAGCTAGGTGGACGGCTACGAAAATGTCCAGCATAGGACACTTGTTTTGGTTTTTAGGGAAGCATGGCTCGAAGCTGGGCTAGACTTTGACAGAGCACCCCTGCTGTGGAGCCAGCCCTGTGCTTTTATCTTGTTTCATTCCCTTTAATTCTCACAATGACCCTTTGGTGTAGAAGGGACAGATGAAAAAACTAAGACTCAAGTGAGTGGGCAAGGTCACAAGCTTCTTGAGTACTGAAGGCCCGATTTGAACTTGGGTCTGCCTGATTCAAGGAATGTCCCCTCCCACCCCCACAGGAGCACTGCCTATGTGACAGAAGACTCACCTGTCTTTGGATCGATCTCCGGGGAGAGGTGTGTGGGAGGGGAGCCGGGGGAGAAGTGGTCGTTGCTGTAGGTGATGAGGGGTGTCAACGGGTGCATGTGATGTGGGTGCTGGACAACAGGAACTTTGTTAGACTGAAAGACAGAAGACAGAGTAGGAGCAGTTGCCAAGAAGACGGGGAGCAAGACTGGCTATGATTTACCAAGGGGACTGTGTGCCAGGTATTTTCCATGCAACATCCCACCCAGTCCTCACAACAGTCTGGGAGAAATGGGAACAAGGGAATTAAAGAGGGGAGTTCACCTGCCTTCCACCAGACCTCCCTATCCCTCATCAGCATTCCCTCATAGCCACCACCCAGTGTGGACAAGCTGCTCAGTTCTACCCTGTGCTGTGTAATCTCAGGGAACCTCAGTGGCTCAGCACATACAAATCAACTCCACTAAAACAGGAGGTCTCAGGTTCAGATCTGAGACTGGGGACAGAGCAGAACTTCCACAACCTGTTACCACATCCGGGCTTTACAGACCAACAGCACTTTCAGCTCTTCTCTGTAGTACATGCCATTTAAAATGCCATTGGATGTGAGGAATTGCCATTTAAGTAGTAAAAAGAAACACTGGCATGTCATGACGCACCTTGATTTCAGAGATGTTATAATGGGAAAAGCCTGTGCATTCTAGAATTTTTTTGAGACAGGGTCTTGTTATGTAGCTCAGGCTGGCCTCAAACTCACAATCCTGTGTCAGTCTCCTGAGTGCCGGACACATTCAGCTCCACAGATGTTTTGATTGGGCTGTGGAGAGGTAAGTAGTGCAGGAGAAAACACTAATTTGGTAGCTCCCCACAGAGCTGATAGGAATTCCAGTTCTGCCATTTACTAGCTCTGTGTTGCTCAATGTTTCTGAGCTCAGTTTCCTCACTCTCCAGAATGGAGGTGATCAGAGCTTCTTGCCAGGTTGCAAAAGGAATAGGCATTGTGCCAGGCGCCAGGCTTTCAGTATGGGTGCTTAGTAAGGTGTCACTATTTTTATAATAAAGGTCCTTATTATTGAGCCAGCTTAGGTAAAAACAATTTTAAAAATTAATTCAGAGCTAGAGGAGGAGTGGTAAGAGGTTTGTATAAAAAAGATGGTTTGAAGTGGTCCCAGATTCCACCAGCCACTCTTTTCCTCTCACTTGGTGACTGTAATGCACATCTAACCTGCATACTTCCCAGGACCCCTGTGCTCACAACAGTTTCACTGCATTTTCAGGGAGCTGGGCAGAGATGAGAGGTGGAGAGCCCACTGTTCAAACTGGAATCACACCAGGCTGGGCTCTGCTGATGGAAATACATTTCACCTTCAGCAACTTCCTATGGCCAATCTGATGTAACATAATACACTTTAAAACTTCCCTCTTAGGCTTTCCACATGTTCACTTACTGACTGTTGATAAGATCTTATAGAACAAATGAAAGCATAAAAAATATTTTTTTTTTCTTTTGGTGGTCCTGGGAATTGATCCAAGGCCTCACGCATGCTAGGTAAGCACTTCACCACCTGAGCTTTGCTCTCAGACCTTTGGTTTTTTATTTTTTGAGACAGCATCTCACTATCTTTGCCCAGGCTGTCCCCAAACTTGTGATCCTCTTGCTTCTGCCTCCAGAGTAGCTAGGATTAATAAGGCACCACACCCAGCTATAAAAAATAATTCTAAGATCAGATTTCTAGAACCCAATGCACCTAAATGATGTCTTTGGTTTTCTTAGAAACAGCTTTGTCTAAAGGATGATTTTCTTTAGGGGGTGGGGGAGGGCAGTACTGGGGTTTGCACTCAGGGCCTCATGCTTGCTAGGCAGGTGTTCTGCCACATGAGCCACTCCTCCAGTCCAAGCAGCATTAAGCATGCCATAGGATTAACACCAAAGTGAAAGTATGTGATAAAAGAATTACACAGAAACTGGGAGCCAGTGGCTCATACCTGTAATCTTAGTTACCATGAGTTCAGGAGGATCGAGGTTCAAAGCCAGCGTGGCAGAGTACCTGCCTAGTAAGCGTGAGGCCCTGAGTTCAAACTCTAGTATTACCAAAAAAGAATTACACAGAGCAATCATAATTTTAAAAAAATCATGATTTAAAAAGACTAACTAGAAAGCACACCAAAATGTAAACAGTAGTCATATTTGAGGCAGAACTGAGTAATTTGTTTTCCTTTCCTTCTTACCTTTTTTTTTTTTTGTAGGTACTGAGGTTTAAGCTCAGATACTCTGAGAATCCCAAGGAGTGCACAGCTCACCTTGATTCTCTGCATGTCCATCATGTTTTGAAACCTGGTCATTGTCATTGCACAGGGTGTGGTACTGGTGACTGTCTATTCAGTCTCTGGTACTTTGATACTTGGGCTTTGATACTTGTGCTATTTGTTTTATCAGGGCTTAAATGAACTGTATGAGTCTTTATTTTCAATAAGGATTGATTACAGTAAAGGAGGTTTCATTTGAAAAATTCCATTCATGCATATGGATTAATAATTTGAGAACGCAGATGCTTGACTGTGGCATGAGTTCTAGTCACTGGGGACAGTGATGACATTGGGAGTGATCAGTGCTCTACCACTTGAGCCATGCCACCAGCCCCTCCAGTTTTTCCTTAATTATTATCTTCTACTTAAAATATATCCCATGGAAAACAGAAAATTTTGAAGAAGGAATTTCAAACTACAGCATCAAGCATTTAGCAAACACAGTCACCTCTCATTTTGCTGTGCGTGTCTCCTGTCATTTAGACTTCCCATGCATTGATTTCTGAGACAGCATCTCACTAGGTAGCCCAGGCTGCCTTCAAACTTGTGATATTCCTGCCTCAGTCTTCACGCATCTTTTTTTGAAGACAGGGTCTCATTATGTAGCCCATGCTGGCTTGGAACTGGAGATCCTCCTGTCTTGACCTCCCAAATGCTAGGAATCATAGGAATGTATCCCTAAGCTGGGCTACATGTATCAATTTAAAACTAATTTTTTCCTTCAGTACTGGGGTTTGAACTCAGAGCCTATACCTTGAGCCACCCCACCAGTCCTACTTTTGTGGTCAGTTTTTTGAGCCATTGGTGCCTGGCTTAAATTTACATTTTTTTTCCCCTTTATTGTTGCGCCGGGTGGTGTACATTGTGGCATTTATAAAGGTTCTTACAATCTATCAACTATATTATACTTGAATCTATCCCCTCCACCACTCTCCTTTAGCCCCCCTACTCCCAATTCCTGGAAAGCAGGTAACAGAAGCATGATGTCCTGGATTGCCCATGTGCTATTGAGTTTAGCCTCCTCAAAAGCAGGAAAACGGCACTGAGGGGTGGGCAGAGTTAAAACACAAAGCAGAGAGTTGTGCATTACATTCAGTAATCTAGGTATATTCATCTATTTTATTTAGTTATTTGTGTATTTATGTATTTATGTACTTTTGCAGCACTAGGGTTTGAACTCAGGGCCTCATGCTTACTAGGGAGGTACTCTACCACTTGAGCCACTCCACCAGGTATATTCATGTGAGTTATTATTGCCTCCACTAGGTGGTGCCATTGTCCAGAAAATGAACGAGGAGGAAATGACCAAGTAAAAGTGGCCTCGGAAATTGCTAAGGGAAAATTGTTCTCCAGAGGCTGACCAAAAGAGCGGTTTCCTTACTGTGTCTTCTCTCCTCAGTGGTCCTCAGGGGCAAGATGTTCTCAGCATAAATGGATGCCAAGGATACCTAGCTCTTTCTTAGCCCAGGTATATTGTCCATTTCAGTCTGCTTCTACTTTCTTTTTCCTCCTCAGCCAAGCTGTCCTGGAACTTGTAATCCTCTTGCCTCAGCCTCATGAGTGCTGGGATTGCAGGTGTGCACTGCCACACCTGGCATCTGTTTGGTTTGTTTCTAGAGTTGGCCAAGCCAAACATCTTCAAGCTTCTGATTTGCAAGGAAGCAATGTGGCCCCTCTCTCTCTTCATGACTTACTTTCCAGCCCAGGGTAAAGATGACTCCTCCCTGCTCCCCCACAAATCACCATGCAAAGTCCTGCTCACCCTCCTGCTCTTGCTTTGCTTCTAGCAACGTGTCTGAGGCTTCCACGAAGCCACTTGACTCCTATTGCTCACTCACTAGTTTCTTTTCTTCTTAACCCTGATTCTAGACATCAGAAGTATGCCATTTACAGCTCAGAAAGTGGAGACATCCCTTTTACCATCACTCAGAAAGAAGTCATGGACTCAACAACAGGTTGCCTAGGAAAGACAATGGAGGTCCAGTGGGTGGCTAATGGTACCTGATTATATATTCAAGACACCTGTGCTATCCACATTCAAATTGTCTGTTTCGCTGGGCACCAGTGGCTCATACCTATAATCTCAGCTACTCAGGAGGCAGAGATTAGGAGGATTGTGGTTCAAAGCCAGCCCAGGCAAATAGTTCTTTCGACCCTATCTCTAAAAAATCATCACACACACACACACACACACACACACACACACACACACACAAGGACTGGTGGTGTGGCTCAAAGTGTAGGCCCTAAATTCAAGCCCCAATACAGCAAAAAAGAAAAAAAAAAAAAAAGTCTATTTACTGATAGAGCCAACCTTCTTTTTGGGGACCAAAGTGTTTTCAAGAGACTTCACATAAAAGCAGAGTTTGAGGGAAAAGGAAACTGGAATTGCCCCTCAGATGAGGGCCTGATTACAGCAAGGAAGGCCCCATGGAGAGGAATGGGATTTGAAGTGGCAGAGAGGACCTGTTCCCCTTCAGGGAGCAAGTTCTGCTGAGAGTGCTCAGCTGCAAAATGGGGTCGGCATGAGGACCTCCAAGTCCTTTGTGGCTCCAGCTGTAGCATTCCACAGTGCTCTCATTCTATCTGGCACAGGTGACCGGCCAGGCCATGGGTCACTAGATTTGCTTATTGCACAACCCAGTTAACAAAAGTGTCAGTTTTGTTACCTCGCCCTATTTTTTTTTTTGGCTTGTGCTCTTATTAGTATTTCAACTTCAGGTTTGTCACAGCAATCTTCCCAAACTAGTATATTTCCTAAAGTTCTTTTTTTTTTTTTTTTTTTTGGTGGGGGGGCGTGGTACTGGGGATTGAACCCAGGCTCTCAGGCTTGTTCTTCTACTTCAGCCACCTACCCAGCCCTTTGGTTTTTTGTTTGTTTTTTTTTTGAGGCAGAGTCTCACTAACTTTGCCTAGACTGGTCAGAAACTTGAGGTCCTCCTACCACTGCCTCTTGAGTAGCTGGGATTACAGTTATGCATCACCACACCTGGCAACCCGGCAACTAACCTGTAAACCTACTTGATCTGGGCTCAGCTCAGGTAAATGGAGGGAGGCTGCAACACTGGAAACAAGCAAAGCAGTGAAGTCCCTGTGTTGAATGCCCCACAGTGAGGAGTTCCCAGTTGCCCACCGGCATACCTCATGTTCCATGCAATGAAGGTTAATTTCTTTCTAGTGTTTTTAGAGTAAAACATCGGGTTTTTCTTTCTTTTCATTCCCTGATCTGTACCAGCACCCACTTTTGTAGATACTAATCTGATTCGCTGGTTAAGCTTCTATGACAGAAGACAACTTCTTCTGCATGTGTCCCATTTCACCTCCTACAGAGCCCTTCCTTACACAACACCTTTCTAACTCCATATTCTGACTTATAGCTTAAGTTCTCTCTCCCCCTACCGAGAACCATGAAGTATCGGAAGACAGCCACCTGTTCCCAAGGCGCCTTTTTATTTTCCTCACATGCCATAGTTTCAGGATTCCTCACCATATTCGGCGGCATCTCTAAACTACCCCCATGTCTATCTTAAAACCAGCAAAATATTCCAGAAGGAGCCAGCTGGCACAGAAAAGAAAGGTGAAAGATTTAGATACAGTAAGAGCAAAGAGGAATTCAAATTTGAAAAAGAACTCTCTCCCCATACGCTTTATTTATTTCTTTTGGCGGTACTGTGGTTTGAACTCAGGATCTCATGCTTGCTAAGCAGCACTCTACTGCATGAGTCATGCTCTATTCCTACCCAATCCTTTCTTTTTTTATGGTACTGGGTTTGAACTCAGGGACTCACACTTACTAGGCAGATGCTCTACCACTTAAGCCACTCCACCAGCCCTTTTTTGTAATTTTTTCCAGATAAGGTCTCACAAATACTATTTGCCTGGGCTGGTTTTAAACTGTGATCCTCCGGATCTCTGCCTCCTGAGTAGCTAGGGTTACAGGTATGAGCCACCGGTGCCTGGCTCCCCATACTCTTCAACAAATATTATTTTCAAGAGAAAGTGCAAGCTCCATGCTGATTCTGTCACCCCATCCTATCAAGGAGAGGACATCTGAACACATGTCTCTGGTACAGAATTTTCTCCTATGGTGACAAATAGAACACCACACTTTTATTTATTGCCTAGTTGTTTGGGGAGGACAGCCACAGTGACAGAACTGATGGAGCAGAGGTGTAATGGACCTGGGTCTCTTATGACATTGCTGAGATGTTAAATGAACTGGCCCTGGAGAAAATGAACCACAACACCAAGTAAGAACAAACACTCTGGTCTGGGCGCTGGTGGCTCATGCCCTGTAATCCTAGCTACTTATGACACAGAGATCAGGAGGATCTCAGTTCGAAGCCAGCCTAGACAAACCCTTCACAAAAGAAAGACTGGTGGAGTAGCTCAAAGTGGAGGCCTAGAGTTCAAACCCCAGTACTGCAAAAACAAAAGAAAAGAACAAACACTCTGTACCCCCTACGTGCCATACCACACACTCTTCTAGGTCCTGTGGAGGCGGTAGAGAACATTGTCTACTTAGACAAAGATAAGCATTTATGCTTTCGCTGGGAGACAGACAATAAACAAGATAAATTATACATACATATTGGATGGTAATAAAAACTAAGGAGAAAAACTAAGCTAGAGAAGGCAGATAAGAAATGAGGGGGTGGTTACATCATACAGGATGCCCAATGACTTGAATAAATAACTGAAGGAAGTAGGGAGCTGGACATGTAGAGTGGGGTGGGTGGTGGCAGGGAATCACTTTGGCAGGAGGAACAGCAGTGCAGTGGACTGAGGGGGCATGAGAAGTTACTTGGAGGCCAGTGGACCTCTAGGTTGGGGGTGTAACTCAGTGGTAGAGCATTTGCCTAGCATGCTGGGTTCCATCTTCAGCACTGTAAAAACAAAATAAAAAACAAATGAGGCTGGGTATGGTGATGGACACCTGTAAATCAGTACTTAGGTGGTGAAGGCACGGGGATAGAGAAGTCAAGACCAGCTCACAGCATAAAGAGGCCTTGTTTCAAGAACAACAGCAACAAAAACCCAGCCAGATGTGTGGTGGTTCATACTTATAATCCTAGCTACTTAGGAGGCAGTGCGAGGAGGATTGTGGTTTGAGGCCAGTTTGGACAAAAGTTAGCAAGACCCCTCTCAAAAAAAAAAGAAGCTGGGCTTGTAGTACATGTCTGTAATCCCAGCTTCTCAGGATGCAGAAGTAGAAGGATCAAGATTCTGAGGCTGATGGGACACAGCTGGAGAGAGTGCAGCTCCAGTGGTGGAGCACTTGCAAGCACAGGCCCTAAGTTCAAAACTCAGTATACCTACCTGCAACAGAACGCAAAAGCAAAACTGTCTTGGCTCCTGACACATGGCAAGTACTGTGCTGCAGGGTATGAAAGATGCAAAGATAGGCTGGGGGTGTGGCCCAAGTGGCAGATGATAGATGAGGCCCTGAGTTCAATCTCCAGTATTGGGGGAAAAAAAAAAAAAGATGCAAAGATAAGTCAGAATCTCTTCAGGGCAACAGGAGAGATAAAATGCTCTGAAGGCTGGAATGTACCTTCAGGTCCTTCTTTTCTGAGCAGTGCTGTTTGTGAGGGCTTTGCAAGTTGGATCGAGCACATACTTCTTTGAATAAATCTTTCCTTATCAAAATTTTCACTTTCCCACAGCTGGCATTAAGGACGGCAAAAGAGAACACTACAGTTAATTTTTGTGCGTTTGGCACAAGAGTCTTGCCCCTCTGCATGGACACTTGAAGGAAAACAGTGTTGTGTGACTGACTGACTAATTAATTCATTCATACTAGGGTCCTGCTACGTAGCCCAGGCTGGCCTCATATTCATGATTCTCCTGCCTCAGCCTCCTATAATCTCAGCTAGGATCACAGACCTGCACCACCACGCATAGCGAAAAAGAACATTTTTAAAGCCTTGCAATTCAAGTAGTTTTACAGAAACAAGGCACTCTTTTGGTCTACAAATTTAAGCTTTCTTTCTTTCTTTTTTTTTTGGCAATAGTGGAGTTCCAACTCAGGGTTTTGCACTTGTGGGGCAGATATCCTACTGCTTGAGCCATGCCTCCAGCTCTTTTTGCCCTGCTATTTTGGAGATAGGGCTTTTTGCCCAGGCCTATTTTACACTTACCTGTTCTTTTTGTTGAGATGGAGTCTCACAAACTTTTTGCCCAGGATGGTTTTGTATGGCAATCCTCCTGATCTCAGCCTCCCAAGTAGCTAAGATTACAAGCATGACCCATCGGTACCCGACTTGAAGTTTTTGTTTTTACTGCTGGTTTTTGTTTTCATTTGTTTTGATTTCCTCTTCAGGAACAGTTCTTGTAGACTTTTCTTTAAGTTTCTCTTCTGTTTTTTTATCAGTGTCATCAATGGCAAAACTCTTGATTTGCCACAGTGTCAGTTCCACTCTATGAAGATTAGTTAGCGGGAAGGTAGGAATAAGAATTTCAAAGAGGCTGAAGCTCAACAGCAGAAACCAACAGGAGTGACACAGACAAAAATCCTCATTGCCATGCTGGGTACCAGTGGCTCATGCCTGCAATCCTAGCCAAAGGCTGAGATCAGGAGGCTCAAGCTTCAAGACCCGTGGGGCAAATAGTTCATGAGACTGCATCTCCAAAACTATCAGAGCAAAATGGACTGGAGGCGTGGCTCAAGTGGTAGAGCACATGCCTAGCAAGTGGAAGCTCCTGAGTTCAAACCCCAGCTCCACCAAAAAAAAAAAAAAAAAAAAAAAAAAATCACTGCTTTTTAAAACCAGTGGGTGAAAAGCTGGTGAGAAAACAGAGCATTTGTGTAGCTCCAAATCCCCTTTCTACAAAACACTTATTAGTTACAAAGGAAGAAAGAGTAACATCACAGTAGAAATACTTGGCAACACTACCTAATCCCCTACCCAACATCTTTATTACTGGGACAAACTGCCTCCTGGGAGGAGGATGGGACAAGTAGACAGCATTAGCACAGTGGTATTCTTGCTCAAAACGCACAACTGAATAGAATCTATCTTGAGGATGTATCAGATCCACCCTCAGGGACATCCTACAAAATAGCTGGCTTGTACATCTCAAAACAAAACAAAACAAAAAAAAAAACCAAGAGAGAATGTTTTTGCTCTTAGGAAACACAACTCACAAAGTAAAAGGTCACAATGTCTTCAAGTTACTCCAAACTTTTCAGAAAATAAAAAATATACTCTGAGGGAGAGAGCATAAAACAAAGGGCAAAATTTGAGAGTTCCCTGTATTATTCTTGAAACTTATGGGAAAGTTTAAAACTATGCCCAAATAAAAAGTGAATACTGTATAACAAGAGCCGTGATCTGTAGTGGAGGTGGTACAGGGCAGAAACAGGCTATGTTATGAGTTTTTAAAGTTTCTGGGTCCACAGAAATACTGATGAGAAGGTGGAGAAGCGATGCACAATTCAAAAAGAGAAATTCCAGCTAACATTTTCACTTGAGAATGAGCACACTAAGCAACATGCATGACAGCCCCTTCTCAGAAGGAAAGCATCAGCATGGGCTTGGCAACCGGTAGCTTGACACAAACTTGCTTGTCCAACTTGCTTCTGAGAATCACGCAATGGTAATGCTAAATAGTGAGTCTCCAAGTTTGGTCCCTGGGCTAGCAGTCAGCATCACTTGGGAACCTGCAAATTACCAGCCCCATTGTACCCCGGGAAGGGGAGTCCTGTAATTTGTGATTTTTATTTTTTTAGGTGGCACTGGGGACCAAACCCAGGGCCTCACTCATGCCAGGAGGCAAGCGCTCTACCACTGAGCTACACCCTCAGACCCCCTTTTTTAAAATTTTATTTTAGTTTTTAGAGACACAGTCTTTTATGTAGCTCAGGCTGGCCTTAAACTCACAACCTCCTGCCTCAGCTTTCTAAGTGCCTGGATTACAGATGCACACCAAAACACCTGATCAATTTGTGTTTAAATAAGTTTTCTAGATCATTCTAATGCTTGCTAAAGATTAAGAAACACGGTTCTAGAAGTGAGTGAGTCTCACTATGGCTGCAAACTTGAAACCACCTGAAGAGCTTCTCAAACTCCCAATGTTCACACCATACCTAACTCCATCAGAACTCTAGTGGTGGCCCTAGCAAGCCCTCCTTGGTGATTCTGACGCATGCTCAAGTAAGAGAGAAAGAACAGTGACTAAGATGCTACCATGTTCTAAATATTCTCAGAGGACCCTTCCGCCTCAAGCCAGCAGCCAGGAGAAGTACTAATCCTGATCTGGTGAAACACGCTGCAGGAGGACAGAAAGGGAGCCCAAGGAGATTGTTCACAAGCAACAGTGTCTGCTTAGAGGAAGCCCCGCAAAAATTTCTAAATGCTAAAGATCAACAAGTCAGGATGCAGCCACATGGTTAAGGTTTTATGTTTTAGCATTCCTGCTTCCCTTGCCTTGTTGATATCAGGCTTGCCCTTGTGATGTGCTGGGACCAATGGACCATAAGCAAGTGTGAAGTGAGAGGAAGCATTAGACATGCTTTCCGGAAGGGTGTAGCTCAGTGGTAGAGCACTTGCCTAGTGTGTGCAAAGCCTGGGGTTCCATCCCCAATACCACAAAACACACACACATGCTTTCTTCTTGTGCATCTGCCATAGGCCATGAGAAGGGCATTTTGAGGACAGCCACTGGTCTTGGCACAGGAGCCACCTGGAGAAACTCAAACTTTGTCCCTAACCTATTAGAGCCACTCCAGCTGACCACTGAATTGTCAAAGAAACAGATAACTTAAGACCTAAAGCCTGCAAAAATTTTTTTTTGGGAAACATAGAAAAGTATAAAGAATGACATCATACCCAAAATTTGCTATTTAAGAGTAATTACTGTTTTTATAGTTTTTCATTTTGTTCTTTTTATCTTAAATAAACATCACTCTTCCCTGAGTGTTCAGCCTGATGGCCAATACTGCAGAGTTTGCACCTGAATCTACCTGAGTTTGTAAGCCAGTTCCCAAAATAAATCTCAATCTCTCTGTCTCTCTCACTCTCTACACACGCACACGCAATGTACACACACATACACATTCTGTACAGTCTATTTCCCAAGGAATCTTGATTAACATGGAACTTTCTACTTTGATTGTGATGGACACATGAGAGGAGAGGGAGAGGGACAGACAGAAAGGAAAAAGGTTTAAATTGGCTGGAGTATAAGTCAGTGGTAGAACACTTGCCTAACATGCATGAGGCCTACTACATCAAGAGTTTAAATAAAAGGTGACCAGAAAGAGAGGTGACAGAGTTTCGAAGCTGGAAGTCATTTTGCCTTTGACCATCCTCATCTGGATTTGTTTCCCACACCTCTCTCTTAACTCCAAATCCGTATTCCCTATGTCTTCCCGTCTTCAGATTCTGGATGCTTGGCCTAAGAGCTAAAAATCGTATTAAAAAACAAGCAATAATCTGACCCTACTCTAAAGAACTAGTTTAATAATTCTACACTTTTTTGAAAGATTGCAAAAAACCTGTAAGATTTTTCTCCTGGCCTTGGGCCTCATTCGCCTGTGACTTGGTAGAACTGATTAAGCAGCTACCTGACCATCACATAGAAAGCAAGTTACAGATGTACACGTGAATGAAATGCTGTGGGGTCATAGGTCTGTCTCTTGTGGCCTTTGGCATCTCTCCCAAGTGCTCTAGCCAGGGCACGCTCTACTTTCATCATTTCAGAACTGTGGGATTTGGGTTTAACTTGAAAAGTGCGTGTATTTGTTTTGGATGGTTAGGCAAAGCACTCCAGGGAGAGAGTGCAGGGAAGACAGAACCCGGGCCCACACGTCCATTTTTTGTCCAGAAATCTGGACAACAGTCTACAAGCAAAAGGATGACAGTGATCAAATATTGCAAATAGTTGCAAAATGTTATTGTTACTGAGTTTTTAGAATCTGTGTTAAAAGTGTAAATGCAAGTAGTAATAACACTTAAGTCCACCCCCACCCTGGCCCAGTTATGACTTGTTTACACACACTTCCTTGACAGACAGATTCCACATGACTCACTAAATCTCTGCAAGTATGCAGGCTCTTCGCTCCATTTGTCCTACTCCCAGGCAAATCTCTTCTTAAAATAGTTTACTCCTAATCTAAAATAAAATTTCACAATCCAGAGTGTTTTAATTTCCTTAATAAAAAAATCAGTGCTGGCCTTCTGTGACTACTTCCTCAGAAACCTCCAGGTGCTGCTTACACCTCGCTTAGAGAGAAACTTACACCGTACATTGGGCTGGTTTTAGCTCCTCCTTCCACTTTGCTTAGGATTTTGATATGCAATTTCGGCAGCGATCCTCAACTCTGGCTGCCCCTTAGAATCTCTGGGGGAGTTTAAAAAACTCAGATACCAGCCCCACCCCAGACCAATTAAATCATATCCTTGGGGGATTAGATGCTAAAGTCTATGGACTCATTATCTCCGATACCTTTGCAATCTGTCCATTTGTTCTGGCACCCAATTCAGGCCCTCATTACTTCTTAGTTTTGCTAATTAAACAGGATTTTAATTGTTCATTCCCTCTCTCCTTTCTTAATAACAGCAATGGCAGCAGCAGTGATGGTGGTGATGGTGGCAGCAAAGTGATGGCAGGAGAGAAGCAAGCGGTCAGTGAAGACTTACTTTGGCACACAATGCTAAACTCATTACAACACACCAGCTCATTTCTGCACAACTCTATGACATCAGCCCTCCTCTAATCCCCATTTAATAGATGAGGAAACTGAGGCAGAGAGAGATGAGGTCATTTGCCTGAAGCTGAATAAAGAGAAACAGGCAGAGCTGGGACTCAAACCTGCTGCATTTTACAGCTTCCAACACAAACACCCTCCTCCCAGGTAGCTCAGGTTTTCCTCTCAGGGGTTGGAATGACCCACTTGATTCTAAATTGAAGACGGAGGTCTTCTCTCAGAATTCCAAGCTCGTGTTACGGTTTTTACCCCCTAAATGTCTCTTAAGTTTTTGAGGTCTGTTTCTGCTTTGCCGTATTACAACACAGAGTATGACAACATGTAATTTGCTGGAAAATTGCCCACTTTGCTATCTACAATGCAATGTGTATCAACAGTTCATGCTTCTCTGCCCTCAGACAAAGTGAGGCACCCCCACCCCTGCCCCATGCTGCATGCTTTATCTGCAGAGCCACACCTGCAACGGCTGGGTGTTTGGCAGTGGCAAGTGGGAGTGCAGAACCTGCTTGAGAGTTCAGGAATTCATACATTTTTTTCTGTCACGTACAGTGAGAAAATTAAGTGATGAGTAGTTGATTTATTTGAGGATAAAGGTCTAAAAAGACCTATGAAAGAAAGTGAAAGAAAGGAGCTGACACTGAGTGTTAATACTGGAACCAGGGAACCAGAGGGTAGTCAGCACCGTCAGATGTCCCCCGTGTTGAGAAAGCAGGGGAGTGACTACATGACGGCAGTTAGAAAGCTGAGCCAGACTATTCACAATAGCCAAGTTATGGAAACAGCCAAGATGCCCCAGCACTGACGAATGGATTAAGAAAATGTGGTATCTATACACAATGGAATTTTATGCAGCCATGAAGAAGAACGAAATGTTATCATTCGCTGGTAAATGGATGGAATTGGAGAACATCATTCTGAGTGAGGTTAGCCTGGCTCAAAAGACCAAAAATCGTATGTTCTCCCTCATATGTGGACATTAGATCAAGGGCAAACACAACAAGGGGATTGGACTATGAGCACATGATAAAAGCGAGAGCACACAAGGGAGGGGTGAGGATAGGTAAGACACCTAAAAAACTAGCTAGCATTTGTTGCCCTTAATGCAGAGAAACTAAAGCAGATACCTTAAAGCAACTGAGGCCAATAGGAAAAGGGGACCAGGAACTAGAGAAAAGGTGAGATCAAAAAGAATTAACCTAGAAGGTAACACCCACGCACAGGAAATCAATGTGAGTCAATGCCCTGTATAGCTATCCTTATCTCAACCAGCAAAACCCCTTGTTCCTTCCTATTATTGCTTATACTCTCTCTACAACAAAATTAGAGATAAGGGCAAAATAGTTTCTGCGGGGTATTGAGGGGGGGAGCGGGAGGGGGTGGAGTGGGTGGTAAGGGAGGGGGTGGGGGCAAGGGGGAGAAATGAACCAAGCCTTGTATGCACATATGAATAATAAAAGAAAAATGAAAAAAAAAATTAATTCAAACTCAAAAAAAAAAAAAAAAAAAGAAAGCTGAGCCAGGTTGCCATGGATTGGCAGGGAAAGGAAACGGCAATGGAGGTGTGAGGTGGGTAAGAAACGCTACAAGGGAGGTACGGGGGTGCTCACAGGATGAGAAAGCTGGACATCTGATTTTTCAGAGATGGACTGCTCTATGCAACAGGAAGGATGGGAAATTCAGGGTTATTGTGGCAGTTTTTAAAGGGGAATAGGGTCTTCTACAAGGAGTGACAGAAGACAGTCTGTAAATAGAAGAGAGGACAGGTGGCTCTTACATTTTGGAATCCACTGCAGGGGGCTAGGGAATGGGACAGGATGTGTGGGGGCAGGAAGAAAAGGGAGACAGTTACAGAAAGATGGCTGAGCCGAGAGGGGACAAGCCACGTTTGTGGTGGGGTGGGTGAGGGTTGGACAACCTCCACTGCGGCTGACTCAAGCCACTAGAGGGCACTTGTATCTTGTGCTTGCCATCCCAAGTGGGACACTAGGAGTCAGAGCCATCCTGGCCTATTTATTCCTGGAGTGTTCAATGGGCTGTTCATGCCTTGGTGACCAGAGACAGAACCTGCCACCAGAGGTTTGCATGTCTTGATGGCTGGTGTGACCACTCACTCACTGTTCCCTACACTGCCATCCCTGGCTGCCTCCCTGGCAGATGGCTGTGACAGTCATCTGAGAACTACACATGACATCGTGATGTAAACCACAGAGGACTCTGCCACTGAAAGCTGGTCCCATGATGGCTCCCTCACTGAGCTACTATTCATTTCTATGTACATCCTTTCTCCTCAACTAGGCTCTTAGGCTTTTAATGAGCAAGGACTATCAGTGTATCTTCAAATGCCCTATGAAAGGAAATAATACGCCTGGAATTTGCTTTAAAAAACAGTGTGGTGGGAGGGGAGTGTGGGTGAAGGGAACATGGGGGTTGTTCATGATATAATGTGCTCTACTTTTATGTATCTTTAAATTTCCCATAATAAAGTTTTAAAAATCATTATGTAGCCCCAATACCTTATACTTAGTACAGGTGGTAAGAAGGAAGTCCTAGCTCTCTTTGTCTGTAAAACAGCCAGGTTGAGGCAGGAGTAGTTCCTCTGGCTGCACCCTCTCTGTGACTCTGAGACACACTGGACAGTGGGCAGACACCAGTGAGCTTGTGGGGTAAATGGAAGGCAAATACTGGCTTAAGTTCCTAAAGTCTACCAAAGTGGAGTGCAAGGAAGGTCTATGTGTCAGCAACATCTCTTATCTGCTTTAGTTTTCAGTCCTCTGCATATCCAGAGGAGGTGAGGAGCCCTGCTTCTGTCTCCCAGAACCTTGTCCCCCACCCCCTCACTTTCCTTTTTAGCTCAGTGCAGCCACTGGGTCTGGCAGAAGAGGCTCAGCTGCCTTATGGAGCTTTTGTTCACACAGGTTTTAATGGATTCTTTCCTGTAACAGCTGGTATAGAAGAGCCTCTTCACGTGCGGCCTTACAGCCACAAGGGGAGGAGGTAATTCTGAATGGGTCCCCTAGGACAGAAAGCACCTCTTGCCCACATGAAGTGGTCACAGGGATCCAAAAGGTGGCAGGGAAGGATCTGAGGCAGGTGTCCATGAAGAGCTAGGGTTAAAGGCCAAGGCCACGAGTCTCAATCAAGCACTGGAGGTGGTGTGTACCTGTGTGCTGAGGGCGTGTGTGGGGGGAAACACACGGAAGGATGTACAAGACACAACCTCATTGCTAACCTCCTGAGTATTCACACACTGAGGAAATACTGTGAGACCCCAGAAGAGCAGCTTCTGTAAGTTGGAAGTCAGGCAGAGGTAGGGGACAAGCCAGCCAGACTGGTGTTTCAAGGTAAAACAGACTTACCAAGTGTGCGGGAGATGGTGACCTTGTGTCTTTGACTGTGGCACTGGAAGGGACATCAAGAAGGGGCCATTTCATCTGCAGATACTGCACAGGGAACAGAAAACACAAAACAGCTGGTGAGATGCAGCCTTACAAGTGCCCAAATCGAGCAGAGAAAAATTTCTATGGTGAGGTTGCCAGGAGTGGGGAGGCCTGCTTCTGGAACCCTACACATTCCCCACAGGGTCAATTTCCAAGTACCTCTTAATAGAGCACAGCGCACACTCATAGTCACTCTACTACCACTGTCCCCTCTGTCACTTTGGGGGCACAAACACAACAACTCAGCCAAACTTTAAGTGGGGAAGATAACTGTTAATAGTCCAGCATGATCAAGCACAGACTTCAAAGAACCTATTGGCAAGGCTTGAGTCCTCGGCTCTAGTTCTGAGACAAGCAGGACCATCAGGAATCAGAGGCTCCCATGGCAGTCCTGCCTGGTCCATTTCCACATCCATAGCACCACACACAGCGCTCCCCAAGAAGCACACTGTGTAGGCCCAGCTGGTGAACCAACAGATGAAAGCCATCTTCCTGACACTTGCAGGGTTGCAGATAATCACCTATCCACTCAAGGACGGAATGCTGGTCTCCGCTAGTGTTTCTCTTTTTCAAAAGGCTCACCTGGTACCCTACCCTCTGCTGTGTGGCAGTGACACACACACACACACACACACACACACACACACACACACACACACACACACACACACACACACACACACACACTTTCTCTAAAGGAAAAGCCTTGCATAGCCTTGGCAAGAGCCTGGAAGCAGTGAGTCAAGCATGAGGGCCTGAGAAGGGCCTACCTGGGCTGAGTCCAGCATCCAGGGGATTAGGTACTCACTTGGTCAGTGTAGACTGTATGGCACAGGACAAGTGACTTGCCAACTTGGAGTCTGTTTTGTCAACGGTAATGATCACTAACATTACTGGTTGTTAGAACAACAGGGCAACAGCAGGAATTGAACACAGCACGTTGTGCATGGCCGACATTTGATAAATGGCTGCTATTATGTTCATAAGCAAATCATTAGTCTTTGCCAGGAGCAAAAGCATACATGTTGTCCCAGTGTCAGCACTGACAGCTTCTCTGTAGAATTCTTGAGACCACTTTGAGAACTAGAGCCCTCCCAGGAAGTAGCAGCTCCAAGAAGAGCTTCAGAGAGGCAGAACAAGCTCTTTGAATCACCAAATGCTCTCTTCTTGCAATTTCAGGCCTTGTGCTCCAGTACAGGAGCAGGAAAGAGGATGCGCCTCCTTGCTCTCCATCAACCACAAGCTTTGGCCCAGAAGACAGGCTGGCCTTCCTACATAGGTGCTAACCCAAGGACGCATTTGCTCAGACAAAATGTGTGGCATAGAAAGCAGGCATGATAGTCCAAGGGGGCTGCGAGGGAGGTGGGACTGAAGTAGGCTCTGGAGCTATGAACGCCAACAGACTTTACACTCTGGGCTGTCTGGGCCAGACACCACACACTCTCACGTGGAGACTCACTCTGTCCTGTCCCCTGCTGACCTTTCTCTTCCTCCCTTCCCACCCCATCCATTTCTTGCCCTCCCCACAGCCTATACTTCCTAGATGGATTAACAGGGATTTCACTGCCTTTGCCAAGCTAAAAACACTGAGCAAATAATGAGATTAGTTAAAACTCCTTAGTGAATAATCTTTGTGCCACATTTGCAAAGCATTTTCACACACAGAACCCAGTTTACTTTTCACAACAGCCCTGCTAGTACAAGTAGGGGGCCACCCAAAGTTTTCAGATGTAAACACAGGCTAAGTGGCTTGCCCAACTTCACCTATAAGAATTTGAGGTTTTTTGTTTTATTTTTGAAATCAGGATTACACTTTGTAGCCAAGACTGTCCTCAAACTCGTGACCCTCCCATCTTAGCCTCCCAATTGCTGGGATTACAGGTCTGCACTACTACACCCAGCCAGCCTAGGCCTTCTAACTTCAAATCCCACGCCTTTTACTCACAGGGTGCTTCTAGACAGCTGACCAGCAAGACAGCTTCTTTGAAGAACCTCTTCCTAGCACCACTTTTATGAACACCACCAGCCCCCAACATTTTTTTTTTTTGCTCTGATGGGTTTTCCTTTACTTTTTCTATTTGGCTGCCCAGAGGCAAATGGTATATAGACAGTGTTCTTCTGCAGAGATGCTTGAGGTGGCCAGAGCTTATACCTAAGCACCAAACATCTTCTAGAAGCAACAATATGAATATTTGTTTAAAGAACTGAACTATAATAATATCAGGTGCTAAAGGGAAATGTCTCAAATCCATCTTCCCCGACATGAAATACAATAGAAGGGTCTCAAAACGCCATTAGCCCACCAGGATCCGGTTTCGCATTTACTAATAAGAACACACACTCTCTTCAGTCTTGTTGGCAGTACAGGCATTCCTTAGATCATACGGGGGCGGCCCAAAGGAATCTGAATCCTTACTTGAGACAATGCTGGTTTTCTGTGGTACTGGATTTTGAACTCAGCACCCAGTGCTTGCTAGGCAGTTGCTCTACCACTTGGGCCACATTCCCAGCCCTTGTTTGCTTTAGTTAAGTTTTTGGATAGGGTCTCTTGATTTTTCCCTGAGGCCCACCTAGGACCTTGATCTTCTTATGCCTCCAGCATAGGTGGGATGACAGGCAGATGCCACCATGCTTGGCTTATTTGTTCAGATAAGGGTCTTGTTAACTTTTTGCCGGGGCTGGCCTTGAACTGGGATTCTACTATCTCTGCCTTCTGAGTAGCTGGTATTATAGGTGTGTGATGCCACACCCAGCTCTGGCTTTGGGGTCTTAAATAATACTACCAGGTGGTCTGGGTTGTTAGGCATAGCTGGATAGGACTATAGCACAGGGTTTCTCAGCCTTGGCATTATCAACATTTTGGGCTAGGTAAGTCTTTTTTGTGGAGGGACTGTTTTGAGATGTTTAGCATTATCCCTGGCCTCTACCTACCAAATGCCAAGTAGCCTCCCATCCAGTTTGGATAATGAGAAACGCCTCCAGACTTTGCCGAGTATCTTCTGGGGGCAGTGGGAGGTTGATCCTCATTGAGAACCACTGTTCTGGTGGCTGAGTTCTTGGTACGTAATTCACTGCAAATTCCATGAAGGTTTGTCTGCTTTGATGCTGGGGATGTCAAGGTATGACTATACATATAAGCATCACACATATATTCATGGCAAAGTATTTATTAATAACTACTGTTTTTAGTTGCTTAAGGTTTTATCTACCTAACAAGATGCCTAAGGCTTCTAGTGGAAAGATAAGACCATCTTGATGCAATGGCCTCTTTTTTCCTCAGGTACACCCTCACGATTTTTTTTTTTGGAAACAAGGTCTCACTATGTAGGCCAGGCTGGCCTCAAACTCATAATCTCCCTGCCTAAGACTTCCAAAAGCTGGGATTACAGGTGTGAACCACTATACCCATCTCACCACTGATTTTAACTGAGACCTGGAAGGTGACATTCTTAAGCCTTGAAGTCTGGTCCCTCACAAATATATGTCTGGCAGCGTGGGGGAAGATGGCTCTGGGGTTAGAGTACATCTCGCCCAAGACCCGTTCTGCTCCAGCCATCCCTGGGCACCCGGGGAAGGTGTGCAGAGGGAGAATCATTCTGGGAGGTAAGAATATGGAGGATGATCAGTTTCCTTCTACTTTTTTGCCACACAATGCCTAGAAGGTTCCTGGCTTGCAACTCTGAGGAGAGGGGTTTCTAAAGAGCTTTCCAGGACCATGAATCAGAGCAACAGGAGCCATGGCACACTCTGCAATCGCCACCTGGGCACCAGGAATTTGGGGGTGATGGGACAGTCCTGCATTCCTAGCTCAGGGACAGTGAACGTTCAATGGAAATAAACCTCTTCTTGGCAGAGACTCTCATGCGAGGCCAGTCCCACCCTCACCCTGGGTAACTGTGCATGGGTGGGGCATGTCACTGGGATTAAGTGACAAGATGGAACTTCAGGTCCTTTGCTCAATAATGGTATGTGGGCAAATTAAAACTTCTGCTTTCTCCAAGCCCCACGGAGGCTCCATTCAGCTGGCCGGCCAAAGCTCGGCTTCCGACTAGCCTGTCACAGCCGGCCATTAGCACACGGTGAGGATGCATACGCAGCACGCTCCAACTATCTCCCTTTTGGGGTGCCCACTGGAATGTAAAACTCTGGGCCTGTGCGGCATGAATGCCACTGGCAGCCAAGCAATAGTGGTAGCTACTACTTCTGGGGCACTGTCTGTGGGAAAAGACATGGTTCTGATATTCAGAACTAGAAAGAAAGAAAGGAAAAAAAAAAAACCAAACCCTAATGGCAGGCACATATGCTGTGCCTGGGGACCTGAGACAGACAGCTATGCAGTTCCCAATCTGAGGAACTTTTGGGGGAGACTGGTTCTTCTACTGTGGTTCGCAGTTAAGTAGAGCAAGGCTGTGGTTTAGAGCACGTCTTTACCTTGTTAGAGGAGGATGAGTCTATTCTTACTTTCACGGTGTTTGCATTGAACAGCTGTTGAATTCTCTCAGCAGCCACCAAAATGATCACATGGCAGCGTGTTTGACTTATCCCTGAGATGTACGCATGGCACTGGAGTTTATTACACTGGGGCATCTCTGCATTGCCCACGTGAGCCCTGTTTGGTCAGTGGTTTGTTCTTCCTTGTACTACGCTGTGGAGTGCCAATCAGAGTGCTTCAAAATTTAGATTCCACATTCCTAAGTAAGGGTCAACAAGTCTTTTTGTTGCCGTTTGTGACATCTGTTATCATGTGTTGCTGTTAGTGTTATTGTGGCTTTATTACTTAGAGGACCTCCGCTCCTCTTTTTCCTTAATATTCTGGGTCCCCTTCATTCTTGCTCCTTCCCGGAGCCCACCTTGGGCCAAGCACCTGGCCAGGTGGGTTGTTTCCGCTGACTGGGGCCTGGGGAAGGGTCCCTCTGAAGGATGCTCTCTCCAGAGACTGGAGCCCCCTTTCCTTCAGGGAGGTTCAAAACCATCCTACACAATCCCACTCCACTTGGAAACTGAGCAGCAGATTAATTGCAGCTGTGCCCTGGAATTTCCCCAACACACAAATCTTCGTGATGTAAAACAGCTGGGAGGAAATCCCAGCATGCCCTGTACAGAGGCAGAACTGCCAATGAGCTAGGGAGATTAACCCACTGCCTCCCAGAAGGTAGAGAGGGCCCTTGCTCCAGCAAGACACACCCTGTCCCATGACTGTGTTCTGTATAGCCACATTTCCCTGTTTGCGATTCTCAGAGAAAACCCTACAAGCAGGGCCCCAGCACCAGAAAAAACCAAGCTTCAAATTACAGAATCCATACCAAGGCTCCCAAAAGGGTTGCATTTCCAGTGGTAAGAAAAACAAGTCACCCCCCTCCAAATTGCTCAGGTGAGAGACTCCAGTCCTCTGAGCCTTTCTGCCATGGGAGAGTTCTGTGCTTCAGTAGCACAAAATGAGATCTAAAGTCAGGCCCTCCTTGAATAGAGAAGTGAGGTTTCCCAGAACAAGGTTACCAACCCGAACCCCACAGGCAGATGCTGTCCACCACAGTGAGGTGACACTGAACTCCCAACATGCTCTCCCTCTTTCTTTAAAGGCAATTGTTAAAAGAAGTATTACTGGGCGTGGTGGCTCACGCCTGTAATCCCAGCTACTCAGGAGGCAGAGATCTGGTGGATCAGTCCAAGGCCAATCTCGGGCAAAAAGCTTGAGGCCCTATTTAAAAAATAAGTACAGCAAAAAAGAAGGCTGGGCGTATGTGGCTCAAATAGTAGAGCACCTACCCAGCAAGTGTGAGGCCCTGTGTTCAAGCCCCAGTAATGCCCCCTCCCCACCAAAACAAAATTGTCTTACAAATCAAAAATGTGAAGAAACAACATTTTTTTCCTTCTCCACACTGCCACATGGGGACACTAATCATTTTGTCATCAGACTACTGCAATGGCTTTCCAAGCCAGAATTTAGTCTGCTAAAAATGAACTAACCAATCAGATCCTCTCTACTTAGAACCCTTCCTCAGTTGGCTTCTGTGCTCTATGGATAAAACCTCCAAACTCGCCAGCAATCCAATGCTAACCTATCCTGGGGCTTCAACCCTCACTGCTCCCCAACTCCAGCTGCACATGACTTCTTGCTAGACTCCCAATGTAGCTCTCCTGGTCCCTACTTTACTCATGGGAAATTAACTGCTTTGAAAACCCGGACCCAAGGTCACCTTCCCTAACATAGTCACTGGCACCTCTGCACCCCAGCTATACTCAAGATTCCCACCCCAGGCAGTCACAGGGGAACACTGTAATCCACCGTGTTGGAGTGGCACTCTCTGCTCCTCAAAGGCTTCTCCTGCTTTCTAATTCCTTACCCACAGACAAGCAATTGTGATGTGCGGAAACCCTGTTCCACGTGACGTGAGTGAGCGAGCTGAGCCTCAGGCTCCACATCTGTAAAGCGGGATTGTCCTGCCTCTTCCTGCCCTTCAGTTCACTCACCAGTGAATAACTGGTTCTCCATAACTGACTTAGTATTGCTGAGGATTTGTGGAGGTAGTACGAAGGGGAGGCTGTGATGCCCAACCCTGCAGCTTCTGGAGGCTTATTCAAGATTCTTTATCTTCTATGGAAATGGATATGAATTGCTTTAGTTTGAACACACACCAACCCTCAACAATTAATTTCAGCAGCAGCTGAAAGTCTTTTCCAAGAAAGAAGTGTTCAGTTTTTAGAGCCACTGAAGAAAAGTGAACATATTAGGAGCCTGGTTCTCAGACGAGACAGAGCACACAGAATTCTGAGAGCAAAAGACCAGGCTTACACTCTCATTCCTTGTTTTCTTTTATAAAGGGAGTTTTAAGCATTTCCACGCACATTGTGGATGGCACTAAATCCAAACACAGCCCCTTTGTTCTACCTGAGAGTGGATGGTTGTTCTTGAGGTCTGACAGGTGAGTCCTTGCAAACAAATCCAGTTTACACACCCACAATGTTCTATAATAAGTTACTTCTGAAGTTAATATGGGAGCCAGAATTTTCTGTGGAAAAGTTATTCAGAATCACACTTTGTAATGTTTTAAACCAGCAAAATGACTTTTTTCTTTCCCACTTGTCACAGCATTTAGTTCACAAATATTTTTGAAGCCCTACCCACCCTATGCACTGGCAACAGAGGGGCTCCAAAAATATTTAATGACTGCTTCGTAAACTCATCAGTAAACTAAAAAATAAAAGCGCGGGGTGGGGGGGGGGTTGGTGAGGTTTCAGTTGTCCCATAAATAGCTACTACCCCGTCCCCACCATGTCTCAAATGACCTCAAACTGTTCTTTTCTCCTCTTCCAGAGAAGCTGGCAATGTTGCCTATCAGAGCTTGACCAAAGTTTGTTTTAGGGACTGTAAGTGCGGCTCAAGCATCTAGCAAGCATGATGCCCTGAGTTCAAACCCCAAAACCACCAAAAAAAAAAGAGAGAGAATTGGCTCTCCCTGGAGGCATTTTTTAGCAGTGGAAGAGCAGAGTACAGGAGACAAGAGACCAGGGTTCCAGGTCCTTTCTAACCTCTCTGGACTCATCTCACCTTTAAAATGGGAGTATTTTACTTCACCAATCTAAAGGCAGGGCCTGGACCAGATGGCCACCTAGGGAAGAAAAAAAGTCACATGCAGCTGTTTATGTAAAAACAAAGACTGTGGTGAAGTGCTCAGTAAATGTGGAGTGAGGAATACTGGTTGAACCCTACTTATAAGCTGCGTACCTGAGAAAGGACCTCACCCTTCAGAAAATCTGTTTCTCCCCCATGGGGTGGGAGCAAGAACATCCATGACCTGGTAGGGTAATGGATTCATTTGTGGTGCCCACAATGGAGAGGAGCAAGTGGGCTCCTAGGCCCTTAAGAAATATGAGAGCCAGGTGCCAATGGCTCAAACCTGTAATCCTAGCTTCTTCGAAGGATCATAGTTTGAGACGAGTTTGGACAAATAGTTCACGAGACCCCATCTCTAAAATAACCAGAGCAAAATGGATCAGAGGTGTGGCTTTTGGGGTAGAGCGCCTGCTTTGCAAGCAGGAAGCCCCAAGTTCAACCCTTGTCCCACCAAATCAACAACAAAAAACAGAAAGGAAGGAGGAAAGGAAAGGAAAGGTAAAGGAAGGAAGGGAAAAGGAAGGAAGGAAGATGAGAAGCAACATTACTGGGTAGCTGAGGCAGGAGGATGGTTTGAGGCCAGGAGTTCAAGCCCAGCCTAGGTAACACAGCCAGATGCAGAGAGAGAGAGAGAGAGAGAGAGAGAGAGAGAGAGAGAGAGAATGAGAATATGTGGTTAGTTACTCAATTTCAGTTATTTTTGTTCATAGAATCAAGAGCTGAACTTTACCCAGAGGCAGGGAAGAGCTAATTAACAAATTAACAAAGCTGGGCTTCACGGGGAAAGGTCTCATTCAGTGGTGTGCTGACAATTTTTTTTTTCTATTTTCTTTCTTTTTTTGGGTCGGATTGGGGATTGAATTTAGAGTCTGGTGCTGGAGCCATGCCTACTCCAACGCTGATGGGGAGGAAGGCAGGAAGGCAGGCAAACATCAACCCTACTTTGTAGCATTTGCTGGTTCCATGGTGTAAACATTTCAATATGGCTGATTTCAAGGTACGACGGTGAGTCACGGAAGGCAGTTGGAAAGAGATGCTAATAACTGGCCTGGTACCAGCTGCTGGTGGTAAGGACACACTACACACCACTGTCTGTGGGCAGGAGCGAAGGGGTCTCGGATCTGTCCTGACTTGCTGGAATTGCTGGCTCCATTCGCAGCTGGCTAGAAAACCAACATGCAGCCCTCAGCTGTCATGGGCCGGCGGTCTTGGTGCAGAGCTCAGCACTTGGTCAGGTGCATCTCACTGGGCCCCCATGCTACTTTTAGGAGCACGCAGGGGAAGACTGTCCCCAACACACTGCTAGGGCCACTCTGGTGACCCTATGGAAGGAACCTCTACAGCAGAGCCCTGGGCTTTTTTTAAAAGTCAAAGTTCAACCTGCTTTTGGGTCCTCATTTCTGTAGCCGAGAGCTATATATAGTCCAGAGTCCCAAACTACCTTTGCATGCCTGTGACTCTGGATTTGCTGATACCCAAAAGAAGCATTTACACAGAACCTAGCTTTGGGTGCCTGGCCCTCCTTTCCCTAGCTGAACCCTGCCTCCCCACTCCTACCTCCTCTCCCTTATGGGTCACACCTTGTCTCTGTTGTATCTAGGATCTACTGACTCCCTCCCCTCATAGAGATCAACTACTCTGGCTCCTTGGGGGCAGAGCCCATCTGCTGGCTCAGACAAACAGCCTCTGTCCTTTAGCCTTGAGTTCTTTCCTCTGGTCTACATAATATGACCTCAATCTCCTAGCAAGACAGGAGAGCTGGTTCTGCATCTGTTCCTAGTGAGCTGCCTCACTCAGATAATGACTTCACAGTCCACGTGGAGAGGTGCCATAATTTACTGCTCACAAATAAGGAGGCACCTCTCAGTCTTTTCCTGCAACGAACACTAATGACCTTCCTGAACACTCATCGTTTTGCTCTTATTCAAATATATTTCTAGCTGGGAGAGGAATGATTAGGTCCAACGCATGCAGTTAGGTTTTAAGAAGTATTACTAAACTTCTCATAGTCAACACTGCTACCAGCAACAGAAGAGAGAACTTACTTTCCCACAGTCCTGACCACACAGGGTTATTAAACTTTCTGATCTTTGGCAGACTGGTGGGTGAAAAACAGGACCTCATTAGAGTTTCAATTTGCATTTCTCTTGTAATAACTGAGGCTGGAAATGGCCAGATGTACAGGTAGTGATGTGAAGGAGAGGAAGTAGTGCATGGTCTTCCAGTCTGCTGAGGACAGCAACAGGGAGATAGTGTGAGATCACTACAGGTGGAGAGGCAGGCTGGGCTGAGACTATGTGGAAGAGGTCTGTGTGGCTCCTCAAAATTGACAAAGGACTGTGTAACCTGTACTGTGTTTGACCTTCAGTCAGGGAAGAGGGGCGATCTCATGGGAGCTGAGGGCTTGGTCTGTGGGGTGTACGAAGAGTGAGGAGAAAGATGAGGTGGAGACTAGGAGGCTGCAGCTGGTGGCTGGGCAAACACTTTCTAGCTCTCCTCCTTCCTTTCCCATTATCTGTACAGGCTGCTTCCCCCTCCTAGAGGCTCTTTAGCCCCGGAAGGCTGGCTTCAGTTCCAGTGCACCTACTGTCTTTATAGACACTCTACTGTCTTTTGCAAGGCCATGTACAGCAGCTGTGGGGAAATACATTTCCTGCTGGAAGCCCTCTCTTCCCTTCTCCCCTGTGGATGGTTCCAGGTTCTGCAAGCTTTCTGGCTGATCCATGCTTATGGACACAAATTAATGTCTCAGACAAAGTGGTCACTGAGAAAAGTTAGTTACAAAATCTGAAAGGACAGTCACCAAAAGGTCAAGTTTTCACTTTAGGCAATTTAATTTGTTTTGTTTTTGTACATTTCTTCACTTAAAAGTTTTACAGTGGCCATGTATTATTATCACAGCAACAGTAAGCAAAGCTATTAGAAGTAACCCATTTCTGCCAGTCCACCTTTCACTTGCTCTTAGAAATATCTTTCCAAAACGTAAATCTACACAAATAAAGTAGGAGGCTCCACAGCCTTTCAGAACTGATCCAGGTGCAGTGGCTGCTCTGCACAGAGCACCTGTAAATGTTTAGTGAGTGCCTCCCATAGAAGGTGGTTGTTTCTGGGCATGATGTAAATCTACAAATGACAAGGTCAGTAGAAGAGAGGAACCACCGTGGAAAAACCTAAAGTCTTCATGGGAGGGGGCATCTGAGCTGGGGCAAGTGGGCAAGACACACTGCTGCAGTCACTTTACTGTTTAAACATTTTATCTGATTTGATCGTACTGGCCCCTGGATTTAAATTAAGCAGACACTGTTGTCCTCATTTACAAATGGGGACGTAAGCTGGGTGTGGTGGTTTATACTTGTAATCCCAGCACTCAGGTGTCTTAGGCAGGAGGACCTAGAGTTTGAGGCCAAGCTGGGCTACACTGTGAGACTCTGTCTCAGAAGAAGCAAAGAGAAAAAAAAACTTAAAAAGGGGAAATTGAGCCTGCTGGAAGCTCCCGGATTTATCCAAGGTCACCAAAATTAGCAGATATTAGCATGGCTTTGGGCTTTATGGATTAACGTGAAGGGTACAAAGACATGATATATGTCTTCTGAAAGCTTCAACCTACTTTGGGAACCCTGGAATAGCAACCATGGGCACAGGTGTTGTGCATCCCTCTTTGTGCCCATGGCAGGCACGGGTACTAGATCACAATGTGCTTTCTGCTTCTGCCACGCAAGGCCTCAGAATGCTCAGCACAGTACTCCAGGCAGCTACTAACAGTTGGTAAAATTGCTCTGTGCAGTGCAGACTATTTATTCTCTCTGACTTAGGCCTGACAGTAGAGAACAGATATTCTGTCTGGAGAGAAGCAGAAGCCGGGCCTTAGAAACCCTTCTCTCCTGTCCTGGCTGGAACAATGAGGACTAAGTTCCTGGAAAGGGGTGAGGGCTCCACAGAGAATGGGACTAGATGACAAAAACCAGTCATAATTCGCAGAGTCCACTGACCAACAGCAGGCCTGGGAATTCTGAAGGTTATGGATTTTCCCTTGTGGGAGGAGGAACTGGAAAGCATCCCAGGTATTGAGGAGAAAGGAAGCAGGGTCTGTGTAGACTCAATAGGGGACAGGAAGTGCTTATCTGGGACCAATAAAACCCACAACACAAAAGAACAGCCAGGCAGCCTGAAGCTGCCTTCCAGCACACAGAACTTCAACGGCCCCTCTCAGCTTTCTCCATGGTTCCTACCGACAGGTGGCTGGCCAAAGTCAACAACCCCTAGGCACAGGTGGGCAGTTCCTGGAGAGGTCTCTGACCCCACAGGAAAGGACTCTGAGAATAAGGACCACACCAGCCACCTCTACATAGGGCCCTGGTTCCTGATAAAAAGAGCTTCCTGCTCCCTGTCCTTGCTCATGTGCAAATGCCTGTGCATGCATGCCTTCTATATTTTAGGGGAGAAAAAAATGACTCTGCATTCACTCTGAAGGGAGGGCACAGGAAATGATGATGGATCAACAGATTAAGAAATTGAGACTTAGTATGGGCATTGTAAGACACACAGGTCATGTGCTTTATGCCAACACCCAAACCTATGCTGCTACGTCCTCATTTCATGAGTCTTGCTTACAATACCAGTCTCAATGAGTACCTAAAATGTTTATTTTATAGGCATTAAAGTATTTATGTATCTTGTATGTGTGTAACGTAAGTAAAACTTGGGGAAAGTTGCTAGAGTCAGATGTCTATTGTCAGCTGGGTGCTATAGCACATTATAGGTAAGGGTAACCCTCGGAACTGGAAGAGGATCTTCACTCACCCCCAAAAGTCCTCATGTGCCAAGGCATGCCAATGTTTTCTACCCAAATTGCTTCTCACCCAAACCCACTATCCTCTTGTGCACCAGCTCAAAACCTCCATCTTCTCCCTTATTTTTCAGCATCTAGTCAGTCACGAAGTCCTGTCCACCTCTAGCTCTGACCTTAAGATGGCTTTCTAGAGCTCTCCTTGCCTTGCTTTAGTTCCTCCAAGTCAGTGGTACTCTGCTGCCCACTGACTGCCTGCTCACCACTATGCTCGCATTTCCTCTCTTCCTCCCTAGGCTTCTTGGGAACAGGAATCCAATCTTATGTGATCCTCACAGCCCTTGGCACTGCATGTCATCTAAGAAAGGTACTTAGTGACCACTGGAGGGCATTTAAGGAATAGCTGAATGAGATGTACAAGTGTTCCTCTCTGCCAGTGGAGATGGAAGGAAATGTCATATACAAAGGTACTGAGTGGCTGCACCTGAGGTTGACCTGCAGTGAAACTGGACGATGGGTGATTCCACTGCCAGTGAGTGGTCTCTCAGCCAAGTAAGATTCCATTAAATATTTACTGATCTGGGTGTAGTGGTACATGCCTATAATCCCAGGCCTTGAAAGGCAGAGGCAGAGAGATCTTGACTAGGAGGCCAGCCTGGGCTACATAGTAAGACCCTGTCTCAAACAATCAAAGGCTGGGAATGTAACTCCACAGTAGAATGCTTGCCTCGCACATGCAAGACTCTAGGGTTTGATCCTAGCATTGAAAAAAAAATTACTGATATAATAATCTGCTTCCAAGGATATTTACATTTCCTCTATAGTTTATATATTGAGTCAAAAAAACCCAACACAGTCAGCCCTAAGCACCTGCAGGTTCTACATCTTCAGGGTCCACCAACCACAGGTTTTACCAATCATGGGTTCAACTGACTACAGAGTGTAAGTATAGTCAGGCCTGTCAGTGTACAGGCAGTGTCTGCACCAAATATGTACACCTAAACAACACGCTACAATAACTATTCACAGAGCATTTGTGTTGGGCATATTAAGTAATCTAGAAGTGATTTAAAATATATGGGAGGAGGTGCCTAGACCATTCTCGAATACTGCAGTATTTTATATAAGGGACTTGATTTTGGTGTCCGCATGGGGACCTGGGACCAATTCCCCTCAGATACCAAAGGACAATTGCATGCCTCTCTGTAGCTAGGGGCTATGATGCTGGCATTGTGCTGCCCTGCTCTTCTATGGAATCCAGCACATTCCAAATTCATCTACTCTCTGATGTTTATATTATTCCAGGTATGTGCAAAAGCCATGAAAATATGCTCTCTGTATAGAGTAAATAGATTTCTTTAAAGATGACATTTATTGATTGGTTACCTTGCACCAGGCACTGTACCACACTATCACCATGTGTTATTTCATTTAATTCTCACGGCCTTATAAGGTGATGCTATTATCACCCCCACTTAACAGATGAAGGGACTATGGTGCAGAGAAGCTGAGTAACTTGCCAAAGTCCTGTCTCATCCAAAGAGAATACCATTAACCTTTTCATTATACCAGTGCTTGAAGAGAAGAACACATGCCACTCCTGCAGCCTGTCCTGGAATTCCTCAGACACAAGCACTCAGGCCATAGAGGTGAGTTGTCCCAGGATGGTCACAGAAGCCACTATCAGAGATAGGATTAGAACGACCCAGGTGTTCTGGCCCCTGGCTGCCAAGAGCTATGACAGAGGAGGTTATTTTTAACAAGCAACATATAAACTATATAAAAATAATTGGAAGGGGAAGAAATATTAATACAAGCAAACCAACATTCTGAGTGCCAATCTGAAGTCATAAAACACACAACAAAAGAATAATTGTATTATTCAAGATTTCATTATGGCTAAACCGGAAGGCACTTGGAGTATGCTGGAGAGCTCCACACTGCCCCCTGGTGGTTCCCAGGTCTCCACTGGAAGCATGTTGGGCTAATGACTAAGGGGAAACAAAGGCCCCAGATAGGGATACCTGCCCTACTGAAAATCCCAGCAGACAGTCCATGACCTGGTAGGTCAGTCAGCAAAGATCTTCTGGGCTGGGCACAAAGCCATAGGAAAATCTCTGGGTTCCACTCCCATTTGTTTATAGAATTTGAGATAAAGAAGTTATGAACTCAGTAATGAGTTAACTACTTTTAGTCTGTCAAGTTGGCCAAGGCCTTTTTTCTCTTTAATTACCCTGGGCACTTTTTCATGTCTTGTTGGTGGGAGAATAAATTAGTAAATCCTTTCTTGTGCAATTTGGAGGTATGTATCAAGCCTTCCAAAGGCTTACCACCTCTAGGAATGTGTCCTAAGGAAATAATTAAGGATGTGAACAAAACACAGCTGCAAGAATGCTCACTGCAGAGCTGTTTATAATAGCCAGAAGATATTAAATACTTATTCTACAATTATGACATTTGAATTTATGTAGATGTTGAATATTTACAGACACGCAGAAGTATTTGCTACACACTCTTTTGGTTTTGTTTTTTTGAGCTCAGGCTGGCCTTGAACTCATTATATAGCTCAGGCTGGCCTCAAAACTTGAGTCTCCTGTCTCAACCTCCTGAGTGCTGGGAATAAAGGTGTGAGCCACCATGCACATCTTCTACTGTATACTCTTAAATGAAAAAGCAGGTTACTGAGCAAGTACAGAGTTCTGTTTATGTAAAATGAATACCTGTATATGTGTGTTATCGAGAGATCTGGAAGGATAAATGTTCAGAGGTGAGCTGAACTTTCCTTTGGGATGACAAGATTATGATTATCATTACTTTTAAAGTGTAAAAACAAATAATATGCAATGGGAATAAGACATAAAACCAACTGGGAAAAAAAATTCAATAAACTTTACATTCAGACCTCCAGCCAACTGTTTCTGAGCTTCCAAGTATTTGAAAGCTCTTTGAAAGGGAAGGGTCCATTCTGTAGGCCTTGCCTGTTGACACCTGCTCTTGCATGGAAGGTTTGAGTGCCACCTGGCCCAGAGAGGAAGAGCTGTGGAGATAACCTAGTCTTCCCAGACCTTGCTGAGAAGGCTGCCTGGAGCACGCATAAATGTAGGGACCCCGTCCTCTTCCCCCAATACAATTTAATTGTTCTAGGGTGGGGCTCCAGCATCCACTCTTTTTATTTTATTTTATTTTTTTGGTGGTACTAGGGTTTGAACTCAGGGCTTCATGTTTCTTAGGCAGGTGCTCCACCACTTTAGCCACTTTACCAGCATTCCACTCTCTGTTTAAAGCTCCCAAGAAATGTCGACATGAGGCCAGAGTTGTCCCAAATACTGACACACACCCCATTACCAAGGTTTGAACTCAGGGCCTTGTGCTTGCCAAGCAGACCCTCTACCACTTGAGCCATACCCCCTGCCCGACACTTCAGTTTCCTCCCTCTGAGCTTCTCTATCTTCAAAGGAGACCTCCACCAATTTAAAGACCAGTTTAAACATTTTTTCCCCAGGGCCTTGTACACATTAAGCATGCACTTCACTTTTGTACCAGTTCCCATGGTCTCTCCTCTGCCTAAATGGTTGCTCAGAATACTATCTCCTTTACAGAGGATCTGTTATAAGGCTCAAAGCAGAAGTTTCTGGTAAATGTGGAAAATCTGTAGTCTCAGAGCAGTCTTGGGCAGGGGGTGTGTGTCATAAATGAACAACAATCAGAAGGTTGGACAGGAAGCACCTGCCCTGGGATTCCTGATGTTTTATGGGACAAATTCACCATCGCAACCAATAGTCCTTTAAAATTCCTGATGGTGTCGGCACATTACATGCCTTTCTTCTGGGTTGGGAGAGGGGCCACAACGCATTCCCCAACCTCTGCAGCCAAATGCAGGGCTAGGTCTTTATGGAATTCCAGGCATCCAGGCTCAGCAAGGAGGGTACATTTCTGAGCACAGAAGCTCTAAGAACATTTCTCAAATCTCATGTCATTTCCTGAGTGACCTGGTAGCATCCTATTTCTAGGCATAGCCTATACATGAGGTTGGTTACAGAACTGAAGTTCACAAGCAGCTGTTTGAGGACGGAGACTAGGAGGTGACCAGGCCTTGTTAAGGGCCTGCATCTGTTGACCCTAAGACACCACATCTCTGCCACGTGCTTTCCAAGGCCCCAGCAACTACCCACTGATTCTAAAAGGCAATCAGGTCCCCTCTCCATATCCCAGGCTCCGTGACACACACAGAGCCACAATGGCTAAATGTGGCCAGTTTCAATGTTTTCTGGTAAGCTCATTGGCCAAATTCTCCGCTTGATCCACTTTGATTTTCAATGTTGCGCACAATGCCCCACACTTATCAGTCCCTTGAGGTCAGGGGTACTCACTCAGTCACTCAAATACATGCTGAATTTAAAAAAAATCAAAGCCATGGCTGAAATGATCACTGGTTTCTTCCTCCTCAAATCACTCCCCCCCCCCACCACCAAAAATGGTCAAGAAAAATTGGTGCACTTGGCCAGAATCTCACAGTGGGCAAGCTGCCATGTTACTGCCATTTTTTCCTTACATGCACTTTTTACAAACCCCAAAATCCAATGTTATCCCTTCTGCTCCTTCAGCCTCTGCCATCTGGCTTTCCTGTCTCAGACATGATTATCACTAAGACCACTCTGACCTCTGAACTACTAAACTCCAGTGCAGAAATGCCCTGTCTAACCTGCTGGTTCATTTATGAGCAACTCACTTCCAGGTCTCTGCTCTCAAGCAGCCTTTCTGCTTTTGGGACCTGCCTTTCAGCTGGTTTCACTCTTGGAAAGCTAATGTTCTCAACCCTTCTCCCACCCATGCCCAGTGGGTTGGCACCCACATAGTGATCGTTCAGATCTCCACAACTGGCCTGGCCGCTCCCATTTCCAACTGCTTCCTCTACACCTTGCCACACTGATCCAGAGTCTCAATGTCCTATAAACTAGGACTCTTCTGAAAAGTGAATCAGGTCTCAAAGTCACCCTGACAACTATACAAACTTTATTGATGATGTTAGTTTCTTCTTTCCTCCCCTCATTCCCTACATGCGACAGAGGACCAAGTCTTGTCATTCTAACTCCAGACTGTCTCTAACTCATCTCCCTCTGTCTCTAACTCATCTCCCTCCTTTATTGTCCTTGTGATCTCCCTGAGACTCTGAGCTGATCTTCTCCTGCTGGCACTCCCAGGTCAGCCCATCATTCCTGCTGCTGACTCTGCCACCACCTTGTCCAAAGCTTAGATAGTTCCCTAAAGCTTGTAGAAAAAAAAAATGTTTCATGGGCATTGAGACCCAACCTACATATCCCATCTTGAGCCACCTGTTCTCAACCTCGAACAGCACCTTCCAACCTTTTCCTGACCATCTCAATCACTCAGTACTTTGAGTATTTCCCTACTTATGCCCATGAGCCTTTCTGCCCAAAGGCTGCCATGGTTTTGCCAGGGGCTGGGTCACCACTCTAGACACCTTTAGTCACTGGGTCAAGTGTAAGTAAGGGGCTCCTGAGGGTCCTTACCTCTCCCCAGTTGCATTTGAAAGGTATGCAGCCATCACAATGTAGAAAATGGGCACACACCCACCCTTCCTATAGTGGAAGTGGCCTTTGTTATTCCTATAGTTCCAGCCACTGACCTGGCCTAAGTTTGGGGTAGGGATAGGGTATCTGAAGCTTCAGCTCTAGCTAATACTCTAATACCTAGTGCTTCTCTCCAGTTGCCCATCCTCCAGTGTCCTTGAGTAGTATCCCATGGGAATTTGCTGGAGGACCTGCTCGAGGATGGCATTAGGACCACAGCCCATATTTCTGCTCTTCTATTGCTTTCAGAGTCCCCAAGAGGTTTTCCCCCTAGTTTTTAGAAATCCACCCCCCACCAATGTACATAATGGCTCATTCTTCTGTATGGTTTAATCTCTTTCCTTTTGGCTTAAAAGCAAGTTTTCCTGAGAGACTTAGAACCTGGATCTTCAACAAGTCCTTAATGAGATCCTTGGAACCACTGCACCTTTAGCCTGGACTCAGGACAAGCTCCTTCTTCCAAGCTGGCAGTCTCTGCACCCTGCAGACGCCATCCTCCTTATTCCACTTGGCTTGTCAGAACCCAAGGGACCAGAGGGAATTCCTCAGGAGAGGAAGCCTAAGCCTACATCCTGTTCTTTTTGGCTGGGACAACACCTACTTCTACTCACTCTCATTGCTGGGGTTGGCTCTTGGTTACAGTTAACATGCCTTCCTGTCCTTACAACCTCTATTAAGACACATGGGTGCTGGTGGAAGGAATCATCCACAGCCCCCACACCGCTGTCCCAGGGAGTGCTGACAGCAGGCCTTCAGCAGCTCTGTGGGCCCACACATCACATGCTTCATAATCACAAACCCACAGAAAATACCCTTTCTCTTCATGCCTGTGTACAGGTAGCCACTGCAAGTGGGGAATCAGGTTTGGCCTGTGTGATGCACCTTGGTAAAAACCAAATGTCCACAGGTACAGGCCTGTGAGCCTTCTGTTATAACAGTTAACTTTTATGGTGGGCTTTAGGGGCTTAAATAATTCTACCAATATTGCTGGAAATAAATTTTATAGCTTGGGCTTTGAAATACCCCCCCCACACACAAGGAATAATTCTAGAAGTAGGTGATAACTGTAATCATGCTCTTCAGTATACTTCAACTATTGAACAGTAAGTGCAAACCACAAAGATAAAATTAGAAATGGCAGAAAGGTTACTAGGAGGTAGACTCTCAGAAGATGTGTGTGCAGGGGCTGTCATGAAGAGATACAATACAGGAGAGGGCTGGAGGTGTGGCTCGAATGGTAGAATGCCTAGATCTAGCAAGTGCAAGACCCTGAGTTCAAGCCCCAGTACTACCAAAAAAACAAGAAAAGTCTGCTAAAAAAAAGAATAGTCTTCTGTAATAATATTACAGGAGAACAAATGCTAAAAATTGTGATAAGGCCCCTAAGCTCAGGAGAACTACGTCCTTTGGTTGAGGACTGCTTTGGGGATGTTGCCACTGGGATATTGCCACCTGTTTGATCCAGAAGGGGCTGGAGTGACACCAAGCTTCCTGCAGATAGAGTGAGTGTGTGGGTGGGTTATCATTTATTTTGTATCTGTGGAAGAGAGCACAGCAAGATACTCAATATACTCATGATGGCCACTGAAACATCTTTCACACAGGTGTTAACAAATGGCCAGGGCCTCACCTGGACCTCATATACAAGGTCCCTTTAAATGGCGAACTGGAACCATTAGTGTTTCTTCTTTTGTTTAAATTCTAGCCCACCACCTATAAAGTGGGAGTGGCAACTCTGCCTACTGCTTTCTGCTGTCTGAGAATTAAGTGAGGACATACACAGAAAGCTCCTGGTTCTTTGAAAGCAGTCACAGCCATTAGTCATTCTCAGCTTTTCTCCTTGTTGTTACTGCCATACTGTGAATGGAACAGTGTTTGGCTGAACGAAGCAGGATGAATTTGCAAGGCCTACGCTCCAACCATGTCTGTGCAGTCCTGGAAATGGGGAAATGAGATAAGCCTGCAGTTTGGTACAAATCCTGAGAGGTCTGCTGGGGGCACAGGGAGATTACTGTGAGTTCTCAGAGGCCCTCCCCTGGCGCATACACAAAATCTGGTGTCTTAGCCACAAAGTTCTGGAGACTTCCAGAATGACCAGGAACTTCTGTGGAGTCCAGCCAGTACACAAGACACTCTCAGGCAATCCTCCCCTCTTCATTCAACATCCCAGCATTTCAGGATCAACACCGGCACTTCTTTGTCCATTGTTCACAAAAAATGAATCAAGCCACGACTTGAGGCTTGAATTCAACTTCAAAAATTGTGTGGCTCTAAGGGTCTCTATCCAAGTTTTTCCCAAAAGATTATTCTCTAAGGAAAAAAGAACGCGAAATGGCTAAATCTCAAACATTTTCCAGTCTCTATTATCCCACGGCTCTCTTTACCCCTAGAGACACAATTTTCAATAGTAAGCAGGGCTGAAGTTTGAGGGCATGGCCTGGAGAAGTTGTTTAATTTCTACCACCAAAGACAAACTCGGATTCTTTCAGGCCGGATTTTCCCTCAGGCCAGCCCTCAGCTTTATGGGGCCAAACCACTGAAATAAATGAATGCAAAAAATCTGCCTCACAGCAGTGAACACCAAGATTTTCTACAGATACAAATTCCCAAGCAAACCTAGCCCAAAGATAATAAAAATGCAGGTTGGATTTATTGGTCTTGTTAAAGGCTGACTGCCTGATTATCTTTAGGGTCTGAATCTGTTTACCTGGAAGGGGAAAGCATTACTGACATGGCAGTTTTTGAAAGTCAACACAGGCCCACAGTATACTAATCAATTTGCAGTGAGCTGACTCTCTCATTCCATAAATACTCACTGTGCATCTACCGTGCTGGAGTACTGCAGGGGCCAGAGGACAATGTGGCCAGGGATATGTCCCAAGTGATAAGTGTCATAGAGCATTGAAGCAGGTAGTGAAGGTTAAGAGGTGAGGTGGGATTTGAACTAGACCTACTCCAAGAATGGGGAGTCCAGCTGACAACTTACACGGAGCAGGGCTCTATTCTAGAACCAATGTATTAATAAATAAGCAACATTTCTAAGTAATTTAAAGGATCAAGGGCACTGTTTTCCTAAAGACAACTATAGAGGAGAGTATGGTTAAAATTGACTTGGGTTAGTGATGGTCACCCACTGGGGAAGGGGAGCACTTAGGCAAGCCCACCCTAGTATCTGTGGGGTTTGGGATATGATGGTGCCCATGTTTGCATACTTAAAAGTTATAACTCAAGCTAACAAACTGTTGAATATGCCTGTTTCTTGACAGATATACCTTCCTAATGATAAAGGAAGGCCAGGTCCAGGCACGGAACCCCAGACTTCTGAGTTCCACAGCACCATGTAGTGGTGGTAGTGAGTCTGGGAGGGAAAGAAGACTGCTTCTTTCTCCACTTCCATCTGTCCTGGGACCACACATGGGAACACCCTCAACGCCTCCACCCCAAACAGACCCCTGGCCCCTCAACCTAGGGCACATTAGGGGCTCAGTGCAAACCCAGAAAGACAGACTGGAGGAGGAATCCTGGACAGGCTCTGGAGTGTCAAGAGTCCCATTCTCTGCTCCATTACTGCTGAGGGTGGCCAAAGCAGGGCCTTCAAAAAGAAGGGCCTCGTAAAGTGAGAGTCTCACTCCTCAGGACTATGGCTGATGTTGTGTGCTTCAGGAGGGATTTGGTTTGCTAGACTGTGAGGCACACTGTGCCGTGTGGTTCTGATTATGACAATGATCGAAGCTAACCTTTATTCCAGATAACAAGTACATTAGTTCAGTTTCCACCTAATTCTCCCATCAGCCATTTGAGTTTAGTATTGTTATTATTCCCATTTCACATGAGGAAACTAAGATTAGAGAGTTTAATGTATCCAGGTTCACATGGCTAAGGGTGGTTAAAACCAGGATCTGAACGCTAGATGCTGACTCTTGTGACCAAAAAATACTCAGAGGAAAATCATTTCCTGATCCTGGGTCCTGGAAAATCAAAGCCGGAAGGAACCGTACAATTCATTATGTTGAACCCTTGGAACGTGGATGGCTAGTGGGCAGCCCCCCATGGGGGTAGCAGAGTGTTCCCTCAGAGTTCAGGGGGGCAGCAGCACCTGCTGGGCACTCTGGGCAGTGAACGAGGGCTCCCCCGGAAAGAATGGAAAGCAAGTCAGGGCTAGGATAGCTCAGTAGCCACATGTGGCCCCAAGGTCCTCAGTAAGCTGGAAAGGTGACCTCACTCCAAATGGGGCCTTGGAGTTCTTTTCTAAAGCTGTGGCCTTTGATGCTTTCTCCAAATCCCATAAGCAAAGTGGCTGCCTTGGGTGGGGAAGCCCCAGAATTCAGTTACTAACTTTATTCAGTTTTCCAACAGCAGAGTGGGAGCTGGACACCTACCTACTCTCCCGGGTGGTCTGGGATGCCCTGGGGCTGGGCTCTGGCACTTTTTGGCCAGACAAGGCCTTGCAGTTCTGGAAGGACTTTTTCTTTAATTATTTTTTAAATTTAAACTAAGGCATAACATATATATGGGCAAGTTCACAAATCCTGTGTACAGCTCAATGAAGTTTTAATATGTAGATATTACGTAGCCACTGCCCAGACCAAGATAATAGACTGTTTTAAAGTTGACTGTAAATTGCCGAAGACATGAACACACTCGCCTTGTAAAGCATTCAAATGTGACTTGTGAGCCGACCCCTCCTAGCGTCCCCCATACACACACAGGACACAGACCCTGCACTGTGTCCAGAAGCAGGGTCTCCCCACCACCGTTGTGCTCCCCCATGCATTCCCAGGCCTCTAGGCAGCTAAGCAGCCTGACCAAACAGGTTTGGGGGCTTTCTCCTCAAACATTCCCTTCTGCCCACCCCCTCCCCCACCCTGAGCTTCCTCCACAGTGAAGGCTGCCCTTCCCTTCCTTGCAACTCCAAGCTTTGGCTGCCACAAGGAAAGAGCATACTTGGGGCTGCTGGGCACACACAAGGTAGAGGGGACTGGGGACACGCCAACCTCCTAGAGGCTCTAAGAGGTGGGGTACAGGGCCCTGGAGCAACGCTGAAGCCAGAAACTGCCCAAACTGGTTACATTCCAGCAAGATTAGCACAAGGCCAGGCCTGCTCCAGAGCCCACCCCTCCTCCCCTCCTGGGCCGTGAATAGGATTTTTAACTATCTCCCTCCTACTTGCTGCCCAGCCTCACACATGGACAACACTCTCTGCTGTTTGCAAATTAACCTTCCATTTGCCAGGCAGATTCTCAGAGGCTGAGGATTAACACCCACCAAACTAGACAATTGGTCCCCAGGGAGGAACCCAAAGAGCTCAGACAAAGGCTGCAGACACCACCACCCCAGTCAATCACTGCGGTGACCACTGAGCAAACATGCAGGGCCTTCAGAACTTGAAACAAGACACACAGGAATCACTGCAGCCGGCTCCTTCCTGGCTCTGGGCACCTGCCCCACACAGGAGTGTAAGGTGTGCTCCCTAACATAGGTCTTGTAATCCAGTCCTAGTCTAATCTGGGAAGTTCTGGCCTCCAAGGTCAGGACTAAAGGGCTGGTTTCAGGAGCTGGAAGAGAAAAAGGGCTTCAAAGAATCAGCCCACCTTCCTCAGCCTCTCAGGGGTACCACAGGAAGCAAGTGACTCGGTCCCCTGCCTGTCTCAGCCTGAAGCAGACTATGGACATTATTGAGCACACCAATGCCATCTTCTCCCTCTCATGGGTGCAGGTGCGCACGCACGTGCACACACACATGGACTTGGAAAGGCAGTGCATGTCGGGGGGCACTCAGCTCCAGCTGCACCATGAAGACCCGGCATTTTTGGTTTTACAACCTCTTCCGGGTAACTCTCCAGCAACCTCGTCCTCAACTAGAGACTCTCCCAGTACATGTTCATCCCCGTTAGCTCTGTAAACGTCAGGATCTGGACCAAAGTGGAAAAGGGGACACTCAGTCTAAGTTTCTCACAAGCTTCCAGGTGATGCCCATCTGGCAGGTGGCTATCTGTAGACAGTTGTGTTGGATTTCTTCCTCATATTGAGACATGCCACCATGACCACCTGAAGTCCATTCTCTCTTGACCTGCTAGTTCTGGATGCTCATGAGAAAACCTCCCAGTTTCCATCCTTGTTTTCCCCGCACCCACCTCTGCCTCCCAGTCTAGGCCAGGGAGGCTGTTTTCCTGAGCCCAGTTCTATTCACAGTACTAATGCCAGACAGGGTGGGGGTGGGGGCAGAGCTCAGCTCAGACTGATGAGGCTATTGGGTGTAGGGGTGGGAATACAGCCCACTGCGGAAACAGAAACCAGAGCTCCTGCCTTAGGGCAGTTAACATACAAGAAACTTAAGGACAATTAAAAAGCAGCAACCACAATTAATACGGTTTACACAGGCAAAACTCATTAAGTGTGGCTTGCAGAGCTCAAGTTTACCTCTGCCAGGCAAACCCTTTCTTTATAGACAGTGCACATTAATTGTGAACGAGATTCCAAGGGGGAATATTTAAACAGCTATAACATCAACTTTAAGCCCCAGATGAAGGGGAGCCTATCACTGATTTAAAATGGATACGCAAAGAGCTTCACCCAGGGAGCCCCCTGCTGGCCTGGCTTAAAATCCTAGCAAAGTTCAGGTGCAATGAACTCTGCCCCTTAGGATTAGGGTATATATAGCTGAGTGGTGATAGAATGCTTGCCCAGCATGGACAAGGCCTTGGGTTCCATCACCAGCACTGCCAAACTACAACAACAACTTGCCCTTTCTGATAATTCAGAGGCCTTTCTCATTCACACTGACATCCACCCTAAGTCTGAAGAAACTGAATTATTAGGCAGTGCTGCCAGGGCCCTATAGGCTGCTAAGGGAATCACTTCCTCATCACCGCTGCAGAGGCAATTTGAGCAGGGCTTATGGTTGGCAGTGGCTGCAAGCCTACAAATGACTGTCATCATCAGACGATCTGGGAACAGCCCCACATAAAGCAGTCTTTGGGCTGCCCACGCCCAGCTGGGCTTCCTGCTTTTCACCTGCTCCAAGCCGTAAGCTCCTCAAAGCAAGAGGGGCCCAGACCTCCTTAAGGCTGAACTGCCTGCCTCAAAGATCCAAAGGCTGCTACTCTCTGAGCCCCTGCAAGTCACAGACAGCATGGCCTGCCCGCACCCCTTACAGCTGTGTTACTCTGTTCTAAAGTGACTTTTCTGAGCCTAAGTTGTGGCACGGTATGATCCAGTTCCTAAGGTGGTGGTGTGGTTTAACTGATGAACGTTTTAGCGAGCAGACAGCCTAGATTAGGTAAACTCTTATAATCGAAATAAAAAGTAGGAAGGGTGTAAAAATAAAGAGTAGGAAAGGTGATGCCCTTGCTTCTTTGAGGCTCCAGGACACATTGTTCTCCTGACACTACGTTCTCAGTCTCTCTCTCTCTCTCTCTCTCTCTCTCTCTCTCTCTCTCTCGTTTGTTTTTGGAGGTACTGGGGTTTGAACTAGCTTCAAACTTGCTAGACAGGTACTCTACTGCTTGAGACACATCTCCAGAACCCTTTCATAGCCTTTGACATCAATTCAACTGCTTATCTTGGTGTCCTGATAGATGGGCAACCAGAAGTTCCTACACAAGGTCATGGTCTTTTTTTTTCTCATCTTTCTCATCCTGCAATGCTCAGCTCAATGCTTGTAATTACACAGGAACCTGACTGATAATTGCTCCATTGACTCAGCAGTGTAAGTACCAACACAGGACAATGTGAGGATGCCACCATAACCATACCTCCTACCAACAGCAAGCAAGTTCCATTTTTGTCCTTAGAACAATAAGAACTGCATTTAGGTAAAACAGGAGTTGCACTTCTGACCTGGTGCCAAATTCTTCATGATAATGACCGCTAACATGTATTTTTTTTTTTTATTCAAACACTAAGCAACATATCTGCCACACAATGAGTCGTCACACACTGAGTATTTTAATATGCTTTCCAATACTTCAGAAACATGGATCCCCAACATTTCTATTCCATGTGACACAGCCCCAAGTGCATTGTTCAGTGGCCCATTGCACTGTCCATACACATCTGATCTTGTTTTACGGAAATGGGTCATTAGGTCAGGGACCACCTTCTTCCAGGTCGAGACATGCTTTCGTTGGGAGTGGTACAGGTCTAATTTTAGGCATTCTCAGAATTGCAGTGCTGTTTCCTCAGGCTTAACGTCCTATAGTAGGCAACAGAGGTCAAATTTTCAGGTTTTCTGAGGTTTCAAAATCAGAAAGCCCTTCTGTTTCCTTGAGTTGTCAGTCACTCACCCTAGAAGTTTCAGCCTGCCCTTTGGGGTTCTGAGAAGGGTGGGCTAGCTCGTTGGGTGTGTCCCTGGACTGGCTCCCATGGCAGGGATGGACCTGAGGGCACTTACTTGGATGACAATGTGTGGAAACATTTCTAGATTCTTCTTTGGAAACAGGCTTTTATTCTACCACCCATACAACTCTTTTTGTGTCCTTTTTCTTCCCCTGCTTGCCTCTGCTTGGTTACTCTTTTCCGGAAGACAAGGAATCCCAAACTCCCAAGGGAAGGACCACTTTTGGAGAGGTCTGTGAAGGAGCCCCCCTGAGCTTGGAGCAGGCTGTAACAGGAAGTAGGCAGTAGAGCTCACCCATTTTGTATAATAGCCAGGAAAGCTTCAGGTTATCAGAAGGCTATGCAACAGTGTAGGTGAATAATGGAGAAGTCCTGTGACAACATAGAGGTGGGCCCCTGCAGCTGCCATGACTGTGGCTTCAATACAAGAAACCACTGGAAATCCAGAGGTCCTGACTAGCCTATGGGGCGGGAAGGGGAGAACCAAGTTGAAGGATTCCTGTTTCCCTGCATGCATCACTCACTTCCTTCAGAGCCCTTTCTATATTCCCTACCTCCTTCCAACTGTTTATTGCCTGTCCCCAACCCCCCCAACTCCCACACAACCAGCAGCAGCAACTCCAATAGAGAAGCATCTAGACTTTCTTCTAACTGCAATCTAAACTTGAATGGAAACTGCCAGCTAGTCTAGGCGCAAGCAGAAGACAGCTTCTTATCATGACATTTTCTCAATCAATGCCAGTCACAGAACCATCAAAAGCAGAGACTTGCAAGAGTGACCCCACTTCAGCTCTTATATCCAGCTGGTCTCTTGTGTGCCACTGAGAGGGGCAAATGATGGAAGGCTGAGCCCATTCACCTGGGCTCCAAATGCCCAGACTGCAGATCCCTCCTCGCGATGAGCACAGTTGCTAGAAAAGGCCTTTATAGAAGCAGTATTAAGCACCTACTGTTTATACTATATACTGTATGAATTAAAAAGCAGAGAGTTTTTGTTTCTTGCCTACAAGCTTCTCTTTGTATGCAATGGAAATGAGTGCTGATTATCATCCAGACATAATATCTGGATATGGGTCATTACACAGGGCAATGACCTGCCCACTTCGTACACTGACATACTCTTGATTATTCCAAAACATTATTCAGACAACAAGATAAATTGGTTAAGTTTTCTTTCTACTCCTAAATCATTAAATTAATGAGAGAGAGAGAGAGAGAGAGAGAGAGAGAGAGAGAGAGAGAGAGAGAGAGAGAGAGAACCCTCCTGCCATATGTTTTACTCCTAAATCCTGGCCAGTTTCTTTCTCCAACCTTCCGAACCTTCCGTTCTGTGCCCTAGGGCCATGTTCTAACAGCCCCAAACAAACTCTTAGCTGCTGTTTAGGATCTGGCTGTTAATTACTTCTTTAACACCTTCTTGTGACTCAGTCTGAACACAAAGCATCCTCCAGAGACTATACTTTCTCCATAAGTAGTTTCAAAAGGTCTCTCAAAGGTTATCTGTTCCCCAGATGTGCCTAATGCCTAATTCCCTGCATTCAATTCCTTGGAGGGCCTATACAATTTGGTGGGAGGATTGGTTTTTTTTTTTAAACTTATTAATTTTGGGGGGTGGTATGAGGTTTGAACTCAGGGCTTTGTACTTGCTAAGTAGGCGCTCTACTACTTGAACCATGCCTCTAGCCGTTGGTGTTAACTTCTAACAAAAATAACTTTTACACAAAAAATAAAATAGTGTAACACAAAGTTAGGCAGGCTTATTAAAAACTTCACCTTTGAAATAGGCTGTGCTTAACATCTTATCATCTATCTATCTCTATTTTTTTTTTTAAAGAAGGCCAAATTGGCAATTTATGTGTGTGATAGGAAGAAAAAGTAAAGAGAGTAGATGACGGAAGTCTTACAGCTTTGGTCATTACAGATGCCTTCCAGTGGTGGATTAGGTAGAGCTGCTGGCCTGGTTATTACCATCCCTTCCAAACTCAAGAGTCCTGCGACATTATACTGAAGACTCTATCCAATCACGTGGGAGTATTCACACCACACAAACGGGTGAACACTAATCAGGGCACACCCCTCCACCCCAGCCAGAGCTGGGGGCTGAAAATGTGCCAGCACCTCACTGCTTCTACACCATTTTCCTCTTCTCCTTCTAGCATTAACCTTCAGGATGCTCTTATTGAGCACACAGCCTACTGTTTAGACACTGGAACCCAAAGAACTCGTAATTTTGATAAAATAATACTAATGCACAAAAAGAGCAATAATTCTTTTATTCTGTGCCTAGTAGTGCCCTAAGTCTTCACATCTTTAAATGCAGTGGGGTGCAGAATCAGAACCCTGAGCTCATATTACATGTGGTTTTGACCAAGCACAGTAAAAATAAAAAAATAAAAAAAAACTTCAAAAACAAAAATTTTAAATTTCTTCATGCATTCCACAGTTTAGCTGATGCAGAGAAGCTTGGACAGTCCTGTGTTATCACCAGTTGTGTTTAAGTCTTGATTGATGGTACTGGGGCTTGAACTCACTGCCTTACACTTGCTAGGCAGGGGTTCTTACCACTTGAGCCACTTTTGCTTGCACTTTTTATGTGATGGGTTTTCAAGATAGGGTCTCTCGAACTATTAGCCAGGGCTGGCTTCGAACCCCAATCCTCCTTATCTCTGCCTCCTGAATAACTAGGATTATAGGCACGAGCCACTGGTGCCCGGCTTGTGTTTTGAGACACTATGTGATCTGCTCAGTGTCCCCTGTCCTTAATTTGGTGAGCAAATGGTGCCAAAAAGCAAGATCAAAGTGAATGTGCTTAATTTAAGTGACAAAGTGAAAATTTTGGATTTGTTGAAAGGCAGCACAGCTTTAGCTAAAGTTGGGTGGCACTGTGGGGTAATAAATCAAGCACCAGTGGTCCATTACTGAGCTTTATGCATCCTGAGCACTCAAGGTTTTTCCTCCACGATGGTCTCCTTGTATTGTAGTCACAGATAAGCAGAAATTCCAGATTCTTATGTCCTACGTGGATGCATCCAGGCAAGATATGTAGATGTTCTGACAGTGATAATAAGAGTATATTAAAGGTTAGGGAAAGGAGTTATAATAGGCCATGATGGGTCAAGATGAAGCTGGGGGCAGAGGGAGTTCTCTGTTATAAGATGTGTTTCTAAAAGATCGTGCTAACCTGTGGGAGGTGGAAAACTCCAGAGTTCCTGATCACCAATAATCGATGAGTGGAGAGGGGATTTGGGTGGTCTCCGAGCTAGGGTGTGAGAAATCTGTACATATTTGCTATGGAAAAGGAGGGAGGGAGGGGGGAGAGAAAGGGAGGGGGAAGGGGGAGAGAGGGAGGGGAGGGGAAGGGGGAGGGGGAGAGAGGGATGAGAATGAATGTTTAATCTGAAATACAATGTCAAGTCATACATGCCCAAGAATCCAATCTTTTTATGTCTTGGTCTATCTCACTTGCAACCACATACCTACTGATACCAAGGATTCAGTATTATTCCTTTCACAGATGAGGGAAATAAGGCAGAGTGGCAAACAAACAAACAAACAAACAAACCTTGCTTCCCTGGTCACAATGGGGAAATGATGTTTCCAGACCCAGAACTGAGGGCTTTTTCCCCTCCCCGCAGAACTCCTACATTTTCTACTGTCTCATGGAAAGGCCTGGGTGGGGCAAATGAGTGTTACAGAGGCTTTGTACCAAGAAGGGTTCTTAGGAGTGACAAAAGTTCTGTGGGTTCTGAGGAAGGCTCTAAAGACCAAGAGAAGCAGCTGAGTGGCAGGTGAGGCCTGCTTGAGGGGAGGGGTTTTGAAACACAACAGGCCCTTTTCACAAATCCCCCTCACCTGGCACTGTCAAGGCAGACAAATGCCTTCCACCTGTGAAGGAGAGGCACCGTATTCACCAGCACCAGCGACTTACGCCTGTAATCCTAGCTACTCAGGAGGCAGAGATCAGGAGGATCCTGGTTCGAAACCAGCCCAGGAAAATAGTTCTAGAACCCCTCTCTTGAAAAAAACCATCACAAAAAAGGGCAGGAGGAGTGGTTCAAGGTGAAGGACCTGAGTTCAAACCTCAGCACTGGGAAAAAAAAAAGGATACAGAATTCAATTAGGAGAAGAAATAACGTTTTCAGATGCTCACAGCTGAATAAACAGGGAAAAACCCAACCCTTATCCATCAAAAACTGGGTGCTGCCAGAGTGAAACCCAAGGGTCTCTCACCATTACAAGGGTAACCAAACAAGAAATGGAGCAGGGCAGAGAGGGGTCACTTCTTTTAAGCAGTGTTGGCAGCTAGTCCTGCTGGGTTCCCAATTAGAAATCCTAGAGGGAATCACTTTCTGCCTTCAGCCTTCGGAGAAAGACTGAAATGAGTGAATAATAAAAATTTAAATTTCTTATAGTGGCTTCATAGGATGAAAATAGCCATATCCTGCCAGCACTCAGACACTAGGCTGGGCCTTTCCTTCTGATACTTAAGAGAAAGAAAACCGAGTCCACTCCCCTTTTGCCTACTTCCTTCAGTTTTTTTCTTTTCCAGGGAATGAGTCAAATCAGTCAACAAGTATTTATGGAGCACCCACAGGATTGCAGAGCCGGCGGGGGGAGACGTGGGCTGCTGGAAGAAGCCCAGGATAGCTCTCCCTCGAGACAGCTAAAGGAAATGTCAGTCCTCAGGCCAGGTCTGAACAGAGCCATAAAGAACCAACTGCCACCCTGGGTGAGTTTATTCTGGACCAACCACTCACTTCTGGCTGAGCTGCCTCTGTTATCGAAAAGGCCAGCGTGGGCGAATCAGCCATGTTCCTGCACATTTTTGGAAAACTGCAAGCACAATGCTGACAATCTTGATGGCTTTGGGGGTGGGAGTTGGTGGTTGGCTGAGATCCTCTTCCCCAACTCCCAAAGAGCCCCACAACAATCAAAATCAGTTAAACAAATGTTGTCAGATGTTCACCATTTTCTCCTGTGCAAATGTAAATATGTACGAGCTGGATGGGAGAGGCTAGGAATATCTAGAGCCAATGGAAACAGCCTGGAGGGTGAGCAAGGGCTAATCCTCTCCAGTTTAAAAACTGGGTTATATTCACCTGGCTTCAGACCTGATACTCGAAGGGTGCCCCGTGGACCAGCAGCATTGGCACAGCTTGAGATTCTATTAGAAATGTGGTTCTTCTTCTATTAGAAAAGCAAACTATGCATTTCTGCCAGTTGGGGGAAGAGGGGATTCCCATGCACACACAGTTTGAAAAGCACCCTTATAGATAACTAAGCAACTGCTTGTTATTCGGCCTAGGAGATTCCCTAAAGTCACATTTTGGGCACACCTGCCTTCCATATTACAAGGGGGCAGTTAATCAGCTCCTCAGACTTTCTTTAGGCTTTTCAAAGCCTAAAGATTTGTAAATATGTTATGAGTCTTGATTTGAAAATAAGTCATCAGGAAGAACCCAAGTCAATTGAATGTTGTCTGACATAGGAAGATATGTTCTTGGAGCTAACAGAACTGAACACTGCCCTCTATAAGGTGCCTGTTCACTTCTATGTTACACTCAACAAACAGGGCTCGCTGGCCTAGATTCTCTTCTGCTTTAAATACCCAAGCTATGCTTAAATAACCTGTATGGTTACAATTAGGATCTCTGCATCTGGGGAAGTCACCACAAACCCCCACACACAAATATGGTGATTTTAATAACAAATAACACATTTGGAGATGGGTATAAGTATGCTGGCAGAAGGAGCCACTGAAGATGTTAATTTGCATGTTCACAAAGGAATAGAATCCAGCTGCAACATTAATGCTTAACTCTACAGAGCCAAGGACACACGAACAACCTCACCATGGGTATGCTCTAAATTTAAAGCTGATTTTCAAACCCTCACAATTCCGGTAAAAACTTGAATTCGGCTGCTTGAAGAGGAGAATGGATTTGGTTTTTCTATGAATCCTAAAACAGTGCAAGTAGAAAAAGTTCATGTAAGTTTTGCAAATTAAATATAACTATCTGGATAAATTTCATGCAGCTTCTTAAAAAAACTCACCTGGGGGCAGAAAAAATGAGAAAAATTTGTCTGCTTGGAAGATAGATCATCTGAAATAGGATGTGATTGTGTGAGGTCACAGGAAGAACAACAGGTTGGTGTTAATTTCAACATCCTTGAACCTGGTGAGCCTTGTTCATTTGATCAGCTTCTCTATTAATAGGGAGCCTGTTGAGGTGCTCATGATACACTCATTCAAGCATTTGCAAAGACACAGCGTTGTCTCGCAGAAGGCAAACCCAGTGGGGCAAAGGAAGAGAACATGGTAATAGCATAATCAATTAATTGTTTCAGTTATGAAGGAAACGGCCACAGAAACCTCCCACTCAAATGGAATGTATCTTGCTGAAAGCTCTTGGCATTCACTCTTTATAGAGATGGTGGGGAGCCAGAATCTATGGTGACATCAGCCATGGAGCAACACTCCTGTCCTAAACAAGTTAATGAGAGGGAACTATTAGTCACCCTCATCTACCAACTAGATGCCGGCCAAACCATTGGTGGGGGTACAGGTATCAGGTAATGAACAGGCAGCATTATTTCATGAGATAGGGAAAAAGTGCCTGGACAATTACATGCTGGGGAGCCCGTAGGATCGCAGTTCTGCTTGGCTCGTGTGTTATTAATAAATGCCACTGGCAGTATCCATGAGTACGCTTGTCAAAGGGCCTACTTCCTCCTCTTCCCTCCTCAACAGCCAGCTGTGGAAGCCAGGGGACCTGAGCTGAAAGCTCAGGCAAACCTGTCACCTCCATAAGCCTAGGCTCCTCGCTAATCTCCACTCAACAGTAGTTTACCTCAGCTTTGCCCCGTTCTCACAACTATGTGGGCATCTACTGGGACAGTGGGTATGAGTCCTCAGGACTCTGAAGCCACCTGGAGAATACGGGTGGAGCTATGTGTTGGGAGGGTCACCATCATAAATAGCATGTGACAATCCCCACAGTGCTTCCCTCCCAGACTCACCAACAACTTTGCCTTTTTATATTTTCACACATTAGAATTCATGAAACAACTGAATCCATTTTGATCTAATTAGGTTTTCCACTGAGGGTGGTGAAAAGTTCCTCTAAGTCACTGGAAGCGGAAACTCCGCCCCACTCACTTGTACTGAGATATCCATCACTGATTTTCTCCCACTGCAAGACTGAGCTCCCTGGATGGCTTTGCTACATCTGGAGGCCAGAATCAAGCCCACCACCACCAGCAGCAGCAGCGATAAATAACACTGTGCATGGAGCCCACCATGTGCTGGGTCCTGCTCTAAGCTACTTGTCAGAAGGAACACCTGGCTGCCATTGAGATGGAGACCTTCCTCTGCAAAGGAGAGCTGGTCCATCACTCAACCAAAGCCAGCATTGCACTGCCCAAAGGGGCATGCCCATCTATTAATGGCTTCCATCTGACAAACCCACTTCAGTGTGTGGGCAATGTTGGTTCATTTTAAAGAGGCCACTGGGCCTGATCCTGTAGCTTAAAGATTAGCCATATGGTTTCTGGTCCCTGTCCAGTCTTCCTGTTTGCTTTGTAGCCAGTCCCTCTGAGATGGAAGAGGGAATGGTATGATGCCTGGTAGGGAGACTTGCCCTCAGTGCTCCACCTCCAGGAAGGATCCCGTAGGGGCCATGCTCCTAAGCCAGTTCTGGGCCATAGCCAGCCCCAACCCCATTCCCTGTGGGAACCCCACACTCAACCACCGATTTATAACTGTCTCCTGGTATCAGGGAGTACAGCTTAGGCTTTTAAGACTCCACAGTGGCCAGACCTATGTGGGACTTGGACAGGAGCCTCTTGTGCCTAGCATCTGTCATGATTCCCTACTCTGGACTTGGCCCTGCTCCCTGGCCAAAGATGGTGGTCAGCGATGACCTCCATTTGTTGCACCCATTGGGAGTCCTCAATGCACTCGCCCTTCAACAGCATCTGACTCAGGTGCTCCCTCCCTCTTCCTCATCCTCCTCTCCCACCTACCTCCCTGGCTTCCTTCACCAGTTCTCATACTTCTAACTTGTAAAAGCTGCAATGCCCACAGCACAGCCTCTGCACTCTTTCTTCTCAGCTCATTCCTCAGGGATTTCCTCCAGTCTCATGGCTTGCTGGTGACTCTCAGGTCTCTCTCTCACACTCAGACCTCTTCTCTGACATCCAGACTCAATCACCCCACTGCCTATCACTCAGTGTCCTCACTGGACACCCAAGAGCATGTCAAATACTTCTGAGTATCTCCTTCCAACCCTGCTCCTCCCACTGTCTTCCCTAGGTGGAGTACTGGCTCCTCCTTCCCCCCTGTTGCTTGGGAGACGTTCCTGACTCTTTTCTTCCTCTTGCAGCCTACATTCAGTCCACCCACAAATCCTGCTGCTCTCCTTTCAAAATGGATCCCAATACTACAACTTTTCCCAGCCTCATGTCTATTTCCACCATCTAAAGTCACACTGCCCCACGGCTTGTTTGACTTTCTACCCCTGCCTCCTTTCTGTCTATTTTTATCACAGCAGCTCTACTAAATGAGGGCCAGACAAGTGGATGATAGAAAAAAAGAGGACTAGATCATGTTGCCTCTCTGCACAAGAATCCCCCAAGGCTGAGCATCTCAGGGAAAGGCCCAAGTCCTTACCACGCTCTGTGACTGGCCGCCTGTCCCTTTTCTGACTGTGCCTCCTCAATGCTCCCCCATTAAGGCCATCCATTCCGCTCCAGCTACACTGTTCTTGCTTCTCTAACATGCAGGTGCGAGCCCACCTAAGGACTTTTTCACTGGCTATTCTCTCTGCATAGGATGCCCTTCCCTGTGTCTGTATGGTTTGCTCCCTTTGGTATGTACTGAAAAGCCATCTTCTATAAGCCCCTCAACAAATCTTTACAAAAACAAACAGGTAAACTGAAGGCTTTATCCTGAACCCTCCCTAGTAGGCTGGGACTTCACAGTTTGTCTCACCCCTGTCAGTTCTTTCCCTGGGGCTGGGTCCTGAATGCTGTTCACTGCGTCTCACACCTCCAGGGGGACACTGTTCACACTGTGGTCCTTGACTGGAGAGAGGGGTCTCTCTCAAAGCCAACCCTGAAGCTTATGCTCTCCATGAGAACAGGGACCTGTGTAGCTTGGGTGTTGCAAAATGTATTACTGATTGAATGAAGGAAACAGTGCTCTCCTTCTACCTGAACCACCATCCTGCCACACCTGGGCCTTGGGCCTCACTCTGTTGGTAGCTCTCTTCCCGTAACCCGCACCCTACCCTTCCCCTCCTGGATTCCTCTCTGTCTTTCCTTGCTCAGCTTCCAGACCCAGATAATTTCAAAACACTGAACCCCCTGTGAATAATGAATGTATAAACATGGCTTTCCCATTCAGAGCCATGGGACATGTCTTCAGTGTCTTCTCAGACTCTATACAGAGGTGAGCACTATGACACATACTGCCTCTTCGTGAGTAAGGTATAAACGACCCTTCTGCAATTCAAAAGCAAGGTGAAAGTCCCATCTGGGTTACTAAAAAAGCCTCTCTTCAGCTTTAGCCATTCCTGGTGACAAGTTACAAGTGAAATCTCTGTACAGATTCTGCTGATGGTTGGAGACACCAGGGTGCTCCCTTTAAGTGAAAACAGGGACTCAGGGGATCTCAGCAACTCAATGGTAAGCCATAACACCTACAGAAGCAGGTGTGCGTGTGCATGTATGTGTTTCTGTCTTGCTGGCAATCAAATAGAGAGGCTTGCACATGCTAGGTAAGCACTCTACCACTGAGCTACAACCCTGACCCAGAATTAGTCCTTTCAAAACTGCATGCTAACTGATCGTCAATAAACTGCAAAAACAAGCTAAAGAAGGAATAAAGGGAGCCGAACCAAGATTGCACAGGCTAACATAGATAGATGAGGCTCAGCAAGGAGCCAATCAGTCACTTATTGCTGCTACTTGCACTGGTACTTCGGTGCCCTGAGGTCTGTAGACTTGTGGGAGGCCCCACTATGAGAGGATTGTAATCTAAATGGGGAAAGGGAAGAAAAACATGCCCTTCCATTCGAGAGTTTAAGAAATGCAGCCTGCTAGGAAAGTCTGAGGTAAAATAGCTGTCTCTAACAATAGAGAGGGAGAGAAGAGGGGAGGAGACCTCAGGGAGACTTCTTAAAGGAGACAGAAAACCAGAGATGTGCAAAGAGGAGAAATGGAAGCAAAGAGTCCTACAAGAAGAGGGCTGGGTAGAAGGCAACTGGGGGACAGGGGAATGTCTTTAGGAAGACAGCCGGGGGACAAGGCAGGCCTTACACTGTCACCTACAAACTGCCATCACTGATGACAAGGCCATTCAATGGTAAGGAGAAAAAAGAGGAAGGCAGAGACAGACCTGAGTGACCAAATGGACCATAAAGCAGAAAGTTTAGGGGAGGAGGAAAAGGAGGCATGGTGTGTTCACTCTGCTGTGACCAAGGCCTCAGCTGGGTGGAAGAGAAAGTTAGGCTAATAAAGCCTCAGGGAACACGGGACCATTCTTTGTTATTTGAAGCAGCCCACAGAAGAAGGGAGAGAATTCTGAAGTGTGATGTGTTCTAAGTGGAAAAGTGTGGACCTGGCTGGGATGCTTGCACTGCACTCAGGCTGGGTCTTTATCTGACGTGGGTCGATGCTGGCAGCATGGCGGAACCAGCAACCATAAGGTTCCAGCCTATGGCAGGAACGGATGAATTACGGAATCGTAAGTGTCCAGAAGGAAAAAGACCTGCTGAGAGACATCTGAATCCCCCTCCCCTCCTGCAGCTTGTAGGTAAATGCTTGTTTTGACTTTAAGGGATCCAGTAGTGGAAGAAATTCTCACTGGCTTCTTTAAGAAAGTCCCCTAGACTTATAGATATATTCTGATTCTGGCGATTCAAACATCTTTCTTTGTAAAAGAAAGAAAGCATGCCAGGCACTATGGCTCATGATTCCAGCTACTTGGGAGGCAGAGGTCAGAAGTAGCTCAGTTTGAGGCCACATGGGCAAAAAGTTAGTGAGACCCCCCCATCTTGACCAGGAAAAATGTTAAGATCCTATCTGAAAAAACTAACCTAAAAAGCAAAAAGGGCTGGTGGAGCGGCTCACGTGATAGGGTACCTTCCTGGCAAGTGCACGTCTCCAGTACTTCAAGAGAGCGGGAGAAAGTGAGAGAGAGAAAAGTGTGAGCGAGCAAGCTCAAAAGAAAATCTGAAAGGAATATTCACTGAGAAACAGAAACAAGCTATTCCTGGACCCATGGAGTTACTTAGGTCCTAGGGAAGTACAAATAGTGTCCTAACAGGGAGTTTAGTTAAAATACTAAAAATAAACAGTGACCACATTTTAATTTCTTTTTTTTAAAGTTTTTAAGGAAACCAAGGAAATAAAAATACACATGAAGCCTGAATTATCTTTCAGGAACAAGGTCTGCATAAAAATGCACAGTTCTCTGAGCCAAAGAGGGAGATGAGTCCTCTCCCTCCTGCTCACCCCACTCCACTCCTTTAGGCTCTTTCGCTAAGTCAACTGACAAACTTCTACAGAGCACCACCACAGAGAAGGCCCCTGAGGACAAGGCACTCCAAGAATCAAGCCAGGCAATGCTCGTGTTCCAATTTCAGTTCCCACACTGAGAAAGAATGAGGGCAAAAAGTGCTGAGCTCCAAAAAGACATGCTGGGTAAAAAAATGTTGAAAAGGAAGACAAACCCTTTAAAAGGGTGACCTTGGGTGTGCCCTTCCCAATCAAGCTAAATGTTACTGCTCTGAGAACTTGTACTTTCTGATTTCCTGATTTTGCAGAATCCACAGCTAGCATAACGAATTCAAACCCTCCAGCTTCCTTCCTTTCTCCATTTCCTTAAAAACAAAAACAAAAGACACAGATTTAGTATTTCCATTAAGACACAACTTAACAAAAAGCATCACACAGTTTCACTGTTATCATGGCTTAGGGGGAAAAATATATCTCTTTCTCAATCTCTCTCTCTCAAGATTAATTTTTTCAGATTTCAACAGGCACTAAACTCTGCCCCTGGAGAACTTAGTCCACAGTATAAGCACTGTTTTAGACAACTGAGGGCTTTAATTGTCTGTGTGTTTCTCCTACATTTCTGTCCCCTTTAACATGGGACAGGGGGAAATGCAGCCCCTCTGCTCTCCTCTAGATTTGAAATCAAATTGTTAAGTGTGGGGTCCCAGGCTGAGGTTTATAGGATCCTAAGCCTCTGTGGCAGTCCCCAGGCTTCCTCTGGCTTACACTCACAGCAGCCCCAGGGAGGGAAGGACAGGGACGACAGGTATCACCTCCACTGTGCAGAGGGAAAAGGAGGCTCCCAGGGGTATCTGTGCAAGAAGGTGGCCACTCAGCACCATGTGTGGCGACTGGGCAGTTGAGATGACATACTGTATGTGTCCAATATGCATCCAAAAAAGTATGAAAACACCACAAAATGTCTCCGTAATAATTTTTATGCTGATTGCACACTGAAATGACAATTACTGATGAAACTGGCTAAATAAAATTCTGCATGATCAAAGGCCCTGCTCTGTGGCTCACGGTATAATTCCAGCTACTTGGGAGGCAGAGATGGGAAGAGCAAGGATCCAGGCCATCCCAGGCAAAAAGTTCTGAAGGCCTAATTTCAACAAAAAAGATGGTCATGGTGGTCACTGGTCATCCCAGCTAGGGATGATCCCTAGGAGGATCCTGGACCTGGTCCAGGCTGGAGTGGGGCAGAAGGAGGATAGGACTAGAGCTTATTTGGAAAAATGACAAAAGTAAAGAGGGCTGGGGGAGTGGCTAAAGTGGCAGAGCACCTGCTTAGCAAGCATGAGGCCCTAAGTTCAAACTTAGTACTGCCAGAAAAATGTTTAGAAATATGATTAAAATTAACATACTTGTTTCCTTTTTTCTTTTTAAGTGGTACTGCGGTTTGAACTCAGGGCCTACATTTTAAGCCATTCCATCAGTCCTTTCTTGTGATGGTTTTGTTTTGTTTTTTGAGATAGGGTTTGGAAACTACTTGCCTGGCTTTGAACTTCGATCCTCCTGATCTCTTTCTGCCTCCTGAGTAGCTAGGATTATAGGTATGAGCCACTGGCACCCAGCTCCTTTTTATTCTTTTCTAGGTGGCTACTAGAAATGTTTACTCCTGAGACATTATACTTTTCTTCTGTCTTTTTTTTTTTTTCCTTGTGTTCTTCTTTCTTGTGTTTTAAGTGCCAGGGATGGACCTGAGCCCAACCCACTGCTCCTACAGCACACGAGAGTGAAGCGTTTCTGAGGATGTGATGCATTAGGCAAGCTTTTGCACACAGATGAAACAGTCTGCATGGTACCCAAGGAAGGATGCTGCCTGTTCATCTGTGGCCATGGCAAGGCAGGGTGGGGAAGGACGAAAGTGACAGCAGCAGGTGGAAGAAGCTATGAGAACCATGGGGCCTCCAACTATCTGGGAAGAGCCTATAGGGGCCAGCAGGGGAAACCTCAGGCTCCTTCCATGTTTTCCACACAGTGATCAAAGAATTATTTTTAAATTTCTATCAGTGTGGCTCACTAGTAGTCCTTGCCTATCATGTGTGAGGCTCTGGGTTTGATCCCTCACAAAAACAACAAAAAAATGTGTGTATAATAAAGTCCTATCCCAATCCTAGCCTGGCTTAAAATCCTCCAATAGATTTCTCTCTGTCTACCCAATCTAAAGTAGCACCTGAATCTAACCTGGCATTCTGTTTCAGGTTTTTTGGTCTTTCTTTTTTTTTTGCGGAACTGGGGTTCAAACTCAGGACCTCATGCTTGCTAGGCAGGTGATCTTAAAACTTGAGCCACTCTACCAGCCCTTTTTTTGCGATGGGATTTTTGAGAAAGGGTCTTACAAACTATTTGACCGTGGCAAGCTTTGAACAGTGATCCTCCTGATCTCTGCCCCTTGGGTAGCTAGGATTACAGGTGTGAGTCATGAGTGCCCAGTCTGTTTCGGTTCTTGATAGGCATATATTGCTGTCGAGGGTTGTTTTGTTTCTTCACTGTCTGTCTCCTCATGGTAGAATGTGAGGCACACGCCTGGCCTGTCTGGACTTCTGACTATTCTCAGGTTGTAACACAGTGATGGCTGGCGGAAGGCCGCCCACCTTGAGTGTTGAATGAAGAACAAAGAAGCCAGACAATGGTGGCTCCCACCTGTAATCCCAATACTTGAGAGGCTGAGATCCTCTTGGGTAGAGGCTAGCCCAAGCAAAAGTTTGTGAAATTCCATCTCAACCAAAGCTGGGAGTGGTGGTGTGTGCGAGTCATTCCAAGCTACATTGGAGGCAAAGAGCGGGAGGGTCAAAGTTCCAGGCCAGTTCAGGCAAAAACAAAACAAAACAAAACAAACAAACAAACAAACAAATTCATGAGACCCCATATCTAAAGGAAAAAAGTTGGGTGTGGTGGCTCCTGCCTGTCATCCCAGAAACAGCAGGATTGTGGTCCAGGCCAGCCTAGGGAAAATAGTGAGATCCTGTTTCCAAAATAACCAGAGCAGAAAGGGTTGGAGGTGTAACTCAAGCAGTAGAGTGCCTGCCTAGCCCACGTGAGGCTCTGAGTTCAAAAGAAAACAAAAAGAAAGCACGAATGACCTGTGAGGTGGCTGAGGGTCCCACTACGTTCACAACGTGCGTTTGATCCCCACCCCAAAAGTGGTCATCCTTTTCTATGTTTCAGAAGAGGCAATCGAAAACTCTTTGTGTCTGTAGTTTTTGCCATTTTGCTTCCCCAACACCTAGAAAACAGGCTTCCACATCCCAGCTAAAGCCCCTAAGCCCTCTTGGCGTCTCCTCCCCTTCCTCCAAAACCCCTCCCAGAACAAAGGGCGAGGACAGGAGCCATTTGTGCGCTGGCCTTTCTTCCTCACAGGCTTAGGGACTCCCTGTGAATAGGGCCCATGTCTTACACATCTGAATCTCCACCCCTCTCACAGGGGCATTCAGCAGGGACCTAATTATTGCTTGCTGCCTGAACTGGATAAGACAAGGAGAATCTTTCCTTCCCTTGACCCCAACAGCCCAGAGCCTGTCCAGGGCACAAACACCTCTTACCTGGAATGCCACCATCTGCCCTAGCCTGCCTGCCTCACCTTCCCAGGTCAAGTCAGCCAGGTTGTTCACACTTTTCATCATCCCCATCACCCCCGCTTTGACGAGCAAGTGTCCTCCCTCCCTATGTGAGAAAACTGACAGCCTGTATAAACCCCTTATGTCTCTGGTTCTTACCTGGCCCTTCCTTTCCCAGGACTGGGCAGCTCTCCCAGCACCTCCTCCTTCCCTCATTATCCTTAGCCTCATCTGTCTCCCCCCACCCCAACTATTTACACAGCTGCAGAATGAAGGGACGCTCCATCCCCCTCCCCGGGCCCAAGGTTAATATATGTGTATTTCCGCTCCCCACAACTTGGGGGCAGTGGGAATGCTACCCCAGTCCAGTCTCCTGTAAACAGACTGTATGCTGCTAATGGCACTTTCTGGGGTGGAAGAGCATGTTGAACCACTTACAGCCTATGACCTTGCGGATGCCAGCTCAGGACTTCCTACAACCCAGAAAGAAGCAGCTGCTCCATATGGGGTGAGTCCTGTCAAGTAAGTGACAGACTGAGAGGCAGCCACACTGTAGACCTGGGAGTCACCAGGGTTCCGACCAGGACCCATAACTGTAATGGAGATCCTTGATGTGAGTATCCAAAACTTGGCTGAATGCTGTGGGCAACCTGATGGAACCAGACAAACTGCTCCACTGAGTATTTCAGAACTTTAAAGGTCTTGAAAATATTTTGGGCCTCTCCAGTCCTGAGAGGTTCCCCAAATGACCCTCTCCTGGACCACACTCCAGGACAGATGGGAAAACCAAACCAGACAGATCTAGAAGGCAGCTCTCCATAGCCAGAGCTGGAAAGTACCTCTGCCTAACATGGACCTTCTAACATCAGAGTAACAACAGAAGAACTTAAGACACTGACCTGAGGTCTGAGGAATGTTAGATAGGGGAGGCTGATGCCCTGACTCCATGGTGGCCCACAGGTTTAGGGAACACAGCATTTGGACATTTCAGTCACTGCAAATGTCTCCTGAAGTCCCTCCTCTCAGACTTGTCCCCCTCATTCTGCAATTCCTAGAAAGACATGGGATCTGATCTTTTCTTTTCTTTTCTTTTTTGGTGGTACTGAGGTTTGAACTCAGGGTTTTGCACTCCCTAAGCAGGCACTCTACCACTTGAGCCATGCCCCAGTCCTTTATTCTTTAGTTATTTTTCAGATAAGCTCTTGAGTTTTTCCCTTGCTGGCCTGGACCATGATCCTCCTTGTTTACACCTCCTGGGTAGCGGGGATGACAGGCATGAAGCACCATGGCCAGCTTATTAGTCCAGATGTGGTCTCACTAACTTTTTGCCCAGGTTAGCCTTAAACAGTGATCCTCCCAATGTCCACCAACTGAGTGGCTGGGATTACAGGCATCAACTACCACCTGTAACTTCTGAGACACCATGGAACTTCTGAGACTTTTGTCCCTTATAGTAGAATCATGACACTCTGCATTCTGACTAACTTTCCCCAAGGAGCTAAGACTGAAGCCCTTGTTACCCTTTACCTTGCCACCTCCAATCAAGCACCCAGAGCATGACACATTAAGTAGATACATACAACCTCGTCTTTCCTTTTTCTACTTGCAGAATGAAAAACTTTCCTTTTCTAGAGATAACCTGAGGGGAGTGGGGGCTGAGGGTGGACAGAAAGCAATTACCTGACTTGTCTTCTGGGGTTGCCCCAGACAGAAACCTGACAAACCCAGCACTTGCATGTCACCTTTCCCTTGAAAGTCACTCAAAACTTTGGGTCTCCAGGGACATACCAGTTGGTTTGCACAATCCAATCCAGAGGCCTCTGGCTGCACACCTAGGAGGGGAGCCCCAGGGGTCTGACCCCGGCTGGAGGCCCCTCTGCAGAGAAACCTGGGAAGGACAGACCTGATTCTGCCTGTGATGTCTCCTGGGGTACAGGACAACCACGGTGACACAACAGAGTGAGGAAAAATCTGCTTGTCTGCACAGTGCCACAGGGCCACATACCCACTGACAAGACACAACTCTTTTTTTTTTTCACTTTTCTTTTATTATTCATATGTGCATACAAGGCTTGGGTCATTTCTCCCCCCTGCCTCCACCCCTCCCTTACCACCCACTCCGCCCCCTCCCTCTCCCCCCCCAATACCCAGCAGAAACTATTTTGCCCTTATTTCTAATTTTGTTGTAGAGAGAGTATAAGCAATAATAGGAAGGAACAAGGGGTTTTGCTGGTTGAGATAAGGATAGCTATACAGGGCATTGACTCACATTGATTTCCTGTGCGTGGGTGTTACCTTCTAGGTTAATTCTTTTTGATCTAACCTTTTCTCGAGTACCTGTTCCCCTTTTCCTATTGGCCTCAGTTGCTTTAAGGTATCTGCTTTAGTTTCTCTGCGTTAAGGGCAACAAATGCTAGCTAGTTTTTTAGGTGTCTTACCTATCCTCACCCCTTACTTGAAGACACAACTCTTTCAGGATTGCTAAAGCCATCTTGCCCTGACCTCCACGGAGTTGCCAAGTTTTTGCTGAAGTCATCTATCAAAAAGGTACACATTTAACCCTGCCCTTCTGACACCTTGGCTAGTGAGAGCCCCACAGGTAGAAGGCCCAACAGTCTCCTTCCAGTGGAGCTTCATAGGGTTCAGGCTGCAGGAAGAACATCGGCACCATTGTACAGAAGAAGAAATTGCCCATGGCCACACCACAAGGAAGCCCAGCCCTGAACAAGTGGCCAAGGCTCCCAGATCAAGGTCCTCCCCTCTTCCACACTTAGGAGCTACACTCTGGAGGACCCCAGGTGGGGATGGTACACCAACCCTGCTCTTGTGGCTGAGTCCTGCATTATGGAATAAGGAAAAGAGGCCTGGGGGAGACAAGTAGGGACAGGCAAAATCTATAATTAAAATAAACTTTTTTTTTTTTTTTTGCTTTGGATTAATATTGGTGTGTTATTTCTACTTAGCATGGACCCAGGCCTAAACTAAGGGCAAATGAAAACAACTCTGACAGCCATTTCCTTGCTTTCTTTTCTCCACCCAAGAGGCACCAGGGGTAAACAGTATGGTGGCAACAAGTGGGTCAAAGGTCAGCTCCTCAGCCAGGGCTGGTTTCCATAGAGACAGGGCCTATTCATCCAGCACACAGAGCCCTCTTCACAGCCACTTACACACAATTGAGCTATTACTGGGAGCCCAGGAGAGCTGTGTCTGGAGCACAGTGCACTAGACAAGGCAGGGTTTAATGGAGCTGATTAAATGGTAGTCAGGGAATTACCCAAAGCAGGATTTGGGAATAACCTTCAGAAACAAGTTAAATCCCTAAGCCTCATCCCGTTCCCAACATCTCTCCCCTTCAATAGTGTCCACAGCCCAAGTCTCCCTTATGCATAGGACAAGGCCAATGTCTACACACTCATGCTTACATCCCCTTTCTCCACACACTGAGAGGACATAGCCCTGTTCTGAGATTCTGCAGCCTCTCCATCATTTTCACAGCATCATGGTAGGGGTTTTGTTTGTTTCAAGACAGGGTCTTGCTATGTAGCCCAGGCTGGGCTGGAACTCACGATTCTCTTTGAGCTCCCAGTAGCTGGGTGGGCAGGCCCATCCCACCACATCTGGTTTATCATGGCACTTTTGTGTTTTAGGATATCCACTCAAAGACAAAGAATTAAAACTTAAGTAGTGATCCACTTCAGTCATAAAATAAATTCCAGCAAATGGAGAATGTGGTTCAAATCCAGTATTTTTCAAGGTGAGAAATTCTTTGGCATCTATTTGGGGGAATTCTTGAAACCTCTTCTTTGAAAGAATGGGGGCATTCTTTCAAAAGATGCCATCTGTAATCCACCAGAGACTTTGCCAACATTCCCACAACCTTTAAATCAGAGCAGAGTGACAGAAGTGAAAAGTGAAATTACTAAAAAGGTAAAGAGCCTTCTTAAAAAGATTATTCTATTGCACAAAAACTTTGAGATGAATGTTTATAGCAGTTTTATACTGCTATACAAAACCACTCCAATCTGCAAACAGTCCAAATCTCCCTCAGCAGGCGAATGGATGGACAAGCAAACACAGGCTTGGCCACACAGCAGAATAATACTCAGTAAAGAAGAACTAGGGATCGCTACATTGTGATGGATTTCAAATGCATTTTACTAAGTGAAAAAAGCTAGACCAAAAGGTCCCATGTCGATGTCACTCTGGAAAAGGCCAAACTATAGAGATCAGATTGGTGATTGCCAGGGTTTGGGACTGGCTGTAGGTGAAGTGCTGACTACAAAGCAAATGCCCTGAGGAAAGTTTTGGGTGATAAAATTGTTCCATATCATTATCGTGGTGGTACAACTTGGCAAAACCCAAAAAATAAATTTTATGGTATATTTTGAAAAATTCTGTCAATTTAGCCCTTCAGAGAAGAAAAAAGAAAACAGGGTACTAACTCTTCAGGGATAAAATAATAAACGTCTGCATTGTTCTCCCAAGTTATACCTGCCAAGCTTAAGTGCAGTGAATTCTGAGGCTGTGGTCCCCCGACCAGGGAAGAGAACGATGAATCTATCCAAGAACTGCAGCACTGATGGGTAGTGATAGACACTCATGGCAACCAGTGTTGAGGGGAGAGCAGAGAGCATTGATATTTGTATCTTTTGAGGACTTGCTCTTCCTGAGTATGATATAGGAATTAAAAATAATAGGGGAGAGGATGTTCCTTAATGAGAAATAGAAAAAAGAGCCAGGCATAGTGGCACATGCCCATAATCCCAGCACTTGGAAGGCTGAGGCAGGAGGACTGAGTTCAAGGCCAGCCTGAGCTACTCTCTAGACAATATCTCAAAAAGCCAATAATAACAATGATGATGACCGGACGGCAATAATAACAACAATAGAAACACAGCAGTTATGATGAAATAAGTGCATGGTGAACAGGGTGAGCAAATGAGATCGTTGTGCAAGGGGGTTAACACAATCTGTCCAAAGGTTATCTGGACTTAGCAGAATGAGACAGGGCGATAGCCCGTGTCCAGAACAGCACCGGGAACGAGGAGGTGTACAATCAGTGTTTAATGAATAAATCTGAGGGTACAAGCACAGAGGAGAAAATCTGATTAAGGAGGAACGGATAAGAAACACACTGGGAGCACTTATACAATCACTTGTTCAGGCTGGGTTTCCTGAAGTGTTCTTGACAGAGATTTTACAGTAACAATCACAGGCTGGGGATGTGCCTTGGTGTTAGAGCACTTGCCTAGCATTTGCAAGGCCCTGGGTTCTATCCCAGGACTGAACAAACAAACAAACAAGACAAACAGAGGCAAGCTCAAATGAGCCTGTGTAGGCCTTCTGACCTTCCTGACCAGATTGCCATGTTGACTGTTGACTGGCGGGAGGTGAGGGGGGAGAAGGATATTGATCAGATTCAGAGGGAATGTATTTCTCTTGTGGTACAATGTGACAGGCACTCTTCTAAGTACTAATACTAGCTCACTAAATTCTCTGAGGTATGAGCTATCAAGAGTCCCCTTTTACAGATAAGGAAACAGCACAGGGAAGCTCTCTGACTACCCCGGGCTAGGATCTGACCTACCCTAACCAGAGCCTACAAATCTAACCTCTGTACTCTTCTGGGAAAATGGGACTAGCCCATCAAGACAAAGGTTACCAGAGATGAAGCCCTACACCCACACACATCCTGCTGTTCAGAGTGGGTGGAAGAGTGTGTGGAAGGGGGATATGGCGAACGAACAGCCACACACGTCCACGGTATCCTCGGGGTAGTCAGTTCTGCAATGTGGGTGCCCACTTCCGTGGCTGTTGTCTTCAGGGAATGGTGCTGTGGTCTTGGACACACCCTTCCAGAAGGTCTGCTGGGAGGCTGTCATGTGGATGGGGAGGAATTCAATATGCTCTGTGCTGCCCCATCACTGCAGGTGTTCAGGCAGAGGCCAGACAACAAATTGTTGGACCAGATAACCCTGTGATCTCAGCCAACGATTACTTATTCTCAGATGGAAGTGGTTCTCAGGTCTCCTAGCACCATGTGCGAGTGGAAAAGTCTAGTTCCAACATAAAAAAGAGATTCCAACAAAGGTATTAGGAGACAGTGTCAGACAAAGACATGCTTGGGAGTTCTGGGTGAGGACCCAGGACTGTGCCCAAACGCCCGGGGCACTTAACAGACCCACCCTAACAGGCTCTACTTCCCCTGGGCCGGTGGGGAGGTGCTCCTTCTGGCCAGTTTAGCAACCTTCTCCATCTGCAATTTCCCCCAGATGTTTCAAAGGATTTTCAACGTACCCTATAATGTTTCTGGGAACATTTCTATGTTCTTTCTTTTTAAGTAGAGCATTAATCCTGAGGGGACCAAAATTTCAAAAGTCAAGGGATCCATCCAAGCTTAGACTAAGTTTTGGAAAGCTTTAGACATTTGTTCTTTTATGAAAAAAATAACAGCAAATTAAAGGTGATAGCCAACCATCCCCTCAGGCTTTCCTTCTGGCAACGCTGTAGCAATGTAGGCAGAGGAGAAACAGTGACTTGAAGCTATCACATTTTTCTCAAGGGCTTAAAATTATACTGGTTGTTTTCAATAAAAAAGCAGCCACACACAAAAAAGACAACACCAGGTAGAAGTGAAGGAGAAATGGGTACCCCACATATGCCCTGGCTATAGACTGGTTCAGCGTCTTGCAAGGAAATCTAGCCATAGGATAGTTTTAAGTGTTCCTATTCTTTTATTTAATAAGCAAAGTCTGGGAATCTACTCCAACATAATAATCTTAAATTCATAAAAAGCTTCATACATATAAGACATGCACGTACAATTACTTATGCGAGTACAATGCCAGAAAACTCAAATTTCTAAAAATAGGAGAACAGTTAGACGAGTCAATCAGAGACCGTGCTTATGATAACATAAATGAAATAAGCAGGACATGGAATTGTGCCTCAGAATGCAGATACTGATGTTTAAAAAAAGAGAAAGTACAAATCTTCTAAAGAATGGTCTGCCAGAAGTTGGACCAGCATGTTTAAATGGCTATTTGTGGGTAACAGGATTATTAAATGACATTTTGAAAAGAAAGTCTGACCCCAATTTTTAACATTCCTATGATAAACATGCTTCTTCCTCTTTCTCTTCCCATGACTTAAGTAAGAGAAGCATCTAGGTGCTGGTGGCTCACGCCTGTAATCCTAGCTACTCAGGAGGCAGAGATCAGGAAGATCATGGTTTGAAGCCCGCCTGGGAAAATAGTTCCAGAAACCTTACCTCAAAACTACCAGCAAAAAACCAAAACCCAAACCAAAAAACTACCAGCACAAAAAAGGGCTTGTGGAATGGCTCAAGTGGAAGAGCGCCTACTTAGCAAGAGTGAGAGTGAGGACCTGAGTTCAAACTCCAGTGCTGCCAGAAAGAGAGGGGGAGAGGGAGACAGAGAGAGAGAGAGAGAGAGAGAAGCAAATGTGCCCCCTGTCCCTACTTCCCCCAGATGGGGGTGAATCTCTTCCTAGTCTCCTTCAGCAATGATAAGCCACACATAAACACACATGTACACCTCCCTGCACCTTGCTAACAGAATTGGGTTATAGGTTATTTTTCAACAGCTCCTCTGTTTCCTTCAAATCAAGGTCCTAGTTCCTTTCCTTCTCTTTTCTTTTGTGGGACTGAATCCAGAACCTTGCTTTTGCTAGGCAAGGGCCATACCACCAAGGTCCTAAATTTCTAAGAACAGCAAAGAAGGAATTTAGAAAGCTATTCCCTCCCTAGCCCTTCTCTCAAATCTTCTTCCTTGCTTCCTCTGACTAAATACCTACTATTCTGAACCCCCTTGGGGATCCCAAGTCAAACCATATATATACTCTGAAGGGAGCCATGCCCTGCTCCTACCTTCCCTTGCAAGGTCCACTGCCTCAAAGAGGCTGCCTTTCCCCAGCACAATGTCCCTACCTGTGGCTTGGCACTGACTCATCTCTCCCACAAGAAATGCAATCCCTTTAGGGCTGAGACCTTATCATTTTCACATCTCAGTCCCCAAGATACTGCCAGAAGGCCAGGAGCTGCTTGGTAATTATTTGTTGAGTGAAAAAAACAAATACCAGAATACCACAAAAATGCTTACGACTGATTTGAAACCAACCAAATATCCAATATTTATTGAGAAACTTCTCCATAAAGATAAATATCCCTGAATGCAAAAGAGCTTATAAAGAGGAAGGGAACTAAGACATACACGCATTCAACAACAGCCGCACACCAGTGGCTTGTGTCACAATGGTAGAAACAAGGACTAAGAAGCAAGGTTTTACTAAAAACTAAATTTATATTATTTAAAGGATGTCCTTTACTCTGGGATTAGCCCCCTTTCTGTTATTATTATTAAAACGTTGTTTTGGAAATGAAATTATAGATCGTGGAGGGGAATCATTTCTTGTAATAATTTTACTTGGTGAAAATAAAAGCTGGCAATGCCCTGCCAAACCCTCACCACCACCCTGCAGTGTTTTCCCAAAGGAAACCTGCAAGTGGAGTCCAGTGGCAAATGTTCCACGAGTTTACGGAAGAGTGGATCGGATCACTATGGCCTGCGGGGGGGCTCTTAGGTGAGTCCTGTGAGTTTATTTTATAAGCAGAGGGGAGATAACCCAGTGATGAGAGCTGAAGGTGCAAAAGGGTACAGGCATGAGGAGAAATCTAAAGATGTTTAGTAAGCAGGTTTTTGTAGCGTTGTTACAAGGTAGACAAAGGAAAAATTAGAAACGGGGTAGAAGTGCAAATTTACTAAGCCCTGATTCACTCTGAGGACCCAGTGCTTGTCTTGTCTGAGGCGCTGTGTTTCCACATCTGATGATCTCAAGGTCTTCCTGAGCTAGTGTGTCACCCCACTCTGCAGAAAGGAGACCACGGATTAGTTTCAGGGCAAGAAAGGGTCGAGGGTATGTGAGCCAGGCCCTAACCTGTGTACTCCGCCTTAGAAACAAGAGCCTGTGTTCGTTCCATGGCTGGTAAGGATGTTTTCACGGTTTGTACGCAGGAGAGGGGCATGAAGGAAGGGGCGTATTAGGAGATGTTTAAAATAGGGATAAATAGGAAGGGAAAAGTGGAAACCAGGCACTACTGCCATGACCCAGGCTTGAAGGACAATTTTAGAGAATCGACCGACAGGATCCAGGCTACATGGAACATGAGGGAGGATCACAAGACTGGAACTATGGGAGAAGAAAGAAGTTGAGAGAGGAAACTTTTCTAGTCATAGATCACCACCAAAATATGCTAGTGGCAGACATAAGCAGGGCAGTTTAGCTTGGGGTTAAGAACACAGCTTCTAGGTTTGCCCAAGTTCAAATGCTGGCCTGGCCACTGACTTAAGGGTAACCTTGGGCAAGTATTTATCATGTCTCAGTCTCCTCAAGTATAAGATAGGGCTAAACACAGCACATGGCTGATGGGGGTTCCTGAAGGACTACAAACATTATCTGCAATGCCTTAGAAAGTGTGTATGCCATAGTCAAGTCACATGTCCTTCTGTGACTTGCTGTCTGTGGTTGCTTTCATGCATTTTAAACTGGGCTTTTTGTCCTTCACCCTCCTTCACATCTGTGGTATACAGGGAAGACACCCATGCATGTGCTTCTTGTAGCTGGTCTTCCTGTAGCTCACCTGCTCAGACTTCCCCAGATATGTCTCCCTTCCCCCACCTGTATGCCAGACCCTGTTCTGACACTCAACTCCCCACCAAGCACTTTGATTCCTGAGAGTCTTCCAGATGAGTAAGAATAGAATATTTATCCCTTTCTTCGGGGAAATTTTCAAATACATACAAAAGAGAGTAATTCAATGACTGGTTATGTCACCGCCCAGGCTCCATAATTCCTAACTCACAGCCACTCTCTTTCGTTCACCCATCCTTTGCCTACACCCTACTCAGTCTACACCTAAGCCCCAAACTATTTTGAAACAGATGTCAGATCTGTTTTGAAACAGATGTCAGATAGCCTATCATTGTATTGATCACTATTTGAGTATACATTTCTAGAAAAGATTTTAAAAATTCCTATAAAATGATTGTTTTAACTTAATTGTCCAATATTATGAAATATCTAGTCATCCTTTTTATATTTTCCTGATTGTTTTTATAAATGATTTTTCTCCTATGATATATTTCAACCAGAATCCAAATGTGGTTCATACACTGCTATTGGTCAATACATGCCTCTTAATCTTTTTTAGTCTCTCTCTTTCCCTCCTTCCTCTCCCTCTCTTTTCTTGTAAAGGAAACCAGGTTATTGGTTCTGAAGAGTTTTCTATAATTTGGATTTCACATGTCCTTATAGTGTCATTTAACATGTTCCTCTGAACCGTGTACTTCTCAAATAATTTAATAATTACATCTAGAGGTTTCATTTCGGGTTCAATGTCATTAAATTTTATTTAGAGGAGAGGGAACAAGATTGTTTCTTCTTCACTTATTAGCTGGATTATCTCTGCAAAGAAAATCCACAGCATAGAGCAAAGCTGCATGATTCCTTCTCTTTCTTAACCAGGTTGAAAGTAATGACTTAGTTCCTTGTTTGTCCTCCAAATGAGATTAGCATTGAAATTTATTTGTCATTTTTAGTATCACTCTGAACTTCAGGGTTTAAATAAATATATTACTGATGCTCAAATAATTTCATCTTTTCCATCTCGTTCAGATTGGCTCCTGACTCCTGTTGGCCTAGCGGCCCCCCGGGGTTGAATGCCTAACAGCAGACACGGGTCTCTAGTGATCGCTGAGCATCTTTTTCCTGTTTCATATACAACCATGTATTCTGGGCTCATCTTGTACATGCTATCAGCTAGTTCTCCCATCGGCCCTGGTTTGTTTTGTTTTGGTTGAGTGGGAAGCAGAATTTGGAGAACACAATTTGAGGGCTGAAGTTGGTCAATTCTCCTTAGATAACCACTGTTTCTATGCCTTTCAGTGCACCCAGCTAAAAAAGATATTGTGTGTGTGTGTGTGTGTGTGTGTGTGCGTGTGCGTGCGCGCGCGCGCGCTGCTACTCTCCATTCAAGGCTGCAGTATTTTTCTCTCAGCCACAATGATCTTCTGATAGTAGCTACTTTCTCCCATCTTGACCAAACCTTGTTCTCAGTGACACTAATGTAATTATTTATTTACTCCATTCAAAACAAAAACACTAACATTACCTTCAACAATGTGGTTAACAAAAACACTTTAAGGGCTGTTGGCAGTTCTTTTAGTTCTTATGTTATATTCCACTAAGGATATACAAATTATTGTATTTGTACACTGGGTTTTGCCTAGGTCTCAGAGTTCCAAGGGACTCAGTCCTTGGGATTTAAGCAGTTCAGTCTTTAGCTGAGCTGTGACAACCTGCCTCTTTTTGGACAGCTCCACCCCAAAGCTGGATCTGACACAAACCAGAGCAGAGATGAAAGCACAACAGAAGCTTGACTTCAGTGTTTGCTCCTTAAGAGTGCTCAGCCAGTTTGGACCTGGGTGGGCTTGAAGCCTGAGTGTGCCTTGCCCTTTGTACAGCAATTTGGATGACAACAATTTGGTCTCTCCATGTAGTCTGAATTACTCCTATTTTGCATCAGGAACCTCCATAGCCCCCGGCATGTCTTGTGGTAACTCTCTCAAAGGTGGCTGATGGGTGTCTTTTCAGAGAGAATAAAATAGTTCCATAATCTTTTTAAACACCAAAATACTTTTTTGGGGGAGGCTGATACTGAGAATTAAATGCAGGGCAGCAAGCACTTTACTAATGAGATATTTCCTGCCTGGGCTGGCCTTGAACTCATGATCTTCCTGCCTCAGCTTCCTAAGCAGCGGAATTACAAGGCAGCACTAGGGTTTGAACTCAGGGCTTCATACTTGCTAGGCAAACGTTCTACTGCTTGAACCACTCAGCCAGCCCTCCTAAAAAACTTTCTCTTAATAACTCTGTAACTTAAAAATGAAGACAAAATCATTTATCCACTTCCTTTTGTTTTTTTTAATTATTGTTTTAAGTTAAAGAAGTAACATACTATTATCTAAATACTACCGCACATACAGGTATTAATGTACCATTACCCTGATTGAACAGTTATGATTTTCTTCAGTTATCTTCAGTTATCTTAGAGCTTTGTACCCTTTTTTTTTTTTAAAGAAAGTGTAACTGATTCAGTTGAAGCATTTAACCTTAGCCATTCATTTCCCCAAACTCTCCAGAAGTAACTATTGTCCTAAAGGCACTGTTTATCAGGTCTCTCTGCAAGCTTCTGTAATTACATATGTAATTATCCAAAACCAGTTTATAGGTTCCATTTGGATGTCTTCTCCAACTTTTTACTCTGAAAACTCCACATTTCAGAAAGCTGAAGGGAAAAGAGGACTCTGACCTTCAACCAGACTCACCATTATTATTATGTCCCCAAGTTTGCTTCTTGTTCACCTCCCTCCCTACAGACATATTCTCCTCCATATTTCTATTTTGCTAGAATATGTGAAGGTCAGTTACAGACACTGTGATGCCTTCTACCCAGCACCCCAGTCTGGAGGTTCTAAACACACAGAATTCTCCTATAGAACCAAATGCAATCATCATGCTCTTAAATTTTGTTTCGTGCTGGGAATCAAAACCAGGGTTTGCTAGGCAAGCACTCTACTACTGAGCTACACCCTCAGCCTTCTCGGGAGTGTTAAACGGTCATCTGAGTGGCAACACATTTGAGGTATTCTCCAATCAACATTAGACTTTGGGAGTTTATTTGTGTTGACACATGTAGCGCTGGCTAATTCACTGCATTCTGTTGTATGACTGTATGTGGAGGACCACACACGTAGCTTAGCTTTAAGCTACTGCAAACAGTGCAACAAGGGTTATTCTTGTTCGCAACTCTTGTTTTTTGGATGAAGGACACTTTCTGGGTCTCAAGGCATGTACAGCTTCAATTTCCCAAATCATTCTTCCAAGCAGTGATACCAATTAAGTATCACTTATTAACATATTTACTCCCAAACTTTCACTTCTGCCATGCCCTTGATATTTTAATTTGCATTTCTCTGACAGAAAGTAAAAAACACATTGAGTCTTTTCTGAAACATCTTATGTCACCCTTAGGACTCTATCACAAGGCCCTTTGAAATTATTTCCCGTCCCTCCCTTTGCCTACACGGTCAGCGCCATTTAATCTTCAGAAGACTGGACCTTATGAAAACCAACTAGTGTTCCTAAATTGGGAGAGCAATCTCTGGGCAAACTTCAGGATATGCTCTGTTGGGGTTTGAAACCATTAAAAGAAAAGTATAGGACACATTTCACAACATTTCCATTCAAAATGGCTAAAGTTAATTTTAGCCATTTTGAAAAGCAAATTTTATAGGGGATAAAAGACATATACAAGAAAAATTTCCTCCCTAAATACACAATGGGTACTTTTCTAGGCATGAGGAGAGAAGGACACCATTTCTGATCCCAAGGAATCGAGGTCTAATGGAAGAGAGAAACAAAATAATTATTTTAATACCAACCCGATATATTCTAATTTAAAGTTAATATGGGGTATTAGGGAAGGGGTATAGAAATAAATCATGGTTAAGGAGCATGCAATCCTGTGGTAAATAAGGGCACTGAGAAACTCTTGAAAGCAGAAATGGAACTAGCCAGGGCACCGATGGCTCATGTCTGTAACCCTACCTACTTGGAAGGCTGATGGGGGGCGGGGGGAGAATCGCAGTTCAATGCCCACTTGTGCAGGGAGTTCTTGACCCCATATCAACGACTAGCTAGGCTCAGTGATGTACACCTGTCATCCCAAGCTACATAGGAGGCTGATATTGGGATGATCTCTGTTCCAGGCCAGCCTGGACAAAAAAAGTGTGTGAGACCCCATATCAATGGAGAAAAGCAGGGTATGGTGGCACACACCTATCATCCCAGAAACAGGAAGCTTAAAATAGGAGGACCTCGGTTCAGACTGGCTTGAGCAAAAAGCATGACTTTATCTCCAAAATAACCAAAGCAAAAAAGTGCTGGAGTATGGCTCAAGCAGTAGAGTGCCTGCCTCTAAAGCAGGAAGCCCTGAGTTCACATCCCAGCACTGCCTCCCCTCCAAAAAAAAAGAGACAGAGAAAGAAAAGGGCCTCAACAGATCAATGTCTGAATCTGTATGGCTCAAGGGCACTGCACTGGTGGGAACAATACAGGACACAGCCTGTGAAGCTACGTGATGCTATGAAGCTCTGACATCAGAAGGGACACCGTGTGAACAGCATGTGTCTTTCCTCCTTTGGGCTCATTTACTTTAAACACGGATCTTAGGAGTGAAGTGTGTAGACCCTTGATTTCCTCTCCGGTCAAGTTACTTAAAGATACCCATTCCACTCACCCAGCCAGGTAAGGCTTTCAGGGTGCTCCAGCTGAAAGATTTGACAGGTATAATTCAATCTTCTGTACTCGATGTTTGCAACGATCAAGATCAGGAAGTCCTCAGCTGATTTGGTAAGTGATTTATTTAGGAACCTGACTGCCGAACAAACATGCCCACCGTGCACAAGCGTGTAAGCTGATGTCAGTGTGAGCCTGAAATGAGGGCGGGAGGTGTCCACATCACGTTCAATACACAGGGGATTCCTCTTCTAAACTGAAAGACGTTTGGCTCCGATAAATCACCAGGTTCTAGGCACAATGAGGTCATTAAGAAGGCGGCAACTTGTTCCTCTGGTGCCTGGGACCGAGAGAAAGCAAGCAGGTAGCAGCATGGTATGCACCTGCAGGTTCGGCTCAAACATCCTCTTGGAGGCCTTTACTGCTGCTCCGGGCTTGAGCTGCCTTTCTCAGAAATTCAGGTGGTGATGATTCTGTTTGTCACTTCTCACATGATTCTAAGGACTCGTTTTCCTGTTTGTTCCTCTATATTTTAAGCTCTGGAGGGCCAGGACACTATCACATTCTATTTGGTACTCACAGAAGGTGTGGGGAGGGTAATTAACATTGGTCTGATTAATTTCACAACATACACGCATTCTAGAAGCAAAACAAAGCATGGGAAACGTTTGTGGCCTGGTGTGTTTGTCTCTATGTTATTTTACATTCTGGGGCAAAAGGAAGAGGGTAAGATGACTGACTTAACTCAGTGTCACTAATGGCTCACTGGGAGTTGTCTGGAATCCACCATTTCCGAAAACGCTAAGCACAGCAGGGCGCAGGGTTCCCAGATGGCAAGGGGGCTGCTGGGTCTTCACGGGCAACGGAAATGGGCAAATTGCATTTTGCACAGTCACATACCTTCCCAACAGATCCCAACTATTATTTTCGCACCAGTCAAGTCATTCCAGGGTGGAGGAGGGGCAGATAAAGGTGCCTGGAGCCAGGGTGCAGGAGAGGCCCGGCTGGCAGAACCCAGACTCTGTGAGCCTCCTTTCATCCCTTTTCAATAAAATCTGCATTCCCTTTCTCAGAAGGGCGGCCCTGGTCCCCACCTAACACAACTCTGAATGTGGTGGACTCGGTGCCCCCAAAGCCAAGCTCCTCGAGGAAGCTGAACCCAGGCCAGCATTAGCACAAGAAGAGAAAGAGAGATTGTCCCCTTTACATAGCTCAACATTTCATTCTCTTCTGAGGCCTCAAAACCCTAATTTGACCACAAAAACCTGGCCTCTGGTGTTTCTGTTATGAGTATCGGATTCCTTCAGCTGAACTTGGCTGTTCACTGCCTGAACAAATTACATTAACAATACAGAGAAATGTATACAGGGCCTTAAAAACACTGCTGAGTGGGGACCAAAACAAAGACGGTGGTGTCCTAGCAACAAACCTCACCTCCCCACCCCAGCAGCCCTGGGCTCTGCCAGGGATTGTAGGCCATTGAGCTCCTCTCTTCTCTGCAAACAATTAGGGACAGAGAAGTCACAATTACAGATGGGATTTACAGCCAAAGGAGCAATCTATAAATCACCGTGCTCCCACCCCCAGCCATTCCCAGCCAGATAATCAGAGCCAGATGTTCACCACAGCTGCTTCAACGTGGGTACACTGTTGGCCTATGTGACCACGCTCCTGCCCTGAGAACCAGCAGAGGCTCAAGCCAAACAGTCCTGCCAAGCCAGAGGGGGCCTCTGCACCCTGGAGCCCGCCCAACTGTATGAGAAGTTGGGTGGTGTGGGAAATGTTTGTTGGCGCAATGACGGAGGTACAAGACTCTGCCCTGGTGAGGATCTGTGGTTCCTAGAGCTCCTGAAGAGCTGTACAATTTAGTCATGGCGGCAGCAGTGACAAAGAGTACCAGTTAACAATCTCATTCAATACTAGAGCAACAGTGAGACTCTGGTTTAGAGTACTTTCGCATTATTCTCTAGGCGGTCAAAATAGGAAGAGACGCCATTATTTTATTTCTCCGTAGGTGGCTGTATTTTAAAACTGGACTGAACCAAATCAGGTTTTGAGAACCTAGGACCATGAAATAACAAATTCCAACAATGGCAACAGCTAAGTTATTCAAATGCTTCTGGGTTGTTTCTGTTCACAGATCTCCTTTATGCAAGTTTATCTTTATTTTTATTTTTTATCGAGAGATGACATAAAGTGTACACATTTTAAACTTACAGCTCAACTTCTACACATATATAAACTCATGTTGCCACTATTACGTCAAGATATGGCGCATTCTAGAATCCACTCTAGAAGGTTCTTGAATGTACCCTCCCAGTCAACATTCTTCTGCCCACAAGGTAACCTCTATTCTAACTTATATCACCATGGATGGTTTTTACTGTGTCTTCTAAATACTCATCTTATGTGTAGTTTTGGTTACTCTCAGGGTCAAATGAAGACCCCCAAAAGTATCAATGAATAATTAAAGCCTGAGAAAACAAAATTAACCCTGTCTCCCAACATGGGATATGTGAGACTATTTCACAACATTTTTAACTCCTCTTCACAGGACCCTGTTTCTGGTTACTAAGACTGCCCCTGCCCTCAAGGGGCAGAGAACCCCCTTCCCCGGCCATTTGTCTTCGAGCAGCACCCGTAATCGAATCTGGTAGTAACAAGCTATGTTTACCCCACTTGCCACCCATTATCCTTTACATGCTGACAGCCACCATCTTTCACTGCTCAGGAAGTGCAGCGGGGCATGGAGGATGTGCCGAGGCTCTTCACGGGAGGAGGAGGAGGATTAATGGGGCTGGAATGCCTGAGCTCCTTGCAACCAGACCGGCTGCAAAGGCAAAGCACTCCCTCACCATACTTCACACCTTTCATCACCCCAGGTCCTCAGGGGCTAAGTCAGGGGTGTCCAATGGTGAGGACAGCAGTGGGAACAATAAACCAGGGCAAGAGGGGGCCTCCAACTGTCCCTCTACACACAGTGGAGCCCCCCTTCCAGTCTTTACTTTGGAAATCTGGGCAGAAAAGCTGTGTAAGATGGGGGTAGTGGGCCGGAGTTGCAGGACACTTCAGCTGAAATTATACAAACAGGCTGGCACAACAGAAAGCAATCTGAGAAAAGTCAACCCAATCCAGGGTGCCAGGAGGGCAAGGGCAGGTTTTCTTTCCTTGGCTTTCTGCCCACCGTCTTGACCTCCCCTACATCATGGAGGTGCCCACCTTACTGCCTTGGCACCACCTATTTCACTTCCTGGGGTAGTTATTTTTAGCTGCACTTAGCACCTGTTTATTTCCATGGCTTTAAAATTCTAAATATGTTGGCATATTATGACACAGGACACTTCCAAAGGATCTAACGCTATCAGCCGGAAGTGGCAAATCCTTAAGCACTCAAACACTCATCCAAATATTTGTGGGTAATACATAAATACAGTGACCTTACCTTCCAAATAAACATCAGGGCATGGGATTCCTCAAAGGCTATTTTAGGGTTATTCTTCATCTGAGAGACAATCAGAAAGGTACCATTCCATGTGGAAAGAGTGGCGTTATCTTGGTTTGTGGGGATTTGTCTGATTATCTGTGATGAGGACTGCTAGAAAATTCCACAACTTAACATTAGCTACTCCCAAGTGCAACATTTGGAAGTTCGGTAACTACTGGCTCTGCTGCTCCAGTCCACAAAGGAATGGGGTCCATTCACAGCACTACCCCAAAGCTGTGCTCTGACCCCAGCCTATAGGGAAACTTCTCTCCTTCTCTTCGTTGGTCCCTTTAAGCATCTTGTGGGCTGAGCCTCCCCTTGAGTGGCCCCATTTCCCCAGCTTCAGTGCTGCACACCCTCCTACACACATCCCCACCCACTGACTTCTTCCATTCAGACAGATTCTCTTCAGCTGGCCAAGAAGTCTTTATCCTGTTCTAATCCTGGGAGTGGATCTCAAAGCCAGTCCACTTCCAACTCCTCTGATGACACAGGAGGGTCTTCTGACAGTGGCCTTGCTCAGTACACTGTCTCTGTGCTGCAGAAGGCTGGCCCAACCTGGGAGTGACCTCACCCTTTCTCAGGGACTGAAGATGCTGATGGCTACCAAGGCCCAAATCTCACTGGACCAGGAACAACCTTCAGTAGTCATAAAAGACTACATGTGTTTACAATCACTTAATGTGGCCTGCACTTTCCTGCCTCTAAGCTTTTACTTTTGCTGTTCCCCTGCCTGGATGCTCTTCTTCCTTTTACTTTTCAGGTATAATTCAAAAAACATCTCCTCTAAAAAACCCCATCTACCCCAAGCTGTGATGAGTCTGCCTTCCTCCAACCCATGGATCGAACATATGATTGCTTCCTAGGGCTACACTGAGAGTGGTCTTGACAGTAACAGCAGCCATAATGATAATTATTGGTGCTTCCTATGAGCTAGGCCCAGTGCCCAGCGTTTTACAGGGACTAAGTCACTGAATCTCACAAGCAAGCTTAGGAGGTAGGCAGCCCAGCCATCCAGACAGGATAGGTAGCCAGTTCAAGGCCATGCCAGCCGGTAAGTGGTGGGGCTAGGATTTAAATGCAGTCCCACTCTTAGCCCTGTACAACATGGCTCTGTAAAGGGTGGCTGCAGCCCATCTGAGAAGAGCTGCTGTCACCATGCAGAGATTCTAGCCCAGCAATGCTTTTCCTCCCGATTTCTCAAGACAATTAATTAGGGGTTGGACCAGTGGGCACAAGTCACGCCTGCTGTGACACAGCACCCATCTGATGGGCACAACTATGTGGCTTCTCCCCTTTCGTGACTTGGAATTATGCTTTAAATGTTCGTGTTTTCAGACAACCCTCCTGCCTAAATAACAAGGTAAGCGACCATACAGAGCAGGTTCTGTCGTCCATCACATTTTGTGAAACCCTACTCAGCCTCTTGCTCCTCCTAGGAAGGAGGGAAACCCTTCCTGAGTACTGCCTCATTTAATCCTCACGACGACCTGCTGAGGTCACTAATACTTACCTGGTTTTATTTTACACAAATGAGGACCATGAGGTTACAGTCTCTTACCTAAAGTTATAGACTTTAGCAGCAGAGTCACACACACGCCTTTCAACTCACAGAACTGATGTAAGTAACTGTTCCTACACTCCATCTCAGTGGTTCAGACAGGGAAATAGATTCTTAAATTAGTCAGTAAGGGGGCTATTTATGTTTGAAACTCAGTAAATAATGAAGCACTCGATCCCTGGATATCTAAATTCACAGAGTCGGGGCAATGTGGTTTGCTTGAACACCAAACACTGCCCTAGAGATGAGGGCTTCTTCAGCAGTGTTCCCTGAATCCCTACTTCTGTTCCAGAGGTCCAAGACTGAAGATGTCTCTGGGGAACAGAGTCACCTTGCTATGTCGCAGGTGCAGGAGCTGCCTGGGTCCTACTGCTCATTAGCAATGTGACCCTTGGGCAATTCACTCGATTGGTTGCACTTGAGATTCCCTCCTTGTACCTGGAGAAAATGAGGTGATACTGATAGGAGTCACCATCTCACAAGGCTGTTGTTAGGATTCAATTAGTTGAAGTACATCTGAAGAATGATGCCTGACATGTGGCCAGCACTCCAGGAGTGGTGTTATTCTTGTTTGTCATCCCCCATAGAAGGAGGAGTCCCTAACAAAGTGTTGGGAACAACCTGGATGAACCTAGCTGTCCATACTGTCATCTGACCATCCTGCAACAGTCTTGTGAAAACTTCCTCCTCTGGATGAGCCTTGGCTATGCTACACTGTTTATGGTGGGTGTTCATTTGACTATCTCTGAACAGCAATCATTTTACTTGTTCTTTTACAATCTTTATTGTCTTGGCTACTATGCCAATGCAAACCCCAGTCCCCCTTCATAATCTTATGAACTTGTTTGCTAAAAGTCTTTCCTACCTATCAGTGACCCTAATATACCACTGGAGATGCCTGCCAAGGACAGAAACTGTAGAACAGCCCAATCAGGACTGCATTTGGGCTGGGCAGGAGCTAGCATGGGGATGAGGATGCTCTGGTGCATCCTCATAGAGAAGGGGGCAGGCAGGAGGGGGGCCTCTCAGAGAAAGGGGAGAGGCAGAACTGGGGCACTACATGGAGCCAGTAATGGTCATATAGCTAGGAATGTCCCCATGGGGTCTGATACTAGCCTGGGACTGAAGTACTGTTGAATCAACCGTGACCTTGTAAGGATTATGTCTGGTTCCCCCGTCTCTAGAATTTTAAATACATGGAGATCTGACTGCCTTAAATTTCACCAGGAGATGTTCAACTCTCAAATGGGGATCCCTGAAAGAAAAGTGGTAAACAGTTTCCTAATTTGCTGATATTCTGACCTTCTTATCTGGAACCAACCTAGAACTGCTGAGGCAAGCTAAAATTAGGGATAGTTTGGGATTCATAGAAACTCCACATCACACTTCAGATTGACCATGCCGTGGCCCAGAGATACTTGGACCGTGCTCACCTGGCCTGGGGGCCACCCATGCCCCTCCCCACCCACTGATTATTGGATGGGAACCACTTGGTTCTTCCCTTCCTATAGATCAGTGTTAGTTTTAAAAGCACCTAGAGAACAGAAGCACGCTCTCTGCCTCCAGATTCCACCTGTGCCACCATGCTCCCTTTTGTATTTCCCTTCCCTCCCGCTTTTTTTTTTTTTTGTGGTACTGGGGTTTGAACTCAGGGTCTACACCCTGTGCCATGCCACCAATCCTTTTTTGTGATGGTTTTTTTTTTTTGGCAAATAGTCTCACAAACTCTTTGCCTGCTCTGGCTTCAAACCAAGATCCTCCTGATCTCTGTCTCCTTAGTAGCTAGGATTACAGGCATGAGCCACCAGAGCCCTGCTTCCTTCCTTAACTTTTAATAAATTCCATTTACACCCACGTGTTCTGCAATGGACTCTTCCCCGCGGAACACAAAGAATTTGGAACACAAAGAATTTGGAAGTCTTCTGATCATAAGATTCCACCCAGTTGGCAGTACTGCTATGTTAGACTCTCTGGAAATGGGCTGTAAGATACTTTTCTGAGGGAAAAACCATCTCAGAATGTGGGAATGCAGCATAGGTTGTGGGAATGCTCTGTGGAGCATTGCTTCAATTGCCTGGGTACACCCTCATGTCAGCCCTGGAAGTCAGTCCTTTTGTCCCCATGCTGTACCTTCTGGTCCCTGGGAATCTGCATTTCAACAAGCATCTGTGATGATTCAGAAGCAGGAGTTTGCAGACCACACTTTGAATATTACTGTCCTGGCATTTTAGCAGGGTTAAAGCCCCCAAACATCTTCTCTATAGTTTCTAGTCCTTCCTCTGACCCAAGAGGCTCCTCAGGACATTGAGGGTTCAAGCAGCACCTCTTAGGAGCATAAGTGATGGGCACATTGTAGGAAAAGCAGCAGCTTATCAGCAAAGCCTTTCTACCTCCCACAAGTACCCAAAGAGGCCAGGTGCCAGTAGCCTTGGGCATGACTATGTTTGCAGCTTCAGACATAGGAAGGTGGAGAGGTCACTTGGGCTTTCATGTCCTTATGGTCTCTGCACTGGAGACCCCAATAACCTTTCTCTTGGGGTAAAGCTTAAGGAGCTCAAGCTCCTCAAAAGACCTCATTTGCTTTCCTGACTGACAGGCCAGCTGGTCCTGAGGGCCCTCCTGGTGATCAGAAATGATTTCCTTGCTACCTGACTACATACACAGCACTGATCTGTCCCACTTGGAGGAAACGCGTAACAGGGTGTTTTAATGTGACACGTTCCAGATTAAAAGAACTATGTAACTCTGTTGTCCAATGATTTCTGTAATATTCTACAGCAGATGGGGAAGAAAAGGAAAAGTCAAAGACACAGGAATGGGCTGCACCTGCCAAGCCCTGAATATTTTGAAAAGCAACCTTGTTCTTACTGGCTTCCTCAAGATAAAAAATGATCTGAAGATATAAAAAAAATGTGGCCAATAAACTTTTTCTTCTTTTGAAATGTCCCTTCCCCCCAAAAAAAGGCAGTTGCTCTCATTCCAGAGGCCATCATTCACTGAACCTTCTATTCAGCTTTACATGTGTGGCCAAACTAAAACTGCACTGGTGCGGCAAGATCAACACACAACTAGAAGTCACTCTGAAAACATGGAATGGTAAGAATTTGGCTTTTCAGCCATAAATTGGATATGGCTCCTTCCCTGACTTCTTTTAGATCTCAGCTCAAACATCGATTTCTCCTTAAGGCCTTCCCAACCCCCAAGGGATGCCCAGCTGCATCTTTGCCTCTGCTCTCCAACAGTCTTCCTCTGCCTTGTCTTCTTCTGAGCACTCACTGCCTCCTGACAGTGTATAAGGGCTCAATGTCACTCTTCCCCTACAAGGTAAGCAACTCAAGAGCTAGAATGTTTTTCACTGATAGAGGGTCAGCTCTAAAGGGTGCCTAGCATGTCATAGTGCTCAAGTGTTCATTCAGTGAAAGCCCCATTCCATCTGTCCATGTGTGCATCCATCCCCCATACCCTCATCCATCCACTCAACATTTAGTCACAGCTGACCATAAGCAAGACACCAGGATGAACATTTTGTATATGGTGTGGAGCATACACACAGATTTTGTTCTTGGGGTTGATGGGAGATAGCAGGCAAATGCTATCACACAAAGCTATGGGAGCTTAAGGGTGCAATGAGAAAGAAAGGAGGAGGGACCAGTAGGGAATGGGAACATTCTGTTGAGGAAGCGACATGTAAGCAGAGACCTGGGAGCTGAGAGGGAACTACTGTGTTGCGCACATAGCAGATGGTCCCTTGCAATTAAAGTCATGTGACAATCAAGTATCAGTTTTCTCTATAAGATTTATAGAAGACATAGATGACAAGCTTGAAATATTTGCTTCTTCATCAATTACAAAGGAATACTAAATTTAATTACGAAAATATGCATGGAAATCCATCTTTGTTTCTGCATCAATGGGATGCTGCTTACATGTGTCTGAGGAGTAAATGTAGCCCAGATGCTTTTGGTGATAGAATATCACAGTCTCTTACACTCACTGCTCAGAGGCACATTTCTCACCTGGAGGAAGGGGTCAACAGTCATGTTCAGAAGCCAAAACTTAATGTATATTGTCCTCAAAACAAATCCTTTGAAGACTGGATTGTCTCGGTTTTTTTTAACTAGAGAAAAATGTTACCTAGAATTTTGTTTCCTAGTATTAATTTTCTCCTCCTAAAATTATAAGATAAAATATATAATATGAATATAAAACAAATAAAATATAAAATTATAAAAGCATAAAACCACTAACCCATGGACACACAGCCCCACAGAGCCAAGGAGAAGTGCAGCATCTGTCTAGTCAAGAACCAATGAAAAAGCCTTTGGTGACAAAAGGGCCACCTTTTGAGTGGAAGAACTTCCACTGACTGGCCCATACGGTAGACAAGTCATGACACTGTCTTTGGGCCACATGCCCTCATTTGCCACGGGCTTCTGCCCCAAGCCCCTCAAGGCAGGATATAGAAGCCGATCAAGAGAGAGCTAATAGCCCTCAGGGCCTCCACCTGGAACTGTCTCTTTTTTTGTGAGTAATAATGGTTGAGCATGAGTAACAGGTAGACATCATACAAAGAAATGGACTGCCAGTCAATTCCTGGTAATAGGGCCCTGAGGGAAGCATCAGAGTCGATGATAGTTCAATCACTGACTTATTAATTCCTAGATCCAAATAAAGTGATAACATTTAATTTTTATATAATGTCCACAGTTTAAAAAACGTACCAGAGTGGAGAGAACCACTTGGATATTAATATGAATAAATGAGAAAGGATGTGGGCTGAGAAGCACTACTGACGCCTGTCTCTGAGTGCAAGTGTGAACAATCCACAGCACACCGAGCCATCATCTGGGTATTCAACCAGCCGCTGAGGCCCTGCTAACTTCAGCGCTAGTCCTGATCTGCACTGAGAAATAGCAACAGTAAACTACCCTACAGGTAGGCCTTGTGTGATTTTCTTTTTTAAAAAATGTTTATTACGATAATATATATACATTATTTGAAAACAATCTGAAACATTAAGAAAATTTGGAAAATGAAGTTCTCCTAATAGTTTTCTACACACAGAACAAAGAAAAAAAAAAAAAAGACAACTAAGTAATACCCTTACAAATTTGTTTTTCTGATCATTTATAATAGTTAGAAAACCCAAAAAATGAGATATAATTTCTGCTCACTGGGTTAATTTACATTTTAAAACACTTTTGGCTTCTTTTTTTGTTGGTACTAGAGTTTGAACTCAGGGCCTCACTTGCTAGGCAGGCACTCTACCACTTAAGCCACCACACCAGCCGTAAATTACATTTTAGAAAATCAGTGATGGAATGGAAAAACCACTGGCATACTGTTCACGGAAATTAATTTCAGAAAGGCTTTTTCGGGTGGCATTCTTTAAAAGACTTTATTAAAATCTGAAATGCACATGTATCATTAGACTGAGGAAGTCTGATTCTATTAGGACTCTCTGCTAGGTTGTAGGCACACAGAAATGTAGAAAGGACTTCATTTTTTATATTAATCAACATGAGAATTGTCACAAGGTGCAGCCTACTGTGAATGCAGCTGAGAAGAATGAAGTCGCTCCAAAGGTGTCTCTCAGTGTCCTAGTAAGGGGAGGGAAGGGGCATCTTGTCAAATCTGAATAATATAAACCTCTTTGTTTTAAAAATACACAAAATAATATACAGTCATAGTACATGTACATTTTTCAAATGAACCAGAAGTTCTGGCTGAATAGTTAACAGTGTGGAGTGGCGCTGGGCAGAGAGAAGTCAAGGGAGAACTTTACTCATAATGAATGTCTTGCTATCATCAGCATGCACTCCTCTGTAAGTGTAAAAATTCAACTGCCAGTGGCTCACGCCTGTAATCCTAGCTACTTGGGAGACTGAGATCGGGAGCACAGAGGCTCAAGGCCAGCCCAGACAAATACTTCATGAGACCCCACCTCCAAAATAACCATAGCAAAATGGACTGGAGGTGTGGCTCAAGTGGTAGAGCACCTGCTTTGCAAGCGCAAAGCCCTGAGTTCAAACCTCAGTACCACACACACACACACACACACACCCACACACAAAAGCGTAAAAAAGAATGATGATATAAAAACTCTAATCCAGCTAAAAGCCAGTGGCTCACAACTGTAATCCTAATTACTCAGGAAGCAGAGATCAGGAGGACTATGGTTCCAAGCCAGCCAAGGGAAACAGTTTGAGTACCTTATCTCGAAAAAGTCCAACACAAAACAGGGGTTGTGGAGTGGCTCAAGTGGTAGAGTACCAGCCTAGCAGGTGTGAGGCTCTGATTCAAATCACAGTACCACAAAAAAGAAAGAAAAGGAAAAAAAAACCCTCTAATCCAGTCGATGTGCATTTGAGTGTGGCATAAGAGAGGGAGGGACCCAAGCCACCTCTTCTTCTGTATATGCCTGAGCCTATGAGTTGTCTCCCATGCTCCTTTGTTTGTTTGATTTTTTGGTGGCACTGGGGTTTGAACTCAGGGCCTCACACTTGTTAGACAGGTGCTCTTACCACCTGAGCCACTCTGCCACTCTGCCAGCCCTCATATTCCTTTGATCTGCTGTCACATCATTACCAATTGTTCTGGCTGTATGGGATGCTTTAGCATCTTTTTCAAAACGTTTATAAGTATCTTTTAATTTTTTTTAACCTTCTAACTTTTTAATCCATTTGGAATTTATTTTCTCTCACTATTACATTTTCCATTTAGTTTTTAGTCTGATGCATCTGTAAGCTAAACTTGGATTTCAATTACTCTGGCCACTTATCAACCCAAGAATTAAGATATTTAAACATATGACACGGAGTTGGCATTTCATCTGTGATAGGGATATGCAGTTCTGGTCATATTCACTAACGGGGTACACAGTACACACAATACCTTGGAGAAAAGTTGTAGCTTTCCAATATTAGAAATGCTATTAAAATTCAGTGACCACTTAAACTACAGAGAATGTGCTCTAACCTCCATGAGAGTTAGAAGGCACTTTAGGTTTCTCTAGGCCCTCAAGGCCCGTGTTTGTCCCTCCGCTGAAACCTCCTGGTACCTAGAGTGCCTCACAACTGCAGTATGGCGCCGGAGTTCCGAGTCCCACAGCCTGCTCTTCTGTTACATCACCCCGCATAGAATGAAGGTGGACACCCCTTACCTCTTAGAGGTGATGAAACCTACTTCACACTCTACACAGAAATTAATTTAAAGACCTAAAGTGTAAGAACTAAAAATTTAAAACTCTTAGAGGAAATCAGACATAATTTTTCATGACTTAGGATTCTGCAATGGTTCCTTAGATAGGATACCTGAAGCATAAAGGATAACAGCAAAATTAGATAAATTGGACTTCATCAAAATTAAAAGCTTTTGTGCTTCAAAAGAAAAGTAAAAAGACCATGCACAGAAGGGAAGAGTATTTGTAAATCATACATCTGATAAACATCCAGAGCCCAAAGGACACCAAACACTCTTACAACCCACTGACAAAAACACGGCCCAATTTTAAAAGGTCAAAAATCTGAATATACGTTTCTCTTAAAGACATACCAAGCCGGGCACTGTTGACTCACCCCTGTAATCCCAGCTACTTGGAAGGCTGAGATCGGGAGGATGGAGGTTTGAGGCCACCCCAGGCAAATAGTTTGCAAGACCCTATCTCCAAAATAACCAGAGCAAAATGGATTGGAGGTGTGGCTTAAGCAAGAGAATGACTATTTTGCAAGCACAAAGCCCTGAGTTCAAACCCCAGCCCCATCAAAACAATAAATAAAAGAAGACATACCAATGATCAGTAAGCACATAATAAAGTGTTCAAATACTGCAATGATGTACCACTTCACACCAACCAGGATAGATATAATCCAAAGGACAGGCAGTAACAAGTACAGGGGAGGATGTAGAGGAACTGGAACCCTCATACATGACTGGTGGCAATGCAAAATGGTGCATCCGCTTTGGAACAGGGTGGTAGTTCCTCAAAAGGTTAATTATTATATGACACAGTAATCCCACCTCTAGGTATGTACCCAAAATGACAGGAACCTTATACATGAATGCTCAAGGCCACACTGTTCATAATAGCCCAAAAGTGGCAACAAACCAAATGTCTATCAACTGATAAATGGATAAACAAAATGTAGTATATGTGCAATGGAATATTATCCAGTCATTAAAAGGAATGTGTACTGATTCACACTATAGTATGAATAAGCCTTGAAAGTATTATGCTAAGTGAAAGAAGCCAATCACAAAAGGCCACACGTTGTATGATTCCATTTATACAAAGTATCCAAAACAGGCAACTCCACAGAAACAGAAACTAGATTCATGGTTGTCAGGGATCGGAGGGAGGAGATACAGGAGTGGCTACTATTGAATATGGGTTTCTTTGCAGGGTAATGAAAATGTTCTGGAATTAGACAGTGGTGACGGTTACCCAACTCTTTGAATATACTAAAACCACTGAACTGTGCACCTTAATAAATGGGTGAATTTCTGGTTTGTGAAATATAGCTAAACAAATAAGATACACATTTAAGATATGAAGAAAAAAATTATCTTGCATAATATTGCTGGAAATGAGCCTGAATCTTCATATCCAACTGGTAGACCCCAAACAACAGTTCCCACCCGTGGCTGCCCATTGGAATCACTCAGGGAAGCTTTTAAAAACACACAGATGTTTGGCCCTCCTTCCCAGAGATTATGATTTAATTGGTCTGGGGTGGAGTTTGGGGACTGGTATTTTGCAGAAGCTCCCAGTCGATGCTAATGTGCAGTCAGAGCTAAGAACTGTTGCCCTAGAATTTGAGCTCTTAAAAGAGTCCCTGGTGTTGGTTTAGATATCTGTTATTTTACCCTGTCTCATAAACATGAGACAAACAAAACTGTTAATGGCCCCCAGTTTCTGGCTGCTAGAACTCAGGAGAACTGGGATTTTATTTTATTGTCTCTTTCACATTCATTTTTTAAAGAAGACCAGCAGATTGCCATTTTATAGACAAAACAGAGGACAAAATGGTTAACGTGCATACTGAGGTCACTATCCCAAGTCGGGGCAGGGATTGAATTGCAGTTTCATCCTTGGGAATCTAATTTAGCTCTTTTTCTACTTACTCCATCTTCAGCCACCAGGCACATTGGGGACACCCTCTCAGCACAGGTGGTAAGACAGGCAGCACCCTGGCACTGGCAGAAGCGACAGGAAGGCTGGGTGGAGCCTCAGAGTCTGGGATAATTGCAAACTCTCAAATCAATCTTCTGATGTACCAAAAAGCAACCTCCCTCCTCTTCTCTATGTCCCTTCCTACCCTCCTCCCCTCCCAAAAAAACAACCTGCTTTCTTTACAGGGCTAAAAGATGGGGTTTATGTCACCTCTGGTAAGCCACCTTAAAGTGCTCACTTATATGGACCCTCCTCACCTCATTTTCATTATTCCCCCTAAGCTGGCGAAACCCACGTCAGGTCTGCATTAGGCTCCCCATTCATTCAGGAGCCCCAAAGCTGTTTCCAATTGGCAAAGTCACGGCCAAGTGTGGGTTGTTCATTAGTATGTTTGTGGGAGGCTGACCGGGCCTCAACCCAGCTCCTGCCTGTGGGAAATTCTTTCCCAATCAGAGGACCCTCCAGGTCACAGAGACTAGGACCAAGGGAGCCACCACCACCTCCTCTGCTCTGCACCCCTTGCCCTACTCACTGACTTCAGTACACAGGCAGTGGTGTTTGGGTTCTAGCCTTGGTGAGCAATGGCTGTGTGATATTCTCAGCAGTTTGCTGGCTCCCACATCCCACTTTCTCACTTACTCAGCTGTTTCATAACTTGAATTCTAATCTGAGTTTCTTCACAATGTCTCCTTTCACTAAAAGCTAATAAAACCCCAAGCAGGAAATTCAGGAGTAGTGGAGATGCCACGTGACTGTAGCCGAAGGTTGTTGGTCAACTTGATTTGGTTTTCAAGCTTGTCGGCCATCTGGGGCTTCAGTCTCTCACCCACCTTTGCAGCAATAAAGAGGATCTTTGTCTCTTCTTGCGGGGACCCTTTCTGAGGATGCCTGCAAGGCAGTCCTACAAAACATCTCTACATCTGCCACCTCTACTCCTTCCTTGCTTGGCAGGGGGGGCAGGGCACCCGGCTCTGCCCTGCTGAGCTAGCCATCTCTACCAGAGCCAGGGTGACCCACCGCCCAGACCATAGCAGGCTTTCCCAGAGCCTGGTGTCAGACCAGCCATCTGGCCAGGTGAGGCTCTCAGCACTGGCCACTTTGCACCTAGAGACTGCTCAAACTCTCAGCGAGGAAAATTTTTTGTTATAAGCAAAATCTCACATAAAGCTCAACATAAAAATCAGATAACGCGAAGAACAAAAGTGCTTTGCTGAAAGTCTTCATTACAGCTGAGAACTGTCCTGTATTAGACACATGATCTAGTGATTTATTTTTTAATTTTGTTTCGATTTTCAGAAAAGTGAAAAAAAATCTTGGTTTCCACAGATAAGTGGCAGCAAATGAGAACAGGTTTTTAGTAGACTACTGTTTGATCTTAGGACAATCTTTAGTTAAATCAGTGTTTGCTAATCTTTCTTTCATTACTGACCCCAAAGGAGTCTTTGTAGACATTTTGCCTATTTGTACCTACCCACCCCCCCGCAACACACACACAGGAAGACTATGCATCTGTTTATGTACTGGACCCCTTTGAGGCCATGCACCATTGTTAGAATTACACAGAATGCATTAGTTTAATTGATCCAAGGCTTGCAAGAGTGGTAGAAACATTTTGTTTCATAGTAGAATAGTTAAAATGATAATATTAGGACCAACAATGGAAAATTCTCATGCGGTAATTATTTGTCAGATACTGTTCTAAACACTTGTATTTACTCATTTAAGTCATGCAATTTCATTGTTATCTTCTTTTTCTTTTCCTTTTTTCTTCTTTTTGGTGGAGCTGGGACCATGGGCTTCATACAAACTAGGCAAGTGATCTACCACTAAGTGATCTACCACATCCCAACGCTGTTAGCAGGGATCTGAGGCTCAAAGGTTAGATGACTTGCTCAAGGTCACACGGAGACATGCAGCTCCATCATGTCCAGTTAGTTCATGCCTGAATCACTAGGCAACAATAGACATCTGCTTGTGTTTCCTTATCACAAGTACAAAAAGCTGGCAGACGCACCCAAAACTGTAATAGGCACACAATGAGCTGTGATGACACCCTGAGCCGAGCCCACCAAGGGCAAGTGTGACCATCTGGATAATGTACAAAAAGAGACAGATGTGTGCCTCAACATTTAACAAAACTGATGCCTGACTACAACTGCCTAACTGGTACCACATTTACAAAACATTCCAGTAGAGACAGAGAGGCAAGGGGCTCACTTCATGCCCCAACATCAGTCACCCTAGCTGTGCAGTCTGCACACTGGCGGTCTGCAGTATGTTGACATGTTATACTTAATCAGGCATTTTTACTTTTGTTTCTCATATTTAAAGGTGGAGAATAGGATTTTTACAGAATAATCAATTTCAACATTTGAGAAACCCCCAAAGCAGTGAAACCACAGCAGAAAATCAGAATCACTGCCGACAGCCCAGGACTCTTGGCTTGGGCAGTGCCAGCTTCTGCAGGGCATCCCATCCCACCCCCAATCTTCTGTCCATATCCCCAATTTACCATAATTAAAAAAAAAAAAACCTGTCTTTAGAAGTCCATATTTTTAAAAGTTAACTTGAAAGTTAAATTACTACTTTTCCATTTCTGAGAATCTATCCAACAGAAATACCACATTTGTGCACATTTATATGTACAAGTATGCTCAGAAAGCAAACACCCTAAAAGTTCATCACCAGAGAGTTGCTGAATAAGCCAGGGTCCAGCCTGGGAATATTACGCAACCTTTAAGAACAATCAGGGACCATCTATATGGAGCTCAAATAAATAATACACTACTAGGGAGACACCTGGCCTCTGACATCTGAACTCTCATCATGAGTTTAGGAATCTTTGCCTGCTGATGAGGCATGGTAAGAGGCAGGGTCCACTTCCTACTCCAGTAGCTAAAGATGCCAGCAACATAAACAACACAGGGTCGTCATCACTAGTTTTGTGACAATCATGACCATGGTCTAGGCTGCTGCCTGCTTTCATAGATTGAAGCCACAGCCTACCCAGTAAGTCTGCGAACCACACCAGCAGCCTTCAATGAAATCTCTTTTCTGCTGATCTCAAGTAAGCTAACAAGTATTGTTTGTATCTAAGGACTTTACAGATAAAAATTATTCAGAGTTGGACTCTTCTTATAGCTTTTTTAAAAAAAAGAAAACCAGCAGCTGGGCATGGTGGTACATGCCTGTAATTCTAGCACTTAAGAGCTGGCAAGAAGACAAGTTTTAGGCCAGCCTGGACTATGTAGTGAAACCTTGTTTAAAAAAAAGAAGAAGAGAGGGAAGAGGAAGGGAGAGGAAAGAATGGAAACATATATATTGGTAGAGACAGTTAAGGTTTCTTGAGCACTTACAGCTCCAGACTTTTTTTATGTCTTATCTTTACAAGAACCCATCAAGTATGGACAACAGTAAACAGCGGCACAGAAAAGAGTATCCTGCTCAAAGTTAGAAAGTTGGAGGTAGCAGATGTGGTTGGTAAATATGGATGGTGTAGCTCTGAGCACACAGTTGCAACCACTACACTATACATCAAATGCTTTGAAAAAAAGACTAACTATCCACATCTGTTACCTCGTAGATAAGGCTGCTGAGGCTGAAGAAGGCCTCTGGTATGTTCCTTCAGTAAGAACCATTTACGGATTACTTTTAGACAAAGCAGCATTTTGTAGTAATTAAACTCAAATCAGCGTGCTTGCCAACCAAACCCCTTGCAACTGAGGAAGTTTTCTGCTGCCATTGCCCAAGGATTGGAGGAAGAATCAGCTCCAAATCTCACCTCAGTCTACCGTGATGTGGCATGTATGCTGGTTGCTTAAATTATACCACCTACTGACCCTGGGCTCCAGGGCACCTGGAAGGACAGAGTCCACACAACATTCTTCAAGTTCAACTGGTCTTTTATTCACATGATCTCAGTTACATCCACAGGATCTTCCGACTACGCTTTGGGTCTTCCTATTCATCTACCTAATTCTTGGTTTTGTTTGTTTTTGTTTTGTTTTGTTGTTGTTTGAGACAAGGTCTCGCTCTGAAGCCAACTCTGGCCTGGAGAGCCTTCTGCCTCAGCCTTCTGAGTGCTGGGATTACAGATGTATACTGCCACACAGGCTACATATTTCATTCTCCAAGGTCCAAATTAGAGATGCTTCTCCAGGAAGCCTTTCTCTTCATTGCTTGGCTAAGGTAAAAGTTTACAAATTCCCACTTGATAAGGTCCCTGGTGTGTGCCCACATTTCCTGAAGGTTATCTATCCTTTGTGGTGGAAAGATATCATTTTCAAAGAATCTTTCTTATGCAATTTATTCACCCTCTTCTCTCTTCACTCAGAGATCGTTATCCTTCTACTCAAATCCCCATGCTGGGGTCTCAGTCAAGTCATTTCCCTGGCCCAGGGAGGACATGTGGCCCACTGCACCCGTTCTTCATGCTTCTCTTCTTTCTCCCCCCCGTCTGCGCACCGGTAGACTGGCCCACAAGCAGATCTATTACTCGGACAAGTACTTCAACTAGCACTACGAGTACTGGCATGTCATGTTACCCAGAGAACTTTCTAAACAAGTACCCAAAACTCATCTGCACCCAAAACTCATCTGATGTCTAAAGGGGAGTGGAGGAGACTTGGTGTCCAGCAGAGTTTGGGCTGGGTTCATTACATGACTCATGAGCCAGAACCACATATTCTTCTCTTTAGACGACCTCTTCCAAAAGAACAACAAAAATCAAATATGTCTGGGATCGTCAATTAAATCTTTTTCAAATTTAATGTGTGTGTGTATATAAGGTAGTATTCAGTGAATACTTGAAAAATGTACAAATCATTCATCCATACCTGTGCATGAGCACAGCAACAGAGCTCAGTTAAATGCAACTGCAAGTAGGTTACTGTAAGGTGTTAAATTTCTTCTAGACAGTTTTTCTCTTAATGTAAGTGCCTGTTTGACTTTACCTGTTACTTTTGTTAAATAAAGTTTGTATGTTGCATTAAAAAAAAAAATCCCCATACTGGGCTTGGGCTCCCACACCTCCCATAGCTCCTCCCCCATTTTTTCACACTAGCTCTGCTCCCCACTACCACACACAGTGGCCCTAGACACATGATTCTGAAATGCTTTCATACAACAGAAAAGTTGCAAGACTATTAAAATGAACTCTCAGATGCCCTTTCTCAAAATACTCCAAATTTTAGCATTTAATTACATTTGCTTTGTCCTTCACTCTCCACGTACATTTTTCTGTGACCCACTGGAGAGTAAGATGCACATAGGATGCCCCTTTACCTGTAAATACTTCAAAGTGCATTTCCTTAAAAATATATTCTGCTATATGACCAGGCTAATTACCCAATCAGGAAATTAACATTGACACAATACTATCACCCAATCTATAGACTTTATTCAAATGTTGCCAGCTCACTATTCACAATAGCCAAGTTATGGAAACAGCCAAGATGCCCCAGCACTGACGAATGGATTAAGAAAATGTGGTATCTATACACAATGGAGTTTTATGCAGCCATGAAGAAGAACGAAATGTTATCATTCGCTGGTAAATGGATGGAATTGGAGAACATCATTCTGAGTGAGGTTAGCCTGGCCCAAAAGACCAAAAATCGTATGTTCTCCCTCATATGTGGACATTAGATCAAGGGCAAACACAACAAGGGGATTGGACTATGAGCACATGATAAAAGCGAGAGCACACAAGGGAGGGGTGAGGATAGGTAAGACACCTAAAAAACTAGCTAGCATTTGTTGCCCTTAACGCAGAGAAACTAAAGCAGATACCTTAAAGCAACTGAGGCCAATAGGAAAAGGGGACCAGGAACTAGAGAAAAGGTTAGGTCAAAAAGAAATAACCTAGAAGGTAACACCCACGCACAGGAAATCAATGTGAGTCAATGCCCTGTATAGCTATCCTTATCTCAACCAGCAAAACCCCTTGTTCCTTCCTATTATTGCTTATACTCTCTCTACAACAAAATTAGAGATAAGGGCAAAATAGTTTCTGCTGGGTATTGAGGGGGGGAGCGGGAGGGAGTGGAGTGGGTGGTAAGGGAGGGGGTGGGGGCAGGGGGGAGAAATGAACCAAGCCTTGTATGCACTTATGAATAATAAAAGAAAAATGAAAAAAAAAAAAAGAGAAAAAAAAATGTTGCCAGCTGTCTTAATAATGTCCTTTAGAGCAAGAAAAAAAAAATCTAGAAAGCCATGTACAGGATGCCATCTAGACTGCGCATTACTGAGAGCTTGCTAGCTGGGGGACCTGTCTGACCTTGGCTCCCTATTTGTGGAAAGAGCCCTAGCCCTGAATGGAGACTGGCCACTGTCCCCACACTGGGCAAGGTACTGTCATCTCTGGGCTCGCCCAGCCATCACTCAGGAGGACAGACATTTTAGCCTGAGTGCTCTACATAGGAGGTGATCAGCCAGTGGGGTCACGATTACCATGGCAATCTTTGCTCCATGGTAGAGATACAACTGAAATTAAAGTTATCAAGTGCTTACTCAATTAGGTCAGTCAGAGCACTACTTGCTTTACACTAACCATCTCATTCCATCCCCATCGTTAGCCCTGTGTGCAGAAGATGAGACTGAGCTTGGAGGGGCTGGGTGACATTCTCAAGTCTTTCCAAGGTGTGAACTCAGGATTAGGATTGGGACATTCATACTGTCACTTGTAAAATGAGGAAACTTCTGTAGGCTGAAATAAGGCCCCTAAGTTAGAGAGAAGCTGAAACACCAAAGAGGGGCCGCACTGAACCCCAGGCTGCATCCACAATTGGGCCACAGGGCCACATGGCTGTAACACCCCACTCATACACAGCACAGAAGGCCCTAGGCACAAAGAAATGGACTCTGGGACCACAGTGAAAAGAAAAGTGCACAGAGTTTTATGCTATAAAAACTGCTCTTCTTGCTGGCTCAGAGTTGAATGCTGTCCCCTTCCTATGAAGAGCTTTTAGCTTCTCTGGACCTGAACAAACACGAAGTTTTTGGAGGAGATAGTCATACCAATAAAGAAACCAACTTCAGCATGCACTCAACCAGACAATACCTGCTGTCCCATCTCATAGCTGAGGGAGCCACGGCCAACCAGGGCTCTGAGGCCTGGGCTCAGCTGCCGCAGGACCCAGGTCTTTGAGACCTGACAGTGCCCGTGCTGTATAGAGAAGCTGTTGGGACCAGAAGGCTTGAAACCAGCGTCCTGTTAAGCAGATCCACATTGCTCCATTAGCTGGGGAACAGGTTAACTGCTTCCTTGGAAAGAAGGCTCCTGGCCACCACTCAGGGTATGTGACAGGTACAAAGCTTTTCCCTACCAGTCCTCAGCACAGATACTGTCGCTACTCTGGCTGCTGCCAGTTTGAAAGTGTTTCTAGGTTGTGCATTGTGCTTCCCCAACTTATTTGTGAGGATCTGAAAGACACCTTTAAGATGTCTACCATCGTTATAAAAGCATGTTTCCTTTTCCTCCTGTATTTCTTAACCCTTAAAACTGATGTAGGGGTGGAGGTGTGGCTCAAGCAGCAGAGTGCCTGACCTAGCAAGCGCTAAGCCCTGAGTTCAAACCCCAATCCTGTCAAAAAAATTTGATTGACTACACCAAAGTAATTATGCCTGCAGCTGCCTGTGCTCCTATTGCTACAAGCTGGGGCCCCTATTTCCAGGGAAGCTCTGCCACTCTCCTTAGGAAACTTTATATGCCAGAGCCTGAGGTGTTACATCGTCAGGGGAGTAACAATCTCTTACCTTACAGTGCTTCCAGCACTTTAAATGCATGCATGTTTATATTGTACAAATATGTGTATATACGTGCATATATAACAGCTTAAGTCAAATGGATTACCACGTAGCAAGTACTTAGCTCAGTAAGTTCCGTTCCCAATAGATAGAAGATTCTATTTCTTCTGCTACTATTGCGACTATTGTCGCAAACGAGATTTTGTAAAAATCAGAGAATGAAAAGGCTCCTTAGTGTCTTGGCCCATGCTTTTCATTCCCTCGTGTTTCCAGCATGATCCTAGGGTACCTGACCCTAGAACCTTGTGGTTTCAAGGGTAAGAGTCACAGGAGGTCAATTAAGTTTGTGCCCCAAAATCCACATCGAAGTTAGCCCAGGGAACCACCTCTTCCTGTGGCAACCTCTGCAGAGGCCTGGGGTGCTCCTTACAAAGCATCTGAACCTCCAGACACAGGTCCCTGGCCACCAAAAGGCCCTTCTTGATGGCCACTTCCTACCTTGAAAATGTCCTTTGTCCCTCTGGGATCTCAAATTCTACTGTCCTTAAAACACTGGTAACCCCCTACTCTTCAGTAAAAAAACTGCACCCCAAGTTTGCTGGGGCCTCTTCCAAGGACATTAGTGCACCCTAGGGCTAAACGGAAGCAGCAGCAACTGAGCTCACTCATGCAACAAGCACTTATTGAGTACCTCGGGTATGCAGGCCTATAAAGATAAAAAAGACAAGGTCTCTACTCTTAGCAGGGGATCAGCCCCATGTATACAAAGATAGAAGCTGAAGGTCAGAGCCAAAGATAAGCTCAAGCAGGCCTGAGCTTGCTCACTCCTCCCCTGCTGCAAGGTATTCCCACCCCTTCCTTCAGGAGCCCCCAGTGCACAGACTGAAGGAACCCCTAGTGGCTGTCCAGTGTCACCCCTCTGGGCTTGCTCCTGGGCCCCGGGCTCCTGCAAACAATTGGGGGCTCCTGGAGGCAGGCTGGGCAGGCACATTCTCATGTGCAGGGCCTACTGCGTCCTCTCAGCTGATTGTGTCCCAGCGGCCAGGGTCTCCGAGGCGCATGAATGCTCCTGAATGGGCCCATTCAGCCTGATGGACAGGAGCTGAAAGCTGCATACACACAAAAGCCACTGGGCAGCCGGGAGGGCTCCAGCCCAGGTTTGCCCATGGGAAGGGAGGCCATCCTACCACAAAGAGCAGTGTGAAGACTTCTCTACATTTTCAATGACATCCTCTGGCCGCCAACTGCAGAGCATGCCCCTCCCCCATGATGACAACCACAGAGGGTGGCACTCTGTGGAGAAGCTGCCAGAGCTACCGGCAGAAATTTACATCCAAGAGATAAACCAATAGACAGCACACTTTTCTTTACTGGCAAGAAGATCTGGGCCAAAGGAGCCAAAGGGTGTCTCCATGTGTCCATCTTGTACAGTTGTTAGCTTCATTCCTGACACCCATGGTGACCTTTAAGGACTGTGGCTGACCTGAGACCGTTTACCATGTCACTAAGAAAAATGATCTTCAAAGGACACAGCTAATATTTAAATGAGGACTGGAGAGATACCATCCCATTCTTGTGTCATTCATTTGGCATCTTCCAGGAGGAAAAAAAAAAGTCCTTGAAACAACATTTGTATTTTTAAATAGGATCAGGAAGAAGAGAACCACCCACCTGGAATTCTTTTAACTGCCCTGGGGGGAGGGGCAGACTCCACTCAGAGAATCGGGGAAGACTATTTACACTGTGGTGTGCAAATACGTTAGGTTCACAGTCAGGTGGCTACCTCCAAGAAGATGGCTCTTAGCTTCTGGGATCACACAGCTTTAGAAAAAAAAAATCCCCCAAAGGTAGTTAAAGATAGCGCCTCCTCACAACACAATACTATGATGAGCAATTAAAATTAAATTAGCTTGTCTTAATAAAAAAGATGGATTACAGTCTTAGGCTTCACAACCTAGAATTAGCAACTCATAGGGAGAGCAACCCAGTAGCAGTTTTACTAAGTTTTAGAAGTTCTAGCTGATTTTGTGAACTGCCCAAGACAACCTGGCGATCTGCACTCTGGCATCATTATTGTTTTTGTTTACACTTATTTTCTAAATAATGGAACAATTCAAACAGATTTTTGTGGGGGGGTGGGACTGAGGTCTGAACTCAGGACACTGAACTCAGAGCTTTTCGATTACAAAGCAGGAGCTCTATCACTTGGGCTACACCTCCAGTTCATTTTGCTCTGGTTATTCTGGAGATAGGGTCTCATCAACTGCTTGCCTGAGCTGCCTTCAAACCACAATCCTCCTGATCCCAGTCTTCCAAGTAGCTAGGATTATAGGTGTGAGCCACCAGCTCTAGGCTCAAACAGATTTTGAAGAGGACAGAGAAACACATAAAAAGCACCAATTAAGTCCATCATCCAAAATGCACAAATGTTAACATTTGGTCAAATCTACTTTAGGTTCATGGAAATAAAATGTTACAGCACCAGATGAAGCCACCTGGTCTCCTTCTGCAGAAACAACCATGTGTCCATGTTTTTTATAGGTTCACCATTGTTAATGGGACATAAAGGTGATATTGCTTCCTGTTTCTTTTTTTTTTTTTTAACCTTTATATGCTGAAATAATTACAGATCCACAGGTAACTGAAAAAAAAAAACATACAGGGAGGTCCCAGGCACTCTTCACCCAGCCTCCCCCAAGGTTCACATCTGGCATCACCAACTGGAGCACACAATCAAAACCAAAATATTGATATGTGCACAATTCATGGAGCTTGCTCAGACTGCACTGTTTTTAAAGCACTCACGTATATGTGTAGCTCTTTATCACATGTGTAGCTTTGTGTCAACACCACAGCTGAGACACTGAACAGTACCATCACCATAAAATACCTTTACACCACCCCTTTATAGTAACACCCACCCCTTATCTCCTCTCCTCAGTTTCTAGCCCCAGGCAACCACTGATCTCTTCGTTCTCTCTATAATTTCATTATTTCAAGAATATTTTATAAAATCCAGGCATGGTGTCACATGCCTGTAATCCCAGCACTTTGGAGGCTAAAGCAGGAGGTTCAAGAGTTCAATGCCAGGGCTCGATGATAAGAGTACCTGCCTAACAAGCACAAAAGTCAAACCACATTACTGCAAAATAAAAAAAAAAAAAAACCAACTTCAATGCCAGCCAGGGACAACATAGTGAGTTTAAGGCAGCTTGGGCTACATACATTAAGACCCAGTCCCAAAAACAAACAAACAAACAATGTTATATAAGTAGAATAATACAGTATGTACTCCTTGGAGAGAGGCTTTTTTATTTCTGAGTAGCTGGGATTACAGGTATGAGCCACTGCAACCAGCTATAGATAAAACTTGTATGTAAAACATAAAACTATTAAACTTTTGAAAAAAAAAAAGGCACATAGAGATATCTAAATTCCACAATCCATAGGATACCAGGAAGACAGGAAAATTCTTTTTTTTTTTTTGCCCCTAAGGGTTTTGTTTTAGTTTTGGTAGTACTGGGGTTTGAACTCAGGTTCTCTACTGCTTGAGCCATGCTTCCAGCCCAAGAGTCTTTTTCTTTACCACTTCCCTCTCTAGAAGACTAAAATTCCAATATTAGACAGTCATATGTTTGGCTTAAGAAATCATCCAGAAAACTCTTTGGGGGAGAGGTAAGAAGTTAGAACACTGAATCCTGGGAATAATTAAGAGTATCAAGTCCCCTCCAGCTGACACTTGAGAGGAGGCTCTCTGAAAGGAAGCGAAATGGCAAAAACACTGAGCACTTGGAGTACAGAGGGCAGAAGGGGTCAAAAGGAAAGGGCATTCAGACAAATTCAGTCTACTTGACAACACTAAAGACACTGGCTCAGCATCTTCGGAGTAGAGGAGTGCACTGAGCAGTGTTCACCAAACTACCCCCAGCCAGCATGTGCAGGCATTCACACAAGGTGTCCACCAACCCATGGGCAAAGAAGAGTTTACACAGATGTGACAGAGCATGGGGGGGAGGGGTGATGTTTCTCATTAGCATAAACCTAGCTCAGAACAATTTATAATCCTAGCAGGACAACCATGGGGGAAATAAATGTTACTTACCTAGTGTTTTCCTTCCTGGGTTTATGATTTCTTTTACACAGGTATTTTACGGAACTACTCAGACAAATGCCTTCTTTGGGACTCATTCTAATTCTCTGTGTGCAGCACAGTTGAAGACCAGAGTGTTCTAGTCACAGATACATTGGGTAAACACCAAAACTTGAACCAACCCAAAGTGAGTGTTTTCAACCCTAAAACTGCCTAAAAATAAATTTATCATCTGTGCTAATTCAGAAGGCACAAAGGGAGCCATGGGTTGTGGTGATCATGTTTCTTGAATTATAAATTTGCGTTATATTATATGAGGACTATGCATCACAGAAAGAACAGGAATGAAAAATTTAAACCCAGCAAGTGTGGCCCATGAGCTCAATGGCCACCCCTGCTTGCTGGTTCCCTCCAAGTGAGGCACTCAGAGGAAGCTCCAACTCGGCATGGTGCCTCCCATGGCAAGGAGGAATCAGCACAGCTCTGAAAGCTCCCTCAGCTTTTCCATGTCACTTTGGGTCATTAAAAAAACAGGATGAAGGGGTGTAGCTCAAGTGGTAGAACATTTGCCTAGCGTGCACAAGGCCCTGGGTTCAATCCTCAGTGTCTTGGCTGGAAGCTTGGCTCAAGCAACAGAGCTCCTATTTAGCAAGCAAGAAGCCCTAAATTCAACTGCTAATTACCAGGGGTGGGGTGGGGGGAGGTCCCCTGTATTCACTCCTGACTAGATAAGCCTGAATCTCCTGGCAACATAGGATTTAAGTCTCTAGTTCAGTACAGAGTCAAAACAGGAGACAAGGTCTCACACACTGCAGGTGGCACATACAGTGAGGACCCTCCCAGCTCTGATCAACAATCAACTAGTCACAAAAACCCACCAAAGACCATGGGCTGCTGCTGCTGTTCCTTAAGCTGTTCTAGCCCCAGGCCTGGGGTTATTACAACTTCAGTGCCATGTGACCTCTCAGGCTAAGACCCAAGCATCCTTTCACTCAAATGCAGCCTTCAGAAAAAACCCACCACAAAACCGGGACAACTGTGTCTGGAGCTTGGGGCCACTTTGAACCCAGAGAGCTTCTGCCAGGCACCCAGGCTTCTATATGGCCAAGTGGGAGTCTACCCTGTGGCCAAGTCCCTGCCTATGTGACTCCAGGCAACTCACTAACCTTTCTGTGCCTGGGCTGTCTGTGCTGTGGATTGCTGAGTTCCTACGTTGCCTGGTGCAGAGTGGGCACAGAGCACAGGCTGGCTCCTGTGACCTCACTGCTGTTACAAGTGCACACTCACCTGGAGCTGTCTCAGGCATCTCCTAGTCCCTGTCCCTGCTCCTCCTAGGATTGTTACTACATTCCTAAGGAAAATGGAATTCTTCTTCAGGGCTGTCCCAAGTGGAGTCAGGGGACCAAGACACCAGCAGAACCTGTCACCGAACTATACTGTTAGAACTTGGAGCAGGTCTGTGACCTCTCTGAGCTCTTTTCCTCATTTCTGAAATACCAGGTCAGATGGTAAGAAGGAGTTTTTTGCCTTGCAGGGATGCTGGGAGGATGAGGGGAACTTATGTGAGAGGCCAGACACCTGGCCAGAATAGGAGGTCATGGGCCAAAGCAAAGAGTACAGCCTGGCTTCCTAACATGGGCACAGAACCAAGCCTTCAAAGACAGGAAGGCAGAGTCACTGGGACTCACCCATGCACCAACGTACCTGGAAATGTCACAGGGGCACTGTCTGAGTGCAAGCTCAGCAGCACCCACAAAGACAGGGTTCAAGGACTGCTGCTTCATCTTTACACACGCAATGATGGACCACAAAAAGGGTAGACTGGCAAGGTCATCATCCTTGGCAATCGCCAGGTGAAGAACTGGCCTCTATTCTTCCTGCTCCAAGGGCTGTAAATACAGAGACTCTCACAATCACCACCATTCTGTACTACTGGGGACTGCAAGGGCTTTGTCCTGTGAGCTGGCTCTTAAATTTGCTCCTTGTCCTCTAATCCCCCTTCATACTCAATTGGGGAATTAGCCACAAAACTCCTAAACCTGCCTCTGGGTCACCTTCACCACAGAAGATTCCCCAGTTATTGGACAAACTGCACTTTCCAGAACACAGCCTGCCTCTGCAGGCTCTGAGACCAGGCTTAGTCCAGCCCTTCCTTTGAAGGCTGTCAAAGCCATTTCCTTTCTGTCCCATCCTCAGTACTCATCTGCTGACTGAGGGCCCCACTCCTCCTCCTGTCTACCCAAATTCTACAGGGCCAAAGACTGGCTAAAGATCTGTTCTGCAGAAAAGGCTCCTCCAGATTTCCAGCCCCAAAGATACTTCCTTGTCTTGTAGTTCAATTTCTCTCCCAAAAACATTTCTTTATCACACAAACTGCCAAACTCCACGTGAACAGGTCTGGTACCTCCACACCCTATGTCAAAAACTGGCCTCACTGCATCTGACTCCCACTTAGGCCTAGTCCTCCTCCCCCTAGTACTGCACACACCATCAACTCTATTTCCACAAACATGCCAACTTTACAAATGTTTCAATGGCCAATATGCCTTCTATCTTCTCAAGCCAGGGCCTCCCAGATCCTCACTCTCATCTGGTTGTATAGGTCCTGCTCAAACTGGACCTAGAGGCTGGAACTCGGCCTGAAACTCCAGAAGCAGGGAGAGCAGTACAGAGTGGATGGGGCCATTCTGTACCATGAGCTGCTCTGTAATTCACACAGGCAACACACCTGCAATGGACACTGAGGTCCTCACTTATCTTATCTGGGCTACTTTTGTCTCAGCAGCTAGCTAAGCTCATTGAAATGCCCAGGAGTCATGATCTCTTGCATACTTTGGGGTACTGTGCTCAGGCACAATTATCTGTTTATTCAGTCAGTGACGTTCCCCCAAATCAGGGCTGAATGTCTACTCACCGTGGCTATGACTATGAATGAAAACACCTACTACCCTAGTCAAGCAAGTGGGATTGTAGACTCTGAGGGTCATAAGGCAACAATGCTGAAGAAGACCATCAAGAAGGAACTAGAAAAGCCAGAAGCAAAGTCCATCATATAAAACAATTATTTGACTACTGCTTGCAGCATTCTCCCCTAGGGCTAAGATATAACTGCTGAACTAGGGGTACTATGGACTGAACCTTTCCTTCTAGTGACTCTACATTTACACAACAGCAGAACAAGTTGGATATCCAGCAATGACCTCCAGCCAGCCATGGTGGCACACGCCTATAATCCCAGTTACTGAGGAGGTGGAGACAGGAAGATCGAGAGCTTAAGGCTAGTCTACACAGAGTTAGCAGGACTCCAGCTCAGAAACAAAATACAAACAAAACATGGCCCAAATGGTAGAGTGCTTGTCTGGTATGCACAAGGCCCTAGGTTCAACCTCTACTACTACCAAAACAAACAATAAATAAATAAAGACATCCATTCACCATCTGCCTTTCTGAAAGGCATTCATGACTTTTCATATTTTCCTCCTGGGTACAGAGGAGCCTGTATTTCTCAGGCTTCCTTAGAGTTAAGTGAGGCCACTGTGAATTCTGTTCTTTATCATCCCTGCCTCCTGGACAGAAGGGGAAGCTCCAAAATGGAGCTAGGAAGCCCTAGAACAGCGGTTCTCAAAGTGTGTTCCTTGGGCCAGAAGCATCAGCAGCATCTGGGAACCTGCTAGCAATACAAATCTCAGGCCCTCCACTGTGGAGAAGGGCCTAGGAATCTGTGTTTTAACAAGCCCTTGGTGATGCTGAAACACTCTTCAAGGAGAACCAACCCATGTTCTGAAAGACAGCAGAGCCCTCAGAAAGATCTGGGGCAATGCTGCTTCACACTTCAACTCCAGCACGAGTGATAGATAAACTTGTATTGTGTCAAGCCATTTAGAGAGTTATTTTGTAAAGTGCTGGTTCTGTCCCAACTAAAACAATAATCATCACTGGTCTTGTCTAGTCATTAGGGCCATTTCCCACCTGGGGCTTCCAAGCTTCCAGGGCCAGCAGTACGAGCCCATGTATGCAGAGAGCCAGGGTTATTCTAGCTGGGCTGTGAGGCCAGCATAGGAAACCTTTGTACCCACTTCATTCATTCATTCGCAGGCCGACTGGTATGTTAACAATGGGCAAAGCAGAAGTCACTGGCAGCCAGGATCAGATAGCAGCCAACTGCTGGTGTTAACACACTCCTGCCGCCCTCAGTCTCCTGGCGCCAGCCTGAGGTGCCCACCTGCTTCTCAGCTGAGGGTGTGGAGAGCCCGCATCTAGATCTTAACTCACAGAGAATAAACGACAGGGACCCTGGGCCTATAGCTCCGCCAGTCTGACAGTAAAACTCGCTCCCCCTGCCGTCTTTCCCTTACCTTTCCATCAAAATTCCACTTAGTCCTCAAAATCCACACATCCTGCCTCCTACCCACACCCAATGCTCCTCCCCCCATCCTTTGGCACTACACACCAGACATCCTGGGGCCTCCCCTTGGGGTTTGACCTCTTTTACACAGTTGTGTGTCTCCCCATTCACATATGGTTCTTGAGGCAGAGGAAGTCAGCATGCCTTCCACATACCCCTGGCCTTGGCACCCGATAAGACACTCATTAAACTGGTACCCATCAAATGCTTGCTTAATGATGGATGAGTGAGGTGCTGGGAGGAGACCACACCCACATGAGCATCCTCGAAATACACCTTGACGAGATGCACACCTGCCCCAGCACCAACAATCTTACACTCAACATGCAATCTGCTCCAAGTAGAACTCCCCGCTCTCTGCTCCAGCCAGCTTTTTATACTTCAAATGATTATTCAGCCACAAACAAAAAAATGCTTCCCCTTGGCTCCAGAAGCTGCCTGGGGCTCCCCTGCTGTATGGAGCCATCTTTCCTGGCCTCCCCATCACATATTCTTTTTGCCCATAGGCTATTTGTTCCCTTTTGTTGTGGTCCCAAGCAATGATCCAGGTACATCATAGAGACCCAGACCTCTTCCACTTTCCTTTGCAGGGCCTTTCCCAGGGGTGATTTGGGGTTTTGTTTTTCTTTGTTTTGTTTTTGAGACAGGGTCTGGCTATATAGCCCAGGCTGGTCTTGAACTCATGATTCTCCTGCCTTGGCCGAGCATGCACAGGGATTACAGGTATGTGCCAACATGCAGTTTATTCACTTATGCCTAACTTTTGGCCACAAACCAAAATGGGCAAAGAACGCATCTCCTCCCTGGCCCCCTCTTGCTGAGCAAACCTGCACAACAGGATATCTAGCCCTCCCCTAAGGTGCTCATTGACTTCCCCAATCCCTCAAAAGAAACCCCCCTGACACCATTAGGCTCCCTTGCTTTCCTTCCTCAGTAACTACGGAAGAGAAACAGTTGGTGGCCCCGTCAGCAGAGCTGTCCAGGATGCCAGGGTGAGAAGAACATTTGTCAGGACCCTTTACAAGCTGGGGCTGGAGCTCTTGCTTCGAACCTGCCAGCGATGAAGCAGTCTAGCTGTTCGCTATTGCTGGCTGTGTGATGTGATGCCAGGCAAATCCTGCTATCTCATGGCACTTCGGTTTCCCCACCTGGAAAACGGCTAATTATAGATATTAACCTGTCTCCTACAGCCGCTAGAGACTGCATGAGGGAATAAACACAGACACTTGGAACTGCGCCTGGAGCATAGGAAACACTCCACAGGGGTCAGCTGTTGTTACTCTTATGATGGTTATTATTTCCTCAATCCTCACTTTTGGAGGTCATGAGCCTGTGAAGAATGTGAAAGCAAGAAGAGACCATTGTGAGCCAGGTGCTGTGGAAGATTCCACTGTGTTTGCGATGTGGACCAAAAAGATTCAACAGGATGGGGATTACAGAAATCTGCGGGGGGATTCCAAGGCACATAATGAGTTGGGTCTGGCCCTAATGAAGCTGAGATGGCCATGGGTCAGGAAAATGGACACACCCAACAGGCAGCTGGGCCCTTGGCTAGCACACTGCTGTCCCTAAGTTAACCGTAAAGAGCACTGGGGAGGTCAGGAGCCTTGGGACTCAGCACTGAGTCCCCTGGACTGGACTGCATCTCTGTGCCCCTCTCTCAAAAGGGGTCTCCTTGATACTCTCACCAGCTGTTGTCACTCCTGCCCGCTCAACCCTGGAGATGTTCCCAGGAGTTTGTTGAGCCATGTCCTAGGCGGTGACACCCACACAGGACAGCAAGACTCGCCCCACACATGCAGCCATTAAAAATTAACTGGACAGACCTTCCTGAGCTAGAGAAAGTCACCCAGAGAAAAATGTTCCAAAGGACAGAGTGCTAATAGTCTTTTCTCATCTGGCATCTAACAACACTTATGACTTAAGAGAGGATATTTTTCTTTCTTCAAAAAGACGGATGAGAAATCTTTTTTATGCACTTGCCATGGAAAATGCTTAGCTCATCAAATTCCACATGCTAAAAGCAGTGAAACGAACACTACTACAGGGTGCTCATCCTACCAGCCCACTGAGCCCTCATCAAATCTCTGGACTAGTAATGGAGGATTTGGGCCTCTGGGCCATGGGTGTGTGCAAAGTCTGAGACTTAGGCAAAACCTAAGAAGAACGGAAAGTCCCTTTCAGAAAACAGCTGTTGGCCACACTTTCTGGGTCCTATTAGATTTTTTGAGCGAGAAGGATAAAACAAGGCCCAAATCTGAGATATTCCCCAGTGAGAGGGTCTCAAAGTCTAGTCTTAAACCAGCAGTAGCATCACGTGAGAACTTGTTAGAAACACAAGTTTTCAGGGCCCCACCCGAGACCACTAATTCAAACACCCTGGGGATGCAGCCCAGTGATATGGTAGCAACCTGTCCTCATGACTCAGATGCATCTGAGAGCCATCACTCCAGCACTTAGGTTGTTTCACTGTAAGAGAATCAAGAATCTGTTCTGTGCCCAACTAGTAGGAAACAACAGGTGTTCCCAATTTCATTCCCTAGGTCAACATCATTTTTGAGTACAAGATGAGTGGCTCTGCTGATTCCAACATGACAGTAAAGGCAACAAATCTTTTTGCTGTTAAGAGGCAAAAGAAGTCAATGCCTGCCAAGCAGGGGTGACTGTGGAAGGAACGCAGCCTGGTGTGAGTTGAGTGAGTGAGTGTAACATCAGCTCAGTCCTACAGGACCCCTCCTTTCTCACCTCAGGGCTGTAAAACGGTCCACCCCAGCTGGTGGCTTCTTCCTCTCATCTCAGTCCTTTCTTCTTTCCACCCAAACACCACTTACCTGTAAACATGTGGCAGCCAGGAGACCCAATTATAGTGGAGTTGGCTGAGGCTCCCAAGTGACCCCTATCTTGAGATCCCTAAGACAACCATCTCCATGGTTCTCAAAATCTCAGACCTGACAGAGGTGGGCAACCACAGCCAAGCCAGGGCTTCAGTGACAGCTGTACCGGCCTCAGATTCTAGAAACATAACTAGGCCTTGGAAAAGACAGACCTAGATTTTCATGTTTATAAAATGAACAAATTACTACCTAATGAAGGCTAGCTAAAAGCTGATGTTCCTAGCTGGAGAAAGTAAATCCTCTGGAAAGGAGGGTGAACATTCCTAGATTCTGGGATTCAGGACTACCCTCTCTCATACAGCCTTTTTCCCCATAGCCCCATCTGGAACCTTTAGTGCACAGGATGGGTTCCACAGTGAGTCAAGGAGAGAAAGACAGATAGAAGGACAGAGATGCACGAATGTATGCTCAGGCAAGAGCAGAACTGATCAGTGATGGCATCTGAGAGAGAAGGAAATGGCTAAAAACAATGTTTGCCACCAAGAAAAGAAGCCAAAACAGTAACTATCTAATGATAAGTGAAAACACAGGAAATTCTGAAAGTGTGTAAGAAGGACACTGGGGTTTTTTTTGTTTTTGTTTTTGTTTTTGGTGGTACTGGAGCTTGAACTCAGCAGGCCCTACACCTTAAGCCACTCCACTAGCCCTTTTTCATATTGAGTTTTTTCAAGATAGGGTCTTGAGAACTATTTGTCCAGGCTGGATTCGAACCTCAATCCTCCTAATCTCTGCCTTCTGAGTAGCTATAATTACAGGCATGAGCCACTGGCGCCCAGCTTTTCTTTTTCCTTAAAGGATTAAAGCAGTGCAAAAGTTTCTTCCTTTTCTTTCTAAAGAGCTCATTGTCCAACACATGGAGACACTCCCAGGGCTCCAGAACTGGCCCGACCACACACCACTCCACTCCTCACCTTCTCAAAGGCCCTGGTTTTCTCTGGGGCGGGGGTGGGGGGGTGGGGGGGCACGCTTTCTCTCTCTGATCTGCTCTCTGGTTAGTGTCACTAGTTAATAAATGACAATATCCATTCTACAGAATGCAGCCAGCCCAATGCTGACTATAGCTACTTTCCTTAGTCTTCGATGCCTAGAATCATGGGGAAACTATTACACAGTGAAATGAAGACACCACAAAAACTTACATATACTCTGATCATAACTACATAAAACAAAGATTAATCAGAATAAAATAAAGGAAGCCAGGCACAATGGCTCACATCTATAATCACAGCTACTCAGAAGCAGAGATTGGGTAGCCTGGTTCAAGGCTAGTCCAGGCAAAAACTAAAAGACTCTATCTGAAAAATAACTAAAACAAAAAGTACTGAAGGTATGGCTCAAAGGGTAGAGCAACTAGCTAGCAAGCACAAGGCCCTGAGTTCAATAACCAAATGAAAACTTTCGTTAGGGCTAGGCATAGTGATGCATGCATGTAATATCAACTATTTAGAAATTTCAACTACTTAGGAGGCAAAGGTAAGTGGACTTGATCTGAGGCTGGCCCAGGCAAAAACCACAAAACTCTACCTGAAAAATTACTAAAAGTAAAAAGGCCTGGGGCATGGCTCAAGTGGAAGAGCACCTGCATAGCAAGAGGGAGGTCCTGAGTCAAACCCAGTACCGTTAAAAATATAAGAAAGCAGGTTTATTAGGTGGCAGGATCATAATCTTCTTTTCCCTTTTTTTTTTTGGCAGTACTGGGGCTTGAAATCAGGGCCTCACACTTGCTAGGCAGGCATTGTACCACTTCAGCCACACCTCCAGCCTTTTTTTTGTGTTGGGTATTTTCCAGATAGGGTCTCGTGAACTATTTGCCTGGACTGGCTTCCAATACTCCTGATCGCTGCCTCCGGAGTAGGTAGGATTATAGGCATGAGCCACCAGAGCCCAGCTTTCTTTTTCTTGTAATACAGCAGACAATGACTTTACACCTAAAAATTTATATATATATATATATATATATATATATATATATATATATATTTTTTTTTTTTTTTTTTTTTTTTTTTTTCTTTTTGGTGGCACTGGGGTTTGATCTCAGGGCCTCACACTTGCTAGGCAGGCACTCTATCACTTGAGCCACTCCACCAGCCTTAAAATTTTTTATTAGGATATATTTGTTTTACGGGGAATGAATTTGTTTTACAGGGGAATTGTCAGAGTGACAATTCCGATTAGGCTTATATTGTACATTAGTCACATGGCCCCCCACTGTCTCTCCCCTCAATCCCCTTCCAGCCCCACTTAAAGCAACTGCAAGGTTTCTTTGTTCCATTTCATATTATATATGAAGTCCATCAGCCATATTCCCTCACCTTAACTTCCTCCACTCCCCCTCACCCCTCCCACCAGTACTCCCCATTATCACTGTACCTACTGTACCATACTGTTTTTCATTATTAATATTTAAGTTGATGTTCAAAGGGGTGTCTCAATGAATTCCCACTGTGGGTATTCTTTACTTTGGTCCGTTCAACTTCTTTTAAATTTTTTAATGTATGGTAACTACATCACATGTTATAGAACGAATACTTAGGTCCCACTCTCCCCTCTAAATCCTTAGGTTGAAATCTGATTTCGAATGTGATGGAAGTGGGAGGTGGGACCTTTAGGAGGTGATTAGGTCATAAGAGCAGAACCCTCGTAAATAGGATTAGTGCCCTTACAGAAGAGGACAGAGAACTAGGTCACTCCCTTTCACCATGTGACAATGCAACAAGAAGTCAGCAGTCTGTAATCTGGAAGATAGCCGTCACCCAAACCTCACCATGCTGGTACCCTGACCTCAGATTTCCATCCTTCAAAACGTTGAGAAATAAATGTCTGGTTTATAAGCCACTCAGCAGCCCAAATGCACATCAAGCTTCCAAGAATTCACTAAATTTCTTCTAAAACATGTAACCTGCAGAAAACCATTATTTTGCCAGGTTGGAAAGGGTGGGTGAGAAGGTCACAGCCTATGTGAAAACCACTTTTCCCAAGACACCAAAGACTTTAGAGCCTCGGTCCCGGAAGTGGATGAGACTCACCGAGGGGGCCTCTAGGCAGTGGATGGAGAAGGTAACAGCTAAAACACAAGGAAGACTTCTCCACAAGTGGAGCTATCCAACAGCAAAGTAACTGCAAGGCCCAAGTTCCTGACAAAGGAACACAGGCAGAAGGACACTGAAGAACTGTTTACTTGCAGGAGCTGTGAGCTCAGGTGCTGCAGATCTCACTTCTGACCTCAACAGCCTGCAAGGTAAACAGCCAGTGGAGAACGGCACCTCCACTCCACCCCTATCTCCCAGGGCCTGGACCACTCACAGAAGCCACACCAAGACTTCTGAATGGTTCTTCCTTGCTGCGAGATAAGCCAGGGATGTCCGACACCTTTTGGCTGACCCTACAAATATTCCTATTTTCCACTTCTGCCATGAAGCAGGGAAGGCACGAGTGCCTCTCACTCCGACAAACAGGAGGAGATGATTTCCTACAGAGGCTGGTAAATGTTTATCAGAGGAAGTGTGCCCTCATGTGAATCATCCCGGCCAGCCTTCTAAATTCCTCTCCCTAATTTTAAGAGATCTGTCAGGTAAATCTTTCATTTTCTTCAGGGACAACAGCCAAAAAAGAACACTCACCTGACCACATCTGGTGGCATCAAGGGAGAGCTGATCCAGCTGGGCCTGCCCTGGCCAGTCAGAAGGCCTCAATCACACTTCCATGTCCTGGCTCAGGTTACAGCCAACTCTGCTTACCAGACCTACAGACTCCCTCTTCCTGCCCTTCCCACCTTCCTATTTTATTTTCCTTTTTTCTCTGTTCACTACTATCTCTGCAGACAACGAACGCAGACAACAGAGAGGCAATGAAAAAACTCAACTGAGTTACCTGCTAATGGCGAGCTCCTGATCCATGGGGAAATCAGAGGTTGACAAGTAGACAAAGAATGAGGTGGACCTCACTGTTATTGATTTGGTGATCTCGACTAACACCCCTCCCCACCAGTCCTAACTGCCACAGCGCAAGTCTATGACCAGCAAGGTGGGGAGCCTTTGCTGCAGTGCCTCCTCATGGCACAGGAGTTATCAAACGTCCTGCTGAAGGGTGGTCGGCACCTGAAGTCTTTCTGTAGAATTTGCACAGATGGGCATAGTCAGAAAGGAAACCCATGGTTTATGTTTTATCAAAATTCAGGTTATTTTTTCAGCTAGGTCAGCTATGTGCTTTCAGGAGTAAAGCAGGCCTCAGACTGATTTAAACCTGATCCCCCTCCAAAGACCACTGCACAACTGAGCAGGTGCTTCCATTCACACATCTCCCGCCCCCTCCAGTTATGTGGCAAAGGGCTCACAACTCCCAGACACTGAACCAGCCAGCACTCACAGACAGCCACTATGAGCCATGCTGAGCAGGACGAGGACAAGGCACTGTCTGGGCCACACACAGTTCAGACCACACTGCCATAAGGCAATACAACAACAACGATACATATAAACAAAACATATACTTAAACATAGGTGATAGTTTCAGACAGCCATGTCAAAAAGGCCTGAGGATTTAGTCTAATGTGAGGTCCAGAAGAAGAGATGGGGCTGAGCAAGGACCAGAGAGACTACTGACGGAGAAGAGGCTGGATGCCCCGGAAGGGGAGAGTACAAGACCTCAGAACAGACTGAAGCTAGATGGGCATGAATGAAGACCAGAGAGAAAGGGGTGAGGGCATAATGCTGCCTAATAGGGGGGATGGCAAGGTCAGTGAATTCAGACTAAACCCACAGCTCAAAGTAGAGAAACACACATGGGTACAGACAGGTCACAGAAGCAAGAGAAAGTCCACTTCTAAAATGGACAATGGCCAACAAGATGAGATGTTCCCATCACCACTGAGCCTCATTCCACCAGCAAGGTGGACCACATCACCTCCGTTTTAGAAATCCCATTAGCACTGAGCCTTTCATGACATTTCCAAATGGTCCAGTGGAAGCCAAAAAGTAGAGAAAACCCACATGTTCATCAACTGATGAATGAATAAACAGAATGTGATATATCCATTCAACAGAATAATTGGCCATAAAAAAGAAATAAAGTCCTAGTACACGCTACAACACGGATGAGCCCTGAAGACAGTATGCTAAGTGAGAGAAGCCATTCACAAAGACCACATACTCTGTGATTCCATTTGTGTGATTATGTCCAGCATGGAGAAAGAAGGTCAGTGGTTTCCAAGGGGAAGGAAGAATGAGAGTGACTATTAATGGGGTAACAAAAAAAATTACCTAAACGGATGGCTCATGCCTATAATTGGGAGGCTGAGATCACGAGGATCAAGGTTTGAGGTCAGCCCTAGCAAACAGTTCTCAAGACCCCATCTCCAAAATAACAAAAGCAAAATGGACTGGAGGTGTGGCTCAAGCAGTAGAGAGCCTGCTTTGCAAGCATGAAGCTCTCCAGTTCAACAAAAAAAAAGTCCTAAATTTAAATGGTGGTAATAGTCCCACAACTCTGAATATACTAAAAACCACTGAAATGTATCCATGCACCCATTTAAGGGGATCACTTTTAAGGTAAGCAAATCCCAACAAAGTTGTTATTTAAAAGATGGTTTGAACCGGGTGCAGGTGGCTGTAATCGTAGCTATTCAGGAGGCAGAGATCAGGAGGATCATGGTTTGAAGCCAGCCCAGGCAAATAGTTCAAGAGACCCTCTCTCAAAAAAATCCATCACACAAAAAAAGGGCTGGTGGAGTGGCTCAAGGTGTAGGCCCTGAGTTCAAACCCCAGGACCGCAAAAAAAAAAAAAAAAAAGTTGGTTTGATAGTTTTGCTAAATGTAACTGCTATTCTCCTGCCTCCATACATAGTGTATACTGGACTCAATTTAATCTTTATTAATAATTCAGGATTGTCCCTTTATTGATCAATGGGTACCATTGGCTGTAATAAAAACAATGTGAGCCTCCCACAAGTGCTTCCTAATACTGCCCACATGGTGCCTTGTGTCTGTTTCTGTGTCCTGTCTCCAGTGTTCTCTATCAGGCTGTCTGCCAGCATGGACCTGCTTCCCCCTCACTACCCCGCCCCGCCCCACCCTGCAGCACGGCTATGCAGGGCAGGCCTGTACTTGTACCAATGCTCAAATGAGTGGTACCAATAAGTCATCTGCTGAGGCCCCCAAGCCTGAGAAGAAGACAGCCTTGTTATAGTCATTTTCCTTTTGGGAGGAAGATTTATTTGGTGAGCTTCATTTTTCTCTAGAAATAATATTTGTGTGAGAAAAGGAGGAAAATTTGGATCTTTTAAGCTACTGTTGCCATTTATTATTCATTAAAAAAAATCCTCCTGAGTTCAAACCCTAGTCCCCCCAAAATACTTCTCTCTCTCTCTCTCTCATGTATGTATGTATGTATGTATGTATGTATGTATGTATATATTTCGGGGCACCTATTCTGCCTGGCACTGTCCAGGTTCTGGGATGGCACAGCGAACAAGCTCTTATGGAGAGAACATTGTCGTGGTAAGGCAGATGATGACCACTGACGGCAGCAAATGCTATAAATAATAAAACAGGGAAGGGGAACAAAGAGGGCTGGGGGTAAGGCAGGACGCTACAATTTTAAATAGAGTGGTCAAAGGAGGCCTAACTAAGGAGGTGACAATTAAACCAAAGTTGGGAAGGAGAGAGCCATGGTGTTACCAGGAAGAATGCTCTAGGCAAAGGAAGCACAAAACAAGTGCAAAGGCCCTGAGACAATAATGTGCTAAGTGAGTTTGGGAACAAGAAATGTGGACAGAACAAAGTTAGTGAGGGAATGGAGGTCAGAGTCACGAGCTCAGATAGGAAGAACTCTACCTTCTACTGCATGTGACAGAAGAAGCAGTACTCCATTACCATAATCTCTCTGGTACCTGTGTGTGACCCTGTTGGGTGCAATGAGCTGGACACCCAACTGAGAACAACGTGGGGTAGGAGGGATGGGATGGTTTACTTGATTGTCAACTTAACTAGGTTGAGAGCTGCCAAGGGGGTTAGGAAGGCTCACTTGTAGGTGTGTCTGCGAGGGCATTTCCAGACAGGACTGATAAGTGGGAGAGCAACTAAGGGGGTAAGACCTGCCCTGAATGTGGGTGGCTCCATTCAATAGGCTGGGGCTCTGATGGAACAAAAGGTGGAAGAAGAAGAAAGAAGCCAGCCAATGCGGGCAAGCTCCACCATTCCTGAGCAAGTGTGTCTACTGCTTCTGCCAACACCTGTGGACAAGACTCCAGCTTCTCAGCCTTTCAACTCCAACTCACACCAGTGACTTTCCAGGGAGCTTCAGGCCTTCAGCCTAGGACTGGGGCTACATCATTGGTCCCTCTTGTTCTGAGGTTTCCAGCTTCTTGGACTTGGCAGCTACCAGGGTCTCTGGCTCCCCAGTATGCAGACAGCCATTGCTGGACTACCCAGCTTCCAATCATGTAAGCCAATCCAATAAATCCCCTTTTATAATTATTACATTCTATCATTTCTGTTTTCTAGAGAACCTTGACTAAGGCAAGGTACTCACAGGGGTCTCGTGGTGGACACACAGCTGGAATCAATGACCAGATCAATCAATTAACAGGCCTAAGGAGGGGCACCACCCAGCTCATTGGTTGGTCCATTACCTATGGCAATAGTGAAGACTGAGAAACAGATCTTCCAAAGTACTGCCAGGACTCAAGCAGCAACAAGGGATGTGTTTAAGTCACTGTGGGGTGGGGGGAGATAGGCGAGGATAAAAGCTACACTGCATTATGTGTTCTCAAGGTTTTTTATAATAATCTGGCAAAGATGCCATAATCCCCATTCTACAGATGACAAGACAGAGGCCTAGTGAGGCCAAATTACATGGCAAACACTGCAAAGCTAGCAACCAGATAGATGCTCCAAATCCAGGTTGGCCTCACTTCCTGAGTCCTTCCATCAGCTGATCGACATGGAATTGCAAATTTTTAAGTGCATGGTAACTATATTGTAGGGCAAATGTCTACAATTTACCTTGTACAACTGTAACTTTATATCCTCTGAATAACCTCTCCCCAAGTCTTCCTCTCTCCATCCCTGGCAACCACCATTCTATGTTCTGCTCCTCTGCTTGACTATTTTAGATTTCTCACTTAAGTAGGTTCATGCAATTAATGTGTGTCCATATGTGACTGGCTTATTTCACTTAGCTTAATGTTTTCTAGGTCCATCCAAGTTGTCAAAAAAGAGCAGGATTTCCTTCTTTTCTAAGGCTGAACGATATTCCACTGTACGTATGTTCCACATTTTCTTCATCCTTCTGACTATGGGTGGACACCTAGGTTGTCTTCATACAGTGGCTACCGTGAGTAGGGCTGTAAAGAACATGATAGCATATATCTCTTTGAGACTCTGATTTCAGTTCTTTTGGATATATACCTGGTAATGGAATTGCTGGATCATATGGTAATTCTTTACTTGTAATTTTTTCAGGAACTTCCATAGTAGTTGTACCTCAGTACTTGCCCTTGCAAGTTGCTCTTGTATCATGAACTAGCTCTTTTTGGCAGCACTAGGGTTTGAACTCAGAGCTTTGTGCTTGCTAAGCAGGCACACACCTCCACTTGCCACACCTCCAGTTCTCCATGCATTAGTTCTGACACAGGCAGTCTCAAGTTGCTGGAGTCAGTAAGGAGAAAATCTGGAAGGTGGGAAGGTTATAGGTATGGACCAGGCACTATCTGACTATAAAGATAAGGACCTAGCTGAAAATCTTAAGCAAAGAAACTAGAAAAGGCAGAGCTCAAGGGATAGAGCACCCAGTTAGCAAGTTCAAAGCCCTGAGAAGAAAGAAAAGAAAAGAAAAGAGAAAGAAAGGAAGGAAGGAAGGAAGAGAAAAGGGGAGGAAGGGAAGGAGGGAGGGAGGGAGGAAGGAAGAAAGGAAGGAAGGAAACTAAATAAAGCGGCAATCAAATAAAAATAGAAACACATGCACTAGCTTTGCCAACTATATAAAACCAAGATACACTATAAATACTGATCCTTTGTGGTTAGAGAATAAGGTATTTATTCACTTACTCAGATGTCCTGGTGCCAAAGAGACAATAAACACGTGACTGGCTTGGAGAAGATATCACCACCTTAGTCTTGAGTGTGCTCTGCGATTTGTATTAAGCACCTTCGCTTCTGCTATGATACCTGAATCCATTAGAGGCAGTGGACAGCTATCATTCCCATCCATCTTCTAGAATCTATGCCCAACAGTGGGGTCTGAGCTGACTGTACTCAGCAGTCAGTTCTGGCATGAATGGGAAGGATAAAACAGGGCCCCTGGAAACCCCCATGCCCACCAAGCTATGAGCTTTCCCCCACAACCCTCACCACATCTTCCTGGGCTCTGACAGGGCATCTCTCCTTATTCCCTACCTGTCCTCTCATCCCTGTGTGACCTGGAGCCCTTCTCTGATTCCCAGAGCACTTGGCTGGCGCCCTTGTTTCCTGCTCACTCTCACTTTATTCCTCCTCCCAGCCCAGAGAAACAGACTCTACTCCCAAGGTCTGGACCCAGAGCCTTCGTGCCTGTGATACCTGAATACTGTGACCACCTAAGGTGGATGCTCGGGGTCCAGGGCTTAGGAGCTCAGCCCGGCAGTCAAATTATTGCCACTAGCCCTGAGGCCTGACAAGCAGGTGACTCAGAAGGCAGAGATTACAACTGCCACTGAGTCCTGAGGCTACAGGACAGTTTAACAGAACTGAAAAGAATTCACTGTAGCTGGCTCACGCCTGTAATCTTAGCTACTTGGCAGGCAGAGATCAGAAGGATCACAGTTCAGGCATAGTTTGAGAGACCCTATCTCAAAAAAAAACCATTACAAAAAGTTGGCTGGCAGAGTGGCTCAAGCGGTAAGATCACCTGCCTAGCAAGTGTGAAGCCCTGAGTTCAAACCCTAATGCCACCAAAAAAACAAAGAGCCACCAGTATGTGAAAGATGCCACTCAGCTGTTACAATGGTGGAATGGGTAGGTATGCCTGGACCATTCAGTGGGGCTGGAATCAGGGTCAGTAGTCAAAAGAGGGGGCTGAATTCTTGTTGCACAGACTGTCAACTAATGCTGAACCGTAGGGTTTGCTGTAGATTCTCTGCTCACTGAACACATACAGGTGAACAAAGCACCCAAGAAGCACCTGGATACTTACAGGGCTTATAGTCAGATGAACACATACATGAGCTCCTCTGCCACCCTGCCACATCAAGTGATCCTCACTGAAAAGGAGCACATTGTTCCTAAATCAGAAAAGGAGGTGGCACAGAAGAAAAAGATGTCCCAGAAGAAGCTGAAGAAATGAAAACCTAGGTCACAGGAATATAAAATAAATTCAAACAAAAGTAAATTCTAAACTTTTCTCACTATATAACTTTTAATTAACATGTTAAATACGACCTAGCAGTAAGTCTTTTTTTTTTTGGCAGTACTACAGTTTGAACTCAGGAGCCAGCCCTTTTTTTCACCAGCCCTTTTTTGTGATGGGTTTTTTCAAAATAGGGTCTCATGAACCATTTGCCTGGGCTGGCCTCAAACCATGATCCTCCTGCTCTCTGCCTCCTAAGTAGCTAGGACCATAGGTGTCAGCCACCAGCACCTGACCCAGCAATGGTAATTTTAAGAAGGAGTGCACAGTTCCTGGAGTTACTGTAATACCAGGCTGATACTCACAGTGACCAAAGCAAGCTCCTATTCCATCTCTATGCTCCAAAAACCCATTTAATACACTGCCCTCGGACAGAGGACACATAGATATTAAACTGACAAGAACAAATACTGTACTTGATCTTAGCCAAAAGGCCAAGAAGCGACGCAGTAAGTTTTATAGTCACCTTAATTTTGAAGTAGTGATAAGGATATTTCAAGACATCTATAATAGTTCTAACATGTAAAATATTAACTCTGTAGTCAGGCATGGTGGTGTACACCTCTAATACCAGCATTTGGGAGGCTGAAACAGGATTGTGAGTTCTAGAACAGCCTGAGCTACACAGAGTATATTTTTTAAAACATTAAAAATTAACCCTACACTTTCTAATGATGACAGTCACAAGTACTGCTAACACCCCTATGGCTTGTCACCCACACTCATAACTGAAGGAAACGAAAAACTGCAGTTAGTGAAAATAAAATGCAAATTTTTTCAACTCAAGTTTTGGAGCCCTGATCCCCCCTCCCCAAATTCCATCTGTGAGTAGACTCAGGTTAAGAACCTCATGTTTACCACCGAGGAATTTGAAATTAGATTCTGTTCAGTCTGCTTCCCATCTCTGTGCAGGAACGATGGTAGAGGCCAAGGTTTACCGGACAGCAGGGCTGGACAATGAAGGGGTTTAGGAAATCTGGGGATGAAGTGCTGGCAACTCTACCATCAGCCCATTGTCTGCTGCAGGGGGGCACGCATCACCCCAAGAAGCAGGGGATCCTTTCAATTCTTTCGTTCAAATATCCAGTGAGGAGCTAGAGCAGTGTTTCACAACCTTGGCTGCATATCAGAAGCCTCTGGGGAGCTTTTAGAAAATTCCATCAAACCCTGAGCCCCACCCCAGACCAGCTGAATCCCAGTCTTTGGGGGTGGGGGCTGGGCACGAGCATTTTTAAAAAGCTCCCCAGATGATTCTAACGGGCAGCCAGGGTTGAGAGCCACTGGACCCCATGACCTTTGAGGTCTTTTCCTTCTCAGAATTCAGCAAGAGTGGATTTTGTGTTTATCTTAGTGGTTCTTGGAGCGTGCTCCAGGGCTGTCTGGAGTCTGGTTTCCTACAGGTTTAGGCTAGGGCGCCCTTTATGGGGAATGAGTAAAGAAATTCTGATGAACAGAGTCTGGTGACAAAACAAAGTTAAAAATGCCTTTTTGTCTCTTCATTAAAATATTAACTCAAGCCAGGCACCTTGGCTCACTCTGTAATCCAATCTACGTGAGAGGCTGAGATTGGGAAGATCGAAGTTTGAGGCCTGTGGGAGGAAAGAGTTTATGAGAACCCCATCCCCAAAAATAACCAGAGCAAAATGGAGGTGTGGCTCAAGTGGTAGAGCGCCTGCTTTGCTAGCATGAAGCCCTGAGTTCAAACCCCAGTCCCACCAAAAAGGGCGGTAAAAAAAAAAACCTGACATGAACTTAATAAGCTTGCTCGCTCTAAGCTTTGGTCACATATAAAGCACCTTCACGCCAGGAACTCAAAGATGAGCCCAAATCAAATATCCAGAGTTCTCCAGGCTCACAGTGTCACTCCAAAAACAAGCTGACAATTGCAAAGCAAAGTGAGAAATACCACAACTGATTACCCTCAGAGTCAGAGAGCCAAGGTACCAAAGCCATAGAAGCTGCCCCCAAAGGAGAAAGCAGAAGCCTTCCATGAGGAGGAAAGAGCTTGGGAAGGCTGACCCACAATGGTCTGAAGTGGTTTTGTCCAGCTAGAAACAGAGATAAAGAAGATAACTCCTTCAAACACCAAGAAAATTTGAGAACCACTGCTCAAGCAAATCTGGTATTTGACAAGGAGTAGTCTGGTCTGAAGACAGTACCTGATTTCCAGCTGGGGCTGCTTCTTCCCACACCACAAGAGTAGCCTCACTCTCTGGTACAGGGGTCTCTGTCCCTATCTGTGCACCACATAAAAGGTAGCCTTCAATAAATGCATGCCTAGACCCCCACAACCACAGATTCTGAGCACAGGGGGCAGTCATGTGTACTTTCAAAGCAAAACCAAGAACAAAAAATGCAGGCCCCAGGAAATTCTGAGGCCAGTAATTCTTAAGCCTTGGAGAACCTCAGAATTTTGGTCAAAAAACTCTCTTTTCTGAGGGCAGTCAGCCAGGCCCACAGCTTGGCACTTGGCTTGACTTGCCCAGCCTGCCTAGTTAGACTCTCAGCCTCTGTCTTCCACTCTGGGCTCCAGCTGACCACATGAGCTTCAGTTCTGCCTCAGAGGACTCAGTCAGTTCTTACTCCTCCTTCAGTCCAGTGTCCTGGCACCAACCTGGCCAGAGGATGTCCCTGAGTGCAGACCCCACCACAAGTGGATCACCACAAACCCTCAGTCTAATGTGGAAAATCATTTCTCATCCAAGAACTGAATGTGCTCAAAGGTACAAATAATGGCCTTTCTGTTCCACGTGCTTTGTGTGATAACCTGGCTTCCCAGAGGGACCACCAGTACCACAGGAAATCTTCCCCTTCCTTTCAAGCAACCATCCCTATGCCAGGAGCAGGAGAAGCCAGCCCTGGACAGGCAGGTAAGGTCGGAGCTCAGGGAACCAGCCCCACTGGCCGTGCCCTGTGCACCTCCCCTTGCTCACAGCTCAACCCTGGCTTCTCTCTACCTTAAAGAAAACTGCAGCCTGTGAGCTGACTTCTGTTCCCCTCTAGCAATGGCTGATCATTTCAAGTTCTGGTGCCAAAAACCAAACACCAAAATTACATTTTATAGACTTTATTTACCTTAAAAAGTATCCTGAGTACATTCATGCCTCCAAACCACCAGAGAATCTGAAAATTTACCAGGAAACTGGGCAACTGCAAAGTTATCCTGGAGACTCCAGTCAACACTTCATTAAATGAGAACCATCCGGTTCATGAGCTGAAGCTGGCGTGGTAACCAGGAGGACGTGGGCAGGGGAAGTAGATTTTTTCCAAGGGCAAGACGGATGTTAAGCCCTCAGCTATAGGAATGCTGGCATAGTCCCAAAAGCCAGTCCACTGAAGACATTCGTATGTCTGTGGACTGATGGACTGCAATATATGAATTCTTCCACACAGACAAGGGACACCCAGACAAACTCCCAATTACCTCCCTTTCTCTTAAACAGAAATGATTTCTGAGTTCTCACTGATCTTCTGGAACAAAAGACTTGAAAAATAAAGGCTAGACTCAGACCCAAGGTCAAGAGTTTCCTGTGCAGTTTTTTCAACTCAACTTTCTCCCTTGGGCACTCTCTGCACTACAGTGACTACTACAGACAATGTTTGTTTAAACTTGGAACTCACCTGTTTCGCTCTGTAACATGAATTTCAAGAACTGGGGTAAGGAAAGCACTTTTAATATGAACATGGAAACAAGGATGAGATAGGTTTAACATACTGTACTGCAGACATGCTGAGGCGGTGGAGAGGAGGAACAATGGGTCAGTGCTAATCCGTCTGTGTTGAAGGAGTGGCTGCCAGTCCCACTGGGGTACACATCGGAGCTGAGCACCATCACAGTTAGGGGTCATGGGGAAATAGGCTTTCAGGAGTGTGGGGACCTTCAGGTCCTTATCCTACACCAGTAGGTACCAAGGAAATTCCTAGAAAATTGCACACAGTGTAGCCAGCAAATCTTTGAGTAGAGTGTTAGAGAACAGAGCAGGGGATACAAAGGGGTGGCACAAGGAGTTTTTAGGAATTTGGAACTATAGTGGTGGTGGTGTCACCTATACATGTGTTACAACTCATAAAACTGTACCAAAAGAGCCCATTTTTCTGTGTCAATTTAAAATTTTTGTAAAGGAGAAAAAAACTTTAGGTAGAGGGATAAAAGTGTCGGCTGGAGGAAGAACATGTGACTATCCCCAGCCCCGTATGTGAGAGTGTCCAGCAAGGCTGGCCCCCAAGAGCCTTTGTTGCTGTCATCACTCAACCAGAGGGCTCTGAATCCAAAGAACAAGTGGCCAGCAGTCCAGAGCACCTGGGGAGAGGATGGAGCAGGGACCACAGAGCAGCAATGGACACACCCAGGGAGGAAGGGCGTCTCCTATACAGCAGGACAAAGGAGCACAGGGCAGAGGCAAGGCTACCAGCTGCTGTGAGGGTAGACTTAAAGAAGAGCCTGGTGTTGCCCTTCTCTCTAAGCATCCCTTCAGTCAAAGCTTCCCAAGGCCATAGGCCAGCGAACCCATTTCCCTGCTCACTCCGTCAGAGCTTCTCAAGTGCAGGCAGTCCTTCTTGCTCTGAGGGGTCTGCCTGGAGAAGACAGCACTAGGCATGCAGACCACATCATGACATAGGTAAGGACTGAGGAAAAGCCAGTGCAGAGACAGGTGTCTGACTCCCTAGACCCTGAGTAACCCAGAGCAGCCAACAGCTAGGCTGCAGCCTCAGCAGGAGGGCCTGGAATGCACAGGGTGGATACCAGATCCTAAGGTGAGGGTCTGTCCTGCAAACTGGGGAATCAGGGTTGCACCTGGGGATAACACAGACTTAAAGGGCTGCCTGCGACCACAGCAAAGGACACCTAGGCCAGAAGCAGCCCAGGAAGCTATAGAAACAGGAACACCAGGAAATACTTCCTGCCTGGAGCCCCATCTCCCTCCTCTCAGGAATCCCCTTTTCCTGAAGCAAAGCCCACTGCTATTTATTTAGACAACGCTGGCCCTGCACAGCCCTCCGCCACTACAAAGTCTTGTTCTTAAAAACTCCAAGACAGAAACTTCTGTGAGGGAAGACAATTTATACCAGAGATGGAAAAACTGTCAGATTTAAAAACAGAGAAGATCCTCTTTAGAGTGGAGTCTAGGGTGCCAGGAGGCCCTCCAGCAGGTGAGCTGGGTGTATGGGATTTTGGGCCATCTCCAAAGGACTAGGCCTTCCCAGAGGCCTCACTGAGAGACAAATTGTCACGTTATTCTGCTCAATTACCCACTTATTGAGGGGCATAACAACATTTTCTTAAAGCAGGACATGTGGATGAAAGACACAACAGTAGAAAATGCCAGAGGTTTTTGTTTGTTTGTTTTCCAGAAAGGAGACAAGAAACTTTATCATCCCCTCCAAAAAAAAAAAAAATCCTAAGCTATAGTTATTTTGAAAATTCAAACACAGGATTTTCCTTAGGGTTAGATGTGGGCTTTCTTCCTGTCCCCAAACATCTCTCAGCAAGAGGTATGGTCAGTAATTATTTCTAAACAGGTTCACATCCTTCCACAACAAAACCCATTTAAAAGCACAGAAACATCCCATGGGCGTTTGGGCTTGGAGCTCTAGACAGCCTTCAGCTTCAGAGTCACGTGCATGTTGTCCTCCACATCCCAGTCAAAAGGTTAGTGAGGTCCCAACAGAGGACAGTTGATGTCCTATGTTCTAAAGCCCCAGCCAGCAGGGACAAAACTGGTTTCATAAGCCGGTTCACTGGATTTGGCTGTAGGAGTCTCAAACTAGGCTGCAGGGGCTCTAAGCAGATGCAGAGGGCCGTGGACCCCGCCTCCTGACAGCTTTCCCAGCCAGCCTGCCTTCTGCCTACAGTCTCTTCCACCACAGAGGCTGACTCCTCATTCGTAATAGGGACTCTAACGCTGGCCCTCCTAGGAGGTAGCTCCATACCTTCCCCCTTCCTGTGGAACATTTACTTTCTCTGTCCTGCATGCAACTCTTCCTATCCCAGAAGGCACCTCTAAAATCCATGCCCCCTTTCTGTACAAATGATGAGTAATTATACTAATTACCCTTTACCTCCCACTAACCCCAAGACCTCCCCTGAGCAGGGAAGGAGGGAGGTAGGAGGGGGAGGCAAGAAAGCCGCCAGGGTCTCTCCATCCTGTCCCAACCCACCTCACTCCCTGGGCCCACGCAGGTCAACTGGCTGCCATCATACCTGCTTTCCACAACCTCCACAAGCACTACAGACCCACAATGGTGCTGGGGACCCCAAACTCTGTGACTTCTATAGCTCAGGACTTCATAGAGCCAAGTCCAGACACTACTGACCATTTCCAAAGTGGAGCCTCCTTACTGGAAGGAATGCCGTGGGTCTCCCAGCTCAGTGTCCTTACTATGCAGACCTCATCCCTCAGGTAAACAGAAGCCATCATCATGCCCCTATGGGAGGTGGCACCACAAGGCAGGGACTGGGAGAATCTGATTCTAAGCCTGTCCCTGCCTCTGCCCTGCCGAGTGCCGTCAGGTGAGGATGCTGGCCTCTTTGAGCCTTCATTTGCTCTTGAGTAAAGCAAGGATAACCTCAGTCCCCACCAGCAGCATCATTCTGAGGACTAAATGAAGTATCGAGTGCAATGTTCCCCCGGAACAGAGAGAACACTCAGGAATGAATTGTTCTTGCTGCAAAATGTAGTCTCAAGAGAGCCAGATTCTAGTCCCGCCAGGCTCCTCACCAGCTCCATGAAGTTAGGAACTCTCTTCTCCTCCCTGGGCCTCCATTCCCGTACCGTAACTAAAATCCAACTGGTATCTCTGAGTGTCTTCTAACACATAAAATCTTTCTTCATGGATATACACATGTTTGCTCCCGGGGTTTCTTGATTGAAACCATGGACACTTGGAGGCACATAACCTTTGCTGGGACTGTCCTGTGTCTTGTAAATTGATTGGCAGCGGCGTCTCAGGACTCTATCCACTAGATGCTGGTAGCATGCGCCCAAGACTTAGACACCAAAACCATCTCCAGGCATTGCCAAAGCTCTCTGAGGTGGGGGTGGAAGTGAGCCCCCAGCTGAGGACCACTTTGGATGCACGCTGTGCTTCAACTAACAAGATACATTCTCTAATGCGGTAGACAGTGAACTACTGAATTCCCATGTACCATGCCCGTGAATGGAGTTCATGGAAACTCCACAGGGATCAAGACAAGAAATACACACAGGACTTCTGAGTGTCTTTACATCCGTGGCACGGTTGCTGTGCTCAGTCACTGTGCTCGTAAAGATGCCGTAGACTTTACTTGGCAGACATATACAGAGTCCCATTGAGTGCAGCAGCTCCCCGGGCCCCCCGAGTTCCCCACGTCTGTTCAAGAATGTGCTGGGGAACTTGGCCTGGGGGACAAGAACACAGGAGGGTTCTGTGTGCTCTCCCTGAACCTCGCCTGCAGCATGCTGGAGGAAAGGAAGCTGGGCGGCAGCAGGCTGTGGTGGTCATTCCTGAGGTGGGGAGGCATTTTGCCAAATGTGCGATTCCCTTTGACTTAGTGGTCTTAACCAAACTTCTCCACATACTACTTTCCTAGTTCAGACGAGCCTGGGGCTTGTTGAACAAGTTTTGTATACACTGACAGGACACAGCACGTGTAGCTGCCCACCTTGCCGGGCTTAAGAAAAAAAAAGAATGATGACAAAAAAGTTCAAATGGCCAGGTGGAGGAGGGGTGGTGAGTGTCTGCTGGAGAGAAAGGTCTGTTTATCCAGGGTGTTTAAAAACAAGAATCCTGAACTCCCCTTCTACCTCATTATGACTTCTTTAACATTTGTTTTTAATTTATCCAAGATCATAATCTTCACTGAGGGCCACGTATGAGCCAAACTTGAACTTGAAAACCAAGCTGGGCCTTTTGTTCTGCCTGTGTTAATTAGTGTACAAAGGGGCATCTGATTTCTTTCCTCCCGACAGTCGGAAACACTGGTTGCCATTGATGTAACTAACAACGTTAGGAGGGGGTACAGATAGGCCAGGTGGGTAACGGGCCCTGGGACTGGGAATCAGGAAGTGAAGGTTCTAATCCTGGCTGACTCAGTGTGCCATAAGATGAATTATTTCAATGTGTCACATCTTCAAATAAATGGATACTTTCCTGCTAACTGGATGTGCTGAGTAAACAAATGAGAATTATGAAGATCCACAGAATTCTCCTTATTTGTATTTGAGTGGTACCATAAACCAATGTATGGTTCCCAACCAAAGTGGGTTCTGTGGAGCACTAGTCCCATGAGTTGTGCTTGGAAAAGAAGGTCCCTATGTCTCCTTCACTCATTCAACCAATACTGACTGCGAGCAGTCTATATGCCTGGTGCAGAGAATGCAACAGGGAAGAAAACAGATGCACTTCCTGCCTTCCTCAGTGACTTTAGGATCCAGTGGAGACAAGTGTGTAATGGATAATTAGGCCACATGTCTGCCAACAGTGAAATATGCTCAAGTGCAAAGAGCTGAGAACTTACAGCAGGGAACCATGTGCAAGGCTGGAAGGCACAGGAGTTAGCAGTACTCCAAACACAAGGTCAAATGAGCCCAAGGAATCCTGCATAAAGCACTCTCCTGTGAGAGTGTGTTACGGCATGTTAAAGTTCTAAGAAGTCCTTCAGTGCATCCTACCTGCTTCCATCCCAAGGATGTTGCTCTGGGAAGTGCCGACAGAGACTATTGTTCTCATAGCCTGTAAGAAACTTCGGTTTAAAACAAAAGCCCTTGTTCATATAACTGCAAAACTATCATGTGTCCTCTTGAAACAGGCAAAATACCTTGGAGTTGCTAATGTAATTCTAAAGTATTTTCCTTGGCACAGTCCTATAAAAACATATGGCTTCCATAACTCTGCAGATACTCTCAATATCACAGATGAAGGGAAGTTCACAGACACAAACAGGAGACCAGATTCAAAAGTTCTACCTCCAGCACAGACCTCTGCTTCATTTATTTTTAAAAGAATGTACAGCCTCAATTCTGGGGTGAATTGAAAAAAACTTTCATAATAAGCAAAATGAAAATGATCAGCCACCAATATCAACTTATCAAAACTTAACACACTGAAAGATACCAGAAGTGAACAATGATTTCTCTTGTTAACCTAAAAATGTCCAGGAAGAAGACAAGTTTTTACTATTTATTTTATTACATTCTGTGCATGAAAAGGAGAGAAACATAAATAAATAATATCAGATAGTCACACATGTACAGAAAGAAGGCAGACTTGGAATGCAAGGCACTGTATTGGGGTAATGATGATCCAAAGGCGAACGTGACAGCAAGGGTCCTTAGGAATATGAATTCTTGAAAACTAACCACCCAAGAGTCTGAGAGTGTAGCTCAGTGGTAGAGCACGGGCCTAGCATGTACAAGGTCCTGGGTTTAATCCCTAGCGCACACACCCACACTCACACTAAATGTAAGTGCAAAAATGGCACAGTATGGAAACTGAATTTTACAGGGGCCAGTGAGATCCTGAAATCCCAGGACCAATGCAGCTGATAATGAGTTCACCTTAACAAAGCCCTTATTATGTGCCAGGTGTGTTCCATATGCACATATACAGCCTTATTTAACCTATGAAGTAGGTTCTATGAATATATCAAATTTATGGCCTCAGCCTCAGTATTGATTGGAAATCTACAATTCAGTTCTGGCTTCAACCTTCACAAGACTTCAACGTGTGATCCATGATCAGATGTGATCATGAAGTGGCAACCGTATCTAATTAGTACAATGTAAGAAATAAGGACATGAAGCACACTGGACTCACTGTCATGATCTGCGCATACCTCTTTAAAAATAGGTAGGCGATATAGAAAACTTGAGCGATATCCCTCATGAGCTTTATCTGTTAAAATGCTATCAGTTGGTAGAAATGTAATTTTTATTGAAAGAATATAAGCATAAAAGGCATTAACTTCATATACAAAACAATTATGTATAATTACAATTATTAAATAAATAGGTTAACAGTACTACCAATGTTAAGAGTATACTAAAAAATTATATGATTTTAGAGCAAGTAAGTGCTTATGGTTTTATTTATTTTTTTGCTTATGGTTTTAAATCATAGTCAGCACATTACATTATCTTTCTAATCCCTACTGAGTTGCTGCTATGCTCAGAACATGAAGCAGGTAACCTTTAGTGGCTATAGATGCACTTCAGTATTGAGGTGGAGAGCTCTAAATAACCTTTTCCATTAAAAGGACTCAGAGCTCCTTTTAGAAATGGTGAGGGGTTGGGGATTTAGCTCAGTGGAAGAGCGCTTGCCTGGCAAGTGCAAGGCCCTGAGTTTGGTCCCCAGCACCGAAAAAAAAAAAAAAGGAAAAAATAGAAATGGCGAGCTCCAGGTCTGGGACAGGAAAGGTACAAATGGACCTGGGACATCCTGCTGCACCAACACTGTGTCCAAAGGACTCTGCAGCCAACTGGAAGAGGTGCCAACTGGCTAAAGATGGGATCATTTGAGTATTAATAGGGATAATAATTGCAAAAAGACTAAAAGACATTAAGTAGGTTTAAATCTATAAGTTCATAATTTTTTTTTAAGTTCATTGGGTCACCTTTATAGGATGACAGAAAGTACCTGGAAACTAGTAAATAAATAAAAGTAGTTAAGCATTTAGGCTTTTATCATATGATCTAGAGCAAGGGTCTGCAAACGTTTTCTGTAAAGGCCCAGTGAGTAAATCTTTCCAGCTCTGTAGGTCACATATGGCTTCAATCACAACTACAAGACTGGGCACCTTGTAAATCAAAGCAGCCCTAAATAATATGCAAATGAATGGGCATAGCTGTGTTCTAATAAAACTTTATTTACAAAAATAAGTGGCAGACTGGAGTCAGCCTCTGGACCTTAGTTTGCTGACTCTAATCTAATGTAACTAAATGGTTGAGGTGGGTAGTTTCACTTTTCAAAAATATCACAGCTGACAGATGAAGCCGGAATGTTACAAATAGACGATTACCACTTTGAAACTGCTAGTGAAGTAAAGGAATAGGTGGCAGTCACCAACCAGTATCTGTAAACATCAGAGAGAGAGAGAAGCAGACCTTAAGTGTCTCCGGATAGAAGGACAACACCCATGAAAACATAAATAAGAAAGATGGCTAGGGATGTAGGTCAGCAGTAGATCACTTGCCTAACTTGTACAAGGCCCCAGCGTCCCAACACTACACAGGAAAGAGGAGGGAGGGAGGGAGAGAGAGGGAGAGAGAATGAACACTGAAGCTTGATCAAGAATCTAAGTCTAGCTGGGCACCAGTGATTTATGCCTGTATTCCTAGACAATCAGGAGGATAGAGGTTCGAAGCCAGCCTGGGCAAATAGTTCACGAGACCCTATCTCGAAAAAACCCATCACAAGAAAAGGGCTGGGTTCAAGGTATAGGCCCTAAGGACATGAAGTACTGCAAAAAAATTTAAAAAGAGAAAAAGAAAAGAAAGAATCTAAATCTAGGCTGGGGCTTAGGGATAGAGCCCCAGCCTAGCAATCACTGAATTCAAACTCCAATCCTGGCAAAAATAAATAAATAAGAAAGAAAGAATCTAAATCCAGAGCTGGGCCTAATCCCAGGATTTGACAGGCAGAGGATTAGGAGTTCTAGAACAGATTGAGCTACATAGCAAGATCCTGCCCCAAAAACAAACAAAAAGAATCTAAACCTAACAGTTTTCAAGATGTGCAGGAGACAAAGAGACAGACTGAAAGACATCATGGGGTTGCATTTAACAAAATCCAGACTGTGAGAAACTCCACAGGAGTCATCCAGATAAAACCTAAAAACCTAATTAGGAAGTTCTTTACATTCTGTGAAGAATACAGAGCAGAATTATCAACTTTGCTATCTCAGTATTTCACAAGGAAAAAACCTCCAAAATCAAGTACTATAATTTCTTGATAAATCACCTTTGATTCAGACATAACAAAAACTATTAAAACTATAAAGAAGCTGGGTTTTTTGTTTTGTTTTGTCTTGTTTTGCAGTGCTGGGGATCAACTCAGGGCTTGCCACCTGCCAAGCCAACAGCTAGCCCGTTATTTTTTTTTTTTTTAATGAGGTACCCAAAAATATCTTGCCTTTCATCCTATGTAGCATTCATACTATGATAGCAACTTGAAAAACTATTATTTCTGCACTACAATGTCAAATTTTTAAAATGTGGTAATTCATTGGGCAGGCAAAGTGGTTCAGTGATAGAGCACCTGCTAGCAAGTGTGAGGCCTTGAATTCAAATCCTGGTACTGCCAAATATATGTATTGAGGATCACTCCACATTAATAATCCTACCACAGTAACAATGGTTTGGGCAAAAAAAAAAAAATCATTAAGAGCTACTAATGGGTGAAAGTTTAATTAAAAATGGGTCACTTATATAGTAACCTCTGCAAGATTCTGATTAATTAGAAAAAAAAGAAAAAAGCAATTTTGGGGGGGGTGGTTGAGGCAGGGTCTCCCTATGTAGCTCAAGCTGGCCTCAAACTCATGATCTCCTTGTCTCACTCTCCCAAGGGCTGGGATTACAGACATCTACCAACATGCCTGGCAGACATAATTTTAACCAAGTAATCAAAATTAATCACACAGAAGAAGTCAAGAACATGAGAGACACACATGGAAGAACTGTTCCAGACTGGAAGAGACTAAAGGAACATGGTAACTAAGTGCGATGTGTGGTGGTGGACTCTTCTGGGACCTTGAAGTGGTTCACATGGTTCCTCAAACAGCATGATAGGTAATGATGGTGTGCACGTTCCCCGTTTTGTTTTTGTTTGGGCTGGGGATTAAACCCAGCACCTCACACACATGCTGAACATTCATTCTACTGCTAAGCTACAGCCCCAACTTCCAATTTTTTAAAAATGTTTTCCATTGTTACAAAATATATTAAGACAATAGGCAAGGTCAGACTAAGGTCTGTAGATGAGACAACAGCACTAAACCTGTGTCAATTTCCTGGCGTGGGTAACTACTGTGGTGAATGTCCCTGTTTTTACAGCGTGTCTTGTCCCTGTATTATATTCAGAATTCACATATGTTATCTAGTGGCACAAAAATAATCTAGCTACTTGAGAATTGTGCTTCTTACGTAAAGGGACTTGGACATCCAACTTACTCCAACATGGCTCAGAAAGAAGTTACAGAAAAAAAGGATAAAGAAAACACAGTATAATGTCATGCAGAGAAATTTGGGGAAAATTCTTTGTGCTATTTTTACATTTTCTCTGTCTGAAATTACTCTAAAATTAAAAGTTAAATGCATATATATAAATAACTCATGCACTATGTTACTTAGTATTCCACATATAAGTTATTTTAACTTACATAACAGGCTTACAAAAGTATAGATACAGAGACCATCCTGATGATAGCAACTTGATTGAGAACTCACACAAACTCACTTTCACAGGAAAGTGATATGTAAGTCTTTGCAAAGGGAACTGCCAACCATGAAATTCAAAAACCTGCACTAAAAACTGATGCTGACACACCAATAACTTTTAAGCATGACTTCTCCCCTGACATTTAATCATTCTTAATAAAGGTATTTTGAATAATTTTATTAAAACACTGGTTAAACTGGGCATGGTGGCACACATATGTAATCTCAGGTGGAGGCAGGAGGATTGAGAGTCCAAGGCCAATTTGGGCTCCACAGCAAATTCAAAGCCAATCTGGACTACATAGTGAGACCCTGATTCAAAAAAAAACTGATTAAAATCTTTGGTCGCTAAACATCCTACTACTACTGCTGTAAACTTATAATAATACTATAAATTATTTTAATAACATTTCACATTTTTTTTATCCCAAAGATCCATTCTATGACACTAACATTTCATTTCAACCTTGGTCAGTCAAATCCTGATTTTTAAAACGAGGCCCATTAAAATGTAGTTCAGCGAACCTCAAAGATCTATAATTATCCCTATTTTGCCAGAGCAGACCGTGGAGCACACAGCAAGCACAGACTCATACACGCTCTCCCAAAGGGAAGGGGACAGCCTGTCAGTGGGCGTGTTCCTCCACCCCTTAAGCCCTGGGTTTCTTTCCACACCATCCTCCACCCTCTTTCAGTGTGGGGCTTGAAGGCACAGCTTGATAACCACTGGCTCCAAACTCCAGTCTCTATGTCCCAGCCCCTGTGACAATGCCCCTCTCTCCCACTCCACAGCTCCAGCACCACGTCTCTCTCCCTGACGAGCATTTTATAACAAACACTGACGTTAGCAAATAGAAGGACAAAGGGTTTTCATCTCACATCCTCTGATACTCCCACCATACTGCTCCTCTATGCATCCCACTAGAAAAGTTTAAGTAGCTAATATAATTAGTAGGTAATGGCTACATCAAATTTACATACACGACAATATTCATACATGTACAAGAAAGTAGGGCTACTCAGGAGCAGGAAGTAGTAGGCAAGAGACTAGGTCGACATGTGCACATCATTATTACATATCAAGGAACATTTAAGGAACCAAGCTTACCACTTCAAGAGATAGGAAGATAAACAAGAGAATTTGGAGGGGGAGAAAGACAGATTAAAAGGAGCTACAGAGCACAGAAAAACAAAGATTAAGACAGCAATTAACATCATCTCTGAGACTGTAAAGAGACCAGCATTAAGGTTCCAACTCCACCCAGGAGTTAAAAAGCACTGATGAATAAATGACTGCAGAGAGATGTTACATCTTTTACAAAATCTTGCTCCAAATGGCATCTTCACATTAATTTTGGCTGTCAAATTCCCATGAGAGGAAACTGAAGCCACATGGCACCAGATCCTACCCCTCAAGTCTGAAAAGCTGGCTCTACCAGCTTCTCACCTCATCTCCCAGTCTCAGCTTCCTCAAGGACAAAACAGATTATAGTATCAGATACCTAAGAGTTCGGGGGAAGTTCCAATAGTGTGCCCTGGAACACTGAAGATACCTATAGGGCTGCCTTTTCACGTTGACGTTTAAATAGTCATGCTGTCAATATTCAATAAACAAATCACTTATGCATCAGGTGTTATATTCTAGATAAGGAAGCATCTTGAGGTGCACTATCTCTGGGCACAGCTCACTGTGGATGATCTCCCCAAATGGTAGAGACGTTAAAGCTTCAGTAAGCACACCTGAGCCCTTCTCCTGTGTCCACCACCACAACTGATTGCTTTTTCTTTCTTTTTTTTTGGTGGGACTGGGGTTTGAACTCAGGGCTTCACACTTACAAAGCAGGCACTCTACCACTTGAGACACACCTCCAGTCCATTTTACTGATTATTTTGGAGATGGGGTCTTTCTGATCCTCCCGATCTCAGCCTCTCAAGTAGCTAGGATTACAGATGTGAGCCACTGGCACCTGGTTTCAACTGACTGCTCTTGTTCAGGTCAGCCATCTGGTGAGCTTGTACTCCATACCTGTGAGGTGAACTGGATGGCTCCTTCCAGCTCAGGGTACTCCAGGACACTCATGTGGGTCCTTGATAAGAATCTCAGGAGGAACCCACCCCTACGTGGTATGTCTCACAAATCCAGCTCCATTTATGGAGGGAAGTAACATCCCAAACATCAGAATTCACTGGAGCCAACACATCTGGACTTCGATTTGATCTGATTTTCATATCACTCATTCCTACCTTCTTAGTTTTTCTTCCTCATCATCAGACCGACCTATTTCTTAATTATAGTTACCAGCTAGTTACACCTTTCCACACATTTCCTGTACACATTTCTACAAATAATACCCCATTCACCTTATGAGGTCTAAGATATTTGTCTCTCTAGCATTGAGTGCCTTCATCACTCAGGTTACAGGGAAGGCTTAGCCAGCACCCCAAGTGCCTCCCCAACTTCTACTGACCCATACTCATGCTATCATTTTTCAGGAAGACACCACCTGGAATGTAATTTGGGAAGTGAAGGCAAAAATACTCAACTTCATGATTTCTAATTTCAAACCAACTTAGACACACACTGCTATACGCCCACAGACACAAAGATACTGAGAGGGTGAGAAGGAAAGACCAATACCGCTTCTGTGATTCCAAAAATAATAACTGTATTAAGTCAACTTCTGCTATAATGATCTTTTATAGATAATTGGGACTGACTTGTTTTATATGTAGACAGCTTAAAGAAAGCAGGTATTTATCAAATATTTTATAAAAGGAAACATAAAGATATAATATTTGTATGTTTGGTTTACCAGAGCTTGGTTTGTTAACCAAACTATGTTGTAATACAAATTGCAGGGCAAGTGAGTGAGTTTACTCCTCTGGCACTCTTCTACACCAAAGACACACCTGGTATGTTCTTCCAACTCTCGCTGATTTCAACAAGGAAAACCAGTCTCCAGCTTCTAAAGCAGTCAAATGTTGGTAAATAACCACTTTTTCCTGAAGTTCCTGGGGCAGCAGGCTAAAGGTTATTCAGTCCTCTGCAGCTGGCCTTAGCAGGACAACATCAACTCCAGCCCCTCACTCACTAGGACAACTGTTGATTGGGAAGGGATGTGCCCAGGTCCAATTTGTAAAGCTGGAACAAATCTACACACCCTTCACCCCAAGTGGGAGTCCCACCAGGATTTCTGAACTGAGAACAAAGATCAGTGCCTCTCCCCCAGAGGAAGGCCAGTGATATCAGGCCTGTGTATAGAGTCACCAGGGTAGAAAAAGAAGAGCTAGACTTTGGACTCAACCAAGTTTAAATCTTGGCACCTGCAGTGACCAGTAGTATGACTTTGTACGACATACTTGACCTCTACGAGTCTGTGTGCAGCAAAATGGGAATAATAAGTACCTACTTCCTAGCAAGTCAGAATCTATGAAAAATACAAAGATTCTAGCAGCCATTGCCAAGTACTTCCCAAATAGGGTGAAGTCACTTCAAAAACAGTCAGAAAGAGCAGACATCTCAACATGCAGTTGCCAACCATGAAAAGATTTAAGACAAAATCATTCTTTTTCTTTTTCTGCAGTACTGGAGTTTGAATTCAGGGCCTTGCACTCGCTAGGCAGAAGCTCTATCACTTAAGCCACACCTCCAATCCTTAAGACAAAATCTTAATATTAGTTTGATGGCCAAAAATTACTGTCTTAATTAGCAACATGGGAGGTTGAACATAGTTTCACGTATTTGGTGCATTTAGAGTTCATTCTTTTGTAAACAGAATGTTTATGTTTACTTTTTACAATTAGGGTGAACACTTGAAAACTGATTTCTGAAAATGTTGTGACAGTCTAAGAGCACGAATGTGAATTCATTTCCTGTCCTGGGAACTCCAGAAAACTGGTATGATTTCCACAAAAACTCCTAAAAAGGGCTATGCTTAGGAAAACGTCTTGATGATTTTGTTTTCAAACACTGACACTGAAGTGTACTTCTAAATTAAATCCTCATTTCCCATGAAAATCTGTAGGTGATGGACACAGTGAAAAGATTTTAGGGTCTTGAAATATGCTTTAGAACCTTAAAGGTACCTACCAGCTGAGGGCTAGAGGTGTGGCTCAAGAGGCAGAGCACCTGCTTTGAAAGTGTGAAAGAGTTCAAACCCCAGTCCCTCCAAATAAATAAATAAATAAATAAATAAAAAGGTACTCAGGGCATCTCTAAACACCTGAATCACAGAATGAAACCAGTGCCCCAGAGATGCTCCCTGGGCCTCAGAGCCAACACAAAGAAAAAGATCAGGTCCCCTTCGCTCCCCTCAGAGTGTCTCATTCGCAAGTGCCAAGGTTTTGGAAACTGCATTTGTTTCATTCTTCCCTAAATCCATTCCAGTTTGGGAGACCACAAAACACAGGGCCAAAAAAAAAAAAAATTACATTAGCCAAATTGATGCCGTTCTCTATATGCTCTTTAAAAAAAAAAGAAAGAAAGAAAGAAAGAAAATTGGTTTTTGTTTTTAGAGTTGTTTTTTTTTTTTAACTCGGGGCCTTGTACTTGGTAGGCAGGCACTTTACACTTGGGCTACACCCCCAGCACTTCTTGCTTTATTTTTCAGCTTAGGGTCTAGCACTGTTGCCTGGAGCCAGCCTGGGACTGAGATCCTCCTACCTACACCTACTGCACAGGTGGGACTGCAAATGTGGACCGCCATCCCCAGCTTGTTTCGGGTTTTGTTTGTTTGTTTGTTTATTGTAGTGGTTTGAACTCAGGGCCTCACGCTTGCTAGGCAGGCACCCAACCACAAGAGCCACTCCAGCCCTGTTTTGTATTGGGTATTTTCAAGATTAGGCCTAGCCTAACTGCCTAGGCTGGCTTTGAACTGCAGTCTTCCTGCTCTCTGCCTCCTGAGTAGCTAGGATTACAGGCATGAGCCACTAGCATCTTGCCCTGGCTTGTTTGTTGAGATGAGGTCTCACTAACTTTTTGCCCAGGCTGACATTGAACCTGGATCCTCTCAATCTCCAAGAGTAGCTAAGATCAGAGATGTGAGCCACTTTCCCAACACTTCTATATGCTTTTTAGTGGTCAGTCCTCCTTGTCCTCGACTACTTATCACATCCTTTATCAGTCCCAACTGCAAACAAGTTGTGTTTTGATTCCCATCTCTATCTCCCTTCAAAACCAGCCAACTCCACACAATAGAGGAAAGAACTTCCCAGGTGTGTGGTGTCTTTCAATCAACACACAAACATTTCTTTAACAGGTTGCTAAGAAGCTCCAACATTTCCAGCTTCATGATAAAGTAAAGAGGAACAGACTATAGCCTCCCTGCTGCCAACAAAATTCCAGGACCCTCACCCCAGCCAATTTGCCCTTGATTTTACTGAGAATATTTAAAACACATCCAGGGGCAGAGTTGTTCAAGCAGTACCAGCACCTGCCTAGCAAGCGTGAGGCCCTGAGTTCAAACCCCAGTATGGCCAAAAAAAAATTAAAAAACCATCCAGTGCACACTCCCCTCCATTTCTGTCAGTTCCAACCTCTGAATTTTCCCACATCCTCCTCTGCAACTTGAGCTAGTCTGTAAAACTGGGAGAACACCTGCCTTCCTACTGAAGCTCTCAGTCTCTGCTCCTCTTCCTCCTGTCTTTTCTGTTTGCCTTCAGCCCTGCCCTAGAAACAAGCTCCTATGCCAGCAAGATGAATATGCCTTCCTCTATAGGCAAAGACCTTCCTTTCCCTCTTTTTCCACACTTTTTTTTTTTTTTTTTTTTTGTGGTACTGGGGCTTGAACTCAGGGCCTTCACCTTGAGACACTCCACCAGCCCTATTTTTGTGAAGGGTTTTTTGAGCTAGGATCTTGAGAACTATTTGCACAGGCTGGCTTCAAAACTCGATCCTCCTGATCTCTGCCTCCTGCACCACAGTCAGTCTTAAGTAGGTTGTCTAGAGCCTGGTTTTCCAGCGTCTTTCAGGTAAAACTGACAGAAAGCGAAATGTGCTACCATGAGCTGCTCACAGCCCTGAGCCCTCCTCCGCACTTGCCAAGCGTCCCTTCCATCCTCCTTCAATGACATGCTTCCCTGCTGTAAGCATCCCGCCCCTTGTTCTTCCACTCCCCTGAATCATCCAGTCACTGCAATATTCCCTAAGTCCACAGTGTCCTAACAGCATCTCCTAAAGTTCAGGGAGCATCTGCCCAGCACTGGGGAAGCAGAGACGAAAAGCCAGATGCCACCTGGAGAAGTCAATACCCTGGTCACCTGAGCTCAGCACCAGCAGTTAACTGTAACCTTCCGTCCGGGTACCACATCTCCCCACACAAATGCAAGCAGTCATCCCTGTCTCTCCCATCCAACCCTTCTTTTCCACTCTGACACACTTTACCCTTTTACCTCTCTCCTGACTACTGAAAGTCTCCTCATTATTCTAGCTCCTTCCAGGTCGTGCCCCTCCAACCCACCATTATCTTTCTAAGCAAGAGTATGACATGAATGAGTCACATCACTTCTAGGTATCCCTGTGTGTGTGTGTGTGTGTTGGGGATTCGGGGATTGAACCTATGGCCTCATGCATGCTAGGCAAGCACTCTACCACTAAACCACACCTCTACCCTTGGCCTAATGGTTGATGGTTCTCTGCTGCCTCTTGAATAAGAACAGATTCCTTTCTTGGCATTCAAGGCTTCCCGTGCCCTGGCCTCCTATGTTTCAAGACAAATGGAAGAGAAAAAGCTGACTATCCCCAATAGCCCTGGACTCTCCTCCTAGTCTTTGATCTCCCTGTGCTGGTTTCCATCTCAAGACGATGAGAGTAAAGAATGACTTCTACTCTTTAAATACCTCTGTACTACTTCATTTTTTTCATAATTACCAAAATTTACTTTGGATTTTAACATGAGTTTCAAGGACTAGTTTAAAATCACCCCTCTAACCTGCTTTCCGTGGTCATCCCAGCTCAAAGCAGTTTTTCCAAATTTCTCCTCAGTCAAAAAATGCTTCTCCAGACTTAACTGCCTCTTGGAATAGACCTCCTCTTACAGTACTAATACTGTTTTGTTTAAGAGCTAGAAAGCTAGTATTTTTATTTCTTTTTTTCCTTGCCTCAAATTCTGAAGTTTTTATTATCATATTACTGTTGTACTGGGGGTATGCTGTCACATTTACAAAAGTTCTTACAATGTATCTTAGTTAAATTCACCCCTCCAACATTTGAGAAGAAGGATTGCAGGATACTTTTATCCTCCCTCTCCCCACTCCTGGAACAGTTTCAACGGGTCTCATTTTTCCACTTCCTAACATTTCCACCATGTTCACCCTCCTACACCCTTTCCTTATATCACCCCCTCCCACAGTGTTGCTTTTTCCTAACTTCACTGTTCTATCTTTTAGGGCAAAGACTGTGTCTAATACAACTTATCTCGTCTAGTTCCTTAGCCACCGGCCATGATAGGTACTCAGTACACATCAATAAACAAGTCAAGGAGTTGCAAATTGATCTTAAGGATACAAATCTAAATGTCCCCAGTTTAGCAAATGAAATCTGTCTGTCAACTGGGATTACTTACAGCCTTTCCATTACAGAAGATTTTTCCAGTAGGTTAATCATTGAAATTCTTTTTCATTCCACTTTTTGTTTGTTTGTTTGTTTGTTTGTGCTCCTGGGGACTGAACTCAGGACCTCACTACTTGCTAGGCAAGTACTATATCACTTGAGCCATGCCTCCAGCCCCTTTTTGCTTTAGTTTGTTTTACAGATAGGGTCTCAGACTTTTTCAGGGGCAGCCTTATCCAGCAATTTTCCTACTGTGCCTCCTGAGTAGTGTGATTACAGGCGTGCACCCCAACAGCTAGCTTGTTTTTTGAGATAAGGTCTGGATAACTTTTTTTGCCCAGGCTGGCCTCAAACCGAGGTTTTCCTATCTCTGCCTCCCAAGTAGCATGAACCACTACACCTGGCCTTCATTCCACAACTCTTTTTATTAACATTACAGGATACCATAAAGGCCAGAACACTCTTTGTTAATAGTGGTTATGAGTGTGTGTATGTGCATACCAGCCTACCTTCTTCTCAAGAAACCCTAGAAATGAGATCTCTGAAGAATGAAAGCAAACCCTAACTTTCCAAAATGATAACAAGTCAAGTCAGATATTCCCTGCCAGATCCACCCATCCAAAGGAAAAAGACTGACAGGGTTCAAGTCCCTCCACAGAGTTTGAAACCAAATGTCACCCTAGCAATCCGAATGCCAAAACATCAGCTACACAGCAGAGCCCTCCCAAAAGCTTGCTCCATGTGAAAAGCCCTCATTAAACTCAGAGTTATATTTAGCGAAAAATGGAAGAGAAGTTATATTTAGATGAAATGACTTAAAAGAATTTTGCCAAAAGCAGCATGTTCATACTCATCTTTAAAAAGAAAAGGTTTTCCTTATCTGTTAGAACAGACAATTCCTCAGAACAACCTCTTTATAGGTACATAAAGATTTCTGCTTGTCTAGAAAAAACGGAGGGCCAACCACATCAGCAAGACTACCCAGGAGAAACTGGGATACAAGGGACTTAAAGAAAAGACCAGAACAATTTCATACACAAATCTGACATAGATTGACAAAAACATGAGCAACCTGTGCTTGAGGTGCACTTTAGTAACTTCTAAATTTATATCCTGGATGCATAAACTGTAACTGCACTGAGTGACTCTTCCTAGACATGTTCCTTTCACAAATGTCATTTGCACTCACACTGTGGTCACAAACACTATCACTTTGTAGCTAGCTTGCCAAGCCATATCCAACAGTTTGCTCTGGCTCTTCTTCATCTTAAAACTATTTTTGATATTTATTTTTTAATATACTGACTTTTTCATTTTTTTAATTAGCATATACTGATAGTACGAAAGGGTTTTACTGATGGTAATTCCATCGATGCATACAGTGTACTTAAAACAAGTTCACCTCCTCCATTATACCTACCTTCTTCCTCCCCCTTTTTCAGTGTTAGGTGGGTTCCATTACATTTTCTTAACTAAATTCTACTCGAAGCACACCAATATAGTTTTGTGAACCTGTGAAGTCTCTCTAAGAATGAACACTGTCGAAGCCAGGTGCTGGTGTCTCATGCCCATAATCCTAGCTACTTGGAAGGCTAAAATCAGGAGGACTGAAGTTTGAGGCCAGCTGGGCAAACAATTTGCAAGACCCCATCTCCAAAATAATCAGAGCAAAATAGACTGGAGATGTGGCTCCAGTAATAGAGTGCCTGCTTTGTGATAGCTCTGAGTTCAAATTCCAGTCCTACCCCAAAAAAAAAAAAAAAGAATAAATAAATGTATAATTTGGGGGTGACTACTAGAAATAGTGAGTAATGGTTCTGGCAGTTTATTCCTCTTCCTAGAGGCTACAGGTTTCCAGAAAGGTAAGATAAGCACACATGAAGTGGTGCACACCTGCAATCCCAATATCCACGAGGCTAAAGCAGGAGAAGCTGAAGTTTGAGGCCAGCATGGGCCAAACAGCAAGATCCTGTCTTAAAAAAAGCACACAGTTCTGAGGCTTGCCAGTCAGCCCAACCTAAGGGAACTTCTTCTCTGAAAGGGCATTCCACAGCATCCCAGCCAGGCCAGAGTGGAGGGCAAAGATGACACAGCATGGACAGACAGCCTGACTGCAGGACCTGCCTGCTCCACTGGTCCCAGTAGCAATTATGCCAATGGGTGAGGTGGCTGAGGCTGCCTACCTGCTATTCCTAAGGTCTGGGAACACTCTGAAACACTCCAGCCACTCCCCACTCTTGCTTCTGGTTTGGTATCCAGAAAATGCTAGAGCAATAAAGAACTGAGATCACTCAATTTTATACCACTTATAGGTATAGCCTACAACTGTGCAATTTACAGGTGAAACAAAAAAAGACCAAAGAAGCCAAAAAGAGAGACTGGATGATATGCTCCAGGTACCCCTTCTCTGCAGCTACCTCCGTCCCTTTCCTCACCCACATGTATCTACATTCATCTTACCAGGCTAGGAAAACAGAGGGCCACTCGTTCTGATCCATGGTTTGCCTCCAAGGAAAACCACATTAATTACATTGATATGTTCACCCAGAGGGAAATCACCATCTCCCTTAGAGCCCAAACAAGTGCTTAAGGTCTCCTTATTTGCTTTTTTACTGGCCATGACGCTCAAGACTAAGGTCAAGCTAGAAAGAAATATCCCCAGTACATCAATGAACTTAAAATGAACCAGGTGGCAGGCTTAGGAGAGGCACAGAAACACCAAAGGAATTGAATTTGATCTGTTTCAGCAGTTCACCTGGGAGACAAGATGTAGGTATGAGAGCAGGATGGGAGTCTAAGTCCTCAGAAGAATAGGTGTGTCAGGGGGCTGGTGACATGGGAATTGAAGAGAATGGTGCAGGATGAGCAGGGACAGTTAGAGGCATGCAGGTGGGGAGAGTTTCAAAATCCCACACAGGCCTGGAATTTAGTCATCTGGAATCCCCAGTCAGCAAGAGTTAACCTTTGTAAGTTCTTATGCACATAAGACGATAGAAGGAAGAAAAGACACAAACAGAAAATCTGTCTCACTTGGGCTCTTAGTGGCCAGGCAACCAGAGACTGTGGTCAGTCATGGCCCAAAATTCTGAACCTGAGAGGCTGGAAGAATCAAAATAGCCTAAAGAGAAATGGGTGTGGGGAGGAGAAAGACATATTTGGGACACTTCTCATGTCTTTTAATTGATAGAACCTGGCTCATGACTGACACCCAGATGTTAATTGCTCTTGCTTCCCACTCTCCAGACACCCTGATGATAAAATGGGAAAGAAACACACTTCAGTGGCATACCTTCCCCCAACCCCCCCCCCACAGAGTTCTGGCCAGCTCCATTTCCATCTGCAGGTTTACTCTTTTCTTTTCTTTCTTTTTTTTTTTTTTAAGAATTATCTGGGATAATATGACAGTAGGCTGAGGATGGGAAAGCCTGGTTAGAAATAATTAGTCCATGACACCCCTTTTGTCCCCTTTTGGGGGGTTTTAAGGCAGCACTGGGGTTTGAACTCAAGGCCTCATGCTTGTTAAGCAGGTGCTCTACCACTTGAGTCACTCCACCAGCCTACACCATTTTTCTTGAAATATGGTTGAGAAAAAGCATCGACCATAGGCCAATATCCAGCTTTCACACTAAAAATGACACATTCAGGACCAGCATGGGCCAAAGCTGCCGGGGCAAAGCCATGAGATCTATGTGGCCCCACACCCAGATGCATCAGCGATTCATAGCCCCCAACACTCCATCTAGTAACGAGAGCGCCCCCACTGAACCAAATGTGGTGGCCAACACTGACAAGCAGGCACGGTCCATTCAGCATCATGCACCTCTCAGGCAGCCCTTTAATTATTATTTAAGGACAACTTTAGCAAAAAAGTGAGTTTGCAGGGGGGATTGTGGGGGGGGGAAGGGCACTCCAGAGGGGCCAACACTCCAGGACCCCAGCAGGCACTGGGGAAGCAAAAAATGAACGGTGTACGAGTGAGTGGCAGCACGCACACAGCCTGGCACACAGTAGGTAGGTGTTCACCCGAGATCTGCCATCACATCCAGCACCTGCGCGGAGAGCCCGGGGATGGAGTGGTGGCTCGGGGGACACAAAGGCCTCGCCAGCCAGGAACTGTACCCCTCGCTACGCGGGGGAGGGGGGCGGGAGCTTAGAGCTAGAGAAGGGGTGAAGGAATCCGCCCTCATTTGCACGTCGTCTGGGGCCCGGTCAATTTGCTTAATCACCGCTCCAAATGCCAGCGCGCAGCACACAATGCGCGCCCATTAACAGGTTTAAAGTGTGGCAGCGCTCGCTTTAAATGAGAAAAGCCGGCAACAAAAGAGGGAAAAAGCCAAGTTCCTCAACTTGGAGAATGCCTAGGGTCGCCCTCGAAATCATCTCGCGGAGTTTAAAATCCAGAGCTCGGCAGAAGTTGGGGCCCCAGGGTGAGGGCTGAGGGTGGACAGGGGGGTGTCGTGAATAACCCGCCACAGAAGGCGGGGTTTGCTACGAACCAGCTCACAGTCGCCCAGGGAACTCGGGGACCAGGGGACAGCGATGTCAACCCAGCTCCTTCCGAAAGCTGACCCATCTCTAGGAAGGAAAGCAAGACCCCCACCCCACCCCAAGCGAGCACAAATCCAAGTTTTCCTTTGGAACAAGCAAAGAATTCTGAAGGCTAGGGTACACCCCAGAGGTGGATCTCCAGGCCTCGACCCGCAACAGGAGAGAAGTTAAAAGAACTTTACTTTCATCCAAGCACTGGCCAGCGCAGCCTTACGCGCGGCAGCCAGAGTAGTTTAACTCCGCAAACAAGTTCTGCCCAGGATCAGCGCAGGAGGCCCCATCCCCCACTCCATGGCCGAGCCCGGGGGCGCATCCCGCCGCCCCGGCCCAGCCGGGCCCGGCGCCCACCCGCCCCGGCGCAACCCGACCGGCACTCACCGTGCGCGCTCCTCCCGGAGACAAGGGTCCGTTGGAGAGGTACGGGCTGCTCAGGTCCGGGATCATCAGGAATGGGTATCCCGGGTACGCGGGTCCCTTAAAGAATGGGCCGTCCTGGGGCCTTCTCACTGCCGACAAAACCAAGGCGGGGTGAGGCCCGGGCGCCGGGGACAGCGCCGCCGCAGGGGACCCGGAAAGGGGATCGGGAAGCCGAGCGCCCCTCGCGCGAGCCCCAGGGCGGCTGCTGCAGAGAGGGTGGGAAAGCAGAGGCTCGGCCACCGGGGCTCGGGGGACCGCGGGCCGCCAGGGTAGAGGCGCGCAGCGCTGCGGGGCCGGGGAATGGAGACTGGTCCCGCGGACACGTACCTTCGGCGAAGTAGTCCCGCGGCTTCTGGAAAGCGTCTCGGGAGGGCTGCGGGCGCCTCTCCGCCTGTGGAAGAGACACAAAGGCGAGGCCGGGTGAGCGGGAGAAGGGCTGGGGTCCCCCGGGGCCGGCCATGGGCGCCTCCTTACCTCTGAGTCCGAGCTGCTGCTCTGGTTCTCCGACTCGTTGACCAGGGACGACTTGACCTCGTCCAGGTCCCGCTGAGCCGAGGCGCTGTCGCTGCTCGGCTCCTGCTCCTCGCCCCCCTCGTCCTGAAAGGGGATCAGCTCGTCGTTCGCCCCGAGGTCGTCCCCTCCGCTGGCCGTCCCAGCTCCCGAGCCGCCGCCTCCCCCGCCGCCACCACCGGCGCCGCCACCGCCACCAAGCTGGGGCATGGTGGGGCCGCGGGCCGGGGCCGCTGCGCTCCGAGCCCCGCGCCTCCCGCGCCCTGCCCGGCCCGGCCCGGCCGGCGCCCCTCCCTCCCTGCCTCCCGCTCCGCTCGCCGCCGCCGCAGCAACAAAGTTTGACAGGGCGTGGCCCCGCGGGAAGCGGGCCCCGCGCGGCCCGGCCGGGGCGGGGGAGCTCGGCAGGGGCCCCTCCGGCAGCGCGGAGCCTAGGGCTCCCCAACTCGCAGCCGCCGCCTGCTCCGCCGGGGCGTCCCAGCGCCTGGCCCGCCGGGGAGGGGCGAGCGGGGAAGGAGGGAGGGACCGCCCGGCTGGGCAGGGGGGCCGGAGGGAGGAGCCCCGGCTGCAAGCTGACACCCGCGCGCCTCGCGGAACCCGGAGCGCTCCGGCGCGCGCACACTCGCATTCACACTCGCGCACGACTCCCTCGCACCTTCCGGGGGCTACGCCTCTCGCAGCGCAGCGTGCAACGCCCTGACCTCCCAAACTCGACCCGATCGCCTCCCCTGCGCCTCACGCGTAACCCCGCCAACCTCCATGGTCCTCCCCGCACCCGTCCGCATCCCTCTAACTTTCTTGCAAACAACCCTCGGAACTCTGTGTGGGCTCACACCCCCTCCCACGGTGTTGTGCGCGCTGGCGGGCGGCACTGCCCCCTGCGGGAAAGCCTCAGCTGCGCAGAGCCGCCGCCTACCGCGGCTCTGCCTGGAAGTCCTCGGAGCTCCGAGCGCGTCTGCGGGGTCGGCCCGGCCGGATGCACAGAGCCGGGGATTGGGGAAATTTATGGCACTCCGAAATACGCCTGGCGGCCTTCCGTTCTCCTTTCCTGTGGAGGTGTAACGGATTCCTCATCCCAGACTAGGTTTCGACTTTGTCCAGATATCCAGAGTCGCGTTCCATTGAAGTTCCAAAGATCACCCGTAGTTTGGGGCAAGGTGCTAAATCGAATAATCACTGTCTCTTGAAAGGACTTAGATTCCATTCATTACAAGGGAAAATTGGCATCCGGTCACAAAGCTGCCTTGGTAACCAGTGAACATGAGAAAAATGCCCAATAGGTAAAGAAAGGGTATTTTTGTAATGATACTAAGATACGGTCCCTCAGGACTGGGAGTGTAGTTTAGAGGTAGAGCATGTGCTTACTACCATGCATGAAGCCCCGGTTTCGGTCTCCAGCACACATCCACACACCCACACACCATCATCATCATCCCTCTCCAACCAGTAGGGGAAAGCTGGGAGGAAGGGAGGATGCTGTCTTGTGTCACCCACAGTAGGGAACTATTGGTTCCCAACTGACATCCATTGGTTCCATACTGACATCCGTCTGGAAGTGAGTATGGGAAATATCTAAAACTAAGCACAACTGGCAGGAGAGTTTTCTAGAGGTACTGCTACAGGGAAGTTCAAAGCATGAGGACACTAGTAAAAGCACTCCACATCCTTCTTACAATGACAGTTCACACACTAGCCAGTCCACAGACAGGCCCCTGCTCAGGAAGGCTTAGAATGATTTTGAAGGAACATCCCTAAATGAATATACGGCAGTAGAAATGGCACATACTATTTCATTTTTGTCTTTAAAAAAATTACATATATTTGTTTCTGCATACAAAAAATGTAAGAAGATGTACACCAAATTATTATCAATGACTTTCTGGAGATAGATAAGAAGAGAGGGAAAGTTTTGTTTCCTGCCTCCTACATGTTTTATTATTTACAAGTAGACAATAAATGATGTACATCGTTTATATTTTTTACACAATTAGTATATTAATATAGTCTCATAAAATGTTTTTTAAAAAAGGTATATCTTGAGAAGTATCTTATCTTTTTTATTCTCAGACAGGGCCTCACTATGTAGCCCAGACTGGCCTCTAACTCATGATCACTTGCCTGAGCTGACAGGCTGAGCTCAGTAGAATCTTGAATAAAAGTAAAAGTTCCTCTTGTCCCCCAGGACAGGACCTTTCTAATTAATCACTTTCAGTTAACATCCTCCAGTTTACCACTGCTACTGGTTTGATATGCATACTGTCAGACATTTCCCCAGGCAGTTATAGGTGCAGATTTGCATAAATAGATTTGCATGAATAAAGTCAGTGAGTTTTTAAATTTTTTTTTCTCCTGTGAGAGGCAAAACCTCAGTGGGTTGGGGTTTCTAAATACGGGGTCCTGAATGTGCTAATACATGGGGTTGGTAGCTCCAGGCCACCTCGAAGTGGATTGCATTTGTTACCTCCATTAACATCATCCACAGAAAATCATTGGGTTCAACCTCCGCACTTTCTCAGAGGTTCTCAATGCCTCCTCCTCTGCGAGTTCTGCCTTTGATCTCTTCCAGGCCTGTTTCTAAAATAACCTGTGGCTCTCCTTCCATTAAGAAATTATTTTTCTAGCTTAAAAAAATCACCTGGGCTGGAGGCATAGAGCACCTGCCTAGCAAGCTCAAGGCCCTGAGTTCAAATCCCAGTACAATCAAAACAAACAAAAACAAATTAAAAAGTCTGTATACCTGACCCTGGTGTAGCTCTGTGGTAGAACATGCATGTAGCATGCACAAAGTCTTGGGTTCAATCTCCAGCACCAGGTGTAACATTCTTTAAAAAATAAATGAATAATAAAAAATTTTTAAAAATCACCTGAGTATGATGGTACACCTGTAATCCCAGCATTCAGGAGACTGAGACCAGACTGGGCTACATAGCAAGACCCTGTTTCAAAAAAACAAAACAAAACAAGCAAACAAAAACACCATTAAAATGGAGCTGGAGTCCTAGCTCAGTGGTAGAGTGTTTGCCTAGCATGCAGAAGGTTCTGGATTCCATCCCCAGAACCATAAAAAAAGAGAGAGCCTGGCACCGGTGGCTCATGTCTGTAATCCTAGCTACCCAGGAGGCAGAGTTTAAGGAGGACCGAGGTTTGATGCCAACCCGGGCAAATTATTCAAGAGACCCTATCTCAAAGAAACTCTTCACAAAAATAGGGCTGGTGGAATGTCTCAAGGTGAAGGCCCTGAGTTCAAGCCCCAGTACCACAAAAAAGAAAGAAAGAAAGAACTCAAGCGTAAAAGCACCTGCCTAGCAAGCAAGAAAAACGAAAAAACAAAAAAAAAGGGCAGGTGGCAGGTACACAGATAATTTTTACTTTAGAGTTGAATTTTAGAGTTGAATCACTAATAACATCTGACAATATCTTGTATTTCCCATCACAAATAAATATATGACATGAAAAGAACCTGAAATTTTAGAAATTTATTACAACATTTGAGGGCTGACTGGACGAGTGGCTCAAGTGGTAGAGCACCTGCCTAGCAAGTGTGAGGCACTGAGTTCAAATTCTAGTATCTCCTTAAGGAAACAAAACAAAACAAAAAACTCTTAGATTGAGGCAAGAGTATAAGAAGGAGGCACAAAAAAAGAAAAGTCAAAGTTTTTCATTGGTCTATAAACATAGGAGAAGCCTATTTTCTACGAATAATAACAAATCACCACGAACTTACTGGTTTTAATGACCCATATTTGTTCTCTCAATTGTGAGAGAAACCCAAGGACAGAAACCCAAGATGAGAGTTTCGCTGAGTGGAAATCAAGGTGTTCGCAGGTCATGCGCCCTCTACAGGTTCCTAGAAGAAACTGTTCCTGGCCTCTTGCTGGCTTCTTGGGGCCGCTGGCACTGTAACCTGTGACCACATCATTCCGATGTCTGTGTCTGCGGTCACGCTGCCTTTTCCTTTTGTCTGTCTCAAATCCTATTCTGCCTCCTTCTTATGAGGAAGGACACTGGCAATGGCAGTTATGCCCTCTTCACTAATCCTGGATAAGCTGCTCATGACAAGATCCTCAGTTTAATCACACCTGCAAAGACCCCTTTTTCTTATTCACGAATTCTAGGGATTAGGCCATGGACATATACTTGGGAGTGAGCCATGACCAGCCAACCACACCTGTCAACCGCGAAGAAATGCAAACTGAAGTAGCATAGAGATATCGTTTTCTCATCTATCAGATTGGCACAGGAAGAAAAGAATGGTAACATCCAGCACTGGCCCCTGTGGTGAAAAGTACACACAGCTCTAGGTATGCCATTGTAATAACGTTTTTGAGGGGAAGCTTGGCAATACCTTCAAAAACCTTCCATAGTATAAATGCGAGGGGCACTGGTGCCTCACTCCTGTGATCCTAGCTACTCAGGAGGCAGAGATCAGGAGGTCTGAGGTTCAAAGCCAGCCCAAGCAAGTAGTTCTTGATACCCATCTTGAAAATACCCCACACAAAAAAAGGGCTGGAGGTGTGGATCAAGTGGTACAGTGTTTGCCTACCAAGCTTGAGGCCCTAAGTTCAAACCCCAGTACCACAAAAAAAAAAAAAAAAAGTAAATGCTTTGACTCATCCATGTACTCTGGGACTTTATACTAAAGAAATACCCAGGTAGACAAATAAATCTGTAGGAGTGTATTCATCACAGTGAAAAGCCAAGAGCAATCTCAATGTTCCCACCAGCAGATTGTGACACAAAATCATGGTGCAATCCAATGGAACACTATGATATGGTGGAAGCATGTTTATCAATGTGGAAAGACGCTCATGGTAATAAGTGAAAGTAAAAAATTAAAATGAACATAGGAGGCTGGGGATATAGCTCAGTGGTAGAGAGTGTGCTTAGCAGAACACGACCCTGAGTTCAATCCCAGCAAAAAAATAAAATAAGTATATATAGACTGCTTCCCACTTTTTGTTTGTTTGGTTTGGGTTTTATTTTTGGTTTTGTTTTGTTTTGTTTTTTGGTGGAACTCGAGTTTGAACTCAGGGTCAAACTTGCTAGGCAAGTGTGCTACCACTTATGCCATACCCCATCCCTTCTTTGCTTTCGTTATTTTTCAGGTAGGGTATCTCATTTTTGCCCAAAAACAACTGCAGACCCAGATCCTCTTTCCTGTAGCCTTTAGAGTAGCTGGGACAAGAGGTCATCATGCCTGGCTTATTGGTTGAGATGGAGTCTTGCTAAATTTTTGCTGGTCGGGCCTCTTCTATTACTGCTGTGCATCTCTGCCTCCCAAGTAGCTGGGATTATGGTCATGGGCACTGTACCCAGCTGTTTCCAGTTCTAAGGAGTATTGATATCAGTCTAATACCTCCATCAAAAACAACTATAAAACTCCACACACCTGTAGTTCCAATACTAAGGAGGCAGAGGTAGAGGCTCATGAGTCTGAGGCCAGCCTGAGCTACATAGCACAATCTGATCTCAAAAAAAAAAAAAGAAAAAACCTGTAATGTCTGGACAAAAATTCAGACAATTTCAAGATATCACTAAGAACCAATTCAGCCAAGACTTGAGGAGACAATATGCCAAAAAGATAATATTCTGTGACTTATGAAATTCAAATTCCCATGTTGATAAAGTTTTATTGGCACATTGCCATATTCATTAGTTTATACATTGTCTACGGTGAGAGTTTAGTGGTTGCAACAGAGACTACATGCTCTCATTGCTTCATACTGCTGCTCAGAGCACTACAAGTCACGGGTACAGTGTTTGCAGTACCATGTGTGGCTCTATATGGTGACATTTTCTCTTATTTTTTCATGACCTGTGTGTACCCATCCCATCATGTCAAAATAGGAAAAAAAACCAAAAACGATAAAAGTGGAATATAAATGTTGTTTTGGGGGAGAAGAAGGATTTGGAATTTTTTTAAAGTATAGTCTTGCTATGTTGCCCAGGCTGACTTTGACTTCTAGGACTCAAGCAACTCTGCCTTGACTTCCCAAGTGCTGGGAGTACAGGCCACCATGCCCAGATTGAATGTTGTGGTTTTAGGGCACAATAGAGCACAGATTATTTTGTCATCAAATTAGATGACAAATCATTGTGTTTATTATAACACACCAGCTATGTTATACATTATGTCAGTGTATATCAACCTTACAAGAGCAAGCCAGGTGCTGGTGGCTCACACCTGCGAGCCTAGCCACTCAGGAGGCAGAGATCAAGGAGGATGGGGTTCAAAGCCAGCCTGGGCAAATAGTTCATGAGACTCTATCTCAAAAATATCCAACACCAAAAAGGACTGGTGGAGTGTCTCAAGTGGTAGAGTGCCTGCCTAGCAAGTATGACTCTGAGTTCAAACTCCAGTACCATCAAAAAAAAAATTAGATCAAGCACTCATCACAATTTTTCCAACTGAGAAGAAAGGAATTATCACATCAGAAAACTTAGGAAATTAAAATAAAAATATCTCATCACATTAAAATTTCTTTGCAAAGTAAGTTTTTTACATCTGAGGAAAAAAAACCTCATTTGTCAGTCTAGCATGAAAAGTGGGCTGGGGGCACGGGTCACGTGTTAGAGTGCCTGTCTTGCCAGCATGAGGCTCTGAGTTCAAGCCCCATTCTGAAAACAAAGAAAGAGAGAGAGAAAGAAAGAATGAACGAACAAATGAAAGAAAGAAAAGCTATTTACCAATGATGAGTTAATTAAACTGAAATTAATCACAGTAGCCACAGAAATTTGTCTAGAAAAAATGGACTTGCTTAGGACTGTTAACGTTTTAGCACTGCTAAAGAGGAGATTGGGACTAAAATTAATAGTCAGTTAGAGGCCAGGCATGATGGCTCACACCTATATTTCCAGAGCTTGGGAGGCCCAGGCAGGAGGATCATAAGCTCCAGGCCAGTATCAGCACAGAGAGACCTTCTCTCAAAACAAACAAGCAAACAAACAAATAAATAATGTCAATTAGAAAACATGGCAAGTGATTTATTCCTTGGCTTTTGGTGGGATAACATATGTTGACCATTCAGCTGAGTTATTATTAATTCGTAGAGTCAATGGTAAATTTGCAATGACTGAAGAATTATCCTTCATGAATCATCTGGGTGGAACAAACACAACCGAAAATATTTTCAAAGAATTAAGGAAAACACTGTGCCAATACAACCTGGAGTGGAATCTACTAGCATGCACTAGAGCTGAGCTGGTGATATGCTCAAGGAATGGAGCACCTGCCTAGCAAGTGTGAAGCCCTGAGTTCAAATTCCAATACTGCCCCCAAAAATGTATTAGAACTGAAGGAGATAAAAATATGGTAGGGGTAGAAAAAGACTCGGTCAAAAACGTTTACAAAGACTGTGGAAATGTGAGATGTTAATAGGTGTTCACTCTTGTGGCCTTAACCACGACTAGTTTTGTGAATTTTTATCAGTAGCGTGACTTGCTCCCCACACAACAGTTTAATAGCCTGGCAGTGGTAAAATTTTCATTGTTTTGTTTTTTTTTTTTTTTTTTTTTTGAGTTGAAGTCTTTGATTAAAATTTTTCTAAATAAATGATAGAGAGTGAATAATATTAAAATACATCACATCTGTGTAGGAACAAGACACAGTGAAATGCACTGAAAACTGCTGAACAATGTGGGATTTGGGGAGAAGGGTGAGGAGGAGGAGTGAAGGAGGTTAGCCTGACTAAAGGACAATATATTTATAGGTAAACTACCAAGGCAAAATCCCACTGAATAATGAACACACACTTGACAATGAAGGACAGGAATGTAAAAGAGGTCATGTGAAGGGGAAGATACTAGTGAGAGGATGAGGGTAAATGAAGAGGGTAAAGTAGGGTGAATATGGTTGATGTGTTTCCTACACATGCTGAAGTCATTTTAAGAAGGGGGAAGGGAAAGAGGGAGAACAATATAGGGGATGAACCAAACCAGAGTACATTGTACACATATATGGGAATGCCACAGTGAACCCCTGTATAACTACTATATACTAATAAAAATGTTAAAAAAATTTTCTAAATAAAAATTGCTCTCAACTGCTATTGTTAAATAGTGAATGCCTTTGAAAAATAGCATTTGCTGCACACTTGATGGTGTTATTTAATGAATTAACCTAAAATTAAAGGGCAAAACAGCTTTTATGTGAAACTTAAACTGCAATAGATATCTTAGGTACAATTTTTTTTTCCTTTTGGTGGTACTGGGGTTTGAACTCAGGGCCTCATACTTGCTAGGCAGACACTTTGCCACTTGAGCTATTCCATCAGCCCCATAACAGAAGTTTTGATGACCACCAATATTTAAAACACAAATATTGAGCTACTTTACTAATGTCCCATGCTATCACTGGTTAAAACAGGGAGTGTGACATGCATTTCACATAAGTTTGTAGTGGATATGACACCAGAGATATAAACAGCAAAAGAAAAAGTAAATACAGAAGACAGCACCCAAATTAGCTGAACATGGTGGAAGTGCCTGTAGTCACAGCTACTTGAAAAGCTGGGACAGGAGAATTGCTTGAGTCCAGAGGGTTAAGGCCAGCCTAGACAATACTAGAAGACCTCCATCTCAAAACAAACAAACAAAAAATGAAAGGAATGAAAGAAGGAAGGAAAAGAAAGGAAAAGAAAGGAATTAAAACATTTGTACTTTAAAGGACTCCATCAAGGAAGTAAAAAGACACTCTTCAGAATGGGGGAAAAATTGCAAATAATTTATAAGACAATTGACTTGTATTTCTAGGTACAAGAAATAAAGAACTAAGATAACTCAATAATAAAAAGATTGGCTAGGCACTGGAGGCTCACGCCCATAATCCTAGCTACTTAGAGAGATCAAGGATATCAGTTCAAAGCCATCCTGGGCAAATAGTTCTCAATACCCTGTCTCAAAAAAACCCATCACAAAAAGGGCTGATGGACTGGTTCAAGTGGTAGAGTATCTGTCTAGCAAGTGTGAGGCCCTGAGTTCAAGCCCAGTACCATCAAAATAATAATAATAATAACAATAATAATAATTAATAAAAAGATAACTTAGCTTAAAAGTGGACCTGCCTGGTAGTTCCCCTCAGTAATCGGCTTACTCAGGAGGCAGAGATCAGCCCAAACAGAAAACTTTTATTTATATTGTAACAGGTGATACTAGACAATGTAATAAGGCAAGCAAATAATTAAGGGGTATATGAATTGGAAGGAAAAAACCAAAATTATTGTTTTTTTCAGTCAACATGATTGTGTATGTATATATGAAATTTTAAAGTGTTTATAGAGAAACTATTAGACTTAATAAACAAATTTAACAACATTAGTTGATAGAAGAACAGAACAAAAATTATTATATTTCTACCTACTGGCCATAAACAATGGGGAAATGAAATTAAACACATCAATTAGACAGCATTAAAATTTACCAAGTTCCTAGAAATAGGTTCAACAAAAGATGTGTAACTCTTCTAAATAGAAAAATTATAAAAATCACTCATGGAAATTAAAGATCTCAACTACGAAAAAAAAGTGGGGATTTTTTTTCATCAACTGAAAGACAGTGTTATAAAAATACTAATTCTTCTCAAATTGATGTATAGATTCAATGCAAAGCCAATAAAAAATTTATTGCAGGTCTTTATGTGGGTGTGTGTATTGACAAGCCAATTCTAAAACAGATAGGTGCATTATTCTTTTTCTGGCAGTACTGGGGATTGAACCCAGAGCCTTTCGCATGGTGAGCAGGAGCTCTATACCTCTTGAGCTGCCCCCAGGCCTTTTGTTTACATTTTGGTTGTGAGCTAGAGTCTCAATAGCTTTGCTCTGGCTTACTTCAAACTTGAAATCTTCCTGCCTCCACCTCCCTAGCTGTGATTATAGATGTGCACCATGCTTGTTCTTTTTTTTTTTTTTTCTGTACTTTAGGAGTCTTTGCTCTCATGAAGGGCATGCTGAACTAAGAGAGACTGCTGAGAGGCTAGATAATTCCTAGATAGCAAATCACTCCCCAGTGAAAGAGTCTTTCGTGTGCAAAATAACCAGTCCAAAGCCGGAGCCCTCAGCCCCCTCCTTCATTGGCCTGTTACTCTGAGCCAATATTCCTCTGCCCTAGTCACCCCAGGTCCAGGTACCAGACAACTCAGGACAGCTCCTGTACCCTGCAGAGTGCTGCATTTATTCAAACAGCCAATGCGAAACCTGCTAAACCAGTTTATCCTGCTTCTTCATTCCTCCCCTGAAAACCACAATAAAGTTTTTGCCAGTTCTTTCTTTCCATTCCTTGCTCTAGACTGACTCTCGTGCTTTCAGTAATGTGGCATGACCTCTTGGTACTGTGAATTGCAAACTATCCTTCCAATGGCATTTGTTCCTGCTCTATCAGCCTCACCATACCTGAGCAATAATAAAACTTGTATTTTAAAGTAATATCACAAATGACCCAAACAATGTATGCACATGTGAATAAATGAATTTAAAAAAAAGTAATATCACACTTAAAAGACTAAAAGTAGCATAGATGATTTTGAAGGGGGCATTGCTAGGTATGGGATGGGGGAGTTCAAATGCTAGACAAGTACTCTATGACCAAGTTACATCCTAGCCCAGCACAGATAATTTTGAAAAAAATCAAAGTACTTGCACTAACAGACTTCAAGACTTGTTATAAATCTACAATGCATTATTGGTGCTAATTTTGATAAGTAACTGACGGAAGCATTTAGTAGATAGATCCACACTTAGATGGTACCTGGTTTATGATAAAGGAGTCTTGTCAGTGAAAAGGAGAAAATACGGCATCAGAAACCAAGATGTTAAGCTGGGTGCCAGTGGCTCACGCCTGTAATCCTAGCTACTCAGGAGGCAGAGATCAGGAAGATCATGGTTCAAAGCTGGCCCCGGCAAATTGTTCGTCAGGAAGATCATGGTTCAAAGCCGGCCCTGGCAAATTGTTCGTGAGACCCTATCTTGAAAACACCCATGACAAAAAAAAGGGCTGGTGGAGCGGCTCAAGGTGTAGTTCAAGCCCCAATACCACAAAAAAAAAAAAAAAAAAAAGAAAAGAAAAAGAAAAAGAAAGAAAAGAAACCAAGATATTGAGTGGAGAAATTGACTTCTGATTCAAGCCTCACACACAACCTTATTTCAGATTCCTTGTATGTCTGCACTCAAATAAAACAGTAAAACTTCTAGGATATAACATGGCAAAAATGTTCATAACTTTGGTGGGACCAGTGATTTCTTCCATAGGACCCAAAAGTACTAACCCTAGAGGGAAAAAATGGTAAACCAGACTATATTAAACCTAAGAATTCTATCCCCCAATTTATGTCATTATTAGAATAAAATAGCAAACCATAGACAAGATGAAAACATTTGCATTATAAAACTCATATCCAGGCTTTATTTTTAAAATCTTACAGAAATGCTTGAGATGAAAACAGACAACTCAAGACAAAAATAGGCAAAGCACTAGTACAAGAACTGCATAAAAAAGTATATTCGGGATTGGGATATACTCAAGTAAATAGAGCATTTGCCTAGCAATTGTGAAGCCCGGGGTTCAATTCCCAGTACTGAAAAATGAGCAAGAAGCATTTGAAGAAGTAGTCAACATAATTAGTTATTAGAAAAGTACAAATTACAACCCATAATGAGTTACTAAATACTGTACACTCACCAAAATGATTAAAGTTAGTAAATATACATTGGCAATTCCAAGTATGGTTAGTGTAGAACATGGAAACTATTGTACACTATTGGCAATAGTATTAGTTGGTATATCCATTTGGAAAACTCATTGGCTGTGTCTACTAAAGCAGAACAAATGCATTTTCCATGACCCAGCAAATATACCCTCTCTCCACTTCTTTCCGGAAACAGAGCCCATAGATTCAACCAGGGTTCCAACCATGAAATGGAAAATATTTACAAAAAAAATTGCTTCTGTATTGAATATGTCCAGGCTTTGTTCTTGTCATTGTTTCCTAAACAAGACAGTGTAACAACTTCTCACATAGCATTTGCATTGTACTAGACATTATAAGTAATCCAGAGATGATTTAGAGTAAACGAAAGGATGTCTGTAAGTTACATACAAACATCACACCGTTTTATATATGGTTCTTGAGAAGTGGTGGATTTTGGTAACTGTGGGGGTCCTGGAACAAATCCCACAGATAAAAAGGGAGATTCTCACTGGAAGTAAATACAGAAGTGCTCCAAACTCCCTGGAGAACAATGTTCCTGGTAGCCTTTTGTTTTTTGCTGTACTGGGTTTTGAACTCAGGGCCTACACCTTGAGCCACTCCACCACCCTTTTCTGTGATGCTTTTTTTCTAGATAGAGTCTCACAAACTATTTGCCTGGGCTGGCTTCTGCAATCCTGATTTCTGCCTCCTGAATAGCTAGGATTACAGGCATGAATCACTGGCACCCAGCCCTGGTAGCCCTTTTTATGTTAGCCCAAAATAAGAAACAACTCAAATATTCATCAACAGAAGAACGTTGTATGTTCATATAATAAAATAATCAACTGTAATTCAGAAAGAAAAACTCCACTATTACATACAGCCACATGGATACATCTCATAGAAAAAGTGTGGAGCACAAGAACCAGGCACAAACTATGGTTCCATTTGTACAGGTTCAAAGGCAAACCTAATCAATCTGATCAGAATCAGAGCTACTTTTCAGGAGCCGTAATGACTGGGAAGGATATGCAGGAAGCTTACTCTCAATGGTCCAAGTCTTCACCTGGGTGATGTTTGCATGGATATGTTCAGTTTGTGAAAATTCATCCAGCTCTACATTCATACATTTTGCACTTCTATCTGTATGTTTGACTGCAATAAACATCAACTTTAATGAAGACTCCCTATCTATTTTCTTTCTTTCTTTCTTTCTTTTTTTGGCAGTACTGGTGTTTGAACTCAGAGCCTCACACTTGTTAGGCAGAACCTATACCATTTGAGCCACTCCACTAGCCCCCCTTTCTCTTTATAAGTTGATTATTTCAGGTATTTGTTATCTCAATGGAAAGCTGACTAACACAAATCTCTTATTAGAAAATCAAGGTAAAGTGATAACAAAAAATGGTCAAAGGGGACCTGGGGATGTTACTCAGTAGTAGATTGCTTGCTATAGATGAGGGTTCGTTCCCCAATACTTAAAAAAAAAAAAAAACTCAAGAGAGTAAAACATAGGTAGAAGTGTTTATAAAGCCTGAATTCTTTCTCTCTCTTTTTTCTTTCCTTTCTTTCTCTCTGTCTCCCCCTCTCTCCCTCCTTCCTTTCCTTTCTTTCCTTCCTCCTCCTTCTAAGGAGCCTTCTACCAAGTAGCCCAGGTTGGCCTTGAACTTGAAATCCTCCTGCCTCAGCCTTCTGAGTACTGGGATTACATGCGTGCACCATCACATTCAGCAAGCCTGAACTTTCACCCCAATGTCTTGCCACAATCATGCTTTCAAAGGTTAATTCAATCTTTAGTGACATAGGACTATTTATTTATTAATTTTTGTGGTAGTGGGGTTTGAACCTAGGGTTTCATACTTGCAGGGCAGACATTCTTCCACCTGAGCCACTCTACCAGCTTTTTTTTGTGTTGGATATTTTCCAGATAGGGTCTTGTTAACTATTTGCCCCAGCTGGCCTCAAATTGTGATCCTCCTGATCTCTGCCTCCTGAGTAGCTAGGGTTTACAAGTGTGAGCCATCAGTGCCTGGCTGACCTAGAACTTTTTAATGGCTTAACTTTTGCTGGCCATGATATTTGAGAAGTAAGTCAATGCAATATTCCTATTCTGAGTTTGTAAATTGTAATCAAATTAGAAATTTAGAAATATGAATTTAATAACCTCTAAGATTCCGTCATCTTTAAGAGAGCTACATAATAGCACAGACAAACAAGAGAACAAGTGGAAAACTGGAGGTAGCAGATTATTACAGTTGTATATTTGCATGAGGTTTTAAAGATAATGAAAATGAGTTCATATGGTGAAGAGACTGAGTGCATGATTTTCTTCCTCTTCTCAAAATAGTCATTGGTACTTTCTTGGTGATAATTTAGCAAAGCATAAAAGTCATGAAAATTTGAGAAAAAGTTCTAGGGGTTACTCAGTGGTAGAGTATTTATTTAGTATATGCAAGACCCTGGGTTTGATCCCTAGTGCTGAAAAAAAACCACAAAAAAAACAAAAAAACCCACACAAACATAGTAGAATGTCAATTTGTAAACTGCTCCCAAGTCCAATTTCACGCTGTTAGTTTTAAAACTTGCTACTTTCCAGTGAGCAGAACTCGTGTAGAGGCCTGCCCTTCTCTTGCTGTTTTGACCGATGGCCTTAAACATGAAGTGGCAAATGAGGTACAAAGCATAACAAATGTTTTCTGTTTCAATCTAGAATAATTTCTCGCAGTGATATCTGGTGGCTATTCTAATCACACACCAAGAATGGAAGCTATAGATAGTGATGGTGTGGAGATTTAGTTTGCTTCTTATCTTAACTGCAAACTCCAAGGTTATCTACTTTTTTTTGTTTTGGATTCCTTTCACAAAGATTAATCACCTGGAAAAAGGTTTTCCCTAATTGTATTTTTAGGGGCGAGCCAATTCAGCTCCAGTGTTGGAGTTTGAACTCAGGGCCTCATACTTGCCAGGCAGGCACTGTACCACTTGAACCATGCTTCCAGCCCTTGGCTAGCCATTTCTGAAGGAGTAAATATTCCTTCCAGGCAGGCCAAAGCTTTCCCAGTGTGTAATACTAGTATAAAGTTCTTGTCACAGTGCTGCATGCCTGTTCATGACAGAACCACTGTGGTCATAATGAATTTTCCAGCTATGTCATTTCGTCTTTTTTGCAAATATGGAATTAAATCATTTTATGGATGAGTTAAGATTTGAGCAAGAGGACACAGTTTACTTATTCTAGAGTTAAAGGATTTTTTCCCATCTATGGAAATCAAACTAAGTCGGGTATCAGTGGCTCATGCCTATAATCCTAGCTACTTGGGAGGCTGAGATTGGGAGGTTCGGCGCCAGTCCTGGCAAGTAGTTCACCAGATCCCATCTCCAAAATAGCCAGAGTAAAATGGACTGGACAGGTGACTCAAGCAGTAAGGTGCCTGCTTTGCAAGTGCAAAGCCCTGAGTACAAACCCAGTCCCACCAAAACAAACAAAGAAATTGCACTGACTCATTCCAATAAATTATTATTAAGCATTCATTTTATTTTTAAAAAAATGAAGTTTGAGGTGGGGATGTGGCTCAAGTGGTAGAGCCCCTGCCTAGCAAGTACAAATTGGAATCCTCAGCACTGCAATCAGTCAATCAAACAATCGATCAATTGAGTTGTACAACACACCCTCTCTGTTGCTTGGCACTTGGAGAACATGTAAACTGAAAGCCATGAGGGTGTGGGTTTGCCTCTGCGTTCTGCACAATCAGTTAGGATGGTGAAATCTTGTTTTCTTCATCTACAAGACAACAAAACAGAACCACAGATGCCCTTGTGGCCCTGATAATCTAGACAAGGCGACTATAAGGACACCCAGTCTCAGTGTGGTCTATGGATAGATAACAATATCTTCTTATTTACTATTTCCTTCCAACAAATCAACTTTCCTTTCTTAGTTGACTACAGACTTTGTTCTGGCTTTTAACCATTTTGTGTTACTATTTTTGGCAAAATCACATATGCTTTATTTTCCTTTCCTCTCTGACTTTTTCCTTAGCACTTTCCTCTCTTCACAGTTTAGAAAGTACTCCAGGATTCTGAAATGGGACACATGCACACACATGGTTTGATAAAGGGAGTTACCTTCTGCTGCCCTAAGAATAACCAAATTCTGGTACTGAGTTTCTGATCCCAGTTCTTGCCATCTTTTTGGGTTTTAAAATAGTATTAATAATTATAATTATTTTTTCCAAATAATGAAAGATGTGTGATGGGGCCAGTGTGCTGGGGCATGCCTCTAGTCCCAGGTACTCAGGATGTTAAAGCAGGAGGATCACAAGTTAAAGGCCAACTTGGGCAAGTTGGTGAGACCCTCTCTCAAAATGAAATGAAGCTTATTCTCACTCCAGAGAAGACCTGCTTTTGCTCCACTAAAATTGTACTCTCCCTAATAAACTTTGCTATCATAAAAAAATAAAAAGTGCTGACAGAGTGGCTCAAGTGGTAGAGTGCCTGCCTAGCAAGTGCAGAGCCCTGAGTTCAAACCTCAGTACTGCAAAAAAAAAGAAAAAAGAAAAAAGAAATGAATAAAATTTAAAATGACTGAGGGTACAGCTTAGTGGCACAGCACTTGTGCAGCATGCACAAGGCCCTTGGTTTCATCCTCAGCCCAGGAAAAAAAGGAAAGAAACCTAAAGCACTACCCATGAAGCAGGGAACATTGCTGCTTTCTGCAGATAAACCAGTAGTGAAATGTTACCTTCCACAGTGTGTGGGGGGAAAGGTGAATGTCAAGGAGTTGCAACTGAGCTCTAAATCCATCCCATGGGCAGCTCTACAGCTGGAATATTTCTTAGATGTGCCTGTTATTGAGACAAGGGGACCAGACCTTTACATTCTTACACTAATTAGTCACTGAATATGGACTGCCACCAGAATGGGGACAAAAACCTTGGGCAAGATAGCTCTCTAAGGGAAGGAATCAGCTGCGAAGCCCTTGACAGCTAATAGTACTGAAAGTGGGAAAATGAGGACTCCATCCAAACAGGGAAAGAATTCTGCATGGCACACCACAGCATCCACACAGCTTACCCCTTGCACCATGTGGATGTATTCACTTTGCACAGACAATTTGCTCCTCCTGGGAACAGAATGATCTTTTCTGGGAAAATGTTGAGAGAGAGGGTATTGGAACAAACTTCAGCCCCCACTGCATCTTCTAGTCTTGAGTCAGTTTCCCTCATTTTCAACCAGGATTCTAGATTTCTCCTTCCCTACTAGTACCTCTTCTGTTCCAGGTACTTTATCTAATGGGTGACCCTCATAAACGAGTGGCCTAAACCCACAGTCACCATGTTCATCTTGGATGATGGCTGCTCTCCTTGTTTATTTGCCATAAAAATTAAACAGTGAATCACTTGGAGAAAGATGTGCCCTTCCCTGTCCCTCTTAGTAACAGCAACCCTTCCTCCTTTTGATGGTCAGGATCAGTTAGTTATCTGTGCCAAGACGGTGACTGTTTTCCTTTCTAGCTAGTCTTTTGGTATAGGAGCCCATAATGCTTGGCAATTGCTATAGGGAACTCTTACTGTGTCCCCTAGTGGAAACATTGCCACTGGGAACCAGGATCTCCAGACATTAAAATCAATGATCCCATTAAAATCAATGGGATCAATGAGATGAGAAACAAATCCCTCATGTGGACCAATGGGGGTGATTGTAAACAGGCCACTCCTACTTCATCTTTGGTTTCAAACTCGTGTAATCCATCCAGGGGGGACACGGTACCATGTAATGGTCATCAATTTAGGGTGGATATGATATCTTGGAAGAGAATGTCCCTTTCTTTTGATTGTCATCTTTAGGCTGGTAGACAGGCTATTCCATCATGTATTTGTGCAGAAGTTCCAAAGTTGTGTGGAATGTGATGGGGAGGTGGATTGCCTTGTCAGGAGGCCATTGCCACATTCTTGCTGTAAGTTGGGTTTCTTGGTTAGAGGCAACGTTAAGCAGAATTTCGTGCTCATGGATCACTCTGAAGGTCTCAAGATACTGTCTAGGACTCAGTTGGCAGAAAGGTAAGCTGTGTCTAGAACGTATTAACGCCAAGATGTAGCAAGATGCGGCAATTCTCCTTCCATCAGAGTGGAGGGGCGCTGTGTGGCTGGTTGGTCTACTTGAGGAGTGGCACTGGATTGAGGACTCAGGATTTTGGCCTCTGCTGCTGGCAGATTGGGGATTGCCAATATCTTGGTGACTTCATGCTTTCAACTCATCTATAGTCCACAATCCTGCCACAGTGACTGTTCCTGAGCTGACAGTGCCAGCGCTGGGGAGGGGACAACAGAGGTTGGCTGAGTCATTCTGTTTGGTTGTCCAGCTGCTTTTCTGGGGGTGGAAGCTCTCATGTGGTCAGTGAAATGGCCCCATCTATGCCAGGGGTTGGCAAACTAAAGCCCACAAGCCAAATCTACCCACTGCCTGTTTTGTGAATGAAGTTTCATGGAAATAAGCAATGCTCATTTATTTGTGCACTAAATATGTTATTTATTTTTGGTAGTACTGGGGTCTGAACTTAGGGCTTTGCACTTATTAGGCAGATACTCTACCACTTGAGTCATATCCTCAGACCTTTTTTGTTTTAGTTATTTTTCAGTAGGGTCTCACATTTTTGCCTGGGACTGGCTTCAGATTGTGATTCTTCTACTAGGCCTCTCACCCTAGCTGGGACCATAGGCACACATAAAATGCCTGGCTTGTTTGTTGAGATGAGGTCTTGCTAACTTTTTTTTCCCTGACTGGCCTCTAACTGAGATCCTCTGAATCTTGCCTCTCAAGTTGCTGAGATTACAAGCAAGAACCTCTGCGCTGCATGGCTTGCAGACTTTGTTTTTTTGACAGGACTAGGATTTTTTTTGGTGGGACTGGGGTTTGAACTCAGGTCCTCATGCTTGCAAAGCATGTGCTCTACCACTTGAGCCACACCTCCAGCCCCGGGACTGGGGTTTGAATTTAGTGCTTCAAGCTTTGCAAAGCAGGTGCTCTATTGCTTGAGCCACACTTCCAGTCCATTTTTTCCTGTGGTTATTTTGGAGATGGGGCCTTGGGAACTATTTACCTGGGCTGGTCTCAAGCCCTATCCTCCAAGTATCTAAGATTACCAGTGAGCCACTGTTCCCCAGCCTGTTTTGCAGACTCTTGATCCACATGCATGTCTCTTTTCCATCTTGTTCCCAGTTTTCCCATCTTGTTCCTTTCAGGTCCTTGGTCAGTTAACCATTTCCGCTGTCTTCAATTCTGTGTCTATTTTCACTTTAAGCCACTACTCATTCCATTCTATGTAAATGACAAGATGGACAATGGACTGCCCACAGCTCTGACTTCTGGGAAGAGTTCCCCTCAGAGACCAACCCACCTCTTCATTTTTTTTTTTATTTACTTATTTTGGGTGGGACTGAGGTTTGAACTTAGAGCTTTGCACTTACAAAGCAGGCGCTATACCGCTTGAGCCACACTTGCAGTCCATTTTTTTTGCTGATCTCTGTGTCCTGAGTAGCTAGGATTACAGGCATGAGCCACCAATGCCCAACAAGTAAAATCCTTTAATGACATGCAGAAAGACTAGCTCTCCAAGACATTAAAACATGGCAAAATTTCTGGAAGAGTTTAGTATTGACATGTGAATAGTCTGACCAATGGGACCGAATAGGCAATAGACCTAAGACCAACGGGAAATTTGGTGTACAGTAAGGGATACATCTCACAGCATTGGAGAAAAGAAAGACTTTTAAATAAATGGTGTTGAGACAGTTTTGTACTCATAAGTGAGAGACATCAGTTCCATTTTTCTCAAATAAATGACAAATAGGTAAGTGATGTAGATGTGAAAAACAAAAACATACAAATGTTTTTGTATGTCAGGAAAACTGAGTGCCTGTCTTATGACCTGGGAGTGAGGAAAACATTTACAACTTTAAAAAATCCAAAGTAGCCAGGCATGGTGGCAGTCCTGTAATCCCAGTACTTGAGAGCTGAGGAAAGAGGATCACAAGTTCAAGGCCAGCTGGGGCTACAGAGCAACATCCTGCCTCACAAAACAAAACAAGAAAATCAGAAGCAATAGAAGACATTGATAACTTGTACTACATGAATACAAACATGCTTTTGCAGAATAGGGGAAGAGAGAAGAGGGAACATGAATTTTTCAGAAGACAAGTTAAAAACTAGGGAAGGGTATTGACAATTTACATAAGAAAATATTTGGCAGGATGGAGTTTGAACTCAGGGTGCAAAGCAGGTGCTCTACCACTTGAGCCACACCTCCAGGCCATTTTGCTCTGGTTATTTTGGAGGTGCGGTCTTACAAACTATTTACCTGGGCTGGCCTTGAACAGAAATCCTCCCAATCTCAGCCACCCAATTTAGCTAGGATTACAGGTGTGAGTCACTGGCGCCTGGCATGAAAGTTTTATAATGCTCCTGTAGGAAAAGGTTCTGATTTTTATAATAAGCAAGAGATATGAACACAGATAGTAGATAAAGATAAATGGTAAAAATGCCAGACTCCTTTTGTAACAAGGGAAGTGCAAGTTAAAATTACCCTGAGATAACATCACTCTCCTATCAGATTGGCAAAATTCCAAAAGTTTGACAACACACTCTGGTGATGTGGTGTGGGGACCCGGGCTCCTTCACATACTGTTAATGGAATGCAAAATGATATAATCTTTATGGGAGGCAATTTGGCAATATCTAGCAAAACCAAATGTGCCTTTACCCTTTGATTTAGCAACCCTATTTCTAGGAATCTATCCCCATGACTCACTGGTAAAACTAGTGAATTCATGGTCACACTACTTGTGACAAAAGATTGGAAAGAACCAAATAAATAAATGTTTGGGAACTGACTGAATGTTGTATCTACACAACAGAGTACTATATAGATGTCAAAAGCAATGAGAAGAACTATCTCTATGGAGTCATCCTGGAATATTGTGCTAAATAGAAAAAAACATGAGGTACACTTTTGGGTACGAAAAGTGTGGAAATATGCACATATAAATATATTTATGTATATTTTCATAAAGAAACAATGAGAGCATAAATCGTTACCCAAACGTTTTTCTTTTTTACTCCAGAAGAGCTCTTGATATTTTACTCTTTGGGGATCTCAGAGAATTCCTGCATAAAAATCCTATCAGCAGCACCTGATATGTTACATGGTTGGTAAGACATAGATACAATCATTTGATCACCAGTAACACTGTCTGCAACTGACAATGTTTTTGTTTTCTTGTTGTTTGCACATTTTGCTTTATTTATTAACACTCTTTCTGTGCAGCTCTTCTAATCCACAAAGGAGATCAACGCAAATCAGTAGTGCAGGCAAAGGAACCTTCAGCTTTTCTTTAAAAAGAAAATGCTGGGTGCTGGTGGCTCACACCTGCAATCCTAGCTACTCAGGAGGCAGAGATCAGTACGATTGTGGGTCAAAGCCAGCCCAGGCAAATAGTTTGGCTTATCTCAAAATAAAAACAACCATCACAAAAAAAGGGCTGGTGGAGTGGCTCAAGGTGTAGGCCCTGAGTTCAAGCCCCAGTACCCAAATCATCATCACCATCATCACCATCTAGCCAGGAAATGGTAGCTCATGCCTGTAATCCTAACTACTGGGGAGGCTAAAATTGGGAGGACATCAGTATGAGGTCAGCCTACACAAATAGTTCCTGAGACCCCAACTTAAACATAACCAGAGCAAAATGAATTGGAGGTGTAGCTCAAGTGGTAGGGTGCCTGCTTTGTGAGAGTGAAGCCCTGAGTTCAAACCCCAGTCCCGCAACCGAAAATAAAAAATCTAAATTCTTATTACAAGGAGCTAGGGTGCAGCTCAATAGTAGAGCACTGCTCTAGCATGGGCAAGGCCCTGAGTTTGATCCAGCACTGCAAAAAAGTGATAATAAGGTCTTATTACAAATTTATTTTATTATTTTATTTTATTTGCAGTACTGAGGTGAGGGTTGAATCCGAGGCCTTGCACTTGCTAGGCAAGAGCTCTAGCAACACCCCCAGTTCTGTTGTTTTTATGCTGTTTTTGAGTCAGGATTTTGCTAACTTTACCCAGGCTGGCCTTGAACTCACAATCCTTCTGCCTCTATCTCCTATTAGCTGGGATTAGTGGGCTCGTGCTATCACACCTGGCTATTCAAATTCTATTAGGAAATTTGTTAATGAAGTGTAATATGTAATATATGCTTTTTCCCATTGAAAGCTAAAAGTAACTTTTTAGCCAAACATTTTTTTGTATGTGTGCTACCTGAGTTTGATCTCAGTGCCTCAAGCTTGCTAAGCAAACACTATTCAGTCCCCAAGTTCATGTTTAAAGTTTATTTTTGGTGTATTTGACATTTTTCTTAATAAGAATTCTTAAATTAATATATATTCAGAACAAAAAATTTTAAAAATGCAGACATGTAAAAAATATAAAACAATTGGTTTGTGTCACCACTCAGAGATAAGAAATGGTACCAGTGGACTGCTCTTGTGGACTGTTTCTACTTATTTGCAAACCTTGGTCCCCCAGCATTGCTCAGGAGTGTCACCAATCACTGTTAAGTGTCCACAGCTCTGATACTCACGAGGGTGCCCACCTCAGAGTTGTCCACCAGAGAAATAACTTGCTTGCAAGTTGGCATGTGCAATTTGGAGCCTGTGTCCTTGCCACTGTGGATTTGAAGCACTTTCTGAAATCACATTTTTTTTTTTTTTTCCCTGACTCAGGATCTTAAATTGGGCAGGTCCCTTCTAGCCCTCACACAGGGCTGCTCTTGCACCGTAAGCTGCCTATGTCTGGGCAGCCTGTCGGAGCTCCACACCTCCATGGGGAATTGTGAGTATGCCATAAACCTGTGTGTGAGTTCAGTCCACCCATACACACTTAGAGGGATTCTACCTCCTCCTGTGCTCATGTTATTAGGTAATAAAAAGACTGAACTTTTGATTAATTTATATGGATTTATTTTGCAAACATTACCAAATCAGGATCATACCCCACTTTTTTCACTTTAAATATACTGGAATTTTTTGGTGGTAGTGGGATTTGAACTCAGGGCCTCACACTTGCTAAGAAAGTGCTGTCAACTGAGGCCAATAGGAAAAGGGGAACAGGAACTAGAGAAAAGGTTAGATCAAAAAGAATTAACCTAGAAGGTAACACCCACGCACAGGAAATCAATGTGAGTCAACTCCCTGTATAGCTATCCTTATCTCAACCAGCAATAACCCTTGTTCCTTCCTATTATTGCTTATACTCTCTCTACAACAAAATTAGAAATAAGGGCAAAATAGTTTCTGCTGGGTATTGAGTGGGGGGGAGAGGGAGGGGGCGGAGTGGGTGGTAAGGGAGGGGGTGGGGGCAGGGGGGAGAAATGACCCAAGCCTTGTATGCACATATGAATAATAAAAATAAAAAATAAATAAAAAAAAGAAAGTGCTGTACCACTTGAGCCATTCCATCAGCCCCAGGAAATATTTTATTTAAATAGCAGTATTTAAAATGAAGGGCAGGAGGGAAACAATAAATCTTTTCTGGGGGTGGGCACAAGGAAAGGGAGAATGAGGGTGAATATGATATGGTGGATGTGTTTTGTATCATATATGAAAATAGAAGAATGAAACCTGTTGAAATTGTTCTAAGAAGGGTGGAAAAGGGAATGTGATTGAAGGAATAAATCTAACTAATATATATATATTCTTTTTTATATTATAAAAAATTTATTAGGATATATTCATTGTGTGTGGGGGGGATTCATAGTGACAGTTACAATTAGGCTTATATTGTACATTATTTACATCACCCCCCTCAACCCTCTCCCCATCCCACTTAAAGCAATTGCAAGAGGTTTCTTTGTTCCATTTCATATTAAGATATATTGTAAATATATGCAAATATCACAATGTATCCTTCCATACAACTATTATATGCTAATAAAATCATAATAATAAATAAATAGCAGTATTTACAGGGTTTTTTTGGGCGGTACTAGGGTTTGAACTCAGCCTTACATTTGCTAAGCATGCACTCTACCAGTTGACCCACTCTGCCAGCTCTTATTTACACTTTTCTTACCCTCATTTTATTTTATATTTTATTTTATTTTGTGGTACTGGGGTTTGAACTCAGGGTTTTACACTTGCTAGGCAGGTGCCCTACCTTAAGTCATACCTCAGCCTCTGGAAATATTTTTTATGCCTTCAAATATACTTTGTAACATAATATTTAGTGTGGACATAACTTTTTGAAGTAGCATGTTCGGTTTATTTTCTGTAACAATTTTCATAGCTCTGGATTGTGCCACAATAAATAATCTGGTAAATAAACCTCCCACTATCTCCTTGTCTTCTTAGGATAGATTCCCTAAGTCTCCAGAAGTTTGAACAGTTAAATACTTCCCATTTGAGGGATGGAGGTGTGGCTCAAGTGGTAGGGTGCCTGCAAGCCCAAGGCCTTAAATTCAAAGCCCAGTACCGCCAAAAAAACACAAAAGCTAAGATACGTATGTTCAAATGGTATGTATATATTTTGGCATTTTTATGTTAGTTTTTTGGTTTTGTTTTTGTTTTTTGGTGGTAGTGGGGTTTGAACCCAGGGCCTAGCACTTTCTAGGCAGGTGCTCTCCCATTTGAGCCACACTTCCAGCCCTGATATTTTATTTTCACAGGTCAGTGTGATATGTGAAAAAATGGTATTTTCCTTTGATTTACTCCTAGTGATTACTAGTGAAATTGAGGAAGCATTTTAATGATTTTGAGAAAAGGTCAGGAGATGTTACATGGAAAAGGACCTAGAATTCTCCCTTTTCATGATCAAGTCCCAGATGACTCTCCCCACCTCACCCCTGCAGCCCAACTTGCTCCTTGTCTCAATGTTGGCAGGAATTTGCTGTGCAAGACTGAAGCCAGTCAGACCCTGACTTGAAGTGTAGCACTTGGATGTGAGACCTGGGACAGGTTCCTTGCCTGTTTTTTCACCTGTAAAGAGGGGGGGTGTAGGACCACCACCTCCCTGTGACCTATGGGGATCTCAAGAGGTAATAAACATAGGCTGCCCTGGGGTAAACACTCAACCTCCAGGGTCATGATACACAGAGACACAAACATTTGGAAATGCAGTTGTTTGACATGTAATGACATTTTAGTCAACCAAGGACCGTGTATAAGACAGTGGTGCCCTAAGACGTTATGGCCTAGTGACAGACATTGGTGTAAATTCACTCCATGAAACAGGCATAGTGACCAAGTCAACTAACCACACACACACTTCTTCGAACACCAAAGACGCGTGACTGTATTACAAAATGTCAACAGAGATTACTGCTGAATGGTGAATGTCACGTGATTTTCAGTTGTTCTTTTTCTTATCTTCTGTATTTTTGAAGTTTTTATAATGATTGTGTGCTACTTTGAGTCAAAACCCCCTTTTAAATATGTTTTTCTCAAATGCAGCACCTCCAGCTGGAAGCCCTCACTCCCCAAGGTTCCCAAATGCTTCTGCACTAAGCTGCCCCCAAGACAGCTGACCCCACCCCACCCCGCCCCCGCAGCCCCACCTGCTTAGCGTCTCAGAGGCTGCCTGGATCAGCCTGGCGGCTGCCTGCCAATTGCACAGCTGTGACCCCTGCAGTCTGAGCCGCTCTCACCATGGCCAATTGGGGGCCCTGCTGGCTGGGGAGAGGGTCCTGTTGGAGCTGAGCAGAGACGGGGAGCTGAGGACTGCTGCGGAGGCCCCAGCCCAGCCGGTCCACCATCTGTGCCTGTGGCCCAGCAATCCCCAGCAAGACTTGGAATAGTCTTAGACTTGACAGAGGGCTTCCGGAATTCTTAGCTGTGGTTCAGTCTAGACTGCATGTGAGAATCATTCAGGAAGCATCTTAAAACAAGCTGAGGCCTGGGCCACACTCACCTGATAGGTCAGAACCTCCCTTGGTGTGCTGAGGCCTGGAGCCAAGTGTGTCTCCTTGTGAACAGACTTCGGATGGTTAAAACAGCATCAATCATCAAAATCCTCCCTCTGGAGGCTTACAAAGATTCCCTCAGTTACCATCTCTATGAATCCACACAACACGGGGTAAGAAAGGCAGATAGAGTTCATCTCTGCTTTCCCGATCGGAACACTGAAACTCAGAAGGATGAAGTGAATTGCAAGTTTACGATGAGCTAGATTTCTAATCTGATTCAATTCCCAACACATCCTCAGGCAGGACTCTTTTCAAAGGTGCGACTCAGATGAGGTGGCCAAGTTGTGCGTTCCTGGGCCCTGCCCCACTGTATCAGCTCCTCCGGGTGTGAGAGAGACCTTGCGCGGCATTTCAAAGCTCTTCCAGGGTGAGAATGGTCACTAAAGCTTGAGAATCATTTTATGTGCTTTCACTCTGGTGTTCTGAGGCTACATAAATTTAATTGTGGGAGTGGGCCGCCAAGTTCAAGATGGCTGAGCAAAAGAAAATCTCAATGAGACTGTAATTAATATTCTCAGAGAGATAAGGTTCTAAATTCATTAAGCTAGAATAGGATAGTCTTTAATTTAAAAAGGAATGACAACAGTGAAAGATAAAAGGAGATGGATGTGTGCTGACCAGATTCTGAGTGATAAATATACACATCTATTGGGTGCAGGAGATCAGATCCAGGTTCTTGTGCCTGCCAGGCCAGTGCTATCCCACTGAAGTGTACTCCCAGCCCCTAATGATGCTTTTTATTTTTTCGGGGTGGGAGGCAGTGTTGGGGTTTGAACTCAGGGCCTCACACTTGTTAGGCAGGTGTCTAGCACTTGAGCCACTATGCCAACCCTTTTTGGTGTTGGGTATTTTCAAGATGGGATCTCATGAACTGTTTGCCCTGGCTGGCTTCAAACCTCAATTCTGCTGATCCCATGATGTTGCTTTTTAATCTGTGAACTCATTCTGTGCCTACCCAAACAATGAATGAAGTGTGTATGAAACATAAAAACATGCTTGTATTTCAAAGCAAAAAGTAAGCCAGCCATCAAATAAGCAAACAGAAGTATGGATTCTTTCTCAGAAGCTACTGTGGGTCACAGCTAGAAACTAATCAGTTCAGACTGGAGCAAGAAATGGGTCAGGGAAGTCTAGGACGGATGTTTTGGGGGAAAACAGTAGAATGGATTCCATTGGTTCTACGGAAAATTGTGCTAGGAGGCATTATATAGAGCTGTTGGAATACAGAAGATGTGGCCAGAGAGTCTGTGAACGGTACACAAATGGGAAAGAATAAGGCAAACACAAAAAGTAGGTCAGTGTGATGATGCATGTCTGTAATTCCAGCACTTGAGAGGCTCAGGCCAGAGGATCCCAAGTGCAATTTCAGCCTGTGCTACATAGTGAGATCTTGTCCCCCAAAAAAGTGGGTGGCACTAGTGGCTCACACCTGCAATACTACCTAGCAGAGATCAGGAGGATAGAGGTTCAAACAGCCCAGGCAAATACTTCTTGAGATCTTATCTCGAAAACACCCAACACAAAAACAGGGCTGGCGGAGTGACTCAAGTGTAGAAAGCCTGCCTAGCATGCATGAGGCCCTGAGTTCAAACCCCAGTGTCTCAAGAAAAAGAAGAAAATGTAATCATAATCATAGTATTCCAGGTGCCTTGTTGTGAACAATGTTTCATGGGCAAAATTGTGAGGCCCTGCTTATGGATTTCACCAAAAATTGTGATATATTTAGGAGGTAGGGGAGGGAGATGAAGGGTGGATTTGAGAGCTAAAGCCCTTCTCTGTCACCATAGGAAGCCAGTGAATAAAGGATAATGATGAGTAAGACCGATTATCAAGAGATGGCAGAATGGGAATATTTTTAAATACAGAGATAAATGGTAATTTAAAGAGTGAAATTAACCAACAGTGGTTGTCTCTGGGGATTTGAGGAGGGGAGAAAAAAGGAAGGGGGAAAAAGCAGACTAATGATTTTATTATATACGTTGAACTACTGTTAGATTTTAATTACAAACAAATTCTTCAGCTCCCAAAGATAACTCCAAACCTCACTATTGCCCCCCCGCCAAAAAAAAAGTGCATTTATTACACCCAGCTTACTGAACATCTTAGCTTAGCCTGGCCTTCCTTACACATGCTCAGTTCACTTACATTAGTTTCCATATGGGCAAAATTATCTAACATAAAACCTACTTTATAATAAAGTGTTGAATTCCTCATGTAATGTGTTGAATACTGGCAACATGGTAGGGAATCAGTTGTTTTCTAGTGGAAGGAAGTTAGGTCATTGAGGGTATGCCCTTGAAGTGGATATTGGGAGTCCAGCCCCATGCTGTCTGTCTTTGCTCCCTGGTTACCATAAGGTGAGCAGCTTTGCTCTGCTGGGCACTCTTGCCGTGATGTACTACCTGACACAGAGCCAAAAGCAACCGCCAACTGGCCATGGACTGAAACCTCTGGAACTGTGAGCCAAAATAAACCTTTTTAAGTCAATTGTCTCAAGTATTTTGTCACAGTGTCAGAAAGCTGACTAACACAGCCCTTTAAAGAAACCACTTTAAATACATATATGAAGAGGTACTCAGCATCATATTCCTTAGGGAAATACAAGTCAAATCACAGTGAGGCATCGCTTCTCACCTATTGGGACGGCTGTCCTCAAATAGACGGACAATAGCAAGTGCTGATGAGGAGGTGGAGTAAGTGGAACCTTCACATATTGATATTGGGAATATAAAATGGTGCTGTTATTTGGGGAAAATGGTCTGGCAGCTCCTCAAAAATGTAAACATGGAGTTATTATGAGATCCATCCATTCTGTTCCTAGGCATGAAAACATGTGTCTGCATAACCATGTGAACGTAAACACACACAGCAGCTTGGTTCATAACAGCAAGGTGCAGAAACAAGCAATGCTCTTTGCTGTACGTGGGGAGTAAATCCCTCTTCTGGGGTAAATAAGGATCATTCCAATATTGCTGCAGAAGTTGGAGAAGCACATGAAATCAAAGGATTTATGTCCTCAGGTCCTAGAAGAGGGAGGCACACACATGTTAGGGACAAGTATCCAGAAATAGGCAGTAACAAAGTAAGGTTCAAAACAAGCAGGGCATGCACAGGCACTCGGATAAAGTGAAGTAGCGACAGCTTTATTTGTTTTGTTTTGATTTGATTTTTGGTCTGTTTTTGCAGTACTAGGACTTGAACTCTGGGTTTTGCACTTGCTAGGCAGGTGCTCTGCTGCTTGAGCCACACCTAGAACCCATGCTCACAACTGGTGAATGGTATGTCCCTACAATGGAGCATTATTTGGCAGTGACATCAAGAACTGATTCAGGCTACAACGCGGATGAATCAAGAATGTTACAATGAGTGAAGACGCTGCCCATGAAAGGCTGCGTGTGTGATCCATTTATCCGAAATGGTCAGAACAGGCACATCTACAGAGACAGAAAGTACACTTGTGGTTGCCAGGGGTGGGGATGAGAGGAGGCAAAAGATGGAGAGGGAAAGCTAATGAATATGGGCGCCTCCTGATCTCCTCTTGCTGCTTCTAGAAATACGCAAGACGAGGAAGGTCTGTTAAACACAAAGGATCCAGGACTTTACAACCGTGAAAGTTCTCAGTCTCTCCGCATGGCAAACTATGCTCTGCTTAGGAAACGACCTCCGAGCACTGTCAGGAAAATATGGTTTGATGATAAAGGGAAGGCATGGATAGATAATATGTGAGTATCTGTTTCTACGATGTGAGAATGGAATTAATCAGTAGTAGACTATTTGTTTAGCATGTATAAGGTCCTGGGTTCTATCTTCAGCAACATCCCCCAAAAAGACCTCAGAAAGATCAAAGAATCAGAGGTCCCCGACTTTTATTTTTAATTTTACATTGGTGCAAAAGGGTACTCATAAAACCATTCTGTTTTTTACTTTTAGTACAGTATTCAGTAAATCACACACTGTAGTATGCTTACAGCCCTGGGTCTGATCCACAACACTGGAAACAAAAAGAGAAGGTTATTCAACACTTTAGTATAAAATAGGTTTTCTATTGGCTAGGACTAGTGGCTCATGTTTTATAATCACTTCTGCTTCAATAAAACCTAGCTTTTGCCCTAAAAATTATGCTCTGTTAAAAACCCTTCTGTATTTGCCCCAAATTCTTTCTTTGATGAGACCAAGGACTTGACATTCATCTGCCCTGACAACACTGGTAAGTTGAGGAGCATCTGTATTACTCAATCACATATCTCTTTCATTTTTCATTTTATTTATTTATTTTGGGGTTTTTTTTTGAGGCAAGGCCTTGCCATATAGCTCAGGCTGGTCTCAAACTCACTCTGTAGTCCAGGCTGGCCTTGAACTCATGATCCTCCTACCACAGCTTTACTAGTGAGCCATTATGTCCAACTATGTATCTCTTCCAATGGAATAAGGATATCTCCCTCCCAGTCCTTCCTAATGACACAGTAAGGTATGAAGAAAGTTGAAGAGATTTGTCTCCCCACAGATACCCAAAATAAAGATGGGCTAACCAACCAGGTGCAGTGGCTCACGTCTGTAATCCTGTCTACTCAGGAAGGTGGTGATCAGAAGGATTGCAGTTCAAGGGCAAAAAATTAGCAAGACTCTCATCTTAACAAATAAGCTGAACAGTGGCACACGCCAATGGTCCCAGCTATGTCAGAAGCCATAGGTGGTGGTCAAGGTCCCAAGCAAAAAGTCAAACTCAAGACCTAGCTAAAAAAGTAACCTAAAATGCAAAAGGACCAGATGCATGGGTCAAGTGGCAGTGCCTTTGCCTAGCAAGCACAAGGTTCTCCATGCCCCACTACCCCAAAGACAGACAGATCTGTGGGAATGGCTGACCAATCCCGTGAACCACGATGAGATTCACAGAAAGTACAGCTTTGTTTTGTGGTACCAGAGTTTGAACTCAGGATCTTGAGCTTGTTAAGCAGGTGCTCTACCACTTGAGCCACACCCTTTCCCCAAACACACAGTTTTTGAGCAAACTATATGAGCAGAAACAATGTCAGCTTGAACTAAAAAGATGGACAAAATGAAAGAAATTTTTTGTACTTCCAAAATTTTACTGCAAGAAACTGCAGAGAAAGATTGGTTCCAAACATGTATTAACCTTTTCCCACACACAGGAGGAGGGAGGGCTCCAAAGCAGAGCCAAGAGCTCAAGGTGCAGCCAAAAGTCATGGAGAAACTGGTGCAGGTGGCTCATGCCTGTAATCCTAGCTACTCAGGAGACAGAACTCAAGAGGATCATGGTTCAAAGCCAGCCCTGGACAAACAGTTCACATGACCCTATCTCGAAAAATCCCATCAAAAAAAAGGGCTGGTGGAGTGGCTCAAGGTGTAGGCCCTGAGTTCAAGCCCCAGTACTGCAAAAAAAAAAAAAAAAAAAACAGGAAAGAAAAAAAAAAAAAAAGTCATGGAGAGGACTGGGGTGTGGGTCAAGAGGTAGAGCACCTGCCTAGCAAGTGCAAGGCTCTGAGTTCAAACCAATAGAAAACAGAATACAAGTCATGGAGAACAATTCTCAGGCTCCCAGACCTACTCAAGGGACTCCTAACATTTAGCCAGCTGGATTTCAGAACTTCTGTGGAGGAGTTTCCTTTGCCTCTCATTTTCCCATTTTTGGCTTTTTTTTGGTTTGAACTCAGGGCTTCACACTTGCAAAGCTGGCACTCTACTGCTTGAGCCACTCCTCTAGTCCATTTTGCTCTGGTTATTTGAGAGATGGGGTCTTGTGAACTATTTGCCCTGGCTAGCCTTGAACCTTGATCCTCCTGATCTCAGCCTTCCAAGTAGCTAAGCTTACAGATTCGAACTACCAGTAGCTGGCTCATTTTCCCAGTTTTTAAGTGGGAAATGTCTACAGCTTGATTTGTGCCTGTCTCACCCCTGTACGTTGGGTGGCCTGGCAGGGAGTGTGGGGCACAGGTTGTCTGTTTAGTTTCATAGTCCACGGATAGAGAGGAACCTTCCTGGAGCATTGGAACTAAACCTGAGGCTGCCACCCACACTTGGACCTGACTGAGGAGATGAAAAGCAGGACTTTGAGCTGTCACTCCAATGGAAGAGACTTCGGCAGGCCTTGGAAAGGATGAGCGTGTTTTGTGTGTGAGAGTGTGAATCTTTGCGGGCCAGAGGGTGCACTGTGGAGGCAGCTTTGAAGTGAGCCCTCCAATGCCCCCACCTCCGAGTGTTCCCCTCTCCTTGACTTACTGATTGACAGAGCCTTCTGGAAGCCAAGAGCGTGGAGTGAGGCCCTCTAGACCTGGATCCTGTGGTCCAGTGCCTGGGTAGCAGGTCCCATGAGAAGGGCCAATGGCAGAACACTCGTGCCATCTCCAGGTGCCTCCTGAGACCCTGCTGTGCTCTGGATCATCTCCCCCCTCTATGATGGCTTCTCGCTTCCTCCCAGGTTCTCCCTTCTTCAATCTGTCCTTAGCCCACAAGCTGTATTCTGTCCCCAGAAACCTCACACTCTTCAGGGACCTGAACAGGAAGGCAGGCTTGGGATTTCTGGAAGTGCCAGAGAAGGAAAACAGACTGTTGAAGGCCTTATCTCTCCTGGGAGCCGAGGACTGTCATCCTGGGGGATGCCAGGCCTTAGTCCCTGCCCTCTGGCCATACTTGCTACAGGAATGCTGGCATGGCAGCACACCAGGTTCTGAAGGCTGCAGAAATCCTGGCTGGTCTGGGAGCCAGGGTGGTTGATTGACAAGTGGAGCTCCTACTGGGGCTCATTAAGAGAAGCCCGGTGTGGGGGGCGTCTAGGACCGCTGTTCTCTCCTGCCAGCCCCAGGCCCAGGCAGTGAGCCAAGAGAGGGTGGCTCCTTCCAGGCTGGATGTCCTCTGCATCCTGCCAGTTTGAGGCCCCAGCCGTGCCCTCTACTGAGGGCCAGGCTCTGTTCCTGCAGGCCCAGCAGCTGGCCTGGAATATTCATAAGTGCCAAAACCTCCTGCCCCTGGGGCTGAGGGGCTCCTCAGACCCCCTGGTCCATGCCCTTCACTGTCTTCTGCTTACATACACTATGCACTACCCCCATCTTTCTCTCCTTTCTCTCCACAATCTCCCAGGCTTGCAACACATTGGGCCTGCCTGTCATCATCTTCATTTGCAAATTTAACCTCTGAAGAGCTACTCCTGCTATGTCGTGTTAAAAACTGATGTAGACATCCTTATGTCTGTCATGGGCTACTGGAGTGACATCTCCTTTTTGGTTTATGTCTGTTTATCTTGTTCAAATGTTTTTATGTCTCTTTAGTTACTTTTCATGGCAAGAAAAATAATTGATATTTCAACTGGGGAGGGCAGGGAGGCCATTATTTGCTTTCCAAGTGGTCAAGAGCAAAGTCTCTGGAGTCAGACTGCATGTGAATCTGTGTCCTGGGTGACCTTGGGCAAATGCTGTAACCTCTGTGCTCCACGCCTGACCATCAAGGTTGATCCTAAAAGGAGCATCTGGTCGGTGGTGGCTCATGCGTGTAATCCTAGCTACTTGGAAGGCTGAGATTGGAAGGATCATGGTTTGAGGCCAGGCCTGGGCAAATAGTTTGAGACACCCATCTTCAAAATAACCAGCACAAAATGGACTGGAGGAGTGGCTCAAGCAATAGAGTGCCTGCTTTGCAAGCATGAAGCCCTGAGTTCAAATCCTGGTCCCACCAAAAAAAAAAAAAAAGACTTGTTAGGAAGACCCCCAGAACATGATGTTGTGGTGACTGCAGAGTGCTCAGCACAGTGGCTGGCATGTAAGTGCTACAAATGAACCACAAAAAAAAAAAATTTAATTCTGTTGACAAGGCCTGTCTTTTAAGATGGGTCATAGAATAAAAAACTGACTGACTGGAGATGTCATAAACTTATAAGAGGCCTGGAGTAAGTCTGGTAATGGTGACAGCTATCTTTTTGTGACGTGAATTGCTCAATTCCCTTTCCTTCCTTCCAAGGACTTCGTGCTTGTGAGGCAGGCACTCTTCGACTTGAGCCACACTTCTAGCCGATTTCTAACCTTTGATTACAGCTCAAAGATGACTAAGGCTGCAATGAGAGTCAACAGGTTTTGTGAGCCTTGTTCCTACCCAGTGTTCACAGCAGTGCTTTGTCTGATTGCGTTCCCCGTGTGGGACAGCCCTGTTCTGTCCCTTGGAAGGACAAAAGAATGACTTGGGCTACCACTAAAAAGCAAATTCATAGAAACACAAAGTATAACAGAGGCTGCCATGGCTGAGAGGAGGGGAGAAAGGAATCTTTTGGCAGGGGGATGCTGGAGTTTGAACCTGGGCTTTGCACCTACTAGGCTAGTGCTTGGTCACTGAACTACACTCCCAGCCTAGGAGCTGCTTTTGAATGTTTACAGTTTCTGTTCTGGGCAATGAAAAAGTTCTGGAAATGGATAGTGACGATGGTTGTACAACATTGTGAAGGTGTTTAATGCTAGGGAATTGTACACTTAAACATGGTGAAAACTGGGCTGATGTCATAGCTAAGTATAGAGCATTTCCCTAGCATGTGCGAAGTCCTGGGTTTGGTTCCCAGCACTGCAAAAACAAACAACTCAAGTCAACAATCTAAACTAAGCTTTCAAAGAACCACAAAACGGAGAGCAAACTAAATCCAAAGCTAGCATCAGGGAAAAAAAAAAAGTAAATATAAGTAAAATATAGAGAAAATGAAACAAGAGAGAAAAACCACTGAAATCAAAATTGGTTCTTTTCAGCCTGTGACTCATACCTGTAATCCTAACCACTCAGGAGGCAGAGATCAGGAGATCGTGGTTCAAAGCCAGCCTGAGCAAATAGTTCCTGAGACCCTGTTTCAAAAAACCCATCACACAAAAGGTTGGTGGAGTGGCTCAAGGTATAGGCCCTGAGTTCAAACCCTAGCACTGCAAAAAAAAAAAAAAAGACAGAAAAGTGGGGACATTACTATTGACATTACAGAATTATATTATAAAAATGATTATAAGAGAATATTATGAATAATTACATGTCAACAAATTAGACAATGTAGGTGAAATGGGAAAATTCCTAGAAACAAACTACCAAGACAGTCTCAGAAGAAATAGGAATTATGAATAGACCTAAACTAGTAAAAAAAAATTGAATTTATAGTGAAAAACTTTCCAACAAAGAAAGGGCTCTCTCTCTCTACCTGTCTAAGAAAAAGAAAAAAATAAATAAAATAAAAGCAGGTGGTTTCATTGGTGACTTCTACCAAACATTTACATAAAAATCAATACCAGTTCTTCTAAAACCTACCAAAAATAGAAGAGGGAATGCTTTCTAACTCATCTTGAGGCTGGTATTACCCTCATAGCAAAGCAAGTTGAAGACACCACAAGAAAAAAACTATAGACCAATATCCCTTATGAACCTAGGTGAAGAAATCTATAACAAAATATTAGCAAGAATATGTTAAAACACCATGGCCAAATCAGATTTATCCCAAGAACGCAAACGTGGTTCAGCTTAAGAAAATCAGTCAACATAATGGGTCACATTAATACAAGCAAAAGAAAGAAAAACAAGTGATCATCACAATGATGATGCAAAAAAAGCATTTCACAAAACTCAATAGCCTTTCATGATGAGAACACTCATAAAATAGGAATAGAAGAATACTTTTCTTTCTTTCTTTTTTTTTTTTTTTGCAGTACTGGGTTTGAACTCAGGGCTTACACCTTGAGCCACTCCACCAGCCCTTTTGTGAAGGATTGTTTTCAAGATATTGTTTCTTTTAAACTATTTGTTTCGGCTGGCTTCAAACTGTGATCTTCCTGATCTCTGCTAGGTAGTTAGAATTACAGGCGTGAGCTACTGTTGCCCAGCAAGAATATTTTTCAATATGATGAAAGGCAAGAAACCTGTAGGTAGCATTGTGGCCAACGGTGAAAGACTGAAAAGTTTCTCACTTAGAATAGGAGCAATACAGGATGCTCATGTTGACCACTGCTATTCAACATTGAGCTGAAAGCCCTAACCAGCTCAACCGGATAAGAAAAAGTAATGAAAGTGATACAAATTGAAAAGAAAAAGAATTAAAACTACCTCTATTTGCAGACAATATGATAGAAAGTCCCAGATAATCCACAAAAACTGTTATTGCTAATATACTGAATATAAGATCAATACAGAAAAAGGAATTATGTTTCTTTTTTCCTCTCTGGGATTGAACCCAGCCCATGCATGCTAAACATGTGCTTACCACTGAGCTCACCCCAACCCCGTTGTGTTTCCACCAATAATGAACAGTTCCATTTATAGTAGCATCCAAAAGAATAAAATATGAGCTGGGTGCCTGGAATTCTAGCTACTCAGGAAGCAGAGATCAGGAGGATCGCGGTTCAAAGCCAGCCCAGGCAAATAGTTCACGAGACCCTATCTTGAAAAAAATCCATCACAAAAAAGGGCTGGTAGAGTGGCTCAAGGTGAAGGCCCTGAGTTCAAACCCCAGTACCGCAAAACAAAACAAAACAAAACAAAACAAAACAAAACGCAGGAATAACTTTTAACCAAGAAAGTGAAAGACTTGTATCCATAAATTATAAAACATTGCTGAACAACATAAAGGAAGATCTAAATAAAAGGAAAGACATGCCATGTTCATGGATTGGAAGACTTAGCATTAAGACAGCAGTGTAACCTAAAGCAATCTAGAGATTCAATGTACTCTCTATTAATATAAAGTCCAACTCCTGGTTTAGAGGCATGACTCAAGAGGCAGAGAACCTGCTTTGTAAGCATGCAGCTCTGAGTTCAAACCCCAGGCCCACCAAAATAAAAAAATAGTCCAAGTCCCTTTTTTGCCAAAATGGGAAAGCCAATCTTCAAATTAATAATGGATTTTCAAGGGACCTTGAATAGCCAGACTAATATTGAAAAAGAACAAAGTTTTGAACTCACACTTCCTTACTTTAAAACTTACTACAAGGGGTACTTCTCTGTGGTAGAGTGTTTGCCTAGTATGCACAGCCCTGAATTCAATCCCCAGCACCACAACAAATAAAACCAGAAAATACCAAATTCAAGTTGGATGAGTGGGCTCACGTATGTAATCCCTGCACTGAAGCAGTAGGGTTGCAAATTCAGAGTCAGCCTGGGCTACATAGTTGAGACCCTGTCTCAAGTAAATGTTGAAAACAGAATTACCATATGACCTAACAATTCTACTCTTAGGCATTTATTTACCCAAAAGAATTGAAAAGAAGTACTTAAACAAATATTTGTATGCAACGCACTCACAGAAGCATTATTCACAATGGCCAAAAGATGGAAACACCCCAAATGACTCTTAACAGATGAATGGATAAACAAACATCCAATGGGAAATTGAGCCATGATGAGGGATGAAATACACATACATGCTACAATGTGGATGAACTCTGGAAATGCTCAGTAAAAGCATACAAGCTCTGCAGAGCACCAGGGGTTCACACCTATAACCCTAGCTACTTGGGAGTCTGACTGAGATTGGGAGAACTGGGTAAATAGTTCACAAGACCCTCATCTCCAAAATAACCAGAGTAAAATGGACTGGAGGTGTGGCTCAAGTGGTAGAACATCTGCTTTGCAAGCTCAAAGTTCTGAGTTCAAACCCCAGACCCACCAAAACAAAACAAGACAAAACAACAACAAAAAGGTCACATTGTATGATTCTGTTTCTGTGCAATATCCAGACTAGGTATGTCCATGGGAACAAATCAGTGGTGGAAGCCAGGGAAGGAAGAACAGAGAGCAACTGCTTCATGGGCACAGGGTTTCCTGTAGTGATAAAGATGTTTTGAAAACAGATGTGAAGGTTGTGCAACACTGTAAATGCACTAAATCCATTAGATTACTCATCTCAAATGGTTAATTTTGTGTTATGTGAATTTAAACTCAATAAAAATATAATTGTATGGTTCTTGGATGATGTAATAGAATTTGGTGGTAAAATAAATTTGATTATGGATATAAACATATAAAGTAAAACTATAAAAGTTTTAGAAGAAAACAAGAGAAAAATATTTTCATGACCTGGGGTTAGGCAAGAATTCTTAGAAATGACACCAAAAGTATGGTTTAGAAAAGAAAAATTGAACTTTTATCACAATTAAACTGTAAGTGGGCGTGGTGGCACACATCTGTAAGCCCAGCACTCAGGAGGCTGAGGTGGGAGGATTGTGAGTTCAAGGCCAGCTTGGGGTATACAGGGAAGGACTGTCTCTAAATAAAGTAAAAAAAAAAATAATAATAAGCCTTTTTTTTTTCTGTAAAAGACATCATTAAGAAAATGAAAAGATAGGGATTGGGAGTGTGGCTCAAAGCGCTTGCCTGCAAGCGTGAAGACCCGAGTTCAAATCCCAGTACTGCCCCCCAAAAAAGAAAATGAGAAGACAAGACACAGATTGGTATGAATTTTTTGCGTATCAAGTCCTTATAGAATAAGGACTTGTAGCCAGAATACATAAAGAATTCAACTGGGGAGAGGGGAGGAATGTATACACATGTGAGTAAATGTAAAAATGATTTAAAAAAATTGAAGAAAAAGGAATCCAATGAGTCATAAGACAAACACAACCCAATTAAAATATAGGCAAAATCAACATTTTACCAAAGAAAGATCTAATAAGCTAATAAGCATGTGAAGGGTATTCAACACCATTAGTCAATTTGGAAAAGCAAAAACACAGTACCATAACTGTACACCCCAATTCAAATGGCCAGAGTTAAAAGAATTGGAGGTATTAAGCCACCACCAAAAATTTCTCTTCTGTGTACGCATTCGAGAATGGGAAATGGCCCCTGAGCAGGTACAAGCCTCGGTGGACTTACTCTGAGCTGGTCTTGGCCAGAACTCCATTTATCACTAGCCCCTATGTACTCCTCTTTCAACAGGAGCCACGATTACACTTTGGGTCTTTGTTTACCAATGTCAACTAGAAGTCTGTGTCAAATTCAAAATGGTAGCTGGGTGCCAGTGACTCATGCCTATAATCAATCCTAGCTACTCAGGAGGCAGAGATCAGGAGGATCACAGTTGGAAGCCACCCTAGGCAAATAGTTCGAGACCCTATTTTGAAAAAACCCATCACAAAAAGGGCTGGTGGAGTAGCTCAAGTAGTAGAGCACCTGCCTAGCAAGTGTGAAGTCCTGAGTTCAACCCAGTGCCACCAACCCCACCTCCCCCGCCACAAGAAGAACAAAAACAAAAAAGAGAGAATAACTTAAAATGCTTACTTTCATCTTCCCAGCGCACAGTTACCCAAATAAACAGCCATAAGTCCTTTTAGGGAAAGGCCAAGAGGAATCATTACCAAGTGCAATTTCCACATGTTACAGGTCCTTCCTCCTACAGCTACAGCCTCTTCAATCAGTAGTGTTTGAAACTGAGTCAGTGTAGAAACTGGGCTTTGGGGTGTAACTGGTCATTGAGCCACGTCCACCAATTCTTCCTCCTCCTCCTCCAGTTCCTTGGATGGTTCAGTGCGAGTAGAACCCTTGTTGGCCAACCAACTAAATTTTGCCCCTGGATGTAGCAAGTTCAGCATTTCCATCCACAGTGCTCTTCTGATCTGGCCCTGTGAGTGGATGCCGTGATGGTGCTTTTTGCAAGGGTCAGTATTTCCCTCACATCACACAGCCAGGAATCGAGAGGCCTCTTTGTGTCCCAGACCCCACGTTTTTGCCATTCCCACCATTGCCTGGGAGATCTGTAACACAGGTGGCAGGACAGACCTGCCGCAATCTTCCAGGTCCTGAGGCAAGGGGCTGTTTTTCCATTTCCTGTCAACTCACTGCCCTCGCGTGGCCACATCGTGAACTTCAGCCTCATCGGGTCCCAAACTGTGGAGACCCTCACCTGGGTGGGAAGCGTGATCCCTGCTGTCTGTGATCTGGGACAGAATCTTTTACCCTATAAGGCCTCAGGTGCATTCTTTCTAAAATGGGATGACCCCAGGTGGAGTGAAATGATGAAGTAAAATAATCCACCTACATTTGTGGATTGAACTAAAGAGCCCAATCAATGTTAGCCACGGAACTGTGGTGCTCATTTCCTTCCTCTAAAATGGGGTAATGCCCATCTTCCTTGTGCTTTCACTTTAATGAGTGAACTGCACAGGCAGCTGCAGAGGTTAGGAATTGGTGCTCAGTGAAGCCCACATCCTTTTCAAACTCCTTGAAAAGTGTGTTGCTCAAGCCTGTAATCCTAACTACTAGGGAGGCAGAGATTAGGAGGATAGCAATTCCAGGTCAGTCAGGCAAAAAGTTTGAGACTCCATCTCAACTAGAAGCTGAGTGCAGTGGTGAGCATCTGTCAGAAATAGGGAAGTACAAATAGGAGGTTTATGGTCCCAGCCCACTTGGCATAAAGTGAGCCCTATCTAAAAACTAACCAAACTGCAAAAAAGGCTAGAGGTTGGGTCAAGTGGTAGAGCGCCTGCCTCGCAAGCATGAGGCCCTAAGTTCAAACTTTGGTACTGTCAAAAAAAAAAAGGTGTGTTGCTAGACTACCTCGGTTCTTGCTGGCTGGACTGTGATCCCATTGGAAAGGCAGAAGTTACTGAGATGATGGAAGGCCTGGCTCTGACCTCTGATTTTGAGATTGCTCAGGAGGATAAGCCCCTCATCAGACAATGCCTGTTGCTCTTATAGCTAGAAGGACAAACAGATTTGGGGTCATAGAAATGTGTATCTTCTCCAAGCTGTCCCTCCCTGGACCAGAGGTTGGAGCCTTCCAGATGTGAGGGTGCTAGGTGCTTCATGGACATTATTCCTGCTCAGTGACAGTCAGCTGGGACTCATGGGGCAGGAAAGTGAGGCTGAGTTAAGAAGCTTCTCCAGCCTCACACAGTGACCAGGGCCTGGGCTAAGATTTGGTCTGAGGCCTGGTGCTTCCCAGGCATGGTCCAGTGTCACAGAGCATCTTCATGATGGCTGAATCCCAGCCACACAGAACAAGAGGGGAGCCCAGTTCTGACTGCACATCCCGTCTCTGCTGAAGCAATGTTGTAGACCACAGACACACCAGAAGCTTCCAGGATCTGCTGCCTCTCATCCCAGGAATTAGCTGACTTGTCCGTCTTGAGGACAGAAGAGGGTGGAGTATCAGGGAAGCAGGTGACACCTAGGCAAGGTGACATGGTTCAAGTGTCCCTTCTAGCCTTGGAAACATCAGTGGCAATTTTGGAGGCATTGTTCCAATTCAGTTTAAAGAACACCAGTACCATTTCTAGCCCCACGGAACACATCTGTGTGTGCACCTCAGCCAGCGTTTCTAAATCACCAAGTGGCTTCTTTAACTGTCCTACCCAGAAGTGTCCCCAAGGACATTGTCTATATGCCCCCCAGAGAGACTTTGAGTTCTTTCATTCCTCTGTGTTGCTGTAAAGATAAGGCAGCCATTTTGAAGAGGTCAGACAGAATATCAGAACAAATCTTGTATTTTCTAGAACTGTCTTCATTTTAAATTACTGCCATGTCAGATAACACGCCAGATAGATTTTACTTTGTCTGGCTTGTGTCAGACCACCTGGGACAGATCTGGCTCTGGAAGTGGTTAGGACCTGGGGACATTTATTTCTTCTCTGTCCCTCAGCATCAGGAATTGCTAAGACAGCAGTGTGGTGGCTCTCAGGACCTTGGGGACTGCCGCTGCTGCTGTGGACTGGACGGTCACAGTTCCACAGGGCTGTAAGGAGACATGGAGCCCATGTGGTTTCAGACAGGTTGTTAGGCACACAGACAACAAAAGTGAAATCAGCATGGCATTGGCTCTCTGCGTCCCTTGTCCTGTAGGATGACACTGAGCTGGGGTCTATCTTTTTTTTTCTTTGGCGGCACGGGGGTTTGAACTTAGGGCCTTGTGCATGCTAAATATGCACTCTTACCTCTTGAGCCACTCCACCCGCCGAGCTGGGGTCTCTAGATGGCAGATGGCACAAGCAGTGGGTCACTTTGATGAGCCCTGGACCCCACTGGAGCCACACACTTGTCTCATGGGACAGCAGTGAAGTGGGAAGAGCCGCACTGACAAGCACAGGGAAGTGAGAAATGGCTTCTGAGCAGGCCCCACAGCAGGAAGGCGGCTGAGAAAGCACCTCAGGCACAGGCTGCTGTGCTTCCCGGCCCTGGGGTGATTCATAGGGTGTGAAGTGGCAGTGTGAGGCTGCAAGGCACATGCAGGGCTGAGTCCCTATACCAAGGTTCAACATCTGTAAAATGGGGGTATTATGAATACCTCCCATAGATGTTTTTGATATAACCATTGCATAAAATTCACCACTTCCAAAGTACGCGACTCAGTGTTTTTTTAATTTTTTAAAGTATATTCAGAGTTACACATAACCAACACTATCTAATTTTAGACCATTTTTATCACTTCCAAAGTAAATCCTGAGCCACTGGCTCATGCCTCTGCGTAGTCCTAGCTACTGAGGAGGCAGAGATCAGGAGGATCGTGATTCGAAGCCAGCCTGGGCAAATAGTTCTCAGGACCCCATCTCAAAAACATCCAATACAGTGGGGGGAGGTGCCACAAACAATGTATACACTTGTAAGTAAATGTAAAAACAGAAAAATAAAAAGGAGAAAGAAAATATCCAACACAAAACAGGGCTGGAGGAGTGGCTCAAGTGGTAGAGCACCTGCCTAGCAGCCTAGCAAGTGTGAGGACCTGAGTTCAAACTCCAGTGACACCAAAAAAAAAAAAAAAATCCTGAGGCTTGGGGTGCAGCTCAGCGATAAGGTGCTGTGTGGCAAGTGTAATCCCCTGGTTTCCATTCTGGACACTGCAAACAATAACAACAAAAAACTCACTGAACCAAAAATCCTGTATCCATTCACAGTTATTTCCCACTGTCCCCAACCCTCAGCCCCTGGCAATCATTAATCCATTTTTTATCTCTATGGATTTGCCTGTTTTGGACATTTCATTCAAATGGAAACTTAAAGTAGGGCCTTTTGTTACTAGTTTCTTTCACTTACCATGAGTTTGAAACTCATTCAAGCTGTCCCGTGTATAGTAGTACGTCATTCCTTTTTTAGGGCCAAATGATATTCCATTGTATAGATGTAACAGGATCTGTTTATTCATTCAGCAGTTGATGGACATTTGGGCTGCTATTTTGAATAATGGTGCTCTGAACGTTCAGGTATGAATTTTTCTGTGATCATGTTTTCAAGGTTTTTTTTTTTTGCTAGTAAGATTTTTTTGTTTTTGAGACAGGGTTTCCCAAAAGGTTTGAGGCCCAGGCTGGCCTCAAACTCACAATCCTCCTACCTCAGCTTCCCAAGTGCTAGGATTACAGAAATGCACCACCACGCCCAGCTCCAGGGTTTTTTTAAAAACTTACGTTTTTTTTGGTGGGACGGGGGGTTTGAACTCAGGGCTTTGGGTTTGCAAAGCAGACGCTTGAGCCACACCTTCAGTCCATTTTGCTCTGGATATTTTGGAGATGGGATTTCACAAACTATTTGGCTGGGCTGGCCTCAAATCTTGCTCCTCCTGATCTCAGCCTCCCAAGTAGCTAGGATTACAGGACTGAGCTAACTGATGTCCAGCTTGGCATATACTTTTAAAATATAAAAACTTTTTTTTTTTTTGAAACAGACTTGTAATATATCTCAGGCTGGTCTTGAACTTACTGTCATCTTGTCTCGGCCTCCTGAGTGCTGGGATTGGAGGCATTTGCCACCATTCCCAGCTTTAAAAAACTCTCTTAGGACAATCCTAGCTACTTTTGAGGCTGAGACCAGGAAGATCGTGGTTCCACGTTAGCCTGGGAAAAAGTTTTTGAGACCCCATCTCAACAGAAAAAGTTGGGAGTGGTGGTACACACCTGTCATCCCGGCTACTGCCAGAAGCATAAATAGAAAGATCATGGTCTGGGCTGCCCTGGCAAAAAGCGATACCCTATCTTAAAAATAAACAGCAAAAAGGGTGGCAGAGTGGCTCAAATGGCAGAGCACCTACCCAGCAAGCAGACCCTGAGTTCAAACCTCAGGACCACCAAAATAAATAAAACACTAATGGGGTACCTACTTTGTGTCAAGCTTGTTGGCAGGCTTGGAGGTGTGGTGAATAGCAGATGGTCCGGGGGCATTTGTATGTTTACATATGGGGTTAGAGGGTGACACGAATCATGGAGAAACAGTATGGTGGGGGAGGGGGATAAAGAGTGGGGAGTGGGCTTGCGATAATAATGGGATAATCAGGGAAGGCCTCAACTGACAAAGAGGTAAGGGAACTTTGAAGGCACATGTCCCCAAGCTGTGGCATGCCTGAGGAACAGTGAGGTGGCCATGGAGGCTGGGGTAGAGGGGATAAGCACCGAGAAGGAAGCAGGACTGTGTCCTGCAGGCCCCTGGGGCCATGGTAAATACACTGGCCTTTACTCTGAGATGGGAGCCTCAGAGGGATTTGAAGCACGTTGTGAAAGGATCTTACCTTTAAGCTCACAAGAATGTTGAAAGACCTTCGTCTTCTCCCCCCAGGAATTGCCATGGTCTCCCGGCTGGCAGCTCTGGCTCTGCCATTGCCCGTATTTTCCAGTTCCTTTCACCAGTCACTGTATTGGCACGATATTCAATACTATTATTAGCTCCATTTAACAATGAAGCAATAGGCCTCTGCCTTATTAAGGTTCATTGATTTGGTCAAGATCATACAAGTAGTAACTGGTAGATCCAGGATGGGAACTCCATGCCTGCGTGGGTGGCCGCACTCATTTTTCTCCTACTTTGGTGATGTTCCTGTCAGGAAGGTTTCACTTTTGACTGAACTTGATTTAAAAAGTGTGCATCTCTCAATCCCTATTATGCATTTCAAGTCCTAATATTTGAACAAACAAAAACATGGCCTTCCCCCTCTTCATCTCTTGGGGGATGCAATGTCTGTAATCCAGTGGATTTGATTCCTGTCTCAAAGTGACACACCAATTATTGCCCAGTGTCTGTCTCCTAGTCCAAGCACGATTTGGGTTTTTAGGTTAAGAAAACCTCAAGAGGATTAACTGAACCCTAACTTCTAATACTGAAAATTCACATCCATTCTCACCACTGTTACCTTTCCGACCACTTCTTTTTACCAGCCAAACTCCATTCTTTCTTCTGACTTCCACCTATTGTGGCTGGTTACAGAATTTATAAGTACCTATAAGCTGAGGATTTTATAAATACTTCATCAAATGCTGCCAAGTACATTCTACTTGAAAGGCCTGTAATACTGTCTACAATGTCCACCTTACACAGTATAAGGTGTGAAAAGTGGTATTTGCTACACCCTTTTGGGAATTTAGGGTTAGTGAAGTCATCAACTAATCCAACCCACCCTTGACTGCCAGGCTCCGTGGGGTCCCAGGGCTGCCTATGGACAGGTGCTTGAGTGAGACTACCAGGTGGGTTTTGGGTCTGTCAGATGGAGTTTGGGACTCTACAGCCAAAGAATGGTGAACATTTGGGAAACACTATGAAGGGTTAAAAGAATCAACAAAAATATGCTAAAATGTTCTTTGAAGCATACAATCCACCCTTCTCCTCAGAACACACTAATTTAGGGGATGCCCCTCTCTCCAATCTAGGCTGAAGTGCAAGCCTTTTGTTTGGGCTAGATGTTAACATGTTGTGACTTTTGTCAATCACTTCCAACCCTACCACTCCTTGAAGGCAGGTGGGTGTTCAAAAAGGGAAAAACCACCACCACCAAAAAGCCAATAGAAACTGGAGGAAGAGAAAATTGCTTGGGAGCAAGCCTTGTATCCCTTCTGGTCCTGGGTGTGCAGGCTGAACTTCAGGGGATCCTTCTCGAGTCCCCATCTCACTTGCCCTGTGAAGCTGTAAGTAGAACAAACATTGCAGTCTTTTTGTGGACTGAAGGCTGGACCTTCACCCTCCAGGCTCACCATATTCTGTGTGCAGATATCTGTTAAACAGGTCATCGGGTAACTTGGGTGACCTGAAAACTCTGAAGACAAGTGGAGTTAAACTTACAGGTTTCACTGGAAGCATTAAGGAAGTACACAGACAGGAGGAAATTGGAGCAGATGCAGGTAGGGACAAGAAGAGAAATGAGGTATTCATCAGGTTTTTAAAACTAGAAATTCCTGAAATGACCCAAACATTGTATGCACATATGAATATGAATAAAAACAAAACAAAACAAAAAAACCCTAGAAATTCCCTTCAGAATTCAGGGCTCAGTCACCAGAGCCATAGAGGACCAGGTTTGTTGAGCATTACTTGTATCTGAAGTGTCAACGCAACCACTGAAGTCACCCTAGTGACTTGTTTTAAAAAGAGAGCCTTGCTATGTTGTCCAGGTTGGCCTTGAACTCCTGGGCCAAGGCCTTTGCCTCCTGAGTAGATGAGGCTACAGTGCATGCCACTGTGCTCATCTTATCTGAGGCAAGTTCTAATTCCAAGTGGTGAGCTGACGTGGTGGTTGACATCTGACTGGTTTTGATGCAGTGGCAGCTAGAGGCTTTTCTGCAATTTGATTTTGCTAATTAATTAGCACGCTGCATACTGAAAAAACGATGGCATAGTGGGACATACTTATAATCCCAGCACTCATGACTTGGAGGCAGGAGTTTACGGCCAGCCTGGGCTATATAGCAGAGATCCTGTCTCAAAAAAAGAAAAAAAGGCTCTTCTTGGTAAAAGTAGCATCTTTTTATCATAAGAGGCTCTCAGGCAAAATTAAGTGCACTCAAGACGGGCTAAAATAGCTTACGTGACTAGGCTGAAGGATCCACAAAATCAAGCAGGGCACCAGTGGCTACCTGGGATGCTGAGATCAGGATGATCACTGTTCCACATCAGCCCAGGCAAAAAAGTTTGAGATCCCTTTTCAGTGGAAAAAAGCTATTATTCAGCAACAGTGGGAATGTTAAAATAGGATTGTGGTCCACTTGCCAAATTAGTAGGAGTCCTACCAAAATCTGACCTCAGATGAGCTGTTACACCTGCCAAGTAAACTGTAAGAGACAGGGGTCATGGTGAGAACATGTAAAAGACTGATGGGATGTGCCTACAGCTGGTGCCAGCTTCACTAAGTGGGCCTGGTTTTACACATGAGGCCAAATTGCGAACACTATTGCTCCAATCTACTAGATTTAAAGAAGTAGCTCTCACCAGGTCTGACCTACCAAGGGCAGCAGGTGACTTTTGCGAACACAGATTGAGTAAGGGAGAAAAGCTCCTGTAGGAAATTATTTCTGAAGAACTCTCTTTCAGGGAATGTATGTAAAAACTGCAGGTTGTAAATGATGCTTACAACTTAGACCAAAGCTCTGTCCTACTTGGAGCTCAAAGAGTTATGTCTGAATGAAAGAACAGGGGTAGATGACAAGCTGTTTATGTACACAGAGGAATCATGTCTGCTGTCTGTGAAGACCCTGTCCAGAGACTAGGTTCCTGTGGTTAAAGACTTCTTTAGAAAAATCACAAAAGAAAAAAAAAAAAAAAGGGAGGGGGTGGGGGCAGGGGGGGAGAAATGACCCAAGCCTTGTATGCACATAAGAATAATAAAAGAAAAAAAAAAAAAAGAAAAATCACCATCCAGGTCCGAGGGAAGCAGCCCCAGACTGTCTGCACACGTGACTCACAAAGGTTTCCCAACTGGGCACATTCAACATTCCTCAATGTCTGCGGGTCATCTGCAGAACCAAGTTACTGAGACACAGAATTGGACTCAGGATCTATTTAATGGTATCTCTTCTTTCTAGCTGCTGTAATGTTCAACTGATTTTCTGCAACCTGGGACTTGAGAGGTGCCTCCCATGGCATTCTCCCACCTGACAGCACCTGGCTAAAAGGGAACATGAATTTGAGGTTCAGAGAAAACTCTGGGAGATGAATCACTTTTCAAAACTTGAATATGGTGACCAGGTTGAGAAAGTGGCAAATGTCACAGGTATCTTTGTAAGAAACTGGTTGTGCTAAGGATGGAACTCAGGGCCTCATGCAGGTTAAGCACATTCTTCCAGTGAGTCGCACCCTATCCTGAACACCAAGTCGGCTGCAGGGTTCCTCAAGCTCACGTATTTACAGAACACTGTTTGACAGACGGGATTCAGAAACAGAGGAACCAGAGTTCCAAAAGCACTAATCAGAAAGGTACACTGCTTCAGCATGATTGTGACATTTCACAGGCACAAGAAATTACTTTTATACTATTTGGGGGTGGGGGTGGGGAAGCCACTTGGCTCTGGCTTTGGAATACTGTGACAACTTACTTGGATAGGCCCATGTTTAATGATAAAGAATTTCATGCTGTCACAGATAACTTGAAAGTCTGCCAAGTGCTATTCCGTATTGCATTCGAATCCTAACTTCTCCCTGTTCCAAACTGGATACAAAGCTTCACACATTCCCTTTCCTCAAGGAGAAAACTGTTTCAAAGTGTCTAGTTGAGCTTTAGAACAAGCACAATCATTACCTTAAAATTTCATTTCTAGTGTACTTTCTACTGCACATGAAATCAGTGTTTCATGTATCCCCAAAACTGTGCATGTAATTAAGAAACAGAACTGATTTCCCCTATGTAGCTGACATTGGAAGGAAAAGAGATCCCTTTTCTCCTACCTTAGCCTCTCCACACTTTCCCAGTCCCCATCCACCTCCTTATTTACCTTTGAATACATTAGTACATTACCAAAAAAAGTATACTATTATGAAATACTGAGGGGAAAAATGAGGGATTGACAATGGGATGAGTTCTAAACTACATTTGGGGGCCACACAGGCAAATTCCTCTTATTTTACCTGAGTCTAAGCATACACAGGAGTTCACTATCCTGTTAGTGGCAAACCTAGATTCTAATTCTGTGGATTAAAACTAAACAAAAACAACAATGCAACCTAAATACAAATTAGAAGATTTCACTGTAGCCAACAACAGCAATTTCATCTTATGACTGTGACCACTAAGAAGAAAAAAAGCACAGCTATTTCCCTTTTTGAAAGAGTTGAAAAATTTTAGTAAAGTAAATGAGTGAAAAAAACTTTTTGAGAATTATGAGACAGAGTCTAACTGTTCTAGCTAAATTCTAAATCCCGTGGTTCTCTGTGGTTGCCCATGAATATTCTTCACATTATCAGTTTATCAGGGTTTACTCCGGGATTCTTCAACACACTGCCAAATAAATGTAGCGTGACGTATTCTTTGAACCCTTTCAATATAAATTTCTTTTGGTTCTCTATGAATCATGAAAATTAAACTCCTTCCAGAACACCTTGAACAGAAAGAATTATTTCCAAGCAGGAAGCAAAGACAAGCACTACAGAACATTTACAAATTTATATAAGAGACACTCAAAAAACCAAAACCAAAAAAACCCCTCCAGCACAAAAACCTCTCAGAACTCAAGATCTGGTCCTTAGAAATTTGAAAATGTAGCCAAATAAACAATGTATATTTCAATTTTGTCTTTTCTCCAACAAAGTCTTTGCAACTTACTTTTATTCAGTAGTACATTCAATAATATGTTGATTCAGAAACTAAAGAATAAGGACACAAGAATTTGAAGGGCTTAAATATATTTTTATATTGATATTCTGTGTCTTTCTACCCTAAAATAATACATTATTATAGATTACAATACAAGATGAGGTGAGGTATTTGTAAAATATCTGATAAAAAATAATTAATATACAGTAGTCTACATGAGATGGAATCTTACCAACTTCTAGGTCTTCTGAAGTGTTAATTGATCTAAATTAAACTGCCCTGAAAAGACTTACAGTTGTTCCCTAAAACCATGTTAAAAAATGGAGGATATTACATTTTCCCAGAATTTGCGCAGAAAAGGGAAAGTACATAATTGGCAATTTCTGTTTCTCAAATCCAAAGTGATGCATTCACACAAAACCAGGATCTTGATGTTTAGCATAAAAAGAAAAAATACTGTATTAGAGATATAAAATCTCTGAGTAATAGTTAGGCTAATTTACCAACACCAAAGAAATTCAAGTGGTCAACAATCTTGAAAATGCTTTATTGAAATGCGTGACTTAAGTGTATAAGATGTATTTGAAAAGACCACAGCTTGAAAACTGGTTTTTGAAACCTCTCAACAACTAATTGAAGAAAAAGAAAAATCCCTACTGGACTTGACTTCTAGTTTAACTAGAAGCCGAGTGTAAAATTTTCCTTTAAAATACATTTTTCATTACAGAAACTAATAAAGAAACAAAGCTAATATATTTTGAAATCATTGGAGTCTGAAGTTTTGGAGGAGAAGCAACAGGTTTTAGACATGTAGGGTGACTTCTGTTTTGGTACATTTGGATGAACGTGAACTTCACAGTTGGAAAACACTGGAGAGGTGTTCAAGCCTGTATGCTTGTCATGTTGAAGAAACGAAGAAACACACAGGAAAAGACAAGAATGGTTGGGAGAGAGAGGAGATGGAGAGAAGGGTTCACAGAAGAGAATCGGAAGGAAACATGATTAGGTTAAGTCTAGTTATAAATTTATCAGAAGCTGTGCGCACCTTTTAAAAAAGTCCTAAATTTACATTCCAAAAACTGCCCCCACCCCATTCCCCAAATCAGCTGTCCCTGCCTTGGAGCTACTGTGAAAGTCTATACACAAAAACTGAAAAAGAAAAGAAATAACCCGGCCCCTCTAAGCCCCAAAACAAACACAAAAAGGCTGTACAATTTTTTTTACATAGGATTAATAATATAGGCATATAGGTGGCATGATTCAATTAAAAGGCTTTACTTTTAATGCCAGAAAAAAAACCCCAATAAATAAAAGGTGCTAAAGTTAGCATTAAGAATTTGGTTGTAATATGACAAAACCTGGGAAGGCAAATCCTCAAAGCTCCCCTGATACTGATCTGTCTTAGCAAACCACAAAGCAAATACATAAATAACGCAAAATATGATTGAGAACGTGAGATTTTTAAAAACAAAGACAACATAATTCAGGTTAACTTTGTTGAACAGTGAATAAATGAAATTCATCTACACCTGAATGAAACATGTTTAACAATCAAAAAAAATTTAAACAACCACAAAAAGTAAAAACTTTAAACAAACATGAGCAGGATTTGTTTTAAGGGCACACAGAGCCCCTGCAGCAGATTCCGACAATGGCTGCACTGCTGTGTCTTCTGCAGATGATTTAAGAGACAGGCCGGGCTCCACACAGGCAAGATGATTAACAGGGCCTCAGACAGTCTCACAGGGCGAAGCGCGGCGCCTGGCTAGGACCCCCAGATTCCACTGCAGAGCTGGCTTTGTGCATAGGAGGCACAAAGAAAGGTGATTGAGGCAGACATTATTCAAAAGCTACTTTGTCCCATAACCATTGAATAATGTTTAGGAAAGCTTTGGGCTTTTTTTTTTTTTTTTTTTTTTAAGTTTTACTCCTTGTATTTAATTTTTTAAATAACAAGGTCACTAAAACTCATGCACGCTGCAAAAAACCTCATGCAGTAGTTAAGGTAAACCATCCAAGCAGTTTTTATTCATTAATATTCATAAATACACACAGCAGCTTCATTAGAGATTTCAATTTTCCTCTTCAGTTTGAATGTGGAGTATTAGGAGAGCCTTTTGCATGTCAAGGTACAGGAAGCAGAGATCACCCTGCACTGCTACCTACATTTACCTGCTAGAAGTAAAAATTAGTTAAGTGGAAATGATTATCATATATATTTTCTCTCTTCCTTTTGAATGTACACAATGTAACAAGAGTGACAGACCTGAAATTACAATCACCAAACAAACCCAGGATAGTTGTTGTCCACTTTCATTGGCAAATACAGCACAGAGGACATTGTCTGCGAACTGGGAGGTCATCAAAGAGGAGGTGGTGGAGGCTCATTTCCTTTATTACTCTCTTTTAAATTTAGGTTTTCTAAAGCAACATCTAAAGGCATAATATCTACACAGCCCATAGCACCAAAATCTGCCATTTCCCCCCGTTCATCCTCGTCTGAGGACGAGCTCTCTTCACGCACTAAAGTGGACAGAAGGAGCTCTTGGACAAACAGGCTGCGGTCTGCACGCTCACTTTCCATGGACTGGCGCTCTGTTTCAGACATTTTAGGATCATTCAACCTGTGTAAGTTAAAAAGAAGAGACCTTATTGGTAAAGAGTTAATGAACAATGGCATGGGCAATTTCTACAATGTTATTCCCTGTGCAAGCTTGACAGGTTGCAGCATTCAGAATCTGAGATACATTATTGCAATACCTGCCCTAATTTATCACCTTAGCTATATTTAGATGAATTCCCCAAACTTGTAGCAATACTATTACTATAAGGTGTGAATCTACACCTCACTTAGATTCAATGAGGAAACAAAACAAAAAATAAGCATTTACACTCTTGGGGAGGTAGTTATTTCCCTAACCAGAATTTCACCTGTAGGTAGTAAAAAGAAGACAGAAGCAAAAACAAAAAAACTGTAGTTATGAGATTATATAGCTGAAAAAAAAATTCTAAAATTTCTGATTTTTCTCTATTATTTCCATCGTTATATAAATAAATACATGTATAATAAATAAAGACATGTATACAAACTTGAGGGTAAGAAAACACACACTGCCCTCATTTCCCCTACACAAAGCTACAGTGCAGCAGAGTAGACGTGAAGTTTACCTGCCCACCGTGTGCAGCTGATACATGCTTGGGGGAATCTGAGCTATGCTGGGAAATGTGGCTTATTTGCACAGAGCCTAAAGAGATGGAAGAGTTGAAAATTCTACTTACCACTTGCTAGTAACTTGTTAAAATGATTTAAAAACGTCATTTCCCCAGTAGAAAAAAAGGGAAAATTTGCACAGTTTCAGTAATGATTTTATTTTACTTCTCTATATTTTTAGTGACAATGAAAGAAAAGGAAGTCAGCTGGAGTACTGGGATCAAGAAAAGTAACAGGACAGGGAGAAGATGGGAGCAGTGAGGAGGTCCAACAGGCATGTGTGACAAGTACTTCTCTTAGGAACTCAGGAATACCAGAGCCCAGGGACAGATTTCTGTGCTGTTTACTGTTACCTGCTCCCTGCTATCCAACCAATGCCCAAAGCCACATGGATGGTATGTACTAAGTACCAACTATGGGTCAGACTCTATTCTAAGTGCTTTGTGTATGTTATTAGCTCTTCGAACTCCTACCAGTTAAGACCTACATTTTACAGGAAAAGGAACCTAAAACAGAGATTAAGTAATTTGCTCAAAATCTCACAGCTATTAAGTTAAAAACCACCACTGGATGATTAGATCTATGGTGCAGAAATTACAGAACTTAAAGAAAGCAAAAGTATATGGCAAGTAACGAATAAAAGCCATTAAATCCACACTGGAAGGAAATGACTGGTGACATTCATGGTTAAAATTAAGATCATCACAAGAGAATACCTAATGGAATAGAGCTTGAGCAGTAGGCTACATATTCTCAATCCAAACTGTAAAAGTGTTTCAAATTGCATTTGAAAAGGTCTTTAGTAAAGAAAAAAAGATATTCAGAAGCCAACTGTCTTATAAAAAGATACAGGGTGTATATGACTACTAACATTATATTAGCAGAACTAGAGACATACAGGGGGAGGCCTTTAGCCCTCTGGAGAACATGTGCTTCCAATACTGCTGTCTTGATTTTCAGGGACATAATTGAGAAAATGCCTCATTCTTGAGGGGAAGATAAAATCTGGTATTAGGTCTTAATCTTCTGATGGGCCAACTTCATGTGAGACCTAAAAGGAATTGCAAAGCTTGTGAAGATCTTCAAATGGGGGTTGGGGGTTGGGGGGAAGGTCAGCAAGACTAGCTGGCCCCATTACCAAACACTGGACTGTGACATTTGATCACTTCCTACAAGGTCAACTATCTTGAATCCCCCCAAAACTGTGTTTGCACCATCAGTTCTAGGACAAGATGAATAGGAACTGCCTCTGGTCAAAGAAGAGACTAAAGACAAAGTCCTAAATATATCATATAATAGCAGCATGATCACAGAACAGGATTGTGGACTGGTGGAGTGGCTCAAGTGGTAGTGTGTACCTGTTTAGCATAAGGTCCTGAGTTCAAACCCCAGTATGGCCATAAAAAGATCAGGATTTCCCCTGCAAACACTGCAGCTGCTTTTTTTACCTTAAAAGTTTACAACATATGTTATGTATTTGAATGTCTGAGGAGCCCAACAATAAATCAACTCTTTATTTTTATTACTTAGTTTTTTTCCAAATTTTTTCAATGGGAAGAAAAAAGATGAACATAAGTAATTATATATTCCTCCAAATATATAAAATTTTTTGGAAAATACTGCCTCAGAAAAATCAAGTGAGTCCAGATCAAATGATGAAATAAAAGATGTGGAAAATGCAGAATGTGGTGGTGCATGCCTATAATCCCAGCACTTGGGAGGCAGAAGACAGCAAGTTTGGGACCAGCCTGGGTTATACAGAGAGACCTTGTTTCAAAAAAGAAAATGAACAAACAAAAACTGCAAAATAATCTAAAATTGTATAGAACTATAAATTGTACAGAAGTCCTTCCAAAAGCTACAACTTGAATCCAAGGAAAGCAGTCAGGCCACTCATATCATACTCCAGGAGTATAGTAAAGCAAATAACAAAACTGCACAGAAAAAAATCCCAGATAAAGCCCACTCTGTAGTTTGGGGTAAGTAAGTAAACAAACAAACAAATAAATAAATAAAATAGGGAAGATGTCTTTTTCAAAGGGTACTGGAAGATACTCCACCCTCATTTCAGTTAACTCTCAGCAAATACACACATTGTGGCTTTGATTTCCTTAACAGCGAAGCAGCATTTTTTGGTGATAAGAAGGCAGTTATTGACCTTGCAAAGATAATTAAAAGCTAATTTCTCACTTGAAACTTCCTCCTGAAATCCATAAAAGATAATAACCTATACCAGTATTCCATTTAATTCTCAAAAATTCTCTCCTGTGGCAAAATGTTTGCAACCCCATCTCAATTGATAACTAGGTGCAGTGGTGCACACTGTCATCTTAAGCTAAGTGGGTGGCTGAGATCAGGAGGATCACAGTTCAGGTCAGCCCATCTCAATGGAAAAAAACAGGACAGTGGTTCACGCCTATCATTTCAGAGATGGTGGGAAGCCTAAAATAGGAGGACTGTATCACAATGAATTCCCCCCCTACAATGAATATACACTAATAAAAAACAAATTAATAAATTAAAAAAAAAAGACCAAATAAAAGAAGATCGTAGACCAGGCCAGCCTGGGCAAAAAGTCTCCAAAATAACCAAAGCCAAAAAACAAAAACAAACAAATAAACAAAACCCCAAAAAACAAACCAAACAAACAAACCCCAGAAAACAAAACAACTGTTGGGATACTGATGATAAAACTGAGGTCTGAAGAAATGAAATGACTAGTCTAAAGTCCAAACCTATTATGGCAAAGTCAGGGTCTAGGCCAAGGGTCCTCACGCATTTTATGTACACAATGTTTCACTTACAACTATATACATGTACCACTCTAGTAATAAAGATCAGCACTGCTCTTTAAAAATTCTTTTTGTGCTTACGTCACATAAAATGCCTATGAAGTTTTGTTAGAGGACTATATTGAGCTGCCAACTGTAGTTTTAGAAGCAAATAAAACTTTATCCAATAGTGTGGCTTGCTATGTATACTGAGTATTAGTTACACCATGGCAAACCATTTTTTAAATAGTTACTTTTGCATGCTAACCGTAACAATCTAAATTTAGGAAATTCATAGAAAATCACCACTGTATTATGAAATCTTCTTTTGTACTTTTTAGTATTTCACAGCAGACTGAAATTGAGAATTAGGAGTAATATTAATTATGATAACACATGTTAATATGGCCCATATATAATGATATGGTGCTCAAGTTTTATGTATAGCATGGAAAGGAAATTCATGTTTGATGATGACATATGTACATTAAGAAAAAGAAGCCCAGCATCCTTACTTTCTCTAAAAATCAATTATTTTTCATAATCTGAGGAAATATTGAATATGTAGTTTTAATTGGAGAGCTGTGAGTTGTAATCGTTTAATCAAAGGTATTGTTTTTAAGAACATATATACATACAGATAAAAAAGAAAAGGTGTTAGTCTGCTTAGTGTCAAATAAAACATTGCTTCTCCAATGCATGTTCTGTTAATAAATGAGCTACCTTGTTAAAAGAAACTGGGAATTCTGGAGAGTTTGCTGACTGCTTTCTGTATTTGCTGTGTTGGTTGTTGCTGTGGACTGTGTGATTGTAGTGGTGACGCTGCTTGTGTTAGTGCGCCGGGTTGCATTGCGTGCGGTCTCCAGTTGTTGCCGTGCTGCCTGGGCATGCTGCCGTTCTAGTTGCAGCTGCATTTGCAGTTGTTGTAACTGAGAAGCAGAAGGGCCAGAAGAATTAAGCTGTCCTCCAGCAGAACGTCTCACTCCTGATAACTGAGATAAAAGCTCTGCCAATGGAAATGAAGACGATTAACACAGAGGTAAACACACTACAGGGATGTGAACAAATATGTTCTCATATTTAAATTCAGCTATGAGCTAAGCACCTTTTAGAATGCCTCTTGGAGGCAGAAATTTGTTTATGGGGAATCACAAACATGAACACTAACCTACATACAATTGTTTCTACTTAAGGCAAAACTTATCAGATTGTTTTGAAAAAACTATTTGCATAATGCACAAGTTTAGTTGTACGTCCTCTTATCAATACATTAAAGTGAGCCAGGCAATGGGGGCTCACTGTCTGTAATCCTAGTTACTTTGGAGGCTAAAATTGGGATGTCAGTTTGAGGCAAGCCCAGGAAAATAGTTCTAGAAGTGTGACTCAAGTGGTAGAGCACCTGCTTTGCAAGCATGAGGCCATGAGTTCAAACCCCAGTCCCATCTTGTCTGCCCTCCCCCCAAGTAAATCCTAGCTACTCAGGAGGCAAGAGGCCTGATATGATTCAGACTCTCGATAAGGATGCACTCATCAAGAGCAATGTGGACCTTTGTCCCTATGTTCTCATCTAAAGAAGGTTCAGTCACTGCTGTCTATCAGGTCTACCTACCTTACAGGGGAACTAGCATTTGTCTTGCAAATGTTCCCAGAACAGTAAAGGCTCTGATTTACCATTTAAACTCATTAACCAGGCCAGTTTCTGTTTTCTTGCTTACTGTTGCTTATCACAGAGGTTCTCATACAACTCTTTAATGAGATATATAGTCCATCCCTAAACTAATTTAAATCAAAGTAATGGAGAGAATTTCTGAATTGTGCTGCCAGAAATTACCTTTTAGAGACTATTCTATAAAGATAGCAGGTAAACAGACTCTTTGGACAAAGAAATAGTTCTTTAAATCCCCAAAACTCGAGTTTATTGGGCTTGTTTCTGTTGTTGCACAAATATACAAAGCACATTTGGAATTAAAATTTTATACTGCATAGCTTACATTTTTAAGAACACCTTATGAGGAAAACTGTTGAGTGTCACAGATGTAGACGCACAGATACTTCAGGTATTCTGCAAGGTGCATGATGGCTTCCGATTATACATTCCTCCATGTAAACACATTTCAGAACTGTTGCTGTAAACTTGCACACACTTCTGGGCGTCTTACCACCTGTGTGCTTGGGGCATCATACAGATATGCAGGCTACAGTGATTTCTGAGACACTGTACTGTGACCCTTGTGCTCTGCTGCCAGCTTCCCAGGGGTGTTACACACTAGACTCAAGTGACTTGGCAATGCACAACAAGTTCACAGACAGTTTTTAGGTTTATTATCCTTCAGTATGTCCCACAACAATCTGGTACTCAATTCAAGATAAGGACAGAAAAATTCCTACTGTGTTCCAAGAGAAGAGCTCAATCCCTTAGTCTTGTCAATTAGCTTTAATGTTTGTGTACTCAAGGAGGTTGAACCATGGAACTTTGGAGGGATTTCACTCTGAAACCTTTTATGACTTTCTTGTGCTTCGAAGGAGGCCATAAATATAAAATAAAATCCTTCAGTATCATCTTATGAGCTTGCTTCCTTAGTGAAATGCAGAACCACAGGAACTACTTTATGTTGTTTATTGAATAAATATTCTACACTTCTAAAATATTTGGGAATTTGTGAGGGAACACAGTCATAGTATCAGAGAGGAAAAGACTAAAATTACAAACCCACAAAACATTTTAAAAGGAGTTCCCCCACACCCTGCCATTAACTTATCAAGTTGAAACTAACTTACCAGCTATAGGATCCATGGCTTCCCTATTGCTTGGAGAATATGAACTCTGAGAAGAAGAAAGTCCACCAGTAGAACTGCTAGTAAAGTGCATGTTTGATCTACGAGCACGAGGACCTCCTAATCCCCGGCCAGGGTGAAACATTCTACGTACATGTCGAACACCACTCGATTCATCATAACTCAAAATTAAGAAAATGACCAAGTATTGCACAAAAGTGGAAAAAAATTCATTTGAGCCCCTGGTAGACAGACATTCAGAATTTCAAAATTGTAAGTATTTTAAAATAGCATATTTAATTTAGAATGCAAAGGTTCCAACTCTTATTTATGAGGCTTATTAACCCTAAAAAAGGTGCTCTCCTTTTCTCTCTCTCTATTGTGTTGTGTGTTAGATTAAAAAAGTACTTTTTCTGGGCAGAAATTTCTTTCTAGGCTCCAGAGTAACAATGTCAGATGAAGTTAAAAGAGTTCCTTGGTAAGATATCCAAGGTAAGTATTCCCTTATCCTGACCTCAGTAATAAATTTCACAAGTTTATATTCAAGTAACCACAATTAGTAAGTATCAATTTTTATAATGGGGAGAGCTGTATTAATAGATAACTAATGCAACCTCCATTATCATCTATAATGAAAAAGGAACAGTATGAATAATTTAAGCTCAGTAGATAAGAGTTCTTTTGATGATTAGGTTTTTTAATCTATCTTCAAGTTTTTTCAATGCTGCTAAGCAGAAAATATTTGAACTACTTACACTAGTGGACACACAGATTAACATGACATTTATCAAGAAATCAGACTTCTGAGAGCCAATTAAGGGAATCAGAAGAAGGTCTGGCAGAGAGAAAAGCTTTGATAAACTCTGAATTCCTTTAAGCTGCAATGAACGCTGAAACTTTTGCATGAGAACACAGTCCTAACAGCTTTAGGAAGGACAATTCCTAACTTCTGAAAGCAAGAAGCACTGAGTCTACAAAATTAATTACTTTGGTAGGTCAGTAATCTCAGGGAAGAGTGCCAGGAACTGCTGAAACACAGAGAAGGGGACACAGAAACGAAAGCAGGAAACAAATCTAGAGGTAGATTTGACCTTATACTATCCTACTCAGAGACTGAGCAGGAAATGGCTCTCTGGAGAAGGAGACACTAAAGCGCAAAACAGTCTCACCTATCCCCACCTCACAGAGGAAGAGAGGAGAAGCAAATATAGCCTCTTTATATTTAAATTTTAAAATGGATTAACATTTTCTTTTTTTTTTTTTTTTGGCATGAAAATACCTTCCTAGAAGACTTACAACCTGATCAAACTGCCTTAAAATTTTTTTATTATAATGAACTAAAGATGATGGGGACTCAGACCGCAGTGCTGCCAAAAAAAAAAAAGAAATTCTGGGAGGTCACCTTTCACTTAACAATAGTTAAAAAAAAAAAAAAAATCCTACTGAGCCTAGTGGCTCAGGCCTGTAATCCCAACTACCTCAAAGGCCACAGGTAGGAGAATGATGATCTGAGGCTGGCCTGGGCAAAAAGTATGAGACCCTACTTGAAAAATAACTAAAGCAAAAAGGGCTGGAGGTGTGGCTCAAGTGGTAGACTGCTTGTCTAACAAGTGAAAGGCCTGAGTTCAAACACTAGAATTGCCAAAAACCAAAACCAACCAAATGAAAAACACTAACCAACTAACTAAAACAAAGTATGTTAAGAGAGAAGTAAGAAATTACCTCAACAATGACTCGCTTTTAGGAAAAGGTCAAATAAATAGAAAATAGTTTTTCTCTCTTTGGGGATATTATCCTCAAAAATAATCAAAATGACAAATGTTACCAACAATTCTTTCCTTTCTTGTCTCAAAAGGATATTAAATCTCTAGGGGCTCTGTGTTCAAGTGTAAGATGAGCTGCAAAGTCATCTGTGACATGATTAGGATCGCCTCCAGGTAACGCTGCACATATTGGACAAATCTGAAACGAAAAGTAAAGAAGCAGGCTCAATAAATGGACACTGTTTGGACATCTTTCTGAGCCAGTATTTGGCTACAAATTGTATTATTGTCAAATTTCACCCAGGCACAATCACAATAGATTCTGAACCAGTGAAGAGTAGTAGAGGCCTCAAGAACTTGCTATCATTCACAATGAAAATACATCTCTAAAGGTCACAGACAACATTTCTAGATGGACAGTTCAAATTTGATCTCTAACAGCTTGGCCAATTTATATTTTCATGGTACAGCAAAATACTTTCCATTAAAAAGTTTAAAAATGTGCTGTTGGACTGGTGGAGTAGCTCAAGTGGTAAGAGTGCCTGCCTAGCAAATGTGAGGCCTTGAGTTCAAACCCCAGCGCTGTCAAGAGTGCCCACAAGTGCACATTTACATATAAGTCTAGGCTTGAATGATAAAGACAGACGTAAGTCTATGCCACACTTCTCCACAGCAAGGTATCTTTGAAGGTCAATCCTCAAATGAAATAGCAGATGTTTGATTATAATGTAGCTGTGCAAATTCACTTCCATTGAATGTGATTAACACTGATAATGGTTACTGATAATGTATACATGTGCTCTGTAAATTCATGAATGCAACTCCCCAGGGGAAAACAGGATGACAGCCCATTTTAGAACCGTGTTTTCAGAGAGATGAGCAGTGTGACAGAATTTTGTGACCAGATCAAGAGCCAGGATAAAAGAGAAGGAAAGGCTGGAGTTGTGGCTCAAGTGGTAAAGTATAAGCTTAAGAAGCACAAATTCCTCCCCCAACCAGTTCAAACCCCATTATTGCCCCCCCCCCCAAAAAAAAAGAGACAGAGAGAGAGAGAGAGAGAGGACGAAGAATAAAATAGTTTAGAGGAGGCCAGATGATTTGGGAAATTTCTGAAACAGTTTCAACAGAATTAGCCAAATAGGGGGCAGGGAAGGGGAAGGATAGAAAGAATGAGGAACTTAAATAAAAAAGCAAAGGCCTTTATTCTTCCAGAAATCCAAACAGGTAGATGAAGGTGTACCAGACGATGGTCCGAATAGTGGTGGCCAACCCTTGAATTAGGAAGAATTTCAACTTTAACAAAAAAGTCAAGAAAGAGGACCTGATAAAAAGGGGCATGACCAAACGGAACCCTAGAAATGCAGTTAAAGTTAAGGCTGTGCCTCTCTATGAGTTAAATGGGATGTATTATTCACTGCACTAATACATGTGCCATGAGTGAAATTCAGGGCATCACTTGACTTGACTGTCTGCTTATAGCAGCATGGACAAAGGAAAATAGAAAGGTGAGATGTCAGACAATGCTGGAGGTTGAAGCAGAAAACAAACTATTCTGACTATTAGAGCCTAAGCAGACACAACTTCCCACTGTCTATGACTACAAAGCAATGTCCTGTGGTTTTTTTAGTTTTTTTTTTTTTTTGCGGTACTGGGGTTAAACCCAGGATTTCACGCTTGCAAGGCAGGTGCTCTACCACTTGAGCCATGCCTCTAGTCCCTTCCATGAGTTTGACTGATTTGATACCAGTCTCTCTTAGGCCAAGTCAGCTGTTCTGATTTTGTGACTGAGGACTCTTGTGAAAGATCCCCAAGAAAATGCTCATGAGGAGTAATAATCAAGCAGGACAGTATATGAAAGAAACAGAAAAGCCAAATGGAATGTGCTCGAGGAGCAAATGCAAAAACAAGTAGATAGATATGTCCATGCTTTTCTTAAAGATGCCAGAAGGATGATCTTCTGTTCACAAATTTACTATCAACTTTCAATAATATCTGTATCATTCCTGTGCTCTGATATGGCTTGGCTTGGTAATGTTTGATGCATTTTTTTTTACTTTAATTTTTTGGTAGGACCAGGGTTGGAACTCAGGACTTCATGCTTGCAAAGCAAGCTCTCTACCATTTGAGCCACACCTCCAGTCCATTTTGGAGGTGGGGGGTCTCCTGAACTATTTGTTCATCTTGACCTTGAACCTTGATCCTCCCACTCTCAGGCACTCAAGCAACGGGGATTGTAGGCATAAACCACCTGTATCTAGTCCACTTACTTTACTTTTCATGTGTCTCTGTCTTGCCCGACTAGACTGTAAACTTTTGAGAGATGCAAGGCAGTACTATTTATTTCTTCAAACCTTGTTTGCCTTTTTTTTTTTTTTAAAGTCTGGCCACAGTTAAAAACCAGAGACAATAGTACTGCCCTAATTTGGCAACAATTTATAAGTACTGAATTATGTACTGCTTTATTTCAGTACTTTAAAACCATGTAAGGTTTTTATCTAAAGAGAAAATAATAAAAGCATCTGTCTCCTAAAGGTATTTCCTTTTAGATTGGCCTTTGATTAAGTTATATATACAACGTGAACTGAATAAAGGTAACTGTAGGGAGCTTCTGTTCTTTGACGGCACATTTAAATATTCTTAGATGAGAGTCACCTCAAAGATATATATTCCTAGAAAGAAGACAATACGAAGCATGAATATAAAATGAACTAAGAATTTCCTAACTAGACAACCTATAAACTAGAAAAGCAACTTTGACATGAGTATGTAAAAAAGAGAATCAAGATCCTACTGAGGATAAGGAATTACTGGGGTGGCAATTGGCACAGAAAATCAAGAGACCAGATTTAGAACCAGGTGGAAGATGTTTCCTTTTTTGGGTCACATGAAGTTAAGATGAGAACCTGGAAAGGAAAACTAATCTCCAGTGCTGATGGAACCAAAGGCTTGGCCATTTTTCAAGGTTTTCATTTTATACTTACCAGGTTAATTCTTATTTAAAATTAAGAACTCTGAGCATGCATGAGGCCCTAAGTTCACTCAACTTGTATTTTGTAAGGGGTAATGGAGGAAGCAAGAGGCAGAAAGAAAAATGAGAGCAAAGTGGGGCAGGAGAAACAGAAAAGTGAGGAAGAGGTATGAGGAGGGATACAGAGAGCTATTCTGCCTCTCAGGGGCACATACACTGCTTAGTTTTGAGTTCTGGGTCATAGTACCTAATACCTTTGCAGGGTAGGAAAATTCAAAGGAAAAGTCATTAACCCTAAAATGTGACAGTTTGTCAATACTCATATTTATCACACTTCCATTGCCGAATGGCACATTACTCATAAAGTGAAATTACACATAACACATTAGCTTAAAATTATGACAATTTATCAACATTAAGGTTTACTGAATTGGCTTAAATCACTATTTCCTAAAATTGACTAGGATATAAATCACCTGAAGCACTTATTAGTGACAGTCTTTCCTAAGCCTTAGAAACAAGATGGGGGGATGCAGATGAACAGGACAAAATCCATACTTTTTAACAAGGGTCCCAGGTGATTCTTACAGTGCTAAGTTAGGCAAATGTATCTTAAATGAATGATGATATTGAAAACCTATAAAATTTTTCTCTGTTATATGAAACAGCAAATGTTACTGTTACATATAACCAAAAAAATTCTTATTCAAAACGTCCTTCCTATTCTTGGTCTCATCTCTGCTATTGCTTGAGTCTTCCTCTTCTGCTTTATTCTGCCACTAAGGGTCACCATGCAGCCCTTTTGGGAGACTAACCAAATAAGATGAGGCCCTACTCCAAGAAGTATAATGGAATTTCCATGTGGTCCCAGTGCACAATTGCCAGCAACCCAGTCAGTGCTTATTTTAACAGTCTGTTACCAACATACCTTTAGAAGTCATTACTCCACATGTAAACACCTTGTCATTAACTGAATATACAAAACTTTTTCACTGTCCATAACATAGGCTCCCGGCCCACTAGAAAACTATCTACAGTCAGCAGGCAGCATGTTTATTTTCTTATTTTTAAATAAGAGCTCCATACATTCTTCTCCATACAATTATTATTCAGCCTAAAGCCAACTTTAGATTTCTTCCAGTTTCTTTCTTGAACAAATACAACCCACCAGACAGCACTCACTCTCCAACAATTATGCACAGGTTTAAGAGTAACAGAGGAGGAGTTAATGTGATGAGTTCTTTCTCCCTCTCTTTTTGAGGTACTGGGGTTTGAACTCAAGGCATGCTTATTAGGCAGGCACTCTTACCACTTGAGCATTCGATCAGCTCTTTCTCTTTTTGGATGGACTACACAAGAAGTTTCTTATTCAGTCACTGCTACAGAAAAATTCATTTAAAAAACTGGCCTTTCTGACTAAGCATAAACCTGGCTTTCACTGAAGCTAGACTACAACATGGCAGAGACCAAGCATAAGGCTAAGAGCTAGGCAGGTTCTACCACATGTGGTAGATCTACTCTGATCATCCTCTCAAACAATTAAAGAACTGCCCTTGAACTCGGCATGCTTCTCTTCATCTTTCTTTCTTTTTTTTTTTTTTTGGTATTGGTAATTGAACTTAGTGCTTTATGCATACTGGGCAAACACTTTACCCACAACCCAGACAACTATGCTTATGTTAACAAACAGCTTACATGAAGTAACTGCCTTAGCAACTAGCATTTCTTGACTAGGTCACAAACTTATAAATCCATCTTTCTTTAATGTGATTAATTTCAGCTTCACGGGAATATTTTTTTTGCTGCTCAAAAGCTGTGATTTTTCTTCTGTTACTTTTCAGCGCCACCAAATGTCTGATGTGCCTGTTCTCTGGCAACCATGATCTTGTAAGTGGCAGGATAGCTAGCTTCTTTGTATTTTCTGCCCTTTCAATGACCTGTACTCCACGCATATAATCATTATGGCTAAGTTTATCCTGTTTGAAAAGAACTACTATCTTCTTAAAAGATAGCTCAGGTGGCAGGAGATGGAGAAAGTAGTATCATTCCTTTGTACAGGTGCTGAAATGTTTTTATTATCTACTAAATCAAGGGGACAAATTTTCTGGTTGTAAAAGTTCTTTCTTATCTATTCCTTTCAACTGATCCAATTTTTATTTCCAATATTTCACAAAGCAATTAATGCCTTAACCTCCCTCCACACACTATATCTTGGTTCTTGTCTCTTCCCTCTGAATAATGCTATCTCCTTCCCATTCTTTTTGAAATCATAGCCGTTCTTCAAGGCCTAGTATAAACAACAAAGCCCTCTCACTACTCCTGCACGACTCTATAATTGTGTCAAATGAGCTTTTGGGCTTTAGTCATGCTCCGATAGGTGGGCATAGAAAACAAGTTTTAAGGTTGTTAACCTGATGGCAGCTGTTGGACCTTACTCTAAGAATTCTATGACTTCAAAGAGCAACACTCTTTTACTCTCTCTCTATTCAATATAATGTTTGAAAAGAAACATGAGAAGCTTTGAATTTTGTCTTGTTAATAAAGCCAGGTACCAGGGGTTCACATCTGTAATTCTAACTACTTGGGAGGCTGAAATTGGGAGGATTGCGGTTTGAGGCCAGTCTAGGCAAAAAGCTTGAGACACCTCCCTGACCCCCCTCCCCACTCCCGTCTCTAAAATAACCAGAGCAGAGTAGACTGGAGGTGAAGCTCAAGTGGTAGAGTGCCTGCCTTGGAAGTGCAAAACCCCGAGTTCAAACTCCAGTCCCACCAAAAAAGGCCAATGAATGTTTTTCTTTCCCACCTACCCTTAATAACTGGCCCAGGAATTATTTCAAACAGCCTATCTTTTGTCATTCTGAGGGCAAAAAAGTGTGTCCCCATTCCCTTTTACTTTTTTTTGTTTTTGAGACAGTGTTTCATTGTGTAGCCCAGGCTGGCCTGCAACTTCTGATCCTCCTGCCTTAGCCTCTCTCTTTTTTTTTTTTTTTGGCAGTATTGGGGTTTGAACTCAGGGTGTTGTTTGTGAGGCAGGTGCTCTACTGCTTGAGCCATGCCTCAGGCCTTTGCTTTTTTGTTATTTTGAAGACAGGGTCTTGTTTTTTGCCCAGGCCAATCTGGACTATAATCCAGGTCTAGGGATGATAGGTATGTATCACCACACCCAACTTTTTTCCATTGAAATGGGGTCTAGCAATCTTTTCTGCCTGGGCTGGCCCAGAACCATGATTGTCTCAAATAGTTTGGAATGACAGGAACTCACTACTTTGCCCAGCTATTGGTTGAGACGGAGCCCCACAAACTATTTGCCTAGGCTGGCCTCAAACTGCAATCCTCTCGCTCTCAACTTCCCAAGTACCTAGCTAGGATTACAGATGTAAGCCATGGCATCCAGCACTTTTCTTTCTCTCCCCCCTCCTCTCTCTCTTCCTTTCATCCTATAGCCAGCAATTTAAGTATTTTTTTTGTTCAAGCTTACACACTGTCTCACATATAAGCCCTTCTGAAGCCCTCACCTTTCTGTTTCCTTGCTTTCTGTCTAGTCATTATTTGAAAATTCCTTCCCCTTTCCTTACCCCTCAAAACTGTTTCCCCTTGTTAATTGATAAGAGTCAAATTACGATGTTAATCAAGGTTGAAAATTTAAAGTGTTGTTTTTGTATTAGAGAAATTACAGGGTTCTTTTTTTTGGGGGGGAGGGGCAGTACTGGAGTTTGAACTCAGAGCCTTGAGCTTGCTAGGCAGGTGGCTCTACCACTTGAGCCACTCCGCCAATCCTTTTCTTTTTTTGGTGTTGGGTATTTTCAAGTTAGTGTGTTGTAAACTATTTGCTTGGGCTGGCTTCATGCCACCATCCTCCTGATTTCTGCCTCCCAAGTAGGTAGGATTATAGGTGTGATCCACTGGCACCCAGCATATTATAGGGTTTGAAGCAAAATTAACATACAATAAAGAACTCACATATTGCCATAGCACTATTGTCTCCAGAAAAGCTCTTATTTTCATTGTTCTGTGAATTTGATTTCCCTTCTCCAATTATAAGCACAAGAAAAATAAAAGTACAATTTCATGTCACACCATTTTCTTACAATGTAATACTACATTAGTTTTGAATATAAGGTTTTTTGACAATACTGGCAGTTGAACTCAGGGTCTCACGCTTGCTAGGCAGGTGCTCTACCACTTGAGCCATTCCACCAGTCCTTTTTTGTCAGCTGGCCTGGACCTCAATCTCCCTATTTGTGCTTACCCCATGTTGCTAGGGATGACAGGTACGTGCACCGCACCCTGATGTTGGTTGAGATGGAGTCTTGTGAACATTTTTCCTTTTTTGTCCCATTTGGCCTAGAACTGCAATCCTCCCAATCTCAGCCTCCCAAGGTAGCTAGGATTACAGGCTTGAGCCACTGTGCCTAGTACAAGGTAGATTTCTCATCATTCTCAATACATTGAGGAGTTTTTTTTTTTTTTAATAGTTTCTTTCAAAGAAACTACTGGATCATAGAAGAGTGATGCTCCAAAATGAGCCAGCAGAATTTAAAGCCAAGAAACAAAAAAGACCATTATATTTTAAAAAGTTGCTTAAAAAGCAACATTTTAGTGAACTGAACACTACTGTGCCAATGATATTTGTCCTTCAAATTTTATATTTCCTGCCCAATGAAAGTTTAGTGTACCTTACAAAATTTATGGACGTCATTAAAACTAGAGCGAATGGTGACTTTTTTTCTTTCAGAACATACACAAAGCACAAATGCAAAAATTTATGCTACATGACCAAAAAGTATTGCTGGTCTGTCTAGAACCATCTAACTTATAGCTACTTGCACCTTGACCATTCATTTTCCTGTTCAACTAGATTGCAATTTAATTTTCTGTTGCTGCAGCGGAACATTAAAACTAACTTATGACTAAACATGAGTTATTTCATAATAAATTAATTTTCTTCCTTAGTCCCATTCTCCCCATTTTAATTCTGAGGTTGGAACTCTAACTGCTTTCAAAGAACAGTTTTCAAGTCTTTGTTATATATTAAAAGTTTTATAAAGGAGAATGATGGAGAGGGTATATCAAGTATGATATATTCTAAGAACTTTTGTAGTAAATGCTACAATGAATCCCCCCCCAAGCACAACTGAAGAAAAAAAAAGACTAGTAATTAAAAAGGAACACAAACCAAAAAAAAGTTTTAATTTTTTGGTGCTGGGGATCAAACCCAGAGCCTTGAGCAGGCAAGGCAAGGCAACTACCTCTCGGACCTTTTTACATTTTTATATGTGATTTAGAAAGTTCTAAGAAGTAGATAGGTTTTGGTTTTCAACACATTTCCTGTACAGAAGTTTTAATTATATGTGTATTCTGATATCTTGGGAATTAACAAAACTTTAAACACCATAATTTAGCCACATTAAAAAACAATTCAAAAGCAACATTAACAACAACCTAAAACCAAACAAACAATAAAAACAATTCTAGCACTGGGCATGGTGGTTCATGCTCGGAATCCCGTGATCCCGGCACTCTGGAGACAGAGGCAGGAGGATCAAGAGTTCAAGGCCAGTCTGGGCTATAATGCAAGTTCAAGTCCAGCCTAAGCTATATAATGACCCTGTTTTAAAAAACTAAGGGCTGGGGTAAAGCTCAGTGGGAGAGTGCTTGCTTAGCATATTCAAGGAAGACCATGTGTTCAATCACCAGCACTGTTAAAAAAAAAAAAAATTTTAAGGGGACTTGCCTTAGTGGTAGAGCACTTGCCTAGCATGTGCAGGGCCCGGTTTAGATCCCAGCACCACAAAAAAACCCCAAAAATAAAATAGTAACTCCAAAGATGGTTATGGTTGTTGCACACTTGTAATCCCAGCACTTGTGATGCTGAAGCAGAAGGATCACAAGTCTGAGGCTAGCTTGGGTTACACAGCAAGACCATGTCACAAAAGCAATTCCCCCCTCACATAAAAAAATAAAACAACTTCCAAAGAATTCAGAATTGTCCCATTTCTTTAGCCTGTTCATTAACTCTAGGGTTTAGTACCATGCTTAGCTGGAAGAAAAACACCATTACTTAAGTTTTACTTTTTTAAGTCTTCACTGGGGATAGTCACTTATTTTACTTGTAGATTTGAAAAAGGAAAGGAAATAAGAGCCTCCAATTGCATAATGGTGTCTGAAGGAAGACAGTGTCTAACCCTAGCAATAATTTTAGAAAAGAATCAGAAATGAACTCCTAAGTTAGTGAATTTGTGTTATTTATGATGAGTTTAAATGTTTGGCAATGATAGACCTTTGTATATTCCTCTTCTCAAGGTCATAACAAGTTTGTCAAGCAAGGTTGGGTATAATAGTACATCCTAGAAAAAAAAGACCTCAGCCAAGAATTTGGAGATTGGTATCTTCAAATAGTTCTCTGAGCCATTTTTAAAACCTGAGGGACATGGTAGGAAAAGGAGGAGTGGTAAGAGCAGAAGAGACAAAGCTGGAGCGCTTAAATGAGAAAGTATCTGTGTGTAGTATTGGAAAGTATGTTGCTACCTCTTACTGCTCTGTTCATTCCTGGATGTGTTCATTGCTCTGTACTTTTCCTGTATGTGAAGTAAAATCCCATAGGGAAGAGTAAACAAGGCACTGTTTAGAATGGGAAGAATGCCTGCTGTGAAGGAGCTTCTAAGTAAAATACTGGCAGGTGTTAAATGCAAATCTTTTTTCCTTTGGTCCCTGATCTGGTTTCTTCTGTGTTTGTTTTGTGAAATACTGGTTTATCTAATTCAGTATCCAGGCAACTAATTTCAAGTCAGTGCATAGAAATGTGTTGCAGGTCTTTGAAGAAGCTCTGTAGGGGAGGTAGTATAAATTAAAATAAAGGTGGAAGGAAGCACACAAACCAGACTGGCCTCAAATTCAAGACACTCTTGCCTCTGCCTCCTGAGTGCTGGGATTGCAGGCAATGCAGCACATTACCCAACTCTGCACAGTAGTTTTAATACTTACTTCATTCTCATAACAGCCTAGATGACTCCCCTCTTGGTTTTCCTTCCATCTTGAACAGATTTCTTATAGAAGTAGCTTTATAACTGTTACGACACATACTTATAGGGCCATCCTAGAATAAATATGGAAATCTCCAAAGCATCTCTAATTATTTCCTTCCTTGATAACAAACCAAAATTTCTGCTGGCATACAACAGTTGTGTCATTCTGAATTTCAAAAGAACTACTCTCTAATTGTGTGAGCTTCCCTTTTGTTCACTTTGTAGAATTTTTATCTATAAACAGCAGTTTACTTTTTGTCATGATTTAAGATTGTAATTTTCTTGGTTAGAATCTGAGTGGATAGAATAATGAGTTCTTAAGACACAATGAAAATTCTTAAATTTTTGCTCATAATAATTTTAAATAAGCTTTAAACATCCTTTGAGTAGCCATGCAGGTGAATAAGATTTGGCCACCAGATGGTGGATTTCCTTATAGATTCTTCATAATGTTACCACCTATTAGTTTCAATGCAGAGTTTTACTTACATTCATCTTCTTTGAATTTTGAATGTGTTAATAATGCCACTCACATATCATTAACATTGTATGTTAAAAGGTTTTATTGTATCTTTCCTCATTCTGTTGCACATATGATAGCACATAAGGCTGTAGTTCAACCTGTTCACTCACTTATTTCTCTGCCCATGGGATGTTGGTTAAAAGTTTACTTTTTGATGTTGTTTACTATTATTCCTCATTTTTTCCTCAACTGCTAATTTTTCTACACTTTTTGTGCAGACATAAATTCAAATTTAGTAGGAAAGTTTGATAGCATGTGAATTTATCATTAGATCTTTCCTTGACATGTGCTTGCTTCTTGTGACAACTTGGAATGACTTAATCCATTTATTTTTGTCTAGCATTAAATAGCAGTTGTTTGAATTATTTTGTAGACTGCTTGCCTAGCATGTGCAAGGTCTGGGGTTTGATCCTCAGCACCAACCCCCCCCCCAAAAAGGTAATGAAAATTACAAATGGTAAAAGTATTATATTCTAATTCACAATCTCTAATTAAATACAGTTGAGTATGGTAATTTGGTACTCTTATTCTGCCACCATTATTAAATAAAATACTGTTAGTTCACAGAAAAGCAGAAAGTGTCCAACTGTATTCCTTGGTAAAGAATTCAAGTAGTAACAGTGTATCACAACAAAGTTTTTTCTTTTAATGTGTATCTAGCTTTAAAATGCTTATGTTTCCTGATTACCTGATTATCAAATAGGTAATTTTATCTAAGCCATTAGAAAATGCATTAAGAACTGTGGTTACTGGCTGACAGAACAGCTCAAGTCGTAGAGTATCCACCTAGCAAGTATGAGACCCTGAATTCAAACCCTAGTACCGTCAATAACAAAAGAGATTATGGTTACTGTTCCTAGTAAGGAAATATATTTGTTGACAGAGTAATGCTATATATCTATATGAAAATCCTGTATTGATAGACAAAGGAAAGTTAGAAAGCCCTTTTTATTTTTGACCTATAAGAGTGATTCCAAATTGGTCTAAAGTCACATTTTAGAAATTTGTAAAATTCTTCTTTTTCTATTTAGTGTGTATATGTGTTGCTTGGAATCGAACCTAGAGCCTCACATGATAGGCAAACTCTCTACCACACAGCAAACATCCTCAGACCTACCCTTATACTGATTACAAACTGATATAACTGAAACATAATACCATCATGTGATGTCAAAATTAAACTCAATTTGTTACAAACACATGTAGATATTAATTAAGAATGGAGTGAATAAGACCTGGGGATGTAGCTCAGTAGTAGAACATGTGCTTATCATGTGCAAGGCCCTGGGTTAAATCCCCAGTACTAGGCAGGTGTGTGTGGGGATATATCACTAATATGCATCCACTAAAAGCTGAAGACTAGTGAAGACTACTTTGACCCCTTTTCTGATAGGTAATATGAAAAAGAGTAAATAGTTGAAATGAAAAATAGAAAGCAAAAAGTTCCCAGCAGTGAGCAAGTAGAAGAACTAATATTATGCAATTAGGTACAGAGGTATCATAATTTTCTACAAGTGAAAAAGAAATGTTAGTAAGTTAAAAGCACTTTTACCTCTTAAACTTAATGTGGTTCATGTAAATTAAGAGATTTAATTACAGCAAAGAACTGAAAAAGGATTATCTGTGCATAACTAATTGAAAGTACAGGTACATTGCATTAAACAAATAAAAAAAACACACCAAAGACTTTCTAATTAATTGAAATACAAGTCAGCTCAAATGTTAAAATTTTAGACCCACTGTTCAAGAACAGGGGCAAAAGCTTTTCCATCATGTTTGTCGCTTTCACAGTACTGACACTCTCTCAACAGACTCTTCAAATTTGTGATCCTGTCTGACTTCTATTGCTCACTTCTACCAGATTGATATATTTGGATCAACCTGTACACACTGTGTTGCTTACCTTCTTAATTCTTCCCACAACCCAAAGTCCAGTCAGTGGTCCTAGCCAACCAAATTTTGTGATAATAAAGCTTTTTTAAAAACCTGGGCTTAATTTCACAATCATGTTTAGTATCTACATAAAGATTATGGAGAATGGGCTGGCAGTAGAGTGTTTGCCTAACAAGCATGAGGTTCTGAGTTCAAACCCCAGTACCTCCACCCCCTCATATAAACACACAAAATCATTACACTTTTCTTAAAAAAAGATTATGGACACTATATCATACTACTTTTTAACTAGTAACTATGTTTACTTGACCTTCTATATTAGGTATTGTTTTTCATAATATCCTTTTTTGGGGGGTGTGGTACTGAGGATTTGAAATCATGGCCTTGGACTTTCAAGGCATTATATCACTTGAGCTGGGTTTTTTTTTTTTTTTTGGTTTTTTGTTTGGTGGGGCTGGGATTTGAACTCATGGCCTCATGCTTGCTAAGCAGGCATTCTACCACTTGAGCCACTCTGCCAGTTCAGGTGTCTGGTTTTGAAGGGTCTTCTATACTCTTGAAATTAAGCCTCTTGAGTGAACTTAAGTTAATCTTAAGAGGGCAGTCACATTTTATGTTGGAAAGGAGACAGAAAAAAATAGGCAAGGACTACAAAGTTGCTGTAGAAATAGACTTTCTTACTGGCCACGCTAGCATTTACCACAGTGGTAGTGATACATCTTCTTGCCCCGAATGTTCCAAAGGGATGCTGATTGAAGAATACAGTTCTTAAGTACTGTAGGGAAGTATGAATTGGTGGTCTAGAAAACACTTTCAGGTAATGCTGAGGCAAAAGCAAGATGGTGAACTGGGCATTTAGGAAAATAAAATGTCAGTAAGAACAGAAAAGGAGACACAGCAAATTGCAATGTGAATATAACTGCAGATCAAAATGATGTGATTCACTCTTGAACTCCATAATTCATTTAAAAAAAAAAAAAGTATGACTCACCATAATTGGCTAAACATTGTAGGGTGAGAAGGGACATTTGACATTTACATTTAACTGTAACACATTAGAATAGAACAGTCGCTAGGCTGTGAGCTATACTTTAGTGCTTTTGCTGAATGCCAGCCTGGTTCAAGGACACGACCAACAGATTCAAAGAAGAGAAAACCCAGTACCTTTGCATCAAAGATCCTTGTCTGCTTGCAATTTTTGACCTTTAAATGTCTATGTATTATGGGTGGGTACAGAGGTAGATGTAGTATTCATGTAAAGACTATTGGCTAAAGAGGAAGGAGAAATCTTTAAAATATTCATGAGACCAATATGAAAACCTACAATGGTGGTGATTGCCTTGGAAACTTAATGTAGGAGAATAACTGAACCAAACTTATGGGTGGCAGACCACAAAACCATTTGTATATGGTGGGTGTTTAATTTGTGTCAGGTACATAGGAGTATAAACAAGTTTTGAATGTTTACTTTCAGGAAAAAGAATAGAGGAAAGGCTGCTGCATGTTAATTCTTCATGGGAAGGACTCAATTTTCCACAGAACTCTCCAATTTTGGATGTGGAAAACTGGACAGTTATCCTGCTCACTGGGGTAATAAAAATACCAGGGTCTAATAGCTAATAAGGATTTTAAGAATGTCTAATTTACAGTAAGGAAGACTCACCCTATCCCCCAACCTTGCCTTGTTCTGTCTACGTAAATGAAGGACTCAAACTTAACAGAAACTAAATCAAAGAAAAATGACTACAAGTTTTCCACAACACCAGGATGGAGAGGCAACTGAGTCGGGACGCTTTACACTGTTATCTGGGACTGCACCAAAAGGAAGCAGAGTTATTATAGAATGAAAGGAACAAACTAAGAGTATTCTTTACCAGTTAAGACATTAAAATTTGGCTTGAGGACTATATAAAGTAAATTTACCAATTGTTTGAGCTCATAAATCTTATGAGAGCTTCAAGCATAAACTGGCAGTATCCAGGGGAATGAAGGTGAAACTGTATTACTTCTGACCACAGAGTTATAGCAGAGTTACATACAGACTCTAGATTCTAGAGGGCTTCTGGCTGAGTGCAAACACCTGCATGCCCTAAAATTTTCTGAATTTTAGGTACCTGGTACATTTCAGGAACTTTTATTAGTTTATGTGTGTACAACTATTTAAGCCAAAAATCTCCACATTCACAATTTATGGTTCTATACTGAGTCTTCACTTTCTCTATTATTGCCAATGGTAAAAAGGTAAGAGCTGAATCAGAATTTAAGTCTGGCTCAGCCTGACTTGCTCACTGCACCCAGCTATCCACCCACCCATCCATCCATCCACCCATTCATCCATTCTGTCCTTTCCTCCTTGTTTCTGTTTTTCCCTAAAGAACCATTATCTTCTCTTGGTTGCATTTATCATGAAAGTGATGCATGCCGACTTAAGATGCCAAATAAAACATCTAAGGTAAGACTTTCATATTATTCTGGGTCTCTGGCTTTTAGCTATGGAAAAGATCAGGAAGGAATATCTCCTGGGGACCACTGAGCTTTGACCTAAAAAGGCAAGAAATCTGATATGATGAAAACCAAGTAAGGTCAGTGATCCGGTACAATGACTCATGGCAATGGATTACTGTTTAATATACAACCAAAGATTTTCAACTTTCCTTGTGAAAAATCCCTTATAGAAGAAAAACTAAGCATGTAGCAATAACAAAAATACTTTTGAGATATGCTGCTGATGGAATGGCTCAAGTGATAGAACACCTGCCCAGCAAGCATGAAGCTCTGAGTTCAAATCCCAGTCCCACCAAAAAAAAAAAAAAAAAAGTGTTACAGTTGCTGGAGTCCTTTCAACCTTTTCACAATGCAATTAATGAATCTGGTTAAGACTTCATGCTGTGTTATTAGCAATAGGGCAAGAAAGGCTAGTGTGAACAAGTATCTCATACAAATGCAACATCCTAGAATTGTAAAATTTGCTATTAAAAGATAATTTTAATTGTTATGCAAATAGGATCAGGATAGTATGCAAGAGGTGAATAAGTGACTTAGCTTTATCAACATTAGGAATAACATATTTTATGACACCATACTGCTTCACGTACCACTTCTGTAGATGTTTCTGCATGTTCAGAAGTAACATGTTCTTGAAGAGATGTCTCCGTATAGCCCATTTTTCCACAATAGGGACAAGTAAAAGACTGTGGCTGCTCTACAGAGAAAGCTTCCCCACCATAGTACAAATCTGAAAAATAAAGTGGAATTGCATTGAGGATTAATTAATTATCAGTTTTTAAATGTATAAAATGTAATCACAGGGTACAATAATGCAAAGAAAAAAGTGTGCCTGAAATGCTGCCAATAATCTTATTCTGTGACGTGATGTCCTCTGCTCCAATTTGAAGTGTTCTCCAAAGGGCCATGTGTTAAAAGCTTGGTCCCCAGCCTGTGTCACTATTGGGAGGAGGTGGAAACTCAAAGAGGTGGAGCCTGGTTGGAGGAAGTCAAGTACTGGGTGTGTGCCTCTGAAGAATAGATTGGGCCCTGAGCCCCTTTCAATCTTTCTTTGCTTTCCAGTAGCATGAGATGTATAGGCCTCCTGTGCCTGTGTTCCTGCTGCAATGAACAACCAAAGCAACAGGGCCAAACAACCATGAACTGAAACTTCTAAAATCGTGAACCAAAACAAACCTTTCTTCCCTTTAAATTATCTCAAGTATTTTGTCACAATAACAGAAAGTTAACAAACCCCTCTTTCATTTAATTTTGAAACTGGTCATTCCACATTTGGATCTAATTTTATTGTGTTTTTTTCTTTGTCTCTTTATATATTGTGTCAACACTAACAGAAGGAATCAGAAAGGGATATCATCCACAAGAACACAGTGCTCAGAGGGAAAGAACAGATGACCATGGTCAATATGCCAACTCCCAGACTCAAGTACTTGTCTATAGCATGTACTGTTCTTAGAGCAGAAGGATCCCTAGGAATTCAGTTCCTGTGGATGCAAAACTTGAACAGGGTACAACCACAGTGTATTCTACTCAAACGGGTTACTGAAGAGCTAACCAGCTAGTCTGTGGGTTGAGTGTATTTGCCTCATTGTCTCTCAGGAAATAAGTCTATTTTTCTCTATAAGTAACATAAAAGAAAATCAAAGTATGCTGTGCCACATCATTACAAAGAATTACTTATTTTTTAACATGCAGTGAATACCAAATTCAAGAGTATAAGATCACTTCTATAAGAAGAGAAAATGAAAGTGTTTACTATAGATAAATAGATTTGCTCTTATATTTCTTAGGGAGATTTAAGCTATCTTAAAAGTGTCTACCCACTAGGTATATGTTGATCATTTATTGTATGCATAAGATTTCCCACATATACTTGGGGTAGTTGAGGGTAAATATACTAAAAAAGAACACAATTTCCTCACCTAACAAAGGGCATCTACCAAAATCCACTAACTTTTATACCTCTGGTAAAAGACTGAATGCCTTTCCCCTAAGATCAGACACAAGACAAAGGTGTCTACTCTTGTCACTTCTATTAAGTATTTTACCAAATGAAAGGCATCCAGATGAAAAGAAGTAAAATGAGCTCTACATGTGGATGACATGACTTTAGTATATAGAAAATCCTAAGGAATCCATTAAAATCTATTAAAATAAACAAGTTCACCAACATTGCAGGATACAAGGTCTATATACAAAAATTGTCTTTCTATACACTTGCAATGAATAATCTTTATAAAATTAAAAAACAATTTTACTGATAATAGCAAAAAAATACATTCAATGAAAAAAGCACAAAACTTATGCTGTGATAACTACAGAACTTTGGCAAAAGAAACTAAAGGTCTAAATAAATGGAACAATATCTATGTTCATGGATCAGACTTAATATTATTAAAATGGCAACAGGATGGGCTCTAGTGGCTCATGCCTCTAGTCCTAGAAAATTGGAAGGCAGAAAGTGGAAAGATAACAGAATGAGAGTAAGTTTTTGTAAACTACCCATGTGATAAGGAATATAATAAAGTACATCAGGTAATTTGAAAAACAGGCAAAGGATGCTAATAAACATCTTTTCAAAGAAAACATACAAATGGCTAATAAGCATAAGAAAAGATGCTTATATCATTAACCATCAGAAAAATTCAAATCAAAACCACTTGAGATACCACTTCACACCCACTAGGAAGACTATTATCAAATAGTGCTGGCCAGGTAAGAAATTATAGCTTGAAACATTATAGTTTTCTTCTAGATTGACGATGCCCTCTATAAACTACAGAAATGATCTGCTTTCTGATAACCACAGCCAGAACTAGTACTTGTGTGCTGATAACAATAGTCAGCTTGATTCTATTCCTTCCTTCCTGAGGCACTCTTCTACTTCATACCCTTGTCAGCTGTGGAATTTTCAGAAGAACTTTCATAAACAAGTAGAGTGATCTAGAAACAGAAGTATTTACAAATTCATTTTATTTTTAATGAATCTGGGCCCTCACATATGCTACTGAGGATAGTTTTAGAACACTTGCCTTTATTTCTTCACACACATACACACAAAATTCTAAATGATAATTCATTAAAATTTTCAATGCATACTTACCAAAATCTACCCTTGTTAATATGCACTGCATTGGGTGGTCAGTTGTATGCCTTGTTGTTGTTGCACCACTTTCATAACAAGATGCACAAAGATCGTAATCGTAGCAAATTAAACACTTATATCTGCGACCTCGAAAATTTCCTTTTAAACATGCATCACAGCTGACACCTATTAAAAAAAGAAGTATCTTTAATTAGTAGCTATAAAAGGCCACTCTCCACTTTTTCTCTATAAAATGTTTAAGGGTCCATTTAAATTCAGTATATCCTTTCAAAAATGACAAGAAATACAGTGAAATGATTTGGGAATTTCCAGCAGGTATGGTGGATTTGAAATCTAAAAAATTTAAAAATATTGACGTATTTCTTTACTTCAAAATAGAAAAACATTATTAAAAAATGTATCAGCTGGACATGGTGGTATACACCTGCAATCCTAGCACTGGGGAAGCTGACACAGGAAGAACTTGAATTGAAAGCCAGCCTGGGCTAGATAGTGAGACCTTATCTCAAAAACAAAACAAAACAATACAAATCATTTATGATTCCACCTAGATTAGTGACATTCACAAACAAAGTAGGATACTGGTTAGCAGGGGCTGGGGTAGGGAGGATGTGGAATTATTATTTAATGGATAGAGTTTCAGTTTGTGATTCATGAAGGGAAAATTTTGGAGCTGAATAGTGGTGATGACAACAATGTGAATGTACTTAATGCCACTGAACTGCATACTCAAGAAGTAGAAATGGTTAATTTTATGTTTATGTATATTTTATCAAAAAAAAGGGCCATTTGCAATAGCATTAAGAAAAAAATGTATATGAATAAATCTAGCCAAAACCAGGAAGCTGTTTATAAAGCAAATTAGTAAAACCGTATTCAAAGACATTAAAGAAATTTTAAAAATACAAGTATTTGGGCTGGAGGCATAGCTCAAGTGAGAGAGCCTGCCTGCAGGTGCAAGGCCCTGGGATCAAGTAAGTACTGCCAAAAAGCAAGCGGACAAACAACAAAATAAACACTAGGTTCATGGATAGGAAGGTTCATAATAAAATGACAATTTTCCCCAAATTCATTTGTGGATTCAACATAATTCTAATCAAAATCACAAAAGAATTTTTGGGCTCTTCCCCATATCCCAAAATCAGTTCCATAGGTTTAAAGACAAATGTGAAAGGAAAATGAGGAAAAATCTAACAGACAATACCATACAGGGGAGGTATTTTTATAAGCCCAGAGAAGGAAATGATTTCTTAAATCTCATTATCTCTCTGTCTCCCCCCACCCCACAGCCCAAACTATAAAGAGATAAATTCAAACACATTAAAATTAAGACTTTTCCTTTATCTTTTAATACTCTACAATGACTGAAAAGACAAGGTTCACCAACTGGTGTTACGTACAGACATACAAGACAGACAAAAGTTTGGTATTCAGAGTACATTAGGAACTCTGATATATCAATAAGAAGATGATCAATATCCAATACAAAAATGGGCAAAATTCAATGGGCAAAATAGAACACAAATGTATGAAAAGATGCTCAATCTGATCTGTCATCAAAGAAGAACAAATAAAACCATCATAAGCTAGCATTTTACATCTGACAGAAAGTTACATGGTATCATGTGTTAGAAATAACTTAGACCCTGCTCAGGGGAATGTCTATCAGCAGAACCACTTTGAAGAAGTTAAACAGGTATACTTCCTATAACATTACAATTTCACTCCTAAATATATTCCTTGAAGAATTTTTTTGTCCATGCACACCATGTAATATTTTCTATGTGCTGGAGACACAGTGGTGAACAAATCCAACTCCTATCTCCCATGGAGCTAACGTTTTAGTTGTTGAAGACCAGCACAGAAAGAAATTTACAGGGCATGTTAGAAGGTAAAGTGCTACGGAGAAGACATTAAACAGAGAGATAGTGTGGGCAAAGAACGCTCACTACTTTGAGCAAAAATTTTAAATATCTCAAAGGAATATTCTAAAACAGCTTCCAACTTTAAACATAACACTGAAAGTATTGGACAGGAGACTCTATTCAGTATGACTGAGTATAATAACTTTGACAAGTAAGTGTGATGTGAGCTTAGGGGCCAGGAAAGTAAGCCAACCTCTGAACACTAACTTTTTGGTGTGCAGCCTGACACTGATACTGGCGTTCCTTCTATCTGTCAGAACTTCTGTTATTATGTACCACAGACTAACAAAACTTGCTGCATTAGTGTCAACTACAAATAAATCTACAGTTCCTATGACACAAAACAAGTAAGCTTCCTGCTTTAATCCCTTGGTTAATAGTAGTCCTACCTGGTACCAGGAGGGTCAGGAAAACTTAAAAAAGAACAAAAAAGTAGCATATGTAAAACTATGAATTCCTTGACAGAATGGAATTGCTTCTGATGAGCTATAAATTATGCTCAATCATATGTGCATACAATGTTTGGGTCATTTAAAAAAAATTATGCTTAAGACATTAAGAATCAAATCTCGTCAGGTGCCAGTGGCTCATGCCTATACTACTAGCTACTCGGGAAGCAGCAATCAGGAGGATTACAGTTTAAAGTCGGCCCAGGCAAATAGGTCTCAAGACCCTATCTCAAAAAAATCCATCATAAAAAAGGGCTAGTGGAATGGCTCCAGGTGTAGGTCCTAAGTTCAAGCCCCAGTGCCACAAAAAAAAAAAAAAAAAAAAAAAAAAAAGCAGGGAATGGTATCACATGCCTGTAGTCTCAGCTACTAAGGAGGTGGGGGCAGGAAGGTAGAAGTGCCAGGCCAGCCCCAGACAAAAGGGTGAGATCTTCTCTGAAAAATAAAAGCTAAAAGGGTTGGGGGCATGGATCAAATGGTAAAGCGCTTGCTTAGCAAACTGCGTGACCCTGGGTTCAAATCCCAGTACTATCAAAAAAAGAAAGAGTCCCCCAAACTCAGCTTTTCACTTTTTTGAGGCCTAATTTCTATCTATATATGTCTGGAAAAATATCTGCTGGAGGCTGGAGTATAGCTCAGTGGTGAAATAAGGGCTTAGCATGGATAAAGCTCTGGGTTTGCTCCCAGCACTATAAAAACCTTTGCCACACAAAGCCTACACTTTAGTGGTATTAGCAGCAACTTCCTTTGTTATTTATGATATGCCAGATGATTTACATACATTCCTTTACAATTTCCACAAAGTCACCAAGTAGGTGAAAAGTGTGATAAAACGCCTTTGTGCGTACAGATGATTTAGAGCCAATTCAAATCTGCCCAACAAAATGGATGAAAAAGGTTGGATATTATAATTAAGGAATTCCTTATGAGCTTTATCAAAGTTCAATTCATTTCTAAAAGTTTACAGTGTAGAGGAAGTCCATTTTGGAATAAAAGACAACTTGATATTAAAGTACTTGTCTATACTTACTTGTTCATATAAAGGTATCCATGGCCTGTAAACAACAATCTAGGACTGGAACACTGAGGTCAAACAGGGCTACAGAGTGAGATCCTGTCTTGGTGAGAAGGGTGGGGGGGAATGAGGAAGGAAAAAGAGATGTATAAGGAGTGCCTGGGACAGTATAGAAATTCAGTAATACCTGCTGAATGAATCAACTGAATGAAAAGAGGACATTTTCCTAGAGTAATCCAAGCAAGAGATCATAAAGAGAGAAAAGGCATAAATGTATATTCATAATAGATAGATTTCTTGATATAATAATGTCTGAATGATGAAAGTAGAAGGGGGAAAAGAAGGGAACGAACAACAAATACTTTTTTCCTATAAGAGAAAAAAATTAAGAACGCAAGAATACTGTGCCCATTTTCCTAGGAGCCAGGCACCCAGGCAACAATATCCACCCGGGGGGGCTTGGTTGCAGTTTTAACATTTAAGTGATAGTGGGATATTAGTTGGTGGGAAACAGGTTCTTAAGAAACCAATCCTTTGAGTAACTACTTAAGAAGAGGAAGGGGACCTGGGGCGGGGAGGGAACAAAAGAGGGCAACAGGGGTATGTGTGTGTGAATATCAAACTATATTATATACAAGCATGAAAATGTAACAATGAAACCCATTATTTTGTAAAATATACACTAACAACCCACAACACCTAGTATTTTCATATACATACACAATTCTTTCAGTTCAGTCGCTTTAAACAATGCACACTGGACAGAAACCACTCCTCTGTCCTCAAGAACTCCCTCCCTTGACTGTGGGGACAAGCTCTAGCCTACCCAGAAGACAAGAACCCTTAAGAAAAGATGGTAATTTTAATGAAAATAGCTAGGAAGGTGGAAAGAAATTCCACGAGCATTATTCAAAGATTTATAAAGGAGAATACTAGTAAAAAGTATATTAAATTTCAAAAGTGTAGGGGTGGATGGAAAAAACAGACACAGTATGGCACAGGAGAATTTCTCTTAGATGATCTCTAACCAGCAATGTTACCTCAATTGTCAATTAATGTTTACTGACCTTGATACCCTAACCACCTGCCAGGACTTGGCCACTGAGCTCTTCTTTCCTGGATGAATAAACTGATGCACACAGGCATTGAGAAGCTTGCTCCAAAGGCACACAGGAATTAAGTGGCAAAGCAGCACTAGTATGATGAAAAGTTACCTATAAAACTTATCATATGATAACAATCTGCCTTTTTTTGTCACTAGTGGGTTTCTTCAGCCTTTTTTATTCATCATAGTAGAGATACATATATCTAATGTCATGTTTATTGTTTCTCCCTCAACTTTTCATATTCTAAGACTTCAATTTTATCACTTACATACCTACTCTAGAAAGGAACTGAAGTTGAAGAATTACTCCTGAAGCATGTGCTTACAGACATTTCTTTCTTTTCAGAGGGTGATAACCAATCAAACAGCCATTCACAGTTGAATCACTGTTTTATTAGTTCTTAGTCTAGAGTAATACTTTCTCAAATCCATGTCCCTTATTGATTAAGTGTTTCAAAGCCTTGCCATCTCTTTTATCTCAAGCTTTCTCAAAAGCTAGAAACATGTCAGGTTTTAACCCCTTCATACCACTATAAAGTAAAATAACCAGTATGATTCTCAAAGACATAATTTATTTTTTAGCTTCTGTCTTTTCAAACACATAAAGAAATCTAGCATAAGTACATCTTCAGAAATGGGAATCAATAACCTATGACACATGACATAATTACATGATGGAATACTAGAACAATACACTCCAATGAACCAGACTTACATACACCAACATGAGTAAATCCCCACAAAAACAAGGAGCAAAAACATATATACTCTATGGAAATACTATATGGAACCACACATATAAATTTAAAAATAAGCAATGCTATAAAATTGTTTATGGCTACATACATATTGTAGAAAATGTATCGAAATGTATGTGGGAAATCAGCAGCAAAAAATGACCTCTGAGAAATAGGGAAAAGGGAGGGAAATTGAATGGAACAAGCTGGGGATGTAGCTCATTGGTAGATTCCACTCCCAGCACTGCAAAACAAAACAGGGTACAACATAGAATCTGCCTGTATTTGTGATGCTTTCTTCTTTCTATATGCTTAAAAGCAAAAACAGTGAGGTGCTGTGGCTCACCCTTGCAATCCCTATAAAAAATTGAGAGGATCCTGTTCAAGGCCACCCAGGACAAAATGTTCTTGAGACTCCATCTCCACCAATAAAAAGCTGGGCACAGTAGTGTGTCTATCATTCCAGCTACATAGGAAGCGTAAATAGGATTGTGGTCCATGTCAGCAGACACATACAAGCGAGAGGGGCTGAGGGAATGATTCAAGTGGTAGAGTGCTTGCCTGGAAAGCCCAAGGCCTGGAGTTCACACCCAGGCACCGCCAAAACAAACAAACACCACCAACAATGTTCACAAATTCTCAATCCCATATCAGTGCAGTGCTGCAGCCTGAACCCATGACTGAGAGTAAGCACCGTTTATGACCTAGTATACTAGACAACCTACAGGCAATATGAAGACTGTACTTCTGGGTTTTGCCAATAGGTTCTAGGAACCATTAGAATGCCTTCCCATCGTACTGGCCAATAATGAGCAGACAACAGTAGGTGACTTCTGGCCGGGAGAGACAGGCTACATGAATTTGTGAGAGAAGAATGTCATTCCAAACAACTAAAGGTGAAACACAATTAATTGAGGTTCCTCCCCCACCACTGGAACTTCTTGGTCCATTGGTTGAATACTTCTAAACTGATTTTCTATGACTGTTTGAGAAGGGGAAAAAAGTGGAAATTCTTTAATGTACCACAAGCTATATAATCAGGGAGCAGAAAATACACTGCTTGCTTACTGGTATTTGATGATATTTGAGCTAAAAATGTCTGCAAATATATTTGTAATAAGATTTCTGACTGCTCCTTCAATTGTAATGGAAAATTTTTTTCCTAGATCTATAATAGGAGGCATTTTACACTGACTTGTCCCACCTCACCCGGATATAAGTCTTTATACTAACCAGTCTCTCAAGTACCTGCTTTTGAAATACTGAACTACAACATCAGGGTCCTTTATTCCATGTTCCCTATACATAGACAATTACTCTAAACCCAGACTCAAAAACCATCGATGCGAAGCTATTACGTTACGTTCCTCATGTCTGTTCCAATTCTTTCACAGATTTTAAACTACAGCAAACACAAACTCTGGACAGTACTAGGAAAAATTAACATAAAGCACAGAGATTGCTTAACTGATCATTTACCTCATCAATTAAAAAGATGATAGCTTTGGGTGTGGTAGATCATGCCAATAATCCCAGCACTAGGGGGGCTGAGGCAGGAGGATCTTGAGTTAAGAGGCCAACTTGGGCTCCATAGCAAGTGCCTGTCTCAAATAATAATAATAATAATAATGATAATAATAATAATAATAATAATAATAATAAAAAACCCCAAAAGGCCAGGTGTGGTAGTATATACCTATAATCCTAACTATGTGTGAGGTGTAAGTAGGAGGAGTGGCCCTGAGCAAAAAGCATGAAACCCTATCGAAAAAATAACTAAAGCAAAAAGAGGGCTGGTGGTGTGGTGGCTCAACTGGTAGGGTGCCTGCCTGTCAAGCATGCAGCCTTGAGTTCAACCCCAGTACAGCACACACACAAAAGTAAGCAAGCTCTTTTGCTTACATAATCACATAATAACCTTTCTGTACTGTAGGTCTGTCACAGGAATATAAATATTTACTACCCTTCTTTCCCAAGGAGGGCGCTGATTACTGTTAGTACTATGTCTCAGCTCCAAAGCCCACCCTGCCATACTTGGCTCTGCTGGGTTGCCTTTTTGTTCCCCTTCAGCATTCCCAGGGCCATTTAACAAAGTAAGGAGACATTCTTAGTTGTAACAACTGCAGAGAGGAGGAAGGCTACTGGTTTCAATTCTATGGCAGCAGGAGCTGTTACTGAACATTATACAAAGCATCCTCCTAGACAAAATGTCGATGCCAAGGTTAAGAAACCATGGTCAAGGACCTGCCAACTCAATTATTCAGACTCCTTTGGCAACTGTCATTTGGTTTACATTTTGTCAGTGAGGTCCAGAGGGAGAAAGATGGGAAGAGGTCAGCATCTCACCAGCAACAGAAGGGCTCCAGTACCATCTACACCTGTACTTTCCAATGTAATAACAGAAATTAAAATGTGTAGGTAGCTAAGAGGGCTTACAAGCAGTAACACTCCTATAGCAGTGGGCACACCAAGCAAGCACCAGCTCTTTGTTGTTCAAACAGCATCATCCTCAAGGAAGAACCAGGGCTCCTTGGAGAAATGCATTACCCTGGGGGTTTGGGCGGGGCAAGTATGTCAGCCTGAAACACACAGTTCTAGAATGAGTAATACAGAAATGATTCAGAAAGAATGATGGGGACAGCTCAAAAGGACAGAAGAAACTTTGAAGAAGACCTCACTGGGCCATCTGAGCATCAAAATAAATAAAAGAAGTAACAGACCATAAACCAATGAATAAGAATCCATGAATCCAAACTGATAAAAATGAAAAAAGTAAATCATAAACACAAAAAACATAAAAAAAAAAAATCTTCATTCCAACCCCTACTTCACTACTACCGAAACTGTGCTGTCCAGTATCATAACCACATGTGACTATTTGTCATCTCTTAAAATTAAAATTAAATTTAAAATTCAGTTCTTTAGTGGCACTAGCCACATTTGGAAGCTGAAAATTAGAATTAAGTAACTAAATTAGAAGAATGTAAAAAAGCTCAATCCTGTATGAGCAAGGAAGAATCAACTTATAACACACTCAACAAAATATTTAGGCTTGGTATCAGGTACTACACCAGAACTAGGATTAACTGCTAAAAGACGGATGTTGGATGGGTAAAAGCTCTTTGAGAAATAAATCTCTAAGTTACTTCTACAAAATTATACTATTCTTTAGAAGTAAAAGTTCATCCAGTGGCTGTAGATGTAGCTCAGTGATTGAGTGTTTGCCTAGATGCACAAGGCCATGGGTTTGATCCCCAGTCCCCTCAACCCCTACCTCCCCAAAGATAAAAGAGCAACACAAAAAGGGGCATTCTACTAGAGACAGGTAGGGAGGGGAAGGGAGCATAGCTCACACACAAACATCCAGAATCTTGACTGTGCTGGGCCCCAGTGGCTCATGCTTGTAACCTACACTCAGGAGGCAGGTATCAGGAGGATCATGGTTTAAAGGTTCAAAGCCAGCCGTGCACAACTAGTTTGCGAGACCCTATCTTGAAAGTACCCATCAAAAAGAAAAAAAAAAAAAAAAAGAATTCTGATTGAGCTGGGCAAGTTGCATATGCCTGTAACCTGATCATTCAAGAGGCTCAGGCAAAACAAGGTCAAGACCACTAGGCTGCACAGTAAGAACCTGACTACAGACTAACAAAATCTGATGTTTTCAACAGGACCACTGCACAATAATGGGGAATGGATTAAAGTCATTAAGGTCCCCCGAAAATTTCCAAATTAAAACTCTATACCTAGGAAAGTATTCAAGTGAGAATAATAGAATATTTTAAGACATGTAAGTCTGATGAAAATTATATTTCATGTACTCTTTCTCTAGAAGCTATATAAACGAGTATAAGTTATGGTTTGAATATACAATGCCCCTCACAGGCCTTGGTTCTGAATGCTTGATTTGTAACTAGTGGCACTATTTGAGGAGGCTGTGGAAACTTTAGGAGGTAGGGCCTAGCTGGAAGAAGTAGGTTATTAGAGGCATGCCTTTGAAGGTTATACCAGGTTCCCAATTTGCTCCTCTGTTTCCTGTCTGCTATGAAGATCCTTTGCCACAGGCTTTTGCCACCATAATGTCCTGCCCAAGAGCAGGGGGGTCAAGTGACCATGGAGTGAGCCCTCTCAAAACAAGAGCCCAAATAAATCTCTCCTCCCTTAAGTTGTTTCTGTCAGGTATTTGGTCACAGTGAGAAAATAACTAACATAACATGCTACTAGAACAACTAGAAGGGAATTTAAAAAATGGAGACATGGAAGCTAGAAATCAGTAGACTCAATGTGAAGAAGAAGCAATGAAAATCACCAGGAAGACAGAGAATGGAGAACACCCCCAGGATGATAGCCACACAGCCCACAGAGTCAGCAATTCCATACTGTAGCAGTGACACTCAAAAGGCCAATCTAAAGTGAAGGAGGTCGTCAAGGAGATCACTGTTTCATTTTTTTGGAGCAGTACTGGGGTTTGAACTCAGGGCCTCTCGCTTGCTAGCCAGGTGCTCTATCACTTGAGCCACTCCGCCAGCCCTGTTTTGGTTGGGTATTTTCTTTATTTATTCATTTATTTTTGTGGTACTGGGGTTTGAACTCAGGGCCTCATGCTTGCTAGGCAGGTACTCTACCACTTGAGCTACACTGCCAGCCTTGGGTATTTTCGAAATAAGAGTCTTCTGATGTTTTTCACCATTTGTGCTGTTTATTGGTGATTTCACTAACATGCCCCCCCAAAGTAATGCTCAAGTGTTGCCCAGTGTTCCTAAGATATATACTAGATAATTTAATTCAGCCATAAGTTATGGTGCCATTGGCCTTAAGTTCAATGTTAATGAATCAACAACAAATATTAAAATGTCTTCAGAAATACACATAAACTGGGTGCCAGTGGCTCACACCTGTAATCCTAGCTACTTGGGAGGCTGAGATTGGGAGGACTGTGGTTTGAAGGCCAGCCAGGGCAAGTAGTTTGAGAGACTCCATCTCTAAAAACCAGAGCAAAATGGACTGGAGGTGTGGCTCAAGTGGCGAAGCACCTGCTTTGCTAGTACAAAGCCCTGAAAGAAAAAAAAAAAAAAAAAAAAAAGAGAGAGAGAAAAGAAACACACATAGCAAGGTTATATACTGGTCTGTTAATAAAAAGGTATGACCAGTGGCTTACAGGACTAACCCTGTATTTCCTCTAAGAACAAAGGTTTAGTATTGGTTAATGTAGTATTTATGTCAACATTTTGACATAAATGTCAAACTCAGAGTCTCACACTTGCTAGGCAGGTGCTCTACCACCTGCCCAGGTACTCTGCCAGTCTTCATGTCAACTTTAGAGAACATAACTACTGCAAATAAAAAGAAATGACATACTAGGTGCTGGTGGCTCACGCCTGTAATCCTAGTTTTCTGGGAGGCTGAGATAGGGAGGATTGAGGTTTGAGGCCAGTTCGGGCAAGTAGTTCAGGAGACCCCCATCTTCGAAATAAACAGAGCAAAATGTACTGGAGGTATGGTTTGAGTGGTAGAGTGCCTGCCTAGCAAATGTGAGGCCCTGAGTTCAAACCCAGTACTATCCCCCGCAAACAGACTCCCTCCCACAGATCATATAGTATTTTATATTTTCTTTTTAACCTAAGGACAGAATAGAGCCTAGGGTGTGGCCCAGCTCTAGCTTCTTACTAGGACTTGGCTGGTCTTGTCTGAGCACCTAAGTCCATGCTATGCCCCCCAGGAGAGAGGATCAGGTAAGGACTCTGTTCACCCTAAGGAAGCGTCATGTCCTGCTTTGACCTGGGAGCTGGAGGCAGGCCATGGTAAGTAGCAACATTCTGACTGCGTTCTGCTAGAAATCCACTCTGGCCAAGGACAGTCCAGTCAAATCCCCCTCCCTCTGTGGTGGGCCCCAAACTTCCAAGTTCACTCTGTGACTTTGTCCAGTGACTTTTCCAAACATTCCCTCGGGACCTCCCAAGGAGGCTAAAGGCAGATTTCACTCAGTCTCCTTCTCCCAGGAGCTCTGGCTAATGGTCCTCACACAGTGGCCCTCCAGCTTGCTGCTCTGAGTTTCCTAACTGAATACATATGGCTTAACCAGGAAGAAATGGATTGGGAGTTAATTATAGAAAAACACAAGAGGATGATTGTGACAAAGATCCCATTCATGGTTCCAAAGATGTTTTTGAGATGTTCTATTTCTTAATGGGAATATATATATTTACATATATATTTATGCTGGTAAATGTTATTTAATATTTGTAGGGCAGTAGAGCTGGGGGTGTAGCTTAGGGGCAGAGTAGGCCTAGCATATGAGGCCCTGGGTTGAACAGAAAGGAAAGGAAAGAAAATGAAAGAAGGAAGAAGGGAAGAAAAGAGAAAAAGAAAAGAATTAATACTGTATGACAGGCTAGAGATTCAAAGAGAGACAACTGGGCATACCAAAACAAGATAAATTTTAAAAGATTCATATAAGGTCCTGCCTTTGGATTAAACAAACAACAGTTCATGTGATTAAAAAAAAAATCTGAATAAATGAACTACGGAGAACTCCAGCTTCAATACTGGCCCAACATGAGATGCAGTTGTTAAAAAAAAAAAAAAAAAAAGCCTGCAAATAAGCAGGCTTAAGCTGCATAAACAGCCATGCAACCTCCCTAAATGTAGCATTTCCTCAACATTTTACTCTTGCCATAGTACATGTGAAGAACTGCATATAGTTTTGTGTGTCTAAATAGGAAAGAAATACAGTATATTGCTTGAATAGCAAAGTATCTAGAAATATGTCAAGAGAAATTACTAAAAGGCAAAACAGGCTAGTCAGCAGAACAGCTGAGCAGGGCAGTGTTGAGAGGATGTGACAGCTTTGTGTACAGCCAACTCCAAGTAATGAATTCAGTTGTCTGTAGCTACAGAGTTCACAAACCAGCAACACTAAATGCAACATGGTATCCTGGATTCTGCAAGAGAAAGGGGACATTGGAAGGGAAAATGGGTAAATTCCGAGTCTGCAGTTTAGTTACTAATAATGTGCCAATGTTGGTTTCTTGGGTTTTTTGGTGTGTGTGCAGGGGATTGAACCCAGTGCACTGCACCTGCATGCAGTCTACTACTGAGCCACACTGAAGCCTGGTTTCTCACTTTTGAAAAGTGTGCCAAGGTAATGTTAAGATGTTAACATTAAGGACAACTTAGTGAAGAGTATATGCCAAGTAGCTAAACCACACAACCTTTATAACTTTTCTGTAAATTGAGAATTATTCTAAAGTAAATTTATCTTAAGAAAATAAAGTCTGGAGGTGTGGCTCAAGTGGAAGAGTACCTGCCTAGCAAGTGCAAAGCCCTGAGTCCAAACCTGATGACTGTCGAAAATAACAAGAAAAGTTAGTAAGACCCCATCTCAACAAATAAGCTAGGTGTGGTAATACACATCTGTAATCCTGGCTACACAGAAGGCACAGGTGGGAAGATTGTCATCTGCGGTTGGGCAGGGGAGAAAGCAAGAGACCCTATCTGAAAATAACCTAAAAAGGGCCAGGGGCATGGCTCAAGTGGTAGAGCACCAAGTGGAAGGCCCTGAATACAAACCCAAGTTCCACAAAAAACAAAACAAACAAAAAAACTGGAGGCACCTGATTCAAAGGATGATTCTCTTACAACACAGTGAATGCTTTATCAATACAAGTTGTCAGAAATTAGAGGAGACAAACTGAAACATGCTTTGAAAGATTTCTGTATATTTCACAGGACACTGGTACTATGTAAATTGGAAGTCAGGAATCATTAGTATGTCATGGAGTCTGAAAACTTGAATGCAAAGAACCAAGGTGCTAGACATTGGTGACTCATACCTATAACCCTAGCTACTTGGAAGGCTGAGATTGGGAGGACTGCAGTTTCAGGCCAGCCCAGGCAAACAGTTCAAGAATCCCCATCTCCAAAATAACCAGAGCAAAATGGAGGGGAGGTAATGTAGCTCAAGTGGTACAGTGTCTGCTTTGCAAGTGTGAAGCCCTGAATTCAACCCCCAATCCCACCAAAAAAAAGAACAAGCTAACTGAAGCAGATTCAATGAAAGAACCATTCTTATGTATAATTTTGTAATCAATTCTACCAGTTTTGGTAGATATCAAAGCCTTCTGTAAATGTTTTTCAAACTGTAATTTATGACCCAGTGAAATGGCTTTAGTCACCCCAGGTAGTTGTCAACTGGGAGGTACCACACCCAAGAAGCACTGTGGAACTCTGCAGAGAGTATTCAGTGATTGGCATTTGTTGGAGTAAGTGTTAAAGTGGCTAGGAGTCATACAATGCACAGGATGTTTAATAAAGAATTAGGTAGTATCCCATAGAATTTTCCAAATCTCCAACAGATGTTTAAAAAGGAACCTTACAAAACGTTACAATTATGTAAGCATAATACCTAATTCCATCTTTCACATAAACACAAAACATTATTTGCAGTTTTGGTGTACCCTTACTTTCCAGGCATGCCACTATGATGGTTAATTTTTGCTGTCAACTAGAGTGGATTAAGGAATAACCAGAAAACTGGGAGAGCATTATTTCTGGGTGTGTCCCTAAGTGTCTTCTCTTTCTTCTTCCCTTTGGTGCTGGGAGTCAAACCCTGGGACTCCTCACACATGGCAGGCAAATGGTCTACCACTGAGCAACACTCCCAGCCCTCATAGGCTATTTTCAGAGAAGAATGGCATGTGAGTCTGCAGACTGAGTGGAGAAGGTCCTCCCTTGGTGTGGGCAGACACCATCTACTCCGTTGTTGTTACAGACAGAATAAGGAGAGAAAAGGACTTCCTCTCTCCTACAGCTGGGATCTCCCTTTTGCCCTCAGACACCAGAACTCCATGCTCTCTAGCCAGGGGACTCTGAAACTCAAACCAGTCTCACCTCCCCTTCAACCTCAGGGACTGTTGACTTCCCTGGCTCTAAGTCTTTGGACCTAAATGCTGGACACTAACCAGCATCCTTCATTTTCCAGCTTGCAGACAGGCTTCTCCTGGGTCTTCTCAGCTTCTAAGAACCCTCTCATTAATCTTTGCATATCCCATTGGGCCAGTCTCTGTAGAACTCTGATTGATACAGCCACTACCCATAAATTAAGAAAAACTGTTTTAGATGGATGTGGTGGCACACATCTTTAATCCCAGCATTTGGGAGGCAGAGGCAGGAGGACCTTAAGGTTGAGGCAAGTTTGGGCTATACATAGCAAAACTCTATCTCAAAACAAATGAACAAAATCCATACAAAAAGAAAGAAAAAAGATTGATGACAAAACTGTAGTACAAAATACATGTATTAGACTGTTTTTATAACTGTAACGCCCAAATATTAAGACTCTGATGAATATATTTATTTCCAAACATTATTAAATAGTAGGAACTTATCACAACTCACGGTTTTTATTAATTTTATTAACATTTAAAAAATCATAACAAGATAACAAGACTAGGCAGTGGCTCAAACCTGTAATTCTAGCTACTTGGGAGGTAGAGACTGAGGAAAGCCTGTGAGACTCCATCAAGACCAATAGCTGAGCATGGTAGTGCATGCCTGTCATCCCAGTTGAGCAGGAAACATAAGTAAGAGAACTGTGGTCCTGGTCAGCCCTAGGGAAATATAAGACCCTATCTCAAAAATAACCAAAGCAAAAAGGACTGAGGGACCTGAGTTCAACTCCAGAACCACCACAAAAAAAATTACATCAGTGACATCCTATGTGTATTTGATTGTGTGTAACCGACTAGAATGTGGTAAAAATTACTGAATTTATTTATTTTGGGGTTGTCATTAGTTTTTTACTCCAATAATGTCTCCTAAAGTCTACTACACAGCTGTTAGTATTTTATTGTTTCTTCCTCCAATCCATTCTCTATTCTCCCACACTGCCTGTCAAGTCATACACTCTCCAGGAGGTTTTAAGTATTATAGCTGCATGTAGGCTGATAATGATGGGTTCCACCAGGTTTTCTCATGTCAGGTCAGGAATTATTCTGACACTACACTTAAAAATAAGGTCAAATGCACTGGTGACCATGTGCTAATTAGTTTTATTTCTCTATGTTGACAGTCGAAAATTTGTCTTATAGTATCCCTACAGCAAATAAAATTTGGCAGGTGGTCCTTTTCAATACTTTTAATAGAGTATGTCTCTTTATGCTATTTCTTTTAAATCCAAACTGATTTATTGTTAGTAGATTCAGGAGCTCAACTTCTTCACTGTAATTAATGTCTAAGACAGTTAAGAACTTATCTATTAACTATTTCAGGATAATCAACAGGTATTAGAAAAGTTATAAATGAGATGGGCTGGAAGTTTGGCAAGCGGTAGAGCACCTGCCTCACAAGCATGAAGGCCTGAGATCAAACCCCAGTACCACCAAAATAAACAAACAAACAAAAAAAAAAAGAGACACTGGCCTCGAAAGGGATGAGAAACACTAGTGGATCACAACCAGAATATCCAATAATGGAGCAGAACTGAAAATTAATCAGACTATCCTCCTGACATGGTATTATTTCATGAAGCTTGTATTTCCATTATGTGTGTCTTCCAGGTACCACAAAAATGTACTCTTTGCTGTTAATTCCAGGTCAAGTAAAGTTTGCAGGCCACTGTTAAACTATTCCCCAAACCCAAGGCCTTTCAATATTTAAATATGAGTCATAGTAACTGAACAGGACACAGCTTAACAATTATCCAACAAACTCACACATACATGGGTCTCCTCCCCTGCTGGACTCTAGTCTTACTCTGTGATCCATTTCCCACCTCCTCATCCCTTCCATGTCTTCCTTGACCTAATGTGGATGCTTTTATACCTTCCCACTTCCTACATGTATGCCTTCTTCAAGTAACTCCCTGAATTGCTGTTTTACCTTCTATCTTAAAAGCAAACCAAAAAACTTATGGCCATAGGACTGATCTTTTCAGGTATGAAGAAATCTAAAGGCATAAGGGAAAGGCAGAGATTATGTTTATAACAACGAAAATCTCTTGAGGGAGCCAGGACACTATTGTAAGAACAGAATACTCCTGATAATAATAACTAAAAAAAAAAAAAAAAAAAAAAAAAAAAAAAAAAAAAGGTTTAATAGCCTTAGGTTCTGCACCAATCAAGAAGAAATGAACAATTCTATGGGGGTGGGGGAGTGAGTGCAACAAAAAATTTTAAATAAAAACCAAGTGGAACACCTATTCTATAACCCAGCATATCTAGGTACATATCCACCTAGTTATTAAATTCTTATTAATTCTAATACTTTTTTTTTTTTGTGGAATGGGGATTTGAACTCAGATTTTCATTCTTGCAAAGTAGAAGGTCTACTGCTTGAGCCACACCTCCAGTCCATTCTGCTCTGGTTATTTTGGAGATAGGGTTTCAAGAACTATTTATTTGCCCAGGCTGGCCTTGAACTATGATCCTCCTGATCTCAGCCTCCCAAATAGCTAGGATTATAGACATGAGTCAACTCAAGGAGCTTCATGCTTGCTAGGCAGACATTCTGCCACTTGGGTTACTCCGCTAGCACTGTTTTGTGTTGGATATTTTTGAGACAGGTCTTGTGAACTATCCACTTGGGCTGGCTTCGAACTGTCACCTTCCTGATCTCTGCCTCCTGAGTAGTTAGGATTATAGACATGAGTCACCAGCGCCCACTGTAATACTTTTTTTTTTTTTTGGCAATACTGCAAAGCCCAAAGTTCAAACAAATGAACAGCATTTTAAGGGGAGAGTGTTATAAATTTATATATATATATATATATAAATAATTTGGCAATGTCAGGGACTGAACTCAAAGCCTTGCTCATGATAGGCAAGAGCTTTACCACTGAGCTACCACCCCAACTCTTTTTTTTTTTTTTTTAGTAGTAGTACTGATGTTTGAACTCAGTATCTTGTGTTTACTAACCAGATGCTCTTATCACTTGAGCCACACTCCCAGACCAATAAACTAACTTTAAAAAGATATAATTGAGCCAGGAGCCGGTGGCTCATGCCTGTAATTCGAGCTACTCAGGAGGCAGAGATCAGGAAGATCTCAGTTAGAGGCCAGCCTCGACAAAATGAAAGTGAGACCCTATCTCAAAAATACTCAACACAAAAAAGGACTGGTGGAGTGCCTAGTAAGCATGAGGCTTGAGTTTAAATCCCAGTACCGCCAAAAAAACAAAAAAAAAGACAGTTATTAATTCTGTGAGGTGTAATATACTTTCATGCACACGTGCAAACTAGTGTGTACTCTATCCCTATCAGTTAAAAATAAATAGTGAAACACCTATAAGTAATGATATGTGGGCCTATTTTTTTTTTTTTAATGCTCAAATCCAACAAAGCGAAAGTGGGAATCAGGGAATCAAGGGCTGGCGGAATGGTGAATGGTTCAATTGGCAGAGCACCTGCCTAGCAAGCATGAAGCCCTGAATTCAAACTCCAGCACCACCGCCCCCCTCCAAAAAAAAAAGAGGGAATCAATATAAAAAGTAGCAAAAGGGCTGGGGGTGTAGTTCAGTGTACAGTGCTTGTCTAACATGCATGACGCTTTGGGTTCTATCTCTGGCACTGCTAGGAACCCCTCCCCCCGACACACACAGAAATAAAGGGCAAAAATAGCAAAATGTTGGTATCTTAAGGATGGGTAATAGAACAGGGAGTATGTTAAGTATGTGCTGTTCTCAGTTAATTAAAAATATCTTACAACAAAGAAAAAACAACACAGAGCCAGCTCATATAGTCTCTTTACTCCAGGCTGACATTGCTCTATGGATAACATTCCGTGAGCTTCTCAATCAGTGAAGAGTTCCTCTTAAATCAACATCAAACATGTTTATCACGTCATGTTCATGAGGCTAGCAAAAGTCTTCGAATGATACACTCTTACATAAGAAAGATGATGTCTATGGCCATGTTATGATACTCCAATTTCAAAACCCAACCAAGAATGCCATAAATTTGGTAAGCCTGGTGTAGCCCTGATGGAGCATCACTAAATTGTCCATGGGCCTTTTCCTCAGTGTAACTGTTGTCACTATTCACAAGTTCTCCTTTGTGTTCTCCTGCCTTAGCTGCCTACTTACACACTCACTGGCCTGCAAAGTCTATCTGCTTCTAGGCAAGTCTCTTCTCTACAAACTTCGACCCCCTTCTCAGTCCCCTGGCCTTCATCTGAACACATTCTGAATTTATACAATGTCATAAAAGGAACAGACTATTCACAGCTCTCACTGTACTATAACTTTAAATAGGTAAGCCTTGTAGTATATCCAGTCTTTACTTCCTTCCCCGTTAAAATGCAAATGTCTTGAAGGCAGGGACCATATCTTATATAAGGAAATACGCCTTGAGGTTATTAGAACTCAAATTATATGCAAAGTCACAACAAAGAATAAGTATGTGAGACAGTACTGCATATGTTAACTAGCTTGATTCAGCCATTCCATGATGTATACATATTTCAAAATTTGTATGTAATATATACAACTTATTAAAAATACATTAAAAACTTAAAGTACATGCAAAGCATGAAGGATGGCATACAGGATGTTTTATATTATGTGCTAACTACTACTTGAAATATTTCATCTGTAACAATCACTAAACCACAATCACCTCTGGGGTTGCTAAACATTATGCCCACTTCATAAATAACTCACCCAAGGTCACAGTTAGTAAGTGACCAAATTGGGGTTTGAACTCAGGCAATCTAGCTCCAGTTTCACTCCTAACTTTACTATTCAGCATCAGGAAAAGCTTCAGAGTAAACAGGAAGACTTCACTTGATGTAGAAGACTGGCCTCAGAGTATCTATGAACTAAAATCCTCTCTAAGCTGCAGTTTTGGGTCTTTCATCCCAGCAATGTATCCAGTAGAAAAATAGGCTGGAGCAAGAATCATAGGATCTGGATTCTAGTCTTGACTGTCACTCAAGTAGCATTTATGACTTAGCCTTTCCTAGACCACAGGTGGAGATAAAGGTGAATGAGGGAAACAGGTAGAGGCTGCAGCAGCAACTGAGTTCCTTCTGGTCCAGAATGTCTATTATTCTACCTTCCTCTTTATTTTTATCAGAGAGAAAAGGACTAGAATAAACAAATTCATTATCCAGCTGCCGAACTGGCCAAATTTCCACAGTGAGATCTCTAGGCTTGGACCTATATGGCTGTGGCATGCACAAAAGACATACTGGGCTTTCTATTCTCCTGTTAAGAGTAGGGAAAGGTAAGGCTGACACCACCAAACTGCAGTAACCTAATAAAGGGCCTGGGATAACTCAAATTGGAGAGAAGGGCAAAACAATCACATCAAAGTCTTAATTTTAAGATTCCCATTTTTTTTTTTTGGTGCAGCATGTACTTATTCATTCAACCAATAAAACTCCAGTTTGTTCATTCCAATGACCTAAATATCTCCACCTGACACATCAAAACAGCCATCTCTAACACAATACACTATAAACAATACTCTTGATCTCCACCTCCAAAATGTCCCTCTTCTCTCTCTCTAGCATTCACAAAAATAATCATATTGTCATCTTTGGTTCCTCCTTTTCCCTTATAATACACCAGCAAGTCCTACTGGACTTATATTCAAAATATCCCCAACATCAGTTTATCTCTGTCTCTTTCTCCCTCTCCCTCTCTCTTCTTATTTTCCCTCCCAGGTCAGAACATCTTTCCTCACTTGTAGGCCTTCACCCTATTGCAAGCCACCTTCATCTTTGGCCTGAAGTAGCTTCCCAACCTACCTTATTCTAACCACAGGGCTTTTATACTTTAAGTCCCTACTCCAATGTCACCTCCTCTGAAAAGCCTTCCCTGACTTCCCTTTCTAAAATAGCGACACACACCAGTCATCTATCTTCCACCGTCATTCCACTCTTATTCTTACTATGCTTTATTTTCTTCAGAATACTTATCACTATCCAAAGTTAGATATTTCACTTCTGACCCCCCAGCTTCACTAAGAAGCTCTACAACAACTTTCCTTTATCTTTCATTAGTCTACCCCCAGCTTCAGTAATAATGCTTAGCACAGAATCTATTGAATGAATGAATTTTCCTAGTCTGTATTATGTGCCAAACCCTGAGCTAGAGATACCTTCAGCTATTGTCAGCTCTCTCTCCATCCACAACTAAATCTTTGGGGAGTGTCCCTAATTTCTTAGATGCCTTAAAGATTTAACACATTGCAATATGGGCTCCAGTCCACTCCTTTAAAACTGCTCATTAACTTCCACAACCCTCCCTACTCCAATGGCTCAAGCCAATGAGCACTTTATTCTTTATTGTCTTGACCTTTCTGCAGGGATATGGAGCATATCCTCCTTCTGGAAAACCACCTTTCTAAATTCCTATCTAACACTCTCTCATTTCCTTCTACTCTCCAGGCTGTTCCATTTCAATCTCCTGCTCTTTCGATATTGTGTTCTCCAGGGTTTAATAATTAGTTTCCTTATTCCTTATCTTCCCAATCCACATATTCTCACTATCCCCGAGCAATCAATTCTACTACAATGGATTTGCTTTAGCCTTGACTTTAAACTCACACATTCAACACTCCCTGATATCCCTACAGGTGCCTCAATCCCAATAAACTACAAAGTGAGGTCCCTTCTCTTTTCCCTGCTTCACGCTCCCATGTTAAAAGCATGCTTGCTTCTCTGTCCTCTATAGGCATCTTGATGAATAGCACTGCCTAACTACTCAAGCCAGAAACTGGAGTTTTGCTAAACTCTCCCTTCTTCCATAATCCTGATGCCTAATCAATCACCAAATACATCTATTTTCCCCTAAAACTACAGCGATTATCTTATCTTGTGGTAACTTACCTGTCCCCCTCCTGTCTTCCTCCCTGCAAATCCATCCTCCAGAGCATATCTTTCTAAAACACAAAAATCAGATCAGGTTACTACCTGGCTCAAATTTCCTAAAAACTCATTCCCCATTGCTCTATTCTCTTGACAAAGTTCATCGCCTGGTATCGGCCCCTCTTTCTGTCCCAGTAATGCTATGCCTTTTCCTACATCATCAATCTGGTGATGCAACCACTATCATTCTTTGGGGGATGGGTACTTTAAAAATTTGCCCATGACACTGAAGTCTCCCATATCTGTTTTTCAACTATACCCTGTAAGTGTTAAGTTTATTATAGTTTTTGCTACACTGTATTATAGCCACCCCTCTCATCTTAGAAGGCTGGAACTCCTCATAAAGTATTCAATACATGAACAGATTAAAGAAGGGGTCAGCACATCATAGCCTATGGGCCAAATCTGGCCTGCCATCTATTTTTTGCAAAGCCTGTTAGCTAAGACTGTTTTTTACATTTTTTAATGACTGGAAAACTTTTAGAATAATAGTATTTAGGTTGGAGGCAACATTCAGTGGCAAAGTGCTTGCTTAGCATTCCCGAGGCCCTGGGTTTGATTTCCAGGAACAGTGATAACAATGACGACAGTAACAGTATTTAGTGATGTTTGGAAATTATATAAAAATTCAAATTTCAGTGCCTATAAAGATTTACTGGCTCACAGTCATGTTCATCTGTTTATATATAGTTTTACAGCTGTTTTTATACTACAGCAGCAGAGGGGAGTGGTTATAATCCAGACCCTATGGCCCATGAAGCTGCATTTGCTATCTGGTCCTGTACATAAAAAGTTTGCTGACCTCTCAAATATAAATGAACATGGACTCTGGCTTCTGATAAAACTTGGTTCAAAACCCTGGCTTTAGTAGGGAGAGGGAATATAAAAGAGTAATAGAGCTGGGCACTGGTAGCTCACGCCTGTAGTCGTAGCTACTCGTGAGGCTGAGATCGGGAGGATTGCAGTTTGAGGTCAATCCAGACAAACAGTTTGTCTCCAAAATAACCAGAGCAAAATGGACTGGAGGCATGGCTCAAGCAATAGAACTCCTTCTTTTCAAAGACCTGAGTTCAAACCCCAGTCACATCAAAAAAAAAAGAAGTAACAGAAGGGGGATAAATTTCAAAGTATATTATATGCTCGAATGGAAATAACAATGAAATATCTTTGTATAATTAATATACACTAATTTTTGAAAAATAAAAGAACCATCCTTGGCATTAGCACTTATTATTTGTATGAACCACTGGTACTGGCTTCAGCTTCTTAATTTATAATAGAAAACAACATGTACCTTGCCGAGTTGTTTTGAAATTTTAGTACACCTTTTAATTCTATTCATCTCTGCTGTAAGAACCAGTCTACAAAGAATAAATCTACCAGTCTCATACTCAGTTTAGCTTACTGTTAAGAACTGGGACCTGAGTTTAAATTCCAGCTATATGACATAAAGAGTCACACTGAGCAAGGTGCTCAACTTCGTAGTATATCGTTTCCTCATCTATGAAACTGGGTCACAATAGAGATCTCACAGGACTGTTGTGAGAATTAAATGAGCTTGTACATGTGAAAAGCTGAAAACAAGCCAGATACATAGTAAGCACTCTAAAATTACTATTAATATGGCAGATGCTTGGTTTAATCTCCCCTCCCAGCCTCTTATCTACTCTATCTCTCATCACCATTCCCAAGAAGCCTATATTTATTTAAAGAAGAGGAAGGTAAATATATCAATACTCGCATGACAAGAATGACTAGAGCAGATGGCTTCCAAGTTAATTCCTTGGTTCTTCTCTTAGCTCTGTAATTTTCCTTCCCTGAGTCCTTCTCTGTCCCTGCTCCTAAATATGAACTCCCTTTTCTTCCTTAGAAATAGCCAATCCCCAGGCTTCTTGCAGAGGGCCATAAAATTCTTGTCTCTAACCCTGATTGCTCTCCCCTGAGCCCCAGTGTCATATTTTCCAACTTCTGATTTCTATCTCATCAACTACCATCACCTTAAACTGAAAATGTCAAAAATTAAAACACATTATTTTTCCTGTGTCCTCCTATGATCCCAATTTGCCAGAAGAATCTGCTATTCTTCTAGCATCCTGCCTGCTTATCTTGCAACTAAACTTTATTCTTTGCTCTCTCACAAGACTTTTTTCTAAGCCCTTTCACCGCCTTTCTGTTCCTACTGCCACTGACTACATCAAGTCCTTTTTATTTCAAGTTCACTTCAGCCAAAAACCTCTAGCCAACACCTCTCGGCCACAAGCACCAATTGATCCCTCACATACTACTACACCAATCTTTCTGAAATGTATGATTTTCATTGTACCCTTTCTCTGCCTTTTTTTTTTTTTTGGACAGGATCTTATTTAGCCCAGGTTGGCCTCAAACTCACGATCTGCCTGCCTCAGTCTCTCCAGTGCTAGGACTGCAGGTATGTGCCATCACACCCAGCTTGCCTAAACCTTGATGCACTACCCCATCCTCTATCCTATAATTTATATGGAAAACGGACATGACTGACCTTGTGTGGCAATCAAAATATTTCAGTTATCTACCCTGCTCCAACCTCTTTTCTCCCATGATAATATTTATGCAGTGCTTTCTCTAGCTTAGAAAACCTTTTTACATGCACTGGCATTTATTTCATCTCCACAACAGCCCTCAGAGAGAGGCTCAACAGGCATCAGTATCCCTCTTTTACAGATCAGAAAATAGACTTCTAGTCCTCAACCGGAAGTCAGAACAAATAAGTCCTTGTCCCACTTCCTCTTTGGAACCTTAGACAAGTCAATCAATCTCTTTCTAATATACCTCACTTCTCCTACTCACATACAGGAGTCTTCTGTTTCAGAAACTGGTCTCACTGCTGACCCACTCACTCTCTCCAGAGTACTTCATGTTTTGTTTCTACATTTTACCCTCAACCATTCTCCTACTTGGTAGATACCTTACCCCACTCTTTCTATAAAAATACAGTATTTCTTCACTTCTTGAATTTAGATGACGTCCTTTGGAAGATACTTTCTCTGACAAATCATCTTATTATACTTGCCAAACACTATGTAACTTGTAGTAATTTTGATTTGACACTTTTTATTGTCCCAGTCATACTACAATTCTTTTATTTTATATACTTGTGCCTTTCTGCTTCAGCCATACCATACACCCTCCCTTGAAAGGAAAATATTTTGTATCTAACTCTCACAATACTCAAAGTTTTGGATTACACAGCAGAGGCCAGTGCTCATAACCCGTAAGTAGAATGTGAAGTCAATCTAGATGGTCACAACAGTGTTTTTTATTTTTAATAGAACAACAAAAAACAGAGTATGTTTTTTCAAAATAAAGGTTAAGTACTATCTGGCAGGGCTGGAGGCATGCACGGTTCAAGTATTAAGAGTACCTGCCTAGCAAGCATAAGGCCTGGAGTTCAAACCCCAGTGTGTCCCCGCCCCCACCCCCAAAAAAGTAACTATATATATATTTTGTAACTATATATATAGTAAAACTTGTTTCAATACAGATGTATGTGATTATGTGACTACTGGCTCTGGCTCATGACATAAAACAGATTTCTTATTCTCTGTGTGTGTGTGTGTGTGTGTGTAATCTGAAAACTGCTAACAAAGACAGCCCAATTTCTACGTTCAAGGGTTTTGCATTACAAGGAAATTTTGCTTTCCACCAAACCTCTCACCTCTAGGAAACATTAGCTAAGTAGAGTACATAATACATGGAGGCTGAGGAAGACAAAACTTAAGAGTGATGAAAGTATGGGAAAAATTCACAAAGAAGTGTTTCTTAGTGTTTGGAAGATAACATTGGATATTTTATTTTCCTGCCTCTGCCATTTGTGCAGCAGAAAAAGATCCCATTATTGCTGCAGGACTTTTGAAATGTTTCTAAAGCACAGTCCTCACTGTAGGAGACTTCAAGGATCCGGCCAACTTCATTTTCTACCTCTTTCTACCTCGATTAAACCACAGAGTCTCTCTTTTCCAAGAATATCCTAAGTTTCAGGGCCTGCACACTTGCTGCATCCTTTCTCCTTTAAATATCCTTATTTAATCCAAAGTTTTCTTTTAAAGTCCCACTCTCAGATAGGCCATTCCTATTTACTCCTCTCTCCCAGTCCCTTTACCTGCTTTATGGATTTTCCTAACCACTTGTCACCTCCTACTGTTCTATTACATTTGTATTTTTTTATGGTTGATTATAGAGATCCACAAACTTCCTGTAAAGAGCCATGTAGTAAGTATTTTCAACCTTTTTTGGGTCACAATTCAATTTTGCCATTGTAGCACAAATGTAGCTTAGACAAAACATAAATGAGCAAATGTGGCTGTGTTCCAATAAAACTCATTTACAAAAATAGGAGCAGGCTGCATTTGGCCTATGAACTATAGTTTGCCAACCTCTGGTATAGCTCTTCTAATACAATCTGTCACAGGAATAAGAACCTTCTTTTTGTTCACTGTGGTACTTCTAAGACCACAATAGTACCTGATCCCAAATATGTATTTGATAAATGTGTGCAAAGTGAATAAACAGTACTAAACTGAAGTAGAGGAACTACTTTCACTTCCTCAGGTAACAATACCATGGTGGTTCAAGAAGATTGAGGTCAAGGCCAGCAGCTTCATTTCCATTTGGTAAATGGTTCCTTGACCATTATGTGCCTATCACCAGCAATAACCATCTCATATGGTCATTGGTCCTATTTGGGTCTAGGTAGGAGCTTATTAAAATACAGATTGCTAGGCCCAATCCAAAAATTCTGATTCAGTAAAACTGGAGAAGGGTCAAAGAATTTGCATTTCTAGCAAGTTCTATTGATGCTGATACTGCACATCCTTGGACCAGACTTGGGTAACTATAGTTCTTGAGTTGTTGAAAAAAAAAAAAGTAAATTTCTGGTGCTCCAGTGATCTGGCTGGAGGGGACTGAAAAAGAGTAGAACCATAAAACCAACTGCTGAGTGAACTATAAGTTCAGTAAAATGAAGGCAGAAAAACATTGACCTTTAATTTCTAACAGTCTGTCTTCTAGTTTTGTTTGTTTTGCAGTGCTAGGGATTGAATTCAGGGCCATGCACATGCTAGGCAAATGCTCTGCCACTTTCTTACATCCCCAGCCCTTGGTTTCTTGAGACAGGGTCTTGCCATATACCTTAGGCTGGCTGGAACAGTTTATGTGTCCCAGGCTGGCCTTGAATTAGGAATCTTCCTACCTCTGCCTCCCAAGTGCTGGGATTAAAGGCCTGTACCACCATGTCCAACCTAAATCTAGTTTTAACTGACTAAAACAATAAGCTAAACAGCAAAAAGAGAAATCAGCAATGGGAGACTAACTTTGATAGTGATCTAAGTATTAGTTCCAAAATAATATCCTTAAAATTACTTTAAAGAAGGATCTGCTGGGCATTGTGTTTTACACTTCTAGTTCCAGCTATTCAGGAAGCTGAGGTAGGATGATCGTTTAAGCCTAGAAGTAAACCCACCAGGAGTTTGAGAACAGCTTAGGGTGATACAGGGAGACCCCGTTTTAAAAAACAAAACAAAATAATGAGTGAGCATTACTGGGGCCGGAGGTGTGGCTCGAGTGGTAGAGTGTCTGTTTGGCAAGTGTGAAGTCCTGAGTTTGAACTGCCAAGATACAAAAAACAATAAAAGGAGCATTACTACCTGTTTTTCCCTATCACTCATTCATTCATTTATTTGAGACAGGGTCTTGCTATGTGGCCTAGCCTGGTCTTGAACTCTCAATCCCCTGTCTCAACCTCCCAAGTATATCACAACACCCAGCTCACCATCTGCTTTTCTACTGGATGGATATTAGAGATCAAATCTCATACAATGAGAGAGACCTAAATAAATTATCAAACCTAAAGATCACTTTATTCAAGTGGAAATTCTGTCTCTGCCAGAAACAACTCATACTTGTCCTCTGAATTCACCATACTAAAACTTTTGATGGACTAGTAGTAACAGTTATTTTTTTGGCAGTACTGGGGATTAACTCTGGACCTTGTACTCTACATTTGATCTACATCCCCAGGCCTTTTTGCTTTCAGTTTGTTTCCAGATAGGATCTTATGCTTTTATCCAGGCTGGCTTCAAGCTGCATCCTCCTATATAGGTCTCCCCAATAGACAGGATTACAAGCATGTACCACCACATCTAGACCTGGACTACTAACAATTTTTACAAGTTATACACTTCTAAGAGCAGGGAACATTAAAATACACTACAAATGCCAAACTAAAATCATTCCAAAGCCCTTACTCCTCCTACCTTAATGGTATACAAAGAGATTAAAATTTATGTACATTAGTAGCTCGTTTATAAAGCAGGTTTCTATTGTCATGATGGTTATATTTTACTAAAGTTAAAAATAATTTTAAATGAAAAGGAAATGTAAAATCTAGGTTTTTAAGAGAGAAATGGAAGAAGCAGATATCCACTGTTAATTAATGACCCATTATGTAGAAGGCAATACTGTATAAAATGTACCTACAAAGAGGAAGGATATGATGAAAAAATGAAGTAGCATGCCCTCAATGAGCAAATCTAAAGATGTTTCTCAGCCAAGATGAGATATTTTTGATGAAAATGCAGCATTCATTAAAACGTACTGTGTAAAAATGCACATCAGATTTAAGATTTGATAAATGTAAAAGTGTCTCACCAAGAATTCTTATGCTAACTACATGCTGAAATATTTTGGAAACACTATTAAGTATTAAATTATTAAAATTAATTTCATCTCTCTTTACCTTTTCTTTAACATAGCTATTGGAAAATTTAAAATTACTTATATGGCTACAGCAATGGTCTATTCCAACGCTGCAAGTAGATTTGCTACCTCCTCTTCTGTTATATGGCTTTAGAAAAGTTTGTAGAAAATGATCCAGAGCAATGAAGGAACATGAAGACACACGGTATCTGACATGGAGAAAAGATGCTGATCCTGGCCTAACACAGGAACACCATGGGTCATTCATTCACTTTCACTGAGGTTAGGTTCTAATCACTGTTTTTCCTAGGGAGAGAAAATTTGCCCCACCTCTGCCAACACTATATATATCTATATTTGTAGCCACACAAACACACACTGCAGTTTGCACTCATTTCAAAATTGTAATTAATTCAGAATCCTCAACAGTTAATAAGGCTGAACATCACTATGTCTGAACTACCTGTTGTAGTTCACTACAATACTATGTGACAACTACCTGTTTCCCATCCATTATTTAACAATCCCTAGTGTGTACTTCAACCTTACAAAAAAGAAGGGACATGTCTGTAATGATACCCCCCCCCAACCATGTCCTCAACTCCTGATTTAGAAAGCTTCCAGTTTACTTTCACCGCCAAACCTCTATAACCATGTAAGGCACCAAAGGGGAATAATGGTGGACTAAGAATTACAGAAGTAAGGGATAGCTGCACACTCCAACAGGTGTTAATTACATAACCTCCAGGACCACACAAAACCCTATCATGCAAAAAACTGTTTTTGAACACAAAAATTAAACATTTAACCCCTTGAATTCTTTGCTTTCTTAAGCATCAAAAGATAATGAGGAATAATCTATTTGAACATACTTTAATACACACAGATGTGTTCTGAGACTTCAGAATGGCACTGTATTTTAAAGACAATAGTGTAAAGGGAAAAAAATGTACTGCTAGGCAGTAATTGCAAAACGTAAATGAAAGTAAGCTTAATGGGTAGGTTACGTGCGAATATTACCAGAATATTAAAGTACTTATTTAGTTTAACCATCCTGTCATAAAATATAAATTTCAAGGGCTAATTCTAGCACACTGGAAAAGAGCTACAGCCTGTCTAACAGGAAAGCATTTAACTTCCAAACTTGTGTTTCAGATCCACTGAATATTATCATCCTTCAGTAAGGAGTCAACAAGCTGTGGCAAGCACTGGACCCAACTTTGAATGGTACTAGAGTAGGCAGTCCACAAATATTCATTGAACAAATGACTGAAATGAAAAACAAAACTCAAAGCTCACAATGCAATTAATATGCAGAACCCATGGTCAGTTAACCTGAAACTAGAGCCAGAGGAAGAACAAAAGAGTACCCCAGTCTTATCCCAGGAGTCAGCTCCCCTAAATTGTTTTTGCTCTATGTAGTTTGTTCATCTCTATGTTCCTAGTCCTCTTTCCCACAATCCTCTCCCTGTTAATCAGCTTCCAAGATAAAAGCATTTCCAGTCTCAGTCTTTTTAGACAAGTACTAACGTATCTAACAATCACAAATGTTCACAGGGCCTCCCATAGGCCAGACACTACTGTAGGTGGTAAGGTACAAAGGTAACAAAGTGTAACACTATTCCTGCTCCTCAGGTAGCTAGTAGGGGAGGCTGACAAGTAAACAATTATAGCATAAAATGTCTGGAAAGTAAGGCAGAGGTGCCACTGGAGGGATCCTTAACTTTGCTGGGAGGAGGCCATGGTGACTGTCTAAAAGAAACAATAAGAGAACATTACCAAAAAATATAGTTGAATACAACTGTGACTATTCTAGTACTCATCAACTTAGCACTTTAAAAAGTGACCCTGAATGAAAACCCTCTTATAGAAAGAGGTAAAGTTCATGCCACTGGTACCAAGTAAAAAGAGAAAAAAATCCCCAAACAATTTGATAGAGATAATGTGTAAACCTAAATAGACATGATGTCAAGAGGTTCCTTTCACTCACTACTCTGTCTCTCTAGTTGAAGGTGACACAATTTGATTTCAGCCTTTTTCTCCCCTTCCTCTAGCAGCGGTGATGGATTTATAAGGATTCATACATTGGCAAAGCTTGCTGGACTGTTGGGTGATATTGTGGTAGTAGAAGAGATGAGACCACTTGACTGTTTATCAACTAATGGACCCACCACTCTGCTTTGCTACAATTCAGAGAGACAACAACAAAAATTCTACAGGTGATTAAAGGGCCACAAGGGAAGCAGCAAGGATGGCACCATGGAAGGTACCTAACAAAGCAATTCATCTCTTGTTCATTTCACTGGACAATGAGCTTTTACCTCCTGGTACCTAGCTCTCAGGACATTCCATCAAGTATGAGGACTGGTTTTGTTTTGATAAAGGGTCTCCACTACATACCCTAAGCTGACCTGAATCTCACTATGTATCCAGGCTGACCACGAACTGGGAATCCTTCTGCTTCAGTCTCTAGAGGGGGTGGGATTATGGACATGAACTGCCACACTTCATGCCCACCTCATCTTGTCTTTCCTTTGCCGACACCCACCTGCCCTCTTTGTCCTGACTATCCCTTGTCTTTTCTTGAGCATTCATACCCTTCTTATGTAATCTAGGTAATGTGTTCCCCTAGGAAACTGCCTTATCCTAGATCTCCAACATCAATCAGGACATGGCTAATACATAAAAATTACCACATTTATAAAATGCTGTCCTCTGTCTACCTCTTAAGGGTTCTTTCCTCAACTTTAATGAATAACTTCAGTTACTAAAAAAAATGTAACATCATTTTAAGAAAATGGAAAAAATCATAGCCTTAGCACAACACTAAAATTGATACAAAATTAATCGTTTATAAACCAAGTTTTAAAATTACAAACATCATCTACTTTTATGAAGTACTGGGAATGTTTTCTTTGAATCCATATTCATGAAAGTAGACTCACAAGAGTATTTATACTGTAGTAAAAAATTTCTAAGATAATTCAATGATACTGTAACTTTCACCAAAAACTTGTGGAACCTCCAGTTTAAAAAACCAGGGTATTTATGCAGATGTTATAAAGCTGGTATTTTGAAAATTAAGTTATGACTCACAGATTTGTTTGGTTAGAAATTTCATAAATTTCTGAGAAAAACTTTGTTATATTTTATTAATTTTTAACTTAAACACAAGTGTCAAAATATGAGAAAATGGATTCCAAACTGAACTTTATATGAAATCATAGAACCTAGAAATTAAATTTATATTATCTATCCTTTACTGAAAGTCAAAGCAAACGTAAATCATGATTTATTGAAACCAAGAAAGTAAGAATGTCACAATCTTTTAACAGATTACAGTTAAAGTAAAATGAGTTGTAAGAAGACATGACGATCTTTTCAATGTCAGTCAATTCACTTTGCTAAAGGAAAGTAAAAGGCCCACATTAAAATCACATATTAATTATCAAGTTTGGCTTTGTAATCCCCAAATTCTGAAAACCACAGTATTACAATTCACTCTAAGATTGTCTCATGTGTTTCAGTGCATTTTTTTGAAAAGAGAAAAATAAATCTAAGACTGATACAACTTTCAAAGTTAGGACTGACACTCTACAATGTATAGATATTTGAAAGCATCATGCTTTACATGATAAAACTGTACTTCATACACAATTTTTGTCAATTAAAAATAAAGAGTATTAGGTGCTTCTGAGAAAAATCTAGTAACATATCACCTGCCTATTTATCTACTATCAGTATACATGTGAAAAAATCTTCAAAAAACTAGGGGAATTAACACCAGGCACCAGTGGTTCATGTCTGTAAGCCTAGCTACTTAGAAGGCTGAGATCCGGAGGACCAAGGTTTGAGGCTAGCCGGGCAAATAGTTCACAAGACCTCCATCTCCAAAAATAACCAGACTAGAAGTGTAGCTGCAGCAGTAGAGAGCCTGCTTTGCAAGTACAAAGTTCTGAGTTCAAACTCCAGTCCCACCAAAAAGGAAAAAAAAAGGGTAGGGGAATTATAAATCAGGTAAAGATAAAGACAAGGACTCTACTTGAAATCTCGAAAGAATTTTATCCCAATTAGTAACACAGAAAAGGTTAAGTAGGCACTCAAAGAAAAGGTGATTGTGTCAAAGGAGATTCCTTCTTTAAAACTGGGCAAAA